>NC_065452.1:150311607-153100686 GCF_917563875.1 Diabrotica virgifera virgifera | reverse complement strand
TAAACACAAATCACATGCTATGATATTTTTGTGATGGATATTCTTGGGTTGGGGTTGATTTCATGTAATCGAATGAACTATCTTTCAGTAAAGTCGTGCCAGGAACGCAACTCATAAATATTGGCAATATCATTTTAAAGTCATCTACTTTAAAATGTATTAATATATGTCTGAATTGCCGAAAGAAATGAGTCAGATTAAATAAATTATTAGAAGAATTTTTTACTAAGCAACCATATTTTTGTTTAATAGTAGTATTTTTTATTTTGACAACGGCACCCGATTTGGGCGTCGAAACGTTAATAAAATTATTTTTTCAATTCAAATGTGGCTTATTTCCCATCTAAATGGTTAATTATAAAAATGCCACAAGGAAATAGCTTTAGAACAACAATTATAATAACACAAAAATTTAAAGAGGTATTGTTGAAGGAGAGTTAAGCAACCAAGTACATATCCTAAGTTTACTAGGAGATCCGAGTGGATAGTGGGACGTAGCCACTAAAAAACCTCTTCTTGTTAGCAGTTTTCATTCGATCTGTACTATTGTACATCTACTCTACTATTGCTACTCTAGGCTCGTCTCTCTTTTTCATCACTCTCGGAATTATGTATTTCAGAAAGTTTTAATCAATTCAGTCTGCAATGCTCTCGCCTAAATCCATAACATTTCGTCTATTTCATCAATGAAAATTAAAAATGTATAAAAATCTAAAGAAAGCAGAGAGGGATGGCCGATAATTATGAAACAAGTATATAGCAATATATACATCAGCATTAAAATAGAATGGTGATTTTCAAAATTAAGTTTCCTCCTCTAAAATACCCTTTAACATTCAATGAACCATTCAATCACACCCACAATTTCGTTGCATTTAGAATATACCTTATACCATTCCAAAAATGCAAAATATTTTATATTTACAAAACATTTCTATTTTGTTTCACACTGCACACAACTTTGGCAAAACAACAATCCAATTGATATGAGTGCCAAAACCCATTGACATGTGTTAAATGTTTGTAAACATTATTAAAAAGCTATGCTTGCATGTAAGTGCTCTGGAACGGATGCTTTGGAACATTTGACAACCAAGTAAGTATCAACAATGACATTTACTGCTAATTTAGCTATTTAACAGACATTTGTGGCTATTCCAGAGAATGTTCTACAGAATAATGCATGTTAATATACAGAGTGAACCAAAAATCTGGAAGCGCCGGATTATCTCTTAAATGGATGGTCCGAACTGCACGAAAATCAGAATGAGCCTATTCGTCAATATAGAGATTTTAAATTTGATGCTTGTAATCTTTCCAGATTTACCAATTTTCTTTGCCTTTACCGTTTTCCAATGCTTACTTCAATACGAGATCAATCATAAGTAACACTTGGTATTTTATCTAATCAAGAAGGTCTTACCCCTTAACCACTGACGTGCGGTATGCCATACCCTGCCGAAAATATATTTTGCCGTAAAACCTGTTTTATCAAAGACACCTGGAACACCATCGGTGTACCTTCAAGTGGTGTGTAATTGTACCTCCTGTCAAGTGCTACAGTTTTAGTATGGTTTAGTCTTTGAGCTACGTTGACGTCATAAGCGTAACCAGGGGGTTTTGGGGGTTATAACCCCCCATTGGGATGTACTTTGAGCTCTATACCAGGGGTTCCCAAACCTTTAGCAACTGCGTACCACCTGAAATATTTTGAAGATTTTGGCGTACCACCAAACACATCGGGGGGCATAGAATGGAAGAAAGCTCCACCTCCTAATTTTTTTAAAACAATTAAAATTAAGGAAAAATACAACAATTATGCACATTACAGTTTATTACTCATAGCTATAAAAAAACATAGTGTAATGTTATGCCATTGGTACAAACAATCAGCCGAAGAAAAAGATACAAATCAACAAAAACCAATATTAGTCATTGTCTATCTAGATTAACGCGAAGCTTGTTGCAGTTTGTCTGTGATTAAAGTGTCAATTGTAGGAGTAATTAATTTTATTATTAAGCCCTCTTCAATACTGTTTCTGTATTTATTTTTTATATACAATAGTTCAGAAAAACCAATCTCACACAAGTAGGTAACTAGTGACAAATGGCATAAAAAACAGCTTAGCTTGCCGAAAGAGCATTGGATACTCGGATTTACACCCGATCCCAAAATCAGTTAACGATTTCTCTTTAAAACTGTCTTTCATAGAACTGTCTTCTGTTAGATAGATGGACGTTTCCCTTAATTCCAACTCATTTGGTGAGGTTTCTGCAAAAGGATTTCTGATCCAGTCAAGTTTGGAATAATCTTTAGAAACAAGCAACATATTGAGGAATAACACTGTCACTATTATCTGTGCCTAGCTTCACTATAAAACCGTACTGTAATTACTTTTCGTGGTATTTCCGATTGACCTGCGATTTAGGTTTTTTACACTGAAGTTTTTACGGTTACGGTTTATACGGTTAGGGTTTTTACGCTATCCTTTGAAGTCTCAGGTTTCACCAAAAACAACCCAACAGATACTGGCACTTCCGCAGACAGAGGCTCAGCGTAACACTCACGCGACGCGTACCACCTGAAATCTTCCCGCGTACCACCAGTGGTACGCGTACCACCGTTTGGGAACCCCTGCTCTATACGCTTAACACCATACCCGCTAGAGACCTTCCAGTAGTTGTAACCCCCCCTTAGGGCCATCCTGGTTACGCCGCCGTTGGTTGACGTAAAGTTGTTTTGCGGTATCACGTACCGCGTGTCAGTGTTTTCGTTTCTATAGTTAAAAGCAATCCAGTGTATTATTTCGCTATTAGTATGGCGGCAAGTTCATCCAGTTGTTCTGTCTAACTTGTATCAACATTATTTTACTATTTTTTAGTTATCAATACTCCAAGTTTTTGAAGTTATACTTCTTTAGGCGCGTTGAGAGTAAATTTATATGTGCGCCAATTCATCAAAAGACTTGGTCCCGAGGGCAGCTGAAACGTTAAAAGTGCTCTCATTGGGTAATTACAATGAACTGTCAATAATTGTTCAATATGTCGGTTATGAGTAAACAAATGTGTATATTAGTTTTTATTGTTGTGAGGGGCAGAGAAAAAAGCAAGATTAAAATTGTAGTGACTTTTTAAATAGTTTTTAAAAGCAACAGGTACGTAATTCTAAATGTTTCAATATCATAATAAAAAATTACATAAGCTTTGATCGCGCTGGACAACCCGAACGTACCCAGAGGGAGAACGCCTGCGCATTACAAAATCGAGCGTTCGCGGAGGTCGAATTTTTCCCTCTGAACACCCTCCGGATTTTTAATTCGGTATTCGCGCAGTACAGAAAAATGATCCTGAACGTGTCCGAGATACCCTCCAGAGGTTCGAGGATTTTGTTTCGGATTTTAAGTTCGCGCAGAGGCGCACAAAATATTTGGGTGGCACAATTCTTAACCTAACCTAAAATATTGTTTTGTTAAACAGCTTGTAGATGTAGATTCTGATTTTTAAAGTTTTTAAATTATGTAAAGTGTTGTATCATTTCAATATTCTTCAAACAAATTTTAATATTTTTTATATTAAAGCTTTTTTAGTTGTTTTTGTCAAAGTTTTCCATTTAGTATGTTTATAAAAAAGTAGGTACCTTTTCTAGTATTATTAGCTTATTACTTTTCATTCGATATTCGATAATTATTATCTATTACGGTAGTATTAAAATAAATTGTACTCTGTTTTTACTTAATTTCTTCTATCTAGAAGAGCTTATAAGTACCTACATATTCTTGTAGTTTATCTTTCAGTTTAATTTATGAGTTAAAATAGTCTCTTATTGAATAATGAATCATAAACAACACATCAAACTTATTCTGAAACTATATCTTGTGTATTGTTATATCTCATTATTTTTGTGGTGTAATAAACAACAACACAATGCCACAACCTATTAAATTCAATACATATTATATCAAAATTGGAAATGATTGCTTTACTAAATTATTCCTTCATTTAGATAATGTTCAACCCCCAGGAAGTTAAAGGTAATTTTTATATCTAAATAATAAGCTGCAATTTCCAAGTAACTCAACAATATTTTACTCTTTACAAAAATTTAAGCCGCTAATGAAAAGACGCTAATCAAATTTCTAACTTCTAAGAAAGGCATTAAATAGGACTTTTCATTCACAGTCATTTGTTTCGAGCTTCTGTCACATGTCGTATAATCCGTATAGTGGAACCTCGATTATCCGTCTCTCCATTAACCGTCACATCTGTTAACCGTCAAGGTCCGTACATCATCAATGATTCATTTTGTTAGCATTGAGTTTTGAGCATTGCGATGAGCCAAACGAAATTCGTTTAAATGTACAGTGATGCTACCATCGCATTTGTACAAACAAAGATTTGCGTAAAGATGCCAAAGAAGCTGCACCGCACATGCAACAATTCATTTAGTGGAATTTTCGACAAGAAGAAGACTATAAAGTCGATTGTATGATCTTACGCGGATTAAGAAATTAACAATTTGAAACAAACAAGATTTCAGAATATTTTAAACCAAATTAATTGGATTGGACGAACACAGGTCCCTCTTATATTATTAAACAAAATATACAAATAAAATTTGAGAGTTGTACTATGAATTTTTTTAACGTTCTGTTAACCGTCTTTTCGATTATCCGTCATACCCTAGGTCCGGTGCCCTGACGGATAATCGAGGTTCCACTGTATATTAATATTATACACAGATTATACAACATATGACAGAAGCTCGAAACAAATGACAATCGATGAAAAGCCCTATAGAAAGTTAATCCTTTGCCTGTTGCTGTTATTCTCTTTCTCTTTGTTGAAATACAAATTTGTTGGTTGCATTTGCATTTTTTGTTGACATTGATTTCGAAATAAAAAAGGGACAAGAAAAGGCAAAAAGGCTTCCTTCTCTAACTTTAATGTATGCAACCCGTCATTACATTACGAATCCGAAAATTGTTCGTGGAGCGAAAAATCCTGAACATGTCCAGGATAAGTTTACGTTGACGCCTGCGCCTTGGAAACTAATCCCGAACTTACTCTGAATACATTCGGGTTGTACAGCGTGAACACTGCTATAGTTACCTACCTACCTATTTGGAAAATGTAAAATAAACCTACCTACCTACTTAGTATGTAATGCTTTGATTTACATACATAATTTGATTACAAACAAAATTTCTACCTACATTCATCTAATATTGTTTTCTTACTCTATGTTTTGTTGTATATTAATATTTAAATTCCACAAAGATCAAACTAAGTAATTTGGTTAAATTCAGAACTGTCAAAAGTTTAAAACGTTCAGTTGGTCTATCTTCCAACATAATGCATAACTATGTCTCCGTAGCCAAAATCTAAAGAGACTTGTTCAAAACTAACCACGCCCATGGTCCGCGGGTTCAATCCCCAATACAAACTTTTATTTTTTTATTTTTTTTACGCATTTATGATTGTAAGCATATTATTATTTAATTTTTTTTTTAGAAAATACGTATTTAGTTAAAATTTTTCCAACAATTATTCAGAAATCATTTGCGGCATTTTTCAATGTGTTTGTGTGTGTTTTATTCTTTTATTTTTTTATTTTTGGTATTGTTTTAATAAAAAATTTTGAAAAGTAGTAAGTATTAAAATTAGTTTAATATTTAAATAAAATATAAATAACCTTTTTTAAGTATATTAGTTTCGTTGAAATCCTAATAATATAAGTATAACTTCTTACGTGCGTACAAAGTACACACACACTTTTTTGTAATTCAGTTTAAAAGGATTTTGTATGAACCTCCACCATTTTTTAAATGCATGCGTTCAAAATTTTATTGAAAAAATAAAGTTTTTCTACGACCGTTTAATAACATGCTCATTATTCGCTATTTTTCATAGATAATAGCACCCATTACTGTACCCGTGAGTAATAATTCATTACCCACGGGTCATTACTCACGGGCTGAAGTTAGATTCAAGAACGCATGCCACTTTTAATATTAATCGTATATAAACTGCAAATAAAATTACTTAAACTTGTTTATTTAATACAATAATAATTATTGTAATTTATATCAATAATTAACTTCGAAAATTTTTTAAAGTAATTTTAATTGTAACAATGTCAGTATATTTTTTACATTTATATCTTGTTTACTAAAAATTTTGACGTTTATCATTTATTTTAGTGACAGTGACATTAGTGCATTTTGTTTATGTTAATTGGAATTTATAACTAATATTGTGTTTATTTTTAAAGTTATATTGTGTTAAATATGTTATAACATATTAGTATAGTTATATTATTATATTATATATAGTTAAATGTAAATATACATTATAACTATTGAAATACGTCCACCGACAACAGCCATTTCCTATTTATTAGATTTACTGCCAGTAGGTATGTTTGTTCAACAGTAAATGGTTGAGTTCAATTAGTGCGGTCGGAAATATTATTAAATTTATCTGACCTGGCCCATTGTTAAGACCCACCCGGAGCGATAAGCCACCGAGGTAGACAGAGTTGGTCTTTTGCAATGAACACTGACTAGACGGTACTCCCATAATAAAGCCTAAAATAAGTTTTACCTGAAACCGGGCCTTTTATACTATTATCGGTTAAACCGGGCTGTTTATAGTGGTAACTAATTGAACTTAACCATTTACTGTTTAACATACCATACAAATTTAAGCTTACAATTTTTCGGAAACGAATAGAACTTATATTGACTATTTCTAGTTTTTTTACAATAAATAAGAATTGGGTCATAGTAGGCAACCAATTATTCAGCCACGTACTAGGGGTAAATAGCATTTAGGTATTTTTGTAAATTATTATAATTTAAATCTCGAGTAGTTCATAATTACATATTTTAAATTAAATTAAAAAAAGGTCGTAGAAAAAGTATAGTATTTTACTCGCATGTAATGGCTATTACTCACTCTGACGAATTACGACACTCGCCTACGGCTCGTGTCGCAAACTTCATCGATTGTGAGTAATAGCCATCATTACATGCTCGGTGAATAATATACTATTATTTTATTTGGAGTACTATTTTATTCTACAGCAGTGTGAAGAATCATTCCGTGGTTGATGTAAAAAACAAATACAGTGATATAAGACAAATTTATATCGAAAACAAAGGAGAATAGGCAGCGGTATGTCATATGTCATGTCAGAGTCTATGTCCTGAAACATTCACGTCAGTAGTTAAGGGTTAAATAAATAAAATAAAGAGATTGGCATCCTATCGCATAGTTAAGCACCTATCAAATCACTGAAATCGTATGTAATCAGTTCTAAATTGATATTTAAATACTTAGGGAAATTAAATGGATTAAGAGAGCTACTCTAATCACTAAGACACCCCAGAGAAGCTCCCCCTATATAGAGAGCTCCCCCTAAAAGATATATAAGATATTATAAGCTCCCCCTAAAAGTAGTAACAAACACATCTGAAAAGTAAAATGAATCCAAAAATAATTCCAAATTATATCTTTTGGGACAAATTCGCCCTAAGCTGGACCCAAGCCCAGTTGAGAAATAAGGAGGGAGACCCAAACATATATAAAAAAGAGAGAAACAATGGAAGAAATGAGCTGAATTTGTAACGAGCAGATAGATGCCATGTTTGCTTACAAATGATCAAAATCAACAACATGTCGACGATTCAGAGTTTTTTGCAATTAACTTCCGTATTTTGAAATGCATGATGTATTTTGTTCATCGATTACCTAGAGAAAGGAAGAACTATTAGTATAGCGTTATTGGTGCAAAAAATGACCACAAATGGAAAAGCAAAAAGTGCTTTTCTATTAAGGTAATGAACCATGTCACAAGACACTGATTTTTTTTTATAATTGCGGAAATTGAGGCGTATTTTAAGTCAACGACAAATACAATCGTTCTACACAATAAACATTGAATTGAGAGAAAAACGTTAAAGTAAATGTGTCCCGTAGTAGACCAGAAAAAGCATAGAATTTCCTATAAAATTAGAGTTTTTAAAGTAGTTTTTGTTATTACATATGTTGCGTTGCAAAAATAGCTTCAAAATTAGATTTTTTGAAAATTATTAATAAAAATGCAAAAAGTTAATTTCGTGTGATAATAGGGACAATATTAAATTTATTCAGCTATAAAAATTTCAAGTTTTACTTAAAAGTTATTGAAAAATTTAAATTGCATATCCCAGACAGTTTTTATCTATCAACGCTATTATACGTAAACTATTAGGTCTACATCCATTCTGAAAGCATTGAATTGAACAAAAAGCTTATTTTATCAAATTAAACCATTTAACAATTTAAAAATTTATGTTAAATATTATAAAATAGGTTAATGGAAGTACTATAATTTTAAGCTTATAAACATTTAAAATAACTCAGACTCATCAACATGTAGGTTATTTTAATTTTTTTGTAATCGAAATGTTGACATTTTTACACGAATTTAAAAAAATACTATGTCCTACGACCCTTAGAACCCGAGTTAGCCTTTTTTTTTTCATTTGTCTATTTTACTATTAAAAAACTTTAATTCGTAACTTCAAATTTACATAAGTCGCAATATCTTCAGTTCTGAAGCTATTTCCTTGTGGCATTTTTATGAGTAATTATTTATATGGGAAATAAACCACAATTAAAATGAAAAAAAAAAATAATTTTATTAACGTTTCGACGCCCAAATCGGGTGCCGTTGTCAAAATACAAAAAACGTTAATAAAATTATTTTTTTTATTTTAATTGTGGCTTATTTCCCATATAAATAATTAATCTTTAGTTCTGATCTAGGACAATTTTAATTTTTTTTTTAATTTCGGGTACCTACCTCGTTGTATAGATTTTAAAAGTTCAATTAGTTAATTTGTGAAATACAAACATTGCAAATATATTTTGAACAAGTTAATTCTCATAAACTTTTTAAAATTATAAATAAAAATAGTAAAAATAAATATGTAAATTGTTATATGTTGATTATATGTACAGATTAATTTCATAATTGTATTTATAATTATACAAAGTTTATAAATAGAGAAAAAAAGAAACGATTTTGAGAAAAAGTAATTGTAAAAATAATAACCATAATTCAAGAGAAATTTACACATAAATATAGATTTGATTTTCAAATAAAAAATTAAGATTTTGTAAAAATTATTGTTAAAAAATATTATTTATACCTATAATGCATAAATACTTAAATTGCTATCACTTCATAACATTTTCTATTAATAAGAATAAGAAAAAAGCAAAATTTTGCCAAATAAATATTTTTTACTTGAACTTTTAACACTTCAAATGCTGCTTTTAAATCTTCGGGTTTTAAAGGTCACAGTACATTGTATTTTTTTAATTCGTGTAAAAATGCCAACATTTCGAATAAAAATAAATTAATTTACTAAATGTTGATGCGTCTGAGTTATTTTAAATTTTTATAAGCTGAAAATCACTATATTTTGTAAAGCTATTTTACAATATTTCAAATAATCGGATCCAACGCTGGTCCGCGTCCGTGGTAGAATACTACACGTGCACCCTGAGTAACGCTAAATGGACTAGCACTTAGTATCTCCTGACCTCGACACAGAGAAAGAAGAATAATTACATATTCATGTCAACTAAAAATCGGAAATATTGTTTGAAAAAGCAAAGTCCTTATATATTCGGAAAAACGAAAGATCTGACAACAAGGCAAATATCATATAAAGTTATAAATAAGGTATTACACAACTCCTCTAAAAAAAATTAATTTATGCTATTAGCCTCTTCTGAAATTATTTTAAGCCTTCCCTACAGTTGCACTACATTGTATTGAACTAAATGCGGAAATGTTTAAATGTTATATCATTTCCAACTGTTATTTTTGTCAGTATATATTTTACAATCTATGTAGTAAATCAAACATATTTATTTAACCATGCTAAACAAACGTATACAGAAAGGAGTCATCAGCACTCAAATGCGTAGGTTACGACGAAGAGATAAGCACGAGCACACTTGTGCTTAGCGTCTACTGAAGTACGATCTAATTCGTATCTTGTCGAAATAAAAAAATGCATTAAGGTATGCGTATCTGGCACTAAAATTCTTACTTCGTCATTATAATTCATTGTAATGGAAAGTAGCACACTTGTACGGTTAGTAGGTATGAAACTGATAATTTTACAATTGTCGTTTCGCTAAACGGTTGACCTGTAATGTTATCTAAATTATATTAAAACGTGAAAATTCAACGACTACCAACGTTAATGACTGATACTATTGAGAACAGCTAGCACATCTAAAATGACAAGATGTTTAGAGTCTCACAGATATTATTCATGAATTTCAGTCAAATATTCCCGGAGCTAACTAAACCTCTAAGAACAGAACAAGTGGGTCGAGGTGGAGGTGTAGGTCGTGGTGGATGCTACTAGTTAAGTCGCGGTCGATAGCACATAGCAAGGAGGTCACCTGCGGTGTCAGTCGAGCTGTGACAAAAAGACTGTGCTTTTGCGATGTTGTGTCAGTCAAGTGATGATAGTGGTGAAATGCCAGCTGTAAATAATCAGATCCTCCTTCATATTTCAAAAATTTACTGAATTTAATTACTTTAGAAATTCAAAATAAACTGAATACAAAAAAGGGATTATATAAAAAGTATCAACTCAGAGAGCGCAGGTAATAACAACTTGGCTTCGAACAACGGATCAATCACAGGAAAGCATCCTTGTAGGCTGCGCAGTAGATTGAGTAGACATCCATGTAAAAGAAACTCATTTTATTTTCAAAACCATCGATGTAAACCTCCTAGATGGCATCGCGCTAAACCTTCACCGCGACTTTCCTGCTCTGTTCTCTTCCATTCACTACAATGTGTTTGTTTTACATGGATATCGACATCGACCGCGACCTACACATCCACCTCCACCGCGACCCACTTGTACTGTTCTTACCCTTCGACAAAATATATCTATTTCATTAATGTAATTATTAAAATACGAGGAAAGAGAATAGGAAACTTGCACATAACAATATTTTTGCATAAAATTGTTAATTTTGTGTTTAAAAGTGATAAATTCAAAATATTACGTCTTAACAATTAATAGTGTACGTACAACAACTGATTATAATTCCGCGCCCGAAATTACCGTTTCAAACAACTTTAAAAGCGCGCGCTTGGGTCTGACGTCACCAACCATGATATTTACCACTGTTCTCCTTTGGCTACTGCCTAGTGCCAGACGTGCACTCTGTAGATAATATCTTGTAAAGATTTTCATGCATTCATAATATTATTTTCAGTTTAGGGAAATACATTTTTATTTTACAACATAGGTATCTCAAATGCCAAATTATATTACTTATAAAGTTTGAACAAAATTAAATACCTACATTAATATCATATTTCTTAAAAAATGTAAGTACATAGATACTACGAAAAAATTACTTATAAAAAGAAAAAGAAAGAATGTTTTATTATAATATATAAATATATATTTAGTTTAAAATATGAATTTCATTCTCACGTAAAGGAATAATAGCTATTTGTATAACAAGGGAGGAAAGTGCTACTTTTCCTCCCGAGAATGAAGTTTACTGCCCGACGCGTAGCGGAGGGCAGTAATCATTCAAGGGAGGAAAAGGCACTTTACTCCCATGTTATACATATGGTTTTTCCACCTTCCTCAAATAACAAGTCATTTTTTCATTTTTACTTAATTTATTTATGTAACTAACCAACAAAATTTATTAGAACTAAAACTAACAAGTAGTTACAATATAACTGTCAACTGTCAAATATAAGTCAAATTATTAATGTAAACATTGCGAAATCAGAATAACAATTTACTGTTTTTTACCATTCTGCAAAACACATAGTGTTTTTAAATAAACGTTAAAATGTATAGATACTTACGTAATAGAAAATAGGTATTGTACAGGGCGTCAATAAGTTATATTTCATGAATGAAATACCATGACGTCACTTTTATTTTTCCTCCCTAGGGAGGAAAAATATTTTCCTCCCTAGGGAGGAAAACTACAACTTTGCTCCCTACAATCAGGTCCGAAAAAGTATACTTTCGGTAGAGGTAGGTGGAAAAAAATATTTTATGGATGAAACTTTATTTTATCAAATTTTTATTCCATTTATTTTTAATAATATCAGATACAAATAGATGTGGGAAAATATTTACACTCCAAAAGTCTTGTGCTATACTAATCAAACTGTCAGTAAGACCTGCCTCATATTCTATCCAAATATAATGTAAATTTTGAATTATTTTTAAAGTGTGTATCTGGTACGCAAAATCAACACTTTTTTTCAAATAGAAACATTATTTGCAACTGTACTTTTGCATTGTACATTGTAACATTGGTTATTTGGTTGTCTATTGGTTATTACATGTTCCAAATATATGTACTTCTGGTCGTAATATTTTGTAATAAACAAAACTAAAACCTATAATTTATAAATATTTTAAATTCATAACAAAGAAGAAAGAAAATAAAAATAACTTAAAAATAAACAAAACTTTTAGTAATAAAAGTCAGAGTAACTAAAAACTATTGTTATAAACAATTTAAACGTGTTTATTAATAATATTTATAATAGGTACCTACTTTGCCTCCTCGCATTTCTCCAATAGAATAACTTTCACTGCCTTTTATAAAATTTGCCACCATGAAGAAATCAACTACTGTAGATTGTCAGATTAACTTTTTGAAAAACCCTAGTCAGTCATATTATACATTTAAAAACACTACTTTATAAAGTAGCACTCAAAATGATCAATTTCAGTTTGAAACTAAATATACTCATTATGGAACTATACAAGAACACAAATACCTTGGAATTTCCAATTAAATAATATGATTAAAATGGAATTAATACAATCCCCAAAACAACCTTTTTTTGAACTTTTATTTACAATCAACTTCTACATGAGAGTTTTAAGTAAACGTGAATGAATTTGTAAATAATTTCGAAATATCCTAGCGGTTTTGTTGTCGACTCATAGAAATCTAGCAGGTAGACGTGGGTCGTGACGTCAGACCCGTTTACGCGCCTCTGAAGAAATTTGAATTTTATAGCTTTTTCAATGTCTCGTAATAAGCCTATGGGTTAACAATATTTGTTTTTTTGCATGCATGCGTTTTATGATCATGTTACCTTATATTTTTTAATATTATTTTAATATTTAAAAATATATGCAAGTTCCCTATTACACAAAGAAATAAAGCAGCTAATACCTACAAGAAATATAATATATGTAGCTTTTTTACAGGCCTTTTAAGCCCAGAACTTTGTTGTTCTTTTCGATAGATTTCTGTTCCTTGTCAACTTTTTCCAGTCTGTTATTCCCTTTTCTTTTAGGTCTTTTACTACCGCCTCTCTCCATCGCTTTCGTGGTCTACCTCTCTTTCTTTTATAATCTGGTACTCTCCATGCTATTTTCTTGAACACTCTGTCATCGTTCATTCTTTCTATACGGCCCAGCCACTGCAACCTTCTTGATTTTATTGCGCTATCTATTTGTGGTTCTCTGTAAATATTAGGTTTGTTCTAGCATCAGTTTCAAACGGTTTGAAACCATCAGCGAATAGTCGACCAGCGCGAGTAGAGGGGATAGTACTGGTGACTGTATTATGTTCTCTCACTGACCAACTGTTTGCTGACGGTTTCTGACTAGTTTGACTGTTTGCTAGAACAAACCTATTATAAATTTCCTCATTTGTCCTTCTTATATATCCTTCCTCTGTTCTCTTCCCTCCTAATATTCTTCTGAGTATTTTCCCTTCCCATCTTCTTACTGTTTCTTTTGTTGTTTTGTTGAGTATCCATGTCTCACATCTATATTTTGCTGTTGGTCTTATTATACTCTTATAAATCCTGAATTTCGTATTCCACCACAGCTGCTTTGATCTTAGTAAATAATTCATGGCTCCCGCAGATCGATTGGCTTTACTCAATATGGCATCAATTTCTTTCATTTCTTCTCACTTGTTTGTTATCCTTGATCCTAGATATACAAATTCGTCTATTTCTTCAAACTCAAACTCTCCTAATTGTGTGCTTACCTTGAACTTTGTCCCATCCCCCCTTTCTCTTCCTACTTTCATAACCTTGCTTTTCTTTTGGTTTATTTGCAGACCCAGCTTATACGATTCAAATATTAATCTTTCTGTTATCTCTTTCAGTATCTTTTCACTTGTCGCTACAATTTGCACATCATTCGCATATCCCACTAATTGATGACTCTTGACCTACAAGAAATATAGACACAGAACACACTACCAGAGGATTGGAACATAGGTATTATTAGTCCAGGGCGCATCTGTTTTGAGATGGACGTTGAGAGGTGACTCAATTTTTTTGCAGAAATTGCTTGAAAATAAATCAAATAATAATATTTGAGTTATCCTCCCTCTCAAAAAGGTCCGGAACATTGTTTAAATAATCAAAATGTCAAAAATTGAAGGAAAAATTCGATTTTTTTCTTCGTTTTTTGATTATAACTTCAAAAGTATTCATTTCCGAGAAAAGTTGTACTAACACAAAAGTTGCGTAATTAAATTTCCTACAATATAGGATTGGTTAAAAATTTAAAAATGGTCACGCTAGCTGCAAAATAGCAATAATTGCGAAAAAACCATACAAAAACAAGTATTCGCATTTTACGTTTTTCAACCATTTATGCTACACTTAGAACCTTCATATTTCACCCAGAAAAACTTTATGATACAGTAAAACAATACTGTAAATTTTATTAAGATCAGTTTAACAGATTTTGCAAAATAAATTTTGCAATCCAGCTTTCGCAAAAAAAGTTCATTTCTTCAAAATGTTACAGGACTGAAAATAAAGCAGATAGCAAGTTGAATTTTTTTTTTCTTATAGAAGTGTACTGTATCTTTCATCTGAAATTTTCAAAATTAAAATCAATTAATTACCACGGCGTCAGAAAATTTTTTAAATAAACAATAATTTTTGGTGCTACGCGCAGGACAGCGGTGTTCGATTCACAGTTGATTCAAGTTGATTTCCACCAAAATTTCTTCCAATCTTTATCTAATATATTATTGTCTTACTCTATATTTTGTTGTATTTTAATATTTTAATTCCACAAAAATCAAACTAATTTTATTATTGTTTGTGAAATATTGTTTAAACAATTGCATATGTTTAAAAATAATAAAATTTATTATTTTAGTTAAAATATATTAACAAAGAAAGTTTTTGCTAATAAAAGTGTTATTTCAAAGGATAGAGATAGATAGATAGATAGATAGATTTATTTAACTACTTTACAAAAAAAAATTGTTTGTAGCAAGTCAAAATTACAAAGTCAAAATAAGGAATATAAAAATTACAAGGTATATAAAATCACAAGGTATATAAAACAGAAATATAAAACACAACTTATAAATATGTATCACAAACAAGAATATAGATTAACAAAAAATATTTTGTGTCACGGTAAGCATTTCAGTAGATGTTCTGCAATGAGTCATATATTCTTCCGAGCAATAAAAGCAATGTTTCAACAGATACCTTTTTATTACTTTTTTGAAACTGTTACAGCTTAGCTGTTTAATATCTTTTGGTAAAATATTGTAGTAGTTATAATTAAGACAATTTTTATCTGAAAGACGCAATCTAGAGCGATTTGTTCGTAAATAGTGAGAGTATCGCGTATTGTGAACGTGAACATCAGACTGCTTTGTTAAATGGGACCTTTTTCTGTGAATTTCAGTCAGAACTTGATATATCAACAGAGTAGGTAGCGGCATAATTTTTAATTTGATGAAGAGAGGTCGGCAATGTTCCAGATAACTAACCCCTGCTAAAATCCGGATAGCTTTCTTTTGCATCCTGAAAATTTGAAGAGCATTTGTTGAATTGCCCCATAAGATTAATCCATAGCTTAGGTGTGAGTGAAATAAAGAAAAATATGTCACCTTCAATGTCTCAAAGTTGACAACCCTTGCTAGTTGACGAATAAGAAACAATGAACTAGACAGCTTCGCCTTTACTTGTGAAATATGAGCCGACCAGTTCAATCGATTGTCTATGGTTATTCCTAATAGTTTAGCAGTGTCTTTGTCATCTGGATCGCCATGTAAACCACTTGCAGATATAATCAAGTCCTGCGTTTTTTCAGTATTGAGTTTTAGTTTGTTCGCAGCAAACCATGTGCTAGATTTATCAGAGACTTCCTCGTAAGCCATTTTTAAATCCTCATTTTTATTACCTGATATTATGTATGTCGTATCATCCGCAAATTGTACTGATTTGTACGGAGATATGAAATGAGGCAAATCGTTGACATATATAATGAATAAAAGAGGTCCCAAGACCGAACCTTGTGGGACTCCATGTTTTACGGGTCGAAAATCGGAGAGATAACCTTTAGACACTACAGCCTGGTGTCTACCACATAGGTACGAAGAGATAAGCTTAAGAGGGATACCTCTGATTCCATAATAGTTTAATTTGTGGAGCAAAATGTCATGTGAAACGCAGTCAAAAGCCTTCGACAAATCGCAGAGAGAAATTGCTATGCGATTGCCACGTTCAAGCCCCTCAATCACCTCGCTCACAATATTATATACCGCGTTTGTAGTAGAACGAGCACTTCTGAATCCATATTGCGAGTTGCTAAAATAACTTTTAGACTCAAAATAAGAATATAATTGTTGTTTGATCACCTTTTCAATCACTTTCCCGAATGTAGAAACAATGCTTATGGGTCTGTAATTGTCAGCTTTCGAGGAATCACCTTTTTTATAGATAGGTAGTACCTTTGAGTACTTTAGTGCTTCTGGAAATACTCCAGTTGATAAAATTAAGTTAATAAGATGAGTGAAAGGTGTTAAAACTATTTGGTAAGTTTCTTTTAAAATTTTGCTATTTATTTCGTGAACGTCCTTACAATTGGAATTATTAAGAGATTTAATCATTTGAGAGATCTCATCTTCCACAACGGGTCGGAAACAAAAGGACTTACTCGGGGAAGGATAGTTTCTGTAACTGAAGAGGATATCGTTATTAATAGTGGGAAGGGATGTAATTATATTCTCTGCGATTGTAATAAAAAATTGATTTATTTCGTCTGGAGATAGATCTGGTTGTACCGAACTGGATCTTGTATTGCCTCTTTCGAAGTTTAATATTTTCCAGCAGTCTCTAGGTTTATTATTGGAGTTAGTAATAAAACCAGAGTAAGCCGACTTTTTAGCATTTTGTAACTGCCGATTATATTCATATTTTTGTTGTTTATATAGTTTGAAAATATCGGGATCCTTAGTGACATCTGCAATGTGTTTAATGAGAGAAAGATTAGATCTGTAAGACCTTAATTCGTCATTAAACCATTGCACGGGTGTTATTTTAGCAGTTTGTCGTAGTTTTTTTAATGGAAAAAACTTTAATATTAAGTTGTTATAAGTTTCAGTTAAAAAGAACATCAAGACATCGGGATCGTTATTGGTGTCATAGAAAAAGTCCATCTTTGTACTAGCTAGTGCATATTTAAGCTTCTGCAAACCAGAAGAAGTAATAGACCGTTGAAGTGATTGATTAGTGTCAACAACTTTAAGATCAGAATCAATAGATATAAATTGTGCTCGATGGTCAGAGAAACAAGGTTCAAATACGCCCACCCTGTAGATATTTTCAGAAAAGTTAGTCATAATGTTATCGATGCAACTACTGGATTGAGATGTGATTCTAGTATAATCGTTTATCGTTATTTCTAGACCAAAAGACATTAACAGATTTTGAATATCATAAGAAGATTCAGATTTAATTTTAAAATTTATATTAAAATCCCCAAGTATAATCAGTTTGTCTGCTTTGTTAAGTAAGAATGCTATAACATTCTCAAAATTCACCAAGAACAAGTCACAGTCACCATTACCTGATCTGTATACAGTTAAAACATTGGTTCTCATTGAAGGTATATAAATTGCACAAAACTCTGAAGTTTGCTCTACGTTATATTCATTTAGATTAAGAGAAGAATACATAAGATTTTCTTTTACATAAATTGCAACGCCACCTTGCTTCTTTTCAACCCTACAGAAAAAGTTAGCTAGTGAAAAGCCGGAGATGTTAATTAATTTTAGATTTTCTTCAGTTTGCCAGTGCTCTGAAAAACATATGACGTCATAGAACTTTTTATCCGCAAGAAAAGCATTGATCATGTGTATGTGTTTTTATTTTGCAATAAACAATTTATTTATTTATATCGAAATGTAATAAAAATTAAAATGTATCAATCATTATCAAAGGTCATTGGAATGCCCAATCAGAGAAAACTATCCGCTGTCCTGCGCGTAGCACCAATAATTATTGTTTATTTAAAAAAATTCCTGACGCCGTGGTGTTAATCGATTTTAATTTTGCAAAATTGAAAATGAAAGGTACAGTACACTTCTATACGTAAAAAAATTTTCAACTTGCTATCTGCTTTATTTTCAGTCCTGTAACATTTTGAAAAAATGATTTTTTTTTTACGAAAGCTGGATTTCAAAATTTATTTTGCAAAATTTATTAAACCGATCTTAATGAAATATACAGTATTGTTTTACTGTATCATATAGTTTTTCAGGGTGAAATATGAAGGTCCTAAGTGTAGCATAAATGGTTGAAAAACGTATAATGCGAATACTTGTTTTTGTATGTTTTTTTCACAATTATTGCTATTTTGCAAAAAGGGTGACTATTTTTAAAATTATTAACCAATTCTATATTATAGGAAATTTAATTATGCAACTTTTATGTTAGTACAACTTTTCTCGAAAATTAATACTTTTAAAGTTATAATCAAAAAACCAAGAAAAAAATCGAATTTTTCCTTAATTTTTTAACATTTTGATTATTTAAATAATGTTCCGGACCTTTTTGAGCGGGAGGATAACTCAAATATTATTATTTGATTTATTTTCAAGCAATTTCTGCAAAAAAATTTGAGTCACCTCTCAACGTCAAAATGTACTAATATTTTTACAGATGCGCCCTGGTCTATTATAGTGTCTACCTATAAAATAGGATATCGGAAGGAGTGCGAGAATTACAAAGCATTAATCCTATACCTAACCTTAAATCAAACTTACCAAATACTTTAAAGGCAAAAACGTTCGATCAGTACGTGTTGCCAGTTCTGGCATACTTAACTGAAACTTGGGCTTTAAACAACAGCGTAGTCCACAAATTGCAAGTGACTCAGAGAGCTATGGAACGGAGAATGCTCACATTAAGCTCAGTGATCGCAAGTCCAATGAAGAGATAAGAAGACGATCAAAAGTAACAGATGTGATCCAGAAGATTGCCATGTTAAAATTAAACTGGGCAGGACACATAGGAAGAATGGAAGACAACCGTTGGACAAAGCGAATTCTCGAGTGACAAGCAAGGGCAAGCAAAAGAAGTAGAGGTAGACCTCAAACAAGATGGACGATGACATCAAGCAAATGGCTGGCCACGAATGGACGCAAACAGCAAACAGTTATGAATGGACAGACCTAAGGGAGGCTTGCATCCGACGATGGATGGAATAGCTGTTGATGATGATGAACCCTATTAAACACCACATATAAAATTCTAGCAAACATAATAACCATGAGACTTAAATCATGCGCTGAACGAATATTAGGAGAATACCAGAACGGGTTCAGACCGGGAAGATCGACAATTAATTTCATACATACAGTCGACAAATAATTCAAAACTCGAGAGAATACAACGCAGAAATGTAGAAAATATTGATTGATTTCAAAAGCGCTTTTGATACAATTAATCGGACGAAAATTATGGAAGAGCTAATGCATCTTGGATCCCATAAAAATTAAGACATATATATCCTAATTGTGAGCCTAAAGAACACCACAGCAAAGATCAGTTTCATAGGAACAACTTCTAAGGAGATCAAAGTAAACAAAGGCGTGAAACAAGGTGACTCTATCTCCCCACACTGTTTAACCTGATATTGGAAGCAATAATAAGTAGGACAAACTTCGCAAACTCAAACATTACAGATCAGCTTCAAGCAATAGCATACGCAGATGATTTAGCTATCATAGCAAAGACGAAGATCACACTTATAAAAGCAAATAAAAATGATATAAGAAAGCAAAGAGAATAGGTCTAGAGATAAACCAGAACAAAACCAAATACATGACGACAGGGAAGGAAGACAGAACAACTCAGACATATCTAATAAAATAAGAAACATAAATTTGAAACTGTATCCATCTTTAGCTGCTTGGGAGTAACAATGAGGAAACAGGAAAAGAGAGAACAGAGGAAATAACTATGAAAGGCAAAAAAATATATGGACTGGACAGAAATCTACTGAGAAGCAAGACTCTAAATAAGAGAGCAAATATGAACTTATATAAGACCTTAATAAGACCTGTTGTTACATATGGAATGGAAAAAACAACGATTAACAAGAAAGAGGAAGATAGCCTCCTGAAATTTGAAAGAAAAATAATGAGAACGATACTGGACCACAATGTAACAAGAGATGGAGAAAGAAGAAAACAAATACCGAATTTGAAGAAGAATTGGAAGAAAATATAGTCAGATTCATAAAATATCTTCACTTAGAATGGATAGGACATATACACAGACGCCCACACTCAGGTATGTTAAGAAGGATAACTGACTGAACACCACTATGGCCCAAGTGTAGAGGAAGGCCTAGAAGGCTGGATCATGTAGAAGAAGATATAAGAAGAATGAATGTTAAAGACTGGGAAAGTTCAGTGTAATGAAAAAGAATCACAACAGTAGCAAAGACACACAGCAAGCTATAAATGACAAAGAGGAGTAATCCACCTCACCAAAGATTACGATTTTGAACGCCATAGCGTCCCTAGGAATTTTAATGCTTAATGAATGAATGAATGAATGAATGAAAAAAGGTTTATACATACATAAGTGTGAACTGCCCTTTGTTTGAAATTAGCCATCGGTTTCCTCATCGGCCACTGCTCTCAGAAACGATCTTAAAAATAAGACCAAATAAAAAATTATTGCTATTGTGAGAACAACGAGAAAATTCAGAACAAGCACCATGCGATTGTGCAGCAAGATTGACTTAAAAAACGTTTGACTTACACCTTTGGACTTTATTGCACCTATATATTGTAAAACCTTGCTGGTTTCCTTTCTTCTTCTTAATATTATCAAGTTTAGTGATTACTTTATAATAAAATTTGGTAGAATCCACTCGCTCGTATTAAATAGTCAATTTCTATTACGTCCATATGCTTTTTCAGTAAATTTAGTGGTTATATTACTTCTGATCTTGTATTTTTTGTTGTAGGTCTCTTTTTTGATGTTCCTACTTTAGCTATTACTGTCCCTATATTTTAATTCTTCACAATTTTTTTACTTATCTAAAAACCAGGGATCTTTCAGAGCTGTCGTCCCATTTATCACGTTCTTTATCATTCGTTGTTACCTTTTCTAAATCCATTATTACCGTTTTCCCATTACTTTTGTCTTTCATTTTCTATTTATTATTTTAAGTGTTAGATTACTGTTGCTTCATAGATCTACAAAAGGCATTCGACCGTGAAGAGCTGAATGACGTAATTCACCTGTTATATAAACGAAAACGAAACATGCCATCAGATATTATCAAGACTGTCGAAAACATATATACAGCAGAAATAACATACAGGCCAGAATTAATAACAAACTAATACAGCCCATACCATTGGAAAGAGGCATACGTCAAGAAGACTCATTGAGCCCGCTGCTGTTTAACCTCATCATGGATGAAATTATTCATAAAGTCAAAAACCTGAGTATAGGGTACAGAATGGGTGAAGAAATTATCTCTCTAGTATGCTATGCAGATGATGCCATACTTATTGCAGAGAGTGAAGATGACCTTCAGAGACTTTTATATCAATTTAATATAATAGTAAGAAAGTTCAACATGATAATATTACCAAATAAAACAAAAAGTACATTAATCTCTACAGATCCAATTAGGTGCAAGCTGGAAGTGGACAGCAAAATAGTCCAGCAAGGAAGAAGTATCAGCTACCTGGGAGTATTAATGCACAGTAATGGAGATACAGAAGCGGAAGGTGCCCAACAAAGCCAACAGAATAGCAGAATGTCTTAAACACACTATCTAGCGCAACACACATCTACGGACAGAAACAAAGGCCAAGATTTATAGGACAGTAGTTAGGCCAATTATGACTTACACCGCGGAAACAAGACCTGACACCACAAGGACAAAAAGACTGATGGAAACGTGTGAAATAAAAATAGTCCGAGATATCACAGGGAAATCATTATGGGAGAGACAACGTAGCACAGATTTCAGGCAAAGCTGTAATATAGAGAACGTAATTGACTGGACACTGAAAAGAAAAAAGAATGGTATAGTCATATAAGCAAAATGGGAGAAGGAAGATTAGTAAAGATAGCACGAGATAGATCACCAAACGGCCGAAGGAGTGTAGGAAGGCCAAGGAAGAGATGGAGTGACAACCTGGATATCTGATGAGGACGCATCCGAAAATGGAACAGGCGCGAGCCTATTAAGGAAGCAGAAAAAGAAGAAGAAGAAGAAGAATTTACTCAATTGAATGTAGCATTTAGTTACACAAAAACAACTGGAATTGACGATCAAGACTTGCGAATTATCTCAGAACTATATTGGCACCAAACGGCAACAACTGAAATAGAGCACACAACACCCGAAGATATATGACAGGAGTGCGACAGGGTTGCGTGTTATCACCGCCATTATTTAATCAGTATTCGGAGTCTATATTTATTCAGAGAAGTATTGGACGAGGTCCTAGGTGGAATCAAGGATAACGGAACCAGCGTAGACAATATTAGGTACGCTGATGATACCGTAACAGTAGTTAAGCCAATTATGATTTACACTGCGGAAACAAGACCTGACATCACAAGGATAAAAAAGACTGTGGAAACGTGTGAAATGAAAATAGTCCGAGATATCACAGAAAAATTATTATGGGACAGACAACGTAGCACAGACTTCAGGCAAAGCTGTAATATAGAGAACATAAATGACTGGACACTGAAAAGAAAAAAATAATTGTATAGCCATATAAGCAGAATTGGAGAAGGAAGACTGGTAAAGACAGTACGAAACAGATCACTAAACGGCCGAAGGAATATAGGAAGGCCAAGGACGAGATGGAGTGACAATCTGGATATCTGATGAGGAGGCATCGGAAGATGGAACAGGCGCGAGCCTATTAAGGAAGCAGGAAGAAGAAGAAGAAGAAGAAGAAGAAGAATAATAAGAAGAAGAAAAAGAAGAAGAAGTGTTAGATTAAAGAGTAACGTAGATGAAAGATCTCTTAATTCAATCCTTGTTTTAATTTAAATTCGTCTGAGCTAAATCTTTCCACGAGATTTCGTTTTTTTAAACGCTTTTCTTTACTTCATACTTTGCATCAAATATTTAGACGTTAATTTGACTGACTTTTCTTCAATGCAAATTAATGGAAATTTGCAGACATATGCATTCGCAGAAACAATACACGAATAGTCAATAAAAAAAATATATGTTTATTAATTGTTTAAATAAAAAAAAAACGATTTTAATGGAAAATGCTTAAATTCTCTTGTTTTTTACAATGTAGAAACTTGAAACTTTTACGGATTGTAGCTAATGATATGAACTATACATAATTTCACTTTTTATGTTAATTGTTTACGTTATGCTTCATAGATAAACAATAAAGTTTCAAATGTTGAACGCTCATATATTTGTTTATATAAAAATCGGCGCTTATTCGTGTCAAATTTCAATACGATACGAAACAAAACTTCAACCAAAACTCGAATTCAAAAAATTCGTGTTTTTATCGTAGTCTTAGAAAAACCACCGGTAGAGACGTTTTGTGCTACAATTAGAAATCGTTTTGTCGTATAAATTAATTAAACGCTTTTCTTTAGTTCCATCGTTTGGGTCAAATCTTTGGACGTTAATTTGACTGCATTTTCTTCAATGCAAATGACTAAAAATTTGCAGAGATATGTATTCGCGGGAACAATACGCGAATAGTCAATAAAAAATGTTTTTATTTATTAATTGTTTAAATAAAAAAACGATTTTAACGAAAAATGCTTAAATTCTCTTGTTTTTTACAATGAAGAAACTTGGAACTTTTGCAGATTGTAGCTAATTATATATGAACTATACATAATTTCACTTTTCACTTTAATTGTTTACGTGATGCTTCATAAATAAACAATAAAGTTTCAATTGTTTTGCCGATTCCGACTACTTTTCATGTTTGTATATCATATGTTTTATACATATTTTAATAAACATGACGATATATTTTAATGTTTGAAAAGTGTAAGACTAAAAAGTAAAAAATAAAAAATATTTTTAAGAAACGCTTTTCTTTAGTTACGAGTGACTAAAATTAAACATATTATAAAAAAAATCAACTAAAAAGCAAAAAATAAAAAAAATTTAAAAAATCTAACACATTCGTTAAAGAAAAGCGTGGTGCGAAAACCGTTTATTCGATGAAGACGCGCCACGCTTTTCTTTGACGAATGTGTTAGATTTTTTTCAATTTTTTTTTATTTTTTCTTTTTGATTGATTTTTTTACAACATGTTTAATTTTAGTCACTCGTAACTAAAGAAAAGCGTTTATTAAAAATATTTTTTCATATATTTTTTTATTTTGTTTCTAATGTTATTTTTACTAATCGCATCATCTTTCTTGGTATTTGTAGTTTTTCATTGCCTAAGCTTGATTTGTTTTTATTAAGTGTGAGACTTGTTTAATTAACAAGCTTGTTGAAAATTTATGAAAATTTTATATAGTTTTATGTTAATATTATATTTCGTTTGGCGCGATAATTTACTTCGTAACCCACTCACTTAAAATAACTCATTGATTAATCCATCCATACATTCAGGATATATTTATACTCCAGTTAAGCAAGGAAAAAACTGGAAAAATCTTATCAGGTATTTAAAGGTTTTAAAAGATATATGAGGGGTAGCTGATTACAATTGATTGAAGACGTTCAGTTAATTTTGTTTTGGTTTTTTGAAGTTATACTTCGTTAGGCGCGTTGGGAGTAACTTTATATGTGCGCGAATTCATCAAAAGTCTTGGTCCTGAGCGCAGCTCAAACGTTATACGGGCTCTGATTGGGTAATTACAATGACCTGTCAACAATTGTTCAATATGTCGGTTCTTTCTTCTTCTCATTGTTTGATTTGCGTGTATAGAATAAATTGCTATGTAGAAATGCTATCAATGAGTGTCCCCGTTTAGGATTTAGTCCTTTTCAGGGTTTGTAGTGAATGTAAAATGTGGCCGCAAAAGCAAACAGTCCGAAAAACACACTGGGGCAAGTGTAGTATCCTGGTGTTTCTGGTTTCCTGGGTTATGCCGGACGGTGGTGTCCAGAAGGCTAAAAAGGCAACAGAGAAGAAAGTTTGATGGAGTTGTTGTTGGTTCCATAGACATTTACGTGTACTTTCCGTGCTTTGCTCTCGACCAGTCTCCCTAGAAACCCTTGTACAACGACAGGCGAACCTGCGTCCCTCGTCGGCGGTCAGGAGGTGGCTTTTGAGCGTAGCGTGGACAGTGAGCGTTCGAGTGATGAAAATAGTTGCGGCTATTTTCTTGGGACGAACAGGTATAATTGTGCAATGAAGTTGGGAAACCGCAAAAAACCAACTTCTCCCTGTTCGGGGTAGGGAAGAGGATGTGTTATAGGTGGGTACGGAAGGCTAACGGGGTAGCCTCTAGGATGTTTTCGTATTCTACTGGGAGTTCGTCAATGCATGTTTGCATTAGAGCAGACGGTAGATGAATCTTTTTGCGTTTGGGCTTTCGGTAGAATACGTGGCCGGAAGATGAACAGGAACATTTGAGAGATTCTTGTGTGTCGGAAGGGGGACCGTTGATTACTTTGATTGTGAAGTTCCTGTTCAGAGAGTTTATTCTCTCAGTGATTTTGGGGATGTTTGAGATGTTATGGATTTCGTTTGAGGGATATCTCCAGTGCTCGTAGTTGCATCTACGCAAGATTCTACGTTCCACTCGCAACAACCTCTCTTGTTTTGCTCTAGCGCAAAGAGAGTAGAGGCATGATTTGTACTCAATGACGGGTCGAATAAAGGTCTTGTAAGTGTGTTTGAGAGTCTTCTTGTGTGTCTTGCCAATTCGTCCAGAGAGAGCGTTGAGAAGTCTGGCCCTGTTCCTTACCCTATCTAAAGTTGCCTTTAGATCTGCGTCCCAGTTAAGAGTCCTGGTGAACAGTACTCCCAAGTAGGTCGCAGTCGGGCTAACAACAAGCCTTTCTCCCAGCAATCTCAGTGGATATTGGTCGTCTTCATTTTTTATGATTCTTGGTGACACAGAAGGGGCGCGAAACACAATTGTTGTTGTTTTGTTCGCGTTCAGCGTGACTCTCCACTTACAACACCAGTCCCCGACCACGTCCAACAGAGCCTGGGCTCTTCTGTGGATGAGTTGTGGGTTGTATCGAGAGGTTGTCGCGAGTAGAGCCGTGTCGTCTGCATAGAGAAACAGCCGAGTGCCTGGGATATTTTGGTTTGAATATGTCGGTTACGGGTAAACAAATGTTGTGTATATTAGTTTTTATTGTTGCGAGGACAGAGAAAAAAGCAAATTTATAATTGTAGTGACTTTTTAAATAGTTTTTAAAAGCAACAGATACGTAATTATTGTAAATGTTTCAGTATTGTAATAAAAAATTACATAGGTACTTACTTATTTGGAAAATGTATGTACCTATCTAGTAGGCAATGCGTTGATTTACATAAATTGATTACCAACAAAATTTCTACCAATCTTCATCTAATTTATTGTTTTCTTACTCTATGTTTTGTTGTATTTTAATTCCACAAAATCAAACTATTTTGATTAAATTTAGAACTGTCAAACAGTAAAACGTCCAGTTGGCCTATCTTCGCACATGACAGGTACGTGTAAGTGGTTAAATGAGTAGAGGCTTCGACTTCAAATCCTAAGCACCCGAATAAACGCGGGTTCGAATCCCAATGCAAGATTTTATTTTTTTTTTATTTTTTATACATTTTATGATTGTAAGTATATTTGTTATATAATTTTTTTTTCAGAAAATGCGTATTTAGTTAAAATTTTTGCCAACAATTATTGTTCACAAATCATTTCTTTGTGGCATTTTTCAATGTGTTTGTGTGTGTTTTATTCTATTAGTTTTTTAACTTTTGGTATTTTTTTAATAAAAATTTTTGGAAAGTAGTAAGTATTAAAATTAGTTTAATATTTAAATAAAATATAAATAAACTGTTTAAAGTACATATTAATTTCGTTGAAATCATACTAACTTACTTACACCTATGCTAAGGTGATTCATAACATTATTATAAATAGCAAAGGGCTAAGACTATCTCCTTGTTTAATACCTTTCTTCCAATTAAATTCTTTCGATATTTCCCCTCTTGTTTGTACTCTTCCTTTTACCTCTTTGTAAGTACTTTCTATAATTTTTATGAATGTATTTGGTAGATTTATTTTCCTCAAGCATTTAACTATAATTTGTCTATCTATCGTGTTACATGCTGCTCTAAGGTGTATTAATGCTAACACTAGTTTTCCCCCGTGTCTAGTTTTGCAAAAAGACAAAGTTATTAATATTTATAAATTACTGCAAAAATAGGGGTTTATTGCAATTATCACGGTGAATTAATTATGTATTTTAATTTTGAAACACTCTAACTTTTTATGATCTACAACTTTTATTTAACCCATTTTTCTCTGAAATGTATAAAAAACGTTTTATAGGCAAACATATTTTTTCACTTTTTAAGCAATGTTAAAAAAACAAAGCAAAATCAGCTGCACGTCTTCACAGATTTTTCATCAGCTACCCTTCATGTACTTCTTCTTCTTTACGTGCCATCTCCGCGACGAAGGTTGGCAATCATCATTGCTATTTTCATGTACTTCTAAGAACCTTCAAACATCACGATTTTTACGTAGAATCAATGGTTTTTTTACGGATAGACTGGTCTATTATTATAATATTGAATGAATATTTTAAACTATAATCAATATTAAACATAAAATAACAATGATACATTACATCATTCTGATTAGAGAAATGAAGGCAGCTGCCTGCGCTTCTTATCTGATAAACGTTTGGGACAGAGTCAGAGTAGGTACCCATTTCTAGATGTAATCGACTTTCTCTTAATCTTCTATCAACAGAATTTCGATACATTTTGTAATAGATTGATGACTGGCCGAGAACCAAACAAGTCGCTTGTTATCGTCCGGGTTCAATAGTTTAATTCGAAAAGGAAGCGTTAAAATATATTAATGGCCATCGAGGGCAGCCAGTTCTTTCGGAAGAAATTCTGGTTTTCGATAGGTATCCTTGAAAGGCTATAAATATGTCGCGTGTGTTAATTATTTATTAGACTAATCCTCGGGCCGCGGCCGTGTTGTGTGGTGTTACTTCTTTAATACCACAGGTCAACAAATTTTTTAAACTTAGAGCAACGTGTAGGGAAATAATTAGATGCAGTAGTTTGGTTCAGATTTGTTTTTGAAATTTTTATACGAGTGTGTGCTGTTGCATCTATTAATTTTGGAATTTTCATCCGTTGTGAGACATTAATTGTGAGACGTTTGAGAGATTAACTGATCTAGATATAAAAACGACTAGAAAAATATATGAAGAAGAGTCTGGGAGAATTCCAGGGAGGATTCCGTAAGGGAAGATCAACAATTGATCAAATTTTTATGTTGAAACAAATCTTGATCAATTGCTATGAATACAACATTCCAGCACAAATATAGTCTAGTCGCAACATAGGGGGTCCCGTGGGCACTTTTAGGTCGCCGCGATTTGATGGTGGTATTGTAGGTTTTTTGGGTCGCTGAATCCAATGGAAGTGGTCTGGAAGCCCAAGTGTGGTTTGTTTAATTGTTATTAACAAATTATGGTAAAATTAGGTGTTTTTCAGGAATTATTAGAAGCCCTGTAAATAAATTGATAGTGTTAAGGTCTTCTCTGGTGTATTTTTGGTCGTTGAATCGAATGCGACTAGTCGCAATTACTCAAAATGTGTTCTTATTTTGTTAATAACAAAATAATTGTTTATTCGCTGAAAAGCTCGAAATGCGTTATCTACAGCAAGTTTGTAGTCTCTTTCATACTATTTTTATACGTTAAATCGATTGTCATTAGTCGTGATAGCTTAAACCACGTTCCGACTTTGTTATTAATAAATTATTGCAAAAATAATGGTTTATAGTACGTTTACTCACGGTTTTTGCTCTAAATTTTAAAAAACCACCTGTAATGACATGAAAATTGGTATGCACGTAGCTAACATGTCAAACAAAACAAGTGATATTGTGCTGATGTGTGCTTTTACCCTGGGAGTGAGTTTCACCCCGTTTCGGGGGTGAAAAAAGAAACCTTTAAAATATGTCCGGAATTGGATAAACTGATTAATTCTAAGCAACTTTTGTTCTATACAGTTGTTTCACCAAGTCAATATTTTTTGAGTTATTTGTTAGTGAATAAATACAGTGGAACCCCGATAAGTCGGCCCCCGATAACCCGGAAGTCCGGCTAACCCGGACCGATTTTTATCAGACAAACATTTCAACAATAAAATGTTTGTAATATAATATTTGAGAGATAATGTGTATTTGTGTAATTTGAACTATACGATAGTAAAAATGACTCATGGCACACGGTGGCAGAGAGACGTTAAATTTCTCGGATTATCGGAAACAACAGGCACCTGCATTCCTTTATATATTTCAAACTGTCTTAGCATTGTTAAAAAAAGACTAAAACACTATTTAAAAAATTCTTTTTTAAAGTATGGTCTTAGTCTCCACTGTTCTTAAATAACATAACATTGTTCAGATTGTGACCATATTGTGTGTAGTACAGGCACAGATAGGTTTATGTTTGCGTGTTTTTTGTCTACGCATGAGTTTTTTACCAAGAAATGAACAATACTCTATACTCTATACAACTATACGTAATTTAGATTGGTACTGTGCATATACAGAATGAACCTAACTTACCTTGGTACAAATATGCACATAAAAAAATTACAGCCCTTTGAAGTTACAAAATGAAAATCGATTTTTTCGAATATATCGAAAACTATTGGAAATTTTTTATTAAAAATAGACATGTGGCATTCTTATGGCAGGAACATCTTAAAGAAAAATTATAGTGAAATATGTGCACCCCATAAAAATTTTATGGGGATTTTGTCCCCTTAAACCCCCCAAATTTTTTTGTACGTCTCAATTAAATTATTATTGTGGTACCATTAGTTAAATTCAATATTATTAAAACTGTTTTGCCTCTTAGTATTTTTTCGATAAGGCAGTTTTTATCGAGTTGAGGCTTATTTTTCAATATGTTTACATAAACATTTTATAGGGGTTTTGTTTTTTAAACCCACCAAATGGTTGTGTACGTTCCAATTAAAATATTACTGCGGTACCATTAGTTAAACACAGTGTTTTTAAAACTTTTTTGCCTCTTTGTATTTTTTCGAAAAGGCACCTTTTATCGAGATGTGACTTCTTTTTTAATATGGTTCAAAATATCCCTAAAAATGTAAATCATAATAAATAAATGTTCATATTATTATTAAGTCTCCATAATCGTACTTAACCATACCACCCATACAAATATGTGGTGGATTTGACAAATATTCGAAATATCTCGATAAAAACTGACTTTTCGAAAAAGTACTAAGAGGCAAAAAAGTTTTAAAAACATTGTGTTTAACTAATGGTACTACAATAATAATTTAATTGGAACGTACACAAAAGTTTGGGGGGTTTAAAGGAACAAAACCTCCATAAAATTTTTATGGGGTGTCCAAATTTCACTATAATTTTTTCTTAAGATGCTACTGCCATAAGAATGCCACATATCCATTTTCAATAAAAAATCTCCAATAGTTTTCGATACATTCGAAAAAATCGATTTTCATTTTGTAACTTAAAAGGGCTGTAACTTTTTTTATGTGCATTTTTGCACCAAGATAAGTTAGGTTCAATCGAATTATTTTTGGTCCCAGAATATGTGATTAAATTTATGACCTGTATTTTTGTTACACCCTGTATATTTCATGTTATTTCAATTATAATGGAGTTTATCTGTAAGTATATCGTATTTTATTAATTTTTACCATATTCTCCGGCTAACCTGGATTTTCGATAACCCGGATCGGCCGCGGTCCCGATTAATCCGAGTTATCGAGGTTCCACTGTATGTTCATTTTTCAACTAAAAAAAAAAACAAAAATAACTCGAAAAGTATTGACTTAGTGAAAAAACTGTATAGAGCAAAAGTTGCTTAGAATTAATCAGTTTATCCACTTCCGGACTTATTTTAAAGGTTTCTCTTTTCACCTCCGAAAAGGGGTGAAACGCACCCTCAGGGACATCGGCACAATATCACTTGTTTTGTTTGACATGTTAGCTACGTGTATGCCAAATTTCATGTCAATCCAAGTGTTTTTTTTTTTAATCTAGAGCAAAAATCGTGAGTGAACGTATTATAAACCGTTAATTTTGCAATAATTTATTAATAACAAATTCGGAACGTGGTTTAAGCTATCACGACTAGTGACAATCGATTTAGCGTATAAAAATACTAGGAAAAACTGCAAACTTGCTGTAGATGCCGCATTTCGAGCTTTTCGGCGAATAAACAATTATTTTGTTATTAACAAAATAAGAACATATTTTGAGTAATCGCGACTAGTCGCATTCGATTCGCGACCAAAAATACACCAGAGAAGACCTTAACACTATCAATTTATATTGTTCTGAAGCTATTTCCTTGTGGCATTTTTATAATCAACTATTTTAATGGGAAATAAGCCACAACTTTACCAAAAAAATGATTTTATTAACGTTTCGAAGTACAAATTAATAACCCAAATATTCACTATCAATTTATTTACAGGGCTTCTAATAATTCCTGAAAAACACCTAATTTTACCGTAATTTGTTAATAACAATTAAACGCACCACATTTGGCCTTCCAGGCCACTTCCATTGGATTCAGCGACCCAAAAAACCTATAATACCACCATCAAATCGCGGCGACCTAAAAGTGCCCACGGGACCCCCTATGTTGCGACTAGACTAATACTGTTTATTGATTATGATGCTGCTTACGATACACTAGACAAAAATAAACTAATAGAAACGCTACAAGAGTTCCAAGTGCCAACAAAAGTAAGATTAGTTAAATTGATACTTAGAAAAATCAATTGTGCTGTGAAAGGCAATGGTACAGTCTCAGAAGAATTCGAAGTGAAAAAAGGGGTTGGTCAAGGAGTCTAATTGTCCAGTTTGTTATTCAATATGGATCTCGAAAATATCGTGAGGGATAGTGGGATAAATAGGTCCGGAACTCTTTTCTACAAAGAACACCAATGCCTGGCATATATGCTAATGATGTGGTTCTCATTGTAAGACGTGGAGACGAACAGCAAAAAGACTGTTTCGGACTATTAAAATTTAAAAGGCCTGTTAACGCTATACTTACATTATGTACATACATCCTTTAAAGGCTATAAATATTTCGCGGGTGTTAATTATTCATTAGACTAATTCTCAGGCGGCGGCCGTGTTGTGTGGTGTTACTTTAATACCACAAGTCAACAAATGTATACTTCTTCTTTTTTTGTATAGACATGACTCTGTCTATTTTTTCAATATGCCTCTAGTAAGATGTCATTCCACCGTTTTCGTTGTCGTCCCACTGATTGTCTTCCTATTGAGGAACCGATAAATTTATAAATATAAATTTATACTTCGTCGAGCTATGTGTAGGAAATAATCGGATGCAGTAGTTTGGTTCAGATTTGTTTTTGAAATTTTTCTAAGAGTGTGATCTCACTGTTGTTCACTTTCGGATTTCTTGTCATTCGTTGTCTCAAATTTTTTGACATAATTGTGTGATTAGCATCAAATGTGAGACATTTAAGTGATTAACTATGTGATATTCTGTGTATTTTGATTTTCCTGGCAAACGTTTACTGGGCACAGACTCTAGTGATTTTTAAATAATCTCTCAATTTCATTTAACAAAAACTATTAAAATAAAAAAAGAAAAGGAATGGAACCACATAAAAAGAGCATAATAGAAAAGACAGAACAAATAATAAGACTCCAATAAAACAATAAATAGAAATCATGGTTTGATGAAGAATATCATAAAAAAAGTCAAATTAAAAACGTCACGAAACATTAATTGGTAGAGAATGGAATACAGGAACAACTATAATAATACCGGATAAAAAGTAAGAAGCCACGAAACTCTATAGAGTAAAGAAATATACATGTTAGAAAGAAAAAAACAGCAATTAAAAATAAATAATAAGGGCAACAAGAGACTGTTCGAATGTATAAAACAACAATATAGTACCAAAAAAACAACTAGGTATAACAATAAACAAAAAAGATTGGGAAAAATAGTTTACGGATCTGTACAACACCAGCCAAGAAACATATGCAGAACAAGAAGAAATAACAGCACTTTCTTGGCTTTCCAACCGGTCTCTTTCCCTGCATCCTAGCGTGCATTGCTTTTTTGGTGGCCTATCCTTTCCCATTCTTATCACATGGCCGGCCCATTGCAATCTTTGTATTCTAATGCAGTCTGACAGGGGTGTTTCCTTATAAAGTTGATAAAGCTCGTTGTTGCATCGAAGATTATGAAGATTCCGTTTTCCCTCACAGGTCTTAGTATTCTCCTCAGTACTTTCCTTTCGAATATATCGAGTTTGTTTTTGGATGTTTCTTTCAGGACCCATGCTTCACTGCCATAGCTTTGGTCGAATTAATGTTTTATAGATTCTCATTTTTGTATTTCGGTGGACACTTTTAGACCGAAATATATGGGAGAGGCCAAAGTAAGCTCTGTTTGCCTGCGTTATTCTCTTCCGTATTTTTTCTCCATCATCTGATCCGACGGCATATATTTCTACTTCCAGGTATGTAAACTTTACAACCGTTTCAATGTCATCTTCATGTATAATGTTTTGTGGGACTATATTTCTTCTCGTCTGAGTCATTATTTTTGTTTTTTCTGTGTTAATTTCCAGACCTAGCATTTTTGTTTGTGTTTTTAACTCTGCGTATGTTTCCTGTGCTCCTGTTGATGTTCTACTCATAATATTAATATAATCGGCATAGGCGTCCAGTTGAACGGTTCTGTTGGTCAGTAGGTTTCCTCGTCCAGTTTGCATTTGCCGAACCGCATACTCCAGTGCCAGGTTAAACAATGTTGGGGCCAGCCCATCTCCCTGCTTCAGTCACTGCGAGATTTTGAAAAAGTCTGTCCGGTGGTTTTGTACTCGTAGTCCCGTAGACATGCCTGAGTTTCATCCATTGTGGCTTTAATGAGTCTAATTAGCTTGTATTGTATTACAAATTCAGCCAATATAGAGTATAGTCTCTTCCTATTGACTCAATCGTATGCCTGTTTGAAGTCTACAAACACGTTATGAACATCAATGTCGTGTTCCCATGATTTGCTCAAGACCTGCTTGACTTTAAATATGTTCCATTATCGATCTTCCCTGTCTGAAGCCGGTCTAATACTCTCCAATAATATACAATAATATTTTCTGCTAGTGGTTGGAGCCGCTGGTTTATAAAATACTTACGTGAGGACTTTATACATACATATTATAATATAATAATAATAATAATAATAATTCAAATGCAAAATGGCCAGAACATCGAGGCCATGGGCGATAACGATATGTACAAATATCTTGGAGTAAAGCAGGCGCGGAAAATTGACCATAAGCAAATGAAAACTGAGATAACAACTGAGTTTATAAGAAGGATAAAACAACTGCTTCGTTCACAGCTTAACAGTAAGAATTTGTTTAAGGCACTGAACACCTACGCTTGTTCCGCGCTTAGCTATTCATTTGGTATTGTTAAGTAGACAAAAACGGATATAGAAAATCTTCAGCGAAAAGTACGAACACACCTCACAAAGGCACAAAAACACCACCCTAAAAGTGCAGTAGAACGAACGACATTACCCCGGTATTTAGGAGGAAGAGGACTTATGGATATAGGTGAGCAATTAGATAAACAGATTGCTAATTTAAGAACTTATTTTCAGATGCAGGCTGAGACATCTACTCTACACCGCGCAATTTGCGCAGTAGATGACACAACACCGATCAAACTGAGGGAACCAGAAATGCGCATAAACCACCTTACTAAGGACGAAAAACTGCGCACCTGGATGGGTAAACGTCTGCACGGACGACATCCCAATGAGGTTAGCCAAGACTATGTCGACAATACAGCGTCGAACTATTGGTTGACATCAGGAAAGATGTTCCCTGAAACGGAGGGTTCATTACTGGCCATTCAGGATCAGGTTATACCAACCAGATATTACCTGAAATATATCGTCAAAGACCCTCAGGTTCAAAACGACAGATGCCGATATGGATGTCAAGCCCAAGAAACCATCCAACATATTACGGGGGGCTGCCAGGCATTTGCTGCAACTGAATACAAGGAACGGCATGACGCAGTGGGAAAAATCCTTCATCAAGAGACAGCTAACAAGCTGGGACTTCTCCAAACGGACCATCTCCCATATTATCAATACGTTCCTGAGAGTATGCTTGAGGATGGCAACTACAAGCTATACTGGGACCGCAGTGTGCTCACAGACCAAACAGTGGCACATAATAGACCAGATCTCGTACTAGTTAATAAATTAACAAGACAAACAACACTAATTGATGTGGCGATACCTAACAACAATAATCTACGTAGTAAATTTACTGAAAAGATCGCCAAGTATAGAGATCTGGAAATTCAAATACGGAGACAATGGAGAATGCAAAGTACCCAGACGATACCTATTGTTATGTCTACTACTGGAGTCATTCCGAAGACCCTCCTCGAAAGCATAAAAAAGCTGGGTCTCAATGAACATCTTTATAAGACCATGCAGAAAGCTGTACTACTTGCGACGGCCAGAAGTGTAAGAAAATTTTTGGGAGATACACCTGCATTCCAAGTCACCTAGGGCTCGATAACACGGAAAGAGTCCCACCAGAGCTCAATCCTTTTGATACCGTAGGTATCTGGGATGAGTCAATTTTCTCCTCAGAGGGAGTGTGAGCCGTATGGCTAAATCTGGATAGCGTTTATTGTCCAACAGAATCCATTTACAGGACAAAATATTACACAAATAAAAAATTAAATAAAATATTAGTAATTCATAAGTATCGATAATATAACAAAAATTTTACAAAATTAAATTTGAACATAGAGAAATAAATTATTAATCACCTAGGTAGATCTTGGCCATAGAAATAAGTTGCTTTAAACTGCAGTTAAATATATGGCAGTAAATACTTAAGGCATTATAATAGCTGCACATGACGAATAGAGGAGAATTTAACATAAGGTTAGATCTAGCTTGTGTATTTCTGGACGTAATCGAATTTATTACTGGATAAGACGGAACGTTAAAATTTATTTGTCGAAGGATATTAGGGCTGTCAATGAGATTATGTAGTAGCTTGTACAGGAATACCAGGGAGGCATTAATTCATCTAGATTCTAATGAAACTACGTCCAAACCGCTACATAACTCATTATTGCTGATACCCCTCGTAGGATATATACCATTAATTTTATAAGACAAAAATTTTAAAAATTTACGCTGAACCCGTTCTATAATTTGGATGTGTAACATCATAAAACGGTGACCAAATGATAGAGGCATATTCCAGTTTACAGCGTACAAAAGTGTAAAACAGTAATTTAATGGCCTTAGTATTAGTGAGATTTCGACTATTTCTAATTATAAATCCATAAGATTTAAGTGCTTCTCTAACCTTTATATTAACATGTTCAACAAAAGTGAGTTTGTGATCAAATATAACTCCAAGGTCTTTAATTTTAGTCAAACGTTCCAGTTCATTGCCATCAATAATATAAGGATGGTATATAGTAGACTGTTTCCTGGAATAACTAACTACTTTGCACTTATTGGCATTAAGATTCAGATGATTTTCCTTACACCATTCATGTACGAGATTCAGTTCACTCTGCAGAAAATGACAATCGTTAAGGTCGCTTATCAATGAATAAATCTTTAAGTCATCAGCATAACATAAACATGGTGCAGAAATAGATTCACACAGATCGTTAATAAATAACAAGAACAATAATGGACCTAGATTAGAACATTGTGGAACCCCTGAAGAAGCAAGGTACTTTGCCAATTTGTAACCATTGTAAGAAACAAACTGCGTTCTATTTGACAAGTAAGACCTCATAAAAGTAACAGCATCCTCAGAAAGACCAAAGTGGCATAATTTAGAAAGCAATACTCCGTGGTGAATTCTATCGAACGCCTTCGAAAAATCAGTATAGACGACGTCAACTTGACTTCTATTATCTAGGGCCTCTGAAATATATTGTGTGACCACTAATAAGTTTGTTACAGTGGACCCACTGGAGACAAAACCATGTTGGTATTGAGACAGCTGATTACGAGTTCTTGAATAAACACGATTATACAAAATTATTTCAAAAACCTTCGACAGATTGCAAATTATGGAAATTGGTCTATAGTTTTCTACCTGATCCATTTCACCAGCTTTGAATACTGGGCACACTTTTGACTCCTTCCAGAGACTTGGATATTCTTTATTCAGAAGACATAAATTAAAAATTTTTAATAGTGGCACAGTTAAGGCACCTATGCAATCCTTAACCAGAAAAGATGGTATATTGTCAGGTCCACACGTCATTTTGTCTTTCAATTTCTTACTAGCAGAAATTATCTCAGATTCTACAATAGGATAAAAATTTAAGTAATTTGCGTTAACTGATGAAGAGTTACCTTTAAAATTAATATCAGATGACAGAAAAATACTATTGAAAAATTCTGCAAAAACATTCACAATATTTTGTGGTTCGGAGGTAGTAATGCCATTATATTTCATTACACCAGGAATTCTTGAACTATTATTTTTCGCATTAACATACGACCAAAATTTATTATACTAATATTATTATACTAATATTTGAATGTTATCGACATACACATTGTATGCCAAACTGATTTTTGATTTGACAAGGTGTCTTAACCGTTGAAACTCAAGCAAATCACAATGATTTTTGAATCTTTTAAATTTTTTTCGAAACTTTGCTTTTAATTTGATGTTCTGAATGATGTCAGCATCAAACCAGGGTGGATATTTATGACTAAAATTTTTATAAACTGGAATATACGTATTAAACAAAGAAAACATTTTATTATAAAAAATACTTAAAATTACATTAACGTCACTAGTAGTATCCAGAAAATTCCAATCCGTTTCGTACAGTTCTCGATATAAAGCAGGAAAATTTGCTTTTTTAAAGTTATAAGATATTTGCTCAGAACCATACCTAAATTTAGGCTCTTTCACAAATATATCCGTAAATGTAATTTGAAGAGCTGGGTGATGAGAGTCTTCATAGAGCAAAGGTGAGTCATCATGCTTCACTTCACAACTGAAATTCGATAAGACTAAATCTAGCAGTCTACCCAAATGATTAACAACATTGTTAAATTGTCTAAGTCCAGTAGAGCCCGTAAAACTTAAAACTACAGAAGTTTGTAAATCAGACATATCATTATCAATGAACTTTGGAACATTAAAATCGCCTAGTAATATGGAGTTATTATATAAATAAAAAAATGTGAAAAAAAAATTTTTAGGAAACGCTTTTTTTTAGTTACGAGTGACTAAAATTAAAAGTATAAAAAAATCAACTAATGAGCAAAAAATAAAAAAAAATTAAAAAATCTAACACATTCGCCAAAGAAAAGCGTGGCGCGTCTTCATCGAATAAACGGTTTTCGCTCCACGCTTTTCTTTAACGAATGTGTTAGATTTTTAAAATTTTTTTTATTTTTTGCTTTTTAGTTGATTTTTTTATATGTTTAATTTTAGTCACTCGTAACTAAGGAAAAGCGTTTCCTAAAAATTTTTTTTTTCGCATTTTTTTATTTTTTACTTTTTAGTCTTACACTTTTCAAACATTAAAATACATCGTCACGTTTATTAAAATATGTATAAAACATATGATGTACTAACATGAAAAGTAGTCGGAATCGGCAAAAAACTTGAAACTTTATTGTTTATTTATGAAGCAAAACGTAAACAATTAACGTAAAAAGTGAAATTATGTATAGTTCATATCATTAGCTACAATCCGTAAAAGTTTCAAGTTTTTACATTGTAAAAAACAAGAGAATTTAAGCATTTTCCAATAAAATCTGTTTCTTTTTAAACAATTAATAAACATAAAAAAATTTTTTTATTGACTATTCGTGTATTGTTCCCGCGAATGCATATGTCTGCAAATTTTCATTCATTTGCATTGGAGAGAAGGCGGTCAAATTAACGTCAGAAGATTTGACGCAAACTATTGAACTAAATAAAAACGTTTAATAATCAAGTTGCCCTAAGCAATCTAAAAAATATTATGCTGTACATAGAGAAATTCCATGATAGTTTTTGCACTTTAAACAATTAAACATTGTTTAATTATTTAAATATAAATTTTATTTATTGTTAATAAAATTTAAATTTCTGGTGAAACTATATTTCTATTAAATAATTAATACATTTAAAAAAGTTATTATTATTATTACTATTAAATTTTTGTTAGGGGGCCGAAAATTATGTAGTGCCTCGGGCCTGATTTGAAGTAAAATAGGCTCTGAATTTCTGTGGCCTGTTCCCAATTTCTATTTAGGTTGGTGCCCAGGTTGTTTATCAGAGCAGTTTAATTTGTACATTTTACTATTTCCTAGTTTAAGATTCCGATTAAATTTTAGATTTGACCAGAAAACTACAAAGTTTAACGTTAGTTTTATTATGGAACTTGCGTATTTCGTTAATTAGTTTTTAAAATGTCGGAAATTTTATCACCGTTTGTGCGGTTAAGTGTGGTCAAGAAATAATTTCTTTATTTTCAGAAATGGATACAGGATATGTAGTATTTGTAAGTAAATTATTTTGAACTTGGAGATGAGTTTGTCGATCAGGTTATGACTAACCACCGTTTATTGTGAATTGTTTGAAATTATTTACTTGTTTTATGGACTTTTTATGTAAAAGTGGAATGTTAAGCAGTCAGTGGCGTGCTGGAACTTTTCAAGCGGCCCGGTGATTTTATAGAAAAGCGGCCTCCCATCCTCATTTTATCTTCTATTATCAGGATTTTTATTCGTTATTAATAAAACAAAAATATAAATTATTTTTTAATTAAACACAAAACTTTGAATTTAATGACTTTTTTTTTAATTTGCTGTTTTTTTTATTTAAGAATAAGCAATCTTACAAATAATAAATGTATGACAATATTGTTTGAAGCAAGGCAGAAAAACGTTTATCCCCCATATAATCTGATGACCTTACTAGCTTTGAACAAACCGTCAATCTTTAGGATTGTTCTAGATTATGTTAAGTCGTGTAAATTGAAACTTTAGATTATAGAATTAGTCGTGTAAATTAATAATACCCCGTATTATCATCCCTACTTAGTCTGTGGTTAGTCACCCTGAACGATCTGGGTACGAAAAGTTTTTTTTTCGTTCCCTACCCTTGATCGATTTGATTCGTAATGGTCTTGGTGTATGATCAGGCGTTGATTTTAAGAAGTGTTGCTGGCTAAATGGGCAGTTCCCAAAGGCCATAAAAGAAGAAAAAAAAAAAAGGCAGAAACCATAATTTTTTGAATAAATTTTATATATGAATTTAATGTAATTAAGATAAAAGTTAAATAAAATATTTGAAAATTTTTTAATTATGTATTAAGTTGAATTTTAGTTATTCTGAAGCTATTTTCTTGTGACATTTTTGTAATTAACTAGTTTTGATGGGAAGTAAGCCACAATTTAATTTTAGTAAATCAATTATACAAGAGAGTACAAATACAAGTATAGTACAAATACTTTAATTTAACAATATTTAAATGTTAATACAGCGCAATAATTTACAGATTATTTTGCAATTATTTTATAAAATAATTAACTCTGGGTCAATAATTTTCGCATTAGAGTAGATTTTTGAGCAAATTCGTCGATTATTTCATTCATAGGAGATTCTGACCAACAGAAAGCTACAGACATGCAAATTAAGGTGATAATTTTTGATAATCTCCCGTCGTTAAGCATATTACGTCAAATGCCCTTCGTTGCTACGAAGAAATACATTCAGTGACATTAATGACAAATGTTTTAAAAATTATAAAAGTGATGACTTTCAACCGTCAAATACATATTTATAACAACTGTGTGTTTAATTTCACTAATTGGTACTGACATATATAAATTACAATAAAATTTTGGTTTTGAACAGTTTTATTCATAATTGATGGATTCGACCGTTACTTGATGGAAGTTCATTTTATCTAACAATAAATCACTGAAAACGTTTGTTTTCTATACTTCCACAAAATTTATTATAACTAAGTGACTACAGCTGTTTCGGCGGAGTGCCTTTCTCAAGTGATATAGTTTACAATGTGTTTGCCTTTTTAAGTCTTCAACTGAAGAGGTTGAGGAGTGGGGAGCTGTTTGTCTCGAGTTGGTCATTCAGAATTATATCTGTATTTTTCAGTTTATTAATTTCCATAGATTCTAAAAAAGATAGCTTAAGGCCTTTATTTTGAATATGTAGAATTTGAAACTCTTCATTGAAAGAATGATTATGATCTAGTGCGTATGTAGACACTTGTAGAAAAACAGACACTTCTACATACGCACTTCACCTTCTAGATCATAATCATTCTTTCAATGAAGAGTTTCAAATTCTACATATTCAAAATAAAGGCCTTAAGCTATCTTTTTTAGAATATATGGAAATTAATAAACTGAAAAATACAGATATAATTCTGAATGACCAACTCGAGACAAACAGCTCCCCACTCCTCAACCTCTTCAGTTGAAGACTTAAAAAGGCAAACACATTGTAAACTATATCACTTGAGAAAGGCACTCCGCCGAAACAGCTGTAGTCACTTAGTTATAATAAATTTTGTGGAAGTATAGAAAACAAACGTTTTCAGTGTTTTATTGTTAGTTTTATTCATGAAATAATCGCAACAAATTGCACTCGAACTCTAAAATTAACATAGAATTTTTGCCCTCGTGACATTTTGACATAAATTAAAACTGCCAAAGTGACACTCGGGAAAAACTCAATAATTTTAGAGCTCTTGTGCAATTACTACTGATAATTTCATCATTTTTAAGCTCATACAATAGCCATTGACATAAATGTTTCCAAGTGATGTTGTGTTAAAGTAATTCTTAACCGATTTATGTATTTCATCGTTGAAAAGGTTCTTTCGCAAGGTATACTATATTTAAATTTGGATGAGCGCACTGATATAAGTTGTACTTGTAAAACAGCTTAACAGCAAGCTATACAATCTTTACACTTTAGTACAACACGTTGGTAAAGTTTTCATTGTATCAACAATATTGTAATTTGTTACTTCATATTCATTATCACTTAGATTAATAATGTCATCCTTCATATTTTCTCTGAACTGAACATATTCACCATTAACGCTCTCTTCTATAATTTCAGTACATATTTTGAAAAATCCTATTTTTTAATACAATCCATTTATCAGCAAAGTTGACGAATTCTTCTCTAAATTGCAGTCCAGTCACAGATATGGTAGAATAAAAGTTTCTGAATTTTTCAGCAAATGATTCGCTAAGGGCATACCATTTTTTATTGTATAAAAATTTCTAGAATATAGAGGGATTTGTCTTGATCAAATCGTTTTTCGATACTTCCAATAATTCGGACAAAAATTTTGAAATAGACTTCAACTTCAAATTTTTTTCTGAATTTAATATAGGTTGGTCATCACTAAAGTCACCACCTAGTCTTTTCTTCTTTCTTGGTCGATTTTCTTTTAACATATTATTTATTAGTGTTATTCTTTTCTAATTCTGAATTCGCCCATATAATAAATGAAATGGAAGCTTTTTTTAGTTTGAAAATCATTCCTAAGACATTTTAATTTTTCAAGACTTTTTTTAACCATTCCGTACGTAGCCAAAATATTCAAACCATCTGTTTACAGATCTTCAGAAAGAGGAGTTGTGATAGTAAATATCCTCAAAAACGTTGTAGCAATCAGGATTGTTTCGAACGTTGCGATATTTTTCAAGTGAGCTTCAGATAAATAACGAGTTGTCATTAGCACTGTTATTGTTAATCTCTTCTAAACTTAAAATTAATCCAACAAAAATCTAAAATTACATCTAAAATTTTTTGTGAAAGAAACTTATTTAACCGGCCTCGAGATGCCGCAGCCTCTCGGTGATTGCACCGTTTCATTTATATGGCCAGCACGCCACTGTAAGCAGTATATTTACATGATATGAAAACTTGCCATTTTTTGTTAAATTGGATGGTTTGAAAATAAACATATATCATGATTAGTTTGATTAGGTTTAATAACTGGTCAGATAGTTAACCAGATGTATATATTAAAAACCTCCCTTTTTGCCCAGTCCTTTCCGACTCTCTTAGCACAGTCAAAGCTATGCAAAATATATACCATAAACACCCCATTGAGAAAAGAACCAAGGCCGAACTAATTGAAGCTCAAGTTTCAGAAGAATCCACTTCCTGTGGATACCATCCCACATAGGCATTGAAGGAAATATGAACAAGCAGATACTAGTGCGCATAACGCTATCACTAATGGTGCATCAGAAAGAAAGTGTAGTCCATGGCGCATCTGTTTTGTGATGGACGTTGAGAGGTGACTCAAATTTGTTTGCAGAAATTGCTTGAAAATAAATCAAATAATAATATTTGAGTTATCCTCCCTCTCAAAAAGGTCCGGAACATTGTTTAAATAATCGAAATGTCAAAAATTGAAGGAAAAATTCGATTTTTTTCTTCGTTTTTTGATTATAACTTTAAAAGTATTCATTTCCGAGAAAAGTTGTACTGACATAAAAGTTGCGTAATTAAATTTACTACAACATAGAATTGGTTAAAATTTTTAAAAATAGTCACCCTAGTTGCAAAATAGCAATAATTGCGAAAAAAACCATACAAAAACAAGTATTCGCATTTTACGTCTTTCAACCATTTATGCTACACTTAGGACCTTTATATTTCACCCAGAAAAGCTTTATGATACAGTAAAATAATACTGTAAATTTCATTAAGATCGGTTTAATAGATTTTGCAAAATAAATTTTGCAATCCAGCTTTCGCAAAAAAAATTCATTTTTTCAAAATGTTACAGGACTGAAAATAAAGCAGATAGCAAGTTGAATTTTTTTTACGGCGTCAGAAAATTTTTAAAATAAACAATAATTTTTGGTGCTACGCGCAGGACAGCGGTGTTCGATTCACAGTTGATTCAAGTTGATTTCCACCAAAATTTCTTCCAATCTTTATCTAATATATTATTTTCTTACTCTATATTTTGTTATATTTTAATATTTTAATTCCACAAAAATCAAACTAATTTTATTATTGTTTGTGAAATATTGTTTAATCAATTGCATATGTTTAAAAATAATAAACTATTATTATTTAAGTTAAAATATATGAACAAAGAAAGTTTTTGCTAATAAAAGTGTTATTTCAAAGGATAGAGTATGTGTTTTTATTTTGCAATAAACAAATTTATTTATTTATATCGAAATGTAATAAAAATTAAAATGTATCAATCATTATCAAAGGTCATTGGAATGCCCAATCAGAGCAAACTATCCGCTGTCCTGCGCGTAGCACCAATAATTAATGTTTATTTAAAAAAATTCCTGACGCCGTGGTGTTAATCGATTTTAATTTTGCAAAATTGCAAATGAAAGGTACAGTACACTTCTATAAACAAAAAAATTTTCAACTTGCTATCTGCTTTATTTTCAGTCCTGTAACATTTTGAAAAAATGAATTTTTTTTACGAAAGCTGGATTGCAAAATTTATTTTTCAAAATCTATTGAACCGATCTTAATTAAATTTACAGTATTGTTTTACTGTATCATAATGTTTTTCAGGGTGAAATATGAAGGTCCTAAGTGTATCATAAATGGTTGAAAAACGTAAAATGCGAATACTTGTTTTTGTATGTTTTTTTCACAATTATTGCTATTTTGCAACAAGGGTGACTATTTTTTAAATTTTTAACCAATTCTGTATTATAGAAAATTTAATTACGCAACTTTTATGTCAGTACAACTTTTCTCGGAAATGAATACTTTTAAAGTTATAATCAAAAAACCAAGAAAAATATCGAATTTTTCCTTCATTTTTTGACATTTTGATTATTTAAACAATGTTCCGGACCTTTTTGAGAGGGAGGATAACTCAAATATTATTATCTAAGTTATTTTCAAGCAATTTCTGCAAAAAAATTTGAGTCACCTCTCAACGTCCAAATGTACTAATATTTTTACAGATGCGCCCTGGTCTAGTGTCGGAGTGTCGCTAGCGATCTAAAAGTTCATTCCAAAAATAAAGTGTTAGTGCGTGGAATCAAATTATTGCTCCAAAGGTTTAATTGTATACAGATTGTAATTTATTTTTACCAATTTTTGATTTCATATTGTTACAAATGTTACAGAAATGTCGCTAATAACCTTCGGGTGGATGCGACTTTGTCTTTTTAAATAAAAAAAAAAGAATAGTTAACCTCCTTTGAAATGAAAAGTTCTTTAAAAAAGTTCAAACTTTTTTACAAAAAAGGTTTCCAAGTCAAGTTTGTTGAGTAAAATCAAACTAGTTTCATTTGATGCGTTTCTATACCAGCTATGTAGAACATTAGATTATTGTTTTTGTGACCCATGGGTAGACATAATAATGTTAACTTAATATTTAGATGAATATTTTTAATATCACCAATGGTAGCATGAACATGTCGTTTCTCACCATTAATAAAGAGTAGACAATCTTTGGGTTTAATTTGAGCTGTTAATGTGTGAAAAATATAGTCAACGTTTATACCAGTAAAGTGTGATTAAATTACAAACGAAGACTTTAGTGTTAGTGTGCATGAAGTTTACTACTGTTAGAAATATAGGCTCGAACTCACTTATGGAATAAAATTATGTCTCTCCTTGTTTTAAAAAATTATAAAAATCTCTGAGACCAGTCCATTTTTATACAGGGTGATTGATTAGTGTGAGGAAGCTCAGTAGATCTGTTATAGTAAAATTTACAAAAAAAAGTTATTGACAAAAATTGTAGGCACCTTTAAACTCCACATTTTAAAATTAGTTACAATCTTACAGGGTGTTCCATAAGATGGTGGCAGACCAAACTTATGTTTTTTTAAACGGAACACCCTGTATTTTATTTTGAATTTGAAATCTGCTTCAGTTCCACATCACAACAATGTAAATTTTTATTATGTTATACCGGGTATTTAAAAAGTTATAACCAATATTACCTGAGAATCGTATAAAGTTTAACTCCCTGTATAATTAAAAAGGAGTATAGAAACATTGATCTATTGCAGCCATAGTTTTTTAATAATTGTTAAAAATTATAAAACATATTCGTTTTTATAATATTCGTTAAATCAAATACAGGGTAAGTCAAAATGCAAGTACATTATTTTCTTGGTAATTTTAAATAGAACACCCTGTATTTTATATCACTATGGAAAAGTTCTAATATCGTACTTCAAATTTTATGAAGTACTCCCTATACCTAAAGTTATCAGTTTTCTAAATATTTTTATTTTTCCATCAAAGTTTTAATTTGGTAGATATTTTAACGTTTACCAATAATTATTGTGAGTTGGCCATGATTTATTTATAGGAAACTGACAGTTTGACATTAATTAGTAATTTTAACTTATCTTACTTAAGTAAGATGTTCAAAATGACCTCCCAAAACATCTATGCATACTTGAAAGCGGCCATTGAAAGAGTTGCTTACATTACTAAGCATTTGTAAATAAATATTTTGAAATGCACTTCTGATTCTATTTTTCATATCATCCCTTGTTGTTGGAGGTATTTAATATACTTCTTTCTTAACGTAACCCCAAAAAAATGATTTTATTGAAATCTGGTTACCTTGAGGGCCACCTTACCGGTCCATCCCTTCCGATCCATCTTTCACCAAACTGATCATTAAGTTCACCACGTACTAATTCGTTGTGGTGCGCAGGAGCACCGTCATGTAGAAACCATATTTGTTCACGTATAACGTATATTAAGTGGAACCTCTTCTAATAATATCGGTAACTGGTTTACGATAAAATCTAAATAAATCTCACCATTTAAGTTATCTTCAAAAAAATATGGTCCTATTACATGGTTACCGACGATACCTCCCCACACATACCCTCCCCTCCCCCAATAGTAGTGAAAGTTATGCCAATTAACAGAACCGTTTCGATGAAATCTAGCTTCATCACCCAATGGGACATAATCAAAAAAATCTCTCTGCTCATTAATTTTTTCTAAGTCCCATTCACAAAATACTATTCGTTTCTGAAAATCATCATTATTTAATTCTTGGTGCTTTTGAATATAAGGGTGCATCTTGTTTTTAGATAGAATGTTTTGAACAGAGTAGTAACTAAGTTCTTGTTCATTGGAAATACTCCTTATACTTGTGTTTGGGTTTTCTGTAAATGCCATCAACACACTCATTTCGTTTTCCTCTGTCACACTAGTTTTTGTTCGTTTATGTTTTTCATAATTCACTGAACCAGTGCGGTTAAATCGATCTTTCAATTTTTCAAATGTATCTTGTTTAGGTTGCCGCCTATCTGAAAACCGTTCTTGATAAATGCTAGCTGATAGTAATGAATTTTTATTGCATTCCCCCAAAATCCAGATCATATTCATCAGTAGTAAAATTCATTATTGCTAATTTAAATTGAAATAATTACTGAATTACTAATTAATAATTGTTGCTTATTTACGGTGTATCCCAATACTGAATTAATAAACAATAATATCAAACTGTCAGTTTCTGACAAATCAATCATGGCCAACTCACAATAATAATTATTGGTAAACGTTAAAATATCTACCAAATTAATACTTTGATGGAAAAATAAAAATATCTAGAAAACTGATAACTTTAGGTATAGGGAGTGCTTCATAAAATTTTAAGTACGATATTAGTACTTTTCGATAGTAATATAAAATACAGGGTGTTCTATTTAAAATTACCAAGAAAATAATGTACTTGCATTTTGACTTACCCTGTATTTGATTTAACGAATATTATGAAAACGAATATGTTTTATAATTTTTAACAATTATTAGAAAACTTTGGTTGCAATAAATCAATGTTCCTCTACTTCTTTTTAATTATACAGGGAGTGACACTTGATACGATTTTCAGGTAATATTGGTTATAACTTTTTAAATACCCGGTATAACATAATAAAACTTTAAATTGTTGTGATGTGGAAATGAAGCAGATTTTAAATTTAAAATAAAATACAGGATGTTCCATTTAAAAAAACATAAGTTTGGTCTGCCACTATCTTATGTAACACCCTGTAAGATTGTAACTAATTTTAAAATGTGGAGTTTAAAGGTGCCTACAATTTTTGTCAATAACTTTTTTTTGTAATTTTTACTATAACAGATCTACTGAGCTTCCTCACACTAATCAATCACCCTAGGGTGATTAGTGTACGCCTAGCATAGCAGCATAGTCTATAAGCTTTATATTCAATAGAACACCCTATATATTTTATAATTTTAAAACCTTCTTAACAACTTGATCACAACGAACTATATTATGTGGGGTCTATTATGAATATTACAGGGTGAAATTTTGAAATTAACAAGTATGGAAACCACTGATAGAATAAAATTGTTTGTGTCCTTATTTTAAAAAATTATAAAAAAAATACTGGGACACGTCATCTTTTAAATGAAAATGTCGCTTTTAAATATAAATTTAAATGTACAGAATGATTCACACAAGTCTAGCATAGTCCATCATATTTATTTTTAATGGAACACCCTGTATATTTTTTAGGAGCTACCTAAAAGATATATAAAAATAAATAAAAATCGAGGGATCTCAGTGTTGTATATAATTTTTAAGGCCAGAAATAATTTTATTCCATAAGTGAGTCCACCCTGTATAATGTCAACGTGCGCTAATACAGGAAAAGCTAGTAAATCTATTATCTATAGGCTTTTAGAGGCAAGCAAAATGGAAAATGTAAAAAGACATATTATAATAACGTTATGTAAAGAAAAATTGTTAAAACAATAACAGGAATAAAACCACTAACTACATAATAATGGCTGCCCGCAAAATGTTACAAGAGCAAAAATTAAAAAGTTATAATTAATTTAATTGTCATAGATATTTAATAATAATAAGCAATTGAAAACAAATGATTACTTTCGGGTTGAATTTGCAATAACTTGTTTGTTTATAAACATTTTTTAATTTCGAAAATCGCATTTTAATGAGTAAGTATTTTTAAGAAAGTCGCTTGTTGAATGTTTCCATCTACAATGCGTAGTATCTTCACAATCTGGAAAGAATGAAAATAGTATATTAAAGTATATGGATATGTATTGATGTCTTTAAAACACATGCTATTTTTCGAAATAGAGCAAGGGTTTTAAATACCAGTTATCCACGAATACTTTACACTATGTTTTTATTGGTACACTTTGAAATCATGTATTACTACGACAAAAAAATGAAATAAGAGCTAATAATGTAAAATGGTTGAATTTGTGATATACATTAGTATACCTTTCGTTGTTATGGAAATGAGATAAAAAAATTAATTTGCAATCTGTCACATAAGATAAATTGTTATTACTGGGTGTATATTGTTTAGAAATACTCCAGGCAAATAAGCTAGAAATAGAACATGTTCGGGACACTCAAAGATCCAGGTAGCTGACTACTTTTTTAGTTATTGTAGATCTATAGGAAGAAAACCTACCTGTTGTTCGCGTCCGTTTTTTAATTATTAACAATTTAGTGCAAAAATCGCGATTTTTTCGATTTTTTGCACCCCATTCAAAAGCTAAATAGTTGACATAAAATTATAAAATTTAATTGTTTAGAACATTGAAAAACCTTCAAAATGCCGATATTTTTTAAGTTAAAAAGTTAATTTGTTTCTACGCAAACTGCAACATAAGTGAAAATTGTTATTTGTTAATAACTTTTACTAAACCTACCTTAGAATTTTAGTGTTTCACCAAAAGTTGGGTATTGGGGTACTTAACAAACCCTCAAAATTTGAGACTCCATTAATTAGTTTAATAGTTATTGTATTTGTTTATCCCAGAGACCTTTATTTTTCAATAACATAAGACAGAAAATAATGATAATATGGCATTTCTGCGTATGCCAAATGAAAGTAGCAAAGTGATTCTATCAAAATGTACTAAAAAAAGATAAAAAAATTATCTGATATAGTCAAAAATCCTAACGTCAAATTTTTGAAATTTTGTAGTTTATAAACATTTAGAATAACTTTAAAAATATTGTCCATAGAAAAGATCCTTTTACATATTAAAAAAGATGGTATTTTACACGAATTTTTAAAAATGTAGTTCAATTGGTGACTAGTGGTGGTAAGTGTAGGGGGAGCTGGGAGCCGACAAATGCACGAGTTCAAAAACTAAAAAAGGCAACTTAAAATTATGTACTATCATGTTCTATATCTCGGGATCTACTGAATATATTTTGATCGTTTTGTATCTTTTTGACCTTTTTTTAATTTGTATGTAATTTTTCTGTACATTACAAAATATGCAATTTGTCTAGACATTTATTAATTAATAAACAGTCTAATTTGTTTAAACAATTTTTGAAAAAATAATTTTTCCCAAAAATCCATGATTTTATCATACTGTTATTATTAATCATAGAAAAAGTTAGGGTATACTTTAATAAATAAATTATGTTAAATAAATAATTATCTAATAAAAATAATTTATTTATTAAATTGTACTTTAACTTTTTCTATGATCATTAATGATACTGTGATTAAAAAAATATATTTTTGTAAAAAAAATATTTTTTCAAGAATTGTTTAAACAAATTAGACTGTTTATTAGTTAATAAATTTATAAACAAATTGCATATTTGTAATGTACGTAGAAATTACATGCAAATTAAAAAAAATCAAAATCCATTGAGTTGATCCGGAGATACAGAAAATTATATTTGTTTGAAATTGCTTTTTCGGTATTTTAACTCGGTGGATTTGTAGGTTCCCCCTAGTAATCGTTTGAACTACATTTTTGAAAATTCGTAGAGGGTGCTGTGAAGGTACAATGTTTGTGCAAATTTTTAAGAAAAAATACAAATCCCATTCTTTAAAATGGCATTAGATTCCTTAATTATTATAAACAAATTAGCTGTGAATTAAAAAAAACATATGGCTAACTTTGTCCCAAATGAACCCAGGCTAAATGTTTTTATTTGAAAATTTTTTGTTAAAATACTATCTTTTCGAATATATAAAAAGATTGTTTCTACGAACAACATTTTTAAAGTTATTCTAAATGTTTATAAACTACAAAATTTCAAAAATTTGGCATTACGATTTTTGACCATATTAATTTGTTTTATCTTTTTTAATACATTTTGATACTATCACTTTTCTACTTTCTTCCTATAGGTCTACAATAACTAAAAAAGTAGTCAGCTACCTGGATCTTTGAGTGTCCCAAGAAAATCTTTATTTCTCTGGACTAAAATGAGTTCTAACATAGATTAAGTAAATTAAAGCAGAATCGGTTAATACCGCAAAAATCGGAAGACGCTTATAAAAAAAAATACGACAAGTTCATTAAGTGGATGAAACAGCAATAAGTAACAGATACAGATGAACGAGTTGTGCTTGTTTACATTTAGAAAATGTCGGAATAGAATAAGCCGTCGACTATGGGCCTATTCATTCGAAATTGCAAAGTATGTTAAAATATTAAGATTTTCATATATTTGAATAAAGCTTTTGAAACTTTTGTTAGTAATATTTTATTCATATTTTATTTATTTGACGTTACGAGGTATGTACGTCATATATATGTACGAGTATATACGTATGTATGTATGTCAGATCAGATCAATATTTGTTGATGTTGCTATGGTAACTTTAAAACACGCGCGTTTTTGAAAGTTGAATTTAAACACGCTAAGGCCTTTATACATGGAAATCGCTAGCTGACAATGACAACAAAATCGTCAGAAATCAAATTGACTACATCCTAATAAAGCACAGATACGGAAACTCAATTCAGACAGTAAAGGCATATCCAGGAGCGGAAGTATCTTCTGATCACAGTCTTCTTATTGCTACGTTTCAACTTCAATTAAAAAAGACGCAAAAAAACGAAACAGTAATAAACTTAACATGCAGAAACTAAAGTCAGAAGAAACAAAAGCAAATCTTAAACACGAAATCAACACAAATCTATAGACAGAAACCCAGGAAATAATTACAACGTAGAACAGCAGTGGCAATTCTTCAAAACCTCTATATTAGAGCCAAGTAAGAAAGTATTTACAACAACCAAATGTAAGAAAGAGGAATGGATGACGGAGGAAATTCTAGAGTTGATGAATGAAAGAAGAAAAAACGAAACCATCAATAAGACCCGCTATAACGAGCTTTAAAACCAAATAAGAAGAAAAATTAAGGAGGCTAAAGAAACCTACTTTTCTGAAAAATGTAAAGTTATAGAATAACTGCAAAACGCTTATTCTGAAGAGGTAATGCGAGAAACTCTGGAAGATGAAACAGTCGGCATAAGAGTAAATGGAGTCTTAGTTAACATCAGATATGCAGATGATACAGTAATAATAGCCGATAGTTTACAAGACCTGGAAAGACTCATGAGTAAAATAGTAAGGTGTAGTAGGGAGTACGGACTGTCTCTCAATACCAAAAAGACGAAGTTAATGAAAATTAGTAAAAACAACCTAACGAAATCTTGATAGTAGAGGGCCAGTAGATCGAAAGAGTAAAAAAGTACACTTATACTGAATTCGCTCTATCGAGATTCAATTTAACACTGACGTTAATAATTTCTTTTTTGGGAAGTTCAGTTGTCAGAAATGTCTGGAAATTACTACACAACCAACGCACCGCTCATATCCAATATTATTAATAGTAAACAGACATAAAAATAACATAAACCTTACGCCAATCAATAATTATTTATTTACAATTTACACCATTATAATGTATTGATAACAAAAGAGAAAATTATTAAAAAGGGTTCAAGGCAGGTTTTGTTTATATTCGATTCAGAGTTGGACTACCATCTCCATATAGCAACCATTTCAGCATCCTCATGCATCATCAGTGAAGTTTATGCAGTCACAACTCTGAAGGGAATACAAACATTCTGCCTCTTTTAAGGCAAACCATCGCGATGCAATGAACCCACCTTTTGAGACGCAATCCAGCGACATCTCTCGTATTACGAGGAAAACAACGAAAAGTCCCAGATACAAAGTTTACTACTTTTTAAACAATTAGAATAATTGAAATAAAAATATAATAAACAGCCTCAGAAAATTATTTATTGTACAAAATAAAAATAGTTTGTAGAAATAAACTCTACAAAGTTTTATGAGATTAGTAGACACTCTCACTCTCTCACTATTTCTTAAATTCTTCTTTTTTTAATGAAAGATTAAGTTGATTTTAGCAGTTAATTTTGTGAGGTAGGAATTTTTGTGTTGTATGTTTCCTATTCCGAATGTGTCAAAGTGAATCTCGGTAGAGCGAATTCAGTATACCTATTAACACTTATAACAGAAAATAATGACTACACTGCAGAAATCAAAGTCAGAATCGAAAAAGCACGTTCTAATTTTATGAAAATGAAAAAGGTCCTATGTAGCAAAGATTTAACATTAGCTCTTAAAGTACAAAATGTTTCGTATACAGTGTACTATACTATGGCGTGGAATCATGGACGTTAAATGTAGATACAATGAGACCACTTAACGCCTTTGAAATGTGGACCTATAGAAGAATTATGAGGGTTTCCTGGGTAGATAGAGTTACAAACAGTACTCAGAAGAATAGGTAAAGAGAAGAAAGTTGAACTTACAATTAAAGAGAGAAAGCTACAGTATCTCGGACATGTGATGCGGGGCGAGAAGTATGGCGTCCCGCGACTCATAATGCAAGGAAAGATAGATGGCAGAAGCAGCATCAGCAGAAGACGAATTTCATGGCTGAAGAACCTGAGAGAATGGTTTGGATGCAGCTCAAAACAACTATTTAGAGCTACTGCCTCAAAAATTAAAATAGCTGTGATGATTGCCAACTTCCATAGCGGAGCTGGCACCTGAAGAAAAAGGCGTACTTTAGATAAGTAAAATGGGGTACCAATAAAAGATCGTTCTTTTTGCTCAAATGTTAATAAAATAGCATGACGCAGTTAAAATTTTGATGCCCACGAGGTAGTACGCTTTTTCTATTAACTTCCCTTAGATATTCCAGTTAAAAAATAGCGGCAAGTAATTTTTCAAATCTTAAATCCTTCGTTTCCTGGTGTACCTATAATTTTTGTCATATATTGCAAAAGTTTCAAGCGTATGTGGCAACATTGATTCCTTGCGGTCGTAAGTCAGTGATTGATACAATTTCTTTTATTATGTTTCATTATATAATAACATCCCAAACCATCCCAGCGGATTTAAGTCAAGCGGTTTGGCAGAATCGCTTCAAGAGAAATAGATCTCTGATTTTGATTAAACTTTTTCGGATTTATTCGAGTAGGTAATCTTCACGATTTATTTTGAGACGGGACCGCTATTATTTCGTCAAATGCCGGGAGAAGTCACTGAGACAGAAAGACAGAAAGACAATTATTTCAACTGAACGAATTTTATATCTACGGTGGTAAAAATGGTTAGGATGACAAAGGAAATCAAGTGTTTTATTTTTATAAAACCGTTTATTTAAGTTATAAACCCAGGAAATGAAGCATTTAAAAAGCCAAATATTTTTGGCCGCTATTTTTCAACTGGAATATCTACGGGAAGTCAATAGAAAATGTGTACCGTGTCGTGGGTATCGAAATTTTTACTACGTCATGGTTTTTCATTAACACTTAAGCAAAATTAAAAAAATATAAAAAAAAAATTAAGAAACGCTTTTCTTTAGTTACGAGTGACGAAAATTAAAAATACTATAAAAAAATCAACTAAAAAGCAAAAAATAAAAAAAATTGAAAAAATCTAACACATTCGTCAAAGAAAAGCGTGGAGCGTTTTCATCGAATAAACGGTTTTCGCACCACGCTTTTCTTTAACGAAGGTGTTAGATTTTTAAATTTTTTTTTTTATTTTTTACTTTTTAGTTGATTTTCTTTATAATATGTTTAATTTTAGTCACTCGTAACTAAAGAAAAGCCTTTCTTAAAAATATTTTTTTATTCTTTACTTTTTACTCTTACACTTTTCAAACATTAAAATATATCGTCATGTTTATTAAAATGTGTATAAAACATATGATATACAAACATGAAAAGTAGTCGGAATCGGCAAAAAATTTGAAACTTTATTGTTGATTTATGAAGTATAACGTAAACAATTAACGTAAAAAGTGAAATTATGTATAGTTCATATAATTAGCAGTGGCGGCTCGTCAGAGGAGGCAAGGGAGGCTTAGGCTCCCCATAAATTTTTTACACACGTTACACTGTTTTGTTTATCATGAATCACGAAAACAACAAGCACTCTCATTATTATACAACGTGTAAATTCCATATTATCACTAAATATCCATACGCACGGAGTATTAGCATTAGAACGCATGGTCGCGTCTCAGTTTTATTATTATTGTAGGCAGGACCCTGGGTTATCCCGAGATGGGACCCGGTCTCCTAACAGTGGCATCTACGGTGCCATTACACGCTGCCAGGAGATATACCAAGGGAGGCAAAGTAGCTTCTCGGCTCCGTTGCGTGGTTGCGTGCGTCTCGGGACAACGAATTTTAGGGTCCTGACTAAAAATAATAAAAAATCTAGAAGTGCTAATTTTTTTATGAAATTTGGTATGTGGGGTTAGTGTTAGAATAATATTTGGAACAACTTGTTCAAATAACTTTTTCCGACATCTGTAACTCAAAGCAAAATATCGGTAATTTATCGTGTTTTAGTAGGCCGCGTTTAGAATTAAAAAAATTCAGTTGAGTATCTTAAAAAATGTGAAGCTTGATCTTGTATGGACTGCAAAACCTCAAATCTGTATTTATTTTGATATGCATAGGTATCTATTTACAGATATGGAATGGTTAACAAATAAACGACACACACTTTGGTTTTTACACACTTTGGTATTAAACTTTTACAATTAGACTAACTATTTTTAAAATGATATGGTATCATGAAATTATGAATTATGATGATATTATGAAATGTAAATAAAAAATGGTCAAAAAATGGGGCCTTAAATTACATTTTTTGGCGCATTTTTTTACCAGTGCAAATTTGTCTAGATATTTTACAGTTAGGTATAGCCTCACCTATTGTAAGAATCACGAGCCGCCACTGATAATTAGCTATAATCTGTAAAAGTTTCAAGTTTCTTCATTGTAAAAAACAATAGAATTTAAGCATTTTCCATTAAAATCGTTTTTTTTTTAATTTAACCTTTAACTACACGCGCTGGCGTATTTTGTACGCCAGATATAAGAATTCTACTGCAAATATATTTAAAAATTCAATTTTTGACCTTGTTTATCTCTCTAACCTATCACTGGAATGTGCTTTACAATTTGGTTTTAGTTTCGTTATAATCAGCGTTCTGGGAAAATCGTAATTTATAGTTTATTATTTGTTGTTTCCGGTGGTGGACAATATACGCCACGATTAAATTATTATAAGTAATAATATAAGTACAGATTTCAATTGTTTTTTAGTCATTATGGCACATAATATATTTTTCTTTATAAACAATACTTTTTCTACTGTAAAAAATTACATTTCAAAAAATGTTTTATTAGTAATTTTATTTATCATGAAATCCAGTTATTCCATGATTCTAGTTATAAATCCCAATTGGCTTACTACGAAGGAACTCCAAGTGTTCACTGATGCCGAATAAGGTTTATAACAAACAACTAAGTGTATTTAAAAAAAAAATAATAATAAACAAATCCGCTGTTTTTAAGTGTATTTTCTTGTGGCGTATAAAGTACGCCACGCGTGTAGTTATGTTATAACTTGATGCGCGGGTAGTTAAAGGTTAAACAATAATTAATATACATAAAAATTTTTTTATTGACGATTCGTGTATTGTTCCCGCGAATGCATATGTTTGCAAATTTTCAGTCATTTGCATTGAAGAAAAGACAGTCAAAGTAACGTCTACAGATTTGACTTAAACGATTGAGCTAAAGAGAAGCGTTTAATTAATACGCCAAAACGAATTCTAATGTTAATTGTAGTACAAAAGGTCTCCACCGGTGGTTTTTCTAAGACTACGATAAAAACACAAATTTTTTGAATTAGAGTTTTGGTTGACGTTTTATTTCGTATCGTATTGAAATTTGACACGAATAAGCGCCGATTTTTATATAAACAAATATATGAGCGTTCAAAATTTGAAACCTTATTGTTTATTTATGAAGCATAACGTAAATAATTAACGTGAAAAGTGAAATTATGTATAGTTTATTTCATTAGCTACAATCCGTAAAAGTTTCAAGTTTATACATTGTAAAAAACAAGAGAATTTAAGCATTTTCCATTAAAATCGGTTTTTTTTATTTAAACAATATACATAAAAATTTTTTTTATTGACGATTCGTGTATTGTTCCCACGAATGCATATGTCTGCAAATTTTCATTCATTTGCATTGGAGGCAGTCAAATTAACGTCTAAAAATTTGACGCAAACTATTGAACGTTTTGAAAAAAATATTGAAAAGCGTTTTAAAATGACATTTTTCATTCATCTCAATAGTGTGAAAAAACTTTTATTATAATATATCACTTAAATATCATTTTAAACATCATCTAAACTTCATTAAATTTTGACGTCAAAAATAAGGAGGTATGTCATCTATAACATTTGAAATTATCATTTTAATACATACGACAGTACTCAGAAAATAGTGTGTAACAGACCAAGACATTTAGCACTAAAGACACCGGAATAAATCGCTTTTTAAATACAGCACCTAGAGACTTGCAACTTTTTGCATTGTGTTGTCAGGATAAAAGTCTACTATAGAAAAATGAGTGGAAATGCATAATTATTGCCATTTTAAAGTGCATAAAACGCAAGCAAAAGTGCATAAACATGTGAAAATAAGCATATTAAGGGCCATATTTTGTTACTCGGGGATTTTTGGGGTCGCCGAACACGACTACGCCATCAGAACCGAACCCCCGGACCACCTGGTGCCCATGGTCACTACTAAGGCACGTCATCTGGAGGTTCGAGGATTATCGGCACCAAAATTGATGCAAACATATTATTTGGAGGTTTTTCGAGTCGCTGAATACGAATACGTCATCAGATGCTACCTCCGGAGCACTTGGTGCCCAGTGTCACTGTTAAGGCACGTCATCTTCTGTAATTTCGAGGCTTTTCTGCATTAAATTGATGCAAACAGATTTCTTGATGGGTTTTGGGGTTTGCTGAATACGAATACGCCATTAGAACTGACTTCCGGACTACCTGGTGCCCAAGGTCACTGCTAAAGCATGTTATCTTCTGAAGTTTGAAGAGTTTTTGGGCATCAGGTGCACCTGGGTTCGGTTATGATGCCGTATTCTTGTTCAGCAACATTAAAAACTCCCGAGTGCTCTGTTTGCATCAATTTAATGCCGAAAATCCTCGAAACTCCAGATGACGTGCCTTAGCAGTGAACCTAGGCACCAGGTTCTCCGGTCCTGGCCAACTAAATGCCCTGGTCTATAAAGGGTAGGACAAAATTGAGTTGAACCTATTAAAAAAAAACAAAATATATATGGCTATAGGTACAAAATAAACAGTATAAAATTATTAAAAATTAAAAGAAAGTATAAAAAGCTATTTTTTGTAATTTTTATATTTAAATTTTCAAAATCATCAAAACATTTTCAGTTTTGCATATTAAAACTTATTTTAAATTAAGAAATAATGCCATAATAGTGATTATTAAGGATTTAACTAAAAACAGAAATCCTTAAAGAATTTCGATTATTGATCTGATTTGATGATTTTGGCTATTTTTGTTGTAGTTAACAGTTATTTTCCTTTTTGTAATGTTAATAAGACATCCTGATTAGTGGCGTGGTCGGTATAAGATTTCTTCAGGATTCGAAGATAAAGCCAAATTTCGAAAGCCTCCATTTTCTTGCAGGTGGCGTCTGTGAGAGTCCATGAGTCAACTCCAAACAATAATATATGGAAGATTGAAGATATAACGTCGCAGTGACCCGAATTTTATGGGTACTGATAAATCATGATATTTAAAGAGCTTAGCCATTTTTGAAATGAAGATCTTGCTTTCTATATCCTACATTTTTTGAGTTCTAGGGTACGGTCCCAATCTTAGTGGACGTTAGTACCAAGGTAGATGTATTTTTTATTAAAAGTCTAATAAATCAGGAAATAAAATTCGAAATTATTTATCCTCTGAGCTTTTTAAGTTGGAAAAATAAAGCATAACAGAGTGGCGAAATACTCGACAAAAGAAATCTAAATTGCATTTCACGTCATGTCATTCACCGTGATAATAATTTTAGCGAACTATTTCCTTTAATATCCACCAAAGGTGAATAAAGTATAAACTAAAAGAAAAGAAAAGATGGTTCAGATTTTATTACAGTACAGAGCTGAACCTTCTCTTCTTTTAGTTTATACTTTATTCATCTTTGGTGGATATTAAAGGAAATAGTTCGCTAAAATGATTATCACGGTGAATGACAGGATGTGAAATGCAATTTAGATTTCCCTTGTCGAGTATTTCGCCACTCTGTTATGCTTTATTTTTCCAACTTAAAAAGCTCAGGATAAATAATTTCGAATTTTATTTCCTGGCTTATTAGACTTTTGATTCATAGATGGTGCTAGTAGCATCTTTGGTAATTATTTTGAAAATTTTTTGCTCAATTAGAAATCCAATGAAATCAATTAATTTGTGGTCATCTGATTGAATACAACCAATAAAACCATGCAGACGACGCCGCATTAATCGCCGAGACAGAAGACGATCTCCAAAGATTAACACACATCTTTAATACAACAGCCAAGAAATACAATATGATAATATCAGCAGAATAAACCAAATGTATGACAACATCTAAATACCCACTACGATGTAAAATCGAAATTGATGGGAAAATAATAAAGCAGGAAGCAAGGTTTAGATATCTGGGAATTGATATAACCAGTTACGGAGATGTTGAAGAGGAAGTACGACAACAAAGCTTAAAAGCAAGTAAAGCGGCGGGATCTCTTAATGACACAATCTGGAAGAACAAACACTTAAGACAAGACACAAAAGCAAGAATCTATAAAGCAGCAATTAGACCTATATTAACATACACGGCGGAGACAAGGCCTGACACATCTAAAACGAGACGACTACTAGAAACAACAGAGATGAAAATACTCCGACGAATATCAGGGAAAAGTCTGTTGGATAGGGAGAGGAGCGAAAACATAAGAAGATCATGCAATATAGAAGACATAAATGGATGGGTGACAAAACGGAAACAGGAGTGGAACGAACACATTAGTAGAATGGCAGAGGATAGGATAGTACGAATAGCACGAGATAAGTCACCAAATGGACGAAGAAGTATTGGCAGACCAAGAAAAAGGTGGTGCGATAACCTAAACAATTTAGGAGGATAATATTGAAGAAGAAACAGGCTTTAAAGCCTACATACAAGAAGGAAGAAGAAGAAGACAATAAAACCAACATTATACTGAAAACAGATCCCATGGGCTGTTTTCACTCAATCATGTAGCTATGGATACCTACATTTCGTTTCATTTCGATTTTGACATTTCAAATATTCAATATTTCAAAATGTCACGATTTGGTTGTAATACTGATGAGAATATTAATGAAATTATCGAATCAAATATACAACTCAATAAAACCGTACTTGAACATTGACGAAGAACATCATAATAAAATTATTAACAGCATGCGTAGTGGAAATACATCTTCATCAGTTATAGAAACTAACATGTCTGGATCTTCATTAAATTTTTCTAATTGTTCCTTTGTTAATTGCACATTTAAATAAATTGTTTCTGCTCTGTATTTTTTTTTCATAACCAGCAAAAAATTTTCTATCCAAATAACCCTCGAACATTGATAAATGCTCAAAAATTTTTTAACAACTTTCTCAAGCTTGTTGCTTACAGGCAACAGACCTCCGCCTACAGCGTCGGTCTGTTTCCAAGCAACAAGCTTTCGAAATCTGTTATAAAATTTTTTCGAACAATTATCAATGTCCTTGGGTTATTACTACTGATAATTACCCGGAAAGGATGAAAGGATTTAATTTCAGTTCAGTACCTCTACCCAGGTGCTCCGATGACGAAACGGTTATTCCGAAATACGTATAAGCACATAGTAGAGGCTCTGTACTCTAATCAAATCTGAACCATCTTTTCTTTTCTTTTAGTATTTTTTATTCTTTCTATTCGTTGACCGTTTACAATGATTGGAGCAAATTGCTGTTCCTTCTTAGAGAATACATTTTGTAAATTTTAATTCCGGCATCACCATCCTCTACTGCTTCTTAAAAGATTTCTTCAGAGTACATGTTAAACATCAGAGGTTATAGTATGCATCCCTGTCGGACTCCTCGTTTGACTTTGATATCATCGGATTCTCCTGGCTGTGTACGGATGGAAGATGTTTGATTCTAGTAAAGATTGCTAATGATTCTTAGATCACAGGTGTTTATTCCAATATTTGTTTCTCCATCAGCTTGTCGTGCTTTTGTCATGATATGTAAGCACTGATTTCACGTTCATTTCCAGCTTGTCTTAGCATTTTTATTTCATTTATTGTCCGAATTGTCAATTATATAGTATGTATGTACAAAATATAAGCCCATACTCTAGATTTCTAGATTTTTGTTGTTAATTATAATAATTTAATAAAATAAAATGTCACCTGGTTCCTTTCCACAGGTGTATTGCAATCTCACCGTTGATGGCAACATTGCAATAGTTGGACGTGCCGAAAGCGCAAGCAGACGTAGAAAAAATAGTGTTGCCGAACAGCGTTGCCGAGCCGAAAATAGATGCGAAGAAACAATGAAAAGTAACGATGTGCTTTTTCATCGGCACGAAACATTATGCATGGAATTCGACAGATCTGATCCCGAAGAAACAAACCATTCTACAAACATGGGTCTAAACTCTAAACAGTAGACAAAAATTAATAGCAAATCAAAAAAGCTTTTAAAAATTGCGGTAAAAGAAATATTAACTAGTTTTGATGGGAAATAAGCCACAATTTTACTAAAAAAATGATTTTATTTACGTTTCGACGCCCAAATCGGGTGTCGTTGTCAAAATACAAAAAATATTAATGAATTAAACAAAAATGTTGTTGCTTAGTAAAAAAATTATTTTAATAATTTATTTAATCTGACTCATTTATATCGGAAATTCAGACATATATTATACATTTTAAAGTAGAAGACTTTAAAATGATATTGCCAATATTTATGAGTTGCGTTCCTGGGACGACTTTATTGAAAGATAGCTTATCCGATTACATGAAATCAACCCCAACTCAATAATATCAGCCAGAAAAAATCATAACATGTGATTTAAAAAGACAACCAAATGCAACGGTGACAGTAAAATTCTCGCGTTAGAGATTCCATAGTAAATCACGAGGAAAAACCAGGAAAAAACCTCGTGATACTATCCCGACATCGTAAGTATTAGGTCTTACTTTAGTTTACTCTCAAAACTAATACCAAATTCTGACCTAAATATGTACATATGTTATTTTAAATTATAAATAATATTAATAATACATAGATATATAAACAATACTAAAATAGCAAATATGTACTAACTCGATATGTTATTGACTTACTAATCCTGGTATTTTCTTTTTATTGTCTTCCTCTTTTACTATAAGTAACCACATCCTACTGCATTCTACCGAGGAATTTGCGACACAATTGTTTTCATTTAGCATAATTAGAGCCGCTTCTTTGATTTTTCTCTTTTTACTATCTGTTTCTTTCAGGACTATACTTGAATATCTCCAGTGAACTCTATGTTCATTATCCCATGCGTGTTGACATATTTGACCTTAATATGTACTGTTATATTTCTATTTGATATGAAAATTAAATTTTGATAATTATAAACAGAATTCAATTTAATATAAAATATTTTCAATTTTCTCAACCACGGGCATATAAATTTAGAACAACCTGTATACAACAAATTGTTATATTTAATTTTAAGAAGTGATTAAACGAAACTCGGGACAATGCGCTTAGAATAAACAAAGTGAATGGCGCGTACCATTATCGTTTTTCGCGGAAGGTTCGATCATTAGCCTATGCTAAATAAAACTCAAGTGAAATCGATAATAGGTCATTATCGTTGTTCGCGGAAGGTTCGATCATTAGCCGATGCTAAATAAGACTTAGTGGAAATAGAGAATAGGTCATTAAATTTTTGTAAATAGTAGAAAGTAATTTTAGAATGGGAATTAACTATTTCTTTTTTGAAATCCATTAAGCATATTTAGAAAGATTAAAAATTGGTTTTGAGGAATACTGCGAATGAGAGTTGGTGGTGGAAGGTTGATTTGTGAATCTGGAAGGGATATTTAGAAAGTAGGGGAATGAATGACAAATAGAGATCAGAATGTTTTGAGCGGTCGAGAAGTGAAGTCCAGTAGTAGACGGTAGTGTACGGAGAGTGAGAAAGCCGGTGTAGTTCCGTGAATGTGGAGTATCTATCGTGGAACGAGAGGTAGGCCAGGTTGAGAGTAAAAGAACCTCCTTGAGCCAAGAGTGTCCCGGTAGCTGATTGCAGTTTCGAAAAAGGTAGAATACAGCATCACGACAGAAGCAGGTACGAGAGCTATACGAGCTAGTTTTCAAAGGAGAACATTACTGAAAGCCAGGACGAGGTTTTGATCGCAGCCAAGGATAGCAGGAAACGGGTCTTGTGTGAAGACATTCTCAGTTCACCAGAAAAAGGTCAGTCTCATTTGTTTGGACATGAATGTATGGGTTTTTCGTATTAAATACCACATTATAAATTGAAGAACATAATAAATAATATCAGAAAAGCTTCATCAAACTTAAATAGAATTGTTGCTAATAAATCCTAATAGTTAAATGTTAATAAAAACTTTCAATTGGAAACCAAAAGGAAATAAGATTCCCATTTGTAAATGTTATGTTTAAGAAAAATAAGATCTAGCAAATATTAAGCAGTGATTGCCATTTAAATAAAATAAACAATATTTTGATTATAATTGTAACCCATATGTGTGTATTATTTTACTCTTTTCTTTCCTATCCCGATTAGGAACCATTGAGAAATACTTAGAAGCCACGAGAGTAAGTAATTAATTTTATAATTCGCCCTGAGATTGAAAACATATTGATATGTGATCTGGTAAATTAATTAGATTATGATTAATGCATTGATTAAATTAAATGACATATAAGAATATTATCTCATATCAATAATCAAGATCACATCAGTACATATGTTATTTTAAATTATAAATAATATTAATAATATATAGATATATAAACAATACTAAAATATAAAATATGTAGGTACTAAATCGATATGTTGTTGACTTACTAATCCTGGTATTTTCTTTCTATTGACTTCCTCTTTTAGTATGGGTAACCACATTCTACTGCATTCTACCGAGGAATTTGCGACACAATTGGTTGTTTCATTTGGCATAATTAAAGCCGCTTCTTTGATTTTTCTCTTTTTAATATCTGTTTCTTTCAGGACTATACTTGAATATCTCCAGTGAACTCTATGTTCATTATCCCATGCGTGTTGACATATTTGAGATCTATCAAATTCTCTATTTTTAATATAAGACTGATGTTCACTTATTCTAACTTATATTTATAAAATACCTTGTGAATACGAACAATTTTATTTAGGTGAAACATCGAGACCATTAAACGTTAGAATAAGTGAACATCAGTCTTATATTAAAAATAGAGAATTTGATAGATCTCAAATATGTCAACACGCATGGGATAATGAACATAGAGTTCACTGGAGATATTCAAGTATAGTCCTGAAAGAAACAGATAGTAAAAAGAGAAAAATCAAAGAAGCGGCTCTAATTATGCTAAATGAAAACAATTGTGTCGCAAATTCCTCGGTAGAATGCAATAGGATGTGGTTACCTGTAGTAAAAGAGGAAGACAATAGAAAGAAAATACCAGGATTAGTAAGTCAATAACATATCGAGTTAGTACATATTTGCTATTTTAGTGTTGTTTATATATCTATGTATTATTAATATTATTTATAATTTAAAATAACATATGTACATATTAAGGTCAGAATTTGGTATTAGTTTTGAGAGTAAACTAAAGTAAGACCTAATACTTACGATGTCGGGATGGTATCACGACGTTTTTTCCTGGTTTTCCCTCGTGATTTACTACGGAATCTCTTAGGCTACGGCCAAAGAGAATTTTATTGTCACCGTTGCGTTTGGTTGTCTTTTTAAAGACAGATCACATGTTATGATTTTTTTGTGATGGATATTCTTGAGTTGGGGTTGATTTCCTGTAATCGAATGAACTATCTTTCAATAAAGTCGTCCCAGGAACGCAACTCATGAATATTGGCAATATCAGTTTAAAGTATTCTGCTTTAAAATGTATAATATATGTCTGAATTGCCGATATAAATAATTCAGATTAAATAAATTATTAGAAGAATTTTTTTACTAAGCAACAACATTTTTGTTTAATTCATTAATATTTTTTGTATTTTGACAACGACACCCGATTTGGGCGTCGAAACGTTAATAAAATCATTTTTTTAGTAAAATTGTGGCTTATTTCCCATCAAAACTAGTTAATTGCAAAAATGCCACAAGAAAATAGCTTCAGAACAACAAAAAGAAATATGAAAATAATGAAAAGATACAAAAATATGAAAGAAAACACAGTTTTGAAAATTGTTGATTAGGATATATCGCGACTTACTACTGACAGTAGTAAGTCAGGATATATGAGGCCCGTAGGACACAAGGGGTGAAAGTGAAAATTTTTAGGAAATTGGGTTGAGTACAAAAATGGACTCCCAAACACATAGAAAACGTGGTGGCTTCAAACTTTCTACATAAACTAACAATAACATGATCAAAAATGAGATGTCATTGGAAACATGCTAAATAGTACCTACATAGATTTTTAAAGGGTACCCCCCGTTAAGATAGGCAAAATGCCCTCACTCTCAGAATTCAATTTTTTAATTTTTTGACGTTCTGTGCAATTAAAAAATGGGATAACGCGGATTTTTAGCTCGCCACCCCCTTACTCCTCCCCCCAAACACCATGGCTTACAGCCAAAAACGTAGATTTTTAGATTTAATTTTTTTTAGTTGGGTTGCAATTGATTTAAAAATTTCAAAAAATTCACACGTGTAGCTGAGGCTTTTACAAAACACGTCCATTTTTTGTGGACTCTTAGGTCGAGTGTACATAACCTCAATTTTTTTTTTAACTTTTTTAAAACCTATAACTTTTTTTTGGATGGGGCTGCAGGTCCAATTTTTTTTGTATTTTGTGTATTTTATCAACAGCTATCTCTCTAATTTTTTTCAGATTTTTCCGTCAGGTGCGCCATCTTGAAAATGCGGAAAACTGTTTTTTTAGGGGGGTTTTGGGGATTCTCTCCATTTTATAGACTGCAACATAGATCAACTCAAGGTTTTGTTAATAGAATATGTATAATTTGAAATATCTGAGTATATTAGGATATTCAAAAATTGGGCGAAACACTTTTAAACCCCCCAAAAACCATGTTTGTTTAAAGTTTTGTAACGATTTTTGCGGGTCTAATTATATTTTTTGAGGTCGATACAGCCTGAATATTTTTTTTTTATTTTTTTACGTTCTATATGATTTTAAAAAATTAGACTCACCGCAATTTTAGCCCACTTTTGATTTTATTTTTTTTAAGTTGGTTTGCAATTAAATTATAAATGTTGTTCTGAAGCTATTTCTTTGTGGCATTTTTGTAATTAACTATTCTAAATGGGAAATAAGCCACAATTTAACTAAAAAAGATTTTATTTTCCATCTGTAATGCGATAGAGAGTCAATCCAACATTTTTGTTTAATTTATTAATATTTCGTATTTTGACAACGACGTTCGAGGTGGACGTCGAAACGTTAATAAAATCATTTTTTAGTTAAATTGTGGCTTATTTCCCATTTAGAATAGATAGTAATTATGAAATTATAAATTACAAAAAATTCACACGCACGACTGAGGCTTTTACATAACATCTATTTTTATGGACCCAAACATCAAGTGTACATATTATAACCTCTTTTTTTTGTTTTTTAATAGGTACGTATAACTTTTTTTGGCGATGGCTGCTAATTTTTTTTGTGTTTTGTGTATTTTACAAGCCATCTACGTTTGGCTCATAATGCAAATAGTCCACGCTGTATACTTGTCCCGTTAGGTAATTTATTCCGATTAATTTTTTTGCACAAACTTACTCAAAAACAGGTCCTTATAACAAATGCACAAGGTGCCAGGCAGTACAGCGGTCGGAAAATTGTCTAAACATTTTTTTAAACGAATTCAAAAAATCAATTTTTTCACTTCGGAAAAATTTGTTTTAGATTCTCTGGATCAATCTGAGCAAAAAAGGTATCTTGTGATTTTTCTATAAAATTGACAGTTGTCGAGTTACATGCAATTTCAAATTTGAAAAACGCGAAAATGGCCATTTTCAAGGCTTAATAACTCGAATAAAGATTATTATTATGAAAGTCATAAAGTGACCAACTCAAAGTTTAAAGCCCCTCTTGCAATAGCCTAAAGAAATTTTTGTCATTATTTTATTACTAACTATTATTTTTAATAATTAAAAATGAGCGCTAAGCATGTATTGAAGCGGACGTCCGCGAGAGAGAGATGTACAATATTCATTGGACGTTTTAAAAAAATATCGATTGGAAGTCAAAAATATGTTTTAAAAAAATAAAAAAAGGAATTTTGAGGTTATATGTATTGTACACTCGACCTACACGGGTCTATAAAAAATAGATATAAGTTTTGTAGAAGCCTCATAAAAATTTTAAATTAATTGCAACTTTAAACAAAAAAAAAATAGAAAAATTGAGGTTTTTGTGGGGGCAGGGGGAGGGGGTGGTGGGCTAAAAATGCGATTAGTCTTATTTTTTAATGACATATAACGTAAAAAAATGACAAAAAAATATTCAGGCTGTATCGATCTCAAAAAATATCATTAAGACCGCAAAAACCCTTACATAACTTAAAAAAACATGGTTTTTGGGGGGTTTAAAGGTGTTTTGCCCAATTTTTGATAATCCTTAAATACTCATTTATTTCAAATTATACATAATCTATTAACAAAACCTTGAGTTGATCTATGTTGCAGTATATAAAATGGAGAAAATCCCTAAAAACCCCCTAAAAAATAGTTTTCCGGATTTTTCAAGATGGCGCACCTGACGGAAAAATCTGAAAAAAATCAGAGAGATAGCTGTTGATAAAATACACAAAATACAAAAAAATTGGACCTGCAGCCCCCTCCAAAAAAAAGTTATAGGTTTTAAAAAAGTTAAAAAAAAATTTGAGGTTATGTACACTCGACCTAAGGGTCCATAAAAAATCGACATGTTTTGTAAAAGTCTCAGCTACACGTGTCAATTTTTTTAAATTTTTAAATCAATTGCAACCCAACTAAAAAAAATTAAATCTAAAAATCTACGTTTTTGGCTGTGGGGGAGGGGTAAGGGGGTGGCGAGCTAAAAATCCGCGTTATCTCATTTTTTAATTGCGCAGAACGTAAAAAAATTAAAAAAATTGAATTCTGAGAGTGAGGGCATTTTGCCTATTTTAACGGGGGGTACCCTTTGTCTAGAACTATGAACAAGGTTTTCTCAAAACTTGGCACTTACACCTCTTGGCTCCTAGGGGCCTCATATGAGGCTGTGCGTACAGCAAAAGCGAAACTGGCGACTTTTTTTATTTTATCATTCTTTTCTACGTTCGTCTCTGTATCATGACACAGTGGTTCATTTGTCTAGTTCTTATAATAATTGTCGTCATTTTTTTTAATGTTCCCCCTCACTCAATTTTATAACTGCGTTTTTCTTAAAACGAGGATTTTCGTGTTCGCATACATAGCCTTGTCACACACATAGCCTTGTATAAACTTTTCTAGAAGCTTAACCCGTTTTCTCTGACGTTTGTTTTACTGACCACTTTTCAGTAGTTTCTCTTTGTCTTCGGAACTATAGCCAACAGCGACATCTAGTTCCATAATTTCTGGATAACTGAAACTGTTTCCATTTGTAGATGACTGACACAGTTTGATGTACAAACCCATGTTAAAGACATAGCTAAAAATATTCCTATTACAAAATATTACCGTTTTCCCAGAAGTCAAAAAAAATTATGACATAAAAATGTTTCAAGGTGGAGAGTGACGGTTCAAAAAACCTTTAACGACTGAACTAAGAAGAAGAAGAAGAAGATATTTTAATATTCTGTACACTTCTTTTAACACCTTCAGAGATAGACCAGGGCATTTATCTCTAAAAGCACCCGAACAAATTGATTTCTAAATACAGCACCTATACTAAATTTACAATCAAGATGCAGTAGAAATAAACAAACCAAGACAAGTTTAATGCTACTAAGAGCACTCCCGAATTATAATTTACAATGTATTATTGTGTTTGCATTTTATCAATCAAAAGCAAAATAAAAATTAAATTAAATTTTTTTTTTAAATAACGCGGGCACATAAATTTGATACACCCTGTATATTGAGCTGTTTTAAAATTTATTAGAATTTAGTTGGGTTGTAAGTAGATTTCTCTTTTAATGAGCTTTCCGATGAACCATTAAAGACTTTTGTGAATAATTAAAGTGAAAATAACGATGTATTTAGATTTAAAATGGAAAAAGATTGTTTAGGGTATAGGTAATTATCAATTTCTAGAAATGGATAATTAAAAGAAAGTTGGAAATTTAATATCTTTGTGTCAACACGAGTATATGTTGTAGAGTTTCTCCGAAAGTAATTAGGATTGTCGGAATAATTTTGAAAATGACTGTTTTGTTTGTCGAATGGAAAAGTCGAGGTTTCTGATGTTTGGCAATGTGGAAGGGGAAAAGTAGTTAGAATGATTGAGAGAGTGTGAAAAAGAAGTCATTATGTTTTTGGCATCGCTAAGGAGCGGTTCGACGTTGTTAGTGGATAGATAGTTACCAGATACCAGTGGCTGTTTGATAGTGGAAAATAGTGTTGAAAAGTGGAACGAGAGACAGATCAAATTGAGAAGAAATACCTCTTTGATTCTGTATTATTGTGAGAAGGAGAGCAGAGAATTTTTGGGAGTTTTGTTTGAATCGAGTACGTGGCAAAAGAGACCCGGCTGGTTGGAGAATTGGTGCCGGTATGCTGATAGTTTTGAAGCTGGACAAAGGAGAGGGCGTTGATGAGTAGCCTTTAACGTAGTCAACGAGGGAGAGCTGTTTTGGGTCACGAGAAGACATCAGAGTGAGTGAAGCAAAAGGTCAGTCAATTTATGTGAAAGAGATTTTTATGTTCGGAAACTAAATTTTTGAGTAAAAGGCATATGAATTAAAATTCCAATATTTCAAAATATAAATAGTAAATATAGGTAATCTTGCAAATACATAAATTTGTTTTTGTTTAGTTTGTTTTACCAAAGTCATCGGGAACAAACCGATAAATTGTTTTTTTTAACTATAATAAATTTAAGTGGTAAAAATTTCATTCGGACATCTGTGTCCACATGTTTTTAGATTCGATAGATTTCAGAGTATTGATTTTGATAAATAAAAGACAATTCTGTATTTTTATTTTAATATTTTGCTTTATTTCTTTTCCCTATTTTATCCCGATTAGGATCAACTAAGAGATACTGAACCCACGAGAGAAGATAAGTATAACGTGAGATAATTTGGATCTTTTTTTAATAGTATAAAAAGGCACCCTGAGATTTTTTATTCAATTTTTATGTATGATTTGCGACAATTAAATAATTAATCAAATAAATAATAATTAATATAAAATTAATAAGAAGCAAATCATAACAGTATATACATTGTAAATCCCAAATCATAATTTCCAAAGTTTATACATTGTAAATTATGATTCGGGAGTGCTCCTAGTAGCATTTAACGTGTCTTGGTTTGTTTATTTCTACTGCATCGTGATTGTAAATTTAGTATAGAGACTTGCAACTTTTTGCATTGTGCCAAGGATGATGTCAGGAAAAAAGCATCTATACATGGGTGGAAATATACAAAACCTTAATAAGACCGGTACTCACATACGGCTCAGAAACCTGGATACTCACTAAAAGAGAGGAAACATTGCTAGCCACCTTTGAAAGAAAAATCTTGCGACACATATATAAGGGCACAAAAGAAAACTGTTCGGAATTTGGCGAAGAAGGTACAACTTTGAACTATACAAAATATACCAGGATCCGGATATCATAACATTCATTAAAATAGGACGGCTGCGTTGGATGGGACATGTAGAAAGAATGGAAGAAGGCGAAATACCAAATAAAATATTCAAACAGATGCCAGTAGGAAAAACAACAACAGGAAGACCGAAGCTGAGATATTTAGAACAGATAGAAAATGATATAATAACCTTGAAAATAAAAAACTGGAGAAAAAAAGCACGAAACAGATCAGAATGGAAAAGAATCCTGGAACAGGCCAAGACCCAGAAAGGGTTGTCGAGCCAGTGATGATGATGATGATGACATGGGTGGAAATGCATAGTTGCATTTTAAAGTGCATATAATGCATCCAAAAGTGCACAAACTTGTCAAAATAATCATATTAAAGGCCAAAATCTGGCCCATTTTTGTAAGGGTCGGCAGAACCGACCTCTGGACCACCTGCTGCCTAGTGTCACTGCTAAGGCACGTCATCTTCTGGAGTTTCGAGCGAGATCGACACTAAATTGATGTAAACAGATTACACGACGGGGGATTTTAGGGGTTACTGAACACGAATACGCAATCAAAACTGATCCCCGAAGTACCTTATGCCCACGGTCACTGCTAAAGCACGTCATCTTCAGGAGTTTCGAAGTTTTTCGGCCTTAACTACATGTAAACAGATTACTATTACACCATCAGAACTAACCCCCTGACCACCTGGTACCCAAGTACACTGCTCAGGCATGATCTTCTGGAGTTTGTAGGGTTTTGGGCACCAAGTGCACCGGGGGTTCGTTTCTGATGGCGTCGTCTTGTTCAGCGACCCCAAAAACCCCCGAGTAATCTGTTTGCATCAATTTAGTGCAGCTCGAAACTTCAGATGACGTGCTTTAGCAGTGATCCTGGGCACCAGGTGCTCCGGTGGTCGATTCTGATGGCGTATTCGTGTTCAGCGACCCCAAAAATCCACGAGTAACAAAATCTGGCCCTTAATACACTTATTTTGACAGGCTTATGCACTTTTGGATGCATTCTATGCACTTTAAAATGCAACTATACATTTCCATCCATTTTTCTATAGTAGACTTTTTTCCTTATATCATTCTGAACACAATGCAAAAAGTCTCTAGCTGCTGTATTTAAACATCAATTTATTTTGTGCTAAATGCCCTGGTCTAAAGCTATTTCCTTGTGGCATTTTTATGATTAATTATTTATATGGGAAATAAGCCACAATTAAAATGAAAAAAATAATTTTATTAACGTTTCGGCGCCCAAATCGGGTGCCGTTGTCAAAATACAAAATATTACTAAAATAAACAAAAGAGTTGTTGCTAAGCAAAAAGATTCTTCTAATAATTTATTTAATCTCACTCATTTATATTGGCAATTCAGACATATATTATACATTTTAAAGTAGAAGACTTTAAAATGATATTACCAATATTTACGAGTTGCGTTCCTGGGACGACTTACTGAAAGATAGTTCATTCGATTACATGAAATCAACCCCAACTCAAGAATATCCGTCATAAAAAATTATAGCATGTGATCTGTCTTTAAAAAGACAACCAAATGCAACGACAGTAAAATTCTCGCGTTAGAGACTTCATAGTAAATCACAAGGGAAAACCAGGAAAAACCCTGCGATACTATCCCGACATCGTAAGTATTTAGTCTTACATTAATTTACTCTCAAAAAATAATACCAAATTCTGACTTGTAACATGTTTAAATTATAAATAATATTAATAATACTAGATATATAAGTAATACTAAAATATAAAATATGTACTAGCTCGATATTATTGACTTACTAATCTTGGTATTTTCTTTCTATTGACTTCCTCTTTCAGTATGGGTAACCACATCCTACTACCGAGGAATTTGCGACACAATTGGTTTCATTTAGCATAATTAGAGCCGCTTCTTTGATATTTCTCTTTTTACTATCTGATTCTTTCAGGACTATACTTGAATCTCTCCACTGAACTCTATGTTCATTATCCCATGCGTGTTGACATATTTGAGATCTCTCAAATTCTCTATTTAAACATGTTACAAGTCAGAATTTGGTATTATTTTTTGAGAGTAAATTAATGTAAGACTAAATACTTACGATGTCGGGATAGTATCGCAGGGTTTTTCCTGGTTTTCCCTTGTGATTTACTATGAAGTCTCTAACGCGAGAATTTTACTGTCGTTGCATTTGGTTGTCTTTTTAAAGACAGATCACATGCTATAATTTTTTATGACGGATATTCTTGAGTTGGGGTTGATTTCATGTAATCGAATGAACTATCTTTCAGTAAGTCGTCCCAGGAACGCAACTCATAAATATTGGCAATATCATTTTAAAGTCTTCTACTTTAAAATGTATAATATATGTCTGAATTTCCAATATAAATGAGTGAGATTAAATAAATTATTAGAAGAATCTTTTTGCTTAGCAACAACTCTTTTGTTTATTTTAGTAATATTTTGTATTTTGACAACGGCACCCGATTTGGGCGTCGAAACGTTAATAAAATTATTTTTTTCATTTTAATTGTGGCTTATTTCCCATATAAATAATTAGCCCTGGTCTAAGGTAGCTGCTATGAGAACAGCATTTACATAAGTCAGATTTGATCAGTCTTCCTCCTTAATGCCCTGGTTATATTTAAGTGTTAAATGTAAAATGTAAATCGATTAAATAATGTTTTGAAATAAGCTATACTTGTTTAGTCCCTGTCTTGTGCTGAATTCGCTGAACACTGACCGTTATATTTGATCTTCATGTTTACATTGCTTATTTACATCTTCACCATGTCTTCTCGGTCCCCGGTAACTAATGTTCGGTTTAGAAAAGCGAATTGACATTTATCTATTATTGCATGACCTATTTGTTTTGTTTCAATCTTTCGCTAATATTTTTTTGTCGTATTTAACCAAGCAGTCTCCCTAGATTTTTCTCAGTCGTATTGATTTCTTAAATGGCTCATTAGATGAGTTAGATCTTCATGTATACTCCAGGAAACGAGATTGAATAAGTATTTGAACAATCTAAAAATTACTGGGCGGTATTTTTCAACTGGAATATGTCGGGGAAGTCAATAGAAAAGAAGTACATGCTCGTGAGTATCGACCTTCTTTTTACTGCATCATGGTTTTTATTAGGGTTTAAGCAAAAAAAGCGACTTTTTTCTTTTTTTTTTTTTAATATTGTGAAAAAAATACACATTGCAGAGGAAAACGTTCAACAGATCTTGAAAATATTTGCTGTTTAAAATGAGTCTTTCTAAATTAAAAAATGTCCATGAACAAAAATGTTTGCAAAATTATTGCAAATTCTACTCGAAAGTAAGCATTCTTTTCAATCGTTCATAAGTATTAAAAGAAACAATAAACATTTACCACACATTTCATAATGAGTTTTTATAATAACTGTACGTGCAAAAAATCCCATCGGTGCCATATGTGCCCCATCGGTTGAGTAGTTTTTAAACAATTGCCCCATATAAGAAAAAAAAACGATTATTTTCAAATGGTTGCACAGGTGCTTTGTCAATCCTCAGAAGGACCTTATGGTCTCATTCTCCTCATAAGGTATTAAATTTTCATATTTTAAAAAGAATGTGTATTAATTTTTAATTGTTTACATAATTACTGCAGAATGAAGTACCATTTTTCGCCTTATAATCAACTAAATTATCTACGTCGTTTTAACCGTTACAAAAAAAAACAAAATACACCATCTGAAAGGCTCTGAAAAACACACATTTACAAAAAAAAGTTTGTACGACTCATAGAACCGAATATATATTTTTTTTAATTCACAGCTCAATTAATTGTTTATAAACATTTGTCTGCAATTTGGCCACTTTAACAATTAAGTTTCAGATTTCAAGTAAGTATTTTAAACTTTTTGATGGCTCAGCATAATTTTGAAAAAGAATAACTTTTTTTCGAAAATTTAAATAGCAAAATTATTTTGCGAAAACTACTTGATTTCAGCAGATTGTGCTGAAATTTTGTGTAGTGTTTTTCTTATATTAAATATATTTTTTGCGCAAATTTGAAAGGTTCTATGTAGCTTTTAAATACCTGAAAAAGATTATTGAAAAACATTGATTGTTGACACATTTTTAATGATTTTTGCTAATTTTGCAATAATAATTATTTTTTGAAGTGAATATATTTCTTATCCTCGGTATGGAATTTTGAAGGGACTAAAATCGTATTTGGCGTCATTAAAAAATCTTGACGTGAGCAGTAACTTTTGGGGTATATCGTAATATACATATTTATACCCTTATTACTTATTTATATTTTAAACAATTGTATAGGTACGTTATATCAAGATAATAATTTTAAAATTGCATAAAGGAATTATATTATTTATTTATTATTTAGATTTTAAACAAATTATGAATTATTCAAACAATAATAAATTATAATATTTGTATGTATCAAAAAGTACACGTTGTCTACGTTTGAGTGTCAAACGTAAACAACGTTGTGTCTCAAAGTCAAACTAAATTTTAAAATATTAATAAAATAAAAGTATCATTTGATACTTTCATTTTATTAATATATGGATTAAATTATCATGTATCAGTAAATTTAAGTCGTGAATTTAATTATCATATAAAATAAATAAGATGTTTAAAATTATAACTTGAATATGTAGTTGGAAGGGAATTTATTAACACCTAATTTTAAAAAGGTTATGTTTACATTTTGTATAACGGACTCTCCCTTTAACGGGAGAATGGACTCTTTCATCATCTATTTTACGTATTGTCGTAGAAAAATAATTTAAATCTTTAAGTAACTTTATCTTTAAAAATGAATAACCATCTTCAATTTGGTTGCAACACGAAACTACAGCCGCATCATTATTCCAGTTCAATCAGAGAGTGTAGCAAGCACCTCTGGTTTGGAAACTTATCTCATCAGGAGGCACATATGCTGCTCTCTCTCTCTCTCTCTCTCTCTCGCTGACCCAACTAGGACAAACCCCGGCGTGCAGTCATGGATTGCAACGAACGAAATGGCAGGGATGCCCTAGCGACAACTGCTAGCAAAAAACTAAGTTTTCAATCTAATAGCACATAACACAATATCCAAAAATGTTATTCTAGTTCCTACCAGACTAAAAACAATGGGAACCTTCTCTGGTAACACCTCCGAGGCTTCTACAATTTGCAACCATAACGGATGCTGAGATTAAGGAAGATGAGGGAATTTTACAATTTATAAATTCACGTCTCATCTGCTCAGCGCGGTAAAGTTCCAACGAGAGTGGTTCCCTTCGTACTCTAATCAGAGTAAACATGTAAACCAAAAATGAATAACCATTTTCAATTTCGTTGCAACACGAAACTACAGCCGCATCATTATTCCAGTTCAATCAGAGAGTGCAGCAAGCACCTCTACCGACTGAACTGAATTGTTCTAATTTTTTTTAAATTGTTTAATAAAAAAATTAGTCCACCTTTTGATTTATCCGCAAATGCAAAATTATCATATATCAAAATATAAAAACGTCAAAAATTAGCAGAAATAATGAAATACACAGAATGAAAACAACCGCCAACCAGTTATATGTATACGTTTAAATTCACAGTGTGTACACACATTAGATTTGCATATACATGTGTATTTGACTGTTTATGTGTTATGTAAGGGTAGTGGATGTGTTCTTCTTCTTATATATGTATTTACAGCGTAAAGAAAGATATATATTATGTGCGGCAATGTGTAATAAATTTCTATGCGTCAAGAAGAATATGTATATATCCTTAGGGATGACGACGAGCAATCTCATTCGAATTTTAAATGTGTGATAAAGAATGAGGTATTTTTGGATTATAATTTATAATTTCTGTAAAAACTACATTCTAAGTCTGTTGAAGTTTTAAAACATTACATGATAGAACATAAGTTGAAACCGGTAAAATCCAGGTTGATTTCTATCTTTAGTTATCAGAAACATTTTATAGTCCAGGCGGAATCTGACGAAAAGCAAACCATAATGGCCATTTTCTGTAGAAGTCTATTTTTGGCTGGAATCACTTCAGAATGTCATCATCATCATTATCATAACGCCTCAAAAGTCCACTGCTGAACATAGGCCTCTTTCTCCTCTTTGCAACCCAGTCTATCTTGCGCCGCTCTAATCCAGTTTCTCTTAAATCCTCGGTTCATCGTTCATCTTGTAGGTGGTGGACCGACGCTTCTTTTGTCTTCCCTTGTAGAAGTTGTAAGAACGAGTGATAGAATGATGTCAGTGAAATTTGTAATTGATAAAGAGGTATTGAAAGTTGTGTGTGTGTGTGTGTGTGTGTGTGTGTGTGTGTGTGTGTGTGTGTGTGTGTGTGTGTGTGTGTGTGTGTGTGTGTGTGTGTGTGTGTGTGTGTGTGTGTGTGTGTGTGTGTGTGTGTGTGTGTGTGTGTGTGTGTGTGTGTGTGTGTGTGTGTGTGTGTGTGTGTGTGTGTGTGTGTGTGTGTGTGTGTGTGTGTGTGTGTGTGTGTGTGTGTGTGTGTGTGTGTGTGTGTGTGTGTGTGTGTGTGTGTGTGTGTGTGTGTGTGTGTGTGTGTGTGTGTGTGTGTGTGTGTGTGTGTGTGTGTGTGTGTGTGTGTGTGTGTGTGTGTGTGTGTGTGTGTGTGTGTGTGTGTGTGTGTGTGTGTGTGTGTGTGTGTGTGTGTGTGTGTGTGTGTGTGTGTGTGTGTGTGTGTGTGTGTGTGTGTGTGTGTGTGTGTGTGTGTGTGTGTGTGTGTGTGTGTGTGTGTGTGTGTGTGTGTGTGTGTGTGTGTGTGTGTGTGTGTGTGTGTGTGTGTGTGTGTGTGTGTGTGTGTGTGTGTGTGTGTGTGTGTGTGTGTGTGTGTGTGTGTGTGTGTGTGTGTGTGTGTGTGTGTGTGTGTGTGTGTGTGTGTGTGTGTGTGTGTGTGTGTGTGTGTGTGTGTGTGTGTGTGTGTGTGTGTGTGTGTGTGTGTGTGTGTGTGTGTGTGTGTGTGTGTGTGTGTGTGTGTGTGTGTGTGTGTGTGTGTGTGTGTGTGTGTGTGTGTGTGTGTGTGTGTGTGTGTGTGTGTGTGTGTGTGTGTGTGTGTGTGTGTGTGTGTGTGTGTGTGTGTGTGTGTGTGTGTGTGTGTGTGTGTGTGTGTGTGTGTGTGTGTGTGTGTGTGTGTGTGTGTGTGTGTGTGTGTGTGTGTGTGTGTGTGTGTGTGTGTGTGTGTGTGTGTGTGTGTGTGTGTGTGTGTGTGTGTGTGTGTGTGTGTGTGTGTGTGTGTGTGTGTGTGTGTGTGTGTGTGTGTGTGTGTGTGTGTGTGTGTGTGTGTGTGTGTGTGTGTGTGTGTGTGTGTGTGTGTGTGTGTGTGTGTGTGTGTGTGTGTGTGTGTGTGTGTGTGTGTGTGTGTGTGTGTGTGTGTGTGTGTGTGTGTGTGTGTGTGTGTGTGTGTGTGTGTGTGTGTGTGTGTGTGTGTGTGTGTGTGTGTGTGTGTGTGTGTGTGTGTGTGTGTGTGTGTGTGTGTGTGTGTGTGTGTGTGTGTGTGTGTGTGTGTGTGTGTGTGTGTGTGTGTGTGTGTGTGTGTGTGTGTGTGTGTGTGTGTGTGTGTGTGTGTGTGTGTGTGTGTGTGTGTGTGTGTGTGTGTGTGTGTGTGTGTGTGTGTGTGTGTGTGTGTGTGTGTGTGTGTGTGTGTGTGTGTGTGTGTGTGTGTGTGTGTGTGTGTGTGTGTGTGTGTGTGTGTGTGTGTGTGTGTGTGTGTGTGTGTGTGTGTGTGTGTGTGTGTGTGTGTGTGTGTGTGTGTGTGTGTGTGTGTGTGTGTGTGTGTGTGTGTGTGTGTGTGTGTGTGTGTGTGTGTGTGTGTGTGTGTGTGTGTGTGTGTGTGTGTGTGTGTGTGTGTGTGTGTGTGTGTGTGTGTGTGTGTGTGTGTGTGTGTGTGTGTGTGTGTGTGTGTGTGTGTGTGTGTGTGTGTGTGTGTGTGTGTGTGTGTGTGTGTGTGTGTGTGTGTGTGTGTGTGTGTGTGTGTGTGTGTGTGTGTGTGTGTGTGTGTGTGTGTGTGTGTGTGTGTGTGTGTGTGTGTGTGTGTGTGTGTGTGTGTGTGTGTGTGTGTGTGTGTGTGTGTGTGTGTGTGTGTGTGTGTGTGTGTGTGTGTGTGTGTGTGTGTGTGTGTGTGTGTGTGTGTGTGTGTGTGTGTGTGTGTGTGTGTGTGTGTGTGTGTGTGTGTGTGTGTGTGTGTGTGTGTGTGTGTGTGTGTGTGTGTGTGTGTGTGTGTGTGTGTGTGTGTGTGTGTGTGTGTGTGTGTGTGTGTGTGTGTGTGTGTGTGTGTGTGTGTGTGTGTGTGTGTGTGTGTGTGTGTGTGTGTGTGTGTGTGTGTGTGTGTGTGTGTGTGTGTGTGTGTGTGTGTGTGTGTGTGTGTGTGTGTGTGTGTGTGTGTGTGTGTGTGTGTGTGTGTGTGTGTGTGTGTGTGTGTGTGTGTGTGTGTGTGTGTGTGTGTGTGTGTGTGTGTGTGTGTGTGTGTGTGTGTGTGTGTGTGTGTGTGTGTGTGTGTGTGTGTGTGTGTGTGTGTGTGTGTGTGTGTGTGTGTGTGTGTGTGTGTGTGTGTGTGTGTGTGTGTGTGTGTGTGTGTGTGTGTGTGTGTGTGTGTGTGTGTGTGTGTGTGTGTGTGTGTGTGTGTGTGTGTGTGTGTGTGTGTGTGTGTGTGTGTGTGTGTGTGTGTGTGTGTGTGTGTGTGTGTGTGTGTGTGTGTGTGTGTGTGTGTGTGTGTGTGTGTGTGTGTGTGTGTGTGTGTGTGTGTGTGTGTGTGTGTGTGTGTGTGTGTGTGTGTGTGTGTGTGTGTGTGTGTGTGTGTGTGTGTGTGTGTGTGTGTGTGTGTGTGTGTGTGTGTGTGTGTGTGTGTGTGTGTGTGTGTGTGTGTGTGTGTGTGTGTGTGTGTGTGTGTGTGTGTGTGTGTGTGTGTGTGTGTGTGTGTGTGTGTGTGTGTGTGTGTGTGTGTGTGTGTGTGTGTGTGTGTGTGTGTGTGTGTGTGTGTGTGTGTGTGTGTGTGTGTGTGTGTGTGTGTGTGTGTGTGTGTGTGTGTGTGTGTGTGTGTGTGTGTGTGTGTGTGTGTGTGTGTGTGTGTGTGTGTGTGTGTGTGTGTGTGTGTGTGTGTGTGTGTGTGTGTGTGTGTGTGTGTGTGTGTGTGTGTGTGTGTGTGTGTGTGTGTGTGTGTGTGTGTGTGTGTGTGTGTGTGTGTGTGTGTGTGTGTGTGTGTGTGTGTGTGTGTGTGTGTGTGTGTGTGTGTGTGTGTGTGTGTGTGTGTGTGTGTGTGTGTGTGTGTGTGTGTGTGTATGCTCCTCAAACAGGTCTGGGTGAGAATGAAAGAAGAGCTTTCTATGACCAATTAGGAGACGTACTGAGTAATATTCCCGCAGAGGTGAAAGTTATAATAGGAGGTGATTTCAATGCACATGTGGGCCAAGCCAAGACAGGATATGAAACAATACATGGGGGATTAGGTTTTGGAACTAGAAATGAAGCTGGAGATGACATGCTTGAATTAGCAACAGCATTGGATATGGCGATTATTAACACATTCTTTAAAAAGAGAGAAACTCAACTTATTACCTACAAAAGTAGACAACATCAATCCCAAATAGACTACTTCATGATAAGGAAAGAAGACATACGTGAATACAAGGACTGCAAGGTAATAGTTAGTGAGACAGTAAGCCAACAACAAAAGCTGCTTGTTCTGGACATCAAAGTAAAAAGCGAAACTAAACAAAAATATCGGAGAGGACCACAAAAAATCAAGTGGTGGATGCTAAAAGATGAGAAAGAAAAGGGAAAGAATAGGAGAAAAAATATGTTGGAACATGAAAGGAAGCTCTAACACAATTTGGAGAAAAATGGCCAATATTATTAGAGAGACGGCTATTGAAATACTTGGTAAAACGTCAGGAAAGAAGTTTGAGGATAAAGAGACTTGGTGGTGGTCAAATGAAGTACAAGGAAAAATAAAAGAGAAGGGAAAATTATATAAAAAGTGACAAGAAACCAGATCAGACATAGATCTTCAAAACTATATGGTCGCCAAGAAGGAAGCGAAAGTAGCAGTAGCAAAAGCTAAAGCAGAAGCGTATTCAAACGTATACAATCAACTTGATACCAAGGAAGGCGAAGCAAAGATATATAAAATAGCCAAACCGAGAGCAAAGAAAGCAAGAGATTTTAATCAGATTAGATGTATCCGAGATGAAAATAATAAAATACTAATTGACGAAAAGGATGTCAAAAAGAGATGGAAAAAGTATTTTGACAGTTTATTAAAAGAAGAATTTGACAGACAGCCTGTGGAGTAAAAGGAGACAGTAACAGCAATGGTTACCAGAATAACAAACGAGGAAGTGGCTCAAGCGCTTCAAAAAATAAAGAAAGGAAAAGCAGTCGGACCAGATGATATTCCTGGGGAAGTGTGGAGAGCATTGGGAGAGACAGGAATAAGTTGGCTAGCAGGTCTATATAATAGAATTATGGAAGTTGGACAAATGCCAGACGAATGGAGAAGCAGTATATTAGTACCTGTCTACAAAAACAAGGGAGTATGTTTCCAACAATGTGCAAACTACAGGGCTATAAAACTACTTAGCCACACCATGAAAATATGGGAGAGAGTAATTGATAGACGGATACGTGAAGAAACCGAAATATCCGATAATCAATTTGGCTTTATGCAGGGCAGATCAAGAGATGCAATTTTCATTGGAAGGCAACTGATGGAAAAATACAGGAATAAAGAGACCAACGCTCATATGGTATTCATTGATCTTAAGAAAGCATATGATAGAGTGCCTTGAGAGATTCTGTGGTGGGCACTCAATAAGAAAGGAGTCCCGGGCGAATATGTAAAGATCGTGAGAGATATGTATGTGGGAGTAACGTCTAGTGTTAGGACAGGTGTGGGAGAGACTGATAAATTTCATGTGAAAGTAGGATTGCACCAAGGTTCGGTGCTTAGTCCTTATTAATTCTCATTAGTTTTGGACCAGATAACAGCGAAACTACGTGGTAGCATTTCATGGTGCCTAATGTATGCTGATGATGTAGTGTTAATAGGAAATAGTGAAAGAGACTTAGAACAAAAACTGGAACAGTGGAGACAAGCTCTGGAGACAAAAAGGCTTAAAACTTAGTAGGACAAAAACAGAGTATTTGGAATGTTCATTTAAAGATGGAGTTGCTACAAATAAAGTGGTATCTTTGGATGGTGAAATGATTGTGAAAAGCAATAGTTTTAAGTACCTAGAATCGGTATTACAGAGTAATGAAGAAATAGATGGAGATGCATGCAGTAGAATTAAGGCTAGATGGATGAAGTGGAAAGAAGCGAGTGGTGTGTTGTGTGACAGAAAAATTCCAATGAAGCTGAATGGAAAATTCTATAAAACAACCATAAGACCGGCTATGATGTACGGAACTGAATGTTGGGCAGTGAAAAAGAAAGAGGAACAACGAATGCATGTGGCGGAAATGAGAATGCTTATATGGATGAGTGGAGTGACAACGAAGGATAAAATTAGAAATGAGTATATTAGGGGAAGTCTAGGTGTGGCACCAATTGATGCCAAAATGAGAGAACATAGGTTAAGATGGTTTGGTCATGTTCAACGTAGAGACGTTAATCACTTAATACGAAGAATAGCTGAAGTGCAGATTCCTGGAAGGAGTAGGACAGGAAGACCAAAGAGGACCTGGGGGAGACGATAAGGCAGGACATGTTGGTAAAGGGGATTAACATTGATATGACCCAAGATAGAATTTTGTGGAGAAATGCAATTAGGGAAGCCGACCCCGCATAGGGATAAGGCAAAGATAATGATGATGGTCTCCATTACAATAACCTTTGTGTCCATCGCCCATCTGTCATTCTGGCTATGTGTCCTGCCCATCTCCATTTTAGTCTGGCTATCCTTTCAATGACGTCAGTCGCCTTGGTTTTTCTCCTGATATTTTCGTTTTTTATTCTGTCTCACAGAGCTATTCCCAATATGGACCGCTCCATTCTTCTCTGTGTGACTCTCAGGATGTATTTTGTATCAATAATCACGATATGCACTAGTCGCAAACCTTGTACTTAATTTTTTATTTAACAAAATCTGAAAAAAATCGAACATTTTTTATTTTTGCGCCCATATTTTCACCTGTAATGTGCTAAATTTAGTTAGGATCGGTTGAATAGTTTTTGTATAATGATTTGGCAATTCAGGGTCCGCAAAAAATGACAAATGTGCAAAATTCTGCTGGGACCAAAATAAGCACGAAGCTAAAGATTTTTGAGCTACCTACTTTCTTCTAACCGGTCTTTTTACTACCTTTGCAACGCCGCAGAAGGGTTCCGGCCCAACGAATGGCATTGATGAGCCTTGTTTGGTCATTTCAGCCGTGTTTCTGCTTTTTCGTTGCCCTTATGACTCTCATGCCCCAGTTCCCAGGCTACCGTAACTTTGCTACGGTCTCCAGGTTTATTTAGAGCATCCACATAATCTCATACTAGCTTAGAATTTACTTCTACCGAATTGAGTGCCTTAAGCGCTGCCTGGCTAGCAATTGAATAGCGAAGATAGCAATTGAACGGAACGTTCTTTCCTGCCTTTCTATTTCTTCCACGCAGTGATGGATTGCCGTTATTTCCGCCTGGAAAACTGTGATATCCTTAGATAGACTTACCGGGAAATGTATCCCTTGATTTGTCCCGGCTCCCGGCTATGTCGGCTTCCATACCTTCAGACGTTTTTAAGCCATCAGTGTACCACGTAGCACCAGCTTGTAAATGAGCACTTTAGATAGTCGAAAATCGTTTACACATAAAAAAGGCTCAGGCTTTCAAACGCAATTGGAAAAATTGAAATCGGTCACCTAAGAGAGACTAGGGAAGTTATGGTGGTGTGGCCAACAACCAGTAAATCGGCGAGTTCAAAATCATCATACGTTCCAAAAATTGCATTTTTTCGACTTCCTGTCATCCCATTTTGATCTCTTTTTTTAGTTGATGTCTCGGGCGAGTTCTAGTTGACCAATTTCAATGTTTCCAAGTGCGTTTGAAAGCCTGAGTCTTTCTTTATAAAAAAAAATTTGGACTAGTTTTTTTTATTTAGCTCCACTTAATTTACAATCTTTTATCACTCGTAACAATAAGTAAATTTTATGACAATAATTAGAAGAAAAAATGACTTGTAGGAATTCTCTCCAGTGAGAGGCTTCCTTTAACATATAATTAACAAACAAAGTTAATAATGTAGTGGTAACTGTTAAATAATTTTATTTAAATCTGTTTATTAAGTCTGTAGGCTTAAAACGCTTTAGTCGACGCACTTCATCATTGGCATTAAACAGTTCGCGCACTAAGTCATTAGAGTTGACACTAGTTTTGTTTTTGTATTTTTCACTGTACTTTGTGACTTCAGTTTTTATGGATTGAAGTTGGAGGTCTTTTTCTATTATGTTGTTCGAAACATACCACGGAGCATTGGTTATAATTCGAAGAACTTTGTTCTGGAATCTTTGTAGGATTTCTAGGTTTGAATTGCTAGCAGAACCCCATAATTGAATTCCATACGTCCATATTGGCTTCAGTACGGCTTTATATATTAAGATCTTATTTGTGAGATTTAATTGTGATTTCCTGCCAATAAGCCAGTAAAGTTGTCTTAGTTTGAGACCCAATTGTTTTCGTTTTGTAAATACATGTGTTCTCCATGTTAATCTTCTGTCAAGATGTAAACCTAAATATTTGACTTCATTTCTCTGAGTAATCATTTGATTATTTAATAACACTGCTGGACATATACCTCTTCTTAGTGTAAAGGTAACATGGATTGATTTGGTCTCATTAACTCGAATTTTCCATTTTTTTAACCATGCTTGGATATTATTAAAGCTGGCTTGTAACTTTCTTGAGGCAGTTACTGGATCATGATGTGAGGCGAGTATTGTAGTGTCATCTGCGAAGGTTGCTGTTATTGTAGTTCTTGAAGTTGGTAAATCTGCAGTAAAAAGCTGGTACAACATTGGTCCTAACACGCTGCCTTGCGGTACTCCTGATTTTATTTGATATAGTTCTGAATATTCTGAATGGTATTTAACTGAATAGAATCTCTCAGATAAGTATGACTTTAGAAGTTCATAATATGGATGAGGCAATAGGTTTTTTATTTTATAGAGTAGATCTTTGTGCCAGACTTTATCGAACGCTTGGCTTATGTCAAGAAACGCTGCTGAGCAATATCGCTTATTTTCAAAGTCGTTGCTGATATGTTTTACTAATCTATGGACTTGCTCTATGGTTCCATGTTCTTGTCTAAACCCAAACTGATGTTCTGATATGAGATTTTTGCTATCTAGTATTGGCTTGATGCTTTTCATTATTAATTGTTCCAGCACTTTGGAAAGCACAGGCAGTAAACTTATTGGCCTATATGATGTTAATTCCTCTAGTTTTTTCCTGGTTTTGGGATCATAATTATAACTGCCATTTTCAGTTGTTGCGGGAAATAATTTAATCTTATTATTGCATTAAAAATTTGTAATATTGCCGTTATTCCTTTCTTTGTTAATTTTTGTAGTATCCTACCCGTTATCAGATCATAACCAGGAGCTTTTTTAGGATTAATTTCTTTCATTATTACATCCTTAACTTCGTTGCACTTAAATTTCGGTATGGGCAGCTCCATTTGTTAAGGTTCATTTAGTACTCTATTTATTTCCTCCAATTCTTCAGGTGTTGATTCCAAGCTGTTTGGTTGAAAGACTTGTGAGAGATAGCCACCAAAGGCATCTGCCTTCTCCATGTTATTTCTTGCCCATTTGCCATTGTTTTTTCTTATTGGTGGTATTGGTGTCTGAGGACTTTTTAGTTTCCTTGTGGCTTTCCATAGTGAGTAGTCGGTGGCTTCTGTTGGTGTAAGCTCTTCTAAGTATCTTTGTATAGAATCATTTTTTACTTCAAGTATTATTTTCTTTTAGTTCCCTTGCTGCTTTATTAAATTTATTTTTATTGCTCACTGTTGTTTTGTTGCCAATTTCTTCTTAGCCTTCTTTTCTCTGAAATTTTTTCTTTTATAGTTGGAGGGCAGGATTTTTTTCTTGTTGACTGTTTGTAGTTTGGAGTTGCTGCCCATGAAGCTTTCTGTATATTTTTTATGAGGTTAGTTATCGCCCATTCAACATCTGCAGGTGTTTTTAATGGTATTTTTAAATCTATTGATTCACCTAATACTTCTTGAAAAGTATCCCAATTGGTCTTTTTATTGCACAGAGCGGGTGGATTTGGATTCTGAGTTATATCGGAGTACATGTTCATAAGGACTGGAGTGTGATCCGAAGACATGTCTAAGCTGGATGTTGCTGTGACTAGTTTGCTGTCAATTCCTTTTGTGATATAGAAATCAAGAAGGTCTGGTATTTTATAAGGGTCCGAAGGCCAATATGTGGGTTCTCCTGTTGACAGGTAGTTTAGATTATTGCAATGCATTGCAGTTAGCAGTTCACGACCCTTAGTAGTTGTAACTCTCGCACCCCATACTGTGTTTTTAGTGTTGTAATCTCCACCCGCTATAAATTTATTTCCAAGCGTTTTGAAGAAAATCTCATAGTTGTCTCTTTTATTGTTGTGCTTGAGAGGGCAGTATACAGCAGATATTTTGGTGATTCCAGTAACTCCTTCTATTGCAATGGTAGTGGCTTGTAGGTGATTTTCTGTATATATTTCCAGTTCGTGATGTTTTATTGAGTTTCTTATTAGTATTGCTGTGCCTCCATGTGCAGTCCCATCTGGATGGTTGGCAAAGTAAATTTTGTAGTTAACTAGGGCTAGGTGACTTTTATTTGTGAAGTGAGTTTCAGTAACTAGCATGACATCTATTTCATTGTTGGTTATGAAACTTTTGAGTTCATGAGTATGTTGGTTTAAGCCGTTTGCATTCCATATTTTTATTTGGACCATTTTTAGTGTTTGGACCATTATGACCTATTTGAGACAAGAGCGGTGATAAGATCCATTATTTTTCCCATTTGCGTAATGAGATCTCTCATCATTGCTTTTAGTTCAGAGATACCATTGGGTTGACTTATACTATTTTGTTGGTATATAGTGTTACCTTCTTGTTGATTATTTTGATTGGTTACCTGTGCATATGTCATTCCTTGTGTTGTAGCCCTGTTTCCTTTAGATGTTTGTCCATTTCGTTCTCTAAGTTTTGGATGCATTTTCTCTTGAAGTTGCTTATGTATAATACACCCTCTGTAATTTGCGGGATGCTGTTCTCCACAATTTACACATGTCACATTTTCATCTTTTATTTTCCTGGTACATTCTAAAGTGTGATGTGACCCTGTATATTTTACACATCTGGATTCTCTATGGCAAAAGTTTTTTGTATGACCGAATCTCTGAGATTTGGTGCACTGTGGAATAACTCTTCTAGCATAAGGGGCTTCAATTGTAACTATCGAGTGTCCTAGTTTCTTGACATTATAGATGTCTTTATTATTTTCTTTAATTTTTAGATTGACAAAGAACATGGGTAATGGTTTTTTTGTTATGTTTTGTTTAACATTCCGTATATTTAGAACTTCATAAACTAGGGAAGTTATGGTGGTGTGCCCAACAGCCAGTAAATCGGCGAGTTCAAAATCACCAAACGTTCCAAAAATTGCATTTTCTCGACTTCCTGTCATCCGATTTTGACCTCTTTTTTAGTTGATGTCTCGGGCAAGTTCTAGTTGACCAATTTCAATGTTTCCAAGTGCGTTTGAAAGCCTGAGCCTTTCTTTATATGAAAAAAAATTTGGACTATTTAAAGTTTTTTATTTTGGGTCCAGCATAATTTTGCAAAATTACCATTTTTTGCAGGTCTTGGCTTGAAAAATTATTATGCAAAAACTATTCAACCAATGTTGTTCTGGAGCTATTTGCTTGTGGCATTTTTATGATTAACTATTTATATGGGAAATAAGCCACAATTAAATTAAATGACACCCGATTTGGACGTCGAAACGTTAATAAAATTATTTTTTTCAATTTAATTGTGGCTTATTTCCCATATAAATAGTTAATCATATTCAACCAGTAAATTCAATAAATTCAATAATCACGTATAACTCGACAACAATAAATTTTAGAGAAAAATGACAAGAAACAGTTTTTGCTCAGAATGACCCAAGTTATCTAAAAAAATTTGTTCGAAATGAAAAAATTATTTTTGTGAATTTGTTTAAAAAAACTGTTTGAACAATTTTTCGACCACGACACCGCCTTTCACCTTGTGGATTTGTTATAACCTCTTTTTAAGTAAGTTTGTGCAAAAAAAATCGAATCGGAATAATTTAGCTAACGGGGGTGACCGTCTATATCGTGATTATTGACACAAGGTACATCCTGAAGTGGTTCCAGCAAAAAATAGACTTCTATGGAAATTATGCAGTGCAAATAAAATCCCGCCTGGACTATTATTAGAAGAGAAGTAAATATATAAATCATTTTTATTTGATAAAGTTTGTTATTCTGGCAGATACGTGTTTCGTTTAATACATGCAAATAACCAAACCCAATAAGATTAATTTGTTAACGATTCAATTATATTTATTTATAGGGTAATTTTACGTAATTATTTGTGTATTCGTGAGAACAGTTCTTTTTAATTTATGAGATAGTGTTGATTGGATATCGAAAACATGCGGATGTACCGCCGGTGCCGAACCATCAGCTTTTCAGACATAAATAAACAGAACTTTGATGATAAAATAAAGATTAAAATAGATCGAACCTAAATTGTAACTTTAAACATTAATAATCACAGGTACATTACTGGTCAAACTTTTTAGTTATGTCAAATTCATAACCCTACCAAAAAACAAAGCCCGAAAAACTGTAGCGATTATAGAATCATAAACCTTATGAGCCACGCTTATGAAAATATAATGTTCCGTTTGGTGTGTGTTGACGGAATTAATTATATAAAATAAATATTAATTAAAACGCAAACCACTGTCAATAATATACTTATTTATTTTGGTAAAAAAATATGTTTTGCTTATAGATCTCGTAAGAGTGTCAGACCACTTGCCGGGATGCGAAATCGACCGAGACTGGTGAAAACGACTCCGCTGAACTAAAAACATTAGTTTGTGGTTTTTAAACTGATTTATGGGCCTAGGGTCTGATAAGGTAATTTCCCATACAAGGGCGTATAACATCTGGTTGTTTTAAAAAGCTGACAACTGATATATTTCATTTCCTAAAACTAACAGGCCATTCTACGCATGTGAATTTTAAATGGAACGTATTATTTCATTTTGAAAAAGTTATTAAAAATAAAAATTAAAATTACCAAAAATAGTAATTAAAGCGTATCGCTATAAAAATATTTTTACGTATCATCTACAGCAGAATCAGAGATAACTGTGAAGAAGACCAGGATGAAACACAATTTGACTTCAGAAATGGACTGGGAACCCGGGATGCACTCTTTTCACTAAATGTGTTATTGCAGAAATGCCGAGATCAAAGAAAAGCCGTCTTTGCTGTATTTATTGACTATGAAAAGGCCTTTGATCGAGTACAGAATCACAAATTATTTAAAATATTAAAGGATAAAGGAGTTGATAGCCAAAACGTACGATTCATAGAAAAATTATACTGGCGTCAAACGACGACAGCTTGCATAAATGGAAAATCAACAGAAATGTGTAAAATACACAGAGGTGTCAGACAGGGTTGTATACTGTCCCCGCTGTTATACAATTTATATTCAGATATAATATTTAAAGAAGCGCTGCATATTTTGGAATGGGGCGGGAAAGTTATAGGCTATTGATTATACTGTCCCCGCTGTTATACAATTTATATTCAGATATAATATTTAAAGAAGCGCTGCATATTTTGTAATGGGGCGTGAAAGTTATAGGCTATTGATTATGTTCAAAATAAGAGAGTTAAAAGGAACTACAACGTTAACGGGATTTTATTGTCTCATATAGTCAATGGAATTTGAAAAAACGCGGAGTGCTACCATTTAAATGGGTTCGTTTTTGAGAAATGGGTGAATTAGTCCCTAGGCACAAGGTGAAGTAGGGTGAGTGCTAGGCACTGTTGGCACCAAGACGTCTACAGGAAAATTGTCCCAGGTTAAATTTACTATCGAAATATTATATTTTAAAGTCAAAAATATTTTTATTTACAAAAATACATTCAAAAGAAAAGCAAAAAAACTACACAAAAGAAAGCAATTTTGTTTTTTGCCTCATAACTTTTTTCCACGAGGATATAGGTATAGACATTGCTTCAGCAAAAAATAACTAACATTCTTTCTCTTTAAAATGACGTTTAGTAGAAGTCTCTAGGATTTATATTTTCCGAAAAAGGATTTTTCAAAATTTGCCGCTCACAGCATTTTTGGGCCATTTTCCCCATTATTTCGCAAACATTGTTCTCTAACTTTTTTTACGCATTTCTAGGTATATGCAATACATTTATTAGAAAGAGGAGTCAATTACCTTTAAAATGGTCTATTGTATAAGGTTGCCTGACTATTTTGAAGCAAGTTCTGCTTTTTCAAGGAATTATACTTTTAATGATTTTTGATATTTCTTATGCTTATTTTTTAAATTTTGCATTATGACTTTTTTTCTTCTACATTTAAGGATATACATTATATAATAGAAAACAATATATTTTCTTTACTTTAAAATGGTGTATTCCAAAAAATGTAGGACTATTTTTAAACAAGGTATCCGTAGGATATCCAAGAGTATACGTAATTTGAAAAAATTTAAAAATTTTAAAATATAATTGCATGGTATAATATAATTTTTAATTCCAAATAATTTTTCTTAATATTTTCGATATTGTGAAACATATAGGTACTTTACTCCTGAGCAAATTCATATTTTGATGATATATCATATATCATCAAAAGCATATATCTGATGATTGCATTTTAGGTTTTACACTAGGCAGAGCATTTTATAAAGAATAGCTTTATTCATAAAATTAATACTAAAAAAGTTTTCCATATATGGTTCCAACTATTGCATGTGTAATGTGTATATGTCACACTTTAAAAAAGCATATTATCTTGTTTAAAAATACTCCCAAAATTTTTTACAGTACACCATTTTAAAGTAAAGAAAATGAGCTTTCCTTTTTATTTGACAATGTATATACCCAAATATACAATAAAAAAGTGATAATGAGAAATTTAAAAATAATCGTAAAATAATCAAAAATCATTAAAAGCATAAAATTTTGAAAAACCATATCTTGCTTAAATGTAGCCATACGGCCTTCTACGATAGAACATTTTAAAGGTAATTGACTTCTCTTTCTACTAAATGTACCATTGCGTATACCTAGAAATACGTAGAAAAAAGTTACAGAACAATTTTTTACGGCCGCCGTAAGAGCCGTAAAAATAAGCGCGAAAATGGGTCCCACAGTGAGAATAGTAGATGGCCAGACTGTTGCTGCCTGCGCGATATTTTACTACTCAGTGTGGCCATCTACTATTCTCTTACGGCGCGCGGCGGCCGTAAAAAATCGCCCGTGAGGCTAAAGCCTAAAAGGTTAGAGGACTAAATTTTAGGAGATGTGAGGTAATTGTGGGTATGCTAGATACTAAATTTGACCATTTTCCTTAGTAGATCTGATTTGTGTAGCCAGAATAAATCTTTAAACTATCTGTAATAGATTGCTGGCCTTTTACTAGACCACATGACTTATTATTGGAGTTTCACACTAATAAGTGCTAGAGACGAGTAGTGTTTTACCTAAATGGGAGAAAAACAACATTCCGTGTCCAAAATGTTAACTTATTGATAAAGTAGCTCATTGAAATCTTATTCAACGATATTTGCGTTACCTTGTTCACCGTTTTCCTTGCGTATTTATTTATTCTTTTTAGAGTCATTGATATATTTCCCTCTTCATTCATATAAATAACAAATTCGTTCCTGTTCATTGATGATATCACTTTCTATATCATTGATCACCACCGTCATCTAATGACAATAGACATGATCATAATCATTTAGCCCTGTACCACTTTCACATCAAATGGAATGCACTCTACGTTATTACTCCATCATATATATTTTGTAAACATAGAAATAATAATTGAATCATTATAAAATTTAATTATTTTCGATCATTAGTATCCCTTGAAGCATAAAAAAGCAAATTTTGAATAATTGTTGAATTAAATGTGTTATTTTTCTATGTCTGGCTGGATATAGACAATTTTTAAACAGGACAAATCGGCAATTTTTCTTTCTTAGGTCTACTTTATCAATCACTTCGTATAATTGACATCCATAATTCAACTCTGCAACATAAACTTGCATGCAATTCTCCCTCCCTTTTGTCCGTGGCAAGAAATAAACTTGGATCCCACCATTCTAAAAATATGTACAGTATGTTCATTACATAACTACTACTTATTGAGAGACTTTGGAGGTCTCAGGAGTATTGTATTATACACACATCGGAAAAGTCTAGGGATATTTTTAAAAAGAGACGTAATTTTCAAACGCTTTTCTTTACTTCAATAGTTTGCATGAAATCTTTAGACGTTAATTTGGCTGACTTTTCTTCAATGCAAATGAACAAAAATTTGCAGACATATGCATTCGCGGGAACAATACACGAATAGTCAATAAAAAAATTTTTGTTTATTAATTGTTTAAATAAAAAAAAACGATTTTAACGGAAAATGCTTAAATTCTCTTGTTTTTTATAATGAAGAAACTTGAAACTTGTACAGATTGTAGCTAATTATATGAACTATACATAACTTCACTTTTTACGTTAATTGTTTACGTTATGCTTCATAAATAAACAATAAATTTTCAAATTTTGAAGGCTCATATATTTGTTTATATATAAATCGGCGTTTATTCGTGTCAAATTTCAATACGATACAACAAAACTTCAACCAAAACTCGAATTCAAAAAATTCGTGTTTTTATCGTAGTCTTAGAAAAACCACCGGTAGAGACGTTTTGTGCTAGCTACAATTAACATTAGAATTCGTTTTGTCGTATTAATTAATTAAACGCTTTTCTTTAGTTCAATCGTTTGGGTCAAATCTTTGGACGTTAATTTGACTGCCTTTTCTTCAATGCAAATGACTAAAAATTTGCAGACATATGCATTCGCGGAAAAAATACACGAATAGTCAATAAAAATTGTTTTTGTTTATTAATTGTTTAAATAAAAAAACGATTTTAAAGGAAAATGCTTAAATTCTCTTGTTTTTTACAATAAAGAAACTTGAAACTTTTACAGATTGTAGCTAATTATATGAACTATATACATAATTTCACTTTTTACGTTAATTGTTTACGTTATGCTTCATAAATAAACAATAAAGCTTCAAATTTTTTGCCGATTCAGACAACTTTTCATGTTTGTACATCATATGTTTTATACATATTTTAATAAACATGATAATATATTTTAATGTTTGAAAAGTGTAAGACTAACAAGTAAAAAATAAAAAAATATGAAAAAAATATTTTTAAGAAACGCTTTTCTTTAGTTACGAGTGACTAAAATTAAACATATACCTATTATAAAAAAAATCAACTAAAAAGAAAAAAATTAAAAAATTGAAAAAATCTAACACATTCGTAAAAGAAAAGCGTGGTGCGAAAACAGTTTATTCGACGAAGACGCTTTTTCATCAAGTACATTTTGATAGCAACAGTTTTCTACTTTCATTTGGTGTAGCAGAATTGCCCTATCTTCATTATTTTCTGTTCCATGTTATTGCAAAATAAAGGTCTCTGGGATAAACAAATAGAATAACCCTTAAACTAATTAATGGATTGGTCTAAAATGTTGAGGGTTTGTTAAGTACCCCAATACCCAACTTTGGAAGAAACACTAAAGTTTTAAGTTAGTTTTACTAAAAGTTATTAACAGATAACGATTTTCAATTATTTTGCAGTTTGCGTAGCAAAAAATTAACTTTTTAACTTTCAAAAATCGGCATTTTGAAGGTTTTTCAATGTTCTAAAACATTAAATTTTGTAATTTTATATTATCAACTATTTAGCTTTTGAATGGGGTTCAAAAAAATTGAAAACATCGCGATTTTTGCACTAAATGCAATTGTTAATAATTAAAAAACGGACGCGAACTCTAGACAGGAAACAGGTAGGTTTTCTTCCTATAGGTCTACAATAACTAAAAAAGTAGTCAGCTACCTAGATCTTGAGTGTCCCGAACATGGTCTATTTCTAGCGTATTATTTCCCTGAAGTATAATTGTTAGTTGTCTTCTAGAGGTTAACATTTAAATTCGGTCTTGAGCTGCGGTTTGTAGCGCGCTCAGACCCTAGATGACGTTCGTCCTTTCTACTTTCTTATTTCAAAATTATCAATGTTAAGAGTTTTTAATTTCATGGATTCTTTTTTTTTAAGTATAGTCTAAAAAAATTAATGCAAAGTTTTAATTTTTCGAAAAAAAAACTTATTGATTTCAACTACGTCCGTACGGCAATAGTTTATGACCTTGTAGGTAACCCTTAACCTCTATTTGCAGATTTGCATTTGTAATGAGCTGTCAGTTACAGACAAATAGACTTTAATAAAATGTACAGATTTCAGTGCAAGAAAGGCAGTTAAAATAAAAGTAGCTTCTATTATAAACAAAAGAGCTTTATTATGACGGAAATGATTAATTCTGAGCTTTATTCCTAAAAGTATATTTGAAAAAAACTAGACACAAGCCTATAATTATACAGATGTTTAGATGGATCATTATTCATAGAGGTCATCAGCATCTCTTGTTTATCAAGTTGCCAGTATATTTTGACTGGTATTCAATAGAGTAGACGAATAATATCACCTTCTATAAAGATTTGTTTTTAAACCTACATTGGTTTACATTACGTATATTAACGAACCACCCACCGTTAAAATACTATCAACATACTTTCATTATCGTTTTTGTATCTATTACATAATTTAACCTGCTCCTTCATACTATTAAAGCATTAAGTAGATGATTAATAGTTTATCAGACTTCAGGACGAGAACGATACAATTCGTCAAATGTTCACGGTGAAGGTTCTTCGTCTTCGTCGTCAATAAGATCTTCCAGTTAGATTATTTTAACGGTTGGAAGAATAGTGCATTTATAATTTCATTGAATGTTTAATGTCCTTTTGTATTTTTCTTTCAACTCGTAGTTAGAACAGCAGAAAACAGTTTCAGAACTTTATAGTTAGAAGTCTTGAGATAAAAACTTGCGGAATTTGATGTTTTTTTAAACATTTTTACACGTCCATCAAGTTAGCAGAACAAGCTCAGCAGAACACAATTATTCTTATACCATAATTAAGTGTAAATTAAACGCAAATTTAATGTTTCAAGAAAAAATTTATTGCTCTTCTTCTTTAAAACTTATCGCATGTTCTGCTAACTTGATAACCAAGCTAGCAGAACAGTAGTTCAAAAATTGATAAATCATTTATAATTGAATTCCAAAGTATTATCTGAATTAAATGCTAATTTAATGTTCCAAGAAAGAATTTATTGCTCTTCTTCTTTAAAAGTTATCGCATGTTCTGTTAACTTGATAATCAAGCTAGCAGAACACTAGTTCAAAAATTTATAATTGAACAGAATACAGATAAATCATTTATAATTGAACGCCAAAGTATTCTCTGAATTAAATGCTAATTTAATGTTCCAAGAAAAATTTTATTGCTCTTCTTCTTTAAAAGTTATCGTATGTTCTGCTAACTTGATAACTAAGCTAGCAGAACACTAGTTCAAAAATTTGATAAATCATTTATAATTGAACGCCAAAGTATTGTCTGAATTAAATGCTAATTTAGTGTTCCAAGAAAAAAATTATTGCTCTTCTTCTTTAAAAGTTATCGCATGTTCTGCTAACTTGATAATCCAGCTAGCAGAACAGTGGTTCAAAAATTTCATAAATCATTTATAATTGAATGCCAAAGTATTCTCTGAATTAAATGCTAATTTATTGTTCCAAGAAACAATTTATTGCTCTTCTTCTGTAAAAGTTATCGCATGTTCTGCTGCCTTGATAATCAAGCTAGCAGAACAACAATCAAGATAGAGTTTCTGGACACCCTGTATATAGGGTGAGGCAGATAACTGGCCTATTAGAAATATCTCGAGAAATAAAGGCAACAGAATCATGAAAATTGGAATAAAGGGGTTTTGAAGGATAATCTATTAAATGAAAATATTTTTATCTCTTTGCAACTTCCGGTTATACCGGAAGTTGCTTATAACTTCGTTTTTTTAAATGAGACACCCTGTATATTTTTACATTTTTGGATTCTCCTCGATGTCTTCTTTCTTAAAATATAAGGTTTTGTAATATTATACAGGGTATTTTAAAAGATAATTACGTTTTTTATTAATTTCGTAGCAATATTCACACCCTGTAGAATTGTAGTAGTTTGACATCTAAAACTCTACTTAGGTTCAAATGATTTTTAATATGCTCTACTATTGTTAAGAATCATTAGTATAGCTAAATTTTTAATTTTAGTATACAGGGTTGGTCGAAACTCGGAATGAGTATTTTCTGAGTTTTCTTAAATAGAACACCCTGTATTTTTGTATTGTAGTGAAATGATATTTTATAGTACTTTTTTATTTCTTAAGCATTCCCTATACCTAACTGCTTTAATTTGTGAGTTATTGGTGATTCAAGCTAAACATTAATTGCAACAAAAAATACGTAAAATTTTATTAGGTGGGCCGTGAAAATACTCAATCCCAAATAATTTTTCAGAAATAAATACATATTAATCCAGACTGGTCCTTAAAATTCCCAATAATGGTTTAACTATCAAAATACCTACGAAGTTAAGATTGTTGGTGCGATTAACAATTAAGCACAAATTAAAGTAGTTAGGTATAGGGAATGCTTAAGAAATAAAAAAGTACCATAAAATATCATTTCATTACAATACTAAAATACAGGGTGTTCCATTTAAGAAAACTCAGAAAATACTCATTCCGAGTTTCGACCAACCCTGTATACTAAAATTAAAAATTTAGCTATACTAATGATTCTTAACAATAGTAGAGTATATTAAAAATCATTTGAACGTAAGTAGAGTTTTAGATGTCAAACTACTACAATTCTACAGGGTGTTCATTTTGCTACGAAATTAATAAAAAAAAACGTAATTATCTTTTAAAATACCCTGTATAATATTATAAAACCTGATATTCTAAGAAAGAAGACATCAAAGAGAATCCAAAAATGTAAAAATATACAGGGTGTCCCATTTAAAAAAACGAAGTTATAAGCAACTTCCGGTATAACCGGAAGTTGCAAAGAGATGAAAATATTTTCATTTAATAGATCATCCTTCAAAACCCCTTTATTCTAATTTTCATGATTCTGTTGCCTTTAGTTCTCGAGATATTTCTAATAGGCCCTTTATTTGCCTCACACTGTATAGGCTGGTTAGGCTGGCAAGGTGTTATATTTTCTCGACTCTGCTTTACGGGATAGAAGCATGGACAATTAACGCGTCGACTACTAAAAGTTTGGAAGCATTTGAACTGTGGGTGTCTAGAAGAATTCTGAAGATATCATGGGCCGAGCATGTAACAAATAACGAAGCCATGGGAAGAGTCAACAACGGAATGGAAATATTGGAATCCATTAAGACATGAAAGCTGCAATACCTAGGGCATGTTTTGCGTAATGAGAGATACAACATACTTCAACTAATTATACAAGGAAAAATCCAGGGCAATAGAAGCGTAGGAAAGAGAAGAATCTCATTGTTGCGTAATAACTTGAGGGAATGGTACGGATGCACATTAACCGAACTATTCAGAGCAGCAGCATCTAAGATCAGATTAGCCGTGATGATTGTCAACCTCCGTCGCGGATATGGCACGTAAAGAAGAAGACCAGAGTATTATCTGAATTAAATGCAAATTTAATGTTCCAAGAAAAAATTTATTGCTCTTTTTTAAAAAGTTGTCGCATATTCTGCCAACTTGAATTCAAGCTAGCAGTAGTTCAACTTTAGCATTGAACAGTAGTTCAATAATTATTAAAAATTAAAATTAAAATTTTCCAAAAATAAATTTAATTCTTTTTTTTTTTCGGAAAACAAATTTAATTCCACTGGTGCTATCTAATACCTAGAGTTACGTTGTTATCCTTTGTAGGGGTCTAACCTTACCGTGGCTGTATTGTACAAATTCGTTTACAGCTTTGCTTAACTTTTTACGATATGAGATTTTATAGATTTTCTAGACACTTGCTGCACGGAATCAATCAATTCTATGTACAAAATGGTCTTACCCTCACATTTCACAAAACAGATGATAACCATTTGCGTTTGGCTGCACGAAGCTAAACCTTGGGAATTTTAACAATAATTACCAAAAGCAGATGCGATTAGAAACTCTAGATCCAATCTTCTTTACTGCACAATTGAAGTTGTTTACCATTATTATTCGTCAACATTGCTTCAATAATATTGACCGTGTAAATGTCGCCTTTCTGACAATTCAACAAAATTCAATTCTTAGCAATTCTCAAGGGTTCGGACTGTAACGTTTTCAATAATAATAAAAAATATTATTTTACAATGACTTACACCGACTAAGCAATAAAAAAAAGGATTTCGGTACCACTATTAAGAATTTGTAGGTATGATTATATACAAAAATACCAACTTCGCATGTGTTAAAAAAATTTAAGGATGAAAATTTAATGGTTACTCGTGTCCCAGTCGAGGGTGTACATTAAAGGGTTAAAGGGTTAATAATTTTTTTGTTGGAACATTAAATTTGCATTTAATTCAGAGAATACTTTGGCATTCAATTATAAATGATTTATTAAATTTTTGAACTACTGTTCTGCCAGCTTGATTATAAAGTTAGCAGAACATGCGATAACTTTTAAAGATGAAAAGCAATAAATTTTTTCCTGGAACATTAAATTAGCATTTAATTCAGATAATACTTTGGCATTCAATTATAAATGATTTATCAAATTTTTGAACTAGTGTTCTGCTAGCTTGATTATCAAGTTAGCAGAACATGCGATAACTTTTAAAGAAGAAGAGCAATACATTTTTTCTTGGAACATTAAATTAGCATTTAATTTACACTTAATTATGGTATAAGAATAACTGTTTTCTGCTGACTTTGTTCTGCTAACTTGATGGACGTCATTTTTACAGAAGAACCTTGTTTTAAAACAAGTGATTTAAACTTGGGCCTACATTTTTATGCATTATAGACCATCTGATTTCAATAGAAGTTCAACCAAGCCCTGGAGCTTTATTATTTTTTAGCTCTTTTAAAGTTATTTCTATTTTGAATCCCCTATATTTTATAATACCTCTGATCCCATGTTTTTTATTGTTCTTTTGATATTTTCTGTTGTTATTTCATTAGCCTGGTTTTGCAAGCTGTACAAGGTTCTGTAGAAGTATTTAACCATCTCTGTTATTGTATATTTGTCCTTCTCTTCCTTATTATTGGTGTCTTTAATTTTGATAATTTTTTGAACATTCAGTGATTGTCTTAAGACATTTTAAGCATCTGTTGGTTTCTATGACTTGCTCTATTAAGTTCTCATTCTATTTTTTATGTAGCGTTTTAGTTCTTTTCAACGTCCACTTTCTATTAGGTTTTTTTTTGTAAAAGATATTCATAGCATACATATTTATTTTCTTGTTCCAGGAATCCATAAGTGTATCTCCTCTTGTGTTTCTTGTGCCGAATCCAAAATTTTCAAACTTGTTTTCAAATTCATCAATCTATCTGCAAATTTTTGAGTTAAAATCTCCCATTATTATTATTTTAGGTTCTTTTCTGTTGTCGGTAGCTTTTTAAGATCTTCATAAAACGTATTTATTTCATCATCAATTGCTTTTTCTGTTGAAGCATAAACCTGCACAATCTTTAATATGGTTTGCAAATTTAGTTTTAAGACCATGTTAGTAATCTTGTCCGAGATGCTACTAATTATTTGCTTTGATAATTTTCTCCCCTTATTGATTAAGAAAGCTACTCCACCATATGTATAATCTTCCTTGTCTTTACAGTAGAGTCTATTGCCTGAATGTAAGTCGACATACCCTTCTCCTCTTCTTCTTCTTTACGATAGCTCCATTATGTCCCAATTCGTGTTACTCAATTCCTCTTCTAGTAGGTAGAGTTTTTCATATTTTGCTATGGAAACGCATGTTAAATGTTGCTATATGGAGAGATATTTGTTGTTCGTCTTCTTCTTCAATGTCGACTTGCCCCCATTATCCTCAGGGCCGACACGATATAAGAGCTTAAAATGGTGTTTTCAATATTTGTAATGGGCTTTTCTGAGACCACTTTATTTAAGGTTAGATCAGGAAGTTTTTTTATATCTTTTTAAAGGCTTTTCTTTAGTTCAATAGTTTGCGTCAAATTTTTAGACGTTAATTTGACTGCCTTTTCTTCAATGCAAATGAATGAAAATTGGCAGACATATGCATTCGCGGGAACAATACACGAATATTCAATAAAAGAATTTTTTATGTTTATTAATTGTTTAAATAAAAAAAAACGATTTTAATGGAAAATGCTCAAATTCTCTTGTTTTTTACAATGTAGAAACTTGAAACTTTTACGGTTTGTAGCTAATGATATGAACTATACATAATTTCTTACTTTTTACGTTAATTGTTTACGTTATGCTTCATAAATAAACAATAAAGTTTCAAATTTTGAAAGCTCATATATATGTTTATATAAAAATCGGCGCTTATTCGTGTCAAATTTCAATACGATACGAAACAAAACTTCAACCAAAACTCAAATTCAAAAAATTCGGGTTTTTATCGTAGTCTTAGAAAATCCACCGGTAGAGACGTTTTATGCTACAATTAACATTAGAATTCATTTTGGCGTATTAAACGCTTTTCTTTAGTTCAATCGTTTGGGTCAAATCTCTGGACGTTAATTTGACTGCCTTTTCTTCAATGCAAATTACTAAAAATTTTCAGACATATGCATTCGCGGGAACAATACACGCTCAATAAAAAAATTTTTATGTTTATTAATTGTTTAAATAAAAAAACGATTTTAAAGGAAAATGCTTAAATTTTCTCTTGTTTTTTAGAATGAAGAAACTTGGAACTTTTGCAGATTGTAGCTAATTATATGAACTATACATAATTTAACTTTTTACCTCAATTGTTTACGTTATGCTTCATAAATAAACAATAAAGTTTGAAATTTTTTGCCGATTCTGACTACTTTTCATGTTTGTACATCATATATGTTTTATACATATTTTAATAAACATGACGATATATTTTAATGTTTGAAAAGTGTAAAACTAAAAAGTAAAAAATAAAAAAATATGAAAAAAAAATTTTTAAGAAACGCTTTTCTTTAGTTACGAGTGACTAACATTAAAAATATAAAAAAATCAACCAAAAAGCGAAAAATAAAAAAAATCAAAAAATCTAACATATTCGTTAAAAAAAAGCGTGGGGCGAAAACCGTTTGTTTGATAAAGACACGCCGCGCTTTTCTTTGACGAATGTGTTAGATTTTTCAATTTTTTTTTATTTTTCGCTTTTTGGTTGATTGTTTTATGATATTTTTAATTTTAGTCACTCGTAACTAAAGAAAAGCGTTTCTTAAAAAATTATTTATGCAAAACCATCACCTCCTTTCAGCACTGAGTGGAGAAACGTAAAACTTTTCTCGCCTTTCACAATGATTGCTAGTTAACTGAAAACTATTTTTTTGCAGACATTGTAATAGATTCGAATTTTTGCCAATTGATCTTGAGTTTAGTCAAGCCATTTTTTTATTTCCTTCTTAGACTTTCATATGAAGTTCTAAATATTCGAACTAACTGACGGTATGACGCACCATCGCAGTCTCTTGCAATTTCAATCAATCTATTTGCAGTGCTTTTGATCTTTCATTTTGTGGGCAATTTAAATATGTTTATTTTTCAGTTTGTTTATATTCAAATATTGTCCTTTCAATAGTCACAGTAGATATATTATGTTGACCCGAAATAGGTTCAGAATTCGACGTTTAGGCAACTGTCCAATATAATAAATATATTGTGACGAATTTCTAATTTATGGGCCATTGCACCATAAATTGCCTGAGTTAAGCAGTGTGAGTATAAATTCGAATTTATAGGAAAGTTTATTTATTAATTTTAAAGGATCCCACGGCAATTAGTGTTGTCTTAAATTGATCAAATTTTTCAAAACTTTCGTGACATACATAAGATGTATATAAAATTCGCAGCAAATATGTTATATGTAAACTATCAAATAAAAATGGTGGCAAACTTCTCTTAGAAGATATTGAAAAGTAAAAAATCTGATAGACCTACGAAAAAGAGATTAGAGATAGTATTGGAAGTAAATGTATATATGTGGAAATAAAAAGCACACGATAGGAAAATTTTCTTCTTCTTCTTTATAAGCAATTCTACTTGTTCATTGGCTGATTGATACCTCTATGGAAAGTTGTCACTCCTAGGGCCGTAACTACCATCGGGGCAACCGGGGCTGTGCCCCGGGGCCCCCGGCCAAGGGAGTCCCGCAAGGGCCCCCGTATGGTAGGCCGTGCATAGATTTTAACGAGGAAAATAAATTATGTATTTTAAAAGCCGATCCCAACGAAATATTTTCAAATGACACAACTTTAAAAAGACCTTACAGGGGCACCCTAGACCTCAACATAAAGTTATAATTTACTGGTGAAATTAGTCTTTTCGACTAAAATGCAATTGGAACAGGGGCCCCTGGGGCCTGTGCTAAGCTGGGGCCCCGAGACCTTTTTCCGAGAAGTTTATTTTCTTCTTTCATTGCTTGTATTTGACTTTGTTTGTCGTTATAAAGCCAAATTGTATAATTGTAAAAAGGCAAAGTGCCTTTTACATTGTTCGGCTACACTGTAGGTTTGGTATCGCTTTATACTGCCTATAAGAAATATAACGCGATTACAAACCTACATTGTAGCCGAACAATGTAATTAACTTTATAGTTTATTTTCTTATGACAACAGAAAATATGTTATATTTATGGTATGTCAAAATTATTTAGCTTAAAATAAGGTGATTTCAAAATTTTTTTGTATTGGTCAACTAGAATAGCAATATGTTGGTGTACAAGAATATGTACGGATATATGTAAGTAAATATTTTTCCGCCCCCCCCCCTTCCGCTGGGGGGTAAACACCCAGACCTCCGGTAGGAGCCCCCGTCAGTTCACGTTTGGCCCGGGGCCCCCAACATCGTACTCACGGCCCAGGGCCTGGATTCCGTGCACTGTAGATATCTACACGTCGCTTTCTATCGATGTCAATTTTCGTAAAAATATTTGAATTTTTAGCTTTAATTGAATTATTTTCTAGTTTTGCTAGGTTATACTCTAATTGATGCTGAAGTGACACTTAGTAAAACAAGAAAATATTTGAATTAAAGCTAAAAATTAAAATATATTGACATCGCGCCGATCGCTTTCTATCAGTGTCAATATATTTGAATTTTTAGTTTTAATTCAAATATTTTCTTGTTTTACTAAGTGTCACTTCAGCATCAATTAGAGTATAACCTAGCAAAACTAGAAAATAATTCAATTAAAGCTAAAAATTCAAATATTTTTACGAAAATTGACATCGATAGAAAGCGACGTGTAGATATCTACAGTGCACGGAATCTAGGCCCTGGTCAATCCATTTTTGCGCGGTTGTCTGATACTTCTTTTTCCGATTGGTGATTTATCTCTTGCTATTTTGACGACACGGATCTCACCAATTCTGCTTATTTGGTTATCACATTCTTTTTTATTTAGTGTCCCTTCGTTTATACACTGTACGTTACATTGTCTTCTAATGTCTTCACTCGTCTTTTCATCTCACAGCGTATTTCCTCTAATTCTTCTCAGTACCTACTCTCATCTCTGCTGTTTCCAGTAATCTTTGTATTGTGGCTGTATCGGGTCTTGTTTCTGATGCATATGTCATTATAGGTCTTACACTAGCTTCGTAAATTCTTGATTTCATCTCAGTGTTAACATGTCGCTTTCGCCATAGGTATAGTATTAATAAGACATCCTGCCAGTGTATTTGCTTTTTGTACTTGATCTCTCAATTTTTGACCAGGTCTCCATAGCTGGGCAGTGCAATTTCAAGGTATTTTATTTTCATTAGTTGTTCAAATTGGTTCCTTGCCGATTACTATTGTTTTAGTTTTCTGAGATGAGATTGTCATATTAAATAATTTTGCTCTTATGTTAAATCTGTGGACTAGTATTTACAGACTATCTTCGTCTTGGGCTATGAATATGGCGTCGTGTGCGTAACAGAGTATTTTTATTTCTCTGTTTCTCATTATGTATCCTTTTTCTTTGTTGACACTTTTGATGATTTCATCCATGATTAAATTGGAGAGCATATGGCCCAATAAGTACCCCTGTCTTATTCCGCTGCCTATATCTCTAGGTTCTGTAAGTTATCCACCTATTCTAACTTCCATTTTGTTGTTTTAATAGATTATAGAATAAATTTTTTGACACGGGAATTTCGAAATTCGGAAAGTTACTTCGAGGTAGAATTGAACATCATTAAGCAAATAGCAGTAAACAATGGGTACACACCCATGGAAAAAAACCCAGTACCTTCTGCTCTATCGCATATACAGGCAATATATCAAGAAAAATAGCCAGATGCATAAAAAAGAAAGAAATAACACCGGCTTTCAGAACAAACAGCAACAATAAGAGCCAAAAGAAACAGTAATTACAGAGTGATGTATAGAAACTGACATATGGTTAAGCGCTGGTTTCCTAGAAAGCGGCACCGACAAATAGGGACCGTAGCACTGCGATGAATTACGTCAGATTACGGTGAAAAATTCAAGGTTCTTCACTGCGGCAATGGAATGTGCAAGCTCAGCAAACGGTGGCTTCCAACGCATCCTTGGAAACCAACGCTATTATTTTGCATGGTACAGTTTTTTATGATGTCATTCATCGTAGTGTTACGATCGCAGGTTGTCGGCACCGCTTTCGAGGAAACCAGCGCTTTACAGGCACAAACTTACATCGGTCAGACTGGCAGAATCTTTGACAAAAGTATAGCAGAACACAAAAGGGCTTTTAATATTAGAAAAACAGATTCTACGTACGCACTTCATCTTCTAGATCATAAACATTTTTTTAATGAACAGCTTTAAATTCCTAATTTTCAAAATAAAGGCCTTAAGCTATCTTTATTAGAAGCTATGGAAATCAATAAATTAAAAAAATACAGATATAATTCTGGATGACCAACTTGAGACAAACAGCTTTCCACTCCTCAACCTATTCAGTTGAAGACTTTAAAGTGCAGACATATAATAAAATACATCACTTGAGAAAAGCACTATGCCGAAAACCTACAACAAATAAAAATCGAAGCCTGTGTATTTGCAGCCTATATAGTTATTGAAAACTGAAAGGACTGAAAAAGCTCTGGAAAAAAATATAAAAATCTGGGAGACAGAATTAAAAAATTACAACCTAATAATAAATATTGAAAAAACAAAAGTGATAGGCAATATCCCACAAAGAAGTTAACAAAAATATTGAAATCCAAGGAAATAAGATAGAACAGGTAGAGATATTTAAATACCTTGGATTAATTTTAAATAAGAAATAGACTCAAGAAGGTGAAATTTGAAATAGAATACAAGCCGCCTCAAGAACATATCATTCCCTGTATAAAAACTTCTTAAATAAAAAGAAAATAACAAGGAAAACTAAAATGGTAATATTTAAAACAATTTACGTACTACATAATATGGAGCAGATAATTGGGTATTGAACGACAAACAAGATAGGCCAGGGTAATAAGACAAAAATATACCCTGTTCGTGACACTTCAGCAGCCAGGGTACTGAAGCGTTTTTTCGACAAGTAATAGGTACACATAGGAACAAATTGTAACTATTTCCTGCGTAGGATCTGGCGGCCATTTTTATTTATAAACAATTAACTGTAAAAAAATAGCATTTTCCTTTTTTTTCAAATCAATGGAAAACAGTGAAACTTATGATTGTTTTGGTACAAATATCTTTGAGATTATGGAAAAAGATTTAAAATGACATATTACAAAGTTTGATATACTCATTTATTGTTAATATAATTGCGAAAAAAGGTCGGATTTGCAAAACAAAATATTTTCGCAATAACTGTTGTAAAAATTAGTATACAGGTTTGAAATTTTTGTCAAATGAGGGTTCTTTGGTGCTTAATATGTGATAAAAATTTCAAAGCGATTCATTCAATTGTTTAATTTTATTCGAATTGTTTATCTCAGACAGCATTTTTTTTGCAATAACATAAGTCAGAAAAAAATGACATTAGAACCATACCACAGGTGTCAAATGGAAGAACATAAGCTACGTTTTCAACTTGGTTTAAAAAAAGCGAATAAAAAGTGTATTTATTAGTAATAAATAATTATGCAAAAGTATCGTAAATCTTTCCTTATAAACTTTTTGGATAACTTTTTCCAAAAAAATTAACTTTTTTACCCTGTTTTAAGTGCACAACTACCAAGTAATGTTATTTATATCATAATTGATAAAAAATTGTAATAAATATATATAATTTCTTATATAACAAAATAAAAAGTTTATAAGGAAAGATTTACGATACTTTTGCATAATTATTTATTACTAATAAATGCATTTTTTATTCGCTTTTTGTAAACCAAATTGAAAATATAGCTCATGCTCTTTCATTTGACACCTGTGGAATGGGTCTACGTCATTTGTTTCTGACTTAGGTTATTGCAAAAAAATGCTCTCTGGGATAAACAATTTTAATAAAATTTAAACAATTGAATGAATCGGTTTTAAATTTTTATCACATATTAAGCACCGAAGAACCCTTACATGACAAAAATTTCAAAGCTGTACACTAAATTTTACAATAGATATTGCGAAATTAATTTTTGAAGTTATACTTGTTTAGGCGCGATATGAGGGTGAATTTTAATATGATTAAAACCTTCAATCTGGGCGCAGTCGCATTATAACTTTGTTCTGATTGGATGTTCAAATGACATGTCAAAAATTATTCAATATGGCGGCTGTGGCACAGCTGTGGTTTGATTATTTATGGTTGTTGCGTTTTGAAATTTGTGGGAAAAGAAGCAACAAACAAAAGTTAGTTAATAGTTATACTGCCTTTTTAAATAGTTTTCATATATATATTTTTGGACTTTTGGACTATTTTGGTCAAGGAAAACTCATTAATTTGGTAAGTAGTTTTTATTATAATCATATTGTAATTATACATTTGGATTAGGTTGGAATAAATTTATTTTCTCAAGAATGGGGATTTTAGAGAGAAATCCGAAATTAGGTCCGATTTTTATTTTTAAATTATGATTTTTTGGCGTAGATTTATTTATCTAGTAACTAGTAGGTATGTAATGCTTTGATTTACATACTTAATTTGATTACCAACAAAAGTTCTACCAATCTTCATCTAATATATTGTTTTCTTACTGTTTTGTTATATTTTAATATTTTCTTCCACAAAAATCAAACTACATAATTTGATTAAATTCAGATCAACTGTCAAACAGTAAAACGGTAAGTTGCCCTATTTTTCCACATGACAAGTAATGTGTAATTGGATGAGTGAGTCTAGGCTTCGATTACGAATCAAAGCGCCCCCAAATTCGCGGGTTCGAATCCCGATGCAAGATTTTATTTTTTTATTTTTTATGCATTTTATAATTGTAAGTATATTTGTTATATAATTTTTTTTCAGAAAATGCGTATTTAAAATTTTTGCCAACAATTATTATCGTTCAGAAATAATTTTTTCTTTGTGGCATTTTTCAATGTGTTTGTGTGCGTTTTATTCTTTTATTTTTTAAAATTTTTGGTATTGCCTTAATAAAAATTTTTGGAAAGTAGTAAGTATTAAAATTAGTTTAATATCTAAATAAAATAGAAATAAACTGTTTATAGTACATTATATCAATTTCGTTAAAATCACATAATATGTAATAGAAGTATTACTTCTTACGTGCGTACAAAGTACACACACATTCTTTTTTTTTGCAATTCGAACCTTTTTTCGCAATTACATTACCAATAAATGAGAATATCACACTTTGTAATACTGCATTTTAAAGCTTTTTCCATAATCTCAAAGATATTTGTACTAAAAGTTTCACTGTTTTCCACTGATTTGAAAAAAAAAGGGAAAAATGCATTTTTTGACACTTCATTATTTATAAATAAAAATGGCCGCCAGATCCTACGCAGGAAATAGTTACAATTTGCTCTTATAGGTATTACCTGTCGAAAAAACGCTTCAGTACCCTGGCTGCTTGGGTGTCATGGGAAAAACCTTATTACCCTGGACTAAGAAAAGAGATTGCAAGTCGCGGAAATGAGGTACATATTTAAGAAAAGTCGTGGGAGCTAGGAGAACTGATAAAAGACGTAGCGAAAATATTGGAAGAGAATTAAAAGTAAAAACATTAAAGGAAAAAATTGATGAAAAGAAATTAAAATTGACTGGATACATTCTAGAATGAATGACAACAGACAAGTTAAAATGACATGGGGAGTGAGGCCGATAGGGAAAAAGAGGAGAGGCTGACCAAGGAAAACTTGGAATACAAGTGTGATAGAAATATTGAAGAATAGAAGAACATCGTGGCAGAAAGCCAAAGAATTAGCTAGGGACAGAAAAAAGTGGCGTAAGTTCGCAGAGAATAACGAGTAAAGAAGACACCTCGACACCTTATGCCTATGGTATAAGAGGAACTTCAATTATGTATGTAAATTTTGTGGATGTATTGAAAACGAAAGTTTTTAGTGTTTTATTGTTAGATCAAATGGATTTCCATCTCAAGTAACGATCGAATCCATCAATATAAAATATTCCACATTTTTTGTTCATAAGTGTAATAAAAAAAAGTGAAACAATAACACCGACAGGTAATAACGTTGTTCTAAATTTGTGCTCAATAACAAATAATTATAGAATAAATTATTTAAAAATAAATAATAATCTAGTTGATAGCGTAAACTTTAGCGCATTTACTCAGCGCTGTAATTAAAGTTCACTAACCTGCTACGTATTATCCAGTCAAAATAGACAAAGTTGTACCAACCTCGGAAAAATTTGCGTAGGAAAACCTTGAAAACGCGATTATAAATATAAAATACTTCCTCCCAATCGATGTAAGAAAATTTATTCAAGGTGAAAGGTGAAAGAGCTCGTGTTTGCTAATGTCGCTCGAGATGTAACATACTGTATACAATAGTGTATACTATGCCGTAAATTTAATGGTTTCGTTTACGACCTTCCGATATTGACTGAGCGAATAAGCTTATTTATTTTTTCCACGGCGATTTCAAAATTTTCATATACACTTCTCCAAGAAATTAACGCATCACCTTAAAAATTGGTCATTTTTAATGTCTCCATTGCATTTTCCTAAACCTGTTGTCCGATTTAAGTAATTTTTAATATGTTATAGCCTCATTCTTTAACAATATCGCTGTAATAATCTTGTTGCTAGACAGGTAAATTGTCATTGTATACCGGGTGTACCAATCAAACTGTGATTTTTTTCAAACTTCGCGTCACCCTGTGGAATATTCTAGCATTTATGAGATACTGAAATTAAAACCCAACTAAGTATAATAGTCTAATGTTTTCTTAACATTTGGTTTTTTGATTCATTCGCTTATGTTGGATAATAAAAAAGTTAGGCACTTTAACAACTAGCCTTGTTTTTCGTCAATACAGGGTGTTTTTAAATAAGTATGGCAAACTTTAAGCGGTAATTCTGCATGAAAAAGTAATGACAGTTTGCTTTATAAATGTATGTCCGCAAATGATTCATTTCCGAGATAGGGGAGGTTGAAATTTTTCTTAGAAACTGGCGATTTATTTATTGCTCTAAAACCGGTTGAGATATGCAAAAGAAATTTGGTGTGTTTTAAGAGGTAGTTATTGTGCATTTTTGACATACAATTAAGAATTTTATATTCACCATTGACGCACATAAGGGTCATATTAGCCGTAATCCCAGATGCCTACGTTATCAAAAGGATTGAGCTCTGGTGGAACTCTTTCCGTGTTATCGAGCCCTAGGTGACTTGGTATGCTGGAGTATCTCCCAGAAATTTTCGTACACATCTGGCCGTCGCGAGTAGTACAGCTTTCTACATGGTCTTATAAAGGTATTCATTTAGACCTAGCTTTTTTATGTTTTCGAGGACGTTCCTCGGAATCACACAAGTAGTAGATATAATAATAGGTATCGTCTGGGTACTTTGCATTCTCCATTGTCTTTGTATTTGAATTTCCAGATCTCTGTACTTGGCGATCTTTTCAGTAAACTTAGTTCGTAGATTATTGTTGTTAGGTATCGCCACATCAATTAGTGTTGTTTGTCTTGATAATTTATTGACTAGTACGAGATCTGGTCTATTATGTCACTGTTTGGTCTGTGAGCAAGTGCGGTCCCAGTATAGCTTATAGTTACCATTCTCAAGCATATAAATATACTCTCAGGAACGTATTGATAATATGGGAGATGGTCCGTTTGGAGATGTCCCAGTTTTATAGCCATCTCTTGATAAAGGATCTTTCCAACTGAGTCATGCCGTTCCTTGTATTCAGTTGCAGCAAATGCCTGACAGCCCCCTGTAAAATGTTGGATGGTTTCTTGGGTTCGACATCCATATCGGCATCTGTCGTTCTGGATCTGAGGGTCTTTGACGATATAATTCAGGTAATTTTTAGTTGGTATAACCTGATCCTGAATGGTGAATAATGAACCTTCTGTTTCAGGGAACATCCTTCCTGATGTCAACCAATAGTTCGACGCCGTATTGTCGACATAGTCTTGACTGACCTAATTCGGATATCGCCCGTGCAGAGGTTTGCCCATCCAGGTGCGCATTTTTTCGTCCTTAGTAAGGTGGTTTATGCGCATTTCTGGTTCCCTCAGTTTGATCGGTGTTATGTCATCTACTGCGCAAATAACGCGATGTAGAGTAGATGTCTCAGCCTACATCTGAAAGTAAGTTCTTAAATTAGCAATCTGTTTATCTAATTGCTCACCTATATCCATAAGTCCTCTTCCTCCCAAATATCGTGGTAATGTCGTTCGTTCTACTGCACTTTTAGGGTGGTGTTTTTGTGCCTTTGTAAGGTGTGTTCGTACTTTTCGCTGAAAATTTTCTATATCCGTTTTTGTCCACTTAACAATACCAAATGAATAGCTAAGCGCGGAACAAGCGTAGGTGTTTAGTGTAGCTGTCATTATTACTTAATTTTGTTATTATTAATAGTATATTATTCAACGAGCATGTAATGATGGTTACTACTCACGATGATGAAGTTTGCGATACGAGCCGAATGCGAGTGTCGTAATTCATCAGAGTGAGTAATAGCCATTACATGAGAGTAGAATAGGTACTATACTTTTTCTACGACCTTTTTTATTTTAATTAATAAAAAAAAAATATTATGAACTACTCGAGATTAAAATTATAATATCCAAAAATAAATGTTGCCTTATAAAATTAAAATAAACAGTAAATGCTGTCTTATGTATTGTAAAAATACAACAAGAAATAGTCAATTCAAGTTCCATTCGTTTCCGAAAATGTTAAGTACAAATTTGTACCTATTGTCAATAAATAGGAAATGGATATTATTAGTGGACGTATTTTATTACGTTATAATGGACGTTTTTAAATTTAACTATATAATATAATAATGTAACTATATGTTATAATATATTTAACAAAATATAACTTTATAAAATAAACACAATAAGTATAAGTTATAAATTCCAATAAACACAGCAAATGCGCTATTGTCACTGTCACTAAAAATGATAATTTTTAGCATGTATGCATGTATAGCCACTAAAAAAGCTAGCTGATTTCAACACCCTGGTGCCAACACACGCTAGCATCTGTAAATATGCTACCGGGACCCTGTTTTTCTTCAATCTTACCCTGGATGATCAGTTGCGTGAAGCGCTACTTTTTGTTGTTTATTATGTGTCCCAGGTAGCTAACTTTTCTGACTTTGAGGATATTTAACAGCTCCCTATCTGTACCTATTCTCCTCAGAAGATTTTCGGGTTGTCCAAGGTATTTTCAAGATTCTTCTATAAAGCCAGAGTCCAAAGGCTTCTGACTCATTCAAAAGTGTTATGTTAAGTGTCCAGGCGTCTGTTCTATACAAAAGTATTGACCACATATAGCAATGCAGAAAACGACGTCTAAGGATGTCAATATTAATTAAAAAATAAAATTGTTTTTCCTAATTTCTGCACATTCATGGTCAATATTGGCCTTAACAGATTATATGTGGCATCGGCAATAAAAAAGTGTGACAAAAGATTATAAAATATACGGGTGGTGCTATTTAAAAATACACACATTATCCGTATATCTCAGAAAGTGTAAATTTGGCAACGTCGAAAATATAAAATTTTAAATCGCTGGTCCATCTAATATCCATAACCAACATTTTGTTACTACGTATATCATACGGGGTGTCACATATCTTTATTTTTCCATTCTTTACGTGGGCACTGTACATATGTAAACCAATAAACTGGATCGTTTCAGAGGATAATAGGGTACAAATTGACAAATTCTTATCTCGTAAATAGATCAATTTGGTTTCAGCTACATGGAGCAGCTGCTCATCGAGAAGGATTTATCGAATGGCCACCAAAATCCCCGGATTTGACAACTCTAGACTATTTTTTCCGGGGTTACTTAAAAAGCAAAGTGTATGTAAATGGGCGACAGACTCTCCATGAACTGAAAGACAAAACTGTAGAAGAGATAGCACTAATTTATCCGGAAACGATTAGAAAGGTCCTTAGAGGAATGTTCATTCAGTATGGTTTTCTGATTCCAAAGAGTTTGCTCATATTGAACATCACCAACGTGTTTTAGGTGCGATCTGTTTCCACAGCAATATTAATTACAAAATAAAAATGTTTTTCCTAATTTCTGCATATAATGGTCAATATTGGCCTTAACAGATTATGTTGCATCGGCAATAAAAAAGTGTTACAAAAGTTTATAAAATATACGGGTGGTGCTATTTAAAAATACGCACATTATCCGTATATCTCAGAAAATATAAATTTGGCAACGTCGAAAATGTAAAATTTTAAATCGCTGGTCCATCTAATATCCATAACCAACATTTTGTTACTACATCATACGGGGTGCAGTGTTGCCAATCGGCGGATAATTATCCGATTTGCGTAACTTTTTGAGAGTTGTCGTATCTTCTTCGTATCTTTAAATAAATCGGATATTTCCGGATATTTTTCAGTGTATCTACCATCGACTAAAACTTTCTCATCCATATATTGCCAACACCAACAACACATTAATTTTGTTTGGTTCCACCCAAATTTTTATAAATAGCCTATACTGGATGAATGTTAGTGACATCCGATACTTTTCATCTTTTGACAAAAGGGACATGTGCCGATTCTTTTGTTTAGAATTTAAATGCACAAGTGCATCCACTTAAGGCATACTAATCCAATTCAAATTTCAAAAACCGTCTGCCGTCCGATGTTATTTATGAGTTTTTAGTTTTTAGTCTTTAAACTTAGGAAAGCTAATTCACGCACGATTTTATTTTATTTTCATTTTATGTAGTGCAGTGCTTAAGTAAACGTCTCGTCTGTTGAAATAAGTTTTGGTTTGTGAAAATACTTTTTTATAATGGATAAATGGTTAATAAAAAACGTTAAGGTGGGTAAGATACTATGCAGAAAAGAACTTTTTTTAACATAAAATTGTGCAGAAAAATGCATTTGGAATAGTGGTTGTAGAAAAATCTACTTATTTGAAACTAGTAATATCTAAATATCTACTAATGAACTCAAAAATCCTTTAAATTTTTTGCCTATAAAAATTATTTAGTCGGGCATTAACGTTGAACGTACCACGGGTATTATGAATAATATCTTTGATACCTTAATAACTACAAGACTGTCAAATACATTTCTATTGTTTTAGTTGTAATAAATCTTAATATCAAAATCCAATCTTAATATCCGAAATATCAAATTCCGGACCAATAATCTTTAAACGTACAGATTCATTTTTTTCGAATCCTGAGAAAACTAATAAATATTTTTAAAAATTTGAACGCTGAATGAAAGATTACAATATTACCGAGGGCTGAAAGTCCCTTAGAATAAACAAAATGTTTCTTTTGAATGAGATATTTGAAATTAAAAATCACACTCAATATTCTCTTTTCCTTTTACTCCTGTAACATATTAGAATAAAAATTATAGAAGTCTTCAGGGACTTTCGGTCGGTAATAATGTAATCTTTCATTCTGCGTTTAAATTTTTAAATAATACTTATTAGCTTTCTCAGAACTCGAAAAAAATAATTCATTTTAAAAGCATTGCACAGAAATTTTGCGCCTATGCATTTAATGTAGTTTATTTTGTATTGATTTATTTATTATTTATTTTTCCAGTACCTAGTTTTAGGTAGTTATTACGTTTTAATAAAATAATATTTAAAAGTGTTTTTTTACTTACATAATTATAATAAATTAATATAACGATCCAAATAAGGAAATATTTAGCTTTATTTATTTATTTCAATTTAATACTTACGATAATACAAAATACGAATAATATAATAATAGTGAGTAAATAGTATTTACATACATGAATTACGTAGGTAATAATCAGCTAGGATAAGAGATTTTCATCTATAAACGAAAATTTTTAAATTGTGAAATAGAGAAACCAGTAGATTAAAGGGCCGGTTGTTCGAACGCTAATCAGAAATGGAATCAACTGATCATTATCAAATATTTAATTACTGGCAATGTCAACTTTGATTGGGTTGCTGAAAACATAATTGATTACAATTATGAGATTAATTGATTAATTAATTATGTTAATAATTGTTACGTTCATTGATAATTAATAATTAATTAATCAATCAATTATGTTAATTATCATAATGATAATTGATTACAATCAACTGATTGGCGTACGAACAACGGATTTTGTTATTTGATGGTTGTTAAGGGGACTAAAAGAATAACATTGGCAACATTGATTTTAATAACAGAAAAAATTTTAACCTAGCGTACCTCTTCGTGACAAATCGGATATTTTTCGAGCGATCATCGGATAATCTAGAGAAATGCGATTGGCAACACTGACGGGGTGTCACAGATATCTTTATATTTCCATTCTTTACGCGCGCCCTGTATAATATGTGAACCAATGAACTGGATCGTTTCAGATGATAATAGAGTGGTTAACGATTTACCTTGACCACCTTTTAATTAACAATTCGCAAACACGGTAGTATAGTATTCAGACGTGTATATCCGACAAATAACAAAAAATTCCCGTTATTTTTCCTTGTTGTTAACGAACAATAAATAATCACATTGAGAAAGTCAATACTTTCCCATTTGTCTGTTTGCTAATCAGACATTTTGATAATAAGATTGCGCAACAGTGTTTTATTGGCTAATTAATAACGGGCTGCCTACGTGACTAACTTGATCTATCTGTAACGTCGGTACAGGTTTTAATGGAATTTACTATGTACAACAACCTTCCTTATGAATATTTAATATTTAATTGAACTTGAATTGAAGTCTAAATATAGTGACTGTGCTTTTTTAATATCATATTTTGTTTAAATTAGTATAGTCTGGGAGCCAGAGAACATACATTTGGTAAATGTACCGACAGAAAGGGTTGATAATACAAGTACCTATGGAATCTGGATTTCGGACAATAATAGAAATTCCAACAATTACCAGTGAACTCAAAAAAAGAACGAATCATGGGAAAAGAGCTGCCAAAAAATCAACACTTACATAGGAGGTAGAAGCACAGAGAGTTGGAGATTAATTAAAAATATGAAAACGAATAAGAAAAAATACATTATATCACCAATAACAACGGAAAAATGGGAAGAATATTTCAAAAAATTACTAACAGAACAAAGACCAGAATTTGTTAACATAGGAGACAACACGATAGGTACCTATACATATAAATTCATCACCATTACAAATAAAGTAAATCAGAGATGGAAGAAATAACCAAATCACTGAAAAATGGAAAATCCCCTGGTCCTGGTGACATCCTTGCAGAATTAGTGAAAGCCGGTACAGACAAACTCCAAGAACAGCTAAGAAGACTCTTCCAAGACTGCTTAAATGGTGCTGAATTACCAAAAGAATGGAAATTATCTACCATGTCAACCATCCACAAAAAGGGTAGCAAGGATCACTGTGAAAATTACAGAGGAATTGCGGTAAACAGCACAATAAGTAGGATGTATGGGAAACTTATTAAGAACAAAATAGAAAATAACTATAGAGATTATGAAGCAGAGGAGCAAGCTGGCTTTAGAGCTGGGCGGTCCGCAGTAGACCACCTGTACTCTATTATGCAAGTTATTGAGAAAAAAACAGCCGTCAATAAAGAAGTTCACCTGGTATACGTAGACTTACAAAAATCATATGACAGTGTGTCCTCAGCAAACTATGGTGAACCCTACATCAAACCAACATTAAACATGGTCTTATTAAAGCAGTCCAATGTCTGTATAATGGAACGACTGCAAAAATTAAAACTGGATCAAGGGTGTCTGAGGGATTTAAAGTCAAGAAAGGATTGAAGCAGGGTTGTTGTATGTCGCCTACCCTTTTTAAAATTTATCTGGAACAAGCACTCAAGCTGTGGAAAAGAAAATGTAATGGCATGGGAACCCCTTTCAATGACGACACAACACTATACACTTTATGTTTCGCTCATGACCAAATTCTGATTGCTCAGGATCATGACAACTTGAGTTACATGACACGGGAGCTAATAGAAGAATATAACAAATGGGGTCTCGAAGTCAACATTAAGAAAACTGAAGCCATGTGTATTGGAGGAACAAAGCAGTCCATTAGATTAGACCAGCGATTCCCAACCTTTTTTAGCTTGAGGCACACTAACTTAAAAACTCGTTCAGCCATTGCACACTTGGGTAAATAATCTCTATAATGAGTATAATCATATTGTATTGTTATGTGCTTTTTGTACTATGTTACTAGTTAGAGTGTTAGACGGTAAAATTCTACACGGACTTTAAGGCACACCAGTGTGCCACGGCACACTGGTTGGGAACCTCTGCATTAGACGACTGAAACCCCGTCAGATAATTTGTTATTTACAATTTAATGATTGTTTCTCCTAAAATATTAGAGATATTTTTAATTTTATCGAAATGGCGTTTGGTAAACTTTGATCGGATTGTCACAAAAATGAGTTATTTCGCAAATTTCACAAATTTCGTGAAAAACAATTGCAAAATATACAGGGTGTAACAAAAATACAGGTCATAAATTTAATCACATATTCTGGGACGAAAAATAGTTCGATTGAACCTAACTTACCTTAGTACAAATGTGCACATAAAAAAGTTACAGCCCTTTGAAATTACAAAATAAAAATCTATTTTTTCCAATATATCGAAATCTGTTAGAGATATTTTATTGAAAATGGACATGTGCCATTTTTATGGCAGTAGTATCTGAAAAAAAATTATCGTGAAATTTAGACACGCAATAAAAATTTTATGGGGGTTTTGTTCCTTTAAACCCCCCCAAACTTTTGTGTACGTTCCAATTTAATTATTATTGTAGTACCAATATTAAGCACGATGTTTTAAAAACTTTTTGCCTCTTAGTACTTTTTCGAAAAGTCGAGTTGTTATCGAGATATTTTGAATATTTGTCAAATCCACCATATATTTGTACAGTAGAGCGTCGATAATCCGAACCCTGGTAATCCGAACGTTCGCTAATCCGAACGCAAAAAAAATATAAAATTAAAAATATGATCGCGGACCGAATTTTTGGATTTAATATGACAATATGGGCAAAATATGACCGCGGATTTTTGTTTTGTTTATGCAGAAATACATACAATATATTTGTTTATTGTGCAGATGTTTTATTCCTCGTAAAATACATGTACATATGTACATATGTACTATGTTTATGAGCTTTGTATGTATTTTGAACGTATGTTCGATAATCCGAACAATTTGATAATCCGAACTACTCCTGTACCAATTAGTTCGGATTATCGACGATCTACTCTATATGGTTACGTACGATTATGGAGACTTGGTAATATGTAATATGAAAATTTATTTATGAATTACATTTTTAGGTATATTTTGAACCATAATAAAAAAGAAGCCACATCTCGATAAAAGGTGCCTTAACAAAAAAATACAAAGAGGCAAAAAAGTTTTAAAAACACTCTGTTTAACTAATGGTATCACAGTAATAGTTTAATTGGAACGTACACAAACATTTGGGGGGTTTAAAGGAACAAAACCCCCATAAAATTTTTATGTAAACATATTAAAAAAGAAGCCGCAACTCGATAAAAACTGCCTTATCGAAATAATACTAGGAGCCAAAAAAGTTTTAAAAATATTGAATTTAACTAATGGTACCACAATAATAATTTAATTGGAACGTACACAAAAGTTTGGGGGGGATTAATGGAACAAAACCCCCATAAAATTTTTATGGGGTGAACAAATTTCACTATAATTTTTCTGTAAGATGTTCCTACCATAAGAATACCACATGTCCATTTTCAATAAAAAATCTCTAATAGTTTTCGATATATTCAAAAAAATCAATTTCCATTTTGTAACTTCAAAGGGCTGTAACTTTTTTATATGCATATTTGTACTAAGGTAAGTTGGGTTCATTCGAACTATTTTTGGTCCCAGAATATGTGATTTAATTTATTACCTGTATTTTTGTTACACCCTGTATATTCGATAGGACTTTTTCAAGTATAACTCAGCTTTCATCCGTTCAATTAACGTTCAAATAAGTAGCCCTTATTTTAAAGGTAATTGTTTCAGCTTTAAAAAACTTTATCAAATTTACTTTATCTCGATTAATAAGAAAGGTATAACAATTAAACATTAAAAATTTCACTAAAAAGTTGCGAATTTTTTTCTCGTTATTTTTTCAGTTTTAAATTGTTTATAACTCAAAAACGATCAACTTAAGAGAAAAATTACAAAAGACCGTTTTTGTTCCGAATAATCCAAAAAATATGAATTAATATCTTCCGGGTCATTTTTTTCTAATTTATAAAAAAGTCATTTTTTAATTATTAATTAATTATAGTCCGAACAAAATTAGATCGGACACCCCTTGTTTTTTTATAATTGTTAACATACTAAATTACATATTTATCCAATAATTTTTATCCATTAAACAGATTGGTGCAGATCGACCTTATATCGTAGATATCTTATTAGACTATAATGGAGTGATCCTTGAATGACCCTGTATAATTGAATTGTTGGACGATTAGAGCTTGTTTCCCTAAAGGAAATTATGGAATAAGATGCACGGATGCATGCTCATTATTTGTTGTTTTCAATTACAATAGATCTGCAAAGGTCGCAATGGATTTAGACCCGAAGCGTGTCATGCGTTGTTTGTGGGTTTTTGAACCGTAGACAAAGATGTGACAAAACGGATTCATTCCAAACTGAGGCTTGGGGGCTTGGATGGGATACAAGTAATAAACCTTAATTGAATGTTACGATTTATTTATTTATTACTTAACGGGATAATATCCTTTTTGATAAAGTAATAGGCATGTAAGCAACAAGACAATCAAATACACAAAATAAAAGTAAAGTGAATTAAAAATAAACTAATGGCAATAGCCCGATGATGTACTAAGGCGGTCCGATAATAGTCTAAAGTCTAAGAGCTAGTGAACCCTCCGACTAACGGTCTTCCTGTAAGGCTAGAAATTTGTATAGTGATAATTCATGGCACACCAAGGCTAAAAACCATGACCTGGCAGGCATCAGCCCTGCACGTGTATCTACCAGGTGAATCGAAAAGTGCATAGTTTAAAGGAAAAATAAACTTTCTCCTGTAAGGTTTAAATTTAAGTATGTGTTTGAGTAAGTTATTTAGAAGAAATGTGTACAATGACAGGCGATTCTGAACAGCAAAAGACCTTGCCAGGCTAGGGGAAAGATTACGCTTTTTTCCTAAAATTTTTTTTTGCATCGAACAAAGTTTTTTTAAATTTTTCGAATCATTCCAAACAGAAAAGGTCTTTAGTGACTTTTCTCTTAGGTTAATAGTTTTTGACATATAATCGATTAAAAAGTTTAAAAATTGCTAAATCGGCCATTTTTAACCCTCAATCGGGCATTTGACTAAAAATTCCAATGTTGCTAAAGTAGGTAGATATTCTTTACTCGTCGATTGATGAAAACCCGAAGAGTTCTTTGCAATACAATATCGAAAACCCCTTGTTTTTTAATTGCTAATCAAGTGGGCACGACACTGTAGTATAAGTGAGGAGGTTTGAGTTTGCATAAATTCATTATCACGGGAATGGGCAAATTTGAAGAGAAATCCTCGGACAGGTCGATTTTTATTTTTAAATTACTACTTTTTGGCATCTATATAATACTAGTGACGTCAGCCATCTGGGCGTGATGACGTAATCGATGATTTTTTGAATGGGAGTATTGGTCGTGTGAAAGCTCATTTGAAAGGTTATTTAATTCTCTATTCAGTTATATATACATTAACCTAATTATTTATACAAATGGTGTGCAAAAATTTTTTCTTCTTTTTGTGTAAATTAATTTAATAAAAAAAAATGTTTTTTACATCGTGTATAAGTAATTATGTTAATGTTTATATTTCTGAATAGAGATCACGTCATCACGCTCAGATGGATGACGTCACTAGTATTATATATATGCCAAAAAGTCCTAATTTAAAAATAAAAATCGACCTGCCCGACGATTTCTCTTCAAATTTGCCCATTCTCGAGATAATGAATTTATGCAAACTCAAACGTCCTCACTTATACTACAGTATTGCGCCCGCTTGATTAGCAATTAAAAAACAAGGGGTTTTCGATATTGTATTGCAAAAAACTCTTCGGGATTTCATCAATCGACGTTTAAAGAATATCTACCTACCTTATCAACATTGAAATTTTCAGTTAAATGTCCGATTCATGGTTAAACATTGCCGATTTCGAGATTTTTAAATTTTTTAATCGCTTTTATGTCAAAAACTGTTACCCTAAGAGTAAAGTCATTAAAGACCTTTTCGGTTTGAAATGATTCAAAAAACCTAAAAAAAACTTTGTTCGATACAAAAAAAATAATTTTAGGAAAACACCCTAATCTTTCCCCTCGCCTGGCAAGGTTTTATGCTGTTCAGAATCGCCTGGCATTGTACACATTTCTTCTAAATGACTTACTCAAACACATACTTAAATTTAAACTTTGCAGGAGAAAGTTTATTTTTCCCGTAAACTATGCACTTTTCGATTCACCTGGTAGATACACGTGCAGGGCTGATGCCGCCAGGCCATGGTTTTTAGCCTTGGTGTGCTATGAATTATCACTATACAAATTTCTAGCCTTACAGGAAGACCGTTAGTCGGAGGGTTCACTAGATCTTAGACTATCATACATATAAGACATTAGTTGTTTAGTAGTAAGACTTATAGTCTAGCTCTTAGACTATAAGTAATCAGCCCACAACAGAAAAACGAACATTTTGGGAAAAGTGGTGATTTATTTCTGAACATAGTCTCGGTTTAACTTGACACACTTGACGCAGCGATGCCTCAACTTCTTTAACCCGTCTGAAAAAAACGTTTTCTCGAGGTGTGCAAAGTAGGCTTCCGTGGCGGCGATGAACTCTATTTGACTTAAATTTTTGCTAGCTTGCCCAAGTTTGGAAACAAAAGGAAGTCGCACAGGGCCAAATCTGGAGAATACGGTGGATGGGACAGCAGTTCGTAGACCAATTCGACCAATTTCGCAAAAGAGCATTTTTTTTCGCGAATTGGGGCTGTTTTTTGCAATTCGGCGTCGAATCGGCCCAATATTTCGAGATAGTAAAGCTCTGTGATCGTTTTGTCCTTTTCCAGAAAGCTGATATAAATCACACGTTGTGAATCCCAGCAAACGGTGGCCAGCACCTTTGCGGCCGATAGGACAGTGTTCTCTTTCTTCGGAAGATGTTTGCGGGGTGACGTTAACTGTTTCGCTTTCCTTGATCTCTGGTATGTACCAGTGCATCCATGTTTCGTCAACGGTTATGAAATAATATAGAAACTCTTTCGCATTACGCTTAAATAGTCTCAAACACTGCTCTGAACTGGTCTCATGGTTGTGTTTGTTGTCCTGAGTGAGCAAATGCGGCATCGATCGCGCCGACAGCTTTCTCATGCCCAAAATTTCACGCAGAATATGACCAACGCGGTCTTTTGAAATGCCTATTGTCTCAGCTATCTCGCACATGTTCAGTCGATGGTCTGCCAATACAATATCGTGGATTTTTTTCACATTATCCTCCGTGGTAGCCGTTTTCGCAGCTACCACGGATACACGGATACCACGGACACAAAGTATTTTATTCAGGCTGAGTCGACCTGGGGCCTATACAGGGTGATTGATTAGTGGGGTAAAGCTCAATAGATCCGCTATAGTAATAGATAGCAATAAAAGTAAATAACAAAAATTTTAGCCACCTTTGAGCTTCACATTACAAAATTAGTTAGAATGTTACAGGGTGTCACAGTGGCAGACCAAACTTATGTTTTTTTAAAATGGACACTCTATATTTTATTTTAAATTCGAAATCCTGTTAACTCCTCCATCACAAAAATATAAAGGTTTGTTATGTTATACAGGGTATTTACAAAGTCATAACCAATTTTATATGAAAACCGTAACAAGTTCAACTCCCTGTATAGCACTGGTTTATTAATGCCATATTTTTTACGTATTGTCAAAATTTTCAAGAATGATTGATATTGCTAATTTTCTTTAAATCAAATACAGGGTGAGTCAAAACGCAAGTACATTATTTTCTCAGTAATTTTAAATGGAACACCCTGTATTTTATATCACTATTGAAAAGTACCATTACCTTACTTTAATTTTTAGATAACATTCCCTATGTCTAAATTTATTAGTTTTCGAGATATTTTCATTTTTGAATGGACCAGTAGCGTGGCCACCAAAATCACCAGAATTTAATAAACTAGACTGATTTTTTTGGGGTTACGTTAATAATGAAGTTTATAAAATACCTCCAACAACAAGGGATGAGATGAAAAATAGAATACAAAGTGTATTTCGATGTGTTATTTTACAAATGCTTCGTAGAGTAAGTAGCTCATTCAATGATCGTTTTTAGACGTGCATAAATGTGTTGGAGGTAATTTTGAACATCTTATGTAATAAATATTAAAAATATTTTATTAAAAGTCGCTTCTAATTTTTTCAAACATTTTTTTTTGCAAAATATATTACTGATAAATTATTTTTCGTTCTTTATTTGTTACATTGTTACATTTACATACAAAAGTAGTGTTTAATTGTCTCCACAAAATGTTGTATTTTGTGTTTGTGTGTGTTTTTGTAAAATTTATTACTAATTTTCTTTCTTTATTTGTTACATTTACATAAAAAAGTAGTTTTTAGTTGTTTCAAAAATGTTGCATGTTGTGGTTGTGTTTTTTTTTGTAAAATGTATTAATTACTAATAAATTATTTTTATTTCTTTATTTGCTACATTGTCACATTGATTACCGGATTGATAATCAGTAATCGTCAATTGTCAATTCAGTCATGGCTTACTTAAAATTTAGATAAATTTAGACACCTAAAATAATTTGCTCTGAAAAATGAAAATATCTCTAAAACTAATAAATTTGAACATAGGTAATGTTATATGAAAATTAAAGTACGGTAATGTTACTTTTCAGTAATGATATAAAATACAGGGTGTTCCATTTAACATTACTGAGAAAATAATGTACTTGCGTTTTGACTCACCCTGTATTTGATATAAAGAAAATTAGCAATGTCAATAATTCTTGAAAATTTTGACAATAAATAAAAAAGGCATTAATAAACCATTGCTGTTGTGCTTATTCTCATTTATAAAGGGATTTGAACTTGTTACGATTTTCATACAAAATTGGTTATACCTTTGTAAATACCCTGTATAACACAACAAACCTTTATATTATTGTGATGGAGCAGTTAACAGGATTTCGAATATAAAATAAAATATAGGGTGTTCCATTTAAAAAAGCATAATAAGTTTGGTCTGCCCCTGTGTTATCGAACAACCTGTAACATTTTAACTAATTTTGTAATGTGAAGCTTAAAGTTGGCTACAATTTTTGTTATTAACTTTTATTGCTATCTATTACTATAGCGGATTTATTGAGCTTTACCCCACTAATCAATCACCCTGTAGATATTTTTAAAAATATCTGCGTGGAAGTCAGAGATGCTACCGCCTGAGCTATCCGGGCCCAATTTTTAAAACATTTTTATTTAAAAACTAATTTAAAAATTAAACGGACCCATTTTTCCCATTCCCTCAGGAAAAAAATATTCAGCTACTACCTTGTTATATTTTGACGTTTATTTGTGTCAGTCGAAACGTAACGTCTAAAGGTGGGAAACTATTGTAAGTTGTCATGTTTTATCAGTTATACCGATAATTTCCCATCTCTACTAGTTTCATCTCTTTTTATTTCACAAAGCATTATGTTGTCCATCTTTTGCATTATTTTGCCGGTTATGAGCGCACTCATCACTATAATATAACCAAATTGGACTCAGAAAATGAATATGTAGACTTAGTTGAAATAAGTGGCACATCAGGATCTTTACTGTAATATTCTTTAAGTGCATCAGATGCCATTACTATTAAAAAACTATCCATATGAACAGATCAATGAAATGAGTAATGAGAATCATTATTTACTATCTTCAAAAACCATACAAGGCGCCAGTTATTTCACAAACTGCTGTCTTTCCCAATTTGCTATCTTTAAATGAGCCTTTAGAATGTTTTTTGCCGTATTTTTTCTATTAATAATTGGACCGCGTTATATAATAACATATTAACCGCCAAAAATTCAAAATCGAGATAATAGTGCCATCTTGCAACTAGGGTGCAAATCTATGTGTAAAAATATGTTTTTTGTAAAAAAATTTAAAAAAAAACGGATTTTAAACTGTATTAAGCGACATTATTTTATTAAAAAAAATCTCACATTAGGATTTGTAATATCGAATTAAACGCCAAGTTGATTTTAAAGAATTAAAAACTCTTACAACAAAAATTGGAATATCAAATCAAGCGCCAATAATAGTATATAATCCATTGTCATAAACAAAAATCCGCATCTTTTAAGTGTAATAACGAATTAAGCGCCGTGAATAGTCGGTTAATTCTTTATTACAAAACACAACATATTTTCTAACGTTCAAGATATCGAATTAAAAGACATCCTTTGTCAAGTAATTTTAATTTGCAAAGAAAACGACTTAAAAAGGACGCATGCAATAAATGCGATAATTTTGCAGTTAAAATTCAAAGTTCTAAATCTGAGCAAGAGAAAAAACAGTTTGAGAGACTGAGAGATACTCATCAAGATGAAGCAAAAGCGAAATGAAGAAAATGTGGAGGTACTGAAATTTGATTTGGAAAAAACCCTACTTCTACCACGCATTCCAACGAACACTGTATTTTACAAAAGGCAGCTGTGGCTTTATAACTGCGGTATACATTCAGGAAAAACTGGGCGAGGTCATTGCTATGTTTGGGTCGAAGGCACAGCAGGAAAAGGACCACAGGAAGTAGCTTCAGTTTTATTAAAATATTTGCAAGAGAACTTAACACCTCAAATAACTGAATTGATATTATGGTCTAATAGTTGCGGAGGACAAAACCGCAATGTTAAAATTGCGATGCTTTTAAAATCTGTGCTTGATACTTTCTTTAAAAAATAACGATGCGCTTTCAAGTATCAGGACACGGTTTTATGCCCAATGACTCCGAATTTGGGGACATAGAATCAGCACTGAAGCTCCAAAATCGGTTGTATACTCCAAACGATTATATACAGGGTGTCCCGAAAAGATTGGTCATAAATTATACCACAGATTCTGGGGTCAAAAATAGGTTGATTGAACCTCACTTACCTATATACAATAGTGCACACAAAAAAAGTTACAGCCCTTTGAAGTTACAAAATGAAAATCGATTTTTTTTATATATCGAAAACTCAGAGATTTTTTATTGAAAATAAACATGTGGTATTTTTATGGCAGCAACATCTTAAAAAAAATTAAAGTGAAATTTGTGCGCCCCATAAAAATTTTATGAGGGTTTTGTTCCCTTAAACCCCCCAAACTTTTGTGTACGTTTCAATTAAATTATTATTATGGCACCATTAGTTAAACACAATGTTTTTAAAACTTTTTTGCCTCCTAGTACTTTTTCAATAAGCCAGTGTTTATCGAGATATTTTGAATATTTGTCGAATCCACCACATATATGTATATGGTTAAGTATATACGATTATAGAGACCTGTCAATAATCTGAAAATTTATTTATAATTTACATTTTTAGGTATATTTTGAAAAATAAGCTACATCTCGATAAAAGGTAACTTATGAAAAAAAGACTAAGTGGCAAAAGTTTTAAAAACACTGTGTTTAACTAATGGTACCACAATAATAGTTTAATTGGAACGTACACAAACATTTGGGGGGTTTAAAGGAACAAAACCCCCATAAAATTTTTACGTAAATATATTGAAAAAGAAGCCGCATCTCGATAAAAACTGGCTTATTGAAAAAATACTAGGAGGCAAAAAAGTTTTAAAAACGTTGTGTTTAACTAATGGTACCATAATAATAATTTAATTGGAACGTACATAAAAGTTTGGGTGGGATTAATGGAACAAAACCCCCATAAAATTTTTATGGGGTGAACAAATTTCACTATAATTTTTCTGTAAGATGTTCCTGCCATAAGAATGCCACATGTCCATTTTCAATAAAAAATCTCTAATAGTTTTCGATATATTCAAAAAAATCAATTTCCATTTTAAAACTTCAAAGGGCTGTAACTTTTTTATGAGCACATTTGTACTAAGGTAAGTTAGGTTCAATCGAACTATTTTTGACCCCAGAATGTGTGGTATAATTTATGACCAATCTTTTCGGGACACCCTGTATAATATATACGTTATGAAAAATTGCCGAAAACGAAACAAATTAACGGTTCAAATGGTACAAAAAGAAGGTTTTAAAGGAGTTTGCGATATTTTAAAAAATATTGTAAATAGAAAGAAAGATATAAATGGGAACTCGAATAAGTGGCTCTCGAAAGAAAATCCGTTTAAAATATATTTTAGCAAAAATCACGGCGGAAATTTTTAAGAAGTAGACATAAGTAAACGAGTCAGGAGAAATGCAATAAGAACTACAGAATTTTTGTATTCCTCCAAATTTCAAATCTTGTGGCCTAATGGAAAACCTGTCTCTATCCCAAAACTTAATGACATAATGTCATTATTGGAACTTATTCCATTGGATGCTAAAAAATTCTATGAAAATATCGTACGGAACGAAGGCATTCAAGATGACATTGACGGCTTTAATGGATCATTGGATTTCGATATTGAAGACTTATCTTAGTGAATTGTTTTTGGTGTATTTTCTATGTAAGCGATATAACTGTTTATATGTATTAACGTGAAAAATTTAATAAAACATTATTATAACGCGCATTTTTTATTTTGAAACATCAGATTAAGCGCTAAATATGTCTTTTAATTCGGTATTCGAATCTTAAGTCGTGCATATCTTAAAAAATCATTAACGAATTAAGCGACGTTTGATCGAATAACTTTTAAAATATAAATTATTTTTTAAAAATTTAAAACACATGTAAAAGTCTATTTATATTTGCATTAATCTATTAAATATGAAACATGTCAGTACTATATTTTAGAAATAGCGCCAAAAACAAATTTAAAATCTTTAAACCGATTTATCTCAAAACTACATTTTGGCGCTTAATCCGCTATTACATAATGCGGTCCAATTATCGTTCAATATGGTCCAAACAGGGATAGCATTGTATATTTGATATTTGTCTGATTAAACATTCAATCTATTGCAACTGGCTGAATGAGTAATTCAAAAAATTTATATGACACTTATATATGTATGATAGGCCTCATAAAATTCTATAGAGTATTTACTAGAAGTACATAATAATAATATAATCCGTCTTTCAACATCTTATAACAACACTTATTTACTCTGAAATGATGCTCTCAAATCCAGATCTCAACACCCATTATATTGACGACTACATATATTGGTTAAGATTCATCTGTTTTATATCGTATTTTAAAGAGTAACGATAAAACTTAAATTATATCAGGTTTTTGTGAGATAAATTAAATGATATAAACTAATGAATCGTAATTATGTCACCAGTTCCTGCTATTTCATAATAAATACAGTAAACTGATATCGAATTATTAATTAGTTACAGAAAATTGTTGTTACTATTGTCTATAAAGTAGTGAATGTTTATAAGGCTTTGTTAATGATTCAGTTTTTAAAAAGGTTGTTCCGGGTTACGCCACGATTTATGGTGTAAACCAATATTATACAGGGTGTTTCATTAAGAATTGTCCATATAGTAACTGGAGAAACCTTACACAGAATACGAAGATTTAAACTAAAACACTTAAATAAAATATTTCTCCCTACCGAGACACAGAGTGTTTTACTGGTGGTGTTTTATTACAAATATTCCACAATGATTTTAGCCCACTATTTTAACACATACCAGTATTTTTTGTTCACACTTGGCAAATAGTTTACACATTTTAGAATACTATAACTAGTGTTAAAAGATAGTTTTCCACTGTTACTAGAGACGTGCTGTAGAGATATATACATACTTCCTTTTCCCCCCTTTACCCCGTCATAATCTACGCCACTCTCGCAATAATCATTTCAGCATGTTTTTTTTTATTCTTCGTTACTTTTTACCTAAATATCATCATTTTGTCTTAATGCGATAGAGTAAGTAGTTTTCAAGTTATTTGCGTTTAAAGGTAATGGATTCAATAAGATTATGTATTTTGTTATTGAATGTTGTTTAAAATACATAATCTTATTGAATACATTATCTTTAAACCCAAATAACTTGAAAACTACTTCTCTATCGCATTGAGACAAACGGATGATATTTACGTAAAAAGTAACGAAGAATCAAAAAACATGCTGAAATGATTATTACGACAGTGGCGTAAATTGTGAGGGGAGAAAGGGGGAGAAAAGGTAGTATAATCCCTACAGCACGCCTCTAACAGCGGAAAACTATCTTTTAACAATAGTTAAAGTATCCTAACGTGTGTAAACTGTTTGTCAAATTTGAACAAAAAATATTGGAAGGTGTTAAAACAATGGGCCAAAATAATTTTAGAATATTTCTAATAAAACACTATGTATCTCGGTAAGGAGAAATATTTTATAAGTGTTTTAGGTTAAATCTTCGGATTTTGTGCTAAAGTATCTCCAGTTACTATATGGACAATTCTTAATGAAACACCCTGTATATATCCGTTGTTTTACGATACATTGATTTTTTCTGAAATTATACATATTTTTTTTTGCCTTCAACTCAAAAAACTAGTAAAAACCTTCCATTTAAGATTTGCTAAATTAAATTTGACCGTAAACTTATTTAAATAAATAAAGCTTGAAAAACAAATTTGCAACAAATTATTACTTGCATTGTAAATAAACGCTGTAAATATTTTATTTTGCAGTAAAAGTTGCGATATGTTACCACTATAAAGCAAAAAAATCGTTAAAAAATATTCAATAGTTTATGAGATATTTAATTTGTTTATTAACACATTCGATGCGTATGTCGCTCGTAGGTGACATTCAGTTTCCCTCTCCAGTGCTGATGTCGCCGATGAGCGACATGTGCTCACTTACATTACATTACAAAAATTATTTCAGGTTCTGGTGTTAATTAACTATTTTTTCAATCGCAAGAATGCGGTTGTTGCTGATAGAGTACCTAGGTCTCATTTTTTTATATATATTTTTAATAAATAATGCATTGAGAAAAAGATATTTCAATTAAACCTCCCTCCAAAATGGCGTTTCAAAATTGTTCTAATTTAAAAATGAATAACCATTTTCAACTTTGTTGCAAAACGAAAATAGAGCCGCATCATATTCTAGTCCAATCAGAGAGTGCAGCAAGCACCTTTACCGGTTTCGAAACTTATTAGTCTCTCATGAGGAGGCACATATGCTGCTCTCTCTGATCCAACCAAAACAAACCCCGGCGTGCAATCCCGGATTGCAACGAACGAAATGGCATAGATGCCCTAGCGGCAACTGCTAGCAAAAGACTAAGTTTTCACTCTAATGGCATATAAAACAACATAACGTTGCTCTACATCCCACCAGACTGAAAACAATGGGAACCTTCTCTGGTAACACCTCCGAGGCTTCTATAACTTTAAACCAGAGTGTTACCAGAGAAGGTTCCCATTGTTTTCAGTCTGGTGGGATGTAGAGTAACATTACGTTGTTTTATATGCCATTAGAATGAAAACTTTTTTAATCGTAGTCAAAATTTCAAAATCTTCGCATTATTTTACCAGGTTATATTCATTTTAGGTAAGTACTGATGATGATTGGTCAAACAATCGAAAACTAGTTCTATGATGTAGCCATTTTTAGGGATTTTAAATATATACCTTTTATAAAGGATTTTTTTGTTTTTTTGTATTACATGGTATACAACCAACTACAGAAAAACGTTTTCCTTGTGGAGACTACTGTAACTTGTAAACTAGCACTACGAGATTGAGCTCAAATTTTGAACTTTGCTACTTTCTAAACCATACAGATTTTTTATTAGTGGCGCTGACTGTATAGAAAGATTTAAATTGTTTAGAAGAAAATATTTATTTTTGCCCGTTAAACTGTTAATTGCTAACTAAATGGTGATCACCGTGTGTATTTTCCGCTTGTCGACTTAGCGACTTACACATTTTATAAAGCGTTGAACATAAAATCTCTAGTGTTATTGTCAAGTGGTCTAACAGTAATATCTAATAGCTTAAGAAACGGTAAACTAGTTCATTAATCTCCTACACCGCAAAATATCAAGGAAATGACTGCACTAAGATAACAATTAAATCCTATATATTAATAGTTTTTCTCATCAATCGTGAGTTAAACTAAGATATTGTACATATTTGACACAAGCCCAAACATAACCTATAACATCACATGTCTCCATTAATACCTCCCGTGACTGATACTGATAACTCGTGATAAGTAGACTGAATTCGAATTCACAATATAGAAAACAATGCAGATATAGATACTATTAAAGAATTTAAAGTTTGTGCTAAATAGATAAACATGTTGGGTATGTGCGAGTATTTATCAAAAGAATTTATTAGATTAAATCAATAAAGCATTACTACATAAACTACATGGTTAACTAAACTACATAATCTGATTAGGTATAATACAACAATATATGATCATTAAGAATCACCTAAAGCCGGCCACTCACGATACTGCGGTGTCGTTCGACAAAATCGTCGATGATATCAATTCTGCAGTACTGCGGTATAGAAACCAGTTTCTCTGTGGTAAAATTGTAACGATTTCGTTGGATGTACGGTCACACACGATCAAAATTGTTGTCAATTAGTCGAATTCGACGAAATTGAACGACGCCGCAGTTTCGTGAGTGGCTGGCTTCACGATACTGCGGCGTCGTTCAATTTTGTCGAATTCGACTAATTGACAAAAAGTTTGATCGTTAGGCAGACTATTTTCGATCTATATTTGCTAAAGTGACGATAACGAACCACCAACACCTGAAGTGACAACAAACGAAGAAATAAATATTGAAGAAGAAGAGGTAAAGGAAGCATTAAGGAAATTAAAAAATAGAAAATCACCAGGAGAAGACAGAATATCGAATGAATTCCTAAATTACGGAGGACAAGACCTGACCAAACAACTATTAAAACTAATCAAAAAAATAATAGAACAAAACAGCAAGACACAAACACAAGAATGGAGATCAAGCATCCTAATACCTCTCTTCAAAAAGGGAGAAAAATCGGACCCCGAGAATTACACAGGAATTAATTTATTAAACACAATACTAAAATTAACGACCAAAGTAATAAAAAACAAACTTAATAAAATTATAACATTAACAGAGGAACAACAAGGTTTTATGTCGGGAAAATCATGCATTGGCACTATATCTATAATGAGGCAGGTTCAAGAGAAATCATTAGAATATAACAAACTAGCATACTTATATTTCGTGGACCTTAAGAAAGCATTTGACAAGGTCATATTAAAGGACGTTATCCATTTATTGTATGCAAGAGAGGTACCTCTAGGAGTAATTAAAACAATCGAAAATATCTAGCAGAACAACACACAAAAGTATATAAAGAACTGACCCAATTGAAGCTTGAATGGGATAAGACAGGGAGACTCCCTGAGTCCTCTATTATTCAACCTGATCATGGATGAAATAATAAAAAAAGTAAAAACAAAAAAAGGATGCCAAATGGGAGAAAAACAACTTAAAATAATCTGCTATGCAGACGACGCAATACTAATTTCTCAAAGCGAAGATGATTTATAACGTATGCTGCACCAATTTAATATAACCGCCTGAAAATTTAACATGTTAATTTCCCCAAAAAAGACTTTATGCATGGTTATAACAGCAAATCTAATAATGTGTAAATTAGAGCTGGAGGGTCAGATAATAAAACAAGGCATGGAGTTTAAATATCTAGGCATCACACTATCTAGCAACGGAAAGCTCGAAACAGAAGTGGAAGATCAAGTGAATAAAGCAAATTATAGAGCCGCAGGTTGCCTGAATAAAACAATATGAAGAAATAATAATATAGGAATAAAGGCAGAATTTACAAAACAGTCATCAGACCAATAATATAGGCAGGAGTCACCAATTGGCGGACCGCGGTCCTCACCCGGACCATAGGCTAATTTTGGGCGGACTGCCATTAAATTCATAATAAGTTTAGTGTTTGGCAATTTTCAAAATGTTTGGTCATGAAATTGTGTACTATGTTTGGCTCAACTTATGTGTGCGAAGCAGCCTTTTGAAGCATGAACTTTATTAAAAATCGTTACAAATCTCAGCTAACAGATCTTCTTCTTCTTCTTCTTCTTCTTCTTCACGCGACTAGGATTACTCCTGTTTGTCTGCCTCTTATTCTGTTTCAGTTGTTGTTGACTGTACATTGTCTTTCCACCTTTTTGGCGGCCTTCCAACGGGTCTTCTGCTATACGGCTTGTTGTTTTTACAGATGTTCGCTAATCTATCTGGTCCCATTCAATTTACATGTTCGTTCCAGTTTTTCTTGTTTTTATCCACCTGTTAATATTTTGAATTTTGCAACGTTCTCGTATACTTCTGTTGCTTTGTCTGTCTCTTAAAGATATGCCCGCTATTGATCTTAATACTTTCATTTCGATATTGTTGATTTGTTGTTTCGTCTTTCTTGTATCGGTCCTTGTCTCCGCTGCATATGTTAGGATAGGTCTTACTGTTGTCTTGTATACTTTTATTTTATACGGGGACTTTCCCATTGATTTTACTTTTATTTTGCTTTCCATGGTCAGATATTTGTTTCTCCATATGGTTTCTCGGAGGCAACCACTTACTCTTGCCGCTTTTGTCGCTTTTGTCGCTTGTGTTATGGTCTCTGTTCTTATATTCCTGTCACTAGTGATCTCTACTCCTAGGTAATTGAATTTCATTACTCGTTCTACAATTTTGCCGTCTATTTCTAACTTGAATCTACGCGGCTCTTTACTTATCACTATACATTTAGTTTTTTCTACCGATATTCTCATATTAAATTTATTTGCTGTGAGATTGAAAGTGTGGAGCTGCCTTTGTAGGTCATCCTCGTTATCAGCAATTAGTACTGCATCATCGGCATAGCATAGTATCGTGATTTTATGCGCTCCCATGTGGTATCCATGTCGTTTTCTGACTTCGTGAATTATTTGATTCATCATCACATTGAATAACAATGGGCTGAGCGAGTCTCCTTGGCGGATTCCTCCCTTTAGTTCTATGCGTTCTATTTCTCCTGTTGACATTATAACTCTGGTCTTGTTGTTCTTGTTAATTTCCTTAATTAGCCTTATTATCTGGTGGTCTATTTGTTCAGCTTGTAATAAATTTAAGATATCATTTCGCCTCACCCTGTCAAAAGTACTTTTTAAATCTACAAAGCACATGTATGCTGGTTTTCCATATTCAATAGACTTTTCTACTATTTGCCTGATAATAAAAATTGCATCTATTGTGCTGCGGTTCTTCCGGAAGCCTTGCTGTTCATCTGCCATATTCGCTTTTTCCTCGATTTTATCTTTTATGACTGCCGTCAACAATTTTAATGTGCTGTTCATCAGACTAATGCCTCTATAATTTTCAGGATTTTTCGAGTCTACCTTTTTGAGTATCGGTAGCAGGAGACTTTTCTTCCATTCCGCTGGTACTACTCCGATATTTATTATATCGACAAATAATTTTAGGAGCCATTTGAGTAGTGTTCTTCCTCCATATTTTAGCAGTTCATTATTTATCTTATCAGGACCAGGTGCTTTTCTATTTTTTAATTTTTTTATTCGTTCTTGTAGCTCTTCTTCTGATATTAGTACTCTGTCGTGGGTTTCATTAATGTTAATTTCTCTGTTCTCTTCTTCTCCTTCTCCATATAATTTCGCGAAATGCTCGGTCCATTGTGTTTCCGTAATGTTATCTATCCGTATGAATTCATTCATTTCTGCTTTTTGTCTCCTTATCATCTTCCACACCTTTTTCTGGGATCCATAGAGGTCGTATTCCATATCTTTGGTAAATTTCTCCAAGTGTTCCTTTTTGATGTTATCTATTTCTTGGTTTACTCTATTCCTGATTGTCACGTAGTCGTCTCGTGCCTCCGGTGTCTTCACTCTTTTGTATGTTAGGAAAGCTTGTTTCTTTTGATTAGCTAACAGATGAATATCTCAACTCCCTAATGAGAGTCAGTTGCACTCAGAGAGACAGGTTATATATAATAAAAATTATCATTTTTCTTACTGATAATTTAATTATTTAAATAGTTTTGCCTTTATTGTTATACTTAAACTGTAATGTAAAATTATCATGCGCGTTTTTTAAATTCATTTCCTCTCTATATCCTCAAATATTTGCTCAGATAGTTTTCAGATTTAATAAGTTTGCAAAAAACAGTTTGCATTGAAACTGATGTAGAAAAGATAACATGTTAATTACCATTATGGATGCACATTATGTGGATATGCAAATTTTTATTATAATGGTGAATTCTGCATCTGAGACTTTTCAGTTTGTTTAAGAGATGTCTCTGGATTGCGTCCCAATGGGAATTTCAATGATCTTTGAAATTTCCCTTAAATAGATGGGCTAGCTGGTTTTCGATTCAGTCAGAGGTGTGCACCCTAGAGTTGTTGAGGAAGCCTGCAATGGCAGAAACAGCTGTCCAGCGATTGTGCACCACGAGATTTTATTCACCCTGTATATGACCAAAAATTGTATAGAGTCTAATTTAGTTAATAAACAGTGCTTTTTCGGAGAAGGTGAAATCGTTAATGTGGTTTTCGTTAATGGGTTTTTTGAAAGGATTTACAGACAATAGTTCGGAAATATTGGAAAGTGCGTCAATAGGATTTTTGGTAAATAATTCTTAGAAGGTATTAAATGATAAACAAATTTTATGGAATTTAGAATGTAAGGCTTTTTGTTTATTTCTTTGAAAAAACGATAGTAATTTGATGTCTCTTAGAATTTTAACAAAATGGAAAGTTAGATACAAATTAAGTTGGTTTCTTAGGAAAGGAAAGTATGAATGTTTTGGGTAGAGAAAGATCGATGGAAGGGATGAGAATGTAGACTCTGAATTTGAGAGAGAAAAGATAGTCACTGTTTGATTAATATCGGGAGAGAGCAGTCCAGTTTTTGAAAAGTGAGAAGTCAGTGTAAAGTGGTGAAATCGGCCTTTGCGAGCAGAATCAAGTTGAAACGAAATTGTTGACCGGTTGAGAAGTAAAATTTTCCTGTGTCCGAGGGAGATTCCTTTGTTCTATCTAGAATGAGTAGCTGATTGGTATCTATTTGCACAAGATATAGAGCAAGGAGAAACTGAGGAGAATTCGAGCGAGTCCTGGTTTTGTTTGTTTTTGAAGCAGTTTGGACGAGAGGGACTTTGTTGCAACATCCAAAGAGTACGTGAGGAAGAATCAAGGACGACGCAATCTGGGAGAAGAAGGAGTGAAGAAACAAAAATGTTAGTCAAATCATTTGTGGAAACTGAGAGAGTTTGTTTTTATCCACACCATATATGCTAATTTTTTTTGTATTGAACAGTTCTATAACTCAGTTAGTCATTCCAACTTTAAGTAATCAGTTCAAAAGGAAAAAAGTAAATGTTATTAAATTTAGTATGAAGAAATAATAATTTTTTTAAATAATTCTTTTCTGTTAAACAAGGAGACATCATAGTTTAAAACTTGATTTATTAAGTAAGAAATTGTTGCAACAAATTTAGATTTTAGTATTTTTGTTTAAGTCTTATTTATACGGCATATTGGATAAAAAAATAATTATTACATTTGTTTGATATTGAATGTGTTTAATTTCCTTGTTTTATCCTGGAAGGAGTAAGCAACTAGAGATACTGGAAGCCACGAATTAAAGGTATTGCATCGAATACAAAATTAGCCCTGAGAATAAAGTTTATTAGAAAATTTAATTTGAATTTAGTTTTGTTTACATAGGCAGTAATTAAATTAATTGAGTGATTAATTAAATTAAGAATTTGCTAATCAATCTAATAAAAGAGATAAAGTAGATCATATCAATATAGTAGAGTCCTTTTTGTTTTCCATATTCGTCGTCTGCTGTCTTATAAATTGTAAAAGTCGCAGATTAAGGATGTACCAGAAAGAACTTTCAACAAGAAAAGTTTCAGATTTAAATATCTATTTACCATTTTAATTTTTATTATAATGGTGAATTCTGCATCTAAGACTTTTCAGTTTGTTTAACTTTCTTTCGGTAGCCACGAAGGTATTTTGCGGCGAGTGTTTCATGACGCATAAAGGCATGCATCATAGCCTGATGAAGATTTTAGAAATGTGTAAGAGAGCTTTGCTGTATGTGCTTCCAAATTTTTCAGATAATGCTCCCTGGAGGTTAACTCTCTTTCTTGTCATATCAAGGGTGTTTTTGACATCAATGTTCCAGTTGAGAGTCCTGCTAAAATAAACTCCCAAATAGGGCACTGATGATCTGAATTCGAATTTTTCTCCAAGGAGAGTTATCCTAGCATCCTCTACTCGGGTGCTGTTAGGATGTCTGAATATAATCATTAAAGGTTTTTGAAGGGTTGATTGTAACTCTCCATTTGGTACACCATTTTACAATTTTATTTAACTGAGTTTGGGCTCTATCCCGTTAGTTTGGGAAAGAAGCGCGGTATTATCAGGAGGATAGACTCTGACCTGAGGAGGATCTCACTATTGTAGATTGTGTATAATACTGGAGCTAAAATTGAACCTTGTGAGACTCCAGCTTGTGGAGTGAATGGTGTGGATAGTTGGTTTGCAATCTTGGCGCGTATTATCCGATTGGAGAGATACGAACGGATAATTATTAAGAAAGTGCTTGGCAGTCCAACAAGGTGAAGTTTTTCGATCAGGCCTGAGTGAAAGACCTGGCCGAAGGGCTTCTGGACGTCTAGGACGATGTCTACTGCGTACCTATCTGTAATGATCATTAATAGATTGGGAAATGACGGTGGCTTATTTAAAAAGATTTCCTGGGTGAATTTTTAAACTTCTATTTGACTTTTAAATACCTGAATGGATTGAAAAAATATTGATTTTTGAGCCTTTTGTACAGGTTTTTGCTAATTTTGCAATGATAATTATGTTTTCAATTTGTAATCAAAGTGTTTAACTCCACCATTGCCTGGTCCCAAGCCCAGGATGAGAAAGGAGGAGGGTTGTGCGCGAGGTTAGCGACCTCACCACATAAAAAATACTATTGCTAAAGAAACCTCTACAAGCCTCGGAAATAGGATGGATAAAGCGATGACGATAATGGCCACGGAAATAGATTTGAGAAAAACAATGTACATAGGATGCTGGAATGTCCGAACAATGTTTGAAATAAGTAAAACACATCAAGGCAAAATAAATGGCTAAAAATAACATTAGTATATTAGGATTATCTGAAATTAGATGAAAGGGATGTGGAAAAAACAAGGCAGACCAATTACATCCTGGAAAAGAGATATTACCAGAGAGCTAGAAGACAACGGGTTAACATGGAAAGAGGTGAAAGCCCTGGTCAGAAACAGAGATGAATGGAGGGGGACTGTAGAGGCCCTATGTTCCAAATGGAATCAAGAGGAGTAAAGTAAAGTAAGTAATCGAAGTGTTTTAGAACAGATACTGCTTAAGTTTCAAAAACGATTATAAAACAGTAATCAACATGTTTCAGTATAATGCGGAGCAATTCACAGAATATTGTCGAAATGCAGAAACACAGAAAAATCGGAAAAAAATGATCATGTATAGATCTTATCTGTTAATTTTGTGAAATCTGATATATTGTGAAAACAAATCTAAAAAAATAATAAAAAGTCTTGTATTTGATTGGGTTCTAAGACATTTCGGGGAAGATTAGAATGATAGCGGCCTGGACCGTCAACATCTCTTAAATGCGCGGGACTTGACCTGCATATTTATCTACACATAATGGTTTCCGTCTCGATTTTCTACTTAATTTTCAAAGGTACCGCCTCAAAGTGGTTTTCTTGTTCGTTTTTTAGGTACTGTCAAAGTGATTCTGTCTATAAACGGCTTAAGAGAGTGAAGCCTGCAATAAATCATTAGATTGGAAGAGGATGATTTTATTACCTTGTTATAGGTACTCATTTTGCAATAAGCGCTGGACAGCCCCTTTTGCCTATCTGATCTTCGACTGTATAATAATAAAATTAAGCTTATAAAAAACAAAAAAGGCGAGATACGTTTTTATTTTCGTGAATAGATTTTAGTACGGGAACTATGTGAGAAAATCTTGAGATCAAAACTTTAAACAACCAAATCTGATGACGATATGGATTTTACTAGATATTATTTTTTTGTTTATTAAAATTTTTCTGAAATAATTTAATTTTTGGTCTTTCTCTTTTGTTTCCTATCCGGTATTCACATTTATTGTTGTTTAACAGATGAGTAGAAATTCAAATATGCAGTCAACAATAGTCTATACTATTTTTTATTCTACTTTATGTTTTATTTTTACATATTTTTTGAGAAATTTCAAGAAATGACCTGAATACTAGTTCCTATCTTCCAGATCTTTTCTTCTTCTTTTTGTACAGACATGACTTTGTCTGTTTCATTCAATGTGCCTCCAGTAATTTGTCGTCCCATCGTTTTCGTGGACATTCCACTGAGTCTTCCTACTCCTACTAAGGAACTATCTTTCGCAGTTCTTGGTACTACAGTAAGTTGAAGATTTTTACCCCCCCCCCCCCCCAACCTGCGGTACGTAATACTTGAACGGTCCCTTGTGCGGTTTGTAGTTCATTCAAAAATTTCTATTATTAAGAACTATTATAATTAATATTATTAACAACTATAGTGTAGGAAACAAAGGTTGAACCTTGCAAAATGGACACAAGTCCGGTTTTATTTTTTTTCTGGTATATCAAGGGGTGCTTATTATAAGACTAACTTTTTCTGAAAAAATTTCGCCCCGGAACACCCCTTTTCGCCCCTTTAAAGGGGGTAATTTGTGGTTTTTGCGGAACATAGCCCTTCCTGTACCTTTTACAAAAAATTTCTTTTATATAAATATGAAGAGGGCTATATTTTCTACGATTTATTTCCCAACAGCATCTGTCTATCATTCACCGTTTAGCGGCTGTGGCGCCCCAAAGTTGACAAGTTTTTAAAAAAGATGTTTTTAAAAAAAAATATATTTTTCCCTAATTGTAACATAAATTAAGAAGAAATCCTGCGGCAATTATGCACAAATAATTGATTGATTTTTTGGTATAGGTTTCACTTAAGGGTAATTGCCCTTTTTCTAATTACAGGGTGTTACATTTAAAAAAAAACCCTTTTTATACCATCTGAACCGTTTATGCTAGGGTAAAAAGACTTTCAGCGAGTATCCATGTATTGGTTCTATTTACAAATTTGTATAATGCACCCCCATTTTTTCCCCGGAACCACCCAAAAAAAAGAAGAATTAATAAATAAAGTGATTTTCTTGGAATCCTTCACACACAATGCCCTTTATTAATATGCTTCATATATCATTTTATGCACGTTACTATTACCCATGCATGAACGCCAAAAGCGATTTGCTAGTGCAACCCTTGTAGCCAAAAAAAATAAATAAAATGGGGGTTGAAAATTTTTTTGTTTTTTGCTTTTTGATCCATATGGGCATATGCTTCATCAATAGTGCTCTTCAAAAATATATATGGTTATTGCAACATCCTTGCGGAAACCACCCCTATCTTTGAAAATATACTGCAGAAACTACCCCTATCCCTTGGCGAGTATGCTTTTACGATTTTCTCATTACCTATGCATTCTTTTTAAACAAAACTTATACAAGGTTAAAGACCACTATTTACTCTAAAAATTAGGTTCTATTAATTTTTTTCGTATAAGCAACCGTTACGGCACAGTGGCGCCGTAAACCTCATATATGCTTTGGCGGGCTCCAGTTTTTGTTTTTTTTTTTCGTCATCTGTTCGTTTTATTGATAAAGTACTTATGTAAAATAAAACAACACAGTGTAACCTACAAATTATGACTTATGCACATTTTACAATCTTTGCGACCCAAAGCCACAGTGGTGGCCCAAAATCAATTTTTGCATATTTTCGCCACCTACACGAATTTTATTGCATTAATGCTACCTTAATAGCACAATATTTACACTTAGGTGGTCGCTAAGCAGTGGCGAATCTAGGGAGGGGTGATGGGGGTGATCACCTCCCCCCCTCTCTCAAACCAAGTGACATTATATTCAAAGATTATAAAAATATTCTTTTATTTTTATAGAAATTTAGCCAATTGGCACCCCCCTCTTAACGATGCTGGATCCTCCACTGTCGCTAAAACATAAAAAGTACGCGATTCTTATAAAAATAATAATATAATATAAGTATTTCTATAAGAATAAATAAATATTTTTATAATCTTTGAATATAATATCACTTTGTTTGAGAGGCGGGAGGAGGTCATCACCCCCACCACCCCTCCCTGGATCCACCACTGCTTAGCGACCACTTAAGGGTAAATATTGTGCTATTAAGGTAGCATTAATGCAATAAAATGCGTGTAGGTGGCGAAAATATGCAAAAATTGATTTTGGGTCACCACTGTGGCTTTGGGGCGCAAAGATTGTAAAATATACATAGGTCATAATTTGTAGGTTACACTGTGTTGTTTTATTTTACATAAGTACTTTATCAATAAAACGAACAGATGACGAAAAAAAACAAAAACTGGAGCCCGCCAAAGCATATATGAGGTTTACGGCGCCACTGTGCCGTAACGGTTGCTTATACGAAAAAAATGAATAGGGCCTAATTTTTAGAGTAAATAGTGGTCTTTAACCTTGTATAAGTTTTGTTTAAAATGAATGCATAGGTAATGAGAAAATCGTAAAAACATCCTCGCCAAGGGACAGGGGTAGTTTCTGCAGTATATTTTCAAGGATAGGGGTGGTTTCCGCAGGGATATTGCAATAACCATATATATTTTTGAAAAGCACTATTGATGAAGCATATGCCTATATGGATCAAAAAGCAAAAAACAAAACAAAAATTTCAACCTCCCATTTTATTTATTTTTTTTTTGGCTACAGGGGTTGCACTAGGAAATTGTATTTGGTGTCCATGATTGGGTAATAATAACATGCACAAAATGATATATATAGCATAATAATAAAGGGCATTGTGTGTGAAGGATTCCAAGAAAATCACTTTATTTATTAATTCTTCTTTTTTTGGGGTGGTTCCGGGGAAAAAATGGGGGTGCATTATACAAATTTGTAAATAGCGCCAGTACATGGGTAATCGCTGAAAGTCTTTTTACTCTAGCATAAACGGTTCAGATGGTATATAAAGGGGTTTTTTTAAATGTAACACCCTGTAATTAATAATAGGTCAATTACCCTTAAGTGAAACCTATACCAAAAAATCAGTCACTTATTTGTGAATAATTGCCGCAGGATTTCTTTTTAATTTCCGTTACAGTTAGGGAAAAATATATTTTTTTAAAAACATCTTTTTTAAAAACTTGTCAACTTTGGGGCGCCACCCCCGCTAAACGGTGGATGATAGACATATGCTGTCGGGAAATAAATCGTAGAAAATATAGTTCTCTTCATATTTCTATAAAAAAAAATTTTTGTAAAAGGTACAGGAAGGGCTACGTTCCGCAAAAACCACAAATTACCCCCTTTAAAGGGGTGAAAAGGGGGGTTCCGGGGCGAAATTTTTTCAGAAAAAGTTAGTCTTATAATAAGCACCCCTTGATATAACAGAAAAAAAAATAAAACCGGACTTGTGTCCATTTTGCAAGGTTCAACCTCTGTTTCCTACACTACTATTCACATCCAGATATCAGTAAAGTGAGCGTTTGCAATTTGATTTTTGGATTCCACTTGTTACATGATGTCGCTATGACATCATTCTGAGCTTCACATTGAAAGGTATAACCTGTAGTTGTTTTGAAATTAAATTTTCTCTTAGCGGTGCTTCATTCATTTTTATAAGTGACTAGTTTAAATTTTGCTGATTTCAAGTTGCAGTATAAAGCCGCTTCCTCACTGGTAAAAATTTGCAACGAACCAACTGTTCGTCGCAATTATTTGCGTGCTCGATGTAAATTGTGCTAATAAGGACGTGTTTGTCGCATACATCGGATGCAATAATTTTCGACGCACACAACACATATGCTCCATCGGTTGTCGGTTTTTGAGCGAAGATAAAAAGATTTGCGTCGCATACGGTTTGCAGTGTGAACGAACGATAAAGAGAATTTTCGATGGTCGAGCAATTAAATTCGCGACGCAAATTTTTTGCGACAAACCATTAGTTCAATACGTATGTAAAAATTTACCAATGAGGACGCGGCTTTATATGCAGCATATTTTGATTTTTGCATTGAAACGTTTAAAGTGAGTGTCGTAAAGTTTTACTTTTCATTAGAAGAGGTTTTGCCATCTCAATATCGTAAGTTTATTTTTTTATTTGAAATTTTGGTGGACAAACGTTTTGGTTTTATGTGATTTTAGAAAACTACGGAACGAATCCCTACTTTTTCAATGCAAGTCAAGTCTTTTTAATGCGATTTTTTTATATGCGCTTTTCTGTAGAACGTATCCACCGCATAAAACGAGACCTTACTGTACTCTATTTTGTTGTCGGCTTATGTGCTCGTTCCATTCTAATCTTCTGTTTCTTACCCAATTATTAATAAATGTTGTCCATCTTGCATCTTCGTCGTATATCTGTACTTCTAGCTCTGTCACATAGTGTGTTGCCATCGATTTTTGTCCAAGAGTTTTCTTCTTTGCTGTTCTTGCATTCTTATTGTTCTCTCTGTATCAGGTCGTGCTTCTGCCGTGTATGTCATTATTGGTCTCATGAATGTTTTGTAAATTCTGCCTTTCATTTCATTTCTGATATTTTTATTTCTCCACACTATTTCATGCAGGCAACCTGCAGCTCTGTTTGCTCTAATCACTTGATCTTGTTCTATATTCTAGTTCTAGCAAGAAGAATATGTTTTACCTACAGCAGATAAAGGGGGGAATGAGAAGCCCAAGATGTTTTGGATGCTTTTAAACACTGTAAAAAAAAACAACCAGATCTCCAAATAAAGATGATGTTTCTAACAAAGAAATGCTAATGAAAATGATGAGTATGTTGAAGAATCTCAAAGAGGATACGAAAGAAATGAGAAAACAACAAAAAGAACAAGAGAAGTAGGTGAGGGAAATTTCTAAGAAATAAAAGAACTCAAAAAGTAACAAAGCGAAAATGAAAAAGAAATATCAGTAATGAAGAATATTAACGAAAAAATGGTGCAAAAATTTAATATTTTGCGGAAAGAAATAGTGAATTCCAACGAAAGAATTCAAAAACTTGGAAGCGAATTCCGAATAAAAAGAAGGAACAGATACAAGGAATTCCAATAAATATAAATAATCCAAGAATATTAATAGAACCAGTGGAAAATTTGATAGAGAAGAAAAAAGGTACAGAAGTAAAAATAAATGAAGCGAGAAAATTGAGAGATAAAATATGCTTAGTTGAGCTAGATAGCAAATAAGAAAAGTTTAAAATAATGACAAACAAAAATAAACTCAAGGAACTGCCGAACCGCATATACATAAATCATGAAGAAAGAAGAAAATAATAAAGGACATACTGCGAAAAGTTAAATGTGGATAATGAAGTATGGAAATGGAACGGAGAGAGAGAAAACCTTGAAAAAGTAAATTATAATAGCTCAAAAAACTAATAAATTATACCGGGTAGACACGGAACTTATTACAAGGAGACACGGCAAAGAAAAAAGACGCAAGAGGAAAATGACGAAACAAAAAAAGAAAACAATAAAATCAGGTGAAGTAATACAAATGGCAACATGGAATATAAGGGGAAGCTACACTGAAGCTAATCGCAGAGGTTGGAAATCACTATGGCTATTCTGATCTTAGATGCTGCTGCTCTGAATGAGATTCTTCTCGTTCCTACACTTCTCTTGCCCCGGATTTTCCCTTGTATAATTAATTGAAGTATGTTGTATCTCTCATTATGCATAACATGCCCTAGGTATTGCAGCTTTCGTGTCTTGATGGTTTCCAATATTTCCATTGTTTTGTTGACTCTTCTCATGACTTCGTTGTTTGTTACATGCTCGGTCCATGATATCTTCAGCATTCTTCTATACACCCACAGTTCGAATGATTCCAACTTTTTAGTAGTCGTCGCGTTAAGTGTCCATGCTTCTATCCCGTAAAGCAGAGTGGAGAAAATATAACACCTTGCCAGCCTAACTCTCAAGTCGAATTTCAGTTCTCTTGCACAAAGTACCTTTCTCATTTTATTGAACTTTGTTCTTGCTTTCTCTATTCGAACTTTGATTTCTTTGGAGTAATCGTTTGTGTGATTAATTATTGTACCAAGGTAGTTGTAGTTTTCAACTTGTTTTAAAGTTTTGCCTTTAATCGTCAGGCTTTCATTATTATTTTGGGTTGTTGATATCCTCATAAATTTAGTTTTCTTGATGTTTATTGATAATTCATATTCTTCTCCATATTCAACTATCTTGTTTATTAGCTTTTGGAGGTCTTGGAAGTTGTCCGCTATTATGATAGTATCGTCCGCATTCCGCATATCTAATATTGTTAATTGGCGTTCCATTTACCATTATTCCTGCTGTTTCTCCCTCAAGAGCTCTTTTCATAATTTCTTCAAAGTATGTATTGAATAGTAGTGGTAACAATACACACCCCTGTCGCACTCCTCTTTTAATTTCTAACTCTTCTGATGTGTGTTCGTTAATGCGTACATGTGCCTGCTGTTTATAATATAGATTTGTTATAATTCGAAGGTCATTGTATTGTAATTGTTTTGCTTTGAGGACGTCCATTAGCTCTTTGTGGCGGACTTTATCGAAAGCCTTGTTGTAATTTATTAAACAGACGTACATATCCTGGTTCACATCCGAGCATCTCTGGATTAGTACGTTGAATGCAAAGAGAGCTTCACGGGTTCCTACGCCACTACGGAACCCAAATTGGGTTTCTTCAATATCCATATCAAGTGTTTGGTAGATGAGTTTATGAATGATCTTTAAAAACATTTTAAGTGTGTGAGACATCAGGCTTATGGTACGGTGGTCGGTGCATTCTCTAGCATTTTTCCTTTTTGGGAGACAAATAAATGTTGAGGCCAACCATTCATTGGGTATGTCACCCGACTGATAAATTTCATTAAAGAGCTTTAAGAGGACATCCGTGTACTCATTTTCTATTATTTTAAGCAATATCAATAGGCAGTTGATCTGGCCCCGGGCTTTTTCTGTTTCTGGTGTTCTTTAGTGCGTACAATATTTCTTCCTTTGTAATTTCTACACTTGTTTCTCTGCAGAAGGAGTCTAATATAATTGCAGTAATAAGAGCACGAAGACTTAGATCGTTAGGATATGTCCAAAGAATAATCTAAGTTAGAATGACAAAAATCTTTTTAAGCGCTACAATAGATAGTAAAAACAGAAAAGAAAGGCCTAGGACCAGATGGAGTCCTGAAGTTAATCATGATCTGAGGTATCTCAATATAAGCAATTGGAAAGAAAAGGAGAAGATTAAACAAGAATGGAGGAAAATTGTAAACCAAGCCATGAGCCTGATTAGCTCGAAGTGCCAATGTATTTATTAATATTATCGTTGCTCACCGCCAAAAAAAATAGTAATACATTGTATAAAAACAAGAGTATAACATTTTAAAAAGAAATCCTGGTCTGTATGTTTATAAATATGTCGACTTCTCAAATAAATTATATAGAGAGAAACTGTTATAGGTATAAATTTTCCTTCCAGTGAAAATATATGCGAAGTGTCGAGGCTATTGTACAGCTTTTTTAGTACTTTTTAACCTTCCAAGCGCAATAATAATTGAAATAAAAAAGCAGCGATTCTACAGTAAAAAACTATTGCAGATGTTTTATGATCAGTAATTGCAAATAAACCTGGCAGTTTTCTGTTGGGTGCATCTGATTTATTACCCATTCGTTTTACATGAAAATGAGTTCGCGGTTACACTTTAAGCGCGGGGTTGGCTCAGTTTATCGTCCTTTAAGACTTTTGTTTAAGAAACTGTAAGAATAGTAAATGGATACATTAGAAAATAATAAGACACACAGATGTTTTATGTTGTTTATTTAATGATACAATCTAGTCAAAGACTACAATACTTCAAAGAGCACACGATACCGAATATAAAAGACAAGAATGGAAACGTACTAACAGAAGAAAAACAAATAATGGAAAGATGGAGAGAACATTTCAAAGAGCTAACTCATGCACACACGGACACCATAGGGGAGATACAAGAAAGGAATGAAGAACAACAAGTGGAATCCATAATAAGAGAGGAATTAGAGAAAGTAATAGAAAGAGTAAAATTGGGCAAAGCACCAGGTAAGGATCATATCACCCCGAAAATGATAAAATTCATGGGGACAGAGAGAATGGATAGCATGAAAGAACTAATGAATGATATCATAAATAGAGCAGAATTACCAAAGGACTGGAAGAAAGACATTATATTACCAATACACAAAAAGGGAGACAAGAGAAACTGTAATAATTACCGAGGTATCACCATATCAAGTATCCCTGGGAAGGTATTCGCAAGAATAATAGAGACAAGAATAAATACCCAAATAGAAACAACTATGGAAGACACACAGTGTGAATTCAGGAAGGACAGAAGCACGCAAAACCTAATATTAACATTAAGACAAGTAAGTAAGAAGTTAATCAAGAAGAATAGAGATAGATACATATGTGCTTCATTGACCTGGAAAAGGCGTTTGACAGAATACGAAGAAAGGGCATATGGAAGACACTAGAAGAAAGGGGAGTCGACAGACACATAATAGAAGTAATAAAGGATATGTACAAAAATAATACAAATACAGTAAGAACCAATAACGAGGAATCCAAAGAATTTACTACAAGTCAGGGCGTCAAACAGGGATGCGTGCTGAGTCCACTGCTATTCTCAGTGGCACTGGATGAAGCGATAAAGAAAGCCAAGAGAATAATGAGAACACTAAGATTAGGATACATGCAAATGAAACAGATTCAACTATCGGAGCTACTATTTGCAGGCGATATGGTATCTACTGATAGCAGAAAACAGCTTGAAAACGTACGCCGATGTGTGTAGTATATAGTATACTAGTATACAGTATACAAAATGTATGTTACAGTTCAAGTTGATTCTCAGTGAGAGTTGACTTTTCCTAGTTCGAGTCAACTCCAACTGAAACGAGCAGTAAAAGTTGATTTGAAAAATTTAAATAAACTTTTACTAGTTGAAGTTGACTCTTCCTAACCCTTGTTAGTAAAAGTAGATTATACAATTTATACGAGTATAATCTCACGTGCATTTTTGATGAGTGTGCGTCTCTTTGTTTTGACCGTTTCAACTACTTATTAGTCCAAGCTGTAACGTCGCCCCCGTTAGGTAAATTATTCTGATTCGATTTTTTTGCACAAACTTACTCAAACAAATACATCCTTATAACAAATATACAGTGTCAGGCGGTACCGCGGTCGAAAAATTGTTTAACCAATTATTGTTAACCAAATTCACAAAAATAATTCTTATCTACTCTACCTCATATATTATTTTTAATTTTTTATTGTGTGAAAATTGTAAATACAGATAGTAGTACATGAAGGGTTTAAAGTGTGCCTGAAGTAATAATGTATTTTAAATGGGATTTACTTTTTCGCACTGTTTTTTAGCACACTTTCATATAATCAAATATCCTTAACTTTCGCCTTGTCATGGTGATGACATGTGAGCAATAAATTACAAAAAAAGTTTTGACAGTTTTGTGGTTTGACAGAAGTTTGAATTTTTATATGTCAAAGCTCTAAAAAATTGTAAAATAGGAATGTATTCCAGTGACGAAGAGTTGCAGTTTTTTTATTTGTTTTTTGGTAGATAAATATTGTATGAAACTGTGCGTGAAGTACTTTTTGCGCACTTAGGCGATGTATAGCTCTCGGCCGCTCGTGCTCTAAACATCGCGTGCGTGCGCAAAAAGCATACTTCACGAACTGTTTTATAAATAACTAAGTATTTCACTCCGGACAAATTTTTTAGATTATTTTGGTCATTCAGAGCAAAAAAGGTCTCTTGTGATTTTTCTCTAAAATTGATAGTTTTCGAGTTATACGCGATTTAAAATTTGAAAAATGCGAAATGACCATTTTTAAGGCTTAATAACTCGATTAAAAACTATTATTATGAAAGTCAGAAAGTCACCTAATCAAAGTTTAAAGCCCCCTACAAGATCCTGAAGAAATTTTTGTCATTATTTTATTACTAAGCTGTTATTTTTAATTATCAACAATGAGCGCTAAAAGCGTATTGAGGCAGCCGGGCCGTCAATGTGAGTGCGAGTAAGATCCTCCATTCCGACCGTTCAATGGTGCATCTCAGTCGCACTCACATTGACAGCCGCCTCAATACGCTTCTAGCGCTCATTGTTAATAATTAAAAATACCAGCTTAGTAATATAATAATGACAAATATTTCTTCATTACCTTGTAGGGAGGTCGTTAAAATTTGATTTGGTGACTTTCTGACTTTCATAATAATAATTTTTAACTGAGTTATTAAGCCTTGAAAATGGTAATTTTCGCATTTTTCAAATTTTAAATCGCGTATAACTCGAGAACAATAAATTTTACAGAAAAATCACAAAAGACCTCTTTTGTTCCGAATGACCCAAATGATGTAAAAAAAATGTCCGAAGTGAATTTTTTTGTGAATTTGTTTAAAAAAATTGTTTAAACAATTTTTCGATTACGGTACCACCTGACACCCTGTGGATTCGTCATAAGGACCTCTTTCTGAGTAAGTTTGTGCAAAAGAATCGAACTGGAATAATTTACCTAACGGGGGCGACGATACAGCCTGGACTATAAATATCACGATTTTAACATAATATACAGTAACATTTAATTTCTAGAATCGGTTGTTTGTGTGAATCAACTTTTACTAAATGGCATTGGGAACAAGGGGCTTGTTGTAACAGGGGTAAGTAGTAACACGGCTTTTTCATAGGTTATTTGACCGTTGTTAACTAATTTAGCTGGCTCAATCTTATTCTTTTATCGCCCTGCAAATGACACCGTCTAGCCAGTCATCCTCCCATAGTTGCAAATAGTAGTTTTGTGCACGAGCTTCATTTGGATGAGTTAATATAAAATTTGACACTCATAAAATTTTGGTTATCGCTATTGTTTTAAATGCAAATGAAACTTTTGGTGTTCATTTCTTTTCTAAATTTAGTTATATGTACTTTGATGTTGCTTAACAATTTTACGATTATGAAGATATTTTTACAGTTATTTTAATCAATATACAAAATTGTGCTTTGGGGTATGTTGTAACAAAACGTTGGGGCTTGTTGTAACATGTTGTAATATGGCTTCGTATATTCTGAAGTGAGCTGAAATATATTTTGGATTAATTCCCATTAAGATGCGAAAACTGTCTTACCAATGTGCCGTGAAACTCAGTGCTAAGCAACTTCTTTCTTATTGGTATCAAAATTATTGGTCCAGATTGGGTTCAAAATGTTATGCGTAAAAATTTACATTTATATTTAAGAACACCGGAAGCCACGCTATTAAGTAGAGCAACATCTTTGAAAAGGAGCAACGTTCTTATTTTCTTTGAAATATACCAAAAAATTTAAATTATCGTACTGTTACAACCTGCCCCAATTGATATTACAACTAGCCCCAAGCGTGGGGTAAGTTGAAACAATGCACTTTTTTTCGTAAAATGCTAGTTGATTAAAAAATACCAGTCTTTTTAACTTTTTTTCAGTTCAACTTGATTCAGAAAGAGTTAAACTAGCGTTGAGTGTTTAATTAGTGATAATTGGGAAAATAGCTGTCAAGATATATTTGATTTTATGAAAATTGTTACAACTAGCCCCCTCCTTTCCTATAATTTAACTAGTTGGAGTCTACTTTTACTAGTAAATGTTGAATAAAAATCTTCATTTTATATTTATAATAAACTTTTACTAAAACCAGCCGTTTGAGTCGACTCGAACTAGGAAAAGTCAACTCCAACTGGATAATCAATCAACTTGAACTGTGACATATTCTACACATCGACGTGACTTAATTTGTTTGAAAATAAGTTGTAACGCATGGGAAAAGTTAGAGCGGACGGACTATACATACATACTGATGTGATCTTGATTATTGATATGAGATAATATTCTTATATGTTACTTAATTTAATCAATGTATTAATACTAATCTAATTAATTAACCAGATCACATATCAATATGTTTTCAATCTCAGGGCGAATTATAAATTAATTACTTACTTCCGTGGCTTCTAAATATTTCTTAATGGTTCCTAATCGGGATAGAAAAGAAAAGAGTAAAAAAAATACACATATGGGTTACAATTATAATCAAAATATTTTTTATTTTATTTAAAAGGCAATCAATGCTTAATATTTGCTATTTCTTATTATTCTTAAACATAACATTTACAAATGGGAATCTTATTTCCTTTTGGTTTTCAATTGAAAGTTTTTATTAACATTTAACTATTAGGAGTTATTAGGAACAACTCTATTTAAGTTTGATGAAGCTTTTCTGATATTATTGATTATGTTATTCAATTTTTTTATGTGGAATTTAATACGAAAACCCATACATTCATGTCCAAACAAATGAGACTGACCTTTTCCTGGTGAACTGAAAATGTCCTCACACAAGACCCTTTCCTGCTATCCTTGGCTGCGATCAAACCTCGTCCTGGCTTCCAGTGATGTTCTCCTTTGAAAAACTAGCTCGAATAGCTCTCGTTCCTGCTTTTGTCGTGATGCTGTGTTCTACCTTTTTCGAAACTGCTATCAGCTACCGGGACACTCTGGGCTCAAGGAGGTTCTTTTACTCTCGACCTGGCCTACTTCTCGTTCCACGATAGATACTACACACTCACGGAACTACACCGGCTTTCTCACTCCTCGAACACTACCGTCTACTACTCGACTTCACTTCTCAATAGCTCAAAACATTCTGCTCTCACTTTGTCATCCATTCCCCTACTTTCTAAATATCCCTTCCAGATTCACAAATCAATCTTCCACCACCAACTCTCATTCGTAATATTCCTCAAAACCAATTTTTAATCTTTCTAAATATGCTTAATGGATTTCAAAAGAAAATATTTAATTCCCATTCTAAAATACTTTCTAACTATTTACAAATTTTAATGACCTATTCTCTCTTTCAAATGAGTCTTATTTAGCTTAGGCTAATGATCGAAACCTTCCGCGAAAACGATAATGAACTATCATCTATTTCACTGAGTTTTATTTAGCATAGGCTAATGATCGACCTTCCGAGAAGAACGATAATGGTACGCGTCATTCACTTTGTTTATCTAAGCACATTGTTCCGAGTTTCGTACGCTTATTCTAATCACTTCTTAAAATTACATATAACAATTTGTTGTATACAGGTTGTTTTAAATTTATATGCCCGTGGTTGAGAAAATTGAAAATATTTTATATTAAATTGAATTTTGTTTATAATTATCAAAATTTAATTTTCATATCAAATAGAAATATAACAATACATACATATATACATACATACATACTTTTGTAATACTTACTAAATAAAGAAAAATTTCTTTAACCAGTTACATGGACATGTACGCCACTGGGTTCATATAGAAATAATTATCTTAGGAACATTTATTTTCATCTTAGCAAGCGGTCCGTGTACGGATTCGCAGACAGTGATAGTTTTCGAGATATTGCTAATAACAAATATTCTCGCCTTGGTAGTACTTAAAGGCGGTCTTCTTAGTGAAGAACCTCACGCAGGCTATAATCGGTGTGAGCATTAACTATCAATTTTCTCTCATTTGATTACCACCTAAGTGCATGAATTAAAATATAATTGATCGGTTACACGAGTTCGAAACAGCTTTTTAAGGGTTTTATTGCTTCTTTCTGATCTTGGGTAGTCATTTTAATGGCTTTTCGACAATCTTTGTAATAATTTCTTGACTTGATTTGCAATTTCTTTTATGTAGTGATTTCCAAAAGATATTCTTTGTAACCACAAAACAAGGTAATAAATATACATTGAAAAAATAATTTATAAAGCTTAGGTAAAACACAGGTAATAAAAACAAAGACTGCCAACAAAGTAGTACCTACAGGAATAAATGGAGAAACTGTGAACAGAGTATAAAAGAAAGAAAAAAGTAAAGTAAAAATAAAGTATAAAAGTAAGAAAAGAGTATAAAAATTTATATCTATTACTGAAATACGAATTCTACTTGCATGGCCTGTAGAGCTTTATAAATAAATAATGGGTCTTAGAAGATGGGAGCTGAAGAGGATCATAGAATGTGTCCATAGTTACTGGACATTGTGTAACGTGTCCAAAAGATCATTGTTATACCTTGTCCAATTTCGTTTATTATATTAAATTTTATTTATATATATTTTATTTATTTAATATAAATACCTGGGTAAAGAACAGAAAAGAAGGGTGGAATGAGCACAAAAGCAGGATGTCTGAATCAAGGATAGTAAGAATAGCCAGGGATAAGTCACCGTTAGGCAGGAGAAGAATAGGACGCCCAAGGAAAAGATGGAATGACAACTTAGGGGCAGAATGAAAGGCACCGTTGAAGAAAAACAGGCAGTACTGCCTATATAAAAGAAGAAGAAGAAGAAGAAGAAGAAGAAATTTTATAAAAATAGTCAGTATAATGGCTAAAGTTTTTGTAAAAATTTTCTCAAGAAATATTGTTGGCCGTACTTAGAGTTGCATTAGTTTGACTTGAATGTTTGAAATTTACTTGAGTTTGACTTAATTTGGTTCAAGTCAATCCTTCTTACAAGTAATTCAAGTCAAGTCAAACTGGTCAATGATTACAAGTTTGAAAATTCAAACTGTTTGTCAAACTAGTTTGAAAGAGTTTGAAAAATAATTTATTTAGTATATATAAGTACTTTTTTGTCGAGACAGAAATGTTGGTTGAAAATTAAAATAACAAAATTAAAAATACAATGAGTCCCATATAAAAATAACTTGATACCGATGGCTAATCAAGTCAAAATAGAGTCGTAAATTCAAGAAAATTATTCATTTACTCCTAAAATTGCTGGCTGGCAAGTTTCGTTTTATCGGTAATCGGTGATAATTTTATGCATTATATTCACTTTTTACTATTTTTACTAGATTTGTTACTAGAGTGTTACTAGATTATAACAAAAAATTCCGGACATCTTGGATTTTAAAGCACCCTATGTAACGCACAGCTGGCACAGCTGAATGTGGCTACATTTTTATGTTTGTGCATCACAGTGTTGCCATGCTGTTTTCTATATATTTCTTTCATAATTTCAATCAATGTTAAATATACCTACAAGAATAATAGAATAATAACATTTACTTCTCCGTCATTATACTAGGTATAATGATAAATGAGGTGTCAAATTAAAGCTTATAATCCAAGGATAGTACTAAATGTAAGAAATTAGACCTAGGTTGTCTGTCCGTCTGTCTGTCTGACCGCGAATATAACTCATCCGTTACTATACCAGGTAGAATGACAAATGAGGTGTCAAATGAAAGCTTATAATCCAAGGATGGTACTGAAGGTGAGAAATTTGACATAGGTTGTCTGTCCGCCTGTCCGTCCGACCGCGAATATAACTCCTCCGTTACTATACCAGGTAGAATGACAAATGAGGTGTCAAATGAAAGCTTATAATACAAGGATCATACTAAAGGTGAGAAATTTGACATAGGCGGTCTGTCCGTCCGACCGCGAATATAACTCCTTCGTCACTATACCAGGTAGAATGACGAATGAGGTGTCAAATGAAAGCTTATAATACAAGGATGGTACTAAAGATGAGAAGTTTGACATAGGCTGTCTGTCCGTCTGTCCGTCCGACCGCGAGTATAACTCATCCATCACTATACCAGGTAGAATGACAAATGAGGTGTCAACTGAAAGTTTATAATCCAAGGATAGTAGTATAGGTGAGAAATTAGACCTAGGTTGTCTGTCCGTCTGTCTGTCTGTCCGCGAATATAACTCCTCCGTCACTATACCAGGTCGGACGGACAGGCGGACAGACAGCATATGTCAAACTTCTCATCTTTAGTACCATCCTTGGATTATAAGCTTTCATTTGACACCTCATTTGTCATTCTACCTGGTACAATGACGAAGGAATCATATACGCGGTCGGACAGACGGACAGACAGCCTAGGTTAAATTTCTCACCTTTAGTACCATCCTTGGATAAGCTTTCATTTGACACCTCATTTTCATTTGTCATTCTACCTGGTATAATGACGAAGGAGTTGAGTTTGCAAACAGACAGACAAGACGGACGGACGTGGACAATTCAATGTTTTCACATTTTTTCAAAATTGGTGAAAACAACAACATAATAAACTTTACTTAATTGGTGTTTCTAAACTACTTACTTTTAACACATTAGGTACACAATATTACAAGGTTTCTAGCAAGTTAAACATCACAATGATTTAAAATAATCAAGTAAAAACCTATATATACATAACATATTAGAACATACCTAAAATACACAAAAATGATGCATTTCACACACGAATATAATATCACAAAAAATTGTAACGTGATAGTATGAAAAAATAGAGGATACGGCAACGGTGTTACATGTGACGGTCGGTCCGGGTCGGATTCAATGCCAATATCTACACAGACATATTTTAGGGTGCTTTAAAATCCAAGATGTCCAAAATTCCTTGGGTGGTTTTTTTTGTCATACCACCAAGGTATACCATTTGTCATACCAAGTGTAATTTAATCTACTTCAACAAAAATTTATGAAGGAACAACAAAATATAAATTCATTTTTGACAGCGTAGGTTCAATTAATGTTTTTGTGACTTTGCATCATATTATATTTATTAAGCTCAACAGGCCGTGAAGGCCTAGGGCTGAAAGATTTAATTTTTCCTTACAATTACTATTACATATTTATATATAATGCTATATCCTATACTACTATAATATATACAATATTACATTTGTTTGTAGACTTTGCATCATAATATGTCGTTTTAAAGAACTAGTTCCACTATTTGTCATTTTTTAACGCTGTTTTTTTATTTTTACGTAATATGCACTTTGCAGTTTTCATTATTTTGCAATCGCCTGCCGCAACATCAAATAAATCAGTATATTTCTTTTCTCAATTAATTCTGTTTCGTCTACAGATTTGTTTCTCTTAATTTTTGTAGTGGGAATATGTAACTTCAAAATCAGGCTCAATTTGTTCTGGTACGTATTCTGAGCCGAAAAATATCAAACCTAAAGATATCGAAATCAAGTCAAGTCAAACTTTTTTACAAAAAAACTTTGGTTTTCAAATCAAGTCAATTTTGTTGAGTAAAATCAAACTAGTTTGACTTGATGCATCTCTAGCGTGCTAATAAAATTCTCGTTATGTTTTTAGTAACTTGTCGTTGGCTTTTGTTTACAAATATCGGATATAATTTTTAAAATTTACCGCTTTAGTACTATCATAAAAAGCTTATTTGTGTATTATCTCTTTCATCTATGTGTATTTAACATTTTATCAAAATACCGAAAAATATCCTATTGAGACCACCCTAAATTTCTGTCTATTCGGAAATATTTAAATATTTTTGTACAAAAAGGCAGGCCTTTTCAATTTTATTTAATTTTCCGCAGTGCATCAAGATGTAAGAGAAGTATGACTTCTCTTATCCAGTACCTTATGCAGTAACGCATAGTTTGTCGCTTAAATTACCAGAAAAGTACTGGCCAGACTAAACTTAAAATTAAAACTGCCATAACTTTGGTTCTCGACCACATAAAGCCTTGCTTGCACGCTTAAAATTTAGGTTTTGTTATCTATTTTATTAATTTGTTGAATTTAAATATCGCAAAATAGTCAAACAAATGAGAGAAATCATTAACGACAACGTGTGTTGGCTTAGTTATGAAGAATAAAAGCTAAATTTTTAGGCGGTCAAAAAAATAGTTAAAGGTTCAGGCCAAGAAACCCAATAGGTATAGATTGTTGTTTATGTACTGTTGTATAATTCTATGGGAAAAATTTAGAAAATAAATTTATATTAGAGACCACGAGATCATAGATTTTCATCGCCCTGTATATGACCAAAAATTGTAAATATTATAATTTAGTTAGTAAACAGTGTTTTCGCGGAAAGTGAAATCGTTAAGGTGGTTTGTTAATGGGTCTCTGAACGGACATAAACAATGGTGCGGGAAGATTAGAAAGTACATTTTATTTTGCTTTGGAATAGACAATAGGACATTTGTAAATAATTCGTAGAAGGAGAGATAGTAAACAAATTTATTGAGTTTACAATATAAGGTTTTTTGTTTAGCATTTTGAAACAAGGAAAGTAATTTGGTATCTCCTAGAATTTAACAAAACGGAAAAGTTGTATACAAAATAAATTGGTTCTTAAGAAATGAAAATATTGATGTAGTGGGTAGAGAGGATGTTTGTGATTGGCGGATAATGACGGATGGAAGGGATGAGAGTGATGAGTCTGAGTTTGAGGAGAAAAAAATGGTCACTGTGTAATGAATATCTGGAGAGTACAGTCCAGTTTTTAAAAAGTGAGAAGTCGGTGTAAAGTGGTGAAATTGGCCTTTGCGAGCAGAATCGTGGTGAAACGAAATCGTTGACCGAGTTGAGAAGTTAATTTTCCTTGTGTCCAAGGAGATTCCTGTTTTCTGTCTAGAACGAGTAGCCGGTGGGTATCAATTTGCACAAGATATCGAGTAGAGAGAAAACTGAATAGAGCTTTCGAGCGAGTCCCGTTGTTTGTTTGTTTGTGAAGCAGTTTGGACGAGAAGGACCTTTCGCTACATCCTAGGAGCATGTAAGTAATCAATTCAAAAGGAGAAAAGTAAATTTTAGTACTTTTTGTAAGAATAGTCTAACGAATTATTGAAATAAAATTTTTGTTTAAAATAAAGGAGATATCAGAATTAAAGCTTGATTTATTAGATGAGAAATAGTTGCAACAGAATTGCATTTTAGTATAATTTTTAAATCTTATATTTATGGTATATTGCAGGGCTTCCCAAACTTATTTGTACTGTGACGCCCTTGGGACTTTGCTATTTTTTGCGACGCCCCTCAACCCAACCCCCAATAATATTTACAAATTTTAGTACTAGCCTAGTAACAGGTTATACGAGTAGTTATAACAAAAACACTATTTGAACGAAATTAAAACATAGGCACAAAAATAAAAAGGGTTATTTATTTATGTAACTGGCTGGTTAATGTGAGGGATGTGCTTGCTTTTTTGAGTACAGCTTAAGAAACCGGGGCTTCAGTTTGGAAATTGCCACTCTCATTTCTTTTTCTACATTTATGTTTGACCTGTACTTGTTTTTAATTTCTACTGCAACTGTCCGTTTCGCACAGATACGAAGTCGCAAATGGTAATAAAACCTTTAATGCAGAAGTACTGATAGCATGATATTCATGAGAAACTGAGCTACAAAAGCTTTAGGCTAGAATCACAGGACAATTCTGTCAGTTGTTCTTCTTCCTCTGTTGAAAGTGTCGATTGTGTGGACTGGAAAGGGTTCCTGACCCAGTCATATTGCTCCAGATCTTTGGGAAAATATTTGTGAAAGTGTTCGCTCAAGGATGACATGTGTTGCGTAAACATATTTTTTAAAGAGGGATCGAGGATTTCTATCGATTTTTCTTGTAGAATACCTTATAAAGCAGGGAAACAGTCAATTTCTTGATATTCTAATTTTCTCTTCCACAGAGAGTGCTTCAAAAACAAGAGCAACTTCTTCTGAAACCCAGTAATTTTATCTGCCAATTGCAGGATATGAGTATTTTGTTTCCCCGCAAAGACTTAGACTTCTTATTAAGATCATTTAATTTCTTAAATATGTCCAGAGGTACGCTAATTTTATTATAAATTTAATCTGAATTAATAAAGTTTTGCGCAATATTATGCGATTCTGTATGTATGTAGATATCTGTAAGATTCATTTCTTAATTCGTATACATAGGCGAGTACGTTCCCTTTGGACAGCCAACCATAGTTGCATTAATAAATTAAAGGTATTTCTTCACAAAGTTCTTGAAAAGTCTTGATTTCACGGGTCGTGTGTAGTTCACCACTTTAATAATGCTATCCATCACAACACTTAATTCAGGTGTAATTTCTTTGCTGCTAAGGCCTCTCTATGTATGACAAATGTGTCCATTTTACACTTGGAGCCTTGGTTTTGATGAGAGCTTGTAGTCCTCCATACTGTCCAGGCATCACTCGGGCACCATCCGTTCACACGCCTACACAGTTATCCCAGTTTATATTGTTTTCAGTCATATATCAGTTTAAAATATCGAATAAAAGTCAGCGCTGACACGCGACGCCTCTGGAACAAAGCCGCGACGCCCCAGGGCGTCGCGACGCACAGTTTGGGAAGCCCTGGTATATTGGATAAATAAAAAATATTTATAATATTTATATGACATCGAGTGTGTTTAATTTCCCTGTTTTGTCCCTGGATGAAGTAAGCAACTAGAGATACTAGAAGCCACAAACCTAAGGTAATGCATTAAAATTAAAATAGCCCTGAGAATAAAATTTATTAGAAAATTTAATTTAATTTTGGTTTTGTTTTGCATAAGTAATAATTAAAATAATTAAGTAATTAATCAAAATAAGAATTTGTTGATCAATCTCATAACAGAGAGAAATACAGCATAACAGAACATAATATAGAGCTACGTTCGCCTAAATTTGTAGGAAATTTGAGATTGCCAGGCGAAGGTAGTTTAGAAATCAGTTTAGAAATTACAATAAAATGCAATTTTCGAAAAATTGGCTATTTTTAAACAGATATATCTTCGAATATACTTGATGGATTTTAATTTACAAATACTCATTTGAAACGTATTTAAAAACCCTTTCATTTGCCGGTTTCTACATTTTCCCCTCGTTTAGTTAAATTTTGGCAATTAGTTAAAAATCATAAAATTTTCTTTTCGTTCTTTTTAACCTATAATATACAACTTAGCTTTTGCAAATTATTTCATCAAAAAGTTGATATTATAAAAAGAAAAATTAGACCTTATGTGTTAAAATCGGCCACTGGGCTCAAAGATATAGCTCTTCAAATATAGGCTCAAAAAGACTATGGGCTACTTTTTAAGGTAGAATAATATACTAAAATTTAGTAAAAATCCGCAGATACCCCCTTCCTCTAGAAAGTGGTTGAAAAATATATATTGATTATATGTATGTATATGGTTTGTATAGTGCAGATTGGGTTTTAAGAAGCTAATGCAAGAAAAAAATAAAAGATAAAAATCTCTTTCAAAAATCGATTAAAGTGAACAAGTGGGCAATGTTAATGTATTTATGCGAAAATAAAGATAAAAACTAGTCCCATTAAAAAGATTACAAAAATAAATTATATAGTCTACCGTCGAAACAAAAATCTGCAAATCGGATTATTTAAGATGCAAACCCTCGCACAGCCCAATAAAAATATTTGGTTTAGTTAATACCAGTTATAATGTATTTACCCTTAGGCTATACAGCCAGTGGCAGAGATCGTTATCTGATTAACTGGATTTTAATGAGAGTGAAAATGAAATAGCTTCTCAATATTATTTACTAAAAGGGATAAAATACACAAAACTACATAGACCAGGGCGCATCTGTAAAAATATTAGTACTTTTGGATGTTGAGAGGTGACTCATATTTTTTTTGCAGAAATTGCTTGAAAATAACTCATATAATAATACTTGAGTTATCCTCCCACTCAAAAAGGTTCGGAACATTGTTGAAATAATCAAAATGTCAAAAAATGAAGGAAAAATTCGAATTTTTTCTTCGTTTTTGAGTATAACTTTAAAAGTATTCATTTCCGAGAAAAGTTGTACTGACATAAAAGTTGCGTAATTAAATTTCCTACAATATAGGATTAGCTAAAAATTTTAAAAATTGTCACTCTTGTTGCAAATTAGCAACAATTGCGAAAAAAAACATAATAAAACAAGTATTCGAATTTTACGTTTTCAACCATTTATGCTAAACTTAAAACCTTCATATTTCATCCAGAAAAACTATATGATATAGTAAAACAATATTGTAAATTTCATTAAGCTCGGTTTAATAGATTTTGCAAAATAAATTTTGCATTCCAGCTTTCGCAAAAAAAATTCATTTTTTCAAAATGTTGCAGGACTGAAAATAAAGCAGATAGCAAGTTGAATTTTTTTTACATATAAAAGAATACTCTACCTTTCATTTGAAATTTGTAAAATTAAAATCGGTTAACTACCCCGGCGCGGGCATCAGGAAATTTTTTAAATAAACATTAATTTTTGGTGCTACGCGCAGGACAGCGGATACGTTTACTCTGATTGGGCATTCCAATGACCTTTGATAATGATTGATAGATTTTAATTTTTAGTACATTTCGATATAAATAAATAAATTTGTTTATTGCAAAATAAAAACATATACTCTGTCCTTTGAAATAACACTTTTTTTTAGCAAAAACTTTTTTTGTTCATATATTTTAACTTAGAGAATAAAAGTTTATTATTTTTAAACATATGCAATTGTTTAAACAATATATCACAAACAATAGTCAAATTAGTTTAATTTTTGTGGAATTAAAATATTAAAATACAACAAAATATAGAGTAAGAAAATAATATATTAGATAAAGATTGGAAGAAATTTTGGTAGAAATTGTATGTTCACTTTGCAATTTCTATTAATTGTTGCAATATATCGATTTTGTTTTTTTTTTCTTTACTTTATTAACTTGTATTTTTTTTATATTGACGATGTATCAAATTTCAGAAAATCGTATTTGTTATTGTTATTATTATTATTTATTTATTTTTTCTGACTTTATATTAAGCTTTGTCCATAAAATTTGTATAATTTTCAGTGACAATAAAACATATTTCTATTCTATTCTATAATCGCTGTGTCTAGGTACACGCTAACGTGTACGCAAATAAAAAAATTAGGTACACGCGAATTAAACTTCATCAAGCCAGTGACGTCATTATTTAGCGTACGCAGTGACTTTATATTTTGGTACACGCTATTTTGATATGTTTATTGTTTGATAGAAAAATATTTGTTATTGAGGAGAGGAGAAGGGAAGCAGAACTATTCAGATGTTCCAAATGTAATAAATCAATGTGTATATAAAAGTATTATATTCACGTTAGCGAAATAAATTTTAGTTGACATGAAATGTACAAAATATTGTTAAAGATTTGTTTAACTATAAACTATAAACCAATGCTATTGTGTTTATTTCTGTTTATACAGGGAATTGAACTTGTTACGATTTTCATGGAAAATATGTTATAACTTTGTAAATACCCTATATAACATAATAAACCTTTATATTTTTGTGATGGGGAAGTTAAGAAGATTTCGAACATAAAATAAAATATAGGGTATTCCATTTAAAAAACATAAGTTTGGTCTGCCACTATGTTATTGAACATTTTAACTAATTTTGTAATATGAAGCTCAAAGTTTGCTACAATCTTTGTTATTAACTTTTATTGCTATCTGTTACTATAGCGGATCTACTGAGCTTTATCACACTAATCAATCGCCCTGTATCTTTTATCTTAATACTTCTGCTACCGTTAATCATGAATTTTTGTCTCTTATCTTTTTCATACTGTTTTCAAAAAATGTTAAACTCATTAAAAGAACTAAATAATTGTCCATATTCCATAGTTAATTTTAAAAAACACTAAACAAATAAAAAATAAGAAACTACTAATCAATATTAAAATATGAACACAACGCGATTAGACAAATTCCAACACTCTGACTCTCTGACACTCGCGGTATATACTTACCACAGTATACACGCGGCTCAAGTTAGCGTGTATGCAAAAAAACAGTAACAGTGCACGCTAAATACTGACGTCACTGAATTGATGACGTTTCGCTTGTACCTAACTTTTTTATTTGCGTACACGTTAGCGTGTACCTAGACACAGCGTTCTATAATCAACTTGTGTGAATCGAATACCGCTGTCCTGCGCGTAGCACCAAGAATTAATGTTTATTTAAAAAAATTCCTGACGCCGTGTTAGTTAACCGATTTTAATTTTACAAATTGCAAATGAAAGGTACAATATTCTTCTATATGTAAAAAAATCAATTTTGCTATCTGCTTTATTTTCAGTCCTGCGACATTTTGAAAAAATGAATTTTTTTTGCTTTTTGAAAATTTTTGAAGTTGGATTGCAAAATTTATTTTGCCAAATTTATTGAACCGATCTTAATGAAATTTGCTGTATTCTTATATTATATTATATAGTTTGTCTGAGTAAAATATGAAGATTCTACGTGTAGCATAAATGGTTTAAAAACGTGAAATGCAAATACTTGTTTTTCATGATTTTTTCGCAATTATTGCTATTTTGCAACAAGGGTGACAATTTTTAAAATTTTTAACTATTCCTATATTGTAGAAAATTTAATTGTGCAACTTTTATATCAGTGCAACTTTTCTCGAAAGTGTATGCTTTTAAAGTTATAATGAAAAAACAAAGAAAAAAATCGAATTTTTCCTTAATTTTTTGACATTTTGATTATTTAAACAATGTTCCGGAACTTTTTGAGTGGGAGGATAACTCAATTATTATTATATGAGTTAATTCCAAGCAATTTCCAAGCAATAACGTCAAAATGCCTAACATAAGGTTATATATCTAAGCAAAATGTCTAAGCAAAAAATTAATGTTTGTGTGTTAGTGTAATTTAGAACATTGACGAAATATTGAGTTTGACGAGATAATAGAATCGTTTTATTTTTTACCGAAAAACCTGATACCACAATAATAAACAATAGGGAAACAATAAAGATAAGAAAGGAAGTCGTATTGACGAAAAGCAAGAACTATGGGGTAGTCCCAAGAGAAATATCTGAAAGATAAAACTGTATATGATGAATTCAGGCCAGGTTCTGCTCTGAATTCATTCGGCAAATAAATCTCAGCAACAATAACAGCAGTTTTATGTGTTTCGTTTAATTACCTTTTTATTACCTACATTCAATATTTCATTATTATGGCATACGAACATTTCATGCTGTTAATATACAATCAGTTTTAAACGTCTTTTCGGGCTGTTTCTTTTTTATAAAATGTCATTACAAAATTACCTTATACACTTTTCTCCATTTTCTTTGTTATTAATAGCTTAATTATCGTTTTACGGTTGGTATTCAGGTGGACAAAAAGAGCAAGCCTTCTTTTATCGCTAGATGAAGGAGAACAAAGCAGTAAAATTGTCGTAGCGTCAAATGATTTACTGCAGCAGTTCGTTTCCTAAATCTTTTGAAACGTTACAATACATGAACTACATCTCAGAGACTATAATACCTGAACGTTAAATACCTATGGCTATAAATAAACTCGCGCGCGCTTAAAAGTCAGGATATTAATATAGATACAAATTTAGATGCTATAGTAAATAAATAGCAATAAGTATTAAAGACTACACTGAAACAATTTCAAAAATTAATTGGAAGGCATGCACATTTCATTAAGAAATATGTTGATGACATTATACTCACAGTTCCTAGTTATTCTATACAGGAACTAGAACTAGTATTACGTCAGTTAACAGGGAAAAAACATAAAACAATTGTATACAGGAAATTGAAGGTTTTAAAAGATATTTAGGGGTAGCAGATGACAATTCCGTGAAGATGTACGACTAATTTTACGTTGTCTTTTTTTTAACAATCATAAATAGCGAAAAAATCATTTTTTACCTGTAAAACGTTTCTTATACATTGTAGAGAAAAGGTTATGATGGGTAAAGATGGTTCAAGTAAAAGTTTAGATCATAAAAAGTTCTTTGATTGTAAGAGTTTCCTCATTAAAATACATAAATCATTGACCGAGATAATTGCAAAAAACCATTATTTTTTAATAGAAATAGAAAAAGACTGTTTGACTTGTACACACTTCTATATAAATCTAAACGGGAACTGGTGTATGTTTTCAAAAGACTGATAGTGTGTAAATAAATTTATTAAATCAGCTAAGTACTTTCAGCATATTAATGCCATCATCAGAGCTATCGTCTTATAGATGTAAAAACCTCAAAAGAAGAGAAAACTTCGAACAAACACATTCTATAGTTTAAAATAAACCCAGGGATATAACCACTGGTTAGGGTAAAAACCCTTAAATGTTTAAAAATCACATTTAATGTGTTTTTATAAAATGGCTACCATTCTTACAAACAACACAGTACTTACATTACATTCTTACAAACAGTCAGTAACAGCTGTTGTTTGTAAGAATGGTAGCCATTTTATAAAAACACATTAAATGTGATTTTTAAACATTTAAGGGTTTTTACCCTAACCAGTGGTTATATCCCTGGGTTTATTTTAAACTATAGAATGTGTTTGTTCGAAGTTTTCTCTTCTTTTTAGGTTTTTACACCTATAAGACGATAGCTCTGATGATGGCATTAATAGGCTGAAAGTACTTAGCTGATTTAATAAATTTATTTACACACTATCAGTCTTTTGAAAACATACACCAGTTCCCGTTTAGATTCATTATTTTTTAGCCTGGCACAAACATGACTTCGACAGGGAGCCTAACTTGCCTTCTATTCAACATTGCCTAGAGAAAAATATTAGAGAATCTGGAATAACAAGAGGAACTGTTATTAATAGGAGTGTACAAATACTAGCGTATACAGAAGACATCGATATCAATAGCAAGAAAAAAGGCAGACTTGGTCCAATTTTTCACGGCATTGGAAGCAGCAGCAAAAAGAATGGAGCTGTATCAAACAAAATAATTGTTTATTCGCCGAAAAGCTCGAAGTAATGCGCTATCTACAGCAAGTTTGTAGTCTTTTTCATAGTATTTTTATACGCTAAATCGATTGTCACTAGTCGTGATAGCTATAGCTTAAACCACGTTCCGACTTTGTTATTAATAAATTATTGCAAAAATAACGGTTTATAGTAAGTTTACTCACGGTTTTTGCTCTAAATTTTAAAAAACCACTTGGATTGACGTGAAAACTCATCCCCAGGGTAAAAGCACACATCGGCACAATAGCGCTTGTTTTGTTTGACATGTTGGCTACGTGTATGCCAAATTTCATGTGGTTTTCCACGTGGTTTTTTTTAATTTAGACTTTAGAGCAAAAACCGTGAGTAAACGTACTATAAACCGTTATTTTTACAATAATTTACACTGCGGTGCAAAAAAATCGATCCACTAAAAATTTGGTCATTTTTTAAGTTTCGAATTTCCTAAACCTGTTGTTCGATTTAAGTGATTTTTTTACCACGTTATAGCCTTATTCATTGACAATATCGCTGTAATAATATTGTTGCTATACAGTCAAACTGTCATTGTATACCGGGTGTACGAATCAAACTGTGTCTTTTTCTCAAAGTTCGCATCACCTTGTGGACTATTCTAGCACTTAATACTGAAATTAAAACCTAACTATAACCTCAGGTTTTCTTAACATTTTGTCTTTCGACTCATTCGCTTATGTTGGATAATAAAAAAGTTAGGTACATTAACAACTGGCCATGTTCGCCATCAGTACAGGGTTTTTTTGAAATAAGTGCGGCAAACTTTAAAGGGTAATTTTACACATGAAAATAATGACAGTTTGCTTAATAATCATATGTCCGCAAACGCTTCGTTTCCGAGATACGGGATGTTGAAATTTGTCTTACAAACTGACGATTTATTTATTGCTTTAAAACCAGTTGTGATATGCAAATCAAATTTGGTGGGTTTTAAGACGTAGTTATTGCACATTTTTTGACATACAATTAAGAATTTTATATTTACCATTGGCGTGCGTACGGGTATAGTCCGTTCGCTAAACTCAGACTCAACTGGCTAGTGATTTAAGCTAGTAATTTTGCCAATTTGATTAAATTGCCAAAAAAAAAATTACTAAATAGTTAATAATTACTAAATATTTAGTAATTTTGCAAATTTTGTCAAAAATGGCAAAAGACAAAAAAGTTACGCACTAAAATTATTAGCCATTTGCGTCTGAGTTTAGCGAACCGACTATAATATTATCGGTCATAATACCCGTTTGCGCGCCAATGGTGAATATAAAATTCTTAATTGTATGTCAAAAAATGTGCAATAATTACGTCTTAAAACCCACCAAATTTTATTTGCACATCTCAACTGGTTTTAAAGCAATAAATAAATCGTCAGTTTGTAAAAAAAAAATTGAACATCCCGTATCTCGGAAAGAAGCATTTGCGGACATATGATTATAAAGCAAATTGTCATTATTTTCTCATGTAAAATTACCCCTTACAGTTTGTCACACTTATTTAGAAACACCCTGTACTGATGACGAACATGACCAGTTGTTAAAGTACCTAACTTTTTTATTATTCAATATAATCGAATAAATCGAAAGACAAAATGTTAAGAAAACCTGGGGCTATAGTTGGGTTTTAATTTCAGTATTTTATAAATGCTAGAATAGTCCACAGGGTGATGCGAACTTTGAGAAAAAGACACAGTTTGATTCGTACACCCGGTATACAATGACAGTTTGACTGTCTAGCAACAATATTATTACAGCGATATTGTCAATGAAGAAGGCTATAACGTGGTAAAAAAATCACTTAAATCGAACAACAGGTTTAGGAAATTCGAAACTTCAAAAGTTACCAAATTCTTAGTGGATCGATTTTTTTGCACCGCAGTGTATTAATAACAAAATCGCAACGTGGTTTAAGCTATCACGACTAGCGGCAATTGATTTAGCGTATAAAAATACTAAGAAAAAGACTGCAAACTTGCTGTAGATAGCGCATTATTTCGAGCTTTTCGGCGAATAAACAATTATTTTGTTATTAACAAAATAAGAACATATTTTAGGTAATCGCGACTAGTCGCATTCGATTCAGCGACCAAAAATACACCAGAGAAGATCTTAACACTATCAATTTATTTACAGGACTTCTAATAATTCCTGAAAAATACCTAATTTTACCATAATTTGTTAATAACAATTAAACGCACCATATTTGGGCTTCTAGACCACTTCCATTGGACTCAGCGACCCAAAAAACCTATAATACCACCATCAAATCACGGCGAGCTAGAATTTTCCACGGGACCCCCTATGTTGCGACTAGACTATAAAAGAACTACGCCTGTTTTCTGACAACTGTCCAGGTCAAAACAAAAACCACTGCGTTACAAGAATGTGTTTAGGTTTAACCGATACACGCAGATTTCAAAAAATTCAACAATTTTTCCCACTTCGAGGTCACTCATTTCTTCCCTGTGACTGTGTTTTTGGGGTTATTAAAAGAAACCTCCAAGTTTATAGACGAGCTAAAACTCCTACTTAGGGTCGATTTCTCATACCTGCGGTAATCTATGGTTCAGTTGAACCAGGTTCACCGGTGATCTACGGTTTTGTTCGGAATGCGTTTCTCATTGCACGTTCATGTCAGCGCTCGTTCTACAGCTTTCGAGAAATGCCAATAGATGGCAAAAGGTAAAAAACTGTCGCCATTTTGAACTACCTTTTTCATGCTGTTTTTGAATAAAGTTAAATTTAAGTATTTATAGTCAAATAGTCATTTTAATAATTATAAATAAATATTATAAAAACAAAAATAATGTTATCGTTTATCGTTAGGCTTAATATAATAAAATAGGATATATTTATATTATGACAGCGTTTCGTGTTAATACAACGCATGCGTAGTCCATGAAATCATCTGAACTGAGTTCTGAAATCCTTGAACGGCCGAATTCCACCGTTCAAGCATCGTTCAAGTTTAAACTGCCATCGGTTGAACGTGCGAATTGAGAAAGACGATTTTGACTTTAAACTGACGTTTACTAGAAGTTCAGGTTAAACTGGAGTTGAACTCGATATGAGAAATTGGCCCTTAATCTATGTCTACACAAGGCAGAAATACCTCACGACTGGAATGACAGAATTACAATACTGCTATTCAAAAAAAAGGAGACAAAAGAGACTTAAAAAACTACAGACCTATCTCACTACTCTCACAAACTCTTTATTAGAATAATTATAACCAATAGACTAACAAATAAAATGGACAGTTATCAGCCAGTTGAACAAGCAGGTTTCAGAAAAGGGTTTAGTACCATAGATCATCTCCTCACTATGAAAATATTGATAGAGAAGGCAAACGAATACAACCTAGATTTATGTTTAGCCTTTGTAGACTATGAAAAAGCGTTCGATAGTGTCGAGATATGGGCGATAGAAAAAGCTCTAAATAACAGCAGAATAGACTCCAGGTCAGACTCCAGGTCAGACTCCAGAACAGACTCCTACTGGAAACAGAAAGTACTAAACAGAAGCGAATGGAGGAAACTGGGGGAAGCCTATGTTCAAAATTGGACGAATTAAAGGGCAAAAGAAGACTCCAGGTACAGGCAACTCTTACATAACATCTATAAAGCAGCAACTACGACAGTCGAATGGGAAAATAAAACAAACAAAACTAATCCCATAGAAATACGTAGAGGCGTAAGACAAGGAGATGTAATATCCCCAAAACTCTTCACCTTAGCTCTGGAAGACGTCTTTAAAGAACTGGAATGGGAAGATATGGGTATCAACATAAACAGGAAGAATCTCAATCACCTCAGATATTGCGATGATGTTGTCCTTATTACAACCAACCAAGAAGAACTAGCCACAATGCTGATTCAACTAGCACACGCATCGGAGAAGATAGGATTAAAAATGAACATGAGTAAAACCAAAATCATGACAAATACAAACGACAGAATAAATGTAAATATAAATAATGTCAATATTGAGGTTGTTGACGAATATATATACCTGGATCAAATAATCAAAGCTAATAAAGAGAACCAAACAATTGAAGTACAGAGAAGAATCCGATTAGCGTGGGCAGCATTTGGAAAGTTAAGATGGATACTAAAAAGCACAAAGATATAACAGTACCTAAAAACCCGTGTATTTGACCAGTGCATCCTTCCTGTTCTGACGTATGGCTCAGAAACATGGACATTAACAAAGGCCAACATAAACAAAATTGAAATAACTCAGAGAAAAATGGAAAGATCCATGTTGGGAATAAAACTACAAGACAGAAAATAAAACAAATGGATAAGAGAGAAAACAAAAGTAAGAAATGTAACTGAAGATATAACAGCGTTAAAATGGAGATTTGCGGGCCACAATGCGAGACAGGAAGATAAAAGATGGAATGCTGAAATATAAAACTGGGGATCGTGGACAGGAAGAAGAGGAAGAGGAAGACCTCAGATGCGATGGAAGGACGATATTTTAAAAGCTGCAGGAACTAACTGGAAAACGCAGTCAAGGACAGACGGAAATGGAAAGATTTGGGGAAGGCCTATGTCCAAAGTTGGATAGAAATGGGCTAAAAGAAGAAAAAGAAACCTCAGAAAATTTGACAGAGTTTATGAGATCCATAACCATAAGTACACGGAGATGATTGTTACCGCAAGTGCTCAAAACCTATTCACGCTCACGGTCTGTGAAATTAAAAGGGAAAATATTATAAATTTTAAAGACTGGTGGCCTAGAAAGATGAAAGAAGGCTGAAATGTTAACTGACAAATTAACAGCTGCGAATATTGAAGTGAAACAAGCTAAAAATGACGCAGATGTCCTTATAATTGAGACAGCAATTGAAAAATTTACGGCAACAAACACAACAATTGTAGTTGGTGAAGGTGTTGATTTGTTGGTACTGATTACTGCAAGGACTCCAGTAGATAAAGTTATTTATTTTCTGAAACCTGGAAGGGCTCAACAGCGAACAGAGATATATTCTTCGAATAGTTTATCGGCTTATCCCAAATGCCAAAAGTACATTTTATTTTTACATGCGATAACCGACTGCGACACTACGTCCGCAATGTACAGAAGGGGCAAAACTTCAGTACTTAAATTATTCGAAAAAAAAAGATTTGACTGACTGCTGTAAAGTTTTTACAGAACTTGATTCTACACCGCAAACAATAATTACGGAAGGAATTCGCTTTCTTCTTGCGGTTTATGGAGCTCCAAAAAATTATTTGTCTTGATAAATACCGATACTTAACTTTTGTAAAAAATAAGCGAAACATGAAACAAGTACAACTATCATGTCTTCCTCCAACATCAGCATCTGCTTTTCAACATTTGTATCGAGTATATTATCAAGTTCAAACATGGCTAGGCAATAAAATTTTCAAAAATATTATTAGTTTTCTCAGAATTCGAAAAAAATAAATGCGTTTAAAAAGAGTTCGACCGAAATTTTGCGCCTACGCTCTGAAACAGAATTAAAGTATTATACATTTTTGAAATCAGTATTTTAAGAGCTTTTAAATGAGGTGTCACACGATGTACTTTCCCATTTAAAAAAATCAAAATTATGCCTGTCACCTGAAGAGGGATCGCGCAAAGTTCGAAACGTTGATGCTATAATATACTATGGTTAGTTTAAAAATCGACCCGTCTGAGCGTTTTGCTTATATTCTTAAAATAAACAAGTTAATAGGGGGGGCAACACTTATTCCACCGCACTGTATAAACAAATATATGAGCGTTCAAAATTTGAAACTTTATTGTTTGTTTATGACGCATAACGTAAACAATTAACGTAAAAAGTGAAATTATGTATAGTTCATATCATTAGCTACAATCTGTAAAAGTTTCAACTTTTTACATTGTAAAAAACAAGAGAATTTAAGCACTTTCCATTAAAATGTTTTTTATTTAAACAATTAATAAACATAAAAAAATTATTGACTATTCGTGTATTGTTCCGGTGAATGCATATGTCTGCAAATTTTCATTCACTTGCATTGAAGAAAAGTCAGTCAAATTAACGTCTAAAGATTTGATGCAAACTATTGAAGTAAAGAAAAGCGTTTAATAATAAAAATATTCTTAGATATAATATCAGGCATCAGAGGACTCCCCACGACACGTGGCGTGGATTGCTTTGTCCGGAGGTTGGATCCTCACAATACGGACAGTGTACCCTTTCAGACTAAGACACTGGTGTCTGATACCGGTGTCCTCCACCGGTGTTCAATTGCAGCAAAGCATTGTTGAGCCACTAAAATCAGCCAGACACTCAAAGAGGCTCGTCTGTAGTCGTTCATTTAAAACAATGCTTTGCTGCCGGTGGCGGACACCGGTGTCAGACACCAGTGTCTTAGTCTGAAAGCGTAATAACTAACAACTGAATTGAATGGCATTTTGAAGGGTGTCAGAACTAAACCGTCAATGCACCCGGAAATATGTATGTGATGTATTGTTACTTCAGCCAACAAATTGAAAAAATAGTGATATTAAAAATTATAACAGTATCAAACATCAAAGTATTGGGGTTGAAAGTTTCTCTACCCTAAATATAAAAAGTGGAAAATATTAAATGATTTTAACCAAACAGTAAACATTTAAAGGGTTTTCACCCACATATTTTGGTGGCTCAAGCATGTCAAAAACCTCTAAGTATAACCACCTTGTAATTTTTTCAACCTTAGTCAAAATTTAAACTTTACGTTTGCTTTTTAAATAATAATGATTTTTAAATAAAATATACCTTTTACAAATGATTTTATTAATTTTTGTGATTAATGGACAATAGTATACAGCCAGATTCATGAATTTCTTTTCCTTGTGGGTTTTGATAAATATGTAATAACTTTGTCTTTTAAATTAACATTTGAAATTGAAGAATGCAATCATTTACGTTTTGGTGTCCTTTCATAAGATTTCCGACGCCAACACCTCAAATCTCGTTCATACCCAATCCAACTCGTGACTGTCCTAATAATAGCACTCGTGACTATCGAAATGTTTATAAAACTTGTTGCATAATAAATTATTTTGATTGTTTCCTGGCCATTGACAAATGTAACAAATTTTCTAGTGAGTAAACCACAAGGAGTTCACATGACCTTGATCATTCCAAGTTAACTTCAGTCGATAAGTTCCTGTCCTTTATAATCCTCCTTTATAATCCTTTATAATTCCAGTCCTTTATAATGTCCTTTTATCCTAATAAAATAATAACTTTAGGCGATATTCGAGTGATAAAGATTTTTTTGGGGGGATACACTGATTCCAATCTTTTTTAACTATTCGATGTTTTTTTTAAGAACCATTTGAGTTTTACCCCAAATACTCCTTCAGTTTCCGGAGTAACCTCCACATTTAATCCGAATTGACTTCCCTGGGACATTCTCTTAAGATGGAAACAACTGGTTAGAGCAAACGATACAGACTCTAGTCTCAAAAATGTTGTATGTGGGGTACCACAAGGTTCAGTATTGGGTACTCTACTTTTCCTTATCTTTATTAATGACATCACTATTTAAAAATCGATGGAAAAGTTTTTCTTTTTGGTGACGATACCAGTATCACTTGGAGCAACTCAAATATCGCAACTCTTCATGCCACTATAACTTCTGATCTACTCACAATAAAATCCTGGTCCAATTCTAATTTACTCTCTTTTAACGTAGATAAAACAGTGGCATTATCCTATAAAGGAACTCTTTAACCCTTACCTCGTCATAACAGCCTGATCAGTATCGTTGATTCTGTAAAGTTTCTTGGTATTTTTTTAGATAGCAACCTTAAATGGTCCCTTCATATCGATGTGTTAACGTGTTATGTAAGAAACTATCCTCAGCTTGCTATGCAATAAGATCTGTTTCGATGGAAATCAATTTAGCCTCTTCCAAAATAACATATTTTTCTTTGTTCGAGTCGCATCTTCGATATGGTCTTCCTTTTTGGGGTTCTGGTACAGCTGCCCAATCCGATGTTATTTTTAAATTACAAAAAAGAGCAATAAGATATCTGTTTGGCCTTAGAAGAACAACACATTGCAGAAGCTACTTCAAAAATCACAGGATTTTAACGCTACCTTCTTTATATATTTTAGAAACTGTTTGCTTAATTCGTAAACACATGCATGTCTTTCCAGCAAGGCCTCATCATGACTACTCCACCAGAAATTCTACCTTTGACATCTATTTACCGATCCCGTCCACTGAGTTAGTAAAGAAATCTATATTATATTCTGCAAAAAAACTATACAACCATCTCCCTCTATAACTTAAATCTGCAACATCTTTCCCCTAATTCCGTAAAATGGCAAAAGACTATCTATCTGAAAGACCGTATTATTCAGTTACTCCAGGATAATAAGCTGGAAATAGACCATGTTCGGGACACTCAAAGATCCAGGTAGCTGACTACTTTTTTAGATATTGTAGACCTATAGGAAGAAAACCTACCTGTTTCCTGCCTAGAGTTCGCGCCCGTTTTTTAATTATTAACAATTTAGTGCAAAGATCGCGATTTTTTCGATTTTTTGCACCCCATTCAAAAGCTAAACAGTTGACACAAAACTAAAAAATTTAATTTTTTAGAACATTGAAAAACCTTCAAAATGCCGATTTTTGGCAGTTAGAAAGTTAATTTGTTGCTACGCAAACTGCAAAATAAGTGAAAATCGTTATTTGTTAATAACTTTTACTAAAACTACCTTAGAACTTAACTGTTTCACTCAAAGTTGTATATTTGGGTACTTAGAAAACCCTCAAAGACTGATCCATTAATTAGTTTAAAAGTTATTCTGTTTGTTTATCCCAGAGACCTTTATTTTGCAATAACATAAGACAGAAAATAATGAAGATAAGGCAATTCTGCGTATGTCAAATGAAAGTAGAAAAGTCATACTATCAAAATGTACTAAAAAAGATAAAAAAATTATCTAATATAGTCAAAAATACTATTGCCAAATTTTTGAAATGTTGTAGTTTATAAACATTTAGAACAACTTTAAAAATATTGTCCGTAGAAAAAATCATTTTACATATTCGAAAAGTTGGTATTTTACACGAATTTTTCAAAATGTTGTTCAGTTGGTGACTAGTCGTGGTAAGTGAAGGGGGAGCTGGGAGCCGACAAATGCACGAGTTCAAAAACTAAAAAAGGCAACTTAAAACTACTATAATTTTCTATATCTCGGGATCTACTGAATATATTCCCTTTCTTTTTTTAATAATTTGTATGTAATTTTTCTCTACATTACAAATATGTAATTTGTCTATTTGCAATTTGACATTTATTAATTAATAAACAATCTAATTTGTTTAAACAATTGTTGAAAAAATAATGTTTCCCAAAAATCCATGTTTTTAATCAGACTATCATTATTAATCATAGAAAAAGTTAAGGTATACTTTAATAAATAAATTATCTTCAATAAATAAATTATCTAATAAAAATAATGTATTTATTAAAATGAACTTTAACTTTTTGTATGATCATTAATGATACTATGATTAAAAAAATAGATTTTTGCAAAAAAATATTTTTTCAAGAATTGTTTAAACAAATTAGACTGATTATTAATTAATAAATTTATAAACAAATTGCATATTCGTAATGTACGTAGAAATTACATACCAATTAAAAAAGAAAGATGAAAATCCATTGAGTTGATCCGGAGATACAGAAAATTGTATTAGTTTGAAATTGCTTTTTCGGTATTTTAACTCGGTGGATTCGTAGGTTCTCCCTAGTAACCGTTTGAACTACAATTTTGGAAAATCGTAGAGGGTGCTGTGAAGATACAATATTTATGCAAATTTTTTAACAAAAAATACAAATCCCAATATTTAAAACGGCATCAATGAAATTCCTTAATTATTATAAACAAATTAGCTGTAAATTAAAAAAAACAAATGGCTAATTTTCTCCCTAATGAACCCAGGCTAAATTTTTTTATTTGAAAATTCGTGTTAAAATACTAGCTTTCCGAATATATAAAAAGATTGTTCCTACGGACAATATTTGTCAAAAATTGGGCATTAGGATTATATTGATTAATTTTTTATCTTTTTTTAATACATTTTGATACTATCAGTCTTCTACTTTCGTTTGGCATACTCATTGCCCAATTACCCAATGTTCATTATTTTCTGTCTAATGTTATTGCAAAATAAATGTCTCTGGGATAAACAAATAGAATAACTTTTAAAATAATATTAATGGATGGGTCTCAAATTTTGAGGGTTTGTTAAGTACCAAAATAACCAACTTTGGGTGAAACCCAAAAATTCTATGTTAAATTTAGTAAAAGTTAGTAAAAAATATCGATTTTTATTTATTTTGCAATTTGCGAAGCAACAAATCAACTTTTTAACTTTCAAAAATCTGTATTTTGAAGGTTTTTCAATGTTCTAAAAAAATAAATTTTGTAGTTTTATGTCAATTATTTAGCTTTTGAATAGGGTGCAAAAAATCGAAAAAAATCGTGATTTTTGCAATAAATTGTTATTAATTAAAAAACGGACGCGAACTCTAGGCAGGAAACAGGTAGGTTTTCATCCTATAGGTCTACAATAACTAAAAAAGTAGTCAGCTACCTGGATCTTTGAGTGTCCCGAGAAAATCCTTCTTACCCTAAGGACTAAGTAGCAGAGTTTCTTAACCAATAACTAAGAAATTACAGTATGCTTATGTATAAATAGAATTTTAATCTATATTTGAGTGTCATATGCAGCAGCTTAACTTAACTTATTACACTTATTAAGATTATGCAATTTGCAATTTTTTTAAATTTTGTAATCGATTGTTATTGTTTTTTGATTTACTTCATTATTTTTTATATATTGACGATTTATATAATTTTAGAAAATTGTATTTGTTATTGTTTTATTTATGATTCTTTGTAAGCTTTGTCTATAAAAAATCTATTTTCCAATTGTAACATTTTCCATGACAATAAAGCATATTTCTATTCTATTAAAAGATCTTCAAATAATATAGTACCTAGACCTAGAGGATCCGATATAAGGTTGATCTGAACCAATTTGTTTAAAGGATAAAAATTATTGAATGTTATGTAATTTAGTATGTTAACAATTATAAAAAACAAGGGGTGCCCGATCTAATTTTATTCTGACTATAATTAATTTATAATTAAAAAATGACTTTTTTTATAAATTAAAAAAAAATCGACTCGCGCATATATTATTTCAGATTTTTTGGATCATTCTAAACAAAAAAAGTCTTTTGTAATTTGTCTCTTAAGTTCATCGTTTTCGAGTTATAAACAATTTAAAATTGAAAAAATAACGAAAGATGATGATATTGAAGGGTCAAAAACACAAATAAAAAATATCATTTTGTAATCATTAAGTACCTACCTAAATTCAAGTTCAAACCTTCTTTCATAAGGTCCCGATAAAAATTTTTGCCATGTTTTATTCTAAAATATTTTTTTTTAAATTGTTAATGAGGAAGGTTTCTTATGGAGAGACGGGCATTAACAACTAAAAAAAAAAATGTTTTAAAATGAAATAAGTCCAAAATGCTTATCAAGAACTGATAAGGTTTGAACTTTAATTTTGGTAGGTCGTAATTTCAAAAATGATATTTTTTACTTATGGTTTTGAGTCTTAAAAATCGTCATTGTTCGATCTTGTATTTTGTATAAACCTATATTTTATTTTTTCAAAAGATTGCACTTGTGATACTCTTTTATTTTTGTGAATCACTTCCTATACGTAAACTCATTACATTCCGAGATATTTTTAGTTTTCTTTAAATATTGGAATACTTTCAATTTCAGTAAATAGAAATAACATAATCTTGTCTAATAATAGAATAAAATTTTTCTTATTCAATAAATAACTAATACAAAACAAATCAAAACAATATGCAATACATGTAACAGTTTTTAGATTAATGGTTTATCAACAGAATTCTAAGCCAAGAAGATTTTAGTAATACATTCATAACTGTCAATCGTGACGAGCAACTATTAATAAATAAAAGGCCATTTGTATCAGTTAATAACGGCAAAACAGTAGGCTTTGAAAAATTACAGTTTTCATCACCTTTTTAATCGGTCTGTGTGGCTTGTCTTTAATGTTAAAAATTATTTTTTCTGTAGAAAAATTGACAGATATGATCTAAGTACTAGGAGAAGTTCGAGAAATTGTTTAATTGCATCCAGAATATATTAAGAACGATAGCCTGAACTAGAGCTTCACGATGTTCGATAAAAATATCAATATTATATTGATATCATGACATGACAAATTATTAACTCTAATGCAAGAAATTGGAATTGACAACAAAGATCTAAGAATTATCAGAAACATTTATTAGAATCAAACGGCAAAAATCAAAATAGAAGACCAGTTAACTGATAAAATTGCAATAGAACGAGGAGTGCGACAGGGCTGTATTTTATCTCCACTACTATTCAATATTTACTCTGAATGGATATTTAAGGAAGCTTTAGACGGTTGTATGAAGGGAGTATTAATAAATGGTGAATGGTTGAATAACATTAGATATGCAGATGACACCATAGTTTTCGCCGATAATCTGAATGATTTACAGATATTAACAAATCGTATAACAGAAGTCAGCAACAGATATGAACTAGCTCTTAACATAAAGAAGACCAAATTTATGACAATTAGTAAAAAACCAATATTAAACGCTCAACTTACAGTCAACCAACAGAATATCGAAAGAGTTGAGTAATATACATATCTGGGTACGAATTTAAATAGCCAATGGGACCACTCGACAGAAATTAAACAGCGAATAATAAAAGCGAAAGCAGCATACATTAGAATGAGACCCATTTTCAACAGTCGAGACATATCATTAAAAAAAAATACCGTCTGTTGAAAAGCTACATATTCACAGTTCTGCTCTACGGAATGGAAGCGTGGACACTAACTGTTGCATCTATGAATGGGCTCGAAGCTTTCGAAATGTGGTGTTATAGGCGCATCTTACGTATATCCTGGGTTGACCGAATTACTAATGTGGAAATCCTGCGTAGAACGAGGAAAGAGTGTGAAATTCTCATAACCATCAAAACAAAAAAATTAGAATATCTAGGACATGTAATGAGAAATCAAGAACGTCACGGCCTTCTCCAACTGATTCTCCAAGGGAAGGTAAATGGTATAAGAGGACCGGGAAGAAGACGCATTTCCTGGCTTCAAAATTTACGAAAGTGGTATAACACCACTACCACTGAACTGTTCCGCGCTGCGGTAAACAAAGTCAAGATAGCCATGATGATCGCCAACATCCGGAACGGATAGGCATTTTAAAAAGAAGAAGATATTGGTATCATATGGAAAATCAATACGATACCTATACAATACATACCTTAGCAATATTAATGTTGATACGATACTCATTATCTGAAATCTAGAGCTTCACGATACAATACAATATCGATACTTTTTAAGTATTGAGTATTGTATTAGTTATGCCAATGAAGTATCGTATCGTATATCGATATCGGCAATACTTTCTTATATCGTATTGATTATGATTTCATTTCGATACGATATCGAAATACATACATAATACATACTATACAAAATATAGACATAAAAAGGATTAAAGGCAAGCATATAATATCAAGGCAATCGTATCGACATTAATATTGCTAAGGTATGTATTGTATCGGTATCGTATTTATTTTCGATACGATATCAATAAAATATCGATATTTTTATTGAATATCGTGAAGCTCTACGGAAATCAATACAATACTCTTTTATTATCGATACGTTTGCCTTGATATTATATCGTTGCCTTTATTCCTTTTTATGTCGATATTTTATCGAGTATTATATCGATATCGTATCGAAATCAATATCAATAAGATATGAGAAAGTATTGCCGATATCGATACACGATACAATACTTCATTAGCATAACCAATACGATACTCAATACTTAAAAACTATCGATATTGTATTGTATCGTGAAGCTCTATCCTGAACGGAGGAATCCAAACGTAAAAGCTTTTTAAAAATTAGTGAACCATTTTGTTTTGCACTGAAGCAATTGCATATAAAAGAAAATGACAGAACCAAAACTGTTATAAATAAAGAAATGGAATATGATGTCTCACAATAAAACACTGAAAACGTTTGTTTTCTATACTTCCACAAAATTTATTATTTACAACTATGTTGGCATACAGCTGTTTCGGCAGAGTGCCTTTCTCAAGTGATATAGTTTACTAGTCTAGTCTACATTGTTTTGATTTGCTTGTCTTGATAATGTTAAGAAGAAATGCATACAATGTGATTCCCCGTTTAGGATTTTGTCCTCTTCAGGGTTTGTGGTGAATGTTTAGTGTTGGCAGCAAAAGCAAACAGTCCGAAAAACACACTGGGGCAAGCACCGTGTCCTGGTGTTCTTGGATCCTTGGTTATGCCGGACGGTGGTGTCCAGAGGGCTAGAAGACGACAGAAAAGAAAGTTTGATGGATTGTTGTTGGTTCCATAGACATTTACGTGTACTGTCCGTGCTTTGCTCTCGACCAGTCTCCCTAGAAACCATTGTACAACGACAGGCGAACCTGCGTCCCTCGTCGGCGGTCAGGAGGTGGCTTTGAGCGCAGCGTGGCCAGTGAGCGTTCGAGTGGAGAAAATAGTTGCGGCTATTTTCTTGGGACGAACAGGTATAATTGTGCAATGAAGTTGGGAAACCGCAAAAAACCAACTTCTCCCTGTTCGGGGTAGGGAAGAGGAAATGTTAGAGGTGGGTACGGTAGGCTAACGGGGTAGCCTCAAGGATGTTTTCGTACTCTACCGGGAGTTCGTCAATGCATGTTTGCATTAGAGCGGACGGTACGTGAATCTTTTTGCGTTTGGGCTTTCGGTGGAGTACGTGGCCGGAAGATGAACAGGAACATTTGAGAGATTCTTGTGTGTCGGAAGGGGGGCCGTTGATTACTTTGATATAGTTTACAATGTGTTTGTCTTTTTAAGTCTCTAACTGAAGAGGTTGAGGAGTGGGGAGCTGTTTGTCTCGAGTTGGTCATTCAGAATTATATCTGTATTTTTCAGTTTATTAATTTCCATAGATTCTAAAAAAGATAGCTTAAGGCCTTTATTTTGGATATGCAGAATTTGAAACACTTCATTGAAAGAATGATTATGATCTAGAAGGTGAAGTGCGTATGTAGAAGTGTCTGTTTTTCAAAAGTTCTGCCAGTTTGACCGATGTACGTTTTCGGACAGTCACCACAAGTTAGTTTGTACACACCACTCTGTAGTTGCTTTCTCTTTCGGCTTTTATTGTTCTTAATATATTTGCTTAAGTTGTTGTTAGTTCTGAAAGCTGGTATTATTCCTTTCTTTTTTATGTATCTGGCTATTTTTGTTGTTATCTTGCCAGTATATGTGATAGAGCAGAAGGTACTGGGTTCTTTCTGTGGTGGTGGATACACTAATTTCAGGGCTTTCTTATGGAGTTTTTGATTTAAAATTTTGTTAACTGTTTGTTCGTTATAGCCGTTGTTTACTGCTATTTGTTTAATGATGTTTAGTTCTATCTCGAAGTTATTTTTTGTCATGGGAATTTCTGTCAGCCTATGTATCATGCTATGGTAGGCTGCTAATTTGTGTTGTGTAGGATGGGATGATGAATTGTGTATAGTTGTGTCAGTATGGGTAGGTTTATGATATACGGAGAACTCATGTTTGTTGTGTAGTCTGGTAATCGTTACATCTAGAAAGTTTATGGAATTATTCTGTTCTGTTTCTATTGTAAACTCAATATTACTATGAAGTGAATTAATGTATGATAGAAATTGGTCAAGTTGTCTTTTAGTTCCTGTAAAGCATACTAGTATATCGTCCACGTATCTCCACCAATATAAGAACTGCTTAAATACGGGATGTTTAGAAATTGTTGTTTCAAGTTGGTTCATAAATATATCTGATAGTAATGGGCTTAGAGGATTATGGGAATATGATGTATTATTAGGTATGTACTACGTACTACTAAGGATTCCCACATTAGCCCCCGTGAAATATCACGTCAACATGACATTAGTCAAACTTCGGCAGGAAAAATCCTCCATAAACATAAAATGAATTCCTACCGCTTACAGTCCAAAACGAATTACTCCGAAGTCCAATTACTCGTTTGTCGTAAGAGATACAAAAAAAATTATTTATGTAGGTAAAAGTTGGAGCACAGATAGAACCATAGTCTAAAAATATTTTCAAATATATAGGGCGATCCGTATTGACAGGGTGACACAAACTTGTTTTTTTAAATGGAACGCCCTGTATATTTTACATTTTTGGATTCTCCTCGATGTCTTCTTTCTCAAAATATAAGGTCTTGTAATATTATATGAGGTAGTTTAAAAGATAATTACGTTTTTTTGTTAATTTCGTAGCAATATTCACATCCTGTAGACTTGTAGTGATTTGACATCAAAATTTCTATTTATGTTCAAATGATGTTTAATATAGTCTACTATTGTTAAACATAATTAATATAGACCGGTCTAGTTAGACTCAAAAATAGGAGTGAGGCTACAATAATTACCATCAAGCTGAAAATTGGCAGAATTGTTCAAAATACCATCATAAATGAAATTTAAAAAGTCCTCATAAATCCGACCCGTGCTAAAAATTTTACGCGGAGTCAAAGGTCACCAAATATGGTTTTTAACGGTTTTCAGCGAAACGGTAAGTTTAATCGTAGAATTAGTTCTAACAAAAAATGTAGACTAGATAATTATCTATAAAAAATATCTTCATAGTTTTTTTTCCTTAGAGCCACTGTTTTTGAGATACAACGATTCAAAGAGTTGAAAGACTTCTTATCATCATATAATATATTATGTATTAGTACACCAGGTATATACATAACTGAAGCTGTAATACAAGTAAACATAATATTCTATTGGTCAACTTAACTTATATTACACATAATAATATAAGATGATAAATATGATAATGTTTCTACTATACAGCTTGCGGTCTACCGAGGGATGCAATGTAAAGCTGTATTATATTACAGTGCCAACAAAAAAATCTTTACAAAGTGAATGTAACGCGAAAATAATAAGAATTATTTGAATTTTACAGCTTAATCCCAACAAAAATAGTTAATTGATATGACAAAGTATTAACTTATAATAATTCTTTTTATTTATGCGCCTTAGTTCAATTTGTAAAGATGGGTTTTGTCGGAATAAACAGGTTCGTCGGCTAATCTAATCACCCTACCTATTCTTTTCTCAGAAGGGTTTGAACATAATAATGAAAGCCAACTTTCTAGGCAAATTGTTTATTGCTAAGTACTAATAAACATTTCAGTATACAATAAACTTTATGCAAATTTAGTTTGTTTACTATTATGCAAATTACACCGTTATCTTCCTGGGTGGCGAAATCATTCAGGTAGACGACACCCTCGAGGTATTAATTAGTCTTGAGTACTACTCCGGAGTGAAAATACGTGTTAAACCTAATTTTACTTAACTGTGCTGAAGTTTTGTCGGAATAAACACGTTCGTCGGCTAATCTAATCACCCTACCTATTCTTTTCTCAGAAGGGTTTGAACATAATAATGAAAGACAACTTTCTAGGCAAAATGTTTAATCATGTCAATCTATGACAGTATCTACCACTCAATAGAAATTTCTTGCAAATACTCACAACAAATCTCGGTTTATTTCAATGCTGAAAGATAAGTTTATTGCTGAAAATATATCGGTAAAACAAACTAATAATGATGCTGACGTAATGATAATTAAAACAGCCATAGAGCAATTCAATTTAACAAATACAACTATTGTTGTAGGTGAAGATGTAGACTTGCTCGTATTACTCACTGGTAGAACTCCAATTGAAAAAACTATCTTTTTTTAAAACCTGGAAAAGCTCAACACGAATCGGAAGTATATTAATCGAAAAGTTTATCTACTTTTGAAAAATGTCAAAATTATATACTATTTTTACACGCAATAACTGGCTGTGATACGACATCTGCATTTTTCAGGAGGGGTAAACGACTGTTTTTAAAATGTTTGAAAAACAAGATTTACTTGAATGTGCTGAAGTTTTAAAAAAAAAACTAATTCAACTCCACAAGAAGTTATTTCCAACGGAATTAGCTTTCTTCTCCCTATGTATGGAGCACCTAAGAAAACTACGTGCTTAGATGAATTTCGATATGCATGTTTTTTAAAAGTACTCGAAACAAAAAACAAGTGCAGTTATCTTGTCTTCCTCCAACCTCAGCGGCTGCTCATCAACATATTTTTCGGGTATATTACCAATTTTAAGTGTGGCCTGGTTATCAGCTAGATCCAAAAGACTGGGGATGGAAATTAGTCGACAGTTCATTAGAACCAATTCAAACTTTACTCCCACCTGCGCCGGAAAAACTGAACACAATTTGCAACTGTAAAAAGGGATGTAGCGCTAAATATGGTTGCAAAAGAGTTGGACTGTTTTGTTCGGTAGCATGCACTAATTGTCAAAACCGGTCGTGCTCCAATGTTGAATCACCAATAAATGAGGATTAATTTGATTCTATCGAGGAGCCATGCGATGTTTCATTATTGGGACAATTTACTTGCACCCAGGATGAACAAGAAGAAGAAGAAGAAGAAGAAGAAGAAAAAGAACAAGAAGAAGAACAAGAACTAGAAGATGAAGAAGAAGAAGAAGAACAATAAGAAGAAGAACAAGGGAAGCAGAAGTATTAGAAAATTATGAACCAGTTTGATAAATTTCCATTTTTTTTAATATATACCGCTTTATATAACTTTTATCATTTTTAACCGTTGCCAATATCAATTATTAAATAGCTTTAAATTAAACAGAATCATAACAGATCCGTGGAATAGGCCTACTGGGGAAACCACGTTAAAAATCGCGCTAAGTACACTACTATACCTCAAAGGTGGTGTGGAAACGTGTGCGCATATTATGACGATTACCACTTTTTGAATCGTGATATCTCAAAAACGGTGACTCTCAGGACAAAATGTAATAAGACATTTTTTATAGATAATTATCTAATCTACATTTTTCGTTAAAACTAATTTTACGATAAAACTTACCGTTTCGCTGAAAATCGCTAAAAACCATATTTGGTGACCTTTGACACCGCGTAAAATTTTTAGCACGGGTCGGATTTATGAGGACTTTTTAGATTTCATTTATGATGGTATTTTGAACAATCCTGCCAATTTTCAGCTTGATGGTAATTTTTGTAGCCTCGGATGCGTAAGTTGACCGGAGTATATAGCGAAATGTTTCATTTTAGTATACAGGGTTGGTTGAAACTCGGAATGAGTATTTTCTGAGTTTTCTTAAATGGAACGTATATTAGTTTGTAATGAATTATATTTGATGGGAGTTACATTTATCGAACCAATAAAATTTTGGAGGCCTTTGGAATCATCTTTCGGGATTTATTTTGATTCTACTAGGAGTTAGGTAGGGTTAAGATTACGGTAAACCCCATTAGGAAAAAGTCTCGAAAGTTCTTCAGTAATGCGATAAGAAAATGGACATAAGGCGGAAGGAAAAAATAGCAATTACATCATACTGCGATCGAAAATAAACCATTTAATTTTTTACTAATAGAAGCGATTAAGCTTTAACGAGTCATTTAGATGCATTTCAAATGTTGTTTTACAACCAACTATAAATATAATATACTCTAATTTTATAACTTATGCAAGATAATTACTAAACTAGATTTCTATCAAGTAATCACTACAAATACATTGTCAATTTAAGATATTTAAATCATTGATTAATTAACTATTAACTTGTATGTTAGATTCAAATTATATAAATTCAAGATTGCCATCACAATCAATGTCATTCAATGTCTTAAGCCGGCCACTCACGATGCTGCGGCGTCGTTCAATTTTGTCAAATTCTACTAATTGACAGAAATTTTGATCGTGTGTGACTGTGCATCCAACAAAATCGTACAATTTGAACACAGAGGTTTGAACATGGCTTATCAATTCCTACATATTTTTTAGAGTTTTCATTATTAGTTAAGATATTTCAAGATTTCTTGATTTCTTGACAAGAAATCTTGGTATTGACATAAAATTTCTTGTCTTGTCTTGAAATCTAAAATTACTTCTTGTCTTGATCTTGTCTTGAAATCAAAACAAGATCAAAACAAGATCTTGAAATTTTCAAGAACTTGGCGACCCCTACTTGTGTATTCTGGTTCCGTTAATATTGATTTCACCTTGGACCTCTTCCAATGCTTCTCTGAATATAGACTCCAAATACATATTAAATAATAGCGGTGATAAAACGCAACCCTGTCGCACTCTTCGTCAGATTCGTATATATTCGGATGTTGTGTGCTCTATTTCAATCATTGTTGTCATTTGGTGCCAATATAGTTTTGAGATAATTTACAAGTCTTGTTCGTCAATTCTAGTTGTTCTCGTCCAGTGGCGGCCCGTGAGGTAGTGCCATAGAGCCATGGCACTACCTTGCTAACTATGCAGAAACATATTTTTTATCTTAAAAACATTTTAATGCCTGTTTATTTTTTTTGTGAATATTTCTCTTTATTTTTATAAATTATATCAAATCTGGCAACTGTGTAGCGCAATGCAAATCTACCGACTCTGGCCACCCACAGCTGACCGGATAAAGGATGAAAATCATAAATATCCCAGTGCCGAACGGCATAGTGGCTCGTGAGAAAAGAGAAAGATTGTATGAGCATCCTGTGTAAGTGACAGAGAGAGAGAGCGGTATTGCACTTTTAACATACGTTTAAATTGGAGTCTCCGTGCCAGGCTCGAAATCTCGAAAAGGAAGTTAGTGGATCTTAAGATACAATGTTTTAGATCTACATATTTCTAGTTTCTTTACGCGTTCGCTTGACGCTATTGTGTTTATTGTCTACTACTGTATTGTATATTTGTGTTTATACTCTACTATATTTTTTAATTTGTAATTATTAGTTAGTGCGTTGTGATCGTGGGTGTCGTAGGTATAAAAATAATATTTTGATTATTTTCTACGTTTAATTTATTTATTGACAATGAATCAAATTAGTATATTAAAAAACTCTTTTGGTGGTTTTTCGTTAGAAAAAAAACTACAAATTAAAGAACTCGGTCGGCCTTTACCCGATTTAAAAATTGAAAAACAAAGTGGAAATGGACAAAAACTTCGCTGTCGTAAGTTTCATAAAATTATTTATGATAAAAATAGCTGGTTGTGTGGTTGCGAACAAACTAATAAACTCTTCTGTTTTGTATGCGTTTTGTTTGGAGGTGACGAGACTTGGTCAAACAAAGGCACCGATGATCTTGTACATATATGGGAGAAATTGAAATCCCATGAAAAATCTAAAGTGCACATGAATAACGTTTTTAGCTTTTCAATGCTTGGTAAGTTAAATATAAAAACCCAATTAAATTCAGCTTATCGTGATACTCTATTTATATTTTATATCCTTTTTGACCATATCGTAAAACCGCCACAAAAAATTTAGGCAGCTGCCCGGATTCTGGCACTACCTTCCTAAAGTTATACGAGCCGCCACTGTTCTCGTCTAACTAAATGTTACATTCAATTGATTAAATTCAATTACTTCAATTCCATTTGAATGTATTTAATATACTTCTCCAAGAAATTAACGCACCACCTTAAAAATGGGTCATTTTTGATGTCTCGAATTTCCTAAACCTGTTGTCCGATTTAAGTGATTTTTGAATATATTATGGCATTATTCTTCAGCAATATCGCTGTAATATTATTGTTGCTAGACCGGTAAATTGTCATTGTATACCGGGTGTACCAATCAAACTGTAATTTTTTCTCAAAGTTCGCGTCATCCTGTGGAATACTCTAGCATTTTTAAAATACTGAAATTAAACTAGCTAAGCTCAATAACTACCTCTTAAAGCCCACCAAATTTCATTTGCATATCTTAACCGGTTTTATAGCAATAAACAAATCGTCAGTTTGTAAGAAAAATTTCAACACCCCCTATCTCAGGAACGAAGCATTTGCAGACGTACGTTTATAAAGCACACTGCCATTATTTTTCATGTAGAATTACCCCTTAAATTTTGTCATACTTATTTAAAAACACCCTGATCAAAAACAAGGCTTGTTGTCAAAAAGTTGTGTACCTAACTTTTTTATTATCCAACATAATCGAATGAATCAAAAAAGAGAATGTTAAGAAAATATGAGGCTATAGTTGGGTTTTAATTTCAGTATTTTATAAATGCTAGAATATTCCACAGGGTTACGCAAACTTTGAGAAAAATCACTTTTAAAGTGGTGCGTTAATTTCTTGGAGAAGTGTATATTATTTTTAATATATTAAATGTGGACTATGTCTGTATGAGCTATTATTCGGTGTAGTTTGCCAAGTCTAACTTCGTACTTTAATACCAGTATGTGAGGTACTCAATTTTATTTTCCCCTTATTTCCACAGCGAATAAACATATTTTATATTACATGACATACAATCACATGCTTCCAAAACCTGTGAGCGGTCGCAGATAAAAATAATGAAACTTTCTACAAATAAAAAGATCATTTACCTTTGACTCATTACTTTGTACATTTGTTGCCAAATTGATTCCTTTTAAACTATTCTGAGTTTAACGTGTACTTAAAAAATATTCTAATTGCACGTAATCAACATTTTAGCATCGTCATTAACGGTTTTTAAAGCCGATTTTATGGTTTTACGGTGAAAATGTGTTTACCTAATAGCTAAAAAAACTGTCTTTTTTAATTAACATGTCTTCCAATAAAAACGTATGATGACGATTAGTGTCACCTCGGATTATAGACGAGCGATTTACCCCATCTTCTTCTTTAAATGTCGACTACCGATCGGAGGTTGAATAGCATCATCACTATCTTTATCTTTATCTCTCTTTAGCCGAGACAGAAGACGATCTCCAATATGATAATATCAGCAGAAAAAACCAAATGTATGACAACATCTAAATACCCACTACGATGTAAAATCGAAATTGATGGAAAAATAATAAAGCAGGAAGCAAGGTTTAGATATCTGGGAATTAGAGATTGCAATTGCTGGATCCAGCATCCAGCAATCCAGCGCTTTGATTTACATGCTGGATCCAGCAAACCGTGCTGGATCCAGCAGCGCGGATCCGCAAACGTGTCAAATTCGAAATAAGTTACTTAATGTCTTCGTTAGCCTCTTTATTCAAAGCCGTGAGTCGGCAACTTTCCATTATATCGCGGTGGTAGTAGCTCAACATGCTGGAAAGTTTCTATAGCTTAAAAGTTTGCATCGATAAACCGTTGATATACATTGATTCTGCGATAAAATTCTCTGCAGGCGAGTGCTTAATAATCAATGAGTTAATCGCCACTTTTAACCGGCTGTAGAAGCTCTTTACAGAATAGAGTCCACTTTGATAACGGCCGACACAACCATGAAATTTGTCTTATACAAACTAAATAGCCAGGACTCTAGCCTTAATGACGATCTATCGGAAGCACTACACTCCGGATCATGGAAGAAGATGGGCTAACTAATCCGGAGCCCGTGAATTTTACTTTGGAACAAAATTTTGGATTACGAAAAGATTTTGGAAAAGAAAATGGCGGTTTATGAGACCGAAGGAGTGAAAGGCGATCGTTTGTCAATGGTCCATGACTATTTGATGACCTTAAAACCGACCAGCACAGAGGCCGGAAGGGCTTTCTCCGCAACCGGCAATATGTGCAGTTCCGTGCGAAGTAGGTAAGGCCTATGTGTTTAAGGTATTACTTTCAAAAAACTAAATAATTAATGTTTCCTGTTATTTAGAAATTTAGCATACAGACAAAAAAACATTAAAATCGTGTTTTTATTTTGATTCCACATTTTGCTGGATTCAGCTGAATTCAGGCCAACCTTGCAAAAATCCAGCTGGATTGAAAATGCTGCTGGATTGCAATCCCTACTGGGAATAGATGTAACTAGTTACGGAGATGTTGAAGAGGAAGTACGACAACAAAGCTTAAAAGCAAGTAAAGCGGCGGGATCTCTTAATGACACAATCTGGAAGAACAAATACCTAAGACAAGACACAAAAGCAAGAATCTATAAAGCAGCAATTATACCTATATTGACATACACGGTGGAGACAATACCTGACACATCTAAAACGAGACGACTACTAGAAACAACAGAGATGAATATCAGAGAAAAGTCTGTTGAATAGGGAGAGAAGCAAAAACATAAGAATAGCATTATGCAGTGTAGAAGACATAAGTGGATGGGTGACTAAACGGAAACAGGAGTGGAACGAACACATTAGTAAAATGGCAGAAGATAGGATAGTACGAATAGCACGAGATAAGTCACCAAATGGACGAAGAAGTATTGGCAGACCAAGAAAAATATGGTGCGATACTTTAAAAAATTTAGTAGGCTAATATTGAAGAAGAAACAGGCTTTAAAGCCTACATACAAGAAGGAAGAAGAAGAAGACTATCTTTACCCCGTTTCTAACGCTCACTTCTCTAACTCTTAAGAATTCTACGGAACTACATTTAAACCAGTCCCTTAAATTTTTCAACCATGATACTCTCCTTCTTCCTATAGTCCAGGGGTGGCCAAACTGTGGCTCGCGAGCCACATGTGGCTCTTTGACGGATTATTTGTGGCTCTCAATAAATGTCCCTAAATTACTTTACATTTTTATTCAAAATGTGGCAACACATATAAAAGACTAAGCGTAACATCTGGACTTGGCCAAGGAGACCCCTTATCACTGTTGCTATTCAGTTTGGCCTTAGAATATTTAATAAGTAAAATATCATCTGAGCTGACAGGAGGATTTGCAAATCGAGGATCAAAACTATTGTTGGCCTTTGCTGATGATATAGGTGCAGTTGATCATTCTACAAGAGACGTGAGAGAGGTGTTTTCACAACTCGGGGAAGAAACAGGTAGTCTGGGCCTTCGAATTATTGAAGAGAACACGAAATACATGCTAGTAACCAAAAATCTAATATCAAAAGTTAGGTAGAACATAACTATTAATGACCACAACTTCGAAGTAGTAAAAGAGTTTAAATATCTAGGAACGGTAATCACAGATGACAATCACATTATAAAAAGAGGTCTTAGCAAGGATAGCTGCGTGGAATAGAGCATTATGCTCCCTATCATCATTACTAAGATCTAAGCTGCTAATAAAACAATCTAAATTCAGACTATACAGCCAATTATTCGCCCAATTGTTAAATATGGAAGTGAAACTTGGACTCTACATCGGTGGGAAATAAATCCTCTCCAGATGCAAATCCAGTAATGAATGCTAGCGATCGCATTTTTCATTAACTCTCTGTTTCTTGCAAAATGTATCAGATATTGATTGTCGTTAATCCCTGTCCATTGCCTTATGTTTCGGAGCCAGTACATCTTCTTGCGCCCCATTCCTCTCTTGCCTTAAATTTTACCCTCGATTATAAGTTGGAGGAACTGGTATTTTTCATTTCGCATGGTGCGACCTTGATACACAGTTTTCCTTTTCTTTATGGTTTCGAAAAGTTGGCGTTCTTGATTGATTCTTTTAAGGACATCTACATTTGCGACTTTCGCTGTCCATGGTATCTTTAGGATATGGCGATAAAGCCACCACCGACCATATGTAGCACTTAGTCTCAGTTGAAGATCGAACTCTGAACAGGTCAGTACCTTCCTAAATTTTACGAAAGCTTGTCGAGCTTGCTCAATGCGACCTTTTACTTCCCTGTCCGGTCTTCAAAAAGCGACGTTCCCAGGTATTTAAATTTGCTCACTTTTTCAATGAACTTAGTATTATGTATTATGGTGGAAAGAGCATCCATGTTTCTGGAGATGATCATGAAGTTGGCCTTTTTGGTATTACTCTAATCCCATTCTCTTACTGTATTCTCCGATTATAGTGACAAGTTGTTGAAGATCGGCTATGTTGTCACAAATTAAATAAATAAGCTACTGGGAAATAAATAAGCTGTTGGTATTTGAAAGCAAAGCCCTCAGAATGATATTTGGTCCTCAAAGAGATGAATTGACAGGAGAGTGATACTGAAAACATCGTTAGACATACAAAAGCTACGATAAGATGGGCAGGTCATGTGGTAGATCAGAAGAAGACATAGTGTTAAAGACGGTGTTTTTTGAGAGGCGATAGAAGATCAATAGGCCATCCCAGAAAAAATTGGAAGGATGATGAAGAATCGAAGTATCCTGAATTAGTAAAGGCTGCTTGTAGAATTATTTGCATATTTGAAACAACGATGTGAACCATTTTATTTCACTTTAAAATTCGTGAAATCCAAACGGTAAGAGAAAAATTGAATACCTTTTATACACTTTTTAGATAATTGTTTAACTGCGGCTCGCGAAAAATTTCAAATTTTGAAAAATGGCTCGGACTATCAAGGAGCTTGGCCACCCCTGCATAGTCCTTCCTTATTTTATATCGATGTCTCCTCATTACGTGTTCCAGATATTGTAACTTTCTTATTTTTATTGTGTTTATTATTTCGTATTCTTTACCCATTTCTCGCAATACTTCTCGTTCGTTTTCTTCTGTCTTATGTGTCCATGCTATTCCAAGCATCCTTCTGTAACTCCACATTTCAAATGATTGTATGTATTATTGCTTCAATATCCAGCTTTCAAGTCCATATTGCAGTATCGAAAACACCAGGGACCCCGCAAGGCTGACTGGCGCCCGCGTGCGGGACATATTTTAGCGCCCTTTAAAACTACTATATAAAACTAATAAATATTTTTGAAAGATTTAAACGCAGAATGAAAGACTACATTATTACTGAGGCCGAAAATCCCTGAAAACTTCCATAATGTTTATTTTAATAAGTTACAGGGGTGAAAGTAAAAGATAAAATTTAGTGTGATTCTTAACCTGGGAGGTTTCTTAACTGGAAGAGGTTAACTTTCGATTCGGTAAGTGCTTCGAGGAAGGGTGTAGTAATGCGTGGGTTTTTTCTTTTTTTATCTTCTTCTTTTTTTGGAATTTATGGCTTTGCTGAGAATTAATTAGCTTTAATAATTGTTAGAAATAATATTTCTAACATAACAAGTAAATAAAAATATTATAAACTAAAAGTTTGTCGTAAATTCGTATTTAAATTCGTTTTGTTAGATAAAATCTAACGCGCGACCGATTACGCGACAGAACAGGGCGCGACTGTTCCCGGGTTAATGGCAAATATTTAATTCAAAAGAAACTTTTTATTGATTCTAAGTGACTGTCGGCCCTCGGCAATAACTTTATCTTTTATTCTGCGTTTAAATTTTTAAAAAATACTTATTAATTTTCTCAGGATTCGAAAAAAATGAATACATTTAACACACATTAAAAATTTTGGCGACAGGCGATATTTTGCCCCTTTTCCCTTAAATTCTTTTGCTACATTAATGATGCACCCTGTATATTAAATTAAAAGTATACATTTAAGTAAATAAACAATAATATTTGGTCATTTCAAAGTTTTCAAACAAATTTTATATAGGTTGTGTGCATAACTAGGATCCATATGGGAAACTGTTTTATTATTAATTTTACGAGAAAAATGTATTCTTCATAAAAAGATCTGCATTGTCTAGAACTCAGAATACAACCATCACATATCAAATTTTAGGAATCTTATACGAGTTATGTCAAAAAATATGAGTTTCGGTCAAAAGCAAAGTACGTTTAGTTTTCACAATATTGAAAAGTTATTATGAAAAGTTGTTCAGCATTAAAAACTATGTTTCTATAATATGCAATTACATCCTTCCTAGAAAGGCACTTTACTCTTGATCCAAACTCATATTTTTTTACGCATATCTTATATAAAATTGATAAAATTTGATAGGATTTGATGGTTGCATTTTAGATTTTAGACCATGCAAAGTTTTTTATAAAGAACTTTTTATCGTACAATAATAATTGTACTTTTCAACAACTCCCTTTTCGTTTATTAGAAATAATGTGATAAGTCTTTTATTATTAATAATTAGCCCTTTTCATTTATTACAAATAATGTGATAACTCTTTTATTATTATTAATTAATTAATCGTTAATAATAAAAGTCACATTATTCATAATAAATGAAAAGGGCATTGGGTGTCTGTAATTTGAGAAAAAAAATTCAATTAAAAGGATGTATGTAATTGCATATTAAAAAATAGTTTTTAATTAATTCCAAACAACTTTTCATAATAATAATTTTCGATATTTTGAAATATAAGGTACTCTTGATCGAAATTCATATTTTTTATACTCGTATAAGATTGATACTTGATACAATTTTATATTTGGTTGTATTTTAGTTTTTAGACTATGCAAACCATTTTATGAAGAATACATTTTTTCCGTAAAATTAATAATAAAAAATTTTCCCATGTGGTTCAAAGTTACGCAGGCACAATGTCTTAATTTTCTTTTTTTCAAAATAAATTGTACATTGTGATTTTATTAGAGGAAACCCGATTATATTTAAAATGAATTAATTATTATTCTATGTAATGATTATGATACTTACCATTTTCACAATTATTAATTTAATTTCCACACCACTTAAAATAACAACAAATAAAAAAGATTGTCCATTATTTTTTACACGAAAACAAAAGTTTAAAATCAGGGCAGAATAAACCCAACGGATACTGCAATAATAGTCGTAATTATTAACTTCAATATAAAATAAAATTTTAAACCTTTCACTGCAGGAAACCACCCGTTCACCAGTAACAGTAAATACTGTTTGTGCCTAATAGACGAGAAGGGAAAAGGTATTATCAAATACATAATCATAATTCATAGAGTATTTGTTTACTTCGAGTAAAAGATTCACTTTATAGGAGTAAAACAGCTTGATCCAGCAAGTTGTGTTTTTGTAGGAGTAAACTGCTAAGTTGCGTTTTATGGGTGTTAATGATTTATGTTTCTACTCGTCAAGGAGTGTTGTTTGATGTTTATTTGAATATTTTGAGTGTCGCTTTAGTTTACAACATAAAATCGATTGGATGGTATGCCAAGCGTAATTCAATCTACTTCAAAGAAAAAAATTAGGAAGGAACAACAAAATATATTTTTGACGGAATAAGTTCAACATTTCAGGACGGGAATAATTATTTTTTCAGTAATAACACAATATTTGATTTTTGAGATATCTCTAGCTGTTCATGAAATAATTAAAATTGTATATAAAAAATGATTATCTCATTTAAAATAAATATTTCCTATTTACTAAACCTTCGGCTTGGCGCCCCTTTGGGGTAACGCCCGCGTGCGCCGCATGCGTTGCACGCCCGGTTACGGGGGCCCTGGAAAACACGTAGCATCCCAGAGCTCTTACTCTCAGTTCTAATCTAAGACCTATGTTGCAGATAATTGTTTCCATAGTTACAACCGCATTTCTTGCTATTTCTATCCTGGTCATTATTTCTATTATTTGATCATTAATCATTATATTCTGAAATCCAAGTTCCAAGGTATTTGTTTTTATCAACCCTTTCTATCGGTACATTTCCCAAATGTATGTTTGTTTTTGTTTGTATATTTGTTTTCTTAGTTATTATATATTTAGTCTTCTTTATATTCATTTTTAGTCCAGTGTTTTTTTTTCGTGACCAGACATCTCGTAACGCGACAATTCGTAACCGGACAACTGGTAACGGACAACTCGTAACGGCGACAGTTCGTAACTATACAAATTCGTAACGGACAATTCGTAACATTAGAATTGAATTATTCTGTTTATTTTTGTTAATGTTGAAACTAACTGTTATTAGAGTTATAATTGAAATTATGTTTATCAATTTAACGAATTAGTACAGGGATAAACATGTTAAACACATTTTGTATTTCGTGTTTCAGAATATATTAAAAATCTTTAAACACAAACAAATATTTAAATAAATACAAACTTTTAACAATATTTTTAAAAATTTATAACTCTAATTGTTACTCAAATTTGCATATACCTAGACAAAGAAATATTGAAGTAATTCGTGAAATCTTTAAGCCGACAACCGTCCATAGACGAAATATGAATAGTCCAGTCGCCAGGGGGGTGTACAACGGCCTCCTTTATTACCCAAGTTATTTTATGTATTTTGACCCGTAGAACACGAATTTTTTGGGTAACAGTCGATCCGGATGTCGATAAGCTTGATATAAACAAAGAACTTGAGGAATTACATAACAGCTATTTCTCGCAAAAAAACATTTTTTTGTATTTTTTGTGTCATTCTAAGCAAAAAATATTCTTACAAGTTTTTTCGTAGGATTTTTTGCATAGTTTTCGAGATAAACGCGGTTGAACTTTAAAAAAATCGAAAAATTGCAATTTTTTAACCTGAATAACTTTTGATTAAAAAAGAAAATAGCAATTCTGTTTCGTATTTGCAAGTTTAAGTCAAATTATATCGGTTTTGATTAGTTAAACACAGATAAACACATAGTGTTTCCCGTGGACAATCCATGCGTTTTAATGCATGCTACTTAGAAATTGCCTTGCTTGCACTTGTACCTACTCTACCCTCTATCTACTCGTTCGATTTTAAATGGGAGATTATTGAAAACATCACTCAAACACTATGTGTCTATAACTTTGTTTAACAATAAAAGAATAAATTTTTAGCAATGCAAATAATCAAAACCGATATAATTTGACTTGAACTTTCAAATACGATAAGCAGAATTGCTATTTTATTTTTTAATCAAAAGGTATTCGGGTTCAAAAATTGCAATTTTTCGATTATTTTAAGTTCAACCGCGTTTATCTCGAAAACTATGCATCTTACGAAAAAACTTGTAAGAACATTTTTTGCTTAGGATGACCCAAAAAATACAAAAAAACTATTTTGTTTTGCGAGAAATCGCTGTTATGTAATTCCTCAAGTTCTTTGTTTATAACAATCTTATCGACATCCGGATCAACTGTTACCCAAAAAATTCGTGTTCTACGGGTCAAAATACATAAAAAAACTTGGGTAAGTCCATCTGAATAAAGGATGACGTTGTACCCCCCTGGCGACAGGACTAGAAATGCCTTGAAAATGTTTATCCTGATATTGATTCGTTAAATTGATAAACATAATTTCATTTATAACTGTAATAACAGTTAGTTTCCACGTTAACAAAAATAAAGAGAATAACTCAATTTGGACGTTACGAATTGTCCGTTACGAATTTGTATAGTTACGAACTGTCGCCGTTACGAACTGTCGCTGTTACGAATTGTCCATTACCATTTGTACGGTTACGAACTGTTGCGTTATGAGATGTCATAGAACCGTTTTTGTTTTGGTCCATGTTTTTTTTAGTAGTACCTAGTTGGAGTTGTTCAGCAGAGTTTGCCATAATCACTATGTCATCTGCATATATCTTATGGTGTTAATAGTTCTTCCGTTAATTATTATTCCTTCACTTTCAGATAGTAATGTTTCTTAAAAAATGGATTCACTATAATACACGTTGAATAGTAATGGAGACATAATATATCCCTGCGTAACTCCTCTCCTGATTTCAATTTCTAAACTGGGTTCGTTATCTATTACTCCTCCAGTAAAGGTTTGATATTATGTGCGTAAGTCCCTTTTGTCTATGTTTTTTTTTGTGATTTTGGACTAATTTCATGTTCTCAGGGTCTCAGCGTTTTGTATAATTTTTTAAAACAAGGACAGAAATAATTTTATTCCATGAGTACCTTCCACCTTATCTATTATACAAATTAAGTCTTTCAAAAAAGTATTGTGCATCTTTGATCTATATGAGACGGGCAATACCTCAAAAGCGCAGTATAGTATGCTTTGCCAATTTCTGTGGAGTTTATTTAATACCAACATGTGATTGCAATGTACAATATATATGCTTATATAAGGTATTGAACATTTTATGATAAAACAGAAAAAACTTCAAAAATTGTGTGTCAAAATATAGAAAGGGTTTTCATCTTTCTGGCAATAGATTTTAACAAGCTTTTTCAAAGTTATATGGCTTTAAATATGTTTAAAAGATTAGAAATTGAGAAATTTAGATATCGGTTAGTTGTGTTGGGATGACTTAATAATGAATACTTAAAGTATGACTGAATACTTAAAGTATTTAGGGATGATACATCAATAAGGCAATAAGGTATTATGTAGTGTTACCAACTCCAGTTTAGTCGAATTAGGAACAAGACTGAAAAAAATACCTGAAATCCGGAAGATTTCAATGAAAATCGGGCCATCCATTTTTTTTAATATAAGTATAACTTTAATATTTATTTAAAATTTTGATGTTGACATATATTTTTGATGGAATTAAGGCACAATTTGTTGTAATGATAATTAAATTTTGTTAACTTTTGACGTTTCGACTTCCAATCCGGAAAACGTTCTCAAAAAGGAAAAAATTATAAATCAACTGATGTTGGATTTCCATGTAAATATAACCTTATGTTAGGTTAATTTAAAACTGTAATTATCATTATAACCAATTTTGACCCATCAAATCCCATCAAAAATATAATTGTCAAACATCCCACAAGAAAACAGCTTCAGAACATTTTTATGTTTTAGACCAGGGGTGGGCAAAGTGCGGCTCTCGGGCCGCATGCTGCCCTTTACACATTTTTTTGCTGTCCGCGGAAAAAAAGTGAATTATTTTCATTTAAAGATTTTTTTAATTAGTGCTAATATTAATAAATAAATATAGATAATGCAGCTATTAATTAACAATTTCGCAGCGGGTGATTTTTACGCAAATTTTCAACATAACGCGGGCAATTATTTGGGTTTCCGACAGAGTTTTGTCGGCTCCCTGAATAAAATCACGAAATTTCAACAAATAGAAACGATATTTTTGAAGTAGTCTGGATCTGTTTGGAAAACTTTAAATTAACGCTGTAACCACCTAGTAAGTGTAACAACTGACGGAGCACCAAATTTAAGAGGAACAAATATTGTAATGTTGAGAAAACTTAAAGAACTGTCCATGAACAATTTTCAGAACATCATTATTATTTTTCACTGCTTAATCCATGAGCAGGTATTGTGTAAAAATGTTTTGCAAGTAGTCAACGCCAACGTCATTTCAATTATAACTAATATTGTTAATTATTCGTTCAATAGGATTAAATCACCGTGCAGATTTTTATATTATTTAATTCTTTTAAAGAAAACAAAAACAATGAAGGGAATCTAAGATTTTTCAAATTTATAACTTTGTTTATATTGATTTAAATGACGCGTGTTGCATATTACGTATGATGCGTGGTTGCATTTATTTAAGCACGGAATTTCCCTTCAAATATTTAAGCAACTAATAGCAATGTGAAAATAGAATTCACTATTTTATTTGGGAATAAGCCACAATTTAAGTTTGAAGTTAAATTTATTTGACGTTTCCATTTCCACTTCGGAAATCGTTATCAAAATACAAAACATTAATAAATTAAACTAATTAAATAAATGCTTAATTTATTAATGTTTTGTATTTTGATAACGATTTCTGAAGTGGAAATCGAAACGTCAAATAAATTTATTTGCAAAAAAACTGTGGCTTATTCCCAAATAAAATAGTAAATTGCATAAGATGTCACAAGGAAATAGCTTCAGAACAATATTAGGGAAAAAGAAATAGGTTCAGAGATAAAATAAAAATAAATAAATATATAGATACACATATTTTATATTTGAGGGAAATACCATGCTTAATTAAGTGCGAATGCTGTTTAGGGGGGAGGGGTACGGTTTGAAAAATTTTTTGTTTGAAATTTTTGATTTTTTTATTATTTTAAATGAAGGTACATAAATAAATAAATAAATAAACTTCAAGAATACTCTCTAAAATTTTCAGGTTGACCGGAGTAAAATTACCGGAAGTAAAGCATGTTTAATATCCCTACCTTCGACCCGCTTTGCAGTAGCTTGAGCGTAGTGAGAAACGTTCAACAGCTGTTCCCCTTCTCTTTTGTAAATTACTCTACGATTCAAAAACATATTCCGGAGTGCATCACTTTACGATTTGACAGACAAAAAACAAATTGAAATAAAAGTTGTCAAACCAAACGCCTTTTTCTCAAAACTGTTTTTTTTTTCAAAGGCGGTAGACATTGTAACTCAAAAACTACCTACTTGGAAAATCCACCTGAAATTTTTCATAGATTTTCTTTAGACATTTCGTGAGGTAACTCTGTCGAGATATGTTTTGGTTAACAATAATAAATAATATGTTGATTTTCACCCTTTTTTACAAAAATTTCGTTATTTTGACTTATATTTTGAGTGTTATCAAAAACTCAAAAATCGTTAAAACTAAAAAACTCAACAGCGTTACCACGAGAAACTCACAAGCTAATAAAATATTTTTGAATATTTTGTTTCATATGATCCATTGACGAGTTCTACTGCAAAATCCATTTTTTCTTGGAGCTGAATGTAAAAATTTGCCACGTTGGCGTATTTTTCAATATTTGGTCTTGAATTTTTATTCACCATAAAATAAGAAAATAATTCTACCATAATTTTAAACAAAATTCAAGAAAAGGTCTTTGAAATGTTGATTTCAAACCATGCCCCTTCCCCCTCCCCGTAAACAAAATTAGTAAAAAGTTAAAAATTAGAACATGTTAAGGTAACAAAAATATTGCGGCCCTCGGTAAAAGACCAAAAATATTTTGTGGCCCTTACTAAAAAAAGTTTGCCGACCCCTGTTTTAGACGAATAACGTATTCAAAATTTCAAAATAAAATTTTACCAAAACGTTGAAAATTCGGATGGCCCGGAAGCCTTGTCGGGGACGCCGGGACACGATTTCGTAATTCGGGCCATGTCCCGGATTTTTCCGACTAGTTGGTCACACTAATTGTAAGTAATCTTTTAGGTAATAAATACTGGATTCGATTATAACATTTTTACTTTTAATCGGAATCAAAAGTGAAAAACTATTTAAACTCATTTAATTCATAAACCAATATTTGTGTCCCCAGCTAAGTATTTTAGGTAATAAATACTGGATTCGATTATAACATTTTTACTTTTAATCGGAATCAAAAGTGAAAAATTATTTAAACTCATTTAATTTATAAACCAATATTTGTGTCTCCAGCTAAGTCTTTTAGGTAATAAATACTGGATTCGATTACAACATTTTTACTTTTAATCGGAATCAAAAGTGAAAAACTATTTAAACTCATTTAATTCATAAACCAATATTTGTGTCCCCAGCTAAGTCTTTTAGGTAATAAATACTGGATTCGATTATAACATTTTTACTTTTAATCGGAATCAAAAGTGAAAAACTATTTAAACTCATTTAATTCATAAACCAATATTTGTGTCCCCAGCTAAGTCTATTAGGTAATAAATACTGGATTCGATTACAACATTTTTACTTTTAATCGGAATCAAGAGTGAAAAACTATTTAAATTCATTTAATTCATAAACCAATATTTGTGTCCCCAGCTAAGTCTTTTAGGTAATAAATACTGGATTCGATTATAACATTTTTACTTTTAATCGGAATCAAAAGTGAAAAACTATTTAAACTCATTTAATTCATAAACCAATATTTGTGTCCCCAGCTAAGTCTTTTAGGTAATAAATACTGGATTCGATTATAACATTTTTACTTTTAATCGGAATCAAAAGTGAAAAACTATTTAAACTCATTTAATTCATAAACCAATATTTGTGTCCCCAGCTAAGTCTTTTAGGTAATAAATACTGGATTCGATTATAACATTTTTACTTTTAATTGGAATCAAAAGTGAAAAACTATTTAAACTCATTTAATTCATAAACCAATATTTGTGTCCCCAGCTAAGTCTTTTAGGTAATAAATACTGGATTCGATTATAACATTTTTACTTTTAATTGGAATCAAAAGTGAAAAACTATTTAAACTCATTTAATTCATAAACCAATATTTGTGTCCCTAGCTAAGTCTTTTAGGTAATAAATACTGGATTCGATTATAACATTTTTACTTTTAATCGGAATCAAAAGTGAAAAACTATTTAAACTCATTTAATTCATAAACCAATATTTGTGTCCCCAGCTAAGTCTTTTAGGTAATAAATACTGGATTCGATTATAACATTTTTACTTTTAATCGGAATCAAAAGTGAAAAACTATTTAAACTCATTTAATTCATAAACCAATATTTGTGTCCCCAGCTAAGTCTTTTAGGTAATAAATATTTTTACTTTTAATCGGAATCAAAAGTGAAAAACTATTTAAACTCATTTAATTCATAAACCAATATTTGTGTCCCCAGCTAATCTCTGTTTAGGAGTTTATGCGGGGTCATACAGGTTGAAATAAAAATTATTATGTAATGTTTAGAGGTGAAGACTTTTGTGTTTGACAAAATAGGATTACCAACTGAGTGAGTACATGCAGGGATGATATATTGTAACAATAAATTAAGTAGTTTTATTGGCAATAAACGTTCGATGGAATAATAGCACACTTTTAAGAATATAATTTTGAAATCATTATATTGAATTAATTATAGAAGTAATAAATTTTTATTATAAACTGAAAGAATTATTTAAAGATTGTTTTTTAAATAATGACACTTGTTTTCCCCGTTAATAATTGACAATTGTTTATAGTAAAGGATACGATATAAGAACGACCTTCACCGATCTGTTTAATGGATAAAAATAATTTGACATATAATTCGGTATGTTATAAATTATAAAAAACTAGGGGTGCCCGATATAATTTCGTAAAGAGTATAATTAAGTTGCAATTAAAAAAGTACTGTTTTTTTTTTATAAATTCTACTAAAAATTATTTGACTCGGGCAGATATTATTTCAGATTTTTTGGATCATTCGAAACAAAAACGATCTTTTGTAATTTGTCTCTTTAAGTTAATCGTTTTCGAGTTATAAACGATTTAAAACTGAAATTAGAACGAAGAATTACGATTTTCAAAGCTCAAAAACACAAGTCAAAAATATTATTTTTGTAATCATCAAGTAACTAAATTCAAGTTCAAACCTCCTTCTATCAGGTCCGATAACAATTTTTGTCATGTTTTATTTTAAAATATATTTCTTTAATTGTTAATGAGGAACATTCGTAAGAGGAAGAAGGGTGTTCGGGCTGCATTAATAACTAAGAGACAATATTTTAAAATAAAATAAGTCCAAAACCGTCATTAATATATTAAGAACTGATATAATATGGTTTGAAGTTTTGAAGTTGAATTTAGGTACTTCGTAATTTCAAAAATGACATTTTTTACTTATATTAAACCTTGAAAATCATCATTTTTCGTTTTAAGTTTGTAACTCAAAAACGATCGATTTAAGAGTAAAATTACAAAAGACCTATTTTGTTTCGAAGGATCCAAAAAATCTAAAATATCTGCATCGGGCCGAAAACTTTTTAGTAGAATTTGTAAAAAAAAAGTGATTTTTTGATTATTAAATAATTACAGTCTGGACAAAATTATATCGGGCACCCCATGTTTTTTATAATTTTTAAATAAGTCCAAAACCGTCATTAATATATTAAGAACTGATATAATATGGTTTGAAGTTTTGAAGTTGAATTTAGGTACTTCGTAATTTCAAAAATGACATTTTTTACTTATATTAAACCTTGAAAATCGTCATTTTTCGTTTTAAATTGTTTGTAACTCAAAAACGATCAATTTAAGAGTAAAATTACAAAAGACCTATTTTGTTTCGAAGGATCCAAAAAATCTAAAATATTATCTGGATCGGGACGAAAAATTTTTAGTATAATTTGTAAAAAAAAGTGATTTTTTGATTATTAAATAATTACAGTCTGGACAAAATTATATCGGGCACCCCTTGTTTTTTATAATTTTTAAATAAGTCCAAAACCGTCATTAATATATTAAGAACTGATATAATATGGTTTGAAGTTTTGAAGTTGAATTTAGGTACTTCGTAATTTCAAAAATGACATTTTTTACTTATATTAAACCTTGAAAATCGTCATTTTTCGTTTTAAATTGTTTGTAACTCAAAAACGATCAATTTAAGAGTAAAATTACAAAAGACCTATTTTGTTTCGAAGGATCCAAAAAATCTAAAATATTATCTGGATCGGGACGAAAAATTTTTAGTAGAATTTGTAAAAAAAAGTGATTTTTTGATTATTAAATAATTACAGTCTGGACAAAATTATATCGGGCACCCCTTGTTTTTTATAATTTTTAAATAAGTCCAAAACCGTCATTAATATATTAAGAACTGATATAATAAGGTTTGAAGTTTTGAAGTTGAATTTAGGTACTTCGTAATTTCAAAAATGACATTTTTTACTTATATTAAACCTTGAAAATCGTCATTTTTCGTTTTAAATTGTTTGTAACTCAAAAACTACAAAAATTACAAAAGACCTATTTTGTTTCGAAGGATCCAAAAAATCTAAAATATTATCTGGATCGGGCCGAAAAATTTTTAGTAGAATTTGTAAAAAAAAGTGATTTTTTGATTATTAAATAATTAGTCTGGACAAAATTATATCGGGCACCCCTTGTTTTTTATAATTTTTAGCATACTAAATTATATAATCAAATAATTTTTATCCATTAAACACATCGGTGAAGGTCGTTCTTATGTCGGATCTTGGACTATTAGTAGTTGATGGTTATGTATATTCAAATAGAAAATTGTACTGTTTAGAAATATGGTGAATTTGTTGCTTGTGTACCAATGGAAGTACCAACTAGAGGTTGATAAAAAATTGGGACTTACAATAAGCACTAGTGTCGTCAGTGGTTCCGTTGACTGTCCCGTCAGGAAGAATTTGTAAATGTCGATTCTTGATGAACATTTGTATTTTTCTGGCGGTACCAGTGACGTGAGAGAGATTTGTGCTTCTTTCGTTGCGTGCTGCTGGATCCTCTAGCAATGACTCTTCTGAAGAAGTAGGGGTTGTGCTATCTGTTCGAAAAGGGGTCAGATTATTGCAAGAGTCAGCTAATGGAGCAGCGTATACGAGACCACAAATTGAAGCAGCTAACAGTCCCAGAAACGTTTTCACCATGACTGGGACATAGTGTCGCACTGCTTGCTCACTGGCGTTGTCGACTCCGGTGCCGACCGTTGATCTTAAACACCGTCACAACACACGTTGACGTTATCACCATAACTCTCTATTTAAACACACGCGCTACTTCTTCGCCGGTCGCGAACAGACTAACTAAAAATACCGAACACACCGTGTCTGTGTCTGTGTCTATTAGCCGATACGGGTGCGATCACTGCGATCTCCTTATGCCCATGCGGTCGCATGCTGTATGCCGGTCTAAACCCGATGACGCTTGATCTTTAGGATTTGTCTTGCTTTCCTGCTATTCTGCCTGCCGATCGCAATGTCTAGACGCCTGCCTTTCAATCATAGCTCTTACATCCCGACAGAAAATTCAAACTACCACTCTTAAAAAATATCGTGGGGATTCTTAAATATTTTCTGCCCCACTTCTACACCATGCCTATTCCTGCTTGATACGCACCGCAGAAACCAATTTCAAAGGAATTATAGCGTCAAATTGTCCTTCTGCGAACAGCGAATTAATAATATAAATTGTGTGCAAAATCTCACGTCCACTTTCAGTCTACTTAAGTACTCACGTGCATTTTAGTAGCAAAAATTTGTACTCTATAATATAAAACAAATAACAATAGCAATATTTTTTATAAAAACAATAATTGCTGTGTCAGAAACACACTATTTTTAGAAAAATTAATTTATAGCTTCATTTATATCTACCATATGATAATTTCGCTACTCTGATCTCTTTTAAGTAAGTAAATATGAAGGATGCTTAAAAATTTTTTGTTCTCATTAAAACTACGATAAAATGTAGATATAGATTACGCAGATTGTTTAAACCCAGAATCACTTATGCGTTAATTACGTATGCTAAACAATAATTATAGATAGTAGTTATAAAAACATAAAAAATAGAACAAAACATTTCATTCGCGTGATAAAAAAAGTTCAAAAAGATGAGTAGAGTACAGATATAGTAAAGAACAAAGTCAATATAACATGTAAAGTGGAAAAAAAATTGTTTGCAGATTATGCTACTGTCAAACTCAATAAGGACTTTAACAATATCGTGTGCTATTTATATTGTAAAGTAACATCTCAGGAAACATAAACATAGCAAATCTAATCAGAATTATTATAATTTTTTGTGTAGAGTTCAAGCAAACATTTGCCTTACAGATAAAAGTTTGGTTTACGAAAAGGGTAACATGTAAGTGTATAATATATACAATACAGGATTATTCAAGTTTTTCTACACGGAAGTGTATATCAATATAGTGATTTAAAAAGAGTTTAATTATTTGTGACTATAGTAGGTAAAGATAAATGTTAAAACTATTTTGGACAAATGACCATTTGCATACCATAAAGATTGTAATTGAAAAATGCATCGAGTACAACATACCACTGGTTGTTGCATTTGTCGATTACGAGAAGGCTTTTGATTTTGTAGAGTTTGACTGGAAGCCCTAAAGCAAAGCCGAATAGACTACAAGTACACGTCACTAATCAAAAACATATCATCATCATTATCTTTGCCTTATCCCTATGCGGGATCAGCTTCCCTAATTGCACTTCTCCACACAATTCTATCTTGGGTCATATCAATGTTAATCCCCTTTACCAACATGTCCTGCCTTATCGTCTCCCCCAGGTCTTTTTGGTCTTCCTCTCCTACTCCTTCCAGGAATCTGCACTTCAGCTTTTCTTCGTATTGGGCGATTAACGTCTCGACGTTGAACATGACCAAACCATCTTAACCTATGCTCTCTCATTTTGGCATCAATTGGTGCCACACCTAGACTTCCCCTAATATGCTCATTTCTAATTTTTCCTTCTTTGTCACTCCACTCATCCATCTAAGCATTCTCATTTCCGCCACATGCATTCGTTGTTCGTCTTTCTTTTTCATTGCCCAACATTCAGTTCCGTACATCATAGCCGGTCTTATGGCTGTTTTATAGAATTTTCCCTTCAGTTTCATTGGAATTTTTCTGTCACACAACACACCACTCGCTTCTTTCCACTTCATCCATCCAGCCCTAATTCTACTGTATGCATCTCCATCTATTTCTCCATTACTCTGTAATAGCGATCCTAGGTACTTAAAACTATTGCTTTTCACAATCATTTCACCGTCCAAAGATACCATTTTATTTGTAGTAACTCCATCTTTAAATGAACATTCCAAATACTCTGTTTTTGTCCTACTAAGTTTTAAACCTTTTTCCTCCAGAGCTTATCTCCACTGTTCCAGTTTTTGTTCTAAGTCTCTTTCACTATTTCCTATTAACACTACATCATCAGCATACATTAGGCACCATGGAATACTACCCTGTTGTTTCGCTATTATCTGGTCCAAAACTAATGAGAATAAATAAGGACTAAGCACCGATCCTTGGTGCAATCCTACTTTCACCTGAAATTTATCAGTATCTCCCACACCTGTCCTAACACTAGTCGTTACTCCCTCATACATATCTCTCACAATCTTTACATATTCGCCAGGAACTCCTTTCTTATTGAGTGCCCACCACAGAATCTCTCGAGGAACTCTATCATATGCTTTCTCAAGATCAATGAATACCATATGAGCGTTGGTCTCTTTATTCCTGTATCACCAGAATTTAATAAACTGGACTGATTTTTTTGGGGTTACGTTAATAATGAAGTTTATAAAATACCTCCAACAACAAGGGATGAGATGAAAAATAGAAAAAAAATTGTGTTTCAATATGTTAATTTACAAATGCTTCGTAGAGTAAATAGTAGGGATGGCGGTTTTTGGCAAAACACCGGTTTTCGGTTATACCGATTTTTTTTGCTTACGGTTTAACCTAGCGGTTATAACCGGCCAAAAAAAACCGGTTTTTGGAAAAACCGCTTTTCGGTTTTTTTAATCCAATAGGTTAGAAAGTTACATTTACAATACACTTTAGTTTGCGATACTCCATTCGACTCGATATCAATATGATCAAATTTAGTACATACTATCGAAAGAACATGTATTACTTTTAACACGTTTGTATATTTGTAGAATAGGTACATTTTAACTCATTTAATACTTCCTGTATGAGTGTATCGTTTTGAAAACGTAGCGAAATTCTTGTAGATTAGTATTCGTAATCAGTAATTCGATATTAATAGTCAGAGCATTATTTTTGGTAATCAGAAAAAGTCATTCACCCACTTTCAATGTCAAGAGTTAAGTGTGAAAAATAGATGATGTTTGCGTCTAATTCAACCAGATCACTTCTTATGTAAATATTATGATTACAAATACCTTTTCAAGGAAATATTATAATAAAACTTAATACTTGTTTCTGGCTGATGTGAGATTACACTTTCAGTTTGCTTCTGTATTTTATAAAATAAAATAAAATTTGAATTATGGTTTTGTTTGGAATAATTACTTGAGAGTAATAATTATGATTGGGATCCAAAATAATACCTAACCTAATCCTAATCACCGTAAAAACCTAATAACCGGTTTTTACTTTAAAAAAAACCGGTTATAACCGGGACAAAAAAAACAACCGGTAAAATCGGTTATTGCGAAGTAAAATAACCGGTTTTAGGTTTAAACCGGTAGGTTTTTCCCATCCCTAGTAAATAGCTCATTCAATGATCGTTTTTAGGCGTGCATAAATATGTTAGGAGACAGGAGATAATTTTGAACACCTTATGTAATTAAATATTAAAAATATTTTATTAAAAGTAGCTTCTAATTTTTTCAAACATGTTTTTTTTTTACAAAATGTATTACTAATAAGTTATTTTTCGTTCTTTATTTGTTACATTGTTACATTTACATACAAAAGTAGTGTTTAATTTTCTTCACAAAATGTTGTATTTTGTGTTTATATGTTTTTTTTTTGTAAAGTTTATTACTAATTTTCTTTCTTTATTTGTTACATTTACATAAAAAAGTATTTTTTTATTGTTTCAAAAATGTTGCCATGTTGTGGTTGTGTTTTTTTTTGTAAAATGTATTACTAATAAATTATTTTTATTTCTTTATTTGCTACATTGTTACATTGATTACCGGATTGATAATCAGTAATCGTTAATTGTCAATTCAGTCATGGCTTACTTAAAATTTAGATAAATTTAGACACCTAAAATAATTTGCTCTGAAAAATGAAAATATCTCGAAAACTAATAAATTTGGACATGGGGAATGTTATATAAAAATTAAAGTACGGTAATGTTAATTTTCATGAATGATATAAAATACAGGGTGTTCTATTTTTAACATTACTGAGAAAATAATGTACTTGCGTTTTGACTCATCCTGTATTTGATATAAAGAAAATTAGCAATGTCAATAAATCTTGAAAATTTTGATAATAAATAAAAATATATGGCATTAATAAACCATTGCTGTTGTACTTAGGAGGCTGACTCAGCCCCCCCCCCCACTAGAGTATTAAATTCCTGCTCAGTGGAACGAGCTCAAAATTTTTAGTTTGCGGAATATAAAAGCTCATAAATAGCTCATAAATCAGGGCTATTTGTTTTTTGATTTTTGCAAGTGGGGGGGGCCAGCTCAACACGGGTGAATTACACAACGAGCCATGGAACGTGCAATGCTGAACGTGAGCCTTCGACACCACATAACAAACCAACAAATCAGGCAACGATCAGGAGTTCAAGACGTCATCGAAAGAGCTACGACGCTTAAGTGAAACTGGGCAGGGCACTTAGCTAGAACACAAGATGGACGGTGGACAAGCCGAATACTGGAATAGAGGCCCAGAAACTACAAAAGAAGCCGAGGATGACCGACGATATAAAAAAAATAGCGGGAAACTAGCTACAAGCGGCAGAGTGTAGAGAACACTGGAAAGACCTGAGGGAGGCCTATATCCAGCAGTGGACTCGATTGGCTGATTGATGATGATGATTCAAGTTTTTCGACACGGAAGTGTACATACAGGGTGATTACTATAGCTCCGCTATAGTAATAGATAGCAATAAAAGTTAATAACAAAAATTGTAGCCAACTTTGAGCTTCACATTACAAAATTAGTTAGAATGTTACAGGTTGTTCGATAACACAGTGGCAGACCTAACTTATGTTTTTTTAAATAGAACACCCTATATTTTATTTTATATTCGTAATCCTGTTAACTTCTCCATCACAAAAATATAAAGGTTTGTAATGTTATACAGGGTATTTACAAAGTTATAACCAATGGTTATAACCAACAATGGTTTATTAAAGCCATATTTTTTTATTTATTTTCAAAATTTTTAAGAATTATTGATATTGCTAATTTTCTTTATATCAAATACAGGGTGAGTCAAAACGCAAGTACATTATTTTCTCAGTAATGTTAAACGGAACACCCTGTGTTTTATATCATTATTGAAAAGTAACATTAACATACTTTAATTTTTATATAACATTCCCTATGCCCAAATTTATTAGTTTTCGAGATATTTCCATTTTTCAGAGGAGATTATTTTAGGTGTTTGAATTTATCTAAATTTTAAGTAAGCCATGACTGAATTGGCAATTGAAGATTACCGATTATCAATCCGGTAATCAATGTAACACTGTAGTAAATAAAGAAATAAAAATAATTTATTAGTAATACATTTTACAAACAAAAACACAACCACTACATGCAACATTTTTGAAACAATTATAAACTATCTTTTTATGTAAATGCAACAAATGAACAAAGAAAATTAGTAATAAATTTTACAAAAAAAAAACACACAAACACAAAATACAATATTTTGTGAAGACAATTAAACACTACTTTTGTATGTAAATGTAACAATGTAACAAATAAAGAACGAAACATAATTTATCAGTAATACATTTTGCAAAAAAACATGTTTGAAAAAGTTAGAAGCTACTTTTAATAAAATATTTTTAATATTCAATTACATAAGGTGTTCAAAATTATCTCCTAACAGATTTATGTACGCCTAAAAACGATCATTGAATGAGCTACTTACTCTAAGGAGCATTTTTTGTAAATTAACACATCGAAATACACTTTGTATTCTATTTTTCATCTGATCCCTTGTTGTTGGAGGTATTTTATAAACTTCATTATTAACGTAACCCCAAAAAATCAGTGGCCACGCTACTGGTCCATTGAAAAATGAAAATATCTCGAAAACTAATAAATTTAGACATAAGGAATGTTATCAAAAAATTAAAGTACGGCAATGGTACTTTTCAATAATGATATAAAATACAGGGTGTTCCATTTAAAATTACTGAGAAAATAATGTACTTGCGTTTTGACTCACCCTGTATTTGATATAAAGAAAATTAGCAATATCGACCATTCTTGAAAATTTTGACAATACGTTAAAAAATATGGCATTAATAAACCATTGTTGTTTTGCTTATTTTTATTTATACAGGGAGTTGAACTTGTTACGATTTTCATATAAAATTGGTTATAACTTTGTAAATACCCTATATAACATAACAAACCTTTAAATTTTTGTGATGGAGAAGTTAACAGAATTTCGAATTTCAAATAAAATATAGGGTGTTCCATTTAAAAAAACATAAGTTTGGTCTGCCACTGTGTTATCGAACACCCTGTAACATTCTAACTAATTTTGTAATGTGAAGCTCAAAGGTGACTAAAATTTTTGTTATTAACTTTTATTGCTATCTATTACTATAGCGGAGCTATTGAGCTTTACCCTACTAATCAATCACCCTGTATATCTAATGTATAACTATTTTGGACATATAGATACAGGGTGTTTCAAAAATATGTCAAATATAACCAAATCCTCTTTTGGACCCGTAGGGCGTAGGAGTATAAACTATTTATATGTATTATTTACAAAAATTTCCATTCCTTCCTGTGTTTCGCCATTTCTTTCGTTGTGTGCCATATTTTGTCGTTCTGCTTCAATTTATTCCCAATTATCTCTTTTGTGTCGATCTTGTTTTCCCATATTCCCTGGAAAAACTCTTCAGCAACTTCCAGAGGAAAGCTTCCAATTTCTGACACAGTTATTTAACTCTATAATGAGATTAGGTCATTTCCCATCAGAACGGAAACTAGTACATATAACAATGATACTATAGCCAGGAAAAGAACCAGAAATGTACGGTCCTACCGTCCTATTAGTCTTCTTAAAGTGGTATCCAAAGTTTTTGAAAAGTTGACACTTACTAAGCTAATTCCTGTACTAGAAAACGAAAAACTGATACCACCACACCAATTTTGAGTTTATCAAACAACAAACAACATGGTGGTGCTATAGAAGGATTTTGAAAATACCATGGATCTAATGAGTTACAAATGCAGAAGTGTTAAGAAGACTCCAAAATATTGCAAGGTGATAAAGAACACCGAAAGAAGAAAGCTGGAATATTTAGGTCACATTACCAGAGGTGCGAAATATGAGATATTAAGGCTCATACTGCAAGGTAAAATTAAGGGTAAAAGATCCATAGGTAGAAAAAGAATTTTCTGGCTGAGAAACTTAAGAGAATGGTATAGTTGCAGCTCAGTAGATATTTTCAGAGCAGCCGCCAATGAGGTACAGATAGCTGCTGTGATGATAGCCAACCTCCGATAGGAGAATGAACTACAAGAAGAAGAAGAAACAACATTCAATAATACATACAATAGATAGGTACATAGAGTTGTAAAGATTACTGCCAGGCGGTATTCCTGAATATAATCCAGGCATTTGATACAATCTGACATAAAGGTCTCTTACTTACTTACTTACTTAGTCCTAAGCCTTTCTACCTTTAGGTGTAAGGCTAAAGGTCTCTTATGTAAACTAAAATATAATTTACCAACAAATTACTATATAATCCTAAAGTCCTATATCATCAACAGAAACTTCCAGGTAAAGTATCAGAATGAATACACAAACATACAGCAAATTCTCGCTGGGTTGCCGCAAGGAAGCGACTTCTGACCTACCGATAGATACAAATATCACCACCAGGGCCGCGTTTAGGTCAATTGACGCCCTAGGCAATTCTCTAGTAGCCGCCCTTCAAACATGTACCATTTTTGCGAAAAAAAATTGCAGAAATTTTTATTTAAATAAGAATACACTAAAAATGGATTTAAACCACGATGATTACCTACAATAGAAAAAATTGTCATTCCAGTTCGATCACATCAGAGACTTCTTTTCAAAAAAAGACTTTTCAAAAAAAATTTGTTCTTGACAATGAAATTTTCTTGATGGGAAATTATTTTTTATTCTTGACATTTTCGAAAATGACCTTTCAGCGGACTCGTTGGCAACAAATAAATGTGCATAGCAATGTCAAAATTAGGGAAAATATCTTTCAATCCACTTAGTGCAGTCACTGAAGGTTTTTACCTCCGATTTAGTTGAGCCTCCATCGATTTTCATGAAAATTGTTGAGTAGTTAAAGGATACCTCAAGGAACAAAGGTGACATGATGCCAACTTACGCTTTTACCGTGATGGTGAAAACTACCACTTTACGTGGTGGTGAAAAAAATAATACCATAATTCGATAGAGAGACAAATTCTAAGCAAAATTTGTTATATAAAGTTATTAATATAAATTAATACTTTTTGAGTTATCAAAGATCAAAGATTTTATTTTTTCGTAAAAAATGCATGTTTTAAAGCAAAGCTGTTTTTCACGTATAACTCAAAAACTTTAAGCTTTTACAAAAAAGTTATTATTATCAAAATTGAAGATAATAAAAATCTGAATACACTACTCACTAAAGAACTAAATTAATGTCAATTAAAAGTGAGTTATGGGTAATTGAATGTATATTTTTTCGACGAATACTCAAATCTATGTATCAAGCTTAAATAACGAGAAAACGATGCATTTTATAAAATATACCTGCTAAGCACTTGTCAAAGTACTTCGGAGTATCTATCAAATGAGCTTCAGTAAAAGTTAATAGCATCACAATTAAGCAAGTTATGATGAAAATAAGAGAACCCTTTAGAACTTTTTAGGAAAAAGTGACAAATAAAACATACGCCATTTCCACAAAAATCAAAATTTATAGTAATCTTTAGAAGAATTTCTTTATATGTATTTGCATAAGTAATGATTTCAATAATTTTGACCAGTTTAGAATGCATATTTTTGAAAAAAAGTAATTTAAAAAAATCAGAATTTTTAAAATTATCGTAATTTTCATTTTCTTTTGATAATAACTTCAAAAATACTCAATATACGTAAAAAGTGATATATGTATGACTAGTGATGTGAGTTGTAAAATTACATAACTTACGTTACATAAATTACACGTAACTTACGGTAATATTACATGATACCCGTAACTTAATGTAATTTATGTAATTTTTGGAATTTACGTAATTTATGAAATTTAACGTAACTTATGATAAATTTACATAAATTACCGTAATTTATGTAATTACTGGTAAAATTACATATATTATGGCAACTTATGCGCGCGCAATTGTCGTAAGTGCGGTGCGCCGGTGCCGGCGCGCGCGAACCAGTGGGTGCTATTACGCTCGTCGCTCGTTAGTCGTTCCTTAGTCTGAGTCAGGCAGGTTATGTTTACATTTCTGTTATTGTATGTGTAATGTGTATGTATAAGTTAGTTTTCGACTGTTCTTTCTCTATTCATTCACGCAGCGTTGGTTACTTTACATTTATTTATAAGGAAGCACAGAAACTATAAGGTAAGAAATATATTATTTCTACAAACAGCAAAACACGTGCCGGTGATGTCCATAGCAACCTTAGATTGGGAAACACAGGGGCGGGCCTATCGCATATCGACTGTACGTTAAATCTAACGCGCGTCATTTTATATGTGGCTACAGTACTTAATTCTGAATTCGGTTTACCAAGTTTTATTCGATTTTTTAGATTAGTTTACTGTACAATAACTATAAGAATGATAGGAGCAACGGGGTACTTGTGCATGTAGCATGTGTAATTGAATTACACTGACATAACTTACTAAATAAAAAATTTTGATAACGTTGAGGGCAAAATAATGTAGTTGTCCGATCCAGTATTCTGCTTATTCGAATTTCATTAAATTGTTACACAGATTCAATTTTAATCTTTCTTCTATTTAAGGATGCCTAACAATTTTTTATGCCCTCGTGCCCATCAAATACTTTGAAAAATAATGTTTTTTCCCTTCTTAATGTTTAAGTCTACCTGAATATTTTTTTTAGGTCATAAAACATGGTGAAACGTAAGACAGATATCTGGCTTTATTTTGAAGTGTTACCTGCGGGTTCTTCTAATCAAAAGACCATAAATGTGAGGTGTAAATTTTGCAAGAGTGTACATGCAAAAAATGCTACAAGAATGAAATCTCATCTTCAACAATGCACTTATGTGCCGCATATGATAAAACTTAAATTCAATATTTTAACTCCAAAGTCAAAGGGGAATCACTCTAAATTTCCATTTGAAACATCCATGAAAAAGATCACATCGGCAAAATTGGATAACGATAACACTGATGCTGCTTGTACATCATCAACGGTTTCCACAGCATCAACATCTGCTTCTGATAACATTCATGTGGAAACACCTGTTTGCACAAAAATCAACAGAATACAATCATTTTGTGATCGAATGACACACGAACAAAATAACGAATTGAATATTTTGCTTGCTAGAGCTATTTACACCAGTTCAGCACCACATTCAATTACCGAGAATGAAGATTGGAAATTGTTTTTTAAAAAAATTAGACCTTCATACACCTTACCATCGAGATATATGTTATCAAATCGTCTCCTGACCGAAGAGTACGAGCGAGTTGAAGTTCAAGTTAATGATAAAATTAAGCAAGCTGACAATTTATCATTGCAATGCGATGGTTGGTCCAACTTGCGAAATGAAAGTGTAATTAATTTCATTGTTACAACACCCGAACCGTTATTTGTCAAATCAGTACTAACAAAAGCAGAGAAGCATACCGCAGAATATATAACAAAATTAATGGTTGAAGTTCTGGAGGAGTATGGACCTAAAAAATTTTTCGCTATTGTGACTGATAACGCAAAGAATATGAGGAAGGCTGTGAGACAATGTGAAGAGATGTATCCCCATCTTGTATCATACGGCTGTTTAGCGCACACATTACATTTATTGTGCAGCGATATTTTGAAATTATCTTCAATAGAGACACATTTGTCACATATTATACATATCGTTAAAACTATTAACCAGTGTCAAGTACTGAGAGCTCAATTCACAGAAATAAGAAATGAGATGAAGTGTGGAGTGTCTCTTAGCCTACCTGTAAAAACAAGATGGGGTTCACATGTAAAATGTCTTCAAGATCTGACTAAATGCAAGTCCGTCCTACAACGTCTAGCAATATCTCCAGATAAAACAATTCAAGATAGAATACGCAGCGCAAAAGCAAATTTACTTGATGAAGGATTCTGGATAAATTCTAGCGCTCTTGTTGAATTGCTTAAGCCAATTACTGAAGCAATAACACGTCTTGAAGGAGATTCTTCGTCAATTCATTTGGTTTGTGAAACTTTCGCGAAAATCGGTAGTAACATATCTACTCATTTAGAATGCGTGAAACTAACGGATTGCGAAAAAACAGAAGCGATGGATAAATTTATATCAAGGAAGGAATACGCCCTTCAACCGATCCATTTTGCCGCAGACTTACTAAACCCTCGGTCTGTTGGTGCAAATTTATCATCAGCCGAAAGGATTGAAGCGATGAAATACATTACTACTATGTCAACCACGACCACGATAGAGATTGGTGATGAAGGAGTGTCAAAGATTACTGAGGATTTAGGAAACTATTTAGCTAAAACAGACTTTTTTGGCGAAACATTTTTATGGAACATACTCGATAATGTCTCTTTGGTTACATGGTGGAAAGGATTTTGTGGACATTCATGCCTCTCCAAAGTTGCAGTCAGGATATTGACAATGCCGTGCACTTCTGCGGCAACAGAGAGAAGCTTTAGCTCCCAGAGCAGCATTCATACGAAGAGAAGAAATCGCCTAACAACTCAAAGGGCAGCAAATTTAAATTATATACAATATAATTCAAAATTGCTGAAACGTTCACGACAACATCACATACAAAGTCAATATCCTATAGAAGAGACTGTACAGAACAACGTTTCGATAGAAGGTAGAAACTTACAGAAGGAGATAGAAGTAATTGAAAACCATATTTCCGAAGAGGAAGAATTAGACGAGGTAATTTTAAATTTAGGCATTTTTTAGATATGTGATATGTGCATGTGATATATGCAGTTTGCTTCTTTTCCGATTTTCCAATGCATTCCACCGTTTTCGAATAAAAAATTATAAATCTTATGTTTTCAGACAATATCATCATGGCATTCAAATACAACAGGAAATGGAAATTCCGACGATGATTTTAATTTTGCTGACTTTGCAATGACCGATGATGAAATTGATCAAAGAATGGAAACTAGGGAACAGAGACCAGCACGCATTTTGAGACAAAGCAAAGTGAACATTTTAGAAAACGTCTTAATGAAATCGGTAAATTAGTGTAAACACATACATATTTATTGTTTATATTCCAAAATTATCAATTTCAGGGTAAAGGCACAGAACAACCCCAAAAAAAAACGGAAGTCGAGAAGGATACTTCAGATGCCGAAAACAAGGTAGTTAGATCTGTATATATTATATTATAAACCCATTATTTTTACTCTCTATGTTTACACTTTCCTATTTAATTTCAGGATGCAGTTCTGGATTTGCCGGAGATAAAAAAAATTACACAAGGCTCATTGGAAGAGCAAACAATTGAAACTTCGACGTTTTATAACAAGAAGGTCTCCAGTTGTCTGCGAAAAAGGAAGTTGTGATTTATAAAAGCCGCTTAAAACAAAACTAAAGAACCTATGTTTTCATTTCTTTATTATTTGTATGTATTTCTTATCCACTTTTCTTTATTTCATAAGTATGTAGTTACTTTGTGTTTATTATATTCAATATGAATGCAAACAATTGATTTTTTAATACAATGAACATAAATTACATAAGTTACATAAATTACATCTGGTTTGTAATTTTTGGGTAATTTTACACGTGTAACTTACAATTTCTGAAATTACACGTAATTTCACATCGCTATGTATGACCAAATTTTAGTTTTTTCTGTATAAAATATTTTACCTTTTTACTATTTCTGTAGGATAAAAAATAAGCGAGATAGAAACGTTTAAAGCTTAAATTTTGCTGCGAGAACCATGTAAGCGGGGCCATTTAACCTTTTATTTTTAAAAAAGTAAGGGGTCTAAATGATTAAATTCAACGTGGTTTAATAGCCATTAAAATTAACTTTCAAATGGTTTTTAGGCAAACCTGATATCTTAACAACTAACGGAATTATTAAAAAAAACAATAACTTGTTTGGAAAAATTTTTAAAAGATAAGTTTTGAAAAATATTATGTGCATAAATTTTAATGCTATCATCAACTTTTTCTATCAACCGGGGGCTCATTTGATAGAAGTACTTTGACAAATGTTTAATAAGGTTATGTTATAAAATGCATAATTTTCCCGTTATTTAAGCTTGAATACTTAGATTCGGGTACTCGCCGAAAAAAATATACATTCAGTTACCTATAACTCACTTTTAGTTAACATTAAAAGGTTTTTCTTGTAAGGAGTTTATTTCGTTTTCTATTAGATTTAATTTTGGTAATAATAACTTTTTTGTACAATCTTAATAGTTTTTTTTTATTTATGAAAAGAGTTATTTATGAAAAATCGATAAAAAATATGCATTTTTCTCACGACAAAAAAAAACTTTGATCTTTAATAACTCAAAAAGTATTAACTTATTTTAATAACTTTATGTAACAAATTATGCTTAGAATTTCTCCCTCTATCGAATTCTGGGGATATTTCTAATAAAATAATTTTCAGCCCCGAGAAGAGGTGGCATCCATCCCCAGGGTAAAAGCTCAAGTTGACACCATGTCACCTTTGTTCCTTGAGATATCCTCTAACCACTCACCAATTTTCATGCAAATCAATGGAGGTTCAAAGAAATCGGAGGCAATAGCTCATATCCACCTTCAGTGACTGCACTAGCTCTTCTTTAAATATTAAGATATGTCAATTGGTGATTTTATTGTGGTATCCAAATGACCCTTTAAGTGAATGCATTCATGTATGAATGATGTATCTTGGTCGTCTTTATTTTGTATCAGATTTTCAGCTTCTTTAATAATTTCTTCATTGCTTAATTTTGGCAAATCTGTTAATAACACGAAAACGTTGATAAATAAGTCGATAAGATTCCAGATGTCTATTCAGGTCTCTTTTCAGAGTGTCGATTATAACATAGAATGTGTGGATTTCCATCTCATCACTAGCTGAAAAGTTTAGTTCATCATCGGCCCCCTCGTCAAATTGAATTTCTCTTTCTTATTTCTTTATATGTTTTATTTGGGCACAATTTTTTGGCTTCCTTGCGGTAAAGTAATTTGATAGAGATTCATACTCTTTAATGACAGAACTTAGATCCATAATGTTTATATACAAATATTTTTTGTACGGTATTTTTGTCGCCCTCTCATAATGTGCCGCCCTAGGCAACTGCCTATATTGCCTAATGGATAAAGTGGCCCTGATCACCACAGCCATATTTGCGGATGATAAAGACAATACTATCATCTAACAAAAATCCCAAAATAACTTTAGAGATTCTACAAAATAACTTATCCTAGAAAATACAACAATGGATGACAAAATGGACAGCCAAAATAAATGAAAACAAATCAAACGAGGAAGACAAATAAAAACAAAAACTGCCTTTCCCCCCGAAAACAAAACACTACACCTAAACATTTATAATACCACGCGTAAGGAAACATGTCCGACTGTATACTTAAACGGTAAAGGAATCCCACAAGAGGGTGAAGTCACATATCTAGGATGTACTTGGACAGAAGATTAAACTGGAGGAAGCATATATTTGCTAAGCGAAAACAACTGGGTCATAAGTTAAGGACCATGTATTGGTTTGGTTGTTATGTAGAAAATCAAAACTGTCAACTAAATAAACTATTAATCTACAAATCCATCCTGAACCCAGTTTGGACTTAATTCCCATATAGAATCCATGATTCTATATGGGAATACTAGCAGTGACGGATTTACCACTAGGCCGACTAGGCCGCGGCCTAGGGCCGCAAGCAAAAGGGGGCCGCTATATTACTAAACATGTGATACGATAATTTAGAACGTTTTGACAAGCGTAGCAAAACATTGCAAAAAAACCGCTACAGACTGAATATGACTTGCAACATATACAAATCTCTAAAGCAGTACCGATTGAGTCTGAGAGACAACTTTGATTCCTATAAAAAAAGAGGAAAACAGTTGTCTAAAAATGAAACCTATATTCTTGAAATAAAAAGACACCTGAAAAGAAAAGCTCTTCCTGGCAAAGACAAAGAAGATGAATCCACTGAACCCCACTTTAATGGCAAAGAAGACTTAAAGATCAATACATTCAATGTTATACCTAATTGACAGGCTTTATTCAGAATTGAATGCAAGGTCCGAAGTTTATTTCAGTCTTAATGAAGAATTTGGATTTTTAAACAGCTTATCGTCAATTTCCAATGAAGAAATGAGGGAAAAAAGCTTCTACTTTGGCTAAAAAGTATCGAATCCACATGATGGTGACTTTGGAGAAGAGTGTGTTACAGTTCAAAGGCTTTGTTGAAGGATATTTGATGAAGAAAGAGAAGCTCATGTGACGTGAAGTTATGGGGGACCGCTCGGGGTAATTGGACATAGGGCCGCAAGCACCCTAAATCCGGCACTGAATACTAGGAGTTCCATAGTTCATAACCAATGAAGCCATCCATCAAAACGCCGGACTAACATACGTCAAAGATGACATCAAAAAGTGCGCGAAAATATATACATCCGTGAAAATACGTGCATCCGAATGTGTTCACAAAAAGATCAGTGAATAAATCGCATACAGTTTGAAGGTTAAAACGAAAAGTTCCGTTAGAATTAATTGATTAATGCTAAATGGATATAAATATGTGTCATAAATATATTCCAATATTGCAGACTAAGTTTAAAAAAAGGGATGCATCGCTGGATGCCTCCCTACATGTCATAACAAATTGTCAGTCCTATTATTATTTCATTTCCCATAACAAATAATATATCTACAATATAGATATTACAGAGAGGTTCTAAATTATGGAATAGATTCATTTTTTCGAGAATAGGCCATTTTGGAGAAAAATCCCGAGACAGGTCAATTTTTATTTTTAAATTATGAATTTTTGACATATATGACATAATAGTGACGTCATGCTTTTGGGCCTGATGACCCAGTCCCATTATAAAAAGTCATCTATTACGTCAATACGCCCAAATGGAAGACGTCACTATTATGGCCTATATGTCAAAAAGTCATAATTTAAAAATAAAAATCGACCTTTCTCGGGACTTTTCTCCAAAGTGGCCTATTTTCGAAAAAATGAATTTATTCCGTAATTTAGAACCTCTCTGTATATTACATATCTATTTACTTTCTCCAAAAGATTAACGGACCACCTTAAAAATGGGTCATTTTTGATGTCTCGAATTTCCTAAACCTGTTTTCCGATTTAAGTGATTTTTTTAATATGCTATAGTCTTAGTCTTTAACAACATCGCTGTAATAATATTGTTGCTAGACTAGCCATTGTATACCGGGTGTACAAATCAAACTGTGATTTTTTCTCAAAGTTCGTGTAACCCTGTGGAATATTCTAGCATTCATAAAATACTGAAATTAAAACCCAATTATAGCCTCACGTTTTCTTAAAATTCTGTTTTTTGATACATTCGATTATGTTTATATTTGATAATAAAAAAAGTTAGGTACTTTAACAACTAGCCTTGTTAATTAGTATGGCAAACTTTAATGGGTAATTCTTTATGAAAAAATAGTGACAGTTTGCTTTATAAACGTATGTCCGCAAATGCTTCGTTTCCAAGATAGGGGGTGTTTTTTCTTACAAACTGACGATTTATTTATTGCTCTAAAACCGGTTAAGATATGCAAATGAAATTTGGTGGATTTTAAGAGGTATTAATTTTCCCAATTAGGAAGTTAATAATCACCATTGGCGCGCATACTGGTCAGATTACCCGTATGCGCACTAATAGGGAATATTAAATCCTTAATTGTATGTCAAAAAATGCTACATAACTACCTCTTAAAACCCACCAAATTTAATTTGCATATTTCAACCGGTTTTAGAGCAATAAATAAATCGTCAGTTTGTAAGAAAAAATTCAATACCCCTATCTTGGAAACGAAGCATGTTGTGAACATATTATGTTTATAAAGCAAACTGCCATTATTTTTTCATGCAGAACTATCCCTTAAATTTTGTCGCACTTATTTAGAAACACCCTGTATTGATGAAGAACATGGCTAATTGTTAAAGTACCTAACCTTTTTATTATCCAACGTAAGCGAATGAATAAAAAGCAAAATGTTACAAACACCCTGAGGCTATAGTTGGGTTTTAATTGAACTGTATGTGTCTGTTTTATTTAATTTAAGTATGATTAATTATTATATGTTGATCTTTTCCTGCTGTTGAGGATTTTTCCTGCAAGTTGTCATTATTTTTCTAGTAGGTATTTTTACTTATCAAATTTTTAAATATATGCCCACCCCTATTGTTGCATGTCTCATGTCCATATATTCAGCAGTTTGGGTATCTTGTTTTTGTTAATTACTATTATTCATCTGTTATGATATTTTCATGATCACTAAGAGCAGTTACGTGAGATCATTTATCAGGAGATTCAAAATTGCATGTACTACATCTTCCAAATTCCTATGTTCTGACAGTCGCGTTGAAGACTCTATTAATTGTTCTAAAAATTATGTGCTGTTGCCATGTGTTGTTTGTACCGTTAAAACTTATTATGTAAGTTCACACATGTGTCAGATATTGCAGAAAAAATGATTAAAATACAATTAGGATTATTCATGCGAAATCCGTCAAGGACACAATAAGACTAAAATCAAAGAAATAACAAAATCGGCGCAAACACTTTACATAGAGCAAAGAAGAAAAACCAATGAAACATTACGAAACAAAAAGAAAATTTTATGAAGATAAGTTGAATAATATAAAAAAAACTATAAAACTAGGTAATCTAAGTAGAAATCTTGAATGGGTTGCATGTGAGAGTTCATTTTAAATGAAGTAAAAGTCAGACTTACTCTCAATCTTTATTATAACTTCCGACGACCGGTTTCGCTCTTTAAAATATGTAGAGCATCTTCAGGTCAAAGGTAACAAGTTACAAAATGCTACAAATAAAAAACCAGAGTTAGAACAGTGTCTGGTTGTAAAAGATGCTAAAGATCCATAAGATCAAGCCAATGTTGAATAACATACATAAAAGTAGCGAAATAGCAGACAACTGCCTATGCATGCAAAAACGGGGGGTGGTAAAAACGTCCCCAAACTCACAAACACAGGCAGACGTATGCCATATATAATCATGCAATTATAACGTGTCGTACTTACATTCGGATACAAGGAGCTACTAACTCAGTATTCATTTTCATGATGTTTCTGTTAAAGTTATGTTAAAGGGATATGGTGGAATAGACGGAGGATGCAGCAAAGGTAAATAAAAATATTTACCTTTAACCATGAAAGTTTCTTTCGACCAATCCATCTCTTTCCCTCCACTCCACCTTAGGAAGGAAATACACAAAAGACTAATGTCAGAAAATCGTTGCATGTACATACATACACATACCTATGCACTCAATAGAATACTCAGAAGCAAAAATATATCCAAGTCAGCTAAATTAAGAACGTACAAAACTCTTACAGAACCAATAGTTATACGTGTACCTCAGTAATCTGGACTATGACAAAAACTAAGCGATTAATGACAAGTCTTCTTCTTCTTCTTCTAATGGCGCTACAACCCTTTTTGAGTCTTGGCCTGCTTGACAATGTTCTTCCATTGTGCACTGTCGGATACTTTCCTTCGCCATTGCCCGATGTTCATGGTTTTAAGATCCCCCTCTAGGTCGGCGTCGTCTATCTATCTTTTACGGGGCCCTCCTCTTGTTCTATTTCCTTGGAGCTTCCATCTCTGGATTACTTTCACAGCTCGATTATCTGGCACTCCTTCTAAGCGACCAAGCCAGTTTAGTCTTTGAGACTTTACAAATCTAACAATATCTGCGCTCTGCATTAGTTCATTCAGCTCGTGGTTCATTTTAATTCTCCACGAACCATCGCTGCAATGTGCTGGTCCAAATGTCTTCCTTAGTTCAATGATAAGTATGGGAATTAAAAATATGTACTTCGAAGGATATTTGGGGGAAAAGTGATAAACAATCAGTGCAACGGCGTAACCAGGATGATCCTAAGGGGTTACAACTACTGGAGGGTCTCTGGGGGATATGGAATAGTAATGGTGTTAAGCGTATAGAGCTCAAAGCACATCCCAATGAGGGGGTCTTATAACCCCCAAAACCCCCCTGGTTACGTCACTGATTAGTGGGCACGTGAACAAAATTATGTGCAGTTGTCATGTGTTGTTTGTACCGTTAAAACTTATTATGTAAGTTCGCACATGTGTCAGATAGTGTAGAAAAATAATGAAAATACAATTAGGATTATTCATTCGGGATCCATCAAGGACACAATAGGATTAAGATCAAGAAATTGACGTGGCGCCAACCACACGTTCTATCAGATCGCTAAATTGGGTGGGATTACGACGCTATGGGACGTGACACACGGCGCGAGTGCTCTAGACTCTAGGTCAATGAAACAGTGAAGAAGGTGATAAGATCAGGTAATCGAGATCTTGCGTTGGTGAGTTGAGTTCAACTTTCAATTATTTTTGAAGAAAATGGCTAAACGTGTTAATGATAATTTGATATGTATATACAAAAAATTGTTACGTTCTATGTAACGAAACAGTTTATTTATTTTACATTTCTCTAATTTTCTATCAGTGGCGTACTGAGCATGCGGAACCAGGGCCCGGGCCCCGCAGGGGCCCGCTCTAACATGTTTTTTGATTCTTTTGTTTCTAATATTTTGGGGACATTTTGAAATATTACACAAGTACAGACTAGGAAATGTAACTGCCTAATAAATTTTAATTTTTGTAGGTACTTATAGAGAAAACCGAAGAATATCTATTCATCAAAAAATTTGAAAACACTACGCTTTTGTGGTTCCTTGCTCGTTTTACCTGCTCCGAAGCCCTTGTTTCAACACTTTTAAAGACTAACCGCTGGTGCTGCCTACACGTGCTAACTCAAACACTTGTATTTTTTATATTATGAATAAATTGTAGGTAAACTACAGCTGCTTCTGCAAGGAAGCACTCGGAAACTGATCAATACAAGTTTTATACGGTGGGTCATAAAAATAATAATCCCAATACAATTAGCTCGATGTTCGATACTCGTGTTTATGGCACCCGCATCATTAACCTGTAGGTAGTTCTTTAACTGAAATTAAATTCTTAATGTACCTACAATATATTAGGTATAGCGGCAAGGATAATAAGGATAAATGTAGACACTAAATTCTTTTTAAGAAAATCCCGTCCTTTGATAAAAGATATCAACCGCACCGCTATCCAAGATTTTCTTTATATTTTTTTATTGACCCGTTTTATCTTCCTAGAGGTTTGAATCTATTTTGTTGGTATAAATTTCATTCCAATGTTCGTTTTTTAAAAGCTGTTTTAGTTTTCCGATATTAAGGTTTTTAATTATGACTGGAGATTTAGATGTAGAAAATTTTTGCGATTCAATATTTATAAAAACGGCTGGCGTAAAGTGTTCAGTCATGTCAGTACGAAAAACGATAGGATTAATATTAACTTACTGTTTTAATAGTCCATTGTTTTTTAAAAATGTTTTTAACATTAGAAGTAAGTAAGTTGCGATCAAAATAATATTGGTATCTTTTTTATGGTTGGTAAAAAAAATCGTGAAAATCACCCTAATTAGGATTCGAAATGAGATTAATCGTTACCACTTCACAAATTACTTTACTTATGTATTGTTTATACGACATATAAGATTCGTTGGTTCAAAGTGCTTATTTTTGAAAAGACTGTAGTTAAATGGGCTTCAACGAGTAACTAATCACGAGTGTATTCAAATTTTGAACAGCCATATCTTCTATAACCAATTTTTGTCTTCTGGAAAACAAAATACAAACTAAAACCAAAATATTCACAATAGTAAAACTTATATTTTTTACTAGTTGAGATTTTTGGTATCTCCAATAAGTGTTTAATTAAGAATAACGCTCTGTTTTATAATAAAGTTAAAGTGCACTTTAAATTTTAAGTTGGTACCTTTATCAATAGAATTGTAATACACATTAAGGTGAACTTTAGTTAATGTTCACTTTAAGTTGATTATGAAACCGGGCGTTAGTCAGGTTATCCAATTCCGGACTTGTCTTGAACGTACGTTTTTCACCCTCGAGAAGGGGTGTAACTCACCCCAGGGCAAAATAGGTATTACTTTTTTAGCTACGTGTATGCCAAATTTCATCTTAATCCGAGCTGTTCTTTAAAATTTACAGCAAAAACCCTGAGTAAATGGACTATAATTAGCTTGAGTTTTTATAAATACATATATGATATATTTTATGATATAAATATCTTCTTCTTCTTCTTCCTTCTTCTATGTAGGCTTTAAAGCCTGTTTCTTCTTCAATATTAGCCTCCTAAATTGTCTAGGTTATCGCATCATCTTTTTCTTGGTCTGCCAATACTTCTTCGTCCATTTGGTGACTTATCTCGTACTATCCTATCCTCTGCCATTCTACTAATGTGTTCGTTCCACTCCTGTTTCCGTTTTGTCACCCATCCATTTATGTCTTCTACATTGCATGATCTTCTTATGTTTTCGCTTCTCTCCCTATCCAACAGAATTTTCCCTGATATTCGTCGGAGTATTTTCATCTTTGTTGTTTCTAGTAGACGTCTCGTTTTAGATGTGTCAGGTCTTGTCTCCGTCGTGTATGTCAATATAGGTCTAATTGCTGCTTTATAGATTCTTGCTTGTGTGTCTTGTCTTAGGTGTTTGTTCTTCCAGATTGTGTCATTAAGAGATCCCGCCGCTTTACTTGCTTTTAAGCTTTGTTGTCGTACTTCCTCTTCAACATCTCCTTAACTAGTTACATCTATTCCCAGATATCTAAACCTTGCTTCCTGCTTTATTATTTTCCCATCAATTTCGATTTTACATCGTAATGGGTATTTAGATGTTGTTATACATTTCGTTTTTTCTGCTGATATTATCATATTGCATTTCTTGGCTGTTGTATTGAAGATGTGTGTTAATCTTTGGAGATCGTCTTCTGTCTCAGCGATTATTGCGGCGTCGCGTCGTCTACATAACATAATATTTAGATTTCTTAATTCCCCATTCCGTAACCATGACCTTTACGTACTGCTTCTATTATTTCGTCCATTATTATATTAAAGAGCAGTGGGCTAAATGAGTCACCGTGTCTGACTCCGCTTTGTACTGGTATAAACTGCGTTAGTTTTCCATTTATCTTTACCTGTATTCGATTATGAAAATAGATGTTTTCGATGGTTTGTATAATATTGATTGGTATGTTTCTTCTATACAGTAAATGTAAGACGTCTTCGACTTGGATGCGATCGAAAGCCTTTGTCAGGTCTATAAAACATAGATATACTGGTTTATTGTACTCAATGGCCTTTTCTGTTATTTGTCTCAGTACAAATACGGCGTCTACGCAGGATCTTCCGGATCTGAATCCTTGTTGTTCATCTGATAAAGTTGTTAGTTTATTGATTTTGTTGGTTAGGACTTTTGTGGTTAGCTTAAGTGCGGTGTTCAGTAGATTTATACCTTTATAATTGTTGTGGTCTTCTTTGTCTCCTTTCTTGAACATTGGTATCATTATGCTGTTTCTCCATGTGTCTGGTATCTTGCAGTGCAATATTAGTTTTTGTATAAGTTTTGTCATCTCCAGGGTTATACTGTCTCCTCCGTATTTTTGAAGCTCGTTGATTATTCCGTCTGGTCCTGGTGACTTTTTGTTTTTGAGTGAATTTATGGCTATCTCTACTTCCTGAAAACTGATGTTTTATTTATAAAATATACTTTTCCGGACCCGATTGTAGGGAGCAAAGTTGTACTTTTCCTCCCTAGGGAGGAAAAGTAAAAGTGACGTCATGGTATTTCATTCATGAAATATAACTTATTGACGCCCTGTAGAATATCTATTTTCTATTACGTAAGTATCTATACATTTCAACGTTTATTTATAAAACACCCTGTATTTTGCAGAATGGTAAAAAACAGTAAATTGTTATTTTGATTTAACAATGTTTACATTAATAATAGTATTATATTATAATATCATTATATTTGACAGTTGACAGTTATATTGTACCTACTTGTTAATTTTAGTTTTAATAAATTTTGTTGGTTAGTTACACATAAATAAATTAAGTAAAAATGAAAAAATGACTTGTTATTTGAGGAAGTTGGAAAAACCATATGTATAACATGGGAGCAAAGTGCCTTTTCCTCCCTTGAATGATTCTTCATTCTCCCCTGAAACTTCATTCTCGGGAGGAAAAGTAGCACTTTCCTACCTTGTTATACAAATAGCTATTTAATGGTGGGCCCAAGACCTATAGGTCTGTTGTGCGTATACAGGGCCCCCGCAAGGCTGATTGGCGCCCGCGTGCGAGACATATTTTAGCGCCCTTTAAATATACTATAATATGTATAAAACTGATAAATATTTTTGAAAAATTTAAACCCAGAATGAAAGACTACATTATTACTGAGGCCAAAAGTCACTGAAAACTTCTATAATGTTTGTTTTAATAAGTTACAGGGGTGAAAATAAAAGAGAAAATTTAGTGTAATTTTTAATAATTGCGAACATTTAATTAAAAAGAAACTTTTTATTTATTTTAAGGGACTTTCGGCCCTCGGCAATAACGTTGTCGTTCATTCTGGGTGTACATTTTTAAATGAATACATTTAAAACATATTGAAAATTTTGACAGGCGACATTTTGCGCCTTTCCCCTTAAATTTTTTGCAACATTAATGAAGCACCCTATATATTAAATTAAAAATATACATTTAAGTAAATAAACAATTATATTTTGTCATTTCAAAGTTTCCAAACAAATTTTATACAGGGTGTCTACATAGCTAGGAACCATATGGGAAACTGTTTTATTAAGTATTAATTTTACGAGAAAAAGTTATTCTTCATAAAAAGTTCTGCATTGTCTAGAACTCAGAATGCAACCATCAAATAGTAAATTATATGAATCTTATACGAGGTATGTCAAAAAATATGAAATTCGGTCAAGAGCAAAGTACGTTTAGTTTTCACAATATTGAAAAGTTATTATGAAAATTTGTTCAGCATTTAAAACTATGTTTATGCATATATGCCATTACATCATTCTAATTGTCGCTCTGAGCGTTAACAAAGTGTCAAAGTAAAATCGACCGACCTGCTCATGGTGGCGGTTTTTTGAAATTTTATCAGGACGCTTTGTGTATGTTTAAATAAGACATTTAAAAAAATGCCGTGTCCCGCTAGTGATATTATGTATTAATATGAACAGAAAATAACAACGCACTTAATCTGATATAAATTCTTCTATTTCCAATATTGATTATCAGTTTGATTTTGTATACATAACCTCACTATCGCAGTTTATGTCAATAAATCTTTATTAACGAAAAAGAAAATATTTTTGTTGCACTATAAATTACAGTATACATTAATAACTAATGAATTCTAACAATTGTATTCGGTTATTATCACTACAAAATAAAATATTCAAGTTTAACAAAATAATCCCATAAGACTCAATGTTAAAACGTCCTGACAAAATCTGACAGCGTGTCACGTGACTGTAAGTAGAGGGGAGACGCACGGAGCCAATTGTGATCTGGAAAGGCTCTTTAGTTTTGATCGAAACTCATATATTTTTACATATATCTTATATAAAATTGAAAAAAATTGATATGATTTGATGGTTGCATCTTAGATTTTAGACCATGCAAAGCTTTTTAGAAAGAACTTTTTATCTTACATTAACTGTACTTTTCAACAATGCCCTTTTCATTTATTAGAAATAATGTGATAAGTCTTTTATTATTAATAATTAGCCCTTTTCAGTTATTACAAATAATGTGAAAACTCTTTTATTATTATTAATTAATTAATCAATAACAATAAAAGAGTTATCGCATTATTCGTAATAAATGAAAAGGGCGTTGGGTATCTGTAATTTGAGAAATTTCAATTAAAAGGATGTAATTGCATATTAAAACATAGTTTTTAATTAATTCCGAACAAATTTTCATAATAATTTTCGATATTGTGAAATATAAGGTACTCTTGATCGAAATTCATATTTTTGATACTCATAAGATTGACACAATTTTATATTTGGTTGCATTTTAGTTTTTAGACTATGCAAAGCATTTTATGAAGAATAAATTTTTACCGTAAAATTAATAATAAAAAAGTCTCCCATATGGTTCCAAGTTACGCAGACACAATGTCTTAATTATTTTCTTTTTTTTTTTTCAAAATAAATTGTGGATTTTATTAGAGGAAACCCGATTATAACTATTTAAAGTGAAGTATTATTATTCTATGTAATGATTATGATACTGACCATTTTCACAATTAATTTAATTTCCACACCACTTTTAAACCTTTCACTGCAGGAAACCACCCGTTCAACAGTAACAGTAAATAATGTTTGTGCCTAATAAACGCATAGACAAGAAGGGAAAAGATACTTAAGTCAAATAAATAATCATAATTCATAGGGTATTTGTTTACTTAAGGGTAATTATCATAAATTCGAGTAAAAGATTCACTTTATACCAGTAAAACTGCTTGTTCCAGCAAGTTGTGTTGTTGTTGGAGTAAAACTGCTAAGTTGCGTTTTATGGGTGTTATTTATGTTTCTACTCGTCAAGGAGTGTGATTTGATGTTTATTTCACTATTTTGAGTTCCGTTTTAGTTTACAACATAAAATCGATTGGATGGTATGCCAAGCGTAATTCAATTTACTTCAAAGAAAAAAATTAGGAAGGAACAACAAAATGTAATATATTTTTGACGGAGAAGTTCAACATTTCATGACGGGAAAAATTATTTTTTCAGTAATAACATTATTTAAGTTTTGAGATTTCTCTAGCTGTTCATGAAATAATTAAAATTGTATATAAAAAATGATTATCTCATTTAAAATAAATATTTCTTATTTACCAAACCTTTGGTTTGGCGCCCCTTTGGGGTTACGCCCGCGTGCGCCGCACGCGTTGCACGCCCGGTTACGGGGGCCCTGTGCGTATAAATAAAATAAAAATATATATTAGTTTTCAATAACCCAAAGTAAATGCATTTAAAAATAAATATATACATTTTTCTTTCAATAAATAGTGCTTGTGCATAAATAATATGATAAAATATAAATATGGTAACAATATGCATGCAACTTACCATTATTTGTATCCAGTTTTCTGTGGAAGAACGGCAGCCTCTATATTTCACCATAAGTCCAACATCCTCACTCACGGGATACCGTAATTCGAAAAAATGTCTAATAAAGTCACTACACGAGGTATTATCTATATTTTTTTATGAATTATGTAACTACCGTTGATTCCCTCTATAACGAACACTGATAATACGACGTTTTGCTTATAACGAGGTACGTTAGGTGTCCCATGAAATTCCTATTGAGCTATAACCCTCTATAACGAGGCATATTTGGTTATAACGAGGAAAAATGAAATCGAAGAATATGTTTCTTTACCTGTCTTTAGCGCATTAATTGCTATAAATATATACCCCAACTGCCTGTACATAGAAATTCCCAACATCTGTGTTATTATCGAGGCTAATGCGGTAATAAACTCCGCCGCCTGTAATAAACTTATTTCTGTTTACCTATCGAGCGATATTGACTATTGTAGGAAATTTACAAGTGAAGAGTACAGGGGAAAAACAAGGAATGTCACTTTTGCATTAATGCTGGATTTTCTCGCCATGCGGTAGCAAAAACTGAGTACTATTGACTATTTAGGCTATCGATTCAGGACAATAAACAGAAAGATCAGTCTATATAAATTTTCTAAGAATTTGTATCCAGGCGAAGGACCAGGATTGTCCGCACGCCATTGAACAAAAATAAGGAATATTAGCAGTTTTTGAAGTTATACTTCTTTAGGCGCGATTGAGATTGAGGGTGAATTTATATTGATCTGCGCGCATGCGCACACCGACAGTTTGGTATTAGTCTTTATACGGGCTCTGATTGGGTGTTGAAATGATCTGTCAGTAATTGTTCAATATGGAGGTTATCGGTAAACAAAAATGTTGTATAATATATTAGTTTTTATTGTTGTGAGGACAGAAATAAAATCAAATTTATAATTATAGTGACTTTTTAAATAGTTTTGAAAAGCCACAGGTACGTAATTCTAAATGTTTCAGTTGTATTCCAATAAAAAATTATCTTCATACCTATTTGGAAAATGTAAAAAGAATAATGTACTTATTACCTAGTACTTGCTATGCTATATCCCTAGTAGGCAATGCTTTAATTTACATAATCTGATTACGAACAAACTTTCTACAAATTTTCATCTAATGTATCGTTTTCTTACTCTATATATTGTTGTATTTTAATTCGACAAAAATCAAAGTAATAAAAATTCATATAAACAAAATGTCAAAAAGTTGTTCAGTTTGTGTATATTCCCACATGACGTATACGCGAAGGTGGTGCAGTTTGAAATCGCTTCGACTCTCGTACGGCGGGATACACGGGAAGTAGGTTCAAGCCCCAATGCAAGTTATATAATTTTTTTATTTTTTTATAGATTTTATGATTGTAAGTATATTATTATATAATTTTTTTCACAAAAAACCTTTTTAATTAAAATTCTTGGCAACAATTATTGTTCAGAAATCATTTGTGGCATTTTTCAATGTGTTTGTGTGTGTTTTATTCTTTTATTTTTTTAATTTTTGGTATTGTTTTAATAAAAATTTTTAGAAAGTAGTAGAGAAACTGTTTAAAGTACATATATTGATTTCGTTGAAATCATATAATAGAAGTATAACTTCTTACGTGCGTACAAAGTACACACATTCTTTTTTGGTGCATTATTAAATTAATAAGTTAATATAGATTCATATTATATTAAGATTATACAATAAGAATTACTAGAATTCCGCTAAGAATCTCGTAAGTAGTTTTTAGATATCATAAAAATTAAACCTTTATTGGTATTTATCCCAATATATATAAAATGCATAAAATGTGACCTTCATTGTTTTTCCCCTGTACTTTTCAATTTATGATGGCGAAGTCTCATTGTTCACTGTTCAAGTCGACCATCGACACCTAATAAACTACGTAAGAGGAAGAGGCATCAAAACATTACAATATTATTGTTGCCTGATATAACGAGTTCCGCTTATAACGAGGTAATTAGTCCGCCACTTCAGTCCTTGTTATAGAGGGAGTCTACTGTATAAACAAAACAAAAAAAGATTTCTCTAGTGTGGACTTAAACCACTAAGTCTGGAGTAGTATGCCGGAATGCTAATATCAACGTTATGAAAATTTCTTAAAATGTTTAATGGTGAAAATATGGATTACAATGCCATTTAAATGGCATTGACACAGTGGGAAGAGAGTTTGGCCTACTAAACATAAACTGTTCAAAAACAAAATACATGGTGTTTAGCCGTTTGGCACATTAAGATTCACGGTTATATGTTGAATGTTGATGGTCATATAATTCAAAGAGTACCCAGTTTTAAATATCTTGGTTGCCATATTACTGAACAACTACATCCAGATAAAGAGATAAAATGTAGAATCGAGATAGCCCGCACAAAACTTTTAAAAATGAGATCATTCTTCTGCAATGAACTTGCAACTTCAACTTCGAAAGCGCATAATTAAATGTTACATTTGGTCAGTTCTCTTTTACGGTGTCGAAGATGAACATTAGAAATATCCACCATTAATTGGGAGGCCTTTGAAATGTGGCTGCACAGACGTACACTAAAAATACCATGGACGTCTATGCTGACAAATAGTTTAAGAGAGTGCTTAAGAGACAGTGCTTAAGAGACAGTCCTTAAGAGAGTGATTGCTCCTCGCGAGCTGCTTGATAAGATCAAATGTAGAAATATGGCCTAATTTGGACACGTAGTAAGGGGAGACCGATATAATATTCGTCAAATTGTACAGAATCATTGTACAGTAGTGAAGGGAAAATGTAAAGAGAAGAAAAAAGCTTACCTAAAATACATGTCAACTAATACACAAGAGGCATACGATAATTATAAGACTATAAGAAACGGAACACATTCAGTAGTAAGAAGAATAAAAAATGATCACTGGGAACGTTTTTCGAAAGAAATGGAACATAATTTTTATGATCTCCAAAAGGAAATATGGCGCTTTATAAGAGGTCAAAGAACGGAGGTAAAGGAACTAATAGAACCAAAACACATAGATAGAAAAGGATACATGGATTGAATATTTAAAATAGCTCTATGTAGAGGAAGAACAAATGATGCTAGAACCGGAAACACCAGAAATTACCACAAATGAAGATGTTAATATAAGTGCACAGGAAGTACGAAAAACACTCGAAAAGCTGAAGAACAGAAAAGCTGCAGGTAAGGATGGAATACCAAACGAATTACTGAAATATTGTGGAGCAGAAATGACAGAACAATTAACAACATTAATTAACAAAACCATAAAGCACAATAAAATACCGGAAGAATGGAGAACGAGCGAACTAATTCTACTATTCAAAAAAGGAGATAAAAAGCAGCCAGAAAACTACAGAGGTATCAACTTGTTAAATACAACCCTAAAACTTACAACTAAAATCTTACAAGACGTAATGAGGATAAGTTTAGTAGATGAACAACAGGGTTTTCGTACTGGAAGATCGTGTACCGATGCAATATTCGTCATAAAGCAAATTACTGAGAAATCACTAGAGTATAATAGAGCAGCATTTCTATGTCTGATTGACTTAAAGAAAGCATTTGACAGAGTAAGACTCAAAGATGTAATCCATCTTCTGTATAATAGAGAAGTCCCTCTAGATATCATAAAAACTATTGAGAACATCATAGAAGTATCGGCCGACCGCGCAAAAGATGGAGTGACAACCTTCCATAGAGGTATCAGTCCGCCAATGAACAAGCAGAATTGCTTATAAAGAGGAAGAAGAAGAAGAAGGAGAAAATCGAAAGACGCAGAGGAATTGGTGGAAAACAGGCATCTTGGTTGAAGAATATCAGGGACTGGACAGGAATAAAGAAAGCAGAACAGCTATTTAGAATAGCTCGAGATAGAGACAGTTTCGCCATGTTAATCGCCAACGTGAAGGGGACTTGATAGGGCACGTTAAGAAGAAGAAGTTGAAATATGTAAACAACATCCGTTATGCCGACGATACAGTCAAGACCTGCAGACGGTAATGAACACAATTTGTGATACTGGGGAACAGTTTGTAGTCCACAGTACATCGTCCTTTTTGGAAGATATTTACAAAGGTCTTAGAAATGGTCTTAGCTGCTTCGTTTGAGCGAGTCTACCACTTTCTGAATCATTTTAGAGTGCAGGTTGGACGCGTTTCCGCGTCTCGCGTCATTAACATATTTACGTTATGGGACTAACGAAACGCGGCTGTAAATTTCTCGGACAAGAGATCGACAATCTTTATTAAATAAATATAAGTATATATAATACTCGTATATACAGGGTGTCCAGAAACTCTACCGACAAATGAAGACAGGAGATTCCTCAGATAATTTTAAGATAATTTAACCCAATTCACCTAGTCCGAAAATGCTTCTTAAGGGAGCTAGAGCTCTTTGAAGATGGCGTCATATAATTAGTTTTTCTTAAATACCTCCAGAACGCTTCTATTTAGAAAAACGAAAATTTGTATTCCTATTTACTTTTCAGAGATGAATCGATCCCATCCATTGCAAATTTCTAGTACTGGTCATAGGCGTCCGTTTTGGGTAGAGCAACGGGTATTTTATCGCATAACTTTTTTGTCCTTAACTTTTATGCATTTTTGATATCGGATTATTAAATTGTGAGGTATTCTAGTACTAAAAGGTACTCTTGCTTTAATTCGGTAGGACACACCGTTTTCTAGAAAAATCGATTTGAAAGTTTTTCGTTTTTAGAATTTGAAAAAAAAATTGAAAGAACTTTTAAAAAAAAAACGAAGTATTTTACCAAAATAAAGTAAGAGTAACTTTTAGTACTCGAATACCTCATAATTTAATAATCTAGTGTCAAAAATGCTCAAAAATTCAAGACAAAAAAATTATGCTATAAAGTAACTGTTGACCTTCCCAAAACGGACGCCTATGACCAGTACTAGAAATTCGCAATTAATGAAATCGATTTATCTCTGGAATATAAATAAATGTACCAGTTTTCGTCTTTCTAAACAGTTTTTTTTTAACTTTTTTTTTATTTAAAAAGCGAAAAATTTTCAAATCGATTTTTCTATAAAACGGTGTGTCCTACCGATTTAAAACAAGAGCACTTTTTAGTACTAGAATACTTCACAATTTCATAATCCAGTGTCAGAAATGCAGAAAAGTTAAAGATAAAAAAGTTATGCGATAAAATAACCGTTGCCCTACCCAAAACGGACGCCTATGATCGGTACTAGAAATTTGCAATGGATGGATTAGATTTATATCTTGTAGATAAATACGCGTACCAATTTTTGTTTTTCTAAATAGAAGCGTTCTGGAGGTATTTAAGAAGAACTAATTACAAGATGCCATCTTCAAAGAGCTCTAGCTCCCTTAGGCAAGGCGCCCATTGAGGTGGAATGTACGTGGCCCGTGGCGTGGTATTGACTATTAGAGATGCTCCGGCCAGCTATTTTGATATAGCAGTTGCTTTTTAATTTTTCATTATTCAACGTTTTAAAGATGATATGAGAAAAGCAAAATCATATTTGTTTGTTTTGTTTCAAAAAGCATTGTTGTTATTATTTAATGTGAACATATAAATAATAATTGTTGCTAAAATAATACATCTACGGACATTTTTTGAAACGACAAAAAAATATAACAAAATACATGGTGGTTGTTATTTTTATATGGTCGTAGTATTTATTTAAATTTACTGTGTTAACTGGGAATAAGTCACAATATTAGTTAGAAATTGAATTGGAAAGGATTGGAATTTGGAGGTGAAATTAAACATTCACTTCTGAAATCGTTCCAAATGAAATGTATAGCAATGCATTGCACTTTCTTAATAGACATCAAGTAGAATAGTACTGAAAAGTACGTGAGTAGTGTAGGACATACAGTTTTCGAAAGTTTTGTTTTCACCCAAATTTGAAAAAATATGAAAACGTCGAATTATACCCGTCCGTCTGTCCGCCCGTCGCCGGAGTAGTATAAGCGATATATTATTCGACGTGCCTTGGCAAGATGGGAACAAATGTATACTTTTGGTTTTTATATCATTTCCGGTTAAAAAGTTCTAACCGGAAGTGCCATATTATAGACACAGAAATAGTAAATGTGATATATTTGAGTTCCGGTTTTAGAATTGCAATAGGAAGTACCGTTGGAAAGTCACTTAAATAGTATAAGATTTATTATTCGACGTGCGTTAATAAGATGAGAACAAATATATGTGGTTGTAATATTTATATATTTATTATTTATTTGGTTACTATGGGTACTAAAGGTGAGAAATTTGACCTAGGACTTCCGGTTTTAGAATATGAAACCGGAAGTACTGTTTTAAAGTAGCCAGAGTAGTATAAGCGATATATTATTCGACGTGCCTTAGCAAGACGAGAACAAATGTATACTTTTGGTTTTTATATTATTTCCTGTTAAAAAGTTCTAACCGGAAGTCCACATTATAGACACAAAAATAGTATATGTGATATATTTAAAATTTGACCTCGGAGTTTCGGTTTTTAGAGCTGCAATAGGAAAATACCTTTGGAAAGTCACCGAAATGGTGGCAAATAGAAATAGTATAAGATATATTATTCGACGTGTCTTAGCAAGATGAGAGCTTCTTCTTCTTCTTCTTCTTTTTTTTATATAGACATTACTCTGTCTGCTTTTCAATGTGCCACCAGTAAGTTGTTATTCCATTTTTTCGTGGTATTCCCACTGATCGTCTTCCTATTGGGGAACCGTCTCTCGCCGTCCTTACTACTCTATTTGTTGTCATTCGGCTTATGTGGTCGTTTCATTCTACTCTTCTGCTTTTCACCCAGTTATTAATGTTGTCCACCTTGCATCTCCTTCGTATATCTGCACTTCTAGCTCTATCCCACAGCGTCTTACCATCGATTTTTCGCAATGTTTTCATCTCTGCTGTTTCTAGCATTCTTTTTGTCCTTTCTGTGTCAGGTCGTATTTCTGTCGCGTATGTCATTATTGGTCTGATGACTGTTTTGCAAATTCTGCCTTTCACTTCTTTTCCTATGTTTTTATTTCTCCATATTGTTTCATTCAGGCAACCTGCGGCTCTGTTTGCTTTATGAGAACAAATGTATAAATTTGGTTTTTATATCGTTTCCGGTTAAAAAGTTCTAACCGGAAGTTATACCACATAATGAGACGGGAAAAGTACTCCCCGCTAAGGCTCATAATCCAAGAAAATATCTCGGGAAAGAGACGTGCATCCTACGTGGGACGTAGGAGGATTTATACAAATACAATTGATCAGAGCTGCAGCCAACAAAGTAAAGATTGCTTTGATGGTAGCCAACCTCTGATAGGAGACGGTACTTCAAAAAGAAGAAGAACCGGATACTTTTGGTTTTCATATCATTTCCTGTTAAAAAGTCATATCATCAACGCAAAGTTACACGAAGAGTTCAAATATCGACTTCCGGTTCTACTTTCGATACCTTTGGGTGAAAACCTAGGACTTAGAAAGTTCAATTACTTGTAATTAATTAATACATAATTTGTAAAATTAAAATAATAATTCTTATGATTTATGCGTTTTATTCACTTTGTAAAGATTTTTTTGTCAGCATTGTAATATAATACAGCGGTAGACTAAGTAGGTACTATAGTAGCACCGATTACCTTTTATTTATTTAATTTGCCAACCTCAATGCTAAAAACCCAAAGAAGAGCAAACATCATTATTGGGTGCACCCTATCTCGCAAAAAAATAAAAAATTTGCAATTTTTAACATTTATAAAAAGGACTTGAACTCGAAAGGGTGGTATTTTGGAAGTGCCGCGCCGTAGCGCCAGTCCCCTTGCCACTAATCGACAGCATGTTTAATTTTGAGTGGTATTCGAGTGGTGACCACGCTGAGTTTGTGTTGCAATATACGATGACGTATTTAAAAATTTTAAAATCATACAAGACCATCAACAATTTAACATAAATATATTAAATATTTATTTATATAGAAACTTTTTATTTTTTAAAGTCAACAAATAAATTTTTAACTACAATATCCCAAAAATTTAAATTATATCAGGTATTATGCTTTGTCGCAAATGCCTCAAAGGCCTGTATAGCTGTTTTATATTATTAGGGTTTCTCAGGTAATAAATATTTTATTACAACTGTTATGAGTACAAACTCGCCGACAAATTTACTGGTTGTAAAATTATTTCACTTTTCTACAAATTTCTATACAGTGCCCACCTACTTACAGTTGAGTCCGCGAGTCTTTACCCGTGCGTCATCACTTAAAGCATACGAAATAAGTCGGAAATTTATTTCACGCAACAACAACTGACAGAAAGTGGCTACTGTTGCGATTACGGGTTTTATTATAAAATTTGACGTTATCAAATATATAGAATGTCAAATGTAAGTTTTGCTTCAAAATTTTTGCGCAGAATTACAGCTACATTTGAAGTAGCTTAATAAATTCTTTTATTATTATTGATTATTAAATAAATAAACAATTTATAAAAAATCCAATAACATATTTTATTTTTGTTATTTTATTCACTTTGACGGAAATCTAAACACAGTCATTTCTTTACTGTGTGAATGACGTTAGCTTTGTATGTTTTAAATATTTATTGCCTAAATATAATTATTTACCTTAAAATTTCAAAGCCCAATATAAAATTAGTTGTAAAAACAACTGTTTGTGTAATATAAAGAAACTTCAAAACGCAAAAATTCGACAAAACCCGCAAAAAGTTCAACTTACTGACAGCCACAAAATTAAACAAATCAGAAACGTCAAACAAATTGTGCTTAAAATATGAAAACATACCGAGTCGTCTTTTTTTGTACCTATCTCTTTTCAATGCACTGAGTCTAGATGGTTCATAAAAATAACATGTGTTGTTACTTAATAACAAACGGCAGCTGGTTTGTCATGAGTTTCATGCATGGATAGTGTGACCAACTCCTATCCAGTCGAATCCGGGACAATGCTGAAAAAAATACCTAAAATCCGGGACTTTTGAATGAAAATCGGGCCATTTGTTATTTTTTTAAATATACGACTCTAATATCATCATTTTATTGGTTATTTAACATTTTTATGTTGACAATGATATTTTTGATGGGCTTAATCAAATGATACGCCCAAACACCTTCCCGAGCTGCTGTCTCTAAATCAATGCTCGATGAAGCTGTTGGCTTGAAAAATTGAGTCAATTTTTTGCTGCTGGACGCGGAGCAGATACCTCTTCGGTGTTTTTCACTTTTGATGTGACTTAGTATATCCGCTCTACCACTGTGGGCGATCGAAAATTCCGATCCACAAGTATCACACTTCATGTCACTGTTAGAGTTACTTTTTTTTAAATAGAAATTCTTCTTCCAATATTTTCTTGAAAGTGCAATATCGTTTTCTGTTTTTACTTTCTTGTGTTGGTTCCATATTCATATTAACAATAATAATATATTGGAATGAAAAAGTCAGGTCAAAAACAATAATTTCGAGATGGTCACTAATCGATTTTCGGATTCAAACTTATTACTATACTGACAATAAAATAAATGTTTAGATAACAAAATCATATTGCAACGCAGCAGATTTGAATTTGGCTCAAAGCATGCAACGGTTTGGAAAATAATCATATTTCGCGAACGACCGAAAAAAAAGATGCATCAGCAGTCATTACATTACATCGTTCGATGCGGCATGCGTGCCTAGGCATGATTCATTGTGACATGAATTATTATTGTTTTTGAATGGTCTTTTCGGATGACGATAATTAAAACACACAAATAAAAAAAATTCCAGTTTTCGTTTTCTTTCATAGAACTATTAAAATTTATACCACGATAAAAATTTTTTTTCGTCTCAACAATTTAATTTGATGTAAATTCTTAGAATAAAAACGAAAATATAGATTTTTACCAAAAAGTTGAAAATTCGGATGGCCCGGAAGGCTTGTCCGGGACGCCGGGACACAACTTCGTAATTCGGGCCATGTCCCGGATTTTTCGGGCTAGTTGGTCACACTATGCATGGAAGAGAATGATGCTAGATAAAAAGTATGTGTTTTATCTCGCCAGGTATTAATGACGCACGGGTAAACACTCGCGGACTCAACTGTACCGTTGCACGTGATCCGCGTCATAGCCCGTGACGTCATAATAGTTTGGCATAAATTGGTAATATTTATTTGACAGTTGAGGTGATGACACTTCATATTTGTTTTTATTCTTTATTATAAGTATATTTGTTTTATTATATTTACTGCTTATATTATTTACTTTAACTTAAGATTATAACTTAATTCTTGTTTTCTATTTCTAAAGTTTTTATTTATTTACATTGAATATGAATTTGTTTTGTTATATAATCCATTTCCGCAAAAATTATGTGATATATACTTGATTTAAAATGAATTCAAGAATTATTGCGCGATCCCTCTTCAGGTGACAGCCATAACTTTGATTTTTTTAAATGGGAGAGTACACCTCCCATTGTACACCCGTACAATGGGAGAGTAATATTTGACACCTCATTTAGAATCCTTTAAAATACTGATTACAATAATGTATAATACTTTAATCCTTTTTGAGAGCCTAGGTACAAAATTTCGGTTGAATTCTTTTTAAATGCAACCATTTTCTCGAATCCTAAGAATACAAACAAGTAGTTTTGAAAAATTTAAACACAGAATGAAAGATTACATTAATCATCATCATCATCTTGGTGCTACAGCCCTTAGAGGGCCTCGACCTTCTCAAGCTTTCTACGCCATTCTGTTCTGTCCCTTGCTTGCATTTTCCAGTTGCCGACTCCGATCTTCTCGGCATCCTGTGTTAACCCGTCCATCCGGATTACATTATTACCGAGGGATAAAAGTCCCTTAGAATAATCAAAAAGTTTCTTTAGAGTGATATATTTGAAAATGAAAATTACACTCAATTATCTCTTTTTTCGCCCCTGTAACTTATTAAAATAAACATTATAGAATTACTCAGAGACTTTTGGATCCTCGGTAATGCTATAGTCTTGTATTTTGCGTTTAAATTTTTCAAAAACACTTATTAGTTTTCTCAGGATTCGAAAAAAATGAATACATTTAAAAATAATTCAACCGAAATTTTGCGCCTAGGCTCTCAAAAAGGATTAAAGTATTATATATTTTTGTAATCAGTATTTCAAAGGCTTTTAAGTGAGGTGTCACATTATGTACTTTCCTATTTAAAAAAATCAAAGATGTTGCTGTCACCTGAAGAGAAAACAAACTTTGGAAAACTGTATGTCCTGCACTACTCACGTACTTTTCAGTACTATTTTACTTGATATCTATTAGGAATGTGCAAGGCAGTGCTATATATTTCATTTGGAACATTTTCCGAAGTGGAAGTTTAATTTTACCTCCAAATTCAAATCTTTCCAATTCAATTCCTAACCAATATTGTGGCTTATTCCCAGTTAAAACAGTAAATTTAAATAAATACTACGACCATAAAAATATTACAACCACCATGTATTTTGTTATATTTTTTGTCATTTCAAAAAATGTCCGTACTTAGATGTATTATTTTAGCAACAATTATTATTTATATGTTTACATTAAATACCAACAAAACTGCTTTTTGAAACAAAACAAACAAATATGATTTTGTTTTTCTTATATCAACACAAAAACGTTGAATAATGCTGAAAAGGAACCTGCTTTATCAAAATAGCGGTTCGGACCATCTCTATTCAGTACCACGCCACATGCCACGGACATTCTACCTCAATGGGCGCCTTGGCTTAGGAAGCATTTTCGGACTAAGTGAATTGGGTTAAATTATCTTAAAATTATCTGAAGAATCTCCTGTCTTCGTTTGTCGGTAGAGTTTCTGGACACCCTGTATAATCAGTTACTCGTTTTACCCTAAGGTGTACGAGAATTACTCCCAGGGTTAACCCTAAGAGTTTACACTTAAATTTCATGTACAAATTTTCCTCACTTTTTCTTGTCTCTTGCTAATATTTTTGCTTCCGTCCACGTTTTTCCTCTCATTCTTAAGTGTGTCTCCAATCACGTCATCCCATGTTTTCCTTGATCTGCCTCTTCCACGTTTGTGTTGAATTCTTGCTTCCCACACTTGTTTGACTGGTCGGTTGTCATTCATTCTCTGCAAATGTCCCCACCAACTTAATTGTTTATTTTCTACAAACTCCAATACAGACGGAATTTCTAATTCTGCTCTGACATCTACATTTCGTATTCTATCTCTCCTAGTTATCCCCTTGACCTTACGTAAATATTTCATATCCATCGCTTTTTTCTCTGTCATTAACCCGGCACCTGCCACGTGGCTTTGCAAGGCGCCAACTGCCACGTGGGGTGCTCACAGCACCCCTTAAAAATTTTCTATGATCTACTTGTTTAAAAAACAAAATAATGTATTGAGTAACACAAGAATATAAAAAACATGTTTTATTAACTTATTAGCCAGTAATATGTTATAAAAGTTAAAAAATAAAATGAAAAAGGTGTTATAAGCAAATTAGCAAGTACCAAGCCATAATAAATGAAGTCAAGTAAAATATCTAAAAAAATTAAAATTTAGTGAGTATAGAGTCTGTATTAATAATTTAAATCAGTTATTTCAATAAAAAATGTAAATTTGACCTGGTTTATCAAAAATACAAAAAAAAATTAAAACTTAAAGTGCTAGATGATGACACCCCAATGCGATTTTAGAGCTATAAGTTCAGAATGACACTAAGTAACCACTTCAAACATTAACACATCTATGCTATATAATATTATTGAAAGCTACTATGACGCACAGCTCCGTTACCAAACTTGAAATACCAAATATTTGATAAAAATGTGTTATGGGGTGCTGGTAGCACCCCACGTGGCAGGTGGCGGGTTAAGGACCCATGATTCAGACCCAAAGTTAGAATTGGTTTGAATATAACTTTGTATACATTCAAACTTTGTGGCTTTTGATACTTCTCTTTTACTTATAAATCCTTTATTTAATGCATGGTATGTCCGAGCCGCCTTCTCTATTCTGTCATTTATTTCAACATTATGTGTGCCTGTTTCTTGTATAATTACTCCCAAATAGCGATACTGCGACACTTGCTCCAGTTCTTCATCTTGTAATTTAATTTTTAGATTTTGTTTTTCATGTGATACTGCCATTACTTTGGTTTTACTTTTATTTATCTTCATCCCATTTTCTGCTAGTATGTCGTTCCATATGGTAAGGTTTTCTTGCAAAACTCTTTCACTTTCTGCTGTAATGACAATATCGTCTGCAAATGCACATTCCGTGATTTCTATTCTCTGAAGATTTTTAAATCCTACATACAGCTTTCTTTTTATTTTATTGTTACACTGTTTCAGGATATTATCCATAAAGATAATGAATAGTAAAGCGCTCATCACACCACCTTGCCTCAGACCTTCAGCGGTTTTGAAACTAGTTGACTTTGAATTTTGGCTTATGACACAATTAACATTATTTTGATATAGGCTTTGTGTAATATTTATTAAATAAATATAAGTACCTACTTTAAATTGAAAATTAAGAGTTTTGTAATAACAAAATCGTAGTGTCCGACACACGCAAGGTGTCACTCTAGCGCGGTACTTTTGTTATTGCAAAACTCTTAATTTTCAATTTAAAGTACTTATATTTAATAAAAATGTGTACCATTTTTATTCAGTTGCAATGCGAAGGCAAAACAATCTTACTTTTCAATTAGAATACGGAGTGCAGTCCAGTCCCTTGAATCGCGATTTTCGGCTATTATTGGAGCCTCATCGGAAAGAACGTAGGCACTGTTCTCCATATTTTAACTGATTCGCATCGAGAGCTTTTCCCACCCATTGCAACTGAAGTGATGATAGTAGGTGGCTAGCGCCATCTGGCATTGAAAGACTAAGTAATTTTCAATCCTAATAGTAAATTATTAATATTGAAAATATTAAAAATATTACTAAAAGATTTTTAAATTGAAAACTTATTGGTACACTTTCCTGGTGACACCTCCAAGACTTCTACAATTTGCAAGTCAAATGGATGCTGCAGTGAAGACGAGAGGGAAGGAATTCTACACTATGCAATTCACATCCCCCGTCTGCAGCTGGTAAAGTTCCAACGGAAAAATGCACCTAGTTACTCTACGGAGTAATACGACTATAAAATAAAAATGTATACCATTTTTATTCAGTTGCAATGCGAAGGCAAAACAATCTTACTTTTCAATTAGAATACGGAGTGCAGTCCAGTTCCTTGAATCGCGATTTTCGGCTCTTATTGGAGCCTCATCGAAAAGAACGTAGGCACTGTTCTCCATATTTTAACTTATTCGCATCGAGAGCTTTTCCCACTCATTGCAACTGAAGTGATGATAGTAGGTGGCTAGCGCCATCTGGCATTGAAAGACTAAGTAATTTTCAATCCTAATAGTAAATTATTAATATTGAAAATATTAAAAATATTACTAAAAGATTTTTAAATTGAAAACTTATTGGTACACTTTCCTGGTGACACCTCCAAGACTTCTACAATTTGCAAGTCAAATGGATGCTGCAGTGAAGACGAGAGGGAAGGAATTCTACACTATGCAATTCACATCCCCCGTCTGCAGCTGGTAAAGTTCCAACGGAAAAATGCACCTAGTTACTCTACGGAGTAATACGACTATAAAATAAAAATGTATAACATTTTTATTCAGTTGCAATGCGAAGGCAAAACAATCTTACTTTTCAACTAGAATACGGAGTGCAGTCCAGTCCCTTGAATCGCGATTTTCGGCTCTTATTGGAGCCTCATCGGAAAGAACGTAGGCACTGTTCTCCATATTTTAACTGATTCGCATCGAGAGCTTTTCCCACCCATTGCAACTGAAGTAATGATAGTAGGTGGCTAGCGCCATCTGCCATTGAAAGACTAAGTAGTTTTCAATCCTAATAGTAAATTATTCATATTGAAAATATTAAAAATATTACTAAAAGATTTTTAAATTGAAAACTTATTGGTACACTTTCCTGGTGACACCTCCAAGACTTCTACAATTTGCAAGTCAAATGGATGCTGCAGTGAAGACGAGAGGGAAGGAATTCTACACTATGCAATTCACATCCCCCGTCTACAGCTGGTAAAGTTCCAACGGAAAAATGCACCTAGTTACTCTACGGAGTAATACGACTATAAAAAAAATATATACCATTTTTATTCAGTTGCAGTGCGAATGCAAAACAATCTCACTTTTCAATAAGAATACGGAATGCAGTCCAGTCCCTTGAATCGCGATTTTCGGCTCTTATTGGAGCCTCATCGAAAAGAACGTAGGCACTGTTCTCCATATTTTAACTGATTCGCATCGAGAGCTTTTCCCACCCATTGCAACTGAAGTTATGATAGTAGGTGGCTAGCGCCATCTGCCATTGAAAGACTAAGTAGTTTTCAATCCTAATAGTAAATTATTAATATTGAAAATATTAAAAATATTACTAAAAGATTTTTAAATTGAAAACTTATTGGTACACTTTCCTGGTGACACCTCCAAGACTTCTACAATTTGCAAGTCAAATGGATGCTGCAGTGAAGACGAGAGGGAAGGAATTCTACACTATGCAATTCACATCCCCCGTCTACAGCTGGTAAAGTTCCAACGGAAAATGCACCTAGTTACTCTACGGAGTAATACGACTATAAAAAAAATGTATACCATTTTTATTCAGTTGCAATGCGAATGCAAAACAATCTCACTTTTCAATTAGAATACGGAGTGCAGTCCAGTCCCTTGAATCGCGATTTTCGGCTCTTATTGGAGCCTCATCGGAAAGAACGTAGGCACTGTTCTCCATATTTTAACTGATTCGCATCGAGAGCTTTTCCCACCCATTGCAACTGAAGTGATGATAGTAGGTGGCTAGCGCCATCTGGCATTGAAAGACTAAGTAATTTTCAATCCTAATAGTAAATTATTAATATTGAAAATATTAAAAATATTACTAAAAGATTTTTAAATTGAAAGCTTATTGGTACACTTTCCTGGTGACACCTCCAAGACTTCTACAATTTGCAAGTCAAATGGATGCTGCAGTGAAGACGAGAGGGAAGGAATTCTACACTATGCAATTCACATCCCCCGTCTACAGCTGGTAAAGTGCCAACGGAAAAATGCACCTAGTTACTCTACGGAGTAATACGACTATAAAAAAAATGTATACCATTTTTATTCAGTTGCAATGCGAATGCAAAACAATCTCACTTTTCAATTAGAATACGGAGTGCAGTCCAGTCCCTTGAATCGCGATTTTCGGCTCTTATTGGAGCCTCATCGAAAAGAACGTAGGCACTGTTCTCCATATTTTAACTGATTCGCATCGAGAGCTTTTCCCACCCATTGCAACTGAAGTGATGATAGTAGGTGGCTAGCGCCATCTGCCATTGAAAGACTAAGTAGTTTTCAATCCTAATAGTAAATTATTAATATTGAAAATATTAAAAATATTACTAAAAGATTTTTAAATTGAAAACTTATTGGTACACTTTCCTGGTGACACCTCCAAGACTTCTACAATTTGCAAGTCAAATGGATGCTGCAGTGAAGACGAGAGGGAAGAATTCTACACTATGCAATTCACATCCCCCGTCTGCAGCTGGTAAAGTTCCAACGGAAAAATGCACCTAGTTACTCTACGGAGTAATACGACTATAAAAAAAAATGTATACCATTTTTATTCAGTTGCAATGCGAAGGCAAAACAATCTTACTTTTCAATTAGAATACGGAGTGCAGTCCAGTCCCTTGAATCGCGATTTTCGGCTCTTATTGGAGCCTCATCGGAAAGAACGTAGGCACTGTTCTCCATATTTTAACTGATTCGCATCGAGAGCTTTCCCACCCATTTCAACTGAAGTGATGATAGTAGGTGGCTAGCGCCATCTGGCATTGAAAGACTAAGTAGTTTTCAATCCTAATAATAAATTATTAATATTGAAAATATTAAAAATATTACTAAAAGATTTTTAAATTGAAAACCTATTGGTACACTTTCCTGGTGACACCTCCAAGACTTCTACAATTTGCAAGTCAAATGGATGCTGCAGTGAAGACGAGAGGGAAGGAATTCTACACTATGCAATTCACATCCCCCGTCTGCAGCTGGTAAAATTCCAACGGAAAAATGCACCTAGTTACTCTAAGGAGTAATACGACTATAAAATAAAAATGTATACCATTTTTATTCAGTTGCAATGCGAAGGCAAAACAATCTTACTTTTCAATTAGAATACGGAGTGCAGTCCAGTCCCTAGAATCGCGATTTTCGGCTCTTATTGGAGCCTCATCGGAAAGAACGTAGGCACTGTTCTCCATATTTTAACTGATTCGCATCAGTAAGTATAAGTTTTCAATTTAAAAATCTTTTAGTAATATTTTTAATATTTTCAATATTAATAATTTACTATTAGGATTGAAAACTACTTAGTCTTTCAATGCCAGATGGCGCTAGCCACCTACTATCATCACTTCTACTATCATCACTTCAGTTGCAATGGGTGGGCAAAGCTCTCGATGCAAATCAGTTAAAATATGGAGAACAGTGCCTACGTTCTTTCTGATGAGGCTCCAATAAGAGCCGAAAATCGCGATTCAAGGGACTGGACTGCACTCCGTATTCTAATTGAAAAGTAAGATTGTTTTGCCTTCGCATTGCAACTGAATAAAAATGGTATACATTTTTATTTTATTTTATAATCGTATTACTCCGTAGAGTAACTAGGTGCATTTTTTTGTTGGAACTTTACCAGCTGCAGAAGGGGGATGTGAATTGCATAGTGTAGAATTCCTTCCCTCTCGTTTTCACTGCAGCATTCATTTGACTTGCAAATTGTAGAAGTCTTGGAGGTGTCACCAGGAAAGTGTACCAATAAGTTTTCAATTTAAAAATCTTTTAGTAATATGTTTAATATTTTCAATATTAATAATTTACTATTAGGATTGAAAACTACTTAGTCTAGTACTTATATTTAATTAATAAAGATTGTCGGTCTCTTGTCCGACAAATTTACAGCTGAGTTTCGTTAGTCCGACAACGTAAATATGTTAATGACGCGGGACGCGAAAACGCGTCCAACCTGCACTCTAAAATTTTTCAGAAAGTGGTAGACTCGCTCAAACGAAGCAGTTAAGACCATTTTTAAGACTTTTGTAATCATCTTCCAAAAAGGACGATGTACTGTGGACTATAGGTTTAACAATAAACAAAAAGAAAACAAAAACCATGGTGATCAGTAAGTGGGGTAAAGTCGTAACAAGGATCCGGATAAAAAATAAAGATATCGAACAAGTGGACAAAACTAAATGCTTAGAAGTCTGGATTACAGGAAATCTAAATCCGAAATCAGACATTCGGATCAATCCACAAATCCGATATCGCATGGTAAAATGTTATATCCACTCTATTCTTCCTTATGGTGTCCAAGCTTCCTGTCCGCAGAATCTATACGTGGAAATCACCAGTAGATACTTCAAAGAACATCGTAAGAAATCAAGTAGATTTCATCGCTATACCAATAAGATATAGAAACGCAATCGAATCTGCAAAAACAGATCCAGGAGCCGATATGTCAACAGACCATAATCCAGTTGTATGCAAGCTCGAAGTAAATTTGAAGCGTGTCAAGAAAAAAGCTTTAAGTGAGAGCATAGACATTAAGAATCTCTCTAATCCTAATATTAGAGGAAAAGTGCAAGAATCCCTACACAAAGAAATAAAGAGGATAAATGAGAATATATCTGAAGTAAGTAAAAAATGGGATGAAATTGAGCATGCTATACAGACAACATGTGCGCAGCTATTGAAACAAGAAAAAGTAAAGAAAAAGGAATGGACGACTGAGGATATCCTTGACATGATGGAAGAGCGACGGAAGTACAAAAACAAAAACGAACCAAAGTATCGAGAAATACACAAAAAAATAAGAACAAAAGTCAGAAAAGCTAAAGAGGAATGGCTGTCGAAAAATTGCAAAGAAATTGAACGAATTGAATACGATTATCAAAACATGCACAAGAAGATAAAAGAAGTGACAAATAAAAGAAAATACAACAGCTCAGCAACGGACATACTTGACACCAACGGAATTTTGGTCTCAGAACCAACAAAGATTCTGGAAACATGGAAGCAATTTGTTGAAAACCGCTGTGCTTCAGACCGCCCTAATAATTACTCAATTGAAATCACCTTAAACAGTCCTTCCATTCTCAATTCAGAGGTAGAAAATGCAATATGCTCCTTCAAAAATAACAAATCTCCAGGATCTGACAATATTCATGCTGAAGTGCTAAAACTCTTATGAGAAACGGACAACTCATTCCTAGAAACCCTAACCACTATTTTTAATAATATATACAACAGCGGCAGAATTCCGGAAAATTGGTTACAATCAACCTTCGTGGCCAATCCTAAAAACCCAAACACTAAATTGTGTGACCAACATAGACTGATAAGCCTAATTAATCATATCACCAAAGTCTTCACCAAAATCATATACATACATATAACAGGATCTACAAGTGTGAAGTGGAAATCAATGAGTCACAATTTGCTTTTAGGAACGCTGTGGGCACAAGGGAGGCAGTGGTTTGTCTGCAAGTATTAGTACAGAGGTCTGGTGTAGAGATATGAACAAGGATATCGACATGTGCTTTGTAGATTACTCGAAAGCCTTTGACAATGTGAGACATGATCAACTAATTTAAATTTTACAAAGCATAGGAATTGATGATAAGGACATCCGAATTGTGACAAGTCTCTACTGGAATCAGACAGCCAGGGTAAAAGTCGGCAATGCGTCCACAGAGAGCATTGATATCAGAAAAGGTGTGCGACAGGGATGTGTTCTCTCCCCTCTCCTTTTTAATATTTACTCCGAACAAATTTTTAAAAAAGCACTGGATGAAGCAAACGAAGACATAAAAATCAATGGAGAATTGACAAATAACATCCGATATGCGGACGATACAGTCGTACTTGCCAGTAGTATCGATGAACTTTAGTATCTTATGGACAGGGTACAAAGAGCGAGTGAAGAAAGAGGACTTAACCTCAACATACATAAAACAAAATGGATGCTGGTCAGCAAAACTCAAAAACCTGCCAGACAATTGAAAATAAAAAACCAACTCATTGAACACGTTAACTCGTATATATAGCTTGGAATAGTCGTCAACTCAAAATGGGATCAAACAACCGAAATATGATCTAGAATTGAAAAGGCCAGAGCAACATTTAACAACATGAAAAATATATTCACCCATTCCGACATTTCTCTCTCTCCCACTAAAAATACGGCTGCTAAAGTGCTATGTATTTCCAGTCTTCCTGTATGACGCAGAGGCATGGACACTGACGGAAACATTAATGAGAAAGCTGGAGGCATTCGAAATGTAGGTGTATCGACGTATCCTCAAAATATCCTGGACGACTCACACCACCAACGTAGAGGTACTGCGCCGAATGGGAAAACAAAAAGAAATCTGTTTCACAATTAAGAAACGGAAACTTGAATACCTCGGTCATATAAATATCATATACTCCAACTGATAATACAGGGTAAAATAGAAAGCAAACGGGGACCCGGAAGAAGACACTCATGGCTTTAAAACTTACGCCAATGGTTTGGACTAACATCGATCGAGTTATTCAGAAACGCCGCAAACAAAATTAAAATTGCTACGATGATAGCCAAGATCCGCAATGGACAAGGCACATGAAGAAGGTGTCCAAGCTTGGACTATTAATGTTGACTTAATGAGAAAGCTGGAAGCTTTTGAGATGTGGCTTTTTAGGAGAATTTTGAAAATACCATGTACCGATCATACAGTATTGCCCAAAATAAACACCCGTGTTGAGCTGCCCCCCCCCCCCACTTACAAAAGTCAAAAAACAAATAGCCCTGATTTATGAGCTATTTATGAGCTCTCATATTCCGCAAACTAAAAATTTTGAACTCGTTCCACTGAGCAGGAATTTGATACTTTAGTGGGGGGGCTGAGTCAGCCCCCCCCCCCCGCTACTTAAAAATAGGAATATTGAATCGGTTTTTGCGGCAGAATTACGAGCTATTTATGAGCTCTTGGAATTATATAGTTTCGATTTTTGAGCTCATCCCCTTCACCCCCAAACAACCCTTTAATTGATTTAACTTACGAGAAAAATGCTGAGAAAACTTAAAATATATCGTACTGCGGATATAATTCCTATAGCGTATATACTCTAAGGATAAACTATTAAATCACTTGTATTTCGATTATTGAGCTACAACCCCTTCGCAAGAAAACCACCCTATCTTCCCGGTTTAAGAGAAAGTTGTACTTGAAATGCATTAAATTAATTATTTGGCGACTACATATCATTTAATAATTTAGAAGGTTCCAAATTACGCGCATTTAAATCAGTAAATTGCAATTTTTTTTATAGTGCACTCACTGAAAGTAAAAATCAACGATTACCTTCAATTTCGGTGAACCTTCATCGATTTTTACGAAAATTGGTCAGTGGTTAGAGGATACCTCAAGAAACAAAGGTGACATGGTACCACCTTGCGCCTTTACCCTGAGGGTGGATACCGCCCCTTCTCGGGGGTGAAAATTATTTTATAAAAAATAACTGCACAAATCTATAAAAGAACAAATTATAAGCAAAATTTATTATATAAAGTTTTCAAAATAAGTCAATACTTTTTATGTTATTAAAGATCAAAAATTTTAATTATTCGTGAAAAAAATGCATGCATTGAAGCGGTTTTTCGTAAATCACTGAAAAACTGTAAGTTTTTACAAAAAAGTTAATAGTAGTTTTATTCGTATAGCTTTTATTCGAAGAATTAACTCTTAAATTACGCGCCTTTCGATTATTGAGCTACAACCCCTTCGCAAGAAAACCATCCCATATTCCCGGCTTAAGAGAGAGTTGTACTTAAAATAATTTAAATTAATTATTTGGCGACTATATATCGTTTAATAATTTATGAGCTCGCAAAATATACGCATCTCAATTATTGAATTGCCATTTTCTTTCTATAGTGCAGTCACTGAAGGTAAAAATCAACTATGACCTTCGATTTCGATAAATCTCCATTCATTTTCACGAAAATTGGTAAGCGGATTTTGATGCTATTAACTTTTTCTAGAGCTCATTTTTGATAGGTATTTCTAAGTACTTTGACAAGTATTTAGTACCTAAGTGTTATCAAATGCATCTCTTTCCCGTTATTTAAGCTTGAGTCCTTAGATTTGAAGAGTCACAGAAAAAAATATACATTTAATTACCAATAACTAACTTTAAATTAACATTAAAGGGTTTTTCAAGTAAGCAATTTATTATATTTTTTATTAGCTTCAATTTTAGTGATGAACACTTGTTTGTAAAAACTTACAGTTTTTGAGTTATTTATGAAAAATCGCTTTAAAGCATGCATTTTCTTTCACAAAAATTAAAATATTTGATCTTTAATAACTCAAAAAGTATTGATTTATTTTAATCACATTATATAACAAATTGTGCTTACAATTTGTCCCTCTCTCGATTTGTGGGGTTATTTTTAATAAAGTAATTTTCACCCCTGAGAAGGGGTGACATATACCCCAGGCTAAAACCCCAAATTGTTATTGTTAATTCGTGAAAATGAATGGAGATTTACCGAACTCGAAGGTCATAGTTGATTTTTACCTTCAGTGACTGCACTATAGAAAGAAAATGGCAATTCAATAATTGAGATGCGTATATTTTGCAAGCTCATAAATTATTAAACGATATGTAGTCGCCAAATAATTAATTTAAATTATTTTAAGTACAACTCTCTCTTAAGCCGGGAATATGGGATGGTTTTCTTGCGAAGGGGTTGTAGCTCTATAATCGAAAGGCGCGTGATTTAAGAGTTTATTCTTAGGATATAAGCTATACGAATTAAACTACTATTAACTTTTTTGTAAAAACTTACAGTTTTTCAGTGATTTACGAAAAATCGCTTCATAACATGCATTTTTTTCACGAATAATTAAAATCTTTAATATTTAATAACTTAAAAAGTATTGACTTATTTTATTAACTTTGTATAATAAATTTTACTTTTAATTTGTTCTTTTATTGGTTTGTGCAGTTATTTTTTATAAAATAATTTTCACCCCCGAGAAGGGGCGGTATGCACCCTCAGGGAAAAGGCGCAAGGTAGTATTATGTCACCTTTGTTTCTTGACGTATCCTTTAACCACTGACCAATTTTCATGAAAATCGATAAAGGCTCACCGAAATTAAAGGTAATCGTTGATTTTTACTTTCAGTGACTGCACTATACAAAATAAATTGCAATTTACTGATCTAAATGCGCGTAATTTGGAAGCTTATAAATTATTCAATGATATGTTGTCGCCAAATAATTAGTTTAATGCATTTTTAAGTAGCGGGGGGGGGCTGACTCAGCCCCCCCACTAAAGTATCAAATTCCTGCTCAGTGGAACGAGCTCAAAATTTTTAGTTTGCGGAATATGAGAGCTCATAAATAGCTCATAAATCAGGGCTATTTGTTTTTTGATTTTTGCAAGTGGGGGGGGGCAGCTCAACACGGGTAAAATAAACAGTACTGAAACTGAAACACAGATGTCTCTTTGTGCGCGCTGTCATATTCAAATTAAGTAGTATAGACCTGTCAAGTAATCCTTAAACAATTAATTATTAAGGCCTAATTGTTAAAAATGGTGTTAAGTACAGAGGAGAGGAGAAAGTGTTTCTTGTGGAGCATTATTTTCGCCCATACGGAATCGGCCGACGTAATAGTGCAAGTCTGCAATACGTGTGTGATCAATTCACACGACCGACGGTTTAATAAACGTTTTCCAAGTAAGGCTGTAATTTTGAAGGTTGTTGAAAGTTACAGCATTACTTGGAGAACGCTTATTAAACCGTTGTGTGAATTGATCACACACGTATAGCAGACTTGCACTATTACGTCGGCCGATTCCGTATGAGAGAAAATAATGCTACACAAGAAACACTTTCGCCTCTGTACTTAACACCATTTTTAACAATTAGGCCTTAATAATTAATTGTTTAAGGATTACTTGACAGATCCATACTAGTTAATTTGAATATGACAGCACGCACAAAGGGACATATTTATGTGTTTCAGTTTTAGTCTAGGGCGCATCTGTTTTGAGATGGACGTTGAGAGGTGACTCAAATTTTTTTGCAGAAATTGCTTGAAAATAACTCAAATAATAATACTTAAGTTATTCTCCCGCTCAAAATGGTCCGGAACATTGTTTAAATAATCAAAATGTCAAAAATTGAAGGAAAAATTCGATTTTTTTATTGGTTTTTTGATTATAACTTTAAAAGTATTCCTTTCCGAGAAAAGTTGTACTGACATAAAAGTTGTGTAATTAAATCTCCCACAATATAGAATTGGTTAAAAATTTAAAAAATAGTCACCCTAGTTGCAAAATAGCAATAATTTCGAAAAAACCATACAAAAACAAGTATTCGCATTTTACGTTTTTCAACCATTTATGCTGCACTTAGGACCTTCATATTTCACCCAGAAAAACTTTATAATACCTTAAAATAATATTGTAAATTTCATTAAGAGCGGTTCAATAGATTTTGCAAAATAAATTTTGAAATCCAGCTTTCGCAAAAAAAATTCATTTTTTCAAAATGTTACAGGACTGAAAATAAAGCAGATAGCAAGTTAAATTTTTTTTTTGCTTGTAGAAGTGTACTGTACCTTTCATTTTCAATTTTCAAAATTAAAATCGATTAATTACCACGGCGTCAGAAAATTTTTGAAATAAACAATAATTTTTGGTGCTACGCGCAGGACAGCGGTAATCGATTCACACAAGTTGATTTCCACCAAAATTTCTTCCAATCTTTATCTAATATATTATTTTCTTACTCTATATTTTGTTGTATTTTAATATTTTAATTCCACAAAAATCAAACTAATTTCATTATTGTTTGTGAAATATTGTTTAAACAATTGCATATGTTTAAAAATAATAAACTTTTATTATTTAAGTTAAAATATATGAACAAAGAAAGTTTTTGCTAATAAAAGTGTTATTTCAAAGAATAGAGTATGTGTTTTTATTTTGCAATAAACAAATTTATTTATTTATATCGAAATGTAATAAAAATTAAAATGTATCAATCATTATCAAAGGTCAATGGAATGCCCAATCAGAGCAAACTATCCGCTGTCCTGCGCGTAGCACCAATAATTAATGTTTATTTAAAAAAATTCCTGACGCCGTGGTGTTAATCGATTTTAATTTTGAAAAAATGAAAGATACAGTCCACTTCTATACGCACAAAAATTTTCAACTTGCTATTTGCTTTATTTTACGTCCTGTAACATTTTGAAAAAATGAATTTTTTTTACGAAAGCTGGATTGCAAAATTTATTTTGCAAAATCTATTGAACCGATCTTAATTAAATTTACAAAATTGTTTAACTGTATCATAAAGTTTTTCAGGGTGAAGCATGAAGGTCCTAAGTGTAGCATAAATGGTTGAAAAACGTAAAATGCGAATATGTACTTGTTTTTCTATGTTTTTTTCACATTTATTGCTATTTTGCAACAAGGGTGACTATCTTTTAAATTTTTAACCAATTATATATTGTAGGAAATTTAATTACGCAACTTTTATGTCAGTACAACTTTTCTCGAAAACGAATACTTTTAAAGTTATAATCAAAAAACGAAGAAAATAATCGAATTTTTCCTTAATTTTTTGACATTTTGATTATTTAAACAATGTTCCGGACTTTTTTGAGAGGGAGGATAACTCAAATATTATTATTTGATTTATTTTCAAGCAATTTCTGCAAAAATATTTGAGTCACCTCTCAACGTCCAAATGTACTAATATTTTTACAGATGCGCCCTGGTCTATTTCAGTACTATTTATTTTGGGCAATACTGTAGGTATTACGAACGAAATTGTGTTGCAAGGAATGGGAAGAGACAGAGAACTTTTGACCACCATTAAAAAGAGAAAAACAGCATATTTGATTTGGGCACATACCTACTTAGAAATGATTTAGAAGTACGAGTTATTACAGCTGATTATGAATGGTAAAATTGAAGAAAAAAGGGGTCCTGGTAGACGACAAAAAATATCCTGTCTGAAAAACTTTCGCGACTGGACCGGTTTAAACAAAGAAGGTAACACAAATTTGCAACCTTTATTAGTGTAGTCGGCACCAGAAGAAAAACTGTCAGATTAATAATTGTAAGAAGCGAAGAATATGGAAATAATAAAATGAAATAATAAATATGAATCTGATTAAAATGATGGCAATAATTCCTGTACATAAATAATATAATAAATATTAAATGGACAAGTTTTGATATCTTCTTTAATAGTCAAAAATTAATACCTATCTGGCCAGAGAGAGATACCGAAATATATCTACTACCTACTCAATAATTGTGGAGAACTCTCACAAACAATGACCTTTTGGATGCAAGTTTTTCAAAAAAATAATTACCTATAACTGTAAAGCTTTATATGACAATGTTCATTAATATCTAATTTGAATTACTCAGAATATTATGATGGATAGATAAATAGATCAGTCAAAATGTACTTGTAAATGCGACAATTCAAAAATCACTCTATTGATCTATTATTTATTCTTTCAAATTTAAAGTCGAAATATTAAAGCAATCTAAACTCTATTAAATTAATGTATCAAACATACCTCAAATATAGCATTAGATGTATTTGTTTTCACTTGTATAACTACTAGACACACATTATTCGATATTTTATTAAAAAATTAAAAGAAACTGACGCTTACCGAACATTATTTTACGAACTGTCAAACCCGTCTTCAATAAATCCAGACTAACCCTTTTATGCGCACAGAACGCTAAAGGCAGGTTTTCATATTATAATTTCGTAGAACGCTAGAGAGGCTCATAACTAGTTTCAATTAAAATTATGTTTTAAATAAAATTAAAAAGTTTTTAATATAGTGAGATTAGGAAACTTTGTAAAATTATTTGATATTTTATTCATTTGTTTTAATAGAAATAAAAAATTAAAAACAAACATTTTCGTCATCAAAAATACTGTAGGATTATGATTGTCGATAAATTTTGTGTTACGTTTTATTGTATTTTTTTATATGATAGTAAAATATTGTTACTATTAGGTAATGTTCATATTTAACTGTTAATTCTTTTTCCACCTACCTCTACCGAAAGTATACTTTTCTGGACCTGATTGTAGGGAGCAAAGTTGTACTTTTCCTTCCTAGGGAGGAAAAGTAAAAGTGGCGTCATGGTATTTCATTCATGAAATATAACTTATTGACGCCCTGTACAATATCTATTTTCTATTACGTAAGTATCTATACATTTTAACGTTTATTTAAAAACACTCTGCATTTTGCAGAATGGTAAAAAACAGTAAATTGTTATTCTGATTTAACAATGTTAACATTAATAATTTGACTTATATTTGACAGTTGACAGTTATATTGTACCTACTTGTTAGTTTTAAAATTAAATTTTGTTGGTCAGTTACATAAATAAATTAAGTAAAAATGAAAAAATGACTTGTTATTTGAGGAAGGTGGAAAAACCATATGTATAACATGGGAGTAAAGTGCCTTTTCCTCCCTTGAATGATTACTGCCCTCCGCTACGCGTCGGGCAGTAAACTTCATTCTCGGGAGGAAAAGTAGCACTTTCCTCCCTTGTTATACAAATAGCTATTTTATTATGAATTATCTAAATTTAAACCAATAAGGTACCTATCCACTCAGTCATTAGTCATTTTTTCGTAAAGCCGTTGTACCTACGTGATTTCGTTTGTCGATTTGATTTTCGGAAAGTGTTGCCAGATTTTTAGGATAGTAAAGAAGTTAGAGAATTATGAATTATTTTTTTATTATTATTGAAAACTTTTCTGTTAAAGGAGATGAATGTAAAGTACAACTATTAACACTGAATATCAAAAAAAAGGAAGATGTGAAAGTTATAGAATGTTATAGAAATGGTATTATCATCAATCAACCAATCGCGTCCAGTGCTGGACATGAGCCTCCCTCAGTTCTTTCCAGTGGGGAAAACTGATAACTTCCGGTTATACCGGAAGTTGCTCATAACTTTGTTTTTTTAAATGGCACACCCTGTATATTTTTACCTTTTTGGATTCTCTTCAATGTCTTCTTTCTTAAAATATGAGGTGTTGTTTTATAATTACGTTTTTTTATTAATTTCGTAGCAATATTCACACCCTGTAGAATTGTAGTAGTTTGGCATCTAAAACTCGACTTACGTTCAAATGATTTTTAATATACTCTACTATTGTTAAGAATCATTAGTATAGCTAAATTTTTAATATTAGTATACAGGGTTGGTCGAAACTCGGAATGAGTATTTCCTGAGTTTTCTTAAATGGAACACCCTGTATTTTAGTATTGTAATGAAATGATATTTTAGGGTACTTTTTTATTTCTTAAGCATTCCCTATACCTAACTGCTTTAATTTGGACTTAATTGTTAATCGCGCCAACAATTTAACTACGTAGTTATTTTGATAGCTAAATCATTATTGGTAATTTTAAGTCTGGATTAATATGTATTTATTTCTGAAAAATTATTTGTGATTGAATATTTTCACGGCCAACCTAATAAAATTTTACGTATTTTTTGTTGCAATTAATGTTTAGCTAGAAACACCAATAACTCACAAATTAAAGCAGTTAGGTATAGGGAATACTACTAAAATAAAAAAATTACCATGAAATATCATTTCATTACAATACTAAAATACAGGGTATTCCATTTAAGAAAACAAAGAAAATATTCATTCCGAGTTTCGACCAACCCTGTATACTAAAATTTCAAAATTAGCTATACTAATAATTCTTAACAATAATAGACTATACATATTAAAAATCACTTGAACGTAAGCAGAGTTTTTAATGTCAAACTATTACAATTCTACAGGGTGTGAATGTTGCTACGAAATGAACAAAAAAACGTAAATATATCTTAAAATACCCTGTATAATATTACAAAACCTCATATTTTAAGAAAGAAGATATTGAGGAGAATCCAAAAATGTAAAAATATACAGGGTGTCCTATTTAAAAAACGAAGTTATAAGCAACTTCCGGTATAACCGGAAGTTGCAAAGAGATGAAAATATTTTCATTTAATAGATCATCCTTCAAACCCCCTTTATTCCAATTTTCATGATTATGTTGCCTTCAGTTCTCGAGATATTTCTAATAGCCCAGTTATCTGCCTCACCCTCTATATACTGTGTACTCTAATAACTATAGAAACTTTAATAAATAAATAACTTGTTTTGTGTAATATGAACACCTGGTTCGTTGGACGGATTTAGTTTGCTCGACTAAACTGTTGAACGTGTCTAAACAACACTTGTAGCCGCTGTACACAGTTTATTTTGAATTGTTGTAACTTGCGAACTTCTCACTTCCACTTAATATTCAGATATTTGCTTTACCACTTTGACATAGAAATATAATTATTTGTATATACACGCATTTCAAATGACATCAGATGAACTGTCTAAATTTTAAAACGACGTTAGTAACCAAACCAGGCCCGAAATTAGCCCTCGGTCTAAGGGTACCTACCTAGGTCGAAAAGGGCGCCAAACCCATATTTTTTTAGATGAAGTAAAAAACAGACGTACTGTCAATCATTTATTGTAACTTCCGACGACCGTTTTCGCTCTCTACAGTATGCAGAGCATCTTCAGGTCAACGGTTACAAGTCACTAAATGATTCGACTACAAAGAGCTACTTCCTGAGTATTAAATAACATGATATCTTGCTTAAGTTATGCTAACGTTATGCTCAGGTTATGCATATCCCGTTAGCATAACTTGAGCAAAATATCATGTTATTGAATACTCAGGAAGTAGATCCTTGTAGTCGAATCATTTAGTGACTTGTAACCGTTGACCTGAAGGTGCTCTGCATACTGTAGAGAGCGAAACTAGTCGTCGGAAGTTACAATAAATGATTGAGAGTACGTCTGTCGTTTACTTCATTCAAAATGAACTCTCACATGCAACCCATTCAACATTCCATATTTTTTTTTCCATAATCATCAGTACGATGATGGTTATTACAATGCAATCTGGTCATAAATATTCAATGAGCAAATAATCCTAAATTACTATCTATCTGTCTAATCAGCCTTAAAAATCCATCCATAGACATAGGCCTCCTCTTCCTTCTTTCATGCTTCTCTATATTGGGCATTTTGCACCCATTTTCACCCAGCGTGTTTCTTCACCTGGTCATCGCATTTGAAGAGTACAGGGGAAAAACAAGGAATGTCACATTTGATACATATTGAGATAAACACCAATACAGGTTTAATTCTTATCATATCTAAAAACTACTTAGGAGATTCTTAGCGGAATTCTAGCAATTCTTATTGTATAATCTTCATATAATATTAATCTATATCAATTTATTAATTTAATAATGCACCAAAAAACTGCTGATATCCATATTTTTGTTCAGTGGCGTGCGGACAATCCTGGTCCTTCGCCTGGAAACAAATTTTTAGAACATTTATATTTACTGATATTTCTGGTTATTGTTCTGAATCGAGAGTCTAGTCGATAGTATTCAGTTTTTGCTACCACATGGCGAGAAAAACCAAAATTAATGAAAAAGTGACATTCCTTGTTTTTCCCCTGTACTTTTCATTTGTGGCCTTCCTCTTTTTCGTTTGTGGTTCCACGATCTCCAATGTATGTCTTATTCCATCTTTCATCCTTTTTCCTTAGGTATGTCCGACGAACTTCCATTTATGCTTTGCTATCTGGGTTGGGACATCTCTCACTTTTGTTTTGTTAATGATCCATTCGATTCTTTGCATGTCTGTTAGTTTGATATTCAGCATTTGTCTTTCCACGGATCTTTCTATCTTTGCCATTTTTTCCATATAAATGTTCTTTTGTAAACGTCCTGGTTTGTGAGCCATATAGGTCAGGGACAGAGTGAGGACAGGGAGTATACATTGATATAAGATTTTTGTTTTTGGTATTGGGGGTGTTTTCTATTATTTAAAATATATTCTTCTGAATATATACCCTTCTGAATGATGCCCAGGCCAGTCTCTCTTTATTTCTTCGGCCTGATTTTCTTTATTTAATTTAGTGATTTGTCATAGATATATATTTGAACACCCTTTTACTTGTTCTATTCTTGTTTGTGCCACTGTAATTATTAATTCTTTTTGTTGATTGGTCATGGTTTTTGTTTTACTGTAATTCATTTTCAATCCTATCTTTGTCAACTCTATCTAGTTCTTTCATCATTCTTTGTAATAATTCAATTCTTTTCTTTTTTATTTAATAATAAAACACTGAAAACGTTTGTTTTCTATACTTCCACAGAATTTATTATAACTAAGTGACTACAGCTGTTTCGGCAGAGTGCCTTTCTCAAGTGATATAGTTTACAATGTGTTTGCCTTTTTAAGTCTTCAACTGAAGAGGTTGAGGAGTGGGAAGCTGTTTGTCTCGAGTTGGTCATTCAGAATTATATCTGTATTTTTCAGTTTATTAATTTCCATAGATTCTAAAAAAGATAGCTTAAGGCCTTTATTTTGAATATGCAGAATTTGAAACTCCTCGTTGAAAGAATGATTATGATCTAGAAGGTAAAGTGCGTATGTAGAAGTGTCTGTTTTTCTATTGTTGAATGCCCTTTTGTCTTCTGCTATCCGTTTGTCAAAAGTTCTGCCAGTTTGACCGATGTACGTTTTCGGACAGTCACCACACGTTAGTTTGTACACACCACTCTGTAGTTGCTTTCTCTTTCGGCTTTTATTGTTCTTAATATATTTGTTTAAGTTGTTGTTAGTTCTGAAAGCTGGTGTTATTCCTTTCTTTTTTATGTATCTGGCTATTTTTGTTGTTATCTTGCCAGTATATGTGAGAGACCAGAAGGTACTGGGTTCTTTCTGTGGTGGTGGATACACTAATTTCAGGGCTTTCTTATGGAGTTTTTGGTTTAAAATTTTGTTAACTGTTTGTTCGTTATAGCCGTTGTTTACTGCTATTTGTTTAATGATGTTTAGTTCTATCTCGAAGTTATTTTTTGTCATGGGAATTTCTGTCAGTCTATGTATCATGCTATGGTAGGCTGCTAATTTGTGTTGTGTAGGATGGGATGATGAATTGTGTATAGTTGTGCCAGTATGGGTAGGTTTATGATATACAGAGAACTCATGTTTGTTGTGTAGTCTGGAAATCGTTACATCTAGAAAGTTTATGGAGTTATTCTGTTCTGTTTCTATTGTAAACTCAATATTATTATGAAGTGAATTAATATATGATAGAAATTGGTCAAGTTGTCTGTTAGTTCCTGTAAAGCATACTGGTATATCATCCACGTATCTCCACCAATATAAGAACTGTTTAAATACGGGATGTTTAGAAATTGTTGTTTCAAGTTGGTTCATAAATATATCTGAAGGGTTAGAGGATTACCCATAATAAGTCCTGCACTGTTGTTTGTGTATATTTGATTATTGAATTCAAAATAGTCTTGATTTATGCAAATTTCAAGAAGGTGTAAAATTTCAGATGCAATGATCGGATTTGTACTATTATGGTCTAAAAGATTCTTAACTAAAACTAAAGTTTCTGTAGGAGGAACACTAGGAAAAAGATTTTTTACGTCAAATGTAATTAGTCTGGAGTTGTTGGGCAATTGAAAATGTTGTATTTTATTAACTAGTTCTAGTGTATTTTTTATGGTGAATTTAGGTGAAAATTTAGTGTATTCTGTAATAATATCTGACAGCTGACGAAACAGCTGTAGTCACTTAGTTATAATAAATTCTGTGGAAGTATAGAAAACGTTTTCAGTGTTTTATTATTAGATAAAATGAACTTCCATCAAGTAACAGTCGAATCCATCAACTTTTTTTTATTATTAAATTATTACTATACAGGGTGTTTGGTAAAGAATGGACCATAGCTTAACCTTAGATTCCTGAGTTTAAAATAGGTCTATTTAAGCTAACTTACCTTAGTACAAAAGTTGATAATAATAGAAATACAATCAAAATACAGTCAAAGTTAAACTTTTATTTTATTTATTCTTGAATATTTCCTGGCAGGCATGGGATAAGAACAAGAACACGAAATTTGGTAAGCGGGGTTTTTTGGGTCGATAAATCTAATTTCGCCACCAAAAATTATGTATTACCCAGAGCCCATAATCATAACATATTTTATCCCATGCATGTCACGAAATATTCAAGAATAAATAAAATAAAAGTTTAATTTTGACACCCTGTATTTTGGTTATTATCAACTTTTGTACTAAGCTAAGTTAGCTTCAATCGACCTATTTTAACCTCATGAATCTAAGGTTAAGCTATGGCCCATTCTTTACCAAACACACTGTATAGATAAAGGCATTTGGGTTTCGCTTTTCTTTTTACTATATTTTTACTATGTATATTTAGAATATTAAAAAAAGGAGTTAGTTATAAGTGCTCAATGCTAATGCTCAGTGTTGGAATCCACTATCTGGGACACTAGTATTTAAAATAGTTTAAGAGGCATTATTTCCTAATAAAAAGTTTTATAAATAGAACAAAATATTATTTGATTTACATCTTCACAATAATCTTCAGAAAAATCAAAATATATGTGTTGTTAAATTTAAAATAAAATTATCTATTATTTTTTACGTAGGTATTTATTGACTTATTGAATTTGCGTCACTGATTTGAATTTGACGCTCCTTTGAATGAATCTTCTTCTGTTGTATTTAATCGTTTTAAAAGCTTAACATTTTTATTGCTTTCTTCTATTAAATAAACACTTGTCTGCAAATTTTATTCATAAAGTCATAACAATGATCTTCGACATCAATTTTGTTGTTAAAATAAAGATAAAACTGAAGAAATAACTTTATTTATTACTTTCTTCTATCAAATAAAAACTTGTCTGCAAATTTTATTCAGATTTTATACTTAAAATCATGAAAATGATATTCGACATCAATTTTGTTGTTAAAATAAAGATAAAACCGAAGAAAATACCAAATCCGGAATATTAATTAATTGTTAACGTTTCTAATGAGATTCTAGCAAAAACACTTCAGAATACACGTACTTGTGGATTTTAAAAGGGTATCGGGGAAACATATTCCACGCGATAGATTCTCGGAAAAACTTACACGAGACTACTGAATAAAAATGCTTACAAATAATACTAAAAAATAATCCGCAAGATGGAAAGTGACTAAAGTTTTAAAACAATTTACAAATGAGCCTCTGTAATATCAGAAAATAATCCTTGAACGCCGGCAGATGGACGTTCATGTATTTGATCATGTGTCTTGTCATCATCATCATGGCATCTACACTCCTAGCGGAGTGATTGCCGCCCTCTTTGGGCTCTTCCGATTCGTTTGTCGCGGTGAATCAATCCGCATTAACATTTTGGTTTTACAATTGGTTGTGTGACTGGCATCTTCTACAATATTCCTCCATTCGTTCCTGTTTTTACTTATGGTTACTCATTCTCTAACTCCCATTTTTTAAGGTCCTCAACTAACTGGTACTCCCTTCTGGTTTTGGGTGTTCCTCGTGGTCTGCCTGATACGTGGTCTTCTGGATTTCTCCTTTCTATATGTTCCATCCATCTATCTGAGTCTCTGTGCTGTCTCTTGTGCAAACACACAAATGCTGATGTCAACATTTCTCTAGGGATGATTCCCGTAGTATAGATAGCGTTGAACAGTTCTACTATTATGTCCAGGTTTTTCTCGTTGACCAACTTTATCAGCTCGCTAGGTAATTCACCTGGACCAGCAAATTTATTAGTTTTCATAGAGTCTATTGCCTGACGAACCTCTGATTTGGTTATCTCTGGACTGGGCTCACATCTTCGGTTTGGCTACCTATGGATGTACTAGCTTCTCTCTGGTCACGAAATAGTTCCTCGATGTAGTACTCTTTCCATCGTCGTCGTTTTCGTTCTGTATCCATTATAATATTTCCATTTTTGTCGAGCAATATATTTGAGGTTCTTATATTTCCTATCCCGGCTAGTTCTTTGACTTTTTTATGTAGGTTGAAGTTGTCATATCTGTTTTGCAATTCTTCTATTTCTTTACATTTTTCAGAGAACTAGGTTTCTTTAGCCTCCCTAATTTTTGTTCTTATTTGGTTTTGAAGCTGTTTATAGCGGGTCTAATTGATGGTTTTGTTTTTTCTTCGTTCATTCATCAACTCTAGAATATCCTCCGTCATCCATTCTCCTTTCTTACATTTGGTTGTTGTAAGTACTTTCTTACTTGGCTCTAATATAGAGGTTTTGAAGAATTGCCACTGCTGTTCTAGGTTGCAATTATTTCCTGGGTTTCTGTCTAGATTTGTGTTGATTTCGTGTTTCAGATTTTCTTTTGTTACTTCTGACTTTAGTTTCTGTATGTTAAGTTTATTGTTTTTTTTTTTTTTTTTTATTTAAAACACAAAACCACATCAACCGCGCAGGGTTATTAGTGGATATAACAATACATTACATTAAATAAAGTTATACAATTTGATGTCTTTTAAATATGTTAACACTGATGAAACTTTTTTGGTGAGGATTGTCTTGAGGTCATCGTCTGTGATTCTATGGGATCTTCTTTCTTTTTGAAATTGAGGACACTCTTAATGTGATTGGCTTAGCTTCTAGGTCTGTTCTTACAAAGATGGCTACTCAGCCACTTGCCTGTTGTGCTATTCTGTTTTTTGGAAAACATTGGTAGTTTTGAAGATTAATATTGGATTGCTTAAAATGAGTTTCTTGAAGACATAAGATCTTAGGGCATGTTTCATTTATTAGAAGTTTTAATTGTTCTAAATGGGTGTAGAACCCATTGATATTCCACTGTAATATATAGGGGTTAGACATTTTCGAGTTCTGATTGAGAATGTGTTTCATCGGTCTCTTCTGTGGAAGAGAAATTATTGAGGCTTAGTTTCTTTCTTAATCGAGTTATATTATTTTTTAATTTTGAATTGTGGGTATAAGCGTGAACAAAATTAAGGATCTGAATTAATTCGGCTGTTTCGTTCGAATAGTTTTTTGAGGTTATTTCGGGATGTTTGGCGTTTAATGTGTTTTCGAGAAAGTCACATATTTCGTCGAAGTTAAGGACAAGTGGTGGTGATCTGTTTGCGATTTTGTCTTTAATTGTCTCAAGGGAAAGTAAAAGTTCATCACGAGAATTTCTCTTAGACGTTTTTGTTTTTTTCTTTGATTTCCTTGTTACTGGAGAAGTGAAGATATGAGAATCGGTCTGTGTGGTATTTTCGTTGATTTCTGGAGACGATGAGATGAGCCTTTTTAGATGTTTTGTGACGTTTGGAATAATTTTAGGTTGTGTTATTTCTAATGGAGTAAGATTGCTGATCTTGTTGGAAGTTGATGATGTTGGGATTTTTAAAGTGTTTGTTTGATTTGTATTATTTGTAGGTCTTGACATGTCGTCAGTTTGTATGGTAGATTCTAATTGGTTTTTAGAGACCTGTACGTCTGGGATCTGATCTAATATGTTTTGGGAAGATGCTGGGTGATCGTTAGAGGTGGATATTAAGGCTTTGTCAGAAGGTTTTTGTTTTGTTTGGTTATAAGGTAGATTTGTTATATATTGTGTGTTTTGGGAGGTTTCTGGAAGAGCTTTAGAAGTGGTTGGATTAGAATTGGTTGGGTCAGGATTTGTTGTATTAGAAGTGGGTGTATTAGAATTGGTTGAGTCAAGATTGGTTGTATTAGAAGTGGTTGCATTAGAAGTGATTGTATTAGCATTGTCAGGACATTCTGTTTCCTGGTGACCAATAGTCTTGCATTTTGAACAGTTGAATCCTTCTATAGAAAGGTATAGTCTGTAAGTGGTATTATCATGAGAGATCATGAAAGAATCGGGAATGGACATATTTTCTAAAGGTGTGATAAATGTTTGCCTTCTAAAACTCAAGACATGGCTGTATTCGCTTTCAGGCATTCCTACCCTAAGAAAAGTCATTTTAGAGACGGCGTTTATACCCATTTTACGTAGTTCTTGTTCAATTAACGTGGTTGGAACAGAAGGACCAGCGTTTGATATTATCAGTCTTTGAGCTGGAGTGATAAGTCTTCTTATTTCTACTTGAGTTTCTTTTATATTGACGTATTTGTGGGAATGCAGCAATGAATCAACCATATTTTTAGAAGAGAGATATATACATATTCTATTATTGGCTATTCTGGAAGCGAAAGATACGTTACGTGGACCAACTATTGAACCGACGGCTATGATGTACTCTTGAACTTTGGTTCCTTCAATACTAGAAAGAACTATGGCTTCGTCCTTTGTTGGTTGTTTAAACGTGTTAACAACACTGGAATATGAGATGTGAGATGTAGTTTGGGTAGTGTTCATGGTGTTATTCGAAGTCATGTTTGATTAATTTTGGAGACGTTGCAAGGCCGGCCCTGTCGCCGGTTCAAAAACCGGTGTGGATCTTGGCCCAAAACTGGTCCTATTTATATTTCTTGGATATTTTATAGGTTATACTATTATTAATATAAATATAATATGATGTGGTTTTTGGTACTCACGTCAGGTTTGCGAGGTTTACATGGTGTTTCAACTATAACAATGTGGAGGAACTAACAAAATAATTTTAAACTGTGTTTTTATCATTTAAAAACTGATAAATTTCGCAGCGGTTTACAACGTGATGTATATTATCATTGTCAGGACCGTACCAAGTTTATTGTTGTTGCGGCTTTTTTGCGTCTTCTTTAGTTGAAGTTGAAACCTAGCCATAAAAAGAATGTGATCAGAAGATACGTCCGCTCCTGGATATGCCTTTACTGCCAAACTTTTTAGGTTATATCTGTGATTATGTGTGATTATGTGTATTGTATCTATTGTTGATCTTCCCTCGCTAAATCCCTGCTGGTAGTCTCCTATTTTGGTTTCAATGTATTTTGAGAGTCTTTGTGTGATTAATGATGTCAATATTTTGTAGCAGCTGTTTACTTACTCTTCTATAGTGGTTGCATTGTGTGGTGTCGCCTTTCTTTAGAATAGTAAATATCCATCCTGTTTTCCATTCTTTCTTCTTCTCAAATCCTTATTATTCATCATCATCATCCAGCCTTCTGCATCCAAAGTTGAACATAGGCCTGCCCTAATTTCTTCCAGTTTTGTCGATCTTGGGCTTTCTGCAACCAATTCCCAGCAATCCTTTTGACGTCGTCTGTCCATCGTGTAAGTGGTCTACCTCTACTTCTTCTGTCTTCTCTTGGTCTCCACACTGTAATTTTTTGGGTTCACCTCCGGTCCTTCATTCTGGCTACATGGCCCGCCCAATTCCACTTCAGCCATGCTACTCGCTCTATGACATCTGTGACGCCTGTTCTTCTGATTTCTTCGTTTCTGACTCTGTCTCTGAGAGTCAGTCCAAGTAGTAACCGTTCCATTTTTCTTTGGGCCACTCTAAGTTTCGTTGCTGTGGCCTGGGTTAACGATAGTGTTTCGGCGCCATAAGTCATGACTGGTTGAACGCACACATTGGTTGAACGTCTTCCTTTTCAAATAATTTGGCAAGTTGCTCTTGAAGTTTCTGATAGAGCCCCATATGCGGCCCATGCTAAGATGATCCTTCTCTGTAATTCAGCAGTTTGATTGTCCCTGGCAATTTGGATTTCATGCCCTGAGTATTTATATTTATGGACCAATGCTATTTCGTTGACGTCGACTTTTGGATTTTCGCTTGGTACCAGGTTTGTCATGTATTGTGTCTTTCCAAAATTTATGTTTAAACCAACTTTTTTACAGGCGGCATCTAACTCAGTAAGCATAGTTCTAATCTCTCTTAAGTTGTCTGTTATAAGAACTATGTCGTCTGCTAATCGTAGGTGGGAAAGCCTTTCGCCGTCGACATTTATTCCTTTGGCGTCCCACTGCAATTGTTTGAAAGCATGTTCAAGTACTGCCGTAAAGAGTTTGGGAGATAACGTATCTCCCTGTCTAATTCCTCTTTTGATTTTTATAGATTTGGTATCTTTGTGTAGTCGGACGGTCATGGTTGCATTATTATATATGTTCGCTATCAGTTTGGACTACCCATAATCTATACGACTTTCCTCCAATGCTCTCATTATGCTGTTAATTTCTATCGTATCAAATGCTTTGCGAAAGTCTACGAAAGCCAGGACCAATGGTCGGTTGTATTCGATAGATTTTTCTATAATTCCTTTTATGCAGTGTAGGTGGTCGTTAGTGCCAAAGTTTTTCCTAAATCGCGCCTGTTCTCTAGGTTGGTAAAAATCCAATTTTGTTTCCAGTCTATTTGTTATTATTCTTGTGAATAACTTGTAGAGGTAGTCTAATAGGCTTATGGGCCGGTAATTCTTGAGGTCTGTTGGATCGCCCTTTTTGTGTAATAAGATGGTAAGTGCACTGTGCCATATTGTAGGTGTTTCACTTTGGTGCAAACATAAGTTGAACACTTCCTTTATGTTGTTTAAAAGTCTGTCTCTTCCAATCTTTACGGCTTCTATGATGATATTGTCTTCTCCCAGAGCTTTATTTCTTTTCATTTTTCTCAATGCGTTCCTGATTTTGTCTGTTGATATATCAGGCATTAACTCCGATCCTTGGTTGACTAACCTTTTTCCTGAATCTTCTAGTGGCTCATCATGATTTTGTTGGCTGTTGTATAGTTCTGTATAGAAGTCTTCTACTACCCTTAATAATTCATCTCTGTTGATGATGATATTTCCATCTCTATCCTTTAATTTCGTTATTTCTTTTTTGCCATTTGTTAATTGTCTTCTTAGAACTTTGAGGCTCTTGTTATCTTCAATTGTTTGTTGAATTTGTTCGTTTTTATATTTTGGGTTCTCCTTATTATTAGGTCATATTATATTTTCCGTTGCAGTTCTTCTCCGCCTCGTTTTATTAACTCGTTTGGGATTTCGTCTGAGTTTCCTGCTTCCTTTTGCTTTAGATTTCTTATCACACGTAAAAAATCCTCATTTGACGGATTTTAGATTTCGTTTTTATCATCAATGTATGTTTCTTCTGTGCATTTGTGAGTGCTTTCTCTCTTAAATAGCTTTTCGTAATGTTTCTTCCATATTTCCGCATAGATCTTAATTGTTTGTTTTTTCTTGTTTTGTGATTTTATATATTTCTATAGCTTTACATTATTTTTGCTATTTATTTTTAACTCTTTTATAAATTCATCAATACATTATTATCTTTGTTTTATTCGTACAGCAAATTCTACCAAAAACCACTTCAGACAACGTACTTGTAGATTCAAAAAGGGTATCGGGGAAACATTGTATTCACGGAAAAACTTATAATAAACGGTTACAAATAATACTAAAAAATAAACCGCAAGGTGGAAGGTGACTAAAGTTTTAAAACAAGGTGACAATGAGCCTCTGGAATATCAGAAAATAAACCTTGAAAGCCGGCAGACGGACGTTCATGTCTTTGATCATGTGTCGTTTATTTGCGGTTGCGCTACTTGTCATAGGGCAAATAATTCTGCATGAATATTTCTAGAAATAATTCTTGCGTAATAACCCAAAAGCTATACGTATATGATGAATTAACACAGGAGCCCGATTATTAATACACATCTCTGAATTGTATTAAACAGTCCAAATAATTTCGTCAAAAAATTATTGTCTGAGATATTGTAACAGATAAAAACGTATATTTATTTATACGCACGCCCCATAGGCCGTTACGACCTAGAGCATTTTTATAAAATGCAGTCATAAGATTCTTCTTCTCCAAGTGGGGCCGCATGCGGCCCTCTTGCGTTTTTTATGTCGCCCGAAGGCTAACTTGAGGGTTCTGTAAACGATCAAATTATTTTGAACTTGAGTAAGATAGTTGGTGGACTGGTGGTGGCTTTTAGCATTTATGTATTTGTAACATAACAGAAAACTTGGCGAACTTAATCGTCGTTTACAAATTAAAAGGTAAACATAAAATTATTTCGCAGTTGAAGAATAAAGTATTTGCTTTCGAGGACAAGCTAAAGATGGGGGTACATCGAGGAAATTAATATAACAAATCTGTATAACTTTTCGACACTGGTAAAAGGTCAACAAGATGGAATTGATGTATCTCCAGAAAACTTTGCTACTATTTCTTCTTAGTTTTCTTGAGCGATGAATTTTAGGAAAGATTTAATGATTTGCGAAAAATTAGGAAATATCTTCTATTAGTGGAAAATCTCTGGCACTTAGAAGTAGCCGCTACTACACAATTTGCGGCATTGGGATTTAATAACGCAAAGTTGTCAGATGAACTAATTGATTTTAAAGATGATACAATTCTGGAGGCAATTTTTAAAGAAAAAAAGAGACGAAAATCAATATTGAGAATTCTGGAAATTAGTACCGAATAACTACAAAACTTTCAAAAGTTGTGTTTACTTGCTCTTCACGTTGTTTGCTTAATCATACCTGTGTGAATCTTCATATTCAAAAATGAAATATGCAGAAAATGTTTAAATTGCTGAATAGAACATTGAATAACCTTTCAAATGAGCTAGCACACGAACTTAATTGTTATTTAAATTTTTTTTTAAAAGTCATCGATTACGGCATCACACTCGGATGGATGACGTCACTAGTATAACATACATGTCAAAAAATCATAATTTAAAAATAAAAAATCGACCTGTTTCAGGATTTTTTCTTATAGTCGCCCATTTACGAAATAACAAATTTATTCATCTCATTATTTGTATCATACATTATACTGTATATTACTTCACCTTGATTGTGGCCCGCAAGCTGTGGCAATAGCTACTATGTGGCCCAGGGAAAAAAAGGTTTAGTATCGCTGATATAGGCGAAGCAATAAAGCACTAAAATCGGCCTTACCTCCGAAAAAAAAACAAGACGGATCTTAATAATTCTTTTTGCATTCGATTCGTGAAGGTGACAGGAAACTTTGTGACCCATAGCCATGAGATAATATTGAAAAACTGCATTTGTGCATATAAAAATTCTTTAAGTGCATCTCAAACAGATAATAAAAAAAATTCAGAATTCGTCAATTATCGGCGGAAATGAGTTCAATTTTGTTAATCGGGAGTTTTTGGGGTTGCTAAAAACGAATATGACGTTTGAAGTGATATCCGGAGTACCTGGTGCCCAGGGTACCTACTGTTTATCTCGTCTTCTGAAGTTTTTAGCAAATTCATTAAAAAATTAGTCAAAAATCATTACTCGGGGGTTTTTGGACTAGCTGAAAAAGAAGATGACATTGAAAATTATCTCCTGGTGTACCTGGTGCCTAGGATACCTACTTTTTACGTCGACTTCTGGAATTTTCGTTATACAATCAGCCAAACCTCTAAACTTGGAAGTTATTGGATTCACCGAAAGTAACTTTCTGAACGTTAATGGTCTAATGGGTAATGGTACCTACCCTGGACACCAGCTACTCCAGAGAACACTCCCTATGTCATATTCATCTTCAGCGACCCCAAAAACCCCCGAGTAATGATTTTTGACTAATTTTTTAATAAATTTGCCGAAAACTCCAGAAGACGAGGTAAACAGTAGGTACCCTGGACACCAGGTACTTCGGAGATCACTTCCGAGGTCATATTCGTCGTCAGCGACCCCAAAACCCCCCGAGTAATGATTTTTGCCTAATTGTTTAATGAATTTGCCAAAAACTCCAGAAGACGAGGTAAACAGTAGCTATCCTGGGCACCAGGTACTCCGGAGATCACTTTTGACGTTATATTCGTTTTCAGCGACCCCAAAAACCCCGAGTAACAAAATTGAACTTATTTCCACCGATAATTGACGAGTTCTGAATTTTTTTTATTGTCTGTTTGAGATGCACTTTAGGAATGCATTTTTTGTATGCACAAATGCAATTTTTCAATAATATATCATGGCTAGGTGTCACAAAGTTTCCTGTCGCATTCACGAATCGAATGCAAAAAGAATAATTATTAAGATCCGTCTTGTCGTTTTTTTTTTCGAGGTTCAGTGCTTTATTGCTTCGACTAATAGCAGTGCCGTTTTATCCAATGGGCGCTTAAGGCGGGAGCCCAGGGGCAAGGGCCCCGGAGGGGCCCGTAGGGACGCTTTCTTTTATTAATAATAAATTAAGGTCCGCTAAATAATCGAGGACTATATTTTTTTAAATAGAGAAAAAGACTACGAAATACCTGCGATTTCGAAATGGTCTGATTTTAAGACTGATAAATAAGAATGGTGACAACTTTTAAACCAAAGAGCGATTCCTTAGATAATTTTAAAAAAATGTATGAAGCTGGAGACAAAGCTTATTATAGAAGATTAAATGAAAGCAACTCTTATATAAAACCCAATGGAGGCGAAGAGAAGTGTTAAAGCTGTTTATTGTTACCCGTGCAAATTATTTTCAATTGAAAAAAAAATAGTTTAACTGATTTTGGATATATTTTACCTACTAGAAATATTTGAATAGCTTACTCAAATCTCACGAAGAAAGTAAATTTCATCTGAACTCTATGGTTACATTAATAACAAGATCATCAGTTGGAGTTAGATGGATCATCAGTTAAATTGGAGTTATAGACGCCGGCTTGAAAAAGCAAGTAGAACGCGAAGCTGACTATTGAGTAAAGGTCCTAAGACCTAAGAAGAGTTGTCACCATTAAATTACTTGCTTCTCAAGGACTAGCTTTTCGTTGATCCCATGAGAATTTAACGAGTCGTCATAAGGGAAATTACTTAAACTGTCTTGTATACTTTGCTTTTGACAACCTCTTATCTCAGCATTTACAGCGGAATGCGAATAAAGAAAAAGGTTCAGTTAGCTATCTGTCTGACCAAACTTGCAATGAATTCTTGGAAGCGATGAAAACAAAACATGTAGAAACTTTTGACGCTGTAAATGTTTTACTTAATAACTACGGATCCATCAAACATATTTTTCCAGTTAAGCAATAATAGAGACAAAAAATCAGCTGTTAGAAGTGAAGCCAAGGCACTGCATAATAAAATGGATACCTTTGAGACAGATTAACTTGAATACTCTATTGACACTGATTTGGGCAAGGATTTTAAAACGAGTGAATGCAACAAGCAAAACGTTAGAAACTGCGTGGACTTGGACGTGTCAATTGGAGTAGAATTAATGACATTTGAGCTTTGTTGGAGACGTAAGAAATAAATTAAGTGAAATTGAACTAGAAGCCAAAAATATTTTTTTGTGAAGGCAATAATCTCAAACATATTTTATAGCCTTCAACAAACAAAGAAAAAAACATTTTTCGATGAAGCAGTTGAAAGTGAAACAATTTTAAAGGGGCAAGAGATATATATTCAGAATTGAAGTACATATACCTATTTAATGTTATATGCCACAATATTTCTCAAGATCTTTTAAAGAGAATATAATGCTACAAAGGTGTTACATCAGCTGTTAGATGTTTTTTACGCTAAATAAAGAAGAAGTCAAAAAGTGAATTAGTATTTTATGCGAGGAATATAAAAAAGATGTTGATGAAACCAAAGAGAACTTGCATAATGAAATTATTCATTATAATAAACTGCTCGTCAAAAGTTAGGGATATAGAAAATTCTGCTGATTTTCATAGTTGATTTCTTCGCGAACAGACGGATTTCTCTATTTTTTTTATTTTAGCCTTTTCTTTAGTATTTACACAGTTGTGCAAAGGTTTACTCAAACTTATTTTTTGTACTTATACCGGGTGGAAGAAGAAAATATGTTTTTCTTGTGTTAAGTTTGAGACACCCTGTATGGAGAACGAGGTACAAATGTGAGTATACATCAGAATAATATTGTAGTCTTATCTTTTGTGAACATGCTGTTGTTTGAATGTCCCTGATATCTTTAGAAACAAAAAAATAGACGGTTTTGTAATTTAACATGTGTTTTAACCGAAACAAAAGTTTGAGACACCTTGTAGGGAGAAATAGGCACAAACGTGAGTATACCCCGATATTATGTTGTAGTGTCATATTTTTTGAATATTTTATTTTTTAATTTCTCTGATATCTTTAATAACAAACAAACTAGACGGTATTACTCTTTAATATGTTTTTCTATGTTTCACATGTGTGATGTGACGCATGTCGTCAGTTAAAACACATATTAAAGAGTAATATCGTCTAGTTTCTTTGTTATTAAAGATATCAGAGAAATTAAAAAAATAAAATATTCACAAAATATGAGACTACAACAAAATATCGAGGTATACTCACCTTTTTGCCTTTTTCTCTCTACAAGGTGTCTCAAACTTTTGTTTCGGTTAAAACACATGTTAAATTACAAAACCGTCTATTTTTTTTATTTCTAAAGATATCAGGGACATTCAAAAAACAAAATGTTCACAAAACATAAGACTACAATACGATTTCGATATATACTCCCATTTGTACCTCGTCCTCCCTACAGGGCGCCTCAAACTTAACATAAGAAAAACATTTCTTTTCTTCCACCCGGTATAAGTACAAAAAAAAAGTTTGAGCAAACATTTGCATAACTGTGTAAATACTAAAGAAAAGTCCAAAATAATAAAAAAATTAGCGGAATCCGTTAATCTGTTCACGAGAAAATCTACTATGAAAATTCAGCAGAATTTTCTATATCCAGGAGCGTCATTTGAAATTTTGTTAGGGGGGGGCAAGCATTGTATATACAATACATTTATATGCAAATATAATACAAAATTGATCTACTTTTTGTAAATTTCAGTAATTTTCAGGGCCAGAGGGGGGCAAATGCCCCCCCTGCCCCCTATCAAATGACGCCCCTGTCTATATCCCTAACTTTTGACGAGCAGTTTATAACGTTATGCCAAAATTTCAATAAACATTTGAAAATTTGGTGTCATCCAGGATGTAAAGGCAACTTTTGCCAATTTTTAACTTTACTACAAGTTTATTTTGACGATACCAATTTCTAATGCGTCAGGCGAGCGGTCTTTTTTTGGCTTTAAAAATAATACATTATATTGAAGGTCAAATCATCAAGAAAAGAGTATTATTATATAACATTCTGCAAAAAATTAAAAATTATTTTTAAACTTTTTTTCTGTTTCAAAAGTTATGAGATACTTTTTGTGATTAGTGTAGTTCAAATTCCTTTTATTTCATGTGAACTGTATTAATACTAATACAGTCCACATTCCAAAGAGATAACAAATAAGAAATAAATGTGCCATTACCACGACCTGTACCTACGAGTTTTGAGTTTTAGGTCTTATGTCGGACGGACGCCTTCCCGTTGCGCTAAATACATGTAAAATGTCGGTCTGTAGCTAAATTTATCCAACGTCACTACTAATGATGTTACTAACTTCAACTTGGTAAACATCTAAACCTCTTGCATAATACATACTACGGGATGCGGCACACTTAATCAGGCTTTCTTTTTAATTAATTGTATCTACAGTAGGTATCTTTATTTTGATAATGTAAAAGTCAGGGCCGGTGCTAGAAAGTTATCATTTACAGAAAGTAATTTTTACATTGTATTTAATATAGCACATATAATCTGACATTTATTAACTAATAACGTGGGAAGATAACCGTATCAGAGGCGTAGCTACCGCCGCCGTATCAGCCGTATCAATTATACGGGGCCCCCGACATTCAGGGGCCCCAACGCGGCATGTCGAAACAAAATTCCATTCAAAAAATGGAACAAAATATTCTGCAATTATTCCACTATTAAAACGCTTTGAAACAGTGTACCTACATATTATATTGTTGGGATATCGACATTTTCGTGTAATGGATTCTTTATTATAAACTATATTTATGTACTGTACAAGTACCTACCTATTTTCTGCCTCTCGTCGTTCTATAACAACAGACGTTTTTTGTTTTCAAGCTACTTCTTATTGTCTATTCACCGTTGGCTGTGTGAGACATTGTATAATGTATAATGCGAAATTACAATATTTGTAATCGCTTTACCTTTGATAATTTGAAACATTGAAACACTGTGTATTGTTTGCGTATATTTTCATGTAATCTGTTCTTTATCTATAAATTGTATTTAGGTATAACTATTTGCAGGCCACTCGCCGTTAAAGAACAGAGCTTCTTTGTTTACGCTCCTTTTCAATGTATATTCCCCCTTTGTATTGAGAAAACTGAATCTGTTTTAAAACAATGAGTCTCAATTCAAATCTGTTTTTTGACTTTGGATTACTACAGTTTATTAGATTTATTATTATTATCTATATTTGAGTGTTATACGCTGAACTTATTAGTTCCTAAGGTTGTATTATGCAATTTGCAAATTATTTAAATTTTGCAATATACAGGGTGTTTCATTAATAATTGGAAATAATTTAATTTTAGATTGCTGGGCTCAAAATATGTAGGTATTAAGATTTAACCCAAATCACCTAATCTGAACATGCTTCTTACCGAAGCTAGAGCTCTTTGAAAAAGCATCTTGTAATTATTGTTTTTTAAATACCTCCAGAACGTTTCTATTCAGAGAAACCAAAACTGGTACGCCTATTTATTTTCCTTTTTTATCTTTAACTTTTAAGCCATTTTGACACTGGATTATTAAATTGTGAGGCATTCTCATAATAAAAAGTACTCTTCCTTTAAGTCGGTAGGATACACCGTTTTCTAGAAATTTCGATTTGAAAATTTTGTGTTTTTTTTAATTTGAAAAAAAAAATAAAAAAAAAATATGAAAACAATAAACGAAAACTGGTACGTTTATTCCAGAGATAAATCGATCTTATCAATTGCGAATTTCTAGTACCGGTCATATGCGTGCGTTTTGAGTAGGTCAACGGTTATTTTATCGCATTATTTTTTGTGTCTTTAATTTTGAAACATTTTTGACACTAGACTATTAAATTATGAGGTATTCTAGTACTAAAAGTTACTCTTGCTTTAGGTCGGTAAAATACATCGTTTTTTTGAAAAAAAATTTAAATTTTGATCAAATTCAAAAAAACGAAAAAATTTCAAATCGATTTTCTTAGAAAACGGTGTATCCTACCAACTTAAAGTAAGAGTAACTAGAATACCATACTAGAATACCATAAATACTAAAATACATACCATACTAGAATACCATAAAATTTAATAATCCAGTGTCAAAAATACTTAAAAGTTTAAGACAAAAAAGTTATGCGATAAAATAACCGTTGCCCTACCCAAAGAGGATGCATATGACCGGTACTAGAAACTCGCAATTTATGAAATAGATTTATCCCTGGCAGATAAATAGCCGTACCAGTTTTAGTTTTTCTACATAGATGTGTTCTAGAGGTATTTCAAAAAATCTAATTAAAAGGCACCATCTTCAAAGAGCTCCAGCTCTCTTAGGAAGCCTTTTCGGATTAGGTGATTTAGGTTAAACCGTAATATTTTGAGCCCAGAAATCTACAGTTAAAATATTTCCAATTATTAATGAAACACTCTTTGTGTGATTAATGAAAATCTTTTATTTTGTAATAATATTGACGATTTGTGTAATTTCAGTAAACTGTATTTGTTGTTGCTTTTTCCTACTCTTTGTACCTACTCTTTGTCCAAAAAATTGTAAAATTTTCAGTGACAATAAAGTATATTTCTATTCTATTCTATACACGCGTTTTTGCTGCTTTCCTTGAACATTTTTTTAGCACTATTCAATATCAGTCGTGGAAAAGGGCCCCGCGACAAACTTTGATAGGGGGCCCCTGTGGGGCTAGCTACGCCACTGAACCGTATTAATACTTTAGAAAGAGAGATATTAAGGAGGATATTGAGACCCATTTGCGACAATGGTAGGTATATGGAGAACAAGGTTAAACGGCGAGTTATACCTGTTTGCGCCAATATGAATATATATTTCATTTATTTTAATTCGGGAACGTCTTGGCAACACAGTTCTAAGTAAGCATAATCTTCTGTCCTTTATGTTAAATCAGTCAGTCGTTAACATACATACGGTCGGAACGTATAGTACACCTTGACAATTTTAATTTGATTTTGTGTGTGTTTTCCGTGAGACAAATTGACGATACCAGACAACATATTTTCGGTAAGTTCCCTTCTTTTATCCCATCCTTCATTTTCCTTAATGCCACCGAAAATAGTGCTTCAACATTTAACAACACGAAGAAAATCTAAGAAAATCTCGGTAAGTTATTATTATTAAATATTTTCCATTTGGTTTTCCTAAAAGCCAAAACATAATTGGTCAATTTCGAGCTTGGATATTCAGCGTAGGTTTACAGTTTGCTTTGCTTAGTTTTGTATTATTAAATAATAATATTCTTATTTAGAAACAAATTGTTCGGTCAAATTTAATGTCGGCACGTATCGGAAAAAAAAACTCTGTGATAACTTTTTGCTGATTTTTGTATTTGTATCGTTTTTGTTTCTCGGAACAACTTGGGCTTCGGGCGTGAAAGAAGTTAGGTTTTTAAATATTTGCGGTGTTGTCAAACGTGAATATTTTTCGACTCAATCGGTTACGGAAAAATTCGGATGTATGAATAAAAATTATTTTGTAAACAAATACTAAATTTGATTCACGGTTCTAAACAAAATAAAGAGTTTGCATAATAACTGCCCGGAAGGCTTGTTTTTTAACAAATCTCTATAATTAATTAATTTTATTCAAAATTTATACTCAGACCTGGTTTGTTATATGCTACAGTTTTCTTAAAGTAGACTTTGTTTTTTTTCTGATTTTGCGGATTGATTTCAGTAACAATGACTACTTACGAAAGGCAATTTAAAATATTAACGGCTAAAAAAGAAACGCTTTATACAATCATTCAGACTTTATATGACTTATCGAAAAACTTAACTACGGACAACACCATTAAAAAATTCACAAACTTGTATCAGTCGATGGATTCGACAAGGACAGAAATTCTCAAAATTTTGGATGAAATCAACGCAGTCGGGTTTGACGTTGATGAAAACTATAAACCAGATTTTCAGGTGATGTCTGTTATTAACGAAATGTGTTGTGAAGCAAGGGCGGCTTATACAAAATTAAAACCAAGCACCAATATTGTAAATCCAACTTTACAGCAAAGTACACAACAACAGTGTAATGTACACAGTCTTTTGCCAAAAATCACTATTCCAGATTTCCACGGGGAAACAAAGGAATGGGAAACTTTTTATTCGATTTACAAACCATTGGTACACGATAATTTCCAGCTGACGGATGCAGATAAGGCTCGGCTTTTGGTTTCACATTTAAAGGGATCGGCCCTTAGTATTTGTGCGGGAATAGCTACTTCTGGGGATAATTATGACACGTTATGGAAAGCACTTTTAGAAAAATATCATAATAGAAGGTTGTTAGCAAACACTTATTTACAACAAATTTTTAATTTTAAATCCTTGCAATCAGAATCTGAAAAAAATCTAAACAGGTTTTTAGAAATCTTTGACGCCTCGGTTAATGCCTTAAAAAAGTTGGATGTCCCGGATTTAACGGATTTTATTTTACTTTATCATGCACTCTCAAAACTGGACAGGGAAACGGTAAAATCGTTTGAAAATCACATGCGCGGAACGGTTATTCCTACTTACACGGATTTAATTAAATTTGTTAAGGATCAAACAAAAATTTTGCATAATAGTGACTCACAAGAGGCTAGCTCCGGTGGCTATCATAAAAATAAAAATTCGAAATCATTTTTTGTAAGCCAGCATGAGAATAAAAACAATAACAGAATGCCTTTTTGTGTTTTATGTAAAAAATCGTCACATTTTTTGGGTAGGTGTGATAAATTTAAGGCTATGAATCCTACACAAAGGTACGATTTGGTAAAAAATAATAATTTATGCTTTCTGTGTTTTTCCCAGTCACATGGTGTAAGACAGTGCTTAAAAAGACCGTGTGCCCAGTGTGCCAAGAATCATCATTTTCTTTTATGCGCAGGAAAACCGGAAATAAGGGGTGCGAAGGAAAATAATCAAAATAATCAATCAAATTCTGGTGTCGGTATTCCAGAAACGGGTTCCAATAACCACAATTCGGGTTCAGTTAATTGTGCGTTTCAAAATTCTAGTTTTTTGAGTAGAAATCAGGAAAAAACGGTTCTATTAGCAACGGTAACGGTATGTGTGTTAAATAGTCCTTTACAAAATGCAACGGCGCGGTTTATTTTGGACAACGGTAGTCAGTGTAATCTTTTGACCACGGAATGTTGTAAAAAACTAGGTCTTAGATATACAAAAATTAATTCTTCGGTACAAGGTTTGGGACAAAACTCTCAGTCGGTAAGGGGAGTAACGGACATTATTATCGCTTCGCGTTTTGATCAGACTAAAAAATACGATGTTCAAGCTTTAGTTATTGATCATATTACAGATAAATTGCCAAAAACGAAATTAAATTTGCAAACTTTATCGGAATTTAAAAATTTACAATTAGCGGACGATAAGTTTTTTGAACCTAAATCAATCGATGGCATAATCGGTGCGCAGTTTTTTCCTATTCTTTTCGGCGGTAATCGGATTTTGAGTTCTTCAGGTTTAGGGGCGGCTTTAGAAACAACGTTCGGGTATGTTATTATGGGTCAGGTGGATACGGAATATTCCACTCCCATAAATTTGCTCACTTTAAGGGAAGAAACATCGATTGAACAAATTTTGACAAAATTTTGGGAATTAGAGCAGGTTCCAAAACGGGAAATTCCGGATTTAGACGCTATAGAATGTGAAAATATTTATAAAACCACGGTTTCCAGGGATATATCGGGCCGGTTTACTGTTGCATTACCTTTTAAAAGTTCACCAAAAAATTTGGGAAATTCAAGGGTTTCGGCGGAAAATCGGTTAAAAACCTTGGAAAAACGGTTAACAAAATCGGACAGCTTGCGTGCGGATTACAATAAAATTATGCAGGATTTTTTGGATCAAGGATACTTAAAATTATTGGAAAAAGAAGATTGTGACTTATCCTATTATATTAGTCATCACCCTGTAATAAAATTAGAGAGTTTAAGTACACCTATACGTATCGTATTGGATGCATCTTGCCCTTCAGACAGTGATGTCTCTTTGAATGATTTATTGCATAGCGGGCCTAAACTGCAGGCGGACATATGCACTTTATTAATAAATTTTCGGCTTTTTCCAGTAGCATTGAGTTCGGATTTAAAAAAGATGTTTTTACAAATAAAATTAGTACAAGATCACTGGCGGTTTCAAAGAATATTATGGAGATTTGATCCAAACGAGGAAATAAAAACGTATGAATTTACGGTGGTTGCGTTCGGTTTAAGGTCGTCACCTTTTTTAGCGCTACGGACGGTTCAGCAATTGATAAATGAAGATGGCAAAGATTATCCTTTAGCTAAAAAATATATTTCTTCGGGGCTATATATGGATGATTTTTTAACGAGTGTTCCGGACGAAATTGAAGCTAAAGAATTATATAATCAATCGGTAAAGCTCTTCAAAGGTGGTTGTTTTGACTTAGTTAAATGGTCGACTAATTTGGACAATTTGTTATCAGAAATTCCGCTGGAAAAACGTTTACAAAATTCGGTTACATTTAAATCGGAGACTAAAGTTTTAGGGATGCAATGGGATCCGCAGAGGGATGTTTTGAACTATAGGTTAACCACCCCCGATAAAAATTGTACAAAACGTAAGATTTTATCTCTTACTGCAAAATGTTATGATCCTATTGGTCTGATTGCTCCATTTATTTTGCATTTAAAGTTAATGATCAGGGAGTTATGGCAACTAAAATTGGGTTGGGATGACTCACCCCCGGATACGATTAAAAAATCATGGGAAAAGGTATGCAATGAATGGCAAGATTTTTCAAAATTTGAGGTCCCTAGACATGTAGGAGCCATGAGGGATGTTCCGATTATGATTTTGGGGTTTGCGGATGCAAGTCAAGACGGTTACGGTGGGGTAGTTTATTTAAGGGTTGTAAATTCTAGCGGTGAAGTGAGTGTGAGACTGGTTGCTGCAAAATCGAGATGTGCACCTTTAAAAAAGACCATGACCATTCCGAAGCTAGAATTATGCGCGGCTTTGTTGTTATCATCTTTGCTGAAATTAATATTTGAAAATTATAGCAAACTTACTCATATTTCACAACTAGTTGCGTATTCTGATTCGACCACGGTGGTGAGTTGGTTAACTTCGGCAAATACCAAAGATATTTTTTGTAGCTAATCGAGTGCAGCAAATTAAAGAAAACCTTCCTAATATTTCATGGCAACATATTGAAGGTAAAAATAATCCCGCGGACTGCTTGTCAAGAGGGTTGACACCCTCACAATTAATAAATCATGAACTTTGGTTACAAGGTCCTAGTTGGATAAAATTACGGGAATCGGACTGGCCTTCTTCAATATTAGAATCGGATATTTCGGAGGTTAAGGTTTTGGTTATTGAGGAGGAGAAGCAGGGTGAAAAAATTCATCCCTTACTTGAATTGGTTGAACGTCATTCTAGCTGGCATAAAATTTTACGGATTACGGTTCGGGTTTTAATGTTGTTAAAATTAATTCCTGTGCAAAAATTAATTACGGCTACTGCGCTAAGAACAGCAGAATGTTATTTAATTCAGTTAATTCAGTTAAAACATTTTGAAACTGAAATAAAAATGATAAAAGAAAACAAACAATGTAAAACACAGCTTAAGAAATTACGGCCATTTTTACAAGACGGTTTACTTATGGTGGGGGGACGACTTAATAATTCATCCCTTAGTTTTTCGGGAAAACATCCACTAATTTTACCGGGAAAAGAAACGTTAGTTGAACGGATTGTTGATTTTTATCATATAATTTATATGCATACGGGGGCATATTTGCTTGAAGCTTTATTGCGTCAAAAGTATTGGATTCTTGGGGCAAGAAATCTTATAAGAAATCGGGTTTTTAAATGCAATCGTTGTTTTAGAAATAAACCGAAAATTTTGACACCGCTCATGGCAGATTTACCGGTATCGAGGGTTACTGCTACTAAACCCTTTTTACACGTAGGGGTTGACTATTTTGGGCCAATAAATATTACATTAGGTAAAAAACGTAATGCGGCGGTTCATAAATCGTATTGTTTATTAGCGGTTTGTTTAAGCACAAAAGCGGTTCATTTAGAATTGGTGAGTTCTTTAAGCACACCACATTTTATGCAAGCATTTAAAAGACTTTTAGCAAGACGGGGCCCATGCAAGGTTTTGTATTCTGATCAGGGATCATCTTTTGTTTGTGCGAAAACGGTTTTAAGTGAAATTAATCGGTTTGCTAGTTCGGAAGAATATCAAAATGCACTGTTATGTGAATTAAATTTGAACGGTGTGGAATGGAAATTTATAAGTCCACAAAGTCCGAGTCACGGGGGTCTTTGGGAAAGTAATGTAAAGAGCGCTAAGTCGCATCTCTATAAGGTCATAGGGGATCAGTTGTTAACATATGAAGAGTTAAATACTCTATTAATTCAAATAGAGGCAATCTTAAATTCGAGACCTCTTTGTCGTCGACCAACTGATTCATCTCAAATATCGGTATTAACTCCATCACATTTTTTAAATTTAACACCGTTAGGAAGTTTGCCGGCCGACGATTTAACAGATTTAAATATAAACCGGTTAGATAGGTTCCAGTTAATCGATCGAATGGTGCAAGATTTCTGGAAAAGGTGGCGTTTGGAATATTTGACTACCTTACAAACTAGAGAAAAATGGAATATAGATTTGCCTAATGTTAAAATCGGAACGGTTGTTATTTTAAAGGTAGACAATGTACCTACACTTTGTTGGCCGTTGGCCATTGTTACTGAGGTTCATCCGGGTAAAGACGGAGTTGTTAGAAATGTTACTGTGAAAACTTCGAAAGGGACATTTACACGACCAGTTTTGAAGTTATGCCCTCTTCCGAATCAATAAATTTACAGTAATATCTTTTGTATATAGTTATAGGTATTTTTCATTAGAATTTATTTATTTTTTTTCGATTATTTTTTTTTGAGTTACGGTAATTAACTCTGAAAATTTTGGTATATTAATTTATGCCTGGTCCTTTGAGTATTTATTTGGAACTAGTTTTTTTTATTGTGTTTTCGGCACAAATTGCATACAGATTTGGCTGAAAAATGGGTTTTTCAGGGCGGGGGCTATGTTTGCGCCAATATGAATATATATTTCATTTATTTTAATTCGGGAACGTCTTGGCAACACAGTTCTAAGTAAGCATAATCTTCTGTCCTTTATGTTAAATCAGTCAGTCGTTAACATACATACGGTCGGAACGTATAGTACACCTTGACAATTTTAATTTGATTTTGTGTGTGTTTTCCGTGAGACAAATTGACGATACCAGACAACATATTTTCGGTAAGTTCCCTTCTTTTATCCCATCCTTCATTTTCCTTAATGCCACCGAAAATAGTGCTTCAACATTTAACAACACGAAGAAAATCTAAGAAAATCTCGGTAAGTTATTATTATTAAATATTTTCCATTTGGTTTTCCTAAAAGCCAAAACAATACCAATATTACTTTAATAGTACGAAATAGAACTCACGCAGCTCAAACATTTGCCCTTCCAAAATTCCAATCCCTGAAAATCTAAACGGATACTTCGTTAATGTGAGTAAAAATATAACTTCTACTATTTTGCCGCAAAAAGATCCCATTTCCTATCTCCCTAATTCAGGAGTGTTCTCGAATTCATTCTTTATAAGACCAATCGATAAATCTGAACTGATCCAAACGATCAATAGTGTCAAAAGCAAATCATCCTGTAGTACTGATGGACTAACCATAAAAAATTTCTCATATCTCACAGATAATGTGTTTTAACTCCTCGTCTCACTAATTAATGATTCCTTTAAAAGAGGTAAATTCCCAGAGTGCCTAAAGATAGCCATTATTATTCCTCTTCATAAGGGTGGTGAAAAATCTAATGCTTGCAACTATAGGTATATTGCATTACTACCGGTACTCTCCAAAATTATTGAGAGACTCAAAAAAACCCGACTTACGTCCTTTCTCATTGATAACAACATCTTATCCCAAAATCAGTTCGGCTTTTTAACTAATAAATGTACCACTGATGCCATGTTTTCTGTGCTTTATGAGGTTTACCAAGCACTAAACAATAATCTTTATACTGCCACTGTTTTCTGTGACTACGCCAAAGCTTTTGATTGTGTAAATCACGACATCTTGATTAAAAAACTAAATTTCTATGAAATTCAAGGTATTTCTTTGAATTGGTTCCAATCTTACTTGAATAATAGGAAACAACTAGTTAGAGCAAATGATACAGACTCTAGTCTCAAAAACATTGTATGTGGAGTACCACAAGGTTGGGTCCTCTACTGTTCCTTATCTTTATAAATGACATCACTAATCTAAAAATCGATGGGAAAATTTTTCTTTTTGCTGATGATACCAGTATCACTTGGAGCAACTCAACTATTGCATTTCTTCATGCAACTATAACTTCTTATTTGCTTACGATAAAAACCTGGTCTGACTCTAATTTACTCTCTTTTAACGTGGATAAGACAGTAGCATTATCCTATAAAAGTGCTCTTCAACCCCTGCTTGTTAATAACAGCCAGATCTCTACCGTTGATTCTGTAAAATTTCTTGGTATCTTTTAGACAGCAACCTAAATTAATGGTCCCTTCATATCGATTTGTTAAGTAAGAAACTCGCCTCAGCCTGCTATGCTATAAGATCTGTTTCGAAAGAACTCAATTTAGCATCTTCTGAACTAACATATTTTTCCTTGTTCGAGTCTCATCTTCGATACGGTCTTCCTTTTTTGGGGTTCTAGTACAGCTGCCCAATTAAATGTTATTTTTAAATTACAAAAAAAGAGCAATAAGGTATCTGTTTGGCCTCAGAAGAACAACACATTGCAGAAGTTACTTCAAAGATCTCGGAATTTTAACCCTTCCATCTTTATATACATATTTTAGCAACTGTTTGCTTAATTCGTAAACACATGCATGTCTTTCCAGCAAGGCCTCATCATGACCACTCCACCAGGAATTCAACTTTTGATGTCTATTTACCGATCCCGTCTTCTGAGTTAGTAAAGAAATCTATATTATATTCCGCAAAAAAACTATACAACCATCTCCCTTTACAACTCAAATCTGCAACATCTTTCCCCAAGTTCCGTAAAATGAAAAAAGCTCATCTCTCTAAAAGACCATATTATTCACTAGAAGAGTTTCTTAATGATTAACTAAGAAATTACAGAAATGTACAAGTAACCAAACTTATCTATATTTGGCAGGGCCGGATTTACATGTTGAACCCGACTAGGCATTAATATTTCTTGCGCCCCACGCCTTGATAAAAGGACACAAAATTACTTATAAGTACTATTAAGTTAACGACAACATAAACAATGAGGAAATTTGTAAGAAAATTTAGTTTATTAGTATTGACATTAGGCCTTAGGTAGTTTTTTTATTCGGCGAAGTGTAGAGATCAGTTCAAGGAAGCTTAAATCAGTTTTTTATGTCACTTTGCTCCAAATCCAACAAAAAAGATTTAAGATGTAAACATTATTGAACCACTCACTCTTCAAGATCATTCACGTACACTGTTCATAGTTCTATAGCCTTCTCGGTAATCGTAGACGATGTCAGCTGATTCAGTTTTTCAAAAAAAACAAACAAGTTTGCAAGTGATAGTACTTTTCTGCAGGAATCCCTAGCTCAGTGCTGAGAGAATCTACCATAACATAAAAAGTGTTTATGCGAAAATTCTCGGATCCTTTTAAAACTTAAGATTCACTCTTGCCAAATTCATCATGAGGTAAGGTTCTTTACCTTTTTATTTATTGTTCTGAATTGTACTCAGTCAAACCAAACTTTTCATTTGCCAAGGTTTCTAATCGCCAAAAATCATTTCTAAGCTCTACCAAAAATCCAGCCAACGGCTGGTAATATCCTTTTAATTTACTTAAAGTTGTAGTTTCGTACTGAAGCTTAGTACTGACTTTTTGGAATCGTTCTAAAACGGTACTCCAAAATGTGGACAAAAATGCTGTCTAGTGATTCAAGGTTTAATCTTAGAGCAGAGGCATCACTTCGGTTTGAAGGTTCTTCGTTCCTGCCATTCTCTATTAGTTTCAAAGTTTCTGTAATTGCCGGCCAATTTTATTTCAGAGCTCGACAAGCAACGTTTCTCACTGACCAACGTGTTTTAGATAGGCTTTGAAGTACCACAGAGCATTTGTGGTTCAAATAAAGCTCCCATCAATGTGTTGAACTTGTGAAAAAATTTTACAGTTCTTGAAGTAGACCAAAAAAAGAAACAGCAACCACACATGAACTAACGGCCACAGATCCTACCAGATTAAAGGAATGAGCGGCACATGGGACATACTCAGCCTGAGGACATAGTTTTTTTTATTCTGGCTTGAACACCTGAGTATATCCCTGCCATACTACCATATGACTGACCACGGCATTTTGTGATATCCAAATCGAATTTATCAAAAACATCGATAATAGCTCTTCAGCTTTGTGTCCGACGTTAGGCAAAAAACACAAAAAGTGTTCGACGGGTATGCCATCCCTAGTTTTATACCTTAGTACCAACGTTAATTGGTCAATATGAGATATGTCTAAAGTGGAGTCTACCACAATCCCAAAATATTTTGCTTCCTTAGCTTCATTTAATATTTGTCTTCGAAAACTTTCAGCCATAAGAAGGATCACTTCTTCATGTAGATTTGGAAATGTATGAAGTTGTACCTGAACCTCCATCGCCATATACTTTCAAATGCTCTGCAAGAAAGGGGTCAAACTCTGATAAAAATTGTATTAAACCTAAAAAGTTGCCTTGATCAAACAGTCCTAAATGTTCATGGCTACCACGAAGAGCTAATCCTTTTGTGGATAGAAATGTTACAGCCGCAACAACTATTAATGTGTGGTAAACTGTGCCAGCGTGTACTCGGAGCTAGGCAATGCGAATAAAATCCGCCCGTTCCGCGCCCTAACAAATTTGGCTCTCTAGGCCAGTGCCTTGTTGGCCTAGTGGTAAATCCGGCCCTGATATTTGGGTGTCACATGCAGCAGCTTAAACTTTTTAGTTCCTATGCCTGTATTTTACTTTGTTGTATGTTCACTTTGCAATTTCTTAATTAATTTTTGCAATATATCGGTTTTGTTTTATTTTCTTTACTTTACTTTATTAACTTGTATTTTTTTTGACCATTTATCAAATTTCAGAAAATTGTATTTATTATTGTTATTATTTTTTTTTTCTGCCTTTCTGTTAAGCTTTGTCCATAAAATTTGTATAATTTTCAGTGACAATAAAGCATATTTCTATTCTATTCTATTCTACAAAGAACCCTCTACAGCAAATTATGCAAAAATACAAAGATTGTGCTGGGCAGGTCGCCTCATAAGAATGGACAACGACAGAACATCTAGTAGAACGCTTAGCGGAACTATGGTGGCATGTCGGCCAGTAGGAAGACCAAGTGAGAGGTGGATAAGACGAAATGAGAACCGATGTTAAAGAGATATTACTGGAGTGGACAACTGGAGAAGAGCAGCCAGGGACAGAGATACTTGGATAAGATTTTTTCATGTTTTTTCTCTATTGACTTGGGTAATAAAAGAAACTTGAACTGTATTAGTATTATTAACAAACAATTCTTCTCCTTCTTCTTTTGGCATCATAACCCTGGATGGGTCTTCGCCTGTCTATCTATGTCCTTCCATTCGGATCTCTCTTGTGCCCTTCTTCTCCATTGTCTTATGTTCATGGTTTTCAGATCGTCTTAAACGTCATCCAACTAACATACATGCATTCATTTCGTTACTTACGGAATTCTTCTGATTAATTTCTGTGCCCAGATATCTGAAGGCATCCACATGTTCAATAGTATCAGTGGCGGCTCGTCAGAGGAGGCAACGGAGGCTTAGCTTTCCCATAAATTTTTTACACATTTTATGTCATCTCTGGGACATAATATTTCTATATTAATGAAATTTCACTGTTTTGTTTATTTTAAATCACGAGAAACAACAAGCGCTCGTACTAATACAAAGTGTAAATTATTGCACACTTGTAACTAACGCATCTGGAACGCATCTATATACCCACCTATACGCTGTGAGAAGCTCCTCATATCCCTACCAAGGGAAGCAGAAACCAGACTCGACTCCGTTGTGTTATAAGTTACGACAAACTTCTCTAAACCAGCAATATAGTTTCCTATGCGTACAATAATACTCGATAGAGAAACGTAATATTATATCGCTTCATGTCATACTACCCAGAAATATAATGCAAGGGAGGCTAAACCAGAATTAGGCTCACTTGTGTTTTTACTTATATTCTATAAGGAAGTTAATAGTCAGGGTATTTCTTGGTGTGATTTTATTTTTTTTTTTAATTAGTGTTTGGTGAATTTTTGTAATTCATATATTTTTATTTGTGTTGTTATTGGCTTGGTAAGGTTATTTTTACAATATATGTACCGTTGTTTGTTTATATAAAATGGATAAGTTAAACGAAATCAAAATATCTGAAGATATAATTGACTTGCTTCTCAGGAATAATTTTAATATTTAAGTATATACATATAATATAGCTTACCTATATTATTAAAACCTTAGGAAAAGCCAAATTTAACTATTATTAAATCCTCAGGTAGGTAATCGTCAAAATCGTGCATTTAATATTAATTGGTATAATAAATGGGACTGGTTAACCGGGTCTATTAAGAGGGAAAAAGTTTTTTGCTATCCTTGTATCTTATTTTCAACACAAACCGAACATACAACGTGGTCTAAAATAGGATATTCAGATCTAAAAAATTTACCTCGTTCAACTGAAAGACATTCCAAATCTAAAGATCACATATTTTCGTCGTGTAAATTAAAACTTTTTGCTAAACAAAATATAGTAACTGCTTTAGATACAGCTCAAAAAGAGGCCATAATTACTTACAATAATCAGGTTTTGGAGAAGAGGATGAATTTAAAAAGGCTTATCGATATAACAATATAATCGCGGCAATTACAAGGAACTTCTATCGTTGTGGGGCAAATATAACTCAGAATTCGAAGAATTTCGTTAATTTTAGATTTAATCCTGTTTTTATAAAGTTCTTTTAGTATCAATAATTCTAACAATATTATTATTATTAATTACAAAAGCTATTCTACATCTCAGTTATCAATGCAAGCATGCGGTAAGAGGGAGAGTCCCTGTAAGGTGAAATGTAAATAAAAATGGTCAAAAACAAATGGAGCCTTAAATTATATTTTTGGTGCATTTTTTTGCTAGTGCAAATTTGTCTAGATTTTTTATAGTTAGAGCCTCCCCTATTGTAAAACTCATGAGCCGCCACTGAATAGTATAGTTGTCTATTGAGATATAATTTTCATTTTCAGGTGTTCTTTTGTCGGTCGTTTACTTCGTTTTTACTTCGTTTATTTTAAGCCCCCTTTTTTGTGCTTCAGGATCAATTTCTTTGAACGTATCCATTGTTGGATACGTGAACTGGATGCAAGCCGCACAAAACAGAGAAAGATGGAAAGAGCTGATGAGGGAGCCCTATGTCCAGCAGTGGACGAGTACGGGTTGATGATGATGATGATGATGATGATCCATTGTTCCTACTAATGATAGCTACATCGTCTGCATATGCAATAACCTGTACTGTCTTGGTGTTTATATGGCCGTTTACTTTGGTTTTTCTGATGACTCCTTCAAGAACTAGGTTGAACAGCATAGTTGAAAGTGCGTCTCCCTGTCTCACCCCCATGTTGATGTCAAACAGGGGAGACAGTTCTCCATCTACTCTACTGCGGCTTTTGAACACTGCAACTAAGTATTAGGTATACCTAGAGTACAAGATTATTAACAAACAATTAAATATAACAAATGAAGGATGGCAATTAAGAAAAATACCAGTTATCTTATACCTCACAGACATTTTTTATACAAACAAAGTCATCTGTCGTTAAGTTACTAGTCTGCTATTTTCAGCAAATAAAATATCAAAATGAAGACTAACTTTCTCTACTATATTTACTTAACTAATAGACGATGATAATTGACACCAACATCATATATTAGTTAGGTAAATTAAATTATTAAATTAAAACACAATTGCAATATAAGGAAATTGAAGGCATTATACACGTATGAATGGAGGTAAGTAAACAATTAATCCAATATAGGGCCCCGAATCTATGTAGCCTCTGGATTCTTCTTCTTCCTTCTGGTATGTAGGCTTTAAAGCCTGTTTCTTCTTCAATATTAACCTCCTAAATTGTTTAAATTATCGCATCATCTTTTTCTTGGTCTGCCAATACTTCTTCGTCCATTTGGTGACTTATCTCGTGCTATTCGTACTATGCTATCCTCTGCCATTCTACTAATATGTTTGTTCCACTCCTGTTTCCGTTTTGTCACCCATCTATTTATATCTTCTACATTGCATGATCTTCTTATGTTTTCGCTTCTCTCCCTATCCAACAGACTTTTCCCTGATATTCGTCGGAGTATTTTCATCTCTGTTGTTTCTAGTAGTCGTCTCGTTTTAGATGTGTCAGGCCTTGTCTCCGCCGTGTATGTTAATATAGGTCTAATTGCTGCTTTATACATCTCTTCAACATCTCCGTAACTGGTTATATCTATTCCCAGATATCTAAACCTTGCTTCCTGCTTTATTATTTTCCCATCAATTTCGATTTTACATCGTAGTGGGTATTTAGGTGTTGTCATACATTTGTTTTTTTCTGCTGATATTATCATATTGTATTTCTTGGCTGTTGTATTGAAGATGTGTGTTAATCTTTGGAGATCGTCTTCTGTCTCGGCGATTAATGCGGCGTCGTCTGCATAACATAATACTTGGATTTCTTTGTTTCCCATTCTGTAACCAGAACCTTTACGTACTGCTTCTATTATTTCGTCCATTATTATATTAAAGAGCAGTGGGCTTAACGAGTCACCTTGTCTGACTCCGATTTGTACTGGTATAAACTGTGTTAGTTTTCCATTTATCTTTGCCTGTATTCGATTCTAGAAGTAGATGTGTTCGATGATTTGTATGATATTGATTTGTATGTTTCTTCTCTACAGTAAGTGGAAGACGTCTTCGACTTGGATTTCATGGAAAGCCTTTGTCAGGTCTATAAAACACAGATATGCCTCTGGATTCGGTTTGTGTAAAAAAACTTATCGCATTAAGTCTACTTCTTACAGATACTTTATAAATGAATCAAATTCATAGATCTGATAATGCATGTGATATGCATCTTCTTCTTCTTCTCGTAGCGCTACAACCCGGGGTAAGTTTTGTCTGACGGCACAGCTCTCTTCCATCTCGAATGGTGGTCCTATATCTCTCTGGCTGTCGCTTAATATGGCCAAAATATTCAAGTTTGTGATTTTTAACTGTTCTGGCGATTTCCGTAAGTTCTCCCATCCGATGCAAAACAACTTTTTTACGAACTCTATCCACCATCGACCCAACTTATTCGTAGGATTCTCCAATACACCCAGATTTCAATGGCTTCCACTATCTTGAGAAGTGTATCAGTTAAAGTCCAACCGTCGACACCATACAAGAGTAGAGAACACATAACATCTCAATAAGCTAATTTTCATAACCAAAGTAATATTGTTTCCATATAATAGTTTCTTGATCTCAAAGAATGCAGCTCTTACCTTCTCTGCAGGTATTCTAATTTCTTTGCCCATGTCCCAGTTCTCATTTAGATTACAACCAAGGTAGGTGATACTGTTAGTTCTCTCCAGTTGTTCACCATAAGCTGCTACCACTTCCGGTTGTATTGGCGTTTTATTGACAAGCATCACCTTTATCTTTACGGTATTTAGCTTGAGTCCATATTCATATTCATCACACGTTGTGGTAATTCTTCGTAGTTACTTGCAATTGCAATTAACACCGTGTCATCCGCGTATCTCAAATTATTAATATTGACGCCATTAATTTTGCTACCACATTGAACATTGAACCACTGCTTTATTGAAAACGAACTCAGCGAATCAACGAATAGATATTAAATATTAGTGGGAAAAAATGCAACCCTGCCTTACTCCTCTTCGTATTTGAACCTCTTCAAAAGTGTCCCGGCCAATCCTGATGTTAGCACGTTGTTGCCAGTAAAGATTTTTATTGATGCGTAGGTCTTTATCATCAATAGGTACCCACCTGCTGAAGAAGGGTAATCATTTCAGTATGTTATATTCGTTCAAAGGCCTTCTTAAAGTTAATAAGACACATATAAACCAGATGTCCGACATCTCTGCATCTCTGTACCATAACCTGAATTAATACTACATAGGTAGTGCTTCTCTGGTTTCAAGGTTATTGCGGAACTTAAATTGTGTAGGCACCAAATTGTTCTTCTATTTTTTGTATATTCTAGAGTGCAAAATTCGTAGAAATATCTTTAAAACATGACTTATCAAGCTGATGGTTCGGTAGTCTGGGTAGTCACTACATCTTTTCGCATTTGCTTTTTTAGGTATCGTCACAAAAGTCCACAACAGCCAATCCATTGGTATATAGCCAGTTTCATAAATTTTATTAAAAAGATGAAGGCGAGATTTTTTACCTGAACTTTCAAAGAGCTTCATTTGGAGTGCATCCACGTGGTCTTCTTCCAGTTGGGACTTCTCCAATACCAGCCTTACTGTTCTTTTGTCAGAATGTTTTCTGAGGTGTCCTGTCCATTGGAGTCTTTTGGACTTTTTTTCTTTTATTATGTTGGCGTCTGGGTATAGTTCTTCGGCTCTTTGTTAGTTCTTATCTTATATTGTTCTGCTGCTTCATTAAGCACAGGCCCAAAGATGTTATTTAGGATTTTTCTTTCCCAAACCCGTAGTATCTCTTCGTTTGCCTTTGTTATCGTCCACGTTTCGCTGCCATAGGTACATCACTACGGGTCGTATGATTGTTTTATATACGTTGTACATACTTCTTGTTAGTTGTTTCAATTTTATAAGGTTAGGAAAAGCATAAACACATCTGTTGCCGGCTTGGAACCTATTGTTTATTTCTTGTGATCCGTTATTGTCTTCAGCTATGATTGTTCCAAAATAGGTACTTAAATTCTCTAGTGATGTTCTGGCCGATCCTGTCTCTGTTTTGGTTATTGCTTTATACATACACACACCCAAACTTATATTGGATCACCTGATATTTCTTACTATTCCGTGCGAATTTTAAAAAACGAACACACGAAGTCAAACAATATTTATTTTAAAGCAATTTAATAACAAATACATAACAATTAAATAAAACAATCAAGTATTTAACAAACAAATTGAAATTAGTTGTTTTAAAGTCAATAGCATAAAAAATTTTAATGGAAAACGAATAATGTTTAAATTGTTTTTATTTTTCCTTTTTTTTTTGTAGTAAGTGTTATCACCTCTAGTCCTTATGCAAGCTTCAGTTTGCGTGAGCACGCTCCTAATCAAATTATCAACATTTTGTTGTGGTAGGTTGCTCCATCCTTCAAGAGCAGCTTGTACTAGCCGTGAGGTGCTTTGTGGATTATCCTGGCGAGCTCTAATTTTTCTTTTATGCAAATCCCACAAATTATCTATGGAGTTAAGCTCGGGTGAGCAAGCAGGCCACTCCAAACAAGGGATACCTTCTGCTTCAATGATGTCTCTAGTCCCTCTAATAGTATGTGGAGGTCCATTATCATGCAAGAAAATTAAATTTTCTCCTATTGCACCTCTTCAGAGCCTAACTACAGGTTATCAACATACCTGTGAGCAGTTAAAGTTGATTGGATGAAAATTAAAGGAGTTTTTTTACGGATCACAATTATTCCTCTCCAGAACATTACAGTTCCTCTTGTATACTTGTGAACAGATCTGACAGTTTTCGTTCTTGCTTGTCTTCCTCGACCTCTAAGTACACAATTTCGTGGGTCATCTGATTTTACACAAATCCTGACTTTTTTAATTAACGAACACTTCTTTTTATCGTTTCAACTGAAAGAGTTACACATGTAGCTTCCAAAAGCTGCCTTTGGAGCTACAGGTGAGAAATGGTCGGGTGTCTTCCAGCTGAATGGAAAATTAAACGATTGTGGCGAGCCGTTATTACTTTTTGGCGACTTTCCCTTGCTTTATTTTTGAGCTTTCCTAGTCCTGTTACCTGTTACCTAGCATAGGTTTTGGACAACGCTCTGAGAACATTACTTGCTCCACAAGACCAATAATCTTTCCCCGTTGTAAGTTCTATAACCCCATATGAAGCATATTTTCGTTTTTGGACGCAAAAGTTAGTTTATTTTTTTCGTTCAATTTGCAACTCTAGCAAATAACCTATACCATACCGAGCTGTACTACCTGATTGTCTTATAGATTTGTTTATTTTCAATAAAAACCTTTATTCTTCGCAACAATAATAAGTTTTTTCAAAAGAAATAGACATTACTTTGAAATACATGGTGATTCCATATAAGTTTGGTTGTGTGTATATTTCATTTTACTTTCATTAATTAGGAGCCCCATCTTCTCTGCTTCCTTCTTGAACCCGACTAAATTTTTTTCCTTACTCCTGTTAAAAATATTTGAAATTCAAGATAATTTGTACGAATGTTGTATTTTGGGTGGTCTATCTATATACAGTCAAAACCCTCCAAGAAAAATGCAAACTACCCCCATGGTGGTAGATTGTGCTGTTAACTTCACACCAGTTCATAGATGGATGACCGATGACAGATCATAGTGACAGATATATTAATTAACATTTGACGTTTCTTGGAAAATAAGGTTGATTTTAATTGAAAGGAATTCCTTTATAATTTAAGACAATTATTTTTTAAAACTAAATATACGTACCAAAGACATACTAATGTCTTCAATAAAACTGCAAGATGATATTAACAATATACCTTTGGCTGACGATGATCCTCAAGGTAAATTTTATTATCTTTGTTAATGTGTTTTGTAAATAATGTATTTTGTAGTGATTATCAATGATGAACCAGAACAAAACTCGATATCTGAAGGAAACTCTTCCAGTATGATACACGGTAGAAGCATGGACTCTATTCAATCAACATTCACAAATGGAAGTTCTAGTCCCCAACATAATAGTTTAGAATCAGACTCCAGCCCTGATGAACAAGAAGAAAAAGCTCGACTTATTTCTCAAGTACTCGAATTACAAAACACATTGGATGATCTTTCAACCAGGGTAGATTCCGTGAAGGAAGAAAACTTGAAGCTACGTTCCGAAAATCAAGTGTTGGGTCAATATATAGAAAATTTAATGTCGGCATCCAGTGTTTTTCAATCTACTTCACCAAAAATTAAAAAGAAGTAATTTTATAATGTTTTTAACTAATTATGTTAAATTTGCACCAGCTTCTTATGTGAGCATCAAAGCCTGTGATTAATTTTATGTTAGATAATTTAAACAGTGGTTAGTTAATTTGTAAAGACAAATATATGTTAATTAAATATTATCTTCTCTAAATGCTGATTGTATGACAGCTTATAAAGAAACGTAACAGTTTGCATTACCTATAGGTACATAAATATATCTACAGAATATTATAATGTTAACACATTCATGGTCATGACTGCATATGAAGTCGTTTACTCCATAAGGATACGTGTATACAATGATAGCGTGTCCGTGAATGTGTTAAAGATATTGATGAGAATATTTTTTAAAATTTTGTATCTGTACTTCAGAACATTTTTGGTATTTAAAATTTTCATTAGCATTAAAATAAAATTTTGAGAAGCATATACAACCTAAACAATTCTCAATATTTTTACGTACTTTGCAATAGGATTGCCATACACAGTTACCCAAATGTTATCTGTTTATTTAATCTTTCACTTCAATTTAATGATGTGGGAACATGCATAAACTACTTTGTAAAAAATTTGGACCTTTTTAATATCCACCCTCCCCTTTGTCATAAAACCTAGTAAGCCTCCTCATGTTGATGTCACAATTGCAACTCCCCTTTTCAGTGATTTTAAACAAAATCCATGTTTTTTGTGAATTTTCTAGAATTAACTATAAATCTTTAGGCATGTATTCTAACAATAATGATTAATTAAAAATAATTTAATTCAATAAAAAATATACACAGTATTTAGTGCAGAACACAGGGTGAGGCAGATAAAGGGCCTATTAGAAATATCTCAAAAACCAAACGCAACAGAATCATGAAAATTGGTATGAAGGGGTATTGAAGAGTGATCTATTTAATGAAAATATTTTCATCTATTTGCTATTTCCGGTTATACCGGAAGTTGCTTATAACTTCGTTTTTTTAAATAGGACACCCTGTATATTTTTACATTTTCGGATTCTCCTTGATGTCTTCTTTCTTAAAATATGAGGTTTTGAAATATTATACAGGGTAGTTTAAAAGATAATTACCTTTTTATATTAATTTCCTAGCAACATTCACACCCTGTAGGATTGTAGTAGTTTAACATGAAAAACTCTATTGATGGTCAAATGATTTTTAATATAATCTACTATTGTTAAGAATTATTAGTATAGCCAAATTTTTAATTCTAGTATACAGGGTTGGTCGAAACTCGGAATGAGTATTTTATGAGTTTTCTTAAATAGAACACCCTGTATTTTAGTATTGCAATGAAATGATATTTTATGGTACTTTTTTATTTCTTAAGCATTTCCTATATCTAACTGCTAATTTGTGAGTTATTGGTGATTAACGCCAAACATTAATTGCAACACAAAATACATGAAATTTTATTAGATTGGCCGTGAAAATATTCAGTCGCAAATTATTTTTCCGAAAATAAATACATATTAATCTAGACTGATGCTTAAAATTACCAATAATTGTTGAGCTATCAAAATACCTACGTAGTTATGATAGTTGGTGCGATTAACAATTGAGCACAAATTAAAGCAGTTAGGTATAGGGAATGCTTAAGAAATAAAAAAGTACCATAAAATATCATTTAATTGCAATACTAAAATACAGGGTGTTCTATTTAAGAAAACTCAGAAAATGCTCATTCCGAGTTTCGACCAACCCTATATACAAGAATTACAAATTTAGCTATACTAATAGTTCTTAACAATAGTAGACTATATTAAAAACCATTTGACCATAAATAGAGTTTTTGATGTCAAACTACTACAATTCTACAGGGTGGGAATGTTGCTACGAAATTAATAAAAAAAGGTAATTATCTTTTATACTACCCTGTGTAATATTACAAAACCTCATATTTTAAGAAAGAAGACATCAAGGAGAATCTAAAAGTGTAAAAATATACAGGGTGTCCCATTTAAAAAAACGAAGTTATAAGCAACTTCCGGTATAACCGGAAGTAGTAAATAGATGAAAATATTTTCATTAAATAGATCACTCTTCAAAACCCCTTCATTCCCATTTTCACGATTCTGTTGCGTTTGGTTCCTGAGATATTTCTAATAGGCCCTTTATCTGCCTCACCCTATATATACCTACCTAATAATATACATAGCATTATTTAATAATTATTATGTTACCTAAGTCCTTTTCTTTTCCCAACTATTTGCTGATGTCATTAATAATATTATTTTGTTGTTCTTTATTTTCTATGGGGACAGTTATTTCAGGATCTATATTTTCTAAGTTGGTCCATTGTAAATATTCAGAATCATCAGAATTTTTCAAAAGGGATAAAGCTTCAGATTCTCTACCTTTAGTAATTTTTATTGGGCGAACACAACTGCATATTGAGCATATAGAGACAAATTGAAATACACCAAATGACATCCGACCCCCCTTCTGTCTTATATCATCATAATAAGCAAAGTCCTCCCTCCATCTTCTCAATGATGTAGTGTATGGATGTTCCCTTTGATGTTATTCCCCAAAATAATCTTTTATCTAGAAATCCTAAAACACAAATCATCTCTGCTTGCCTTACTGATTACCAATATAATAATTATATTAATTTATTTATTTTAGAGATGATGTAATTAGAGAATTATATGTATGTATATCAGATTTTGATGTATTGTTTTACAGTGACAGCGAAAATTGATTTTTCGGCACTAATATAATTTCTTTTATTCAATGTTTATTAACTAACATGTATTTCATTCTTGTATGTTCTAATTGGTAAATAACAATTTAATATTTGTACATTACGTTTGTTTTATATATATTTAATTACAGTCATTTATTGAAATTATTATCAGCTTAAGTAATAACAATAAATAGATGGCTTAAACTTTAGTTTTATTTAAAATTTCACAAGACACGACAATGTCAAAGTTCTTTAATGTTACAGTTAATAACATTCACTGTCCTACTGAAGAGAAGGATCTACAAGAAAAAGAAATGTTTTATCAACATCTAGATTTCCCATATAATCAGTCTCCAAAAAATTACATAAAAATCATAATCAGGGACATGAATGCTAGGATTGGAAAAGAAACAGGCACTGAGCAGGTCACCTTATAAGAATGGATAATAACAGAACACCTAGTAGAACGCTTAATGGGACGTCATCTAGTAGCCTAGTAGGAAGAGGTTGATGATAGATGAAGTGAGAACCGTGATAAAGAGATATGGAGAGTAGATAACTGGAGGAGAACAGTCAAGGAAAGGGGGGCCAGCGTCAGATTTGGTCTGTAGCGCCATAAGAGAGAATATAAAACACAATGAAACTGGATCGAAAGAGAAAGAAAATTTTGTTTTCGTTTGTACAAAATAATAAAACAAAATTGTGTCGTTTTTTTTTTATTCGAATCCACCACATTTGCACCTCACTGTAATGGTCACATATTTAATATAGGAAATACTCGAGAAAATTTAGGATATATGTGCATTATGTAGACATATACAGACTGTTTAGTTTTTAATGAGATATAAGAGATTGAAGGAAGCGCTAAAATCAGCAAAATTGCTGTATACTATAATTGTATTTTAATTTGGTCATGTTAAGGTGTTCAAAATTTATCTACTCGTCCCGATAGTAACAGTATATTATTAAAATCTCTTTATCAATTTTTCTCTTTTCTAGAATATTAATTTTTATTGCATAGTATACAAATTATTGTAATCACTGGATACAAAGTTAGGGATAGATTAATCCTATTAATTAAATTAATGAATAATTTAAGCGATTATACAAGTAAAAATTGTCCAAGAATAACCATCTCTATTTTACAGGTACCTAAATAGGGAGAAGTGTATTTTTGAAGTGTGTAAATTAAATAATTCCTAGCTGAGCGCTTTCGGCTTACAAAGCCATCTTCAGAGCTATGGTCAAAAGGTTCAAAATACCACTATGAAGAGAGATGGATCCCATGTACGATATAAAAATACTTCTATTTCTTATGCAGTTTTTTTAATTGATGGAAAAAAACCTTGTCTGACTGTTGAAAAAATGCTCAACTTTGCTGTTGTTTTTGATGTCGGAAAAGTTGAAACATCTTATTACAAGCACAAAGGACTTTCACACGAAAAATTAGATTACATATATAACGAATATATGTGATCATGGTAAGGTCAAGAAACCTTACCATCTGAAGTCGGACATCTTGGATATTAGTGCACCCTATAATATGTGTGTGTAGATTTTGGCATCGGATCCGACATAGCCACCTTTACTTAACGGTAAAGTAAAGGTGGCTATGGATCCGACCATCACTTTAACACCGTTGCCGTATCCTCTATTTTTTCATACTATCACGTAGTTTTTTGTGATATTTGTGTGTGAAATGTATCATTTGTGTATTTTAGGTATATTCTAATTTGTTATGTATAAATAGGTTTTTACTTAATTATTTTAAATCATTGTGAAGTTTAACTTGCTAGGAACCTTGTAATATTGTGTAATGTGTTAAGAGTAAGTAGTTTTGAAACACCAATTAAGTAAAGTTCGTTATGTTGTTTTCACCAATTTTCAAAAAATGTCAAAACATTGAATTATATACGTCAGTCTGTCCGTCCTTCCGCGAATATAACTCGCCCGTCACTATAGCAGGTAGAATGGCAAATGAGGTGTCAAATAAAAGCTTATAATCCAAGGATGGTATTAAGGTGAGAAATTTAACGTAGGCTGTCTTTCCGACCGTGTATATAATTCCTTCGTCACTATACCAGGTAGAACAACAAATGAGGTGTCAAATAAAAGCTTATAAAATTCCTCACCTTTAGTACCATCCTTGGATTATAAGCTTTCGTTTGACACCTCATTTGTCATTCTACCTGGTATAGTGACAGATGAGTTATATTCGCGGTCAGACGGACAGACAACCAAGGTCTAATTTCTCGCCTCTAGTACTATCCTTGGATTATAAGCTTTCATTTGACACCTCATTTGTCATTCTACCTAGTATAATGACGGAGAAGTAAACGTTCTTATTCTATTATTCTTGTAGGTACCTACATTTAACATTGATTGAAATTATGAAAAAAATATAGAAAACAGCATGGCAACATTGTGACGCACAAACATAAGATTCAGCTGTGCGTTACATAGGGTGCACTAATATCCCAGATGTCCCTGAAGTCTACGGTGTCAGCATGCAGAATCACCGTAGACTTCAGATGGTAAGGTTTATTGACCTTACCATGATCAAATATTCGTTATATGTAATGTAATTTCTCGTGTGAAAGTCCTTTGTGCTTGTAATAGATGTTTTAACTTTTCCGACCTCAGAAACAACAGCAAAGTTGAGCATTTTTTCAACCGTCAGACAAGGTTTTTTCCATCAATTAAAAAAACTGCATAAGAAATAGAAGTACAGTACAACCTGCCATATCCGGACCTCCCCATATCCGGACGGTTCTGCCGTCCGGATCAACCGAAATCTACTGAGATAACCAGTCCTGCTGTTGGACAACGCACCCTCTTATCCCGACCCAAAAGAACTAAAAGATGGCGAAATAATGTAATATACACAGAATCTATAAAACGTGTATCGACGAAAGTTATTGACGGCGTTGATTACTGGAATATATGAAGGCGAAAACGTTTCAGAGACTATAAAGGAAGTGGTCTTGATATCCGGATCGGTATGTCGCCACATTGATCCGGATATGGCAGGTTTTACTGTATTTTTATATCGTACATGGGATCCATCTCTCTTCATAGTGGTATTTTGAACCTTTTGACCATAGCTCTGAAGATGGCTTTGTAAGCCGAAAGCGCTCAGCCAGGAATTATTTGATTTACACACTTCAAAAATACACTTCTCCCTATTTACCTGTAGTCATAAGTGTGTACAAAACTATTTCAGTCTTTACAGTCATCTCTATTTTGCTGATGAAATTGATACTCCTCCGTCGGCAACTAATACAACTTACCAATGTTTACATTTATCGTGCTAAAGCGTGTATATTTAATTTAAATCTAAAAAGCCTGTATAATCAAATATGATAGATATATTTGCTTGCTACACTGAAGAGTGGTAGTCATCTTTCTGTGTAAGATTTCTTAGTTGCAATGCAATTTTGATTTTCTTCTCTGATGCCGATAATAAAACTGCAGATGCAGATAAGTATATTTCTCTCTTCAATTTGAGCTACAGTCTAAGACGGGCCCAGGCCTCCTCCAGTATCCGCATCTCTTTCATTGGCTGCTCTCCTCCAATTATCCACACTCAATATCTCTTTAGCATTGGTTTGCTTTTTGTCTATCAATATATCCCTTGGTCATCCTACTGGCCGACATACGACCATGACCATAGTTCTACTAGGTTTTCTGTTTTTATCCATTCTTATAAGGTGACCTGCCCAGCGTAATATTTGTATTTTTGCATAATTTGAGAATTTCACTGATATGTTGCCAATACCTGGGGCTTTATTATTCTTCAGTATTTTAATGGTACCCACTATTTCCTGTCTTGTGAATGGATATGTTAATTCATTACTCTGGTTCTGATATTCTGTTACCTGCAAATCCGATACTGCATGGGCAGTATTTGCTCTATTAGCAAACCCTCGAAATAGTTTTGCCAACCTGCTTTTATTGCTGCATTGTCTCTGATTATTTCATTCATAGGAGATTCTGACCAATAGAAAGCTACAGAAATAAAAATTACAGCGATAATTTTTGATAATTCCCATCGTCAAGCATTACGTCAGATACCCTTCGTTACTAGGCAAAAATGAACATACAGTGACATTAGTGACAATTAATGTTTTACAACTTGTCACAGAGAACACCAAGAAACAGGTCTAGCAAATATTCAGGTGAAGATATCAATAAAATATAACTTAAAGTGATTTAAAAAGACAGTTTTATTCATGAAATGATTTCAACGAATTACACTCGATCTCTAAAATTATTATCGACTTTTTGCCCTCGGTGACACTTTCGACAGATTTAATTTCACAACCCAAAGGGGAGTGAAATCATGTCAAAGTGTCTTGGGAAACAAATCGATAATTTTAGAGCTCTTGTGCAATCACTACTGATAATTTGTCCTTCACTATTTCTAAAAAGATTAGTGCATAGATTATATCTCTCTCTGAGTTCTTTCAAGAATTTGTATGCTCACTCTAGTGTCATCTTCATTGAAATCTTCCTCAATTTTTAGAATTTGGTCGTTTTCGTATCTCCTTTTCTTTCATCTGCATATTTTGTCCACCTTTCTGCGTTCTTCTTCAAATTTTCGCGCCTTTCTCGTGGAGTATACTGCACGTTTCGTCTTTTTTTATTATTTCTTTTGTCTATTGCTTGTTTACATTCTTCATAATTTCGAAAAATTGTAAACATGCCAACCTCTAAATACAGAAATGGCACCTAAAGAAGAAGAACCGTGAATTTAACTTCCTGTTTTTTTAGCTACTTTTTTGTTGCCCTGTCTCGGGTTTCGGAAGCTTTTCAATGTGCAATATGCCCACTTAGGAAAAGGTAAATCTGTTATAAACCGGCAGTACTGTAGTCAATTTGCTTACTGAACATACCGCTGCATATTGGGAGCAATAAAACAATATAAATTGAAAGAACAAAATTCGTTTAATAAAGTTAGTTTAATTACAAATTCAAACAAAACTAAATTTTATTCATACAATAACCATATGTACAATATTATATACATTGTATATATACAGGGTATTTCATTAAGAATTGTCCATATTGTAATTGGAGAAACCTTAGCACAAAATACGTAGATTTAACCAGAAACATATAAATAAAATATTCTTCTTTACCGAGATACAGAGCGTTTTATTACAAATGTTCTAAAATTATTTTAGCTCATTGTTAAAGCACCTTTTAATATTTTTTGTTCAAACGCCACACAGTTTACACATGTTAGAATACTTTAACTAGATTTAAAAGATAGTTTTCCGCTGTTACCAGAGGCGTGCTGTAGGGATATATACTTCATTTTCGCCCCTTTTCTCCCTTAACATCTACGCCACTGTCGTAATAATCATTTCAGCATTTTTTTATTCTTTGTTACTTTTTACGAAAATAGCATCCTTTTGTCTCAATGCGATAGAGTAAGTCATTTGCAAGTTATTTGCGTTTTAATGTAATGGATTCAATAAGATTATGTATTTTAAACACATAATCTTATTGAATGTAGTTTAAAGTACATTGTATTATGGAATCCATTATATTTAAAGGCAAATAACTTGAAAAGTAATTACTCTACCGCAATGAGACAAAAGGATGATATTTATGTAAAAAGTAACAAGGAATCAAAAAAACATGCTGAAATGATTATTATGACAGTGGCGTAGATTGTGAGGGGGAAAAGGGGCGAAAATGAAGTATATACCCCTACAGCACGCCTCTGATAACAGCAGAAAACTATCTTTTAACACTAATTAGAGTATCCTAACATGTGTAAACCGTTTGTCAAGTTTGAACAAACAATATTGGAAGGTGTAAAACAATGGGTTAAAATCCTTTTGGAATATTTGTAATAAAACACTCTGTATCTCGGTAAGAAAGAATATTTTTTAAGTGTTTTGGGTTAAATCTTCGTATTTTGTGCTAAGGCGACAGTTACGATATGAACAATTCTTAATGAAACACCCTGTATATATAAACAAAAGTTTTACTTTGAGGTCTAGTTTAGTTTATAGGACAGGATAACAGAAACTCTTCGTTAATATCTAGCTTTCGCAACCTCTGCTTTTTCAGGACATACTTAAAATTATTTTTACAGTAAATACAATAAAATTAAAATGAAAAAATACTGTGTATAACGAGTAATAATAATAGTAATAATAATTTATAACGTGATGTTAATTCATAAGTACACAAGTTGAGAAAGTACACGAAAAAGTAATTACTTAAATTTCAATCAATGTCAGAAACAAACTCGTCTGTGTTTATATTTCAAGTTATTTAATTTACTCTTTTATTTGGGAACAAAGTCACAATTTAGCTACAATCAAGTTATATCAGAGTTTCAGATCAGATTTCAGAACATCCCCCTTATAGATGTATTCCAACATTAATCTCATAACTGTAGGGGAGAACCTGTGTGGAGGGGAACGAACTGTCTAACGCCCTGATAAGACAGGGCACATCCACTCTGCCTGTGGGACCCGAACCTGTGATAAGCTCCACAAGTGGAGCTATCCAAAAGTCTTACAGCCCAACTTCTTCTTCTAGACCGTAGAAGATGCTCCCTGGTGGTCAGTATGCTCACCAGCCACGTCTGAAGCATCTGTCTCACCAACTCATGGGTCCTTGCCCACGTACCTTCATCTTCAAAATCATATCTCTCCTGTTCTAATCTATTCACAATGCATCTTGCACATTCCAACAGTGTCGAACAAACCACAGTAAGGGCAGTTTTCTGTAGCCGCTTTATTGAACCTGAAGATGTACGATCGGAAACAACCGTGACAAGTGAGCACCTGCGACAAGAAATAGTCCAAAAGCCGGTGCCCATATTCGAGCCACGTCTTCAGGTCCGGTATGAGTCACTTTGTCCACTGTGCCACATCCACAGTTGCCTCTCATTCAGGTTGCCACCCACATCCGTATGGATGTGGCTCGCTCCTGAGGCTATTTCAACGGACCCACTCGACTGCTGCCGCGTAAAGAGGGAGCTTCACCACACTCGAAATCACGCTCCCGCGTTTCCGTGGTCCCTTGAGGATCACGGCCTCGATCTTTTTCTCACCGAGTTTCAGACCGCGCTGAGACATCGAATCTTTCGCAAGGTCCAGAAATTCTTCCCGTGCCCCGTACGACTACCATCAACGAAATATGTTCTGCGAATGCGAAAGGAGTGATCCTCTCACCGTATTCGAGGCGCAAAATCCCGTCATATGCCAGGTTCAATCGTCATGCAGTGTCGGGCCAAGGTCGGACCCCTGTGTTACCCCAGCCGTGACATCCACAATCACTCCACTCTCAACCACAATTCATTTCATACAATCCATCAATTTGTAGAATCCATACTGACATTTTTGTGGAATCCATACTGCTAACATTTTGTGGAATCCATACTGCTAACATTTTGTGGAATCCATACTGCTAACATTTTGTGGAATCCATACTGCTAACATTTTTGTGAAATCCATACTGCTAACATTTTTTTGGAATCCATACTGCTAACATTTTGTGGAATCCATACTGCTAACATTTTTGTGAAATCCATACTGCTAACATTTTTGTGGAATCCATACTCCTAACATTTTTGTGGAATCCATACTGCTAAAATTTTGTGGAATCCACACTGCTAACATTTTTGTGAAATCGATACTGCTAACATTTTTGTGGAATCCATACTCCTAACATTTTTGTGGAATCCATACTGCTAACATTTTGTGGAATCCATACTGCTAACATTTTTGTGGAATCCATACTCCTAACATTTTTTTGGATTCCATACTGTCTGGGGGATAAGCCTCCAGACCTCTCAATCGCTTCATTGAGCCTCTCACGCAACATTCTCTCAATTTACAAATACGCGAGAGGAGGCAAATAGGCTGATATTTTTCCTCAGAAAAGACCTTTCTTGCAGAAGCCACGCTCAGAAGTCGGCTCCCCTAGGCCCAGACGGTTAATTGCCTCAGGTGGTATCCCGTCTAGGCCAATCTCAGTACCCTGGTCTCATTGAAATTAAATGAATAATTTTTACTAATTGCTTGTTTGACTAATGCACATGTATTTTTTATTATGCCAGCCTGTTAATTTCTAGATGTGTGCCCGATATATTATGACATCATAATTTTCACAAGGTATTTTATAAAATGCATCCACCATATGAGGTGGTTGCTGTGAATGGTAGGTAATAAATCTTCCAATAAATATAGGTTTTCAGTACCATTCAGTCCTTAATACATTTTGCGCATTTCGCTTAAATCACATTTCAAGGTAGGGGTTGCTGTTTTCCATCTCTTCTGCATGTGCGAACTGTAAATGTCCATTATAGTTAATAAATGTTTGTAAAGATCAGAAGAGATGGAAAACATTGTTTTTTTCATAATTTAATTGTATTAATTGTAAAAATAATTTTAAACTTGTCTTGAAAATATTGTAGCATGTCCTGAAGAAGCAAATAAATTTTGCGAAAGCTAGATTTTAACAGAGTTGCTCTTATCCTGTCTTTTAAAGTATATACGGGTGTCCCCGAAAATAGTGCGCTCCTTAAAGGTATAGGTAGAAGGCACAATGTAGAACAAAAAAGTCTTATAACATAAAAAACGAAAATACATTTTGATATGCAAATTGAAGTCTGGCAACAACGCGCAACTCAAAAATCTAAAGATTGAAAAAGTAGGTCTGTAGATCAGTTGCATCTCATAGATAGGTAAAGTAATGTAAATATCAACCAAACCCATATCCATTATTTTGCAGGTAGGTACCTACGATGTCAACAACCCCAAAAATCACACCTCAAAATAAACAAGGGGTTATTAGGTTAAATTTTCACAGTCACAGCAAGTTCTTCTAGGCTACGTTGCCATGTCATTCAAATTTATGAAAATAAAAATTCACTTATATGGAGAAGAATGTAATTTTTTTCTTGGAAACAGTTAACTTTAGAAAAAAATGTTATAGGACTTTTTTGTTCTAAATTGTGTATTATATCCATACCTTAAAGGAACGCACTATTTTCGGGGACACCCTGTATATATAAAAATATATCAAATAACTTACATTTCTCATAATAGAATTCTTAGAATTTAGTCTATAAATGAAAAAATATATGGGATCAAAAAATTATTAGTCGCAGATATAAACACGGTAATTATAGGGTATTTATAGCTTTCTTTTAATAATTATTGCCAGATATGATATGTATATGTATCTGCACATGTATTGTGTCTGTGTACAATTTATATTTGAGGATATTTATTCTCATTTGAATTTTTTGTCAGTGCATTTTAGGTACTTATATGTTTCTTACACACATATCCCATTACTGTTCGTCCCTTTCAGTATAATTTATTATCATTGGTCCTTCTTTCAGGGCCATAGCTACATAATATAACTAGTAGTAGATCATTTCTATTCATATAGCATAGCCTATCCTGCCTTCTATTGTCCTAAAGAAGGGTATTAAAGAATTTGGAATAACAACATGAGGAACTATTATTAATAGAAGTGTACAAATACTAATAGACGACATTGATATCACAGCAAGAAGAAAAGCTGACCTGGTCCAATCGTTCACAGCATTGGAAGCAGCAGCAAAAATAATGGGACTACACGTTATTACTAATACAACCATGTATATGAGGTATCAAACAATAATCACGCAGCAAAACCCGAAGATCTAACTGTTGGAACATAAATATCCTTTCGAAGGAGTAAGAGAATTTAAATATCTAGGCTCATAAATCAACCAAAGTAATACAGTAAACATACCTATTGTTATATAATTTTTATGGGAAAAATTTAGAAAATTAATTTATGTCAAAGACCACGAGATCATAGATTTTCATCGCCCTGTATATGACCAAAAATTGTAAATAGTATAATTTAGTAATAAGCACTGGTTCGCGGAAAGAGTAAACGTTCAGTATTAATGATTCTATGAACGGACTTATACAATTAATACGGTCGGATTAGAAAGAACATGTATTCGCTTTGAAGTGAACAATAGGACGTTTATAAATGCTTCTTAGAAGGATAGACGGTAAACACAATTGTTGAGTTTTAGAATATCGGGTTTTATAGCATGTAGAAACACAAAAGTACTTTTGGTATCTCCTGGAATTTGACAAAACGGAAAAGTTGTATACAAAAATAATTTGTTCTTAATAAATGAAAGTAATACAGTAACTGCAGAAACAATGGGATGTAATGTGTGTAGAGGATATTTTGTGATTGGCGAGAGAGACGGATGGAGGGAGAATAGAGTGTTTGAGTCTGAGTTTGACGAGGAAGAAAGTTTCACTGTGTAATGAACATCTGAAGAGAACAGTTCAGTTTTTTTGAAAAGTAGTAAAGTTGTGTAAAGTGGTGAAGTTGGTGACCGGTGGTATAAGCAGAATCGTGTTGAAACGAAATCGTTGATCGAGTTGAGAAGTTCAATCTCCTCGTGTCCGGAGAGATTCCTGTTTCTGTCTGAAACGAGTAGCCGTTTTGTATCAATGTGCACAAGTTATCGAGCAGAGAGAAAATTGAGGAAAGATTTCGAGCGAGTGCTGTTGTTTGCTTGTGAAGCAGTTTGGGCGAGAAGGACCGTTCGCAGCATCCGAGGAGCACGTGTGGGAGAATCGAGGACTACACAATCCATGAGAAGAAGTAAAGAAGAGAAAAAAGGGTTAGTCAGATTATTTGTGAAACGGAGAGAGTTGTTTTATATCACATACCATATTTGTTTATTTTTTTTATTGAACAGTTCTACAGCATAATTTAGTCATTCATAAATTCAAAGAAGAAATAAGTAATCTATTCAAAAGGTGAAAATTAAATTTTGTTTTTTTATATATAATAGTAAGAATATTCTACCGAATTATTTAAATGAAAATTTTGTTAAAAAAGGAGATAGCAGAATTAAAGATTAATTTATTAGATAAGAAATAGTGACAACAAAATTGAGTTCTAGCATACATTTAAATCTTATGTTTATGGTATATTGGATAAATAAATAATATTTATAGAATTTATATGATATTGAGTATATTTATTTTCCCTGTTTTATCCTGGATAAAGTAAGAAACGAGAAATACTAGAAGCCACAAACTAAAGGTAATGCATTAAAATAAATTAGCCCTGAGAATAAATTTTATTGGAAAGTTTTATTTAATTTTGGTTTTGTTTCCATAAGTAGTAATTAAAATCTGATCAATCTCATAACAGAGAGAAAATACACACGAATATACAACAGTATATATGTAGCACATAGAGCGTACTATGGATTAAAGACACTTAAAAGAACAAAAATATTAATATACTGAACTGTAATCAAGCCCGTACTAGCTTACGCGTCAGAAAGGTGGATGACGACAAAAAGTGATGAAGAACGTTTGCCTGTTTTGAACGTACAATCCTCATATTTATAAAAGCGTGCAGGAAAACGGATTATGGCGTAGATGCTATAATTTTGAGTTTTACCGCTTTTATAGCAAGCCTAGTATTGCTAGGTCCATCAAAATAAACAGACTGCGGTGGCTAGGCCACTTCGAGAGAATGAATGAGATGGAGACGTCGAAACACATTTATAACCAAAGATCGGATGGAGTGAGAAGAAGAGACAAGCCCAGAGCACGATTTCAGAATGAAGACGAAATTGGAAAACCAAGGCGAAGGATAGGAAGGTGTACAGGATTTATATTAGCATCAAAAGAAATAAGATTAATCTATATCGATTTAATTTTTAAAGATCTTACACAAACATTATTGTTTATAGTAAAATAAATAGGTAACATTGATTCTGCAATGTAGACCACTCGCTTTGAAAAACAAAGGAGTCAGCAATTTGGTATTATGTATTAATATTTCAAGGTCACAGTCAGGTGTGAAATCATAACAAAACAATTACGATTTATTTATAGATGCAGAGAAAGTAAACGGGAGATCATTCATTATTTAACCATCAATGTAGTTAGAATATAGAGTTTCGTCCACCAACTCGTTACTGGTATATCTAGTGTTGGCAAATAAATATATGTCTGGTAATTAGTGTTCAACTTAATCAACCCCATCATAGGAGGTATCTACCCCAACCACCATAAAGGAATGGAAGCTGATTCTAGGACAGGACAAGACCCACCATGGGTTGTAGAACCAATGATAATAATGTACCTACTTTAAATAAAAACCATGATTGTGATTTAACAAAATACAGGTTGCTCAAAAACTATGGATAACACAAAAAAACACCAGGTCTGTTTTCAGCATATAACATAAAAATCGATAAAAATCAGCTATTAAAGTTTAAAAAAAGTTTTCAACTAAAATGTTTTTGTTGGGCTGTGTAATTTTTAAAATGTTTACTGTTATATGGATATGATAGATACACTTATTGACGGAATTCTAAGAAATTCTAAATAAAGGTAATTACAGTTACTTCAAAAGATTTGCAAAATGTGCCACAGTGTGTTCTTGAGCAAGAGCAGACAATTCCTTCACCCATTCATCAAGCAGTACTGCACACAGTGCTACATGTTGGTCTTTGTTAAATTTTTGATACACTTTATTAAACTGAACTTCTTCTGGAGTTAAAATTACTTGACTATTTCCGTCAACTTGACTTGGACGTCTTCCAAAAAAACTGCTAATAGGTGAAATACCGAGACTCCTTCTTTTTGGGCTATTTCTTTGAAAAGGTTCTATTTCTAAATTTTGAAAATTTTGTTGTTCTATATTGTGCTTTCTTTGATTCACTAACATTATTTCACGGTCTATAAGGACGTTTCTCGCAAATTTGATTAACTGTACACAATTGGGTTGTTGACAAAGATAGTCATCTACTTGTTGTTTCAGTATTCCAATAATCTGAAATGAAGACATACTTATTAAATATGAGTTATTAAGATGAAGTTTATATCCAGCTCCAAATTCTTCGATGGGTAAAATTTAAAACAATAATACACTGCGATGCAAAAAAATTGATCCACTAAAAATTTGGCCATTTTTGAAGTTTCGAAATTCCTAACCCTATTGTTCGATTTAAGTGATTTTTTTACCACGTTATAGCCTTATTCACTGACAATATCGCTGTAATAATATTGTTGCTAGACAGTCAAACTGTCATTGTTAGAGAGCGGAATATATGCAAAGTGCATATAGATGCATATATTGCATATTTTCAGACAACAAACACAACATTGCATATTTAAGCTAAACACGATTTATTTTGCATATTTTAAAAATAAATTATATAAAAGTTTAAAATTTTCCTCTCTTAGTTGGAATTTTATAACTTCAATATGAACGAGCTCGTTATTTATCTATCTATCGCTCATCTGGACTTTCCCATTACTACCTGAATTTAACAATTATGGGTGTTCCCAGAAAAATATTATTTTATTAGCGTAGCAAGTCGTAGCTTTTAGCCTACCTGCTTTTAAGGGTCTAATAATTATTTTGTCCGTTTCCGGCCAACATTTGTTTAAAGTAAACGTTGTATCGTATTTAGTGTTTTTGAAGTGATTGGTATATATTAAATTTAAATATGTCTACCATTCAAAAAAGTGCTTGGATAAAGTGTTTTCCCGAGTTAAAGCTAAGTGGAGACAAAGTATTTTGCAAGGCCTGTTCCAAAATCGTAAGTTACATTCATTTTCACATTTCATTTTTTAAATGAGGAACTGACAAACAAAAGCATCATGTCTCACAAAAGAAATTTTTCTGGAAAGAGTGTTTTTATTCGACAAATTCGCTTTTACTTCTATAAAGACGGACATAGAGAGAAGCATCAAAATACAAAAATCCATCAAATTGTAGATAATTCCGCTTTTGTTCTTCAGCTTAAGTAACGTACTTTGTTCTTTAAGTAACGTACAAATTGCTAAAGAACTTACGTTCATAAAAGTTAATTTTAGTTTTTTATCAGATCTAATAAAGTCATTAGAACAAAGGAATTTACAATTAAGTGATTCGGTTAATCTTGTTAACACTTTTTCTGCTCATTGTCAAAAAATTCCCGGAAATACAGGGATTACAATTAGAAATAAATTAAAAAATGTTTTAGAAAAAAATGAGGGCTTCGATTGTTTGAGGAAAGTTGTACGTATTTTTGAAGGCAACTTTTCTGAAGATCTTACGACTTAATAAATATATTGTTTTATTTTTGAGTATTTTTAATATGCATTTGCAAATAACGAATGAAACTAATGATGCCGAATGGATGATGATTTCTGACCATATGACATCAAGATATATGCCTGAAGTACCTTTTCAACTGGACATTTGCCCACGAGACGAATGGGACAGAGGAAACTCTCGACCCAGACTGCGGGGTTGCACCTGGTATACGGACGGGTCTAAAACTGCAGACGGTTCGGGCGCAGGAATATTCTGTAGTGGTGGAAATTTCAACATTTCTATTCCACTGGGAGAATGTACCTCCGTATTTCAGGCAGAGATTTTTGCAATCTTGCAGTGTGCAAGAGAAAACAACCTGAGGGCATTCGAACTGCAGCGGGTTAACATATGCACAGATAGCCAAGCAGCCATTGGGGCTCTTATAAGCCCTAAGGTGAACTCTAGGCTGGTGTGGGAATGTCGACAAGAACTTGATAGACTGGCACAACATAACAGTGTTATACTGGTATGGGTTCCAGGTCATCGGGGCATATACGGCAATGAAAGAGCTGATGCACTTGCCAAGAGAGCATCAGCTACAAAATACCTGGGTCCAGAGCCGGCCGTGGGAGTGCCAAAAAGCACCGTCCGTGAACGAAAAAAAGCCTGGATTCGAAGCCAACACAACTCACACTGGGAGAGTGTACCCGGTCACACACATGGCAAGATGTATATCGGACGGACATGTGCTAGTAGAGCTGAGTTACTGCTGAAAACAAGCAGGAATCAGCTCAGAGTCATAACAGGTTTCCTCACTGGACATGCGCCAGTTAAGGGTCACCTGCATACAATAGGGCTGTTTCATGGAGACTTGAGCTGCAGACTCTGTAACAGGGAACCTGAAACAGTCAACCATATTTTGCATGACTGTGAGGCATTGGATCGGAGGCGGCAAACACTTTTCGGAGACATCGAAATGACTCCAAATTTATATGGCACCCACCCACTAGACCTGTACAAACTGGTACAGGGTTCCAGAATTCTGGAATGGGTTTCATAAACGAATGGAAGATGTACAATAAGCCAAGTGGCTGCAGTACAACCGGTTCACAACAGACGGCTTCCAGGAAAAAAAAAACAAAAAAAAAAAAAATATGCATTTGCATATTTAGAGAAATTTAGAAAAAATACCTGCATATTTGTAGTAAAAGTAATGCATATATATGCGCATATTTTGGTAATGTTGTGTTGCATATATTCCGCTCTCTAGTCATTGTATACTGAGTGTACGAATCAAACTGTGTTCTTTTTTCTCAAAGTTCGCATCACCTTGTGGACTATTCTAGCACTTATAAAATACTGAAATTAAAACCTAACTATAGCCTCAGGTTTTCTTAACATTTTGTCTTTCGATTCATTCGCTTATGTTGGATAATAAAAAAGTTACGTACTTTAACAACTAGCCATGTTCGTCATCAGTACAGGGTTTTTTTGAAATAAGTGCGGCAAACTTTAAGGAGTAATTTTACACATGAAAATAATGAGTTTGCTTAATAATCATATGTCCGCAAACCCTTCGTTTCCGAGAAAAGGGATGTTCAATATTTTTTTACAAACTGACAATTTATTTATTGCTTTAAAACCAGTCGAGATATGCAAATCAAATTTGGTGGGTTTTAAGATGTAGTTATTGCGCATTTTTTGACATAAAATTAAGAATTTTATATTCACCATTGGCGTGCGTACGGGTAATATTATGGGTCATAATACCCGTTTGCGCGTCAATGGTGAATATAAAATTCTTAATTGTATGTCAAAAAATGTGCAATAACTACGTCTTAAAACCCACCAAATTTGATTTGCATATCTCAACTGGTTTTAAAGCAATAAATAAATCGTCAGTTTGTAAAAAAATATTGAACATCCCGTATCTCGGAATTGAAGCGTTTGCGGACATTATGATTATAAAGCAAATTGTGATTATTTTCTCATGTAAAATTACCCCCTAAAGTTTGTCACACTTATTTAGAAACACCCTGTACTGATGACGAGCATGGCCAGTTGTTAAAGTACCTAACTTTTTCATTATCCAATACAAGCGAATGAATCGAAAGACAAAATGTTAAGAAAACCTGGGGCTATAGTTACGTTTTAATTTCAGTATTTTATAAATGCTAGAATAGTCCAAGGGTGATGCGAACTTTGAGAAAAAGGCACAGTTTGCGATATTGTCAATGAATAAGGCTATAACGTGGTAAAAAATCACTTGAATCCAACAACAGGTTTAGGAAATTCGAAAATGACCAAATTTTTAGTGGATCGATTTTTTTGCATCTGAGTGTAGTTTTAAGACATCGATATAAAAAAATTGCTTCGCAGCAAATATCACGGGAAAAACCGTTGACCTATTCTCCACCGTTTGAATCAACAAAATATTATAAGCGATTAACAATCTCTATTGTGTCATATCGGTTTTCAAAACTCAGGGAAATTAATTTATGCAGGGCCATTGTTAGATTTGTGTATCGAAAACAAAAATTAGAAAGTTAAAAGGCATTTCCTGAGAACTCGTGATTTTGGGTTTCTTTTGAACGTTTAGTTGAAAAAAAATAGGGTGGAAGGAGAATTTTGGGTTTGATGGATTTTTGGAAGCTGAGAAGATCGTTATCTGTTGGTGACCTGTGAGCAGGCGCGGATACAGGGGGGTCAACGAGTCCATGGACCGCCCAATTGTATTTAGTCTATAAGTATTTTTTTAGTATTTATTATTTTTTTCTGTTAATTATAAACTTTAAGCCATCAGTACAACACTAAATTACACGACAACCGCTTCCATAGAATTGAAAGAAGCCATAAAATCTAATAAAACACCCTGACAAATAATATGCAGGCGCATTTGTTTGGGTACCGGTGGAACCATAAACAACGGAAATATTTTTCTCAATTCAAAGAATAACAAAAATAATATTTTAAAATGCAAATACATTACACTGGGTATAAACCTTATCTCATGAAAAGTCACGTTTCAAATTTGCGATACAATAAAGATATAAAAATTTGTATTTTACTAGATAATCCATGCATACCTACCCATTGATGGTAGAAAGGTTAATCTTTGTGGTAAAGAACGACCAGTGAGATTAATAGTCGTGAATTGTCTATCAATCCTTTTGATACCCTGGGATTGTAATTGATATCTGGGATTATAATTTTATCCTTAGAGTAAGTGTGAGTCGTATGGCTAAATCTGGAAAATATAATATTTGACATTTGAGGTAAGTCTGGCCCCCCTATTATGAATTTCTAAATCCGCGCCTGCCTGTGAGAGAAGAACATCGAATCCTGAGAAGTTTGAAGTAGTGCCGGCAGTTTTTTTTAACTCTGTAAAAAGTAATTTGTGAGTAAGAGGTTAAAAAGTGGTATCAGCTCTGGACGAGTAATTCTGATTGAGAGAAGTTTGTAGTATTTGAGTTTAGTAGTATTTGTAAGTACAAATAAGTCTATCATTCATCGGGAGACCCATAGCCAAGAAAATGTGGCAGCCCAAAGAGATAGGAAGGGTTGTTAGGACATCTGACCTAGATTCCGTGTAAGCAGAATAAAGAAAGGAGTTTTAGCTAGAGAGTTTTGACAAAAGAACATTTCTAAATATAAAATCTAAGTACGTTTCACTCTCACTGGAGATCCTCAGAGGATGTATATCTTTTTGGAGATATACAGAGGGCGCTGACATATTTTTTTTATTATTGAAAGATATGTACTTACTTCAAACACAGATGGCACGTTGGGTTGTAGAACTAAACTACAGTCTAATAAATATGCTCTAAGTAGTGGCTGAGGGTAAGCGGCAAGTCTAGATATTAAACCAGTCAAATGAAGATTAATGTAAAACGAGTTCGATACAAAGTTTTTTAATTTGTCCATGAGGATGGTAAGAAATGGTCCTGCAGATGCCCCTGACTGGTCAATATCTGTAATTGTCGGAGTTTCTGTTATCTCTCTTTTGTTATTATTTATTGGTCTTTTCCAGTATTCTTCGTTTTTATATTCGTCGGATATGAAACTTAAACTTCGGTCTACTGACGAACCAAGCGAATTATCTGGAAATATTAATAAATACACATTAATTATAAATAAATCAATATTGAACTAAACTGTGAGACATAAGTTAGGGATATAACAAAAATTAAATAAAAAATAATATAATAAAATTGTTCCCCCCCCCCCTTGTAAAAACCATGACACTTATCTACATCAACAATTAACACTAGCTTTTTTTCTACATATTTTCAATTTAAGAGATAATTAGACGTTTCCAGGCTTTTGTTCCACTCTGTACATGCTACAAAGTATACATTAAAATAAATACTTTGAACTTACCATAATTTTCATCTTCGCCTGTATAAAGATTGTTCCACACTATACATGACATCTGGCAATGCGTTATCCTATTCCTAGCATCACATAAATATGGAAAATATTTACCATACAGACTTTGTTTGTTTTTTACTGCATACCAGTGGTTATTATCATAAACATCTTTGGAAAATTCTACAAACTGGCAACTTCTCGGAGCTAGAGTCAGAAGTTTTTCAAAACTCTGACAATAGGGGTCTAAGGGTAACAGCATCTTTCTTTGGGACAGCATCAGATGCAAGCAAGGTTTTAAATGTTTAAAAACTAATTCCAACATTAGATCTTCGCAGTTTAAATCGACCATTGATTCAAACATGGCTAGAGAGACTAGGCATAACTGACTATTTTCAGATTTCAGTCGTTGTATTAATATATCTGAAAAAAAAATTATAGATTATTAAAAATAAAGTTGACATTAGTAAATTGATGTATATATAGTATGGATGGGGACTTAAAAAAAGGCATATGACAGTCATCCAAAGTTGCCATTAGTACATTGATGTATATATAGTATGAAGAGGTGAGAAAGGCATGTGACAATACCCCGCAAAATAAACTATAGAAAGTATTGGAGAAAAAAATATAAACATGACTTTAATAGGAGCAACGAAAGAAGTGTATGCTAATTCTAAGGCAAGGGTAAACATTAGAAACAGCCTAGGGAACATCCATAAACTACGTCGTTGAAAAGGGGAGGGGGTCTTTACTTATTACGACGGTAAACGACAGGGGGGAGGGGGCCATGAGTGCACATCCGACGTCGTTTGATGTTCACGAATATAAAAAATTACCCTATTTTCGAATTAAAAAGAATTAGTAGGTATATTACTTTTATCGCATACTTTTCATTTCGTTTTTATCACTCACAGCCTTAATAATATTGCTAGCTGTTTTGTACAGAATAACAAACAATAAAACATTGTTCTATGTATTTAAACAAACGCTTCTATACAGAACAACGTCTGGATGGAAGCAATAAATATTAAACTGTTCATTTATTTACTGAATACTCTGTATGAAACAATTCTACAAGAATGAATAGAAATAAAATATTCTATTTTATTTAGTTAGTACGTTGTATTTATACTTAATAAAAGAAATGGTATTGAAATCAAAACAAAATAAGTATCAAGATTTATATGATGCAGTTAAGAAAACATATCGGAACTCCGATAAAAGTATTGTCTTTTGTCCTAATAAAGCTAATTAATTGTACAGTGAATTGAGAGAAAAAAGTACGCGGATATTAATGAGCTGAGTTTAAATAAAAATCCAGAAATATCATGGAATTAAAAAAAATACTAAAAAGGGGGGGTCATGAGTTGCAATTGCGACGTCGGTATGAGGGAGGGGGGTGGTCAACTGTAAACGACGCTTTACGACGGAAGGGAGGAGGGTATTAAAAAGTCCGAAATTTTTACGACGTAGTTTATGGATGTTCCCCTATCCATGGGATTCCAAACCAGCAAGGTTCTTATACAAGGTCTCTCACCGACATTATTTAAGATTTACCTCAAACAAACTCTAAAACTTTAAAAACGCAAATGAAAAAATATGAGATTGTTGTTAAAAGTTGCTTATTTTTACGTAAACAATCCAAACTGCAATAACAAATGTCCATTTAAGATTTTAAAGTTAACACCCCCACTTCAAGGAATGGAGTGGGGGGTTGTGTTTAGTGTCATTAGATAGATTTTTGAAAAATATTGAACACGTATTTTCCAGTTTTTCGATCCAATCTTCATTTCGCGAATTATTCTATCGTCCCAGACGACGAGTTCCACCCTGGGCAGCAGGAACCTCGGAGACCATCTTCGTCACAAAATTCGTGTTCAGTGACCTCCAAAACCCCTAAGTATAAAAATTGAACTCATTTCCGTCAATATTTTCTGAGTTCTAAATTTTTCATTTTCCATCTCTTCGAGATGCACTTTGAAAATGCATTTACTTATGCACAAAAATTTTTGCCGGAGATCAATTTAGTTCACAAAATTGCCTGACACTCTCTCGAATCGAATGCAAAAAGTTGCATGACGATTCATCTTACTGCACAAAATTCCTAGGTTTTGGGCTTTTTAGTGCTTCGTTGCTTCATCTATAAACATTCTATGGGCTGATATAAATCTAGCTTTGATGGCAGTCGCCCCGTTATTATTTTCATAAATATGTCTACACTGTAAAATAAAAAACTCTTACCTAATAATTTATGACCATCAAAATCAACATTTAATAAAAACTGAAGAAATGAATGGAGTAATCCGGTATCTGTAATGGTTCGCAAAATCAATTCTAAATAAGCTGTAGCGGCTACTTGCTCACAAACGTTATTTTGTAACAATGCTGGCCCTAATACTGGTATCAAAAATCCTCTATACAAGAACTCCTGAAGTTGTTTCCTTAATAATGGATGGGCTACTTGTGCTACGGCATTGCTGAATTCCAAAGATGTCACAAATGTTAAAAGTCCTGCAAAAGTATTGTATTTTACAAAAGAAGAAATTAACCAGAAATATTAGTATACATATATCGGAAAAGTCTAGGGATATTTTTATTCATCAATATGACAAAGGGCCTAGCCTGGTAAGATGATGAAAAATGCCCCCAACTCGATTCGAATTCCATATAGGTCACCGTTTAGCACATATAGAGAAACTCACTTTCTGAAATTTTTAGCCCCCTAGGTGGTCACGTGAACCACCTAGAGCCTAATTAGACATTTTATGTTTTTATCTTTTATCTCAGCCGCATCGAGAGCTAGCGAAAAACTTTAAATGAAAAAGTTGTAAGTTTCAAAAAGTTCTCTCCGAATTTTTTTTTTAATTTTTGGCGGGAAATTTAAATTTTAAGACGATTTTAAAATTTTAAATGAGTATAAAAAAATAACTCGAAAGGACATTCGTTTTCACGAAAAAAATATATAACGTGTATTTTTGCATAATGTTTCACCCTGAATTTTTTCAGATTTTTAAAATTGGTGAAACGTACTTTTAAAAATAAAAAAACCGCATTTTTTTGTTTTTTTTTTCGCTTTTTGATACAATTTTATACATGGCGTTTAAAAAAGGTAACACCGTCACTAGGATAGATAAAAAAACTGAAAAACAATTGGGGTTTGCTTAATAAAAATTTTTTGTAATGTCATCCATTTTCAAGATACAGGGCGTTGAAGAAAACAAAAATTTTACACATTTTTTACGATTTTGCCGAAACTACTGGCAACATTGTATTAAAATTTGGCAGGTTTTAAGAGGTAGTTATTGTGCATTTTTTGGCATACAATTAAGAATTTTATATTCATCATTGGCGCGCATACGGGTAATGGTCTGAACTTTTTAAAGAAAAAAAGATAGTACGCCAATGACATATTTCAAATTAACAATCATTTTTGAATTCCTCGTTCCATTTGTGACAAAAAATCTATATTCCCATTTTTTCATACGACGCGCTATTTTTATGCAAGAAATAAAACACCAACCCTTACAAAGTATTCGAACTACTATGTTAAGTTTCTATACATCTACATTAGGTGCGTTCGCGGGTACAGTTGACAAATTGTCGCCGACAATTTCTAACCTCATTTAATATAAATAATATCGTTAATAGATAAATAAATAAGGTATATTTACTTTTAATTAATATTAATAACTAATTATTACATTATAATAGGTAAATATACCTTGTATATTTATCTATTAACGATATTATTTATATCATTTTAAAGTGCGCATGCGTTTTTCTGCTAATTTGTCGCCGACTAGTCGCCGACAGGCACCCGCGAACGCACTTATTATACTCGTAACTCGTACATCCATATAAAAACTTAATTCCAATACTTTGGAAATATTAAGATATTTTATTCTTTGCATGAAAACGGCGCGGGGTATGAAAAAAAGTGAAGATAGATTTTTTTCACAAATGCAACGAAGAATTCAAAAATGATTGTTAATTTGAAATATGTCAGTGGTGTACTATCTTTCTTTCTTTAAAAATCCAGGCCATTACCCGTATGCGCGCCAAAGATGAATATAAAATTCTTAATTGTATGTCAAAAAATGCACAATAACTACCTCTTAAAACCTGCCAAATTTTATTACAATGTTGTCAATAGTTTTGGCAAAATCGGCCATTCTAAACCAACTCAAGATTAAAAAAAGGCTGTCCACAAAGTCTGCAACGAATACTGCAATTAATTGATGAATTCGACCGTTACTTGATGGAATTTCATTTTATCTACCAATAAAACACTGAAAACGTTTGTTTTCTATACTTCCACAAAATTTATTACAACTATGTGACTACAGCTGTTTCGGCAGAGTGCCTTTCTCAAGTGATTTAGTTTACAATGGTTTGCCTATTTAAAGTCTTTAACTGAAGAGGTTGAGGAGTGGGGAGCTGTTTGTCTCGAGATGGTCATTCAGAATTATATCTGTATTTTTCAATTTATTAATTTCCATTTATTCTAATAAAGATAGCTTAAGGCCTTTATTTTGAATATGCAGAATTTGAAACTGTTCATTAAAAGAGTGATTATGATCTAGCTAGAAGGTGAAGTGCGTATGTAGAAGTGTCAATGTATAATAGAAATTGGTCAATATGGTCAATTGGTTAATTCACTTCATAGTAATATTGAGTTTACAATAGAAACAGAACAGAATAACTCCATAAACTTTCTAGATGTAACGATTACCAGACTACACAACAAACATGAGTTCTCCGTATATCATAAACCTACCCATACTGACACAACTATACACAATTCATCATCCCATCCTACACAACACAAATTAGCAGCCTACCATAGCATGATACATAGACTGACAGAAATTCCCATGACAAAAAATAACTTCGAGATAGAACTAAACATCATTAAACAAATAGCAGTAAACAAAAACTCCATAAGAAAGCCCTGAAATTAGTGTATCCACCACCACAGAAATAACTCAGTACCTTCTGCTCTCTCACATATACTGGCAAGATAACAACAAAAATAACCAGATACATAAAAAAGAAAGGAATAACACCAGCTGTCAGTACTAACAACAACTTACGCAAATATATTAAGAACAATAAAAGCAGAAAGAGAAAGCAACTACAGAGTGGTGTGTACAGATTAACTTGTGGTGACTGTCCGAAAACGTACATCGGTCAACTGGCAGAACTTTTGACAAACGGATAGCAGAACACAAAAGGGCTTTCAACAACAGAAAAACAGACACTTCTACATACGCACTTCACCTTCTAGATCATAATCATTCTTTCAATGAAGAGTTTCAAATTCTACATATTCAAAATAAAGGCCTTAAGCTATCTTTTTTAGAATCTATGGAAATTAATAAACTGAAAAATACAGATATAATTCTGAATGACCAACTCGAGACAAACAGCTCCCCACTCCTCAACCTCTTCAGTTAAAGACTTAAAAAGGCAAACACATTGTAAACTATATCACTTGAGAAAGGCACTCTGCCGAAACAGCTGTAGTCACATAGTTGTAATAAATTTTGTGGAAGTATAGAAAACAAACGTTTTCAATGTTTTATTGTTAGATAATACTTTTATTGTTAGATAATTCTTTGGTCACGTGGTTCGCAGAGGTGACGACAGTTTGGAGAAATTAATTGTTTCTAGAAACGTTCCGGGGAGAAGATCAAGAGGACGATCACCAACTAGATGGTCCGACCAAATAAAGAATTCATTTGGAAACTCATTCTGTGAAGCTCTTAGAGCAGTTGAAGATAGAGACCAATGGAGAAACATTGTTAGGAATATTGGAAGAAATCACGATCCTCAGTAATGGGGAAACGACAAAAGAGAGAGAGAGAAAGAGAGAGAGAAAGAGAGATGTATGGGACATGCTTCAACGAAGAATTACTCCACATATGGGTAACATATACACACCGTTTCGTTTCCGAGAGCGTCTGATAGAAGAATGGGCACAGGACCTCAATAGTATATCGAAAATCTCATTTTTTACTATGAACGACAGATGTAGAGCCGTAATAAACCAGGGTGGAAGCCATACTAATGACCTAATTTTTTTTTTATTGTACTTCTCGATATTTTTGACATTTCAACAAATTTTGTTGTATATTAAATACTACTAATCACTAAAAATCGATTATAAATATTATTATTTATTAAAGACAATTAAAAAAGAAATTACGTCTCTTTCTAAAAATATCCCTGTATTTTTCCGATTTGTGTATTTATTGGACTACCAATAATTGATAACTCACCTTTTATTTCGTTAACATCGTCAGGGGTAAATCTATGCCAGTCAGGTACTAAAATATCATCTAAAATATTTGGTAACACAGAATACAGTCCACTCAAACCAGACGCCAGTAAAAGTGAAAAATTAGAATTTTCTGCAATATACGTAACTACTTTCTTATTCTTTTTTGACAGTGACATACAAAGCAAAAGGGCATCGCGTGCTTTCATTCCTGTTGAGTTTTCTCTATGTACAAATGGTATTAATAAAGAAAATATTATGAAGCTGCAACAAAAAAGATTAAGATCAAATCTACTGTACCATGCATATGAAACAATACAATTTTGTGATCAGAAGGGTCATATCCAATACTGCGGAATATTCATCATTCATCACATTATACAAAAACGTTCGTTTTTGCAAGAACGAATGAAGTACTAAGAAGGCTCAACAAAGATAGATAACTGTTTAAGGCTGTTAAACACCGGTAAATGTCTTATCTGAGATGTACAGGGTGTTTCATTGAGAAAGTAACATACGTTAACTGTAGAAAGAGGACAATTAGGCGGTCTCAAAAATACCTACTTAATAGGTTTTACATCATTAATAACAAAGATACTGGATGTTTTATCTATTTTGCCATTTTCTTATTTGGTTCATAACTTTCTAACCACACTGTATATTTATTTTATATTTGGCACGAAAATATTCTTTAAGGTGTACAATCATTTAGTTTATTTACAATTGTAAAAAATCCAGGTCCGGATTAAAAATATTGGAAAAAATTCCGATCCAAAATCAACACCATGTACATTAAATTTTTTTAAAATGGATTTTGCATTTAAAAACGTGATGAAAAACTAAATTTAGTGGTATACTTTGAATTTTTGGCAAAATGATTTTTCTGGTAAAATTTTGAATTTGAATTCCGAAATTATGTGAATTGCGAGAGCTTGAAGTAGAAAAAATTGAAATACGACGTACAACTTATTAACAACACTGTATATTTATTTTATATTTAACACGCGAATATTCTTTAAGGTGTCCAATCAATTAATTTCTTTATTTACAATTATAAAAAATCCAGGGACGGATTAAAAAATATTGGAAAAATGTTCCGACCCAAAAAAACACCCTGTATATTAAACTTTTTTAAAATGGATTTTGCATTTGAAAAGAACATGAAAGAATAAATGTAGTGGAATACTTTGAATTTTCGGCAAAATGATTTTTCTGGTAAAATTTTGAATTTGAATTCTGATATTACATTGAATTGCGAAGCTCGAAGTAAAAAAAAATTAAATATGACATAATTTTAGTTAATACTATTATTTATCAATTTATTCTAAATTGGTAAAATATAATTGGTAACATTTTTTGACACATAAAAATAATTTTTGATGATGGTAATTTTGAATAAGTACTTTAGTTTTGAATAGTTATTATTTGGCAAATTTTCGCTGTTTTGTTTTAATTTTTAGATACTTTTTGTTGATTAAAGTGATTTATTTTTTATTGAGTTTATTATTTATTCATTCTTTAAAGATGAATATTCGCTATAAACTATTTGTCTCAAGTAATAGAAAAACACTGAAATGTTAATTTTACCAATTTAGATAAAATAATGGTTAATGATTAAAATTAAATCGCATTTTAATTTTTTTCTACTTAGAGCTCTCGCATATACCCTAATTTCAGAATTCAAATTCAAAATTTTACCAGAAAAATGATTTTGCCGAAAATTCAAAGTATTCCCCCAAATTTAGTTTTTTTATCGTCGTTTCAAATGCAAAATCTATTTTTTAAAAAAATTAATGTACAGGGTGTTTTTTTGGGTCGGAACATTTTTACAATATTTTTTAATCCGGACCTGGATTTTTATAATTGCAAATAAATTAATTGATTGGATATCTTAAAGAATATTTGCGTGTTAAATATAAAACGAATATACAGTGTGGTTAAAAAGTTATGAACCAAATAAGAAAATGGCAAAATAAATAAAACACCCAGTATCTTTGTTATTAATAAAGTAAGACCCATTAAGTATAGTATTTTTGAGACCACCTAAGTGTCCTCTTTCTACAGTTAACGTATGTTACTTTCCCAATGAAACACCCTGTATAGTGAAGATAAATCGATATAGAATACTACAACTGATCCTTAAAGACAAAATAGAGTGCCATAGAAGTGTAGGGAGAAAACAAGTTTCTTGGTTAAAAAACATTCATGAATGGACTCAAATATCAAATGCAGGACAATTATTCCACGTTGCAGAAGATCGAGAAGCCTTCGCAATGGTGATTACCAACCTCGGATAACACTGATTGGCATGAGAAGAAGAAGCACTTTTTGTGTAGAATGAACCGTTCTCTCAGAAACAATGCTTGAAACGACCGGCGATCTTGAATATCAGTTACGCCCGCAAAATCAATTTAAATAAAACTTTCTTATTTCTCTGTTTTTCCTGCATTCTCTTTGTTCTGCCTTTATCTACATGGCCTCTGTCGTTAATTGTATTTCCCTCATTGGTACCTGTACCATAACTATCGTTTTATCTGGCTTGCTCTCTTGGCTATGGCTTTTGGTTGGGGTCCTTGCTGTTTTCTTATTTCTGGTTTCCATTTCCTTCTCTTCCTCTGTATTTCTCTTCCTGTTATCTCCAGATGCAGTGCCGGATTAACCATTAGGCAAAGTAGGCAGTTGCCTAGGGGCCACGACCCAAAGAGGGCCTCGGAGAATCGTAATTAGAATTAAATAACAACTATAAATGATAAAAAACTCAAATATCGCGCAATACCATAAAAGTGATGGTGGACGTATAAAACTACATTACAATTCACATACTTTTGTTCACATAGAAAGTCTATGTTGTGATGATAAATCGCTAATGAATGCTCTTTGATAGAAGGACTACAGATGGAAATAAGAAAAAAAATTCGAGAGTGGAGCAGAAAGATGCAAGAAAAAAATCCTTACGCAAGATCTAAAACAGAACCAAAACTTATTTCAACTAAGTTTCACACGGAAATCCATAGCTAGTGAAGTAGCTTTCGTAACTGAAGAAGATGAAAAAACATGTAACGACAGCTCTATTCCAGTTCAAAAAGTTAAAGAACCAGAAACCGAAACTAAGTCAGAAACTGAAGGCTAAATTGGGTTCTAAATTCGGAAAACGACATAGGATTACGGAATTCAATAACTGAAGTTATTTTGGGAAATTTTGGGAATTACAATTACAATCACAATCTATAGTATATAGTATCAGTGGAACAAAAATTAAAAGATTTTGGCTAAAGTATTCTCTCTCAAATGGAATATTGTATTTTGGGTTTGTTCAGTCCGTGTAGGTACAACTTTTTTTCAGCCTCTACCCACCGTTGGGAAGTTATGATCAAATTAATGCTTAAATGAAACTACGAGCAGAAGACCTACGATCTACAATACTCTGAATATTCCGATGCAAGTAGGAGCATAGGGCATCCACGAAGCTTCTCCATTCCCCTCTATTTCTGGCCATGGTTGCTATTTCTCCCCAGGTTTTCTTCATACTTTTGTAGTCTTCTTCAATGGTACTCCTCCATGTTTTGGTCGGGCGTCCTCTGCTTCTTCGTCCTACTGCACTCCATTTGAGTGCTTGTTTTGTTATGTCTGCATTTTCTTTCCTCAGGGTGTGTCCCAGCCAGTTCCATCTTTTCTTCTTTATTGTTGTTCTGGTGGGCTCTTGTTTGGTTTTCCTCCATAGTGCTACATTTGTTATGGTATTGGGCCAATATACCTTTAGAATTTTACGTAGACATCTATTTACAAAAACTTGGATTTTATTTACATTTCCGTCAGTTATTGCCCATGTTTCACTCCATAAAGCAGCACAGTTTTCACGTTACTATTAAATAGCCTTATTTTAGTATTTTGGCTAATCTGTGTTGATCTCCATATATTTGCGAGGGTTCCAAAGGCATGTTGTGCTTTTCGTATTCTCTGTTTAATATCTGCTTGAGCTCCACCTTTTGCACTGATTATACTGCCTAGGTAGCAAAATTCTTGAACCTGTTTTATTTCTCGTTGGTTGATGTATAGTTTGTCACAGTTAGATACTCCTATTCTCATCTCTACTGTCTTGTTCGTGTTAATTTTAAGACCCACTTCTGCCGATTTTACCTCTAGCTTCCTTAACATGCTCATCTCATCTCTACTGTCTTGTTCGTGTTAATTTTAAGACCCACTTCTGCCGATTTTACCTCTAGCTTCCTTAACATGCTCTTCATATCATCTATTGTGTTCGCTACGAGACAGATATCAGCGTATTCCATATCTGCTAGCTTCTTGTTCTGAAGGTAGTTCCAAGGGATCCCGTTTTTTCTTTCAATGGTTTTTTCCAGTATATGGTTAAGACATATATTAAAGAGCAAAGGTGACAGTATGCAACCTTGTTTTAAACCTACTTCTATTGTTATTTTGTCTGTCATTTGCCTTTTATGCAGTACCTGACATGTTTGCTGATACATCATTTTGATTATTCCAGTGATCTTAGGAGGTAATTTATTTAGCTTTAAAATTTTCCACAGGGCTGTATGTTTTATGCTGTCGAAGGCTTTAGCAAAGTCTATAAAGGCCATTATCAATCCTGCGTTCTTCTCTATAGTTTCGTCTATGACGATTCTTGCCGTCGAAATTTGGTCTATACAGGATCTTCTGAAACCCGCTTGTTCTTTTCTGAGAGTTGTGTCTATTATATTGTTGATTCTTTGATGAACAATAAATGCTAATATTTTATTTATGGAACATAACAGATGTTATTCCTCTCCAGTTTTCACATAGCTGTACGTCCCCTTTTTTTGGGAGCTTAACTATAATTCCATTATTCCATTCCGTAGGTAGGATTTTTTCAGCCCATATATATGCTAATAGTGGTAGCTCCACGGTTCTCTCAGTGTCCGCTTTCCACAGTTCTGCTGGGGTATCATCCATTCCTGCTGCCTTGTTGTTTATCAGGTGCCGGATTGCTTCAGTCATTTCTTTGTTCGTCGGAGTTTCCTCGTTTATCCTTAGGTAATTTTCATTTGGCTCTACGTCGTTACCCTCTTGGAACGGCGGCTCATTTTCTTCTTCTGTCATGAGTTCGCTATAGTACTCACGCCATCTTCGTGTTTGCTCTTCGGTTGTTGTAAGCAGTTGTCCTTGTTTGTCTTTTAGTGGTTTGTCACTGTTGAAGTTCTTATTTGCAAGACGTTTAGTGGTTCTGTATTCGCCCCGAGCGTTAACAAAGTGTCAAAGCAAAATCGACCGACCTGCTCATGGTGGCGGATTTTTGAAATTTTATAAGGACGCTTTGTGTATGTTTAAATGAGACATTTAAAAAAAATGCCGTGTCACGCTAGTGATATTATGTATTAATATAAACAGAAAATAAAAACGCACTTAATCTGATATAAATTCTTCACTTTCCAATATTGATTATCAGTTCGATTTTGTATACATAACCTCACTATCGCAGTTTATGTCAATAAATCTTTATTAACGCAAAAGAAAATATTTTTGTTGCACTATAAATTACAGTATAAATTAATAACTAATGAATTCTAACAATTTTTTTCGGTTATTATCACTACAAAATAAAATATTCAAGTTTAACAAAATAATCCCATAAGACTCAATGTTAAAACGTCCTTACAAAATCTGACAGCGTGTCACGTGACTGTAAGTAGAGGGGAGACGCACGGAGCCAATAGCTATCTCTGATTATTTGTTTCGGCTGCCTCTTCTGCTAAGCGCGCCATCTTCTCTGTCCATTTTCTTTTGTCCAGATGTATAATCATCTGAATCCATTTCGCGCTGCGTGTTAAGACTATGTTATTTTATCTGATTTATTTTTTAATGATTATCTTTATGCGTAGTATTGTTCGTGATACTTCCGTGTTTCTAGATTATTAGTTTATCTTCTGATTAAATTTAACCTGATTAAATTTCCCCAATCCGTCCCTGTTGCTTTAGTTCAACTGTTAAACGCTAAACTGCTGACCATTTCCTTTCTTATCACTAATCTCAAGGAGGTTTTCGTGGTTTATTTTAATTTATTTGCGATATGATGCTAAAATATCGCTGGCTTCTTGAATTTTATGAGTTATAATTAATCAAGGTATATTTTACTTACAATTTTTGGCACTATTTTACGTACTGGCTTACAATGCACTTTGCTTTTACTATTAGTTTCCTTTTTTATATTTCAATATTTGTTTATTTAAAAGATTTATTGCTCGATAATTATTGGGGTCTTTCTTATCTCCTTTCTTGAAGAACATCAGCATGATCGTTCTCCTTTATTCATCCTCCATGTAAAGGAAAACTATTGCAACCTATCAAGTATGAAATTGGCATTAGACAAGGAGATTCGCTGAGCCCCTTAATGTTTAATCTGATAATAGATGAAATCATAAAGAAAGTTAAAAAAAGAAGAGGATATAGAATGGAAGAAAAGGAAATAAAAATAATATGCTACGCCGACGACGCCATAATAACAGCCGAAAATGAAGATGACCTACAAAGATTAATTAAACAATTCGAAGACACGGCGCTCATATACAACATGGTGATCTCAACAGAGAAAACTAAATCGATAGTGATATCAGCGGAACCGAGACGATGTAGTAAACTGGTCGCAAATAACAAAATAATAGAACAAGTGATGGAAACGGAATATTTGGGAATGCAACTGTCAAGCTACGGAAAAGTGGAAGAAGAAGTACAAAAACAAAGTGACAATGGCGAACAGAACAGCAGGATGTCTCAATAACACAATCTGGAGAAACAAATACCTCAAAACGGAAACGAAAACCAGGATATATAAATCAACAATAAGACCGATAATGACGTACACAGCGGAAACAAGAGCAGATACGGCGAAAACACAAAGACTACTGGAAATAGCAGAAATGAAAGTCTTACGAAAAATAAAAAATATGAAAAAAAAATTTTTAGGAAACGCTTTTCTTTAGTTACTAGTGACTAAAATTAAAAATATAAAAAAATCAACTAAAAAGCAAAAAAATAAAAAAATTCAAACTCGAAGGGTTATTCGAAACAAACTGTTAGACAGATTAAATATACAAAAATCTCACACATTCGTTAAAAAATTGAAAAACTCTAACACATTCGTTAAAGAAAAGCGTGGGGTGCGTCTTCATCAAATAAACGGTTTGAGGATAGATACTTTTTTACTTTTCGCGCCCCACGCTTTTCTTTAACGAATGTGTTAGAGTTTTTCAATTTTTTAACGAATGTGTGAGATTTTTGTATATTTAATCTGTCTAACAGTTTGTTTCGAATAACCCTTCGAGTTTGAATTTTTTTATTTTTTTGCTTTTTAGTTGATTTTTTTATATTTTTAATTTTAGTCACTAGTAACTAAAGAAAAGCGTTTCCTAAAATTTTTTTTTTCATATTTTTTATTTTTTACTTTTTAGTCTCACATTTTTTTGTCAAATAATTTGATTAACAAATTATTTATGGACACCCTGTACAAATAATTTTATAAATTTTTATATTACTGAATAAAGAATTGAAATACCTTTCAAATTAGCTATCGCATGTCCCCTATTCTCATTTAAAAAAATCATCGATTACGTCATCGCGCCTAGATGGATGACGTCACTAGTATGACATATATGCCAAAATATCGTAATTTAAAAATAAAAATCGACCTCTTTCGGGATTTTTACTTAAAGTCGCCTTTTTACGAAATAACGAATTTAATCCTTTCATTTGAATCGTACTGTATAAACAAATATATGAGTGTTCAAAATTTAAAACTTTATTGTTTCTTTATGACGCATAACGTAAACAATTAACGTAAAAAGTGAAAATATGTATAGGTTATATCATTAGCTACAATCCGTAAAAGTTTCAATTTTCTACATTGTAAAAAACAAGAGAATTTAGGCCTTTTTCCATTCAAATCGTTTTTTTTTATTTAAACAATTAATAAACATAAACAAACATTTTTTGTTGTCTATTCGTGTATTGTTCCCGCGAATGCGTATGTCTGCAAATTTTCATTCATTTACATGGAAGAAAAGGTAGTCAAATTAACATCCAAAGATTTGACGCAATCTATTGAACTAAATAAAGCGTTTAATAACAAACCATAATCTAAAAGACAGAGTAAGAAGTGAGGAAATACGAACGAGATGTGGTATATAAGAAATAAACTTGTGGACCAAAAGAAGAAAAATGAAATGAAATCAACACATAGAAAGAATGACAGAAAATAGAATAGTACGAATAGCAAGAGACAAATCGCCAAATGGAAGATCATTGGGACGACCGAGGAAAAGATGGTCATACAACGTTAATTGAGGCGAAAAACCGAAGTAAAACAGGTATTGAGCCTATTTATAAAGTAGGAAGAAAAAGAAGAAGGAGTATCTGTTTATGCTACTGATTTTCTTTTGATGAGGTTTTACTGAGGTTTCTATGGGAGCTAATTTAGCGTCTTAAACACTTTGTGTTTATATAGCTTAACGCTATTAACATAAACCCTATACAGAAACATTAAACAACCATCTTGGGCCACGAATGTCTGCAAGTCATCGTGAACGTGTGTCATCTGCGTATCGCAGGTTACTGATTTGACTGCCTCCTATAGTGATTCCTCCATTCCCTTCGTCTAGTACTTTCCTCATTATACAGGGTGTAACAAAAAGACAGGTCATAAATTAAATCGCATATTCTGGGACCAAAAAAAGTTCGATTGAGCCTAACTTATCTTAGTACCAATGTGCACATAAAAAGGGAAAAAGGGTTACAGGGAACAAGAGAATAAAACCTCCATACGATTTTCATTGGGTACACAAATTTCACTGTTATTTATTTTTAAGATGATCCTGTCATATGAATGCCACATGGTCAGTTTCAATAAAAAATCTTTAATAGTTTTCGATATATGTATTGGAAAAAATCGATTTTCATTTTGTAATTTCAAAGGTCTGTAACTTTTTTTATGTGAACATTTGTACTAAGATATAGGTTCAATCAAACTTTTTTTGAACCCAGAATATGTGATTTAATTTATGACCTGCCTTTTTGTTACACCCTTTATGTTCAGAATATAATATGTTGTATAATAATGGTGATAGTATGCAGCCCTGTCTAGTTCCTTTCTTTGTTTTGAACGCATTTGAATATATTCCGTGTACTTGGCTGCATTTTTATCATACGGATTTCTTATTAGGATAACTAGGTGGCCATGTACCGGGTGTCCCAATAAGAATGGCTCTCGGCCATATCTCAGGAACCGTTTATTGAGAAAAAAATATTTATAACAAAAGTTGCCTCGGAAAAAGCCTGGAAATTATTTTCATAATTGTAGGTCCACCGCTAGAGGGCGTAATTGAAAATCTAAAATTAAAAAATCAAAATTTTACAAAATTTACCTAATGAAAGGGCACTGGAAATCCAATCATCGTATTCTTCATAAAATTCTGCGCATATTTGATTTCACAAGTTTAAGTCTACCTTTGCAAATAAGAGGTGGGGGTGAGTGGGAACCTTCTTATGAAAAAATGGCTGTAAGTCCGGTTCTGCTAAATCAAATTTTACATACTTGATCTTGTTGAAAACAGCTCTTTTTCGTCAATGTAAGAGTTGTATTTTCGAAATAGCCTAATAAGTAATATGCCAGCTAGTAGACGTTATTTAATTATTTTCGGAAATCTAGTTTTCTTTGGAGAATATTAAATACAAGTATGCATTTTTAATCCTGTATTACAAAATTAGACCAAATTAGCAACATATATAATATTTAACAATATTTATATTTAACAATATTTATATTTAACAATATTTATATTTAACAATATTTATATTTAACAATACCGAAAACCGCATGTCTATACCTTTTTTCTATCTCGAGATACTTTAAGAAACGTGTAAATTTTAAACAACTGTTAATGTCACCGGTAAAGGAAATTAAGGAAAAGTAGTGTGCTATGGAAAAAAGCAAAGAAACATTTTCCAGATGTATACGTATATAATTAATTAAAACAAAAATAAGACAAACAACACTATAAAATATAACAAAGAAATAAAAGCAACTACTTACTTAGTGACGACCTAACTGTTCAAATTGTTGCCCATCATTTTCGATGCAAGCATTTACTCTTTCAAGAGTGGATTGAACAGCAGTCTCAATTTCTGCTTTTGCAATGCTTTGAATGGCGTTTCGTATTCTCTAGATTCTAGATCATATTTTCTCGAGTAGTGGGCCTAGCGGCAAAAACAAGGTCTTTAATCTGTCCCCATAAATAAAAATCTAAAACAGTTAAATCTGTTGCTATTCAATCTACTCTTGAAAGAGTCAATACTTGCATCGAAAATGATGGGCAACAATTTGAACATTTATTCAGTCACTAAGAGTAAGTAAGTAGTTGCTTTTATTTCTTTGTTATATTTTATAGTGTTGTTTGTCTTATTGTTGTTTTAATTAATTATATACGTTTACATCTGGAAAATGTTTATTTGTTTTTTCCATAGCACACTACTTTTCCTTAACCTCGTTTACCAGGTAACAGTTATGTTTAAAATTTACACATTTTTTTAAGATATCTCGAGATAAAAAAATGGTATCGACATGCGGTTTTCGGTATTATGTTGCTAATTTGGTCTAATTTTGTAATACAGGATTAAAAATGCACACTTGTATTTAATATTTTCCAAAGAAAACTAGATTTCTGAAAATAATTAAATAACGCCTCCTAGCTTGCATATTACTTATTAGGCTATTTCGAAAATAAGACTCTTACATTGACGAAAAAGAGCTGTTTTCAACAAGATCAAGTATGCAAAATTCGATTTAGCAGAACCGGACTTACAGCCATTTTTTCATAAGAAGGTTCCCACTCACTCCCACCTCTTATTTGGAAAGGTAGACTTAAACTTATGAAATCAAATATGTGCAGAATTTTATCAAGAATACGATGATTGGATTTCCAGTGCCCTTTCATTAGGTAAATTTTGTAAAATTTAGATTTTTTAATTTTTGATAATTACGTCCTCTAGCGGTGGACCTACAATTATGAAAATAATATCCAGGCTTTTTCCGATGCAACTTTTGTTATAAATATTTTTTTCTTAAAGCTGTACTGTAAACGGTTCCCGAGATATGGCCGAGAGCCATTCTTATTGGGACACCCGGTACTTAATTTATCTAGTTAAGTATTCCTAAATTTGTAAATAATATATTTTCAGTCGTAAGCAGTGTTTCGCGGAAAGTGAAAAACATTAGTGGTTAAGATTCTACGAACGGACTTAACAATTCAAGAACAATAGAACTAAATTACGATCCGCTTTAGAAAGTGGATGTATTTGCGTTTGACCTGAACAATAGAACAATTCTAAATGCTTCCTAGAAAGTAAAGACGGTAATAAACAAAATTGTTTAGTTTTTAGAATATAGGGTTTTTTTCTAGCATGTAAGACAAAAATTAATTTTGGTATCTCCTGGAATTTTACAAGATGGAAAATTTGTATACAACACTATTTTTTTTAAGAAAGGAAAGTAGGGATGTAATGTGTAGAGGAATGCTTGTGATTGGCGAGGAGACTGATGGAGGGGAGTAGAGTGTTTGAGTCTCAGATGGATGAAGGAAAAAGATTTACTGTGTAATTAAGATCTGAAGAGAGCAGTCCAGTTCAAAAAGTAGTGATTTTGTGTGAAGTGGTTAAGTTGGTGGCCGTATAAGCAGATTTCTGTTGAGACGAAATCGTGATCGAGTCGAGAAGTAAAATCTCCTCGTGTCCGAATAGAGGACACGAGGAGATCCTGTAATATATTCCTTTGTTTATTCGAAAAATACTTACATACTAATGAAAAGCTAAGGAGAAAACAGCCAATACACCTAGGATCAAATTTGAAGAATATGGTGGTAGTAGAAGCTATTCTAGGTGCATATTCATCTATTTTTGTCATTATTATGATCAGCTGCTAACAAACTACATTGAACATCTCAAAATATAAAATCTGTATCTTACTACCTTGGGCAGTTTTAACATGCTTCACAGTGACATAGTGAATTCGATGTTGCATCTACTGTTACATATTAATGTAAAAACTTCTGTTATTTGCTCGAACAGTTGCAAACAACACTTAAAAATAATCAATGCTTGTTTTTGAAGGAATGTGACAGTTTAAATTCAGCATTTTTAGGCATCTTCACATACCTCATATTTGTTGCCAAAAGTCAGAATTGAAATTTCATGTTATAGGTTTTGAAGATTAGGCTCTATCAATGCAAATTCCATAGTGACCGGTCAATGGAAGTAATAAATTTTATTGATCTTATGAGAATCGTAAAAAATAGCAAAAATCGTGCACCGTTTATTTAACAGCTTCATAGAAACCGATATCATTTGCGGCAAAATACAAAAATTTCATACGAAAGCTGTACTCTTCACCTTTAAAAGGTATTTTGATTTTTGTCGATAGAACACTATGATCAAAAGATATCGAATTTTTACCGTCGAGTTGTTAAAAAGTACCCCGCACAAACCTTATGGAAATTAGGTCCCAGTGGATTTCGTTCATACTTTGGGAAAATACCCTTTGAAACATCCTGATAAAAAGTTCTCATGGGCACAACTCAATCGTATGAACGATTTTCAAGATATAGAGGCACAAACCCGGAAAATTATAAGATTTTCTGGGTATTCCAATTCTCTGAGTTACTGGTTATCTGGCAACATATAAAAGTTTGGATCAAGGAAATGTAGTAGTCTAGGATTTTTTCCTGGCTATCCAATGGCGACCTTTACTTTGACCTTGACCTTCAACGGACGTCATCTTCTAGGGTTTCGAGGGTTTTCGACTTTAAATTGATATAAACAGATTACTCATGAGTTTTTGGGATCGCTAAATGACGAATATGCCATTAGAATTGACCTCCGGAGGACGTGGTGGCCATGGCCACTGCAAGGGGCGTCATCTTCCAGAGTTTGGATGGTTTTCGGCAGTTAATTGATGCAAATGAATTACTGGAGGGTTTCTTGAGGTCGATAAACACGAATATGCCACCAGAACCGACTCACGGAGCACCTGGTTTCCAAGGTCAATGAAAGGCGCTCCTGGAATTTTGAGGGTCTTTGGTACTACATTAATGCAAACGGATTAGTTATAGGTTTTTGGGGTTGCTGAACACGAATACCTGATCAGCACAAACACAGGAGCACCTGGTGCCTAAGACAGGTTATCTTCTGGAGTTAAAAACCTAGAGTAATCCATTTGATTCCTCCGAAACTCCAGAAGATAATTTGTCTTAGGCACCAGGTGCCCCTGGGTCGTGTTCAGTAACCCCAAAAATCTATAACTAATACGTTTGCATTAATGTAGTACCAAAGACCCTCGAAACTCCAGGAGCCCCTTTCATTAACCTTAGAAACTAGGTGCTCCGGGAGTCGGTTCTGGTAGCATATTCGTATTTAGCGACCTCAAAAAACCCTCCAGTAATTCATTTGCATCAATTAAATGCCGAAAACCATCGAAACTCTAGAAGATGACGTCCCTTGCAGTGGCCCTGGCCATCACATCCTCCGGAGGTCAATTCTGATGGAATATTCGTGTTTAGCGATCTCAAAAACCCATGAGTAATCTGTTTATATCAATTTAATGCCGAAAACCCTCCAAACTCTAGAAGATGACGTCCGTTGAAGGTCAAGGTCAAAGTAAAGGTCGCCATTGGAATTGTAAAGGAAAAAATCCTAGACTACCAGTACATTTCCTTGATCCAGACTTCTTTATGTTGCCAGATAAACAGTAACTCAGGAAAATGGAATACCCAGTAAATCTTATAATTTTTCGAGTTTCTTCCTCTATATCTTGAAAATCCTTCATACGATTGAGTTGTGCCCATGAGAACTTTTTATCAGGATGCTTCAAAGAGTATTTTCCCAAAGTATGAACGAAATCCACTGGGACCTAATTTCCATAAGGTTTGTTCAGGGTACTTTAATTTAAATTGATTTCGCGCGCGTAATTAAAACTAAAAATCGCCGGTCAAGTGTTGTTTCTGAGAGAACGGTTCATTCTACACAAAAAATACTAATCAACATTTTTGTCCACAGTTGGCTCAGCTACATTTTTTGTTAAAACATATTTTCCTATAGCGTACAGATTCTTCGTAAATCGATGCCTTCCGTTTTCCCTCCCCTTTCCCAAATGGGGTCTCAGAGAGAAGCTCAAGGGTATGAGTGGCAAACTTTTTTGCAACTTTTTTGGGGTCGAAAAATTGACATTATCAGCAAAATTCAGCTTGTTCATGATTTTTAGATGTCAAATATGTGACGACTCAACTATAAATTTTTTAGGCATACTGGAGTATTTCATAGTCTTCATGAAATTCTTGACCAGTAGAAAAACTTCTTGAATAGAGTATGAATTATAAAAAACCACCATAACATATAAATGGTGTTTAATACGGTGAGGCATATATGCAACACAGTGAGATATTTGCCCAAATTTCGTTAGTTTGGACATTTTTGAGACATGCACTAATCACAAGATCTAGGTGGGTACTAAATACTATAAATTCATCTATGACATAATAGAGTTTGAACAAAATTAATCCTACATATGGCTATTGGCTGAAAAATGTATGACACATATACACTAATCACAAAAAGTATTGCATAATTTTTGAAACCGAAAAAAGTTTAAAAATAATTTTTATTTTTTAGCAGAATGTTAAAATACTCGTCTATCGTCTCCTTTAGGTGTCTACAAACCCATAACATTTCAAGTTGAAGCGTGTTTTTGCCGAAAAAACAAACAGTAAACAAAACTTTGTTAGAGGAAGAGTTTCAATAAGGAGGTGCGTTCTTACAAAAAAATGAGTAATATAACGTTAGAACAATCCACCCAAATTGTAGCTTTAATTGGAGATAGACGATCACAGCAATATCTTGCTGATGTTATGGGAATCCACTAATCCTGCATTTCAAGAGCTTTAAGAAGGTATGGAGAAAGTGGAGGATACACAAGAAGCAAGTAGCAGACATTCTGGCTCTGATTCCAAATTCCCTTAATCTGTTTCTAACCGAATTGTCACTTATTCGAATATTACAGGCTGTGGAAAGATCAATTCTCAGTTGTCTAGCCCTAGCCTGCGGATGTAAATAACGTTCATCTGCGGGGTCAGTGCACCTGGGATATCCTGGAACTGGTCTTCTTGTGCATCCTCCACATTCTCGACACCTTCTTAGAGCTCTTGAAATACTTTATTGGTGGATTCCCAGAACATCAGCAAGATATTGCTGCGAACGTCCATCTCCAATTAATGCTACAATTTGGACTGCTTGTTCTAACGTTAGATTACTCATTTTTTGTAAGAACGCACCTCCTCATTGAAAACTCAAGCACACATAGTACACAGATAGTGCACAGATCTAATTCTAGAACACAAATGTCCAAAATAAATATTCTACTTTAACGTTTTGTTTACTGTTTGTTTTTCGGTAAAAACACGCTCCAACTTGAAATGTTATGGGTTTGTAGACACCTAAAGGAGACGATAGACGAGTATTATAACATTCTGGTAAAAATTAAAAATTATTTTTCAGCTTTTTTTCTGTTTCAAAAATTATGGGATACTTTTTGTGATTAGTGTATGTATTTCAAAATCTAAGCACACTTAAAGTCATGAATTAAGTGTTTCTTATGGTACTGAATTATAAAATATTACCTTTGAACTTTCTTCACTTCCTGAAAAAATAAATCTATAAATTCAACATGCTGCATTAGGAGAGTGCTCAACTGGTTTATTAAATCTACTAAGAGCCTCTCAACTTCTGGTGAGAACACTTCTTCTTCACATGAACATAAAAGTTTGATCAAAGGATGCAAAAATGATTCGTGTAACAATAAAACATGCCTTGATTGAGTTATCAGCATTTGATAGAGTTTTAACTGTTCACATCTTATAGCATTAATATATCTGCAATAAAATAAAACAAATGGTATCATTATTTAAATTTAAATAATACAGTGGACTCTCTCTATAACGGACACAGATATTACGGTTTCGCTTATAACGAGGTACACTAGATATCCCATGAAATTCCCATTGAACTATAACATCTCCATAACGAGGCATAATTGGTTATAACGAGGAAAAATGAATTCGAAGTATATATTTCTTTATTTGTTTTTAGCGCAGTAATGGCTATAAATAAATAGGTACCCCAACTGCCTGTATACAGGGTGTTTCATTAATAATTGTCCATATAGTAACTGAAGAAACCTTAGCAAAAAATATGAAGATTTAACCTAAAACACTTAAATAAAATGTGGTTCCTTACTGAGTTACAGGGTGTTTTATCTAAAAATTTAAAAACTATTTTTGCTCAGAATTTTAAAACTATTCGACGTATTCTTTTCATACTTGGCAGGAAGTATAGGTACTGTACAAACTACTAAATTATGTTAAACAAAGTTTCTGGCTATTACCAGAGGCGTACGACGGGGGAAAGAGAATGATTGACAGTTTTCAAATTCTACGCCAATTGCGGAATTGCTATTTTAGTTCCATTTTTGGATTCTCCGATACTTTCTATAAAAATAATATACCCTTCATTCGTAACGATAAAGTCATTAATTTTCGAGATATTTGAAGTTAAAACTGAAACGACACGGTTATTTTGATTAATGTATTGTGTCGCTTTATTTTTAATTTCAAATATCTCGAAAACTAATCATTTTATCGTTACGAGTTAAAAGTATATTATTTACATAAAAAGTACTGGAAAATCAAAAAATTACACTAAAATAGCAATTTCGTCAGTGGCGTAGAATTTTAGAAGGGTCAACCAGCCAATATCCTCTATCGTACGCCTCTGGTAGTAGCTAGAAACGTTTATTTATGTTAATTTAGTAGGGTGTACAGTACCTACACTTTCTGCCAAGTATGATGAGGATACGCCAAATAGTTTTAAAGTACTGGGTACAAATAATTTTTAAATTTTAATCACATGAATCATATCGCAAATTAATCAAAATAACTGTGCCGTTTCATATTTAACTTCAAATATCTCGAAAACTAATGACTTTATCGTTACCAATGAAGAGTATATTATGTTCGTAGAAAGTATTGGAGAATCTAAAAATGGCACTAAAGTAGTAATTCCTCCAGTGGCGTAGAATTTGAGAAGGGTCAACCATTCACTATCCCCTGTCGTGCGCCTCTGGTAGTAGCTATAAACGTTTGTTTATCATAATTTAGTAGGGTGTATAGTAGTTGCACTTTCTGCCAAGTATGAAAAGGATACGCCGAATAGTTTTAAAATGCTGAGCAAAAATAGTTTTTAAATTTTTAGACAAAACACCCTGTAATTCAGTAAGGAACCACATTTTATTTAAGCGTTTTAGGTTAAATCTTCGTATTTTATGCTAAGGTTTCTCCAGTTACTATATGGACAATTATTAATGAAACACCCTGTATAGAAATGCCCAACATCTGTGTTGATTTATCGAGGCCAGTGCTGTAATAAACTCCACCACCTGCAATAAACTTCTTCGTGTTTATCTATCGACCGATATTGAATATTATAGGAAATTTACGATGGCGTAGTCTCATTGTTCAGGTCAACCATCGACACCTAATAAACTATGTAAGCGGCATCAAAACATTTCAATACATACTATCGTTGTCTGATATAACGAGATCCGTTTATAACAAAGTAATTAGTCCGCCATTTCAGTTCTCGTTATAGAGGGAGTCTACTGTATAATGAATGTGCTACAACAATATCAAACGTAATTCTTAGTTATACTGCAGCAAACTAACTTAAAAATATCTAAAAGCCAAGAACACTTCAGCAGACGGGCGAAAAAAAATCACACAAATGGTAAATCAAATAGACCATGTTTTAGTAGATAATGATGTAGAAAAAAGCATAATGCATAGACATTCATATTCAGGGCAGATATAGACTCGGACCACTTTTTAGTGGGAATTAACATGAAACAGATAATACCTACCTACAACAAGAAACGGAAACAAAAAAGAAAAATGTAAAGTAAACAAGCTATTGTAGAACATGCATGTCCGTATGTAGAACAAGCATGGGGCATAATTAAAAATATTGTAAAAGTAGTCGCAGAGGACACTATACCGTATGTGAGACATTAGAGTCAGTGTGTACGGAGGATAGGGCCAGTACAAACTAGATGAGAATTTTCTTGACAATGTTGCCGCTCTCACGGCAACGGCTGTGAAAGGTAGTATTAGGCAGGTACTTTTAGAGGATTATCGCTGTTAGGCCGTCCGCACATGGGGCGACGCTCGAACTACTCGACTCGATTCTAATCACGTAGGTCTCTCCCCGCCAGTAAAGTTCCTTCGTTGTGGCATTGAGCTCCGTACACGGAGCGTTTAGGATTGCAAATCTCTTCGTCTTGTACGACTCTCGTCGCTTGCGATCCGTAGTGCACGAGAAAGTTCGAGTGAGACGCACGTTTCCAGACATATAGGTAGTTTATTTTATTTGTTTCCTTCGTTTTTTGTTGTTTTTTGCGCTGAATGAAATTTTACTTTTATTTAAAGATCGATGCATGTTATGTACGTTGATTGTAGTACTACCTACTAACTTTGTGGAAATATATTGTTTGTAATATAAAATTCTGAAAACATTGAACTTCTGTTTCTAGGTGTTTAATATAAAATTCGTTGGGGAAATAAATAGAACCCTCAATTGTATAACGCTCATTGTATACAAATGATACTAAAAATGTAACAATACCGTACTTTCTACAGATCTAAATAGTCGTTTGGGATGATATATAAAAAATGTGTTTTTCTTGGTTGGAATATGTGAGCAAACTGAATCGACTAGTGTGCGGAGAGCAATCGCTTGTGTCGGAGGGTTCTTACAAGACGAGTAAGACGCGCGAACTTCGAGACGGGTCTTCGATCGACCCATGTGCGGACGGCCTTAACTGCTGTGAAATACTAAAGGAGGATTTATTTATGATAATTCACAGAATGGCAATCCCGCTTGCAATATACAACCATACTGATTCTAATGTTTGAAACGGAGATTAGCAAGTCTATCAATAACAAAAGACTTAGTTCAATGATGCATGTAAATTGGAAATAGAGAAACACAACAAGCTGCAAATGGAAAGTTTAAGACTAAAAACAAAAAAGGAGAAACATGTTACATAGAGCAATGAAGAAAAACCAGTGCAACATTACGAAACAAAAAGATGAAATTTTATGAAATCAAAAGATATAGAAGACACCTATAAAAATAATCTTATTATTACTTATTGATGACGAAAAGAGATGAAGCCCAACTCAGGACATTCGAGAGAAAGGTCACAATAATAATAAAAATACACAGACTTAATAATGAAAAGCTACTGTACTGAAGATCTAGCGCCATCCCTAAATGAAGTTGACATCATTATTAAGAATCTAAAAAACAACTAATGTCTTATATGTATGATAGTCTAAGATCTAGTGAACCCTCCGACTAACGGTCTTCCTGTAAGGCTAGGAATTTGTATAGTGATAACTCATAGCACACCCAGGCTAAAAACCATGACCTGGCAGGCATCAGACCTGCACGTGTATCTAGCAGGTGAATCGAAAAGTGCATAGTTCAGGGGTAAAATAAACTTTCTCCTGTAAAGTTTAAATTTAAGTATGTCTTTGAGTAAGTCATTTAGAAGAAGTGTGTACAATGCCAGGCGAGGAGAAAGATTAGGCTTTTTTCCTAAAATTATTCTTTTTGCATCGAACAAAGTTTTTTTAGATTTTTTGAATCATTCCAAACAGAAAAGGTCTTTAATGACTTTTCTCTTAGGTTAATAGTTTTTGACATATAAGCGATTAAAAAGTTTAAAAATTGCTAAATCGACCATTTTTAACCCTGAATCGGACATTTAACTGAAAATTTCAATGTTTCTAAGGTAGGTAGATATTCTTTAAATGTCGATTGATGAAATCCCGAAGAGTTCTTTGCAATACAATATCGAAAATCCCCTTGTTTTTTAATTGCTAATCAAGCGGGCGTGACACTGTAGTTTAAGTGAGGACGTTCGAGTTTGCATAAATTAATTATCTCGAGAATGGACAAATTTGAAGAAAAATCCTCAGACAGATCGATTTTTATTTTTAAATTAGGACTTTTTGACCTATATATATAATACTAGTGACGTTTTTTGAATGGGAATAGGGGTCGTGTGATAGCTCATTTGAAAGGTTATTTAATTCTCTATTCAGTAATATAAACGTTAACCTAATTATTTATACAAATGATGTGCAAAAAATTTTTCTTCTTTCTGTGTAAATTAATTTATTAATTTTTTTTTTGTACATCGTGTATAAATAATTATGTTAATATTTATATTTCTGAATAGAGAAATAAATAACCTTTCACATGAGCTATCATACGACCCCTACTCCCATTCCAAAAAATTATCGATTACGTCATCACGCCCAGATGGATGACGTCACTAGTATTATACAGGGTGTCCCGAAAAGATTGGTCATAAATTCTACCACAGATTCTGGGGTCAAAAATAGGTTGTTTGAACCTGACTTACCTATATACAATAGTACACACAAAAAAAGTTACAGCCCTTTGAAGTTACAAAATGAAAAGCGTTTTATTTTCATATATCGAAAACTCTTGGAGATTTTTTATTGAAAATTGACATGTGGCATTCTTACGGAAGCAACATCTTAAAAAAAAAATTAAAGTGAAATTTGTGCACCCCATAAAAATATTATGGGGGTTTTGTTCCCTTAAACCCCCCCAAACTTTTGTGTACGTTCCAATTAAATTATCATTGTGGCACCATTAGTTAAACACAATGTTTTTAAAACTTTTTTGCCTCTTAGTACTTTTTCGATAAGGCAGTGTTTATCGAGATATTTTGAATATTTGTCGAATCCACCACATATTTTTATATGGTTAAGTACGATTATAGAAACTTATTAATAATCTGAAAATTTATTTATAATTTATATTTTTAGGTAAATTTTGAAAAAGAAGCCACATCTCGATAAAAGGTGACTTATCAAAAAAAGACTAAGAAGCAAAAAGTTTTAAATACACTGTGTTTAACTAATGGTACCGCAATAATAGTTTAATTGGAACGTACACAAACATTTGGGGGGTTTAAAGGAACAAAACCCCCACAAAATTTTTATGTAAACATATTAAAAAAGAAGGCGCGTCTCCATAAAAACTGGCTTATCGAAAATATACTAAGAGGCAAAAAAGTTTTAAAAACCTTGTGTTTAACTAATGGTACCACAATAATGAATTCATTGGAACGTACACAAAAGTTTGGGGGGGTTTAAAGGAACAAAACCCCCATAAAATTTTTATGGGGTGGACAAATTTCACTATAATTTTGTTTAACATGTTCCTGCCATAAGAATGATACATGTCCATTTTCAATAAAATATCTCAAATAGTTTTCGATATATTGAAAAAAATTTATTTGCATTTTGTAACTTCAAAGGGCTGTAACATTTTTTATGAGCACATTTGTACTAAGGTAAGTTAGGTTCAATCGAACTATTTTTGACCCCAGAATGTGTGGTATAATTTATGACCAATCTTTTCGGGACACCCTGTATATCGATGGCTTTACAATTATACAATTTTACAGGAGAGCCAAAAAATTTATTTTCTGCATAATATAATCTAAAAACAAAAACTACTGTTACATATTTTAATTTGAGCACATTGAGACAAATATCTGATCTTGGCCCAGAGCTGAAAGTGTTAAATGTTGCTATTAAATTGAAAATACAAATATTAACTATGAAAAACACGTAAATATCCTGCAGTATATAGAGCCTTTGCCCAAGTAACTATGATAACCTCGTATATCTTGATATATGTGTTTTTCATTTAAAATGAGGTTGTGTTTATGATTATTTAATAGGTTTTCATTTTTCATAGCTTATTGCACACCTCCAAATACTAGGTTGATACAGTACAAATCTTTTGATTTAAGGTTTATAAAATATTTCTATATGCCGACTACCTTTTGTTGTTTACAAAAAACATTTCTCCAAGTCGAATTTCTGAAACAAACACTCCAAATTAAGTACCAAATTCTTGGTTATAAATATATGTGGTATTCACACTAAATCAAGAGAGCAATTGATATACGTGGTTTCTTTTTTCGGCTGTAGAAAATAGTCTGGTGTATTTGGATTTTTTCTAACAGTTGTAAATCGTGAGATACAAGGTTTTCAAACCAAAACCACCAAAATGTCATTTTCGAAAAAAAAAATGAGATACGAGGTTTTCACACTAAGCCATCGATATATGTCAAAAAGTCCTAATTTAAAAATAAAAATCGACCTGTCTGAGGATTTCTCTTCAAATTTGCCCGTTCTCGAGATAATGAATTTATGCAAACTCAAACGTCCTCACTTATACTACAGTGTCACGCCCGCTTGATTAGCAATAAAAAAAGAAGGAGGTTTTCGATATTGTATGGCAAAAATATCTTTGGGATTTCATCAATCGACGTTTAAACAATATCTACCTACCTTGGCAACATTGAAATTTTCAGTTAAATGTCCGATTCAGGATTAAAAATGGCCAATTTCGCGATTTTTAAATTTTTTAATCGCTTATATGTCAAAAACTATTAACCTAAGAGAAAAGTCACTAAAGAACTTTTCAGTTTGGAATGATTCAAAAAACCTAAAAAAACTTTGTTCGATGCAAAAAAATAATTTTAGGAAAAAACCCTAATATTTCTCCTCGCCTGGCAAGGTCTTATGATGTTCAGAATCGCCTGGCATTGTACACATTTCTTCTAAATGAAGACCACACGGAAGAAAGGCGAAATGTCAATTTTTTATTATTTTTGGTTCAGAGCAGCAATATGTAGGTTTTTAGTAGTAGTTTTATGTGAGTCATTCAAACATGGGAAAAAGACAAATCCTCATAGCTTAAAACATGGGTTAAAATTCTTCGTACAGGAAAGAAAGGCGAATGGTTTCAATTTCAAATTCAATTTTCTTGAATTAACCTCTTTATGACATTTCGCCTTTCTTCCGTGTGGTCTTCAAATAACTTACTCAAACACATACTTAAATTTAAACTTTACAGGAGAAAGTTTATTTTCCCCCTAAACTATGCACTTTTCGATTCACCTGGTAGATACACGTGCAGGGCTAATGCCTGCTAGGTCATGGTTTTTAGCCTTGGTATGCTATGAATTATCACTACAAATTTCTAGCCTTACGGCAAGACCGTTAGTCAGAGGGTTGACTAGCTCTTAGACTATGAGGGACTCATTGTATTCATTGATCTTGAGAAAGCATATGATAGAGTTCCTCGAGAGATTCTGTGGTGGGCACTCAATAAGAAAGTGGAGTCCCTGGCGAATATGTAAAGATTGTGAGAGATATGTATGAGGGAGTAACGATTAGTGTTAGGACAGGTGTGGGAGACTGATAAATTTCATGTGAAAGCAGGATTGCACCAAAGCTTGGTGCTTAGTCCTTATTTATTCTCATTAGATTTGGACCAGATAACAGCGAAACTACAGAGTAACATTCCATTGTGCTTAATGTATGCTGATGATGTAGTGTTAGTAGGAAATAGTGACAGAGACTTAGAACAAAAACTGGAACAGTGGAGACAAGCTCTGGAGGAAAAAGGTTTAAAACAGTAGGACAAAAACAGAGTATTTGGAATGTTCATTTAAAGATGGAGGAGTTACTACAAATAAAATGATATCTTTGGATGGTGAAATGATTGTGAAAAGCAAGAGTTTTAAGTACCTACAGTGGGTGATCATATTATTAGAGCCACCTCAGAAAATATTACTTTTGTTTAATAATGGTATGTAAGTTTTTTCTTTATACGGTCCACAATGCCTTTGAAACTTAAGAAATGGATGCTACGTTTCTGTTGGAGTGATTAGTATTGAATATTAAGTTTTTATTTCTGCTATTTTCCTTGGTGAGATGTCTTTGGATTTCCAATGATCTTCTGGTACCACTAGTGTAACGAACGCTCAATTTTTACTAAATTCACAAAATATAATAAAAAACTCTCAGAATATCACTAGAGGGCAATGGAAGCTCACAAAGTTTATTATAACTCTAAACACCAAGAATACAAAATAATAGGCACACGAGTTGCGAGCTAGGCTGGGCAGCACTGACAAACAATGGCATCTGAGTAACGCATTGCCACACATGCGTGTTGCCACTATTGTCAGACTATTTATTGCACTTTCATAAAGTGTAACAAGACAGCCAAATGGAAACAAATGCATTAATATATGATACAGCTCAATTATATACCCTTCCTCTAAAACATTGAATTTTACTAGGTGGCTCTAATAATTATGATCACCCACTGTAGGATCGATATTACAGAGTAATGGAGAAATAGATGGAGATGCATGCAGTAGAATTAGGGCTGGATGGATGGAGTAGAAGGAAGTGAGTGGTGTGTTGTGTGATAGAAAAAGAGAATGCTTACATGGATGAGTGGAGTGACAAAAAAGGATAAAATTAAAAATGAGTATATTAGAGGAAGTCTAGGTGTGGGGCATCAATTGATTCCAAAATGAGAGAGCATAGTTAAGATGGTTTGGTTATGTTCAACAGCAAAATATTAATCACCCAATACAAAGAATTGCTGAAGTGCAGATTCCTGGTGGTAAAGGGGCTTAATAATGATATGGCCCAAGATAGAATTATATGGAGAAATGCAATTAGGAAAGCTGATCCTGCATAGAGATAGGGAGAAGAGAATGACCACTCTAAATAAACAGACATATTTTATATAGAGCTATTTTTGATAATTCATCTATTAAAGTGTAGCAATCAAATCACAGATGATTGGGAATAAAGATAACAAAACACACATTTATTTATATAAAAACCAATTGAATATACTCCACATATAAAGATAATCAGGAGTATTCTGTGAAATAAAATTTATAAAAGGCTATCCAGGTTGTCAGAAGCAAAATAATTTGTATATTTTGACATTATTACCAAAATAACTTGTAGTATATTTGTTAACTTGATATACAAAAATTTGTCAAAAGAAAGCTAGCTAGACTAAATGAAAACAGTACCTTCCTGATTTTGTGCTCCATTCAAACAATTTATCTAAGATATTTTCAGAAAGTAGATGTTCCAGACATCTAGAAGATGATTGACAAATATATACTTTATCATTTCGTTTCATATCATACAATAATAGAGTAGCCATCTGTTCCAAGTGGTTAACAACACCCAGGACATCATCGTGAGTAGGTAATTGCTAAAACAAAAGAAATTTAGCACTTGTTATCTTTAAAAGTGCTGGAATACCAATACCTGAACTCTGTTAAATATTTTGTAGACTTGATGCCAATGTTCCTTAAAGCTATCATAACAAGCTTGTGGATCACACTCGTCCTCTGAATTAATCACAGATTTTGCATTCTTCGATGACAAAAGTGAATTTAGCCATTCCATATTATTTACCTAATATTTCTATTTACTTACATATTACATTTTTTAATGACAATAAATATTTTGTTTGATTAAGGTAATCAGATTAACCTGACATTCTGAAATAAAAAAAAGGATAGCTGAAAATAACGTTTGTTTAAAGAGAGATAAGAACATTTCTGTGAACTGAATAGTTTATTGACATATTCTGACAGTGTTACCGTGTTACTATGGAAACACCAATTACAGTGCTGCCGTAGTTACTTATTTATCATTAGACGTACTTTTTTTAAATTTAATTCTGACTTTCTGACTTCCGAATTTTTTTACTTCCGACATTGCTTCTGTTCTTTTTCTGTAAATTGCTTCATTAATAAAAAAAATAACCAGACACCTTAGAGTAAAAGGGTTTAGAGTTTAGAATTATATATATAATAAAGTATAATGTATTTACCAAATTTGAGTTTAATGAATATTCCCCTAATAAACGGTTCAATAAATAATTTTTTCATATAATATGTAATAATTTTTAAGACTTTTTATATTTAATACTGTGGTTTGAATTTAAACAAATTAGTATTTTCGTTTTTATGAAAATAAAATTTATATTTTTTCCAAAGGCTACTAATTTGTAGTCAATGCAAATGCAGTGTGGCAGCGCTATCTGAATATTTAACGAGACAGGACAGGAATAGAACAATATCAAGCAATCGAGTTAGTTTTATGGGTGCAGAAGTTTTCTGGAATTATATTTTCGACATTATAACGCAGAATTTTTCGAAAATATTACAGCTGAATAATTTTAAAATGACTTTAGGGCCATGCATTGGACAATTAATAATCAATCTTCAATTGACATCTAGCTGTCATCCTGTCAGTTGGTTGGGATATAATGGAATTTTCATTGTTGTGAAGTATGCCCCGTTTTGTTGCAACACATAATCAGGATACAATTTAAATGTTTTCATGAAAAAGTAATATTTCGTATATACCTTCAAATTAATTAAAACTTTAACATAATCTCGATATCTCAAAAAATTATTGCTTCCCAAAATCTTAATAATTGGAGTCATATTTGCATCAAAATGTGTAATTTCAAAAAGCGACTACTCCGGGAGCACTGGCAACGAACAAACTGAATCTGTCGGTTCTTGTTGTTTTATGTATTCTCTGCATTAGCGCATGATCCACGTTCTATTTTATTACACTAAAGGGCGAGGGGGGATCACTTTATTTAATATCTGTTCTGTTCTTTAGTTTTTGTGGGTGTTCCAAGAAAAGAAATGTTGAGATATCGTAAAACTAATAACAGGGCAATAACAACAAAATATCTAAATGTTTTGATCTGTAAGTAATACATAAACTCCTTGGATGTTTTATAAGCAATAACCACTTTGCCCATATGACAATTAAATGTTTATTTACTATCTTGTACTATACAATTTCATTCATAAAGGATTGTTTATTGTTGTTCTTTAAACATTAACGCAAAGGAATAGAATTATATAAAAATGTAATATTTTGTATACATACATTACATGGACTTTGTTTGCAAACTTTTGATCAATTGCTTTTTTTTTTTCAGATGATTGTATCAATGGATTTCTACCTAATGTCAGAAAAACCACAGTGCAAAAATGCTTCAAGATTGCCATTTAGAACCTACTCTTAAAAGTTAACTCTCCATTGGACACCTTAGGTAGTGTTCAAACATGGAAATGGGGGTACGAAAGTTACCCAAAAAACGAAAATTTGATCCCTCAGAACTAGAAGAGAATAATTCACAGGCTGCATGTATCCCAATCTCAGTGGTTCAGTGTCATAGTGTGATGTCAGCTCCCCAAGCTACGGCTGTGGATTATTCTTATCCCGCAAGGACTAGTACACAAGAGGAAACAATATTTACACATACGAATTGTAAACAAAATATTGTTATTGATCTTGGTGAATGGTGTAATCATAGAATATTAGCTAGACAAGGGGACTGGTACTATCCAGGTGTTATTAAAGAGGCCTATGGTTCTACTGTAAGTATATATCTTTTTTTTATTTAAACATAACACCTAGAGTTAATTCATGATTGCATTTGAATTGGTGTAAACAGAAACGTTCTATTCATTTTTGACATTCGGAAGGAGAATATGTATACAGTAGAACCTTGATTATCCGTCTCTCCATTAACTGTCACCTCTGTTAACCATCAGGGTCCGTACATAAATTGTATTACCTACATAAGCAAAAATTGAGTTTCAATTCATTTTGTTTGAGCATTGCGATAAGTTAAACGAATCGTTAATTTGTGATAAGGAGGCAAACGGCTATCGATTGCTGACAGATGATCGATGAAATGGCAACAGAGGCGGATGAAACAGATTGAGAAGCTGACACAGACTTGGAATTTACGTAAAGAAACTAGAAAAGCTGCATCACAAATGCAACAATTATTCATCGAGTGGTATTCTCGAGTAAGTACTCGAGATGAAGAAGCCAATAAAGTAGATTGTATGATCTTACGCCGATTAAGAAATTCAGCCGTTGCAAAATGTGAAGCAACAGTAAAACAAAGATTCCCATTGGATTTTATCCAAATTGATTTGACTGTAGAAACACAAATACCACTTATATTTTTAAACAAAACATATGGCGGTTCGCTAAACTCAAACACAACTGGCTAGTGATTTTAGTAAGTAATTTTGCCAACTTAGTAAAATTGGCAAAAAAAAATAAATACTAAATAGTTAATAATTACTAAATAATTAGTAATTTTGCCAATTTTGACAAAACTGGCCAAAAACAAAAAAAATACCTACTAAAATCATTAACCAGTTGTGTCTGAGTTTAGCGAACCGACATACAAATAAAATTTGAGAGTTTAACTATGAATTTTTAATTTTTTTTCTAATGTTCTGTTAACCGTCTTTTCGATTATCCGTCATACCCTTGGTCCGGTGCCCTGACGGATAATCGAGGTTCCACTGTATTATTTTGCAATAAAAAACATCAAACATTACAACTAAAAGTGTCAAAATATTCTCAATTTTTTTGGTATTTATTTAACATTTTAACAACCAAGCTTACCTTTTCCCCAGCCTGACCGTTCTTTAGTTAATAGTAACAGCATGTTATGTGTATCCAGATATGGTCACATAGACTCTGCGAAATTATGAATGTGTCCATATTTGGTACACATGGTTGGTAAAGTGTTAAAACTATTAATACAGATTTATACACTGTTTTTCCATTTTTCCGCAAAAATGGCTTTCATGAGTTACAACGTTTTTATTTACACTAATTCATTTGTGTCTTCTATTTTAGTTAGCTAAAGTAATTGTATTTAATATTGCTCTAAAATTATGGCTTCTCTGGCATATAAACTTCTGCACTAGATATCTTTGTGTGAACAAATAAAAAAAATACACTCAGGTGCAAAAAAATCTATCCACTTAAAAATTTGGTCATTTCTGATGCTTGAATTTCCTAAACCTGTCGTCTGATTTAAGTGATTTTTATACCATGTTATAGCCTTATTCATTAATAATATCGCTGTAACAATATTGTTGCTAGACAGGTACGTTGTCATTGTATACTGGGTGTACGAATCAAACTGTGCTTTTTTCTGAAAGTTCGCATCACCCTCTGGACTATTTTAGCATTTATAAAATACTGAAATTAAAACCCAACTATAGCCTCAGGTTTTCTTAACATTCTGTTTTTAGATTTGTTCGCTTATGTTGGATAATAAAAAAGTTGGGTACTTTAATAACTGGCCATGTTCGTCATCAGTACAGGGTGTTTCTAAATAAGTGCGACAAACTTTAAGGGGTAATTTTACATGATAAAATAATGACAGTTTACTTTATAATCATACATCCGCAAACGCTTTGAGAGATACAGGATGTTTAATTTTTTTTACAAACTGACAATTTATTTATTGCTTTAAAACCAGTTGAGATTTGCAAATGAAATTTGGTGGGTTTTAAGATGTAGCTATTGCACATTTTTTGACATATTATAATTAAGAATTTTATATTCACCATTGGCGTGCATACAGGTAATATGATCAGTCATAATACCCATTTGCGTGCCAATAGTGAATATTAAATTCCTAATTGTATGTCAAAAAATGTGCAATAACTCTTAAAACCCACCAAATTTCATTTGCATATCTCAACTGGTTTTAAAGCAATAAATAAATCGTCAGTTTGTAAAGAAAATTGAACATCCCGTATAATTGAAACGAAGCGTTTGTGGACGTAGGATTATAAAGCAAACTGTCATTATTTTTTCATGTAAAATTACCCCTTAAAGTTTGTTGCACTTATTTAGAAACACCCTGTACTGATGACGAACATGTCCAGTTATTAAAGTACCTATTTTTTTTATTATCTAACTAAGTGAATGAATCTAAAAACAGAATATTAAGAAAACCTGAGGCTATAGTTGGGTTTTAATTTCAGTATTTTATAAATGCTATAATAGTTCACAGAATGTTGCGAACTTGCGAGAAAAAAACACAGTTTGATTCGTACACCCAGTACACAATGACAGTTTGCCTGTTTAGCAACAATATTATTACAGTGATATTGTTAATGAATAAGGCTATAACATGGTAAAAAATCACTTAAATCGGACAACTGGTTTAGGAAATTTGTGACATCAAATTGACCAAATTTTTAAGTGGATCGATTTTTTTGCACCCGAGTGTATATAAAATTAACTCTTTTTTATGTATTTGCTTCTGGATTGGAAGATTTCTCAAAAATACAATTTTTTAATTGAAAACAATCGGTTTGTTTGATTAAAAAAAATGTATTTCAAAGTCTGGAAGCAGAAACATCAATTAAAAAGATTTTTTTGTAATTTTTTGTTTATTCCCAACCAAATAGTCGATAAAAATTATGTTAATTTTAAAATTAGTCTTATTCATCTATTGAAGAGTGACTGATGATCTGTTAATTCCAATATTGCTCTTTTTGTTAGATATACAGTCATTAATTTCTGCTTCTTGATGCTTTTCTGGGAGAATGTATCCCTATTTATGTATACTTATTTCTTTCCTTTACTATTTATTTAGTCCATGTCTGTCTCTTCATCTTATATGGTTTTACCACTGTTACTCCAGGGAAATAGGCAAAAAATACCATGTTCGGGACACATGTTTGCAACCCAGCCAGGTTGCAAATGGGTTTTTAGGGTACTATATACCTAACATAATTATAAATACAAAAATGCCTGTCACAGTTCGGAGGTATAGTATATGATAGTTATTAACAAAGAAGGGTTAAAAATGACAGTTTTTTCTTTTAAAAATAGGGTAATTAAATATATTAGGTATTTAAAGTCTCCATCTTTTAGTACATGACCAAAGGTTTAAAATGGCAGGTTTTAATTATCATCCAATCATTTGTAGCTTCGGAAATGGCAAAATAAGGCTAAAATTTTGAAAATCAAAAATTTGCTATAATTTTTGCAAAAATGAACTTTGCATTAAAAGTGGAGTCAGTAGTTCTTATAATGCTCAAAAAATTTCAATATGATTTGTCAAATGACACAGAGATTCAAAGGCAATCTCATGAAATATGAGGACTTATGTTTTCAGTATATTTAAAAAAAAATCAATAAAAGTCATTTTTACCATTGCAAAACATTTTACTAAAGTAGAGTCATTTTTGGCTTATAAATAATTTGAATAACTGTTAATATTGACTGTAGACTAAATCCACTTTGCTATTTGAAAAGCTGGTATTTTTACAGGGATTTTCAAAAAAAAATTCGCCTAGATCAATTATGCTCATTAGCCACTTTTTTTATTTAATTCACAGCTACTTTGTTTATAACAATTAAGCAGCCTAACTAACGTCATTTTGAATTTTGAAATTTATAGTTTATGAGTAAAAGTTTGAGTAAACTTTGAACATCAACAGAGTGATCAGTACAGCTCTAAAAATGAAGTCCTAACGAAATCGGCTCGGGGTCTGTGGAGGGGTAAAAATAAATAAATGTAAATTAAAAACTCACTCTTAGTCAGTGTAGGAAGAGACAGTTTGTGTTGATTGCCACATAACCTTCCTATTTTGCTGGGAGGGCGTATTCCAGACACTCTAGAAAGTTTTGAACTGGCCACCAACACATTATCCAGTGACGTAACACTAGCACCTAATGAAGAATAACACTACCACTTAACAAAGATTAACACTAGCACTTAACGAAGAAGCACTCACAAGAGCATGTTCATTCTTGGAGCCAACACTTTCGGCATTCATTGTTTGAGCACTGTTATCACTTGGCACTTAACTCTTGTTTGGCAGTAAAAATATCTGAAACAGATTAAAATAAATGTCAGTCATAGGTCGTTTGATAATTCAATCGAAATTATATTAAAAAGTTGTTAAAAAAAACAATCCCGTCGTCAGAGAAGAAAATGACAGAATCTAAAAATCAGTGTAACAAGCTGAAATACACTGGCAGTCAAAAAATTTAGGTCACTAGATGAATTATACACGTTTGATGCCTCGAATTTCCTAAACCTGTTGTCCGATTTGAGTGATTTTTTTAGAATCTCAGTGTGTTAATATTGTTGCTAGACAGGTAAATGTCATTTTATACTGAGTGTAACCATAATATTGTGTTTTTTCCTTAAAGTTCGGAACACTCTGTGGAATATTCTGTGGAAAACATCGATATGTTATAGAAAAAATGTTTTAAATAAGAATAGTAGTTGAAGTAATTTTGACACTGAAGTAACAAAACTGTTTGTTAGCGCATTTTGTGTAGAATGAATAGTTCTCTCAGAAACAACACTTGAAGTGACCGGACTTTTTTAAAGTGAGTATGTGCGTGAAATTAATTTTTTAAATAAAATTTGTATCAACTCGATGGTAAAAATTCGTTATATTTTAATCGTGTCATATCAACAAAAATCAATGTGCGTTTTAAAAGTTAAGACTGCAGCTTTCATATGAAATTTTTGCATTTTGGCGCAAATGAATTTAGTTTCTATACAACAGTTAAATAAATGAACTTTGCACGATTTTTGCCATTTTTTACGATTCTTATGAGATCAATATGTCAAATATGCTAAAAAAGCTAAATTTTAACTTAAGCATTTAGTGGAATTTTTACCTGGTTTCAAAGGTCTCCCTTAAAATTTCAAGACACCTTCATAAAGCGACTATGTGAAATTAATAGTATAAACATTCACCTTCAATTTCCCGTTTCGAACGTCCTGGAATATGGTCAGAATCGAAAGTTACATATTATGTTTTTGTAAAAAATTAAGAAATCGTTATAGGTATGTATTTATAATTCAAATACAGTAGAGCGTCGATAATCCGGTACAGGGGTAGTTCGGATTATCAAATTGTTCGGATTATCGAACATAATATGTTCAAAATACATACAAAGCTCAGAAAAATAGTACATATTATGTACATACGTTTTGTATTTAATATGTATATATTGTATGTATTTCTGCATAAACAAAACAAAAATCCGCAGTCCTATTTTGCCCATATTGCCATATTAAATCCAAACATTCGTTTCGCGATCATATTCTTTAATTTTATAATTGTTTTTTGCGTTCGGATTAGCGAACGTTCGGATTACCAGGGTTCGGATTATCGACGCTCCACTGTAATACTCAGCGAAGGGACCCCAGACGTTTGGATACAATTAGCATATCTTTGTAAAGATAGTGAAGTCGACTTTACTAAGTAACAAGACATTTACTTAACACACACACTAAACTATACTCCGATTGCGAAATCAACTGTACCATGCCAATGGTCTCAGTTGTAGAGGCATTTAAGCTAAATAAAAAAAATTCAAATAAAATGTTTAAAACTGCTTCTTTGTGATTGCACAAGGATGTGTTTCTTAACGGTTTAAGTTTTAATTCAGCGTTTTTATGCACATTTCAAATGTGTTAAACTGTTTAAATCTGTTAAGGACATGTAACTTCAGCCATTTTTTAAACAGTTTTGAGCAGTTTAACCAAAAAGTCTGTCTGGTGGAATGTATGAACGAATGTCCTAATTGCAGAATTCCTAAATTGGAAAAATTACTTTAACTTTTTCTATGCCTGACAGACTCAAATTTAATAGCCAGTTGGATAACATTACTATTAGACCAGGGCGCATCTGTAAAAACATTAGTACATTTGGAAGTTGAGAGGTGACTCAAATTTTTTTGCAGATATTGCTTGAAAATAACTCATACAATAATATTTGAGTTCTCCATAGGCGTAACCAGGGGGGGGTTTTGGGGGTTGTAACCCCCCCCATTGGGATGTACTTTGAGCTCTATACGCTTAACACCATAGCCCTCAGAGACCTTCCAGTAGTTGTAACCCCCCCCTTTCAGGTAGTTGTAACCCCCCCCTTAGGATCATCCTGGTTACGCCTATGGAGTTCTCCTCCCTCTTAAAAAGGTCCGGAACATTGTTTAAATAATCAAAATGTCAAAAAATGAAGGAAAAATTCGATTTTTTTCTTCGTTTTTTGATTATAACTTTTAAAGTATTCATTTCCGAGAAAAGTTGTACTGACATAAAAGTTGCGTAATTAAATTTGCTATAATATAGAATTGGTTACAAATTTAAAAAATAGTCACCCTTGTTGCAAAATAGCAATAATTGTGAAAAAACCATACAAAAACAAGTATTCGCATTTTACGTTTTTCAACCATTTATGCTACACTTAGGACCTTCATATTTCGTCCAGAAAAACTTTATGATATAGTTAAACAATACTATAAATTTCATTAAGACCGGTTCAATAGATTTTGCAAAAGAAATTTTGCAATCCAGCTTTCGCAGAAAAAATTCATTTTTTCAAAATGTTACAAGACTGAAAATAAAGCAGATAGCAAGTTCAATTTTTTTTGCTTATAGAAGTGTACTGTACCTTTCATTTACAATTTGCAAAACTAAAATCGATTAACTACCACGACGTCAGAAATGTTTTTAAATAAACATTAATTATTGGTGCTACGCGCAGGACAGCGGATAGTTTGCTCTGATTGGGCATTCCAATGACCTTTTATAATGATTGATACATTTTAATTTTTATTACATTTCGATATAAATAAATAAATTTGTTTATTACAAAATAAAAACACATACTCTATCCTTTGAAATAACACTTTTATTAGCAAAAACTTTCTTTGTTCATATATTTTAACTTAGAGAATAAAAGTTTATTATTTTTAAACATATGCAACTGGTTAAACAATATTTCACAAACAATAATAAAATTAGTTTGATTTTTGTGGAATTAAAATATTAAAATACAACAAAATATAGAGTAAGAAAATAATATATTAGATAAAGATTGGAAGACATTTTGGTGGAAATCAACTTGTGTGAATCGAACACCGCTGTCCTGCGCGTAGCACTAAAAATTAATTATTATTTAAAAAATTTCCTGACGCCGTGATAATTAATCGATTTTAATTTTGCAAATTGCAAATGCAAGGTACAGTACACTTCTATAAGAAAAAAAAATTCAACTTGCTATCTGCTTCATTTTCAGTCCTGTAACATTTAAAAAAAATGAATTTTTTTTTGCGAAAGCTGGATTGCAAAATCTATTAAACCGATCTTAATGAAATTTACAGTTTTGTTTTACTGTATCATAAAGTTTTTCTGGGTAAAATATAAAGGTCCTAAGTTTAGTATAAATGGTTGAAAAACGTAAAATGCGAATACTTGTTTTTGTATGGTTTTTTTCGCAATTATTGCTATTTTGCAACAAGGGTGACTATTTTTTAAATTTTTTACCAATTATATATTGTAGGAAATTTAATTACCCAACTTTTATGTCAGTACAACTTTTCTCAGAAATGAACAGTTTTAAAGTTATAATCAAAAAACCAATAAAAAAATCGAATTTTTCCTTCATATTTTGACATTTTGATTATTTAAACAATGTTCCGGACCTTTTTGAGTGGGAGGATAACTCAAATATTATTATTTGAGTTATTTTCAAGCAATTTCTGCAAAAAAATTTTGAGTCACTTCTCAACGTCCATCTCAAAACAGATGCGCCCTGGACTATATGACTGAGGAGTTCTTATTTTGAGCACCACAGCCATCACAGAAGAGAACGATTTTTGCATTGTTACTGAATTTAAATGTTGTGAGGGTATGATAGAGCTGACTCTATTTCTTTGGATCCCCTCGGATGATCTAGTTCTGTCTATACATATAAAACTGTAGATGGATTCAATTTTCCCTTGGAGCTTCCTTCTACTATCACAAAATGCTAGAAATTTAGTTGCATATCTAAGTAGGTTTCTTGGTTTGTCATTTTTGTGGGTATCAAGTTTTTCTGGCAATTGAAGCTGAATGTTACTGTGTCAAGATAATCTTGGTTTCCTCTCAGAAGTTCATAAAAACACTTAGGGCCAGCACATACAGTGAAACACAAATGTAACGAAACTGCAACCCTCAGTTACTTTTGAGTTCCAGAGTTTCATTAGAGTTTCTGCCATAGACGCCTATGAGAGACCACACATGATGAAACCATTGTGACCGTTTCAAACCGACAGTTTGAAACGCATACAGATCAGTTTCATTGAAACCGATGTGCAGGATACTCGTGTTTGCGTTTCATCGGATTTCGCATCTTTGTGGGTACAACAAAATGGAATATCAACAGGAATCCTATCGAATTCTACAGAATACCCTTCTGTGAAACAAGACATGAATTTTGGAAACTAGTATGAATGCGTTGCATGCCTAAAAATGACTTAGCTCCAGAGGCGTGCGGTCCATGGAAGCGGGGGAAGCGCGGCTTCCCTATTTATTCATCGATATAAGAAAATATATTATTAATTAATATTTAATAATAAAATTTTTTCCCTAATCCAAATAATCTACATATTACCTAGCCAATAGGCATTGAAAAATATTAAAAATTAATCGCGTACGAACGAACTCGTATGCACACAATTCAACTATTTGGTTCACTCCTGACAGAAGCGCATCTCAAAATCGCCGCTTGTCATGCAGTTGTCCCTTTTAAAATTGGTCAGGGTTCAATGACCGCAGCCACTAGTCGCGCGAATTTTGGTATGCCATGGAAGCGCTCGTCGTATCGCCTTCCCGAAAGTGAGATGCTCCGACTGTTACTGCTGCTAAGGGGTGCTTAGGTATTACATACATTCGCTTAAAGAATATTTCGATTTAAATTTTTTGCAGAGATATTTCCTTTTACTGATCTTTTATTTGACATTTTACAGAAATCAAATGGTATTGCATTTTGTATAAGACAAATTGATGACTTCATTAATACGATAATAAAAAAACGAGAGCAGTTTAAAAATATTTGGGATAAAACTGAACATATGGGGTTTGAACATGAAAGAAAAATAATGAAAATTGATAATTTCGGAGACAGAGAGACAGAGAAAACAGAGGAAACAAAGAGACCTTTTGATAATATTCTACAACAAATGAATTCTAGCTTTCAAAATTTTAACGATTTAAAATTTGTAGAATTATATGTAATCTTAATATTTCTAATTATAATTCATCAAAATTTCCCCCAGAGGAATTTATGTCATTACGATTAAATAATGAAAATGTTTTGATATCCCAGCTTTGCATTCTCAGTTAAGTATCATTTATGAAACAACTGAAATGAATGATAAAGAAATACCCAGAAATCTGGGATTTCTTTATAACTACTGGTTTAAACAAGTCGCTGTGTGAAGTGGTCAAGTTGTGTGAATTAGTACTACTAACTATCAAACTATCCCAGCCACAAGTGCATCAGTTGAACGAAGTTTTGTAGTATTAAGATGCATTAAAAGTTTCAAATTAAGAGTTTAAAAGAAATTCAACAAGCGAAGACAGACTTTGAAAGTTAGCCCTATTATCCATTAAAAAAGACTGCATTCAACAATTATCAGAAGTTGATAGGAGAATAGACCTCGAGTATAAATAAGTGTCATTTTAGTGAAAGTTGTGTGTTGTGGAAAATGCCTCGGAGTATATTTTTTTTTAAATATGATTCTTCTTTAGAAAACCAAGCCCGGCGCGAGGACTCAAGGCCCGAGCTAGCAATACAGATCAATGATAGGTCACTAGTCACTAGAAATAGCGGGAATAGAGTGCCTCACGCATTCACGCGTCACGGATTTAGTGTGTGAGTCCTTGTACGCAGGACGTCTCACATAATTAAGTACTTTGCTGATAGAGAGCCCCTGCGCATCAGAGTGTTATCAGGTGGAAAGTTGCTCGACCCTCGACCCTTAAGAAAATATTTTTATATCCTTATTGAATCGCTTCCCCTTTCGAAAAAGTCACCGCACGCCACTGCTTAGCTCAATTAATGTTTAACTGTATAAGTAATAATATTGATAAACATTTGATTTTATCATTTCATCATTCTTATTTTAATCATTTATATAAATAAATATTTTAAAATACGACTTGGTATTATTAAAATACTAAGTGTTATGATTAGCCATTCTTGAGAACTCACACATTCCCCATATTACATAGTATTGTGTTTTTACAGCTGAAATGTCATTATTTCAACAAGTTCAAGGTATGCAGTTTTGCTCATACGTTAACAATCCACGAATTTTCTATCATTTTTTTGTATTTCTTTAGCAGCCACAGACATACAACTGGTATTCTTCTCAATGTACAATGTAGGGATGTACCTATCCACACAGTTCTTCTTTTGTGTCATTTTCTTTGTCGAAGATATAAAACCATATCCATCAACCACTATACTGCTTCATCTATTGAACAAGGCATTTTACAGACGTCTGTTCTCACAGATTACTGAAATGGTTGTGAGGTTTGGGGTTGCGGCGTGTGTGGTAAGGTAAACGATTCAAACAAGTTTCAAACCAATAGAGTTTCAAAAAGAGTTTCGTTGCAGTTTCGTTTCACCGTATGTGCTGCGCCTTAGCTCTACTTTTGTGTAAATGATGATTAACCATTGCCTCATTTTTTATGTTAGCACAGTGGTTCCCAAAGTGGTCCAGGTGGACCCCCAGGGGTCCACGAGGGACTCAACGGGGGTCCACGTTGGCGTGAAGTAAATATGGGGGTTCACAAGTTGCAAGTGGGGGTCCATGAAAATTTTATAGCGATTTGGTATTTATTTAAACAAATTTGCATTTTTTTATTGTAAAATATCAATGGAAAAAATAATATTTTAATAGTAGTGACTCAAAAATGTTATTTTAATAATTTATAACGTTATTTTGATTAAAAACAAGTTTTTGATCAAATTTTAGGGTAGAAAACATTAAAATATCGTTTTTTACATTTTCCTCCATTCCCAAAACACATGTCTTTCGATTTGACTGAAAATTTGCCCACAGATAGCCAAAACATAGGACTTTAAGTGATTAAAAGAATTTGTATCGTTTTACAATACAAAAAAATACGTGGAATAATATCAGAGTAAAAAATATAGGCGTCTACTGTAATAAGTACAATTAATCCCTAAAATATCGACCATACGAAAAAAATGGTTAAGAAAATTATAATAATGATTGTAAACACAATTTATTTGGATCAATTTCAGTTCCTACCATTTTTGTCGAAAAGTTGAGAATTGCGGAGTTATTGAACAAAAACCACTGCTATCAAATCCATCAGGGCTTATGCTTGCGCTTTTACAGCATACGTACTACCTGAAATATTGATTTTAGCAAAAACATGAAAGAGATCAAAATTGTATAAAATTTAATTCTCTCCATTTTTGTATAGGTACATTTTTGTTATAAAACTAATAATAAACGAGATAATTCAATAATTATGCTGTAACTGTCACTCTTTCCCCCATAACTCGGAAAATATCGACGGCTCAAAAAAATTTATAATAGAATAAATTATAGGAAATCATATTGTTCACAACTTCAGTTCGTACACTTGTTGTCGAAAAGTTAAATATGGCGGAGATATTGAGCAAAAACGGTTCTCCTTTATTCGCGATTTTAAATTTACACTACTATTGGCCCCCTTAAGATTAGAAAAATAGAATCTTGCTTGGGTAGCTCGGGCATGCAAGATCAAATGTTAACCCGACTGTACTATATAATGTTAACTCTTTATTGCATGTAACTTTTCTTGTATTGTAAAACTATCCAGATTCTTTTAACCATTAAAGTCCTGTGTTTTGGCTATCTGTGGGCAAATTTTCAGCCAAATAGAAGAACATGTATTTTGGGAATGGAGGAAAATGGAAAAAAACAGTATTTTAACGTTTTCTACGCTAAAGTTTGATCAACAACTTGTTTTTAAAAGAAAAAACTTGTTATAATGCCTAATAAGCACATTTTGGACTCCCTTCTATTAAAACATTATTTTTTCAATTGATAATTTATGATAAAAAATGCAAATTTGTTTAAATAGATTCCAAATCACTGTAAAATCGCATAAAATGATATTTTAAGAAAAGAAGAGATCTTATTTTTACCCCCCCCCCCCATGTTTTTTTCATTGTAAGTATGGTAAAAATGTAGCAGCAGGGGGTCCACCGGAACCAGTATATTTTTTAAAGTGGTCTACGAGAAAAAATAGTTTGGGAACCTCTGTGTTAGCATTTAACGCTCGATTTCATAATCGTAATTAAAGTGGACTTTAAATTTTAAGTTGGTACCTTTATCAATGGAATTGTATACACACTAAAGTGAACTTTAAGTAATGTTCACTTTAAGTTGATTATGAAACCGGGCGAAGTCTTATCTTAGTTTTTGTCTTTAAGCTGCAGACACATGGAACTCAGTCAGTTTTTGGAGTACCAAAACCGACTTTCTATTGTCTCGAAAAAAGTATTTGAAAAACGATTCCTTAACTTGTCGTTTTCTACTGACAGTGTTCGAAATTTTTCGACACCTTAACATAAATTAGCCTTCACATTCCGCGAGTGACAATGATTCACCGTCTTGTAAAAATTGTCAGAGTCAGAGAGAATAAACCTATATCGTAAAAATTACGATATAGGTTTACTTGGTTTTAGTACCCATTAAAAAAAGTAGAGTTCGATTATGAACTTACCTAATATTATTAATCTCAGCCCGTGTTTATTTTATTTACTATTAATATAAATTAGGGGAAGTCCAGGAGATTTGAATCGCTTTTTGATGAAAGGATTGTATTTTCTTATAAATTATACTTACTGATTTATAATAATAAACAGTAGCTTATTTATTTAGGTTTACTTCTGCATAATTACTTATTCGATATTAGGTATGGGTCATTCCATTTCAAATCACTCAATTTTGGAGCAACAAAAATTTTGGACATCCGATTTGTCTGAAAATTGCTATATAGCTTCTGCGGGACGTAAAAATAAGATATTTAAGGTCAAAAATCTTCTTCTTTTTTTCTCAAAATGTTATTTTATGCGATTTTACAGTGATTTGGTGTTTATTTATACAAATTTGCATTTTCTGTCGTAAAGTATCAATGGAAAACATAATATTTTAATAGAAGGGACTCAAAAATGTCATTATATGGCATTATAACAAGTTACTTTGATTCAAAACAAGCTTTTGATCAAATTTTTAGTGTAGAAAACGTTAAAATACCGTTTTTTACATTTTTCTCCATTCCCAAAATACATCATAATCGATTTGGCTGAAAATTTGCCCACAGATATACAAAACATAGGACTTTAAGTGGTGAGAAGGATTTGAAGTATATTACAATACCAAAAAAGTTACATGCAATATTATAGTCAAAAATATAGACGTCTACTGTAAGTACAATTAACTCGAAAATATCGACCTCACGACAAAAATTGTTAAAAAGAAATTGTAATAATTATAAATACGATTTATTTGGAACAATTTCAGTTCCTACCATTTTTGTCGAAAAGTTAAAAATGGCGGAGATATTGAGCAAAACAGGTTCTCCTTTAAAATCAAGATGGCGGCTAACGTAACGAAGGAATTCATTCGTGATTTTAAATTTAGGCTACTATTGACTCCCCTAAAGATCAGAAAAATAAAATTTTGGGCAGCTCGGCATTCAAGATCAAATGCTATCCCGACTGGACTAATATATACTTTTGAGTCTGATATTACTGCATGTAACTTTTTTGGTATTGTAATATAATTCAAATCCTTCTAACCACCTAAAGTCCTATCTTTTGGCTATCTGTGGGCAAATTTTCAGCCAAATCGATGATGATGTATTTTGGGAATGGAGGAAAATGTAAAAAACGGTATTTTAACGTTTTTACACCATAAAATTTGATCAAAAACGTGTTTTGATTCAAAATAACTTGTTATAATACCATATAATGACATTTTTGAGTCCTTTCTATTAAAATATTATGTTTTTCATTGATACTTTACGACATAAAATGCAAATTTGTTTAAATAAACACCAAATCACTGTAAAATCGCATAAAATAACATTTTGAGAAAAAAAGAAGAAGAAGATTTTTTGACTTTAAATATCTTATTTTTACGTCCCGCAGAAGCTATATACCAATTTTCAGACAAATCGGAGATCCAAAATTTTTTGCCTGAGTGATTTGACATGGAATGTACCGTATACAACTAAAATATGTTAAGTACACATATTTGAAAAATGTTTTTTCGTAATTTTTCTCTTAAGTTGATCGTTTCGAATTATAAACAATATTTAAAACTTAAAAAAAAAACGAAAAATGATGATTTTCAAGGCTCAAAAGCACAAGTAAAAAATATTATTTTAGTAATCATTAAGTACCTAAATTCAAGTTCAAACTAGTTGTATTAGGTCCTGACAAGAATTTTTGCCATGTTTTATTCTAAAAGATATTTTTTATGAGGAAGGTTCCTTATGGGAAGACGACGGATCGGGCTGCATTAACAACTAAAAAACAATGTTTTAAAATGAAATAATTTCAAAATACTTATCAAGAACTGATCAAATAAGGTTTGAACTTAAATTTAGGTACTTCGTAATTAAAAATGATACTTTTTACTTGTTTTTGAGCCTTAAAAATTGTCATCTTTCATTCTTTTTTCAGTTTTAAATTGTTTATAACTCGGAAACGATCAACTTATGAGAAAAATTATAAAAAAAGATTTTTTGTTTCGAATGATTTAAAAAGTCTAAAATAAAATCTTCCGGGCCGATTTTTTTTTTAATTTATAAAAAAAGTAATTTTTTAATTATTAATTAATAGGCAGAACAAAATTAGATGGGGGATTATTAAAAACAAGAGGGACACCCCTTGTTTTTAAAAAATTTTAATACATATACTAAATTATATATCCAATAATTTTTATCCATTAATAAACAGATAGTTGTAGGTCGATCTTATATCGTATCTTAGACTATAAATTGCTATCTTGGTTCCTATTTGTCATAGAAGGTTATTTTTTAAGATTGTGGGTTTTCACCATATTTTTAGTGAGCCTGATTAAAAGCGCCTGGCATAAAAATATCATTCAAGGGAGGAAAAGGCACTTTACTCCCATGTTATACATATGGTTCTTCCACCTTCCTCAAGATATTGTAAACATTAATAAACAATATTTATTTTAACAAAAATACGAATACAAAATCTAATAAATACTGTTACTGTAATAAATACTGAAATACTCAGCGAACAAAGAATTTGAAGAATTTAAATTAGAAAATTTTATTTCAGTCAAATTATAATCACTAAAGTGAGAATTCTATGAATGTCTTAGTGTTTTGTTGTCTAATTTTAGTTCTGATTGTTCACTATGATTTGTTTCGGATGACCATATTATATTTTATTTCGATTGTAAAGTAAAAACCAGGTACAGCATGTCCTACTAGAAAGTAAACATGATAGGCAATAGTCGATTTCAGGAGTTACATAAGGGCAGATACCAACAGTGACCATATACATACTAGTAATCTTCTTCTAGTGTCGACTCCACTAATGAAGGTTGGCTATAACCATTGCAAATTCGTCTCTATTCTTCTGCTTTTTTTTAAAGCGTCTGTTTGTTTAACCCGATCCTGTCACGAATGTTTTTTTGTCAGGATATTTGTCGTTTGCCAGGACTCCTTCTTCCTTCGATTTTACACTTCATAATCAGCTGCAACAACTCGTACTAATAATTTCTAAGTATACACCCCAAATAGTCTAAGAGCTAGTGAACCCTCCGACTGACGGTCTTTCTGTAAGGCTAGAAATTTGTATAGTGATAATTCATAGCACACCAAGGCTAAAAATCATGACCTGGCAGGCATCAGCCCTGCACGTGTATCTACCAGGTGAATAAAAAAGTGCATAGTTTAGGGGAAAAATAAATTTCTCCTGCAAAGTTCAAATTTAAGTATGTGTTTGAGTAAGTCATTTAGAAGAAATGTGTACAATGACAGGCGATTCTGAATAGCATAAGACCTTGCCAGGCGAGGGGAAAGATTAGGGTGTTGTCATAAAATTATTTTTTTTTGCATCGAACAAAGTTTTTTTTTAAGTTTTTTGAGTCATTCCAAACAGAAAAGATCTTTAGTGACTTTTCTCTTATATTATTAGTTTGTGACATATAAGCGATTAAAAATTTAAAAATTGCGAAATCGGCCGTTTTTTTCCTGAATCGGACATTTAACTGAAAATTTCAATGTTGCCAATGTAGGTAGATATTCCTTAAACATCGTTTGATGAAATCCCGAAGAGTTTTTTGCAATACAATATCGAAACCCCCTTTGTTATTTAATTGCTAATCAAGCGGGCGCGACACTGTAGTATAAGTGAGGACGTTTGAGTTTGCATAAATTCATCATCTCAAGAATGGACAAATTTGAAGAGAAATCCTTAGACAGGTCGATTTTTATTTTTAAATTAGGACTTTTTGGCATATGTATATATAAATAAAATACTAGTGACGTCATCCATCTGGGCGTGATGACGTAATCGGTGGTTTTTTAAATGAGAGTAGGGGTAAAATAAGCCACAATTAAATTGAAAAAAATAATTTTATTAACGTTTCGACGCCCGAATCGGGTATCGTTGTCAAAATACAAAATACAGTACAACCTGCCATATCCGGACCTGTCATATCCGGACCTCCCCATATCCGGACGGTTCTGCGCCGTCCTGTAACCCGCTGCAACTAAAAGATGGCGAAATAATGTATTATAGAATCTATAAAACGTGTTTATCGACGAAAGTTATTGACGGCGCTGATTACTGGAATGTATCAAGGAGAAAACGTTTCAGAGACTGTAAAAGAAGTAGTGGTCTTGATATCCGGATTTTTTCATATCCGGATCGGTATGTCGCCACATTGATCCGGATATGGCAGGTTGTACTGTACTACTAAATTAAACAAAAATGTTGTTGCTAAGTAAAATATTCTTCTAATAATTTATTTAATCTGACTCATTTATATTGGCAATTCAGACATATATTATACATTTTAGTAGAAGACTTTTTTTTCAATTTAATTGTGGCTTATTTCCAATATAAATAGTTAATCATAAAAACGCCACAAGAAAATAGCTTCAGCACAACATTGAGAGTAGGGGTTGTGTGATAGCTCATTTGAAAGGTTATTTAATTCTCTATTTAGTAATATAAACATTAATATAATTATTTATACAGGGTGTACAAAAAAAATTATTAAATTAATTTACACAAAAAGAAGAAAACATTTTTGCACACCCTGTATAAATAATTATGTTAACGTTTATATTACTGAATAGAGATTTAATAAATTGTTCAAATGAGCTATCACATGACCCCTACTCCCATTCAAAAAAATCATCGATTACACGCCCAGATGGATGACGTCACTAGTATTATACACTAAGCATCAAAATTAACGCACCACCTTAAAAATGGGACATTTTTGATGGCTCGTATTGCCTAAACCTGTTATCCGATTTTAGTGATTTTTTTAGTATATTATAACTTTATTCTTCAAGAATATCGATGTAACAATATTATTGCTAAACAGATAAATGTCATTGTATACCGGGTGTAAGAATGATAGTGTGTTTTTTTCTCAAAGTTTGGAACACCCTGTGGAATATTCTAGCTTATATAAAATATTGATATTAAAACTCAACTGTAGCCTTAGGATTTCTTAACATTTTGCTTTTTGATTTATTCGCTTATGTGGGATAATAAAAAAGTTAGGTACTTTAACAACTAGCCATGTTATTGATCAATACAGGGTGTTTCTAAATAAGTGCCACAAACTGCATGAAAAAATAATGACCGTTTGCTTTATAATCATATGTCCGCAAATGCTTTGTTTCCGAGATACGGGATGTTGAATTTTTTCTTACAAACTGACGATTTATTTATTGCTCTAAAACTGGTTGAAATATGCAAATTTTAGGAAAAAACCCCTAATCTTTCCCCTCGCCTGGCAAGGTCTTATGCTGTTCAGATTCGCCTGTCATTGTACACAATCATTTCTTCTAAATGACTTACTCAAACACATACTTAAATTTAAACTTTACAGGAGAAAGTTTATTTTACTCCTAAACTATGCACTTTTCGATTCACCTGGTAGATACACTTGCAGGGCTAATGCCTGCTAGGTCATGGTTTTTAGCCTTGGTGTGCTATGAATTATTACTATACAAATTTGTAGCCTTACAGGAAGACCGTAAGTCGGAGGGTTCACTAGCTCTTAGACTAAAAGGTTCTCTGTCTCCCCATTCTGTGCAATACCATCTCGTACGTATTATGATCAGTCTATGGTATTTTCAAAAGTCTCGTAAAAAGCCACATCTCAAAAGCTTTCAGCTTTCTCATTAAGTCAACATTAACAGTCCAGGCTTCGACACCATAGAGAAGAATAGAGTGGATATAAGTTTTACCATCCGATATCGGATTTGCAGATTGAGTCTTTGGTTACTCATAAATTTCCTCAGCTTCAAAAAGTTTGCTCTTGATTGCTCTATTCTTGATCGAAGTTCTTATTTCAGATTTATATCTTCCGTAATCCAGACTGTTAAGTATTTCATTTTGCCCACTTGTTCAATATCTTCACCAAGCTTTGTTTTTAAACCAAGAGGAGTAAACTAAAAAGACAGATTCACACCCAAGAAAGTCACTAGAAATATCACCAAATACATCTTCTTTTTTGGTTGATCATATCGGCTTTTGACGGTAATCCATAAATATTATATTATACTAATACGTCGCTAAAGAGTTCTAAAAACAACTGTTTTTATATAAAAAAAACAGACTTAAAATCTAAAAATTAAAGGAATAACGCAGAAAATACAAAAAATCGCTGATGTAACTTAATTAACCTATGAAATGCCAATAGTATCAAAATTTTATAAATGTCATTAGTGTCAAAATTTGATAACAGTGGAGTAAACTTGCCTGAGGTTGGACCAATTACAAACAAGCTTTACGGCGCGGGAAATTTGAATTGCTCATCTTTGTTGAAAAACATACTATAGTAATAGCAAAATTAAAACTAGAATTACCAATAATTCCAAAACCAGAAACAGGTTATTAAGATATCTATTTTTTAGAGGAAGAAATAAATAAAAGTCTAGAGTCTAGAGAATTCAGTCAAGCAGGAAATAGAAGAAAAATGACAGAATCAGCTGAAAAGTGTATAGGAACAGTGCATATAAACATGTGTGAAGACTGGTTCGATTAAGAATATAGGAATGCCTTAGCAAGAAGAAACATGGCAAAAGTACAAAGAGACAGATAAAATACCCAAAATACGATCAAAAACTATGTGGCTAGAAGAAGAGAAGTTAAAAGAATTTGTAGAAAGAAGAAAAGAGAACAGCTAGAAAATCAATTGAAAACATAGAAGAAGCCTATGTCTGTGTTTTTTGTCTTAAGAATTTGGACTATTTTTAATAATTTGAAAACATGACGTATTACTGATACTGTTCTGTATTCTGTAGTCTTTAATATTTGTATTTCTAGGGATAGCACTAAAGGTGGAGAGTAACCATTGTTTCGGTATGTGTCCTGTTTTGTACTGTGTCGACAATACATATGTCGTCAAACAATAAAGTTTCATCATTTATGCATTTTAAGCTTTCTACTGGGACTTGGTGTGTAGCTACTGCTTTACCATTTTTTTGTTCTTTGATGTCATTTTACTTTTCTCTTTTAATATCGTTAAAACCATACCATCTTCTACTTCTACTTCCATCTATTTATTGTTCTGTTGTCTTTTAACAATATTATGTATTCTTGCCGGCGAGAACAGCTAGACATTTTTAAAAATGTCTCTAGGCCCCAGGTCGACTCAGGCTGAATAAAAAATGAGTACCAGGGGTAAAAATAGACGGTTGAAGCGTAGCACTGGCCCTGTTACCTTCCTTGTATACCGCACTGGCCCTAGATATAGCAGCCTACCCTGCTATAATCCCAAAGCCGCGTTAGCGGTGTAAAACTGGAGACTATAGGTTTGTTCCAACATAATGAGAAACCGTCAATGTAACGATCACCGCAGTAAACAACCCATGGAACGCACGGAATACAGACACAGAACCATGGAACGTATTATTTTATAAAAAACCATACAGAAGTAAAAACTTCTTTTGTATATTGGTATAAAAAGTTTTATTAAAAAACATAAAAGTCCTCCAAAAGGATTTGCAAAACGTTTTCAATCTGAATCAGATCATCCTCAGTGCGTTCTGCTTCGTAAAAGAAACTAGCAACTTTTTGAAAAAGGTTACATCGATATTAATGGTTTACATAATACTTAAATGATATTTGTAGCGACTCCAAGTCAAAAAGTTGCTAGTTTCTTTTACGAAGCAGAACGCACTGAGGATGATCTGATTCAGATTGAAAACGTTTTGCAAATCCTTTTGGAGGACTTTTATGTTTTTTAATAAAACTTTTTATACCAATATACAAAAGAAGTTTTTACTTCTGTATGGTTTTTTAACTATGGTATACAGCCAGCTACGGGGACTTTCCCATTGATTTTGTATTATTTTATATTAACGTGATCGTTACATGGCGGTTCTCGTTGTGTTGGAACAAACATTATTATGATTATTCTTTCCATCTCTTTAATTTTTCGTTATGCTGGGGCCACAGTAACGTCTAATGCCGTTAATTAACGCATTATTTACATTACAGAGATGGCAATTAGACGTTACTTAGCCCTCGCATTAGAATTGAACACAAGTTTCCCATTTGTATCTTTCAGTATTCTAGGTTTTCTTTTTCGATTGTTGTGAGTTAATTATTTAATTTTGTTATGTCTTTTCTGGTATTTTTCTATTTCTGCGCATTCTTCGTTTAACCATTCTTCTTTCGGCTGCTTAATTTTGTATTTTATTTGTTTATCCACTTTTTTGTACATCTGATTATCTTTGTTTTTATGTTGACGTCTTTCTTCCATTAAATCTAAAAGTTCTTCCGTCAACCATTGTTTATTTTTGTATCTGGTTGGTGTAAGAATTTCTTTTTGACATTTATCTATTTCTGTCTTTATAACCATTTTGTATCCGTTTTAGTATTTTGCAGAATTTATTCTTTAACATTCATTAATCGCTTATTGATTTCATCTGTCAGGCACTGTATTATGACTGGGTTCCTTAATTTACTTATACATATCCATTTTTGTGCATCTGTTAATCTTCGTTTTATTATTTTCATTTTGAGCCTAATTTTGGCCACTACTGGGTTGTCCTATCCTATTTCAACACTTGGATATTAGCTCGATCAAAGAACAATCTCACCCAAAAAAAATAAAGGAAGGATGAAAATTTGGGAACAGGTAGTTGAAATTGTCTATTATTATATAAGAAATTTATAATTCTACATCCCCTCCATTTTACAAAAGTGGAGGGGGATTTCCCCTTCTCGGGGTGAAAAAATATGCATTCAAAATAAGCCCGGAATTAGATAAAATGAGTAATTCTAAGCAACTTTTGTTCTATAGAGTTTTTTCATTAAGTCGATACTTTTTGAGTTATTTGCTAGTGAATATGTTCAAAATAAACATGTTTTTGGACAGTTTTTCGCAAATAACTCAAAAAGTAAGTATTTTATCGAAAAAAATATTCTTATTAAAATTATAGCTTATAAAGGAGTGAAAAGAATGGTGTACGCATGAAATCTGTATACCCAGTAGAAGCAGAGTTGCAGCTAATGAAAAGTAGGTTCTTATTCGTCAAATTCCAAATCGAATATTTCAACGTAAAATAACCAAAAAACGGAGCACTTTCCGGGGAAAACTAATTTTAATTATTTTATAGTGTTTAAAAAAAGGTATGTTTGTATTTTTTTAAAAAACTTCTAACATTAAAACTAAGTGACTTACGCTCAAAATATTGTTGCTCCCTTTTATAGTTTGGTAAAGAGAATAGCGAGAATCACCGCCTAATTAGTATCCCAAATAAATTTAATCGTTACCGCTTTACAAGTTACTTTGCTTGTGTATTCTTTATAATGATGTATAAGTTTTATTGGTTTAAACTGTTTATTTTTGAAAAAAAAATGGTTTTAAAATAAAAACTTTTTTCTAATTTTGAAAAAAAAATCCATTTTTTTTTTCAAAATAACTTAAAAATTATTAGGAATACCAAAAATCTCAAAGAGTAATAAAATGTACGTTTTGCTTTTCTGAATATTTTGGATCTTTTTGTTTTCCTGGTTGACAAAAATTAGTTATGCTATGACTTTTCAAAATTTGCATACACTTGTGATTAGTGACTCGTTAAAGATATTTTAACTACGGCTTTTTCAAAAACAAGCACTTTGAACCAATGAAACTTATAGATCATATATAAAGAATACATAAGCAAAGTAACTTGTGAGGCGGTAACGATTAATTTTATTTGAGATGCGAATTAGGGGGTGATTTTCACATTTTTTTTACCAAAAAATAAAAGCAACCAACAATATTTTGAGCATAACTCACTTACTTTTAATGTTAGAAGTTTTTTTAAAAAACAAAAATAAACCTTTTTTACTTTAAAAAAGTTTAAATGAGTTCTCCCCGGAAAGTGCTCCGTTTTTTGGTTATTTCACGTTGAAATATTCGATTTTAAATTTGACGAAGAAGAGCCTACTTCTCATTAGCTATAACTCTGCTTCTATTGGGTCAATAGACTTCATGCATACACCATTTGTTTCATTTTATTATAACCTATATTTTCGCTAAGAAAATGTTTTCGATAAAATTCTTAATTCTTGAGTTATTTGCGAAAAACCGTCCAAAAGCATATTTTTCTTAGTTAAAAATGAACAAATTCACTCGCAAATAACTCGAAAAGTATTGACTTGGTGAAAAAAACTCTATAGAACAAAAGTTGATTACAATTAGTCATTTTATCCAATTCCGGACTTATTTTGAATTTTAATGCATATTTTCACCCCCGAAAAGGGGGTACTCCCCTCCATTTTTGTAAAATGGAGTGGATATAGAATTGTAAAATTTTTCTTATATAATAATAGACAATTTCAACTACCCATTCCCAAATTTTCATCCTTCCTTTATTTTTTTGGAGGTTTTCGTAAAGTTTCGTGTTCCTGGATCGGGCTCTAGTTTTTTGCAGATATAATTGCGTTATTGTATCTTTGTCTAATTAATACATAATTTATTTGGTTTATTACAATAATTCTCTCTTCTTGATCTGCTGATGATTTCCAGGTATATAGTCTTCTTTTTGTAATGTTAAACAATATATCAGCTATTGTTGAAACTTCAATAAATAATTTAATTTATTTTGCTTTATTATGCCCCTAAAATTATATTACATTAAATGCACGCATAAGGCCTTCTAGAAAAATGAATCATCAAAAAATGACAGTGACATAATTCCGAAAAAATATTTATCATCGTTATATGTATATTCAAAAACGAACAGTTTATTTTTCATTATATGGTTCATATTAAGTCCCAATTAATATTTTGGGATTTTTTGTTCTGCAGATTAATTCTCGTTGTGTGTGATATAAATGCTAAACATGGCTTTAAGTGTAGTTTTTTAAATAAAGCCTTTTAAAAGAAGTCCTTTTTTCTTTAACCAAGAGATACTCCAGGGAAATAAGCTAGAAATAGACCATGTTCGGGACACTCAAAGATCCAGGTAGCTGACTACTTTTTTGGTTATTGTAGACCTATAGGAACAAAACCTACCTGTTTCCTGCCTAAAGTTCGCGTCCGTTTTTTAATTAATAACAATTTAGTGCAAAAATCGCGATTTTTTCGATTTTTGCACCCCATTCAAAAGCTAAATACACACACCGGCAAAATTAGCCGAACACCATAAAAATGGGACATGTTTGATGTCCCGAAATTCTTAAACCTGTTGGCCGATTTGAGTGATTCTTTTAGTATGTTATAGCCTTATTAGTTAAGAATAGCGGTGTAATAATATTGTTGCTAGACATTTACATGTTATTTTATACCGGGTGTTACAATCATTCTGTGTTTTTTTCTTTAAGTTCGGAACACCCTGTGGAATATTCTGGCATATATAAAATATTAAAATTAAAACCCGATTGTAGACTTAGCCTTTCTTAACATTTTCTTTTTTGATTCATTTGCTTATGTTGGAAAATTAAAAAGTTATGTGCTTTAACAACTAGCCATGTTTTTTATCAATAAATCCTCATAGTAGGGGAGGAAAGTATGCTAAATTTGCAGTTACTCGAGCGTTATGGGGACCTATTGGATTGTGAAGAGTGGGTGTTAAAACCAAAAAAAGTTAAGTTAAGTTTTCCATAAAGTGCGGGACTCTCCATTTTTTAATTTAATTTTCCATTTCCACCAATCGTTTTTTCCGATTATAGCGCCACCTATCCATAATTGGAAAAAATGCTGCGAACAAAAATTGCTTATTTTTACGTCAAGGATCCAAATCTGCAATAAAAATTGGGGGCTCCTATTTAATATTTTAAAGCAACCCCCCACCTCTGTGGGGGTCGTATTTGGTGCCATTCGGTAGATTTTTGAAAAATATTGAATATGTGTATTTTGCAGTTTTACTATCTGATGTTCATTCCGCGAAATATCGCAGGGTTCGTATTTAAAATTTTTAATTAACCCCCCACCCCTCTCCGTGGAGTGTCACGAGCCCCGACGGAGGTGGGGTGGGGGATTTATTTTAAAATCTTAAATAGGAGCCCCCAATTTTTATTGCCAATTTGGATTCTTTACGTAAAATTAAGCAACTTTTATTCGACACATTTTTTAGAATTATGGATAGATAGCACTATAATCGGAGAAAAATGATTGTTTCAAGTGGAAAATTAAATTAAAAAATTAATATTTTATATGTGCTGGAATACTCCACAGGGTGTTCCAAACTTTAAGAAAAAAACACAGTATTATTGGTACACCCGGTATATAATTATATTTACCTGTCTAGCAACAATGTTATTACAAAGATATTCTTAAATAATAGGGCTATAACATACTAAAAGAATCACTCAAATCGGACCAGTGGTTTAGGAAATTCGAGACATCAAACATGTCCCATTTTTATGGTGTTCGGCTAATTTTGCCGGTGTGTGTAGTTAACATAAAATTACAAAATTTAATTTTTTAGAACATTAAAATACCTTCAAAACGCCGATTTTTGAAAGTTAAAAAGCTAATTTGTTGCTACGCAAACTGCAAAATAAGTGAAAATCGTTATTTGTTAATAACTTTTACTAAAACTACCTTAGAACTTTAGTGTTTCACCCAAAGTTGGGTATTGGGGCATTGGGGTACTTAACAAACCCTCAAAATTTGGGACCAATCAATTAATTAGTTTAAGAGTTATTCTAATTGTTTATCCCAGAGACCTTTATTTTGCAATAACATAAGACAGCAAAAAATGAAGATAGGGCAATTCTGCGTATGCCAAATGAAAGTAAAAAACTGATGCTATAGTTGATGCTGATGAAGAAAATTATCTAATACAGTCAAAAATCCTAATGCCAAATTTGTGAAATTTTGTAGTTTATAAACATTTAGAATAACTTTAAAAATATTGTCCATAGAAAAATCATTTTACATATTAGAAAAGCTGGTATTTTACACAAATTTTTAAAAATGTAGTTCAATTGGTGACTAGTCGTGGTAAGTGAAGGGGGAGCTGGGAGCCGACAAATGCACGAGTTCAAAAACTAAAAAAGGCAACTTAAAACTACTATCATTTTCTATATCTCGGAATCTACTGAATATATTTTGATCGTTCTTTTTTTAATTTGTATGAAATTTTTCTGTACATTACAAATATGCAATTTTTCTAGACGTTTATTGATTAATAAACAGTCTAATTTGTTTAAACAATTTTTGAAAAGATAATTTTTTCCCAAAAATCCATGATTTTAATCATACTATCGTTATTAATCATAGAAAAAGTTAAGGTATACTTTAATAAATAAATTATCTTCAATAAATAATTGTCTAATAAAAATTATTTATTTATTAAAGTATACCTTAACTTTTTCTATGATCATTAATGATACTGTGATTAAAAAAATAGATTTTTGTTAAAAAATATTTTTTCAAGAACTGTTTAAACAAATTAGACTGTTTATTAATTAATAAATTTATAAACAAATTACATATTTGTAATGTACGTAGAAATTACATACAAATTAAAAAAAAAAGATCAAAATCCATTTAGATGATCCGGAGGTACAGAAAATTATATTCGTTTGAAATTGATTATTCGGTATTTTATCTTGGTGGATTTGTAGGTTCCCCCTAGTAATCGTTTGAACTACATTTTTGAAAAATCGTAGAGGGTGCTGTGAAGATACAATGTTTGTGCAAATTTTTTAAGAAAAAATACAAATCCCATTCTTTAAAATGGCATTAATGAGACTCCCTAATTATTATAAACAAATTATAATAATAGGATTTATTTAGCTTTTTAGCTATTACATTACAAATAAACATTTACATATATTTAAATAACTATAACTTAAAAACGAAAAATCAACTAATTCTTAAAATACAATTTTTTTAACCTACTTTTGAAGACTTTAACATTTGGTGAATCTTTTATGCTAGATGGTAGACTGTTATATATTCTTAGTCCTTCAACAAAAAGAGTTTTTTCCATGGCACTTGTATTGAACCTTTCAAAATGGTAATTATCAAATCTTAAATTATACTGACCTAACAAAAGTGAGTCGTCTAGTTTCAAAACCCGACAAATCCACTTTTTATGAATTTTGAGGTATACATGTCAAAAGATTTGTAATCTTGCCCTCTACAAGTTTATAGTAAATTTCCGATGCAAAACCCTCCTAATGTAATCTTAATTTGAATTTAAAATATTGGGTTGGTTTCAAAATCCAGCAAATCCAAGCACATGTTAAAATCAAATGCCAGCAAATCCGAGGCAACCAATCAGTCAGGTAAGAAAGTGACGTCAGTGAAAATGTTTGTTAGTGTTGTTAAAACCGCTAAAACGTTTGGTTGTAATAGAAGTTTGCCTTGCAAAATTTGTGTTTGAATAAAATCAAAATAGTTTTATAGCTAAAATTAGTTGTTAAAACGTTATAAAATCAAAATAGTTATGGAAAATTTCATGCGGCAGAGTCCAAAACCAGTAACTCCGGATAGGAGTCGAAACGTGTTTCACAGCCAGCTACTTGGAAAAGAACGGCTAAAAAAGATGAAAGCTAAACCAGAAGAGTTCATTGAAATTTTTAAAGACCATGGAACTCTCTATATCTTGGGTCAAGATGTGACAGTTTACGATTGGAAAAAGGATTGCCAAACTGCACTTAAACCTCCTGCACAGTGGCACTTTCGATTTAATATGAGCAAAAGATTTCTATTAAGACGTGGAAAAAGCAAAGTTGTAACTATTAGAGGGGAACAGTCTTATAAATGTGATCTAGGGGAATATAAGTCTGTATTTAAAAAAGGAAAATCCGTTAAAAGTATGTTCCAATCTACAGTTACAGGTGGTGTACGTCCTAAAAAAGAAAAACTTGAGGACGTAAAGAGCTTATTGGAAAAACATTGGGGAGAAAATTGGCAAAAACTTGAAACTCTAAAATACTTTGATGATATTTACAAAAAATATGATAATATTAAAGACAACGAGATTCCAGAGATAACCAACAATGACCATTTGTGTCAATCAGTTGATGAAGTTCCGGATTTAATAGTTTAATTTAATGTTTTTTGTCAAAATAAAACCAAATTCTATAATTAAACAACAATGTTTGTTTTTGTGTTTCACTAGATATAATTCAAACCCAACAAATCCGTAAGCAAAAATCAAAACTCGACAAGTCCATTTTTGTTTTTTAAATTTTATTTGAAATTACGTATTTCCAGAATAATTACAAATGGTTTTTAATTCAGAAACATATTTTTTAACTAATAAAAAAATATGAATACCCATAAGCTTAACTTTCATACCAAAACCGTTTTTTTGAGTTTCCCAACATTTGACCTCAGTGGATTTGTCGGGTTTTGATACTAGACGACTCAAGTGATCTTTTAATGACATAATTATTGAAGTATTGAGGAGCTTGCTTGTTAATAATTTTAAATATTAACACCAAACATGACTCAGTAATAAGCTGATTAACATCTAAAAAATTTAATGTTTCCAGCATAAAGTTTATAGAGGTATACTTGCTACATCCAAGGACAATTCTCATAGCTTTATTTTGAAGCAACTGCAAACGATATACCTGTTCATTTGAACATGAAATAAACAGTGACATACAATAATTAAAATGCGGAAATATTATTGTATTATACACAACCTTCCTAGACCATCGGGAAAGCCCTTTAGATATTCTAGAGAAGTAACCGATTTTTTTACCAATTTTTTTACACAGAAAATTTATATGTTTGGTAAAATTTAACTGTGGATCAAATAAAATTCCAAGATATTTAATTTCATCTACATAACTTATTATATCTTCACCTATTTTAATACTAAAATTTCCTTGATTAAATTTAGAACAATTTATCTTAGTACCCAAAATCATACACTTAGTTTTTTGAGCATTTAGTTTCAATTTATTTGCCATCAACCAATTATTAAGAATATCTAATTCATCATTTATTGTTTGAACTAAATTATTAAAATCTTGTCCAGAGACAGAAATTAATGTATCATCTGCAAACAGATTTACAAATGAATTTTTAAGATAGAGATGTAGATCATTTATATATAAAATACACAATAATGGTCCAAGAACGCTTCCTTGGGGAACTCCATATATAGTACCTATTTCGTCTGAAATATTATTATTTACTTTAGTTTTTTGACATCTACCGTTTAGATAATTTTCTAGCCATTTGAACACCACTCCAGTTATTCCATAATTTTTGCATTTCGTTAATAACATGTGCCTGTCTATTGTTTCAAACGCCCTTTTTAAATCTACAAAGACACTAATTACTATTTTACCGTCATCTATATCTTTCTTCCATGTGTTACATACTAACTGGCATGCAGTTTCAGTAGAGTGCCTACATCTAAAACCAGATTGATTTACAAACAGCAAATTATATTCATTTAAATAGTTAAATAAGTGATCATAAACTAATAATTCAATGATTTTTAGCTGTGAATTAAAAAAACATATGGCTAACTTTGTCCCAAATGCACACAGGCTAATTTTTTTCATTTGAAAGTTCGTGTTAAAATACTATCTTATCGAATGTATAAAAATATTGTTTCTGTGGACAACATTTTTAAAGTTATTCTAAATGTTTATAAACTGCAAAATTTAAAAAATTTGACATTAGGATTTTTGACTATATTAATTATTTTTTTATCTTTTTGAAGTGAAAACTTCTTTAGGGACGTTGTGCGATTTTTGGATAGGGGAAAAAGCATTGAATTCGCGGCCGTCATTGCGACCGTCATCGAGACCGTCATCGCGACCGTCATTGCGACTGTCATCGCTTATGCTATATATTATTTGTTTGTATATATAAATTGTACATAAGTATTTAAATTTAAAATAAATGTAAAACCTATTTTAGGATGGGGAAAAAAGATTTATTTCGCGACCGTCATCTCTTTGACGAAATCAGTTTTGTACGTATCTATATTATGTGTATCTATACATAAATTGTATAGAAGTATTTAAATTTAAAATAAATGTAAAACCTATTTTTCGATAGGGAAAAAGGATTTATTTCGCGACCGTCATCTCTTCGGCGAAATAAATTTTGTACGTATATGTATTGAAGTGAAAACTTCTTTATGGACGTTGTGAACTTTTTAGATGGGAAAAAGTATTAAATTGGGGACCGTCATCGTTTCGAAGAAATAAATTTTTGAAGTGAAAATTTCTTTAGGGACGTTGTGCACTTTTTAGATAGGGAAAAAGTATTTAATTAGCGAACGTCATCGCGACCGTCATCGCTTCGGCAAAATAAATTTTTAAAATGAAAACTTCTTTTGGGGACTGCACTTTTTAGATGGGGATGTGCACTTTTTAGATGGGAAAGAAGTATTGAATTAGCGACCGTCATCGCTTTGGCGAAAAAAATTTTTGAAGTGAAAACTTCTTTAGGGACGTTGTGCACTTTTTGGATGGGGAAAAATTATTAAATTTGGATGGGGAGAAATTAATAAATAAGTGACCGTCATCGCTTCGACGAAATAAACATTTGAAGTAAAAACTTCTTTAGGGACGTTGTGCTCTTTTTGGATGGAAAAAAGTATTAAATTATTGACCGTCATCCCGACCGTCATTGCTTCGATGAAATAAATTCGTGAAGTAAAAACTTCTTAAGGGACGTTGTGCACTTTTTGGATGGGGGAAAAGTATTGAATGATGGACCGTCATCGCTTCGACGAAATAAATATTTGAAGTGAAACTTCTTTAGGGACGTTGTGCACTTTTTCGAAGGAAAAAAGCATTAAATTAGCGACAGTCATCGCTTCAATGAAATAAATTTTTGAAGTGGAAACTTCTTGAGGAACGTTATGCACTTTTTGGATGGGGAAAAATATAAATTAGCGACCTTTATCGCTTCGACGAAATAAATTTTTGAAGTAAAAACTTATTTAGGGACGTTGTGCACTTTTTAGATGTAAAAAAGTATTAAATTAGCGACCGTCATCTCTTCGATAAAATCAATTTTTGAAGTGGAAACTTCTTGAGGGACGTTGTGCACTTTTTGGATAAGGAAAAATTATTAAAATAGCGACCGTCATCGCTTCGACGAAATAAATTTTTTAAGTGAAAACTTTTATAGGGACGTTGTGCACTTTTTGTATGGAAGAAAAGTATTGAATTAGGGCCGTAATCGCTTCGACGAAATAAATATTTGAAGTGAAACTTATTTAGGGACGTTGTGCACTTTTTCGATGTAAAAAGTATTAAATTAGCGACCATCATCGCTTCGACGAAATAAATATTTGAAGTGAAAACTTGTTGAGGGACGTTGTGCACTTTTCGGATGGGGAAAAAGTAGTAAATTAGCGACCGTTATCGCTTCGACGAAATAAATTTTTGAATTGAAAATTTCTTTAGGGACGTTGTGCACTTCTTGGATGGGGAAAAAGTATTGAATTTGCGACCGTCATCACTTCGCTGAAATAAGTTTTGTACATATATAAATTATGTGTATGTATACATAAATAGCAAAGGGCATACGCATCGCGTATATCGTATATGATATAGGTATAGCACTTCTTTTAGGATGAGGTAAAAGCATTGAGCTCGTAATTTATAATATACTATAAGAAGTTTTCACTTCTGTCGGCACTCCCACGAGTGCCTTTAATTATTTTTTTAATACATTCTCATTCTATCACTCTTCTACTTTCATTTGGCATACTCAGAATTGCCCTATCTTCATTATTATCTGTCTTATCTTATTGCAAAATAAAGGTATCTGGGATAAACAAATAGAATAACTCTTAAACTAATTAATGGATCGGTCTCAAATTTGAAAGTTTGTTAAGTACGCCAATACCCAACTTTGGGTGAAACACTAAAGTTCTAAGGTAGTTTTAGTAAAAGTTATTAATAAATAACGATTTTCACTTATTTTGCAGTTTGCGAAGCAACAAATTAACTTTTTAACTTTCAAAAATCAACATTTTGAAGGTTTTTTAATGTTCTAAAAAATTAAATTTTGTAATTTTATGTCAACTATTTAGCTTTTGAATGGAGTGCAAGAAATCTAAAAAATCGCGATTTTTGCACTAAATTGTTAATAATTAAAAAACGGACGCGAACTCTAGGCAGGAAACAGGTAGGTTTTCTTCCTATAGGTCTACAATAACTAAAAAAGTAGTCAGCTACCTGGATCTTTGAGTGTCCCGAGAAAATCCTTATTACTCTGGACTAAGACGAAGAGACGGTTTGGAAAGCAAAACCAAAGCGAACGTTCTCCAAGCTATAACAAAATTATTGTTTTGACAAAATTCGATAAGCCTCTCATTTATACGATTGCATTTACAGTAATTTCATTTATACGATTTTATTATAGTCGTGTTAGCTGTTTCACATACCACGAATGATTTTGCGACTTCTGTTTAAATTTATTATTAAATCATTATTATGATCATTATATAATAGCATTAATGTGGAATTTGGAAATTCGATAATATGGAGAGTCTCATTAAATGGGCTATAATAAATTTATCCTCCCATAAACCAGCTCGTTAAGCTCACACAGCAGAATAATGGATGAATATTTTTTATATTTTGAGAAAATTAATTAATATACCTACATACATAGATTAGTTGATGAAACGTTCATTACATCGGTATAATTTAATTTCAAATTTACCTTCGGCCAAACTTAAAAATACACATAGTTTCAAAAGTTATGCATCACCTAAAATTATGCTCTTTTTCAAAGTTGATTTTTTCATGAACAAATTAACTTATTATTTGCACAATTTATAAATTAACAAATTATTTTAGATATTTCATTGGTATTTGACTTTCCCCAAGTATACACTTGGGGAAGGGACTACTCAAACTTCTTTTTTGTAATTGATGGATTCGACCGTTACTTGATGGAAGTTCATTTTATCTACCAATAAAACACTGAAAACGTTTGTTTTCTATACTTCGACAAAATTTGTTACAACTAAGTGACTACAGCTGTTTCGGCAGAGTGCCTTTCTCAAGTGATTTATATTACTATGGGTTTGTCTTTTTAAAGTCTTTAACTGAAGAAGTTGAGGAGTAGGGAGCTGTTTGTCTCGAGATGGTCATTCAGAATTATATCTGTATTTTTCAGTTTATTAATTTCCATATATTCTAATAAAGATAGCTTAAGGCCTTTATTTTGAATATGCAGAATTTGAAACTGTTCATTAAAAGAATGATTATGATCTAGAAGGTGAAGTGCGTATGTAGAAGTGTCTGTTTTTCTATTGTTGAAAGCCTTTTTGTGTTCTGCTATCCGTTTGTCAAAGGTTCTGCCAGTTTGACCGATGTAAGTTTTCGGACAGTCACCACAAGTTAGTTTGTAAACACCACTCTGTAGTTGTTTTCTTTTTCGGCTCTTATTATTCTTAATATATTTGCTTAAGTTGTTGTTAATTCTGAAAGCTGGTGTTATTCCTTTCTTTTTTTATGTATCAGGCTATTTTTGTTGTTATCTTGCCAGTATATGTGATAGAGCAGAAGGTACTGGGTTCTTTCTGTGGTGGTGGATAGACTAATTTCAGGGCTTTCTTATGGAATTTTTGGTTTAAAATTTTGTTAATTGTTTGTTCTTAATAGCCATTATTTACTGCTATTTGTTTAATGATGTTCAGTTTAACTAAAATCTTTTAGACCATTATAGTACAAATCCGATCATTGCATCTGAAATTTTACACCTACTTAAAATTTGCATAAATCAAGACTATTTTGAAATCAATAATCAAATATACACAAACAACAGTGCAGGACTTATTATGGGTAATCCTCTAAGCCCATTGCTATCAGATATATTTATAAACCAGCTTGAAACAACAATTTCTAAACATACCGTATTTAAACAGTTCTTATATTGGTGGAGATACGTGGATAATATACTAGTATGCTTTACAGGAACTAACAGGCAACTTGACCAATTTCTATCATACATTAATTCACTTCATACTCGTAGTAACATTGAGTTCACAATAGAAACAGAACAGAATAAGTCCATAAACTTTCTAGGCGTAACAATTACCAGACTACACAACAAACATGAGTTCTCCGTATATCATAAACCTACCCATACTGACACAAATATACACAATTCATCATCCCATCCTACACAACACAAATTAGCAGCCTACCATAGCATAATACATAGACTGACAGAAATTCAATTGATTCCGTTGGCCGTTCAAAGATTTCAGAACTCAGTTCAGATGATTTCATGGATTACGCATGCGTTGTATTAACACGAAACGCTGTCATAATAGGTTTGTTCTAGCATCAGTTTCAAACGGTTTGAAACCATCAGCGAATAGTCGACCAGCACGAGTAGAGGGGATAGTACTGGTGACTGTATTATGTTCTCTCACTGACCAACTGTTTGCTGACGGTTTCTGACTAGTTTGACTGATTGCTAGAACAAACCTAATATAAATACATCATATTTTATTATATTAAGCCTAACGATAAACGATAACATTATTTTTGTTTTTATAATATTTATTTATAATTATTAAAATGACTATTTGACTATAAATACTTAAATCTAACTTTATTCAAAAACAGCATAAAAAAAGGTAGTTCAAAATGGCGACAGTTTTTTACCTTTTGCCATCTATTGGCATTTCTCGAAAACTGTAGAACGTGCACTGAAATGAACGTGCAATGAGAAATATATTCCAAGCAAAACCGAAGTTCACCGGTGAATCTGGTTCAACTGAACCATAGATTACCGCAGGTATGAGAAATCGACCCTAAGTCATCAGTTATAAGGATTATGTCATCTGCAAAACGAAGATGGTATAACTTTTCTCCATTGTGATCCCTTTATTGTCCCAGTTGAGCATCTAAAGGCATATTCCAGAACAGTTATGAATAGTTTCGGCGAGAGGGTGTCGCCTTGTCTTACGCCGCGTTCTATGCTTATTTGTTTGGTTTTATCATGTATCTTAACACTCATTGTTGCCTCTTTATAAATATTATATATGAGTGTACTACATATAACGAGATTCAATAAGGCATTCATTTAGAGCTTCTGAAATGCTATCTAGCTCTATCGTGTCAAAAGCTTTATGAAAATCCACGAATGCTAGGCCAAGGGGCTTATTATATTCTATTGACTTTTCAATTCATAATTTTACTGCCTGCAGATGGTCGTTTGTTCCAAGGTTGGTTTATTATTTTCTTTGAAACCGCTTCCCTCAGATTATTATGATTTTGCCTTTGGCTCTCATATAGTTCCAAATAAAATTCTTCGACGATATTTAGTAAATCTCCTCCGTTTGATGTAATTTCGCCCTTTTTATTTTTCAATTGATGAGTTTCGCATTTTCCGTTGTTCAATTTCCTTATTCGTAAAACTTTCAAACTTTTGTTTTCTTCTATGGTTTTCTTGATGCCTTGAGTTTTAAATTTCCTTAGGCCTTTTCTCATTTCCTTTAACACTTTCTTGTTGATGTCTGTTAACGCACGTTTTTCAGAATTTTCGCTTCCTTTCATTTTACTTCGAGTTTTGATTAGTTCTGTAGTTTCTGGGCTTACTTTTTCATCTTTCTTCTTTTTTGGTCAGGTTTTTCGTTGACTTTCTTCAATGGCTCTAATTATGTTTTCATTTAAGTTATTTATACTTTCATCTGAAGTTGTATTTAGGAACAAAATGATATTTTTAGGAACAAAAAAGACGGTTTATTCTTTAATATGTGTTTTAACTAAAACAAACGTATGAGACACCCTCTAAGTAGGTAGGAAATGGTACAAAGGTGGAATGTTGTAGTCTCATATTTTGTGAACATTTTATGTATACATAATATGCAAAATATGTGCAATGTACCTCTTGCTATTTAAAGAGCCTTCACGTATACACCAAATTCGTATTTACTCCCAAGGAAATTCCACTCCAAATCATCACAAAGCCTCCATTAAACAATCTGGTCTCTCTTGTGTTGCGCTGTGCATATCACTCACTTGGTCGACAAATAACTCTTAAGGTGTTGACCAGAATTGTTAACGTTATGTGTCTTTCTGTGTTTAAAGTTTTGTTAACTGTTTTTTGAAGTGAAAACTTCTTTAGGGACGTTGTGCGATTTTTGGATAGGGGAAAAAGCATTGAATTCGCGACCGTCATTGCAACCGTCATCGCGACCGTCATCGCTTATGCTATATATTATTTGTATGTATATATACAAATTGTATAGAAATATTTAAATTTAGAATAAATGTAAAACTTATTTTAGGATGGGCAAAAAGGATTTATTTCGCGACCGTCATCTCTTTGGCGAAATAAATTTTGTACGTAGATGTATTGAAGTGAAAACTTCTTTAGGAACGTTGTGCACTTTTTGGATGGGAAGAAGTATTCAATTGGCGACCGTCATCGCGACCATCATCGCTTCGCAGAAATACATTTTTGAAGTGAAAACTTCTTGAGGGTCGTTGTGCACTTTTTGGATGGGGAAAAGTATTCAATTAGCGACCGTCATCGCTTCGACGAAATAAATTTTTGAAGCGAAAATTTCTTTAGGGACGTTGTGCATATTTTAGATGTGGAAGAAATATTGAATTTGCGACCGTCATCGCTTCGGCGAAATAAATTTTTAATGTAGAAACTTCTTTTGGGGACGTTGTGCACTTTTTAGATGGGAAAAAAATATTGAATTAGCGGCCGTCACCGCGACCGTCATCGCTTCAACGAAATAAATTTTTGAAGTGAAAACTTCTTGAGGGACGTTGTTCACTTTTTGGATGGGAAAAAGTATTAAATTAGCAACCGTCATCGCTTCGACGGAATAAATATTTGAAGTAAAAACTTCTTGAGGGACGTTGTGCACTTTTTGGATGGGGAAAAATATTAAATTAACGACCGTCATCGTTTCGACGAAATAAATTTTTGGAGTGAAAATTTCTTTAGGGACGTTATGCACTTTTTGGATGCGAGAAAGTATTAAATTAGCTACCGTCATCGCGACCATCATCGCTTCAACGAAATAAATATTTGAAGTGAAAACTTCTTGAGGGACGTTGTGCACTTTTTGGATGGGGAAAAAGTATTAAATTAGCGACCGTCATCGCTTCGATGAAATAAATTTTTGAATTGAAAATTTGTTTAGGGACGTTGTGAACTTCTTGGATGGGGAAAAAGTATTGAATTTGCGACCGTCATCACTTCGCTGAAATAAATTTTGTACGCGTATAAATTATGTGTATGAATATATAAATAGCATAGGGCATACGCATCGCGTATATGATATAGGTAGAGCACTTCTTTTTGGATGGGGAAAAAGCATTGAGCTCGTAATTTATATACTATAAGAAGTTTTCACTTCTGTCGGCACTCCCACGAGTGCCTTCAATTTTTTTTATTAGTAATTTAGTTTTGTTTTCAGTGAAAACACTTCATGTTAAAGAATAAAACCGTCTATTTTCTTTGTTTCTAAAGATATCAGGAACATTTAAAAAACAAAATATTCACAAAACGTAAGACTACATAGACGAGGGCATTTAGCACAAAATAAATAAATTTTTAAATACAGCACATAGAGACTTGCAGTTTTTTGCGTTATGTTCAGGATGACGCCAGGAAAAAGTCTACTATTCAAAAATGGGTGGAAATGCATAATTGCACTGTAAAGTGCATAAAATGCATCCAAAACAGCATCAATATAAAAATAAAGTCAAAATCACTATACTAAGGAACAAAATTTATTATTTGGAGGGTTTTTGGGGGCACTGCATACGATTACGCCATCAGAACTGATCCCCGGATCACCTGATCCCCAAGGTCACGGCAAGAGACGTCATCTTCTGGAGTTTCGATGGTTTTCGGCATTAAATCGATGCAAACGGATTACTCACGGGTTTTAGGTGTCACTAAGTATTAATATGCCATCAGAATTGACCTCCGGAGTACCTGGTGCCCAGGGTCGCCACTAATACACGCCATCTTCTGGAGTTTCGATGGATTTCGGCACTAAATTAATGCAACTTGACTATTCGGGGGGTTTTTGAGGTGTTAAACACGAATATGCTATCAGAATAGACCTCTGGATCACCTAGTGCCCAAGATCACTGCAAGGGACGTCATATTCTGGACTTTCGAGGGCTTTCGGTATTAAACTGGTGCAAACGGATTACTCAGGGGTTTTTGAGGTCGCCAAACACGAATATGCCATCAGAATAGACCACCGGATTACCTGGTGCCCAAGGTCACAGCAAGGGATGTCATCTTCTGGAGTTTCGAGTGCTTTCGGTATTAAATTGATGCAAACGGTTTACTTACGGGTTTCTGGGGTCGCTAAACACGAATATGCCATCAGAATTGAATTCCGGAGTATCTGGTGCCCAGGATCGCTACTAAGGCACGTAATCTTCTGGAGTTTCGAGTGTTTTCGGCATTAAATTGATGTAAACGGATTACTCACGGGTTTTTTGGGGTCGGTAAACACGAATATGATATCAGAACTGAACTCAGGAGTACCTGGTGCCCAGGGTCGCTACTAGGGCACGTCATCTTCTGGGACTTACTAATTTAGTACTGAAAACTATCGAAACTACAGAAGATAAATTGCCTTAGGCACCAGTTGCTCCGGTGTCTGTTCTGATGGCGTATTTATGTTCAGAAACCCCAAAAACCCATAAGTAATCCATTTGAATCAATCAAGAAATTTTTCGAAACACCAGAAGATGCCGTCCTTTGCAGTGACCCTGGGCACCAGGTGCTCGGTAGGTCTGTTCTAATGGCATATTCGTGTTTAGCGACCTCAAACACTCCCCGAGTAATCCATTTGCATCCATTTTATGCCGAAAACCCTCGAAACTTTAGAAGATGAAGTGCCCTAGTAGCGATTCTGGTCACCAGATACTCCGGAGTTCAATTGTGATATCATATTCGAGATTAGAAACCCAAAACAAGTAAGTAATCCATTTGCATCAAATTAATACCGAAAGCCCTCGAAACTCCAGAAGGTGACGTCCCTCGCAGTGACCTTTTTGCACCAGGTGATGTAGAGGTCTGTTCTGATGGCATATTCGTGTTTAACGACTGAAAAACCTCCGAGTAATCCATTTTTATCAATTTAATGCCGAAATCTCTCAAACTCCAGAAGAGGACGCCCCTTGCTGTGAGCTAAGGCTCCAGGTGCACAATGAGTCGGTGTTGATGGCATATTCGTATTTAGCGACCTCAAGAACCCGTAAGTTTGATATTAAGTTTGATATTTGCATTAATTTGATACCGAAAGCCCTCGAAACTCCAGAAGATGTCGTCCCTTACAGTGGCCTTGGGCACCACGTGATCCTAAGGTCTATTCTGATGGCATCTTCGCGTTTAACCACCTCAAAAACCCCCCGAGTATTCCAGTTACATCAATTTAGTGCCGAAATCCCTCGAAACTCCAGGAGACGACGTGCCTTAGTAGCCACCCTGGGCACCAGGTACTCAGGAGGTCAATTTTGATATCATATTCGTATTTAGCAACCCCTAAAACCTCCGACTAATCCAATTGCATCGATTTAATGCCGAAAACCATCGAAACTCCAGAAGATGACGTCTCTTGCCGTGACCTTGGGGATCAGGTGATCCGGGGATCAGTTCTGATGGCGTAATCGTATGCAGTGACCCCAAAAACCCTCCAAACAATAAATTTTGTTGCTTAGTACACTGATTTTGACTTTATTTTTATATTTATGCAATTTTGGATGCATTTTATGCACTTTACAGTGCAATTATGCATTTCCACCCATTTTTTGAATAGTAGACTTTTTTCCTGACGTCATCCTGAACATAGTTCAAAATACTGCAAGTCTCTAGGTACTGTATTTAAAAATTTATTTATTCGGGTGTTTTTAGTGCTAAATGTCCTAGTCTAACAATACGATTTCGATGTACTACTTATACCTTGTCCTCCCTACGGGGTGTCTCAAATTTGGCATAAGGAAAACATTTCTTTTCTTCCACCCGGTGTAAGTTCAAAAAATAAGCTTGAGTAAATCTTTGCTCAAATGTGTAAATAGCAAAGAAAAATCTAAAATAATAAAAAAATAGCGAAATCCGTTAATCTGTTCACGAAAAAATCAAGTATGAAAATGAGCATAATTTTAGGTGATGCATAACTTTTGAAACTATGTGTATTATATTCTAATTTCAATAAATAAATATTTTTGAAAGGTATAATGTACTGTTTCTCTGTATAAATCCATTACATTGGATTTTCATGCTTATTCGTTTGGCAATAATCTGGATTTGGAATGGACTATAATATTTTTTTCTAATAAAACAGCAATCTATGCACTCAGATGCATAATAAATTTTCGTTTAAAATTTTAACAAGTTTTGATATTAAATAACTATTTATAGGTCATCTAACAATAAAACACTGAATACTTTTGTTTTCAATACTTGCACAAAATTTATTACAAGTAAATGTCACTACAACAGTTTCGGCAGAGTGCCTTTCTCAAGTGATATACCTAAGATTGGTCATAAATTATACCACACATTCTGGGGTCAAAAATAGTTCGATTGAACCTAGCTTACCTTAGTACAAATGTGCTCATAAAAAAAGTTACAGCCCTTTGAAGTTACAAAATGAAAATCGATTTTTTTCAATATATCGAAAACTGTTAGAGATATTTTATTGAAAATGGACACGTATCATTCTTATGGCAGGAACATCTTAAAACAAAATTATAATGAAATTTGTCCACCCTATAAAAATTTTATGGGGGTTTTGTTCCCTTAAACCCCCCCCCCCCCCCAACCTTTTGTGTACGTTCCAATTAATTCATTATTGTGGTACCATTAGTTAAACACAACATTTTTAAAACTTTTTTGCCTCTTAGTATTTTTTCGATAAGCAAGTTTTTATCGAGATGCAACTTCTTTTTTAATATGTTTACATAAAAATTTTATGGGGGTTTTGTTCCTTTAACCCCCCCCCCAAAAATGTTTGTGTACGTTCCAATTAAACTGATTGCGGTACTATTAGTTAAACACAGTGTTTTTAAAACTTTTTTGCCTCTTATTCTTTTTTTGATAACTCACCTTTTATCGAGATGTGGCTTCTTTTTCAAAATGTACCTAAAAATATAAATTATAAATAAATTTTCAGATTATTAACAGGTTTCTATAATCGTACTTAACCATATACAAATATGTGGTGGATTCGACAAATATTCAAAATATCTCGATAAACACTGGCTTATCGAAAAAGTACTAAGAGGCAAAAAGTTTTAAAAACATTGTGTTTAACTAATGGTTAGGCCGGGCCGAAAAAGGGCAAAAAAAAATTTTTTGGGAAATATGAAACGGGCTAGTAAAAAAAAGTTGTGTATTGTAGTCCTAATACTGTGTACCAAACATAGGCGGAATTAAATTATTTTTGACCGGGCCCCCCGGGGCCTAAAAAATATTATTTTTTTTTGCTTTATTTTTTGGGTGAGCTGGTGTCTAAAATATTAATATCGATGCTACTATCTCGTTAAAACATTTTCATCATGATCTAAAAAATTTAACCGGCCCCCAGGACTAAAAATATAAAAGAGGGGTAAGCAATGCATATTTATTTACTGTTTTTGCGCTGCGAAATATATTTATATACTTTCAAATATCGGCTAATTCTTTCTGGCATCAAGCTTAGCTCGGATGTAACCATCTCTAGATTCTTCACCACACACTTTTATTGACGCATCAGTAATTATCTTCACACAGCTCTCCACCGCTTGAGTATGGCAAGGAAAATTGTCAAACTTTGGAACTTGTTTCTCCATGTCCCACAATTCCTCGTCGGTCAAATTCTCTATTAGAGGAGGACCTGTTGCAGTACTATTCATCCAGTCTATGAGGTATATTTAATCTTCTGCATCGAAATTGATTTAGGGATTTGGGATACTATGAAAACTCAATTTTTATACCAGCCTTCCTACATTTTAAAATTTTTCTGACAGCAACCTCTCTAATACGTTGACGTGAATCTGTTAATATACAAATTTGAACGATTTCCGTGTGCGCAAATTAAGCATTGTCTTGAATAACTTTATCGATAATTGATGAGACAGTATTCAGAAAATATCTCAAAGCCTGCATTAATTTCCATAGATGCCTGGCACCATATTCCAATCTTGGATCATTTTCATTTGCAAGACGCAGGACAGCTTCTATGGGTTTAAATTTAATAACAGGCATTTTTTCGCAATTGGGAAGAAGGGATCCAATCGGCTCAGAATATGAATAGAGACCTTTTGAGTGATCATCTAGTTTTTGCAGAAAATATCGCAAGGGAAGTTTATTAGCGTGCTACGGGGTTACACTCCACTGGAATGGTTTATTTACTCTCCTTTGTATAATTCGAATTATTCCATCTTTCAGCCCGTATTGACATTTGTACCATCACATCTAGACCAGGGCGCATCTGTAAAAATATTAGTACATTTGGACGTTGAGAGGTGACTCAAATTTTGTTGCAGAAATTGCTTGAAAATAACTCAAATAATAATATTTGAGTTATCCTCCCTCTCAAAAAGGTCCGGAACATTGTTTAAATAATCAAAATGTCAAAAAATGAAGGAAAATTTCGATTTTTTTCTTCGTTTTTTGATTATAACTTTAAAAGTATTCATTTCCGAGAAAACTTGTACTAACATAAAAGTTGCGTAATTAAATTTCCAACAATATAGAATTGGTTAAAAATTTAAAAAATAGTCACCCTTGTTGCAAAATAGCAATTATTGCGAAAAAACCATACAAAAACAAGTATTTGCATTTTACGTTTTTCAACCATTTATACTACACTTAGGACCTTCATATTTCATTCACAGAAACTTTATGATACAGTAAAACAATACTGTAAATTTAATTAAGATTGGTTAAATAGATTTTGCAAAATAAATTTTGCAATCTAGCTTTCGCAAAAAAAATTCCATTTTTTCAAAATGTTACAGGACTGAAAATAAGGCAGATAGCAGGTTGAAATTTTTTTTGCTGATAGAAGTGTACTGTACCTTTCATTTGCAATTTGCAAAACTAAAATCGATTAACTACCACGGCGTCAGGAATTTTTTAAAATAAACATTAATTATTGGTGCTACGCGCAGGACAGCGGATAGTTTGCTCTGATTGGGCATTCCAATGACCTTTGATAATGATTGACACATTTTAATTTTTATTATATTTCGATATAAATAAATAAATTTGTTTATTGCAAAATAAAAACACATACTCTATCCTTTGAAATAACACTATTTTAGCAAAAACTTTTTTGTTGATATATTTTAACTTAGAGAATAAAAGTTTATTATTTTTAAACATATGCAATTGTTTAAACCATATTTCACAAACAATAATAAAATTAGTTTGATTTTTGTGGAATTAAAATATTAAAATACAACAAAATATATATATATATATATATATAGTTTAGCTCTCCAGGCCTAGAAGGCCCATGGCTTGGTTTACTATTCCTTTCCAATCTCTCCTATTTGCTGCTTTATTTTTCCAATTTGTGATTTTCAGTTCTTCTATGTCTTTTTCAACATCTTTCTTCCATCTGGTTTTCGGTCTACCTTTCTTCTTCCTTCCTCCTATTCCTCCCGTTAGTATTTTTTTGGGAAGTCTCGTGTTTGGCATCCTTTGGATATGTCCCAACCATCTCAGTCTTTGTGATTTTACGATCCCTACTATGTTTGGTTCACCATACATCCTCTCCAATTCCACATTTGGTCTTCTTATCCACATTCCATTCCATATCTTTCCGCCAAATATTTTTCTTAGGACTTTTCTTTCCCATACTTTAAGCATGACTTGCTCGGATTTGTTCATCGTCCATGTTTCACTGGCATACAAGACTATAGGTCTTATCACTGTCTTGTATATTCTTATCTTAGCCCCTCTAGATATGTTCTTATTTCTCAATAAGTTGTTTAGAGCAAAGATACAACGATTGCCAGCCATAATTCTCGCTTGGATTTCTTCTTTTATATTTGGTCTCCTAGTGAATGTCGCTCCTAGATATTGGAATCTCTCTACTTCCTCGAATTTATATATTTTTGCCTCTGTGTTTATTGTCAGGTATTGTCCTTGTGTGTATTCTCGTTCTGTCCATTCCATATATTTAGTCTTTTCTTCGTTTATGTATATCCCTTTCTTTCTTCCTATCGCCTCTAGTCTTTTTAGTATTTCTTTTAATTCTTGTTTGCTTCTGGCTATCATTACTATGTCATCAGCGAATGCCAAGCATTGGTGTTTTCGTTGGTATACAAGTCCTGTCCTGTTAATTTCGGCTTCTCTGATGACTATTTCAAGAAGGATACTAAACAACAGTGATGACAGTGGGTCTCCTTGTCGTACCCCTTCACCGACCCTAAACTTATCTGTTTCCTTTCCATTTATTTTAACCCTGTTCTCTGTTTCTCTGAGTGTAACTTTTACCATCTTTATTAATTTTTTACTAATTCCAATTTCACATAGTGCTTTGTATATTTCTTTTCGTTTAACTCTGTCAAAAGCTTGTTTAAAGTCAATGAATAGGGCCATTGTAGATTTTCCGTATTCGTAGCTTTCCGCTTGTATCTCACGCAGCAGGAAAATTTGATCCACCGTGCTGCGTCCTCTTCTGAATCCACATTGATATTCTCCTATGTCATTATCTATCTTTTGTGTTATCTTGTCTTTTATATGTACTGCAAGTATTTTATATGCAACGTTTAGTAGGGCTACTCCCCTGTAATTATGGCATAAACTTTTGTCGCCTTTTTTGTGAATTGGACACAGTGTGGCTTCAGTCCATTCTTTTGGTATGTGTTCTTGTTCCCAAATTTCTTTTATCAGCTTTTCCAAATGCTTAATTAGTACTGGTCCTCCATATTTAAACATTTCAGCTGTTATTTCATCCTTACCTGGGCTCTTGTTTTTCTTTAGTTTTTCTATTATTTCTTTTATTTCTTTTTCATTAGGCGGTCTTTCCTGTATTTCTTCTTGATCAATATTTTCATTCGGTCCTTCTTCTTCTTCTTCTGCATATTCTGTTGTGGGAATTTCATTTAGAAGCTCTTCGAAGTATTCTCTCCATCTGCTCAGTATTTCTTCGTCGCTTACTAAATTCCTTCCATTTTTGCTTTTGTAGTGTACAGGTTTTCTTTGGAACCCCTTTTTCTCATTTTTTACTCCTTGATATAAGTTCCTGACTTCTCCATTTTTATAGTTTTCTTCTATGCATTTCAATTTATCTTCGTTGTACTTTCTTTTCTTTGCTCTTATGATTCTTTTAGTTCGTTTTCTTTGTTCGTTGTATTGTATCTCCATCTCTGGTGTTTTCACTTGCATCATTTTGAGTCTTAACTTATTTCTTTCATCCAGTTCTATTTTACATTCTTCATCAAACCATTCTTTGAATCCATCTTTTATATTTCTATTACTGACTTGCGCTGCTTTGGTCATACATACTTTTATTTGCGTCCATTTTTGTTCGATGTTTTCATTTTTTGCAATATTTTCCAGTTCTCTAGTGACTAGTCTTTCATATTTACTTTGTTCTTCTTCTGACAGTAGTCTAATAGGTTTAGTTACTTTGTACCTTTTTTTCTGTTGATTTCTAAGAACTGGTATAACCTGTTTAAGTTGTATTCCGACTATAAAGTGATCTGTGTCTGCATCCGGTCCTCTATATGTTCTTATGTTCTTTATACATTTTTCCATGTCTTTTTCGATGAGCACATGATCTATTTGATTTATGGTTTTTCCATCTGGTGATCTCCATGTTCCTTGATATATTCTTTTGTGTTGAAAGTACGTGCTCATAACGATCATGTTTTTTTCTTTTGCAAAATCTATTAAGAGGTGACCATTTTCATTCGTTGTTTCATGCAGACTATATTTTCCTATGGTGGGTGTGTATATTTCTTCTTTTCCTATTTTGGCATTAGCATCACCTAGTACTATTTTTATATCGTATTTGGGAATATTTTCGAATACTGTATCTATTTGACTGTAGAAGTCTTCCTTTATCTCTATGTTTTTCTCTTCAGTCGGTGCATGTATGTTTATAAATGTTATTTTTTGGTATTTTCCTCTTATTCTTAGTATGCATATTCTCTCTGAAATTGGTTTAAAGTCAACGATTAGATCTTTCAGCTTTTTGTTTACTACAAATCCTGTGCCTAACATTCTATTTTCGCCTCCGCTATTGAAAAATAAATAGTCATTTATTTCCATTGAGTTTTGGCCTAGTTGTTTCGTTTCTTGTAGTGCTACTATTTCGAATTTATATTTTTTACATTCATCTACTAGGTGTTTCAGTTTTCCTTCTTCGTATGTTCCTCTTACATTCCATGTTCCTACTAATATATGTTCTTTTATGGGCTGCTTTTCATTAATAATCTGTACATTTTGTCTATTTCGTGTACCTGTACTTTGCCATGTCGTCTCCGTTATTTCAGTCTGCTTTCGTTGTATTGCTAGTTTTTTGGTTGTATATTTTTCTCTTTTATGAGTTGTTGTTGGCTGTTATTCCATGTCCATATTTCACCATTAATGATTAGCTTCTGGTATCCTATTTTTACATTTTTTCCATTATGCCTCTCTACCATAGCCTTGCTTCTAATTTCTTTCTGAATAATTCTTTCTTCTTTTGACATATCATCATTAATATAGATTCTTTCGTCCTTTTTGGTTTTTAATTTACTTTTATTTTTCATTACTTCTATTTTGTTTTTCACGCTGTTGAGTTCCACTATGACAGTATTTTCTCCTATTTTCCTTGCTCCATTTACATCTACTGAAACTTGTAGCTCTTTTTCCATAAAATTCTCCATAGCCCCTCGTAAAACTTTCTGATCATTTGTATCAATTTTTATTCCTTGTATTATTACATTTTTTCTCTTTCTTTCTCTTTCCAATTTCTCTATTTTTTCATTTGCTATACTAATTTCTTTTTCTAATTGACCTATTTGATTTATAGCTTTTTCGTTTGTTTCTCGCAGCTTTTTTATTTCATCTTTGTAGCCGCTTTGTTGATCTTTCAGTTCTTTAATTTCATTCTTTAGTTGTGTGATTTCGTCTCCAGATCTATATTGTTCTTTTTTTATGTCTTTTATATCCATTGCTAATTCCCTCATCATTTTCATCATTTGTTCCATTCCACTTATGTTATCTTCATCTGTTTTTTGTGATGTTCTAGCTGTTATTTTTGATTTTTTGCTGGGATGTTCCTCCTCTTCCCTTCTCCTTTTCATTTCATCATCTAATTCGCTATCTGAACTCATTGTTCTTAATTCCTAGTTATTTTTCGTGCTAGAGTTATTAGTCAATGCGTCACGGGTGAAGTTTCGTGGAGAACTCTACTCACAGTTCAAATTCCCACCCGCACCCGCGCTAGCCGTTACTAATTTTCCAGCACTTTTATTCCTAGGTAAAATCAAAATCAAAATCCGGCCCTGGTTATCTGTTTATAATAAAATTAATTATATTATAATAAAGTTTTCTACTTACAGCTGATTCTGTTTATTAATATGCTTTATTTTCCTGTAGAAATACACCATTCACAATATTGTTTTGTTTCCACCTACTGCAAAACCTGCTTTGTTTATATTCGATATCACACAAGTTTTTATCACTTTACACAAGAATTTAATTCCTTATCGTTGGAATTACTTTTTTCCGATTTTTTCACTGTATAATTAGTTAACTAATTAGGTTGTTTATTTATGTACCTACATATATTGGTTTATAGTTACACTGCACTTTTGTATAACACAATTGTTTTATTGCTATATCTGCCCGAGAATCGAGTTAAGATACGAGCTAAACACGTGTGTTCTATTCGCTGGTCAGCGACCGAATCCAACAAAATATAGAGTAAGAAAATAATATATTAGATAAAGTTTGGAAGAAATTTTAATGGAAATCAACTTGTGTGAATTCTACACCGCTGTCCTGCGCGTAGCACCAAAAATTAATGTTTATTTAAAAAATTTCCTGACGCCGTCTTAATTAATCGATTTTAATTTTGCAAATTGCAAAGGAAAGGTACGGTTCACTTCTATAAGCAAAAAAAATTCAACTTGCTATCTGCTTTATTTTCAGTCCTGCAACATTTAAAAAAAATTATTTTTTTTTGCGAAAGCTGGACTGCAAAATTTATTTTGTAAAATCTATTAAACCGACCTTAATAAAATTTACAGTGCTGTTTTACTATATCATAAAGTTTTTCTGGGTAAAATATGAAGGTCCTAAGTGTAGCATAAACGGCAGAAAAACGTAAAATGCGAATACTTGTTTTTGTATGTTTTTTTTTCGCAATTATTGCTATTTTGCAACAAGGGTGACTATTTTTTAAATTTTCAACCAATTCTATATTGTAGGAAATTTAATTACGCAACTTTTATGTCAGTACAACTTTTCTCAGAAATGAATAGTTTTAAAGTTATAATCAAAAAACCAATAAAAAAATCGAATTTTTCCTTTCATATTTTGACATTTTGATTATTTAAACAATGTTCCGGACCATTTTGAGTGGGAGGATAACTTAAATATTATTATTTGAGCTATTTTCAAGCAATTTCTCCAAAAAAATTTGAGTCACCTCTCAACGTCCATCTCAAAACAGATCCGCCCTGGACTAATCCCATAACACTTAATTTGCTTAGATCTATATTATGGCTTTGTAAGTAGTCTAATATTCCTTCGACAATATTTATGACACGAGACCGGCTAAGAGATAAGTACCCAAAATATAAACTACCGGGTCCTTCAATTAAAGCTATATGGTTTTCAGTTTTCATAATTCATCTCGCGTTTCCGAAGACCATGGTTTAATCTTTTCTTTCATCAAAGTATAGCCCTTCAATTGACTCGTTTAAATTTTTGTCGTCTGTTGCCGTCTGCCGATGACCAGCGCTGTATTGTCTTTGGAAATTTAGTTTAAATCCTCTAAAACGGCATTTAAAAGCTTAAGTATTTTTTCCTGTCGACTGTATTATCTTTCTTTCGCTTAACAATAGAATATGACAATAAAAGCTTTTTTAATAGCCCCAAACGTTTTTTTTTTAACCAAATAAAAATTCTTTAAGGGCAGGGGGGCCCGGTTAATTACTTTTAAAACCGGCCAAATTTGGTATAGAATTATATAAATACTAGTTCCAACTTTTGGCAACTAGCGGCGTAGAAAAATTAAAAGAAAGTTTTTTCGGCCCGGCCTACTAATGGTGCCACAATAATAATTTAATTGGAACGTACACAAAAGTTTGGGGGGATTTAAGGGAACAAAACCCTCATAAAATTTTTATGGGGTGCACAAATTTCACTTTAATTTTTTTTTACGATGTTGCTGCCGTAAGAATGCCACATGTCCATTTTCAATAAAAAATCTCCAAGAGTTTTCGATATATTATGAAAATAAAACGATTTTCATTTTGTAATTTCAAAGGGTTGTAACTTTTTTTGTGTGTACTATTGTATATAGGTAAGTCAGGTTCAATCAACCTATTTTTGACCCCAGAATCTGTGGTATAATTTATGACCAATATTTTCGAGACACCCTGTATTTTACTGTGTCTGCACTTTAAAGACTCTAACTGAATAGGTTGAGGAGTGGGGAGCTGTTTGTCTCAAATTGATCATTAGAATTGTATCTGTATTTTTTAATTTATTAATGTCCATAGATTGTAATAAAGATAGCTTAAGGCCTTCATTTTGAATATGAAGAATTTGAAACTGTTCATTAAAATGATTATGATCTAGAAAGTGAAGTGCGTAAGTAGAATCTGTTTCTCTATTATTAAAAGCCCTTTTGTGTTCTGCTATACGTTTTACAAAGGTTCTGCCAGTCTGACCGATGTAAGATTTTGGACAGTCGCCACATGCCAGTTACGCCACATACACCATTCTCTAATTGCTTTCTCTTTAGGCTCTTATTGTTCTTAATGTATGTGGCTAAGTTGTTATTTGTTCTGAAAGCTAGTGTTATTCCTTTCTTTTTTAGGTAATTGGCTATTTTTGTTGATATCTTGCCTGTATATGTGATAGAGCAGAAGGTACTGGGTTTCTTTTGTGTGTGGTGGTGGAAAGACTAATTTCTTATGCAGGTTTTGATTAAAATTTTTGGTAATTGTTTGTTTGTTGTACTCATTGTTAACTGTTATTTGCTTAATGATGTTCAGTTTTTTTTTTGAAAAATGGCTTAGGCAGAGCCAATTAGCCAGACTTTGTGCCATTGTGATTGATTGCAGATTCATAGTCATAAATTTCTTATTTCATAACATAAGTAGATACATACTACAATATTATTTTTAGATACATAGGTACATTGTGTTGTTTTTTTTTATTTTGTTTTTTTTAATTATGTTACTGTGTTTTTTTACTTTCTTTTTTTTTATTTTTCTTTTCTTTTTTTATTTTTGTTTCATTTTTTTTATTTATTTTTTTTTGTTATTATTTTACTATGTGTTTTTTATATATTTTTTCTTTTTAATTTTTTCAAACCACATTAAAAAATTATGCCTAGTTAGTAGGTACATAATATTACATTTACAACTTGTATTTACATAATTTAACATGTTTATAAATGAGATGAAGAATTTCCATATCATTTGTAAATATTAAAGTATTAGGGACCTTGGGAAAAAACATTTTAAATCTTTTAATTCCTTATAAAGGTCGTTTATATTATTTATTTGTAAATGACATTCTAATATGACATATGTGTTAGATCTCCGATTTTGCCACAAGTACAATTAGGAGTATCTGACAAGCCGATTCTATGCATGTAAGATGGCGTAAGAGCATGATTGACTCTCAGAAGCATGGTCTTTAGAAAATGTCTATTATATTCTGTGTAAAACCATCTTCTTGAGAATATCCTAGGGTTACAATGAGCAAAATTTGAGCCAGTATTACATTCTCGGTAATACATTTGCCAATTATTTTTAAGTTTTTTTCTGATAAAAGTATCGATATCTGAAGCTGGAATTAAATTTTTGTTTATTTTTTCTCCGATCATATAAGCTGATTTAGCAAAATTGTCAACTATTTCATTGCCTTTGATTCCCGAATGGCCCTTAATCCAAGCAATTGTTACATTTACTCCCAATTGTATTGTTTCAAACAGAGTTTTAAGAATATTCAATTCAATGTGGTTTATATGTTTGACTGTTTGAATGTTACTCAATCTGTCTACCACGCTTTTACTGTCAGTAAATATAACATAATTACTAGTTGGATTCAGTAATACATACTGAACAGCAAACATTACTCCTATCATTTCTGCTGTGTATATTGAGCATTCAATAGGTAGGCTATATTGATGATGGTAATTTTTATTTTCGTAAAACACTGCACAGCCCGTTCGATTTGCGTCTTTTGACCCATCGGTAAATATGTACTGAAAATTTGACCATTTTTCTTTAACCCTCCGTTAGTCGCTATCGGTGTCACACACCGACGACAGAATTATTCATTCGGGATTTACAAAATAACTGGTTTTTTCTATCGCCACTTTCTGTACCTCTTCCTATCAACTAACCTCGTGTTAGTATACATTCTTACCTACTTGGGTACAGTTGTGCGAGTTTTATAGCTATTTTGGGTGCAAGACTCCCTAGCGACTAACGGTGTGGTTATTACTTTATTGGCATAACTTGCAGTTCAGGTGAAGATTTAGCATCTTATTGCATTTTATCGGTAAGTTTTGGTCAAATCTTATTTATAGATGTCCTTTGAAGCCGAACAAAATCGTTTGTTGGAATTATGGGAAATGGTTCCTAGCGAATATTTTTATATTACAAATAAAAATATGTACATTGTTATACTAGGGTTTTTCATTTTATATATGATGTTTTTCAATAAAACATTTTCAAAAATATTTTTCAGTCATTCCTATACACAATATAAAATATTTGTATGCATTTTATAGCAATAAATATTTTTTTTTAATTTTCGGTCTCTGACATCGTAGCGACTCTTGATGCTCCGTTTATCCTAGCGACTAACGGAGGGTTAATAAGTATAATATCAAACATATTTGGTGGTAAATGTGAGTTTAAATAACATGTTTTAACCTTGTTAGAAAATAATGTTTTTGTCATTTCATTGTATTAAGGCGGAATTTGGCTTTTATAGATAACTTCACTGTACTTTACCGTACTTAGATAACTTTCTACCAAAGGTATAGATTTTTTAATTCTCCAGTACCTATGAGTGAGGTCTAAGACTGATAGCTCATGTAGATCTTGAAGGTATTTACATTTTTTGGACAGAATTCGAGTTGTAAATTTATCACTGATAAATTGGCGGTGTAAATGCAATGGAGGTTCCACTGCTTCATTTTCCATTATTTGGACTGGAGTGGATTTTAAATAACATAGGCATAATCTCAAGCATTTATTTTTTTGGCATTTCAAGTTTATTTAGAAGTGTATAATGTTCAGTTATTTTTGACATGGGAATTTCTGTCAGTCTGTGTGACATGCTATGGTAGGCTGCTAATTATGTTGTGTAGGATGTGATGATGAATTGTGTATAGTTGTGTCAGTATGGGTAGGTTTATGAAATACGGAGAACTTATGTTTGTTTTGAATTTGGTAATTTTTTATTATCATTAGAGAGCGGAATATATTATGCAAAGTGCATATAGATGCATATATTGCATATTTTCAGACAACAAACACAACATTGCATATTTAAGCTAAACACGATTTATTTTGCATATTTTAAAAATAAATTATATAAAAGTTTAAAATTTTCCTCTCTTAGTTGGAATTTTATAACTTCGATATGAACGAGCTCGTTATTTATCTATCTATCGCTCATCTGGACTTTCCCATTACTACCTGAATTTAACAATTATGGGTGTTCCCAGAAAAATATTATTTTATTAGCGTAGCAAGTCGTAGGTACCTACCTGCTTTGAAGGGTCTAATAATTATTTTGTCAGTTTCCGGCCAACATTTGTTTAAAGTAAACGTTGTATCGTATTTAGTGTTTTTGAAGTGATTGGTATATATTAAATTTAAATATGTCTACCATTCAAAAAAGTGCTTGGATAAAGTGTTTTCCCGAGTTAAAGCTAAGTGGAGACAAAGTATTTTGCAAGGCCTGTTCCAAAATCGTAAGTTACATTCATTTTCACATTTCATTTTTTAAATGAGGAACTGACAAACAAAAGCATGTCCCACAAAAGAAATTTTTCTGGAAAGAGTGTTTTTATTCGACAAATTCGCTTTTACTTCTATAAAGACGGACATAGAGAGAAGCATCAAAATACAAAAATCCATCAAATTGTAGACAATTCCGCTTTTGTTCTTCAGCTTAAGTAACGTACTTTGTTCTTTAAGTAACGTACAAATTGCTAAAAAACTTATGTTCATAAAAGTTAATTTTAGTTTTTTACCAGATCTAATAAAGTCATTAGAACAAAGGAATTTACAATTAAGTGATTCGGTTAATCTTGTTAACACTTTTTCTGCTCATTGTCAAAAAATTCCCGGAAATACAGGGATTACAATTAGAAATAAATTAAAAAATGTTTTAGAAAAACATGAGGGCTTCGATTGTTTGAGGAAAGTTGTACGTATTTTTGAAGGCAACTTTTCTGAAGATCTTACGACTTAATATATTGTTTTATTTTTGAGTATTTTTAATATGCATTTGCATATTTAGACAAATTTAGAAAAAAATACCTGCATATTTGTAGTAAAAGTAATGCATATATATGCGCATATTTTGGTAATGTTGTGTTGCATATATTCCGCTCTCTAATTATCATCATCAGGTAGCGCTACAACCCTGGGTGGGTTCTGGCTGACTGTACAACTTTTTTCCAATTTGTTCGGTCTTCCATCAACCTAGGGCCAAATGGAATGTTCATTTTCCGGAGATCTGCTTGGATGTTACCTCTTCATGGCATTCTGGGACGTCCGAGTAGTCTTTTGCCTGTATGAATCTCCTCCCATACCAGTCTTACAAGTCTTTCGTTATGAAGTCTGTCTGTGCACGTGGCGTGCCCATCTTAGTCGCTGTGATTTAATTTCTTGGACAATATCGGTGTCATCGTAGAGTGTTTTTAATTCGATATTGGTTCTGATTCTATACTGGTTTGTGTTAATGTCGTGGTGAGGTCCGAAAATTTTTCTAATTATTTTTCGTTCAAAACGTCTGAGCTTTTCTTCGTTTGCTTTGGTCATGGTCCATGTTTCGCATCCATATGTTAGTACAGGTCTGACGATGGATTTATAGATTTTGATCTTGGAACTTCTTGTAAGATTTTTTAATTTTTTAAGCTTATCCAGTGCGAATAGACAACGATTTTCGGATTGGGTTCTGTCTTTTATTATACAGGGTGTCCAGAAACTCTACCGACAAACGAAGACAGGAGATTCTTCAGATAATTTTAAGACAATTTAGCTCAATTCGCTTAGTCCGAAAATGCTTCCTAAAGGAGCTAGAGCTCTTTGAAGATGGCTTCTTGTAATTAGTTTTTCTTAAATACCTCCAGAACGCTTCAATTTAGAAAAACGAAAATCGGTACCTATATTTATCTTCCAGAGATGAATCGATTCCATCCATTGCCAATTTCTAGTACCGATCATAGGCGTCCGTTTTGGGTAGGGCAACGGTTATTTTATCCCATAACTTTTTTGTCTTTAACTTTTAAGCATTTTTGATACTGGATTATTAAATTGTGAGGTATTCTAGTACTAAAAGTTACTCTTGGTTTAAGTCCGTAGGACACATGGTTTTCTAGAAAAATCGAATTGAAAATTTTTCGTTTTTTTGAATTTGAATAGAAATTGAAAAAAAAATTAAAAAAAAACGGTGTATTTTATCAACTTAAAGCAAGAGTAACTTTTAGTACTAGAATACCTCATAACTTAATAATCTAGAGTCAAAAATGCTTAAAAATGAAAGACAAAAATGTTATGCGATAAAATAACCGTTGACCTACCCAAAACGGATGCATATGACCCGTACTAGAAATTCGCAGTTAATGAAATCGATTCATCTCTGAAATATAAATAAACGTACCCGTTTTCAGATTTCTAAATAGTTTTTTTTTTAATTTTTTTTGGAAATTCAAAAAAAGAAAAATTTTCAAATCGATTTTTCTAGAAAACGGTGTATCCTATCGACCTAAAATAAGAGTTCCTTTTAGTTGTAGAATATCTCCCAATTTAATAATCCAGAGTCAAAAATACTTAAAAATTAAAGATAAAAAAGTTATGCGATAAAATAATTGTTGCCCTACCCAAAACGGACGCCTATGACCGGTACTAGAAATTCGCAATGCATGGAGTCGATTTATCTCTGGAAGATAAATATGTGTACCAATTTTCGTTTTTCTCGATAGAAGCGTTCTGGAGTTATTTAAGAAAAACTACTTACAAGACGCCATCTTCAAAGAGCTCTAGCTCCTTTAGGAAGCATTTTCGGACTAGGTGAATTGGGTTAAAATATCTTAAAATTATCTGAGAAATCTCCTGTCTTCCTTTGTCGGTAGAGTTTCTGGACACCCTGTATATTATAATAATAATATGGTAATTTTTTAAATCTAGAACATTTTTATGGACTGATTATGTTCTGTTTCTATTGTAAATTCAATATTACTATGGAGTAAATTATTGTATGATAAAAATTGGTCAAGTTGTCTGTTAGTTCCTACAAAGCATACTAGTATATCATCCACGTATCTCGACCAATATAAGAACTTTTTGAATACGGGGTGTTTTGAAATCGTTGTTTCTAGAGGATCCATAAAAATATCTGATAGCAATGGGTTTAGAATCTATCAATAATTTATAGTTCACTATTGATAAATTATTTTTTAGATTAATTTATTATTAATTATTATCACACAAATTACCAAATAACAATGGATTTATACAAAATATAACTCTTTCTTTGGAGTAGTAGCCAAATTCACATACTTAGGCCCCTTGATGACCAATCTTCTTAAAGTGTCGTCTTCTTTCGAAGGTGATCATCATGACTATTTCTGTTCTGTTTACAGCTGCTTTAAAAAGGCTGACTAGACGAGTAATTAAACCACTCTCCGAGATTGCGCAGCTGTGACATTCGCAGCTTTTCAACGCTACGCTTTCCTAAAATCCTTCCTGCATGCAGGAAGTGGTATTTTGTTCCTCTCATCACGTGGCCAAAGTATTGTAGTTTTTGTATCTTCATATTCAGTTCTGTTGCTTTTGAAAGTCTTCTTCGCAAGACTTCTTTATTCGTGATGCTGTCTACGTAAGATATTCTCAGGATTCTTCTGTAAAGCCCCATCTCGAAAATTTCCACTTTTCTCATCATCGATTTAGTCAGAGTGGCTGCTTCTACAGCGTATAGGAGGATACTAAAAATGTAACATCTAAGCACGCGCATTTTATGTCGACACTTGAAAGTTCTATCCCAAAAAACTGTTTCATTTTTATAAATGAGCTACGTGCAATTTCAGTTCTAACTGATAGTTCCTTTGCTTCTTTTTCTTTGGCTTTTTCCCATTATGAGTTCGCCTTTTTCGTCTTCTACAGCACTCTATTCTCTCAATCGCCATCTCTGACGTCTCTATCTATCATAGCATTTCCTATGGAAGTTTTCCATCTCATAGAAGGTCTTCCTCTCCGTCTTGTTCCCAGCGGGTCCCAGTCCAATATTCTTTTAGGCCAGCTGTGCGCAAGCATTCTTTGTACATGTCCATACCAACCTGGTGCAACCTGGTTCGCACAGCGAATGGACGAATTAACTATGAACACAGCCCGTACTTCGATGAATCAGTGGTTCGTTAATTTACCTGCACCTGCACCGCGAATCATGTTGTTTACGAATTGATTTTTAACGAACAAGACCGTACACATTATTCGTGCACTGCCCGTGAATCGCGCATCACGAATCGCGAATACATGCATAGTCTGTAGCCACCTTTAGCGATTGCAATGAAAGTAGAAGTTGCCCAATTCGGAAGCGCATAATACAGTACCCAGGGCCCCCGCTATCATATGTGCAAAGTGTGCAATGCACACGGGCGCCATATTTAGGGGCGTCAAAACCCAGCGTAAATAATTGAAAAAAAAGTGCAAAGAAAACTAATATTACAACAAAAGAAATACATGAGAAATTAAATAGGATTAGGTATAAATACACATGAAACATTTAAATTTATTGACAGCGATCTTTTAAAACGTTGTTTTGTTCTTGAAGGACTACTGACAGATCAGGATAATAAGGATATAGACTACAATCATTTGTTTTTAAATTAAAGCGTTAAAGTTATTTTCATATATATTTGAAAACAATTTAATCTCCACCCTTTCAAAGGTATGCACTTTACTAAGAATTCTTTTGACATTGTCTAATTTCTAATTTGTAGCTTTTGGCGAGCGATCTTTTTCAAAGTTAAAAATCATTTAAGGACAATAATTATTATTCTTCAAGAAAGTTTGACTGGGGGCTAGCAATATTAACAAGTGAACAAGAAAGTTTTGATGGTATAAATTTAAGCGATGTAATTATTGAATGAATTTGCAACAGCAAAGTTTCGGAAAGTATCGCTACCATAATTAATAGCTATTTTTGAAGTGAAAACTTCTTTAGGGGCGTTGAGCGATTTTTGGACAGGGGAAAAAGCATTGAATTCGCGACCGTCATTGCGAGCGTCATCGCTTAAGCTGTATATCATTTGTATGTATATATAAATTGTATAGAAGTATTTAAATTTAAAATAAATGTAAGAACCTATTTTAGGATGGGAAAAAAGGATTTATTTCGCGACCGTCATCCCTTCGGCGGAATAAATTTTGTACATATCTATATTATGTGTTTGTATACATAAATTGTATAGAAGTATTTAAATTTAAAATAAATGTAAAACCTATTTTTGGATGGGGAAAAAGGATTTATTTCGCCACTGTCATCGCGACCTTCATCTATTCGACGAAATAAATTTTGTACGTATATTTATTGAAGTGAAGACTTCTTTAGGGACCTTGTGCACATTTTGGATGGGAAAATGTATTAAATTGGCGACCGTCATCGTGACCGTCATCGCTTCGATGAAATAAATTTTTTAAGTGAAAACTTCTTGAGGGACGTTGTACACTTTTTGGATGGGGAAAAATATTAAAATAGCGACCGTCATCGCTTCGAAGAAATACATTTTTGAAGTGAAAATTTATTTAGGGACGTTGTGCACTTTTTAGATGGGGAAAAGTATTTAATTAGCGACTGTCATCGCTTCGGCGAAATAAATTTTTGAAGTAAAAACTTCTTTTGGGGACGTTGTGCACTTTTTAGTTGAGGAAAAAGTATTGAATTAGCGATCGCCATCGCTTCGATGAAATAAAGTTTGAAGTGAAAACTTCTTTGGAGACGTTGTGCACTTTTTGGAAGGGGAAAAATTATTAAATTAGCGACCGTCATCGCTTCGACGAAATACATTTTTGAAATAAAAATTTCTTTAGGGAGGTTGTGCGTTTTTTGGATGGAAAAACTATTAAACTTCGTCAAAACTTCGACGAAATAAATATTTGAACTGAAAACTTCTTGAAGGACATGATTGTGCACTTTTTGGATGGGGAAAAGTATTAAATTAGAAACCGTCATCGCTTCGACGAAATAAATTTTTGAATTGAAAACTTATTGAGGGACGTTGTGCACTTTTTGGATGGGAAAAAAGTATTAAATTAGGGAACGTCATCGCTTCGACGAAATAAATTTTTGAATTGAAAATTTCTTTAGGGACGCTGTGCACTACTTGGATGGGGAAAATATTGAATTTGCCACCGTCATCACTTTGCTGAAATACATTTTGTACGTATATAAATTACGTGTATGTATACATAAATAGCATAGGGCATACGCATCGCGTATATGGGTATAGCACTTCTTTTTGGATGGGGAAAAGCATTGAGCTCGTAATTTATATACTATAAGAAGTTTTCACTTCTGTCGGCACTCTCACGAGTGCCTTCAATTTTTTTTATTTTTCTATTGTACCTATAGCACAGTAAATGAACGTGAAATACGGCGAAACCATCTTTAGGTTATACTTCCCTAAACTTCAAAATTGGACTTATGCCGTTGGTTGCTTTTGCTTGGGGCGTGAAAGTTATCCCTTTTCGGGGATGAAAAAATATAGGTTTAAAATAAGTCCGAAAATGGATAAACTGACTAATTCTAAGCAACTTTTGTCCTATAGAGTTTTGTAACTAAATCAATACTTTTCGAATTATTTGCGAGTGAAAATGTTTACTTTTCAACAAAAAAAAAGTTTTTTTAAAAAAATGGTATTACGCAAATAACTGAAAAACTAAGTATGTATTTTATCAAAAAAATATTATTATCAAACATGTAACTTATAAAAAAACGAAAAAATATACATGAGGTCTATATACTATAGACCTAGTAAAACCAAAATTGAAGCTCATGCAAAATACGTTCTTCTTCGTCAAATTCCAAATCAAATATTTCTACGTGGAATATCCTAAAAATGAAGCACTTTTCGGGAAAAACTCATTAAAACTTATTATGACTTCTAAAGTTCAGTTTTTTGCTTTATTTCAAGCACCTACTAAAATACCTACCTACCTTTAAAGAAATAAATAAATGAACATGAACCAAAATGCCTTAAGGGGCACCAAAATCCGTTTTTGCACGCAGGCGCCAGTAGCCCTTACGTGGGCCCTGACAGTACCTCTTCATTTATTATCATTTTTTCGCTGTCTGATTCTTCTGATACTGCTGGAGCTGGACCGAGTCTTTCATCTTGAAAGAGACCTTCTTTGAAGACCCTGTATATTTGTAACTGGTTTTAAAAGGCTACCTCCTATTTTTGTAAATAACTTTTTTTGGCATATAACCCTTCAGCGGACGGACGAAATAAAATTACACGAACACACGGATGATGCCTGTGAGGACCAAAATGAAAAATTTCGAAAAAAGTATAAATGAAATAAATTTTCTTAAAATATTTATCCATAGTGTATTTCTATAATAGTAGTGTTAGTGGTTCAATATAATTGAAATATTCAAGATTTGTTAGAAATAAACAAGCATATAAAAATTCTCTACATTTTTCGCATTTTGCTTTTATTGAAAAATTTCGAAAAAAAAACTATAAATGAACTGAATTTCCTTAAACTATTTATCCATTGTGTATTTCTATAATAGTAGCGTTTATTGATTCAATATAATTGAAATATTCGAGATTTGTTAGAAGTAAACAAGCATATAAAAATTCTCTACATTTTTCGTATTTTGCTTTTATTTTTAGTTTACAACGAAATAAGAAAAGGTAACCCAAACGTAAATATTCCATTGTATTAATTATCGTAATTCATCGTAAATGTTTAAAAAAAGTCCATACAGAAAATATTGATAATGAAATTCTGTCAGCACATCACCTGCAGCGTGATGTTATATAGTCTAGTCCAGCGGTTCTCAACCACTGTGTCGCGACACACTGGTGTGCCGGAAGAACCTATCAGGTGTGTCGCGAGATTTACGAATACGATATTTTTATTTATATTTTTTTACTTGTTATAATATACCAATCATGCATTCAACCATTTTTTTACCTATTCGGTATATACCACGTTCATCATCATCATTCTCTTTGCCTTATCCCTATGCGGGGTCGGTTTCCCTAATTGCATCTCTCCTCACAATTCTATCTTGGGTCATATCAATGTTAATCCCCTTTACCAACATGTCCTGCCTTATCGTCTCCCCCTAGGTCTTATTTGGTCTTCCTCTCCTACTCCTTCCAGGAATCTGCACTTCAGCTATTCTTCGTATTGGGTGATTAACGTCTCGACGTTGAACATGACCAAACCATCTTAACCTATGCTCTCTCATTTTGGCATCAATTGGTGCTACACCTAGACTTCCCCTAATATACTCATTTCTAATTTTAACCTTCTTTGTTACTCCACTCATCCATCTAAGCACTCTCATTTCCGCCACATGCATTCGTTGTTCCTCTTTCTTTTTCACTGCCCAACATTCAGTTCTGTACATCATAGCCGGTCTTATGGCTGTTTTATAGAATTTTCCCTTCAGCTTCATTGGAATTTTTCTGTCACATAACACACCACTCGCCTATTTCCACTTCATCCATCCAGCCCTAATTCTACAGCATGCATCTCCATCTATTTCTCCATTACTCTGTAATACTGATCCTAGGTACTTAAAACTATTGCTTTTCACAATCATTTCACCATCCAAAGATACCATTTTATTTGTAGTAACTCCATCTTTAAATGAACATTCCAAATACTCCGTTTTTGTCCTACTAAGTTTTAAACCTTTTTCCTCCAGAGCTTGTCTCCACTGTTCCAGTTTTGTTCTAAATTTCTTTCACTATTTCCTATTAACACTACATCATCAGAATACATTAGACACCATGGAATACTACCCTGTAGTGTCGCTGTTATCTGGTCCAAAGCTAATGAAAATAAATAAGGACTAAGCACCGAGCCTTGGTGCAATCCTACTTTCACCTGAAATTGATCACACCTGTCTCTCCCACACCTTTCCTAACACTAGTTGTTACTCCCTCATACATATCTCTCACAATCTTTACATATTCGCCAGGGACTCCTTTCTTATTGAGTGCCCACCACAGAACCTCTCGAGGAACTCTATCATATGCTTTCTCAAGATCAATGAATACCATATGAGCGTTGGCTTCTTTATTCCTGTATTTTTCTATCAGTTGCCTTACAATGAAAATTGCATCTGTTGTTGATCTGCCCTGCATAAAACCAAATTGATTATCCGATATTTCGGTTTCTTCACGTATCCGTCTATCAATTACTCTCTCCCATATTTTCATGGAGTGGCTAAGTAGTTTTATAGCCCTGTAGTTTGTACATTGTTGTATATCTCCCTTGTTTTTGTTAACAGGTACCAGTATACTGCTTCTTCATTCGTCTGGCATTTGTCCCAACTTCCATAATTCTATTAACGTATAGAATATATACCTATTAGGTATATACCACGTTATCCAATCAATAAAGTGCCAATCCGTAATTGTTTCCTCTCTAACTGTTTTTAATATATATCTTTTTAATATATTCATCTGTACTGTCCTACCACTAGCAAAAATTTGTACATATAAGGGTGTCGCGAATCTGTAAGGAGTACGTTAGTGCGTCGCTGAGTAAAAAAGGTTGAGAACCGCTGGTCTAGTCGCAACCTAGGGGGCCCCGTGGGCACTTTTAGCTCGCCGAGATTTGATGGTGGTATTATAGGTTTTTTGGGTCGCTGAATCCAATGGAAGTGGTCTGGAAGCCCAAATGTGGTGCGTTTAATTGTTATTAACAAATTATGGTAAAATTAGGTGTTTTTCAGGAATTATTAGAAGCCCTGTAAATAAATTGATAGTGTTAAGATCTTCTTTGGTGTATTTTTGGTCGCTGAATCGAATATGACTAGTCGCCATTACTCAAAATTTGAAAATAACTAAATAATTGTTTATTCGCCGAAAAGCTCGAAATGCGTTATCTACAGCAAGTTTGTAGTCTTTTTCATAGTATTTTTGTACGCTAAATCGATTGTCACTAGTCGTGATAGCTATAGCTTAAACCACGTTCCGACTTTGTTATTATTATTAATAAATTATTGCAAAAATAATGGTTTATAGTACGTTTACTCACGGTTTTTGCTCTAAATTTTAAAAAATCACTTGGAATGAAATGAAATTTGGCATGCACGTAGCTAATATGACAAACAAAACAAGTGATATTGTGCCGATGTGTGCTTTTACCCTGGGGGTGAGTTTTGCCCCGTTTCGGGAGTGAAAAAAGAAACCTTTAAAATAAGTCCGGAATTGGATAAACTGATTAATTCTAATGCTGGCCACTCACTTACGGATATCGAAGAGGCCGAGCGACTGACAGGCGGTTAATTGAAGCCAAAATCACCACATACACGCAGTTTTCGTAAAGGCGTTGGCACGCTCGATCACAAAACTGCATGTGTGTGGCGTCTCAACTGCAGTTCATTAACTTAACTATTTAAATAACGGCCTTCAGTCCTGGCCTGCATGCCATGACCTTTTCGATATCCGTAAGTGAGTGGCCAGCATAAGCAACTTTTGTTCTATACAGTTTTTTCACTAAGTCAATACTTTACGAGTTATTTGCGAGTGAATATGTTCATTTTTCAACAAAAAAACCAAATAGCTCGAAAAATATTGACTTAGTGAAAAAACTGTATAGAACAAAAGTTGCTTAGAATTATCAGTTTATCCACTTCATATACTTCAAGACTCGATGGTAAGGATATAAGACTCGTCTCATACTTATACCTCCAACAAAAATCAACAGTTCGATTCGAAAATGAACTGTCCGAAATCTTCACAGTCGAAAAAGGAGTTAGACAGGGTTGCATACTGTCACCAGCATTAACATATACTCTGAAAACATCTTTAGAGAGGCCTTGGACGAATCAGAAGATGGTATTGCAGTAAATGGACAACTTATAAATAATATTAGATATGCAAACGATACAGTATTGCTGGTAGATAGTGCGCAGGGGCTCCAAAGGATTATGGACAATGTTGTAGAAGCATGTAACAGATACGGCCTAAAACTAAATTGTAAGAATACAAAAATAATGATCATTAGTCAAAACACCAACATAAACGCCCAAATTACCATAAACAATACACCCCTAGAGAGAGTACAGAAAATATGCTATCTGGGCTGCAACATTAAGGATACTTGGGATCATAGCTACGAAATAAAAACTCGTATTGAAAAAGCCAGAAGCTCTTTTAACAGTCTTAGGAAGATTATGTGTAACTTATCTTTAAGTATCAATATACGCATAAGAATTCTTAGATGTTACGTCTTTAGTGTCCTCCTCTACGGAGTTGAAAGCTGGAGTCTGACAGAAGATGCCATAAAACGGTTAGAGGCGTTTGAAATGTAGTGCTACCGACGTATGTTGAGGGTCTCATGTATACACCACACAACTAACATAACTATTCTCCAGAGGCTAAGAAAAGACAAAGAAATAATTAACACCAAGAACAGAAAATTGGCTTACTTCGGTCACATTATGCGTAATGAAAAATACTGACTGCTACAGTTGATTCTACAAGGCAAGATTGAGGACAGGAGAGGCCCTGGACGTAGACGTATATCCTGGCTGGCCAATCTTAGGAAGTGGACTGGTCTAACGTCAATGATCTATTTCGAGCTGCCGTAAATAGAATAAGATGTAATTGATTAAAAGAAATAGATTGTAATTTCTACACTTGTTTCTCTGTTTTCGAAAGATATGTCTTGTAGGTTTCCTCTTTCGTCGTCGAAGAGCTCTTCCATATATTCTTTCCATCGTTTTAGCTTTTCGTCAGTCGTTATAATAGTATTTCCATTTTTATCTAAAAGAGTTGTGTTGTGGTTTTTTTTGCAGCCCTGCCTCTAGGCACTCCTAGGTTTGACTAAAAACACTTTAGTCAAAGGCCGAAAATGGAATTTATTTCGGGGTTTGACTAAGACAGTTAATTAGATCTGAGGATTGGCTAGTCAAACCTATAGACCAGGGCGCATCTGTAAAAATATTAGTACATTTGGATATTGAGAGGTGACTCATATTTTTTTGCTGAAAATGCTTGGAAATAACTCATATAATAATATTTGAGTTATCCCCCCACTCAATAATGCCCGGAACATTGTTTAAATAATCAAAATGTCAAAAAATTAAGGAAAAATTCGATTTTGTTCATGATTTTTTGACTATAACTTTAAAAGTATTCATTTCCGAGAAAAGTGGCACTGGCATAAAAGTTGCGTAATTAAATTTCCTACAATATAGGATTAGTTAAACATTTTAAAAATTGTCACCCTTGGTGCAAAATAGCAATATTTGCGAAAAAAACATAAAAAAACAAGTATTCGCATTTTACGTTTTTCAACCATTTATGCTACACTTAGGACCTTCATATTTTACCCAGAAAAACTTAATACTAAATAAAACAACACTGAAAATTTCATTAAGATCGGTTTAACAGATTTTGCAAAATAAATTTAAAAAATTCATTTTTTCAAAATGTTGCAGGACTGAAAATAAAGCAGACAGCAAGTTGAATTTTTTTTACATATATAATACTGTACCTTTCATTTTTGCAATTTTCAAAATTAAAATCGGTTAATTACTACAGCGTCAGAAATTTTATTAAATAAACATTAATTTTTGGTGCTTCGCGCAGGACAGCGGATACGTTTGCTTTGATTGGGCATTCCAATGACCTTTGATAATGATTGATAAATTTTAATTTTTAGTACATTTTGATATAAATAAATGAATTTGTTTATTGCAAAATAAGAACACATACTTTGTCCTTTGAAATTATACTTTTTTTAGCAATTATACTTTTTTTCTTTGTTCATATATTTTAACTTGGACAATAAAAGTTTATTATTTTTAAACATATGCAATTGTTTAAACAATATTTCACAAACAATAATCAAATTAGTTTGATTTTTGTGGAATTAAAATATTAAAATAAAACAAAATATAGAGTTAGAAAATAATATATTACATAAAGATTTAAAGAAATTTGTGGTGGAAATCAACTTGTGTGAATCGAACACCACAGTCCTGTGCGTAGCACCAAAAATTAATGTTTATTTAAAAAAAAATCCTGACGTTGTGGTAGTTAACCGCTTTTAATTGTACAAATTGCAAATGAAAGGTACAGTATTCTTCTCTATGTAAAAAAAAATTCAACTTGCTATCTGCTTTATTTTCAGTCCTGCAACATTTTGAAAAATGATTTTTTTGCGAAAGCTGGATTTCAAAATCTATTGAACCAATCTGAATCAAATTTACAGTATTGTTTTATTATGTCATAAAGTTTTTTTGGGTAAAATATGAAGGTCCTAAATGTAGCATAAATGGTTGAAAACCGTAAAATGCGAATACTTGTTTTTTATGGTTTTTCGCAATTATTGCTATTTTGCAATAAGGGTGACAACTTTTAAAATTTTTAATTAATTCTATAGGGTAGGAAATTTAATTACGCAACTTTTATGTCAGTACAACTTTCCTCTGAAGTGAATACTTTTAAAGTTATAATCAAAAAACGAAGGAAAAAATCGAATTTTTCCTTCATTTTTGATATTTTGATTAAACAATGTTCTGGACCTTTTTGAGTGGGAGGATAACTCAATTATTATTATATGAGTTAATTCCAAGCAATTTCTGCAAAAAATATGAGTTACCTCTCAACGTCCATCTCAAAACAGATCCGCCCTGGACTACTAGGAGTGCCGGGACTATAACAATATATATAAACCGGGGTTTGACTATAACATATATACTGGACAAAACATACAATAAAACGTATCGTGAAAACTGGCCTTTATTAAAGCTTATTTATCAATTATTTTGTATCTTTTGTATTCTTTACCACACTAATATACTATAATTCTTTTGCAGATAATAGTAGCTTTGGATGGCAAAGAAGATAAAATAACATACGACAATGTATTTGATAATGAATGTTTCAATGTGATAAGTGACGCAAGTCCTTCAGTCAACCAAATAACCATGGGTACTAGAGTGTGTGTTCGTGACAATCAAAGTATGTTCGTGGAGGGCGTTGTGTGCACAATTTTAGAAGGACAGCCAGTACGTTTCGGTGTCGCTCTATTCGGCGAACAGTCTGTAGAATTAACTGTCAAACGAGCGGACCTTAGGTTGCTCCGTCCCCCGTGGTGGGACGAATTAGAAAATATAGAACCTAATTTAGATAATGTGATACAACCCTCACTTGACTTTTATGGAAGAAATGCGCAAGTTTCTCCAATGCAGTTACACACCCCCATATCTGCTTGCACCCCGTTGTCAAACGGAAGACATTATGATGAATTTTGTGAAAGTGAGGATGAACTTAGACAAGATAATATTACGTTTAATCCTGAAGTCGACGCGAAGTTATCAGGTAGTAGTAAGAGAAGTAGCATGCACAGTAGAGGCAGTTCTTCTAGGAGCATTACTCCACGGTCGCAGCCCACTACTCCTCGAAGTCAGGCCGCCACACCCCATAAATATAGAAAGGGAGATGTTGTTTGCAATCCAAATGGCATAAGAAAGAAATTTAATGGTAAACAGTGGAGGCGTTTGTGTTCAGTGGATGGATGTAAAAAGGAAAGCCAACGGAGGGGATATTGCTCTAGACATCTAAATCTGAAAGGTAATAGTCTTCGTAGTGGACCATACCCTAGATCTAATAGCAAAGGTGATGGTGAAGAAACTTCTAGAGATTCCGAAACCTCACCAAATTGTGGCGATAGACGTATGACCGGAAGGTTCGATCAGGAGGAAACTGATGCTGCTAATATGTTAGGTAAGTACATTTGTTTTTGGAGTAAATATAGGTGCTTCTAGCCTTTGATGAATTTGATCCATTATTTTCTGTTCTTCGCCATTCTTGCTAAGATTTGCCCTTATTTTATAATATCTCTTCTGCTGCTTTACTGTTTTTCCCTATTGGTTTAGCTTCCCATACTCTTTTCACTTACCTGTCACTGTCCATTCGTGCTGTAAGTCCTTTATTGTGTTAAGTACCGGTTTGATTTTAAGTCCGTTTCTTATTTCTTCATTTTTGAATCAGTATGTCTGTCCTTTTACATATCGTTCTTCTGAGGTATTTCCTGCTGTTTGTATCCTACTCTGGTGTCCTCTGTTTAAGATCCAGTTTTCTGCTCCGTATGTCCACGTGGACCTATATATTGTTTCATGTATTGTCACTTTTTTACTTGATATTTCTTTGTTGAAGAATTAATTCTCTATTTAGATAGAGCCTGGAATAGTTTTTCTGCACTTTCTGGTGTGTTATTGAGCTTCCTCAGATATTTATTACTGTTCCTTGTTGAAATTTTGCTGGATATCGCTCACAATGAGTTGCTAGATTTGACAGGGCACCTTTTTGCAATAAATTATTTATTATTGCTAAATTGTTTATTGTTTATTATATAGGGTGTCCCAAAAGTAGTGGAACGGTCGAATATTTCGCGAACTAAACATCGGATCGAAAAACTGAAAAATACGTGTTCAATCATTTTCAAAAATCTATCCAATGACACTAAACACCAACCCCCACTACACCCCCTGGAGGTGGGGTGGGGGGTAATTTTAAAATCTCAAATGGAAACCCCTAGTTTTTCTTGCAGATTTGGATTCGTTACGTAAAAGTAAGCAACTTTTATTCAAGACATTTTTTCGAACTGTTGATAGATGGCGCTATAATTGGGAAAAACGATTTATCCTGATACCATAGGTAAATTATAGAAACGGTCTAATATCTCGAGAAATACACTTCCAAATGAGAAACCAAAAAACAGGTTTTTAATATTTTTCAAAAACCTATCGATAAACACCAAAAATTACCCTCCAACCCACCCCCTGGAGGCGGGGTGGGGGGTAAATTTAAAATCTTAAATAGCAACCCCACTTTTTATTGCAGATTCGAATTCGTCATGAAAAATTAAGCAACATTTATTCGAAACATTTTAAAATTGCTGATAGATGACGCTAATAAATCGTATTTTTCCAATTAAAGCGCCATCTATCAATAATTCTAAAAAATGTTTCGAATAAATGTTGCTTAATTTTTCATGACGAATTCGAATCTGTAATAAAAAGTGGGGGTTGCTATTTAAGATTTTAAAGTTACCCCCAACCCCACCTCCAGGGGGTGGGTTGGAGGGTCATGTTTAGTGTTATTCGATAGGTTTTCGAAAAGTATTAAAAACCTTTTTTTTGGTTTCTCATTTGGAAGTGTATTTCTCGAGATATTAGACCGTTTCTATAATTTTCCTATGGTATCAGGATAAATCGTTTTTCTCAATTATAGCGCCATCTATCCACAGTTCGAAAAAATGTCTTGAATAAAAGTTGCTTACTTTTACGTAACGAATCCAAATCTGCAAGAAAAACTAGGGGTTTCCATTTGAGATTTTAAAGTTACCCTCCACCCCACCTCCAGGGGGTGTAGTGGGGGTTGGTGTTTGGTGTCATTGGATAGATTTTTGAAAATGATAGAACACGTATTTTTCAGTTTTTCGATCCGATGTTTAGTTCGCGAAATATTCGACCGTTCCACTACTTTTGGTACACTCTGTATTAGTATCTCATAATATGATTTTTGCAGTATCTTTAGGTAGTTCAAGGTCAGCCACCCCAGTGTTTTCACCTAATGGACAGGGATCATCTCCCCATACAATGCAGTCACCAATAACGGTGGGATCTCGGCAGAATGTTTTTATGCCAATTTCGGGCAGCCATTCTCTTGGACTGCAAAAGGGAGCTTCGCCAGGAGCCCAAGGATATAACCCAACAACATATCATCAACAAGTCGTCATAAGGTATTAAGCAAAATTTAATATTTAGGTATGTAGTTTTATTATAAGATAATGACTGTGTAATGTTACTAAACTACAATTATTTAAATACTGCCAATTAACACCACTGGTTCTACCTCTTTATAGCCCTGCAACCCTTGATGGACCTTAGGTTTCCTTGGAAAGATTGTTCCAGTATTTCCTATTCAGGGCCAGTCTTCTCCATGTCCTTATTTCCAGTATGTACCTGTAGATCTCCTTCCGGATCATCCAGGAAGCCTTTTTTTTTGGTCTTCCGCGTTATCTCGCTCACACTGGTTTTTCACAAACATCGATTTTCTGACAGAGTCGTCATCTTTCATCCCTAAGACATGCCCCATCCATCTCAATCGGTTATTTTTAACTTTTTTGTAAGATATTTGTTTAGATACTTATATAGGTGGTATAGCTCTAAAATTAAAACGCTCCTTCTATAATAGTTTCCCATAGATTCCCATCTGTTTGAGTATGTGTTCAAGTCACCAAGCCATATGTTAATATGGTCTTATCAGAATTTTGGTTTGTTATTTCTTTCTAATATATTCTGACATTCTTCGTCAAATCAGTAATTCGTTCTTGTCCTTCTTTATTTACCTTCTATGCCTAGTACTTCTTCAGCTCCTTCTTATAATGTTTCTGCACTCTTTCCACTCCCATTTTAATTTTTCTGCAAAGCCTTTTCCATGTAGTATTGTCATCTTTAAACCCCTTCTTGTGAGTCTTCCTGGAATACTTGTAGTATTTTGTTGTTTCCTTCAATATTGTGAAATTATTTTTTATAAATGACAATGGGTAAAAAAGTGTACGCAATGCAGCAGACTTTAGTTACAATACTAAAACAGGAAGTCAATAACAAGAAAATACCAACAATAGTGGAATAAAGGAAGCCGAAGAATAAATGATTGAAAATCTCATACACAACACAACTATGGACAAAATTAAAAATTAAATTTTCAACAATCACATCTACGATACAGACTACACAAATAAATTAACACAAAAAATAGAATTAGATACCCCTAGGGCAGTTTAAACATTTTTTTTTCAACCACGCATTGCTGTGGTCCAAAAGTTCATTATAAAGAAATACATAACCTAAAAAATCAGGTTATAAAATTTTCCCAGAATTTCCAGAACAATTTGTTTGAGAACGATTTCCGGAGTGGAAATCGAAACATCAAACATTAGTTAAGGTACTAGTACACTTTAGAAGACCAAAAATAATCAGTTTTTTCAAACATTTTTTTCTCAGAACCTTTATTAAAAATGGACATAAAACTTCCTACATATTAATAATTAACTCTTAGAGAGTACAAAAATCTATCTTTTTTCATTTATGCGCTTACACTAATATTGCAGAGGGCGCAAAAGTCGAGGCCTCGAAAAATGACGGCTGACAGTTAGTTTTAGGATTGGGATACCTGAAACAAAAAATCGTACTGCATTTGAAAAACGAAGGTATCTTACGTGATAATTTACCACAATTTGGCCAAAACCAATTTTTAACCATGAAAAACTGAAGAAGAACGGGCGATTTTCAAATTTCCGTAAAATCTTTTTTTTTTGCGGAATTTTTCACTAACGGTGGTAAATTATCACGTAAGAAACCTTCCTTTTTCAAATGCCGTACGATTTTTTGGTTTCAGAGATCCCAATCCTGAGATTAACTGTCCGCCATCGGAACTACTTTTTTTCGAGGCCTCGACTTTGGCACCCTCTACAATATTAGTGTACGTGCATAAATGAAAAAAGGTAATTTTTTTTGTATTCACTAAGAGTTAGATATTAATATGTAAAAGCTTTTATGTTCATTTTTAATAAAGGTTCTGAGAAAAAAATATTGAAAAAATGCTTATTTTTGGTCTTCTAAAGTGTACTAGTACCATAATTAAAAATGTAATTTTCATTACACCAATAAATTTGGCTTAATCCCATAAAGAACATAAAACTTAAAATAGATAGTTTATTGGTAATAATAATACAAAAGTACTTTTACAACTCAAATATAAACATAAGTATAAACAACGAAGTTAATAATCAATATGTTTAGAGAAATATAAATATAAAACACAAAACTGAACAGATTAAAATTGGAAGAAAAATACTTCTCAAATAAAAAAGACATTCACTATAAGGTATAAGGTATCTCTTAATTTTGGCTTTTAGAACACTGATGATGGATTTCTTAATCCGAAAACGTTCTGCTTTAATGTAACCCTTATTTAGGGTATTTTAAATAAATATACCTTTTACAAAAAAAACCTAGTATTTTTCTTAATTTTTGTTTTGAATAGATAAGAGATTTTATTCTAGCTCGCACTATGTTATAAAACTTAATGGCTAAGTACCTTGAACCATTTCTGGATTTCTCAAGGCGGCCATTTATTTTGAAGACCAAATACAAAATACTTTGTTATAGGCCGGAAGCTCGACCTGTCCAAAGCGTTACCAGTGTTATTAGGGTGTCACCGAATCCAAGGCAATGGATACCAGAACAACCTAGTGTTATTCTACAGCATGCTCTTACCAGTCCACCTAGCCAGCATGTCGAACCAGAAACTAATCAAGTAACCCAAGGTAATTATTTTGGCAAATGTGGTTGTTCTACTTTTTATTATTTTGTATCCAAAAAGATGTTAAAAAATATTTGAAATACATATATTTATGAAAGAAATTCATTTTAGGTGGTCTTTATTATGTTGTTCCACCTAAACATGACAAGAACATGATGATTGTCAAAAATGAAACAGAAAATGATCCAAAGGAACCTAAGTCATTTCCTAGACAGGTATGTGAATTCTTATACAGATTCAGAAAAGTAGCTATTATCTCTATCTATTTTATTTTTATAGAACTAGTTTTATTTTCACACCTACTTCCAAAAAAGCAATTTTTTTTAATTAAAATACATAATTTTTCGCCCATTTTAATCTTAATTCAGTACCGGGTGTCCCAATAAGAATGGTTCTCGGCCATATCTCAGGAACCGTTTATAGTACAGCTTTGAGAAAAAAATATTTATAACAAAAGTTGCCTCGGGAAAAGCCTGGAAATTATTTTTATAATTGTAGGTCCACCGCTAGAGGGCGTAATTGAATATCAAAAATTAAAAAATCAAAATTTTACAAAATTTACCTAGTGAAAGGCACTGGAAATCCAATCATCGTATTCTTCATGAAATTCTGCGCATATTTGATTTGACAAGTTTAAGTCTACCTGTAATATATTTTAGCCCTAATTTGAGGGTGAATATTACAAACTATAAATTACTAAAATAAAACACATCTTTTTAAAAAGAAGGCTCATTTAATACTCATTTGGCGAATGTACTTTTTACAATAATAAGAAATGTGTTACTCTGATAACAGTTGTTAGGTTTTACAGAGTGGTCTACTAAAACTATATTTACAATATCCAACACTACCTTTGCAAATAAGAGGTGGGGGTGAGTGGGAACCTTCTTATGAAAAAATGGCTGTAAGTTCGGTTCTGCTAAATCGAATTTTGCATACTTGATCTTGTTGAAAACAGCTCTTTTTCGTCAATGTAAGAGTCTTATTTTCGAAATAGCCTAATAAGTAATATGTAAGCTAGGAGGCGTTATTTAATTATTTTCAGAAATCTAATTTTCTTTGGAAAATATTAAATACAAGTATGCATTTTTAATCCTGTATTACAAAATTGGACCAAATTAGCAACATAATACCGAAAACCGCATGTCGATACCTTTTTTCTATCTCGAGATATCTTAAGAAATGTGTAAATTTTAAACATAACTTACTGACACCGGTAAACGATGTTAAGGAAAAGCAGTGTGATATGGAAAAAAACAAATAAACATTTTCCAGATGTAAACGTGTATAATTAATGAAACAACAATAAGACAAACAACACTATAAAATATAACAAAGAACTAAAAGCAACTACTTACTTTAGTCTTAGTGACTGCCTAAATGTTCAAATTGTTGCCCATCATTTTCGATTCAAGCATTCACTCTTTGAAGAGTAGATTGAATAGCAACAGATTTAACTGTTTTAGACTTTTATTATTTATTTTATGAGGACGGATTAAAGACTTTGTTTTTGCCGCTAGGCCCAATACTCGAGAAAACTTGATATAGAATCTAGAGAATACGAAACGCCATTCAAAGCATTGCGAAAGCAGACATTGGGACTGCTGTTCAATCTATTCTTGAAAGAGTAAATGCTTGCATCGAAAATGATGAGGAACAATTTGAACATTTAGGTCGTCACTAAGTAAGTAGTTGCTTTAATTTCTTTGTTATATTTTATAGTGTTGTTTGTCTTATTGTTGTTTTAATTAATTGTATACGCGTACATCTGGAAAATGTTTCTTTGTTTTTTTCCATAGTACACTACTTTTCCTTGACTTCGTTTATCGGTGACATTAACAGTTGTTTAAAATTTGCATGGTTCTTAAGATATCTCGAGATAGAAAAAAGGCATCGACATGCGGTTTTCGGTATTATGTTGCTAATTTGTATTATGTTGCTAATAACAATGTAGTAAATTAAAATTTTGATTTAAATTTTTTAAAAATGAATAACCATTTTCAATTTCTTTGCAAAACGAAAATGCAGCCGCACCATATTCTAGTCCAATCAGAGAGTGCAGCAAGCACCTCTACCGGTTTCGAAACTTATTAGTCTCTCATCAGGAGGCACATATGCTGCTCTCTCTGATCCAACCAAAACAAACCCCGGCGTGCAGTCACGGATTGCAACGAACGAAATGGCATAGATGCCCTAGCAGCAACTGCTATCAAAAGACTAAGTTTTCAATCTACTGGCTATAAAGCAACATAATGTTACTCTACATCCCACCAGACTGAAAACAATGGAACCCTTCTCTGGTTACATCTCCGAGGCTTCTACAATTTGCAAGCCATAACGGATGCTGAGACTAAGGAAGATGAGAGAATTTTAAAATTTATAATTAACGTCCCATCTGCTCAGCGCGGTAAAGTTCCAACGAGAATGGTTCCCTTCGTACTCCAATCAGAGTAAACATGTAAATTAAAAATGAATAACCATTTTCAATTTCGTTGCAAAACGAAAATACAGCCGCACCATATTCTAGTCCAATCAGAGAGTGCAGTGAGCACCTCTACCGGTTTCGAGACTTATTAGTCTCTCATCAGGAGGCACATATGCTGCTCTCTCTGATCCAACCAAAACAAACCCCGGCGTGCAGTCACGGATTGCAACGAACGAAATGGCTGGTTCCATTCTCGTTGAAACTTTACCGCGCTGAGCAGATGGGACGTGAATTATAAATTGTCAAATTCCCTCATTTTCCTTAGTCTCAGCATCCGTTATGATGTTTAAGTTTCGAAACTAGTAGAGGTGCTTGCTGCACTCTCTGATTGGACTAGAATATGGTGCGGCTGTATTTTCGTTTTGCAACGAAATTGAAAATGGTTATTCATTTTTGATTTATATGTTTACTCTGATTGGAGTACGAAGGGAACCATTCTCGTTGTAACTTTACCGCGCTGAGCAGATGGGACGTTAATTATAAATTGTAAAATTCCCTCATCTTCCTTAGTCTCAGCATCTGTTATGGCATGCAAATTGTAGAAGCCTCGGAGGTGTAACCAGAGAAGCTTTCCATTGTTGTTAGTCTGGTGGGATGTAGAGTAATATTATGTTGTTTTATATGTCATAAGATTGAAAACTTAGTCCTTTAAATTTTTTAGGTGATTCAGAGCGACCATTTACATTCGACACAGTTGATACGCGTCAATCCAAGTAATAATTATGCCAACATGAATAACATCCAGACACATTCCAACGGTCCCGGTATAATGGCACCGAATTCAATCAACACAGGACTTCCAGTAATTGTTAATCCAACACAACTTGTACCAGTCCTACCATCTACATCTCAATCTGTCGTAAAAAGAGTTGTTCCCACTGTCAATATTCAGCCCAATCCACCGCCTGTGATCGTCAAAACTGAACAAGGTAACAATTATTTACATTAAGGGAACTTTTACTTTAAAAGGTTCACTAAAACTTTATTCACTTTATAATGTTTAGAAAGCAACTGTCAAGTTGCAGGTTCAGAGGTGTGGCATCGCGCGCGGTGTTGTATACAAACGAGTTATATATAAACACCTATAACTTCGTTTTTATTTCGAATTTCCTAATAAAATGTTATGACAATGTTTCTATGATAATAAAGAATGTTTTTACATAAAAAAAAACAAAAATCAATTTTTTGAAAATAGAGAAAGTAAAAGTCTCCTGAAGAAATTAAATTAAACATGTATAACAACTGAGATTTATAATTCGATGTTGTATTTAGTGTCGCCAAATACCAACGCTGTCTTGAATCATCTAAAGGAACCAATGGTTTTGCACAATCCACTACAAGTACAAAGTCATCGAGTTGCTACCGTTCCTCCTCAACTTCCTCTTCCTCAACTGAACCAGAGCCAAACCAGATCTATCAACATTAATGTTAATCCATGGCATTCAATATTACCACTTCTGGTCTCATCTGGACCTCTTTCACCACCAAACTCTCAGTTATCACCTCCTTTATCTACGTCCTTAGTTACTGTTGATGGTGGAGCGGTTTTGGATAATCCAGACGACGATGCTGATGCAGAACCATTGCCAACACCAACAGAAGATGACGACGATGACGTTTTTGAAAGTGAAACTACTGACCTAAATATGGATGGGAATATTAAGAGACGAAGCCAGTCTTTGAGCTCTTTACAAAGTAACTCCAAAGAGGCAAGTAAGGTAAGGCAAATCTTCGGTGTAGCAACTAATTTTCAATACTTAATTAAACATTATTTTACAGAGTAAGGAGCGTATTCGAAGACCCATGAATGCTTTCATGATATTTTCAAAACGTCACCGAGGCCTTGTACATCAGAGGCATCCAAACCAAGACAATCGAACAGTTTCCAAAATTTTAGGCGAATGGTGGTATGCATTAGGTCCAAATGAAAAGAAGCAGTATCACGAATTGGCCTCAGAAGTTAAAGAGGCTCATTTTAAGGCTCATCCTGAATGGAAATGGTAAGTAATATTCTCTAGTAATAATTCTTCATCAGTTTCCTCTTGCTAACAATAAGTGGGTAAAGTCATTTAATTTGAAAAAGTCATGTCAAATGCCACAAAACGTAAATATGCCGGTTTGTTGTATTCTAATGATTTCTCTGGCACTTGCCTCATTATAAATATAGCGTCAGTGCCTGATCTTCCCGACCTAAAACCTTGTTGTTACTTCCTTTGTAATTCTCCGGGTCCGATTTGTCTCCCCCTTTGGAGAAGCGTGTTGGGACGATTGATCTTCATTTTTATGGTATTCTATTATGGTATTCTATTATGGTATATTATTTTTTGCATTAGTTTTAATAGTTGTTTTTGTCAGATCTGGTCCTCCGTACTTTAGGAGTATTCGGTATTCTGTCTTCTTCTGGCGATTTACTATTTCTTAATTTCCTTAATGCTTCCTTTACCTCTCCCTCCTCAACGTTTATTTGTTCGTTTGTCGTCACTTTTGGTGGTACTGGTTCATTATCGTCACCTTTAGTAAATAGGAATCGAAAGTAGTCTGCCCATGTTTCCTTCTGGATGTGTTTCGTTTTTATCAGTTACTTTCCTCTCTCCAACTGCTTCTGTTGCTTCGTTAATTATGTTAATTTTCAGTTTTACCAGCTTTCCTCGATGTTATCGTTTTCTAATATTTCATTATCAGCAATATTCTCTGATATTCTCTTGCTGTATAAGATTTCCGTAGTTTTATTCTTGTATTCTGTATTTAGTCCTTCTACTCTGATTTTTGTTTGTGTTGGTTCCGCTCTGTTAGATGTGAAGTATTTATTGATGATTCTTATTATTTTACATAGTACTAGGCTATGGTCGCTACCTAGATCTGATGAGTGGAGGCATCTTACGTCGGTTATTTTTGATGGATGTATATCTGTTGCGTATATCATAATCTATCATAAATCTTTGTCCTTGGGTGTTATTGAATGTATATTTGTATTGGTCTTTGTGGTCAAAAATTGGTTTGTTTAATATAAGTTCGTTACTTGTGTAGAAGTATATCAGGGAACATCCATAAACTACGTCGTTGAAAAGGGGGGTCTTTGCTTATTACGACGGTATACGACAGGGGGAGGGGGCCATGAGTGCACATCCGACGTCGTGTGATGTTCACGAATATAAAAAATATACCCTATTTTAGAATTAAAAAAAATTAGTAGGCATATTACTTTTATCGCATACTTTTCATTTCGTTTTTATCACTCACAGCCTTAATAATATTGCTAGCAGTTTTGTACAGAATAACAAACAATAAAACATTGTTCTATGTATTTAAACAAACGCTTCTATACACAACAACGTCTGGAAGCAATAAATATTAAAGTGTTCATTTATTTACTGAATACTCTGTATGAAACAATTTTACAAGAATGAATAGAATTAAAATATTCTATTTTATTTAGTTAGTATTGTCCGGTTACAGATAAATGAGAAACTTAAAGAGATAGACCAATTGGTGTACAAGTGGTACCGAACAAAATATATCTTTAATATATATTTTTTTAGTATTTTTTGTTGGGTACCACTTGTACACCAATTGGACGTAGTTATGCAGAAAGCTACCAACCCTCAAAAGTAGAGTTTTGAGTAAATCGATATTATTCGTTTTTTAACAGTAAATTAATAGTATATATTACAGGTTAATTAAAAAATTTAATTTTTTATTTTCATCTGGCAAAATATCTCATTTTTAACAACGTGAAAGTAAAAGAAAAGTATTTTATTCAATATTTTGAAAAATACAGCCATTTTTTTGGGGTTGGTTGCTTTCTGCATTATTATGTATTCTCAAGAAAAAATAAAATTCGGAAGATCTATACAAAAGAAAAATCATTTATTGAAAAAAAAATCTATTAAACATCTTCAATTTCAAAATCAAGACTAGCTATGTTATACCCATCGATATCTTCCTCAATGTTGTCATCTCCTTGTATTTTTTTGTAGAAATCTTGGCAGTCTGATGGGATAAGGTGCATCATCTCGTTCAGATTTGCAAGTTTTTTTGCAGCAATCACCTTACCATTGGGCCATAGCGTACTCATTGAAAAAAGCTCTTCTATTTTACTTATTGAGCTGTTCCTTCCTTCCTTCTTTTTAATATCAATCTTATGTACAGGTGCGTCAAACGAATCGTGCTGAACAGTTAGCAAGAATGGTTCATCTTTTTTTAACATAATCGATCTTATTTTTAGCCAGTTTATTTTTTGTCCGTCGATGCTTGTTTTTCTGTTGGCGATTTTTTTTTCAATCATATTGACACTCAAAAAATCAGTTGTTCATTTCCGTTACCACAAAAGGTTTTTTTTTTCGACATTGTTTCATTACCTCCACATATTCGGAGGGCAAATACAATCTTTGCTGTTTTTTTTAATGCCGACTCAATTTGAGCAAAATCTGAGTCATTGGGTAAAAAACTGTGGCCTGAACATAAAAATTTTAAAGTAATATCAGTCAAAGTAGATGATTCATGTAAGATAGCTTTTAACATAAGAGTTAACTTAATATTCCGGTTTTGACCGCCGCATGAATCACTCCAGAGAATGAGATGTTGGACGCCTTTTTCTATGTGAGCATTTATATGTTTAAGAAGGCAAGAACCTACCTCTTGAGCCCCTCTTCCTGCAACGCCTTCAGCCCAAACGTAACAGAATCTCTGATCTTGCTTTCCGTTATGAATACCACAGTTGTATACCCAGAGCTGCCTTTTATAAAATACAATGTTTGTCGGTATTCTTGGTAAAGGTAATTCTCTAAATCGAATGTAAGGCATTCGTATTTTTCATTTTCCTTAGCCAACTGAAAGTCATGTCTTCTTAAATATTGAGCATTTTCTGCGTCTTTCAGGTGATTGGTATAATTGTTTTGGAAGATTTCTTTTTTTTCCGGGTCTATTTCATTATCAATTTATATCTTCAACTTATCACACGTATTACAGGTATCTTTTTTGAGTGACTTGAATTTCAAATTAAATCGTTGGTAAAATATTTTTTTATAGGATGGCATGCTTACAGGTTTTTCGGTTTCTTGGCTATACAACTCATACATTTTCTGTATTGTCATTTCCGGGGGCAAAAATTCAGCGCTTGTTTGTTCTCTACGATAGTGAGATTTATATTTTGGAATTTTCTTAATTTGTTCAATTACCTCCTGAATTTTGGCTTCTGGAAGTTTATTTTGTCCTCCTTGTTTAATACCGCTTTGGTCAGTTAAAGAAATTTCACCTCTAAATTTCTTTACGGCGGTATTGACTCTAAATGTTGTGATGTTAAACGTTTTAATATACATTTCACGGCATACCACTTTGTCTTGTATTTGATAGATCCTTGAAAATTTTCTTTTTTCTGGATTTCTACCATAAAGTCGTTTTTTCTGAAGCTGCTGTACTCCCGCTGCGATAAAATTCACCTGGCAATCATATGAGCCCAATGACCAAAATCTTTCAAACTCTAACTTTCGTATCTCGACAGGTACATGTTCGGCACATTTTAAAGTGCAATTACAATCGTAATTTAAAAATTTTTTTGGTTTAATTTCTCTTCCTTTATGGTTGTAATATTTTTTATTGCTATTCCTGTTCTTTTCATTTCTGTCCTGTTTTGATTGTCGAATTTCCGTTTTCTTCCTTTTTTTGGCCTTCCATCGTAAACTTTATTTTCTAAGGTGGTTTCTGTTAAATCGCTATCAGCAACGACATGATCTTGTTCTGAAAATGTTGGTTCATAATCTAAACTAGAAGAATAATCACTTAAAGCTTCGTAATTGGGGTCGCGAATAGAGTCATCGTCATCCTCCGAACCACCTGGATGGTTTATTTCTAAATGAACATCTAAAATAAAAAATAAAACATCAATCATCAATCACACAAAAGCAACATGTAATTTTCTTACCATCAATATTTTGAGTCAATACGTTCTCTTCCTCCCTGATAAAAGGTTTGTTAATAGATCCACACTCCTTGATTAATTGGTCTTCTTTTGTTATAGTTACTTCCTTACTAGTACATGGAATTTGATTATTTGTAATAGTATCAGCTACATTTTCATTTGTTTGAGAGGAGTCTAGTACTTTTTCAGTCCCTATTTCATTAAAACAACAAAAAATATATTACTAATTTTATTTAAAAAATATTGCTAAAATCTTACCTCGCTCTTGTTCTTTTTGTTGAAGCAGATTAAAAATCTGCCTAGTACGGGAATTAAACATGTTATATCGCAAAACAACACACTTTAGATTTATAAAATATCATTAAAAGACTTAAAATTTTGCTAATATCACGAGCCAAAGTACACCAAACAACAATATTTTGAGGTTATGTGAAGATTCCATAATGCAGAAAACTACCAACCAACGCAGTGACGTCAACAATTTCAGATTTTTATTTACGCAGAAGGCAACCAACCCACTTGGTCACATTATATCACGATTGATACCAGCCAAGTGGATTGGTATTTTTCTGCAAAAACCGAAATCTTATAAGGTTAAGAAAATGGGTTGGTTAATACAATGACAGTTATTAATTTTAATTGGTAGGGTTCTGCAGTTTAAAATACTTGACATATAGATAAATTTTATGTGCTTAGTACGAATTTAAGCCTATTGTGGGTTGGTAGCTTTCTGCATAACTACGTCCAATTGGTCTATCTCTTTAAATTTCTTATTTATCTGTAACCGGGCAATACACCAATTGGTCTATCTCTTTAAATTTCTCATTTATCTGTAACCGTGCAATACGTTGTATTTATACTTAATAAAAGAAATGGTATTAAAATCAAAACAAAATAAGTATCAAGATTCATATGATGCAGTTAAGAAAGCATAGGAGAACTCCGATAAAAGTATTGTCTTTTGTCCCAATAAAGCTAATAATTAGTTGTACAGTGAATTGAGAGAAAAAAGTACGCGGATATTAATGAGCTACATAGTAATACTGATTTGGATACATTCGTAAATAAACTTTGATAGCTAACTTTAAAAAATCTAGAAATAACATGGAATTTAAAAAAAAATCACTAAGGGGGGGGGGTCATGAGTTGCAATTGCGACGTCGGTATGAGTGGGGGGGTCAACTGTAAACGACGCTTTACGACGGAAGGGGGCAGGGTATTAAAAAGTCCAAAATTTTTACGACGTAGTTTATGGATGTTCCCTCATCAGTTCTTCATTTTCGTTTTTACCATTCTTGTTGTTTTTACTTAATTCCGGGTATTACTTGGTATTTATAAAGTGAAGAAGAAATATTTAATTATTTTTTTTTACCGTTGATAATTGAAGTACTAATTTTTTTGCAAGATTTAACGTGATTTTTTATTTTAAGGTGCAATAAAGATCGAAGAAAATCTTCGACAGGATCTGGACGTAGCAAACTAAGTTCAGCAGGAGACAGTGGTGAACCAGGTGATATGCCAGTGAGTCCAAAAGCGCCATCTCCTCCTCCGCCTAATATTGAACCTTGCAAGCAAGTGGTACAGGAGCAAGAGACAGGAGATGCTTCAGATGATGATCAAATGGTAATTTGTGAAGATGCCGGAGCTGAAATTGATTTAAAATGCAAGGAGAAGGTTACTGATTCAGATTCAGAATCTCAAAGTGATATGGACTCGTCGATAGAAAACCGTGTTTTCCAACGATTTAGTCCTATGACTAATTCAAATTGTACAGAAGTTACGTGTAGACCTAAGCCAATAAAAGCAAGAATACCGTCAACGGAAACACCAAAATATAGTCTTACAGCAACTGCAACACCTTTCCATTATTCCCCTGTTAACCCATCGGGCATATCAGGATTTCAACCGACTGGAGGAGCCTTCAAAACAATGCCAGCTTCGCCAAAAATTGTTAAATCGGAAGTTAAAAATGAGTTTAGTGAAAACCATGAAAGCTATGCAGGTACATTGATCATTAACTCAACTGACGCTTCAAAATGGTCTAATTCATCAGCCATACAAACTAGCACTCTTACTAGCCAAACTAACTCTACATTAGTCATACCAAAATCAGAGGTCAAAACAAATATCATACAATCAAACGATGGTATTAATCAGACTTATCAGTCACAACCTTTAACTGTTGTTATAGGCAGGCCAACAAACACCATTTGTTTATCAAATGAACATGAACAAACACAACCTTTTGTTGTGATAGCTTCCACAGCATCCGAAATTCCTGTCCAGCTTTATGTGCAACCTTCTTTCGGAATACCTGTTTCCAACTCCAACAACCGAAATTTGTCGGTGCAAAATGTCCAACTGATAAAGCCTAATACACAGTCTGTGATTGTTACACAAGCACACAACAAGGTCTGTGTATCTTCTCAAGTTGAGTACCAAGCGGCACAAAGTACTGTGATGGCATCAAATAAAAACTCCTATTGCAATAATACTGGTAAGTTGACATCAATATTTTGAACTAGCTATTTGTTGAACATTATTTTGTCACTATATGGCACGTCAGTGTCATTAAATCTCAAAGAGTACCCCGTTAAGATAGACAAGATGCCTCACACCCCAAATTCATTTTTTGACGCTGTACGTGAATAAAAATATGACTCAGCGCAATTTTAGCTCACCACCTCTTCCCCGTCCCCAACAACGTCATTTTTTCTTTCTATTTTTTGTTTCGGTGGGTTACAATCTAAAAATTTCAAATAATTCACATGTGTAGTTGAGGCTTTTACAAAACTTGTCTATTTTTTATAGACCTGTATGATCCCTTGTAGGTTGAGTAAATGCAATTTTTGTCGGAAAAAGCGTATAAATTTTTTTTTGGAGATGGCTGCAAATCGTATTTTTTTTATTTTGTGTTTTTTATTAAAAAATATATTCTGACTTTTTTAGGAGTTTGGCGGGATTTTCTTCATTTTATAGACTTAAAAATAGATCAAATCAAGGTTTTTTTATAGGTTATACATAATTTGAAGCAACTTAGTCCTTTGGGTTTTAGGACATTCAAAAATTGGGCCCGTTAAACCCGTAAAAACCATGCTTTTCAGGCCTTTAAAGGTTTTTTGCGAGTTTAAAAAAACATGGTCTTTAAGGGGTTTAAAGGTAAAAATGTTTCAAAGGTATATAAATAAATTTCGCCGAATTTTTGAATGTTCTAAAGGACTTGAAACTTACTTAAAATTAGGTATATATAACCTATAAAAAACCTTGATTCGATCTACATATTTTGAAGTCTATAAAATGAAAAAAATATCCCCAAAAAACGAGCCTTACGGAAAATTTGAAAAAAAATCAGAAATATATTTTTTGATAAAATACGTAAAATAAAAAAAAATGTGTGTGTACATACTTTGTACTCACGTAAGAAGTTATACTTCTATTATATGATTTCAACAAAATAAATATACTTTTAACAGGTTATTTGTATTTTATTTAAAGATTAAACTAATTTTTAAACGCTTTTTTTTAGTTAAATAGTTTGCGTCAAATATTTAGACGTTAATTTGACTGTCTTTTCTCCAATGCAAATGAATGAAAATTTGCAGACATATGCATTCGCGGGAACAATACACGAATAGTCAATAAAAAAATTGTTTTTGTTTATTAATTGTTTAAATAAAAAAAGTCGATTTTAATGAAAAATGCTTAAATTCTCTTGTTTTTTACAATGTAAAACTTGAAACTTTTACGGATTGCAGCTAATGATATGAACTATACATAATTTCACTTTTTACGTTAATTGTTTACGTTATGCTTCATAAATAAACAATAACGTTTCTAATTTTGAACGCTCATATATTTGTTTATATAAAAACCGGCGCTTATTCGTGTCAAATTTCAATACGATACGAAATAAAACTTCAACCAAAACTCAAATTCAAAAAATTCGTGTTTTTATCGTTGTCTTAGAAAAACCACCTGTAGAGACGTTTTGTGCCACAATTAACATTAGAACTCGTTTTGGCGTATTAATTAAACGCTTTTCTTTAGCTCAATCGTTTGGGTTAAATCTTTAGACGTTAATTTGACTGCCTTTTCTTCAATACAAATGACTGAAAATTTGCAGACATATGCATTCGCGGGAACAATACACGAATAGTCAATAAAAAAATTAATGTTTATTAATAATTGTTTAAATAAAAAAAAACGATTTTAACGAAAATTCTTAAATTCTTTTGTTTTTTACAATGAAGAAACTTGAAACTTTTACAGATTGTAGCTAATTATATGAACTATAAATAATTTCACTTTTTAAGTTAATTGTTTACGTTAAGCTTCATAAATAAATAATAAAGTTTCAAATTTTTTGCTGATTTCGACTACTTTTAATGTTAGTACATCATATGCTTTATACATATTTTAATAAACATGACGATATATTTTAATGTTTGAAAGGTGTAAGACTAAAAAGTAAAAAAATAAAAGAATATGGAAGAAAAGTTTTTAAGAAACGCATTTCTTTAGTTGCGAGTGACTAAAATTAAAAATATTATAAAAAAATCAACTAAAAAGCAAAAAATAAAAAAACTTGAAAAAAATCAACACATTCGTTAAAGAAAAGCGTAGGGCGAAAACCGTTTATTCGATGAAGACGCGCCACGCTTTTCTTTGACGAATGTGTTAGATTTTTTCAAGTTTTTTTATTTTTTGCTTTTTGGTTGATTTTTTTATAATATTTTTAATTTTAGTCACTCGCAACTAAAGAAATGCGTTTCTTAAAAAAATTTTTTTCCATATTTTTTTATTACTTACTACTTTCCAAAAATGTTTATTAAAACAATACCAAAAATAAAAAAATAGAAAACACACGGATTCGAACCGGGGACCTCTCGATCTCCGGTAACACGCTCTACCACTGAGCTATACTCCCTTTGCTTTGACGGGTTACAAGATTTCTCATACATACTGACAAATTTAATAGACCAAGTGAAGTATACAAAAATACTTTAAATATACTTACTATTATTATAAAATATCTTATTCCAGAGGAAGACAGATCCAAAGACACAAAATTTATAATAAATATATTTTTACTAAAAACCCTAATAATATATTCTTTTCACGCACACCTTATTTGCGCTACATAACTTAAAATATGTAGCGACTATACCATACTGTCGGTGTGCGCATGCGCCAGGGAATGTAAAAATTCACCCTCGTGTCTAAAATAGTATAACTTCAAAAATTGACTTACAGCCATCCCCAAAAAAGTTGCTTTTACGCTTTTTTTCGAAAGAATGCATTTTTGGGTTATTTATACTCAGCCTATGGGTCTATAAAAGATATACAAGTTTTGTAAAAGCATCAAATATACGTGTGCATTTTGCGAAATTTTTAAATTGATTGCAACCCACTGAAAAAAAAATTATAAAAACGAAAAAATTACGTTGTCGGGTACCTATACAGGGAGGGAGTAGTACGCTAAAATATTAAGTGATATTATTAAGTCAGGTAGAACTTAAAAAATTGAATCCTGTTGGTGAGGGCATTTTACCTATTTTAACGGCGGTTATACCTTAAATTTTTGCTGTGAATACTTTGGTAATTATATTGTATATGTCGTCAAGAATGCGAAATTTTTATTGGAGTTAGTTGGAAAAGTTTATAAAGGTTTAAATTTGAAGGTTTTTGTGCAAATTATTAAGTATAAAAAAGTACAAAAAAAATAATTGTAAGATATCGAAAAATTTTTACTTGAGAGGCTAACAAAAACAAGAAATGGTTATAATCATAACGAAACTACAATAAAAATTATAAATATAGTTCATTCACAGCCTTTTTTCGGTGTCGTTTCTTTCTAATACGTGTACTAGATGGGGACAAAAAATAATGTATGTTCATGATTATTTTTTAAAGCTAGCTTATTTATTCATATATTCAGAAAGCACATTTATGTATAGCTATTTAATTGGTTAGCATTGACAATACATCAGTCCCTAACCAATCTAAGCATCCGAATATTCCAATTAGAATTGTTGTTGTAATCTAATCTGTCATTCGTTGTATTCTGGAAAAATTTATTTAAACAAGTCCTTTAATCTTTTTTCCTTTATCTTCTAGCGTTAATTCTTCCCTATATAATATTTCTCCTTATCCTGCGTATTTATTCTTTTGTAGATTCTGTATTCTTTTACTTCTTCTGCTGATGGGTCTTGCATTATTTGTTCTTGATTTTTTTATTCTTTATGTTTCTATTATTGTTATTTATTCTATTCCCTTTTGTAATATTTTTAGTTCACCTGCTATATTTCTAAAAGGGAATGTTTACCATATATTATTTTTACAAAAAAGTTGTATATTCTTTGATGCTCTTCATGTTTTTAAACTTCTTTGCATCTAAAATTGTCTCCTATTATTTCTTATGTCCCATTTAACGGAGTACCAAAAGTTTAAATATAACCAAACATCACCTAATCATTTAATCTCAACCGCTTCACTCTCGCCTGGCATAACCAAACCTTAACAGGTCTCGCCTAGTCACTTAACACATTCGCTGCCACCTGGCGCCTAAACGCTTTTTGCGTGCGTTAGTCATGTGCCACTGACGCCTCTAGGCGTTCATAACCCGTGGCACCATACGAGAGACTGAATGAAAGGTGGCAGCGAATATGTTAACCTCTAACTACGGTTTTATTCTACAATAAAAATGTATATTAAGTTTTTAATAAACATTGTTAAGCGAAGCAATAAAGCACTAAAATCGGCCCTACCTCTGAAAAAAAAGGACAAGGCGGATCTTAATAATTCTTTTTGCATTCGATTCGTGAATGCTTCAGGAAACTTTGTGAAGCGGAGCCATGATATAATATTGAAAAACTGCATACAAAAAATGCATTCTTAAAGTGCATCTCAAACAGACAATAAAAATAAAAGAATGTGTGTGTACTTTGTACGCACGTAAGAAGTTATACTTCTCTTATGATTTAAACGAAATTAATATACTTTTTATTTGTATTTTATTTAAATATTAAACTAATTTACACTTACTACTTCTCAAACATTTTTATTAAAACAGTGCCAAAAATTAAAATAATACAAGAATAAAACACACAGAAACACATTAAAAATGCCACAAATGATTTCTGAACATTAATTGTCGGAAATTTTTTTAACTAAATACGTATTTTCTGAAAATAAAATTATATAATAAATATACTTACAATCATAAAATGTATAAAAAAAAAATAAAAGTTTCCATTGGGATTCGAACCAGCTTTTATCAGCGCGGTTGGTATTGGGATTCATTCGCCTTGAACGCTTCGCCACGGAGGCAATGCGTCATTATTTGCGAAGATCGACTAAATAAACGGATTAAACTTTTGACATTTTGAATTAAATCAAATTATTTTGAATTGAAATGATTTAGAATTGGAAAAATTACAACAAAACATAGAGTAAGAAAACAATATATTAGGTGAATATTAATAGAATTTTTGATGGTAATCAAATTATGTAAATAAAAGTATTACATACTAATCATAAATACTATGTATTTTGGTAGGTTCAAATAGGTATAGGTACCTACCTATGGAATTTTTTATTAGGATACTGATACATTTAACAATAATTATTACGTACCTGTTGCTTTTAAAAACTATTTAAAAGTCACTACAGTTATAAAACTTTTTTGTTTCTGTCCTCACAACAATAAAACTAATATATTATACAACATTTGTTTGCCTCCATATTGAACAATTATTTATTATTGACAGATCATTTCAACATCCAATCAGAGCCCGTATAACGACTAATACAATACCATACTGTCGGTGTGCGCATGCGCGCGGATCAACAATAAATTCACCCTCAATCTCAATCGCGCCTAAAGAAGTATAACTTCAAAAATTCACAACTCGTCAATTATCGGCGGAAATAAGTTCAATTTTGTTACTCGGGGTTTTTGGGGTCGTTGAAAAGGAATATGAGGTCAAAAGTGATCTTCGGGGTACCTACTGTTTACCTCGTATTGTGAAGTTTTCGGCAAATTCATTAAAAATTAGTCAAAAATCATTACTCGCGGGGGGGGGTTTGAGGCCGCTAACGACGAATATTACCTCGGAAGTGATTTTTGGGAGTACCTGGTGCCCAGGGTACCTACTGTTTACCTCTCTTATGGAGTTTCCGGCAAAAAACTTATTAAAAAATTAGTCAAAAATAATTACTCGGGGGTTTTTGGGGTCGCTAACGACGAATATGACATCGGAAGCGATCTCCGGAATACCTGGTGCCCAGGGTACCTACTTCTTATGGAGTTTTCGGCAAATTCATTAAAAAATTAGCCAAAAATCATTACTCGGGGGGTTTTTGGGTCGCTGACGACGAATATGACATCGGAAGTGATCTACGGAGTACCTGGTACCCAGGGTACGTACTGTTTACCTCGTTTTCTGGAGTTTTCGGCAAATTCATTAAAAAGTTAGTCAAAAATCATTAGTCACGAGATAAACAGTAGGTACCCTGGGCACCAGGTACACCGGAGATCACTTCTGATGTCATATTCGTCGTCAAAGACCCCAAAAATCCCCGAGTAATGAATTTTGACATTTTTTAATGAATTTTCCAAAAACTCCAGAAAACGAGGTAAACAGTAGGTACCCTGGGTACCAAGTACTCCGTAGAGCACTTCCGATGTCATATTCGTCGTCAGCGGCCCAAAAACCCCCGAGTAATTATTTTTGGCTATTTTTTTAATGAATTTGCCGAAAACTTCACAAGAAGTATGTACCTTGGGCACCAGGTATTCCGTAGATCGCTTCCCATGTCATATTTGTCGTTAGCGACCCCAAAAACCCCCGAGTAATTATTTTTGACTAATTTTTTAATAAATTTTTTGCCGAAAACTCCACAAGACGAGGTAAACAGTAGGTAGCCTGGGCACCAGGTACTCCGGAAATTACTTCCAATGTCATATTCGTCGTTAGCGACCCCAAAAACCCCCGAGTAATTATTTTTGACTAATTTTTTAATAAATTTTTTGCCGAAAACTCCACAAGACGAGGTAAACAGTAGGTAGCCTGGGCACCAGGTACTCCGTAGATCACTTCCGATGTCATATTCATCGTTAGTGACCCTAAAAACCCTAAAAATTAAGTAATGATTTTTGACTAATTTTTTAATGAATTTTAATGACGAGGTAAACAGTAGGTACCCTGGGCACCAGGTACTTCGGAGATCACTTATGACGTCATATTCGTTTTCAGTGACCCCAAAAACCCCGAGTAACAAAATTGAACTCATTTCCGCCGATAATTGACGAGTTCTGAATTTTTTTTATTGTCTGTTTGAGATGCACTTTAAGAATGCATTTTTTGTATGCAGTTTTTCAATATTATATCATGACTATGGGTCACAAAGTTTCCTGGCGCATTCACGAATCGAATTCAAAAAGAATTATTAAGATCCGTCTTGTCGTTTTTTTTTCGGAGGTTCAGTGCTTTATTGCTTCCACTATGTTATGTTGTACCGTACTTTTGGATCTCCGATTTTTCTGAAACTTGGTGTATAGCTTCTGCGGGACGTAAAAATAAGATATTTAAGATCAAAAAATCTTCTTCTTTTTTTCTCAATATGTTATTTTATGCGATTTTACAGTGATTTTGTGTTTATTTAAACAAATTTGCATTTTCTATCGTAAAGTATCAATGAAAAACATAATATTTTAATAGAAGGGAATCAAAAATGTCATATATGGCATTATATTAAGTTATTTTGATTCAAAACAAGTTTTTGATCAAATTTTATAGTGTAGAAAACGTTAAAATACCGTTTTTTACATTTTCCTCCATTCTCAAAATACCTCTTCATCGATTTGGCTGAAAATTTGCCCGCAGATAGCCAAAACACATGACTTTAAGTGGTTAGAAGGATTTGAATTATATTACAATACCAAAAAAGTTACATGCAGTAATATCAGACTCAAAAGTATATTAGTCCAGTCGGGATAGCATTTGACCTTGCATGCCGAGCTGCCCAAACTTTTATTTTTCTAGCCTTTAGGGGAGTCAATAGTAGCCTAAATTTAAAATCACGAATGAATTCCTTCGTTATGTTAGCCGCCATCTTGATTTTAAAGGAGAACTTGTTTTGCTCAATATCTCCGCCATTTTTAACTTTTCGACAAAAATGGTAGGTACTGAAACTGTTCCAAATAAATCGTATTTACAATTATTACCATTTTTTTTAACAATCTTTGTCGTGAGGTCGTTATTTTCGAGTTAATTGTACTTACAGTAGACGCCTATATTTTTAACTATGATATTGCATGTAACTTTTTTGGTATTGTAATATAATTCAAATCCTTTTCACCACTTAAAGTCCTATGTTTTGGCTATCTGTGGGCAAATTTTCAGTCAAATCGATTATGACGTATTTTGGGAATGGAGAAAAATGTGAAAAACGGTATTTTAACGTTTTCTACACTATAAAATTTGATCAAAAACTTATTTTGAATCAAAGTAACTTGTTATAATGCCATATAATGACATTTTTGAGTCCCTTCTATTAAACTATTATGTTTTCCATTGATACTTTACGATAGAAAATGCAAATTTGTTTAAATAAACACCAAATCACTGTAAAATCGCATAAATAAAAATTTTGAGAAAAAAAGAAGAAGATTTTGTGACCTTAAATATCTTATTTTTACTTCCCGCAGAAGCTATATACCAATTTTCAGACAAATCGGAGATCCAAAATTTTTTTTGCTCCAAAATTGAGTGATTTGAAAACCCTTATACAAAACTCTTTTTCTAAGAAACTATGTTGTAAATATAACTTGTATATTATATAACTGTGGCAATTCTGGCCGGAGTAATATATATAGATCATCACTGCCATGGATGAATTTAGAGGGATTAAGACTGAACAGAATACAGAAGAAAATGGACGAGAAAGTATGAAAAAATTTAAACCTAGAGAAGAAAAAGAAGCAGATGTCAATTGATCTAACAGAGAGGCTAATTTAAAATTTGAAATTAACCTCTCTTCTTGAAAGAAGACCGCACACATCTTATGGAAAATATAATGTCACTCAAATGAAATAAAATTTACATGAATAGATGCGTCCTGAAATTTCAATAATTTGATACCATTGCGCGAACTCTGTATTTTGATTAACAAGAGCGTAAATTGATAAAAATAAATATAAAATCAAATAGGAATGTACGTGTGTCAAAGAGAGAAAAAAGATCTTGTGATTCGCTTACTCCATATTTATTTATTTATCGTATGGCATAGATACAATAAGAACACATAATTGAAAAAAAGTATATAAAACATTACATGAAGTATCACAAACGAACATCTAATGTATTAATATAAACAACATTTTCGGTCGCATTCAGGAACTCATCGAAAACTCCAGGGTACCGCCTTCGGGGGCATTCCTCAATAATGTGGCGGACGGTCTGCCGTTGCGCACCACAGTCACACTCAGGAGTAAGGGCCTTTCCCCATCTATGCAAGCTGTCAGCACATCTACCGGTACCTGTTCCTATTCTGTTCAGCGCCGTCCATGTATTGCGGGGCAGTTCAAAGCCTGGCGGTTTCTGATCGATACAGGCCATTTGGTGTGATTCCTGTGGTGAGTCGCTCTCCCATTGTCTTCTCCAAGCGTTGGTGAGGTCGAAATGTTCCTGATGTAGGGAGGTGGCCCTTAACAATGGGGGATATCTGGAGCGCAGTCTGTTCATTTCGATATCAAGTTTATCATGGTGGATGGGTAGTTGATGGTTAGCCTCGATTTTTCGATATTCTCTGAGAAGAGAATGACTTCTTAGTTTCGGCGGTGGAATGTGACTCAGAATGGGAAGCCAATAGTTCGGTGTTGGTCGAATTCTACCTGAGATCATTCGCATTGTCTGGTTTAATTGGGTGTCAATGATCTTCGTGTGTTTGCTGTTGAGCCATACCGGCGAAGCATATTCAGCCGCCGAGTATACGAGTCCGAGAGCGGATGATCTGAGTACGGAGGCTGAGGACCCCCATGTGGTGCCACATAGCTTTTGGATTATATTATTTCGCGTCTTCAGTTTTTCTGCCGTTCGTTGTAGGTGTTCCTTAAAACTTAAGGTTCTGTCAAGAGTCACTCCAAGATATTTTGGTGTTGAGTTATGAGTGAGTAGTCTGTTTTCAAAGTGAACGGAGAGTTTTTTGTTGGCTTGGGCATTATTCAGATGGAAACAGGACACTTCAGTTTTCGTTGCATTGGGCCGTAGCCTCCATTTGCGAAAATATTCACCCATAACAGCAATTTACTCCATAAATCTTTCTCGAGGGATTAAGGCAGAGGCTTACTCTTATCTTTTCCTATTATTATTGATAATAAAGTAGGTATAATTTGGTTAGTTGTCTTCTTCTTCACGTGCCATATCAGAATTATCCGACGTTGGCGATCACCATTGCGAAGGCTTCTCGATCTTCTGCAATATGGAATAGTTGTCCTGCATTTGATATCTGAGTCCATTCACGAATGTTTTTTAACCAAGAAACTTGTTTTCTTCCTACACCTCTACGGCCCTCTATTTTGCCTTTAAGGATCAGTTGTAATATTTTATATCGACTTCCCCTCACTATATGTCCCAGATAAGACATTTTTCGATGTTTAACAGTCTTTAGCAGTTCTCTATCTTTGTTGACCTTCCTTAGTACTTCTTCATTAATTAGTTTTTCTTGCTGTCCAGGGTATCTTCAGCATCCGTCTATGAATTCACATTTCCAATGCTTCAATTCTGTTCATAATCGATACTTTTAGCGTCCACACTTCTGCGCTATACAAAAGTACGGACCAAACATAGCACTTGACCATTCTTTGTCTTAGTTCTAAACTGAGATGATTATTGCAAAGAAATGACTTCATTTTCGTAAAAGTGGTTTTAGTCATTGCTATTCTACGTTTTATTTCTATGTCTGGATCTAGTTGGTCCGTTCCCAATTCCCAGTTCACAGTTCCCAGATATGTCATTTTGTGAACTTTATCAACTTGGACTCCGTTTAATTGAAGCTTTGCATCGGGATATGGGTCACGACTAAACACTAAAAATTTGGTTTTGTTTGAGTTTATTTTAATGCCCATTTCCTCTCTTACCTCGTGAATACGATCAAGCAGAATTTGGAGACCTTCAATATTATCTGACAGAATTACTGTCTCGTCTGCATATCTTATCACATTAAGTAGTTCTCCGTTGATTTTTATTCCATATGGCTGTCTCTCAAGTGCCTTTTTAAATAACTGGTCCGAGTAAACATTAAACAATGTTGGTGACAAAATGCAACCTTGTCTGACGCCTCGTTGTATGGAGATTTCATCGGTGTAGTTATCTCCAATTTTGACCGTAGCAGTTTGATTCCAGTACAAATTTTTAATGACACGAATATCTTTGTCATCTATTCCAATATTTTTCAGTATTTGCATTAATTTTACATGCTGTACTTTATCGAATGCCTTTTCGAAGTCCACGAAACATGCAAATACATCTTTTCTTTGGTTAGTTGTACCGCTTCTAATCGGCTTAAGCTAGTGGTGAATAGAATGATTTCAATAGCCGCTAAACTAATATTATTTATAAATGCCAGTTTTATGGACTTCAAAGTGCGATTTTGATAAACTTGAATTACAATTAACGCCCTAATTAAGCAAAATTCAGAGGTGGCGCAATTGTATCAAATTATTGAAATTTCAGGACGCACCTATTCATGTAAATTTTATGTCATTTGAGTGACATTATATTTTTCATAAGATGTGTGCGGTGTCCTTTTCATGTAGTTCTTTTCCTTATATGCCGAGAAAATTTCCTTATATGTCTGCTATAACTGTATGCGGCAAGCAGTATCAAGTACCTCGACAATAATTTACCACAGGGTTCCAGAATTAGAATCAAAGGCCAAATGCCTTTTTAAGGTCCACGAAACAAATATGCCGATTTGTTGTATTCTAATGATTTCTCTATGAAAGATGATAATAATCCAATTGGCCGAAGTACGACCGGTTCCTAATAGATGGCTCCCAGATAAAAACCTCTAGTTGTTGCACTCAGTAATAAATTAGGTTTTGTATATTTTCAGTAGTTTATTTTAAAATAAATATCTGATAGACTAAACATATATTCTTTGCAGGAACATTACTTCATATTACTGAAGCGAATGATCATAGGGAGGATAATAACAAGTCGCCGGTATTAGAAATGTTCCCTCCCAATTCTGAGACATTTATGCTAGATCAAACAAATCAAGAGTTTAAGTTAGCACCAACGCCCGCCCAGCTTGGGAAAGCTCCTTTACAGAGAAGGCAGACAATGGGTATGTATAGTTTTAATATTTTCATGTGCCAGTTTTTCCAACTCATTTTTGCTTACTTTGTGTATCAAACAAAGACAAAATCTTTCTATAGAATAAAATACAGGGTGTAACAAAAAGGTAGGTCATAAATTAAATCACATATTCTGGAACCAAAAATAGTTAGATTGAACTTAACTTACAAATGTGCACGTAAAAAAATTTATAACCCTTAAGTATATCGAAAACTGTTACAGATTTTATATTGAAAATGGCATTTTCATGGGGCAGGAACATCTTAAAAAAATAACAGTGAAATTTGTACATCCCATAAAAATTATATGGGGGTTTTGTTTCCTTAAACCCACCCAAATATTTGTGTAAGTTCCAATTAAATTATTATTGTGATACCATTAGTTAAACACAATGTTTTTAAAACTTTTTTACATCTTACAACTTTTTCGATAAGCCAGTTTTTATCGAGATTTTGAACATTTCTAAAATCCACCACGTATTTGTAAATGATTAAGTAAGATTATAGAATATTAATAATTATCAGGTCTCTATAATCTTGGTTACCCATTTACAAATATGTGGTGGATTTTACAAATGTTCAAAATATCTCGATAAAAACTGGCTTATTGAAAAAGTACTAAGAGTCAAAAGTTCAGTCTGCGCAGGCAGATCCACCACTGATCACATATATTGTGTAACACAATTAATATACAAACAAATAGCCTACAATAAAGAACTTCATTTAGTGTATATAGACCTAAAAAAAAGAATGTGTGTGTACTTTGTACGCACGTAAAAAGTTATACTTCTATCATATGATTTCAGAATTGAAATAATAAGATACAACAAAACATAGAGTAAGAAGACAATATAGGCGAATATTGATAGAAATTTTGATGGTAATCAAATTATGTAAATCAAAGCATTACATACTATTTTGGTAGGTTCATTTTAAATTTCCAAATAGGTAGGTATCTACCTATGTAATTTTTTATTAGGATACTGAAACATTTACGATTATTACGTACCTGTCGCTTTTAAAAGCTATTTAAAAAGTCACTACAATTATAAACTTGCTTTTTTCTCTGCCATCACAACAATAAAAACTAGAAAGCTATCGCATTATTAAACACAATCCTATGGGATCAAGGTATCTCCAAAAAAAAATAAAATAACATCTATAACAGCATTGTTAAGAGCATTATAACATATAGCAGCGAAGTTTGGCCACTTAAAGAAAAATCCGAAAATATGCTCAGAACAACTGTAATGGACTTCTGGAGAAGAGCTGCTGGTATATCAAGAATAGATAAAATTAGAAATACAAGAATATTGGAGATAATGGACCTAAAGCATACTATAATTGAAGATATAAAAACAAAGCAACTAAGATGGTTTGGCCACGTACAATGTATGGTATACGACAGATTACCCAAGCAAGTACTGCGATGGGCATCAAAAGGACGGCGGAAAAGAGGAAGACTTAGGAAAAGCTGGAAAGAGGTAACTCATAGGGAAATTAGAGAAAGAGGCTTGAACGAAGACATGTGTTACGATAGAGAACATTAAACCGATTATCGATAGAACGTTATGAACCGATTATATAATATATACTAAGAGTCAAAGATATATTAACTGTGTTACACAATATAGGTGGTCAGTGGTGGATCTGCCTGCGCAGACTGGACTTTTGACTCTTAGTACTTTTTCAATAAGCCAGTTTTTATCGAGATATTTTGAACATTTTTAAAATCCACCTATATTTGTAAATGGGTAACCCAGATTATAGAGACCTGATAATAATATGAGCATAATATTCTATAATCTTAATTAATAATTTACAAATACGTGGTGGATTTTAGAAATGTTTAAAATCTCGATAAAAACTGGCTTTATCGAAAAAGTTGTAAGATGCAAAAAAGTTTTAAAAACATTGTGTTTAACTAATGGCACCACAGTAATAATTTAATTGGAACTTACACAAATATTTGGGTGGGTTTAAGGGAACAAAACCCCCATAAAATTTTTATGGGGTGTACAAATTTCATTATAATTTTGTTTTAAGATGTTCCTGCCATAAGAATGATACATGTCCATTTTCAACAAAAAATCTCTAATAGTTTTCGATATATTGGAAAAAATCGATTTTCATTTTGTAACTTCAAAGGGCAGTAACTTTTCTTTGTACACATTTGTACTAAGGTAAGTTAGTTTCATTCGAACTATTTTTAGTGCCAGAATATGTGATTTAATTTATGATCCACCTTTTTGGTACACTCTGTAGAATTCTCTAAAATTGTGGCTTACCATGATATTGCAATAAGCTCTTTAATTGTTATTAATCAATATACCAGGTGGTGAATCGTAACACGAGCCATAGGAAACTCAATGTCAAATTCTAAACAGTTGAATTCCTACTTCCCTAAGTATTTTACATCAAAAGTCATGTAACTATATTTGTAGTGGATTGAAATCTGTATTGAAAACAAAAGTTAAAATTGTTCTACGATTTAAACACATTCCAAAATTTTGAAAAATATAATACATTTGCCATAGTCGGTATGTGTGTAAAAGTTCGGCCGCACGTGACTATTTAGCTGACAGTGCGCATACTATTGATTGAATAAACTATCTTTATTAATAATACACACACCCAAACTTATATGGAATCACCATGTATTTCAAAGTAATATTTATTTCTTTTGAAAAAACTTGTTATTGTGGCGAAGATTAAAGGTTTTTAATGAAAATAAACAAATATATAAGACAATCGGATAGTACAGCCCGGTACGGTATAGATTATTTGCTTGAGTTGCAAGTTGAACGAAAATAAATAAACTAACTTTTGCGTCCAAAAACGAAAATATGCGTCATGTGGGGTTATACAACTTACAACAAGGAAAGATTATTGGTCTTGTGGAGAAAGTAATGTTCTCAGATGGACATAGCTGCAGAGCTAGGCGTTATACAGGGCGTTCTGTCCAAAACATATGCTACGTAACATGAACTAGGAAAGCTCAAAAATAAATCAAGGGAAAGTCGCCAAAAGTAATAACGGCTCTCCACGATCGTTTAATTGTCCAATCAGCTGGAAGACACCCAACCATTTCTCACCTGCAGCTCCAAAGGCAGCTTTTGGAAGCTACAGGTGTAACTGTTTCAGTTGAAACGATAAGAAGAAGAGTTCGTACCAAGAAGTATACAACAGGAGACAGTTATGGGTTCCCGAGTTATCCAGGCAGCACAAGATTGATCGTCTAAATTGGTGTCTTCACCACCAAAACTGGAACATTGGGAATTGACAAAATGTGCTATTTTCAAAAACAGTCAGGATTTAATGTAATCAGATGAAAAATCAGATGACCCACGAAATCGTGTACTTAGAGGTCGAGGAAGATGAGCAAGAACGAAAACTGTCGGATCTGTTCACAAATATACAAGGGGAAGTGTAATGTTCTGGAAAGGAATTGTGATCCGTAAAAAAACTCCTTTAATTTTCATCCAATCAACTTTAACTGCTCACAGGTATGTTGATAACCTGTAGTCAGGCTCTGGAGAGGTGCAACAGGAGAAAATTTAATTTTATTGCATGATAATGGACCTCTACATACCATTAGAATGACTACAGATATCATTGAAGCAGAAGGTATCACTTGTTTGGAGTGGCCTGCTTGCTCACCCGAGCTTAATCCTATAGAGTATTTGTGGGATATGCTTAAAAGAAAAATTAGAGCTCGCTGGGATAATTCACAAAACACCGCACGGCTAGTACAAGCTGCTTTTAAAGGATGGAGCAACCTACCACAACAAAATGTTGATAATTTGATTAGGAGCGTGACCACGCAAACTGAAGCTTGCATAAGGACTAGAGGTGATAACACTGACTACCACAAAATACAAAAAAAAAAAATAAAAACAATTTAAACATTATTCGTTTTACATTTTGTATGCTATTGACTTTAAAACAACTACTTTCAATTTGTTTGTTAAATACTTTATTGTTTTATTTAATTGTTATGTATTTGTTATTAAATTGCTGTAAAATAAATATTGTTTGACTTCGTGTGTTCGTTTTTTTTTAATTCGCACAGAATAGTAAGAAATATCAGATGATTCCATATAAGTTTGGGTGTGTATACTTTCTCCTCAACTGAGGGTATCTTATTAACTTTATTGTTTTTTAAACAGTAAATGATAAAATAAAAATAATGACAGTTTATATATGGTGAATATAATAACTTCATTGTGACCGAACTCAACCGTTACACACAATATTGCACTGTGTGTGGCCTAACTTTGGCTTGATACTCTAAAAAATGAATTATGTTTTTACAAAATTTTCAACTGTTTTCAATACAGATTTTAATCCTCTACAAATGGTTTCTCATGTCTTTTGATGTAAAATAATTAGTGAAGCAGGAATTCAACAGTTTAGAATTTTACATTCAGTTCCCTATAGCCTGTTTTCCAATTCACCACCCGGTATATGTAGACCGTAAAATAACATGAATACATTGTCAACAGCTGCTTTTGGAAACAAGGATAGCCAAGGAGAACAAGATCTTTTACCAGCTCCAGCAAATCCTATACTCGATGAAAATATTGATTTGATATCTCCATCAACAAAAAAGACTTTCTTCAAGAGATCAGTAGAAGACGGCATGGATAGGTACTTTTAAATACATTGGAAGTAATATTTTTATCTCTCTAAAAGTTTATTTTACAGGGTTCTGGAGCAAGTAAATTTTGAGCAAAAATTTACTGCCTTGCCTCAGTTCAAACCAGATGAAGGTCAATCACCAAGTGCTATTTCCATACCGAGTCCAGGTGTCTTCTATAATAAGAAGAGATCACAATTAACTGCCACACATGGAGTTACCATAGAAGAGGAATCAGAAGCTGAAACACCACAAAGTATTCCAAAATCAGCTGCTTCCACTAAATTAGTTATAGGAAATCAATTTTTTGGACCAGATTTCGATAATGTTAGGGGTAAGTTTTGTTTGAAAAACACCACTACCACTTTTAATACTTTTCGTTATTTATATAGAAAACTGGGCATATCTGGGGAAGTCTTAGCCGGTGGTCTCCAAAATCGTTCATTTTCGTTACTTTTAATAAACTTTGGAGGACAAAAACTATTAGTCTAGGCGCCAAATAGAGGTCACCGTGACCTTTTCAATTCTGATGGACAAACTCAACGGTTTCGTATGGAAATTTGTCTGCTGATTACGAATTTCGAGGGTGGATTTCGATTCGAGGGGTCAAAAAATTGTTATAAACAATTTAATTGTTTATAAGGCTTTGGCACATAAACTAAAAGAGATAAAAAAATGTTTCAAATAAAATTTTTTCCTTAATAAAAAACGAAGAAACGTTTACTAAACTTAAATCCAACAATTAGAACTCAAGATATTGTAAAATTAGTGCACAATACAAATTTGCAAATTGCAAAATAAGTATTTTTCGAAGCTTTATCGATCGTAGCTCGGCTGAGGAACAGAACCTGAGGAAATGGTTCTCTACAACAACAACTAATCTATTTAAAGCATCAGTTAATAAAATAATTATAGCCAGAATGATCGCCAATATTCGAAACGAATAGGCACTAAAAGAAGAAGACTTTCCAAAAAATTTTATTAAAACAATACCAAAAATTATTATACAGCATGTCCAATTAAGTCGGCATCATATGGGAAACTTTTTTATTCTTAGTTTTATGAAAAAAAGTTATTCTTTATAAAAAGTTGTGCATGGTCTAAAACTTAAAATACAACCATCCGTTATCAATTTTTTTTAAGCCGTATACGAGGTATGTCAAAAAATATGAATTTTACTCAAGAGTAAAGTAGTTTTATTTTTCACAATATTGAAAATTGTTGTAATAAAAAGTTGTTTGGAATTAAGAACTATATTTTAATATGCAATTTCATCCTTCTAATTGAAAAAAAAATTGACTTTTTTTTAATTATGTATACTTAACCAACATTATTTTCAGTTATTTCAATTATGATAACTCATTTATTATTAATTTTACGAAAAAGAGTTATTCTGTATAAAATGGTCTGCATGGTCTAACACCTAAAATACAACCATCTTATATCAAATTTTGTCAATTTTATACGAAGTATATAAAAAATATGAATTCGCTTAAGAGTACTAAGAATAAAATACATACCGGTATTTTTCTCAATATTGAAAATTGTGATGATGTAAAGTTGTATAGAACTAAAAAGCATGTTTCAATATGTAAATACATCCTTCTTATTGAAATATTCTGAACTATAAAGGTACTTTATTCTTGATCGAAATTCATCTTTTTTGACATACCTCGTATAAAATTGATCAAATTTGATATTAGATGGTTGTATTTAAGGCTTTTGACCATGCAAAACTTTTTACAAAGTATACATTTTTTTCGTAAAATTAATAATAAAAGAGTTATAATTGAAATAACTGAAATAATGTTGGTTATCCATAAAAAAATTCTTTTTTCAATGGGAAGGATGAAATTGCATATTAAAATATAGTTCTTAATTTCAAATAACTTTTCATTATAACAATTTTCAATATTGTGACAAATAAAGCTACTTTACTCTTGAGTAAAATTCAAATTTTTTGACATACCTCGTATACGGCTTAAAAAAATTGATATCTGATGGTTGTATTTTAAGTTTTAGACCATGCACAACTTTTTATAAAGAATAACTTTTTTTCATAAAACTAAGAATAAAAAAGTTTCCCATATGATGCCGACTTAATTGGACACGCTGTATAATCAGTTACTCGTTTTACCCTAATACCAAAAATTAAAAAATCTTTGGATCTGTCTACCTCGGGAATAAGATAATAAGTAATATTTAAAGTATTTTTATACTCCACTTGGTCTATTTGACACTATGTCTGAGAAATCTTGTAGTCCGCACCCGCACAAACAAAAGGAGTATAGCTCAGTGGTAGAGCGTTCGACTGGAGATCAAGAGGTCCCCAGTTCAAATCCGGGTGTTTTCTATTTTTTTTTTAATTTCTGGTATTGTTTTAATAAAAAATTTTGAAAAGTACTACGTAAAAATTAGTTTAATCTTTAAATAAAATGTAATTAAACTGTTCGAAAGTATATTTATTTCGTTGAAATCATATAATAGAAGTATAACTTCTTACGTGCGTACAAAGTACACAGACATTCCTTTTTTTAATAAATTGTATTGGTATGTCGTCCGGACCGAATGAAGTCTCTTTTGTGCTATTAAGTGCTTCTTGAAACTGCCCGTAACTAATATAATTTGTTTGTTTTAGCTGAATTGAATGAAATGGAAGAAGGTACATCCCCACGAACACCCCGAACGCCAGGGACATCGAGAGATTCTGAAAAGGGTCATAGGAAAACTTTGGAACAACGTCGTCAGTTAGTGATGCAGTTGTTTCATGAACAGTCGTTTTTTCCTTCTTCCCAAGCCACCTCCACATTTCAAGCCCAGCATTCGGATATATTTCCAAATAAAGCAAGTTTGCAACTAAAGATTCGTGAAGTGCGTCAAAAAATTATGGCACAAAATTCTCTTACACCCTCTAGTGTGAGTAGTCCCCTAACCCCCGCTGAACCTGTTAGAGTTTCATCAAATAGTTAGCTAGTAGTGTGCAATAGAGTGTCTTCCGTTTCATATGTTATTGTCAATTTGACTGAAAATAGCACTTAAGTGTATAAAAGTGTGTTGTAGATATCGTAATTTAGGTATAGCTGTTGAAAATTTTTTTCGTGGATTTATAAAACCCAGTTATTTCAATCTTATAGTCTAAGAGCTAGCAACGTTTTTGAATTTTAAGAAAGCTGGTTCTTTAATATATTATTACGTATCTATGCTCCCTCAAAGAGTATACCTCCTTCCTGGCTGCCGATACAAATTATTTCTTCGCAGCGCACCTGTACAGGTATTTATATTGAATTTATTCAATATGTATACATAATAATATACAGGGTGTCCCCGAAAATAGTGCGTTCCTTTAAGGTATGGATATAATAATATATAATTTAGAACAAAAAAGTCCTATAACATTTTTTTCTAAAGTTAACCGTTTCCAAGAAAAAATTACATTGTTCTCCATATAAGTGAATTTTTATTTTCATAAATTTGAATGACATGGCAACGTAGCCTAGAAGAACTTGCTGTGACTGCGGAAATTTAACCTAATAACCCCTTGTTTATTTTGGGGTTGTTGACATCGTAGGTACCTACCTGCAAAATAATGGATATGGGTTTGGTTGATATTTACATTACTTTACCTATCTATGAGATGCAACTGATCTACAGACCTACTTTTTCAATCTTTAGATTTTTGAGTTGCGCGTTGTTGCCAGACTTCAATTTGCATATCAAAATGTATTTTCGTTCTTTGGTCAAACGGATGAATTTAGCAAAAATGTTGACTTTTGCTCTATATTGTGCCTTCTACTTATACCTTTAAGGAACTCACTATGTTCGGGGACACCCTGTATATTAAATTGTTTTAAGAAGATAATTTTTTTCGTTACTTTTTGAACATTATTAGGAATATGAATTTATAATTGCCAGACATTTTTGTGGTTGACATTTACGCGCCAGATGCTATTTTTTGTAAATAATAATACAAAAATTTAAATTATTTTAGTATGTAATTTTAATATTATTTTATTTATTCATAAATAAGTGCAAAATAAACGTAGACAGACGAGATTTACGAATTATCATCAATCTGTATTGGAATCAAAAGGCCAGTATAAAGATAGAAGAACAAGAATCCGAGAATATTGATATAAAGAGAGGAGTAAGACAGGGTTGTGTTCTGTCGCCGCTACTGTTTAACCTGTACAGTGAAGCCATATTTCAGGAAGCGATAGCGGAGCTAAGTGATGGAATCTCTATAAACGGAAGAATAGTAAATAACATAAGATTCGCTGTTGACACCGTTATAATGACAGACACCCTGGAATCTTAACAAGAATTGCTAAATAGAACTAACGATTATTGCATTCGATACGGATTAAAAATAAACAAGAAAAAAACTAAATTTATGATTGTCTCAAAAACAGAACATGGAAATGAAAGGTTAATGATAGAGCAAACGCAAATAGAAAAAGTTAAAACATACAAATATCTGGGAACCTGGGTTGATGACAAAAATGACCAAAGCAAAGAAATTGAAGTCCGAATTAAAACTGCAAGGCAAGCACTTATAAAAATGAAGACACTGCTTACAAACAAAGACCTTCAGTTGCCTCTTAGATTGAGGGCTCTAAGATGCTACATATTTTCTATATTGCCATACGGAATGGAAGCTTGGAGATTGAAGAGACAACACATAAGAAGAATAGAAGCGTTCGAAATGTGGTGTTACAGAAGAATATTGAAAATTCAGTGGGTTCAAAGGATTACCGAAATTGAAGTGCTACGACGTTTAAATAAGGAGTTAGAAATTATGAAGAGTATAAAAACAAGAAAACTGGAATATTTGGGTCACATTATCAGAGGAAAAAAATATGAGTTGCTGAGAATTATTATGCAAGGAAGGATCAAAGGAAGAAGACGCATCTCCTGGCTGAGGAACCTTAGAGAATGGTTTAACTGTAGTTCATTACAACTATTCAGAGCAGCAGCCAACAAAGTGACCGTAGCCATTATGATATCCAACCTCCGATAGGAGAGGGAACTTTAAGAAGAAGAAAGTCCAAAATAAATTTGCCAGATATTAATTCCGCTGTAGTCACCAGCCAGATCGATTTAATGTTGTAGGGTATCCCAGTATTTGTTTGTTGTAAGGTAAGACTATGGTCTTATAGGCTTATATAAAGGCTGTATGCAACGTCTGGCTTGTCACTGTACGTATCCTACGGCATTTATTGGAGACCACAGCCTTAAGGCTGTATGACACTATGCATTTTCTTGTATCATTTCTAATATCGTTTCTGATATGTCAAAAAAATGCATAGTGTCATACACAGATACAAGAAACGATATCAGAAACGATACAAGAATTTGTGTCAGACACAGATTCTTGTACAAGAAGTGCGCCAATTTCTGCGCAAAAAGCAAAAACGTAAATCCTGCTGGTAAAACTTCTAAATGTCATAATGGCGGCTGAAAATGAGATCATATGATTTATGTCTTGATGAATTTATTTGTGTTTTTGTAGGTATTTTTTATAAATCTTTTATTGATACTTAATATACCGTTTGGTATGGACTACTGTTCTACTAATAACCATATATTTAGCTCCTAATAAAGTTCAAACTATGTATAACTTTCGGTTTCATATTGCATAATTTTTTAATAGAGGAAAATACAATAGCTCCTAATTTGGATCAAACTGAAGATAATTCTAATGCAAATATTTTAGCACAAATGTCAAAACAAAATAAAAAACAAATAATCAACAGTCAACTTAAAAATTCTAGTTAACATTAAAATATTTGTTTTTAAAAGTTTATAAATTTTATAAAATCCTTAAAATCAGCTGTAGACGCAGTACTACCATACCAATGTAACGTGAAACAGGGTGACAAACAAAATTTCGACCAATCACGTGCCGAATTTCATACAATTTTCGATACAAAAACTTGCATAGTGTCATACAGGGCACAAATGTACGTACAAGAAACGATACAAGAAAATGTATATCAGAAACGATATTAGAAATGATACAAGAAAATGCATAGTGTCATACAGCCTTTAGAGAGAGATAGCGGCAGAATAGACTGGCGCAAAAGAGACAGGAATACATCTACAGTATTCAAAGCAATTTTTATTTATCTCAAACTATGATCTGTTTTTAAACCAGGAGGAGTAATTCAAATTTACTGCGCCGAATGCTTGTTTGTAATTGGTCCAACCGCGGGCAAGTTTACTCCAATGTTATGAAATTTTGACACTATTGACATTTAATTACATATAATGTAATTTTTTTGTGTTTTATTATAATATTTTATGCAGAAAGGGAAACGTGAATTTGTGACTTTTCTTACTAATTTATTTGACAACTTGTAAAAACAATATTGAATGAACTATCTGTCAATAAAGTCGTCCCAGGAACGCAACTCATAAATATTGGCAATATCATTTTAAAGTCTTCTACTTTAAAATGTATATACATGTCTGAATTGCCGATATGAATGAGTCAAATTAAATAAATTATTAGAAGAATTTTTTTACTAAGCAACAACATTTTTGTTTAATTCATTAGTATTTTTGTATTTTGACAACGACACTCGATTTGGGCGTCGACAACGGTAATAAAATCTCTTTTTTTGTAAAATTGTGGCTTATTTCCCATCAAAATAGTTAATTGACATTTATGAATAGAAAATAAAAAAGGCTTCCTTGTCTAACCTTGCTGTATGCAAACCGTCATTAAATTCCGAATCCGAAAATTGTTGTCTGAACAGGTCTAGGATAGTTTAAGTTGACGCCTGCGCCTTGGAAACTAATCCCGAACTTTCTGTGAATACGTTCGGGGTATGCTCCGCAAATACAGCTAATATATTTACCTGTCCAGGTGTGCTGCGTAGTAATAGTCCAAGAGGCAGCGCTGAAAAATCTCTTTGAATTTACTAAAGCTAAATTTTTCACAGTTGATTACTGTGATTGTATAGAGAAACATACTGCGGTCGGTCAAGCGAAACGTAGAACAGGGGTTACTGAGAGGGTATCAAAGTTGCTTTTCTACGAAGGTAATTAAATCCATTTACTAAGGCTGAAAATCAGTACACACATTCTAAATTAAATATAAATAAAAGTTATTATAGTCGGTCAGCTGTATGATGGGACAGAGCCGGTCGGTCGGCCCCAGTGAATGTACAGGGTTATTCACTATATTTTGACCCCCTTGTAAACTGCTTTATTTACAGAATTAGAAAAAAATGTTTATTCGATTTTTAAATTATGATTTTTTGACATATATATCGTACTAGTGACGTCATCCATTTGGGCATGATGACGTAATCGACTATTTTTTAAAATGGGAATAGGGCTCGAGTGCTAGCTTAGTTGAAAGGTTATTCAATTCCCTATTCAGTAATATAAACATTAACATGATTAATTATACAGGGTGTCCAAAAAAAAAATTTTTAAATAAATGAATTGTTTAATTAATAATTCAAAAAAATTTTTGGACACCCTGTATAAATAATGATCTTTATAGTACTGAATAGAGAATTGAATAACCTTTCAAATGAGCTAGCACACGACCCCTTATCTCATTTAAAAAAATAGTCGATTACGTCATCACGCCCAAATGGATGACGTCACTAGTACGATGTATATATGTCAAAAAATCATAATTTAAAAATCAAGTAACTTTTTTATTTTACATTTTTTTCTAATTCTGTAAATAAAGCAGTTTACAAGGGGGTCAAAATATAGTGAATAACCGTGTACATTCGTTGGGGCCGACCGACCGGCTCTGTCCCGTCATACAGCTGACCGACTATAATAACTTTTATTTATATTCAATTTAGAATGTGTGTACTGATTTTCAGCCTTAGTAAATGGATTTAATTACCTTCGTAGGAAAGCAACTTTGATACCCTCTCAGTAACCCCTGTTCTACGTTTCGCTTGACCGACCGCAGTAGGTTTCTCTACACAATCACAGTAATCAACTGTGAAAAATCTAGCTTTAGTAAATTCAAAGAGAGTTTTCAGCGCTGCCTCTCCGTCTATAATGAGCGCAACCTGTATCAGCAGCCAGGTAGCCGGTACGCTGTTTGAGGAAGCATAGAGAATAATAGTTTCGTTCGCAGAAGCCTGTCGCGGACAATTAGTCCACGACAAGGTATTCGCACTTTAATTCCATATTATATTTATTTAATGTATTATCGTTGATTGATAAATATACCAGTATATTAATATAGTCGGTTCGCTAAATTCAGACACAACTGGCTAGTGATTTTTGTCGTTTAGTCGATAATTTTTTTGTTTTTTGCCAGTTTTCCCAAAATTGGCAAAATCACTAAGTATTTAGTAATTATTTTTTTTGCCAATTTTACAAAATTGGCAAAATTACTTACTAAAATCACTAGCCAGTTGTGCCGGAGTTTAGCGAACCGATCATAGTTAATAATGAATTATTAATATTAATTAATAGTAAATACACCTTGTATATTTATCTATCAACGGTATTATTTATATTATCTTAAAGTGCGCATGCCTTGTCGTGGACTAATTGTTCGCGACAGGCTTCTGCGAACGAAACTATTATGTATATTAAAGAACCAGCTTTTTTAAAATTCTTGTTTTTCACATGTTACTAGCTCTTGGTCCATTACAGTCGTTTACATATCGTATAGTGTAGATGATTTGTAACAATTCAATTATGACTAGCAATTAATTTATTCTTACATGTATATTTAAAACGAGAGATGTAAAAACTAACAATTAATATTATATTGACAAGTATTACGTGTAAGAAATCAACTAATATCGTTCGTTTGTATATAAGCTTGCAATGTTCTCAACTATGATGTCCGCATCATAACATATTGTACAAATTTTTTTAGCACTAGGTCTCTGTAATTCGTGCTCGTTATTATTGTCTTCTCTATTTTATATTATATTTAATTGATTATTATATTTATTATTTTAGCGATTTAATTTATATGAGCAATGCTTTCGAAAACTGAAATGTATACTGTATTTTCCTACTGAATTCCATTTTCCTCATATATCGATGTTACAATTCGTGATAAAACATCTCGTAACGCGACAATTCGTAACCCCGCCAATTCGTAACGGCGAAACTTCGTAACATCCACAGTTCATAACTATAACTATTCGAAATTCGTAACTTTCGATCGAGTCAAAAGAAGGGAACTATTCACAGCATTGCAAGATATGGATTTTTATCTAAAGCTATCAGAATGATAAAATTAACTCAAGTCAAGAAAAACAGTAGTTTAACAGAAAGCTTTGAGGTCCAACAAGGAGTGCGGCAGGGTGATCCATTATAATCTATAATGTTTGGCATAATATTAGAAGAAGTTATACAGAAAGCAAACATTAATAGAACAAGTCTGATCCACCACAAAAAACATCAGTGCTTAGCGTTTGCGGACGATTTGGTAATCTTGACTAGAAGCAAAATGGAACTGATGGAAACAGTTATGAAACTCGAAGAGAGGGCAGCAGCCAAAGGATTGTATATAGATGGAGCAAAACGAAGTACATATATGAAATGGACAAATAAGCAATTCGTTCGGGAGCAATACATAACAATGACAACCGCGCTATATTTGCTCTTCATGGGTTGTTAAGAAGCAAAAATATATCTCGAATAGCAAAACTAAGGGCCTAGATAAAAGACCGTAATAAAGCCGATGGTGGCGTGTGCTTCTGAAGCATAGGTCACAACAAAAAAACACCAAGAGTTGTTATTAATTTGGGAGCGGAAAATACTTCGCAAAATTTTGGTGGAAAAAACTTAAATTGACAATGGATAAGAACAAATAATGAGCTAACTGAGCTTTATCAAGAACCTAACATATTAGCGGTCATTAGGGCTCGGGCACATGGTTGGGCCATGTGTAGAGGATGATTCCATTTAGAATTCCCAGAATGATACTATCTAGTGCATTGGTAGGCAAAAGGCGAAGAGGAAGACCCAGGTCAAGATGGAGCAACGGGGTTAAAGAAGATATGAGAAGACTTACGTAACGAACTGGGAAAGAAAAGCAACTGGCAAAAGAGAGGGAACATATACTGTACTACTACTTTTAGTATATAAAAGTATGCAAAATACATTCATGGAATACATGCAGTCATGCTAATTTGCTAAACAAAAACTAAATGCTGGCATTACAAATAGGTATAGTTACGAACTGTCGATTTGTCGCCCTTACGAATTGTCCGTTACCATTTGTGTTGTCGAGTTACGAGATGTCATGGAACCATTTTTAAAGATAATAAATCCCGGAAATAAAATAACAATTTTTAGGTAACATTCAATTTTAATCAACATTATAAATAGTTTCTTTTTAGGATGGTTTAGTGCTTCCAACGCATTTAAAACAGTTATCTTAAGTTTTGACAGTCCTAAAAAAAACCATAAAACTAAGGCTCTTAGTTTTATGATTTTAGCATGATTAGCATTAGTTTTGATTTTTTAGGACTGTCTTTATTCTTATCTAAAGATGCCTCCTCGCTCTTTGTTAGTCTTCAGTTGTTTATAACGTTCCTGTTTTCTTTGAGAAAAATTTCTCACTTGTGTTCAAAATTTCTCTGATGGGTGAAAGGAGTGTGTAACGTTACAAACGTCACATCTTTGCTATTTTATTTTTAAATAATTATTTAATTGTATTTTCTCTAATATTTCATTAATAATTATCTTCTATTTGTTTTACCTGTTTTCTTCATACAATATTTTTACGTTCTTTCTATTCATACTACTGTGTACTCTATAGTGCATTTAAATCTTGTATTGTTACTTAATTTCATTTACTTCTACTTATTTTTATGTTTCCTATTTATTTTCATATATGTATTTATTACCTATTTTCTATAGCTACCAAAAAGTTCGACAAAACGACAAAATTTTAGGTAGCTATAGAAAATAGGTAATAAATATATGAAAATAACTAGAAAACAAGAATAAGTAGAAGTAAATGAAATTAAGTAATAATACAAGATGTAAATGCACTATAGAGTACACAGTAGTATGAATAAAAGAACGTAAAAATATTGTACGGAGAAAAAGGTACCTATAATATGACAATGTATGGAAATATCTCTTGGGTTTTGGAAAGTTACTACAAAATAAGAAAGTAATTAAAGAAAGCTACCAAAAAAACTGGTTGAAAAAACAGAAAAAAAATGTCATGTTGACATTAAAATCAAGGTCCTACCATAAAAATTAGCCAAAAAACTATGTAAAAAGTTCCAAAATATTAAATATACTAATATTTGCAACTATGAATGTAATTTAAATTAATAATATTATACTGAAATATATGAATATGGTAATACTTTTTAACCCAACACATGAAAATTAAGATTTTATATAAAATACTAGCCAAAAAGTATGCAAAATAGATAGATATATAAATTTACTGCAAAAATTGAATATAAAATGAAAATATGAAAATAGTATTTATTAATGCTTGTATAGTTGCCACCAAACCAAAAATTCAAAGTTCAAATCCTCGAATAAGACAAGTAGTGTTGGTGCGGCAGTGAAACAAATACGCTAGACTACCCCAGCTAATTGAAATACCATTCAAAAATAATATTTCAACCAAGATAGTTATCGTTCACCCTAGCTTAGCTCATTCTCCCAAGGTATGTGTTAGTCTTGTCCTAATCTTAGAAATGAACTATGAAAATTCAGAATGGAAGCAAACAAAACAATATTTTAACTAATAATGTTTATTATTCAATAAAGATATAATAAAAATATGACTTATTAAATGCATTAACAAACATATTCAAATTCTTGCCAAAAACTAACAATTCTTGGATTATACCTATGGCTTTTGGTATTGGTTCGATGGTAACTTCTTGATGTCGAATGGTATTTCAATTAGCAGGGTAGTCTAGCGTATTTGTTTCACTGGCGTGGGGCGCCAGTGAAGGCGCCAGTGAAGCGAATAACGCGATAAACTATCCTAGCTAATTGAAATACCATTCGAAAATAATACTTCGATCATGCAAGATAGCTATCGTTCACCCTGGCTTAGCTCACTCTACCAAGGTGTGTGTTCGCCTTGTCCTAATCTTAAATATGAACTATGAAAATTCAGAATGGAAGCAAACAAAACAATACTTTTAACTATTCATGTTTACTGTTCATAAAAATATAATAAAAATGTGACTTGTTAAATGCATTTACAAACGTATTCAAATTCTTGCCAAAAACTACAAATTTTCAGATTATACTTATGGCTTATTGGTTCGATGGTAACTTCTTGATGCCGAATGGTACAGCTGTTGACTTCTCTTGACCTGGGCTTGATGGTAGGCCTCAGGTCAGTGTAGCTCTAGTTTACTGGTGGTGTTGGTCGCAGCAGTCTAGTTGCGATGCATCCTATCGTCTTTGCCTTATGAGTAGCATCACCGGTGATGTAGACGGCTTGAGGCTCCCGAAGGGAGAAAAGTTGATTTATTCCCAAAAACTGGAAGAAAAACACATATCAAACATCAAGAAGTAAAAACCAAAATGTACCTTTGCCAAATAGTATCCAGTATCCTTTGGAGGTTAGAGAAAAAAATATTATAAAAACTGTTATATGTTGAATTTTCTTACCCCAAGAGAATGTGAAAGTCTGGAAATAAATAGCTATTATCAGCCTGTAATTGGTTTTTATAGTGAAATTAATTTTCCACCACCATTTTGAGAATTTTCAGTTATTGACATGACACACAGTGGTTCCAAATGCCAAAAACGTGGTCATGAACCTTTAAAAGCGTATATTGTTTATACATTTCGGAATTACTTTCGTTCTCAAGGGTTTTTGGCATCGCTGATTACGAATCTGTCACTATTTTTTCTGAAAAACAAAATGTCGGATCCAACATGGCGGAAAGAAATTGAAAACATTAATCGGAAAGGAAAGTGTTTTGTAAAATTTGGTAGGTTAGGGTCGCTGATTACAAATCTAACATTACTTTTTTTTTAAACAAAATGGCGGATCCAATATAGACGAAAGAAATTCGAGAATTTTATTTTAACCGCATTTTTCTTTAAAATTTTATATTATGAGGGACTTTTGAAATTGCTGATTATCAATACATTTTCTTTATGAAGTACAATATTTAGAACCTATTAATTATGTACAACTGCCCATACATACTCAACAATCGCCAGAATCATGTAATATGCATCATTTCCCACTTTTGTATTCAAACAACTGCCAAAAATGCATAGGCAGTTATAGGCAGCTAAACCAAAGTGATTCTGTATCTCCTTACTATATATTTTAAGATTAATAAACATTAGTCCTAGAATTATGCAGAATTTTGTACTTTTGGAATGCATCTTTACAAAATTTTAATTAAAAAATGTAAAGACTGAAAAATTTTAATTAATTCAAGTATATTTTCACTATTTATACATTAACAAATTTAAGGCATTTATTATTATTACATGTTGATTTAACTTACATCTTACATGTCTACATACTTAAAAAAGAAGAATCTGCTTTACAGCGATAAAATTGATAAACTACAAAACGTTTTACAGCGTTTTCAATATACGCGTTCTTTTTACATACTCTGCCGACCAAAATAACCCCGGACATGGCTCACTTCTTCCTGGGCTGTGAACCAGAATACATCCAGTCTGATCCTCATACCTGCGTATTAGGACTCTACGATAGTATGGGAATACAACTATAAGCATGAAAATCCCTAAATAGGGACTTTTTTTTCGCCTCATGACCACGTTTTCCGCATTTCGAATCACTGTGTGACAGCTTGAACTGTAGAAAGGTAGGATAAGCATATTCCGTAATGAAAGACAGATATCTAGATAGTAAGGATATATCAAGTACGTTCAGTATGATGATTTAGATGTTAGATTGAAAAGAGATATAGTAAATAGAGGATAAAAGAGGGCGCCAAAGAGTTTTTAACGAAGAAAACAGGTAAAACAAATAGAAGATAATTATTAATGAAATATTAGAGAAAATAGAATAAAATAATTATTTAAAAATAAAATATCAAAGATGTGACGTTTGTAACGGTACATGTTAACAAATAACCCGATTAACATCTGATTGCTTTTCTTTTAAAGGTTCTAATTCTTCCGTACTTTTTCTTCCATTTGGTTCTGCGTTCTGATCAGTAGTTTCTTCGGCTTTATTAGATAGTTCGTCTTCAACTTTTTCATTGAAATATATAGATGTGTGATTAGTGTGCCTCTAAGTAATGTTTATGACTAATATGTTTGTCTGAGCTCCGTGACTTATTGAGTGACGTATGCTTCTAAAATTAGTTTTCAAAATTCAATTTCATCATAAGCACAAGTCATAAAAGTAACTATATTTTGTTGCAACTCTTCCGTTTAGGTGTCGCAACAAGCATGCAAAAAACTCAATTTAATTACTAATTATTAACTAAAGCCAATCATTAAGTTAGTTTCTGAAACCTTTCCTTCGTTATCTACTGTATTTAAAGGTACCTACGTATACATATGTGCGCGTGCTGCTCGCGCCCAGCATGTTTTTTAGATTAGTACCTGTTTTTAACAGTGCGCGCCATTTGTGCGCCTCTTGAAAACACTTACTAATCTAACGAGCATACGTTATGTTTGAGTTTTCGATTTCCACCTCCATTTTGGAAACTAAAAGTCTTATTTTTATACCGCCATCAAAACTATTGATCATGAGGGATGGAATTAGTAGGAAAAAAGTGTGTGTATATACGTTTTAATCGCATACAGACAGCACTTAAAAACCTAACTGGTCATCTGACTTTATTTTATTATCTTAGTAAATACAGGTTGTTATTTTTACCATTTTAATGTTTCATGTTTGACTAGGGGTAATCAATCATTATATTATATTATTTAGATTGTTTATACAGCCATTGAGGTTGGCAGGAAAAACAAACTCGTGATCTGTTTGGCTTCTTTACCATTTGAGTTCATTTCACTGCATATGAATTGGTCAGGCAGAGGGTTGAGCCTGAAACAACTTGAGAGTTGATATTTGTTGCTGTGGTTCAATTTAAAATGCAGCAAACTTCATTTTTCTGCAAGCTTTTGTCTTTAAGAGTAAAGGATTTCTGTAATTGGTCAACATTGATCTTTATGTGGCATCTAATGTCTCCTCGTGCATAGAAAAAGAGAGGAGGAAAATATTGAAAGTGAAGCAGCTTACTGCTTTATACGGCAAGTTCCAGAAAAGAAAGATAACACATCACTCAATAAATCCCAAACTTCAAATGTCATCTGTCAAAATTTAAGCTCAATTAGAATGGAAATTATGACATTTATATTTTGATCTTTGGTGAAATAGTGAAATAGGTGAAATATTACTATTTCACCAAAGCTTTTTACCTCAGCATTGGAAAATGTATTCAAACAACTCGACTGGGAGGAAAAATGTCTAAACATTGATGTTCTACGTTTGAGTCATTTGAGGTTTGCGGACGACATAGTATTATTTAGTACAGATATCAAGGAATTGGAGCAAATGCTGAAGGAATTAAACCAGCAGTCAAATAAAATAGGTCTCAAAATGAACCTTCAGAAAACAAAAATAATAAGTAATTTACAAACTAATCTTGTTATTGACAAGGTCAGTCTTGAAAATGTAGACCACTATATATATCTTAAACATACCATTAAAATCGTCAAGAAAACCAAATAGTCGAAATAAAAAGACGCATACAATTGTCTTATATACTTAGGCAGTTGTCCTAAATACTAAATCAAAAGAAATAGGATTAAAAATAAATCAAGCAAAAACTAAATATCTAACCAACGAGTCTCTAGATATAAATGGAAATATAACTCTGGACAACAATAATATAGAAAAAGTTGAGTCGTACATATATTTGGGACAAAAAATAGAACTGCCAAAGCTTAACCTAAAGGCTGATTTAAATAGAAGATGTTCCTTAGCATTGGCAGCATTTGGTCGATTACAAACAGTATTTAAATCAAACTTGCCAAATACTTTAAAGGCCAAAAAGTTCGATTAGTAAGTGTTGCCAGTTCTGACATACGGAACTGAAACTTGGGCTTTTAACAACAGCATAGTCCACAAACTTCAAGTGACTCGGAGAACTATGGAACGCAAAATGCTCAACATTAAGCTCAGTGATCGCAAGTCCAATGAAGAGATAAGAAGGCGATCAAAAGTAACAGATGTGATCCAGAAGGTTGCCATGTTAAAATGGAACTGGGCAGGACACATAGGAAGAATGGAAGACAACCACTGGACAAAGAGAATTCTCGAGTGGCGACCAAGGGCAAGCAAAAGAAGTAGAAGCAGACCTCAAACAAGATGGACTGATGACATCAAGCGAATGGCTGGCCATGAATAGATGCAAAACATAGCAAACAGATGTGAAAGGACACACATAAGGGAGGTTTACATCCGACGATGGATGGAATAGCTGTTGATGATGATGATACAATTATCTTGGCGGCTTTCGGCAAGTTAAGCTTTATCTTGAAGAATAAAGATATACCAATGTGCCTAAAACGTAGAGTTGATGACAAATGTATCTTGCCTGTAACTACAATGGACTGGAGACCATGGCCTTTACAAAGAAAACCTTAAGCAGCTCAGTACAACCCAAAGAGCCATGGAGAGGGCTATTCTAGGGATTCGAAATATCGACATTCGTGAAAGGGCAAAGATTACTGATGTCGCAGAACGTATAGCAAGGCTCAAGTGGCAATGGGTCGGACATGTTGCCCGAGATAATCCCGAAAAATGGACACATAGATTAACAAACTGGAGACCAAGAGAGAACAGGCGAGGAGTAGGCAGACCGCAGAAGAGGTGGGCAGATGATATCAAACAAGTTGCGGGCAAGCTGTAGATAATAACTGCCAAGAGTAGAAATCAATGGAAGCAAATGAAAGAGGCCTATGTCCAGCAGTGGACGAACACAGGCTGTAGAAGAAGAAGATATTTTGATCTACTTCAAATAAAAATTGGATGGATCCGAATACGATTTAAGCATACATACGAGGTTCAAAAGCTTTAGAAAATGAAGGATTTGTATTGTATTTAAGTACTTCAGAATGCTGCATAGAACTCATGGTGGACTCGAGCCTGACCAACTACCTGCCTTCAAGCAGATTCATCCTGAGTTACTGCTTGCCATCTTTTGACTCTCTCTTCCTCAAATCTTCAACACCATCGATCCAACGAAGGCGAGATCTTCATCAATGATACTCCTAGGTTGTCTTTTTTAACCGATTGCACTTGTGATATTGTTTCGGTGTGAATTTTAGCCTGGCTGCTATGTTACGTCCCTGTTCATGAGTTTCTGCACCACGTAGTACCACAGAACTTGCTACTACTTTGTGATGTTTACTCAGCAGCCGACTTTTAAATAATTTATTTAGTTTCTCAACTTCAGCCTCATATGCTCATCAGCTCTTTTCATGGTAGAATATCTTTCCTCCAAGATTATGTCCTTCCTAGAGTGACAATCTCTCCTTCGTCTTCTTCTGAAGACGAAGAGGAAAAACAGACAGAGTCATGTATATGACTCTGTCTGTTTTTTCAATGTGCCTCTAGTAAGTTGTTCCATCGTTTTCGTGGTCTTTCCACTGATCGTCTTCCTATTGGGAACCAACCGTCTCTCGCTGTTCTTACTACTCTATTTCTGGCCATTCGGCTTATGTGGTCATTTCATTCTACTCTTCTGTTTGTTACCCAGTTATTAATTATAAATAATATTAATAATACGTAGATATATACAATAAGTTATACTAAAATATAAAATATGTACTTCTATTCTATCTATTCTATACTTCTATTCTATCTAAAACTAAACCTAACAATGAACAAGAAAGAACAAAGAATTGCATTTATAAAATACCTTGTGAATGCGAACAATTTTATTTAGGTGAAACATCAACACCATTAAACGTTAGAATAAGTGAAAATCAGTCTTATATTAAAAATAGATAATTTGATAGATCTCAAATATGTCAACACGCATGGGATAATGAACATAGAGTTCAGTGGAGAGATTCAAGTATAGTCCTGAAAGAATCCGATACTAAAAAGAGAAAAATCAAAGAAGCGGCTCTAATTATGCTAAATGAAACCAATTGTGTCGCAAATTCCACGGTAGAATGCAGTAGGATGTGGTTACCCATACTGAAAGAGGAGGTCAATAGAAAGAAAATACCACGATTAGTAAGTCAATCACATATCGAGTTAGTACATATTTTATATTTTAGTATTACTTATTGTATATATCTATGTATTATTAATATTATTTATAATTTAAACATATTAAGGTCAGAATCCAGTTATTAATGTTCTCCACCTTGCATCTCCACATAATGGAGAAATAAAAATATCGGAAAAGAAATCAAAGGCAGAATTTACAAAACAGTCATCAGACCAATAATGACATACGCGGTAGAAACACGACCCGATACAGAGAGGACAAAAAGAATGCTAGAAACAGCTGAGATGAAAACCCTTAAAAAAATCGATGGTAAGACTCTATGGGACAGAGGTAGAAGTACATGCAAGGTGGATAATATTAATAACCGGGTAAGAAACAGAAGAATAGAATGGAATGCCCACATAAGCCGAATGACAATAAATAAAGTAGTAAGGACAGCGAGAGACAGTTCCCCAATAGGAAGACGAGCAGTGGGAAGACCACGAAAACGATGGAACGACAACTTACTAGAGGCACATTGAAAAAACAGAGTCATGTCTATACAAAAAGAAGAAGAAGACCTTACATATCCGTCGTATATCTGCACTTTGAGCTCTGTCTCATAGTGTCTTACCATCGATTTTTCGAAGGGTTTTCATCTCCGCTGTTTCGAGCAATCTTTTTGTCCTCTCTGTGTCGGGTCGTGTGTATGCCGCTTATGTCACTGATATCTTTATTTCTCCATATTGTGTCATTCAGGCAACCTGCGGTTCTGTTTGCTCTATTTACTTGATCTTCCACTTCTGTTTCCAGTATTCCGTAGCTGGATAGTATGATGCCTAGATATTGAAACTCCATCACTTCTTCTATTATCTGACCCTCCAGCTTCTCCAGCTTTACATCTTATTGAATTTGCTGTTATAACCATGCATTTTGTCTTTTTTGGGGAAAGTAGCATGTTAAATTTTCTGGCGATTATAATAAATTGGTACAACATACGTTGTAAATCATCTTCACTCTGAGAGATTAGAATTGCATTGTCTGCATAGCAGATTATTCTAAGTTGTTTTTCTACCATTTAGGTTTCTTTTTTAATTCTTACTTTTTTATTATTTCATTCATGATCAGGTTAAACAATAAAGGACTCAGGGAATCCCCCTATCTTATCCCATTGCTAGCTTGAATTGGGTCAGTTAATTCATCTCTTACTTTTACTTTTATTGAGTTATTTTGGTAGATGCTTTAGATCGTTTTAATCATTCCTAGAGGTACTTTTCTTGAGTATAACAAATGGTTAACGTACTTTAATTTGACCCTGTCAAATGCTTTCTTAAGATCCACGACACATGAATAGGCCGGTTTGTTGTATTCTAATGAATTCTCTTGAACTTCCCTCATTATAAATATAGCGTCGGTGCCTGACCTTCCCGACCTAACACCTTGTTGTTCTTTTGCTAATGTTGTTCGGCTACTCTGTACTGTATCAGTGTTGCTTGCCACATTATGTTCACTTATGGCTTCCATATTATTAAATAGTTCATCTATATATTGCGCACACCTCTACATTACCTCTTCTCTTCCGCTGATCCTTAATCATTTCGGTTTTTGGTTGGAATTACTTTTGTATTAATTTGAACATGCACACATGTACCCGTACCAGATATCTAAGAGACTCATTAATATTAGCTCATTGGGTTGCTATTGTTAGAGGTGTGAAATTACATAAACAAGGGATTATTTCATAAATCCGGTAGATTCCTTGTTTATGTAATTTCACACCTCCAACAATACCCCCCCCCCCCCCCGCTGAGCTGAATATTAATGAGTGTCTTAGATACCTGGTACTACTTTACCTCTATCGATGACTAAAAGTTACTCCAGATCCTTTAAATTGAAAATATCCAGTCTGAGTAACAGCCCCCTAAACCTATTTCCAATGTAACTGTTAGGAGAACATGAACCAAAAGAGTTTTAATTGGTGATTGATTTAGCACCAATTGGAACAGAGGTTGGAATGTAATGTTTTGTGACTCACAACCACCATTACATACGAACAAAATACAAGATGTGTATAGTAAACTGGTAATCAGTTCATTAGAATACATTATACACAGAGAGCGGTAAAAGTCTGGAATATTCCGGAACAGTATTTGTGAAAAAATTTCTCGGGCAGTTCGATTTTTATTTTCAACTTAAATTCTGATTGTAGGTACTTCACCATACTCAGTATCTCCAAAAATTAAACTTTTGTGCAGGAATTGTTAAATATATAATTTTAGGTCCCTAAATCTTCTTCTGCACTTACCATCTTATTACACAAAAAGGGCGATCCAACAGACCTCGAGAATTACCGGCCAATAAGCGTATTAGGCCACCTCTACAAGTTCTTCACAAGAATAATAACAAATAGACTGGAAACAAAATTGGATTTTTACCAACCTGGAGAACAGGCGGGTTTTAGGAAAAACTTTGGCACTAACGACCACCTACACTGCATAAAAGGAATTATAGAAAAATCTATCGAATACAACCAACCATTGGTCCTGGCTTTCGTAGATTTCGCAAAGCATTTGATACGATAGAAATTAACAGCATAATGAGAGCATTGGAGGAAAGTCGTATAGATTATCGGTAGTCCAAACTGATAGCGAACATATACAATAATGCAACCATGACTGTCGACTACACAAAGATACCAAATCTATAAAAATCAAAAGAGGAATTAGACAGGGAGACACGTTATCTCCCAAACTCTTTACGGCAGTACTTGAACATGCTTTCAAACAATTGGAGTGGGACGCCAAAGGAATAAATGTCGGCGGTGAAAGGCTCTCCCACCTACGATTCGCAGACGACATAGTTCTTATAACAGACAACTTAAAAGAGATTAGAACTATGCTTAATGAGTTAGATGCCGCCTGTAAAAAAGTTGGTTTAAACATAAATTTTGGAAAGACAATACATGACAAACCTGGTATAAAGCGAAAATCCAAAAGTCGACGTCAACGAAATAGCATTGGTCCATAAATATAAATACTTAGGGCATGAAATCCAAATTGCCAGGGACACTCAAACTGCTGAATTACAGAGAAGGATCACCTTAACATGGGCCGCATATGGAGCTCTATAAGACATCTTCAAGAGCAACTTGCCAAATTATTTGAAAAGGAAGACGTTCAACCAATGTGTGCGTTCAACAAGTCATGGCTTATGGCGCCGAAACATTATCGTTAACCCAGGCCACAGCAACGAAACTTAGAGTGGCCCAAAGAAGAATGGAACGGTCACTACTAGGACTGACTCTCAGAGACAGGGTCAGAAACGAAGAAATCAGAAGGACAGGCGTCACAGATGTCATAGAGCGAGTAGCATGGCTGAAGTGGAATTGGGCGGGCCATTTAGCCAGAATGAAGGACGGGAGGTGGACCCAAAAAAATTAGTTTAATATTTAAATAAAATACAAATAACCTGTCAAGTATATTTACTTCGTTGAAATTATATAATAGAAGAATAACTTCTTACGTGCGTACAAAGTACACACACATTCTTTTTTTTTTTTTAGAAATAGTCTTTTATTGCGAATATTCCAGACTTTTTCCGCTCTCTGTAGAATTGTTAATGATCCAATTATCATAAAATTGCTGCTGTCATACTGTGGCAGTACGAAACACACTGTTATATCATATATGGCATGCTAATATGAAGAAAAGGATCTAGAACACGAATAAGTACCAACACAACGGTCATATATTTACATAAATCTTGAAATACACTGACCCGCCAAAATAACCGGATTGTTTAAATATGTTATAGCCTTATTCTTTAAGAATGTCGCTGTAATAATATTGTTTAATAGTTTTAAAATAGTTTCAGAACAACAATAATATTGTTGCTAGACAGGTAAATGGTCATTGTATACCGGGTGTACCAATCGAACTGTGATTTTTCTCAAAGTTCGCAACACCCTGTGGAACATTTTAGCATTTATAAAATACTGAAATTGAAACCCAACTATAGCCTCAGATTTCTTAACAATTTGTTTTTTGATTCATTCGCTTATGTTATAAGGATTCATTCGGATAATAATAAAAAAAATATGAAAAAAAAATTTTTAAGAAACGCTTTTCTTTAGTTACAAGTTACTAAAATTAAAAATATTATAAAAAATCAACCAAAAAGCAAAAAATAAAAAAAAATGAAAAAATCTAACACATTCGTCAAAGAAAAGCGTGGCGCGTCTTCATAAAATAAAAGGTTTTCGCCCCACGCTTTTCTTTAACGAATGTGTTAGATTTTTTCATTTCTTTTTTATTTTTTGCTTTTTGGTTGATTCTTTTATAATATTTTTAATTTTAGTCACTTGTAACTAAAGAAAAGCGTTTCTTAAATTTTTTTTTCATATTTATTTATTTTTTAATTTTTAGTCTTACACGTTTCAAACAATAAAATATATCGTCATGTTTATTAAAATATGTATAAAACATATAATGTACAAACATGAAAAGTAGTCGGAATCAGCAAAAAATTTAAAACTTTATTATTTATTTATGAAGCATAACGTAAACAATTAACGTAAAAAGTGAAAGTATATATAATTCAAATAATTAGCTACAATCTGTAAAAGTTTCAAGTTTCTTCATTGTAAAAAACAATAGAATTTAAGCATTTTCCGTTAAAATCGTTTTTTATTTAAACAATTAATAAACATAAAAAAAATTTTATTCACTATTCGTGTATTGTTCCGGAGAATGCATATGTTTGCAAATTTTTAGTCATTTGCATTGAAGAAAAGGCAGTCAAACTAACGTCCAAAGATTTGACCCAAACGATTGAACTAAAGAAAAGCGTTTAATTAATTAATACGTAAAAACGAATTCTAATGTTAATTGTAGCACAAAACGCCTCTACCGGTGGTTTTTCTACGATAAAAACACGAATTTTTTTAACTCGAGTTTTGGCTGAAGTTTTGTTTCGTATCGTATGGTATCGTATTGAAATTTGACACGAATAAGCGCCGATTTTTATATAAACAAATATATGAGCGTTCAAAATTTGAAACCTTATTGTTTATTTATGAAGCATAACGTAAACAATTAACGTAAAAAGTGAAATTGTGTATAGTTAATATCATTAGCTACAATCCGTAAAAGTTTCAAGTTTCTACATTGTAAAAACAAGAGAATTTAAGCATTTTCCATTAAAATCGTTTTTTTTATATTTAAACACTTAAAAAACACAAAAATTTTTTTTATTGACTATTCGTGTATTGTTCCCGCGAATGCATATGTCTGCAAATTTTCATTCATTTGCATTGAAGAAAAGGCAGTCAAATTAACGTCTAAAGATTTGACGCAAACCATTGAACTAAAGAAAAGCGTTTAAAAAGCGTTTAATAAAAAAGTTAGGTACTATAACAACTAGCCATGTTTTTCATCAATATAATATCCTCATTTTCTGCTTAGTTTCTTAGTTCTATGGTTCGTATGGTTCCTATAATGGTTTGGGGAGGAATTTTTTTAACAGGACGGACAGATCTTGTTCCTTTACGTGGCAGTTATTTAAGCAGTGAAAGGTACTTAACCGATATTTGACAATTTAATAAATTAATTATTTGACATTTATCAAATTACTAAATTCTCATAGCCTACTTTAGGCTTGTTTATTAAACTAAGCACAAAATGAGGATATATTGATGAAAAACATGGATAGTTGTTAAAGTACCTAACTTGTTTATTATCCAACATAAGCGAATGAATCAAAAAACAAAATGTTAAGGAAACCTGAGGCTATGGTTAGGTTTTAGTTTCAGTATTTTATAAATGCTAGAATATTCTACAGGCTGTTGCGAACTTTTAGAAAAAAAAACACAATTTGATTAGTACACCCGGTATACAATGACAATTTACCTGTCTATTAGCAACAATATTATTACAGCGATATTCTTAAAGAAGAAAGGCTATAACATATATAACTTAAATCAGACAACAGATTTTGGAAATTTGCGTTAATTCCTTGGAGAAGGGTATATTAGTGTTCCGTTATTTTGGCGGGTCAGTGTATAATATCTCACTAAACGGGCAAAAATAATATAAATAGTGTATTTAATTCATTTGTATGTCATTGTGTATCGAAAATTATTACATTTAAATATAGAAAATTTATTGAATTGTGAACAGCCGTAATTATAAAAAATATATATGATTTTATTTGATGCGATTGTTTTAAGAAAGTTGAACAATAGAGACAATTTATTAGATCAAGTAAATATTTGTGCAATAAAAATTACATTTATTATCAATTGTTTTTATTATTTTTATTTTCTTCTCTTCGAAGTGATAATATTTCGAGAGTATTGGTCCTGCAACGTTTATTGTACTGGGTCGTTTCTTATATTACTATCTCAATTATTATCCAAGAGGATACTGAGAACATCAGAAAATAGAACGTTGAGGTCAATAACTGGGAAAACACTGAGAGACAGAATACCGAACGACAGAATAAGTGAACTCTGTAACATACAAGGTATAGTATGTACCACATAGTACGGTGGGGAAGACAGAGACGACGAGAGTGGAATCAGCATGTGACGAGAATGGACAGCGAGAGAATAGCCAGGAATTCGAAGCCAACAGGCAAGAGACCAATAGGAAGGCCCTTTAAAAGATGGCGAGATAGCTGGCAGTCAACATCACAACTACGAATACAAGCTCAAAATCGGTTAAGAACAGGCCAAGAGGCCTAATATAAGAAGAAGAATTATCAATTTGGTATGCTTTCTAACAATTATTAAGAAGGTATGTATTTGAAACAAAATTTCAATATTTTGTCTTGTACCTACAACGTTACAAAAAACAAAAGCCCTGAACCGTATTGAATCATTTGAGTTGTCTTTTTCTAAAGAAGTTTTTTGAGTTAATTCGATTCGTCAAGGGAATGGCAACCGAGGAAAGGCGACAGTTCATAAAAAATGACGTATTTCCAATATTTATCGCGAATTTACCATTTTTAAGATTTCGCAAAAATCTAGCAGAAAATCAAAGGCATTGGAAAAATTTTGTTGTTGAAAATCTTTGTCTTTTTGAGTTTATACGCTTCGTCAAGCGAAAAGCAACCGAGGAAAGAAGACAGTTTATAAAAAATGAGGTATTGCCAATATTAAAATTTTTAGATCTCGCAAAAATCCAGCAGAAAATCAAAGGCTATGAAAAAATTGAAAAATTGCCCATGAAAAAATTTATTGTTGAAAATCTTCGTTTTTTTTTAGTTTATACGCTTGTTTGAGAATCAAAGGCTATAACCCACGAAAAAATTTTGGAAAAAGTTTTCTTGTTGAAAATCTTCGTTATTTTGTGTTTATACGCTGCGTCAAGAGAGAAGCATTCGAGGAAAGGCGACAGTTCATAGAAAATTACGTATTTCTAATATTTAAAGCGAATTTACCATTTTTAAGATTTCGCAAATATCCAGCAGAATATCAAAGGAAAAAATTATGGAATAAATTTTTTGTTCAAAATCTAGGTTTTTTTTGTGTTTATACGACTCATCAAGGGAAAAGCCATTGCGGAAAGGCCTCAGTCAGGGCCGTAACTACCATTGGGGCAACCGGGGCAGTGTCCCGGGGCCCTCAGCCAAGGGGGGCCCCACAGAGGCCTCCTTTTGGTTGGCCGTGCATAGATTTTAACGAGGAAAATAAAAATATGTAATTTAAAAGCCGATATCAACGAAATATTTTCAAATGACACAATTTTAAAAAGACAGCAACATAAAGTCCTAATTTTTCACTGGGGAAATTAGTCTTTTCGACTAAAATGCAAATGGAACAGAACAGGGGCCCTGAGGCCTGAGCTAAGCTTTGACCCCCGAGACCTTAACATAAAGATTTAAATTATTAGTTAGGAAATTAGTTATTTCGGCGTAACAAAACCTAAAATGCCATTGGAAGAGGGGACCCGGGATAAGCTGGGGCCCCCGAGACCTTTCTTCTTCTTGCAGTACCGTCTCCTATCGGAGGTTGGCTACCATCACAGCAATCTTAACTTTGTTGGCTGCAGCTGTGAACAACTGTATTGAACTGCACCCATACCACTCCCTTAAATTTCGCAACCAGGAAATCCTCCTACGTCCCACATTTCTCTTTCCCGAGATTTTTCCTTGGATTATGAGTCTTAGCAAAGATTACTTTTCTCCTCTCATTATGTGGCCTAGATATTCCAGTTTTTTCGTTTGTATGGTTTTTATGACTTCGCATTCCTTCCCCATCTTCAGCAAAACATCTTGATTTGTTACTCTTTCTGTCCATGGTATTTTCCACATTCTCCTGTAACACCACATCTCGAATGCCTCAGTGTTTTTGATGTTTATCTTTTTCAGTGTCCAAGCTTCCATGCCGGACAGCAGAACGGAGAAAACATAGCACCTTAACATTCTCGTTCTTAAGTTTATATTTATGTCCCGGCTGCATAGGAACTATTTCATTTTGACAAACAATTGTCTCGCTATCTCTATTCGCCTCTTGATTTCTCTTGTCTGGTCATTAGTATCAGTGAAGCAAACCCCTAAATATTTGTATAGGACGTAACTCTTTCAACTGGATGATTATTTTTTATGGTTAAATTCACATTGGTGTATAGCTTCTTTGTTACAATCATGAATTTAGTCTTTTTGATGTTCAGTTTTAGACCATACTTATTAGTGGCAGGCATATTTTGTATTAATATTAAGGCAAAAACCATACGATTAGCTATCTAATGAGTGGAGTTAAAGAGAAGAGTCTGTTTAGTGCAGGCACGTAGCGACCATTCTTTGAATCATGTCACATGAGTCTAAAAGTAGATACGCAGTCTAAAGATTTCAAGGATGGAAAAGCGGATCAAAAGGAAAAATATGAAAGATAGTGACAAAGGAACCAAAAAGAAAGCTTCAAACGTCAAAACTAAACTAAATTTTTATATTGAGCAACCCAAACCATCTACCAGCTCAAACCGAGAATCAGAAGAAACTGTTGAGTGCCCAGGATGTGGGCAGTCATTTTTTAATGCCAATTGGATTCAAGGTGGAATATGTGCAGAACGATGGCATGAGGCCTGTTTAGCGTATGAAGAAAGCGGACCTTTCGTTTGCGACCATTGTAAGACTCTTAATAACTAGTGCGTACTTTTACCCTAACTCATTCGTACTTTTAGCCTCCCCGGAGCTCAAGAGTACGCAAATGACACTTTTTGAAAATATTTTTTACAGGGATGTTTTTTTGTTTAAACATAATATGATTTTATTGTTACTTAATAAATAAAGATCTATATTCAACAAATATGGTATCGTTATGTCTTTCTTCCCCCAAGTTACAACCCAAAATAAACTAAGTTCATACTAATCTTACCCTCCTTTTGAGTCATAAGTCCCATATTATAAGGCATAAGGTCCTTCTTTTATACTAAATAAGTCTTATTAATACAGTCGAACCCGTTTATAACCTTCGTGCCAAGCAAAAATATTCCTATTTCCTATAACGGGAATATTCTAATAACCGATCTGACCGATCATTGACAGCCAGTACCAGTACCTAGAAACGTTTCGGGACCTCAAAATTGTATTCCTTAAACCGGGATATTCCTAAAATCGGTATTCTAATAAGCGGGTTCGACTGTATACGACCACAAACGGTCCAGCAAACGACCACAGATTTCCAACGAAATACAGCTTCTACTATCAGATATCAGAAACCCATGATTGTAAAAGGGTCCCCTACACGTCAGTATCTATAAAATTTATAAGAAAAATCCAACAACATTTCAGATTTTGTATCAGGATAACAGAAACGTGTGAAGATAGTAAGATTCTCGAGCGAATCCACACAATCCTCGCAATTTAACAAACTCGTCAAAACATTCAGAATTTCAAATTTTGTATCAGGATAGCAGAAACGCATTGAGATCGATCCGTGTCAAGTAGTCAACCGGCCGAATCCAACCAAAACCCATCAAAACACTGAGAATTTCAGATCTTGTATCAGGATAGCAGAAACGCAAGGAATTCAATTCTTGATCCGTGGCGCATCGAGTACGTCAGTCTCTCCGCCCAATAGTTTGGACACGCACACAAAATGGTGGCTTGACAAAATTGTAATTTTCAAAAATATTTTAAACTGATAGGCTTTTATATAAAAATATTAATATTTTATAGTAACTATAATATTATCTAACGTAATAAATTTCGTTTATTTTTAGATTATTCAAATAATAATTTAATTTTTGTATTAACTAGCGTCGCCACCTGTCATCAGAAGTTAAAAGTTTTGTTGTAAGTGTAGCAATAGTTAGTTAACAAATAAATTAATGTCAAACTGCAGCCAAATTTTATTCTTAAACAGCTTATTTAGTTTATATAAATTATTAAATTAATGACCAAAAGATATTTATAATAAATTATATCTTACTTTTAATTTAATATATAGTCTGACCTTGCGCCATCTATAAGATAGATGGCAAAGATGCCAAACTAGAAATGAAGGAAACTGTAACGGGTCTGAAAGGTATTGAGGACTACAATTTTCGCCAAACACCATTTTGCGGCTGCAGCCAAATTTTATTCTTAAACAACTTATTTAGTTTATATAAATTATTAAATTAGCGACCAAATGATATTTATAATAAATGATATTTTATTACAATAATAATCTAATTTTTGTATTAACTATAGTTGCCATCTGTCATCAGGAGCTCAAAGTTTTGTTGTAAGTGTAGAAATAGTTAGTTAACAAATAAAATAATGTCAAATTGCATCCAAATTTTATTCAACAGCTTATTTAGTTTATATAAATTATTAAATTAATGACCAAATGATATTTATAATAAATTATATTTTATTTTTAATTTAATATTTAGTCTGACCTTGCGCCATCTATAAGATAGATGGCAAAGATGCCAAACTAGAAATGAAGGAAACTGTAACGGTTCGGAAAGGAATGAGGACTAGAATAATTTTTGACAAACACCATTTTGTAGGCGTGTCGAAAGTATAGTAACCATCGCATGGACTGACGTGTAATACCAGGAGTAAATTTCACGACTGCTCCTCGCATTTCTGCTATCCTGATACAAAATCGAGCCATTGTCGAGATTCGGAATGAATGGACAGGATAGATAGACATGGTATATGGGGATAAATGGACAATATCCCATATCCATATAACAGGTGTTGCGTATATAAATTCTTCTTCTTGTAGTTCCTTCTCCTATCAGAGTTTGGCTATCATCACAGCTATCCGTGCCTTATTGACGGCGGCTCTGAAGATCTACTGAGCTGCAACTATACCTCTCTCTAAGTTTCTCAGCCAGGAAATTCTTCATCTACCTATGGATCTTTTCCCCTTAATTTTGCCCTGCATTATGAGCCTTAATATCTCATATTTCGCACCTCAGTAATAGTAATGTGGCCCAAATATTCCAGCTTTCTTGTTTTGAAGTTCTTTATCAGCTCGCAATCCTTTTGCAGCCTTTTCTTAACACTTCTGCATTCGTAATCGTAACGTAACTCGTTGGATCCAAGGTATTTTCAAAATCCTTTTATAGCACCACATCTCAAATGCTTCCAACTTCTTTATGTTGTCTACTTTCAATGTCCAGCTTTCCATTTAATACAACAAAGTCGACAACACGTATCTAGCATCTTAAGTCTCTTATTCTCAGCTCCAGAGGAAGCCCATTTAACAAACATTTTTTTCATTTTTATACATGCTTTTCTTGCAATTTCTTCGATACGTGCCCTGATTTCTCTACCTTGGTCGTTGTTTTCTGTTACCCAGGTTCCCAGATATTTGTAGTTATTCACTCTTTTTACTTGTTTTCCCTCGATATCTAGCCTTCCTATTGTGTGTGTGTTGCTTAGAAATAATCATGAACTTGGTTTTCTTAACGTTCATTTGTAGTCCATATTCGAGCTGTGGGTATACAGAAGAATTCTGAAAATATCGTGGACAGAACACGTCACAAACAAAGAGATTCTGAAAAAGATGAATAAAGAAATGGAAATCTTTAATACCATCAAAACAAGAAAATTGGAATATCTCGGACATATTTACACGCGGAGAGAGACATCTTGCTCCAATTGATTATGCAGGGAAATATTCAAGGAAAAAGAAGCATAGGGAGATGCAGAATATCGTGGCTGGGCAACCTGAGAGAATGGTACGGATGTACATCAAATGAACTTTTCAGAGTAGCCGTCTCAAAAATACGAATAGCTATGATGATTACCGACCTCCGTCGCGGATACGAGACTTAGAAGTAGTATAAATTTTATACTGACTTGATGTAATCTATCTACTAATCGTTGCAGTGCTTCTAGACTGCCTCCAAAAATAGCTGTGTCGTCTGCGAATCTTGTTATTCAAGATTTTTCCGTTTATTGATATACTTACCCTGTTCTTCCTCTGATATTGCTTCCTTAAAAATAGCTTCGCCGTACAGATTACATATCAATGGAGACAGCACGCAACCCTGTGTAACACCTCTTTTGATTTCTACGGTTTCCGTTTCGACATTTTCGATTTTAACCTCTGCTTTTTGGTTCCAGTACAGATCGACAATAACCCGTATATCTCGACTGCCCACATTCTTTTCTTTTAAAAGTTCTATGAGTTTCTGATGTCGTACTCTATCAAAAGCCTTTTGATAATCTATAAAGCAGACATAGAGATTTTGGTTCATATCTAGTTGTCTTTGTGCGAGAACGTTAAAAGCGAACAATATAGTTGCATACGGGTAATATGATCGGTCATATTACCCGTATGCACGCCAATAATGAATATAAAATTCTTAATTGCAAGTCAAAAAATTCGCAATAACTATCTCTTAAAACCTACCAAATTTTATTTTCATATCTCAACCGGTTTTAGGGCAATAAAATAAATCGTCAGTTTGTAAAAAAAAATCAACATCCCGTATCTCGTAAATGAAGCATTTGCGGACATAAGTTTATAAAGCAAACGGTCATTATTTTATCATGCAGAATTGCCCCTTAAAGTTTGTCCCACTTATTTACAAACAACCTATACTGATGAAGAACATGACTAGTTGTTAAAGTACATAACTTTTGTATTATCCAACATAAGATCAATCATCGATTATGGATGTGTTTTGTATGGTTCAGCAGCTAAGTATATCTTGGGAAAAATAGATGTGTTTCAAAATACAATATTACGTATTTGCCTGGGTACTATGAAGTCAACTCCAACCAATTCGTTATATGTTGAATCTCTTGAATTTCCATTGAGATATAGAAGACAATATCTTAGTCAAAAATTTCTGATTAATATTTGTCATAGAATGATCTAAACAAACAGTGGAAACAAGAATATTATGAATATAGTCAACACTCCAAGTCACAATATGCACTGATACAACCCACAATCCCGAGTGAATTTTGGTTTAAAAATTACTCTGTCCCACGTAGATACATTACATCTATTATCAGAATGAGATCTGGACACGCGTGTTATCCAGCCCATCTAGCAAAACTTAGAATTTTAAGTTCCAATTTATGTGAAGATTGTCAAAAAGAAGCAGATTTAAACCATATTTTCTTTGAATGTACAAAATATATACAACAAACTGATGACTTAATAAAAAATTTAATCAAACATAAAATCCTTCCTCCCTATAACATTTGCTACCTTTTGTCATTAAATAATAAAGCCTATATGACTATTTAACAGAATTTATTTCAAAAAGTAACCTTCACTTGTGAGCACAATTAAACTAGTAACCTTTGTTTTACCCCTGTCAAGTCCTTTTTACTTAAAGGACGTAAGTATTTGTAATGAAATAATACTCGATGTAAAATACTTTATTTTAAAGAATTATGCACATGGTTTCCATTTTCTATCGCAGTATTAAGTATGTGACAGCTGTCGTTCAGATGACAGTAGTACCAACCTACATTCATGGTTAAGGGAGTTTTACACGAACATAACACCTCCTCCCTTGACCATGAATTACAAAAGTTAACTAGAAGTAAAAGTACTTACAAATTCAGTCTGGTAACAGGTTTCCTTACTCTAGTGGAACGCCTTAAAATGGGTTCCTCAGTTTCAGTTTGAGCCCCAGGTACACTATTCGAACTTTCCATATTGTTTGAAATTTCGGATTCATCAGTAATCACTTCGGTAGGTGGTGGTGAGACACTGTGCTCTGGAATTGATGCCTCCCTCGGAATCAAATTGTGAGTAATGGTATCCGGAATGTAACATGTTGGATTATTTTGAGATGGAGTATATTCCCCAATTTGCCGTATTTGGTCTACATGACGTTTCCATGTTCTACCATCATCTAACTGAATTAAATAATGCAATAACCCTAATCTGAGTACAATAATGCCAAATTGCCATTTAGAATGAAAATAATCCCTCACGGAAACCCTAGTTCCTATATCAAAGTTTCTTAGACTCATATCAGTATAGGTAACTCTATCACTACATGAAGGTTTAAGTAAATCTAATCTATTCCTTATTTGTCTTCCTAACATAAGTTCTGAGGGACTTTTACCTGTAACTGTATGTGGGCTTCTGCGGTATTGCATAAGTAGCTTACATAATTCAAACTCCCTGTCATTTCCCTCACTTCGCATAGCCCTTAAACATTTTTTTAGTATTTGGACATATCTCTCTCCCTGTCCATTAGTTGCAGGATGGTAGGGTGCAGTAAATTTTTGTGTAATTCCATTATCTTTCATAAAAGTTCTAAACTCATGAGAGTCAAATTGTCTACCATTGTCTGTAACAAAAACTTTAGGAATACCAAAAGTTGTAAAAATTTTTCGGCAAATTTCAATAGTAGTTTTTGTAGTAGCATTTTTTGTAAAATTAATTTCAGGCCATTTACTGAAGGAATCTACCAATATAAAATAATAACCTCCATTGAAAGGTCCAGCGTAATCAGCATGCACTCGTTCAAAACAAAATTTTGGTGGCTCCCATATATGAGAATTATCTTTAATTGGGTTGTTCTTGTGCTTATTGCACTCTAAACAATTTTTACAAAGTGACTCAATATCCTGGTCTATGTGAGGCCACCAGCAATAACTACGAGCTAAAGATTTCATTCTAACTATTCCAAAATGTGCAGTATGTAATTCTGTCAAAATTTTATTTCTCAATTTAGTAGGTATAACTACTCTTTGTCCTCTCATAATAACATCAGATTGTAATGAAAATTCAGCTTGATTTATATTGAAGCTAAATCGTTTATCAACAGGTTTTCCTGTTTTTAACCCAACAAGTAATTTTTTTAAGGTATGATCATTTTTTGTATGAAAAGCTAGATCTCTAATATTTGTAGGCAAAGTTTCAATTTGATTTATTTCAAAAATATCTGGCTCATCATGTGTGAAATTTTGTTCTGATTTTATAGGTAGACGTGAAAGTGCGTCAGCATTGAGATGAGAATCTGTATTTTTGTAACGAATGTCATAATTCAAACCTTGTAAGAAAATTGCATAATGTTGCATTCTTGTTGCACTTAAAACTGGTAGGCTTTTATCAGGTGCAAAAATTTGAACTAACGGTTTATGATCAGTGAGCAAAGTAAATTTCCTAGCACATAAATAATTGTAAAATTTTTTTACTCCAAAAATTATGCTGTAAGCTTCTTTGTCTATTTGTGAGTACCTTTGCTGTGTAGTAGTAAGAGTTTGAGAAGCAAACTGTAAGGGTCTCTCTGTACCATCTGAAAAGATATGTGAAAGTACTGCACCTACCCCATAGGGTGATGCATCAGTTGCTAGGACTAATGGTAAATTTGGGTCATAGTGACATAAAACATTTCTAGAACAAATGAGTTTTTTTGCTTTGTCAAACGCAGTTTGACAAGTATTCGACCATTTAAAATTGACATTCTTTTTAAGTAAATTATTTAATGGTTGTAAAATTGTAGAAGTATCTTTTAAAAAACGTCTGTAATAATTAATTAGGCCACAGAAACTCCGAACTTGAGTTCTGTTTGTAGGTATTGGAGCATTTGCAATTGCAGTTACCTTATCTGCACTAGTAGACACACCCGTTTTACTCATCTTATATCCACAGTAGTCAATCTCGTCTTTGAAAAATTCGCTTTTATCCAAATTTATATGTAAATTATGTTCAGATAATTTCTTTAAAACTTGTTCAAGTCTTTGTAAATGTAAGGTATTATTTGGAGCTGTAATTCTTATATCATCCTGAAATATTGAAATACCATCTATTCCTTGTAGCATTTGCTCCATTAAACGTTGCCATTTGGCAGGAGCACTAGCAATTCCAAACATTAATCGATTTGGTTGAAATAAACCTTTATGGGTGTTTAATGTAAGTAAATGTTTCATTTCATCTTTTATTGGCAAGTGTAAGTAAGCTTTCGTAATATCTATTTTTGTATATTTGTCCCCACCTGCTAATTGGGAAAGTAGGTCATCTGGTGTAGGTAAAGGGTATTCATCCACTTCAATGCAAGGGTTTAATGTGATTTTAAAATCACCACAAATGCGTATGTCCCCATTTTGTTTAACTACAGGAACAATAGGAGTTGCCCAGTCCGAAAATGCTACTTTCTTTAAGACTCCCTGATTTACTAAGGACTCTAATTCTGCCTCAACTTTAGGGCGTAATGCAAAAGCTACAGGACGGGCCTTACAAAATTTTGCTTTAGTACCAGGTTTTAGATAAATTTCAGCCTCTAACCCTTTTATTTCACCAACTGACTTTTCAAATAAATGTTTATATTTATCTAACAAAGTTGCAATTTCAAAATTTTCATGTAGAATTGTATTTACCTGATGTAAATTGATTTCCAGAGCATGTATCCACTCTCGACCAACCAGTGAGTAGCCATCACCATCCACCACATACAACTTTAGAGTGTGCTTTAATTCCTGGTGCTCAACCTCCACTGAAACTAAACCTAAAACATTCAAATTATTTTTGCAGTATGTAGTTAATTTAACATCCGATTTTTGTAATTGTAATGCAGGAAAATATTTTTCAAATATATTTTTATTTATGATTGTAACAGCAGCGCCAGAATCAATTTCAAAATTTAAAATATTACCATTCACTTTTAAATTTATAAAAAATTTATCTTTGCAATTTCCAGCATTTACTTCTAAGACCTCTTGAGCAGAGTTTACTGAATTTACTTGCCTGTGTGAATTTTGTTGTGCCTTTAAACAAACTTTTTGAATGTGTCCGACGTTTTTACAAAAGTTACAGATTAAATGCTTTTTATTACATTTATCGGCTAAATGCGAGGTGTCTCCGCATCTATAACAAGCCCTATTACGGTTATTTGACATTGTAAAAGTATTATTAGGAGAGCTACTATGATTATTTACTGTATTATTATCATTAAATTTACTAGTGTTTGTATTTTTATGAAAACTTTTTGCTTTCGCATTTAAAACATTTATACTAGCCTGATTGTAATTATTGTTGTGAGAAAATTGATTACTATCCTTTTCTGAAGTTTCCATGCTTGCTGCAATTTCTACGGCTCGGTCCAAGTCCAATCCCTTTGTTTCTAATAGTCTGGCTTGAATCCTCTTTGACTGTAAACCAAAAACAAACTGATTTCGTATAGCACTTTTTAAATATGTGGAAAAGTTGCAGTTTATGGCAAGTTTCTGTAGAGAATGTAGGTATTCTTGTATACTTTCGCCTTCTGCTTGTCTTTTTGATTGAAAGCTAAATATTTCAGCAATTTCAAGTGGTGCAGGGTTGTAAAAATTATCCATTAACTTAACTGTATCCTCATATGACTTGTCTTCAGGGACCTCTGAAGCTAGTTTATCGCACAGTGTATCGTATGCTTCCGACCCCATGTAATGTAGTAAATAGGGCAATTTCATTTCCTCTGGAATTTTAAAAACTTTGTATGCTCCTTCCAGCCGTTTTACCCACCTGGACCATTTTGTAGCTGTCTGGTTAAAAGGTTCAACGGAAAACTGGAATGTAGAAACTTGTGTAGACATTACTGGAGCTGTAGCAGGTGCAACTATCGCAGTTGTAGTCGAGGAACTCGTGTTTGTACCGGCTGTAGTTGGAACGTTGTAGTTGATGTAGTGTCTGTAATATTTGTATCCATTATCCTCGTCGCCAAATGTCAAGTCCTTTTTACTTAAAGGACGTAAGTATTTGTAATGAAATAATACTCGATGTAAAATACTTTATTTTAAAGAATTAGGGTAGAATACCCAGTGATTGGCCATATTTAATATTTGTGTTAGTCATTGGCCCCCATTAAAAAACTTTTAAAAACAAGGCACCACTGTACAACTAATACTAAATACCAGTATCAAATTCGTCTTCCAACATTCAAGGCCACTTCCATAAAATTTCGTTGTTAAACAGTCTGCCATTTGCGTGCTACAACTCGTTGTTAACAGGTCTCTCAGTCATGTGTAGTATTAGTTAGATTTCTAAAGTATTTGCTAAGGGCGACTACATTTTGGTAAGTGTTTGTGCAGTTTATTTTCTTTAAAACCCTGATTTTCTTACTTTGATTGTGTTAGTTACGTAATTGGTGGCTAATTAAATAATTTTTTTATGTTATAACTAGTAAATTTAAGAAAATAAATGACGGCCAATCTCTAGATTATAAAACACATACTACATTAGTGATTGGCCTGATGGCCAATAACTGAATTTTAAATATCTCGACGAAATTATATTTTCTATAAATGATTTTGAACTCTTTTGGCGTATTAACTCTATTGCTAGTCTATATGCTACAAACAAATCATTAAAATCAGTTATTGGCCGGGGGCCAATAACTGATGTTACACAGGGCCAATAACTGATTTTTACAAATTTGCAGGTAATATTGAACTGAACTTTTTTGGAACAATGCCTAAAATTATTGACGGAGAGAAATATCAAAAAAAGTATACAGAAGAAGAGCTTCAAACTGCCCTAGATGAAATAAACAACGGGTTTTCATTACGAGAAGTTTCAAGGCGCTATAAAATTCCAAGGGCAACCCTACAATTTCGAAAAAGTAAAAAATTTACGAAACCAAATTTAGGACCTAATCCAGTTCTTCTACCAGAAGAAGAAAAAATTTTGGTGAACTGGATTTTCGAAAATCATAGGAAAGGGTTTCCACGTCGAAAGGAAGATGTGCAGGAATCAGTTAAGCAGTTTCTTGATAGTAATCCCAGAGATAATCCTTTTATTAACAATCGTCCTGGCGAAACTTGGTACAAAGCTTTCCTACGAAGAAATCCCGAGATTTCTTTGCGTACAACAGAAGCTGTAACCGCGGCTAGCGCAAATGTTTCGGAAAGTGACATACGAAAATGGTTTTTTGAAGTTGAAAGTTTTTTCATAGAAAAAGGACTTACGGAAGTGTTACAGTACCCCGATCGTATTCTGAATGCAGATGAGACATGTTTTAATCTGTGCCCGAAAAACAGTAAAGTTCTAGCGCCTAGGGGGGCATCAAATGTTTATGAAGTAGAACATGCATCGTCTAAATCTAACATCACTGTGATGTTTACTTTTACAGCATCTGGAGGAATAACACCACCGATGGTCGTGTATCCATATAAACGGCTTCCTGCGAATATCGCCAAGTCTGTTCCTGGTGAATGGGGCATTGGCCTTTCTGATACGGGCTGGATGAAAGCAGAATTAATGTGTGATTATATTGAAAACATACTTTATCCGCATTTAAAAAAGGTGAATACGTCTTTTCCGGTCATTTTGTTTTTAGACGGTCATCGAACACACATGACGTACAACCTTAGTATCTTATGTAAAAAACTAAATATTGTTTTAATATGTCTATATCCTAACTCTACGAGACTTCTTCAACCGGCAGATGTGTCAGCTTTCAAGCCTATCAAAAGTGGATGGAAAAAGGCTGTTATACAATGGAGACGAGATCATCATTCAGAGACATTATCAAAAGAGCATTTTGCAAATGTTCTGAAAATTGCCGTGGAACAAACTGGAAAGTCAGAAACAATAAAAAGTGGATTCAAGGCTTGCGGACTATACCCTTGGAATCCAAACGCTTTAGATTATTCCAAGTGTCTTGGAGGACAAAAAATATTGACAGTTGAATCCGAAACAAAGTCAGAAAATCTAAGTAACACATTTTTAAGTTACAAAGATTTCTCTCGCATAGTAGGAAATCGCATTATTCAAGAATTTAACAATGATTATAAGGATGTCACAGAAAATGAACAACCACTGTTGTTTAAGTTATGGAAAAGTTTTAAACACATTCCTCAGGCCATAGAAGTGATTCCGGTGGAACAGCAAACTTTAAATATGCCTACCGATAGCACTGTCCATACAGAAGAGCCTGAACCTTCCGATTTCAACATTAATGAGATTCCTGTATTAATTGTAAGTCACGATCAAATATTAGATGGGCTGCTGGATGAAAATATTCAAATTATTAATGTCCAAGATATGCCCCCTGAACATACAGGCACGGAGCAAATTGAACTATCAAGGCCTAATAATAATGAAAACACAAACGAACAAAGACCTCCAAATCTGAATGAGACTTTGCAGTTTGCAAAGACACCTAAACGAAAAGGAAACAGAAACACCGAAAAAATAACATATGCAATTACATCTACCCAGTGGATTAAAAGAAAAGCTGAGGAGGAGGAATCTAAAAAAAAGATTGCTGCAGAAAAGGAGGAGAGAAAAAGACAACGTTTGGAAAAGAAGGCTGTTACAGTAAGCAAAATTTCCAAGAAGGTTAAAAGTTTAAAAACTGCCAAGAAAGAAAAAACACAAAGTAAAAAAACAGAGAAAAGTATAAACCGAGAAATAAAAGATGATGATAAGCCTAAAATGTTGAACAAACTTACCGAGCAACCTATCTTACCAGAGAAGGATTCTTTTAATACATGTGAAGACAATTGGCTTCTTGATAAATTTTTGTCAGATATACCATCTTCCTCGTCTTTTCAAGATAACAAAAAATGTGATTTGAAAAATATTGCAATAGAGAAGGTAAAAAAGAGTTTATTTACCGATGAGGTAATGGAAACCTACAAGAATAATTCGTTATTTAAAAATCCTAAGCTGACTGAGGGTCTTTGCTTCTCGTGTACTTATAATTTTAAAGAGCAAAATCTTGGAATTAAATGTAACTTTTGCCGAAGGGCCTACCACATTTCTTGCATAAATAGACTTAATATGCATAAATCAAATTCACAAACATTTAGCTGCAATATATGTCTAAAAAACCAACATAAAATTAATTAAGTCTTATACTTATGTATCATTTTTTACTTTTATATTAAAAGGGAGTTATATTAATAGGGAATTATTTTGATTTTGTGTACTATTTTTTACTGTGAATAAATACTACATATTTTAATTAGTACCTAAACCTGTTTCTTTTTTGATTATCTTTTTCGGCCAATAACTGATTGGTGGTGGCTAATCACTAGAAGTTTCATAATCCGTCCTGGCCAATAACTGACAAATTAGTGGCTAATTACTGGAGAAGCCATGCCAATAACTAGTTTTTGACAGAAAGGTATTACACAAGATTTTTTGGAACTTAAATTTGAATCTAGACTAGAAATGTTTGGTTTTGTATAACCTACAACTGATTTTTTATAGGGAGGAACGTAATATTCCTAATGATAAACATTTATTACATAATTCTATGATTTAATCCCTTAATAGAAATGTGACCGGCCAATCACTGGGTAGTCTACCCTATGCACATGGTTTCCATTTTCTATCGCAGTATTAAGTATGTGACAGCTGTCGTTCAGATGACAGTAGTACCAACCTACATTCATGGTTAAGGGAGTTTTACACGAACATAACAACCCCATTTGTTTAAAACCTTCTTTCCGTGACCCAGTCTAGTTTGTGTATTAATTTAATGTCTTGATGGGTCCCTAGACGAGAAGCGAGTAACCATGTTATTCCTTACTGATAATCAAATAGGTATAGTGATAATTACTTTCTTTTCCTTGCTTTAGGAAGATTAAAAAGGTTGTGACTGGCTGAATGGCAAAAGCCTATGCCAAAAAAAAAACATAAGCGAATGAATCAAAAAACAGAATGTTAAGAAGACCTGAGGCTATAGTTGGGTTTTAATTTCAGTATTTTATAAATCCTAGAATATTCCTCAAGGTGACGCGAACTTTGAGAAAAAAACAAAGTTTGATTCGTACACCCGGTCGGTATACAATGAAAATTTACCTGTTTAGCAAAAATATTACTACAAGGATATTGTTAAAGAATAAGGATATAACATATTCAAAAAATCATTTAAATCGGACAACAGGTTTAGGAGATACGCGACATCAAAAATTACCCATTTTTTAGGGTGCCAGGTTTCTATGACGCGCAGTGTATAATATTACCAATCACTATTTAGTAGTTTATAAATTACCAAGTTTTTTTGAAAATATTTTAATGAAATTTTCTGAACTGCTAAATATAAAAAGAGTAAATATTTCATAAAATAGTACAAATTTGTATTCTTCGTGAAATTTGGTGCAAATAAATTAATTTTTATTTCATTAGACAGTTTATTTGAATTTGAATTGCTATGTCCACAAACGTTCCAATTAATGATTTTTGGCGATTTTCTTAGGCCTGTAACTCCTATGCCGTAAGTCTATAACTCCAAATTTTTACCCCTTATTTTACTTATTATCGGCTAACATTCAACCAAATTTAAAATGTTTACATGCGTGCCCATCAGAGATATAAGGGGTCAAACTTTGAGATCTTTCAAAAAATTACATTTTTGAGATTTTTTTTGAAAAAAACTACTTAATCCGGGAACAGTCGCGCCGTGGGAAAAATCTCACATTTTATCCTTTTCCTTGATAACTTGATGAACAATTTTGCAACATTGCTTTCCACTCGTAAGTGCCTCGAGGAGGATCATAGTAATGCGTGAAAAATTTTCTTAACTCTTTTTTGTGTGGAATTTATGGCTTTGGTGAGAACCAATTAGCTTTAAAATTGTTAGAAATAGGTATTTTTAACATAACAAGTAAATAAAAATATTATAAAATAGAAATTTGTTTAAAATTAGTATTTAAATTTGTATTATGAGATTTTTTTCTCTACGCGCGACTATCTACGCGACTGCTCCCGGATTAAGTCTCAACGCTTAAACTTTTTTCATTTAAAGTATATACCTACGTATTTCTTTTCCAGAAAAAAAAGAAGAATGTGTGTGTACTTTGTACGCACGTAAGAAGTTATACTTCTATTATATGATTTCAACGAAATAAAGAGACTTTCAACAGATTATTTGTATTTTATTTAAAGATTAAACTAATTTTTACTTACTACTTTCAAAAAATTTTTATTAAAACAATACCAAAAATAAAAAAAAAAATAGAAAACGCACGGATTCGAACCGGGACCTCTCGATTTCCGGTCACACGCTCTACCACTGAGCTATACCCCCTTTGCTTTGACAGGTTACAAGATTTCTCATACATACTGACAAATTTAATAGACCAAGTGAAGTATACAAAAATACTTAAAATTTAATATACTTACTATTATTATAAAATATCTTATTCCCGAGGAAGACAAATCCAAAGACACAAAAATTATAATAAATATTATTACTAAAAACACTAATAATATATTCTTTTCACGCACACCTTATTTAACCATACTGTCGGTGTGCGCATGCGCCGGGGAATGTAAAAATTCACCCTCGTGCCTAAAGAAGTATAACTTCAAAAATTACAAACCATTATCTGCTTGCCTTATGCTGTTAAAAAATGTTGAAAATTTAATTTTATCAGTTTACCTTTTCAAACTTTGTGGTTCATTTAAGGCCTTAAGGGTAGTTTGTAATTAAATAATGCTCTGGACCGTTTTTTAGAGCATACTTTTCTAAAAAGTTTGGTTTTTGATTTATTGTTCTAGGACAAACCTAAGAGAAAATATTGGGTAAACAGCGAAGCAATGTTTTCCGTGAATTTGATCGATACACTGAAACATAAATCGCTGCCAGCAGCAAAATAAGTTTTTTAAAAATAAAATGAATGCACTTTTGTATACATACTCGATAAACTGAAGTTTAATTGGTAGAAAACTAAACAAAAATTTTTCTACAACCACTATTCAAAATGCACTTTTTTGCACAGTTTTATGTTAAGAAACTTGACATACACTAAGCGCCAAAATTAACGCACCACCTTAAAAATGGGACATTTTTGAAGTCTCGTATTTTCTAAACCTGTTGTCCGATTTTAGTGATTTTTTTAGTATGTTATAGCTTTATTCTTCAAGAATATCGCCGTAATAATATTGTTGCTAAACAAGTAAGTGTCAATGTATACCAGGTGTAACAATGATAGTGTGTTTTTTCCTCAAAGTTCGGAACACCCTGTGGAATATTCCAGCGTATATAAAATATTGAAATTAAAACTCAACTGTAGCCTTAGGCTTTCTTAACATTTTGCTTTTTGATTCATTTGCTTACGTTGCGTAATAAAAAAGTTAGGTACTTTAACAAATAGTAACGTTCTTCATCAATACAGGGTGTTTCTAAATAAGTGCGACAAACTTTAAGGGGTAGTTCTGCATGAAAAATAATGACCGTTTGATTTATAAACATATATCCGCAAATGCTTCCTTCCCGAGATACGGGATGTTGAATTTTTTCTTACAAACTGACGATTTATTTACTGCTCTAAAACCGGTTGAGATATGCAAATGAAATTAGTTAAGTTCTAAGAGGTGGTTATTGCGCACTTTTTGGCATATAATTAAGAATTTTATATTCACCATTGGCGTACATACGGGGATTATGACCGGGTAATATGACCCGTATGCACGCCAATGGTGAATAAAAAATTCTTAATTGTAGCCAAAAAATGCACAATAACTACCTTCTAAAACTTACCAAATTTCATTTGCATATCTCAACCGGTTTTAGAGCTGTAAATAAATGGTCAGTTTGTAAGAAAAAATTCAACATCCCGTATCTCGGAAACGAAGCATTTGCGGACATATGTTTATGAGTCAAACGGTCATTATTTTTCATACAGAATTACCTCTTAAAGTTTGTCGCCCTCTATTGATGAAGAACGTTGCTAGTTGTTAAAGTACCTAACTTTTTGTTATGCAACATAAGCGAATGAATCAAAAAGCAAAATGTTAAGAAAGCCTAAGGCTATAGTTGAGTTTTAATTTCAATATTTTATATACGCTAGAATATTCCACAGGGTGTTCCGAACTTTGAGGAAAAAACACACTATCGTTGTTACACCCGGTATACAATGACACTTACCTGTTTAACAACAATATTATTCCATAGATATTCTTGAAGAATAAAGCTATAACATGCTAAAAAATCACTAAAATCGGACAACAGGTTTAGAAATTACGAGGCTTCAAAAATGTCTTATTTTTAAGGTGGTGCGTTAATTTTGACGCTTAGTGTATATGGCATTAGTGTGCAGAAAAGTGACGTCTCTGTGCCGGAAAGTTCTTTTCTGCACAGTACCATTACATTCCACAAAAATAGTTATTTATGTAGGAAGTCAGTAAAGTGACTCTTTATCGAACGAGTCTGATATTATGAGCCGAGCGAGCCTAGCGAGCGAGGCGAATAACAGACGAGTTCGATAAAGAGACTTTATTGACGTGGTGCATACAAAATTTTATCGCCAATCATAAAAAACATTAACACTTACTTAATTACATCCTAATGAAAAAAGAGTATGTGTACTTGGTACGCACGTAAGACGTTATACTTCTATTATTATGATTTCAACGAAATAAATATATTTTAAACAGTTTGATCGTATTTTTATTTAAATATTAAACCAATTCCAACACTTAAAATAAAAACAAGAATCTACAGGTCGAGCAAGTCTCGTAAATTTCACGATTGCGAGCCACGCTTCACGCAACCGTGTTTGCGTACTTGTGTTTCGAGTTGCGTGGTCGTGCGGAGTTATATTTACCAATTCGCGCAATCGTACTTGAGACGCTGTGTCGTCAGGTGAGGTGTTTGAAAATTTGTGTAACTTGATTGCTTGATTCTGTGGTGTGAAGGTGGTTAAACTTTTGTTTTATTTTTTTTTTGTTTTGTTTGTTTTTGTTGTTGCGAATATATCGCAGAAAGTTTTTAGATGAAGTAATTGTATGATGAAGATAACACAGAAAATACAAGAGGGCAGCATACTTTGCAAAACAACTGCTACAATTTGAAATCAACAATTTGTTAAGTTGTTGTCTTGCAGGTAAAAAAAGTGACTTTTTAAAAAAATTATATCTTGGAAACTAAAAATTATTTTTATTTATAATTGAAACATGTAAAAGTATAGTACTCTCAAAAAAATTTCAGCCAAAAATATTCATTTTTGTAGAGTGGACTGCAATTTTTCGACAACAGCCCTTTTTTGCGGTGAGCAGCATAACAAGTCCAGTCTCATCTGAAATCAAAGTTTCTTGTAGTTTATACCTCTGGCTAGTGAATGAACAAAGGATTTTTTATTAGATGAGGTCATTTTTGTTTTATAAAAAAAACTACTTTAAAAATGAGAAAAATTGGGGTCAAAAATGTGTTTAAACTTATGTAAAATCTTCAAATTTCATTTTTTTTTAATTCCTTCGTTCATATTCTAGCCAGAGGTATAAACTACAAGAAACTTTTTGATTTCAGATGAGACTGGACTTAGTTATGCTGCCAACGCAAAAAAACTTAAACTCTACAAAAATGAATATTTTTGGCTGAAACTTTTTTTGAGACTACCTTAAGTACTATACTTTTACATGTTCCAATTATAAATAAAAATAAATTTTAGTTTTCGAGATATAATTTTTTTAAAAAGTCACTTTTTTTACCCACAAGACCTATGTAACCCCTTAAAAAAATGTTTGGAAGAATATGTTTGATGGCCAAGATGCATACATATATTTAGAAGGAAAGTTCCTGATTTCTGTAGTATAATACATAATACTGAAGAGGAAGTAGCTCTAAGCGCCGGACTCCACTTGCGATTTGTAGTTGTGAAGATTGAACACATTCTTTCAAATAGAAGTCAATCCATGATTATTTAGTCACAAATGGATTGACTTGTATTTGAAACAATGTGTTCAATCTTCCTGATTACAAATCGCAAGTGGAGTGCGGCGGTAATAACACCAAAATATTCCATATAGGTCCATAGAAGGTACACAGACATTGAAAAATTCCTGGAATATCCCCGAAAACATGTTCCCTGAACATCCCAGGAAAATCCTGTGTCAGCATTTTAAACATTACCTGAATGTTTTATTGGAACATTCCATGAATGTCCACGAATGTTCTCTGGACATTCAAAATATATTTTGTAGACATTCCCTGGATATACCAGAAATACAGTGATGAGCGCTGTAATAACCGGCAAAATAGCACAAAAGATGTATTAAGTAGTGAGATAAAAAGACATGAAACTAGTCGAGCTGGGTAGCGATATTAACTTATACATTTAGATTGTATTGATTGTGTACCACCTTCAGACGTATCAGACGAGTTTGGAAACTACCACTGTCACAGTGACAGTTTTAGTTGACATACTCCTCCGATATGTGTAAAGGTGGGATCAATATAACGTAAATTTAAAGGTTAATTTCGCTAAATTTCCCAGCTCAACTAGTTTCATTTCTTTTTATCTCACAACTAAATATGTTGCCCATATTTTGCCGGTTATTAGGGCACTCATCACTGTACATTTTTGCTGATGTGACAATACCTCCTATCTGTTTTTTCATGAGTTTTGTATGAGAGATGGAAAAACATGTTTTAAGGTCACCTCCTGTGTTCATATGTAAGTTTTGACTTGTTTTGTAGTTCATAGATAGTTTAATTTACTACAAAACAAGTCAAAAAATATATGAAAACAGGAGGTGACCCTAAGACAAGTTTTTAGTCTCTCTTACAAAACTCATGAAAAAACAGATAGGATGTATTATTACATCACTGACGATATGTGGCCATACCAAATAATACATCCTTGATAAATATAAACATTTTTATTGAACAAAATCTTTTCATACATTTTTTAATGCAATTTACTGTTATTCCTAAATATTTCAAAAAAATGTGTCACATTTGCTTTGTAAACCTTTCTTTTGCCTTTCGTAGCCACATATTCCGTTTCCTTCCTGGTTTTTTGTAGACCACTTCTCTCAGCTGATTCTAAAAAAAATAAAATAAATGGTAATTTTTCTATCCTTTACAATTAACAATCAGAAGAAATATTATTTACAGATAATGATATGCATAATAATAATAGGTTTGTTCTAGCATCAGTTTGAAACCATTAGCGAATAGTGGACCAGCGCGAGTAGAGGGGATCGCACTGGTGACTGCATTATGTTCTTTTACTGACCAACTGTTTGCTGATGGTTTTTGACTAGTTTGACTGTTTGCTAGAACAAACCTAATAATAATGAATATTTTGTATTTTGACAATGACATCTGATGTGGAAGTCAAAACATTAATAAAATTATTTTTTCAAGTTAACTTTCACATGCGCGTCTTAAAATTGTACTTTTAATACTTATATCATAAATAACTATTAAAACTATCTTAAGAGGAAACAGTATCGATCAACAGGTAGCGAAAATGTGTTCCAAGATTGCGGCTGTAATTTTGAATATTTTTTCAAGATATTTGGCACACATATTCGTAATATAATAAAGAATGGCGGTACAGAGCCCAATTTGAAAAATATATTAATATGTGGAAATTACTCTGTAATTAAATACAATATAAAAAAACGAGCTTGTACCGCTATTAAGAACAAAAAAATACACTTTTTTCAAATACAACTTTTTTATCCGATTTTGTGTTATTTTGGAACTACTAAAATTTTTTATTTCATTAGTAGTTCCAAAATTACACAAAATCTAGGCATCGGATAAAAAAGTTTATTTGAAGAAAGTGTATTTTTTTGTTCTTCTTAATGGCGGTACAGGCTCGTTTTTTAAATATTGTATAATTACAGAGTAATTTCCACATATTAATATATTTTTCAAATTGGGCTCTGTACCGCCATTCTTTATTATTTTACGAATACGTGTGCCAAATGCCTCGAAAAAATATTCAAAATTACAGTGACAATCTTGGAACACGTTTTGACTACCTGTTTATCGCTACTGTATTACCTTAAAACATTGTAATTTGCTAAACCAGTATATTTTACTCTACTACTACTCTACTAGCTACCTCATTTTCCACTGTTTCTAAAGACTTGTTTACATGGGTAGAGTTTTGAGGAGAGTAGAGTAGTGGTAGTACTCTACCAAAAATGGCTTGATACCATTCACATGAGGAGAGTACAAGTATAGTACAGGGTGATCAGTTAAGGGTAGCGAGCGGCCATATCTCATAAGATATTGGTCGTATAGATTTGAGAAAGAAAAATCATGATAAAAGTCGCCAAGAGAAATTACTGGAAATTATTTTCGAGTTTGTCAAACGTCCGCTAGAGGGCATAACAACCAACACAAAGTAGAAAAATGGAATTTTTATAGAATTTTGTCTAATGAAAGTTTATCGATGATATCATTTTCATATTTACAGACCATTTCCCTACATTTTTTGTCTAAAACGTTTTGTTCTATCTATCAAAATAAAGCGGTGGGGGAAGTTCAATTGTTTTTTTAAACAAACCAAGATTTCTTCCGTTTCTTTTGACCGATTTTAGCAAACTTAGGCTCATATGAAAGAGCATAATTTGCACTACAAAACGCTTATTTGGTTTTGAATTTTTACGTTTGCTGTCGCCGCTAGATGGCGTTAACTGAAATGGTAGCAAATTTTTGAGTTTTAAAAAAAAAAAACAAATGTAATGGTATATTAATTTTTATATATTTTAAAAGAGGATAAATTTCTCTATAATTTAATGAAAAGAATTTATTATCTACCTTTTTTTGAACCGTTGATATTGACCAAAATATAATTTTATTACATTAAAAAATGGCACGCCACTGTTTTTTATCAAAATAAAAATCAGTTTTGTAATCTCTTATTAGTTGCTAACAAAAAGAACCTCTTGACTTTTTTCGTTAGACAAACGGTTTTAGATTGAAAAAAAAGTAAATTAGTAATGTTTCGAGATATGGGCGCCCCATGTAAACATATCTTATTTTCTCAATCCAAAACCGTTTGTCTAACGAAAAAAAGTCAAGAGGTTCTTTTTGTTAGCAACTAATAAGAGATTACAAAACTGATTTTTATTTTGATAAAAAACAGTGGCGTGCCATTTTTTAATGTAATAAAATTATATTTTGGTCAATATCAACGGTTCAAAAAAAGGTAGATAATAAATTCTTTTCATTAAATTATAGAGAAATTTATCCTCTTTTAAAATATATAAAAATTAATATACCATTACATTTGTTTTTTTTTTAAAACTCAAAAATTTGCTACCATTTCAGTTAACGCCATCTAGCGGCGACAGCAAACGTAAAAAATTCAAAACCGAATAAGCGTTTTGTAGTGCAAATTATGCTCTTTCATATGAGCCTAAGTTTGCTAAAATCGGTCAAAAGAAACGGAAGAAACCTTGGTTTGTTTAAAAAAACAATTGAACTTCCCCCACCGCTTTATTTTGATAGATAGAACAAAACGTTTTAGACAAAAAATGTAGGGAAATGGTCTGTAAATATGAAAATGATATCATCGATAAACTTTCATTAGACAAAATTCTATAAAAATTCCATTTTTCTACTTTGTGTTGGTTGTTATGCCCTCTAGCGGACGAAACTATGCCTCAAACTCGAAAATAATTTCCAGCAATTTCTCTTGGCGACTTTTATCATGATTTTTTTTTCTCAAATCTATACGACCAATATCTTATGAGATATGGATGCTCGCTACCCTTAACTGATCACCCTGTACTGATGCTAGTATAGTGAAACCGATTTTTGTATTTTTAAACACTCTTGATTATAAGTGCACCTTAAATTCTTAATTTTTTGCTTAAGCTCGTTTACTCCAAAGCCCCCTTTGCCATTCTTTCTACGATTTCATCCTCTGCAGCTTGCTGCAAACTTTTATTTCTGTAGTATACACTACCTAAATTCCATAAACACTGGTATTCGCCGTATTATAGCTCTACAAGTTTTAAAGTTTCATCTTCGGTGAACTTCATTTTCACTATTTACACAAAACACAATTCCAGCCAGAATGACAGCGCCCCCATGTACTCTCCTACCTACTCTATTCTGCCATAATTGAGCGTGTTCCATGGGTAGAGTGTGCAGCCGAGTAGACATTTTGGCAGTAGTGGTGGTCATAGAGTAGTTACTTTGCCATAGGTTGCTAGTCACTCTACTTTAACTCCAACTATACACTCTACCAGCTATTCTACTGTGCTGAGCATTTTTACAGGTAGAGTTACTCTACTCTATCAAGTACTTGCATCATTACTCTACCTGTGTAAACAAGTCTTAAATCTACTGAATGAAAATCTACTTAATCTTAATCTACTCTTAATGAAAAATGTCTAAAATCATTTACCCACCTAGTATTATTGTAGAATTTAAGACAGTCCAGTGCCTTATAAATAATTTCAATATGAATATTTTTCACTTTAATTCTCCTTTGATACCACTCCATTTTAGATTTTGGGGAACTTATTTCATTGTGTTTATAGACCATATTTATTGAAGGAACCCAATCTGGAGATTGTTATTATCGATTAAGTCGGCTGATTTTCCTATAAGATTAAAATGTTAACATCTTCAAAAATCGTTACTGTTGTAATTGTAACTTACCAGATATAAAATGATTACAGCAGACAGGACAGGAAAATTTTCATTTCGCTAGTAAAACCTGTACATTGTATTGCATTTAACCATTGTTGTCTCTCAGATACCTTATTTAGTTCAGTTTAAAAGTGAACTTTATCTTGACTTTATCACAATTACTTTGCATTTCACACTTCAAAACACAACACAACACCAATGAAGCATATTATCTTTCTAAATTAATACTTCCAGAGAAAATGTTAAATTAATCTTTGTACAACACAAAATTACAAAGAAATACAACTAAAATTATCTAAAACTCATTAAGAACAGATAGAATAAGATTTATCTTTTACACCCAGTAGCCATATTGACATATTGATTTAATTTTGAAAACGATTATATTTAAATTTGGTAAATATAACGCCGCACGACCACGCAACTCGAAACACAAGTACGCAAACACGGTTGCGTGAAGCGTGGCTCGCAATCGTGAAATTTACGAGACTTGCTCGACCTGTAGATTCTTGTAAAATAAAATATCAAAAATTAAAAATACCGTTAATAGTTACGTTATGTTTATGAAGTGTAGCCTACCGTAGTGCAGTTGCTTTTCCCTTGATGAATAGTAGAAAATCTAAATAAATATATTTGCTAATAAATTATCATTAATATCTGTCACCGTCCTATATACATATAATCCAGTTAACAAAAACACCATTTCATAATATACAATTTGTATTTGCATTAATACAAAACTTAAAATATTTAAGAATTTTATTAATTTTAGACGAAATAAAAATTTCGTGTGACAGTAATGACGATGACAGAAAGCTTTTTCATGATGGCCGATTTCGATGTTTAGTCGATAGTTGTTATCAATATTGAATAAGTACCTAATTACTAAATCTGTAAAGTTTTGATTTATGTTTTATGAATATAATTGCAAAATGCTACAGAATTTCAATTTCTGACATAAATTTAATTAATAATAACGTAAATTTTGTACAATATTTTTAATAATTAAAGTAAATAAATTTTAAGTTCACTCAAATAAATAATCGATTACTGCCATCGACCACTTACATTCAATCTCAGTTTATTTTGATTAATCGCGGCAGGTAAAGTAAAATTCTTCTTTCAGTACAATAGTGTTACTTTACTACCGCAAATGGCGCCAAATGAGTACAATAATGAATGACTTTATTGGCGGTTGGAGATAAATATAATTATAACATGTTTTGATGAAGTTGTTTTATTTGAGATATTAGATTTGATAGGACTTAAAAAAACCGATTTAACTACATCTCATGTCCGAGAAATCTGGAAAATTCGCTAATTTAACACATTATTTTTGAACTTTAAATGAGTATTCTACAAATGACTACCTCATTCTGAGTAAGATATAAAATCTTCTGTTTACATCTGTGGTAGACAAATATATAACCTGTAAGACAGTTATTTTACTTAATTATCTTATAGAAATTAAATTATGATAACTGTTTTATTTTATAATTTTATTCTTAATAAACATTTTATAATTATAAATTAACCAATAAGGATTTAGCTACCTCAGCAAGATACGTCGAATGAAGTAGGTATAGTGGAAATCTGTGTCTGCATAAATATAACGTCAAATGTGACATTAAGTATTTTATAATAATTATTTAAAATAGTTTAAATCTGGTTTAAATTCAAACAAATTAAGGCAGTGCATTAATTTTTTAACTGATTTCTGTGTAATTTGTGTGGGTATAAGGAATTTAAATTTAAATTGATTAGTATTAATTAAATACAGTTTAAAATTTATAATTTATTATAATAAATCTTCATTTGGAAATAGTGATTTTTATTTTTAGCAAAAACTGTGGTTGTAGAAAAAGTATAGTGTGTAACACATGCAGAAAGGTAATTTCTCACTCGTTTCAATTTATCAAACTCGTGAGAAATTAGTACCTTTCTGCACTTGTTGCACAATATACTATAAAATTGTCAAGCAACCAACTTAATTTATATTAGACCACTTGGTATGGATTGACCCTGAAGGTTTCATTGAGTAAAATAAAGAAAAATTTTAATAGTAATGAAATGAAATTTAATCGCCTTTCTCACAATTTATAAATAAATTACCATACAATTAATTCTAAAATGAAATTTCAATTGAACTATATATAACTCAAGCTCCAGCTCCATTATTAGTATCAGTACCCTCTTTATGTAAATTTTGACTATTTCGGTTAGCTTCTGCTCTTCTTTTCGCATTTTGTGCATCGCTCCTGGCCCTTCCACGAAGAATAACACTGATTGGTCGAGGTTTGCTGCAAGTGGCGGCTTCTTTGAGTAGATCATCTTGAGCCCGGGTTTCCTTTCGCTTGTAGATGGACTTGGTATTGGGTGTGCCGATTGTTTTTTGATCTCCTATTTTCCTTTCTGCGGATGCTATTACTAATTCCTGGACAAATCTGCTTCGCTCTCTTCGAACTTGTTCAGATGCAGTCTGAAGTGAAAGCTCTTCTAATAAGCCTAGAGTGAAAACAGAGCATATTAGAAACGGTCGTTATACTAAAATTTATTAAAAAATCCTTTATCAGAGGTTATATTTACTCCAGGGTAATAAGCTAGAAATAGACCATGTTCGGGACACTCAAAGATCCAGGTACTTAGCTGACTACTTTTTTAGTTATTGTAGACCTATAGGAAGAAAACTGACCTGTTGCCTGCCTAGAGTTCGCGTCCGTTTTTTAATTATTAACAATTTAGTGCAAAAAACGCGATTTTTTCGATTTTTTGCACCCCATTCAAAAGCTAAATAGTTGACCTAAAATTACAAAATTTAATTTTTAGAACATTGAAAAACCTTCAAAATGCCGATATTTTAAAGATAAAAAGTTAATTTGTTGCTGCGCAAACTGCAAAATAAGTGAAACTCGTTATTTGTTAATAACTTTTACTAAAACTACCTTAGAACTTTAGTGTTTTACCCAAAGTTGGGTATTGGGGAACTTAACAAACCCTCAAAATTTGAGACCAATCCATTAATTAGTTTAAGAGTTATTCTAATTGTTTATCCCAGAGACCTTTATTTTGCAATAACATAAGACAGAAAATAATGAAGATAAGGCAATTCTGCTTATGCCAAATGAAAGTAGAAAATCGATGCTATCAAAATGTACTAAAAAAAGATAAAAAAATTATCTAATATAGTCAAAAATCCCAATGCCAAAGTGAAATTTTGTAGTTTATAAACATTTAGAATACCTTTATAGTATATTATTCAACGAGCATGTAATGATGGCTATTACTCACGATGATAAGTTTGCGACTGTCGTAATTCATCAGAGTGAGTAATAGCCATTACATGCGAGTAGAATACTATACTTTTTCTACGACCTTTTTTTTTATTTTAATTAGTAAAAAATTTAATTATCAACTACTCGAAATTTAAATTATAATAATTTACAAAAATACCTAAATGCTATTTACCCCTAGTACGTGGCTGAATAATTGGTTGCCTACTATTACCAAATTATTATTTATTGTAAAAATACAACTAGAAATAGTCAATATAAAGGCGGGTTGACATTACTAGTGAATAACGAACGTGGCTCACGCTTACGTGTTTTGCCCGTGCTATTGGTAGATATTTTATTATCTATTTTCAAACTCGAGTAGTACATTTGTATTTATGAAATGCATAGATACAAATGTACTGCTCGAGTTTGCAAATAGATAATAAAATATCTAACAATAGCATGGGCAAAATACGTAAGCGTGAGCCACGTTCGTTATTCACTAGTAATGTCAACCCGTCTTAAGTTCTATTCGTTTCTGAAAAATTATAAGCTTAAATTTGTACCTACTGTCAATGAATTTAATAAATAGGAAATGGCTGTTGTCGGTAGACGATTTCATATAATATATAGTTATAATGTACATATTTTACATTTAACTATAATATATAACATAATAATATTTAACTATACATAATAATATGTTATAACATCTTTAAAACAATATAACTTGAAAAACAAACACAATATTAGTTATAAATTCCAATTAACATAAACAAAATGCGCTAATGTCACTGTCACTAAATTAAATAATAAACGTCAAAATTTTTAGTAAACAAAATATAAACGTAAAAAATATACTGACATTGTTACAGTTAAAATTCCTTTAAAAATTTTTCGAAGTTAATTATTGGTATAAATTACAATAATTATTGTATTAAATAAACAAGTTTAAGTAATTTTATTTGCAGTTTATATACGATTAATATTAAAAATGGCATGCGCCACTTGAATCTAACTTCAGCCCGTGAGTAATGACCCGTGAGTAACTTCAGCCCGTGAGTAATGAATTATTACTCACGGGTACAGTAATGGGTGCTATTATCTATGAAAAAATAGCGAATAATGAGCATATTATTAAACGGTCGTAGAAAAAAAATATTGTCTGTAGAAAAAATCATTTTACATATTAGAAAAGCTCGTATTTTACACGAATTTTTAAAAATGTAGTTCAATTTGTGACTTGTCGTAGTAAGTGAAGGGGGAGCTGGGAGCCGACAAATGCATGAGTTCAAAAACTAAAAAAGGCAACTTGAAACTGCTATCATTTTCTATATCTCGGGATCTACTGAATATATTTTGATCGTTCTTTTTTTAATTTGTATGTAATTTTTCTGTACCTTACAAATATGCAATTTGTCTAGACATTTATTAATTAATAAACAGTCTAATTTGTTTAAACAATTTTTGAAAAAATAATTTTTTCACAAAAATCCATGATTTTAATCATACTATCGTTATTAATCATAGAAAAAGTTAAGGTATAATTTAATAAATAAATTATCTTCAATAAGTAATTATCTAATAAAAATCATTTATTTATTAAAGTGTACTTTAACTTTTTCTATGATCATTCATGATACTATGATTGAAAAAATAGATTTTTGTAAAAAAAATATTTTTTCAAGAATTGTTTAAACAAATTAGACTGTTTATTAATTAATAAATTTTGAAAGAGCAATATCACAACTAAAAGATGGCAAAGCTCCTGGACCTGACAATGCATATGCTGAACTCATAAAACTATTTAACACCGACGGTACTCAACGCCTAACCAAAATATTTAACGACATATATTTAAGCGGAGTAATACCAAAATCATTGTTGAAGTCGACGTTTGTTGCTTTACCAAAGAAAACAAAGTCCGTATCCTGCAGTGATTTCCGAACCATCAGCTTAATGAGCCATATTTTAAAACTATTTCTAAAAATTATACACGAAAGGATATAGACTGTGCGAAGAAAAAATCAGCCGAACACAGTTTGGTTTTCGAAATGCAGTGGGTACAAGAGAGGCTCTATTTAGTATACAAGTGCTATTTCAACGATGTAGAGACGTAAATTGTGATATTTATGCATGTTTCATTGATTACCATAAAGCGTTCGATACAGTAAAGCACGACAAGCTGATGGAGATATTAACCAATATTGGAATTAACACCTGTGACTTAAGGATTATCAGCAATCTGTACTGGAATCAAATATCCTCTATCCGGACAGAGGCAGGAGAATCTGACGATATCAAAATCAAACGTGGGGTCCGTCAGGGATGTATACTATCCCCCCTGCTGTTTAACATCTACTCTGAGGAAGTCTTTCAAGAAGCAGTGGATGATGAAGCCGGAATTCGAATTAACGGAGAATGTATCAATAACATAAGATACGCAGACGACACTGTGGTATTCGCTGACAGTTCTGAAGCCCTACAGGAGTTAATAAACAGAAACGCGGAGGTCAGTCAGAGATACGGACTTTCACTAAACACTAAGAAAACAAAATGTATGATTATCTCTAAGAACAAACAGCAATTTGGACGAATCAGTGTAAATGGTCAACAAATAGAAAGAGTAAAGACATATACCTACCTTGGTACGAACGTCAATGAAAATTGGGACCATTCTATAGAAATCAAATGTAGGATAGAGAAAGCAAGATCTGCATTTCAAAAAATGGCAAAGTTGTTCAAATGTCATGATTTGTCGATACCCATAAAAGTCAGATTACTACGATGTTATATCTTCCCTATACTGTTGTACGGAGTTGAGTCGTGGACTCTCACAGACGCCACCTGCAAGAAAATTGAGGCTTTTGGGATGTGGCTTTATCGTCGAATCCTGAAGATATCTTATACCGACCACATTACTAATGAGGGTGTTTTGCTGAGAATGCAAAAAGAAAAAGAGCTGTTAATCAAAATAAAAACAGCCAAAATCGAATACCTCGGTCACATCATGAGGAACAGTGAAAGATATGGACTGCTGCAACTGGTCTTACAGGGAAAAGTAGAGGGAAAGCGAGGACCAGGAAGGCGAAGGATTTCGTGGCTGAAAAATCTACGTACGTGGTTCAACACAACCACTACAAATCTTTTCAGAGCAGCAGTGTGCAAAGTACAGATTGCCATGATGGTCGCCAACATCCGAAACAGGATAGGCACTACAAGAAGAAGAAGAAAGATTTGTAGGTTCCCCCTAGTAATCGTTTGAACCACATTTTTGAAAAATCGTAGAGGGTGCTGTGAAGGTACAATATGTGTGCAAATTTTTTAAGAAAAAATACAAATCCAATTCTTTAAAATGGCATTAATGAGATTCCTTAATTATTATAAACAAGTTAGCTGTGAATTAAAAAAACATATGGCTAACTTTGTCCCAAATGAACCCAGGCTAAATTTTTTTATTTGAAAATTCGTGTTAAGTGTTTCGAATATATAAAAATATTGTTTCTACGGACAACATTTTTAAAGTTATTCTAAATGTTTATAAACTACAAAATTTCAAAAATTTGGCATTAGGATTTTTGACTATATTAATTATTTTTTTTATCTTTTTTTAATACATTTTGATACTATCACTCTTCTACTTTTCTGTCTATTTTCTGTCTTATCTTATTGCAAAACAAAGGGCTCTGGGATAAACAAATAGAATAACTCTTAAACTAATTAATGGATCGGTCTCAAATTTTGAAGGTTTGTTAAGTACGCCAATACCCAACTTTGGGTGTAACACATAAGTTCTAAGGTAGTTTTAGTAAAAGTTATTAACAAATAATGATTTTCACTTATTTTGCAGTTTGCGGAGCAACAAATTAACTTTTTAACTTTCAAAAATCGGCTTTTTGAAGGTTTTTTAATGTTCTAAAAAACTCAATTTGGTAATTTTATGTCAACTATTTAGCTTTTGAACGGAGTGCAAAAAATCGAAAAAAATCGCGTTTTTTCCATTAAATTGTTAATAATTAAAAAACGGACGCGAACTCTAGGCAGGAAACAGGTAGGTTTGCTTCCTATAGGTCTACAATAACTAAAAAAGTAATCAGCTACCTGGATCTTTGAGTGTCCCAAGAAAATCCTTATTACTCTGGACTTATTTATTAAAAGACCCCTTCGGGCTAGATAACAGAACGTTTTCAGAATTCGATCATCAGAACTTCTTACAAGGTATACATGTTTCTCCTTCTTCTTTTTCGTTTATATAGGCAGTACTGCCTGTTTTTCTTCAACGGTGCCTTATATTCTGCCCCTAAATTGTCGTTTCATCTTTTCCTTGGGCGTCCCATACTTCTTTTGCCTAACGGTGACTTGTCTCTGGCTATTCTTACTATCCTTGATTTAGACATCCTGCTTAAGTGTTGATTTCACTCTTCTTTTCTGTTCTTTATCCAGGTATTTATATTATCTACCCCACATATGCATCTGATTGAGTCACTTCTTACCCTGTCCTGTAGTTATTTTCCAGTAATCCTTCTTAAGATCTTCATCTCTTTAGTCTCCAGATGTCTTTGTATTTTGCTTGTGTCTGGTCTTGTTTCGGCCATGTAAGTCATAACTGGCCTAATAACTGACATATACTCGGGCGTTTGTTTCCACTCCTAGGTGTTTGTTTGTCCAAATTGTGTCGTTTAGGCATCCGGCCGTTCTACTGGCTTTAATTATGTATTTGGTCTTTTACCTCTTCTTCGATATTGTTGACGGCTGTTAGATTAATTCCCAGGTATTTGAAAGTCATTACTTGTTGTATCATTTGATTGTCTAACTCTAATTTGCATGTTATTAGTTCTTTGGCTATTACTAAGCGGTTTGTTTTTTGGTTTGATATTTTCATATTCATTTCTTTTGCGTTAATGTTGAATTCGTGCAGTAATCTTTGTACGTCGTCTTCGCACTCTGCTACTAACACGGTGTTATCAGCGTAACAGAGTATTTTTATCTCTCTATCGTCCATTTTGTACCCTCTTTTTTTATTCACTTGTTTTATTATTGCATCCAACATTATGTTAAACAGTAGAGGACTTAGTGAATCTCCTTGCCTGATTCCTATGTTGGCTTCTATGGGCACTGTTGCTGTTCCAGAAAATAAAATAGAAATGAAAGTCAATCGAATAATAACAGAACCCATAGAAGCAAACACAGGAATCAGGCAAGAAGATTCACCAAGTCCTTTACTGTTTAACATAATGTTGGATGCAATAATAAAACAAGTGAAGAAAAAAAGAGGGTACAAATTGGGCGATAGAGATAAAAAATACTCTCTTACGCTGATGACACCGTGTTAGTAGCAGAGTGTGAAGACGACCTACGAAGATTACTGCACGAATTCTACATTAACGCAAAAGAAATGAATATGAATAGCCAAAGAACCAATAAGATGCAAATTGGAGTTACGACAATCAAATTATACAACAACTGACTTTCGAATACCTGGGAATTAATCTATCAGCCGACAACAATATCGAAGAAGAGGTAAAAGACCAAATAATTAAAGCCAGTAGAACGGTCGGATGCCTAAACGACACAATTTAGTAAAACAAACACCTAAGAGTGAAAACAAAGGCCCGAATATATAAACCAGTAATTAAGCCAGTTATGACTTATACGGCCGAAACAAGACCATATACAAGCAAAACACAAAAGCATCTGGAGACCAAAGAGATGAAAATCTTAGAAGGATTGCTAGAAAAGGACTACAGGACAGGGTAAGAAGTGAGGAAATCAGACGCATATTTGGAGTAGACAATATAAATACCTGGGTAAGGAACAGAAGAGAGGAGTGGAAACAACACATAAGCAGGATGTCTGAATCAAGTATAGTAATAATAGCCAGGGACAAGTCACCGTTAGGCAAGAGTAGTATGGGACGCCCAAGGAAAGGATGGAACGACAATTTAGGGGCAGAAAAAAGGCACTGTCGCAGAGAAACAGACAGTACTGCCTCCCTAACAACACACAACATTCCAGGAATGTACTATCAAATATCTATTAATGTTTGAATGTCCTGCACATTCAAGGAACATTCGGTGAACATCTGATTAAATTATTGGTGGAATGTTACCACAAGACATTATATGAACATACTACCAATGTCGTATATTTTAAGAGAGACCATTTACTATTCAATTTGCGTTCATTTTCAAATTTGCCGCGTGTGTATCTATGTAGGGTCGCGTGGTCATCACATTTCATGATAACCTAAAAATTTCTGATTTTTGATATTTCTTTTGATTTTTAATTGTAAAGAATAGAAAAATTACCATTCATTTTAATTTTTTTTAGAATCAGCTGAAAGTGGTCTACAAAATAACCAGGAAGGAAACGTATAGCCTTGTGGCTATGAAATATAGCCTTGTGGCTATGAAAGGCAAAAGAAAGATATAAAAAGTGTATTGGCTAGTTGGAAGAAACGCCACATTGTCGAAGCATAATAAGTTATTACTTTATAAACAAATATTAAGACGTGTATGGACTTATGGATGCCCACTATGGGGTGTACTATAGACCAAGTACCTATATTTCACATGACACCATTAGACAACCGTAGGAATAACTTCTCATAGCAGTAAATTTGGAATATTGTAATTCCTAATGCTGACTCAAATAACTAATTGGTGGCTGAAATTTTAAGTTTTTGTTAACTTTTTTATCGAATATCTATTAAATATTTAAACTACACCCTAGAATTTATCTATTTTTACCCTCAAAACAAAAAATTAAACATACAAAAATATGTAAAAGAAAATGTAAAAAAATGTTTCGTTTTCGAAACTTGGGCCATTAATGGGTTAATATGTATATGTAAAATACAGTTACATTTACGTCTAGAATAGAGACTTGTATATTTTGTTCTCCAGTTGCAAACTAGGGCCTGTATTTTAAAGAGATTGACGCTGTTCTCCAATTTTTCTGGAGCCACTGCCATTTTTACAGTCAACATACTAAATCGACGAAAGAATCATGAAATCCATATTGAGGCCAAAGTGTTTCTAGCAAAATGGTTAGCTGTCAAGAATGATGTCACATATCTGAGTATTAACGCTGTTCTCCAATTTTTCTGGAGATACTGCCATTTTTACAGTACACATACTAAATCAACGAAAGAATCATGAAATCCACATTAAAAGACCAAAGTGTTTTTAGCGAAATGGATAGCTGACAAGAATAATGTCACGTATCTAGGTATTAACGCTGTTCTCCAATTTTTCTGGAGCCACTGCCATTTTTACAGTCAACGTACTAAATCGACGAAAGAATCATGAAATCCACATTAAGAGACCAAAGTGTTTTTAGCGAAATGGTTAGCAGTCAAGAATAATGTCATATCTGGGTATTAACGCTGTTCTCCAATTTTTCTGGAGCCACTGCCATTTTTACAGTCAACGTACTAAATCGACGAAAGAATCATGAAATCCATATTAAGAGGCCAAAGTGTTTTTAGCGAAATGGTTAGCTGACAAGAATAATGTCACGTATCTGGGTATTAACGCTGTTCTCCAATTTTTCTGCAGCCACTGCCATTTTTACAGTCAACGAACTAAATCGGCGAAAGAATCATGAAATCCATATTGAGGCCAAAGTGTTTCTAGCAAAATGGTTAGCTGTCAAGAATAATGTCACATATCTGAGTATTAACATTGTTCTCCAATTTTTCTGGAGCCACTGCCGTTTTTACAGTACACATACTAAATCGATGAAAGAATCATGAAATCCACATTAAGAGACCAAAGTGTTTGTAGCGAAATGGTTAGCTGTCAAGAATAATATCACATATCTGGGTATTAACTCTGTTCTCCAATTTTTCTGGAGCCACTGCCATTTCTACAGTCAACGTACTAAATCGACGAAAAAATCATGAAATCCATATTAAAGACCAAAGTGTTTTTAGCGAAATGGTTAGCTGTCAAGAATAATGTTACATATCAGGCTATTAACGCTGTTTTCCAATTTTTCTGGAGCCACTGTTATTTTTACAGTCAACGTACTAAATCAACGAAGAATAATTAAATCCATATTAAAAAACCAAAGTGTTTTTAGCGAAATGGTTAGCTGACAAGAATAATGTCACGTATCTGTGTATTAACGCTGTTCTCCAATTTTTCTGCAGCCACTTCCATTTTTACAGTCAACGTACTAAATCAACGAAAGAATCATGAAATCCATATTGAGGCCAAAGTGTTTCTAGCAAAATGGTTAGCTGTCAAGAATAATGTCACATATCTGAGTATTAACGTTGTTCTCCAATTTTTCTGGAGCCACTGCCATTTTTACAGTACACATACTAAATCGATGAAAGAATCATGAAATCCACATTAAGAGACCAAAGTGTTTTTAGCGAAATGGTTAGCTGTCAAGAATAATATCACATATCTGGGTATTAACTCTGTTCTCCAATTTTTCTGCAGCCTCTGCCATTTTTACAGTCAACATACTAAATCAAAGAAAGAATCATGAAATCCATATTGAGGCCAAAGTGTTTCTAGCAAAATGGTTAGCTGTCAAGAATAATGTCACATATCTCAGTATTAACGCTGTTCTCCAATTTTTCTGGAGCCACTGCCATTTTTACAGTACAAGTACATGTACCAAATCAACGAAGAATAATGAAATCCATATTAAAAGACCAAAGTGTTTTTAACGAAATGGTTAGGTGTCAAGAATAATGTCACATATTTGGGTATTCAAATAGACGGTCACTGAAGTGAAAAACAACTAAAGTTAGACACAGTTTATAGTAAAATAATATAATTAGTATACGTTAGTCGCAACAACCTCATTCGAAATGTTAAAGAAACAATCGCCATCAGTATTCAAACTAGCTGAAGAGTCAATTCTAATGCATTGACCAATGACTTCTTAACTCTATTAAACCTAAAGCCGGGCTCAAATGACTCGTGTACTTGGTGAATAATAATTATTATTGTTACTTGCGTAAACTTGCCATGTCGTGTGAGTGGGTTACTACTAAAATTATTTGTCCATGTATGCTTAATTACTATTTTTATTAATAATATTTGTCAATTACTACAATAATTGTACTAGTAAACCGCTTACATGAGTATACAGTATTACGAGTATATGCAAGTAATGATTATTCGCCACGTACACAAGTTGTTCGAGTCCGCTTTAGAAGACCGAAAAGGTTGAACCTTCTAGATCTTCTCTCCACTAGAAACTGATTCATATTTATTTATTTAGTTAGTAGTTATATTACTAATGTAATTAAATATTAAGGGTGATCACACCTAGACGTAGCTCTCGACTTGTATAGTGTCTACGTAAGAACAGATTACAAGAAGGACATTTATAACAGTTATGGCTAACACTGACCTTTAAACAGCTAAACACCTACCTGTTAGCAAAAATTGTGATTGTTGCGATGGCGCTAATGGTGTATTAGATGATGTCTGAACAACAACTGGAGATGCGTTGAGCATCAATGTAGACGAAGAGCAATTTGATGTGTTTGGTTCTCTCAATGTTTGGCTCTGAGTTTGTCGTCTGGGATACCGCTCTAGTTGTTGTCTCGCAGCATTTACTTGTTGTCTTTCTAATTGTAACTGCATTTGTAGCTGTTGTAATTGGGTTGGGGTGCTGCTATTAGTATTGCTTGCTGATCTTCTAACTCCTAAAATTTATGACACTCGATAATTCTAGAGCAGGGTTGAAAAAAAAACATGTATTTTTTAATTGTATACAAAACACATGTTTTTTTGTTTTAAACGTTTTTTTTTTAAATGTTATGTTTGAAACAAAAAAAAAACGGGTCGTATTACGCGCGCCAATGGTGAATATAAAATTCTTAATTGTATCTCAGAAAAGACGCAATAACTACTTCTTAAAACCCACCAAATTTCATTTGCATGGGTATCTCAACCGGTTTTATAACAATAAATAAATTGTCAGTTTGTAAGACTGTCTAGCATTAGTAATTGTACAATGACAATTTAACTGTCTAGCAACAATATTATTACAGTGATATTGTTAAAGATTAAAGCTACAATATTTATTAAAAAATCACTTAAATCGGACACGTTTCACGATTTCACAATTTCACAATTCAAGACACCAAAATAGCCAATTTTTAAGGTTAGGGGTTAATTTTGCCGGTGAGATAAAGCAAATTAAAAAAAAACGCCTGTCTAATTTCAGTGTTTTAAACAAAAATTGATTTAAACCTAGACAAATGTTTAAAATAGTTAATTAAATGTCATTAAAACAGTTTAATGTTTAAAATGAAACAATCCTGCTAATAGTAAACAATTCATATTTTCACAAATATTTTGTAATGAGTAGTAAATAAATATGTAATATATTATATTCCTGGTTATTTCTTCTCAGTAAATGTATATTTGCGAAAATTTACCTGTATATTTGAGAAAATACAAACTGTGCTATAATGTAAATATATTTTAACACATTTTTCGTTACTGCTTACTGCGCATACTCGTAACCATTCGTAAAAGAACGGTAATGTGACAGGTTGGAACCATTCGCAAAATTAAATTCCTACAGAGGGCGCTCAAAATTTCAAAGATGGACGATAACTCTAGGAAAACAAATCATTTTGTCATTTGACCTCACAGTTCTAAAACGTTAAATTAAAATCATGTACACGACTACGAGAGTTTTGCCAAAGTAACCACTAAGACATCTTATAGGTTAAAGACGACTCAAAATTATGTTTCATCTGTATGCATTCATTAAAATTTGATGCTAACTACTGATTTGTTTTTACCTTTTTTTCATAAAAAAATCTGGCCCCCGATAATCACACAGCGTTTTAAAAATTATTAATAGAGAGTTATCAAGTAAAATTCTATCCATCCGTTATTTTGACACGTAAACGCTATTTTTTTACGGTATAAGTTTTAACGTATATGTAATTTTAGAGTTATCAAGTGCTTCACGTTAAAAGTTGGTAGCTGTCAGTCAAATGTATTTGACAGCAATATAATTAAATTTGTTTAAATTTTTTTCTATTTTTGGTTTCTTTCATCGAAGATACGTAATATTTTGTAATTTTGCCTGGTTTTGTACAATTTGGGTTTCAAATTTTTTCTAAAGAAATATGGAAGAGATCTAAAGGCCGCGTCTCACCATCAAATAATTTGATCAAACAGTTTGAGCAAACTTGACGTACTTGAGGAAGTACGTCAAAGTGACGTCACAGTTGCAGTTTTTTTGAAATTCTAAAAATCTGTGCTCTCACTATCAGTCTAGTTTGATCAAATTTTTTGTATTGAGTTGTCTAACTTGTTTGTACTTTATTTAAAATTAAAATTTTTCATTATTATCCACAATGAACACTCAGGATGTGACGTCACTAACTGTCACTTTCAGTTTGCTCAAACCAGTTTGATCAAATTATTTGATGGTGGGACGCGGTCTTTACAACAAGCAATAAGGTACTTGAGGCCAAATGACGAAGATTTAGAAAAAAAAAATTTGAAAATAAAATGTTTTCCACCAACTTTCCACTAACTCCAAATGTTAGCAGATGGTCAATCAACCAAGAAAACAAAGACAAAACACTTATTAATGTACAGAAATAAAATTTCATACCGAATAACAGATGACATAACCACACATAACAGAACTTAAATGTCGAGTCTGGCCGAATTGGTGCGATTCGCTGCTAACGTTACCGTATTTCAAGCCCGCTATCCGACGTACCGTAACGTAGCCCGTAAACGTTAAAATCATTTCCGTTATTCAGTCTTCATACTGCGCATGCTCCATTGCTAAAATAACGTTACCGTATTCTCCTAGAATTACTTGATAACTCTCTAATATATCTTCGAATTTCTAATTTTGTTTATAATTTAGTTAATAGCTACACTACAATTTATTTTACACCAACAGATAACAATTTTTAATTAAATAAAAACTGCAAACTAAGTAGGTGAATTTATTTTATAATAATTGTGTTCTGGAAATTATGAGGTGGTCGGAATATTTTGCATAACAATGTACATTCTATGTACAGAATATACACTACATTTTATTTATTTATTTAATTTTGCAGTCGCTTAAACAATAAAAATTACTTAATTTAATACAAACGTTAAATTAACAAAATGTGTGATTTGGCATTGGTTAGTTTACGTCATTACGTAGAGTGTAGAGTATAATAGGAATAAATACTGAGGAACACTGCAATAGTTTTTTAAGTCGAAATCATTGTTAATTACAACATAAACTGACCGCAAATATGTACACAAATTAATGACAAAGTCAATATTTTCCTAGAGTCGATGCTTTTCAAATTTGCCACCAGGCGTCGCCCACTTTGCGGTTCCTCGCCAATAGACATACATGCATAGAAATATACACAAGGATAGACAAGGCATACTGAGCAAAAAAGCCTAACGCGGAAGCAGTCGATCGGTGGTGTATCTATCTCTTTTAACCAAGCGACTCCGCGAATGTTACAGACAAAGATGGCTAGACCACTCATTCTTTAATATTGGCGTTACACCCTTAGACAAGGAAAAAAGAGGTTACACCTAGATGCACAGAGTGGCCCATACCTTCCCTAATCTACTAGTTATTATAGGTTTGTTCCAACACAACGAGAAACCGTCCATGTAACGATCACCGTCCTGCGCAGTAAACAAAATAACCCATGGAACGCACCATATACAGACACAGAACGTATTATTTTATAGTAACGTGATCGTTACATGACGGTTCTCGTTGTGTTAGAACAAACCTTATATCTACTTATGGTTGGAACTAACCTAAAATGACAGCCTGACCCACTACTTTGTGTCGTGTAATTTGGGTTGCCTATATGAACTTGAATCTGCGAAATGGGCCTATAATAATAAAGTTTTGCTATAAAATAATATAGAGTTAAATGTTTAAATAATGAGAATAAGTTTTGCTATAATTAACCACTTTAAAAATTCACATTGTAAGATATGAGTATGAATGTGTGACTGAAAAGTTATTTCTATAAAAAGTGATCTGTACATGTAACTGTGGGTATGCTTGACCATAGCCACCTTAACTTTACAAGCCATGAAGAGAAAAAGGCAACGTCGCAATTTATGACGTCCGTAGTCTGACTTTCGGACTACCGCTTTCGAAACTACGACTTCTGTCGTAGTACAAATTCTGGTAAAATTTATAATATTTTTTGAATCGAACAAGAAAATATTATTAATTGGAAGTTTGTACAAAATAATATTAAAAGTAATTCCTTGTAAGTAACGTTTATTATACAAAAAAAAAACCATTAACAAGAATATAAACGAAATTCATTTTTTTCGAATCATAAGAAAACTAATAAGTATTTTTCAACAATTTAAACGCAGAGTGAAAGATTACGTTAGGACCAAAGGCCCAAAGTCCCTGAAAACTTCTATGTTTATTTTAATAAGTTACAGGGGTGAAAAACTGGGAAAATTTAGTGTGATTTTTAGTTTCAAATATGTCATTAAAAAAACTTTTTATTTATTCTAAGGGACTTTTGGCCCTCGGTAATAAAGTAATCTTTTATTCTGCGTTTAAATTTTTAAAAAATACTTATTAGTTTTCTCATAATTCGAAAAAAATGATTATTAAAATACAGGCGTCAAAATTTTGCATTTTGTTCCTTTCCCCTTAAAGTTTGTCGCACTTATTTGGAAACACCCTGAATTGATAAATAACAAATCTAGTTGTTAAACATAAGCGAATTAATAAAAAAATCAGAATGTTAAGAAAACCGGAGTCTATAGTTGGGTTTAATTTCAGTATTTTATAAATTCCCGGTACACCATAAAAATTTAACTGGTTAGCAACAATATTATTACAGCGGTATTGTTAAAGAATTAGGCTATAACATATTTAAAAAAATCACTTAAATCTGCCAACAAGTTTAGGAAATATAAGACATTAAAAATGACAAAATTTTTAAGTGGACGGATTTCTATATGCACGCAAGTTTATATAAAAATATATTATATTGAACTAAAATCATCTTAATAACATACCTTTTAATGGTATTTATAATTTGGAGCACGAAATATTGTAAAATATTTCAGTTTCTCTGTAAATACAGTGAAAATTATTTAAAAACAAATGAGAACTGTCAGAATTAATCGGTCTACCAATAGATGTTGCCAAGTTTCAACTTCATGGCTTGTTAAGTAAAGGTGGCTATGGCTTGACTAAAATAAAACAACGATTAGATATAAAAAAAATCACAAATATTATTCAATTTGGAAATACGAATATCAATGTTGAAAAGTATGTATTTAAATACTAAAATTGTACCCAAGTCTTTGGTTAAATTTTTTTCTTAATTAATCACCTTTTTTTGCACATTTAATATTTTTAACTTGGTATCAAAGCTGATGAGTAGTATTTTAAAATTTAAATAATTTAGGCTTTAGAGTATTTAAATACCAAGTATTTATTATAATTATAGAGTATTTAAAGACTTGGTTTTTAAATACTCAAAGTCTAAAGTATTTAAATAACTATAAAAAAGTATGTAAATTTTGAAATACTGCCTATCAGCTCTGATACCAAGTTAAAAATATGAAATGTACAAAAAGGGTGGATGCTTAAGAAAAAAAAATTCCCAAAAACTTAAGTACATTTTAAGTATTTAAATACTTTTCAACATTGGTATTTGTATTTATGATACTTTCCCAAATTTAATAAAATTTGTGATTTTTATATCTAATCGTTGTTTTATTTAAGTAAAGCATAGCCACAGTTATAGGTGCAGTAGTAATAGTAGTAATAACGTTTCAGTTTCATATTTAAATACATCTACAAATAAGGTACTACATATTTGATGCATTTATGCCTTACAATGTGAATTTTTAAAGTGATTAATATAGCAAAATTTTATTATTTATAGGCCCATTTCGCCGATTCAAGTTCATATAGGCAACCCAAATTACACGGCACAAAGTAGTGGGCCAGACTGTGGACATAAGTCTATTAAATCATACTAATTTTGTTTGGGAAGTTGATTTTTATGAATAAATTAAATAAATACTAAAATTGTAGTTTCGCATTTAATTAATAAAGATTCAACCATCCGCCTATGGTTTTTCACGTTGACGTAAAGACAGCAGCGATACTTTATGAAATAAAAGCTAGATGGCGCCTAATGCATTACAAAAAATACGATTATTTATTTAATACTCCAGCCAGAAACCAGTTTTGCATACAAAAGCATTGTAATTATTGTAATCTGTTTTTCATTTAAATATTGGTACTTAAGTTAGAGGAAAGCGTTGTATCTTGGGATGATCTTAATTGCTCTGCCATCTATGAGTAATAGACCAAACTAACCTGTCCAACTTTTGGCTTGTAGTTTGGGTTGCCTATATAAACTTGAATCGGCGAAATCGGCCTATTAATAATAAAGCTTTGCTATTTTAAATATTATAAATTTTAGTAAATTTGGGAAATATCATAAATACAAATGTTGAAAAGTATTTAAATACCCAAGTTCTTGGGTAAATTTTTTTCTTAATCATTCACTCATTTTGTACATTTCATATTTTTAACTTGGTATCAGAGCTGATGGGCCGTATTTCAAAATTTAAATAGGTACTATTTTGTAAGTGTTTAAATACTTTGGAGCAATTAAATTTAAATACCGAGTACTTAACTATAGAGTATTTAAATAGGTACCTGGTATTTAAACACTCTAAAGTATTTAAATACTTACAAAAAAGTATTTATTTTGAAATACTACCCACCAGCTCTGATACCAAGTTAAAAATATGAAACGTGCAAAAAGGGTGGATGATTAAGAGAAAAATAACCCAAATTTAATAAAAAAGTTTTTTTATATCTAATCATTGTTTTATTTCAGTCAAGCATACCACAGTTATAAGTACATAATATCACTCTTTATAGTAATAAGTTTTCAGTTTAATTTTTAAATACATCCTACAAAAAAGGTACTACATTATTTGGTTCATTTATGCCTTACAATGTGAATTTTTAAAGTGGTTAAAAAGTTGGTAAAACTTTATTATTTATATGCCCATTTCGCCGATTCATGTTCATATAGGCAACCAATAGCTCAAATATAAGTCAAGTACTTCACTTAGCCACCAGAGGGTAGTGTAGAGTGATTTGCAACTTTTAAATGAACTGTGTGTGAGCTACTGAAGAAAGTTCGAAATTATCATTTGTAAGTAATTTTTTGTGGTTTCATTGTTTATTTTTAGTTACTCTTTAATTTATGGATAAACGTAAGATACTATATTATACTCTGAGATGTGCTCTACTCAATGCTATAATAATTATAAATTCTCCTATACAACTAAACTCAAATATGAAACGTAGTTTCAAAAGTAATGCATCAGCTAAAATATTATGCTCATTTTCATAGTTGATTTTTTCATGAACAAATTAACGGATACCGCTAATTTTTTTTTATTATTTTACATTTTTCTTTGGTATTTACACAGTTGGGCCAAGTTTTACTTAAACTTCTTTTTTGCATTTATACCAGGTGGAAGAAAAGAAATGTTTTCTGATGTTTTGAGACACACTGTAGGGAGGACAAGGCACAAGTGTGAGTTAGCGTTGAAATCGTACTCTGTAGTCTTGTTTTGTAAACATTTTGTTTTTTTAATATTCCTGATATCTTTGGTAACAAAGAAAATATACGGTTTTATTCTATAACATGTATTTGAACTGAAACAAAAGTTTGAGACACTCTGTAGGGCGGAAAAGGTACAAAGGTGGGTATACATCGAAACTAGGTACTGTTATAGTCTCATATTTTGTGAATATTTTATTTTTTAAATTTGTCTGATATTTTTAATAACAAAGAAGCTAGACGGTTTTACTCTTTGTGTTTTAACTGACAACATGCGATACGTGAAGAGGCCATGTCTTATCATACCACTAAGATGAAACTATTTTCTTTATATAGTACGAAAGGAACAAACTGTTCTTTAAAGAGCTTCCACACGTAGACACCAAATCCATACTTACTCTCAAGGAAATTCCACCTCAAAACATCACAGAACCTCCATTAAACAATCTCGTATCTCTTATGTTGCGCTGTGCATAACTATACTCTTAAGGTTTCCACCGAAATTATTAACATTATGTGTCTTTCTGTTTTAAAGGTTTATTAACTGTTATTTTTTATTAATTTAGTTTTGTTTCACTCAAAATACGTCGTGTTATAGAAGAAAATCGTTTAATTTCTTCGTTTCTAAAGATATTGGGGACATTCAAAAAACAAAATGTTCACAAAACATAAGCAGCATAATTTTAGGTGATGCGTAACTTTTGAAACTTGGGACTGAACTACTGTTGTACATTAGGACGTCCCAAGGTACAACACTGAGATATGCTTTTTCAATTAAATGCATATAAAAAATATTAAATGCATCAAATATATTATGTTCCTGGATTGATTGGCAGTGCTTACAACAAAGCATTACAAAAGAAAATATTGAGAAAGGTTTTTCATATTTCCATTTGAAAGAAACATTGTGAATGACAATGAGTTTCTTTCATCCTATGTAACTGATCGTGAACTGGTTTAGGAAAATACAAATGGTAGGCCTATAGACATTGAAAAGACTCAAGGACCAAGAAATGAAAGTTGTGTTGGATTCTACCAGTGATTTTGAAGCGAGTGAGCCTTTAGTCTAGTGTTTATCATCGTCTATCTACAGAGGCCCCCGCAACATGAAGCGGAGGGGCCGACGGAGTTTGTTACGCCACTGTCTATCTATCACCTAACATCTAAAATCGTGACACCTGAAACGATTCGCCAGTTTCCAAAAGCTCAGGCGAGAAAGAAGACCACAAGAAGGAGACAACCTGGAAGGTGCAGAATACTGACATATACGCCGGAAAAAAGGAGATGAGGATAACAAAAATAAAAAGAAAATAAGTTTTGACCCTCCTAAGCAACTGTTTCCTGATAGGAAGAACAAAAATAATCCCAAAAAAAAACAAAGACAAAATTGTTCTCTAGTTCTAGAGACCTCTAGTTCCGAGGATGAAGAAATGACTTTTTTATCTGACGAAGAAGATTGCGATATATCCATGCAAGAATTAATACAAGGAGTTGTGGAGGAAGAAATAGATATAGTCTTAAAAAGCCTTACCTCTTAAAGATTTATAAGTCTCAAATTAGCCAAAAGAGCATGTTTCAATAATTACATCTCGATGAAGGCCCCTACTTGGGCATGTTTTGAAGTATTTATTAATAATTAAGTGTTCACTGGAAAATTGTTGTTTTTATTTATTATATGCATCACAATTTTAAAGATTTATAGGTCTCAAATTAGCTAAAAGAGCATGTATCAATCATTACATCTTGATGAAGGTCCCTTCTTGGGCACGTATTTATTAATAATTAAGTGTTCACTGCAAACTTGTTGTTCTTATCTTTATATGCATCACAATTTCAAAGATTTATAAGTCTCAAATTAGCTAAAAGAGCATGATTCAATAATTACATTTCGATGAAGGCCTCTCCTTAGGTATGTATGTTTTAAAGTATTCATTAATAAGTAAGTGTTCACTGGAAAATTGTTGTTTTTATTTATTATATGCATCACAATTTTAAAGATTTATAGGTCTCAAATTAGCTAAAAGAGCATGTTTCAATAATTACATTTCAATGAAGGCCCCTCCTTATGTATGTTTTAAAGTATTCATTAATAAGTAAGTGTTCACTGCAAAATTGTTGTTTTTATTTATTATATATATCAAAATTTTAAATATTTATAGGTCTCAAATTAGCTAAAAGAGCATGTTTCAATAATTACTTCTTGATGAAGGCCCCCTCCTTGGGCATGTCTTGAAGTATTTATTACCTAGTAAGTAAGTGTTCACTGCAAAATTTTTGTTTTTATTTATTATATGCATCACAATTTTAAAGATTTATAGGTCTCAAATTAGCTAAAAGAGCATGTTTCAATAATTACATATTGATGAAAGCCCCCTACTTGGACATGTCTTGAAGTATTTATTAATATCTAAGTGTTCACTGCAAAATTGTTGTTTTTGTTTATTATATGCATCACAATTTCAAAAATTTATGTCTCAAATTAGCTAAAAGAGCATGTTTCAATAATTACATCTTGATGAAGGCCCCCTCCTTGGGCATGTCTTGAAGTATTTATTAATATGTAAGTGTTCACAGCAAAATTGTTGTTTTTATTTATTATATGCATCACAATTTCAAAGATTTATAAGTCTCAAATTAGCTAAAAGAGCATGATGCAATAATTACATCTCGATGAAGGTCCCTCCTTGGGCATGTTTTGAAGTATTCGTTAATAAGTAAGTGTTCACTGCAAAATTGTTGTTTTTATTTATTATATGCATCACAATTTTAAAGATTTATAGGTCTAGCTAAAAGAGCATGTTTGAATAATTACATTTCGATGAAGGCCCCTCCTTATGTATGTTTTAAAGTATTCATTAATAAGTAAGTGTTAACTGCAAAATTGTTGTTTTTATTTATTATATGTATCACAATTTTAAAGATTTATAGATCTCAAATTAGCTAAAAGAGCATGTTTCAATAATTACATCTTGATGAAGGCCCCCTCCTTGGACATGTCTTGAGGTATTTATTACCTAATAAGTAAGTGTTCATTGCAAAATTGTTGTTTTTATTTATTAGCATCACAATTTTAAAGATTTATAGGTCTCAAATTAGCTAAAAGAGCATGTTTCAATAATTACATATTGATGAAAGCCCCTTCCTTGGGTATGCCTTGAAGTATTTATTAATATCTAAGTGTTCACTGCAAAATTGTTGTTTTTGTTTATTATACGCATCACAATTTCAAAAATTTATGTCTCAAATTAGCTAAAAGAGCATGTTTCAATAATTACATCTTGATGAAGGTCCCTCATTGGGCATGTGTTGAAGTATTCATTAATAAGTAAGTGTTCACTGCAAACTTGTTGTTTTTATTTATTATATGCATCACAGTTTTAAAGATTTATAGGTCTCAAATCAGCTAAAAGAGCATGTTTCAATAATTACATCTCGATGAAGGCCCCTCCTTGGACATGTTTTGAAGTATTTATTAATAATTAAGTATTCACTGCAAAATTGTTGTTTTTATTTATTATACACATCACAAATTTAAAGATTTATAAGTCTCAAATTAGCTGAAAGAGCATGTTTTAATGATTACATCTCGATGAAGGTCCGTCTTGTAAGTGTCCCGATTTTTTCAGGTTTATGATTTGGTCATCCTATCCTAGGTGCTTTCTCCTTTTAAAAGGGAAAATCCCAGTAGTTGGCTGTATACCATAGTTTAAAAAAAAACTTACAGAGACGTAAAAACTGCAGTTGTAAAATGGTGTATTATTTTATTAAATATATTAAAAAGTCATCCAAATGGATTATAAAATTCCAGAACTTTTTCGATCTCATCAGATCATCATCAGTAAACAATCTATTTTGTAGTTGAAACTAGCCCACTATTTTGTGTATAAAACTTAGATGTTACATGGTTTTCAAATAATATTACAATTTTGATGTGACAGTAAGTCGTTGTTAATAGATTAAAATTAACTTACGGGGCAAAATGGCTTCCCTGTTCGAACAAAAGGAGTGCTTATCTTGTGAAGGATACAGACCGGAGTTGGTCTGTAATTTTATAGTCCATTTGAATGATTTTTTAAAGTTATACCATTTTACAACGGTAGTCGTTACTTCTCTGTAAGTTTTTTATATTACCATTTATTATAACACTAGGGCATTCAACACAACTTAATGTTAACACTATGTCTGTTGATTTGATTGGATTAGGTTTCTACATCATTTTGTGATACAAGCTTCCAGGTTGAGATGTTGCTCAGCACTTCTACATTTTGACGCACTTTATTACCATTTATTATCACACTAGGGCATTCAACACAACTTATTGTTAACACTATGTCTGTTGATTTGATTGGATTAGGTTTCTACATCATTTTGTGATACAGGCTTCCAGGTTGAGATGTTGCTCAGCACTTCTACATTTTGACGAACTTTATTACGATTTATTATCACACTAGGGCATTCAACACAATTTATTGTTAACACTGTGTCTGTTGATTTGATTGGATTATGTTTCTACATCATTTTGTAAAACATTCTTCTAGGTTGAGATATTGCTCAGCACTGCTACATTTTGATGCACTTTGAATAGGGTTTGGTTTACAGCGGTCAAGTTTTTGGCAAACACTGTGCTTGCCTTGCATGTTGGTGAGTATTCCTATTTATTCCCACGAGTAGCTGGGGACCGTTGGTCGATTCCTGAAGAGCCCCATGTACAGCATCGTTACTGGCCTCGTGACGTGTGACCATTCAGTTTTTAGCACGATAGATTCCAGCTTAACGTTTTCTCCATATTTTTGTTGAGTAGAATGGGGAGAGGAAAAAAGTGTATATGAGAAGAATATACAGTAGAACGAAATATAGTGAGCCGTCTGCCTTTGGAAACCTAATTTGGGGTCGAAAGAAACAAGAGTTAGCCAAGAGAGGCTGATAGAAAAGGTTAAAGCCATTTCATTCAAGACAAGTTGAAGAAGAGTAAAATGTGAAGGCACTTATGATCCACCAGGTGCGTTTCATAAGCGTATGAGTATTGATTAACTATGTGTTCCCGCTCATACTACAGACTGTATGGCTCATCCAGCATGCCATAGCATGGAAGACACCATTTTTACAGTGTCTTGTTCTTAACGTGCCATATCAAGTCCCCTTGATGTTGGCGAGTACCATGGCGAAACTGTCTCTGTCTCCAGCTATTGTAAATAGTTGCTCTGCTTTCTTTATGCCTGCCCACTCCCTGATAATCTCAACCAAAGGGACTGTTTTCTACCAATTCCCCTGCGTCCCTCGATTTTATCAATCATAATAAGTTGAAGAATATATCCCCTTACTAGGTGTCCAAAATAGGCCATCTTTGTGCGGGCTAGTTATCTGGATCTAGTAATATTAATTTTAATTTTACAATTTAATTTTAATTTTACAATGAGGACACCCTAAACTCCATGGCCTGACGCCATGAAGAGGACCATGTTGGGAAGAACTCTGCGAGACAGAATCAAAAACGAAGAGATCATAAGAATAAAGGTGACTGACATCATCGAAAGAATAGCCAGACTAAAGTGGAGATAAGCGGGACACATAGCCAGAATGACAGGTGGGCGATGGACAAAGAGGTTATTGGAATGGAGACCAAGAGAAGCGTCGGCCGACCGCCTACAAGATGGACGGACGATTTAATAAGGCTCAATAAAAACTGGGTAAGAGTGGCGCAGGATAGACGGGGTTGGAAACATAGGGAGGAGGCCTATGTTGAGCACTGGACTTTTGATGCTGGATGATGACTGCTATATTGTTGCTACTCTACAATGATGAATGAATTTAGAACCAACGTGACGTCATCGGGGAGACTTCGGAAAGAAACAAAATATTAGTTAAAAAAAACATAAATCATAAAAAATCATAAAAAACATAAAAAATCTCAAACATAAAGTAGTTTTAATAAAAATTCTAGCTTATCCTCATTAAATAAAGTAGTTCATACGCCATCACATATTAAAAGATTTCATATAAAAACATGTTCGCATTTCTTCCGTTCCTTTATATCATTCTCTCTGATTCACCGATCCCATATCTTCAATATCCATTTTTACCTGATATGGATCCTACCATTATTTTTCTTAAGCATCCCTTTGTTTTCCTTCCACAAATAATAACACTATTTTTTTTGTTTTCTCTCTCAAATCATTCTCCCTCTTCTTTGTTTTCTTTTGATGTGCCATTTTTTAAGCTTTTCAGCTTTTTAAGCCATTCTGTACTCATCTTTTGTGTACTTTTTAAGTCCATTAGTTTTTGAACTTATACTTCTTTAGGCACGAGGGTGAATTTTTACATTCCCTGGCGCATTCCCAAACGTTATACGGGATCTGATTGGGTGTTAAAATCATCTGTTAATAATTGTTCAATATGGAGATTATGGATAAATAAATGTTGTGTATATTAGTTTTTATTGTTGTGATGGCAGAGAAAAAAGCAAGTTTATAATATTGTAGTGACTTTTTAAATAGTTTTTAAAACCGACAGGTACGTAATAATTGTAAATGTTTCAGTATCCTAATAAAAAATTACATAGGTACCTAGGGGAGAGTTGGACAAAACGGGATACCATTCTTGTTTATTTTTATTACGGAAAAAATGTTAAAGAAATTATCATATTATTTTTTATAGGTATAACATTTATTGAAGCACACAAAAAACATATTTTTAGCTATTTTTAATGGCTGGAAAATAGTAAAAAAAATATTTATTAAAGTCCTGCACATCCCGTTTTAGCATACCACGGTTGGATAAAACGGGATAGGTTCACAATATTTAATTTTTTGCATAAAATTATTTAAAAAGTATATTTAAGTAGATATAAGACTGCAAAGCAAAATTTACCTTTGAAAAAACAATATCTTCAGTAGTCAGAAACTTAAAAATAGGCCTTTTTTATGTTTTATTGCAAAATGGGAAATAAGACCTTTTATTTAGGACTAGGTATGTACGTATATCAGAACAAAAGTCACATAAAAATATGATGTTCTTTCCTGCAGTATGAGAACACGCTTTATCGCTATTTAAAAAATTAATAGGCCAACAAATAAATAGGTGGATAAAACGGGACATAAAAAACTGTATCCCATTTTATCCAACTTAGAAGTGTCCCGTTTTGTCCAACTCAGACATTTTTCAAAACAAAAATGGCTCGTGCCTAAACGTGAAAGTAAAATTAGATAGACTACACATGACAATATTCGTTAATGAGTGCGTAATTTAATGTAATAGTTACCGGAATTATATGTTTAGATATGTAGGCAATATTAATGTTGAAAACAACGCACTTAAAGTACAAAGTACCAAAAAAATAGAGTCAAACAATTCTAAACACAACTTTTCATCAAATAATGGCATCGAGGTAAAACGAACTGAGAATGTTAAAATGACGACTGAGAACAAGTTTTCGTCGTTGTCCGATTGATAGCAGCACTAGTTGGGTCTCTAGGCTAAGTATCCCGTTTTATCCAACTCTCCCCTACCTATTTGGAAAATTTAAAATGAACCACCTACCAAAATATTATGTAATGCTTTAATTTACATAATTTGATTACCATCAAAATGTCTACCAATATTCACCTAATATGAATAAATAAAGAAATATACAGTGGTACCTCGACATACGAGGGTAATTGACATTTCCCCATTGAAATTAACGAAATGTCATTAATCCGTTCCAGTCCCAAAAAAATCACTTTAGTTGTTTTTGTTAAGTGTTTTTAAATAAGAAAAATGTTTTTATAAGAAGAAGCATTTATTTATAAATAACAAAAAATACCTACATATTCTGTAAAAACATAAGAAAAAGTGAGGTGCTTACGGAAGCACTTAATTTTCGTCAGTGGTCTTCGCTTTTTTCGTCACACTTTGCCCATTTTCATCTGCAGCTCGTTTAACAAAGCTGTCCAAATAGGTTTGTTTCTTCCTCCCTTTCATACATCGCTCGTGCGTTCTCACATATGATGCTTTATGTTAAGGTTCCTGCTTGAAGCTGCTTCTCTGTCACCCACACCATCATTAGTTTCTCCATCTTTTCATGGAGAGAGGTCCGGAGCTTGGAAATGATTGTAACGCTCTTAGCTGGGATTATACCCTTTATCACGTCCTTCAAGTTAGAAGTAGGTAGTTAAAAAGAGGTATGAATTTTAATAAAAAGCGGTTGCTCGTATCACAAATTTTGCTCTCATCTCAAAGCAAAACATCTCGGCAGCTCGTATCTCAAAACGCTCGTATATTAGGGCGCTCGTATATCGAGGTACCACTGTATTGTTATTCCACAAAATATTCCTTTAATTCCACAAAAATCAAACTAATTTGATTAAATTCATATAAGTAATAAACAACTGTCAAAAGTTTATGGTGTAAACGTTCAGTTGGTGTATATTCCCACATGACAGATACGCGAAGCTGGCGCAATGGGAAAGCACTTTGATTTTCGATCAGCGGGATCGACGGGAAGCGGGTTCAATCCCCAATGCAAGTTACTATTTTTTTTTTATTTTTTTTTTATACATTTTATGATTGTAAGTATATTAATATATAATTTTTTCAGAAAATACGTATTTAGTTAAAATTTTTGACAACAATTATTGTTTAGAAATCATTTCTTTGTGGCATTTTTTAATGTGTTTGTGTGTGTTTTATTCTTTTATTTTTTTTAATTTTTGGTATTGTTTTAATAAAAATTTTTGGAAAGTAGTAAGTATTAAAATTAGTTTAAATATAAATAAACTGTTTAAAGTATATTAATTTCGTTGAAATCGTACACACACATTCTTTTTTTATTTATTCTTCTCATTCCATCGTGCCATTTTTATGTCCCCATAAGCTTTTCCTTCTGATATATCTAGTTTAATTTCATCTTGTTTTGTCATGTTTTAAGTCTCACACATAGAACTTATGGTCTTATGGTCCAGTTTGTCCGAAGTAGATATCTCATTTTAAAAATTATTAAAAATAAAATCAGTACCTATATCTATAATAAAATCACAATAAAGATGCATTAGAAATAAACAAACCAAGGCACGTTGAATGTTACGCTCCCAATTCATAATTTACAACGTACATACATTGTAAATCTCAATTCATGATTTACAATGTTTATACATTGTAAAGCATGATTCGGGAGTGCACATCAGTAACATTCAATGTGTCTTAGTTTGTTTATTTCTGATGCATCTTTATTGTGATTTTAGTATACTTTTATTTTAATTGTATGTTTTAAAATGTAGCCTCTTTGCTGAGGTTCTTTTTTTGTTAATGTTTCTTAAAAGAAGACAACTTAGATCTTTTTGTAAAAATCTTCAAAAATAAATACATATATACAAAAATTCCACAAGATTGGTAAATTTCGTTTATCCAACATCCAACCAGAGCTGTTGTAAGTACCAACAAAAAGTAATGAAGTCGTAAGTACCAGTACTTATTTAAAGTGGAACTAAGTATAAGGACCAGTACTAAGAATAAATGAGTACTTAAGTATTTCGGTTAAGTAGTACTTGAAAACAGTAAATTTAAGTACTAAGTATTAAGCAGCCGATTTGTGTACTTAAGTAGGTACCTACATTTAAAATATTTGGTGCTTAAATATTGAGTTCAAGTAGGTTCAAGTACTGACATATTTGTGTAAAAGTGAAGAAACTCATATATATCAGGAACATTTCATTGAAATTAAGGATTAGAACACATAGAAATATTAGATATTTGCAGTACTGTTGTATGAAATGGAGAGCTGGATGTTTAAAACAGAAACATGTAAATAAATTACAATAATTTTGTCAAAAGAAAAATAAATGAAGATACTCAGAGTAACGAGAATATTTTATTATAATAATATTCATTTATCGGATACGGGAACCATTTCGAGAAGGGTTTAAATAGATTTCGAGTACTTTTAGAATATGTACTTAAGTATTTTTGAAGTTATACTGCTTTAGGCGCGATTAAGAGTAAATTTTTTCATAAATCTGCGCGCATGCGCACACAGACAGTATGACATTTAGTTGCTAATTTTTCAAATTATGTATCAGCGCAAATAAGCCATTAAAATAATATATTAGTGTTTTTTAGTAAATGTATTATTTATTATAATTTTTGTGTCTTTGAATTTGTCTTCCTTGGGTGTAAAATAATAAAATATCTATTTTTATATTTCACTTGTCACCGTTATGGGTAATTATATATATATCCGAAACGTTAATAGCACGTGCCTTGAGAGTCTGGTTGGTGGGGTGGGGGGGGGGGGGTAACTTTAAAATCTTAAATAGCAATCCCTACTTTTTATTGCAGATTCGGATTCGTCATAAAGAATTAAGCATCATTTATTCGAAACATTTTTTAAAATTTCAGATAGATGGCGCTAATAAATCGTATTTTTCCAATTAAAGCGCCATCTATTAACAATTCTAAAAAATGTTTCGAATAAATGTTGCTTAATTTATCATGACGAATCCGAATATGTTTAAGATTTTAAAGTTACCCCCTACCCCACCTCCAGGGGGTGGGTTGGAGGGTCACGTTTAGTGTTATTCAAAAGGTTTTCGAAAAAGATTAAAAATCTGTTTTTTAGTTTCTCATTTGAAGGTGTATTTCGTGAGATATTAGACCATTTCTATAATTTACCTTTGGTATCAGGATAAATCGTTTTTCCCAATTATATAGCGCCATCTATCCACAGTTGGAAAAAATGTCTTGAATAAAAGTTGCTTAATTTTACATAGCGAATTAAAATCTGCAAGAAAAACTGGGATTTTCCATTTGAGATTTTAAAGTTACCCCCACCCCACCTCCAGGGGTGTAGTGGGGGTTGATGTTTGGTGTCATTGGATAGATTTTTGAAAGTGATTGAGCACGTATTTTTCAGTTTTTCGATCCGATGTTTAGTTCGAGAAATATTCGACCGTTCCACTACTTTTGGGACACCTTGTATAATAGAAGTATAACTTCTTACGTGCGTACAAAGTACACACACATTCTTTTTTTATTTTTTAAATTGCAAGTAAAAATATACTTCAAACTAATTTAAGTACCAAGTACAAGTATTTGTCGGAATACTTAAAAGTTCAAGTGCCCGTACACGTATTTTTTGGAGTACTTAGAGTAAAGTACTTAAAAGTACTTAAGTACATTTTTGAAGTACTGTCGGTAATCAGTACCGCAGCTCTGCATCCAACTACACCATTCATGCTCCTACTTCGTCACCAGTCGGAAGTTGGAGCTTCGAGTGGTCCCTCTAAATGATCCGACTCGTACCACAAGATGTACCACTAATCCAGCCAGCTTATTTACGATCCGATTAGAGATCCCACTGCGAAAGTCCCACCACTAGCGGGAACTCAAATCGGAAACGTGAATGCCCTGCTTTACAGCCAGGATTTTGAAGAATGAGACTAAAGAACAAAATAATAAAAATAATAAAAAAATATAAAAAAAAATCAAAAATTACGAAATATAAATAATAGGTACAGTCACAAAATGAAAGATTACCCATGAACAACTATTTTCAATGTGAAATAAGCCACAATTTTACCAAAAAAATGATTTTATTAACGTTTCGACGCCCAAGTCGGGTGTCGTTGTCAAAATACAAAATAATTTTAAATTAAACAAAAATGTTGTTGCTAAGTAAAAAATTTTTCTACTATGTAATAATTTATTTAATCTGACTCATTTATATCGGCAATTCAGACATGTATTATACTTCTACTATAAAGTAGAAGACTGATATTGCCAATATTGATGAATTGCATTCCTGGGACGACTTTACTAAAAGATAGTTCATTCGATTACATGAAATTAACCCAACTCAAGAATATCCGCCACAAAAAATCATAGCATGTGATCTATCTTTAAAAAGACAACCAAATGCAACGGTGGCAGTAAAATTCTCGCGCTAGAGATTCCATAGTAAATCATGAGGGAAAGAAATCACTAGTTTTAGATAGAATAGATCTCAATGTGTTTGTTGTTTTGAATGTTGTTGAAATGTTGAATTTATTTCCTATTGTTTTAAGTTTCTCGGATAGTCCTTTTATATATGGTATTGATATTTTCCTCGTATTATTTCTTGTTGATGTTATAGGATCCCGTTCTACGTTGTTCTTTTCTATTCGATCCAATCTTGACAATTCCTTATTTATAAACGATAAAGGATAATCATTTTTTAATAAAACAGATGTTAGCCAAAATTACTTGTTCTAACGAAAATTCATTGTTAGAAGAAAAACAATTGTTAACATCTGTTTTATTAAAAAATGATTATCCTTTATCGTTTATAAATAAGGAATTGTCAAGATTGGATCAAATAGAACAGAACAACGTAGAACGGGATCCTATAAAATCAACAAGAAATATTACGAGGAAAATATCAATACCATATACAGGGTGTCTGCGTAACTTGGAACCATATGAGAAACTTTTTTAATATCAATTTTACGAAAAAAAGTCATTCTTTATAAAGTGCTCTGCATAGTCTAAAACCTAAGATGCAATCATCAGATATCAAATTTTGTCAACAGTATACGAGGTATGTCAAAAAATATGAATTTCGCTCAAGAGCAAACTATCTTTATATTTCAAAATATCAAAAAATTTTATTATGAAAAGTTATTTGTAATTAAAAACCATATTCAAATATGCAAGAACAGCCTTCTACTTGAAAAAAAAATTTCTGAAATTTTCCTAAATTACCGATTCCGGACATCATTTTTATTTATTAGACATGTAATAACTCTTTTATTAATAATTTTAGGAAAAAAGTTATTCTTCATAAAAATCTGTGAATGGTCTAAACCTCAAGATGCAACCATCAGTTATCCAAGTTTGTTAATTTTATACGAGGTGTGTCAAGTAATATGAATTTAGAAAGAATTTAGAAATTCATATTATTTGACACACCTCGTATAAAATTAACAAACTTGGATAACTGATGGTTGAGGTTTAGACCATGCACAGATTTTTATTAAGAATAACTTTTTTTCCTAAAATTATTAATAAAAGAGTTATTACATGTCTAATAAATAAAAATGATGTTCGAAATCGGTAATTTAGGAAAATTTCAGAAATTTTTTTTTCAAGTAGAAGGCCGTTATTGCATATTTGAATATGGTTTTTAATTACAAATAACTTTTCATAATAAATTTTTTTGATATTTTGAAATATAAAGGTACTTTACTCTTGAGCGAAATTCATATTTTTTGACATACCTCGTATACTGTTGACAAAATTTGATATCTGATGATTGCATCTTCGGTTTTAGACTATGCAGAGCACTTTATAAAGAATGACTTTTTTTCTTAAAATTGATATTAAAAAAGTTTCCCATATGGTTCCAAGTTACGCAGACACCCTGTATAAAAGGACTATCCGAGAAACTTAAAACAATAGGAAATAAAAACATTTCAACAACATTCAAAACAACAAACACATTGAGATCTATTATATCTAAAACTAGTGATTTCTTTCCCTCATGATTTACTATGGAGTCTCTAACGCGAGAATTTGACTGCCACCGTTGCATTTGGTTGTCTTTTTAAAGACAGATCACATGCTATGATTTTTGTGGCGGATATTATTGAGTTTGGTTGATTTCATGTAATCAAATGAACTATCTTTTAGTAAAGTCGTCCCAGGAACGCAACTCATCAATATTGGCAATATCATTTTAAAGTGTTCTACTTTATAGTGGAAGTATAATACATGTCTGAATTGCCGATATAAATGAGTTATTAGAATAATTTGTTACTTAGCAACAACATTTTTGTTTAATTTAAAATTATTTTGTATTTTGACAACGACACCTGACTTGGGCGTCAAAACGTTAATAAAATCATTTTTTTGGTAAAATTGTGGCTTATTTCCCATTGAAAATAGTTGATTATAAAAATGCCACAAGGAAATAGCTTCAGAACAACATTACCCATGAACGATCATATTATCAACCACCTAGCACATATTTTGTATTTGCTCGCTTTTTCTATAAATAACAAACGAGACAGATAGATTATTAGAATTATTTAATGATAGAGATAGATTATTAAGATATTACGATTATTAATAATCTATCTCTCTCGTTTGTTATTTCGTCGTCGTGGATGTGAAGAGAGCTAACGCACAGTTGCTTAAAGATGATCTAACTGCAGTATCGCAATCGGAAACAAAAATTTCATATTGTAGTGAAGAGATCTAAGTGAATATGTAACACATTCACTTAGATATCTTATCTCTTCACTAAAATATGAAATATTTCTTTCTGATTGCGATACTGCAGTTAGGTCATCTTTAAGCAAATGTGGGTTATAGTCTAAGAGCTAGAGCCGAAAAATCATCGTCATAAGTAATATGGAGTTTGGCATGTGAAATGTGTCCATTGTATATTGACAATTATGACCAATTTCAGGCTGACACCTCAGTGGATACAGGAAGTAGCAATAAGGGATGAAAGGGGAAAGTTAGTGTAGTCTTTAAAGGTTTTCACCTCCAATTTTGTTAAACCTCCATCGATTTGCATGAAAATTGGTGACTAGTTAGAGCATACCCCAAGAAATAAAAATGATTTGTTGCCAACTTGCACTTTTACCCTGGGGGTGGATACCACCCCTTCTCGGGGGTGAAAACTATTTTATTAAAAATAACCCCACAAATCGATAGACGGACAAATTATAAGTAAAATTTGTTATATCATGTTATTAAAATAAATCAATACTTTTTGAGTTATTAAAGATCAAATATTTGTCTGTTTAAGAGCACATGCGTGAAGTTACGGATGATAAAAAGAACATATTAATTAATTGTTTGTTACTAAAATATTATTTTTATATTATTTCGATATTATAAATTTAACAAAAGTGTACTCGAATATGTCAAATGTACCCATTATTGGTCACCCCCAGTTTCTGGACATATTCAGTTTATATTGATAGAAAAAATTCAATTAAATATCGAAATAATATAAATAATATTTTACTAACATACAATTAATTAATATGTTCTTTTTATCATCCGTAACTTCACGCATATGCTCTTAAATAGACAAATCTTTGATCTTTAATGACTCAAAAAGTATCGATTTATTTTAATAACATGATATAACAAATTTTACTTAAAATTTGTCTCTATCGATTTGTGGGGTTATTTTTAATAAAATTGTTTTCACCCGCGGGAAGGGGTACCACCAGGGTAAAACTGCAAGTTGGCACCAAATCAGTTTTATTTCTTGAGGTATGCTCTAACTAGTCACCAATTTTCATGCAAATCGATGAAGGTTTAACAAAATAGGAGGTGAAAACCTTTAAAGACTACACTAACTTTCCCCTTTCATCCCTTATTGCTACTTCCTGTATCCACTGAGGTGTCAGCCTGAAAGAGGTCATAATTGTCAATATACAATGGACACATTTCACAGGAAAAACTCCATATTACTTATGACGATGACTTTTCGGCACTAGCTCTCCACCTATTAGCTCTCTTCACATCCACGACGACGATTTATAGAAAAAGACAGCAAATACAAAATATGTGCTTGATATGATCGTTCATGGGTAATCTTTCATTTTTCCGACTGTATATATAAACAATAACCTGAGTAAAGCGGAAAGGAAAATTCAACAAAGCATGGAGAACAAAGAGCATATGAAGTATGGAGTACTGTCCAAAGTAAGGACAGAGAGCATATGAAGAAAGGCAAAATAGATAAACGGTTAACAGGTTTACATTTAACAGGCTTTGCCAAACCGAGAATTGAAGGAGGAGTTTGAAAATGGAACAAAGAAACCTCAACACTAGAAAAATAAAAAAATACAGATATAGAGAGGAAGGACGTACGTCGAATAAATAGACCAGGCAAAGGATAAAACCAAAGCGAAAACGAAGTACATGACCGTGAAAAGAACACCTGACAATGAAAATGATGTCACAATAGACAACTACACTATTGAACGTGTGGATGCCTTCACATATCTGGGCACAGAAATCAATCAGAAGGATTCCGTAAGTAGTGAAATTATTGCATGTATTTCCAACGGAAATCGTACATACTATTAGACGGAAAGGCAGCGCTGAAAAATCTCTTTAAATTTACTAAAGCTAAATTTTTCAAGGTTGATTTCTGTGATTGTGTAGAGAAACATACTACGGTCGGTCAAGCGAAACATAGAACAGGGGTTACTGAGAGGGTATCAAAGTTGCTTTCCTACGAAGGTAATTATGTCAATTTACTAAGGCTGAAAATCAGTATACACATTCTAAATTGAATATAAATAAAAGTTATTATAGTCGGTCAGCTGTATGACGGGACAGAGCCAGTCGGTCGGCAACAATGAATGTACAGGGTTATTCACTATATTTTGACCCCCTTGTAAACTGCTTTATTTACAGAATTAGAAAAAAATGTAAAATACAAAAGTTATTCGATTTTTTAATTATGATTTTTTGACATATATATCGTACTAGTGACGTCATCCATCTGGGCGTGATGACGTCGACTATTTTTTTAAATGAGAATAGGGGTCGTGTGCTAGCTCATTTGAAAGGTTATTCAATTCTCTATACAGTACTATAAACATTAAGATCATTATTTATACAGGGTGTCCAAAAACATTTTGAATGAATAATTAAACAATTTAATTAAAAATTTTTTTGGACACCCTGTATAATTAATCATGTTAATGTTTATATTACTGAATTGAGAATTGAATGACCTTTCAAATGAGCTAGCACTCGACCCCTATTCCCATTTAAAAAAATAGTCGATTACGTCATCACGCTCAAATGGATGACGTCACTAGTACGATATATATGTCAAAAAATCATAATTTAAAAATCAAATAACTTGTGTATTTCACATTTTTTCTAATTCTGTAAATAAAGCAGATTACAAGGGGGTCAAAATATAGTGAATAATTCTGTACACAGGGCCGGCGATAACGGGCCTGCAAAAGGTATGCACTGTAGGCGGGCGCTCCTAGCGCCGGTATTGCCTGTATATTCACTGGGGCCGACCGACCGGCTCTGTCCCGTCATACAGCTGACCGACTATAATAACTTTTATTTATATTTAATTTAGAATGTGTGTACTGATTTTCAGCCTTAGTAAATGGATTTAATTACCTTCATAGGAAAGCAACTTTGATACCCTCTCAGTAACCCCTGTTCTACGTTTGGCTTGACCGACCGCAGTATGTTTCTCTACACAATCACAGTAATCAACTGTGAAAAATCTAGCTTTAGTAAATTCAAAGAGATTTTTCAGCGCTGTCTCTTGGACTATATGCTAATAAAGATTGCTGACATTGAAATTATTAGACAAAAGAACCAAAGTGACTATCTACAGAACATTGATTAGATCCGTAGTAACCTATCGTTGTAAAACCTGGGTAATGACGAAAAGGGATGAAGCCCAACTCACGACATTCGAGAAAAAATACTAAGAAAAGTATAAGGCCCGGTGCAAGAGTAAGACGGCACATGGAGAATCAGGGGAAACAACGAGGTTAACGAATTGAATAAAGGTTATGATATTGTACGATTTGTGAAAAGTCAAAGACTGTCATGGCTGGGACATGTGCAGAGACAAGACGTTGCAAAAACAACAAAGAAAATATTACAATGAAAGTCGATATGAAGGAGAAAAAAAAGGAAGGCTCAGAACGAGATGGTGGGATGACGTGGAAGACAACCTGAAAACCATGAACATAAGACAATGAAGAAGACGGGCACAAGAGATATCTCAATGGAAGGACATAGTCAGACAGGCACAGACCCATCCAGGGTTACGATGCCAAAAGAAGAAGAAAGGATACAGACATATGCACAAATAACTCGGGAAACTAAAATTGGAATAATAGCAAATAAAAGTATGTAAAAGGCAAAAAACAATAAAAAACATAAAGTAAAAATAGGAACCGGTCTCACCGGTCAAGGTAGATGATGATATGATCATGAATGCCATATATCTAACTTCCTTTTACCGAATTATATGCAGAATTATATAAGTTTAAATTAAACTAAACTTATCACAGTACATTTCCATTTTATTCCTAAATTGACACAGTTGGATGCTAAATGAATGGCAGAAAATAAGAAGAAATCGGCTTTCCAGATGTGTTTGCATGTCAATATATCATGTTTATGATTTACTAAGTGTAATATACCACGGGCGTAGCCAGGGGGGTCTTGGGGATTCAACCCCCAAAAGTTAAGATATTAACATATTTCAAATTTTTATTATGAATATAAAGGTTATATTATGTAGTTTTAGTCGTTTTACTTTTTTGAACCCCCTCTGAAACTAAAACCTGGCTACGCCTGTGTAATATACCTTACCTGATAATTGAGATAGCAGTTCCGCTATTGGATCCACAGAATCTCTTGAAGAAGGGGATGAAGATGACAATCCTCCAGAGCTAAGAACATATTTATATATAAATATATACAGTGGATAGTGTCTCTGAGAGAACATATACAAAACGAGGACGTGCATAGCAGGACGAAGGTGGAAGATATAATAGGAAGAATTGCGCAAATGAAATGGAATTGGTAGGACACGTGGCACGACAAAACATCGAAAGGTGGACGAGAAACATTGTACATTGAAGACCACACGAACACGGTCATAGCAAAGGAAGAGCACAAAACAGAGAAGAGTAGAGAACTTATGGGGAGGCCTTTGTCCAGAAGTGGATGCAAGATATACAGTGGGCGCGGAAAATATGGAAACAAAAGATATCTGTGACACCCTGTATGATACAGGGTGTTTCATTGGGAAACTGAAATACTTTAATGGTGAATATAGGTCACCGAGCCGGTTCTAGATATAGTACATTTTTTGCCCTGCCAACTTTTATTACCGAGTTACAGGGTGTATTATCGATTTTGCCCATTTCTTTCCTAAGTCATATCTTTAGAACCACCCTGTATATTTTTTTGATATTTGGTACACATATGTCTCATTCAAAACCCAAACGACCGACATACTAACCATAAGAAAAATCCAGGTCCGGATTAACAAAAAATTATAAAGTAATTGTGACCTTAAAACAACACCCTGTATAATGAAATTTTGAAAATCTGTTTGCATATTTGAAAAGAGCACAAAAAAGTAAGTTTAATGGTTCACTTCAATTTTTCGGCCAGACAATTTTATGACTTTAATTTTAAAATTATATTGAATTCTTTAAGAACTCTGAAATTAAAAAGCAGATATTATTAACTTTTAGTTATAAATTATTAAAGTTAATGAATAAATACTCATTTTAAAAATAATCAATACTTATTTACCACATTGGAACGACCCAATTACTAATGACAAGAAAATCCAGGTCCGGATTAAGAAAAAAATACAAAGTAATTGTGACCTTGAACCAACACCCTGTATATTGAAATTTAAAAAATTTGTCTGCGCATTTTAAAAGAGCATGAACAAATGTGATTAAAGGCTTATTTTAATTGTTTCGCCGTTGATTTAATTACATCAATTTTGAAATTATATTGAAATTTTAAAGAACTCTGAGATTAAAAACCAGGTATTGTTAACTTTGAATAATAATTTAATGTTAATGAATCAATACTTATTTTAAAAATACTTGATACTTATTTACTACGCTGGCTTCATAGATTCTCTGGATTTGTAGCTATATGCACATCATTAAAAATTAGAATTGCGAGAAATGGGATATTTTAATGATTTAGTAAAGAATTAAAAAAACTGCTATATCTAATAAAACTAAAATTCGTTACAATTCAACATAATTTAAAAATATTTGAACTATAACAGTTGCTCAAAATGTCCGCCATTTTGTTAGATGCATTTCCTTGCTCGTTTTAAAATATTTCGAATCAATTTTCTAAGTAAATTGGGATTGTTCTTCATTTTTCTGGTAGCTTCTTGTCACCTTAACAGAATTAATCAATATGATTTCAAAATTGCCGTAATTAAATTATCTGCGCAAAAATTTGACATGCACCTTTTAATGCAGTTTTTTATGCTCTTTTAAAATACACAAACAAATTTTCAAAATTTCAATATACAGGGTGTTGATTCAAGGTCACAATTACTTTATATTTTTTTCTTAATCCGGACCTGGATTTTTATTGTCATTAGTAATTGGGTCGTTCCAATGTGGTAAATAAGTATTGATTATTTTTAAAATGAGTATTTATTCATTAACTTTATTAATTTATAACTAAAAGTTAATAATATCTGCTTTTTAATGTCAAAGTTCTTAAAAAATTCAATATAATTTCAAAATGAAAGTCATAAAATTGTCTGGCCGAAAAATTGAAGCAAACCATTAAACTTACTTTTTTGTGTTCTTTTTAAATATGCAAACAGATTTTCAAAATTTCAATATACAGGGTGTTGTTGTAAGGTCACAATTACTTTATAATTTTTTGTTAATCCGGACCTGGATTTTTCTTATGGTTAGTATGTCGGTCGTTTGGGTTTTGAATGAGACATATGTGTACCAAATATCAAAAAAATATACAGGGTGGTTCTAAAGTTATGGCTTAGGAAATAAATGGGCAAAATCGATAATACACCCTGTAACTCGGTTATAAAAGTCGGTAGGGCAAAAAATGTACTATATCTAAAACCGGCTCGGTGACCTCTATTCACCATTAAAGTATTTCCGTTTCCCAATGAAACACCCTGTATAGTAACAAAATGGTGGTTATGTCATATGATCATATTGAACAAAACCTTTATTTTTTATAGGTGCTTTCTGTCTCAGGGTGTCCCCGAAAATAGTGCGTTCCTTTAAGGTATGGATATAATAATATATAATTTAGAACAAAAAAGTTCTATAACATTTTTTTCTAAAGTTAACCGTTTCCAAGAAAAAAATTACATTGTTCTCCATATAAATGAATTTTTATTTTCGTAAATTTGAATGACATGGCAACCTAGCCTAGAAGAACTTGCTGTGACTGTGGAAATTTAACCTAATAACTGCTTGTTTATTTACACTTTGAAGTGTGATTTTTGGGGTTGTTGACATGGTAGGTACCTACCTGCAAAATAATGGATATGGGTTTGGTTGATATTTACATTATTTTACCTACCAGATGCAACTGACATACAAACCTACTTTTTAATCTTTAGATTTTTGAGTTACGCGTTGTTGGCAGACTTTAATTTGCATATCAAAATGTATTTTCGTTTTTTTGGTCAAACTGATCAATTTAGAAAAAAAATGTTATAAGACTTTTTTATTCTACATTGTGCCTTCTACTTATCCCTTTAAGGAACGCACTATTTTCGGGGACACCCTGTATTAATGGTCAATATTATATGTTGCATCAGCAATAAAAAACTGTAAGAAATGATTGTAAAATGATTTGAATGACCACACAAACACTACTGAGACTATACTTGAGGAATCCATCTTTATGATAAACTCAGATATAATGACACCAGAACTAATCTTCACTGGGAAGATTAAGGGTACTAACATGCCGAAAATACATGGATGAGCGCGGTGTAGGTCGCGATCGCGGTCGAGGTTTACGTCGATGACGGGCAGAACATACCGAAGATACCTTCCTATCACTGTTCTTAACGGTTTCCATATAACCAAAACTTGTTGCAACCTGATTACAACAAGAAATTAATAAATACACCAGCCGTATCTTCGGCGAATGTCACGTGGTTTAAAAACCATCAATAAACTTTAATTTACCACGCGATCAGCAGCTCGATCGCGATGTAAAACAAACTATTTTGTTTTGGCATATACATCGCTGTAAACCGCGATGATATGTCACGAGGGTGAACGGGTGACACATCCTTTGTATGTGCGATCTCATAAGAAAATGAAGGTTTGTTTTGACATCGATGTAGTGACCGTGATCGCGACCTACACTGCGCACATCCTTGTATCTTTGGCATGTTCGTAACCTAAGGGTAAGAACAGAACAAGTGGGTCGAGGTGGAGGTGTAGGTCGCGGTAGATGCTACTAGTTAAGTCGCGGTCGATGTCGACAGCACATAGCAAGGAGGTCACCTGAGCTGTCAGTCGAGCTAGAACCACCACAATTTCAGTGTTTTTCTAGATAAGCTTCTCCACATCTTCAATAAGGCATTTCCTTTAATTCCTATTAAGCCAAAACATCGGAAACCTTGGGTTACGAAAGGTATTCGCATATCAGCTAAGAATATGCGTTCACTACTATACATCAAGAAATTTACTACCAATGTTGCTGTCACTGAATATATCTTGAAGTACAGGACAACATATCTAAAACTTGTCAGGTCAGCTAAAAAAGCCTATTATGAAAATCGTCTGGGACGCTCTAAAAGTGTTGCAAAAGAAACTTATCGTAAACGTATGTCTATCATAAACGATCTTCGAAATAAAACTCACACATCTCAATCTTTTTCCCTTCCAAATCCTGAAAGTCTAAACGACTACTTCGTTAATGTGAGTAAAAATATAACATCAACAATTTTGCCGCAACAAGATCCCATTTCCTGCCTTCCTAATTCAAGAAAGGTCTCGAATTTATTCTTTTTACGACCAGTCGATAACTCTGAACTGATCCAAACAATCAATAGTATCAAAAGCAAATCATCCTGTAGTACTGATGGACTATCTATAAAAATTTTCTCTAATCTCACAGAAAATGTGTTGGAAATCCTCCTCTCACTATTTAATGATTCCTTCGAAAAAGGTAAATTTCCAGAGTGCCTAAAGACAGCCATTATTATTCCTCTTCATATGGGTGGCGAAAAATCTGATGCCTGCAACTATAGACCTATTGCTTTACTACCGGTGCTCTCCAAAATTATTGAGAGACTCATTAAAACTCGACTTATGTCCTTTATCGTTGATAACAACATTTTATCACAAAATCAGTTCGGCTTTTTAACAAATAAATGTACCACTGATGCCATGTTTTCTGTACTACATGAGGTTTACCAAGCACTAAACAATAATCTTTATACTGCCACTGTTTTCTGCGACTATGCCAAAGCTTTTGATTGTGTAAATCACGACATCTTGATTACAAAACTAAATTTCTATGGAATTCGTGGTATTTCTTTGAATTGGTTCCAATCCTACTTGAATAATAGGAAACAACTAGTTAGAGCAAATTATACTAACTCTAGTCTCAAAAACATTGTATGTGGAGTACCACAAGCTTCAGTATTGGGTCCTCTACTGTTCCTTATCTTTATAAATGACATCACTAATTTAAAAATCAATGGGAAAATTTTTCTTTTTGCTGATGATACCAGTATCACTTGGAACAACTCAACTATTGCATCTCTTCATGAAACTATAACTTCAGATCTACTGACGATAAAGACCTGGATTGACTCTAATTTACTCTCTTTTAACGTAAATAAAACAGTAGCATTATCCTATAAAGGAGCTCTTCAACCTTTGCCTCTCAATAACAGCCAGATCAGTACCGTTGATTCTGTAAAATTTCTTGGTATTTTTTTAGACAGCAACCTCAAATTGTCCCTTCATATCGATTCGTTAAGTAAGAAACTCGCCTCAGCTTGCTACGCAATAAGATCTGTCTCAAGGGAACTCAATTTAGCATATTCTAAAATAACATATTTTTCGTTGTTCGAGTCTCATCTTCGATATGGTCTTCCTTTTTGGGGTTCTAGTACAGCTGCTCAATTTGATGTCATTTTTAGATTGCAAAACAGGGCAATAAGATATCTGTTTGGCCTCAGAAGATCTACACATTGCAGAAGTTACTTCAGAGATCACGAAATTTTAACACTTCCATCTTTATATATTCTAGAAACGGTTTGTTTAATTCGTAAACACCTTCATGTCTTTCCATCAAGGCCCAATCATCTTTACTCCACCAGAAATTCAATCTTTGATATCTATTTACCGATTCCATCCACTGAGTTAGTAAAGAAATATATATTATATTTCGCAAAGAAACTGTACAATCATCCGTTACAACTTAAATCTGCAACATCTTTCCCTAAGTTCCGTAAAATGACAAAAGTCTATTTATCCAAAAGACCATATTATTCAATAGAAGAATTTCTCAATGAATAACTAAGAAAATTGGGTTTCATACGCAGTAGCATAAATTTGTTAGTTCCTTATGTTGTACCTATTTTATTTTATTTGTTGTATGTTCAATTTGCAATTTATATAAATTTTGCAATAAATTGTTTTTGTCTTGGCTTTTATATTTTATACTGTACATTATTGACGATTTATCTAATTTTAGTAAATTGTAGTTGTTATTTGTTATTTATATTATGTTTTTCTTTTGACTGTATGTAAGCTTTGTCCATAAAATTGTAAAAACTTTCAGTGGCAATAAAGCATATTTCTATTCTATTCTATTCTAAGTAAAGTAGTTTAATGAAATTTGAATGACAAAAAAGACTGTGCTTTTGCGATGTTGTGTCAGTAAGTGATGATAGTGATGAAATGTCAGCTGTAAAGAATCAGATCCTCCTTCGTATTTAAAAAATTTACTGAATTTAATTACTTTAGAAATTAAAAAATAAACTAAATACAAAAAAGGGATTATATAAAAAGTATCAACTCAGATAGCGCAGGTAATGACAACTTGGCTTCGAACGGACCAATCACAAGAAAGCATCATTGTAGGCCGCGCAGTAGACATATATGTAAAACAAACTCATTTTATTTTCAAAAGCATCGATGTAAACCTCCTGGATAGCATCGCTCTAAACCTCCACAGCGACTTACCTGCTATGTACTCTTCCATTTACTACAATGTGTTTGTTTTACATGGATATCGACATCGACCACGACCTCCACCTCCACCGCGACCCACTTGTTCTGTTCTTACCCTAATACAATTATCTAGAATCTAGAGAACAAAAAGTCCCAAACATTAGTTAATGTGGACTTAATATGGTTCACTGATGGATCTAAAACCGGCATGGTACTGGATCAGGAGTCGTTGGGCAAACATATAACTATAATAAATCTTACAGCCTAGGTAATCACTCACGAAATCAAAACTGGTGAGAAACTGCAAAGATCTCCTCAACAACCTGGCAACAACAATAAAGTGTCTTTAATATGGTTGCCAGGTCATGAAGGGGTGCATGGGAACAAACGAGCAGATATGTTAGAGAAACAAGGCTCGAGAGAAACTTTTGAAGGCCCAGAACCTTTCTGTGGCATCACTAAAGATGATACGAAAAACGAGGTTCAGAGACGGCTGATAAGGAATCATCAAAAGAAATAGAGAGCCACCCAAGGGTAAATCCAGACTAAAAAAATAATCAAGAATATTGATATAAAACTAAAAACTCTCGAACAGTTTGATGAACCTCAATAAAGGAGAGATCAAAACGGTCACTGAAATGGCGACTGGGCATTACCGTTTAAGAAACCACCTACACAAACTAGGTAAGGCGAATGAACCATAGTGCAGAAAGTGCGAAATGGAAGAAGATACTGCCACACACATACTATGCTATGGCAATGTGCCGAGTTATGAAAGGCTGGAATTCACTGGTCAACTGAGGTTTGAACCAGAAGAGATCCTAAAAGTAAAAATAAGAAAACTGTTGGCCTTCGTTGAGATCACAGAACTTATTAGAGTTTAAGGAAAAAACAAGGTATGGTACAAAGGCCTTACAACCAAGTGCCAGAAACTAACGAGTCTCGCCTGATCTAAGAAGAAGAAGAGAAGATGTCAAATATATGAGTGGTCCCATATTTGTCTCAACTGTACCTTTGGCAATGTCGAAAATATAAAATTTTAAATCGCTGGTGCATCTAATATACATACATAACCAGCAACTTGTTACTATATTATACAGGGTGTCACAGATATCTTTATGTCTCCAAACATTACGCACGCACCTAATATATTAACTTACCCAAAATGCATATTGCTTCTCCTTGGTCTTAAAGCAGTGGTTGAACCCCTACCCAAATGAGTGGTACCATGAGATGTATTATGTGGAATGCGTCTAACATTATGTCTAGTTCCTACTGGCTCATCCAAAAAAGAAATTAAATCTCTTGCACCAGTACGATGTTCCAAAGTTAAATGGCCAGAGAAATCATCAGTCATTAAGTTTGGGTCACCGCCTGGCATTGCAGCGCAAAGTGGGCAGACCTAAAAAATAATATAAGTACAGTGACTGAATTTTAAATGCGGACCACGAATAGAAACAGAAAAGACGGTAAAAGAGTAGCTCATGCTAGAAGTCAGATTTCGTCAGTATCTTCTCTTCTTCTTGCAGTACCGTCTCCTATCGGAGGTTGGCTACCATCACAGCAATTTTAACTTTGTTGGCTGTAGCTCTGAACAACTGTATTGAACTGCACCCGTACCACTCCCTTAAATTTCGCAACCAGGAAATCCTTCTATGTCCACATTTATTTTTCCCGAGATTTTTCCTTGGATTATGAGCCTTAGTAGGGAGTATTTTTCGCCTCTCATTATCTGGCCTAGATATTCCAGTTTTCTCGTTTGTATTGCTTTTATGACTTCACATTCCTTCCCCATCTTCAGCAAAACATCTTGATTGGTTTGTCACCCTACCTGTCCATGGTATTTTCCACACTCTCCCGTAGCACCACATCTCGAATGCCTCAATGTTTTTGATGTTTATCTTTTTCAGTGTCCCAGCTTCCATGCCGTACAACAGTACAGAGAAAACATAGCACCTTAACATTCTCGTTCTTAATTTCAAATTTATGTCCCGGCAGCATAGGAACTTTTTCATTGTGATAAATGATTGTCTCGCTATTTCTATTCGCCTCTTCATTTCTCTTGTCTGGCCATTAGTATCAGTGAACCAAACCCCTAAATACAGGGTGTAACAAAAATAGAGGTCATAAATGAAATCACATATTCTGGGACTAAAAATAGTTCGATTGAACCTAACTTACTTAGTACAAATGTGGACATAAAAAAAGTTACAGCCATTTGAAGTTACAAAATAAAAATCGATTTTTTCCAATATATCGAAAACTATTTGAGCTTTCTTATTGAAAACGAACATTTGGCATTCATATGACAGGAACATCTTAAAAAAAAATTATAGTAAAATTTGTGGCCCTCCCCCCCCCCAAATATTATGGGGTTTTGTTCCCTTAAACCCCCTAAACTTTTTTGTGCACGTTCCACATTGTGGCAACGTTAGTTAAATGTTTCTAAAAATTTTTTGCCTCTTAGTACAATTTCGAAAAGCTAGTTTTTATCGAGATATTTTGAATATTTGTCAAATCCACCACATATTTGTATACTGTTAGTAGAGAGCTGGTAATAATATTAAAATTTATTTATAAAATTACAGTTTGAGGTATATTTTGACACATATTAAAAAAAAAAGAAGTCACATCTCGATCAAAGGCGCTGCATCGGAAAAATACTCAGAGGCAAAAAAGGTTTAAAAACACTGTGTTTAACTAATGGTACCGCAATAATAGTTTAATTGGAACGTACACAAACGTTTGGGGGGTTTAAAGGCACAAAACTCCCATGAAATTTTTATGTAAACTTTTAAAAAAGATACCGCACCTCGATTAAAACTAGTTAATCGAAAAAATACTAAGAGGCAAAAAAGTTTTAAAAACGTTGTGTTTGTCTAATGGTGCCAGAATAATAATTTAATTGGAACGTACCTAAAAGTTTGGGGGGGGGGGTTAAGGGAACATAACCCCCGTAAAATTTTTATGGGGTGCAGAAATTTCACTGTAATTTATTTTTACGATACCCCTGCCATAAACACGTCCATTTTAATTAAAAAATCTCTAATAGTTTTCGATATATCGGAAAAAAACGATTTTCATTTTGTAACTTCAAAGGGCTGTAACTTTTTTTGTGTGCATATTTGTACTAAGGTAAGTTAAGTTCAATCGAAATATGTTTAGTCCCAGAATATGTGATTTTTAATTTATGACCTGTATTTTTGTTACACCTTGTATTTGTAGGACGTAACTCTTTCCATTTGCTTATTATTTACGGTTAAATTCACATTGGTGTATATCTTCTTCGTTACATTCATAAATTTAGTCTTTTTGATGTTCAGTTTTAGACCATACTTGTTGGTATAGGTGTTTATGTTTTCCAGCAGTATAAATAAACATTAAAAAATTAAAACTGATTCAATAACAGTGTATCAGAATGCTAAATATCAACTGAAAATTAAGTCATTGCATGCGTTTCCGATTTATAAATGCATAGTATCTTGATAACTGCTTCTGGATTTCTCCTTTGCATATGTCCCATCCATCTGAGTCTTTGTGCCTTGATAAATTTGACGATGTCTTTCAAAAGTTCTCTTACATCGCAGTTCATCAGTATTCTAAATTGATTATTACCTTAGTTCAGTGAGCCTGCTATCCTCTAAATGATTTTTATCTCTATGATAGAATCCTCCATCTCTCTGTGTCAGGCACATTACTTCAGCACCATATGTCAATACTGGTCTAATTGCTGCTCTGTAAATTTTCAGTTTAGTAATCTAAGCTTCTGATCTTTGAGGAAGTTGTATTTCCAGTAGATTTTGTTCCCTGCCAAGATTCTTTCATTGATTACTATGCTTCTATCGTTAGTTACATTAACTGAAACCCAGGATATTTAAAGTGTTCTACCTTTCTAAACTCATATTCGCCAAATTTAACCTTGTCACATTAACAGTATTTTTTCTTAAGCACATTAGCTATTTTATTTGGAATTATTGCCAAACCCCTGCTTGCACAACTTCGTAAATGCTTCATTTAAACTATTTAGGTTTCGGCTAATCTATGCAATGTCTTCAGCATATGCCACAAGTTCCGACATCGATGTTATGCTGACAGGTAGGCCGAGGATAGAATTTAAAATAAAAATGCCTATAGGTCCTAGGTCGACTCAGTCTGAACAAAATGAGTACCTTGCGTAAAATCAGGGGTAATAATAGACGGTGAAGTGTAGGAGTGGTTCTGTTACTTTCTTTTTATACCGTAGGCCCTAGAGATAACAGACTACCCTACTATAATCCCTAAGCCGCGTCAGCGGTATAAAACGAGAGACTATTATTATAGCACATATTGTTCCTTCTACAGCGACATTAAATAGTGACATTGATAGAGAGTCGCTCTGTCATACTCCAGTTGCTATTTCTACATTTTTGGAGATGCCATCATCTGTTATTATTGTCATTGTCATTTTCGTAAACTTTACGAGTTTTTAGGATATCTCGATTTTTCATGTCAAGAAGGATATTGACAATGACAAAAATATAACTAATGAAGAGGTACAAATATCAATCAAGAAAATGAAAAACAGAAAATTGCCAGGAACTGATGGTATCAATAACGAGCTTATTAAGTATGGTAGCCCAGATATCGTGACAGAATGACAGATATTTCAACAAATAATAAGATATAGTACCCATACCAGAGGAATGCAGAATAAGTATAACAATACCAATAAATAGTGTGACCAACTCCAATTCAGTCGAATCGGGACAAGGCTGAAAAAAATTGAAATCCGGGACTTTTCAATGAAAATCGAGCCATTTTTTTTTCAGAAGACGATAATTAAAATACAGAAACGAAAAAATGTCCATCGTTTTAGTTTTCGTAGAACTATAATACCACGATATAAAATGCATGCGTTTTGGATGTGGTATTAGTATTACACTCTAGAAATTGTCCACTTTTTATCGTCCCACCAATTCAATTTGATGTGAATTCTTAGAAGAATTACGTATTCAAAATTTAAAAATAGAATTTTAACAAAACTGAAAATTCGGATGGCCCGGAAGCCTTGTCCGGGACACGACTTCGTAATTTGGGCCATGTCCCGGATTTTTCGGGCTAGTTGGTCACACTACGCAATACATATATAAAAAAGGACTAAAAACCGACACACATAATTACACAGGAATAACGCTGTTCCAGTTTATATCAAAATTGTGAACAAACATCTTGTCACAGGAGTTAATTAACACCGTAGGCCTATCTGAAGAATAACCAAGGATTCAGGACCAATAGATCTATAATGACGTGATCTTCCTATTACGGCAACTAGTAGAAACATACATAAAGTTCAAAAAACCTCTTTTCCTGTGCTTTGTGGATCTCACAAAGGCGTTTGACAGAGTGAAATTGGAATCAGAAAAAGTCAATAAAAGACAGTACTACAGGAAACTAACAGTCGCAATAAAACAAGAATAAAAATGGAACATGGACTGACTGAAGAAATAAACGTGCTGGCAGAAATTAGGTAGTGGGGACAGCATAAGTCCGAATCTCTTTAACATGATCATGGACCAGATAATAGAAATTGTAAATGAAACCAACATTTGCTACAAAATGAGAAACCAAGCCTTCTAAGTAAGTTTATCGACAATCAAGAACTATTTTCAATTATATTGATAAGTAGCTATTAGAATGTATTGATTTTATTGTATTGAACTTTGTACTATTAAGTGTTATTGAAGAGTGACTACAAGGTAATTAGATAATTAACTTGGGAGCAGTCGCGCTCACTTCTGTCACGTAAGTAGTCGTGCGTAGAGAAAAAATCTCACAATACAAATTTAAATTAGAATTTAAAACATATTTCTATTTTATAATATTTTTAATATCTATTTCTAACAATTTTAAAGCTAACTGGTTCTCACCAAACCCATAAATTAAAAAAAAGAATGTGTGTGTACTTTGTACGCACGGAAGAAGTTATACTTCTATTATATGAGTTCAACGAAATAAAATACTTTAAACAGTTTATTTTAGTTTTATTTAAATATTAAACTAATTGTAATACTTACCACTTTCCAAAAATTAAAAAAAAAACTCGGACATTATGACAATTCACGGTAACAAATAGACGAAGTGAAGTATAAAACATAAAAATGTTTTAATAATACGTATTATCTTACTCCCGAGGAAGACAAACCCAAAAACACAAAAATAATAAAAAATATATTTACTAAACACACTAATATATTCTTTCCACGCCTTTTTTGGACTGATACACACACAACTTACAAGATTTAGCAACGAAGTCCATACTGCCTGTGTGCGCGCAGAATAATAAAAGTTCACTCCCAATCGCGTCTAAAGTATAACTTAAAAAAATCCCACGTATTACTACGATCCTCCTCGAGGCACTTACGAGTGGAAAGCAATGTTGCAAAATTTTTCATCGAGTTATCACGGAAAAGGATAAAATGTGAGATTTTTTCTCACGACGCGACTGCTCCCGGGTTAAATCAAACTAGATAAAAAGTGTGGCACAAGGTATTTACAAAATCATAAAAATCAAATTGAAGTTCATTTTGTTATAGAATGGTTATATAATACAAAAAAATTGATATTAAAATTAAAGTCATATATGGCTTCAAAGCTTTCAAATACTACAGTGAACCAAAAGTGGTTTTATCTGTAATTCCAACCGAAGAGAATAATGTACTTTCACCTGAAAAGCCAGCCTGTTCTGACTCAAGGAAACGAAACCCTAAATCAAAGAAGAAAAAAGCTCCTTTGAAAACCAGTAAGAGTGCAAAGAAAAGACAAGTGGAAGGAAGTGACTCTTCCTTATCTGACAGTGACTACTCAGTGCACAATTCATCTGCAAGTGATATAAATTGTGAATCTGACTCGGAAATGCTTGAGAACGAACCAAAAGAAAGATCTTTCAATGAAATTTTGAAAACCCCGGAAGCTCCAGCCAAGAAATGTTTAAAGCCCAGGAAGAAAGCACTCACCTATCGTGCTCAAAAGATTGTGGTTAATTTATTTGAAGCAAAAGAAGAAGATCAAGCAAAAAAATACCCATCAAAAACAAAACATTTTAATGAACCAAAATGCACTGGAGATAAAAAAGACAAGAGTAAACTTAAAAGTGAAGAAGATGCTCAACCTGGAACTAGCGGAACAAACAAATTCATTAACAGCAACATAGTAGAAAGCTGGTCTTGTCACCTTTGCAATACTAATCGTGTAACGGACATGAGGCTTTGTAATCAGTGTTAGCATTATGTACACGAAGAATGTGAAGGGCTCACAAAGCAGGACAAAATTCCCTTTTTCCAGTGTTCGTCTTGTTTGGACTTGTAAAGACGTTGTTCGTGGGTTTCCAAAAGTTAAATACAACTTCATAAAATTATGTCTACCTTTTATAATGTAAGTTTACAATTTTTACAATGTTGGTGACTGTATTAAATTTCATAATTTTGTAAAATATTAATTCTGTTTTTCCTTTTAATGTGTTTATCTATGAGTACCTCACTAGGCCCTCTAAAAAGGCCAAACTTATGCGTGGGCCACCTTAGGCTCTACTCATGGGCCAGTTTTGGAACACCCTGTTCCTAAGATGGCCCACATGCAACTACTTAGTTTTTTAATTATTTTATGATCATACATATTTAAAAACGAGCTTAAGTACGGATATTATTTTGGCTAACAGTACTGCCAACTTATTACCAAAGCAGCAAAATAAAAAAAAATTGTTTACATATTGTAATAGTTACTTTTCACTTAACTATGGCCACCTTTGGTGCACCTACCTTAGGTAATTGAACTATTTAATCCTGTACTTCTCCTAGAAAATTTCTAGCTACTGTTTCTTTTTTAAAATCTATTTTCATGTTGACATATTTATATGAAATCTTCACAATTTACTTTATTTAGCTAATCTTGCAGGGTATTTTAAACAATTGATACCTATTTTTGTTTTAATTTTTTTGCTCGCTATTTCTACTTCAAACTAAGAAAATTCAAAAGTTAGGTATTAAACTATCTTACCACTTCAAAATTAATGTCTTGATGGTCAGCAGTTACATGCTCTTGCAATGTAACATCAGTAAATCCCATACGAGAGCAATATGGACACGTGTAAGATTGGGGTAATTCCAAACTCGTAAGAGCTTCACCACCATAGTACAGCTCTAAAATAATAAATGTACAATATATAGTAAAAAATAAATACTATGTACACTTTGTTAGTCATACAGTGTTAGATATTTTTTATATAAAGCTATATTAGTTGTCCAATTATGAGACGACAAAAGAACATTCTAATGCTGAAATTTTTTTTATATGTGGACAACAACGGTCAGTCTACCACTTCTATGAGTATTTCCATTACTAATTATAAAGAATCATTAGTAGGCCCAGACTACCAGCTTATATACCTACTGTTAGCAGCATGAACATTAAGCAAAAACATGAAACCGCAAGCCAAAATCTCAAATTCTTCTATTCTGTTACATATTGCCGCTTCGCAAGAACGTAGGCTTAAGTCAAAAAAGACGATTTTAGAGAAGCATTTTAAAATTTCATGGATGATTATGAGCGTAACTCCGAATAAGTTGTTACTTTAAAGAAATTACCTATACAATTTTCTTAGAAATATATCTAAATACAAACTGTGACAACTAGATAAATTTATATAAAGTGTTTTTGTTAACCCCTATTACATTTGAGTCTTTTTTCCTCAGAAACATTTACTTCAACTTTGTTAAAATGCTGACCTAACTACAAAAAGGGTCCTTATTTTAGAGAGAATTTTCACAAAAACTAATCGTAAGTATAAGATCGGTCATCCTTAACGAGAAGTACACACAAATTGCTTCACATTCTGTGCTATTCTGTGGCGTAACTAGCTTGGGTCTGTATTCATACGAAAATGTTAAGTATTTAACTAATTTCGCGCTAAACAAATATAGACACTTGGTGTCATCTCTTAGCGACTATTATTATTAACGTCTTAGGTCTTTATTCACGAGATAGATACTTTTATTTTTAGTAGATCTGCATTAATAAGTCAATTTCGTCAGATTTTGACTTAAGCCTACATTCTTCTGAAGAGGCGATATATCCTATTTTAGCATCCAAGCCTCCGTTCCACATATTAACACAGAGAATACAAACATAACACAGTATTCTTACTTTGCGTTGCAGATCATTATTGCCAAGTACTTTTCTTATATTAATGAATGTTCATTGAGATTTCCTATATGTGATTTTTTTTATTACTCCAATTTATTTAACAATCTGTTCCGTTAGGAACAATCAGTTAAAGTTACGACTTTCTTAGGCTATCTATACATTTGTTGATAAAAAAAAATATGTGATTTAATCTCCTGTGTATAATCATTGTTTTTGGTTATGATTGTTTCCAAGCATGCATATCTGTTTACCTTTTGAACGAGTTGGTTTCTAATTCATCACATCTCTTGTTGGTGTGTCTTTCCAATCGTCATTAATTTCATGTTTTTGATATGTATTACACACAGTAGAACCCCGATTATCCGTGGGCGGATTATCCGGGCTGCGGATTATATGTACGTGCTACCATTTTCTATTAGTTAAATTGCACTTTTGAGGTTTTATCAAACCTCTATAATTTACCTATGGTATCGCGATAAATCGTTTTTTCCGATTATAGCGCCATCTATCCACAATTCGAAAAAATGTCTCGAATAAAAGTTGCTTATTTTTACGTAAGCAATCCAAATCTGCAATAACAAATCGGGTTTCCATTTAAGATTTTAAAGTTACCCCCACCCCACCTCCAGGGTGTGGAGTGGGGGGTCGTGTTTAATGTCATTCGATAGATTTTTGAAAAATATTGAACACTTATTTTTCAGTTTTTCGCTCCAATCTTCATTTCGCGAATTATTCAATCGTCCCAGGCGATGAGCTCCAACCTGTGCACCAGGTACCTCAGAAACCATCATGAAATTCGTGTTCAGTGACCACCAAAACCCCTAAGTATAAAAATTGAACTCATTTCCGTCAATACTTCCTAAGTTCTAAATTTTTCATTTTCCATCTCTTCGAGATGCACTTTGAAAATGCATTTTCTCATGCACAAAAATTTTTACCGGAGATCAATTTAGTTCACAAAATTGCCTGACATTCTCTCTCGAATCGAATGCCGGCTGTTGCGTATCTTTTTTTTTTAATTTTTTAAATAAATTATTAAAAGTTAATATATTTAAAGTTCATATTTTATAAGTTAATTATTATACTGAGCGAGTTTTATGTATAGAAACCCTCAATTATCTCGGAAACGGCTTGCACGATTTTTATAGATTTTGGTGGGTAGGGGTTTTCTAATGCAGCCGATATTATAGTGATAATTACATTGTTGTCAGATCTTCCGTTTTTCTGGAAATCTAATGAACTATCTTATTTAAAATGGAACACCCTGTATATTTTTTGCGTTTTGAAGTCCTTAAGCAATACTGATTATTTTTCATGTTATATTCCCTATATCTAAATGCCATAGTTTCGGAGTTATTGCTAATTTATTAAAAAAAAAAATTAAACAAATTATAAAAATCAATTTTTTCGGCCCGTTTAGACATTATTTTACGTTATTTGGAGCATTGGTAACAAAAAAGGTATTGTAATTTTTCTCTATAGTTAATAGTTTTCGAGATATAAACAATTTAAAACTGAAAAAAAATCGAATAATGACAATTTCAAAAACACAAATAAAAAATATTATTTTTGAAACTGAGGAGTTTCCAAATTCAAGCCAAACCCTTTTTGTAGGGGCTCGCTATAAAAATTTTTGGCACGTTTTATTTTAAAACATTGCTTTTTAATAATTGTTAAAGAAGCGCACATGAGAGGACGGGCGATCAGGCTGCATTAACAACTAAAAAACAATCTTTTAGAATTAAACAAGCTCAAATTACTTATTGGTAACTGATAAAATAAGGCTTAAACTTGAATTTGTGTACTTTTCAGTTTCAAAAATAATATTTTTTATTTGTGTTTTTGAACCTTGAAAATCGTCATTATTCGATTTTTTTCAGTTTTAAATTATTTATAACTCGAAAACGATTAACTTTAGAGCAAAATTACAACAGACCTTTTTTGTTCCCAATGGTCCAAAGAAAGTAAAATAATGTCTAACCGGGCCAAAAAATTGATTTTTATAATTTGTTTAACATTTTTTTTTTAAATAAATGTAGCCATAACTCCGAAATTATGGCCTTTAGGTATAGGGAATATATAACAAAAATAATCAGTATTAGATTATTTAATTAAAGTTAATTAGATTTTTAGAAAAACGGAAGATCTGGCAACAATGTAATCATCACTATAATATCGGCTGCATTAGAAAACCCCTACCCATAGGCGCCCATACCCATGGGCAGGGGGGGCCGTGGCCCCCCTAGCCTTTTGGGTGCCTTAAACTATATATTGTTATCTATAGTGTACAAAATGTAATGTGCAAAATCTTCACGTCTGGCCCCCCTGAAAATTTTTATATGGGCAAATATGCCCACCAAATTCTATAAAAATCATGCAAGCCGTTCTGAGATAATTGAGGGTTTCCATACATAAAACTCACTCTGTATATAAATATTATATATACCATTTTAAATAGTTTCTTTGGTTTATATGAGTTTAAATCCGCTAGAGAAAATATGCCTCTAAAATAGTCGCAAAATTTTTTATGGCAGAAATTAAAACAACAAAATAGTTTATAATTTTATATTGGGTCCTATAAATTTTGAAAACGTTTTATTATAAAAAGTTCTTTTTTGTAAAAGTGTAATTGTTTATTTATCAGCTTACCTTCTTTTTTATAACAATTTTAATTTACTTTACCATTAATTAATTTAAAACCATTCATCTTTTTAGTTTTTCATTGTATCCAGTATTTACACTGATATTTTACTACATATTTACTTTTCAAAACTTTATTTTTGGGTGTTTCAAAACTATTTTTTTAATGTAACTTTATGTAGGTTTGTTCCAACACGACCAAGGACCGTCAGATTACAGTTTCGTTACTAGATAATTAACGTTCCATGGGAACGAAATAATACGTTCCATGGTACTGCGCAAGACAGTGATCGTTGTTTCTTGACTGTCCAAAAGTTCATGTTGGAACAAACCTTGTAATGTGGTAGATATTTATGTATGAAAAAAAATTAGGATATGGCAACGGTGTCCAACCAAATGTCAAACATACAATACATAAATGTTAGGTTATATGTTATGTCAATTAATTGTCAATGTATTCTTGTACCAGTGTTGCCAATCAGCGGATAATTATCCGATTTGCGTACCTTTTTGGGAGTTGTCGTATCTTCTTTGTATCTTTAAATAAATCGGATATTTACGTATATTTTTCAGCGTATCTACCATCTACTAAGACTTTCTCATCCATATATTCCCAACACCAACAACACATTAATCTTCTTTGGTTCCACCCAAATTTTTATACTGGATGAATGTTAGTGACATCCGATACTTTTCATCTTTTGACAAAAGGGACATGTGCCAATTTTTTTGTTTAGAATTTAAATGCACAAGTGCGTCCACTTAAGGCATACTAATCCAATTCAAATTTCAAAAACCGTCTGCTGTCCGATGTTTATTTATGAGTTTTTAGTTTTTAGTCTTTAAACTTATGAAAGCTAATTGACTCACGATTTAGTTTTATTTTCATTTTATGTAGTGCAGTGCTTAAGTAAACGTCTGTTGAAATAAGTTTTGGTTTGTGAAAATACTTTTTTATAATGGATAAATGGTTAATAAAAAATGTTAAGGTGGGTAAAAATTTTTACTAACGTGTGGATATTGAAATATAATAATGAATTTGTTTTAGACCAAATCAAATAATGAAAAAAATATAATGCACTGCCTTAATTGTAGAGATAGTGCAAACACTCCTGACCATGGAGCTGCGCGAAGGCGGATATTTTCACGTTGAGTACAGTGCGTTTCGAATGGAAGTGCGAAATTTCGTCTACTGCGCCGTGGTCACGAGTGTTTGCATTACCTCTAGTTATATACATTGTTACATAGGAACAATTTTGAATAAAAATTCTAGGAGAGTTGGTCACGGATTTCCACCATACTTCATTCGACGTATCTTGCTGAGATTGCTAAATTCTTATTGGTTAATTGATAATTTTAAAATGTTTATTAATAATAAAATTGTAAAATAAAACAGTTAATAATTTAATAAATAATAAATAATTTAATTTCTATTCGATAATTAAGAATAATATCACCTGTCTTACAGGTTATATATTTTTCTACGCTTTAACCACATATGTACACAGAATATATAACGTTACTCAGAATCAGGTAGTCATTTGTAGAATACCAAATATAAAGTTCAAAAATAATGTGTTAAAATAGCGAATTTTCCAGATTTCTCGGACATGAGATGTAGTTAAATCGGTTCTTTTTTGTAAAGTTCTGTCAAATCTAATATCTTAAACAAAACCATTTCATCAAAACATGGTATACCTACCTAATTATATTACATTTCTATTGTTTTAGTTGTAATAAATCTTTAGTTGTTAAAAGAGCATAGGCGCAAAATTTCGGACCAAAACAATCTTTAAACGTATTCATTTTTTTCGAATCCTGAGAAAACTAATAAATATTTTTGAAAAATTTGAATGCAGAGATTACATTATTACCGAGGGCCGAAAGTACCTTAGAATAAACAAAATGTTTCTTTTGAATGAGATATTTGAAATTAAAAATCACACTCAAAATTCTCTTTTCCTTTCACCCCTGTAACTTATTAGAATAAAAATTATAGAAGTCTTCAGGGATTTTCGACCCTCGGTAATAATGTAATATTTACCGGATTTTGTTATTTGATGGTTGTTAAGGGGACTAAAAGAATAACATTGGCAACATTGATTTTAATAACAGAATAACTTTTGACCTAGGGTACCTTTTCATGACAAATCGGATATTTTTCGAGCAATCATCAGATACTCTAAAGAAATGCGATTGGCAACACTGTCTCGTACATTATGTCCTAATGTGCATTTATGAATAAAGCCTGAAGCCTGGAATGAATTAAAAATAGAAACAATAAGAGGGACCTCACATCAACAAAACTATGCAAAAATTAAGCAATTGGATAGTCCCAAACTTCAAATTTAATTGTCATTATGACTAATACTAATAGTATCTACTTACCATAATCAGATCTTGTTAATATACACTGCATAGGATGATCAGTAGTATGTCTGGTATTAGTGGCTCCTCCTTCATAACATGTTGCACAAAGATCATAATCATAACAAACTAGACATTTATATCTGCGTCCTCTAAAGTTTCCTTTTAGACAGGAATCGCAGCTTACACCTAAAATTAGTAAAATACATTAAAAAATAGTTGGTGCACAGGTACCTACTTTCAACGGCTTACCTTCATGACGGCTCATGGTTATTGTCAACAATTTACCGAACACTTTAATTTAATAACAATGAAAAATCATTTCAGAATACTATTGCAAATAAGAACATATTAGTTGTACTAAAGATTTTGATTTTTGGTAACTTCGTAATTTGGAATTTCTAACAAAACTTCATCCGAACGAAATATAAATGAAATGCCACAGTCACTCCACTTCTCCACTATTCACTTCACTATTCACTATGCTCCACTCACATTACACAAGTGACACTGACACTGACACGACTGACACTTGACACTGACACTACAAGAGTTGTTGCCACTGCGACCAGTGCGACCTTTTAAATGCCCCACTTAGAAACTGAAATTCCACCAAACCAAAAGAAGCGACAGCTTGGTCGGTTCCTTTGATGTTAGCGTGTAAACATGGCGTGTAGTTATGATTTTACAGTTATACCTATTAGTACACTGAGAAAAGTCTCACACATTTCTCGTAAAACCCAAAATTATAGTTGCACTGAGAAAAAGGTTTGCTCAAGAGGAAAGTACCTTTAAGGCCGCGTCCCACCATCAAATAATTTGATCAAACTGGTTTGAGCAAACTGAAAGTGACAGTTAGTGACGTCACATCCTGAGTGTTCATTGTGGATAATAATGAAAAATTTTAATTTTAAATAAAGTACAAACAAGTTAGGTCCGCTTGCCACTATGCTAAATTTAGTACTGAAATTAGTACTAAAAATATTGTATCTACAAATTAGATGCGCGCGCCGATTTAGTACTAAAAATTAAAACATGTTCTAATTTCTTGGACTAAAATTGACACATTATTAAAAAGTGAGGATATATTGTATATTACTTTGGTTTTGTTTATACATAATAGAAGTGTATCGTTTTTTTTTTTTCTTAATTGCTAGGATCATTGTAATTACAGCTGCTGCACATAATTTCAGCTTTCGCTTCCTGTTATTGTTCGCATTCATTATTTGCCTCTTTAGCTCTTTATTTTGTTTACTCAAAAATAGGATTAGAAAGGTTTAAAATACTTCTTCAACATCAATATTATCAATATAAAATTAGTAGAGCGCATGCCTACATGCTGATTATAATTCGGATAGTTGCAAACACAAACTGACATTTTCAATCTAAATCGACTCGCGCAACTAACCAATATTTTTAGTACTGAAATCAGTACTGAAATTAGTATAATGGCAAACGGGTCTTAGACAACTCAATACAAAAAATTTGATCAAACTAGACTGATAGTGAGAGCACAGATTTTTAAAATGTCAAAAAACTGCAATTGTGACGTCACTTTGACGTACTTCCGGAGTTTGCTCAAACTGTTTGATCAAATTATTTGATGGTGAGACGCGGCCTTTATGCCTCACGATATCAAAAATTGTTAATAAAAAAGTTGTTTGTAATTAAAAATTATGTTATAATATGTAATTACATTCTTCTAATTGAAAAAAAAAAAATTGAATTTTTTTTCAAATGACGGATACTCAAAATTTTTATTACGCGATAACTCCGTTATTATTAATTTTACGAAAAGTTATTCTTATAAAAAGGTCTGCATAGTCTAACAACTAAGACGCACTTATAAGATATCAAATTTTTTAAATTTTATACGAGGTATGTCAAAAAATATGAATTTCGCTCAAGAGTAAAGTACCTTTACTTTATCAATAAGAAGGATGTAATTGAAACTGAAAGTTTCAGTTTATTTCAAGCAACAGCGCGAAGCGGAACTACCTGACTTGACAGTGGCAAGTGTGATCTTGCCGAAACGTCCTCAAAATAATGGTTTTTCTCAAAATCAAAATTATTCAACGCTGAGTCAAACCCGGAAAACCACAGAAAAACCATTATTTTGACGACGTTTCGGCAAGGTCTCATACTTGAAATTTTCAATTTTCTTTATGTACCGAGATCTTCTCTGGCTTGATATGTGATTTTTCTCCATTCCTTCCTGTTATTAAATTTTCTTTTTTGGCGTAAATCGTCTGAATCGACGATTTTTGACTCTTGTTGGATTCTCATCGGAGAGAGCGTATGCCTGCTTCTCCATACCTCAAGTGATCAATACCAAGAGTTTATCCCCCACACCGCAACTGAAGTGAATGAAGTAGGTGACTAGCGTCATCTGGCAATTGAAAGATGAAATAGTTTTCAATCCTAATAGCATTATTATTAATATTTAAAAATATTAAAATATTACTATAAGATTTTTAAATTGAAAACTTATTGGTCCATTTTCTTGGTAACACCTCTATGGCTTCTAAAATTTGCAATTTAATTTAAAAATTATTATTGTAATACCATACAAAAAAAAACAAATACTAATTGGCTAAGCCAAAGTCATTATAAAATAAAAAAAATCTGATCTACAATCAACAATAATTATTTTCATTTATATTGATAAGTAGCAAAACTTTATCGATTTTATTGTATTGAACTTTGTACTATTAAGTATTATTAAAGAGTGACTACAAGGTATGTAATTATAATTAGATCTTTCTTTCTTTCTCCCCTTCCTTGTACCCTATCAGGGTGTCGGATTTGGGATCGCTATTTTAATTTACATTCACCCATCTCTTCCATTCTTTTCTGTTTTCCGCCATTATTTTTAAGTGATTTTCCTTTAACTTTTCCCGCCTCTACTATTTGCTGTATCCATTTTTTTTTCTTGGTCTGCCTCTTTTTCTTTTTGCAATGTTCCTTGCTTCGTGGATTCTTCTCGTAATTCTGTTGGGTTGCATCCTCATCAAATGCCCATACCAATTCATTTGTCTCTTTTTTAGTTTATTCATTATTGGTTCTTGGTTGGCCATTCTCCTAATAGTCTCGTTGCTTAATCTATCCCATTTTGTCTTTCCAACTATCCTTCTTAAATGTCTCATCTCCATTGCATTTATTCTGCTCTTATGTTTTTCCAGAATTGTCCAGTTTTCACTTGCATAGAGCACAGTCGGTATCACTATTGTGTTATATATGTTTATTTTTGTCTCTCTTGCAAGTTCTCTTTTCCCCAGTATTGGGGATAAAACATAGTATAACTTGTTTGATTTCTTTGCTCTAATTGTTATTTCCCAGTCTATTTTTTCGTCGTTAGTAATGATACTTCCCAGGTATTCGTAAGTTGTAACTATTTCCAGTTCTGAGTTTTTGCATTTTATCTTTATTTCATTATCTTCTTTGCCGTTGATTATCATTATCTTACCTTTTTCCTCGTTTATTTCCATTTTTAGCTCTTCTATTTCCTCTACCCATATATCCATTATTTTCTGCATTTTGTTCTCGGAATCTGCTATTAGTACTATGTCGTCCGCATACATTAAGGACTCTATTGTTACCGGTTGTAATCTATGGTATCCTATTATTGTCTGTAGTTGGTTGGTTCTTGCTCTAGTTTTTCTTATTAATTCATTCATTACGATTATGAATAGCAAAGGGCTGAGACTATCTCCTTGTTTAATACCTCTATTCCAATTAAATTCTTCTGATCATTCCCCTGCTATTTGTACTCTTCCTTTTACCTCTTTGTAAGTGCTTTCTATAATTTTTATCAATCTGTTTGGTACATTTATTTTCCTCAAGCATTCCCCTATAATTTGTCTTTCTATCGTGTCAAATGCTGCTCTTAGGTCTATGAATGCTAATATCAGTTTTTCCCCCGTGTCTAAGCATCTTTCGATTAGGTTCCTGATGGTATATATGTTGTCATTTGTTTGTCTTCCTGGTCTAAAGGCCGCTTGTTCATCTCCCAATTTCATTTCTACTTCTTGCCTTAGTCTTTTCTCTATTATTTTCGTATACATTTTAAAGCATATGGATGACAGACATATAGCTCTGTAGTTTTCGCAGTTTATATGTTCTCCTTTTTTGTATATTGGTACAATTATGTTATTCTGCCAGTCTCTAGGGATTGCTTGTTTTTCCCACGCCTCTTTATATATTGTCCATAGCCAGTTTATTCCCTCTTCTCCCATGTATTTTACCATTTCCCGTTCAATTTCATCATCTCCTCCTGCCTTGTCTGTTTTTATGTTTGATATTTCTTCTATTACTTCTTCTCTACTTATTTGGTCTATCTCTGTGTTTTCTTGGCCTTCATTTATTACATTGTCAACCTGTGTTACTTCGGTATCAAATTTTTCCTCATAATATTCTTTCCATACTCCATACCCTAGCTATTTGTTCTAGGTTTATTTGAATTTGCATTGATCTATCTCTTACTGCATTTATCTCCTTTCGTTTTCCTCCTTTCATGTGTCGTATTGTCGTCCAAAAGTTTCTATTATTTGTTATATATCCTTCTTGTAGTTTTTCTCCAAATTCTTTCCATGATTTTGCTATTGCTTGTGTGACTGTCTTTTTTACCAATCGTCTCTGCTTGTAATATTCTTCTTTATCTTCTTCTAATCCCGTTTCGATGTATTTTTTCCTTAGACAAGGAAAGAGAGAGGACGAGTAATCCTATGACCAAAAGTGAAGCCAAACTGACACCAGGGATTTTGATCATCGACGTATCTTTGGGGTATTGTTATGCATTGAGTACTTAAAATAAAAACATGAAATGTATTTAAAATGAAGAATTTGTGTACGGTAAATGTTTTATTAAGTTGCTCATATTACGTACATATGTTTCAATACATACATATGTTTTTATTACGAATTTTAGATGATGATTTACTTTATTTTTTATGAAATTTTAACCTTCAACGAACACCCACCACTGGCAACCCATTGTTATTTTTGACGTGACCGCCATGTTTCTGGTGACAAACAAACCAAAAACTGGCTTTACTTTTGGAACGTGTGTGTTAAATGGGTGTTACCCGTCCTCTCTTTTTTCCTTGTCTAAGATTTTTTCCATGCCATTTTCTTCTTTTTTATTTCTGTTTTCACTTCTTTATTCCACCATCTTGTCCTTTTCAATTGTAATTAGATCAAAGCTAGATAAAAGGTGTGGCACACAAACACAAGTATTTACAAAATCAAGAAACTCAAGGTGAACAGTTTTTAATGTTTATTTGTTACATTTGTTGTAGAATGGTTATGTAATAAAATAAAAATTAATATTAACAATAAAGTTCCCTATATGCCTTCAAAGCTTTCAAATACTACAGTGAAACACAGGTGTTTTTATTTGTAGTTGAACTATTTAATCCTGTACTTTTCCTAGAAAATTTCTATAGTCTGTTTTTAAACCAGGAGGAGTAATTCAAATTTACCACGCCGTAATGCTTGTTTGTAATTGGTCCAACCGCAGGCAAGTTTACTCTACTGTTATTCCATAGGTTAATTAAGTTATATCGACGATTTTTTGTTTTCTGCGTTATTCCTTTAATTTTTAGTCTCCTTTTATATAAACAAAGTTGTTTTTAGAACTCTTTAGCGACGTATTAGTATCAGGCCCGCGCCGTCCATAAGGGCGGAGAGGGGCGATGCCTCCCGGCGCCGAACCAAAAAGGCGCCGGCAGGTGCCGAAAAAAAAATTTGACAATAAAATTACCAGAAATATTAGTAATATTTTATTATTTTGTAAAATTGAAAATTTACCAATCGTAGGTAGATATAAAAATAGCAATTATTATTATATTGTTTTTAGGAACCTAAGTTTACGAACCGTTATTTCTCTCATTAACCGAACTATTACTCCATTCACTCACGGTAAAATATTGCAAAACCTCTGAATTTTAAAGAACAGCTCGGATTAACATGAAATTTGTCATACACATAGCTAACATTTCACAAAAAAATGATATTTTGTCGACGTGTGCTTTTGTCCTAGGAGAGTAGCACTCTTTCACGGGGGGGGGAATATACGTTCAAAATAAGTCCGGAAGTGGATAAACTGACTAATTGTTAAATGTAACTATAAAGTTAAATTGTTCTATAAAGTTTTTATATTACTTAAGTGAATATCTACTTTTTGAGTTATTTGCGAAAGAATATGTTCATTTTTCAACAAAAAATCCACAATAAAAACAAACAAACCGTTTTTAGACGTTTTTTTTGCAAATAACTCAAAAAGTATTTTATCGAAAATATATTCTTAGGAAAAATTTTTAAAAAAAAGGCATTGCCTTCAAAATTTCAAATATTTATTTTTTTCAAATTTTCAAAAATTTAAACGCAGAATTATAGATTACATTATTACCGAGGGCTGACAGACCCTTAGCATAAACAAAAAGTTCATTTTGAATGATATATTTGAAATTAAAAATCAGACTAAATTTTCTCTTTTTTTCACCCCTGTGACTTATTAAAATAAACATTAAAGGAGTTCTCAGGGACTTTAGACTATCTATCGAGAATAATAGAATATTTCATTCTGGGTTTAAATTTTTCAAAAATATTTATTAGTTTTTTCAAAATTCGAAAAAAATTATTGCATTTAGAAAGAATTCGACCGAAATTTTGCGCCTACGCTCTCAAACAGGATTAAAATATTATACATTTTTGTAATCAGTATTTCAAATGCTTTTAAATGAGGTATTACATGATGTACTTTCCCATTTAAAAAAAATCAAAGTTATGCCTGTCACCTGAAGACGGATCGCGTAAAGTTCGAAACATTGATGCTATAATATACTATGATTATTTTAAAAATCGACCTGTCCGAGCGTTTTGCTTATGTGCTAAAAATAAACAAGTTAATAAGGGGGGTAACACCGTATAAATATATATAAGTAAAGTAAATTGTAAAGCTGTAACGATTAATTTCATTTGGGATGGTAATTAAGCGGATATTTTTACGATGTTTTTTACCAAAAAAAAGGGACCAACTTTATTTTCAGCGTTACCTTTCAGGCTTACTTTTGCTGCTAGAGACTAAAGAAAATAAAAATAAAGCTTTTTCCAAAGACTTTAAAAAAGTTATAGTTTTCCCCGAAAAGTTCTTCATTTTTTGGTTATTTCACGTTGAAATATTCGATTTGGAATTTGACGAATAAGAATCCACTTTTCTCGAGCTACAACTCTTCCTCTACTAGATCTACAGACTTCATGCGTGCACAAGTTTTTTTAATTTTTTATAAGTTATATTTTTGCTAAGAACATTTTTTTCAATAAAATACACACTTTTTGTGTTATTTGCGAAAAACCGTCTAAAGCCGTGGTTTTATGTTGAAAAATGAACATATATTCACGCGCAAATAACTCGAAAAATATTGACTTAGTGAAAAAAAAACTGTATATGGAACAAAAGTTGTTTAGAATTAGTCAGTCTATCCACTTCCGGACTTATTTTGAAGGTATATTTTTTCATCTCCGACGACGTAATATGTATTAATTTTTCTCTTTGTTATAAATTAGCTATGCGTATGCCAAATTTCATGTCAATCCAAGCGGCTCTTTAAAATACGGAGCAAAAATCTAAAATCAGAAAATAAGGGCTACCCAGACCCAGAGGGCCATTCTAAGAATCACAAAGGAAACAGAATACCAAATAATATCAGGGAAAGAACAAAAATCAAAGACATAGTATCTAGAACCTGTAGCAAAAAATAAATGTACATGTGCAGGTCATGTGGCAAGAACACCGAACAACAGCTAGACTAGAAGATTACAGACAATCGGATAAACGAAGCAGAGATAGACCACCAACGCGCTGGAGTGACGATGTAAAGAGAATTGCCGGGAACTGGATAGCTGATAGCTCAAGATACGGAGACATGAAGAAACTTAGAGGAGGCCTATGTTCAGCAGTGGGCGATAATGGTATTAGATTATGATAATGATGATACTTTCTAACACATTAAAAATAGTTTGTAGGTATACCGTATAACGATTCACTAAGCTACAAAAAACTACTTACAAAAGAAGGAGGAAAGGGGCGCCTAAAATTACTTGCCCCGGGGCGCATGAAAGCCTTGGCGCGGCCCTGATTAGTATAATGTAATATTCATGGATTACCGTCAAAGGCAGACATGATCAACCAAAAAAAAGATGTATTTGGTGATTTTTCTAGTGACTTTTTTGGGTGTGAATCTATCTTTTTAGTTTATTTCTCTTAGTTTAGAAACAAAAACAAACCATAGCTATTTTCTTTTAATCTATTTTTACATTAACATTGTAGGTGCCACTCTCCCCCAAATTGAATTTAACCCAGAGCGCAAGAGCGCGTAGATGCGTACGCAAGATGCGGACGTGTTCGCAAGTAAATGCGAAGTACGCACTTCGTACCAGCGTTGCCACATTTAGTAGATTTCTACTTTTTGGTAGATTTTTAATATTTCTTAAAAATTCTAGTAGGCAATATTTTTTAGTAGATTTTTGGTATATTTCAACATTTTGTTATGACTATGACTAAAATAAAATTTGCTTTTTAATAGTATTTACCCTATTTTTAAATTAATTTTCAAACATTTTGTTGCAATTTCCTAATTTAATTACCTAAAATAAGATTCAAGAACATTCCTAGTAAGAACAAAAAAAAAAGGATAAAAAATGGGAGAAAACCAACTTAAAATAATCTGCTATACAACGCAATACTAATCTCTCAAAGTGAAGATAATTTACAACGTATGCTGCACCAATTTAACATAACCACTAGAAAATTTAACATGTTAATTTCCCAAAAAAAAAAGACTAAATGCGTGGTTATAACAGCAAATCTAATAAGGTGTAAATTAGAGCTGGAGGGTCAACCAATAGAACAAGTCATGGAATTTAAAATCTAGGCATCACACTATCTAGCTACGGAAAGCTCGAAACAGAAGTGGAAGATCGGGTGAATAAAGCAAACAGAGCCGCAGGTTGCCTGAATGAAACAATATGGAGAAATAAAAACATCGGAAAAGAAGTGAAAGGCAGAATTTACAAAACAGTCATCAGACCAATAATGCCGTACGCGGCAGAAACACGACCTGATACAGACAGGACAAAAATAATGCTAGAAACAGCAGAGATGAAAACACTTCGAAAAATCGATGGTAGATATATAGACTAAGAGCCGCTATAGGTGAAATTTCTTAATCATTTTAGGCACGATGGGACCCTATAACTTAAATAGTAGAACCTAAAAGAAAACGTTTGAACACTATGCCGTCACTTTTCAGTGGCACATGCGTCGACAGTGGCGCATCAAACTTTCCACTTATGGACGGGATAAATAAATCAAGACTTAACAGAACTTACTAACAGAATTAAATTTTTTTTATTTTTTTAAGTTCTATGTGATTAACACATAGGATTTATCGTGATTTTAACCCACCACCCCCTTCCCCCTGCCCCCACCATCAAAAACTTCATTTTTCGTTTTTATTTTTTTTTTTTGGTGGGATGCAATCAATTTTAAAATTTCAAAAAATTCACACGCATAGTTGAGGCTTTTATAAAACATGCCTATTTTTTATAGACCCATAGGTAGAGTGTACATAACCTCAAAAAATTAAAAGAAATTTTTTTTTCAAAAAAGCGTATAACTTTTTTTGAGGAATAGCTGCCGGTCTAATTTTTTCTTAATCTTGTGTGTTTTATCAAACAATATATTTTAAAATTTTTTCAGATTTTTCCGTAAGTCTCCCCACCTTCAAAAATCCGAAAAACTGTTTTTTGGGGGGTTTTGGGGGATTTTCCCTATTTTATAGACTTCATAATATATCAAATCAATTTTGTTTTTATAGGTTATATGTAGCTTGAAGTAACTGAGTTCTTTAGAATGTTTAAAAATCAGAAAAACACGTTCAAACCCCCCAAAACCCCCTTAAAAAACAGTTTTTTGGATTTTTGAAGGTGACCAACGTTACAGAAAAATCTGAAAAAAATTAGAAATATAGTAAAATCAATGGGAAAGTCCCCGTAGCTGGCTGTATACCATAGTTAAAAAAACCATACTGAAGTAAAAACTTCTTTTGTATATTGGTATAAAAAGTTTTATTAAAAAACATAAAAGTCCTCCAAAAGGATTTGCAAAACGTTTTCAATCTGAATCAGATCATCCTCAGTGCGTTCTGCTTCTTCTGCTTCTTTTTCTTTTGTGAAGCAGAACGCACTGAGGATGATCTGATTCAGATTGAAAACGTTTTGCAAATCCTTTTGGAGGACTTTTATGTTTTTTAATAAAACTTTTTATACCAATATACAAAAGAAGTTTTTTACTTCAGTATGGTTTTTTTAGAAATATAGTGTTTGATAAAATACACAAGACTAAGAAAAAATTAGATCTGCAGCTATCCCCAAAAAAAAGTTATATACTTTTTTTAAAAAAAAAAATTTAAAATTTTTTTGAGGTTATGTACACTCAACCTACAGGTCTATAAAAAATAGACGTGTTTTATAAAACCCTTAACTATGCGTGTAAATTTTTTGAAATTTTAAAATTGATTGCATCCCACCAAAAAAAAAATAAAATCGAAAAATAAAGTTTTTGATGGTGGGGGCAGGGAGAAGGGGGTGGTGGGTTAAAATTACGATGAATCTTATGTCTTAATCACATAAAACTTAAAAAAATGAAAAAAATTAAATTCTGGTAATTAGGGAGGGTATTTTTTAATTTATGTATCCCGTCCATAAGTGGAAAGTTTGATGCGCCACTGTAGACGCATGTGACACTGAAAAGTGACGGCACAGTGTTCAAACCTTTTCTTTTAGGTTCTACTATTTAAGTTATAGGGTCCCGTCGTGCCTAAAATGATTAAGAATTTTCACCTATAGCGGCTCTTAGTCTAATAGTAAGTGCAGATATACGACGGAGATGCAGGAAAGGCAGGTCAACTATAGACCAAATATTTACAGTAAGGCAAACGCTGGAAAAATTCTACGAGCGGAATACCGAACTACATCATCTATTTGTAGATTTCAAACAAGCGTATGACTCAATAATTAGAAAGGAATTATATAGCGCAATGCAAGAGTTAAATGTACCAAAAAACTAATCATATTATTAAAACTATGCCTAACTAACACCAAAGCAAAAATAAGGATCCAAAATCAACTGCCCGATGAATTTAACATTAATGAAGGTCTAACACAAGGGGATGCACTGTCAACAACACTTTTTAACCTTGCGTTGGAACAAGTAATCAGGAAAACTCCTATAGATAGGGATGGTACAATATTTACAAAGCTCAATCAGGTCGTTGCCTACGTAGATGATATAGACATAATCAGCTGGACATTAAACGACCTAGAAAAAACTTATACATATTTTAAAGAAGCCGCACAGACTATAGGTCTAGAAGTTAATGTCTCAAAGACAAAGTACATGATAACAACTCGGGAAAAAGTACAAACGAAAGGCAACATATCTCTAAGCGGGCAAATATTTGAAAGAGTGGACCGTTTCAAATATTTAGGATCAACAATAACAGAAGGAAATAAAAACAGTGATGAGGTAATAGCAAGAATTTCGCTTGGAAACAAATGCTTCTACAGCCTACAAAATATCATAAAGTCAAAATCAGTATCTATTAATTCAAAAGTAAAAATATACCCAACAGTGATGAGACCTGTAGTAATGTATGCATCAAAAACATGGAATTTGACTAGTGAACAAGAGGAACAACTTCTTAGATGGGAAAGAAAAATCTTAAGGAAAATATATGGACCTATACAGGAGAATGGAGAATGGCGTATAACAATGAACCACGAAATAAATAGAGTGTTTAACAGACCGACTATAATAAAAGAAATACGAAGTAAACGACTGAGTTGGTTAGAACACGTAGAAAGGATGGATGATAAGAGAAATACAAAAAAAGTACTTAGAAAAGAATTAAATGGGAAGAGACCGAGAGGTAGGCCTAGAAAGAGATGGATTGATGGTATTAACCAGGATTTGAAAGACCTAGGAATACGAGAATGGGCAAAACAAGCAAAGGAAAGAAAAACATGGGCAGCTATAGTCAAACAAGCAAAACACACATAACGCCGAAAAGACCTCAAAAAAAAAAGAAACAAGAAAGTAATATTTTATATAAATATCGTTTAGAACTTTTGAGGAGTTATGCATGTGGCTGGCCTCCACACCATGTAAAACTTTAGAGCCTAGAAACCCAACGGGCGACCATTGCCCTCCATGGGCTGTCAGCGGTCACCGATGATGATAATGATGCAAGGTACGCAACATAAATAACTGGGTGAAAAACAAAAGAGTAGAATGGAATGACCACATAAAACGAATGACAACAAATAAGTAATAAGGACGGCGAGAGACGGTTTCCCAAAAAAGGTGGAATGACAACCTACTGGAGGCACATTGAAAAACAGACAGAGTCATGTCTTCACAAAAAGAAGAAGAAGAAGAGAAGAAATAAGATTCAGGACGTAGGCCACTTTTGTCATAAATATTTTTGAAGATATTCTTCTTTAGCGGCGAATCGATTGAGGGTAAATTTTGATTGATCCACGCGCATGCGCACACCGACAGTATGGTATTAGTTGTTATACGGGCTCTGATTGGGTGTTGAAATTTTGAAATGATCTGTCAATAATTGCTCAATATGGAGGTTATCGGTAAACAAAAATATTGTATAATATTAGTTTTTATTGATGTGTGGACAGAAATAAAATCAAATTTATAATTATAGTGACTTTTTAAATAGTTTTGAAAAGACGCAGGTACGTAATTCTAAATGTTTCAGTTGGAAATACCTAAAGACCGCGTCCCACCATCAAATAATTTGATCAAACTGGTTTGAGCAAACTGAAAGTGACAGTTAGTGACGTCACATCCTGAGTGTTCATTGTGGATAATAATGAAAAATTTTAATTTTAAATAAAGTACAAACAAGTTAGACAACTCAATACAAAAAAATTTGATCAAACTAGACTGATAGTGAGAGCACAGATTTTTAGAATTTCAAAAAAACTGCAATTGTGACGTCACTTTGACGTACTTCCTCAAGTACGTCAAGTTTGCTCAAACTGTTTGATCAAATTATTTGATGGTGAGACGCGGCCTTTATAGTTTCAATACCTATCTATTTGGAAAATGTAAACAAAATAATGTAGTTACCTATTAGTAGGCAATGCTTTAATTTACATAATCTGATTACGAACAAACTTTATACAAATCTTCATCTCATATATCGTTTTCTTACTCTATATTTTGTTGTATTTTATTTCGACAAAAATCAAACTAATAATTTTATTAAATTCATATAAATTTATGGTGTAAACGTTTAGTTTGTGTATATTCCCACATGACGTATACGAGAGTTTGGTGCAGTTTGAAATGGCGTCAACTTTCGTACGGCGCGGTTGACGTGAAGTGGGTTCAAGCCCCAAGCAAGTTATTATTTTTTATTTTTTTTTTATAGGTTTTATGATTGTAAGTATATTATTATATAATTTTTGAAGATATTCTTCTTTTTTGAAAGTGGTAGATAAGAAAGTTAGTTTGATTTTTAAATAAAATAAGTACAAATAACCTTTTAAGTATATTTATTTCGTTTAAATTACCTATTATATAATAGAAGAATATCTTCTTACGTGCGTACAAAGTACACACACATTCTTTTTTCTCTCAAAGCTGTACTATAAACGGTTCTTGAGATATGGCCTAGAGCCATTCTTGTTGGGACACCCGGTACATACTTAAAACATAATATAATTTCACCTAAAATTCATCAAACTTTTAATAATTTTATATAATATAAGAACAATAGAGAAAGAACTCAAAGAAAATAATTTAACATGGAACGATGCAAAAAAGATAGCAAAAAACAGAAGAGAATGGAGAAAACTAGTAAATAAAATTGGACGGAACTCAACAGATGATGCGTGGGCATGGGACTAGCAACCTCACCATCATTCCTCATGCTACTTGAAACACCGCAAGGTGCCCTTTGCTCCACTTGTAGATGTATGATTATGATGATCAAGGACCGGATTAAATGCAATCTGCATTTTTTGCATATTTTTGCATTTTTTTTGATAAATTAGAAAATGTTGCATTTTTTCAAACATTTTAAACATTTTGCATTTTTTCTTGATAAATTCAGAAAAGTTGCATTAATTCGATATTTTAAATCTCAAAGGTCACTTTCACTTCCAATTAAAAAACTATCAGTCGTAAATTCAATAACTGTGTATAATCCATTTCTTAAGAAAAATGTTTAAATCAGGTAATATTCTTATTCTATTATCTATTTTTGGGACAAAGCCGACTAATCCCTAATATAACTTGGTCGGTAGGACAACAATTAGTTGACATAGGTTGTAAAAACCTATTTGCTCTTTGTAAGGGGATAAGCAGGTAAAGAAATTTAGATTTTAATATTTGTTTATAAAAGCTTAAGTTCATTTCGTGTTTTGATTCGCAGTGCGTTGTTGCGTATTATTTTTGACATATAGTTTAAATTGAGTAACGAATAATTTTTTCGCCAAATTGCCGAAAGTGACAAGTATTAAACATTTGTGGATAAAGGCGTATCCAGAGCTTTCATGGGACGGAGGTAATTTATTTTGCTCAGCGTGCACAAAAATTGTAAGTACCTACCTATTACCTACCATTATACTAAGTAATTTAATTTATAATGCCTAATAGTCCAAAAGATTATTAATGTTGCATTTTTCATAAAGGCTCTTGCATATTTTTCACAAATCAATTGCATTAAAATGCGCATTTTTTTACATTTTTTTGGTGCATTTTTTCCGGTCCTTGATGATGATATAATATAAAATACAGTAGAACCTCCGTTAACCGAAATAATTGGGGGGGGGGGAGAGGCCGTTCGAATAACAAGAATTTCGGTTAAAAATAACATTGTTTTTTGTATTCTTCTTGTATCAAATTACATAGTATTGGGGAGATACAGCTGCAAAACATCGTTGTCAAGGGAAAACACAAAAGAAAATACCTAGAAGATTTCTTTAAAACACACTCTAAACATGTTCAATTTCCTTAATTTTATTGCTTTTTTTTAATTTACTGTTTATTGACGAAATTATTGAAACTGTCAGCCATTTCGGTTAAGCGATGTTTTGGTTAAAAAGGTTTCGGTTAACCTAGGTTTTACTGTAGGTACATTAACTCCTTCGGTCATAATCATCGCAGATTTTTACATACTACATACTTACATAATACGAAACCTCGTAAAAAGTCATGTTAATAGATTGAAATATTTACAATTTAGTAAAATAACTTATTATTTACATGAAATATTGATTAATACTGACAACTAACATTTATAAAAATATTTATTCATCCAGAGATATTTTAGAGAAAAACTTTTAAATAGAAAGTTGTAGTACCTATATTAAAAAACACACAATTTGATCTATGGCAAGTTTAATTTCGTTAATTTTTGTTGCAAAACAGCCAGCGAAAATAATGTGGCTTTTTTAATTTACTACAACTTTCTATTTAAAGGTTTTTCTCTATTTTTTTTTTCGTTTATTGTGTCTCAACAACAAGGTTATTGACATTGGGCCAATTTTGTTACATAAGGACATAAGCTATTACATTCGATTATTGTTTACAATAGAGAGAAAATACCTAAAAAAAAACATTAAATTTTATAGTACAGATTTGTTTCACGCAGAAAGTCAAGTACATTCTGAACATGTTTCAAGTCACTGAGAATCACATTAGTAAGACCCTGTATCGAGTATTTTTTTTTGTTCTTGTTCGAACCCGGTGCACTGAGTGAGAATATGCTGAACGGTTAGCGATTCACTGCACTTTTCACAAACACTTGATGTCTCTGAAGCCATGAGGTGTCCATGTGTCAACCGTGTGTGACCAATTCTCAACCTGCGAATGATTAACTTGTCTCTTCTGCTTAAGTTAGGTAGTTGAAAGGTTTCGACAGTAGGTTGTATTCTGCATAATTTCGAGGTTGATATCTTCCATTGGTTTTGTCAGGATTTTTTGATTTGGGACCTGAAAAGTGGTTTTAGATCTGATGCTAGTTGAACGGGTTTGATGTCTGATTTGGCTGTAATTGCTTCCTTTGCAGCAGTATCGGCGGTCTCATTGCCTGAAATTCCAACGTGTGAATGAGTCCAGATTAACGTTATATTTATTCCAGAAGCAATGAGACGGTTTGTTTCTTCGTGTATGGTGTGAACTAATGGATGTTGGGAGTACATATTTTTAATTGAGTCGATGGAGGACATCGAATCAGTACATACTGCAATGTTTTTGGCTTTAGTTTGGCTAGATAACCATTTTAATGCTTGGAGGATGGCATATAGCTCTCCTGTATGGATGGAGTTGGATGCTGGAAGGCAGAACTTCTGAAGAACAGTATTTGCAGTTGTTACAGAATATCCAACCCCTGTCGCAGTTTTAGATGCATCTGTGTAGAGAATCTCGTCGTATCAGTTTGTGTTGACCAGCTTTAGGAACGATTGTCTCAGAATTAGGCTGTTGGTTTTATTTTTCGGATAGTTGTTAAGCGAAAGGTTAATTTTTGGGATATTGTTAATCCAGGGAGGAGTTGATGATATTATATGAGTATCTGTTACTGATAAATCAACAGGTCGTGAAAGAGGAAGTAAAATTTGAGGTAGTGTCTGATATTTATTATTGGGCGTGCAGTTATAGGGTTTGCAAATTAGCTCATATACAGGGTTGTTTCGATTCGAAGACACCCTAGCAAAGTATGTCAGAAGCAATTGTTGCCTACGAAGTGAAAGAGGAAGTTCACCTGCCTCGCAACGTAGGCTTTCGGTGGGACTGGATCTGAAAGCTCCAAGACAGATTCGTAATGCGGTATTCTGAATAGTGTCAAGAGTTCTTACATAAGACTTTGATACTGACATGTATACAAAGCATCCATAATCTAAACGAGAGCGAATGAGAGATCTGTACATCTTAATTAGGACGTCCTCATCAGCTCCCCAGTGATGGTTTGCTAGAGATTTTAATAAATTTAATCTGGTTGAGCAATTAAATTTGACATTTGTAATCTGTGGTTTCCATGTTAGTCGATTATCAAATATTAAACCTAGTATTTTGTGTTCATTACATACCGTGAGCAGAGTACCATTTAATGTAAGTTGAGGTGATATAATGCTACGTGTTCTTCGACTAAATTTGAGTACTTTTGATTTTTCAGCAGAGAAAATAATACCAAAATTTGAAGACCAAGAAGTTAGTTCATTTACTGCATTTTGTATTAAATTTGTAGTTGTGAACGTATCTTTACCGCGGCAATATAAAATGAGGTCATCTGCGTATAAGTTGTACTTCACTGGGCTATGAATATTATTGCAAATATCATTGATAGTGATTATGAATAAAGTGGAACTTAGAACTGAACCTTGGGTACTCCGTTTTCTTGAACGTGAGTTGAGGAAGCTTTTCCGTTAACTAATACTTTAAAGCGGCGACAAGAGAGAAACTGTTCGATAAAAGATAATGTATTTCCTGAAATATTGTATTCCTTTAATTTGGTTAATACAGTAGAATGTAGTAAAGTATCAAAAGCGCTTTCGATATCAAATGATGTTGCTATTAAATCTTGTTTGTTTTGAAAAGCGATTGTGATTTCTGTTTGTAGTTATAGCATTACTAAGTTGTCAGCCGTGCTTCGGCACGGACGAAAACCAGATTGAGCTGAATCTAAAATTTTGTATTTTTCTAGATACCATATTAATCTTTTGTTTATTAGTTTTTCTAGGAGTTTACACAAGGTGCATATTAGTGAAATAGGACGATACGAATTTGGGTTAGTAGAGGACTTGTCTTGTTTCTTAATTGGTATAACGATAGATTCCCTCCATAATGTTGGAAATTTTTGATCGGTCCATATTATTTTGTACAGTATTAGAAGTTTTTGATGGCAGACATAGGAAGATTTTTGAGGAATACGAGGGGGATGTTATCCGGGACCTGCAGCCGAATTCTTGCAAGTTAGAAGAACATTTAATAATTCCTGAAGTGTAAAAGGGGTGTTTAAGACAGAAGAGTCAAATTCGAGCGATTGAGAAGGATATTGTACAGAAAGGTTTGCTTGTTTGGGTGTTTTTATTTTTAAACCGTCGATAGAAATTTTCGGCAATTAAGTATCATGTATTTGGTCTTTTTTATATTCATTTTTAGTCCATATTCTTCACAGAAACTGTTGAACTTGAACGCTTGAACTATAACATATTTATACAAATATGCCAAATTTCAAAGTAGGTCATTTTGTTTGCCTGTTAAAATGTAAAAAAGTTTGGGTTTTTACAAACATTCATATTATAAGGCGGCGCCAGACATGCGGTATTTGGCAAATACTGAACAAGTGCTCGCTATTTGCCTATCAGTGTGGAGGGGTTGCTTGCTATTTGGCATTTACCAATTTTAGTGCTTGTCGAATATTTGTCGTGTTCCCGTACGTTGTCGGTCTTTTCAACACTTCAAAGTAAACAAATATTCGCCGTGGTGAATCTCGGAACAAATCTGGAATATGTGGTGCAAGGTGCTTGCCGTTTAACGAACACTTTCATGAGCACTCAAATATTTGATATTTAGCAAGCACTTGTTCAGTAATTGCCAAATACCGCATATCTGGCGCCGCCTTTTTATATATTTCTAGTTAATTTAGCTGATGTTTTTATTAAAAAAAAATCCCAAATTATATACAAATACGTTAATAAAGTTTTATAGTATGTACATATTATATATATTTTAGTTTTAGATTTAATAGATTTTAGTTAAGTAAATTTCAAATAAAATGTGGCAACGCTGCTACGTACTTTGTGGAAAAACCCCAGTGAGTCAGGAGTTAGTGAGTACGGTACGCGTGTCGCGGTACTCGGTACGACTACAGAAGAGAACAAACCTTTCATTTTTGTCACTTTTAAATTGTAAATAAATACATAGCGTTTTCAATTCAGTAAATACAGAACATTACAAGTGTAGGATTCAGTTTGGTTCTTCGTAATATACCGGTTATAAGAAAGTTTAATTAATACATTATAATATATTAGTGCAGTAATAATCCGTATTGTGTTCGCGGGGTGACGCCATGCCAAGCCGAAAAAGCGCGACCGCGAGTTTAGTGGATTTGAATCCCAACGCCAATCGTCCAATACAGGATTCAGCATTGAAGACCGGTTCGCCGTAGCATCATTCAGCTGGCCGACTAACAACCATAACCAGTCAGGTATTCTTTATGTATTCAATAAAATAAGAAAGGGCTATAGTCCGTTTTTACCCGCACAGCCCCAAGGATTATAACCGAACCGACTTATAAGCACTAGGGAAATAAGAAATAAGCAAGAAATAGACCATGTTCCGGACGCATATTTACAGATGCTAGCGTGTGCACCCGCGCCTATATAAAATTTTTCAGGGGGGCCAGACGTGAAATTATGCCAAATAAAAGTAGAAAATGATACTATCAAAATGTATTAAAAAAAGATAAAAAAATTATCTAATATAGTCAAAAATCCTAATGCCAAATTTTTGAAATGTGGTAGTTTATAAACATTTACAATAACACTACCTATTATCCGTAGAAAAAATCATTTTACATATTCGAAAAGCTGGTATTTTACTCGAATTTTTAAAAATATAGTTCAAATGGTGACTAGTCGTGGTAAGTGAAGGGGGAGCCGACAAAATTTGTACATGAGTTCAAAAACTAAAAAAGCAACTTAAAAGTATTGTCACTTGCATCTCGGGATATACTGAATAGATTTTGATCTTTCTTTTTTAATTCGTATGTAATTTTTTTTTACATTACAAATAAATATACAAGTTGTCTGGACATTTAATATTTAATAAACAGTCTAATTTGTTTAAACAACTTAAAAAAAAAATTTTTTTCCAAAAAATCCATGTTTTTTAATTACACTATTATTATTAATCATATAAAAAGCTAAGGTATGCTTTAATAAATAAATTATCTTCAATAAATAATTATCTAATAAAAATATTCTTTTACTTACTTAAATAATTTATGTACTTTTTCTATGATCATTAATGATACTATGATTTAAAAAATAGATTTTTGGAAAAAAAATTGTTTTCAAGAATTGTTTAAACAAATTCGACTGTTTATTAATTAATAAATTTATAAACAAATTGCATATTTGTAATGTATGTAGAAATTACATGCAAATTAATAAAAGAAAGATCAAAATCCATTGAATTGATCCGGAGATACAGAAAATTGTATTACGTAGTTTGAAATCGCTTTTTCGGTGTTTTAACTCAGTGAATTTGTAGGTTTTCCTAGTAACCGTTTGAACTACATATTTGAAAATTAGTAGAGGGTGCTGTGAAAGTACAATGTTTGTGCAAATTTTTTAACAAAAAATAAAAAACCCATTCTTTAAAATGGCGTCAATGAGATTCCTTAATTATTATAAACAAACTAGCTGCGAATTAAAAAAAACATATGGCTAACTTTATCCAAAAAAATGAACCCAGGCTAAATTTTTTTATTTGAAAATTTGTGTTGAAATACTAGCTTTTCGAATGTATAAAAAAAAATTTCTACGGACAATATTTACAAAATTATTCTAAATGTTTTTAAACCATAAAATTTCAAAAATTTGGCATCACTCTTCTACTTCTTTGCATACACAGAATTGCCCTATATTCATTATTTTCTGTCTTATGTTATTGCAATATAAAGGTCTCTGCGTAGACAAATAGAATAACTTTTAAACTAATTAATGGATCGGTCTCAAATTTTGAGGGTTTGTTAAGTACCAAAATACCCTACATAAAATTCTAAGTTAAATTTACTAAAAGTTAGTAACAAATATGGATTTTCATTTATTCTGCAATTTGCGAAACAACAAATTGGCATTTAGCATTCAAGAATCGGTATTTTGAAGCTTTTTCAATGTTCTAAAAAATCAATTTTTTAAATTTTATATCAACTATTCAGCTTTCTAATGGGGTGCAAAAAAACAAAAAAAAAAATCTTGTTTTATGCGTTAAATTGTATAAATTAAAAAATGGATGCGAACTCTAGGCAGGAAACAGGTAGGTTTTCTTCCCACAATAGGTTTACAATAACTAAAAAAGTAGTCAGCTACCTGGATATTTGAGTGTCCTGAGAAAATTCTTATTTCTCTGGATTATTGCATATCCTAGCTTTCTACGCATATGCGGTACGAATGGGTTATAAGTTTATGGATACGTACAAACATATAATTTCACCTAAATTACATCAAAATTATATGAATATTATACTCTAAATTGTGTAACCTCAATCCTTCTAAAGGCCCGGGACCTGATGGCATCCCATCAAGCTTGCTCAAGTACTGTGCATTTAATTTAGCTCGGCCATTATTTCTCATCTTTAACAAGTCTTTAGCTAGTGGAAGCTTTCCAAATGTTTGGAAGACCAGTTTCCTATTGCCCTTACACAAAACAGGTGACAAAAGTCTTGTGTCCAACTCTATTCCTAAACTATTCGAATCACTTTTCTGCGATTTCCTTACACCCTCCTTGAACGGTGTTCTATTGGAACAGCAGTTTGGTTTCAGGCGCCATAAGTCAACTGAACTCAATTTGCTGACATATACTAACTTCTTACTGAACGCCTTGGACGAAGGACTACAGGTGGACGCCCTGTACACCGACTTCTCTAAGGCTTTCGACAGAGTTAATCACAATATTCTATTAGAAAAATTGCAGCGATTAGGGATACATGGTTCACTTCTGCTGTGGCTTAGGGAATATCTTCTGGACAGAAAACAAATCGTCAAGCTCTACAGCTATTTTTCCTACGAAATAGTTGTCCCTTCGGGCGTACCGCAGGGATCTCATCTAGGACCTTTGTTGTTTAATGTTTTTATTAACGATATAAAAGACTGTTTCCAATATGCGAAATTTCTTTTATTTGCTGACGATGTTAAGTTTTACTGCCACATTAGGAATCCACTCGACTGTTTAAGGCTTCAGTCCGATTCGAATCGGTTGAATGAATGGTGCAGCAACAATGACATGGTTCTCAACTCCTGCAAATGTTTTCACATTTCATTCACGCGTTCAAAAAGTCCTATCTCTTTCACATACAAAATAGGTGATATAAATATCACAACAGTCACATCCATAAAAGATCTTGGAGTTACACTTGACTCTGGACTATCTTTCAATATTCATATAAGCAATATCATCTCAAAATCGCTTCAACTGTTAGGTTTTATTAAAAGATGCTCCCAAGACTTTAAGCAGTTGAGATCGTTTAAACTGTTGTACTGTGCAATGGTGAGGCCAATCGTGGAATATGCATCTTGCGTCTGGTCACCCGCCTATGAGACATACAACTGTAAGATTGAAAGGATCCAGCACCTATTCCTTAGGTTCGTCGCATTCAAAACAAACCGTAGAGACTGGAATTATATGGATCTTGAACTAGAACTTAACATTGACACCTTATCAAGCAGACGGAAAAAGAAGGACATGTACATGTTGTATAATATTATAAATTCAATTCACGACTGCCCTGAGCTCCTGGAGGAAGTAGGTTTACATATTCCCTCCAGAATCACACGTTCAAGATCTACGTTTCATACTCCCATCAGCAGAACTAACTTCACTGCAAATTCTTTCATCTCGAGTGTTTCTAGACAGGCAAATGCTTGCTCCAATTGTGTGGATTTCTTTGCGGATAGTTCGCGATTTTTAAAAACGCTTAAGGATTGCACCCTCTAGTTTTATGTTCTTGAATATTTTAAACTTGTGATTATATATCTTTACCTGTTATTTTTACTTTTTGACTTGCTTTATTGTCGTAGTGTTTATTGTATCTTATTGTATTTTACGTATATTTGTAATATTTTTTTAGTTCTTCATATCTTCTGTAATGATTTATTGCAATGAGCTTTGCTCGTAAATATATATAAATAAATAAATAAATAAATATTGTTCTGAAAATATTTCTTTGTGGCATTTATGTAATTTATTATTCTAAATGGGAAATAAGCCACAATTTAACTTAAAAAATTATTTTATTGACGTTTTGACTTCCACCTCGGACGTCGTTTTAGAAATACAAAATATAACTGAATTAAACAAAAATTTTGTTGCTTAGTAAAGAAAATTCTTCTAATACCTAATCTGACTCATTCATATCGACAATTCAGACATACATATTATTATACCTTTCAAAGTAGAAGACTTTAAAATGATATTGCCAATATTTTCAGTTGCGCTCCTGGGACAACTTTATTGAAAGATAGTTTATCATTCGATTACATGAAATCAACTCAAGAATATCCGCCACAAAAAAGTCATAGCATGTAATTTGTCATTAAAAAGACAACCACATGCAATGGTGATAATAAAATTCTCATGTTAGTGTTAGTGATTCCATAGTAAATTACGAGGAAAAACCAGGAAAAAACTTAATTATACTATCCCGACATTGTAAGAAGTTGGTCTTACATTCAGTTTACTCTCAAAATACCGGGTGTCCACTTATATTTTCCCCCATTTTAACTGCCTATAACTTCTAAACGGTTCAAGATAGAAATATGCGGTTTTAACTGAAATGTTTTATTTTAGTAAAAGTTTTGTCTGAATGGATTGAATTTTTTATACCGCTTTCAAATACGAAATAAAAAATGGCGGATTTTTGAAAAAACTTTGTTGACTTTTTTTTAATGGAACACCCAGTATATTTTTTTGTAAATTGAAAGAAAGGTCATTCACCTATCCAGCGATATAAAGTTTTTCAAAATCGGGTGTCAAATCACTCAGTAATTAATTTTTAAAATGAGGGGTGCAACGTGGATATCACATACCTAAATAACATAACTGAGCAAGTTATGTGATTTCCACATTGCATCTCTCATTTTAAAAATTAATTGCTCAGTCATTTGGCAACCGATTTTAAAAAATTTCGCTGGATAGGTAAATGACCGTTTTTTCAAGACACAAAAAAATATACTGGGTGTTTTAATAAAAAAAGTCAACAACGTTTTTTTTTTTTCAAAAATCCGCCATTTTTTATTTAAAAGCGGTATAAAAATGATCATTTACCTAAAAACTTGAAAAAACGGTCATTTATCTATCCAGCGATATAAAATTTTTTAAAATGGGTTGTCAAATGACTGAGCAATTAATTTTTAAAATGAGAGATGCAATGTGGAAATCACATAACTTGCTTAGTTATGTTATTTAGGTATGTGATATCCACCTTGCACCTCTCATTTTAAAAATTAATTACTCAGTGATTTGACAACCGATTTTGAAAAACTTTATATCGCTACATAGGTGAATGACCTTTCTTTCAATTTATAAAAGAATATACTGGGTGTTCCATTAAAAAAAAGTCAACAAAGTTTTTTTCAAAAATCCGCCATTTTTTATTTCATATTTGAAAGCGATATAAAAAATTCCATCCATTCAGACAAAACTTTTACTAAAATAAAACATTTCAGTGAACACCGCATATTTCTATCTTGAGCCGTTTAGAAGTTATAGGCAGTTAAAATGGGGGAAAATATAAGTGGACACCCGGTATAATAAAATAATATTTTAAAAACGTCAATAAAATCATTTTTTAAATTAAATTGTGGCTCATTTCCCATTTAGAATAATAATTAGGTATATGAAACTTTGTAAAAAGTCATATTAATAGATATTGAAATCTTGATTAATACTGACAACTAATAGATGGAATATTTATCAAGTTTCAATTTTAAGTACATATCCATAAACTTATAATAATCCATCCGTACCGCGTATACCTACCTAGAAAGCTAGGATCTGCAATCGACTTGTGCTTGTAGTCGATTCGGTTATAATCCTTGGGGCTGTGCGGACATGCAATTTTTACCGTTACTCAGTGTTGCCAATCGCATTTCTCTAGATTATCCGATAATCACTCGAAAAATATCCGATTTATCAGGAAAAGGTACACTAGGTCAAAAAATATTCTGTTATTAAAATCAATGCTGCCAATGTTATTCTTTTAGTCCCCTTAACAACCATCAAATAACAAAATCCGTTGTTCGTACGCCAATCAGTTGATTGTAATCAATTATCATTATGATAATTACCATAATTGATTGATTAATTAATTATTAATTATCAATTAACGTAACAATTATTAAGATAATTGATTAATTAATCTAATCTCATAATTGTTATCAATTATGTTTTCAGCAACCCAATAAAAGTTGACATTGACAGTAATTAAATATTTGATAATGATCAGTTGATTCCATTTCTGTTTAGCGTTCGAACAACCGCAACCGGCCCTCTAATCTACTGGATTCTCTATTTCAAAGTTTAAAAATTTTCGTTTATAGATGAAAATCTCGTATCCTAGTTGATTATTACCTAATTCATGTACATATGTAAATACTATTTACTTACTATTATTATATTATTCGTATTTTGTATTATCGTAAGTGTTAAATTCTAAATAAATAAATAAATCTAAATATTTCATTATTTGGATCGTTATATTAATTTATTATAATTATTTGAGTAGAAAAAACACTTTTAAATGTTATTTTATTAAAACGTAATAACTACCTAAAACTAGGTACTGGAAAAATAAATAATAAATAAATCAATACAAAATAAACTACAGCTATATTAACAGCATAGGCGCAAAATTTCTGGTCAATGCTCTTAAAATGCATTATTTTTTCGAGTACTGAGACAGCTAATAAGTATTATTTCAAAATTTAAACGCAGAATGAAAGATTACATTATTACCGAGGGCCGAAAGTCTCTGAAGATTTCTATAATTTTTATTCTAATATGTTAGAGGGGTAAAAGGAAAACAGAATATTGAGTGTGATTTTTAATTTTAAATATCTCATTCAAAAGAAACATTTTGTTTATTCTAAGGGACTTTCAGCCCTCGATAATAATGTAATTTTTCATTCTGCGTTCAAATTTTTCAAAAATATTGATTAGTTTTCTCAGGAATCGAAAAAAATTAATAAGTTTAAAGATTATTGGTCCGAAATTTTGCGCTTACGCTCTTTTAACAACTAAATATTTATTACAACTAAAACAATAGAAATGTATTTGACAGTCTTGTAGTTATTAAGGTATCAAAGTTATTATCCATAATACCCGTGGTGTGTTCAACGTTAATGCCCGACTAAATAATTTTTATAGGCAAAAAATTTGAAGGATTTTTGAGTTAATTAGTAGATATCTGGATACTACTAGTTTCAAATAAGTAGATTTTTCTACAACCACTATTCCAAATGCATTTTTCTGCAGAATTTTATGTTAACAAACTTAATATTTTCTCACAGAATAACTGACAGTAGTGTGCAGAAATGTGACGTTTCTGTGCCGGAAAGTCCTTTTCTGCATAGTACCATTACATTCCTCAAAAAAATCATAAATATAATTAGGTATAACATTAGCTTCTAATAACACAAAAATATACTGGGTGATTCATTAAAACTAAAGATCATGGACCATGCTAGACTTTCGTGACGCACCCTGTATATTTAAATCTATGTTTATAAAGCGCCCATTTGAATTTAAAAGTTAACGGGTACAGCATTTTTTAATAATTTTCTAAAATAAGTACACAAACAATTTTATTCCATAAGTAGTTTCCATACTTTCTAATTTCAAAATTTCACCCTGTATTATTGATAATTATATTTCGTTAAAATTAGTTGTTAAGCAGCTTTTAAAAATATAAAAATATATAGGGTGTTCCAATAAAAAAAACATATGGACTCTGCCAGCCTTTCGTCAATTACCCTGTAGATTTAAATTTATATTTAAAAAATGCACATTTATATATATTAAAATCGAGGGGTCCCAGCGCTTTTTATAATTCTTTAAAACAAGGACACAAATAATTTTATTCCAAAAGTGCATTTCACACTGTATAACGGTTTTTGAAATTTGAATTGGATTAGTATGCCTTAAGTGGACACACTTGTGTATTTAAATTCTAAACAAAAGAATCGGCACATGTCCCTTTTGTCAAAAGATGAAAAGTATCGGATGTCACTAACATTCATCCAGTATAGGTTATTTATAAAAATTTGGGTGGAACCAAACAAAATTAATGTGTTGTTGGTGTTGGGAATATATGAATGAGAAAGTTTTAGTCAATGGTAGATACACTGAAAAATATCCGCAAATATCCGATTTATTTAAAGGTACGAAGAAGATACAACTCTCCAAAAGGTACGCAAATCGGATAATTATCCGCCGATTGGCAACACTGCCGTTACTATACCTGCCATTAGGGTCAATCCATACTTGCGTTGGTTGCTTGATTATTTTTAACATTTTTTATTTTTCTTCCAATTAAACTTCAGCTTATAGATAGAGTAGGTATACAACATTATTGCATTCATTTTATTTAAAAAAAAATATTTTGCCGATGGTTTTGTTCTTTAGCCAATATTTTCACTTAGGTTTGTCCTAGGACCTAGAACAATAAATCAAAAACTAAACTTTTTAGAAAAGTATGCTCTAAAAAACGGCCTCTAGCATTATTTAATTTCAAACTACTCTTAAGGCCTTATAGTCTAGTCGCAACGTAAGGGGTCCCGTGGTAAATTCTAGCTCGCCGTGATTTGATGGTGGTATTATAGGTTTTTTGGGTCGCTGAATCCAATGTAAGTAGTTTGAAAGCCCAAATATTACCCGTTTAATTGTTATTAACAAATTATGGTAAAATTAGGTATTTTCCAGGTATGTATTACTTATTAGAAGCCCTGTAAAGAAATTGATAGTGTTAAGGTATTTTCTGATGTGTTTTTGCGACTAGTCTCGATTACTCAAAATATGTTGTTATTTTGTTAATAACAAAATGATTGATTATTCGGCGAAAAGCTCGAAATAATGCGCTATCTACAGCAAGTTTGTAGTCTTTTTCATAGTATGTTTATATACGCTAAATCGATTGCCACTAGTCGTGATAGCTTAAACCACGTTCCGACTTTGTTATTAATAAATTATTGCAAAAATAACTGTATAGTACGTTTACTCGCGGTTTTTGCTCTAGATTAAAAAAAAACCGCTTGGATTGACATGAACTTTGGCATACACATAGCTAACACTCCTTCTCGGGGGTGCAAAAAGATACCTTTAAAATAAGTCCGGAAGTGGATAAACTATAAACTGATTAATTCTAAGCAACTTTTGCTCGATAGAGTATTTTCACTAAGTCAATACTTTTCGAGTTATTCGCGAGTGAATAATATGTTCATTTTTCAACAAAAAAAACACGTTTTTAGACGGTTTTTCTCAAATTACTCAAAAAGTACCTTATACAAAAAAATAGTATCCATGTCTTTTCTTTTTCTATTTTTATCATGTCTCTTACTTTCTTTCTTTCTTCTTTTTATCTATCGTAATTTTCCTCGGTTTTGTTCCCTAAATATTTTTCCCATAGTTTCTTCTTCATTTTTACATGGTTTTTGATTTCGTCATTCCACCAGCTCGTTTGTTTAGTTTTGTTGTTTTTCCTGTATACCCCGCACGTGTCTTTTGCCGTTTACGTTAATATATGTTTAAGTAGTTGCCATTTTTCTTCCAAATTGCTTTCTTGTATTGATCTCATTAAGTTTGATATTTTTAAGTTTGTCAATTCTTCATATTTTTGAGCTATTTGTTTGTCTCTAAGCTTGTAGTTTTTAATTGTTTCGAACTCGATCTTTTTTCTATTTTCTGTTGCTCTCGTTTGGAGTTCTATCCTATTTTTTATTTTGGCTTCCAATAAATAGTGGTCGCTGTTTATTTCAGGTCCACTTCTAACTCTTACGTCTTGGAGTGCCCTTCTATTATTGCGTTCTATCAGTATATAGTCGATTATTGATTTTTCCGTTTCCCTTGGTCCTTGTCTTGTATATTTATGGATATTTTTATGCTCGTAGTGTGTGTTTGTTACTATTAGGTTATTTAATTCACAAAATTCTGTTAATCTTCTTCCATTGTTATTTCTCACCTCCTCGCCATATTTTCCAATTACATCAGATGTCGACATATCCTTGGTTCCTACTCTACCATTAAAATCTCCAATGATAAAAATTTTTCCTTTACTGTTTTCTACGGCTATGTTCAGGTCTTCCCAAAATTTGTCCTTTATTTCCTTTTTATCATTTTCATCTGGGCCATACACCGTGATTATGGTTAGGTTTTCTTCCCATTCATCCTTCATCTCTACTATAAGTATTCTTTCTGTCCAACTTTCCCATGTTTGTATGTGCTTTATTCTGTCTTTTTGTATTACACATCCCACTCCTGCTGCTGCTCTTTTTTTCATTGGGTACACCGCTGTATATGAGAATATGTCCACCTTCTAAATACATTTCTCCATTGCCTTTCTTTTTGGTTTCTGTTATTCCTAGTACGTATTTCTATTCTGTTTCTATCAAACTCATAGCTTAATTCTGCCTCTTTTCCATTTAGTCCTCTCACATTCCACGTTGCTAGTCTCCGAATTTATTAATATATATATATATATATATATATATATATATATATATATATATATATATATGTCTTCATATCAAGGCGAGATCCGTTTGTATCATAAGCTATACAAGATGAGATCCGTTTTGCAAGGCGAGATCCGATTTTGGATCTCACCTTGTATTCACGTGTATATAGTGACATCTCGATGTAACAATGGTTAGGGTACAAGGAAATCGATTTTTGTCTGGACCTCATTTTGCACCCCTTTTGGTGAATTTTATATTGCAGTGGTTCCACTAAATCCGCTGTAGAGGGCAGCGCGCGCGATCCGTTGTGTATATGGTAAATATATATTTTGCAGACAATCCGAGATCCGGTAAATTTGGAAACATCGCAAATGAATTTCACGGTCAGCTCTCTCACTCGGCTTATGTCTAGCTTGAATAAGAATGTTTACATTATTTAAGGGCTCTGTCCAGAAAGGCGATTGTCAAATATCGCGAGAACTAGACGGCATATCGAAAAAACTTTGGAATGCTTTTTGAATGGTTTTTCAAAATCTATATACTTATGCAATAGCAGGGTTCTTATTCTGCCTGCGAAAGCGGTGGGTGTAGCAACTTTGAATTTTCAACTGAAACACTTTATTTTTAATTAAATAGTTGAAATTTAGAATTAAAAATACACAACTTTTGTTTGAATCGATAATAGCTTCTTTAATCCAGTCAAAAGAGCTTCAAAATCGTCGTTTTGATGACATTTTTAGGGTTTAGGGGTACCTCAGGTAGTTAGCTTAAAACGTAAGAAATAAATTTGAATAGTTAATGTTTATTGATAAACAAAGCTCCAATTCTATTTTACTTCAACTCATTTTAAGGCTATTTCAATAAACTAATCGGTTCTTTTTTCAGTTTTTTGGTAAAACATTGTAACTTATAGACGAAAATTCTTAAAATCGGCTATTTTTCATTTAAATTGTCAATAAATAGTTAAATTGAGAAAAGATTGGTCAGATTTACATAAATTTTGTTATTCCGTCCATAGAGAAACTAAAACAATTGTTACGTAGTTACACTGAGTGTCATAAAAACCGTGTATTTTTACTCATTTCTTTGAGCTATTTCACGTAATATCGAGATATTAGTTGTATTTTTTACATAAGTTATATTAACGTTAAACTGACTTAATTTATAGTTTTATAAGCAACAATTAAGTATAGCGAAATTTATAAAACCTTGTTTAAATTGTTTTACATGCTCTATAATGCGGTTATCTTAAATTTTGTTTTGAATGTTTTTCTTCTTACTGGTAGACAAAAAATGGCAAAATGTGCATTTTTGACATCAAATTGTTGATAACCAACATAGTTACTACTCAAAATATTAAAAAAACTAACCGTCGGTATAACAGGTTGCCTGGAAACCAGATGCAGAACAGTACCATAAATGTTTTAGACTTTTTAGCACTTTCTTTAAGTGAAATTTAAAATCATTTACCACCCATGTACACTCATTACGGAATCTGTTACAAGAATTTCAGCGATTTCAGCCATTTTTTCAAAATTTATTTGGATTTTCTCTAGTAATCCTTCCAAAAGACAAGACATAAATGGTGAATACCTTTTACACCAACTTCAAGGAGGGTAATTTATACAGGTACATACCTGGAATTATTATATGGACAGTTCACTCTTGTTAGAGTATAGTTCGCTCAAATATGAGCTCTTTTAATCCATTTCACGCGATAAATTAGTCCGCTTTTCCTTTAGGTCTTAGTTCATAGGTTGTGATGTTTTTTTCTCGCTCAAATATGAGCTCTTTTAATCCATTTCACGCGGTAAATTAGTCCGCTTTTCCTTTAGGTCTTAGTTCATAGGTTGTGATGTTTTTTTGCCCTCTTTACTATCTTCTTCCACTCTCTCCGGTCCTGAATCTTTTCTCTCCAGTTTGCAATTTCCATCTTTGATATATCGTCTAGCAGTTGTTCTTCCCATCTAATTTTTGGTCTTCCTCTTGGTCTATTTTTTACTGGTTTCCAGTTCATTATCTTCCTGATCAGTTCTTTTACCCCTCTTCTTTGTGTGTGCCCAAACCATCTGAGGCTTTGTGCTTTAATGAATTTTACTATATCTTCTCCTTTATTTATATTTATTATTTCATGGTTCATCAGCTTTCAATATTCCCCTGTTTCTGTCTTTACTGGGCCATGTATCCTTATAATTTTTCTCTCAATTATTTTTAACTTTTCTTCGTCTTTTTTCGTAAGGCACATTACTTCTGCTCCATAGGCTATCACTGATCTGATTGCTGCTGTGTATATTTTTGATTTTGTTTTTTTTGCTCAGGTTTTGTCCTTGAGTAGTTGGTTATATTTCCAATATACTCTATTACCTGCTTTAATTCTGTCGTTTATCTCTATACTCCTTCCGTTTTTGCCGTCCACCATCACCCCCAGGTATTTGAAGCAATCTACTCTCTGGAATGTATTTTCACCTATCTTTATTTCTGCTATTCTGTTTACATTGTCTCGTGTGCTTATAAGAAATTTTGTTTTATTCTGATTGATTATTAATCCTCTCGTCTTTGCTTCTCTTACCAGGGTTAAAAGTGCCTCTTCTAGTCTTTTTTTATCTCGTGCTACCAGTCCCAGTTCATCTGCATATCCTATGATCTGTGTTGAGCTTTGAATAATTGTCTTTTTCAGCCCTGTGTCCCTAATTACTCCTTCTAGAGCGATATTAAATAGTGTCGTTTGTCGTTGACAGACTGTCTCCTTGTCTTACTTTAAGTTCTATTTTGATGTCATTTGTATCGCCCTCATTTGTTTTAACTTTTGCTGTATTGCATCTATTGTTGATCTTCCTTTGATCTATTGTTCTAAAACCCTGTTGATATGGTCCTATAATTTTTTCTGTGTATTGATTTAGTTGGTTTCTTATAATTGTGGTCAATATCTTATACGTTGTATTTAGTAGCATAATTGGTCTGTAGTTGCAGCACTTAGTTGGATCTCCTTTCTTAAAGATTGGTGCGATGTGTCCGTTTTTCCATTCTATGGGCATGCTTTCGTCCTTCCAAATTGTAACCATTAACTTGTGCATTCGCTTCGTGAGCTCCTCTCCGCCGTTGATGATCAGTTCGTTGTTGATTTCATCTGGCCCTGGCGTTTTGTTTACTTTTAGTTGTTTTAATACCTCCATGAATTCCTAATAAGTAGGTGCGACTTCCTCTTCATCTCTGTTATCTCTTATATCCTCATCCTCTGAATATGCCTTATTGTCGTTTTTGTATAGGTCCGTGAAATGTTTTCCCAATCTTTTTTGTTTATTTTTGTGACAGATTTTTTGGTACTGTGTTGTTGTTGTATCTATTCGAACAATTTCTTGTTGTCTTTATTATTCGTTTCTAATTCTTGCATTTGTTCAGAGATCTATGTGTTCTTCTTTCTTCTATAGAGTTTCAATGCTTCTTGTTTTTCTTTTCTATATTGGTCCAGTTGTTCCTGTTCGGCACTTTGTAGCCATTTGTTTCTTGCGAGGTGCTTCAGTTGACTTTTTTGGTGATATTCCTCATCAAACCATTCTTTCGATTCTTTGTTTTTTTGGAATACTATTATTTGTTCTGCTGTCTCTATTATGCTGTTCTTTATGTTTTTCCATTCTCCTTCTATTTCTTTGTGCTCGTACTGACCCAATTTCTGTTCCAGTTGTTCTGTATATTGTTGCTTTGTTTCTTGCGTTTTCAGATTGGCTATATTCCATTTCCTCCTTTTTCCTTTCTTATGATTATTTGCTTTGATTATTTTCATCTTAAGTTTTGCTATCAACAATATGTGGTCAGTGCCTCCATTTGCCACTCTATATGACCTTACATCTTGTACTATTTGTGTCCACTTTTTCGAAATTAGAGTATGATTTATTTGGTTTCCATCCATTCTTCCTGGTATCATCCATGTTATTTTGTTTTCTTTTTTATGTTTATGCCCAGTACTAACTATATATGTATTTGTTGCTGCTGCTAGGTTGCAGATTTCTCCTCCATTATCATTCGTAGTTTCATGAATGGTTTCTTTGCCAGCTACATTACGATTATAGTCCTCCTTTCCGATCTTTGCATTGAAATCACCCAATATTATTAATATGTCATTCCTCGGAATATTTTCACAGGTTTCTTCCAGGATGTCTTAGAATTCTGTTTTATCTTCTTGGTTTGCTTCTTCGGTGGGTGCATAGCAATTGACTATCGAGATGTGGGCTTGTTTATTTTCTTATGTAAGATATCCTTTCATTAACTGCTTTGAATTGTATCAGTTTTTCCCTCATTTTTTTGTTCACCATAAATGCCGTACCATTCGTTCCCTGTTTGTTTTCTCCCGAATAATACATGCTAAAGTTTTTCTTCTCAATTTTTCCTTCTTTCTTCCATCGTATTTCCTGTACGGCTAGGATTTCTAGTTGGTATTTTTTCATTTCAAGAGCTATTTCTTGCATCTTACCTGATGCCAGCATGGTTCTAATATTCCAAGAGCCCATTCTAATGGGTTTTGTTCTTTTCTTCTTATTGAAATTCTTTCTTTATTTTGTGTGCGTTATTTTGTTTTCGTTAACCGTTTGCATTTCCGAGTCTTTTTTTGCCATGTCAATATCATATTTCAGCCGCTGTTCTTCGTTTATTAGTTTTTTGAATTTTCTATCAGCTGTTCTCTCTCTTCGTCCCATATCTAGATTTTGCCATTCACTATTAATTTCTTGTAGCCGATTTTCGTTTGCTTACCTTTGCTTCTTTCGTCCTTTGCTATTTTAGTTATTTCCTTTTGTATTTCTTTTTCTTTCGATGTCCAATCGTTGTTTATGGTAGGGGAGCAAAGTATGCTGAATGTGCAGTCACTCGAGCGCTTTGGGGACCTATTGGGTTGTGATTATTAGGTCCTAAAACCAAAAAAAGTTAAGTAAAATTTTCCATTTTAGCGGGCGCTTGCCATTTTTTAATTTAATTTTCCATTTCCATTAATCGTTTTTTTTAATATAGCGCCATCTATCCATAATTCGAAAAAATAGTTCGAATAAAAGTTGCTTATTTTTATGCAGAGAATTCAAATCTGCAATAAAAAATGGGGGCTCCCATTTAAGATTTTAAAGTAACCCCCCACCCCACCTCCGTAGGGGTCGCGTTTGGTACCATTCGATATATTTTTCAAAAATATTAAATAAGTGTATTCTGCAGTTTTTCGATCTGATGTTTATTTTGCTAAATATCGCGGGATTTGTATTTAAAATTTAAAATTTACCCCCCACCCCTCTCTGCGAGGGGTCGTGTTTGGTATCTATCGATAGATTTTTGAAAAATATTGAACGTGTAGTTTTTAGTTTTTCGATCTGACGTTTATTTCGCGAAATATTCGCCTTTTTCTTGTGAAACTTTGTGACTCACCAATTCCCTTACGCCCTGCTCAAATCGTCAGATTTTTTAAATATATACTGTTTTGCATGTACTTAACTTACCTTATCTTAATCTGACAATTTCGAGTATTTTTAAGGATTGATTTTTTTTTTCGGGCCCCCCTAAACGAACTCCCCTGTGTTAAGAGCCAATATATGGCAGAGGTACATCTGCAGGGTACCACGTTTCTCCCCATATGATAATCTGACGCGCTCGAGTAACTGCAAAAATCCCCGCTTGGGCTCCCCTAATATTATATAGATACGATATTTATGCTGTTTTAGTTTACGTTTCTTGTTTAGGATTTCCATTTTATCCGTGAGGGCTTCTATTTCTATTGCGCATACTGTTTCTCCTATTTTTTTTGCACTTCTTAGTTTTATTTGTATTTGCAACTCTTGGGCTCTGAAATTTTCCATTTCTTCTTTTAATTTCTTATAATCATTTGTTTCTACTTTCAACCCAGTTACGATCAAGCTTTTCTTTTTGCTAAATTTCTCCAGTTGCTCCATTCATTCATATAGCTGTTTTACTTATTTTTTTAGTTTTTGTTTCTCTGCTTTTACACCCATTAACTCTTTATTGGTTTGTTGTTATTCTTTCCTTATTTGTTTTATTTCCTGAAGCATTTCATCGTTTTTATTCATTAGCTCTTTCATTATTGTAATCATAACATTTTCCATGTCTTCCTTGTTTTCGTTGCCTGCTTTGCTTGGTGACCGTTTTTTAATTTTACTTCTATTAAAACAATCATCCAAGTTTTCTCTTTTGCGTTTCGTTTCATCATCGGTTTCACTTCCTGTGACATTTTTTCCATTTTCTAGGAGTGCAGCGCTAAATACCTGGAATACCGATATTAGATTATCAACAATACTTAAAAAATGAAAGTTACCAATTCACCGGTAGTTAATGCGTTATTTAAAAATTACCTGCGCACCAGAGTTGCCAGTTGGTCTGTAATTAGGATGGGGATTAAAATAGATACGAATTCACCGGGACCCGGAAATATGCACACCCTGATATTCTAGTTACGTAAGCTCGTCCGATTGGCGTATGACGTTAACAACAGAGTAAAGCATAGTCCCGTCTATGCGTTCGTAATACGAACGCGAATGAAATTTGAGAATAATACAAATGAATGAATTATGACTAAAAGAAACTAAGTGATTTTTATAGTTTAGAGGAAAATTATTAAACTATTTACTTTTATTTAAATTGATTTTCAGTTATTTGTAAAGTTCCCAGTTTCTTGATTATATTGGTATCCGGAAAATAAAAATATTCATATAATCGATATCTACTAAAATTATTATATTTCGTTAGTTGGCAAAAATTGATTAGTGGCCTACATATTAGTAAATATAATTTTTACCAAGGGGAAGAAAAGCCCCAAAATAAAACCATAAATTTAATGGATTGATAAAAAAACAAAATTTTTTACTTTTTAAATAATGTATTTCATCAGATTTAAGTAAGAGGCTTGGAAAAGACAAAAATAAGTTTTACAGTTTTCATGCCATGCACTTTATTTAAATTTTGTGCATGTGAAATAGACGTACATACAGCAACTATGTAGCAGTTTTCATAATTTTTCTTTTACGCAATGTCAGGTTGTTAAGAGACTTGTTTAATTCTTTAATTCGGAAGTAAAAAATAACTTGTTCGCTTTGTTAGAACAGTCTACAGTTACACTTTTGGACATAAGGTTTTCTAAATAATTTTTAGTTACCAAAATGGAATCACCATTCATGTGGAAGGAAAAATTGTCCCCAGTTACTTAATATATGACAAGAGAGTGTCTGATGGTTTACATAAACCACACTTACTCAAATGATCAACCCACGTGTACGTTGAAACATCTTCGGATTGAATACTGGAGTCCTTCAATTTATGGCAGATATAACCAGCCAAATTCTCCAAACCATCATACTCGAGGTCACTAATGTTTTTTCATTCTGACTCTCATTGAAAACTTGAAAATCCACAACTGTTTCGTTGTTAGAATCCAGCCTTTGGATCAATTGTCCAGAAATTGGTAAATCTGGGATGTCGTCTGTTTAAACGTTCGAAAATTCGTTCCGTTGTCTCTCCTACCCGTATATAACTTTTATAAAATAAAATAAAGCTTTTTGTTAACACTTTAAAAAAATTTTAATGGGTTTTCCCCGAAAAGAGCTTAATTTTTTGGTACTATGTATCACGTTAAAATATTTGATTTGGAATTTGAAGGATAAGATCGTCTTTTTTATGAGCTACAAATTTACTTTTACTGGTTCTATAGACTAAGAATATACCATTTTTTCGTTTTTTTTATATGCTACATTTTTTCCAAGAATATTTTTTCGATATAATACTTACTTTTTGAGTATTTGTGTTTTTTTTTGTTGAAAAGTAAATATTTTTAGTCGCAAGTGACTCTAGTACCTACTACTAAATTAACCTAGTACCTAAGTTAAAAAAACTCTATAGAACAAAAGTTGCTTAAACTTAGTCAGATCTGTTTCCGGACTTATTTTAAACGTATATTTTTTCACCCTCCAAGTAAAAGCAATCAACGGCACAAATTCAACTTTGAAGTGGGGGATGGGTAGAATCTAAATCCAAATTTTCATGCAATTAGGAGTTGACCCTGAAAATTATGTGTGTTTCTTTTTATCTTTTAAATAATTTTACTTAAAATCATTTTTTAACTATCAAATAATAATTACATATTGAGTTATTTTATTTTTTAAACTTTAATAATATTTATAAAAAATTTTACTTTCTTGTAATGTATCTTTAAAACAAGCAATCATTTAAATAATTATTTTGTAACAATTTGTATTATTTAAGAATATAATAATTACATTTTGGTTTCGTAGTAAGTGTTTTTTTAAGAATATTAATGTATAGTTTTAAAATATTGTATTGTAAATAATTATCATTATTAAATGGTTATTATTTGTCAAGTATTCTTTTTCTTTTTTCACACCCTTATGTATGTAATAAAACTAAGGGACTTTCTGAAAGGTCAATCGTAGACTTTAAAGACACAAAAGAAGCGATACTTAAAAGTTACGCCCATTATATATCTTTATATCGTGGGAAATATACAATACAACACGAGCTCCAACCGCTCGACTAATACTCTTTAGAGCTGGCATCAGTGTGTGATCTCGCGTTGAACGGTAAATATCTAAAATTTCGTATATAAGTCCTCCCCTTTACTTTTCAGCGACGGATCTCGTTTCGCTGTAAATTTATCAGAAAAATTTAAGTACAAATATCTTTTCCCCTCTAAGTGTGCCATGATTAATATGTTAATTATAAAGATACTTATGAACAATATACTCCAATAATTAATTTCCTATTGGTGGATCTCGGGTTGTCCTCGATTTAGTCGGATCTCGCCTTGATATGAAGACGTATATATATATATATATATATATATATATATATATATATATATATATATATATATATATATATATATATATATATATATATATATATATAGTGACTGTACACCCCGATATGGGGCTAAGTCGCGTAAGCTTTCTAGATCCTATTTCTTAGGAGGATCAGTCCCTTTTGCTTATGTTATCTTCTTAACGATTTCTCTCCATTTTTTCCTATCTCTAGTTTTTCCCCGCCATTCTCTGACTCCTGCGTTTTTTAAGTCTTCTTCAACTTCTTGCAACCACTTTGATCTTGGTCTTCCTCTTTTCTTTCTTCCTCCTGGATTCCATTCTATCATAGCATATGTCACTGCTTGATCTCCTGCCCGCCAGATGTGACCTAACCATCTAACTCTGCATTGCTTTATTTTGGTCACGATATCTTCTTTTAGTACTTTCTTAATCTCTGCATTTGTTCGGCTTCGATATTCATTTTGCTCTGTTCTGATTGGTCCCAGTATGGTTCTCATGATCTTTCTCTCCACTATTCTTAAGTTTTCTTCATCTTTTTTAGTCATCGTCATTGTTTCTGCTGCGTATAATAATATTGGTCTAATTATGGTGTTATACATTCTCATCTTGGTTTTAATAGACAGTATTTTGCTTTTAAGTAGTGTTTTATTTGCAAAATAAGCTTTATTCGCTGCCAATATTTTTTCTTTTATTTCTGGTATTCTTTCACCCGTTTTGCTTATTGTCACTCCTAGGTATTTGAAATGTTCTACATCTTCAAACTCTGAATTTCCTATTTTGGTTTTTCCTTTTATTGCTGGTTTCCCTAGTCTTAATATTTTCGTCTTTTCTTCATTTAATGTGAGTCCCATTGTCTCCCCTTTCTCTTTTATTTCTTCTAGCATTTCTTTCATTATGTTTCTATTTTTTGCAATAATAACAATGTCGTCTGCATATGCGATTATTTGTCCACCTCTTGTTCTTAGGTTTCCTTTGTTTATATTTCGTAGTACATATTCTAAAGCTAGATTAAACAGTGTCGTGGATAAGGCATCCCCTTGTTTCACTCCTTTATTTATAATGAATTCATCTGTCTCGCCTCTTTGCGTCTTTATGCTAATTTTGGTAGTTCTCATTGTCATATTTATTAATTTTCTGAGTTTATGTGGGATTTTTAATTTTTCCAGGGCAATCATTAGTTGTTTTCTCTTAATCGAATCAAATGCCTGTTTGAAATCGATGAATAGCATTTCTAATTGCAGTTTGTATTCATTTGCTTTTTCCATTATTTGTTTTATTGTGTGTATAGCATCTATTGTTGATCTTCCTTCTGTGAATCCACATTGGTACTGTCCCACTCTCTTCTTCGTGATCTTTGACAATCTTTTTCTTATTATCGAAGTCAATATTTTATATGTTGTGCTTAGTAGTGTTATTCCTCTATAATTTTCACAAATTTGTTGGTCTCCCTTTTTATGTATTGTTATTACCTGCCCTATCTCCCAGTCCTCTGGCATCTTCTCTTCCTTCCATATATTTTTCAATAGTGATAGTATTTTTTCCTTCAGTTCCTTTCCTCCATATTTTATAAGTTCCATGTTAATTTCGTCTTTTCCTGGAGCTTTTCCATTTTTGCTCTTCTGTATTACTTCCTCGAGTTCATCTATTGTTGGCTCTTTTGAGACTGCAATGTGTATTTCGTCTGCATCTTCGTCCACTGTTTCCTCTTCGTGCATTTCTTCTCCAGTGTATTCCTCCGTCAAGAGTTCTCTGTAGTGATCTGCCCATACCTGCCTATATTCAGTGTCTTCTACAATGACTATTCCCTCTTTATTTTTTATTCCGTTTGTTTTACCTTTGTATTTTTTGGTTTGTTCTTTAATATTTTTATAGAAATGTTTCGTGTTTCTATTTGTTCTTTCCTGTTCTATTTCTTGCATCTTTTCATCTGTCCATCTTCTTTTATTTTGTCTTATAATTTTCTTAGCGTCCTTTCTTAATTTTTCATAACTTTCTCTGTCTTCCTCTTTATCCGTTCTCAGCCATTTAATTCTTGCTTGCACCTTTTGTGCTGTTAGTTCTTTACATTCGTTGTTATACCATTCGTTTTTTGTTTTCTTCTGGTGTTTGCCTACCTGCTTTTTTGCAGCTTCTTCTATTGACTTTTTGATCATGTCCCATTCTGATTTGATGTCCTCTGCTTTATATTTCTCTCTTATTTGCACTGTTACTTCTTCTTCATATTTTTTTCTAATATCTGCATTCTGCAATTTATTGACATTCCATTTTTTCTGTTGATTTTTCTGTTTAGTTTGGATTTTAACTTTTTGTCTTATGGTGGCTGCGACCATATAGTGGTCTGAATCCGCACACGCACCTCTGAAAGTTCTCACGTCCTTCATTGAAGATTGTTTTCTTTTGTTTATTAGTATGTGATCAATTTGGCTATACGTTTTCTGATCAGGTGACCTCCATGTTACTTTATGCATTTTAGGGTGTTCAAATTTTGTTGAGCTTATTATCATGTTTGTTCTTGTTGCTAGGTTACATAGTCTTAGACCATTATCATTAGTGTTTTTGTGTACGGTGTGTTTTCCTGCAATTTGCTGTAAAAAATCTTCTTTTCCAATCTGGGCATTGAGGTCTCCTAGTATAATTATAACATCTTCTTTGGGTATTTTTTCCATCTCTTCTTCTATCTTATCATAAAAATTGTCTTTATCGTCTGTGTTGCTTGTTTCTGTAGGTGCGTATAGGTTTAATAGTGATATATTGAATGGTTTATTATTTATTATTACATACGCAATTCTTTCACATATCGGTTTAAAGTTTATGACTTTTTCTCTTAGCTGTCCTAGAATCATGAATCCCACTCCTTTTTGTCCTTGCTTCTTTCCTCCTGAGTATAATAGTGTAAAGTCTTGTTTATCAATCTGTCCTTGTCCCTCCCACCGTATCTCTTGCAGTGCTGCAATATCTGTTTTATACTTTGCTAGTTCTTTGCTTATTTCTAGCATTTTTCCTGGTGCCAACATCGTTCTTATATTCCATGTGCTTATTTTCAGTTCTTTATGTTTTTTATTTTTTTGTTTTCGTCTTGTATTTTTGTTTCCTTGTCTGCTCTTATTTATTTCTTTTTTGTGATACATCAATTTATCTGCACTCATTTCCTTTTTATTTGCCTCGTCCGTCGCCAAATAAGTATTGTCTTGTATTCTCTCATCAGTTGCTAGTTTTTTGAAACGTTTTGAAAAACCTCATCCAACTGATTCTTGTTCTTATTCCATTTCCTCTCCCGTCCATCTATTATCAATTTGTTGTGCTTAATTTGGACGCGTTTTCCTTTCTTTATTTCATCATTTGCTATTTTGACTATTTCTTTTTGTATTTGTAATTCCTCTTTCGTTAAATCATTGTTTATATATATTCTTTCTTCTTTTACTTCTTTAAGTTTTCTTTTATTTTCCATTACTTTTATTTTTTCCTCTTTGTTTGGCAATCTGACTAAACATGTTTTGTTTCCTAATTTCACAGCTTCTTCTATCTTTATATTAATATCTAGTTCTTTTTTCATAAAGTTCTCCATTGTTTCTTTTAGTAATCTTCTATCTCCCGTATCTATTGTCATTCCCTGTACTATAACATTATTTTCTTTTCTTGCTCTATCGAGTCTTTCAAGGCGCACTTTTACATCTTCCAGTTCCTTTTTCATGTGTTCATTTTCTCTTCGCACTTCACCATTCTCTTGTCTTAATTCTTCTAATTCAATTCGGAGTTCCCTCATTTCTTCTCTGTATTGCCTTTGCTCCTCTTTAATTTCTTTTACGTGAATTTTCAGATCTTGTGTCTCTTTCGTTAAGTTTGCCATCATATTTAATATTTGGTCTAGTTTGTCTTCCTCTGTGTTCCTTTTATCTGGGGTTCTTGATACTTTTTTGCTTTTCGAAAAAGACTGCTCTTCATTTTCTCTATATCTTTTCCGATTATCGTCGGATGTGTAATCGTCGGGGTTCATTTTCTTACCGAAATTGCTCGCGATAAAATCACCCTCCCCACCTATCGCGCCAGAGGAAGATGATTTTCTCAAGCAATATGTTTCTCTTTCGAATGTGTTACCCCTAAATTGAATTAAATTAAATTAAATTATTTTACGTTATTTTGGAGCAGTTCGATTCAACAGTTCCCACCTTTAACTTTCAAAATTCCAGTTTCTGGAGCTTGTAATCAACGTTCTAATGATCTACTTTTTTGGCTTGATGTTGAATTAAATTGTATTTGTTGTTTTAAGTTTATGTATTGTATTTAATATTATTGTACTTACAGTCTGTTTCAAAAGTTTATTTCTATAACTTCACTTAACACTAATCGTCTTTGACACACTGTAACTAAAATCACTTTAGAAACTATTTCTTATTCGCCAAAAAATTGAATTTTTAGAGAGCCTGATTTTTCACGTGTTCGAGTTTCCTCCATACTCTTCTTATTAAATATAACATAATAAATTATTGCAAAAATAACTGTGTATAGTACGTTTACTCGCGGTTTTTGCTCTAGATTAAAAAAAAAACGCTTGGATTGACATGAACTTTGGCATACACATAGCTAACACCCCTTCTCGGGGGTGCAAACCTATGTTGCGACCCCCTATGTTGTGACTAGACTATTATGAACCTCAAAGTTTAAAAAGGTAAACTGATAAAATTCCATTTTCAGTATTTTTTAAACAACATAGGGCAGGCAGATAATGGTTTGTAATTTTTTTCTGGAAAAGACATTCATGCATACTTTAAATGGAAAAAGTTTGAGCTTTGAGACTTAAGTAAATTTTTCCAATAAAATCTCAAAAAAGTAATTTTTTGAAAAATTTCAAAGTTTGAACCCTTCTATCTCTAATGGGCAAAGAAGTAAAAATTTTAAATGTGGCTGAATGTTAGTTCCTAACAAGTAGAATAAGCGGTAAAAATTTGGAGTTATAGAATTCAGGCATATAAGAGTTGCATGCCTGAGAAAATGGCCTAAATTTACCTAAGTCTCAAAGCTCAAATTTTTTTCATTTAAAGTATGTATGACCATTCTTTTAGAGTATACTTGTCTAAAAAGTTTGGTTTTTGATTTATTGTTCTAATAGGACAAACCTAAGTGAAAATATTGGCTAAAGAACGAAGCCATGTTTTCCGTGAAAATGCTGAAGCAAAACTGGCCGCTATCCGCAAAATATTTTTTTTTTAGATAAAATGAATGTAATTTTTTACTCTCTATTGAAGTTTAATAAGTTGAAAAATAAAAAATATTAAAAGTAGTCAACCTTTTGGACCACTTGGGTTGGATTGACCCATGTTGCCATTCTTCACTTAAAGTTATTTTAAGATATATGTATGTATTTTAACACTTTATTCCTTTCATTTTAATTGAATTATTGTATTTCAATTATTTTACGATATGCTTATTAAATATTATATACCTAAACATAATTACGCAATATATGTCATTGTCATATTACAGTCATATTCAATGTTCATTTCTATTTTTATTAAATATCACATGGTTACATTTTATTTGCACTTCTAAATAAAATTTGTTTATTTGTTAATAAATAAAAGTTGCGTTAAAAAATGGAAGATTTAAAAATACAAAAACATCGGGCATATTTTGGTCATCATCGTCAGATCTCCTAATCTACATTTCTGAGGTTCTACTAGACAACTCTTCCAAGACCGTTACAAAACGCCTAATTGTATCCAGTGTCTCACAGATCTTTGTTCCATTAGGTTTACTAAGTCCTTGTGTCATCATAGCAAAAGTCTTCCAGCATATATTCACACAGTGTGGGTAAATCTTCATGATGAGCTCGATCATAGTAATACCTTTACAATTCCTAGACATGTAAGATGTAACAACCCTCTTGTTACTGAATTCCACACCTTTTGTGATGCCAGTGAGAAGGCTTATGGTGCCTGCACATACATTTGCACAATTGATATTACAATACAATTGATATACAATAGTCTTGGGTTGGATAAACTTGTCAATCTCCTTCACTAAAAACATTTGTTGCAAACAGGATATCTGAAATTCAGAGCAAAACCTCATGTGAAAATTGGTACCATGTCAATTCATCTTCGAACCCTGCAGATGTATTATTATCACGAGGTGCCACTCCAACTTCATTAATTGCATCTTCTTTATGGTGACATGGTTCAGACTGGCTTTCTCTTCCCTTAGTGAAATGGCCCATTGCTTCCATTTTCAAAGAAACGGAACTTCCTGAAATAAAAACCTCCCCAGTGCTACGAACTACAATGAGAGAATCTGCAATAATAGATATTGAACCATTCTCAAATTTTTCAAGACTTCACCGCTCCATGGCATTTTGTTAACATTTTATTCATAACCTCAAACCAGGTAACGATAAGTTCCATGTTCCATTGAGCAGTGAAGAACTTTCACTGCTCAATTTTTATAAATAAAAATAAGCACAACAGCAATGGTTTATTGGTGCCATATTTTTCTGTTGATTGTGAAAATTTTTAAAAATTGTTGATTTTGCAAATTTTCTTTATATCGAATACAGGGTGAGTCAAAACGCAAGTACATTCTTTTCACAGGAATTTTAAATGGAATTTTACTATACGTTAATTTTTATACAATTTTATGAAACTTAGCTTAATCTTCAATAGTTTTGTTTGATTGTGGGAGACACGTTATTTCTGTTTGGGGATGGCTCGTCGCTGTGAGTCGCATACCATGCAGCAAGTCGTATGCTGTTTGTTAGGTTCTCTATAGCTGTTTCTAGTTGCGAGTTCATTTTTTAAGGAAAGTTTTTGTGAGATCAGGCTGTCTAGTTTTTCTCTAAATTGAGACCAGTTAGTCTTGGTGTTATGCAAAGTTGGTAGATGTACTTTGTTTAAGATTTTTTCGAAGGTTGTTATTATAAACGGTGAGTGGTCTAATGATAAATCGAAGCATGATTCAGCTTTACATTTTTTGGTATCGAGGCCTTTTGTGATGCAGAAATCAACGGCATCAGGTATTTTGTTTAAGTCAGACGGCCAATAAGTTGGTTCGCCAGTAGAGATTTGTTGCAGGTTATTTTCTACCATTGCTTGAGCTAATTCTCTGTCTTTTGGCGTTGTTTGTCTAGGGCCCACATCGACTTGTGGAATGTAATTCAGACTAATAAAATTTTAATTTAAGAATTGTAAAGAGGTTACTTACTGGAGTAACTCTCTACTTGTCTGTATTTTTCCCCACAACAAAAATGTTTAATGCCCAATCGGCAGATTGCTGTACTGAATGGAGTTAATAAAAAAAAAATAGATAATAGTTAATAACAAAAGTTATATTAAAAATAGTTTTGTATGCTACATAGTATTAAAAATACAAACTATGTAATAAATAATATTTCATAATTGCAAAAATTGCACATCTTAAACACTAAACACCAGCACCTTTTCAAAAACAAGTTTATAATAAAAAGAGTAAAAACTAAAAAATTGCAAACGTACATTTTTAAAAACTTTTTCTAATACATATTACGTATACGTATAGGGGAGAGTTGGACAAAACGGGATACCATTCTTGTTTATTTTTATTACGGAAAAATGTTAAAGAAATTATCATATTATTGTTTTTTTATAGGTATAACATTTATTGAAGCACACAAAAAACATATTTTTAGCTATATCTAATGACTGGAAAATAGTAAAAAAATATTTATTAAAGTCCTGCACATCCCGTTTTAGCATACCACTGTTGGATAAAACGAGATAAGTTCACAAAATTTAATTTTTTTGCATAAAATTATCTAAAAAGTATATAAGACTGCAAAGCAAAATTTACCTTTGAAAAAACAATATCTTCAGTAGTCAGAAACTTAAAAATAGGCCTTTTTATGTTTGATTGCAAAATGGGAAATAAGACTTTTATTTAGGACTAGGTATGTACGTATATCAGAACATAAGTCACATAAAAATATGTAGTTCTTTTCTGCAGTATGAGAACACGCTTTATCGCTATTTAAAAAATTAAGAGGCCAACAAATAAATAGGTGGATAAAACGGCACATAAAAAACTGTATCCCATTTTATCCAACTTATAAGTGTCCCGTTTTGTCCAACTCAGACATTTTTCAAAACAAAAATGGCTCCTGCCTAAACGTGAAAGTAAAATTAGATAGACTACACATGACAATATTCGTTAATGAGTGCGTAATTTAATGTAATAGTCACCGGAATTATATGTTTAGATATGTAGGCAATATAATGTAGAAAGTACTTAAAAGTACAAAGTACCAAAAAAAATAGAGTCAAACAATTCTAAACACAACAACTTTTCTTTCATCAAATAATGGCATCGAGGTAAAACGAACTGAGAATGTTAAAATGACGACTGCGAACAAGTTTTCGTCGTTGTCCGATTGATAGCAGCACTAGTTGGGTCTCTAGGCTAGGTATCCCGTTTTATCCGACTATCCCGTTTTATCCAACTCTCCCCTACTAGTATACCTCGCATCATAAAAAACTGGTACAAATCTTACAACTGAAAATCGTGTTTTTCAAGTTGTGTAAGTGGATTTTGTCACAAGTGTCATTCTAATTTCTAGGGCAACATTGCCAGTTTAACGAAACAGCAGGGCTGTGCGAGAGACCGCAGGGTTTTATATACTAAAAATAAAACCATATCGGATCAGTCAGTCACATTTATTTAAATATGCATCCTAAAAAATTCTTCTATTGATTTTGTAATTTTCCATCATCTCAATTAAGTACCCATACACTGATTCGTGTTTTATTATAATTTATGAAAATATTTCAATTCAAAAATAATGATAAAATCTAGACATGCCTTTCAATTATTATGTTTAAGGGGCTATCCTAGTGTAAATGTACGAAATTCATATATTTTTTGGGAATTTCTAAAATAAAAAGTACTACACCAATTATTTTAAAAATTTGCATGAGCATTTACTATAAAAAGAAGTACATGTAACACAATTTTCATTAAAAAATATTGAAAATTAAATGATTTATGCGCCATCTACTGGCACCGTGAAAATAAAAACATAACTCCACTGCTGCAGTGATTGGGACTAATAGAGATCCGAAATATAAAATTTTAAAGTTATTATTGAAATATAAATTATTTCCTGTACCATCAACTAGGATTTTTGAAAAATATTAAAATTTGGAAAAATGACGAAGTGTTGAAATTTTTTTTAAATTTAGCTAAAACATTTTCAGTTTCAAAAACCGCCAAATTGACATTTTTTATCAGATCAAAAAACCCCTAGTTGATGGTATAGAAAATACCTTATGTTTCAATAATATCTTTGAAATTTTATGTTTCAGGGTCTCTATTATGTAGTCCCAAACACTGCAGCAGTGGAGCTATGTTTTTATTTTCACGGTGCCAGTAGATGGCGCATAAATCGTTTAATTTTTAATATTCTTTTATCAAAATTGTTTTACATATTTATACTTCTTTTTATAGTAAATGAGCGTGCAAAATTTCAAAACAATTGGTACAGTACTTTTTATTTTAGAAATTCCCAAAAAAGTATATAAATTTCGTACTTTTGCATTAGGATAGCCCCTTAATTTCAAATTGAGAGGTGTGATTGGTTTCTCGTAGTGAAAGTGTAGCACAAAACTGTATTTAGTTGTTTAAAGATCCTTCAAATATTTTGGGACATTAACTCAAGCCTCTCTCTGGTTATTAGATTTATTAGATACGGTTTTTTATTATTAATGATCAAAATAGTATCTACAGCGTGATTGATTAGTAGGGTAAAGCTCAATAGCTCCGCTATAGTAATAGATGCAATAAAAGTTAATAACAACAATTTTAGCCACCTTTGAGCTTCACATTACAAAATAAGTTAGAATGTTACAGGGTGTTCGATAACACAGTGGCAGACCAAACTTATGTTTTTTTAAATGGAACACCCTATATTTTATTTTAAATTCGAAATCTTGTTAACTTCTCCAACACAAAAATATAAAGGTTTGTTATGTTATACAGGGTATTTACAAAGTTATAACCAATTTTATGTGAAAATCGTAACAAGTTCAACTCCCTGTATAAATAAAAATAAGCAAAACAACAATGGTTTATTAATGCCATATTTTTTAACGTATTGTCAAAATTTTCAAGAATGGTCGATATTGCTAATTTTCTTTATATCAAATACAGGGTGAGTCAAAACGCAAGTACATTATTTTCTCAGTAATTTTAAATTTAACACCCTGTATTTTATATCACTATTGAAAAGTACCATTACGGTACTTTAATTTTTAGATAACATTCCCTATGTCTAAATTTATTAGTTTTCGAGATATTTTCATTTTTCAATGGACCAGTAGCGTGGCCACCCAAATCACCAGAATTTAATAAACTGGACTGATTTTTTGGGGTTACGTTAATAATGAAGTTTATAAAATACCTCCAACAACAAGGGATGAGATGAAAAATAGAATACAAAGTGTATTTCGATGTGTTAATTTACAAATGCTCCGTAGAGAGTAAGTAGCTCATTCTATGATCGTTTTTAGGCGTACATAAATGTGTTAGGAGATAATTTTGAACACCTTATGTAATTAAATATTAAAAATATTTTATTAAAAGTAGCTTCTAATTTTTTCAAACATGTTTTTTTGCAAAATGTATTACTGATAAATTATGTTTCGTTTTTTATTTGTTACATTGTTACATTTACATACAAAAGTAGTGTTTAATTGTCTTCACAAAATATTGTATTTTGTGTTTGTGTGTTTTTTGTAAAATTTATTACTAATTTTCTTTGTTTATTTGTTGCATTTACATAAAAAGATAGTTTTTAATTGTTTCAAAAATGTTGCATGTAGTGGTTGTGTTTTTGTTTGTAAAATGTATTACTAATAAATTATTTTTATTTCTTTATTTGCTACAGTGTTACATTGATTACCGAATTGATAATCGGTAATCTTCAATTGTCAAGTCAGTCATGGCTTACTTAAAATTTAGATAAATTTAAACACCTAAAATAATTTGCTCTGAAAAATGAAAATATCTCGAAAACTAATAAATTTGGGCATAGGGAATGTTATATAAAAATTAAAGTACGTTAATGTTACTTTTCAATAATGATATAAAATACAGGGTGTTCCATTTAACATTACTGAGAAAATAATGTACTTGCGTTTTGACTCACCCTGTATTTGATATACTTAAAGAAAATTAGCAATATCAATAATTCTTAAAAATTTTGACAATAAATAAAAAAATATGGCATTAATAAACCAGTGCTGTTGTGCTTATTTTTATTTATACAGGGAGTTGAACTTGTTACGATTTTCATACAAAATTGGTTATAACTTTGTAAATACCCTGTATAACATATATATATATATATATATATATATATATATATATATATATATATATATACAGGCTATACACTCCGTGCGGAGTTGGAGCCACTCTTATTGAGCTCATTGACTCATTTATTGTGGTGAGTCACTCCACATTCTTTCTTCTCTCCAGTTTAGTCTAATCTAGGGTTCCTCTTAGCGTTCTCTGTTATTTTCCTCCATATATCCTGGTCCTGTATTTTCTTTCTCCATCTTGGCACCTTCAATCTATTTATGTCCTCTAATACCTGGTCTTCCCACCTACTTTTTGTTATTCCTTTCGCCCTTGTTATATTTGGGTTCCACATTGTAACTTTCCTTACATCTTTTTCTTCGACCATTCTTTTTAAGTGTCCATACCACCGTAGTCGCTAGGTTTTTATAGCTTTCACTATATCCTCGCCTCCCAGTATGTCTCTTATTTCTAAATTCAAGAGCCTTTCATAATCTCCGTGCACAGTTTTCTTTGGTCCATAAATTCTTCTTACCATTGTTCTACCCTGTATAACATTACAAACCTTTATATTTTTTGTGATGGAGAAGTTAAGAGGATTTCGAATATAAAATAAAATATAGGGTGTTCCATTTAAAAAAACATAAGTTAGGTCTGCCACGTAACATTCTAACTAATTTTGTAATGTGAAGCTCAAAGGTGGCTAAAATTTTTGTTATTAACTTTTATTGCTATCTGTTACTATAGCGGAGTTATTGGGCTTTACCTACTAATCAATCACCCTGTATTGAAAAACTTTATATATTTTTGAACGTTATTTTTTTTATTTAGACATTGGGAAAAAAGTACATACCAGTTTTATATGACGGGAAATGTATATATCGCCGCACTGTGGTTCCAAATGCCGAATAGGTGGTCATGAACCTTTTAAAGTGTATTATTCATAGTTTTAAATTATTTTCGTACTTAAGGGTTTTTGGCATCGCTGATTACGAATCTGACATTCTTTTTTTTAACCAAAATGGCGGAAAGAAATTGAAAATATTAATCAAAACGCAAATTTTTTTTTGTCAAATTTGGTAGTTTAAGGTCGCTGATTACAAATCTAACATTATTTTTTTGAAAAACAAAATGGCGGATCCAACAATATAACCGACAGAAATTCGAAAATTTTATTTTAAACGCAGATTTTTTGAAATTTTATATAAGGAACTTTTGAATTTGCTGATTACCAATACATTTTCTTTTTGAAGTACAATATCTAGAACCTATTACTTAGGTACAAGCGCCCTTACATACGCAACAATCGGCAGAATCATGTAATATGCATTATTTCACACTTTGTATCCAAAGTATACAAGCAATGCAAAGGCAGCGAAACCAGTGTGATTCTGTATCTTCTGATACAGAATATGATACAGAGTTATGAATAAGAATAGATCCGGTAGGTAAACTACACTATGTCGACATGTTGTTTTGAATAAGTTCCTGTAATCCACTTATTTTATTAGTTAGATTATACAAACTGGATTATTAAGATTATACAAATCCATTTATTTTATTTGTTGGATTATACAAATTGGTTATACAGGGTGTTTGGTAAAGAATGGGCCATTGCTTAACCATAGATTCCTGAGGTTAAAATAGGTCGATTTAAGCTAACTTACCTTAGTACAAAAGTTGATAATAACCGAAATACAGGGTGTCAAAGTTAAACTTTTATTTATTTTTGAATATTTCCTGACAGGCATCTGACAACAACAAGAAATTTAGTAAGTGGTGCTGGTATTGTACAATCTACTAAATTATGTTAAACAAACGTTTCTGGCTACTACCAGAGGCGTGCGACGGGGGAACGTGAATGGTTGACCCTTTCCAAATTCTACGCCACTGGCGGAATTGCTATTTTAGTGCAATTTTTGATTCTCCAATACTTTCTATGTAAAAAACATACTCTTGATTCGTAACGATTAATCCATTAGTTTTCGAGATATTTGAAGCTAAAAACGAAAGAGCATAATACATGAATCAAAATAACTGTGCTGTTTCATATTTAACTTCAAATATCTCGAAAACTAATGACTTTATCGTTACGAATGAGAGTATGTTATTTGCATAGAAAGTATTGGAGAATCTAAAAATTATGCTAAAATAGCAGTTTCATCAGTGGCGTAGAATTTGGGAAGGGTCAATTATTCACTTCCCCTGTCGTACGCCTCTGGTATTAACCACAAACGATTATATAACATAATTTAGTAGGGTGTATAGTACCTACACTTTCTGCCAAGTACCGTAAGGATATGTCAAATAGTTTTATAATACCGGACATACATAGTTCTTAAAGTTTTAAATAAAGAATAAATTATTTAAAAAAAAGAATACTTTAAAATAATTTGACATATTCGTGTGATACTTGGCAGAAAGTGTAAGCACTGTACACCCTACTAAATTATGTTAAATAATCGTTTGTGGTTAATACCAGAGGCGTACGACAGGGGAAAGTGAATAATTGACCCTTCCCAAATTCTACGCCACTGATGAAACTGCTATTTTAGCATAATTTTTGGATTCTCCAATACTTTCTATGCAAATAATATACTCTTCATTCGTAACGATAAAGTCATTAGTTTTCGAGATATTTGAAGTTAAAAATGAAAAGGCACACTTATTTTGATTCATGTATTATGCTCTTTCGTTTTTAGCTTCAAATATCTCGAAAACTAATGGCTTAATCGATACGAATGAAGAGTAAAATAGCAATTCCGCCAGTGGCGTAGAATTTGGAAAGGGTCAACCATTCATGTTCCCCCGTTGTACGCCTCTGGCAGTAGCCAGAAACGTTTGTTTAACATAATTTAGTAGATTGTACAATACCAGCACCACTTACCAAATTTCGTGTTGTTGTCCCATGCCTGTCAGGAAATATTCAAAAATAAATAAAATAAAACTTTGACACCCTGTATTTCGGTTATTATCAACTTTTGTACTAAGGTAAGTTAGCTTAAATCGATTTATTTTAACCTCAGGAATCTAAGGTTAAGCTATGGCCCATTCTTTACCAAACACCCTGTATATTATCATTAAAATACGGTCATATTACCTTTTAACCAATTATGGGATATATTAGATTTTTATTAACATCCTAAGTGCTCTAAAATTTGTTGCAAATACACGCTAAACACAGTTGCTTGAAATGGCATAGTGTAGTTTACCTCCTAGGTCCAGAACTGTAAACATGAAAATCCCTAGATAGTATAGGGACTCATGCCCACGTTTTCAGCATTTGGAACCGCTGTGCGTCGGCCCGGAACAAGAATGACGTAACTGCAAATTTTGTCAGTTCCTATTTATTGCGTAATTAACTTATAAAATACAGGTAGTGTCGCCAAATAAGGCCAGTGTCTTAATTAGGCCAATTGCAAATATTTTCTTAAATATAGATATTATATATTAGAGGTCGCCGTAAATGTCTTTCTCAGTCAAAATCTTCTACGCCATTCAGTCGGTAGTATCAAATAGCAGCGCCAAGTAGACTAGACACGTGTTTGTTACGGTGCGGAAGTTCCTTTATAAATTTTAGGTAAGTTATAAAATTACTAAAATGGTACTTAATGAATATAAGCCAATTATTTTTTCTTTGTAAAGCGATAGTAAATTAATACTTTTTAAGGAACTGGAACTGTTTTTTCTCTATATTGCTTTTTATTATTTTTTTTATCTTAAATAAAAAAAGTAGATAGTGTCCTAATAAAGCCAATTGTTCTAGATGTGTGTAAATGTGCGATATGTGTGCTTAATGTATTGACAAATTTTTGTTTTTAATATGAATAAAAGTTTCTTTCACTAAATTTTGTATTTGTTCTTTAATTCTTAGGTTTAAAATTTATTATCCACCTCAATTTGCGTAAAAAATGGAAATGGCCTTATTAAGCTACCAGTTCCTAATAAGGCCAAATATTCCAGATTTATTAAATGTTAAAATTTTTTTATTTCTTTATTTATTTAGTAAGTATTTTATCCTGAAATTCGATAGCTAAAATGTTAGGCAATACGTATACAAGAGTTTTCCCCCATATTGTTCCTGAATAAAATATTACAGATATTTAAACCTTAAGGTGGCCTTAATTGGCGACCTTACCTTATGTACAGATGATACTTAGTCCAGGACGCATCTGTTTTGAGATGGACGTTGAGAGGTGACTAAAATTTTTTTGCATAAATTGCTTGAAAATAACTCAAATAATAATATTTGAGTTATCCTCCCACTCAAAATGGTCCGGAACATTGTTTAAATAATCAAAACGTCAAAAAATGAAGGAAAAATTCGATTTTTTTCTTCGTTTTTTGATTATAACTTTAAAAGTATCCATTTGCGAGAAAAGTTATGCTGACATAAAAGTTGTGTAATTAAATTTCCTACAATATAGAATTGGTTAAAAATTTAAAAAATTGTCACCCTTGTTGCAAAATAGCAATAATTGCGAAAAAAACCATACAAAAACAAGTATTCGCATTTTACGTTTTTCAGCCATTTATGCTACACTTAGGACCTTCATATTTTACCCAAAAAAACTTTATAATATAGTAAAACAACACTGGAAATTTCATTAAGATTGGTTTAATAGATTTTGCAAAATAAATTTTGCAATCCATCTTTCGCAAAAAAAAATTCATTTTTTCAAAATGTTGCAGGACTGAAAATAAAGCAGGTAGCAAGTTGATTTTTTTTTACATATAGAACAATACTGTACCTTTCATTTGCAATTTGCAAAATTAAAATCGGTTACCTGCCACGGCGTCAGGAATTTTTTTAAATAAACATTAATTTTTGGTGCTACGCGCAGGACAGCGGTGTTCGATTCACAAAAGTTGATTTCCACCAAAATTTCTTCCAATCTTTATCTTATATATTATTTTCTTACTCTATATTTTGTTGTATTTTAATATTTGAATTCCACAAAAATCAAACGAATTTTATTGTTTGTGAAATATTGTTTAAACAATTGTATATGTTTAAAAATAATAAACTTTTATTCTCTAAGTTAAAATATATGAACAAAGAAAGTTTTTGCTAAAAAAGTGTTATTTCAAAGGATAGAGTATGTGTTTTTATTTTGCAATAAACAAATTTATTTATTTATATCGAAATGTAATAAAAATTAAAATGTATCAATTATTATCAAAGTTCATTGGAATGCCCAATCAGAGCAAACTATCCGCTGTGCTGCGCGTAGCACTAATAATTAATATTTATCAAAAAAAAATCTGACACCGTGGTAGTTAATCGATTTTAATTTTACAAATTGCAAATGAAAGGTACAGTACACTTCTATACGCAAAAAAATTTCAACTTGCTATCTGCTTTATTTTCAGTCCTGTAACATTTTGAAAAAATGAATTTTTTTTGCGAAAGCTGGATTGCAAAATCTATTGAAACGATGTTAATGAAATTTACAGTATTGTGTTACTGTATCATAAAGTTTTTCTGCATGAAATATGAAGGTCTGAAGTGTAGCATAAATGGTTGAAAAACGTAAAATGCGAATACTTGTTTTTTAATGGTTTTTTCGCAATTATTGCTGTTTTGCAACAAGGGTGACTTTTTTTTAATTTTCAACTAATTCCATGTCGTAGGAAATTTAATTACGCAACTTTTATGCGAGTACAACTTTTCTCGGAAATGAATATTTTTAAAGTTATCAAAAAACGAAGAAAAAGTCGAATTTTTCCTTCATTTTTTGACATTTTGATTATTTAAACAATGTTCCGGACCTTTTTAAGAGGAAGGATAACTCAAATATTATTATTTGAGTTATTTTCAAGCAATTTTTGCAAAAAAATTTGAATCATCTCTCAACGTCCAAATGTACTAATATTTTTACAGATGCGCCCTGGTCTAACTGAAGATAATGAAATTCGAACCAATAGGGATGAAAATAAAAGCCATCATTGTAAGGATAAACGCCATACCGCTCATGGCCGATTACTTCTCATTTAATCCCTATTTTAAATATTCAAAAATCGTTTTTTTGTTCTCCAGAGAAATTTGGCTTTTTGCAGTTATAGTATTTTTTACTACAAAGGCAATATTACGTAGGTCAAAATTTTTGACGTATGAGCACTGTCAAAACATTAGAATGTGACTTTTCATCATGGCCACGTTTATGTCATTACTTGTCAGAGATATTTTTCTTTGTTTTTGTTTACTATAAAAATAATATGTATAATTATTTATTCTAATTAATGATGTCAATTCGTTTTCATTACTTGCCGAATTATATTAATTAGCAACAATATTATAGTGTAGGTATAATCATGATACTATAAATAAAGAGATAGTATTTTCCCCTAGCTCAAATACGTCCGAGTTTGCGCATTGATTACGTAACTGTAGACCGGAAGTTGAATTTGAATTCTTGTTAAAGTTAAATGGTATTTGTATGCATTATGTGATGAAATTATTCAATTAGCAAAATAACATTAAACTTCAATGTATTCGAAAAGATTTTAGTGTCGAGATTCCAGTCAAAATAAATGTCAAAGATAAAATATAAAATACAACCGCGAACAATTCAAAGTAATCGGACATTACGAATGATTACGAACCATTACGAACTTGCCGGTCTCCAGTTATGTCACGACTTCCGGATGTGCAATATATTATCTTGTTATTTTATAGTATCATGGGTATAATAATTAAAATAGATTGTTTCACAGCTCAAAGCATAATTTACCGCGAACAGCAACACTGAACTGTCATTTGCGTTTGAATGTATGAGTAGTGTACAAAAAATGTCTAAAATATTTAACTAAAATTATTATTTTTTTGGAATATTGAACTTAAATAATTGTTTTAGAAAATTTATATTATTGATAATAAATGTTTTTGGTTATTTAATTAATATAATTCTAAAATTCTCAATGTAATCGCGATTACGTTTTTCTTATTAAAATACCTTGTGGACGCTTATACAACATCGGGCAGTTCCGTGTTGGTGTCGTATTTTAGCTGTGCTACACAAATTTCAATTCTAGAGTTGATGTTATGGAATATCATTATTTTCGTTAACATTAACAAGTATTTTGGCATATGATTAATATATTTCGGCAATTAATGAAATCCGATTGACATCATTAATTAGAATAAAGAATTAGATATATTATTTTTATAGTAAACAAAAACAAAGAAAAATATCTGACAAGTAATGACATTAACGTGGCCATGATGAAAAGTCACATTCTAATGTTTTGACAGTGATTTTACGTCAGAAATTTTGACCTACGTAATCTTGCTTTTGTAGTAAAAATACTATACGTCATTCGTGTTCCGGACTGGCGATATTATGTATTAGAAAAAGTTTTTAAAAATTTACGTTTGCATTTTTTGATTATACATTATATATGCATTATATATATCTTAGAATCAGTATGTATCCCAAATTGCTAGAGTCTTCCTCTTCATCGGTAGATGATGGTGATGGTGTAAGGCAAGGGTCGAGACAACTCATACCCGAGGAGCTGTTGGAGTCATTGGAGAGACTTAAAGCTTAAAACAAAACATTAATTAAAAAAACCGGTTATAATCTTAAATAACTACATAAAATATATTTAATAAAATAAGTATGTCAAAAACTTCAAAATTATAATCTCTCTCTCTCTAGTTCTTGTGGAGTATTGGGCGCTTATATTCTTTTGTTTTTATTCTCTGGATAAACTGTGCACTAGTTCCCTCCATTCTTAGGCCAGGGTAAAAAGACAAAAATCTGTTCGTGACACTTCAGCAGCCAGGGTACTGAAACGTTTTTTCGACAAGTAATACCTATAGGAACAAATTGTAACTATTTCCTGCGTAGGATCTGGCGGCCATTTTTATTTATAAACAATTAACTGTCAAAAAATGGCATTTTTCCCTTTTTTTTTTCAAATCAATGGAAAACAATGAAACTTATGATTTCTTTAGTACAAATATCTTTGAGATTATGGAAAAAGCTTTAAAATGACATATTACAAAGTTTGATATACTCATTTATTGTTAATATAATTGAGAAAAAAGGTCGGAATTGCAAAAAAAATTCTTTTCGCAATGAATGCTGTAAAAATTAGTGTACAGGTTTGAAATTTTTGTCAAATGAGGGTTCTTTAGTGCTTAATATGTGATAAAAATTTCAAAGCGATTCATTCAATTGTTTAAATGTTATTCGAATTGTTTATCTCAGAGAGCATTTTTTTTGCAATAACATAAGTCAGAAAAAATGATGTTAGAACCATTCCACAGGTGTCAAATGGAAGAGCATGAGCTATATTTTCAACTTGGTTTAGAGAAAGCGAATAAAAAATGCATTTATTAGTAATAAATAATTATGCAAAAGTATGTAAATCTCCCCTTATAAACTTTTTGAATAACTTTTTCCAAAAAAATTAACTTTTTTTACCCTGTTTTAAGTGCACAACTACCAAGTAATGTTATTTATATCATAATTGATTAAAAATTGTAATAAATATATATATAATTTCTAATATAACAAAATAAAAACTTTATAAGGACAGATTTACGATACTTTTGCATAATTATTTATTACTAATAAATGCATTTTTATTCGCTTTTTTTAAACCAAGTTGAAAACATAGCTCATGCTCTTTCATTTGACACCTGTGGAATGGTTCTAACGTCATTTTTTTCTGACTTATGTTATTGCAAAAAAAATGCTCTCTGGGATAAACAATTTGAATAAAATTTAAACAATTGAATGAATCGCTTTGAAAGTTTTATCACATATTAAGCACCAAAGAACCCCTATATGACAAAAATTTCAAAGCTGTACACTAATTTTTATAATAGATATTGCGAAATTAATTTTTTTTGCAATTCCGGCCTTCTTTCTCAATTATAATAACAATAAATGAGTATATCAAACGTTGTAATACGTCATTTTAAAGCTTTTTCCATAATCTCGAAGATATTTGTACTAAAAAAAGCATAAGTTTCACTGTTTTCCATTGATTTGAAAAAAAAAGGGAAAAATGCCATTTTTTGACATTTAATTGTTTATAAATAAAAATGGCCGCCAGATCCTACGCAGGAAATAGTTACAATTTGCTCTTATAGGTATAACTTGTCGAAAAAACGCTTCATTACCCTGGCTGCTCGAGTGTCATGGAAAAAACCTTATTATCCTGGACTATCTCTTCAATTTTTAGCTCTCTTTTTAACTTCGCCCCATCTTGGCCCAATTTTTCGTGTTCTCTCGTCGTTGTTCTTTTGCAGCTGTTGTCTGGTCTTCCTCTCTGTCTTTTCCCCTCTGGTTGGTATTCAAGTGCTTGTCTTACCAAAGTGTCCAATCCATCTCCATTTTTTTTCCTTAACTTGACTGTAGTACATATGTTAGTTTGCTTTGCTCTTTCCCATAGTTTTGTGTTTCCACGTTTCTGCTCCGTTGAGTAGTATACTTTTAGGCCCGGTACTTTATGTCTCGATTAACAGCCGGTTAGTTAACCGGCTGTTTATCTTAACCGGCTGTTTATCGGGACTTCTTTAGGGTCTCTTGCGTTGTAATAAATGCTATTACAAGTATTATTATAATTATAAAAGGGTATAATAATAATTATAATTGCATTTATTACAACGCAAGAGACCCTAAAGACGTCCCTATTAAACCCCGGTTAACTAACCGGCTGTTAATCGAGACAATAAGGTACCGGGCCTTAATGTAACTATTAAATATTTTACTTTTTGTTTTTTCCGATATTTCGTTTGTTTGCCAAATTCTATTTAAAGCGTTGAATGCGTGTTGAGCCTTTATTATTCTCGTCTGTATATGTATATCCTTTTTACAACCCCCGCTCCTTTCCATAATTGATCCCAGATATGTTATACCTCTTCTAGTTTATCATTATTTTATTATTTGTATGGTTATTATTTTTTTTAAAGTTTGGTTTTCTGTGTTTATTCGGAGTCCGATCGTGTCGGAATACTGTGCCAATTTGTTCATTTTTAATTGCATATGATTTCGGTGTTCAGTTAACAGGCAGATGTCTGTTCGATCGTCAATTACTTTTCTCATTACCCAATCTATCATAATATGGAATAGGGTAGGGGATAGTACACAACCCTGTTTGACTCCACTTTCTATGGATATTTCTTCTGTTACTTCACCTGAATGTTCCCGTTTGGCTTTGTATCCTTCGTAGAAGAGTTTAATAAAGTTTATGATTTTTAGTGATATCCCATATAATCTTAAGATTTTCCACATCTGTACCCTATTTGCAAGGTCAAAGACCTTTTCGAAGTCGAAAAAGTTTACATATATATCAGCACTTTGGATGTGGCGCTTAGTAGTGTTATTGCACGCCAATAATTATTGCATTTGCTCAGGTCTCCTTTTTTGGGTATTTTTATAATCAATCACTCCTTTGGTAATTCTTCGTCCGTCCATATTTTGTTCAAAAGTGTATGTAGCTTTTCTACTGATTCTGTTTACTTCTCGTATATTTCGTTGTGCTTTTCCTGTTAAGCTTCGTATGATTGTATATTGTGTTCGTAAGTAGTTTTCTTCTGCTGCTTTTTCTGATATATTCAGCATCTCATTTATATAGTTTCTTTTATCTTTTCTGGCTTGTTTTTTTACTTCTGCGTTTTTTGCCTTTGTATTTCCTTTTAAGTGCCCTCTCTTCTTCCGATCCTTCTTTTTATAGAGTTTCTTGCTTGATTTTTTTCTTTCTTCTATCAGTATCTCTAGTTATCCATTTTTTATTTTGTCTTCTTTTTAATCCGATTGTTGCTTTTGCTGCATTTATCATCACTTCTTTAAAATACTTTCATGTTTCTTCGACTGACTCCAGTTTGTTGTGATACTGTTCAGTTAATTGCCAGTTTCTCACTGAATTTATTTCTTATACATTATTGTTTAAGGGCATCAACATTGTATTTGTTCCTTCTGCTGTTTTTTTAGTTTTTATCTCTGGCTAATTCCATTTTTAAACAGGACCATCATTATAACAAGAACCAGGGCCACAACTGCGGAAATCCTAACCGATCTTAGTAGCAGCAGCAGAAAAAATGGGGTTACATATAAATCAGAATAAAACCAAATTCATGGCGACTAACACAAACACAAGAGCTGGAAATGTTGACGCAAATCTAATCATCAATGACCAAAACTTCGAAGCGCTCAAAGAGTTATAACACATCTGAGGAAATAAAAAGGCGAATAATAATTGCAAACAGGTGTTATCATGGTTGATCGAAGTACTTATCTAACAAACGTCTGTCTCAAAAAACTTGTATAAGGCTGTATAGAACATTGATAGTCCCCGTTCTCACATATGGATCAGAGGCATGGACGCTAACTAAACCAGATGAATCCGCTCTATCTGAAAAGTGTTACGCAAGATATTCGGAGCAGTCTGTGAGAACAGAATATGGAGGCGTAGATGTAACTTTGAACTGCAGAATATCTACAAGCATATGTTTGGTGGAAAAGATATTATCACTGTAATTAAGCGAAACCGCCTGCAATGGGCAGGACATGTAGCCCGGGCCCCTGAATCGAACATGATAAAAAATATTCTAACAGCTCAACCCGTGGGAATGAGAAGACGGGGTAGACCAAAGTTGAGGTGGATGGACGGGGTAATACAAGATGCCGAGAAGATTGGAGTCGGCAACTGAAAAATGCAAGCAAGGGACAGAACAGAATGGCGTAGAAAGCTTGAGAAGACTGAGGCCTTCTAAGGGCTGTAGCACCAAGATGATGATGATGAATTTCATTTTAGTCTCGCTTTGACTAGTATGTGGTCTGAGCCCACATCATCACCTCTTAAGCTCCTGACATCTTGCAACCAGCTTCTCCATTTATATTCAATTATTATAAAATTATAATAATTAATATAAATTTGAGAAATGTTATAATCTTCGGATCATCATAATCATACATCTCCAAGTGGAGCAAAGGGCACCTTGCGGTGTTTCAAGTAGCATGAGGTATGATAGTGAGGATGCTAATGCTAGTCCCACGCATCATCTGTTGACTCCCATCCAATTTTGTTTACTAGTTTTTCTGTAATGTCCTTGTCTCATTGTTCTTTTCCACTTATAAGATGGTCTTCCCTTTCTTCTTTTGTGTTGATCATTGTAATGTAGAGCTTATCTAGCAATTTTTGTTGCTGGTTTTCGTAAGGTGTGTCCTGTTTACTTCCATTTCCGTTTTTTTATTGTATGTTCTATCCTTTCTTCATTTGTTAGTCTCATAGGCGTAACCAGGGGGGGGGTTTTGGGGGTTGTAACCCCCCATTGGGATATACTTTGAGCTCTATACGCTTAACACCATAGCCCTCACAGACCTTCCAGTAGTTGTAACCCCCCCTTTTAGGTAGTTGTAACCCCCCCCCTTAGGATCATCCTGGTTACGCCTATGGTTAGTCTCCAGAATTCGTCATTAGTGATTTTGTTTGGCCAAAATATTCTCAGTACGTAGGCACCTGTTAATGAAGGATTGTATTTTCTGAAAAAATTGTTTATGGTGTTCATGTTTCTGCTCCATATAACAGGACAGACTTTACATTAGTTTCAAATAATCGTAGCTTTGTTCTTCTGCTGATGTTTGTCGAGGCCCATATCTTACGTAAAGAGTTGAAAGCATTTTGTGCCAAGCTTATTCTTTGGGTTATGTCCTTTTCTGTGCCTCCCGTTTAATTTACCAGACTGTCCAAATAACAGAAATCTTTTACTTCTTCTATTTGTTTCCCTTCTATATTATTTCCGTTCGTTTTCCCATCTGATATTTTCGTTTTTTTTTTTGGGATTTATTTTTAAGCCGGTTATTTTTGCTATATTGTTCAATCTGGTAATTTTGTTTTGTATGTGTTGTCTGTTTGATTTTATGAGGCATATATATCGTCTGACATTTTATGAGCAGTTTGTTTCATTATCCAATCTATAACTATTATAAACAACGTTGGTGACAAGACACACCCCTATCTTATTCCTTTTTTGAAGCTTATTTGTTGGGATAGTTCCCCTTAATGGTCAACTCTAGCAAAACCTTTGTCATAGAAAAGCCTTATTACTCTTATATATTTGTCTAGTATTCCATAGAGTTCTAATATCCTCCATATGACTCATGGTTGAACTTAATATGGACAATACATAGAAAAACCTTCTACTTTTGTCGTTTGTGACTAATATGTCCTTTGTGACTTTCTATACATTCCTTTCCATTTTGTTAGTAGTATGGGCTTTGTAAGAGACATAATGAAGGGAGAAGGCTGGAGAATGGCTGGGACACATAGAGAGAAGGAAAAACGACCTACTGATTAAGAAGATCACCAGATGGAAACCAGAATCTGAAAGACCAAGGGGAATACCCGGAGAGAGACGGGAGGTATGAGAGATATCAAAATCCTGGAAGTGAGAAACTGGAGGGAACTATGCACATATCCAAATGAGTGGAAGATAATTGTAACGAAAGCCAAGTCATACAACAAACAAGTGGAATGCGGAGCGATTCACCCTGAAAAGCCCTGATGATGATGATGGGCTTTATATGGCAGGCAATTTCATTGTGAAAACATTATTACACCTTAAATACTCTTCTCTTCTACTTTCTTTTTTCAGATTATTGGTCCACTTCTTCATTTTCTTTTATTTTACAATGCTCTTTAATTCAAACTAAAGATATATGTTGAGTTTGCAATTCTTTGTAATTTAGTAGGTTCATATTGCTTATATGATTTTTAATCTTCCTTAAATATGTATTACCTACTTATTTGGTCAGTTACCTTTTTTTTTTAATTTTTATATAAGCTTCTATGAATAGTTAAACATCACTCAAATTCAAATTTTTTGTCATAGTAGAGGATCCGATATAAAGTCGAATTAAAAAAAAATTCGACCCGGGCAGATTTTATTTCAGATTTTTTGGATCTTTTTGGATCTAAACAAAAAAGGTCTTTTATAATTTTTCTCTAAGTTGATCGTTTTCGAGTTAAAAACAATTTAAAACTGAATAAAAAGAATGAAATATGACAATTTTCAAGGCTCAAAAACACAAGTAAAAATATCATTTTTGTAATCATCGAGTACATAAATTCAAGTTCAAACATTTTTCTATCAGGTCTCGATAAGAATTTTAGCCATGTTTAATTTTAAAACATATTTTTTAATTGTTAATGAGGAAGGTTTCTTATGGGGAGACGGGCATTAACAACTAAAAAACAATGTCAGAATGAAATAAGTCCAAAAGGCTTATTAAGAATTAGTCCAGGGCGCATCTGTTTTGAGATGGACGTATCCTCCCACTCAAAATGATCCGGAACATTGTTTAAATAATCAAAATGCCAAAATATGAAGGAAAAATTCGATTTTTTTACTGGTTTTTTGATTATAACTTTAAAACTATTCATTTCTGAGAAAAGTTGTACTGACATAAAAGTTGCATAATTAAATTTCCTACAATATAGAATTGGTTAAAAATTTAAAAAATAGTCACCCCTGTTGCAAAATAGCAATAATTGCGAAAAAAGCCATACAAAAACAAGTATTCGCATTTTACGATTTTCAACCATTGATGCTACACTTAGGACCTTCATATTTTACCCAGAAAAACTATATATGATATAGTAAAATAACACCGTAAATTTCATAAGATCGGTTTAATAGATTTTCCAAAATAAATTTTGCAATCCAGCTTTCGCAAAAAAATTCATTTTTTTTAAATGTTGCAGGACTGAAAATAAAGCAGATAGCAAGTTGAATTTTTTTTGCTTATACCTTTCATTTTCAATTTGCAAAATTAAAATCGATTAATTACCACGGCGTCAGGAAATTTTTTAAATAAACATCAATTTTTGGTGCTACGCGCAGGACAGCGGTGTTCATTTCACACAAGTTGATTTCCACCAAAATTTCTTTCAATCTATATCTAATATATTATTTTCTTACTCTATATTTGTTGTATTTTAATATTTAAATTCCACAAAAATCGAAACTAATTTTATTATTGTTTGTGAAATATTGTTTAAACAATTGCATATGTTTAAAAATAATAAACTTTTATTCTCTAAGTTAAAATATATGAACAAAGAAAGTTTTTGCTAAAAAAAGTGTTATTTCAAAGGATAGAGTATGTGTTTTTATTTTGCAATAAACAAATTTATTTATTTATATCGAAATGTAATAAAAATTAAAACGTATCAATTATTATCAGAGGTCTTTGGAATGCCCAATCAGAGCAAACTATCCGCTGTCCTGCGCGTAGCACCAATAATTAATGTTTATTTAAAAAAATTCCTGACGCCGTGGTAGTTAATCGATTTTAATTTTGCAGATTGCAAATGAAAAGTACAGCACACTTCTATAAGCAAAAAAATTTTCAACTTGCTATCTGCTTTATTTTGAGTCCTGTAACATTTTGAAAAAATGAATTTCTTTTGCGAAAGCTGGATTGCAAAATATATTGAACCGATCTTAATGAAATTTGCAGTATTGTTTTACTGCATCATAGAGTTTTTCTGGGTGAAATATGAAGGTCCTAAGTGTAGCATAAATGGTTGAAAAACGTAAAATGCGAATACTTGTTTTTGTATATTTTTTTCGCAATTATTACTACTTTGCAACAAGGGTGACTATTTTTTAAATTTTTAACCAATTCTATATTGTACAAAATTTAATTACGCAACTTTTATGTCAGTACAACTTTTCTTGGAAATGAATACTTTTAGAGTTATAATCAAAAAACGAAGAAAAAAATCGAATTTTTCCTTCATTTTTTGACATTTTGATTATTTAAACAATGTTCCGGACCTTTTTGAGAGGGAGGATAACTCAAATATTATTATTTGAGTTATTTTCAAGCAATTTCTGCAAACAATTTGAGTCACCTCTCAACGTCCAAATGTACTAATATTTTTACAGATGCGTCCTGGTCTAAATTGATAGATTAAGGTTTGAACTTGAATTTAGGTACTTCGTAATTTCAAAAATGATATTTTATACTTATGTTTTTGAGCCTTGAAAATCGTGATCTTTCGTTGTTTTTTCAGTTTTAAATTGTTTATATTATAACTAGAAAACGATCAACTTCAGAGAAAAATTACAAAAAGACTTTTTTTGTTTAGAATGACCTAGAAAATCTGAAATAATATCTGCCCGGGTCGAATTTTTTTTAATTCATAAAAAAACTAATTTTTTAATTATCAATTAATTATAGTTAGAACAAGATTTTTGTAATTGTAAATATGCTAAATTACATATCCAATAATTTTTATCCATTAAACAGATCGGTGCAAATCGACCTTATATCGTATCTTAAAAATCTAGAATGAATATCAACAAAAATTTTGAAACCAACACGGGCATGAATATATTATTTGTATCCATACGCCATACCCAGAAGTCAACATCATAAAAGGAAATAAAGTCCAGAAGACTCCAATGGGCAGGACACCTCAGAAGACATTCTGACCAAAGAACAGTAAGACTGGTGTGGGAGGAAGTTCCAACTTGAAGAAGACCATGCGGACTCCCTCGACTCCGCTGGCGAGATAATATAGCAGGAGACCTGAAAGCTATGGGCGTGGAGAATTGGATAGAGATTGCTCAAGGTAGAGAAGAGTGGAGGCATGTTGTCGAGTCGGCTAAAACCCACAAAGGGTTGTAACGCCACGGAGTAAGTATGTAAGTACGTGCTGTTTCACCCTTACACATAAGGTTTGTTCCAACAAGCGGCCAAACCAGTCAGAAACTATCAGCAAATAGTCGACCAGCGCGAGTAGAGGGGATTGTACTGACGACTTTATTAATGTTCTCTCACTGACCAACTGTTTGCTGACGATTTCTGATTAGTTTGTCTGTTGGTTGGAACAATCCTATAGTAAAGCTGCGACACTGGTCTTCCCCTACCCCCACTTAGTTCCATGTTAGTTTCTCCATACAATGTGCTAGAAAGACATCATCAAACCAGTTCAAGAGATCTTGTCGTCAGTAAGTGCGGAAAGTACGCTCAGTCTATGATAATTATGGCTTAAATTAAACTATGTAATAGGAGTTCACTTGTCACATTACGTTTCCATTTTATTCCTAAATTGACACAGTTGGATGCTAAATAAACAACGATAAAAGGCAGAAAATAAGAAATAATGTTTGCATTGTTAAGGTATCATGTCTGCACTGATTTACCACAACCACAACTGTAATACAGATAACTTACCTGCCATTTGTGCCTCCAATTCTGCTAGTGCATTCGCAGAATCTTCATTCACAGGCGAAGAAGTGTATATTCTTCCAGATCTAAGAACAATAAATTAATGAAACAAGTATCCTATTTATGTATAAATATATGTTATAGAGGGTGTCCCGAAAAGATTGGTCATTAATTATACCACAGATTCTAGGGTCAAAAATAGGTTGATTGAACTTCACTTACCTATATACAATAGGGCACACAAAAAAAGTTCAGCCCTTTGAAGTTACAAATTGAAAATCGATTTGTTTTTCATACGGTATGTTCCTGTAAGTTGTATCCATATGGAAAACTTTTTTATTATTAATTTTACGAAAAAAAGTTATTCTTTATAAAAAGTTCTGCATGGTCCAAAACCCAAGATTCAACCATCAGATATCAAATTTTATGAATGTTATACGAGGTATGTCAAAAAGTTTGAATTTCACTCAAGAGTAAAGTACATAGCTTTATTTTTCACAATATTAAAAATTGCTATTATGAAAAGTTGTTTGGAATTAAAAACTCTATTCTAATATGCAATTACATCCTTCTAATTGAAAAAGTTTTTTTTGAAAAATTATGGATAACTAACATTATTTTACTGTATTTCAATTCTGATAACTCTTTTATTATTAATTTTACGAAAAAAAAGTGATTCCTAACAAAAAGTTCTGGATGATCTAAAACCTAAAATACAACCATCTTATATCAATTTTATACGAGATATGTCAAAAAAGATAAATTTAGATCAAAAGTAAAATACCTTTATTTATAGTTCAGAATATTTCAATTAGAAGGATGTAATTACATACTGAAACATAGTTTTTAATTCTAAATAAATTTTCATAATAACAATTTTCGATATTGTGAAAAATAAACGTATTTTACTCTTGAGCAAAATTCATATTTTTTGACATACCTCGTATAAAATTGATAAAATTTGACATAAGATTGTATTTTAGGTTTTAGACCATGCAGAACTTTTTATTAAGAATCACTTTTTTTCGTAAAATTAATAATAAAAGAATAAATATCTGAATTGAAATATGTAACTGAAAATAATGTTAGTTATCCATAATTTTTCAATTAGAAGGATGTAATTGCCGTATAGTTTTTAATTCCAAAGAACTTTTCATATTAACAGCAATTTTCAATATTGTGAAAAATAAAGCTACTTTACTCTTGAGTGAAATTCAAACTTTTTGACATATCATGTAATATTTAAAAAATTTGATATTTGATGGTTAAATCTTAGGTTTTGGACCACGCAGAGCCTTTTATAAAGAATCACTTTTCTTCGTAAAATTAATGATAAACAAGTTTTCCATATGGATACAACTCACAGGGACATACTGTATATAGAAAACTCTTGAGATTTTTTATTGAAAATTGACATGTGGCATTCTTATGGCAGAAACATCTTAAAGAAAATTAAAGTGAAATTTTTGCACCCCATAAAAATTTTATGGGGGTTTTGTTCCTTTAAACCCCCCAAACTTTTGTGTATGTTCCAATTAAATTATTATTGTGGCACCATTAGTTAAACACACTGTTTTTAAAACTTTTTTGCCTCTTAGTACTTTTTCGATAAGCCAGTGTTTATCGACATATTTTGAATATTTGTCGAATCCACCACATATTTGTATATGGTTAAGCACGATTATAGAGACCTCTTACGGCCGGTTTCATAAAGTTAACTTGTGGTTAAGAGATAACCAGAGGTTCCCATAATCTGAAATCTGAACATTTATTTATCATTTACATTTTTAGGTATCTTTTGAAATAGAAGCCATATCTCGATAAAAGGTGACTTGTCAAAAAAAGACTAAGAGGCAAAAAAGTTTTAAAAACACTGTGTTTAACTAATGGTACCACAATAATGAATTAATTGGAACGTACACAAAAGTTTGGGAGGGTTTAAGGGAACAAGCTACCCCCATAAATTTTTTATGGGGTGAACAAACTTCACTATAATTTTGTTTCAAGGATGTTCCTGCCATATGAGTGATACATGTCCATTTTCAATACAAAATCTCTAATAGTTTTCGATATATTGAAAAAAATCGGTTTTCATTTTGTAACTTCAAAGGGCTGTAACTTTTTTTATGATCACATTTGTACTAAGGTAAGTTGGGTTCAATTGAACTATTTTTGACCCCAGAATGTGTGGTATAATTTATGACCCAATCTTTTCGGGACACACTGTATAGACCGGGGCATTTAGCACTAAAAACACATGAATAAATCGATTTTTAAATACAGCACCTAGAGACTTGCAGTTTTTTGCATTATGTTCAGGATAATGTCAGAAAAAAAGTCTACTGTTCAAAAATGGGTGGAAATGCATCATTGCACTTTAAAGTGCATGAAATGCATCCAAAAGTGCATAAACATGTCAAAAAAGTATACTAAGGGCAAAATTTTGTTATTCGGGGGGTTTTTGGGGTCACTGAACACGAATACGCCATCAGAACGGACCTCCAGATCACCTGGTGCCCAAGGTCACTGCAAGGGACGTCATCTTCTGGAGTTTCGAGGGTTTTCGGCATTAAATTGATGCAAACGGATTACTCATGTTTTGATATGTTTATGCACTTTTGGTTGCATTTCATGCACTTTAAAGTGCAATTATGCATTTCCACCCATTTTTGGATATTAGACTTTTTCCTGACGTCATTATGAACATAATGCAAAAACTGGTCAAATGCAAAAAAAATCTATAAGTGCTGTATTTGAAAATCGATTTATTTTGTGCTAAATGCACTCGTCTAATACAGTGGACGCGAAAAGTATGAAAACAAAGATGTCTGTGTATGATATTATAGTAACAATCATGCCTATTCTGTAACTCATTTCGATGATAGAAGTAAGGAAAATCGAATAGAAGTAGCCAAGTCGAATAGAAATAGGCAAAATCGGTATTCCATAACTCCCTCGGAATCTCTACAATCGGAGTAGTGAATAGAAATGACTTCGACACCATTTACCCTGTCGAAATTAGATTTCGATAATCGGAATTGTGCTTGACGCAAGCGCATTGTATTTTGTTTTGACGTTTATATTTTATATCTACTAAAAATAGTTTATTACTACTTATTTACAATTATTTACAGTATTTTTACCTTTTGTATCTGCTTAATTTTTTAGTCTGTGGTGTTATTTACTTAGGAAATTGTATATATTTAATTTAGTCATGTTGTACGAGTATGCATTGAACCTAACCCCATTTTCTCTGGCCTGGCATCTGAATGCTGAATGTTTGCCAGTCAGAGTTCACAGTGTTGCCATACTTTTTTTGTATATTGTTTGTACACCTCTCGGACAAAGGTCGTACCCCACCTATTACTATAAATCTATAGAATATCAAATAATGTCATTATGTACATTTGGCGGTTTCACAAGTTCATCCCAACATTTGGCGTAATCCTCATGGCATAACCCAGAACAGCTAATATCACGTATCGGATAATTGGGGTAAACCTAACTTTTCCTAGGCATCACCTGATCAAAATTCTTCCACGGTTATAGCAAAAGCATCATTAGATCCAGAAAGTGAAGAAATAAGAATTTGTGCGAAAGGGCACCAAGACAAGGCGATCAACCATTACTTCACCTTCACTAAAAAAAACTGGGAACCGGAAGGCAAAGAACGCTATAAATAACTGGGATAATAATAATAATCTAAAAAATATGAGAAGAATTTAAATAATTTAATTAAAAATGTTATTCCAAATCGGTATCACGAAGAATATATCAAAATGAGATCAGACACTTCGGAGCCAGATGAACTTGCTGAAACTGATGAGGAAGACTAATTTTTGTATACAGAGTGGGCCAAGCCAAAGAAAACACTCCACCTCGATATTTGGCAGTATTTATTAGATTTTAAGGAAATTACGAAAGAGGTCGATTTTTGATCTAAGTGTCAACCCCCCTCCCTTCCACTCCTCCACTCCTTATTTTTAAATAGTGAATAGGGATCGTGTGCTAGCTCATTTAAAAGGTTATTCAATTCTCTATTCAGTAATATAAACATTAACATAATTATGTATACAGGGTTTCCAAGAAAAAAATTTTAATTAAATTAATTGACACAAAAAGAAGAATGTATGTAATTTATTTAATTCAAAATACATTCTACTGCTGTCACAAAACAGAAAAAATGTTTTTAAAAAAATAAACAGTGCTTTTCGCTTAATTTCAATGTTCAAGCTACCACCCATCTGCCTCCTGGTAGGTTGAATATTGAATTTAAGCTAAAAACAATATTTATTTGTCAAATAAACATTTTTCTCTGTTTTCTGTCAGTAGTAGAATGTATTTTGAGTTAAATAAGTTGCATACATTCTTCTTTTTGTGTCAATTAATTTAATTCAAAATAATTTTTCTTGGACGCCCTGTGTAACTAATTATGTCAAAGTTAATATTACTGAATAGAGAATTGAATAACCTTTCAAATGAGTTAGCACACGAACGCTATTCCCTATTTAAAATAAGGGGTGGGGGAAATGGAAGGGGACATACAGATGTATGTTCCGTAAAAATGTGTCACCCTTAGATCAAAAATCGACCTATTTCTTCATTAAAATCTAATAAATAATGCCAAATATCGAGGTGGACTGTTTTCTTTGGTCCACTCTGTATTTTGTTTAATATTTAACCCTGGAAGATCACACCTATTTTTTTTAAATAACTGCACACATGGGTATCATATTATACCCAATGATTTTTTGTGAAGAAATAAAAAAAGGAAATATTTTATGATTTCCAGAGACTCTCTAATCACTATTGAATACATAAGAATAATTAAATCAATCATTTTATTTTCTCTCTTAATTGTAGTAACACAAAAGAAAAAAATATTAAAAATACCTAAAAATAATTAACAAATATTTCTAAAAAACCGGAAGCATAATTCAAAATATTTTAATTTATTTTAACAACAAAATGGTCTTTTTAACTAAAATATAACACCTTAGGATTATAGAACTCATATTCATTCTTAGCCAGGTATTTCAGTTTTACTCATCTTAGTGACTACATTCATAAGGCAGTGTGGCTCTATGCTTCATGCATTATGCTTTATAGCAAGCCGAGCATGCACTCTTTGCTTTTCCATCTTTGCATTTGCAGAAATAACACCTAGTTTGCTTTACTTAATTTGTGGGATGTTGTGTTGTTAGGTCATTAACTTGAACGCACACGTGATCGCAAACTTCACACATGGGTGCTACATACCCTAGCCTGTATTCAATAAATTTTCGTGATTGGAAATATTGCTCAAATACCGCAACTACACACCCGTCTTTGTCAGACTAGAGACTGAATTTACATAAAGCAGCATTACCATTGAAATGCAGCTGCGCAAGCTATATGCAGTTAAGTGTCGCGATGGGTATCTCACACCCAAGTGTGAGCTTCCAGGTTTAATAATTAATTGGTTAATATTAATACATGTACTTAATATAGCATTATTTAGGATTATACTATTATTTATTATTGTAAACCTATCAGATCATTTTACACAACAAATATCACATTACAGTAATTAGTAATACCAACCAACATAAAGGGGATTCTGCCATTTACAGCGTAACCCTCATTAATAGTCGTACCAAAATATTTAAATAAGCCAGCCAAAAGGCGTAACCCACAAAATATGATATAAAATTATTTTTTCTTGTATTTGTAAGTACACACCTAATAATATAAATTTTTGTGGTATTTATTTAATTCAGGAGATGAAGTGCTACATGTAAATAGTAAAAAAATATTGAAATTAGCTACATAGTACAAGTAATTCGGTTTTTTAAGCCTCCTGTAAAATTCATAAATTGAGGGTTACGCCCTTTGGCCTTACCAAACTTTACTTTGTCACATATATCTTTATGTACTTAATTATATAATTAACTTACTCAGAATGCATATGCTTCAAAGTTAAATGACCGGGGAAATCATCAGTTATTAAATTTGGGTCACGGCCTGGCATTGCAGCGCAAAGTGGACAGATCTAAAAAATAATATAAGTACAGTAACTGAACTGGAAAAGCGCTCCTAGCATGAAAACTGTGAAAGTAACTCATGCTAGAAGTCTTTTTCCTGAGTATAATATTTATTTATTACAAAATCAATGGGAAAATCCCAGCAGCTGGCTGTATATATACAGGGTGAGTTTTTAGTGCGGGATCGGTCGATAATTCCATTACGGTATAGAATATCGAAAAAATTTATTTAGAAAAAATGTAGGCAATGATAATCTCCACGCTTGGAAAATATGTCCGTTTCTACAGGGTGATCAATAACAGCGTGGTATATCAAATATATAATTTTTTAAATGGGACACCCTATATATTTTTTCATATTTATATTCTCCTCATAATTCTTGTTCATATAATATAGGGTTTTGCATTACTATACAGAGTATTTAACAAGTTATCACCATTTTTATTTCGAAATCCCTATGAGATTAACACCCTGTATATAAAGAAGTAATTCATAGACAATAATTTGTTTTATGTAGTAAGATAAAATATACTGTAGTTTTTAAATTAAGTCCAATTGAAATCATTGACGAATGTTTGTATACAGGGTGAACTACAAAACCAAATTACGATTTTCTCTATTTTTTTTAAATGAATCACCCTATATTTTATTTTTCAAAAATATTGTATTTATTATACTCTTTCATTTTTATATAGCATTCCCTATATCTAAACTTATTACTTTCGGAGATATTTTTAGTTTTCTTCAACTTTCGGGAATACATTCAATTTTTCTAGTAGAAATAAGTTGGTATTGAATGATAATTAAACAAAATTATTTTTATTCAATACATAACTAACACAAAATATAAACCATAGCAATATGCAATGAATCTATCAATAAATGTGATATTAAGGAATTATCATATTTCCCTAATATACAAGAATCATACAATTCCTACAAAAAAAATATAGGTATCTTGTGTATAATAAAATTACAAGATTATTTTTATTTAATAAACAACTCACACAAAGCATAAATCAAAACAATATACAACTAATTTAATAGTTTTTAGATTATTATATCAACAGCATTCTAAGCCAAGAAGTTTTTAGTAACGCATTCCTAATAGCAGATTGTGACCCGCAGTTATTAATAATATAATTTTCATATTAAATTTCATTAATATGCATCAAGAAATCCCTACTTTGTTAATACTCAAACTAGGTGATATATAAATGTTTAAGGTGATATTGTTAGAGATTATGTGATTGGTCCACATTTTTTGACGGTTGAGGTTTTTATACGACGATGCTCCAGTTCTTCCAAAATTGATTTTTTTTAAGTGGGGCTATATAAAAAACCTTGTATACCAGAAGCATCCAACAACGCTTGATGATATGAAAAGTAGAATAAAAGAAGCTTTTAATAATATTGACTTACAAAAATGTTAGAAATGTGTCTCGGTCATTTGAATATCGGTTACAAAATTGCATAGACGTTGAAAGTGGTCATTTTCAACATTTACTTTAGATTTATATCCTTGACATCACATTAATTGGTACATTCATTAAATTTTTGTTATGGTTTATTATTTTTTTGTTAGTTATTTATTGAATGAAAATAATTGTTATATTATTACATAATACTTGTTTGTTAAGTTATTTATATTTATAAGAATAATTGAATGTATTCCCGGCAAATGAAGAAAACTAAAAATATCTCAGAAACTAATAAGTTTAGGTATAGGAGATGCTACATAAAAATGAAAGAGTATCATAAATACAATATTTCAAAAAAATAAAATATAGGGTGTTCTATTAAAAAAAAAATGAGAAAATCGTAATTTTGTTTTGTAGTTTAAAAGTGCTTATAAAAATGAATGTTCTACTAAAAAATTCTTGGCTTAGAATGCTGTTGATATACCAATCTAAAAACTGTTACATCAGTTGTATATTGTTTTGATTTATGTTTCATGTAAGTTATTTATTGAATAAAAATAATCTTGTTGTATTATTATATACAAGACAAAGTTTTATTTGTAGGAATTTTACGATTCTTGTATATTAGGGAAATATGATAATTTCTTAATATCACTTTTATTGGTATATTCACTGCATATTGCTATGGTTTATATTTTGTGTTAGTTATTTATCTAATAAAAATAATTTTGTTTAATTATCACTCAATACTAACTTATTTCTACTAGAAAAATTGAATGTATTCCCGAAATTTGAAGAAAACTAAAAATATCTCGGAAAGTAATCAGTTTAGATATAGGGAATGCTATATAAAAATGAAAGGGTATATTAAATACAATAATATTGAAAAATAAAATATAGGGTGATCCATTTAAAAAAATAGAGAAAATCGTAATTTGGTTTTGTAGTTCACCCTGTATACAAATATTCGTAAATGATGTGAATTGAACTTAATTTAAAAACTACACTATATTGTTTATTTTATTACATAAAACAAATTATTGTCTACGAATTACTTCTTTATATACAGGGTGATAATCTCATAGTGATTTCGAAATAAAAAAGGTCATAACTTGTTAAATACTCTGTATAGTAATGCAAAACCATATATTATATGAACAAGAATTATGAGGAGAATATAAATATGAAAAAATATATAGGGTGTCCCATTAAAAAAATTATATGTTTGATATACCACGCAGTTACTGATCACCCTGTAGAAATGGACATATTTTCCAAGCGTGGAGAGTATCATTGCCTACATTTTTTTTTAAATAACTTTTCTCGATATTTTATATCATAATGGAGTTATCGACCGATCCCGCACTAAAAACTCACCCTGTATATACCATAGTTAAAAAACCAATACAGAAGTAAAAAACTTCAATTTGTATCTTGGTATAAAATATTTATTAAAACTTTAAAAATGTCGTCCAAATGGATTGCAAAACGTTTTCGATCTGATGCAGTTCATCTTCAGTGCATTATGCTAAGTACATGAAACTAGCACACTGTTGAAAGTGGTAACATCGAAATACATGGTTTACATAATATAATTTTATAAAGTAAGGCGACTCCAAGTCGATGTTAACCCTCTAGTGCCCCAATCCGCCTCAAGGCGGGCCATAATAAATATTTCCAGGCTTACTGTTTAAACCACAACTGTATTTTTGTTGGTAGACCTGGTGTTGCTAGGCGTAGTTCCAGATTTCGGCAGGCAAGGTATATGGGGCCCATAATTCTTCACACAGCCGAAGAATAAACTTACAAAGACTGAGTTTACTTCCAGTTTCTTATTTATAAATAATCCATGCATTCATTGCTTCCAAGTCGAAGAGTATTATAAAACACGTACATAGGCCATCGTCTTGAAGTTACTTTTGTAGTAGGTATAGAGGCGCGTCATTTGGTCCTCTACCCAACAATTGTATCTTTGTGTTCACTTGTGTTCACCAACAATTTTATCTTTATTAGGTAGATGATCAGTACCAGTACAAGGGTAACCATTTACAATAAACATACATAAATATAATTTTACCCATCCGACAGGAATTTGAAAGAGAGGCTCGTCGAATTTCCCAGAAAACGATAATAACTTACACAGGGCCAATTTGGCCCCTTTAGACTTCTATGGTAGATTTGTTAGAAAAACCATTTAATAAATTTAGTAAACAATATTTGTTTGTGTTAAATAAGTCTTTGTATCAAAATATTAAAAGTCATAAAATATGAAATTATTATTGCCTCAAATAAAAAAACTACAATAACTTCAAATCGCAACAGGGGCCAGATTGGCCCCTCCGACTTTCTAGTGTTAAACGAACAAAACCCCCATAAAATTGTTATGTAAACATTAAAAAATAAGCCTCAACTCAATAAAAACTGCTTATCGAAAAAATACTAAGAGGCAAAAAAGTTTTAAAAATATTGAATTTAACTAATGGTACCACAATAATAATTTAATTGAGATGTACACAAAAGTTTGGGGGGTTTAAGGGAACAAAACCCCCATAAAACTTTTATGGGGTGCACAAGTTTCACTATAATTTTTCTTTAATATATGTTCCTGCCATAAGAATGCCACACATCCATTTTCAATAAAAAATCTCCAGTAGTTTTCGATATATTCGAAAAAATCTATTTTCATTTTATAACGTTAAAGGGCTGTAACTTTTGTTATGTGCATATTTGTACTAAGGTAAGTTAGGTTCATTTGAACTATTTTTGGTCCCAGAATATGTGATTTAATTTATGACCTGTATTTTTGTTACACGCTGTATAATACAAAAAAAAATAATACCAAAATTAAAGTCATAATATGCCTTTAAAGCTTTCAATTACTACAGTGAAACAAAAGTATTTTTATTCATAGTTGAACTATTTAATCCTGCACTTTTCCAAGAAAATTTCTAGCTATTTTTTTTAAATCTATTTTCACATTGACATATTTATATGAAATCTTCAAAATTTACTTTATTTAGGTAATCTTATAGGGGATTTTAAACAATGGTACTATTTTTTCCTTTCATTTTTTTCTGCTGGCTATTTCTACTTCAAACCAAGAAAATTCAATAGTTATGTATTAAACTATCTTACCACTTTAAAATTATTATTTTTGTGATCAGCAATAACATGATCTTGCAATGTACCATCCGTAAATCCGGTAGAACAACAAATGGGACATGTGTAGTTGGGTAGTTTTAAATTCACAAGAGTTTCGCTCTCTTCCACACCATCCTCTGAAACGATAAATATAAAATATATAGTAAAAAATAAATACTACATTTACTTTGTTAGTCAGATATTGTTACATATTTTTTATATAGAAACTATATTAGTTGTCCAATTAAGTAGCAGAGGAAAGAAGAACATTCTAATACTGTGATTTTTTTCTGGTATGTGGACAACAACTATTCCCAACTGGTCAGTCTACCACTTCTAGTTCCTTTACTAACTAAGAATCATTAGTAGGCCTAGACTACCAGCTGATATACCTACTTGTTATGTAAAAATTGATTACAAAAGAAATTGTTAAATAGAGCTAGGAAACCATTATATAGAGGGTCCTTACAGTAACACCTTGACTGCTGTAATGTTTTAAAAAAGTAGGTCCCTATGGCCACAAGTCTCCCGTTTCTATGCTTTTGAGACAACTATGGTGTGTCACACGGCTGCTATCAACAACATTTGTGTCTCACGGCAGCCAACGTGTTAAGGTAACACTGTAATATGAAAACTTCTGATATACTTCTTCTTCTTCTTGAAATTCCTTGATATGTTTTATGAAGGTTAGCTATCATTACAGTTATATTCATCTTATACTGCTGCTGTAAACAGCTCAATACAGTTACAATTGTACCACTGTCTCAAATTGTTTAACCAGGATATACACTGTCTGCCTATGCTTCTTCTTCCCAGTATCTTTCCCTGTATAATGATTTGCAGCAATGCATATCTCTCATGACATGGCCCAGATACATTACATACTTATTTTTAAAATTCTTCTATAAGCCCACATCTCAAATGCTTTTATTCTGTTACTTATATCCTTTTTGTGGAGTCTAAGCCTTCATTCCATATAATAACACAGAAAATACAAAATATGCTAGTATTCATACTTTCAGCTGCTAAACCATTGCTGATATGGACCTACTTTTCTTATATTATTGAATGGTGATCAGTAAAGAGTGGATAAAATGCAAAGAAAATCTTTTAAAAAATTAACAATTTAATACCCGTGTTGAGCTGGCCCCCCCCACTTGCAAAAATTAAAAAACAAATAGCCCTGATTTATGAGCTATTTATGAGCTCTCATATTCCGCAAACTAAAAATTTTGAGCTCGTTCCACTGAGCAGGAATTTAATACCCTAGTGGGGGGGGCTGAGTCAGCCCCCCCCCACTACTTAAAAATAGGAATATTGAATCGGTTTTTGCGGCAGAATTACGAGCTATTTATGAGCTCTTGAAATTATATAGTTTCGATTTTTGAGCTCATCCCCTTCACCCCCAAACAACCCTTTAATTGATTTAACTTAAGAGAAAGATGCTGAGAAAACTTAAAATATATCGTATTGCGAATATAATTCCTATAGCTTATATACTCTAAGAATAAACTATTATATCAAGAGCATTTCGATTATTGAGCTACAACCCCTTCGCCAGAAAACCACCCTATCTTCCCGGCTTAAGAGAAAGTTGTACTTAAAATGCGTTAAACTAATTATTTGGCGACTACATATCATTTAATAATTTATAAGCTTCCAAATTACGCGCATTTAGATCAGTAAATTGCAATTTATTTTGTATAGTGCAGTCACTGAAGGTAAAAATAAACGATTACCTTCAATTTCGGTGAACCTTCATCGATTTTCACGAAAATTGGTCAGTGGTTAGAGGATACGTCAAGAAACAAAGGTGACATGGTACCACCTTGCGCCTTTACCCTGAGGGTGGATACCGCTCCTTCTCGGGGGGAAAATTATTTTATAAAAAATAACTGCACATATCAATAAAAGAACAAATTAAAAGCAAAATTTATTATATAAAGTTAATAAAATAGTAAATACTTTTTAAGTTATTAAAGATCAAAGATTTTAATTATTTGTGTTATTTAATTATTACTAAAAAACTGTAAGTTTTTACAAAAAAGTTAATAGTAGTTTAATTCGTATAGCTTATATTCTAAAAATAAACTCTAAAATCACGCGCCCCTCGATTATTGAACTACAACCCCTTCGCAAGAAAACCATCCCATATTCCCGGCTTAAGAGAGGGTTGTACTTAAAATAATTTAAATTAATTATTTGTCGACTATATATTGTTTAATAATTTATGAGCTCGCAAAATATACGCATCTCAATTATTGAATTGCCATTTTCTTTCTATAGTGCAATCACTGAAGGTAAAAATCAACTATGACCTTCGATTTCGGTAAATCTCCATTCATTTTCACGAAAATTTTTGAGCGGATTTTGATACTATCAACTTTTTCTGGATCTTATTTTTCATAGGTATTTCTAAGTACTTCGACAAGTATTTAGTACCTAAGTGTTATAAAATGCATCTCTTTCCCGTTATTTAAGCTTGAACCCTTAGATTTGAACAGTCGCGGAAAAAAATATACATTTAATTACCAATAACTTATTTTAAATTAACATTAAAGGGTTTTTCAAGTAAGCAATTTATTATATTTTTTATTAGCTTCAATTTTAGTGATGAAAACTTTTTTGTAAAAACTTACAGTTTTTGAGTCATTTATGAAAAATCGCTCTAAAGCATGCATTTTCTTTCCAAAAATTAAAATATTTGATCTTTAATAACTCAAAAAGTATTGATTTATTTTAATCACATTATATAACAAATTTTGCTTACAATTTGTCCCTCTCTCGATTTGTGGGGTTATTTTTAATAAAGTAATTTTCACTCCCGAGAAGGGGTGACATATACCCCAGGCTAAAACCCCAAGTTGTTATTGTCAATTCGTGAAAATAAATGGCGATTTACCGAAATCGAAGGTAATAGTTGATTTTTACCTTCAGTGACTGCACTATAGAAAGAAAATGGCAATTCAATAATTGAGATGCGTATATTTTGCAAGCTCATAAATTATTAAACGATATGTAGTCGAAAAATAATTAATTTAAATTATTTTAAGAACAACTCTCTCTTAAGCCGGGAATATGGGGTCGTTTTCTTGCGAAGGGGTTGTAGCTCTATAATCGAAAGACGCGTGATTTAAGAGTTTATTCTTAGAATATAAGCTATACGAATTAAACTATTATTAACTTTTTTGTAAAAACTTAAAGTTTTTCAGTGATTTACAAAAAACCTCTCCAAAACATGCATTTTTTCACAAATAATTAAAATCTTTGATCTTTAATAACTTAAATAAATCTTTGACTTATTTTATTAACTTTATATAATGAATTTTGCTTTTAATTTGTTCTTTTATTGATTTGTGCATTTATTTTTTATAAAATAATTTTCACCCCCGAGAAGGGGCGGTATCCACCCTCAGGGTAAAGGCGCAAGGTGATACCATGTCACCTTTGTTTCTTGACGTATCCTCTAACTACTGACCAATTTTTGTGAAAATCGATGAAGGTTCACCGAAATTGAAGGTAATCGTTGATTTTTACCTTCAGTGACTGCACTATACAAAATAAATTGCAATTTACTGATCTAAATGCGCGTAATTTGGAAGGTTATAAATTATTAAATGATATGTAGTCGCCAAATAATTAGTTTAATGCATTTTAAGTAAAACTTTCTCTTAAGCCGGGAAGATAGGGTGGTTTTCTTGCGAAGGGGTTGTAGCTCAATAATCGAAATGCTCTTGATTTAATAGTTTATTCTTAGAGTATATAAGCTATATGAATTATATCCGCAATACGATATATTTTAAGTTTTCTCAGCATCTTTCTCTTAAGTTAAATCAATTAAAGGGTTGTTTGGGGGTGAAGGGGATGAGCTCAAAAATCGAAAGTATATAATTTCAAGAGCTCATAAATAGCTCGTAATTCTGCCGCAAAAACCGATTCAATATTCCTATTTTTAAGTAGTGGGTATTAAATTCCCACTAGGGTATTAAATTCCTGCTCAGTGGAACGAGCTCAAAATTTTTAGTTTGCGGAATATGAGAGCTCATAAATAGCTCATAAATCAGGGCTATTTGTTTTTTAATTTTTGCAAGTGGGGGGGGGGCCAGCTCAACACGGGTCAATTTAATGCACATATTTGTGTAAAAAAATGCAAGGTTGTGCATGCAGATGATGCAAATTGTTTGTTTTAATATTTGATTCATATTTAAAAACCAAACTAAAACTACGTGGAATGAAGTAAACACTTCTGTTGTATGTAGGCATAGGAATTTATTAAAATTCTTAAAATTTATCCACAAGGGAGTGGAAACGTAAAAGACGTTTACAATGATGACGGTCTCTTTTTGTATTTCCTTTTGTAAACGTTTTGTATTTCCACTCCCTTGTGGATAAATTTTAAGAATGTTATAAATTCATATGCCTACATACAACAGAAGTACCTATTTACTTCATTCCACGTTGTTATATTGAAGGTATACAGCCAACTACAAAGTTTACCCCTTTTTAAAGTTTTAAACTAAAACTATTTTTGAGCATTTAAAATTGTATTTATTTATTATTAAGAATCGATTACTACAACAAAAAAGGAGAATGAAACGAAACTTAAAATCTAAAATATGATTATCTATACAGGGTGTTTCATTAGTAATTGTCCATATAGTAACTGGAGAAACCTTAGCACAAAATACGAAGATTTAACCTAAAACACTTAAATAAAATGTTGTTCCTTACTGAGTTACAGGGTGTTTTATCTAAAAATTTAAAAAATATTTTTGCTCAGCATTTTAAAACTATTTGACGTATCCTTTTTATACTTGGCATAAAGTGCGACTACTAGACACCCTACTAAATTATGATAAACAAACGTTTCTAGCTACTACCAGAAGGGTACGACGGGGGATGATGAATGGTTGACCTTTCTCAAATTCTACGCCACTGGAGGAATTACTTATTTTAGTGCCATTTTTAGATTCTATAATACTTTCTACGTAAATAATATACTCTTCATTGGTAACGATAAAGTCATTAGTTTCATTAAATATGAAACGGCACAGTTATTTTGATTAATTTATGATATGATTCATATGATTAAAATTTAAAAATTATATGTACCCAGTACTTTAAAGCTATTTGGCGTATCCTTATCATACTTGGCAGACAGTGTAGGTACTGTACACCCTACTAAATTAAGATAAATAATCGTTTCTAGCTACTACCAGAGGCGTACGACAGGGGATAGTGACTGGTTGACCCTTCCCAAATTCTACGCCACTGACGAAATTGCTATTTTAGTGTAATTTTTTGATTTTGCAATACTTTTTATGTAAATAATATACTCTTTATTCGTAACGATAAAATGATTAGTTTTCGAGATATTTGAAATTAAAAATGAAGCGACACAATTCACTGATCAAAATAACCGTGTTGTTTCATTTTTAACTTTAAATATTTCGAAAACTAATGACTTTATCGTTACGAATGAAGAGTATATTATTTTCATAGAAAGTATTGGATAATCCAAAAATTGAACTAAAATAGCAATTTCGCCAGTGGCGTAGAATTTGGAAAGGGTCAACCATTCACTTTCCCCCGTCCTACGCCTCTGGTAATAGCCATAAACGTTTGTTTAACATAATTTACTAGTTTGTATAGTACCTATACTTCCTGCCAAGTATGAAAAGGATATGTAGAATAGTTTTAAAATTCTGAGCAAAAATAGTTTTTAAATTTTTAGATAAAACACCCTGTAACTCGGTAAGGAACCACATTTGATTTAAGTGATTTAGGTTAAATCTTCGTATTTTGTGCTAAGGTTTCTCCAGTTACTATATGGACAATTATTAATGAAACACCCTGTATAATTTTACTATATAATGAAATAGATACTATATTTAAAAAAACTAGAAATTTGTATAATAAAAATGTTCACTCTTTAATTACTTTTAATAATATGAAATGAGTTCACTATATTTTTAAATCTTCTACAAGAAATTATTGTTTCTTATCTGTTAATATACGTTTATATAAGGAAAAGCTTCGTTCCACTTCAAGTGAAGTAATGGGCACAAATTTTGAAAGCAGCAATATACCCATTTTCTTTAATTTCATGCAATTCAGAAAGCTCACCCAAAAAAGTTTTTGAAACATTTTGCAGTATTTCAAATTGCTTTTAAGAACATTTTCAAATTTTTGTAAAATTCTTGCTCCTATTGGACCTTTTACATTTTTACAAGTTGTGTAAAATTTTTCCACCAAATAATGGAGTCAATCAAAGGTACAGAATTGGTTTCCAATGGTAAGATGATATTGGATATAAAATTATCATCATCATTGGCTCTACAACCCATGGTGGGTCTTGGCCTGTTCCAGAATCATTTTCCATTCCTTTATATCCTTTGCCTTGGTTTTCCAATTTCATACTCTTAATATTCATAAGTCGTTTTCCACCTGGTCCTTAAATCATGATCTGGGCCTGTCACTTCTCCTCAATCCAACCGGTGGGTGAAGAATGAGTGGTGAATGAGTTGGTCCCAAATCCATAACATCTCTTGTTGTTGTGTCTTTGCAATGTCCATGAATATTTCGTCTTATTGACATTAGAAGTAAGTCCGGCCTCTTTGCTAATATCTACCATCTTATTCATACTGACATATTTAGAGACCAGCAAATTAAAAGTCAATAAAAGAAGAGAATTTAGTGAGGCTTTTAGTAAAACTTTTTGAGGCTCTCAGTAAAAAAAAATTATTGTTCTAAATCTATATTGCCTTCTTCCTCTAATGGTACAAAAAGAACATGAGCAGCTATATTGTAAAATAAAAAATATGCTGGCCAAATGAAATTCTTAATATAAAAGCTGAATCTGTTATAAAGAACATCTATATCCGTTATTGCCTGAGAGTCTTATTTTTTAGTATCTTTACGAGTATTTGTTGTGCTTATTACGGATGGTGTCTATCTGTTTTGTATAAGATCAATGTTCTCGTTGATTAAGTTGATCAAATTGTTTACCTTGGATATCAATTAAATTATAAAGCAGAGAGTCACAGCAAAACTAGATCTAGGATAGAGCAGGCCATTGCCGCTTTTAGAAGGATGCCCAACATGTTATGTAACAGACCTAAAATTGGTATTGAGGATCCACCTACTTCGCTGCTAGGTGTTCTCGCTCTTACTTTATGGTGTCGGATCCTGGACTGTGAATCAAATCAATAGCAGTCTCTTGGGTGCAGAACTATTGAGATTATAAAAAGCATCATGATAATAAAGCTGGAGTATTTCAGACATGTAATGAGTGGTCCCAAATATAGGTTGCTGCAAAATATTATACAAGAGAAAATAGCAGGCAAACACAGTCCAGGACGAAGAAGAACCTCATGGTTGAAGAACTTGTGAGATTGGTATGGTGTTGATAAAAGCATGTTATTTAGGGTGGCAGTGAATAAAATTAAGATAGCCATGATGGTAACAAACGTTCTGAAAGGACTGGTACATAAAAGGAAACAAACAAGAAAAGAAGCTGAATTTAATTCATGTAGTATGTGCATTTGTGAAAAAAATTTGGAATGAATTAAAAATAGATAGGAAACAAAAGGGACACATTAACAGAATTATTCAAAAATTTAGAAATATTTCAATTGACTTGTTATTACTAGTACTTTCCCATTAAATCCAGCGTACCACAGGCCCTGGGTTGTCCTGGGTGTCCTGGGCCCTCTCCTTTACCTATTATTTACCGCAGATATTCCAACCACTGAAACAGCCCAAATCTCAACATTCGCTGATGACACCACCATAATCACTGTCAATGAGGATCCCATTATCGCGTCTGCACAACTGCAAAACCACCTTGACCAATTGGGAACATGGCTCAACAAATGGAAGGTGAAAGTAAATGAAAAGGTAAAAGGAAAAGTAAGTGAAAGGGATGTATGTCCAGCAATAACATTAAATGATAAACAAATACCTAGTCAGCACACAAGTTAAATATTTGGGACTAACCCTTGACAAAAGATTAACATGGAAGCCGCACATTCAAGCCAAGAAAACCCAGATCAACATCAAAATACGACAAATGAGCTGGCTTATTGGTCGAAAATCAAAACTCAATATTGAAAATAAACTGCTCCTGTATAAAACTATGATAAAACCAATTTGGACTTAAGGTGTTCAACTCTGGGGTTGCTCAAAGCCATCAAATATCAAGATAATACAAAGAGTCCAATAAAAAATATTGAGGATGATATTCAACGCACCCTGGTATGTAAGCAATAAAACCCTGCACGAGGACTCAGCTACACCCTTGGTAGAGGAAGAAATTCCAAGGATCACAAAGAGCTACCTTGATGGACTGAGAAGTCATCCAAATGATGAAGCAAGACTGCTGAACACTCCTCCCGAATTCGCAAGACACTGAAGAAACTATGGCCAACATATTTAATAAATTAAATAATATACATATTGTGATCTAATGTAAGAATTATAATAGGAGGGTTGCCACAGGGCAGCTTCTCTCTCATGTATTTAACATTCAAACTATTTACTTATAGCTTCGATGAAGCAGATTGTAAATTAAAATATGTAATAAAAAAAATTACTAGTACTACAACTACATAGTAGAATTTACTTACCAGGATCAGATCTTGTTATTAAACCTTGAAATGGATGATCAGTCTTATGGCCGTTAATTTTGGCTTCATGCTCATAACATTTTTCGCAAAGATCATAATCATAGCAAACAAGACATTTGTATCTCTGTCCTAATAACACCTGTATTTGGCAAGAATTGCAGCTAAAACCTGAAATACATTAAAAATAATTTGTACACAGATCTACCTCCAATGAGAGATTCTTATCTTAAACATTCTTAAGGTGCCCACACACTAAAGGGAACTAGAAGGTTTGAATGTGCAAGGTATGGGGTACAGTTAAAAGTTATGGGGTACAGAGAGAGAGTGTGTGTGGAGGGGGGGGGGTGCGTGTGTGTGTGGGTGTGAGTGTGTGGGTGTGTGTGTGTGTGGTGTGAGTGGAGTGTGAGAGTGTGTGTGAGAGTGTGTGTGAGAGTGTGTGTGTGTGTGTGTGTGTGTGTGTGTGTGTGTGTGTGTGTGTGTGTGTGTGTGTGTGTGTGTGTGTGTGTGAGAGTGTGTGTGTGTGTGTGGGGGGGTGTGTGTGTGTGTGCGTGTGTGTGGGTGTGTGGGTTTGTGTGTGTGTGGTGTGAGTGGAGTGTGAGTGGAGTGTGAGTGTGTGTGTGTGTGTGTGTGTGTGTGTGTGTGTGTGTGTGTGTGTGTGTGTGTGTGTGTGTGTGTGTGTGTGTGTGTGTGTGTGTGTGTGTGTGTGCGCCACTCCATGGTGCTTAGTGTATGCTGATGATGCAGTGTTAGTAGAAAATAGTGAAAGAGACTTAGAACAAAAATTGGAACAGTGGATACAAGCTCTGGAGCTGAGTGTGAGTGTGTGTGAGTGTGTGTGTGTGTGTGTGTGTGTGTGTGTGTGTGTGTGTGTGTGTGTGTGTGTGTGTGTGTGTGTGTGTGTGTGTGTGTGTGTGTGTGTGTGTGTGTGTGTGTGTGTGTGTGTGTGTGTGTGTGTGTGTGTGTGTGTGTGTGTGTGTGTGTGTGTGTGTGTGTGTGTGTGTGTGTGTGTGTGTGTGTGTGTGTGTGTGTGTGTGTGTGTGTGTGTGTGTGTGTGTGTGTGTGTGTGTGTGTGTGTGTGTGTGTGTGTGTGTGTGTGTGTGTGTGTGTGTGTGTGTGTGTGTGTGTGTGTGTGTGTGTGTGTGTGTGTGTGTGTGTGTGCACACCACTCCATGGTGCTTAGTGTATGCTGATGATGCAGTGTTAGTAGAAAATAGTGAAAGAGACTTAGAACAGTGGATACAAGCTCTAGAGGAAAAAGGTTTAAAACTTAGTAGAAAAAAACAGAGTATTTGGTATGTTCATTTAAAGACTACGCAGCTAAACTACGCATCAAATCAGGAGTCCCACAAGGGAGTGTCTTAGGCCCAGTCTTATACCTACTCTTCATGGCTGATCTGCCATGTACTGATGACACAGTCACCTCTATGTTTGCAGATGACACAGCTATATTAGCAGTAACAGAAATCCCAAAATAGCAGCGACAATACTACAAACCGGTCTCAAAAATATAGCAACGTTGGCAAGAAAATGGCGAATTACAATAAATGAAAGTAAATCTGCACACATAAAATTTACAAAATGCCAAGCATCACATTTAACAATGAACGAACACCTAAAACAGATAGCATAAAATATTTGGGAATACACCTGGACAAACATCTTATCTGGTGGACCCATATATGAAAAAAAAAAAAAAGAAAGCAGCTGGATACTAAATGGAAAAGCTGTTCTGGCTCCCTGGCAGAAAATTGCAATTATCATTACGAAACAAATTACTAGCGTCCAATACCATTCTCAAACCAGTGTGGACCTATGGAATCCAGTTATGGGGAACAATATCTAAATCGAACATTGCTCTCATCCAGAGATTCGAGTCAAAATCTCTGCACAGTATAGTAGATGCTCTCTGGTTCGTAACCAACAGACATTTATAATGATTTAGAGATGGCAACGGTTACTGCAGTGACCAAACAGCTTAGCACAAACGACCTGATGCGTAGAGCAACATCCAAACCAGAGACATGTCAAGGGTAGACACGGCATACTCATCAAAAAAGCGTAACGCTGAAACAGCATGGAAACAGTCGATTGGTGGTCTATCTATCTCTTTTAACCAAGCGCATGTGACTGAAAAAGATGGCTAGACCACTCAATCTTATGTCGGCGTTACACCTCAATGCATTTAGTGGCATATGACTAGCCTAATCTACCATATATAATATCTTTGATCCAAGCACACTAGTAATAAATCTGCTTAACAGTCAAGAACCCCGAAGGCTGAAAATAAGAACACCTTTGGATCTACCATTCTAACAGCAATTGTACATATGAAATTAATTTTAAATCTTTATAGTTTTATTCTTTTAATATCAATGCAACACTGTGATGTTATAAATTTTTATTCTTTTTAATATAAATGTAAGAATGTATCAATGCATACAGATAGTGAATCATTGGACAAAGTTTTTTTTCAGGACATTGTATCAATATTAACATGTAATATCTATCTATGCTTATTGTTATTGTATGATGTAACAGGTTGCAAATAAACATCAAACAAAAAAATTAAAGATGGAGTTAATACAAATAAAATGATATCTTTGGATGGTAAAATGATCATGAAAAGAAAATAGTTTTAAGTACCTAGGATCCGTATTATAGTAATGGAGAAATAGATGGGGATGTATGCAGTAAAATTAGGGCTGGATGGATGAAGTGGAGGGAAGCGAGTAATGTGTTTGAGACAGAAAAATTCCAATTAAACTGAAGACCGGCTATGATGTACGGAACTGAATGTTGGTCACACAGGCGTAGCCAGGTTTTAGTTTCGGAGGGGGTTCAAAAAAGTAAAATGATTAAAACTACATAAAATAATCTTTATATTCATAATAAAAATTTGAAATATGTTAATATCTTAACTTTTCGGGGAGGGTTTGAGCCCCCACAACTCCCCTGGCTACGCCCGTGGTTGGTCATGAAAAAGAAAGAATAAAGAAGTGTAGGAAATGTTGGTAAAGGGGATTAATATTGATATAACCCAAGATACAATTGTATGGATGCAATTAAGGAAGCCGAGCCCGCATAGGGATAAGGCAAAGAGATTGATGGGTGATGAAAGCATTCTTAGAAGATATTAAAATCTTACCTTTAGGATTTTGATGCATGGTGTCAACGATTTACCGAACACTTTAATTGAATAACAATGTATAACACTTAAAAACACTATTGCACATAAGAATATATTAGTTGTACTAAAGATTTTGATTTAACTAACTCATAACGTAACTTCTTAATTTGGCTTCTTTGGCTTTCAGCGTTCTGTTGAGAAAACTTCCCTCTTCCCTCCGAAATATAACCGTTTGGTTTAACTTTTGTTTTAACGGTCACGCACGAATTTAAGCGGCAAAACACAAAATACCCCAATTTGGTTGGGTTGGGGTATTCTGTGGCCAAATGTTAAATATCCAAAATATTATGGTTGTTGTATTTGAAATCATGTTACTAATTACCTACTCTATTCTAAAAAATATAAAACTCTATTATTTGACTACAACAATAAAATAGACAAGAATTTTTAAAAATATAAACAAAAATTTTTCTTTTGTATAGGCAACCAATTACATACATATGTAATCAGTGTGTACTGGGCCTTTAAGGCGAAATTACCCGGATCAACGTTCAATGGAATTGAATCACTTTGGAGGAATGGAGCAGAAATGAAAGCTATTTACATGGTATCTGGAGAGTGAAAGTAAACTATTCAACACGTATTCTTCGAATGAAGTCGTGCGTTTAGGAGTTGCATTAATATCCAAGGAAACGCCGTCGTTGGTGGGTGCGATTATGGGCAGAAGACAAACCTTAAGGTAAGTAGACTGTAGACTTTTTAGGTAGATTTAATCTGTTTAGAGCACATCTAGAGGTGTCAAGTATAGTATTTTTACTACAAAAGCGATATTACGTAGGTCAAAATTTTTGACGTAAGAGAACTGTCAAAACATTAGAATGTGACTTTTAATTATTGCCATGTTTATAATAAACATGGCAGTAATGAAAAGTCACATTCTAATGTTTTGACAGTTCTCTTACGTCAAAAATTTTGACCTACGTAATATCGCTTTTGTAGTAAAAATACTATATCAAACACTGTCGAGAGAGCACTAGCTGTACTAAAATCACAATAAAGATGCACTATAAATAAACACACCAAGATACGTTGAATGTTACAAGGAGCACTCCCGAATCATGATTTACAATGTATAAACTTTGTAAATCATCAGAGGCGTAGCTACCACCGTATCAATTATACGGGGCCCCCAACGCGGCATGTAGAAACAAAATTCTATTTACAAAAATTGAACAAAGTATTCTACAATTATTTCACTATTAAAACGCTTTCAAACAGTGTATGTTGTTTGGATATCAACATTTTGGTGTAGTGGATTCTTTATCTATATCTACCCATATAAATCATATTTATCTATTATCCATTCTCTGCCCCATAAGAACAGAGCTTTTTTGTTTTCAATCTACCTCTCATTGTCAATTCCATTGGCTGTGTGTGAGTTATATTGTATAATGTAAACGCCAAATTGCAATTTTTGTAATCGCTTTATCTTTGAATATTTGAAACAGTATATGTATTGTTTGGGTATATTTTCGTATAATCTGTTCTTTATCTATAATTATAGTTATGTATATCTACACTTCTCCAAGAAATTAATGCACCACCTTAAAAATTGGTCATTTTTTATGTCTCATATTTCCTAAACCTGTTTTCCGATTTAACTGATTTTTTTAATATGTTATAGTCGTATTTTTGAACAATATCGTTGTAAAATAATATTGTTGCTAGAGACAGGTAAATTGTCAGTGTGCACCGGCTGTATACCAATCAAACTGTGATTTTTTCTCGAAAGGTCGCGCCACCCTGTGGAATATTATAGCATTTATAAAATATGTACTGAAGTTAAAACCCAACTATAGCCTCATGTTTTCTTGACATTCTTTTTTTTTTTTTTCGATTGATTCGCTTATGTTGGATAATAAAAAAGTTAGGTAATACTTTAACAACTAGCCTTATTTTTCATCAATACAGGGTGTTTTTAAATAAGTATGGCAAACTTAAAGGGTTAAGTCTGCATGAAAAAATAATGACAGTTTGCTTTATAAATGTATGTCTGAGATAGGGGGTGTTGAGATTTTTCTTACAAACTGACGATTTATTTATTGCTCTAAAACCGGTTGATGCAAATGAAATTTGGTGGGTTTAGCAAAATTTTATGTTCACCATTGGCGCACATAAGGGTCATATTACCCGTATGCGCGCCAATTGTAAATATTAAATTCCTAATTGTATATCAAAAAGGCGCAATAACTACCTCTTAAAACACACCAGTTTACTTGCATATTTTAACCGATTTTAGGGCAATAAATAAATTGTCAGATTGTAAAAAAAAATTTAACATCCCCTATCTCGCAAAGAAAGACAGACATAATTTGCAGACATACGTTTATAAAGCAAACGCAGACTGTCATTATTTTTTCATGCAGATTTACCCCTTCGAGTTAACCATACTTATTTAAAAACACCCTGTATTGACGAAAAACAATGCTAGTTGTTAAAGTACCTAACTTTTTTATTATCCAACATAAAAATGAATGAACCAGAAGCGAATGAATAAAAAACACAATGTTAATAATAACATGAGGCTGTAGTAGTCTACTAAAATAAAAAAAAATCAAAATGTAATTCCGTACAGGTTGGAATTAAATTTTTATTAAAGTTTAGGTGAATACAAAAGATATTTTCAAGAAAGTATCCAATTTATACACTACGGGTCAGAGAAAACAGACACCCCAAAAAATTGGTCATTTTTGATGTCTCGTATCTCCTAAACCTATTTTCCGATTTAAACTATTTTTTCAATATTCCAATTTCCAATAATTTCAAAAATGCGCAATAACTACCTCTTAAAACCTACTAAATTTTATTTGCATATCTCAACCGGTTTTAGAGCAATAAATAAATCGTCAGGTTGTAAGAAAAAATTCAACATCCCGTATCTCGGAAACGAAGCATTTGCGGACACATGTTTATAAAGTAAACGGTCATTATTTTTCATGTAGAATTGCCCCTTAAAGTTTGTCGCACTTATTTAGAAACACCCTGTATTGATGAAGAACGTTGCTAGTTGTTAAAGTATCTCAACTTTTTTATTATCCAACATAATCAAATAAATTAAAAAGCGAAATGTTAAGAAAGCCTAAGGCTACAGTTGAGTTTGAATTTCAATATTTTATATACGCTAGAATATTCCACAGGGTGTTCCAAACTTTGAGGAAAAACACACTATCATTGTTACACCCGGTATACAATGACACTTATCTGTTTAGCAACAATATGATTACATTGATATTTTTGAAGAATAAAGCTATAACATATTAAAAAAATCACGAAAATCGGACAACAGGTTTAGGAAATATGAGACATTAAAAATGTCACATTTTTAAGGTGGTGCGTTAATTTTGGCGCTTAGTGTATATACATATATATCAATTCAATGTGCCTCTAGTAGAATGTAGAAAATGGGGCGGCCAATAGAGCCTGATACACTGCGACCTTTGCAGATCTATTGTGTTTCTCCCTTCTTTTAAAGCACTTCATCTAGCTTAGTCCTCTTAATGAGACTTAACAGCCTACTTGATAGTGACCTTTTCGTGTAGCCTGGTGCTTCCGGTTTTTCTTCCACGAGTTCTAGAAACCGCACTCGTTCGAGACCTTCGCAGTGACCCAGAATGTGTAGAGCGGTTTCCTCTTCTTCCAGACAGAAACGACAGGTGTACTCTTCTAGCAGGCCTATGAGACTCAAGTGTCTATTGAGTCTACAGTGTCCAGTCAGCAGACCCACTATCATTCTGACAGTCCTGCGCATAGGCGTAACCAGGGAGGGTTTTGGGGGTTATAACCCCCTCTATACGCTTAACACCATTACTATTCTATACCCCCTAGAGACCATCAAGTAGTTGTAACCCCCCTTAGGATCATCCTGGTTACACGTCTGGTCCTGCGACTGCGCGAAAGTAAGTCTGCTGTAAATTTAGCCAAATGAACTGTTTGGCCTGCCTCTGTCCTGGTGAGTTGTTCCACCACTCAAGAGACTTCTGTTGCACCCATTTGTGTATGGCTGCTCTTTTTATCGTATTTGCGATTCCAAAGAAGGGTTCCGGAGTAACCAGTGGCGTAGATGCATCTTCTCTTGACAATTCATCGGCCTTCTCGTTGCCACGATGACCCTTATGTCCCGGCACCCAGGCAAGTGTCAACCTGTTTCGACTTCCCACCTGAGATAGGACATTCAAACAGTTCCATACCAGCCATGAATCGACCTGTACCGAACTGAGAGCCTTTAGAGCCGCTTGACTATCCGAATAGATAACGATGGAGTCGCTATCTAGATTTCGGCTTAGTTACATAGCGCACCTTTGTATAGCAGCTACTTCGGATTAAAATATGGCCGCGTATGTTTAAGGACATAGCCGGACTCCGTCCCTGGTTTTATGCCATATATTCCAGCCTCTGTACCTATATTGGTTTTGGAGCCGTCCGTATACTATATTGAGTTTGCCGTTAGTGGCGGACCAGTTTCCTAGTCCTCTCTTTTTGGTATTGTAATTTGGACATTTTTGTTAAAACTATACCTCGTAACCATTCGGTCTACAGGCATTCCTAGAGCGGGATCTGCCTTTATGTCCTGGTATAGCCTTAAGTTATCAGCTCCCTGCATCATACTTATTGGAGCTTGGACCGATGTACTGTTGATCTGGCTTCACTCCGTATGTATATATGCAGAGGTGGTAGGTTTAGCAGAACTTCTAGCGCGTCTGTTGGAGCTGTTCTCATGGCTCCTGTAACACTCAAGCATGCAAGCCTTTGTGTGCTACTGAGCAATCGAATCGCCCCGGACTGTTGCATTTTGTTCCACCACGCCACTGAACCGTAAGTTATCATGGGCCTTATAACCCTTGTGTATAACCAGAGGTTCATTTTAGAATTTAACCCCCAATTCTTACCACACATTCGTCTACATCTGTTCGGGCCATAGTGGCCTTCTGCGTGACTTTTTGAATGTGTGTATTCCATGTCAGCCTCTGATTGAATGTGCCTCTAGTAAGTTGTCGTTCCATCGTTTTCATGGTCTTCCCACTGATCGTCTTCCTATTGGGGAACCGTTTCTCGCTGTCCTGACTACTCTATTTATTGTCATTCGACTTATGTGGTCATTCCATTCTACTCTTCTCTTTCTTACCCAGTTATTAATGTTGTCCACCTTGCATCTCCGTCGTATATATGTACTTCTAGCTCTGTCCCATAGCGTCTTACCATCGATTTTTCCGAGGGTTTTCATCTCCGCTGTTTCGAGCAATCTTTTTGTCCTTTTTGTCTTCTTGTGGAAAGGAATCTTCCAGAGCGCCCTGATAGCTTTGTTGTACATAGGTACTTGGCACATTCTATTATTTTTCGTGGAAACTTTCTTTGATGGTAAAAAAGGATCTAAATTTTTTGAAAATATTCTCATAAGCTTCATATCTTTTTTTCAATTCTCTCGTAACTCTTATCAAGTATAGAAAAATATAATAATAATATGTAAGCACTACGAGCCTAGTAGGCCCATGACTTGATGTACTATTCTTTTCCACTCCCTTTTGTCAGTCGCTTTTCTTTCCCAGTTCCTTACGTTAATTCTTCTCATATCTTCTCTAACTCCATTACTCCATCGTGACCTCGGTCTTCCTCTTCGTCTTCCTACCAATGCACTAGATAGTACCATTCTGGGAATTCTAGATGGAATCATCCTCTGCACATGGCCCAACCATCTAAGTCTTTGCGCCTTAATTACTGCTAGTATGTTAGGATCTTGATAGAGCTCAGTTAGTTCCTTATTTGTTCTTCTTACCCATTGTCCATTTAAGTTTTTCCCACCGAAGATTTTGCGCAGTATTTTCCTCTCCCAAACTAATAACAACTCTTGATGTTTTTTTGTTCTGACCCATGTTTCAGAAGCATACGTTACTATCGGCCTTATTACGGTCTTGTAAGTTCTTAGTTTTGCTCTTCGTGATATATGTTTACTTCTTAACAACCCATTAAGAGCAAATATAGCGCGGTTGCCCGACATAATTCTCTTTTGAATTTCTTCTTCACAGTTAGGATTTCTTGTGAAGACAGTTCCTAAGTACTCAAATCTCTCAACTTCTTCGAATTTATACTGTGTTCCCTTCGCTGTTGTCATTGTTATGTATTGACCCCGAACGAATTGCTTATTTATCCAGTCCATATACTTTGTTTTTGCTTCATTTATATACAATCCTTTGGTTGTTGCCCTCTCCTCGAGTTTCATGACTGTTTCTATAAGTTATATTTTGCTCCTAGCCAAGATTACCAAATCGTCTGCGAATGCCAAGCACTGATGTTTTTTGTGGTAGATCAGACCTCTTCTATTAATGTTTGCTTCCTGTATAACCTTTTCTAGTAATATGCTAAACATTATAGACGATAATGGATCACCCTGCCGCACTCCTTGTTTGACCTCAAAGCTTTCTGTTATAGTATTGTTTATCTTGACTTTATTCATTGTTCTTTGGAGAGTTAATTTTATAATTCTAATAAGCTTTGGAGAAACGTCCATGTCTTGCAATGCTGTGAATAACTCGCTTCTTTTCACTCGATCGAAAGCCTGTTTAAAGTCAATGAAAAGAACCATGGTGTCTTTATTATATTCGTAACTTTCAGCCTGTATTTCTCGTAGTGTGAAGACCTGATCCACAGTACTTCTGCCTTTTCTAAACCCACTTTGATATTCTCCTATGCTTTTATCAACCTTCGTTGTTAATCTGTTTTTAATATGCATAGCCAATATTTTATACGTTATGTTTAGCAGCGCTATGCCTCGATAATTCTGACAATCAGCCATATTTCCTTTTTTGTGAATAGGACACAGTATTGCTTCTGTCCATTCCTCAGGTAGTATTTCTTGTTCCTATATATTATTAATTAGTTTATGGATTTTCTCTACTAACTGATTTCCTCCAAATTTAATCATTTCAGCCGTTATGCCGTCGCTTCCTGGGCTTTTGTTCATTTTTAATTTATCGATGATATTCTGAATTTCGCTTATAGTCGGAGCCTGCTCTTCACCCTGTTGATTTTGTATTTCATTTACTAGATCCTCTGTTTCCTCGTTATTATCGTCTGTCTTTTCAGGTCCATTTAGAAGCTCATCAAAGTACTGCTTCCAGCGTTCTAATATCTCTGGTTCACCCAGGGCCGTGCCGTGCTATGATGTGGCGAGGCAGTCGCATCAGGCGGCATCACAAGGGGGGCGGCATAATCAGTAAAATAAAAAAAATGTAGGATTGTGTAAAAATGTTGTCAGAATCTATAGAAAAAAAGAAAAGTTACAGACAATATGGCTAAAGACCAAAGGAAAAGTTAATGAAATTGCAGAAAATTTTCATATAAGTTCCCAATTTCCAGCTGAAAATGAAATTAGAGCCAGGAGCAAAAAGCGTTTATTTGACTACGAAAAATGTGTGAACGAACTCTTAACAGATGAAGCTAAATTTAAAATAAATTTGTTCACCTATATGACATTGCCGTTAATTCTTTGATAAAAAGAAAAAAAATCTGATGATATAATGATCTTGTAAAATAATTGCGTAATATGTATATTTCAAACTACTCCATGAAACATTTAGAGCTATTTGTGCACGTTTTGAGCTATTTGTGCCAAAATGACCTAATTTCTTTATACCCAAATGCAGTTGTAAACTAAGAATTTTATTAACACTCCCCTGTCTCGGTACCTAGTAGGGAAATAAGTTTTTCAAAATTAAAAACTATGTATTTACGAAGCTCCATAAGAACAAAACTAAAAAATTTAGCACTTATTTCAATAGTTCTCACTAGAAGTCAGAAGGGTAACATTATAATTTTTGTAAATGTTACTTAAGAGCATAGGCGTAAAATTTCCTTGCAATACTTTTTAAATGCATTTACTTCTTTCAAATCCTGAAAGAACTAATAAAAATTTTTGAAAAATTTAAACGCTGATTGAAATATTACATTATTACCGAGGGCCGAAAGTCCCTAAGAACAAACAAAAGGTTTCTTTTGAATAAGATATTTGAAATTAAAAATTACACTCTTTTTTTTTCACTGTATAATATAACCTATTCAAATAAACATTATAGAGATTTTCAGGGACTTTCGGCCCTTGGTAATAATGTAGTCTTTTATTCTGCATTTAAATATTTCAAAAATACTAATTAGTTTTCACTCAGGATACTAATTAGTATATAATTCAGAATACTAATTAGTTTTTACTCAGGATTCGAAAAAAAAATGAATGCATTTAAAAAGCATTTCAAGCAAATTTTGCGCCTACCCACTTAATGTAGTGTTAATACATATTTCATTTAATTTAAAGTATATTTTGTTTTTAAAGTAAAACTTTTGTGTGTTGCAAACTTTTACCAGTGAGGACGCGGCTTAAGGGGCGGCATTTCGAAGACTTGCATCATATTGAAAATATGTACCGCACGGCTCTGGGTTCACCCATAATCATTTCTCCATTTTTGTCTTTATAATGTAGAGTTTTCGGTTGGTGCCCTCCAGAAAATATATATTTCTCCCATTAATTGCACCTTGCCAGTCAGAATGGTGTCACCATCTCTATTTTCATCTGGAAAAAGTCTACGTCTTCTATTTCGTTGTCGACTATCATCGTAATTTTCGTCCATAGTGCTTTTAGCTTTGTTAAGATACGTTTCAAACGTTTCTGATTATTGCACGTATTTTATTTAGAATTGAAGCTGTACGTCGTCGCCGCCTGTTATATTTTGCCGCCTGACGCCTTTGTGTGTGTATTTGGCGTAATGGAAAATACGGCACTGTTCCTATAGCTAAGCCGGCCCTGAGTTAGCGTCGCGTTCGCATAGGGGCGTTTCCGAAAGATCTGCAAGGGCGCAGGTTCTCTGCACCCTCTCGTAAATTCCTCCCCGTGCTACACCCGCGTCAAATGTCGATATCACAAAATCCAATCTTATATTTTGTACCCAACTTTTTTAACTGAAATATATCAAGAAAAGTACAACCTTTTTCATATGAGCTTTAAATAAAACGCATAGTGTACGTAGGTGACCAACAAGTGATGTTAGGTGAAAATTTGCAGCGGTATTTTCAGTGCTGTACGTAAACATCATCGACTTTTTCGATCATTTTCGGACAGTAGAAGGAGAGATTGAAAACTATACCAGATAGGGTGATGACTGAACAGGATGTGGATGATGTCGCATTTCTTACAGGTTTTAACCCCTTTATTGTTAGAATTTTTGCACACTTTACTCACCAACATTCCATTTACAACCTGTGTTTTGCAATCCATTCTTTCATACTCGGATACTGTCTATGACCTATGTGATATGTACTTGTCACCTATAACTTGACCAAACGGCAAAATTTAGTATCAAAAAAACATATTTTGCTTTTCTCGTATCGCATAATTTTTGAAACAGAAAAAGAGTTTAAAAATAATTTTTAATTTATAGCAGAATATTATAATAGTCGTCTATCGTCTTCTTTGGGTGTCTACAAACCCGTAACATTTTAAGTTAAAGCGTGTTTTTGCAAAAAAAGAAAACAGTAAACAAAACGTTGTTAAAACAGATTTTTATTTTGGACATTTTTGTGTTTGAGAATTTGATCTGTGCACTATGTCTGCTTCAGTTTTCCATGAGGAGGGCGTTTTTACAAAAAATGAGTAATAGAGGGTGTTTGGTAAAGAATGGGCCATAGCTTAACCTTAGATTCCTGAGCTTAAAATAAGTCGATTTAAGCTAACTTACCTTAGTACAAAAGTTGATAATAACCGAAGTACAGGGTATCAAAAAATTTTATTTTATTTATTTTTGAATATTTCCTGACAAGCCTGGGACAACAACACAAAATTTAGTAAGTGGTGCTGGTATTGTAAAATCTACTAAATTATGTTAAACAAACGTTTCTGGCTACTACCAGAGGCGTACAACGGGGGAACGTGAATGGTTGACCCTTCCCAAATTCTACGCCACTGGCGGAATTGATATTTTAGTGCAATTTTTTTATTCTCCGATACTTTACATGTAAAAAACATACTCTTCATTCGTAACGATAAAGCCATTAGTTTTCGAGATATTTGAAGCTAAAAACGAAGAAGCATAATACATTAAGGAGGGGGTATGGTTTGAAATCAACATATCAAGCACATTTTTGTGAATTTTTTTCGACGCTATGGTAGAATTATTTTATTTTTAAATTAAATAAATATATTAAGTACAATTCAAAGAATATTTAAGAAAAAATTTAATCCAAAATATTGAAAAATAAGCCATTGGCGACAAATTTTGACAGGCAGCTCACAAAAAAATGGATTTTGCGGTGGACACCAGAACTCATCACTGGATCATACGAAACAAAAAATTCAAAAAGATTTAATTAGCTTATGAGTTTCACGAGGTAACAACGTCGAGTTTTTTTATTTTTACTGATTTTTGAATTTTTGGTATCACTCAGAAGTCAAAAATACGAAATTTTTGATAAAAATTTTGTGAAAACCAACAGATTTAATATTGCTGAACAAAAACTAAGCACAAAACGAAAAATATCTCGACGTTGTTACCTCGCTAAATGTCTAAAGAAAATCTATGCAAAATTTCAGGTAGATTGGTCAAGCAGTTTTTCAGTTACAATGTCCACCGCATTTGAAAAAGCAGTTTTGAGAAAAATGCGTTTAAAGTTTTGACAACTGCATCTTCATCTTCTTATTTGTCTGCCAAATCGTAAAGTGCTGAACATTGGAATATGTTTTTTGAATTGCGGAGTAATCTACAAAAGAGAAGGCGAACAGTTGTTTAACGTTTCTCACTACGCTCAAGCGTGCTGGCGCGAAGCCGCGGCAAAGCGAGTCGAAGGTAGGGATATTCAACACCCTGTATCTCCGGTAATTTTACTCCAATTATTTTGAAATTTTCAGAGAGTATTCTTGAAAGTATGCACTTTTATTTGAAATAATAAAAAAAATTAAATATTTCAAACCATACGCCCCCCCCCCTTAACCAAAATAAGTGTGTCTTTTCATTTTTAACTTCAAATATCTCGAAAACTCATGACTTTATCGTTACGAATGAAGAGTACATATATTATTTGCATAGAAAGTATTGGAGAATCAAAAAATTATGCTAAAATAGCAGTTTCATCAGTGGCGTAGAATTTGGGAAGGGTCAACCATTCACTTTCCCCTGTCGTACGCCTCTGGTAGTAGCCAGAAACGATTATTCAACATAATTTAGTAGGATGTACAGTGCCTACACTTTCTACCAAGTATCACACGGATATGTCAAATTATTTTAAAGTATTCTTTTTTTTTAATACAGTAGAGCGTCGATTATCCGAACTAATTGGGGGACATGGGTGTTCGGAAAACCGATTTGTTCGGATAATCGAACTATATTGAGATTGTCATACATATTTATCCAAGTGAATAAAAACCATATTTATATAACTGTATATTTGTTTATACCTTGATAATGACAAATAGCAATTAAACAAAAAAGTGCAGTCTTTGTAACAACATATTTTAGATACACAATTGAAGAAAATTGAAGATATTTTAAGCGCTAATTACTATTATTAACGCTTGCGAGTCGGGAGTTCGGATAACCGGTCGTTCGGTTGATCAACGTTCGGATAATCGACGCTCTACTGTAATTTATTCTTTATTTAAAACTTTAAGAACTATTTGTGCCCGATACTATAAAACATTTACATATCCTTATGGTACTTGGCAGAAAGTGTAGGTACTGTACATCCTACTAAATTATGTTAAATAATCGTTTGTGGTTAATACCAGATGCGTACGACAGGGGAAAGTGAATGGTTGACTCTTCCCACATTCTACGCCACTGATGAAACTGCTATTTTAGCATAATTTTTAGATTCTTCAATACTTTCTATGCAAATAATATACTCTTCATTCGTAACGATAAAGTCATGAGTTTTCGAGATATTTGAAGTTTTTTTTTTGGCATACACATTAGTGATTCAGCCAGTCACAACTACATATTATAGCCCTAACTAACCTAAATAATCCTAACTACCCTAAGTGAATATTCGAGATATTTGAAGTTAAAAATGAAAAGGCCCACTTATTTTGATTAATGTATTATGCTCCTTCGTTTTTAGCTTCAAATATCTCGAAAACTAATGGCTTTATCGTTACGAATGAAGTGTATGTTTTTTACATAAAAAGTATTGGAGAATCAAAAAATTGCACTAAAATAGCAATTCCGCTAGTGGCGTAGAATTTGGGAAGGGTAAACCATGCAGTGTCCTCTGTCGTACGCCTCTGGTAGTAGCCAGAAACGTTTGTTTAACATAATTTAGTAGATTGTACAATACCAGCACCACTTGTACAATAAGTAAACAGTTCTTAAATCTTAAAAAATCAACTAAATTATTAAATTTGTTGGTTGGTAAAAGTCTAATTTGTTTTCCAGTCTAGTGGTGATTATTCTTGCTTGCAACTCCTCAATTTCTTCACATTTTTGTTTGTAGTATTCTTCTTTCGCATTTCTGATTTTACTTACAAATGTTATTTGGTAATCTGCTCAGGTTATAAGTCCATATTATACTTAATAAGTTTTTTTAAAGAGGAATGGCAATTAATTGGTTAGCCAAGTTAATGATAACACAGCCATATATGTAATTCTTGATAATTATCATCTTAAAAATTAACAAAAAACCCTATTAAAATAGACAATTGTTACACCTTAATAAAATTTTTTTTTTCAAATTCAACATTCGCTAATGTCACTCTAGGTACAAATCATAGAGTCACAGCTCCCATCAGTCACTCCATATGCCAGTCTTCACCACTCATTCATAATCGTGACTCAGGTGGTGTTGTAGGAAATGAGAGCAACTCAAACCAGGCGAAAAAGAGCCTCTACGAAAACCATGGCGTTGCAGCTTGTTCACACAACAGGGCCCTCTGCATTGCCACTATCGTATTTGCGTTTTTGTTCACACTTGCAGTCATTATCGCCTTTACTGGACCTCAGACTGGTAAGTTGTTGTACTGAATTATTTATTTATTAACCTTAACAGGCTCTTACCGCTTAAAACTTCTGATTACATTTTATTTTAGTCTTATAAATTTTATTTAATTACACCTCAGTCTTTTTATACACTCCTTCACCACCTCCCTCCATCTCCTTCTGTCCAATCTCCTTCCTTCCATCTCTTAATGTTACTTTTCTTCAGGTCTTCGTACACACTGTCCTTCCATCTTTTTCTTGGCCTGTCTTTCCTTCTCTTTTGTATTGGTCTTCGTGAGAGTACCATTTTTGGCATTGTTTTGCTTTCCATTCTCTCGATGTGCCCCAAATATCGTATTCTCTGTGCTTTGATCGTCTTCGTGATCGTTGGCTCTTTATATAGTTCTTCCTGTGAGCGGCCGTGGAGTTACGGCATAATCGCTGGCCTCATAGGCCAGTGCACGTGGGTTCGAGCCCTGCCAAAGACAAACCATTTTCATTTCCAATAATGACACGAGCCGTCTCACCGTGCCTCGGAGAGCACGTTAAGCCGTCGCGTCGGTCCCCCTGGGCTAGTGTTCATCGGCACTAGTTACTTAAAACAGGGTTAAAGATGTAAATGGCGCCGGAACTGTCCGAAAGGATCTCCCCGGCAAAAATGCCATACGATATTATTATTATAGTTCTTCCAATTCTTTATTGGTTCTTCTTCTCCACTGACCTTCTATTTTCACACCTCCATATATTGCTCTTTGCATTTTTCTCTCCCATCTTTCTAAAAGGTCTGTTTCTGACTTTTTCAGCACCCATGTTTCGCATGCATATGTTACTGTAGGTCTGATAACAGTCTTATAAATTCTGATTTTTGTTTTTCTTCATACGTATTTGGATTTCATTAATGTGCGTAATGGTCCATACTTTTTATTTCCTTTGGCTATTCTTGCCTTGATCTCCCCTTCCTCATGACCATTTGCATCTATTTTGGCTCACAGGTAATTAATGTCTTTGGCTCTTTTGAATGAGTGTTTTTTCTCCATCTATTTGTACTATGATGTTATTTTCTTTTTGGATCTCTTCCATTACCTACCATAAACTACTTTTCTTCATTTATTTTAAGTCCCATTTTTTGGCTTCTATTACTATGTTTTTCATTAACTTTTTTAGTTATTTCTTGCTTGTTGCTAATAGCTGGGTCAAATAGTTCAAATCATCTGCAAATGCTATGCATTGGTGGCCGTTTTAAATATCGTTTCTTGCATGTTTATTCTGCTTTTCCTGATTATTCCTTCCAATGTCAGATTGAATTCAGTTGTTGATAGTGGGTCTCCTTGTCGTAATCCTTCCTTGGTTTCAAACTTTTTGGATGTATACCCTTTCCATGCTATTTCGTTTGGTGTGTTTTCCATTGTCATCTTTATCATCCTGACAATTTTACTTGGTATCCCCAATTCTTTCATCAGTTCGTACATCTGCTGTCTGTTTACTGTGTCGTAGGCCTGCTTTAAGTTGATGAACAAAAGCATATATTATGTAGTACTGTTTTATGTTCGTAACAGGTAGTCTGTATTTTTTTTAAGGCAAATATTTGGTCCGTCGCGGTCGTTGATCTGTTGTTTCTAAAACCTTCCTGGTATTCTCCCAATATTTTTTCCGAATATTGATTTAGCTTTTTTCTTATACTTTGTAAACAATTTCTAGTAGTGCGATGCCTCTATAGTTTTTGCATAGCATTCTATCACCTTTTTTTATGTAGGGCATATACAGTGCGTCTGCGTAACTTGGAACCATATGGGAAACTTTTTTAATATCAATTTTACGAAAAAAAGTTATTCTTCATAAACTGCTCTGCATAGTCTAAAACCTAAGATGCAATCATCAGATATCAAATTTTATCAATATTATACGAGGTATGTCCAAAAATATGAATTTCGCTCAAGAGTAAAGTGCCTTTATATTTCACAATAGCAAAAATTGTTATTAAGAAAAGTTCTTTGTAATTAAAAATTATGATATAATATACATTTACAGTCTTCTAATTGAAAATAAAAATTAGAAAATTTTCCTCAAATTACGAATACCCAACATCATTTTTATTTAAGATAACTCCGTTATTATTAATTTTGCGAAAAAAACTTATTCTTTATAAAAATGTCTGAATAGTCAAAAAACTAAGATGCAATCATAAGATATCAATTTTTTTTCAATTTCATACGAGGTATGTCAAAAAATATGAATTTCGCTCAAGAGTAAAATACCTTTATAGTTCACATTATTTCAACTAGAAGGATGCAATTGCATATTGAAACATAGTTTTTAATTCTGAACAACTTTTTATAATAACAAATTTCAATATTGTGAAAAATAAAGGTACTTTACTCTTCAGCGAAATTCATATTTTTGACATACCTCGTATAAAATTGACAAAACTTAATATCTTATAATTGTATCTTAGTTGTTAGACTATGCAGAACGTTTTATAAAGAATAACTTTTTTTCGTAAAATTAATAATAACGGAGCTATCATAATTAAAAATGATGTTGGGTGTTCGTGATTTGAGGAAAATTTTCAAATTTTTTTTTCAATTAGAAGAGTGTAAATGCAGATTATAACATAGTTTTTAATTACAAACAACTTTCCTCAATGACAATTTTCGATATTGTGAAATATACCTAAAGCACTTTACTCTTGAGCGAAATTCATATTTTTTGACATACCTCGTATACTGTTGATAAAATTTGATATCTGATGATTGCGTCTTAGGTTTTAGACTATGCAGAGCACTTTATAAAGAATTGCTTTTTTTCGTAAAATTGATATTAAAAAAGTTTCCCATATGGTTCCAAGTTACGCAGACACACTGTATAGGTATATATTAATATGTATAATATGGTTTACTGAATTAATCAATCTATTAAAAAGTTCATAATATAATTAAATAAGCACCTAACTGTACAATTTAGGCATGTACATGTACCGGGTGTCCCAATAAGAATGGCTCTCGGCCATATCTCAGGAACCGTTTATAGTACAGCTTTGAGAAAAAAAATATGTATAACAAAAGTTGTCTCGGGAAAAGCCTGGAAATTATTTTCATAATTGTAGGTACACCACTAGAGGGCGTAATTGAATACCAAAAATTAAAAAATAAAATTTTTACAAAATTTACCTAATGAAATGGCACTGGAAATCCAATCATTTTTAAGTCAAGACAAGTTTAAGTCTACCTTTGCAAATAAGAGGTGGGGATGAGTGGGAACCTTCTTATGAAAAAATGGCTGTAACTCCGGTGCTAAATCGAATTTTGCATACTTGGTCTTGTTGAAAACAGCTCTTTTTCGTCAATGCAAATGCCTTATTTTCGAAACAGCCTAATAAGTAATATGCAAGCTAGGAGGCGTAATTTAATTCATTTTCAGAAATCTAGTTTTCTTTGAAAAATATTAAATACAAGTATGCATTTTTAATCGTATATTACAAACATAATACCGAAAACCGCATGTCAATACCTTTTTTCTATTTTCAGATATCTTAAGAAATGTGTAAATTTTAAACATAACTTACTGTCACCGGTAAACGAGGTTAAGGGAAAAGTAGTGTGCTATGGAAAAAACAAATAAACATTTTCCAGATGTAAACGTATATAATTAATTAAAACAATAAGACAAACAACACTATACAATATATACTATATAAGAAATAAAATCAACTACTTACTTAGGCTTAGTGATTGCCTAAATGTTCAAATTGTTGCCCATCATTTTCGATGTAAGCATTTACTCTTTCAAGAATAGATTTAATAGAAACAGATTTAACTGTTTTAGACTTTTATTTTATGGGGACGCATTAAAGACCTTGTTTTTGCCGCTAGGCCCACTACTCGAGAAAATATGATCTAGAATCTAGAGAATACGAAACGCCATTCAAAGCGTTGCGAAAGCAGAAATTAGACTGCTGTTCAATTTATTTTTGAAAGATAAATGCTTGCATCGAAAATGATGGGCAACAATTTGGTCCACTTGAACATTTAGGTCGTCACTAAGTAGTTGCTTTTATTTCTTTGTTATATTTTATAGTGTTGTTTGTCTTATTGTTGTTTTAATTAATTATATACTTTTACATCTGGAAAATGTTTCTTTGTTTTTTCCATAGCACACTACTTTTCCTTAACTTGGTTTACCGGTGACATTAACAGTTGTTTAAAATTTACACGTTTCTTAAGATATTTCGAGATAGAAAAAAGGTATCGACATGCGGTTTTCGGTATTATATTGCTAATTTGGTCTAATTTTGTAATACAGAATTAAAATGAATACTTTTATTTAATATTTTCCAAAGAAAACTAGATTTCCGAAAATAATTGAATAACGCCTACTAGCTGGCATATTACTTATTAGGCTATTTCGAAAATAAGACTCTTACATTGACGAAAAAGAGCTGTTTTCAACAAGACCAAGTATGCAAAATTCTATTTAGCAGAACCGGACTTACAGCCATTTTTTTCATAAGAAGGTTCCGACTCACCTCCACCTCTTATTTGCAAAGGTAGACTAAAAACTTGTGAAATCAAATATGCTCAGAATTTTATGAAGAATACGATGATTGGATTTCCAGTGCCCCTTCATTAGGTAAACTTTGTAAAATTTTCATTTTTTAACTTTTGATACTCAATTACGCCCTTGAGCGGTGGACACACAATTATGAAAATAATTTCCAGGCTTTTCCCGAGGCAACTTTTGTTATAAATATTTTTTTCTCAAAGCTGTACTATAAACTGTTCCTGAGATATGTCCGAGAGCCATTCTTATTGGGACACCCGGTACATGTACATATGCCAAATTATCAAAATAATTTCATAGATTTAGGACTGTATTCATGGGCGCCCATAGCCATGGGCAGAGGGGGGCGTGGCCCCCCTAGCTTTTCGGGTGCTGTAAACTATATAATATGGTTATCCTAAGTATACAAATTGTAAGTGCAACATCTTCACGTCTGGCCCCCTTCTGAAAATTTTTATATGGGCGCCCGTGACTGTATTATAGGTATGGTTTAAATGAATCAGGAGAGGTAATTATGTTAAACAGACAATAATATCTAAATCAAGTTTATGTAACTGTTATTTCATACGCGGTGGTTTGTCGCGGATAAAACTGGGATGTCTTGTCTGTCTGTATGTCTTTAGCGGATACATGTGTACAAGTCACTGTTTGGGGTACCTGGTGGGGTATAAAGTCCGGTACAAATTATTTAACCAGAGTATTTGGGATACGATCATAGCACAGCGCAGTTCATTTGAGGTATAGTAGTGGGTTGATTATATTTAGTTACTTTTATGAAAAAACTCTTAACTGTGTAACCTGTTATTTAGATTGCCCGTGTGCTGGAGATATTAAGTCGAGTTATGTGGACGAAAAAGCCAACATGACAAGAATTTTTGAACCTAGAGCTACAAATGGACAGATCTTCCCATGGAACAATATACGTCTTCCTACCTCCTTGAGACCACACCGCTACAATTTGACAATTCATCCAAATTTAACAACTCTTGAAGTTAGAAGTAAGTACTTGTTTCGTAAAATAGATAATTATATTATAATACGTTAGTAATAATAAATTTCAACTCCTTTTTCAACTTCCATCTACCTCTTACCTCCTTATACATCAAAGTTCTTTACAAAAAAAAGGCTCTTAAGCCGGATTTATGTTAGGACGGGGACGTGGACGAAACGGCTGTCTTACTTAAATCAGGCCTTCTACATACTTATCACAAATCTAAAAAGAAGAAGACCAAACACTTTCATTTCATGAATTATTCAAGTCTGATTTCTTAATTACAAACTCACTAATACAGGGTGAGTCACCACTAACGGGACGGAAGATGACAGCGAAATGGTAAAAGATTTGAAAAAAATTTAAATTAATAGCTTGTAAGTTGATAAAAGCTACATTTTAAAATTATTTTGAAATATACAGGGTGTCCCAATAAATGGCGGCGTATCAAAGTTATATTTTTTCTTATGGAATACCCTATATTTTATTGCATTTTTAATTGTCCCCAAAAAATAAGGTATAGCTTCATAAGGCTTCCCTATATCTATGTACAGAGTGTTCTGAGTTATGTTGACTTTTCTTAAAATGTAAAGTTTTAAAAGAAGACTAATTCTCAAGTTATTTAAGAAATTATAAAAATATTACTTTTACATATAAATTGTTGGATATTGGTTTAATGTAATCCATGATTAATTATTATACATTTATCTACAGGGTGTTCAAAATTTACATTTTCATTATTGAAGTATTCAATGTGTCATATGATGCTTATTTGAAATAGAATACCATGTATATTAATAAATAATTATACTTAACAAGTTTACCTCTTTCGAATGGTATATGTATGTCCTATACCTAGGTCTCATAGTTCTTGCGTAATTTACAATTATTTAAATTCTTAATCTGTAAATCGATGTTGTTCTGAAGCTATTTCCTTGTGGCATTTTTATAATTACGTATTTTTTATGGGAAATAAGCCACAATTTTACTAAAAAATGAATTTATTAACGTTTCGAAGCCCAAATCGGGTTTCGTTGTCAAAATACAAAATAGGTACTATTAAAATAAAACAAACATGTTGTTGCTAAGTAAAAAAATTCTTCTAATAATTTATTTAATCTGACTCATTTATATTGGTAATTCAGACGTATATTATACATTTTAAAGTAGAAGACTTTAAAATGATATCGCCAATATGTATGAGTTGCGTTCCTGGGACGACTTTACTAAAAGATAATTCATTCGATTACATGAAATCAATCCCAACTCAAGAATATCCGTCGCAAAAAAATCATAGCATGTGATCTGTCTTTAAAAGTATATATATATATATATATATATATATATATATATATATATATATATATCAAGTATAGTCCTGAAAGAATCAGATAGTAAAAAGAGAAAAATCAAAGAAGCGGCTCTAATTATGCTAAATGAAACCAATTGTGTCGCAAATTCCTCGGTAGAATGCAGTAGGATGTGGTTACCCATACTGAAAGAGGAAGTCAATAGAAAGAAAATACCACGATTAGTAAGTCAATAACATATCGAGTTGGTACAAATTTTATATTTTAGTATTACTTATTGTATATCTATGTAATATTAATATTATTTATAATTTAAACATATTAAAGTCAGAATTTGGTATTAGTTTTTTGAAGGTAGATTAAATGTAAGACCAAATACTTACGATGTCGGGATAGTATCACGAGGTTTTTTCCTGGTTTTCCCTCGTGATTTACTATGGAATCTCTAACGCGAGAATTTTACTGTCATCGTTGCATTTGGTTGTCTTTTTAAAGACAGATCACATGCTATGATTTTTTTGGGACGGATATTCTTGAGTTGGGATTGATTTCATGTAATCGAATGAACTATCTTTTAGTAAAGTCGTCCCAGGAACGCAACTCATAAATATTGGCGATATCATTTTAAAGTCTTCTACTTTAAAATGTATAATATACGTCTGAATTACCAATATAAATGAGTCAGATAAAATAAATTATTAGAAGAATTTTTTTACTTAGCAACAACATGTTTGTTTTATTTTAATAGTATTTTGTATTTTGACAACGAAACCCGATTTGGGCTTCGAAACGTTAATAAATTCATTTTTTAGTAAAATTGTGGCTTATTTCCCATAAAAAATACGTAACTGTAAATCGATTTTAAAACAAAAGATGAAGTTAATTAATGTCATTGTATGACATTGTCATTTATGACAATATGGTCTGGTAATGTTCTTATAATTAATGCATACCATGATTGACTATTACACATTTATTTACAGGGTGTTCAAAATTTACAGTTTCATTATTGGATTATTCAATGTAGCATAATAATATGACGGTTATTTTTTTAGAACACCATATATATTAATCAATGATTATACTAAACACAGGTTTCTCTTTCGAATGGTATATAGATGTTCTATAACTAGGAGTCATAGTTTTTGCGTAATTTACAATTTTCTAAAACGGTACATCGATTTTAAAAATATTTATAGTCACTCTCGATTTTTAAACCCATCATCTTGGCATAGTTGTTATAGAGTGTAGTTGTAAATAAATATGTAGGTATATTTTTATTGGCTGATTTGTAAAATAAATTTTTTCGGTATTGAAAATAACTAAATACATAACGAAACATACAGAATCTTAATAAAACAAATATATAAATAATACAAAATGAACCACAACTTACTATAAGTAAACAATTTTCACTTATGTAATACATGTTCAGAATGTTTATACAACAAGCGATTTTAAATGATTTGTTTACATTATTTAACATAGCTGGTGTTATAGACTCAAAAGCGTTCGAAATTCTTAATTTCATAAAAATATCATCTGAAGTACATAGTAGGGTCGGATGTGTAGCATTTACAATATTTTTAATATTACCCCATTTAAAAAAATTCATCTTGGTCACCAGGATCTGGATCTATCTATCCATTTATTTCTAAATTTTATGTTGAGGTTGTTCTTAACATCACGTCAAAAATAAGCTGGAACTCTGTCATCCAATTGGAGCCACATGTTTGTTCGCACGCTAAGTGGAAAGTTTTAAGATGGATCCAAAAAACTTGTTTTAAGAAATTTAAAAAAGTTGCTCCATTCCGATTTTCGTCAAAAAAAAAATGGGTCGATAACGTATTCGCTCAGAATACTGCCCCAAACATTAACACTTCATCGATGTTGGCGATCAACAGTAAAATGTTTGTTTACTGTATCATAATAAAATGAAAGCTATGTCTATTAAATAGACGATTATTATGAAAAGTAGGTAGATTTGTCTGTACACAATACATTTAAAAAAAAAATCAGGATCTTCTCCAAATTCTAAAGTCTATAAACGAAAAGTTAAACGTTCTGTCTAATGCTGGTGTTTTATACGGATGATAGTGGTTTTTCTTATGTATTCTACATACACTCGTTTGACTGATTTTCAATTGACTCGAAATTTTTCACGTACTAGTATTTGGGTTTTCCGTAACAGAAAGCAGGACATCAAGTTCGTTGACTTCATCAAAAATAAATGGTTTATTTTTATTTAACTTTTCGTACCTAGTTACCATTAGCACGGAATCTATCGAGAAATCTCTCAAAAACGTCCTTTTTTGAGTGTCTTCTATCAGGACACTACTTTTAAGCGCAAACATTAGAAGCTAAGAGAAAATTTTAAAAATATTCCCCAATGCAAAGTAGCATGTCTACTCTTTCATAGATAGCTACTTTCATAGATGTCTACTCTTTCATTTTTAGGAACAATTAAATTTGAATGTAATTGGCTCTGCCAAAGCCATTTTTAAGTAAAACAAAATTTGAATATCATACACGGATGTTTATAGCTTTCATAATTACCAGACCGTACTGTTATAAACTGACAATATCATACAATGACATTAATTAACTATATCTTTTGTTTTAAAATCGATTTACAGATTAAGAATTTAAATAATTGTAAATTACGCGAAAACTATGACACCTAGGTATAGGACATCCATATACCACTCGACAGAGGTAAATTTGTTTAGTATAATTATTTATTAATATACATGGTGTTCCATTTAAAATAAGCATCACATGACACTTTGAATACTCCAATAATGAAACTGTAAATTTTGAACACCCTGTAGACAAATGTGTAATAATTAATCATGGAATACATTCAACCATATCCAACTATTTAGATGTAAAAGTAATGTTTTTATAATTTCTTAAATAACTTGAGAATAAGCCTTCTTTTAAAACTTTACATTTTAAGAAAAGTCAACATAACTCAGAACACTCTGTACATAGGTATAGGGAAGCCTTATGAAACTATACCTTATTTTTTGCGGACAATTAAAAAATGCAATAAAATACAGGGTATTCCATAAGAAAAAATATAATTTTGATACGCCGCCATTTATTGGGATACCCTGTATATTTCAAAATAATTTTAAAATGTAGCTTTTATCAACTTACAAAATATTCAATTTAAATTTTTTTGAAACCTTTTACCATTTCGCTGTAATCTTCCGTCCCGTTAGTGGTGACTCACCCTGTATATCATCCAGCTTTAATATGATATCCCATAAACATGCACAATTTAAATCATTTATAACATGTTTTTTCTTCTTCTTTAATCTTCTTCTTGCCTTCAATTTTACCCTCGACTATAAGTTGAAGGAACTGGTATTTATACTCCGTTTTTTTTTTTCTTGATGGTTTGGAAAAGTTGGCGTTTTTGGTTGATTCTTTTAAGGACATTTACAATTGTTACTTTAGCCGTCCATGGTATCTTAGGACACGGCGATAAAGCCACATTTCGAAAGTTTCTAATTTGTTTATATCCCTCGTTTTGAGTGTCCAGCTCTCTACGCCATATAACAGCACCGACCATACGTAGCACTTAGTAGACCTTAGTCTCAGTTGAAGATCGAACTCTGAACAGGTCAGTACCTTCCTGAATTTTACGAAAGCTTGTCGAGCTTGCTCAATGCGACATTTTACTTCCCTGTTCGATGCCCAGTCTTCAAAAAGCCACGTTCCCAGATACATATTTAAATTTGCTCACTCTTTCAATGGACTTGGTATTCAGTGTTATGGTGGAGTTTTCAAGCATCCAAGTTTCTGGAGATGATAATTAATTTGGTCTTTTTTGGAAAAGAGGGGAACTGTCGAACACCCCTTCTTATATGTATGGGTTTGGATATAGAATTGTCTATTTTTAATTGTGCCGTTTGATACCAGTATCAAAGTTTTCAATGCATCTTATGCCTTTTTGGTGTATATCAAGTTTCTTGAGGATATGCATTAACTTGTGGTGTTGTACAGGATCAAACGCTTTTTCGTAATCTAAAAAACATAGGAACACGTCCTTCCTCTGATCGTAACAATTTTGGACCTGTGTTGCTACTATTGCTTCTTTTGTTCCTAAACCTTGTCTAAACCCGAACTCAGAATCACTGATGTGCTATTCACATTTTTTGTATAATCTTTGATGTAGTTTTCTAAGAATACATATCTTTAAAGTGTGACTCACCAGGCTAATGAGTCTGTGATCCTCACATCTTTTTGCATTGACTTTCTTGGGTAAGGGAATAAAGGTAGAGCTATCTTTAGTATAACTTGTATACTTGTGAATAAGTATAAAGTGTTGTTTAATTTAAATAAAACACATTATGATGCTCGTATGCTATGTATACTTGTGAATAAGTATAAAGTATTGTTTAATTTAAATAAAACACATTATGATGCTCGTATGCTATACGAAACTCGCCGCTTCGTGGCTCGTGTCGTATCCGTCATACTCACATGATAATGACCATCATGAAATGCTCGTTGCATAATATACTATTAAGCTTTATATAATTACAGGTCAGGTTTCCATCGAATTCCAAGCAGAAAAAGAGACGAACTTTATCGTCCTTCATTGTAAAAATCTCACCATTCTAGACAAAATCATTCAGGATAGGCACGGAAACAATTTGACTATAATTAAAATGTTAGAGTACTTAGGTGGGCAACAGCTGTACATAGAAATTAGAGAAAAGTTTAAAAAAAGGCATAATTATGTTTTGAGGATTCGATACAATTCAAAATTAAACCGAGAGGCCGAGGGATTTTATATTTCAAGTTATAATACAAAGAACGGAGAGAGAAAGTAAGTATTAATATATTTTGTCTGTGTTATAGGTGTTATAATGACGATCATTCTATTTTGCTTTATTAAACTTAATAAAAAACGACCATTATATCATTCCGGTAAAAATTACCAAGAAATTATTGTAAGTCGATAATACTTCATAATGCTTAAAAATATGCATACAAATATTTAATGAAACGTAAGTCATTTTTAAACGCTTTTATTTAGTTCAATAGATTGCGTCAAATCTTTGGATGTTAATTTGACTACCTTTTCTTCCATGCAAATGAATGAAAATTTGCAGACATATGCATTCGCGGTGACAATACACGAATAGACAACAAAAAATTTTTGTTTATGTTTATTAATTGTTTAAATAAAAAAAACGATTTTATTGGAAAAATGCCTAAATTCTCTTGTTTTTTACAATGCAGAAACTTGAAACTTTTACGGATTGTAGCTAATGATATAACCTATACATAATTTCACTTTTTACGTTAATTTTTTTACGTTATGCGTCATAAATAAATAATGAAGTTTTAAATTTTGAACATTCATATGTTTGTTTATACAGTACGATGCAAATGAAAGGAATAAATTCGTTATTTCGTAAAAAGGCGACTTTAAGGAAAAATCTCGGAAGAGGTCGATTTTTATTTTGAAATTACGATATTTTGGCATATATGTCATACTAGTGACGTCATCCATCTGGGCGCGATGACGTAATCAATGATTTTTTTAAATGAGAATAGGGGACATGCGATAGCTCATTTGAAAGGCAATTCAATTCTTTATTCAGTAGTGTAAAAATTTATATAATTATTTTTACAGGGTGTCAAAAAATAATTTTTTAATTAAATTATTTGACAAAAAGAAGAATGTACGTAATTTATTTAACTCAGAATACATTTTACAGTTGCCCGTAAACAGAAAAAATGTGTATTACAGAAATAAACATTGCTTTTCGATTAAATTAAATATTCAAGCCAGCTCCCGCCAGCCACCTGCCTCTTGGAAGTTTTAACATTCAATGTAAGCGAAAGGCAATGATTATTTGTGATATAAACATTTTTGTCTGGTTTATGACAGCAGTAAAATGTATTTTAATTTAAATTTAATAAGTTACACACATTCTTCTTTTTTTAAACGCTTTTCTTTAGTTCAATAGTTTGCGTCAAATCTTTAGAGGTCAATTTGCCTGCCTTTTCATCAATGCAAATGAATGAAAATTTGCAGACATATGCATTCGCGGAAACAATACACGAATAGTCAATAAAAAAAATTTGTTTATGTTTAATAATTGTTTAAAAAAACGATTTTAATGGAAAAATGCTTAAATTCTCTTGTTTTTTACAATCTAGAAATTTGAAATTTTTACGGATTGTAGCTAATGATATGAACTATACATAATTTCACTTTTTACGTTAATTGTTTACGTTATGCTTCACAAATAAACAATGAAGTTTCAAATTTTTTGCCGATTCTGACTACTTTTTATGTTTGTATATCATATGTTTTATATACATATTTTAATAAACATGACGATATATTTTAATGTTTGAAAAGTGTAAGACTAAAAAGTAAAAAATAAAAAAATATGAAAAAAAAGTTTTTAGGAAACGCTTTTCTTTAGTTACGAGTGACTAAAATTAAAAATATTAAAAAATCAACTAAAAGGCAAAAAATAAAAAAAATTGAAAAAATCCAACACATTCGTTAAAGAAAAGCGTGGGGCGAAAACCGTTTATTCGATGAAGACGCCCCACGCTTTTCTTTGACGAATGTGTTGGATTTTTTCAATTTTTTTTATTTTTTGCTTTTTAGTTGATTTTTTAATATTTATAATTTTAGTCACCCGGAACTAAAGAAACGCGTTTCCTAAAAACTTTTTTTTCATATTTTTTTATTTCATTTTTACTTAATTTATTTATGTGTAACTAACCAACAAAATTTATTAAAACTAAAACTAACAAGTAGGTACAATATAACTGTCAACTGTCAAATATAAGTCAAATTATTAATGTAAACATTGTTAAATCAAAATAACAATTTACTGTTTTTTACCATTCTGCAAAATACAGGGTGTTTTATAAATAAACTTTAAAATGTATAGATACTTACGTAATAGAAAATAGATATTGTACAGGGCGTCAATAAGGTATATTTCATGAATGAAATACCATGACGTCACTTTTACTTTTCCTCCGTAGGGAGGAAAAGTACAACTTTGCTCCCTACAATCAGGTCCGGAAAAGTATACTTTCGGTAGAGGTAGGTGGAAAAATACAATACTTGCGATGGAATATCCATAGGATAATAAAAAGTGAATATGTGTAGCTATGCAGGTAATAATAATAGCACAAACATCTCGACTAGTAACAGAGGGCTATGAATCATGATACAATTTAATTCTATAGGTAAGTAATACATTATAATAAGTTCTGCATTTTCCTTTGATCGAGCTTTCGTATTGTGCGAACATCTGCACAAAAGAGAAAGATAGAACTTAGGAACTTGGATAGGATAAGAATGATGAGAGTAGGTAGCGACCTTGCCGATCTGACTCGAACAAAAAGTGAACGGCCAAAGTTGTGGTCATCTTGTCATAGATGCGTAAATAAAATTAAAGCGAAACCAAAGAATGATCGAATATTTCGTACACTCTGTGAAGAAAATGATGAGATATTTAATACGTTGCTACTACATACGGAAGTCCGCTGGCTTTCTAAAGGTACTTGCTTACGGTGGTTCTTCAGTCTCATGGATACTGTTATTGAGTTTAGAGAAGCGAAATGACATCGCTTACTTATCAGATTTTTTGAAAAATTAAATGAAACGAACCTGCAACTACAAGAGAACATGAATACGGCCAAAGCGAAGGGAGTAGTGGAGCATTCATTGACAAGCTACCTATTTTTGAAGAAAATATACAGAGAAGAGATCTGACCAAATTCCCCAACTTGAAATCTTGTTATGATTCTGGGGATCTTCAAACATATTGCCTCCATCTTCAAACATATTGCCTCCATCTTCAAACATTGAAAGAAGATCTACAGTCCCCATTCCAAGATTTGACTAGTCTGTTATCAACTAGTAAGTTTCAACGCCATGTCCTTCTGAAAGTCTGTTTCAGGAGTGTGAGTGAAAGATTTTGGCCGCGGATAAAAGAAGTGTATTCAATCTTGTGGAATGCAATCAAGTTACTATTATTAGCATTACCCACAACATATCTAGTGGAGAAAGGTTTTAATTCTGTATGTATATTGAAAAACAAACAAAGAAATAGGCTGGACATAATAGAAAGAGGGGATTTGAGGTTGCTATTAACCAACATTGAGCCAGACATAAAGAAATTATGTGAGGGATACCAGGCCCAAGGAAGTCATTATCAATTATTACTAACCATTTATCACTTTATAAAGTGTAAAAAAATAAATAAATGTTGTACTGATTAATTACTTGTTTCAATTTAATTGGTGAATTTCACCAAAACTGGTGAAACCTGTCTAAGGTTCATGGGAAAAAGGTTGAGAACCACTGGTCTAAAACACGTTTTGTCTAATACATACGCGTACTCTAGACGAATATAATCAGTTTTTCATAAAGTACCCAAGTGTCACTTATAAGAGTTAAACTAAAACTAAATATTTTTTTAGGTATTTGGCTACAACACACTTTGAACCAACTTTTGCTAGAACTGCCTTTCCCTGTTTCGATGAACCCCAATTTAAAGCAAAATTCAGGTTAACTGTTTTTAGAGACAGATTTCATATCAGCCTTTTTAATACTCCCGTAGTAAAAACTGATGTTTTAGGATTTTACATGGGCACTGGGTTGGTAAGTACATAATATTACAAATTTTATGGACCAAGCCGATAATATACAGGGTGAGGCAAATATTAGAATTATCTCGAGAACTAAAAGCAACAGAATCATGAAAATTGGAATGAAGGGGTTTTGAAGAGTGATCTATTTAATGAAAATATTTTCATCTATTTGCTACTTCCGGTTATACCGGAAGTTGATAATTACTTCATTTTTTTAAATGGACACCCTGTATATTTTTACATTTTTGGATTCTACTCAAAGTCTTCTTTCTTAAAATATGAGGTTTTGTAATGTTATACAGGCTGGTTTAAAAGATAATTACGGGTTTTTATTAATTTCGTAACAACTTTCACACCCTGTAGAATTGTAGTGATGTGACATCAAAGTTTCTATTTATGGTCTATATAGTATGGTAATATAAGTAGTCTACTATTGTTAAACATTAATAATGTAGCGAAAAGTTTAATAATAATATACAGGGTTGGTCAAAACTCGGAATGAGTATTTTCTGAGTTTTCTTAAATGGAACACCCTATATTTTAGTATTGTAATGAAATGATATTTTATTATACTTTTTTATTTCGTAAGCATTCCCTATACCGAACTGCTACAATTTGTGAGTTATTAGTGATTAAAAACAAACATTAATTGCAACAAAAAATACGTGAAATTTTATCAGGTTGGCCGTGAAAATATTTAATTACAAATAGTTTTACGGAAATAAATACATATTAATATAGACTGATCCTAAAAATTACCAATAATGGTTGAGCTGTCAAAATACCTACGTAGTTAAAATTGTAGGTGCGATTAACAATTAAGACCAAATTAAAGCAGTTAGGTATAGAGAATGCTTAAGAAATAAAAAAGTAACATAAAATATCATTTCATTACAATATTAAAATACAGTATAGAACCTTCTATTTATAGCCGGTCTGGATCGGCGCGAAGTTTCCCATCGTTTGTCGGTAAATGAACATGGTTCAAAGGAAGTCAGAAGCTGATACAGACCCTTCCAATTCAGCTAGGGACCGGTACGCTCAGTGCCGTGGTAATTTTATTATGGTGTGATCGAACGACGTTGTGTTGGAATTTTTATCATTGTATCAATTAACCAACTCACTAAAATTTCTACCGCCAACACTGGTGGTCTACCTTCGATTATCTATTTTCTATTTATCTTTGCCAACGTGAACTGGCGATACCCACGGAACACATTGCATGGAATTCGTCTTTCTTCTTCTTCTTAAAGTGCCTATGCGTTCCGGATGTTGGCGATCATCATGGCTATCTTGACTTTGTTTATCGCAGCGCGGAACAGTTCAGTGGTAGTCGTGTTATACCACTTTTGTAAATTTTGAAGCCAGGAAATGCGTCCTCTTCCCGGTCCTCTTTTACCATTTACCTTCCCTTGTAGAATCAGTTGAAGAAGGCCGTAACGTTCTTGATTTCTCATTACATATCCTAGATATTCTAATTTTTTTGTTTTGATGGTTATGAGAATTTCACAGTCTTTCCCCATTCTACGCAGGACTTCCACATTAGTAATTAGGTCAACCCAGGATATACGTAAGATGCTCCTATAACACCACATTTCGAAAGCTTCGAGCCGATTCATAGATGCAACAGTTAGTGTCCACGCTTAAATTCCGTAGACCAGAACTGTGAATATGTAGCATTTCAACAGACGGTATTTTGTTTTTAATGATATGTCTCGACTGTTGAAAATGGGTCTCATTCTAACGTATGCTGCCTTCGCTTTGATTATTCGCTGCTTAATTTCTGTTGAGTGGTCCCATTGGCTATTTAAATTCGTACCCTGATATGTATATTGCTCAACTCTTTCGATATTCTATTGGTTGATTGTAAGCTCAGCGTTTAGTATTGGTTTTTTACTAATTGTCATAAATTTGGTCTTCTTTATGTTACGAGCTAGTCCGTATCTGTCTGATTCGTCTTTAGAGTTACAAAAACAAATAATTATATTGACAAAAGGGTTGAATTATTTACAGAATAAAAATTTTTTGTATTGGTTCACTTTCTTAAACGTAAATCGAGGGCTGAAAACCATAGGTTTCCAAGCGACAGTAACAAAAATTTTCAGGAAACAAATTTTAAAGTTTGCTGTCAAATAAAACGGTTCTGATAAAATTATACTTAGCCAGAATGTTATATATTATTGTTTAAGGATTTGGTAATACAGTGATTCTTAAATTAATGCTGTCGTTATGGTATAAAATGCAAATTTAATGGTTTTTACAAAATGATACACTTGTGCTTGGAACCTTAGGGCTGTAACCGCTGTACTTGGAACTTTGTGTCCCTAAATAAATTGAAGTTTTAAAAATGTCATATTATGACATAGTATGTCATCATTGTAGTAGACTTTTTGCCTTTGTAGCACTGATAACAATAATAGCCTCTACTGCTATACCATGATGTTGGAAGATTTTTAAAAACAAATGAAGAAGAAAATTAAGTAAGCGTAGAAATTTACACAAATTAATTATTTTAATTAATTAATTAACTTAATTAATTTATTAATTATATTGAATTAATTTACTCAAATTAATTATTTTCATAATTTTCCATTTCTACAGAACATTTCTTGATGGTAGATATTCAGAACGAAAGCTACAATAATCCGCCCAAGATTAATTTTCGGAGGATATTCGGAGGCATCCACAGAGGACATTGTAAAACAAGAAAATGATAATTTTAACTCATGAAACTGACATTTAACTTTCACCAATACTCTCACTGTAGTACATGGAACCATATGAACCAGACTGTGGCGCTATATGTTAACGAATGGCAGAACTTTCAATACCATTCGATGCAGAATTAAAAGAACAATAGATTTTTGTTAACCAGTTTTGTATAAATTGTCGCTAAAGAAAATGATAATTTTAACTCATGAAACTGACATTTAACTTTCACCAATACTCTCACTGTAGTACATGGAACCATATGAACCAGACTGTGGCGCTATATGTTAACGAATGGCAGAACTTTCAATACCATTCGATGCAGAATTAAAAGAACAATAGATTTTTGTTAACCAGTTTTGTATAAATTGTCGCTAAAGAAAATGATAATTTTAACTCATGAAACTGACATTTAACTTTCACCAATACTCTCACTGTAGTTCATGGAACCATATGAACCAGACTGTGGCGCTATATGTTAACGAATGGCAGAACTTTCAATACCATTCGATGCAGAATTCAAAGAACAATAGATTTCTGGTAAAAAACCAGTTTTGTACAAATTGTCGATAAAGAAAATGAGAATTTTATCTCATGAAACTGACATTTAACTTTCACCAATACTCTCACTGTAGTACATGGAACCATATGAACCAGACTGGGACGCTATCTGTCAAAGAATGGCAGAACTTTCAATACAATTCGATGCAGAATTCAAAGAACAATAGATTTCTGGTAAAAAACCAGTTTTGTACAAATTGTCGATAAAGAAAATGAGAATTTTATCTCATGAAACTGACATTTAACTTTCACCAATACTCTCACTGTAGTACATGGAACCATATGAACCAGACTGGGACGCTATCTGTCAAAGAATGGCAGAACTTTCAATACAATTCGATGCAGAATTCAAAGAACAATAGATTTCTGGTAAAAAACCAGTTTTGTACAAATTGTCGATAAAGAAAATGAGAATTTTATCTCATGAAACTGACATTTAACTTTCACCAATACTCTCACTGTAGTACATGGAACCATATGAACCAGACTGGGACGCTATCTGTCAAAGAATGGCAGAACTTTCAATACAATTCGATGCAGAATTCAAAGAACAATAGATTTCTGTTAAAAAACCAGTTTTGTACAAACTGTCGCTTGAAACCCTATCGTTCTTAGGTTTTCAAATATTGGTTTTTAAGATGTGTTTTAATATTGTATCATTTTTTTCAGCTTTACGATGAATTTTTGGAAACGAACGAAATCAGTACCTATTTAGTAGCATTTGTGATATGTGACTTCAGTCAACGAAATAAACAAACTGAAAGCGGTGTATCTGTCTCCATATACACCCCTGAACCTTTTGTTTCCAGAGCTCCATTTACGCTGGAAACGACATCTTTCTTCCTCGATTATTATGAGAACTTTTTTGGAGTAGCTTTTCCTCTTCCAAAACTAGGTAAGCGTACAATAATTATTAAGGCATTAATTTCATAGTTGTGTGGACTGTATAGACTTTAGACTAATTAGTCTCATGAGCCACTCTCTCAAGCTACTTCTTTAGATAATTCTTAATAGAATCAAGCAAAAATGTGAAGAGACAATGGGAAACCAACAATTCGGTTTCTGAGAAGGATTGGGAACAAGGGAAGCTTTGTTATCAATGCTAACATTACTTCAACGATCATGGGAAGTACAATTTATGTCTGCTTTATAGATTTTGATAAGGCGTTTGATATGGTTCAACATGATAGGCTGCTTGAATATCTAGAAAGGATTGGAATATATGATAAAGATCTGAGAATTTTACAACATCTATATTGGAATCAAGAAACTTCTATTCTGGTAGATGGCAAAGAGACAGACAAAATTTGCATTCAAAGAGGTGTCAGACAGGGTTGTGTTGGGGATAACCCAACTTTAACGTATCCTCAGAAATAATTTTTAACGAAGGCTTGGAAGGGCAATGTGAAGTTCGAATCGGGGGAGAAGCTATTAACAACATCAGATATGCAGACGACACCGCGATAATGGCTGAAAGTATCGAAGATCTTCCATTCCTTATAGATCGAGTCACTAGAGAGTGCTCCAGTACCGGACTTAGCATAAATACCACAAAGACAATGTTACTTGTGGTTAGCAAACAAGACGTCTGCCCTATGCGACTAATTGTCAGTGATGAACCGATAACAAAAGTTAACCATTTTAAATACCTAGGATGTTGAATAAACGAGACACTAAATCCGGATAAGAAATTAAAACTCGTATAGAAATTGTAACAGGAGCATTTATGAACTTGGATCTACTCTGAGCAACTCTCAGCTGAATTTACAACTAAGAATCAGTTCCTAAAATGTTATGTGTATCCTGTATTACTATATGGATGTGAAACCTGGATCATGAAGGTTAAAATGATGAACAAATTAGAAGCCTTCGAGATGTGGTCATATCGTAGAATGCTCAGAATATCTTGGGTTGAACGCATTTCAAACAGAGAAGTCTTAAACAGAGTAGGTCAAGGCGAAGGTGATTTAATCAAGATGATAAAAAAAAAGAAAACTTGAATATCTCGGGCATATAATCAATGAGACGTAGCAGATACAGGATGCTGTAGTTAATACTCAACGGAAAGATCGACGGAAAAAGAGGAATTGGTAGGAAGAAATATGCATGGCTCCGAAACCTTCGTCAATGGACTGGTTTATCAGCAAATCAACTATTACATGCCGCGCAAGATCGAGAACGATATCGGCAAATTGACATGGAAGCTACCCACGCCTAAAATTTGGCACGGTACTTAAAGAAGAAGAAGTGGACTGTAGGTTGTTAGTTTAAGTGGAGGGAGATTATGTTATACATACAATATCTAATTAAGTCTATAAAAATCTTACATAAATTACTGTTTCACTCGCGTATCGATCAACGTCACATATGCAGGTTTCACATGCGGTGGTCCATCGCGGGTAAACCCGGAATGTTTTATCTGTCTGTTTTTCGTGGGTACATGTATAGAGGGTACTGTTTGCTTTGTAAATTAGTTCACAAAGAGAAAAAGCGTTCATTCAGCGATAGTTAAACCCAGAGAGAGGTTCGCGGTATTTTCAAGTGTTACTAGTGATTATCACAGTTATAACCGTGAGTTATAACCGTGTGTTTTCTTCAACGGTCAAGAGTCGAAGAGATTCGCGTCTTCACAGTTCGACACAAGGCAGCAAAGAGTTTGCATTTTTTTGCTTTGAAGTGGAGAAAGCAGTGAAGAGAACTGTCGCCAGCGGCGGTGGCAATCAAGAGGTAAAAACTTCTGTTGCAGTGTCTAAGCATGTCTTGACCTGATCTGAAAATCATGATTTGGGATCTACAATATATATATACATTGTAAATTATGATTCGGGAGTGCTCCTAGTAGCATTTAACGTATCTTAGTTTGTTTATTTCTACTGCATCTTGATTGTAAATTTAGTATAGAAATATTAGACCATTTTTTTGGAATCGTAAATCGGTCGCAATGCAGCCAATTGGTTTATTGTACGTCGTGTTTTTACTTATGATACCCATTCCAGAATTCTGGAAGTTTATACCAGCTTGTACAGGTGGTTCAGTAGATAGGTAGATGTTGGAGTCACTTGGTGGTTTCCAAAGAGTATTTTCCATCTGCTATCTAGTACCTCGCAGTCACGCAAGATATGGCTGTCTAAAAATTTAAATTTAGTCTAAAAACACCCTAAAAATGTAAGTAAATAATATAAATAATTGTTTTATTTCAGATATTGTAGCACTTCCTGAGTTCGATTACGGGGCAATGGAGAATTGGGGACTAATTACCTACAGAGAGACTGCTATTTTTTCAAACACTAAAGATAACGACACTTTTATTGCTGCTCACCAGTGGTTGATTAGTAAACTTGCACATGAATTAGCGCACCAGGTTTGTTCTTTTGTATTAACATATTACTCTGATTTGTTTCCATTTAGTTTGTATATAGATAGATCTACTTCAGGGATCCACGTGAGCCATAATTATCTCTCAATCTTCTGATACCTGGGAGAAATTATGTCCTAGACCCATTCTCCCACCTATTACAAAAGTTTCCTTTCCCATATCCTACTGTAATGTCGGGTAGTAGCAACATCAGTACCAATATAGAGTGTAAAGTAAATGATCCTGGTCTATTATGGGATACTATCAGTTTTAATGGTTTTTGGACTGCGATAGAGAAAGCAACGGGAACCTTCTGCATTATTCTTACCTAGTATGTATAATCATCATGACAATTATTGAAATACGGGATAAGGATCTGAGTTCCTGGTAGACTTTTTATAACAAGAGGGTGGTAAGAATCTCCCTAAAAATTGGAACGTGGAACGTAAGAAGTATTTTTGAAGCTGGTCAGTTATATAATTTAGAAAAAGCAATAGCCAGACTTCAAATTCATATTCTCGGAATTAGTAAGGCTAGATCACAGCTAATGGTTAGTTAGTTAGTTATCTTTATTCCAAAAAATCACAAATTTACAATAAATATAATTTTAACAAAAATATTTGTACAAGAACAATATGTGATTTAAGCCTAAGCGTTGGAACCGTCTAGATCATTAAAATTTATTAAAAAGAATTCATCCAGACTATAAAAAACATATTGACCTAACAATTTTTTTAATTTTTTTTAAACTTACATATTGAAAGTGCTTTAATCCCAGTGGGCAAATGGTTGTATACTTTAATACCGGAGTACAATGGACCATTTCGAGTACGTCTATAATTATAATTGGGAAGAATTATATCTTGCCTGCGTGTATTGTGACTGTGTATATCAGAAGGTTTTAACAATTCATGTCGTTTTCTATGTATAAGTAGAGACATCTTATAAATATAAATATTAATGAGCGTCATTATTCCATGATCTTTGAAGAGAGGTCTACATGAAGTTCTATTTGTTAAGTTGAATAGTGCTCGAATTGCTCGTTTTTGAGCCACAAATGCCATGGTAAATGCCCTACAAGCAATGGGATGCTATACTATTCTGGAAGCGACAATCAGCAAAGCTATTCAAAAAGAGTCGGAATTTTTGTGGATAAAATTGCCAATAGATCAATCATTGATCAATAACTCTTCAGCTATTCATTTTAAAGAAACTACCTCAGTAGTGTAGGATGTATTCTATCTTAAATCTTTTTTAGTGGTTTGGAAACTTGGTGACAATGAAATGGTGGAACGATTATTGGTTAAATGAAGGTTTCACGACATTATTTGAATATCAAGGTGTAGATCAGTATATTCCGGAATGGAAGATGATGGAACAATTTATTGTAGATAAAACCCAACCTGCCCTAGCGTTAGATGCACTAGCATGTAGTCATCCTATTTCTGCAAATGTGACCGATCCGTCTGAAATTGATGCTATTTTTGATACTATTTCTCTAAATAAGGTGAGTAAACTCTTTTGCTTTTCCACTACAACTTCTTTCAGCTATCTCGAAGAATTTTGAAGAACAAGAGAAAGTTTTATCTTTCATAAAATTAAAATATTATTAAAAATAATACTTTATTGGGACCAAATATTCTGATAACAACCTGATACGAGTGTCGTGGCGACATTTGCTTAAAAAACTTATATACACTTTCTATATGCTTATATGCACTTTTTGATGAGAACCTAAGAAGGTTTGAAACCGGTTAAAGTGCTTATGGCGCTGTCTGAACGAACTGAAATATAAGACGGCTCTTGTTTCGATTTACAACGAAGTGATTATTTAATTTTGAAGAAATTTAATACGAGAAAGAAAAACAGGCAGTTTCTTGTAGTTTATGAGACTTCAGATGAATTCTTATAAATAAGTAACAAAAGTGTAGATGAGATAATATAGAATAAAAAATAAAAACCTTATCTTGTAAAAGGTATATTTAAAATCTCTAAAAAGGGCTATATCACAACAAAACGTTTTCGGGATCAATATTCCATCATCAGTGTTATCACAGGTTTATATGCTTTAAGCCACCAAAATATACGGGTAAAAACCCTCGAGTTGTTTTAAGCAGTTGAGGTTACATTATATTATCCTATTTTAATGTAACCTCAACTGTTTAAAACAACTCGAGAGTTTTTACCCGTATATTTTGGTGGCTTAAAGCATGTAAACCTGTGATAACACTGATGATGGAATATTAATTCCGAAAACGTTTTGTTGTGATATAGCCCTTTTTAGGGATTTTAAATATACCTTTTACAAGATAAGGTTTTTATTTTTTGTGATTTATGGTATACAGCCAGTTACAGGAATTTTTCCTTGTGATATTTATAATATACACACACCCAAACTTATATGGAATCACCATGTATTTCAAAGTAATATTATTTATTAATAATATTAATAGTAATTTAGTAATATTATTTTGAAAAAACTTCTAATTGTTGCGAAGATTAAAGGTTTTTATTGAAAATAAACAAATATACAAGACATCGGATAGTACAGCCCGGTACGGTATAGATTATTTGCTTGAGTTGCAAGTTGAACGAAAATAAATAAACTAACTTTTGCGTCCAAAAACGAAAATATGCCTCGTGTGGGATTATAGAACTTACAACGAGGAAAGATTAATGGTCTTGTGGAGAAAGTAATGTTTTTAGATGGACATAGCTGCAGAACTAGGCGTAATACAGGGCGTTCTGTCCAAAACATATGCTAGATAACAGGAACTAGGAAAGCTCAAAAATAAAGCAAGAGAAAGTCGCCAAAAGTAATAATGGCTCTCCACGATCGTTTAATTGTCCAATCAGCTGGAAGACACCCAACCATTTCTCACCTGCAGCTCCAAAGGCAGCTTTTGGAAGCTACATGTGTAACTGTTTCAGTTGAAAAGATAAAAAGAAGAGTTCGTACCAAGAAGTATATAGCAGTTGACAGTTATGGGTTCCCGAGTTATCGAGGCAGTACAAGATTGATCGCCTAAATTGGTGTCTTCACCACCAAAACTGGAACATTGGGAATTGACAAAATGTGCTATTTTCAAAAAGAGTCAGAATTTAATGCAATCGGATGGAAAATCAGATGACTCACGAAATCGTGTACTTAGAGGTCGAGGAAGGCAAGCAAGAATGAAAACTGTCAGATCTGTTCACAAATATACAAGGGGAAGTGTAATGTTCTGGAGAGTAATTGTGATTCGTAAAAAAACTCCTTTAATTTTCATCCAATCAACTTTAACTGCTCACAGGTATGTTGATAACCTGTAGTCAGGCTCTGGAGAGGCGCAACAGGAGAAAATTTAATTTTATTGCATGGTAATGGACCTCTACATACCATTAGAGTGACTACAGGCATCATTGAAGCAGAAGGTATCCCTTGCTTGGAGTGGCCTGCTTGCTCACCCGAGCTTAATCCTATAGAGTATTTGTGAGATATGCTTAAAAGAAAAATTAGAGCTCGCCGGGATAATCCAGAAAACACCGCACGGCTAGTACAAGCTGCTTTTAAAGGATGGAGCAACCTACCACAACAAAATGTTGATAATTTTATTAGGAGCGTGCCCACGCAAACTGAAGCTTGCATAAGGACTAGAGGTGATAACACTGACTACCACAAAATACAAAAAAAAAATAAATAAAAACAAGTTAAACATTATTCGTTTTACATTGAAATTTTGTATGCTATTGACTTTAAAACAACTACTTTCAATTTGTTTGTTGAATACTTTATTGTTTTATTTAATTGTTATGTATTTGTTATTAAATTGCTTTAAAATAAATAATGTTTGACTTCGTGTGTTCGTTTTTTTAAATTCGCCCGAAATAATAAGAAATATCAGGTGATTCCATATAAGTTTGGGTGTGTGTAGTTTATTAGTAAATGAAAACATGATAAAAACCAAAGTAGACGGAAGGGGGGGGGGGAAGAAAAACATCGACTCGCCAAGAATCTGTAAGCCATAAAAAATATATATAAAGGAAAAGATTCCTCTCATTGGCTGTATACCATAATAAAAACTTACTAAGGAAGTAAAACTTCACTTGTAGGTAAATGGTATATAAATTTATTAAAATTTTTATCTAAAATGCTCCAAATTGGATTGAAGTGGGTACATTTATAGTACAAAAATACACAAACGTTTTCGGACCAATCAGTCCATCATCAGGTAGAAAACCTAAAATAAGCAAACCACTGCATTAAAAGAGGCCAAGATGAAATGTTGACTGTTTGAAAGTTAGGAAAATTAAAACATGTGGTTACTTACTTTAGATCCAAAGTAGTTGGAACTAGCTACATAGTTAGGTCAAAAGACCTTAAAGTTACAATAATTAGGCCATTTCGGCTACAACAATGTCGACAATAAGTCGATGTTTAAAGAATTTAGAAATGTAGTGGTACTACAATGTGGTCTTCATCTTGGGTTCAAACTGACAGACTGAAATATGACATTGAACGAATTAATTTATTATTAAATTAATCTCATTACCGTTAAACCATAGTAATCTACTCTTAGTTTTGTTTTATTCACCCTGTCTTATTTACATGAATTCAGGCAACCAGTTATATTCTTAACTCTACACTGTGATTATTAACTTAATTGCATTTCATAACAATCAAACTCCAGATTTATTCACTAATTCTTTTATCTTATATTTATCATCTAATAAATTTCCTTTTATTTTTCTTTAGTTTATTTTTCTTCTTTTTTCTGTTCTTCTTTTCGAACAAGTGACGTCATTACCTTGTTGGCAAAATTTTCGCTTTCAATCGTCATAAAATTATCATAAATAATTTTATGTTACTATTAATTATCATAAATAATTTTATGTTACTATTAATTCATTATTCTCACTCATTTATTTAATAGCTAATTAAATTCATTTATTTAAGTAAAAAATATTTTTTGCATTGCTAAAATACAAAATAACTGCATACACATAAAATTCCCTACCTAGAAGGTCTTGTCAATATTCGTTCAATGCCATATTTCAGTCTGTCAGTTTGAAGCCAAGATGAAGACCATATTGTAGTACCACTACATTTCTAAATTCTTTAAACATCGACTTATTGTCGACATTGTTGTAGCCGAAATGGCCTAATTATTGTAACTTTAAGGTCTTTTGACCTAACTATGTAGCTAGTTCCAACTACTTTGGATCTAAAGTAAGTAACCACATGTTTTAATTTTCCTAACTTTCAAACAGTCAAAATTTCATCTTGGCCTCTTTTAATGCAGTGGTTTGCTTATTTTAGGTTTTCTACCTGATGATGGACTGATTGGTCCGAAAACGTTTGTGTGATTTTTGTAGTATAGATGTACCCACTTCAATCCAATTTGGATCATTTTAGATAAAAATTTTAATAAATTTATATACCATTTACCTACAAGTGAAGTTTTATTTCCTTAGTTAGCCATAAAAAAACTTTTGTTTAAATCCATTGTTAGAACCTAGTATTTAAAATCTACAAGATGAAGTTTTGGCAACAAATAAATTTTGTAAGAGGCATTTGAAATATGCCTAAAAACGCCGAATTTAAACTTTCTCACTACAAAATCGTCGGTCACTTCAAGCGTTGTTTCTGAGAAAACGGTCCATCCTACACCAAAAGTGCTAATAACTATTTTTGTTCAAAATTATCTCAGCTACATTTCTTTTTGGAAACATTTTTTCTACGACGTACAGATTCTTGGTAAATCGATGTTTAACGTTTTCCTCCCTACGAACAGGGGTTTTTTAGGGGTAATCCCGGGGATCAATATAATTTACATTTTAAAATAGTTTTATCAAATAGAGTATTTTAATTAATATCTAATACAGGTTATTTTCAGGGTACTGCCGTTTTGTATATGTTGGCAAATTTTTTACACAAAGAAAATTTAGAAAATGGCCTTAACGACTATCTTATTTCGTATAAATACCAGAATGCTGAAATGAAGGAACTCTGGAATGTTCTATCAAAAAACACCAACCAAACTTTGGATGTAAAAGTAGGTAAGAGGATTTGAAGACCACAAGAGAAAAGTAAAAATGCCACAAAACAATTCTTAATTGATCAAATAATGAATAGGTATATGAACAAAAAAATTATTTTTGCTGATGGTACCAGTATCACTTGGAGCAACTCAAATATTGCAACTCTTCATGCTACTGTAACTTCTGATCTACTTACAATAAAAACCTGGCCCGACTCTAATTTACTCTGTTTTAACGTGGATCAAACAGTAGCATTATCTTATAAAGGAGCTCTTCAACCCTTACCTCTTAATAACAGCCAGATCAGTACCGTTGATTCTATAAAATTTCTTGGTGTTTTTTTAGACAGCAACCTTAAATGGTCCCTTTATATCGATTTGTTATATAGAGAGCTAGCCTCACTTGCTATACAATAAGATCTGTTTCGAAGGAAATCAATTTAGCATCTTTCAAAATAACATATTTTTCTTTGTTCGAGTCTCTTCTTTTTGGGGTTCTGGTACAGCTGCCCATTCCGATGTTATTTTAAATTACAAAAAAGAGCAATAAGATATCTGTTTGGCCTCAGAATAACAACACATTGCAGAAGCCACTTCAAAGATCACTTGTATTTTAACACTTCCTTCTTTAGACTAAGTTTTCAATCTAATAGCACATAAAATAACACCAAAAATATTACTCTACATCCCACCATATTGAAAACAATGGGAACCTTCTCTGGTTACACCTCCCAGGCTTCTACAATTTGCAAGCCATAACGGATGCTGAGACTAAGGAAGATGAGGGAATTTTACAATTTATAATTCACGTCCCATCTGCTCAGCGCGGTAAAGTTCCAACGAGAATGATTCCCTTAGAAGTTCTAGTCCTCGTTGAAACTTTACCGCGCTGAACAGATTGGACGTGAATTATAAATTGTAAAATTCCCTCATCTTCCTTAGTCTCAGCATCCGTTATGGCTTGCAAATTGTAGAAGCCTCGGAGGTGTAACCAGAGAAGGTTCCCATTGTTTTCAATCTGGTGGGATGTAGAGTAATATTTTTGGTGTTATTTTATGTGCTATTAGATTGAAAACTTAGTCTTTTGCTAGCAGTTGCCGCTAGGACATCCCTGCCATTTCATTCGTTGCAATGCGTAACTGCACGCCGGGGTTTGTCCTGGTTGGGTCAGAGAGAGCAGCATATATGTGCCTCCTGATGAGAGACTAATAAGTTTCGAAACCGGTAGAGGTGCTTGCTGCACTTTCTGATTGAACTAGAATATGACGCGGGTGTAGTTTCGTGTTGCAACGAAATTGAAAATTGTTATTCATTTTTGACTTCCTTCTTTATATATTTTCGAAACTGTTTGCTTAATTCGTAAACATCTACATGTCTTTCCAGCAAGACCTAATCATGACTATTCCACCAGAAATTCTACCTTTGACGTCTATTTACCGGTACAAATCTATATATTCTGCAAAAAAACTATACAACCATCTCCCTCTACAACTTAAATCTACAACATCTTTCCCCAAGTGCCGCAAAATGAAAAAAGCATATCTATCTGAAAGACTATTTTTCAGTAGAAGAGTCTCTTAATGAATAACTAAGAAATTACAGTATCTTTATGTACAAGTAGTAGTATTTTTATCTATATTTGGGTGTCATATGCATCAGCTTAAATAACTTATTAGTTCCTAATACAGGTAGATTATGCAATTTACAAATTATTTAAATTTTGCAATATTGCAATAGATTGTGTTTGTTTTACTTCATTATTTTTTATGTATATTGACGATTTATGTACTTATTTGTTATTACATATTTCTTTTTCTGACTCTTTGTAAGCTTTGTCTATAAAATTGTACAATTTTAAATGACAATGAAGCATATTTCTATTCTAATATGTATGAAAAGTAGTAGACTATCGAAAGTGGAATCAAATTCCACATTGTAGCATTTTTACTTTTTCTCGTGTGGTCTTCATTACAAAATTTTCGTGAAATATCTTACGTTCTTGAAAATTTCCAGGTGGTAATGGACACGTGGACGAATCAGATGGGTTTTCCACTTGTAACATTAAGACGAGAGAATAACACCATTGTTGCCACACAAAAGAGATTTTTGGTTACAGTTGAAAAAGGAAACAATACACATCATGCACTGCTTCCTTCTGGTTATGATTATAAATGGCATATCCCTCTAACTTATTTCACCAATAATGACAGCGAAGTTAAATATGTTTGGATGAATATGACTGAAGGTAAGTGCATAAAACAATTGGAAACTTCAAAATCACTATTATTAAAAATTGAGATTTTACACAAAACATGTCAACATCGCGAATCGTGAATCTATAGTAAAACTATCCACATACACAGCTAAGTTGTCGATCAACTGAGCGCTCTCTGTCGTAATTTGAAATTTGCTAGCTAGCACAGTATGTTCACCTCTATTCCTATTCCGGTTCACCTGTACATTGTAGATATTATTGTTTTATAGACCGTAGGTCTGGACTCATATGGAGATATATAAATTTTAGCTAATTTAAATGTACCACCGTCTGATACTAATATCTTAGAAAATAATTTATGGCATATTTTTTAGCAAAATTTGACGTTGGCGATATAAAATGGATCAAAGCCAACGCAAACCAAACAGGCTTCTACAGGGTTATGTACGACGATGATATTTGGGCATCATTAATTAAGGTCTTGAAAACCAATCACAAGGTTTTTAGTGCCGCCGACAGAGCCAGTTTAATTGATGACGCATTCTCTTTGTCCAGGTATGTTGTTTTTATGTACTTAATATGATGTATATATTATTATGCTCTGTCTTTTCTCCTTATTATGAGATTGATAAGCATCTTATTAATTAGATTAATTAATTAATTATTTTAATTGCTACTCATGAACAAACCCAAAATTTAATAAAATGTTTCAATAAAAAATATTCTCATGGCTAATTGATTGAATGTGTTACCTTTATTTTGTGGCTTCTAGTATTTTTCGTTGCTTACTTCTTCCAGGACAAAACGGAAAATAAATATACTCAAAATCATATAAATTTTATAACTACTATTTATTTATACAGGGTGAGGCAGATAAAGGGCCTATTAGAAATATCTCGAGAACTAAAGCTAACAGAATAATGAAAATTGGTATACAAGGGTTTTGAGGTATAAACTATTTAATGAAAATATTTTGGTCTCTTTGCTACTTCCGGTTATACCGGGAGTTGATGGTAACTTCGTATTTTTAAATAGGACACCCTATATATTTTTACATTTTTGGATTCTCCTCGATTTCTTCTTTCTAAAAATATAAGGTTTTGTAATATTACGCAGGGTAGGTTAAAAGATAATTACGTTTTCTTATTAATTTCGTAGCAACGTTCACATCCTGCAGGATTGTAGTAGTTTGACATAATAAACTCTATTAATGTTCAAATGATTTTTAATATAGTCTACTATTGTTAAGAGTTATTAGTATAGTTAAATTTTTCATTTTAGTATACAGGGTTGGCCGAAACTCGGAATGAGTATTTTCTGAGTTTTCTTAAATGGAACACCCTGTATTTTAGTATCGTAATGAACTGTTATTTTATGGTACTTTTTAATTTATTAAGCATTCCCTATAACTAACTGCTTTAATTCGTGAGTTATTGGTGATTCAAGTCAAACATTAATTGCAACACAAAATAGGTGACATTGTATTAGGTTGGCCGTGAAAATATTCAATAACAAATAATTTTTTGGAAATAAATACATATTAATCTAGACTTATACTTAAAATTGTCAATAAGGGTTGAACTATCAAAATACCATCGAAGTTAAGATTGTTGGTGTGATTAACAATTAAGCACAAATTAAAGCAGTTAGGTATAGGGAATGCTTAAGAAGTAAAAAAGTACCATGGAATATCATTTCATTACAATACTAAAATATAGGGTGTTCCATTTAAGAAGACTCAGAAAATACTCATTCCGAGTTTCGACCCACCCTGTATACTAAAATTAAAAATTTAGCTACACTAATAATTGTTAACAAAAGTAGACTATATTAAAAATCCTTTGAACATAAATAGAGTTTATTATGTCAAACTACTACAATCCTACAGGGTGTGAATATTGCTACGAAATTAATAAGAAAACGTAATTATCTTTTAACCTACAATGTATAATGTTATAAAACCTTATATTTTAAGAAAGAAGAAATCGAGGAGAATCCAAAAATGTAAAAATATACAGGGTGTCCCATTTAAAAAAACGAAGTTATAAGCAACTTCCGGTATAGCCGGAAGTACCAAATCAATGAAAATATTTTCATTAAATAGATCAGGCTTCAAAACCCCCTTATTCCAATTTGCATAATTCAGTTGCCTTTAGTTCTCGAGATATTTCTAATAGGCCCTTTATCTGCCTCACCCTATATACTATACCAGTGTTTGGCAATTTTGAAAATGTTTGGCCATGAAATTGTGTGCAAAGCCGCTTTATCAAGAATGAACTTGATTAAAAATCGGTAGAGATCTCACTTAACAGATGAATATCTCAACTTCGTAATGAGACTCAGTTGCACTAAACTCACTCCACACTTCAGACAGGTTGTACATAAAAAAATGTCACTTTTCTCTCTGATAATTAAATTTTGTAAAGAGTTTTCCCCCTTATTGTTATACTAACTAATCATTAATTTTGAAATTAAGTAAGCTGTAATATAAAATTGTCATGTGCATTTTTTATACTATTCATTTCCTCTCTACTACATGTTAAGTAGGAGTACTTTTCAGATGTGCATTTAATTAAAATAATTTTCAGATTTAATAAGTTTGCAACAAACACCTTGCATTGAAACTAATGTAGAAAAGATAACATGTTAATTAGCATTTTGTACTATGATTATTTATTTTAAATTCCTTAGTTTCCTTTCTACAAAATTGAAGATGTCTAAAAACTTCATTAGCATTCAAAATATAAATTCCTAATTTTTAAAATATTCTCAGTAAAAATTTACAATACTGCTGTTTTTTTCTCTCAGCTCGGTATCTCGTGCAAAGTTATAATCCCTGTATAATTAGTTGGAGCAAGCTGTATATCTCTCCACATGTAATATGTATGCTAAATATTTATATTACAATCAAGTAGCCTCTCTCCAATTTGGAGATGATTGTCCTGAAAACCTATCCATCAAACGTTGAGTACGACACGATTGTATTTTGTCACCCAGACTTTTATATTCCGAAAAAATCTTTAGAGAGACTTTGAATTAGAAACAAGAGGGACATCTTTGTATTTTGACAACGACACCCCATTTGGGCGTCGAAACGTTAATAAAATTATTTTATCGCCATCTAAGGTCATTCATTATTGTACTCATTTGCCCTCATTTACAGCAGTAAAGTAACACTTTATTGTACTGAAAGAAGAATTTTACTTCACCTGCCGCGATTAATCAAATTAACTGAGATTGAATGTAAGTGGTCGATGGCAGTAATCGAATGGCGAGTATTTGAGTGGACTCACACTTTATTTAATTTAATTATTAAAAATATTGTACGCAATTTGCGATATTATCAATTAAATTTATGTCAAAAAGTGTAATTCTGTAGTATTTTGTAATTATATTCATATAAAATAAATTAAAACTTTACCGATTTAGTAATTATTCAATATTGATAACTATCGATTAAAAATCGAAAGCGGCCATCTTGCAAGTTATCTGTCATCACTGTCATGAAATTATTATGAGGTCTAAAATTTAAAAAATTCTTAAATTGTAAATTGCAAGTAAGTGTTAAAACCAATATCAAATTATGTTGGCAAATATTATTTTATATCAATAAAACATATCTTAACCGATTGTCAAATATACCAGCAAACGAGAAGTAAACTCAACCTTCCCAGGGACATATCTGAGCTTCTTAGAGACAATACAAATATCAACAATACGGCTACTCGTTCCAGACAGAAACTGGAATCTATTCGGGCACAAGGAGTTTGTACTTCTCGACTTGATTACGATTTCGTCTCAACACGAATCTGTTTCCACGGTCACCAATTTAACACACTTTACACAAAAATGATACTTTCAAACTGGACTGATTGCTTTCGATGTTAATTACACAATGAATCCTTTTTCTCTCATCAATTTGAAACTCACCACTCTATTCTCCTTCCATCCGTCTCCTAGCCAATCACAAGCATTCTCCACACATTCATATCCCTACTTTTTTTCTTAATTACAAATAGTATTGTATACAAAATGTCTTTCTTGTCAATTTCCAGGAGATATTACAATTAAAAATTTTTACAATCTAGAAAAACCCTCTTTCCTAACTAAACAAAATTGTTTACGATTCGTTTCTTTCTGCGAAACCATTTAGAAACACTGTCCGTTTTCAATCCAACCTCGGTATACATTAACTTTCTAAACAACCGTTTGTAGTTCATTGTGTTGAAATGTATAAATTGTTCGAAGAAACTTTGCCACTAAAATTTTACTCTTCTGCGAAACACTGCTTACGGCTAAATTATTTTATTTACAAAATTTGACTATACACATGAGGAGGGTATATCTGAATTCATTTCGCATAATCTGTCCGAAGTATTGTAACTTTCGAGATTTGATGGTGGTCAGTATGTTCCAGGTTTTCTTCCTTCTTCTGAGGACCTCCTCGTTTGTTATTCGGTTAGTCCACAGAATCTAAACTATTCTCCGATATAACCACATATCAAATACTTCCAATCTTCTGCATATATCTTCGTGCAAGGTCCATCTTCAACGTCATAAAGAAGAATAAAGAAGACTTAGCATCGCAGAATTCTTATTTTTACACCAAGAGACAGGTTGCATTATGAGCCTTAATATCTCATATTTCGCACCTCTGGTAATGTGGCCTAAATATTCTAGCTTTCTTGTTTTGATGTTCTTTATCACCTCGCAATCCTTTTGCAGCCTTCTTAACACTTCTGCATTTGTAACTCGTTGGATCCATGGTATTTTCAAAATCCTTCTATAGCACCACATCTCAAAGGCTTCCAACTTCTTTATATTTTCTACTTTTAGTGTCCAGCTTTCCACTCCATACAACAAGATCGAGAACACGTAACATCTTAAGGCTCTTATCCTCAGCTCCAGAGGAAGATCTCGATTAACAAACATCTTTTATTTTTATAAATGCTTGTCTTGCAATTTCAATGCGTGTCCTGATTTCTCTACCCTGGTCATTGTTTTCATTGTGAGTGGCCGTGGGTAACGGCATAAACGCTGGCCTCATACGCCAGTAGACGTGGGTTCGATCCCTGCCAAAGACAAACCATTTTCATTTCCAATAATGACACGAGCCGTCTCACCGTGCCTCGGAGAGTACGTTAAGCCGTCGGTCCCCCTGGGCTAGTGTACATCGACACTAGTTACTTGAAACAGGGTTAAAGATGTAATTGGCGCTGGAACTATCCGAAAGGATCTCCCCGGCAAAAGTGCCATACGATATTATTATATATTGTTTTCATTTACCTAGGTTCCCAGATATTTGTAGTTATTCACTCTTTCTACTTGTTTTCCCTCGATATCCAACCTTCCTACTGCATGTTGCTTAGAAATAATCATGAACTTGGTTTTCTTAACGTTCATTTGTTAGTAGTCCATAGTCCAAAATATGTACTACTAAAATAAACAAAAAATGTTGCTAAGTAAAATATTCTTCTAATAATTTATTTAATCCGACTCATTTATATTGGCAATTCAGACATGTATTATACATTTTAAAGTAGAAGACTTTAAAATGATATTGCCAATATTTATGAGTTGCGTTCCTGGGACGACTTTACTGAAAGATAGTTCATTCAATTACATGAAATCAACCCCAACTCAAGAATATCCGTCACAAAAAAATCATTGTGATCTGTCTTTAAAAAAGACAACCAAATGCAACGATGACAGTAAAATTCTCGCGTTAGAGATTCCATAGTAAATCTCGAGGGAAAACGAGGAAAAAACCTCGTGATACTATCCCGTCATAGTAAGTATTTGGTCTTACATTTAATTTACTCTCAAGAAACTAATACCAAATTCTGACTTTAATATGTTTAAATTATAAATAATATTAATGATATATAGATATACAATAACTAATACTAAAATATAAAATATGTACCAACTCGATATGTTATTGACTTACTAATCGTGGTATTTTCTTTGTATTGCCTTCCTCTTTCAGTATGGGTAACCACATCCTACTGCATTCTACCGAGGAATTTGCGACACAATTGGTTTCATTTAGCATAATTAGAGCCGCTTCTTTGATTTTTCTCTTTTTAATATCTGATTCTTTCAGGACTATACTTGAATCTCTCCACTGAACTCTATGTTCATTATCCCATGCGTGTTGACATTTGAGATCTATCAAATTCTCTATTTTTAATACAAGACTGATGTTCACTTATTCTAACGTTTAATGGTCTTGATGTTTCACCTAGATAAAATTGTTCGCATTCACAAGGTATTTTATAAATGTAATTCTTTGTTCTTTCTTGTTCATTGTTAGGTTTAGTGTTAGATAGAATAGATATCAATGTGTTTGTTGTTTTGTATGTTGTTGAAATGTTGAATTTATTTCCTATTGTTTTAAGTTTCTCGGATAGTCCTTTTAGATATGGTACTGATATTTTCCTCCTATTATTTCTTGTGAATGTTGTAGGATCCCTTTCTAAGTTCTTGTGACGGATATTCTTGAGTTGGAGTTGATTTCATGTAATCGAATGAACTATCTTTCAGTAAAGTCATCCCAGGAACGCAACTCATAAATATTGGCAATATCATTTTAAAGTCTTCTACTTTAAAATGTATAATATATGTCTGAATTGCCAATATAAATGTGTCAGATTAAATAAATTATTAGAAGAATATTTTACTTAGCAACAACATTTTTTTTGTTTATTTTAGTAGTATTTTGTATTTTGACAACGACACCCGATTTGGGCGTCGAAACGTTAATAAAATTATTTTTTCAATTTAATTGTGGCTTATTTCCCATATAAATAATTAATCATAAAAATGCCACAAGGAAATAGCTTTAGAACAACATTTTTTTTTTCATTTGCCCTTTGCACTACATATCTTAGATGCAAGTAGTTTGGATCCTTCTTCTTTTAAGCGGATCCATGAACTCCAGAATCCGATCTTGCTTTTAGTAAACTTGAATAAACCGTGAGGGAGACTATTGACATTATTATTAATACACTGTACATTTCTAATTTACAAAAACCTTCAAGCTGACCGACAATTCACTATTTTTAGAGCTGGAGTACTCAACGTAAGTGTAGCATTAGAACTATCCTTATACTTAAATAATGAAAGGGATTATGCTCCTTGGGCAGCTGCTATAGAACACTTGAAGTCTTGGGCTCGAAGATTATCTGAATCTTTAGCATATAAATCCTTCCTGAAGTATATGCGACTTTTACTGACACCAGTTACCAAATATGTTGGATGGAACAAGAACAAATCACATATGGAAAAGTAAGTTTTCATTATTTTTTTTTAATTATATTTCTATTGTACTTACCTATTTAATGTCTTGTTACTGCTCAAAAAAACAATGTGAACCCTCGGTACCGGATTGATAATATGCAGACGACCAGGCCAAGAAATAAGCACAAAAGATAAATATCCAAAACCCAGATGCGAGATACTACTTGGGACATTAGATACCTCAACACAAGAAACCAAGAAATAATCCAAGTACTGAAAGAGAAACAAATGGGCTCTACGGGAAACAAAATACAAAGAAAAAGACTATCAAAATTTGGTGAATATATATGCTAATCTACAATGGAGTAACAAAAAAAAACATGACCAAAAGTATAGCCGTACTAGTACACCAAAGATACCAAAATCAGATCAAAGAGTGTCAATTGGTATCGGAAAAGATTATAACAAAAAATAAAAGAAGAAGAAAACAAAAAAAAGATAAGTAAGACCTGAACATCTAAGTATTCGGCTCAGAAAATAACAAGCATCAAACAACAAGCGAAACATTTTATGACGAATTACAAGTAGTAGTCAAACAATCAGAATAAAAATATATAGTAGACCAAGTTGAAGGGAAGATATCTTCGAATTTTATCAACTATGCAAAAAGTTAATATTTTGCATGTTAAAACACGTTTGGTTTGAGCTTAATTCCCCACCAGGTTCTTCTATACACCCCCTTATTGATTTAATAATAAGCAAACCCCTTAATTCATTTTTAGTATAAATTATTTTGTATCAGAACATTTATGTAGTATTTTTCTATTTTAGGCTTTTAAGAGGACGAGTCCTATCTGCTGCTATACTATGTGAACTAAATGAAACCATATCCGTGGCAAAAACTCATTTTCAGAACTGGATGATCCAAAACAAAAGTGTAGATCCAAATTTAAAAGAGATAATCTACTCTGCAGGAGTTAAATATGGAGGGATGAATGAATGGCAATATTGCTGGAATTTTTACAAGAACACAACAGATGGGAACGAAAAGCAAATGCTGTTGAAAGCGCTGGGGGTTGCTTCTGATCCCTGGTTATTACAAAGGTAATGATTGTAGATTGTAAATTTTAAGGAGACATTTGGTTCCATTAACGGTCCATACATGGCGAACTGAAATTATACAAAATAAGTTCTCAATCAAGTAGTACAGAAAACGACAATAAATATCGTTTAACTTCTCTGGTTACTACCCCCGTGATTTTCAAAAAATATAAATCATACGGATGTCGAAACGAAATTAAGATGAGGGAATTTTAAATAATTCACGTCCTATGGTGGTAAAAGTTCCAACGAGAAAGCTTCCTAAGTACTCTACAAAAGAGTAAATGAATTAAAAATGAACAAACATTTTCAATTTCTTTGCAATCCGAAAATGCAGTAGCATCATACTCTAGTTAAATCGGAGAGTGCAGGAAGAGTTTATACCGGTTTCGGGGATTTTTTGAAGTTATACTTCTTTAGGCGCGATTTCATTAAGGGTGAAATTTTATTAATCTGCGCGCATGCGCACACAGGCAGTATGGAGTTCGTTACTAAATGTTTTAATTTATGTATTTATCAGTCCAGAAAATGTGTGGAAAGAATATATTAGTGTTTTTAAATATATTTTTCTACAAACGTGTTAAAAATGCAATTTATAGCCCTCCATAGGAGCGTTAAAAATGCTACTTTAAAGCATTAGTGCTTTAAAATTGTTAAGGCACTGCAGTTAAAAGTGAATTGTCAAATTGTGAAACGTCAAAATATTTATATTTCATTTATTAACATTAATAGATATTAATAATACCTATTTACGAATGTTTCTTCTAAAATTTAGGAATATATTAATTTTATAATACATTTAAGTATGTAGTAATTTTCTTTACAATTTTTACTTACCTATTTGTTTTTGTTTATACCTAATATCTTGCAATATCTACCTTGTCTAGCAAGTGTCTGCGTAGGCTAGCGGTATGTGTATCTAGTTACGGACCTTTTAGTACTTGGTTCGATTCCCCCATAAGGAAATTGTTTTTGTTTATTATTAATGGTTATTGACATCTTAGATTATTATACGGACTTAAAAATGATTAAAAATAATTAAAATAATTAATCGGGATGTTGCCCAACTATTTACCGAGTTGCAAATTTATAATAATTGCCTATTTCAAAATGCACTTTTGAAATGAATTTTTCTTATGCACAAATGCAATTTCAGATTTCTTATTCATTACAATAGTTCACAAAATTTCCTGACATTCTCACGAATCCAACGCACCAAACTGCATTAAAATCCGTCTTACTGCGCCAAAAATCGACAGTAAGGCCTTTTTTTGTGCTTTAATGCCTCGACTAATTCGGCCAGAGATCGAGAGGTCGTGAGTTCGAATCCAGTGTAATCCTATACTTTTTTTTATTTTTTTGAAAGCGGTAAGCACAAAGTTAGTTTGGTGTTTAAAATAAAAATTAAAACAAACTGTTTAAAGTATATTTATTTTTAAAAAATCATATAATAGAAATATAACTTCTTACGTGCGTACAATGTACACACACATTCTTTTTTTCCCTCATCAGTAGTCCCATATCCTCGGATTGCAAAAAAATTGAAAATGTTTATACATTGTTAATTCATTTACTCTTTTGCGAAGCTTTCTCGTTGGAACTTTTACCACGCTGAGCAGATGGGACGTGAATTATTTAAAATTCCTCCATCTTAATTTCGTCTCGGCACCCGTGTGATTTAAAATTTTGGAAATCACGGGGGTAGTAACCAGAGAAGTTCTACCTGTTGTCAATCTAGTGGTGTGAGAACGATATTTATTGAAGTTATACTTCTTTACGCGCGATATGAGGGTGAATTTTTATATGTTAAAACCTACGATCCGTGCGCATGCGCATTATAACTTTGTTCTGATTGGATGTTCAAATGGCATGTCAAAAATTATCCAATATGGCAGCTGTAGCACAGCTGTGGTGTGGACGGTTGACGGTTTGGTTATGTATGGTTGTTGCGTTTTAAAATTTGTGGGAAGAGAAACAACAAAGGTTAGTTAATAGTTATACTGCCTTTTTGAAGTTATACTTCTTTAGGCGCGATTTCATTGAGGGTGAAATTTTATTAATCTGCGCGCATGCGCACACAGGCAGTATGGAGTTCGTTATTAAATGTTTTAATTTATGTATTTATCAGTCCAGAAAATGTGTGGAAAGAATATATTAGTGTTTTTAAATATATTTTTCTACAAACGTGTTAAAAATGCAATTTATAGCCCTCCATAGGAGCGTTAAAAATGCTACTTTAAAGCATTAGTGCTTTAAAATTGTTAAGGCACTGCAGTTAAAAGTGAATTGTCAAATTGTGAAACGTCAAAATATTTATATTTCATTTATTAACATTAATAGATATTAATAATACCTATTTACGAATGTTTCTTCTAAAATTTAGGAATATATTAATTTTATAATACATTTAAGTATGTAGTAATTTTCTTTACAATTTTTACTTACCTATTTGTTTTTGTTTATACCTAATATCTTGCAATATCTACCTTCTCTAGCAAGTGTCTGCGTAGGCTAGCGGTATGTGTATCTATTTACGGACCTTTTAGTATTTGGTTCGATTCCCCCATAAGGAAATTTTTTTTGTTTATTATTAATGGTTATTGACATCTTAGATTATTATACGGACTTAAAAATGATTAAAAATAATTAAAATAATCGGGATGTTGCCCAACTATTTACCGAGTTGCAAATTTATAATAATTGCCTATTTCAAAATGCACTTTTAAAATGAATTTTTCTTATGCACAAATGCAATTTCAGATTTCTTATTCATTACAATAGTTCACAAAATTTCCTGACATTCTCACGAATCCAACGCACCAAACTGCATTAAAATCCGTCTTACTGCGCCAAAAATCGACAGTAAGGCTTTTTGTGCTTCAATGCCTCGACTAATTCGGCCAGAGATCGAGAGGTCGTGAGTTCGAATCCAGTGCAATCCTATACTTTTTTTAATTTTTTTGAAAGCGGTAAGCACAAAATTAGTTTGGTGTTTAAAATAAAAATTAAAACAAACTGTTTAAAGTATATTTATTTTTAAGAAATCATATAATAGAAGTATAACTTCTTACGTGCGTACAAAGTACACATACATTCTTTTTTTTCCTCACATCAGTAGTCCCATATCCTCGGATTGCAAAAAAATTGAAAATGTTTAAAATGTTTATACATTTTTAATTCATTTACTCTTTTGCGAAGCTTTCTCGTTGGAACTTTTACCACGCTGAGCAGATGGGACGTGAATTATTTAAAATTCCTCCATCTTAATTTCGTCTCGGCATCCGTGTGATTTAAAATTTTGGAAATCACGGGGGTAGTAACCAGAGAAGTTCTACCTGTTGTCAATCTAGTGGTGTGAGAACGATATTTATTGTCTTTTTCTGTACGACTTCATTGAGAACTTATTTTGTTTCTTGGTAGATGTCTCGACGATATCCGTGGCATTTCTTTCTTTGCATTCCGGAAAGGCCTAAAGCGAAGTACCTGGTTGAATTGGAGAGAAGAGGATATGGGACTACTGATGTGGGGAAAAAATCCCCGAAACCGGTATAGACTCTTCCTGCACTCTCCGATTTAACTAGAGTATGATGCTGCTGCATTTTCGGATTGCAAAGAAATTGAAAATGTTTATACATTTTTTTTTAATTATAGAGTCAACAATTCAGCACTGTCTTCTCCACTTTCCTGTCAATTCATCTTTTTGAGGGCCAAATATCATTCTTTCAAATACCAGCAGCTTACTTATTTCCCGCTGATGTAGAGTCTGTAGGACTGATGTAGAAAGTTTCACTTCCATATGTAACAACTGGGAAAATAATTGACATGTACAGTTTTAATTTAGCTTTTTAGCAGCTTAGACCTTAATAATGATAATAGGGAGTATAATGCTCTATTCTCCTCAGCTATTATTGCTGAGACTTCTTTTTCTATGTAGTTGTCATCTGTGATTACCGCCCCCAAATATTTAAACTCTTTTACTACTTTGAAGTTATGGTTATTAATAGTTATGTTCTGCATAACTCTTGGTCTTTTATTTTTGGTTACTAGCATGTATTTCGTCTTCTCTTCATTTATTCTAAGACCTAGACTACCTGTTTCCTCATCGAGTTGTGAAAAGATATCTCACATGTCTCTTGTAGAATATGCGACTGTATCTAGATAATTGGCAAAGGCCAACAATAGTTTTGTTCCTCAATTCGCAAAACACCCTGTCAGTTCAGTTGATATTTTACTTATTGCATATTCTAAGGTCAGAGTAATATAGCAACGGTGATAACCCAAGTAGCACCGAACGGGTTTATTAAGTATTTTAAGGATGCTTTAAAACTGTAGAATAAAACTAAAATTAAAACCATTTGGTTTTTAAGTAAACCTTAAGGTTGCAATAAAACCGCTTTCAGCATAAAAGGGCCCACTCCGAAAGAGGTCAATAAAATCAAGAATAAAAACCTTAAAACTCTTAAGCAACTGATTTTAAAATTGCTGTGAAGGTGCTTTTAAAACCATATTAAAAGACAGTTTAAGTGCAGGCAGTTTTATAGCAAACTTAAAAAGGTTTCTTAAATGGAGACTTACAAGACAATTTACCATATTAAATGATTCCTTAAACCCATATACTCCATATAGGCTAACAAATTTTTACATGTGTTATGATAGGTAGATACTTATTTGTAACCATAACATAATAAAAAGTACTTGGTTATTTTGGACTGTTAAGGTAGAAAAACACTAGAGCCCCAACTTTATTAATAATGTTAACAAAAATAGGTCTAAATAACTCACGCACCCTAAAATTTCTGACTTTTGGCGATTAAAAAATAAAAATAATAAAAAAATTTAGATCCAAAAAATATTTATTTGAAAGAAAAATCTTTTTATCTACAATTTTAATGTTTTAATGTTAAAATAAATCGAATTTATGTTTTAAAGTCGCTTATTTATAATTTTTATGTAAACCTTATATTGTAATCTATCATAGCTTTCAGCATCTCCAGAAAGCAATATGGCCGAAATCCAAATAAAACTATTTGGTCTATCGACAGAGAATTGTTAAGATCAGATGGTTTTATTTTATACCTTTCCAAGAGCATATTATCCTACATAAAAGCAAGGTTGCCTTGGCATTAAAACCGTTTAGATTTAATGCTGCTGTCAATAATGCCACTCGGTTTTAATGTGAATCTAACCTAAAACGATGCGTCGTCGTAGTGCTGTGTTTGTTGTATTTTTCTTTTAAAATGACCAGTTCGTTTATATTTTAAGTACTTGCGACTTATTTCTTCCATACTAACTGTACTTCCACTTTTTACAACACACTATACCACTGTTTCGCTCTAAAACAAATGGCCGACCATTTTGGACATGAAAGAAGAGTTGATGAGTTTAGTTTTATTGTTTCTCACAAAAAAAGCATAGTTTAGTTTTTACGATAACCAAATTGATTCAGTTAAGAGCGTTTGGTTTTAATATAGCCTACTAATTGCTTTTAAGAAAGCATCTTTAAAGAAAACTAAAAAAACAGTTTTAAGGCATATGTTTTACTGACAATAGTCTTGAGATCAACTAGTTTTAATAATAGGTGTTATTAGTCATACTAGGAGAATCTTTAAAACTGCAATAAAACTAAAAGGTAACAAACTAGAATCTAATAAAACCAAACAGTCCGGAAGTTCTTCATAAAACTGATTAGTTTTAAAGTGAACTGAGAATAAACCATTTTATAACTACAATAAGACAAATTATCTATTAAGGTGAATTAGTTTTATTTGATACTCTTATTAGATACTTTAAAACTAGTGGCAAATGCTTAACAGTTTTAAAGTTTTGGCAGTATATTTTCAAGGTAACTTTAAAACCATTATCTTCTCATTTGCCACAATAAAACCTTCATAAACCTTAAATAAAATTAAAATGTTTTTATTGTGCTACTTGGGAAGGGGTCTCCTTATCAAGTCCTGATGTTATACTAAATGACATCGATGTTTTATTTCCATCTTTACCTGAGCATATGAGTTTGTCACGCACATTTGAGTTAACTCGACAAATTTTCTTAGTATTTCCATTTCTTCTAGCATTGCTAGTTGCAACAATAAAAAAGCTGCCCTGTACGTATTAATTTAAAACTTAAACTAGATTTGTTTCAAAATCTCATGAACTATGAATTCACATACCTACGCCAAAAAATTAACTGTAAAAGTATAAATTTTAATAGTTATATCATTTCTAGGTATTTAATAGAAACTCTGGATACGAACCTAGTCAAACCTGAAGATGTAAAACTGGTTCTAGAAGTAGTAGCCGCAAATCCAGAAGGAAGACTATTAGCATGGAGACACCTAAAAGCCTATTGGCCTACAATGCACTCCCTATACGGAAATAGTACAATGTTAATGGGAAATCTCATATCAGCTGTTACAGCACACTTGTCTACACCATATGATTTTTACGAAGTATGAGACTTATATAGCGTTATAAAGTTAGCGAAATGATCTTTTTATAATATTTTTTACCTATACCATAGCTAAAAAAAATCCTTATGGCTTGAGAATAATTCCTCCATTCGAAATTTTGCGTATTTTCTGTATATCAAAAGCCAATACTCATAAGCAACACTAGAAGTGTGGTTTGCGAAGCTCCCTGTGAGGTTGGCAATTTTTGTTGTGATATTCTCGATTTTTGTTTTTTATCTTACGCAGTAATTCCTCTTTCTATCTGACAGTCGTATACCTAACATTGCCATTTCCATTGGTTTTTTCTGTTGTGGTTAGTTTGTTCATATTTGCCTTAGTTAGCGTCCAGGGGCCTGATTCTAATTCATTTCGATGTCGCAATTTAATTTCGACACCGCCATGGCAGTCGCAATTTATAGCGATTCTTATTCATTTCGATATTAGTTCCAACTGGGGATATTAACGTTATCATTTTGACACTGCTCAGAATTTGGGTTGGTCCTCCTGCTTATTGGATTTATTGGCTATGCAACCACCGCAACATTTGTTGATAGTCTGGGTATTTTATCGAAAAAATGCCATTTTTGGAAAAAGTTATTTACCAGCTATTTTATTGCTAAAATCGAATCTTAGGATTGCGTATATTGGTAATATGGGGTATGACAAGTCCGTGGAAAGTGTGTTATTTTATTTATAAACAAATTAGCACTCCTAAATCTTCAATTAGTGCTCTGTAACTCCTAAAATTTTTCCTTGAAACCAAAAACACTCGAATATAAATTCACGGTACTTTAGTTCTGCACAAAGTTATTTTTTTCCGATTTCCTTCAACAAAAATTTTTCTCGGAAAATCCGAGTTTTCCCCAAAAAATCTGCAATTTTCAATTAAAATTTTAGGGAAGTAATTATTTATCAATAATTAAATAAATTGATGACATGAAAGATTTTTATAGTAGATTATATATCAGGAGGCCTGCGACAATCTAACAAATAGTTTAGAAATAATTAAAATGTTAATTAAAAAATTTCGGTCGAAATAATAACCAGAAAGATACATCAGAATAACTATGATTTTCGTATAAAAAGCACTACATATATCTATTCAACGTTCTTTACAGAATTGAAATTGGACTAGATGAGCGGTCTCAGGAATGTTATAAAGAAACAATTTTTTGCCTTATAAACAAATAGAACCCCTCAGAAAATATTAGATTAAATTAAATTAAGTTAACGCTGTTGAAAAGGGCACTGCTTCTGTGTCCTTTTCGAAGAAAAAAAAAATTGAATTGCGAGGAGTGGTTCCAGGTATAACCGGTCAAATTTGACCGGCATTTGCGACAGATTTATAAACCACAGGATTTCAATCTTTGAACCATTACCTTTTTATTCCGGTCCTCTTTGTACATACAAATTTTCATATCTTCAAGACACTCATAACAAAAAAGATTTATGTCACCAAGTTGTTTAATTATTGATAAATAATTACTTCCCTAAAATTTTAGTTGAAAATTAAAGATTTTCAAGTGCTGAACTATGTACTGTTTGGAAAACCCGAATTTTCCGAGGAAAATTTCCGCCGAAGGAAATCGGAAAAAAAATATCTATGTGCAGAATTAAATTACAGTGAATTTTTATGCGAGTATTTTTGGTTTAACGTTAAAATCTTCTGAGCTACAGAGCAATAATTGAAAAAAAGATTTCGGAGCTCTAATTTGTTTATAAACCAAATAGCACACTTTCTGCGGACTTCACTGTATACACAGTATACAATACTGGTAATAAACCTCAAGAGTGGCTGCTGTCTACATTCGTTACACTGCCAAAGAAATCCCAATGCAAAAGAATGTTCAGAACATCGAACAATATCTTTAATGAGCCATCTACTAAAGATATTTCTAAAAATCATCCACAACCGAGTTTATCAATAGTTGGAGTCAGATATTAGTAATACACAGATGGGGTTCAGAAAAGGACTAGGTACTCGAGAAGCTCTCTTCGGTTTGAATGTTCTTACACAAAGATGCCTAGACGTTAATCAAGAAGTACATGCATGTTTTATCGATTTTGAAAAAGCGTTTGACAGAGTACGCCACGATAGGCTAAGAGACATTCTTGAAAGAAAAGACATAGATAATAAAGATCTGCGAATAATTCTCAACTTATATTGGAATCAGAAAGCTAACATCAAAATAGAAAACGAGATATCAAAAGCAATAGAAATACGTAGAGGAGTAAGACAGGGATGCATTTTGTCACCACTGCTATTTAATGTATATAGTGAAAGCATCTGTCAGAAAGCCCTTTTGCAAGCAAATGAAGGAATCGTAATCAATGGAGAGGTTGTAAATAATATTCGATACGCAGACGACACTGTACTAGTTGCAAGAACAGTAGAAGAATTACAACGATTACTTACAAACATAAATATTGCTTGCAACAATTATGGCATAAACATTAATATCAAAAAACCAAGTATATGGTCTTCAGTAAAATCATGACACAACCAGCACATATTAGTATAAACGGCATTCAAATTGAAAAAGTATCAAGTTATAAATACTTGGGAACTTTAATAAACGAAACTGGAGACCAAAACAATGAAATAAAAAGACGTATCGAAATTGCCAGGGCCACCTTCATAAAGATGAGAAAATTCTTCTGCAACAGAGATATAAGCATCCCTCTACGATTAAGAATGCTAAGTGGCTACGTATTTAACACGCTATTATACGGTGTAGAGGCCTGGACTCTCAAACAGAACAACATAAAAAATATTGAAAGTTTCGAGATGTGGTGCTACCGTCGAATGCTGAAGATAAGTTGGGTTGAAAGAATCACAAATCTTGAAGTAATACGAAGGATAGGAAGAGACCCAGAAATTTTATTAACGATAAAACGAAGAAAACTCGAGTATTTGGGTCACCTGATGAGAGGTCATAAATACGCATTACTTCAAAATATAATGCAAGGAAAAATAGAAGGAAAACGGAATCCAGGCCGTAGAAGAATGTCGTGGATGCGGAATTTGAGAGAGTGGTTTGGCTGCACCACTAATGAACTTTTTAGGTCAGCTGTAAACAAAGTCAGGGTAGCCTTGATGATTTCCAATCTCCGATAGTAGTGGCACAAGAAGAAGAAGAAGAAGATTTGATTCCAGCACGTCCAGCAATAAAATATCTGGTACATAATTTTCCTTGTTTTATACTAATTTTTCCAGATTATTACCTTACATCTTTGATTGAGTTGATAATTCACATTGTGGAAATTCTCACTTATTATATTTCTTTAATACCATTTTATTTAATTCCTCCAAAACCAACAAATTTCCATAAAACCCAGCTATAATAGGTGCGTTCGCGGGTACAGTTGACAAATTGTCGCCGACAATTTCTAACCTCACTTAATATAAATAATACCGTTAATAGATAAATATACAAGGTTTAAATATACAATTTACATTTAATTAATATTAATAATTAATTATTAAATTATACTAGGTAAATATACCTTGTATATTTAACTATTAACGATATTATTTATATCATTTTGAAGTGCGCATGCGTTTTCTGACAATTTATCCAATTTTCTGACAATTTCAGGTACCCGCGAACGCAACTATTAATACCTTTTGCTTTGGTTTTCCTTGCAAGAAACAAACAAAACACATCTCCTAAACTAAACCTAACCTCGCTTTCGACCTTTCATTCATGTCCATGTCACCATAAATTTGACTGGAAATTATAATATCGACCAGTTTTATTGAGTCGCAATTAATTTCGATAAGTCGCTATTTAATGACATCATTTCGTTAGTTCAACTAAAATCCACAAGGCTCGCACAGTTGCATTTCAACGTCGCCATATTGATTGCGACTTGTTTTGAGTCGAAATCTGAATTAGGCATTCCAAATCACGTGATATAATATGGCTGCTGGATGGCGAAACTGTCATCCATAGGCGTATCGAATGTTTAAACCACTTCATATTTAATTTGCTATCACAATTTCACAAATTTCGCTACACAATTAACAAAAAAACAAAACCAAACAGGATATTCTTTACAAATTTGTCAATATTCAATGTAAACATTACATACGCCATGACCACCCCCCTTAACTGTGTCTATGGCCATGTCAGTTTAGCCATCCACCGACCACCACTGACAGTTCATTGGAATCCCTAATTAGAATCAGGGCCCAGGTTTGACGTTCATATGTTATGATTCGAAGGATGAACTGGTTGAACACTTTGCTCCTCGTAATGAGGTATTTTGCGGTTCTTCAGCACCCAACATGAGTTTTCCAAATCTTGCCATTCATTCTATTAATGCTCCATTAGTACTCCAGGTGTAATTAATAGTAGGAGTCAGCAATGACAAATTAGTTACTAAGAACCACAGATTTTGCTAACTGGTTTCTATGTTATAGGTATCAACATATTTTAATGGCATGGACGTAGGATCAGCTTCAAGGGCATTAGAGCAGAGCTTAGAAATAATTCAGTTGAATATCAACTGGGTTTCGCAGAACGAGGAAGAAGTAAACAATTGGCTTCGTAAAAATTTGAAATAGATCTAGTAAATATTAACTTTCAAAAAAGTTTTGCACCAATTCTGCGTTCGTCTCTATACTCTATGGATTTACTAGTAAGACAGTAATTATTGTTGAGTATTATGTGTTTGATTTATATTTTTAGATTAAGTGACATTTCATTAAAGTTCCTTTAACTCATATACACTTAAATTAATACATTCTGTGATAAATTTTATGCAGCAACTATCTACAATCAGTATTTAATACAGTTTCTAGTTTTCCTGCTCAGAAATAACCTTCCAAAAGATATATCTATTAGAATTAAAATTAATTTGTTCTTCTACTTTATACATATAGAGTTTTCTTATGATGATAATATGTTACTATGCATAGAACACTGTTTATTAAGACAGCACCTGAAAATTGAAAAGTTATGGAGGTTGCATCGTGAAGATATTAGCTGCCATCACTTAAGGCATACCAATGTATGATGGTACTTAGCACCTTAAGAAACTAGAAGAACTTTCTACCTTATCTAGACCTCTACATATTGTTAAACAGTCGGGTTCTTTCCATAGAACACATGATTTACTTCCTTCCATGGTTAGTTTTTACTATATTTTTGTTTTTCCTTGATCATAACCAATAATCGAAAAAACCTGAGAAATCGAAAACTTGTGGAGTTTGCGCTGTGAAGATATTAACTGCCATCACTTTAGGCATACCAGTGTATGGTACTTAGCGCCTTAAGAAACTAGAAGAACATAGGAGATCTCATGAATGACTTCTACATTATACAGACCTCTCCATATTGTTAGTCAGGATCCTTCCATAGAACACATCATCTACTTCTTTCCATAGTTAGTTTTTATTATGTTTTTGTTTTCCCTAATCATAACCAAAGTATTTAAAATATTCCAGAGATCTATTTTGATAGACTGCTTATAGACCAAGAGGCAGCGCTGAAAAATCTATTTGAAGTTACTAAAGCTAGATGTTTCACAGTTGATTACTGTGAGTGTGTAGAGAAACATACTGCGGTCGGTCAAGCGAAACGTAGAACAGGGGTTACTGAGAGGGTATCAAAGTTGCTTTCCTACGAAGGTAATTATTTCCATTTACTAAGGCTGAAAATCAGTACACACATTCTAAATTAGATATAAATAAAAGTTATTATAGTCGGTCAGCTGTATGACGGGACAGAGCCGGTCGGTCGGCCCCAATAGTCGATTGAGGAAATGAAGCATTTTGGCTCGCAATTTTTTCGTCCAGCATGGATTTACTTGAAATTTTCACAGAAGGTAGGGAATGGTCTAAGGATCATTTTATATAACATGCCGCTATCATACGCTAAAACCTTGGGGTGGTTGCCAACCCATCTCGAGGGTGGGAATTTTTTATTACATTTTAGCCATGTAATTCGATGGAAAAAGTGATTCTAAGAAAAAAATATTTTTTACATTTTCTTCGTAAAACTAACATTTTTCGAGTTATTCGCGCTTGAAAATAACAGTTTTTCGACGAAAAAATCGACTTTTTAGACGGTTTTTTGAGAATACCTCGAAAAATATGCACTTAATAAAAAAAAAACTGTAGATATTGAAATTGTATCTTTTAGTAACACAAATCAAATTCTTTTCCTATAATATCTTTAAGGCCAATACAAACCGAGATACGGCATGTTAAAAGTTAGCTTTTTTCTTCAAATACATAATTTGAAATATTCAAAGCCAAATAATGGGAAAAATTTGCATTTTTTGAGGAAAACTTAAATAATCTTTTTTCAAGTATACAAATAGGCCTTTAAAAAAAAATAATAAAAAAATTCTAGCATGAAAATTAAGCGACTTATAATCAAAAAATATCGGTACCTGCTTTTCTCTACGAAAAAGTCAGTGAAAACAACCCCCTAACTACCTTCCTAATTCAAAATTGGTCTTCGCCTTTTTGTAGTTCCTTTTATATTTATATTATCAATACACTCGAGGAGTTTGACCTATTTAAAATTTAGGAAAAATTGGAGTTTAAACAAAAATTGATTTTTTGCAATTTGGTATTTTTCACCTTTTACTTCAAAATATCTCCGAAAATACTGAAGATACGAAAAAAATTAAAAATTACTAAATTGTAGCTTTTTTAATGACTAAAAATTACCCTGTGCATAGATTTTCATTATAGTAAACAGTTAGCCAGTTATAGCTGTTTAAACCTCTATTTACCAGCAAACACCCCCTTATTCGAGCTCTTTAAACCCGCCCCAATTAAAAACTAAGGGATCTTACCGAATTTAATTTACACAGTCTTATAGCTCTTTAAAAATCCTACCAAATCATTTTTGAAGAAACTTTTTGTCGCCAAAAATGTATAGAATATTTTTAGACGTATTCTAAAAAAAGTCGATTTTTTCGTCAAAAAACTGTTATTTTCAAGCTCGAATAACTCGAAAAATGTTAGTTTTACGAAGAAAATGTAAAAAACATTTTTTTCTTATCACATTTTCCATCGAACTACATGGTTTAAAAAGTAATAAAAAATTCTCACCCCCGAGATGGGGTGGCAACCACCCCCAAGGTTTTAGCGTATGATAGCGGCATGATATAGAAAATGATCCTTAGACCATTCCCTACCTTCTGTGAAAATTTCAAGTAAATCCATGCTGGACGAAAAAATTGCGAGCCAAAATGCTTCATTTCCTCAATCGACTATTGGGGCCGACCGACCGGCTCTGTCCCGTCATACAGCTGACCGACTATAATAACTTTTATTTATATTTAATTTAGAACGTGAGTACTGATTTTCAGCCTTAATAAATGGAAATAATTACCTTCGTAGGAAAGCAACTTTGATACCCTCTCAGTAACCCCTGTTCTACGTTTCGCTTGACCGACCGCAGTATGTTTCTCTACACAATCACAGTAATCAACTGTGAAAAATTTAGATTTAGTAAATTTAAAGGGATTTTTCAGCGCTGCCTCTCCGTCTATTAGATCTTATATTTAGTTGTATGCAGCAATGGGAGAAACAAAGGAAAGCCAAATTAATACCAAAAAAATTAAAGTTGGGAAAAAACTATATAATTTAGCTAGTTCCTCTAACTCATAATCGAAGGTAAAATTGAAGGCAAAAGAGGAATGGGACGCAAGAAAATGTCCTGGCTCCGAAACGATAAGGCAATGGACAGGGATTAACGACATACAATCTCTGATATATATTGCAAGAAACAGAGAGTTAATGGAAAATGTGATCGCTAACATCCATTAGTGGATTTGCATTTGAAGAAGAAGATGTATGCTTCCAATTATTATGCCCAGCTATTTGCTTCATCAGATGCATCAGATATTTGCTAAGATTTTCATCATTCGAAGGTCCTCCATCACCAATCTTCATTCATCCAACCATCTCCTTTTGGGTCTTCCGTTAGATCTACTAAGTCCTGTACACCAATTGTTTTTCAGTTGTTTTAAGTTTTTTTCAAGATTTGAAAGGACACTCATTCCAGGATATTACAAATTCGTAACTTGTGGCCTATATTTGCAATTTCTGGACATATTAGTTAACGTTATGATTTTATTTTTACCATAAAACATCCTGGTAATAGCTATTTGTATAACAAGGGAGGAAAGTGCTACTTTTCCTCCCGAGAATGAAGTTTACTGCCCGACGCGTAGCGGAGGGCAGTAATCATTCAAGGGAGGAAAAGGCACTTTACTCCCATGTTATACATATGATTTTTCCACCTTCCTCTAATAACAAGTCATTTTTTCATTTTTACTTAATTTATTTATGTAACTAACCAACAAAATTTATTAAAACTAAAACTAACAAGTAGGTAGAATATAACTGTCAGCTGTCAAATATAAGTCAAATTATTAATGTAAACATTGTTAAATCAAAATAACAATTTACTGTTTTTTACCATTCTGCAAAATACAGAGTGTTTTATAAATAAACGTTAAAATGTATAGATACTTACGTAAAAATGTAAGATATTATACAGGGCGTCAATAAGTTATATTTCATGAATGACATACCATGACGTCACTTTTACTTTTCCTCCCTAGGGAGGAAAAATATTTTCCTCCCTAGGGAGGAAAAGTACAACTTTGCTCCCTACAATCAGGTCCGGAAAAGTATACTTTCGGTAGAGGTAGGTGGAAAATTATTTTACAGTTTAACGGTATTTTTGTCTTCCTATAATAGCCCACACCATCCGCAGTATATGTTAAATACTTTGGTTTGTGTATTCGATCTCTATATTATAATAGTTTAACAACACAATACACATATTACATTTTAATAAAACGTTTTCTGATTTTAGAAAAAAAAATAGTTTTACAAATATATTTATTATAGTTTAATGTACATATTCTTCAAACTACTGTTGTTAATTTTCCATTTTCTTGCTTTGTTACTGTAGATCAATGTGTGAATGTATTTCCTTCAATATATTTATCTGCTGAATTATATGTGATGTATATATTAGTCTGTATTATATGTTTGTACATGTAGACAGAAATATCTGAAATCGCCAAGGTCAAACTTTGGGTTACGCGACGTTGTCAGATCAATCGGGTTTCAGATTTTTTTTTATTTATTACCTGTTTCACAGTAAAACTTCCCTTTGCTTCCTCCTGCGTAAAAGTTGTGTGTGTTTTAAACATTGTGTATAATTTCACGGGATTGTGCACTTAGGGTCGATTTCTCATACCTGCGTTAATCCATGGTTCAGTTGAACGAGATTCACCGGTGAACTTCGGTTTTGTTTGGAATGTGTTTCTCATTGTGAGTGCACGTTCTACAGCTTTCGAGAAATGCCAATAATAGATGGCAAAAGGTAAAAAACTATCCCCATTTTGTACGACCTTTTTTATGCTGTTTTTGAATGAAGTTAAATTTAAGTCAAAAATGAATAACCATTTTCAATTTCGTTGCAAAACGAAAATACAGCCGAACCATATTCCAGTCCAATCAGAGAGTGCTGCAAGCACCTCTACCGGTTTCGAAACTTATTAGTCTCTCATCAGGAGGCACATATGCTGCTCTCCCTGATCCAACCAAAACAAACCCCAGCGTGCAGTCCCGAATTGCAACGAACGAAATGGCATAGATGCCCTAGCGGCAACTGCTAGCAAAAGACTAAGTTTTCACTCTAATGGCATATAACATATCCCACCAGAATGAAAACAATGGGAACCTTCTCTGGTTACACCTCCGAGGCTTCTACAATTTGCAAGCCATACGGATGCTGAGACTAAGGAAGATGAGGGAATTCTACAATTTACAATTCACGTCACATCTGCTCAGCGCGGTAAAGTTCCAACGAGACTGGTTCCCTTCATACTTACACAGAGTAAATGTAAATCAAAAATGAATAACCATTTTCAATTTCGTTGCAAAACGAAAATACAGCCGAACCATATTCCAGTCCAATCAGAGAGTGCTGCAAGCACCTCTACCGGTTTCGAAACTTATTAGTCTCTCATCAGGAGGCACATATGCTGCTCTCCCTGATCCAACCAAAACAAACCCCAGCGTGCAGTCCCGAATTGCAACGAACGAAATGGCATAGATGCCCTAGCGGCAACTGCTAGCAAAAGACTAAGTTTTCACTCTAATGGCATATAACATATCCCACCAGAATGAAAACAATGGGAACCTTCTCTGGTTACACCTCCGAGGCTTCTACAATTTGCAAGCCATACGGATGCTGAGACTAAGGAAGATGAGGGAATTCTACAATTTACAATTCACGTCACATCTGCTCAGCGCGGTAAAGTTCCAACGAGAACTTTGGAACTTTACCGCGCTGAGCAGATGTGACGTGAATTGTAAATTGTAGAATTCCCTCATCTTCCTTAGTCTCAGCATCCGTATGGCTTGCAAATTGTAGAAGCCTCGGAGGTGTAACCAGAGAAGGTTCCCATTGTTTTCATTCTGGTGGGATATGTTATATGCCATTAGAGTGAAAACTTAGTCTTTTTAAATTTAAGTATTTATGGTCAAATAGTCATTTTAATAATTATAAATAAATGTAATAAAAACAAAAATAATGTTATCGTTAGGCTTAATATAATAAAATAAGTTATATTTATATTATTACAGCGTTTCGTGTTAATACAACGCATGCGCAATCCATGAAATCATCTAAACTGGGTTCTGAAATCTTTGAACGGCCGAATTCCGGCGTTCAAGCATCGTTTAAGTTTAAACTGCCATCGGTTTTACGTGAATAGGGAACTTGCATAATTTTTTAAATATTAAAATGATATTAAAAAACATAAGGTAACATGATCTTAAAACGCTTGCATGCGAAAAAAACATATTTTTAACCCGTACACTAAAATTACGACACTTTGAAAATACTATAAAATTCAAATATCTTAGGAGGCTCTTGAACGTCCTTCTATTGGTTCGACGTCACGGGCCACGGTCAACCGGGGCTAGCAGTCGGAAACAACGCGATTAGGGTAGGTACCACGGGTATATTACATTTTATTCGTCTTTAATGGAAAATTCCTAGGTATTATTTATGTTCATCTTATATAATTATTGTAATAAGTAGTTCCCCAATCGGCTTAGTTTTAAACTGAAATTGATAAAGTTGAGTGCTACTTTGTAAAGAGTTGAAAACGCATAATATGACGGACGAGGGTTTTTCAAAAGGTCAATCTGACTAACTTACCTACCGTTGATGTCTTCATGGTGACAAATTTTATAAAAAGTAGTGAAAGCTATTCTATTGAAGAAATGCGAGGTGTCAAGGCAAATAAGTAATAGTTATTAATAAGCATGTTTAAACCGTTTATAACAATAGTTTGGTACCATTATATTATAGTATACGGTTTACCCCGTGGGTTTGATCTACCTACCTCTAATCGAAGGATTTCGTATATCCTGGAAAAGATTACGCTGTAATTTGCATTATAATAAAGAGTATATTTTATTGTAATGTTTATTAATACCTACTGGAGCCTTTCATTATTGTGTTCAAAGCCTTCTGAGAAAATATTATGGTGATTAGCAGACGTACCGATAGAACGTGTACATAGCCAACAAAATCCTTCTTTACAAAGTTAATAATACGCATAAGTAAGAAGAATCATTATTGTAATTTTACAAGTTAATATCTTTATCATGTCAGCTTATACTTACACCGCATCCCTCGGTAGACCGCAAGCTATAGTAGAAACCCGACTAGACCGCATACTATAGTAGCACCAATACTTTTTAGTTACTCTTACTTTTATTACTAAAAGTTTTGTTTATTTTTAAGTTACTTGTTTCTTCTTTGTTCTTCAACACAAGAAACGACAAAAGTAATTTCATAAAAAAGAACTTTTTGATACATGTCAACAGAGATAAAATGTTAATATTTTGCCTGTCAGAAAAAATCATTTTTGCCACAGAGTAAAACAAGATATTTCAACTATATTATTTATCTATGGGCAAACTGCATTAAATGCAATAGCCCACCGAACGGGCAAACGATACAAGTGGCCTCTGACGTCAGAACCCAGCTCTCGCTTTTGAAGTTGTTTGAAACGGAAATTTTAGGCGCGGAACTTTGATCAGATGTTGTACGTACACTATTCATTGTTAAGACTTAATATTTTGAATATACCATTTTAAAACATAAATTAACAATTTTTTGCAAAAAAATTTTTTAGTGCAAGTTCCCTATTGAGAAAGACGATTTTGACTTTAAACTGACGTACACTTAAAAGTTCAGGTTAAACTGGAGTTGAACTCGATATGAGAAATTGGCTCTTATTGTCCGATTTTTCACTATGCATGTCTATTAAAAAAATATTAAATGTATTCTAAATAAACAACTATTCGACGATTTATCTGACAATGTCCCAAAACCACTGATTTTGTGCACAATGCATTTGGATGTTTACTCTTTGCACTAACGCGTTGAACTGACGTGCCCTCTCCTTGATTCACTACCTGAATGACCTTCGCGGTTTGAGATATTTCTGTACAATTGTAAGTGTCTTCGGTTTGGCGTATGTAGTTTATGCCGTATATCTACTCTGTACCAAAGCTTTTATTGTATGTTCTCAAAATAATTAAAGATATTTAATTTAATATAAGTACTGTAGAAAAATGTGTAATATATGTTTAAGATGTTTGACCCTATTTTTGAATTAGTTCGGTAATTTAAGAGTATTGATTAGCACATCTTTCTTATTCTATTTTTACTTGTCTTCCATTTTGTATATTGTTCCTGTACCTTCTAATCAAATGATACAAACTGAATTGTAGATTATAGACTATGTAAGTTAATGTAGGCTGTTTAGCTTCTGTACACCTCGACCTAACAAGATCTTTTGTGTGGAATCCTAATCCAATTGGATCCTATAGTAGAAGCCAGTTAGAACGCAGTACAGGTAGCATAGGGCAATGTATTTCTTACGGGAGAACGGCCGACCACATTGCCGGTTTGCCCCGAGCGGATTTAATCAGGTTTGCCGGATCAGGACCGGATTTGGTAATCATAGCACTGGAATATACGCTCGCACAATAATTGCGTACGGTTGTATAAAAGACAATCATTATTAAAAATGTATAAACATTTTCAATTTCTTTACAACACGAAAATGCTGCAGCTGCATAATACTCTAGTTAAATCGGAGAGTGCTGGAAGAGTTTATACCGGTTTCGGAGGTCTTTTCCCACTCATCAGTAGTCCCATATCCTCTTCTCTCCGATTATCCTAGGTATCATACTTTGGCCCTTCCGAATTACAAAGAAAGAAATGTCACGGATGAACTAGAGCCATCTACCGAAAAACAAAGTAAGTTATCAATCAAAGTAGCACAGAAAACAACAATAAATATCGTTCCGATACCACCAGATTGACAACAGGTGGAATATTTTCTTTGGTTACACCTCCTGAGATTTTCAAAATTTATAAATCATACAGGATGCCGAGGAAATTAAGATGAGAGAATTTTAAATAATTCACAACTCATCTGCTCAGCGTGGTAAAGTTCCAACAAGAAAGATTCCTTAATACTCCTACAAAAGCGTAAATGAATTAAAAATGTATAAACATTTTCAATTTCTTTGCAACACGAAAATGCAGCAGCTGCATAATACTCTGCTTAAATCGTTGAGTGCAGGAAGAGTCTATACCGGTTTCGGAGGTCTTTCCCCCCTCATCAGTAGTCCCATATCCTCTTCTCTTCGATTTCCCCAGGTATCATACTTTGGGCCCTTCCGATTTGCAAAGAAAGAAATGTCACGGATGAACTATACCTCGTCCAATTTACTTACCGTTGCACGTCATCCGCGCCATAGCCTGTGACACGATACCAACACGAAATATTTAGGCGGTGGGTGTGTTCTTTTATAGAATCAAAATGATTCTAAAAGGGAACACACCTACCGCCTAGATATTTCGTGTTGGTATCGTGTCACAGGCTATGGGGCGGATGACGTGCAACGGTAAGTAAATTGGACGAGGTATAGAGCCATCTACCGAAAAACAAAGTAAGATCAATCGAAGTAGCACGGAAAACGACAATAAATATCGTTCCCATACCACAGCAGCTGCATTTTCGTGTTGCAAAGAAATTGAAAATGTTTATACATTTTTAATTCATTTACTCTTTTGTAGGAGTATTAAGGAATCTTTCTTGTTGGAATTTTTACCACGCTGAGCAGATGAGTTGAGAATTATTTATAATTTTTGAAAATCTCGGGAGGTTGTAACCAAAGAAAATATTCCACCTGTTGTCAATCTGGTGGTATGGGAAACATCGATGTATAAATAAGAGATTATCGAACTAAACAGTAACATGAAGAAAGATACTACAAAAAAAGTAAAATATATCAAAAACTCATTGTCGATAGCTTATCTATCGTCGTAAGACCAACTGCATTCCAACTGTGGCTTCTACTATAGAGTGCTAATAATTCTGGCGAAGTTGATCAGATTTCTAGAGGCATATTCTTGATCTTGGACGGTGTAAGGGACACTGGGGAAAATATTATGATACCTATGGTCTGAAAAGTAAGAACTTCCAAGATATACAGGATAAAATTCTGAACGTACCTTATCAATTTGTGCATTGAATTCCAAACTCTTTGCCTGATGTAGTGCAGATGTAAACAAGGTGCTAAAATTATTTAATAATACTAAAATAAGAAAATTACTTCACTTGATTTAGCTTTGTTTGAAGTGTATCATGACCATTTTTTATTGCATATTCTGATTCTACGGATTTGTTTGTGAAAACACAGCATAATAAAACAAAGTTGGAGGTGTGGGACATTTTTTGAATGATATATTTTAAGTATTATGTAGTTAAAATGAAATATTAAATTGAAGTAAGTAAGGAGCTGCAAATATCCCATGTCACTAATAGGGGTGGGACACTACTAGGGTGTCGGGGACAGGATGTTATAAATGTTTTTTTATATAATAAAAACTTCTCTTTATTTTACATTGTATTTTGATAAATTTTATCCTCCTCAGACTCGGATATATTTCAAGGTCATCATCTGTATCTTTATAAAATTTGTACTTCCTCAGACGAAGAATCAGAATCTTCACAAACTTTCTTATGAGTTACAGTGTGTCTGCGTAACTTAAAACCATATGGGTAGCTTTTTTAATATAAATTTTACGAAAAAAAGTTATTCTTCATAAAGTGCTCTGCATAGTCTAAAACCTAAGATGCAATCATCAGATATCAAATTTTATCAATAATATACGAGGTATGTCAAAAAATATGAATTTCGCTCAAGAGTAAAGTGCCTTTATATTTCACAATATCAAAAATTTTTATTAAGAAAAGTTGTTTGTAATTAAAAATTATGTTATAATATGCATTTACACTCTTCTAATTGAAAAAAATATTTTAAATATTTTCCTCAAATTACGGATACGTAACATCATTTTTATTTAAGATGACTCCGTCCAGAATTAGCCATACGGCTCACACTCCCTCCAAGGGGAAAATTGACTCATCCCAGATAATCAAAAGATTGAGCTCTGGTGGGACTCTTTCCGTGTTATCGAGTCCTAGGTGACTTGGAATGCAGGTGTATCTCCCAAAAAGCAGACCCAGCTTTTTTATGCTTTCGAGGAGGGTCTTCGGAATGACTCCAGTACTAGACATGATAATCGGTATCGTCTGGGTACTTTGCATTCTCCATTGCCTTCGTATTTGAATTTCTAGATCTCCGTACTTGGCGATTTTTTCAGTGAATTTACTTAGTAGATTATTGTTGTTAGGTATCGCCACATCAATTAGTGTTGTTTGTGTTGTTAATTTATTAACTAGTACGAGATCTGGTCTATTATGTGCCACTGTTTGGTCTGTGAGCACAGTGCGGTCCCAGTATAGCTTGTAGTTGCCATCCTCAAGCATACTCTCAGGGACGTATTGATAATACGGGAGATGGTCCGTTTGGAGAAGTCCCAGCTTGATAGCTATCTCTTGATGAAGGATTTTTCCCACTGCGTCATGCCGTTCCTTGTATTCAGTTGCAGCAAATGCCTGGCAGCCCCCTGTAAGATGTTGGATGGTTTCTTGGGCTTGACATCCATATCGGCATCTGTCGTTTTGAACCTGAGGGTCTTTGATGATATATTTCAGGTAATTTCTGGTTGGTATAACCTGATCCTGAATGGCCAGTAATGAACCCTCCGTTTCAGGGAACATCTTTCCTGATGTCAACCAGTAGTTCGACGCTATATTGTCGACATAATCTTGGCTGACCTCATTGGGATGTCGCCCGTGCAGAAGTTCACCCATCCAGGCGCGCACTTTTTCGTCCTTAGTAAGGTGGTTTATGCGCAGTTCTGCTTCCCTCAGTTTGATCGGTGTTGTGTCATCTACTGCGCAGATAGCGCGATGTAGAGTAGATGTCTCAGCCTGCATCTAAAAATAAGTTCTTAAATTAGCTATTTGTTTATCTAATTGCTCACCTATATCCATAAGTCCTCTTCCTCCTAGATTTCGTGGTAATGTTGTTCTTTCTACTGCACTTTTAGGATGGTGTTTTTGTGCCTTTGTGAGGTGTGTTCGTACTTTTCGCTGAAGAGCTTCTATATCTGTTTTTGTCCACTTAACAAAACCAAATGAGTAGCTAAGCGCGGAACATGCGTAGGTGTTTAGTGCCCTAAACAAATTTCTACTGTTAAGGTCTGAGCGAAGCAGCTATTTTATCCTTCGTATAAACTCAGTAGATAACTCCGTTATTAATAATTTTGCGAAAAAAGTTATTCTTTATAAAAATGTCTGAATAGTCAAAAAACTAAGATGCAATCATAAGATATCAATTTTTTTCAATTTTATATGAGGTATTTCAAAAAATATAAATTTCGCTCAAGAGTAAAAAACCTTTATAGTTCACAATATTTCAACTAGAAGGATGCAATTGCATATTGAAACATAGTTTTTAATTCTGAAGAACGTTTTATAATAACAAATTTCTATTGTGAAAAATAAAGGTACTCTCAGCGAAATTCCTATTTTTCGATATACCTCGTATAAAATTGACAAAATTTAATATCTTATAATGTTATTTTAGTTGTCAGACTATGCAGAACGTTTTAGAAAGAATAAATTTTTTTCCTAAAATTAATTTTTTTTTTAATTTTTTTTTTCAATTAGTAAAGTGTAAATGCAGATTATAACATAATTTTTAATTACAAACAACTTTTCTCAATGACAATTTTCGATATTGTGAAATAAAAGGCACTTTACTCTTGAGCGAAATTCATATTTTTTGACATACTTCGTATATTATTGATAAAATTTGATATCTGATTGCGTCTTAGGTTTTAGACTATGCAAAGCACTTTATAAAGAATAACTTTTTTTCGTAAAATTCATATTAAAAAAGTTTGCCATATGGTTCCAAGTTATACAGACACACTGTATATTACGGATGGCTGTAGTTGATTTAGCAGACTTCTTCCTTTCTCTCTCTCTCTCGAGCTAATCTTTGGGTCTCTGCTTTCTCTGGTGTACTAGTTAAAATACGACTTCTGCCTCTTCCTCGTCAAGCTACTTTTAAGAAGTACCATTAGCTTATTAGGAATTATATGACATTACTAAAGCTCTTGAATACTGAATCAATAGGTATAATATTGCACTTATTTAACACAGTATACAATACTGGTATTGTACCTCAAGAGTGACTGTTGTCTACATTCGTTACACTGCCAAAGAAATCCAATGCAAAAGAATGTTCAAAACATCGAACAATATCTTTAATGAGCCATCTACTAAAGATAAGATAAAAGGACTAGGTACTCGAGAAGCTCTCTTCGGTTTGAATGTTCTTACACAAAGATGCCTAGACGTTAATCAAGAAGTACATGCATGTTTTATCGATTTTGAAAAGGCGTTTGACAGAGTACGCCACGATAGGCTAAGAGACATTCTTGAAAGAAAAGACATAGATAATAAAGATCTGCGAATAATTCTCAACTTATATTGGAATCAGAAAGCTAACATCAAAATAGAAAATGAGATATCAAAAGCAATAGAAATACGTAGAGGAGTACGACAGGGATGCATTTTGTCACCAGTGCTATTTAATTTATATAGTGAAAGCATCTGCCAGGAAGCCCTTTTGCAAGCAAATGAAGGAAAAATAATCAATGGAGAGGTTGTAAATAATATTCGATACGTGGACGACACTGTACTAGTTGCAAGAACGGTAGAAGAATTACAACGATTACTTACAAACATAAATATTACTTGCAACAATTATGGCATAAACATTAATATAAAAAAAAACCAAGTATATGGTCTTCAGTAAAAACATGACACAACCAGCACATATTAGTATAAACGGCTTTGAAATTGAAAAAGTATCAAGTTACAAATACTTGGGAACTTTAATAAACGAAACTGGAGACCAAAACAATGAAATAAAAAGACGTATCAAAATTGCCAGGGCCACCTTCATAAAGATGAGAAAATTATTCTGCAACAGAGATATAAGCATCACTCTACGATTAAGAATGCCAAGAGGCTACGTATTTAACAGCTACGATATGATGTAGAGGCCTGGACTCTCAAAACAGAACAACATAAAAAATATTGAAAGTTTAGAGATGTGGTGCTACCGTCGAATGCTGAAGATAAGTTGGGTTGAAAGAATCACAAACCTTGAAGTAATACGAAGGATAGGAAGAGACCCAGAAATTTTGTTAACGATAAAACGAAGAAAACTCGAGTACTTGGGTTACCTGATGAGAGTTCATAAATACGCATTACTTCAAAATATAATGCAAGGAAAAATAGAAGGAAAACGGAATCCAGGCCGTAGAATAATGTCATGGTTGCGGAATTTGAGAGTGCTTTGGCTGTACCACTAATGAACTTTTTTAGGTTTGCTGTAAACAAGGCCAGGGTAGCCTTGATCATTTCCAATCTCCGATAGGAGTGGCACAAGAAGAAGAGGGAGGGATTCTGCTTCGCTGAATGGTTCACTGTTGAAAGGGTATATGCCAGTCTTTCGAAACCCAGAAATAATAAATATGTTCTTGTGCGTTACAGCCAATGGGTAAGCTTGCCCCACAAGATCACATATGCGGTAGATGGATATAGTTTTGCTTGGCTGATTCAACAACCAATCATAAACTTATGGGACATAGACCGACACATTGAGGGGCTGAAGTCTGTGGCTAAATTGTGGTGGAAACGTTAAAATTATAACTTCCTTTTCTTTTGCTTTCATTATCACTTCTAGACCCATATGGCTCTCGTAATTATCTATCATCAAAAATATTGGTTGGTCCTTAGTGAGTTTTGTTCGATTAATTATGTGTTCTAAACTCTTTAAAAAGATCACTTGATATCCAATCTGTCTGGCTACTTAGTGCAAGTCTTCCTGGAGGTGCGTGCACCTTTCAACTCCTTATATTTGATTCTGGGAAACACAAAAAAATGATACAAGCAGTACTACATCTGGTGAGAAAGTACAGAACTGATAGTTCACAATAAAGATGGGAAATTTGAACTGTACCTCACCTTCCTTGTCGCACACCTCCCACTTCTCCACTATAATAAAACATAAGTGAGATACCAATTAAATTAATTGATAATGTATTTTTTTGTATTCTGAGAAAATAGTTTTCCACTCCGATATTCAAGAATAGGGTCAAGTGCAGTGGTAGTACAATTTTTCATTTGATAACAAAAACTGAGTTATACTAAATGGTGCTACTATTTGCTGAAGTATTTTTTAGAAAAATAGTGAGCTCAAAGAAGCCACACAAGCTTTAGAACCAGTCTATTGTAGCTCAAATAATGAATAAATTAGTATTAGTGGTAAACCTATTTAGTGTAATTCAGGATTGAGTCTAAAAGCAACATACTTCTACTGCTTGGAAAGTTTTAAGTGCTTACTCGTAAATCCATTCTTTATGTCATTAAATGTATTAGTTCTTAAATGTTTTTATAGATTTTACCATTTAGTTCATAGGAGTAAATAATGTCCTATTTTTATACAATTAACTTCAAAATTTTTGTGTGGAACTAAAATATTTTCCGTAAAATACATAACTACAAAGTAAACTTCTTTTTGTTTTTTTTATTAATAAACCAAAAAATTCCTTTCATTTCTTTGTGGGTTGTTATTCTTAAATACAACATTGCCAAATTTAATTCCTGGTTCCAAGAATCACATTTTACACAACCTCAAATTTTAAAATCTGAATTTCTTCATGTAAAAACATCAGCCATAACCAAGAAAGAAACTGAACCAGACAACATACCAGCTGAAGAATTCTTAAAAATTATACAAGAGGACATTATTTCCCTAGATAAGCTTTTTAATGACGTGTATACTACATACTTACTGGTGATATACCTGAGAAATAGCTTAAGTCTGTTTTATAGTAATTTTGAAGAAGCAGTGAGCAAAAAGATGCGACGAATTAATCTGATGAGCCACACATGGAAAAATTTTATTCGCATTATTCATGAGTGAATAAGAAGTCATTACGAAAGAGACCTAGATGAAACCAAGTTTGGATTTAGGTTAGCGATGGGCTTTCCATGAGGCACCTTTTTGTAAATGTTCTTCTTCAAATGCCGCGATCAACGTAAAGATATTTATGTGGCTTTCATTGATAACGAAAAGGCTTTCGATAGAGTACAGCAACCGAAGGCATTGATGGTAGAGACCTACGTATCATAGGAATCTTGTACTTTAAGCGTTATTTAAGTAAAAAGCAGTCATATGAGTCGATGGAAGATTAACTGACAAATGTTGGATTCAAACAGGAGTCATGCATTTTATCGCCGCTGTTATTTAATATGTATTCGGATATAATTTTCAAACAGGCTTGGCACCAGGTGAAATATTACAATTACTAGGTGACAAAGTACATATTACATATCATCCATTATATCTGTGTCGCTATTTGGAATTCAGGAAAATGACCATCTGAATGGTGTACCCCAATTTATATCCCACTACACAAAAAAGGAACTACTACCGCACACTCACTAATAACACATGCTAGTAAAATCTTATTGCATATCATCAAAAACGGATTAAAAACCTATCTACATTACTAAATACATCAGGAACAAGCGGAGTTTGTAAACGGTAAAGGTACACGGGAACAAATCCTGAACCTGAAACAACTCATTGAAAAGTCGTAGAGAATTTCAAGTACCTATGATTATATGCTTCGTTGACTACCAAAAGGCATTTGATTGTGAAAGCTGGATAAATCTGTGGTCCATTTTAATATAAGTGGGCACACCAATGCACCTGGTGACACTTATTAAAAATCTGTAGCAGTCCAATATAGCAACAGTACGGCTAGATCAGAAGTTCTCAAACCAATTCAAGACCGAGAGAGGTGGTAGACAAGGATGCGTGTTGTCACCTGACTTATTCAATATTTATGGTGAATATGTCACGAGGATGGCTTTAGAAGGATGGGCTGGTGGAGTAACAGTAGCTGGTAGGAAAATCTCCAATTTAAGATTTGCTGATGACACTACACTTATAGCAGAAAAAAAGCAAGAAATGTTTGATCTCCTACGAAGAGTTGAGTACGAAAGCAATAAAGTTGGTCTGAAAATCAATAAAACTAAAACAAAAATAATGATGGTCGACAGATTCCACACTATTCTGACCAACTGACTAACATGTTACAAGAATACCAGATAGTAAACAGCTTTGTCTATCTCGGGTCTAGTATAACTAACGATGGTAACTGTGAAGCAGAAGTTGGGAGACGTATTCGTATGGCAAAAATGCGATGAGTCGCTTCACTAAAGTTTGGAAAGACAGAGCTATCTCTCAAAATATCAAGATGAGACTGGTGAATGCCCTTACATTATCAATATTTCTATACGGGCCAGAGACTTGGACTGTTTGTGCATGCGAGCGCTAAAAAATTTATGCCTTTGAGATGTGGTGCTGGAGAAGAATGCTGCGCATACCTTGGACAGCTTATAGAACAAACATTTACATTCTAAACTAACTCGAGATTAAAAGAGGCTGTCCACAATATGTCTGCAATTCTTCGGTCACGTGATTCGCAGTGGTGACGATAGTTTGGAGAGATTAATTGTTTCTGGAAACGTTCCGGGAAGAGGACGATCGCCAACTAGATGGTCCGACCAAATTAAGAATTCAGCTGGAAACTCATTCTGCGAAGGCCGCGTCTCATCATCAAATAATTTAATCAAACAGTTTGAGCAAACTCCGGAAGTACAGCCGGTTCCTAAAAAAACTGATACGGCTCTTAGTACGATTTGATCATGTTGAGCAGTGTATTTGATTGATCTGACATATTTATTATGACAGACAAATAGTAAAATAAACAAACAACAAACAACTGATTACATATTATCTTAATTCATAAATTGTACTAATTATTAAGGTCTAAATGTTTATATTATTTTGAATTCCTGTATTTTATAAAGAGTATATAAATGATAGTTTTTACATCAAATAGATCACATAATTATTGTAAACGTGGATTATACAACAAAACAAATTAATATTCATTTCAGCCCTGTAACTTATTAAAATAAATATTATAGAAGTTTTCAGGGACTTTCAGCCCTCGGTAATAATGTAGTCTTTCATTCTGAGTTTAAATTTTTCAAAAATATTTATTAGTTTTCTCAGGATACGAAAAAAATGAATACAATTAAAATACATTAAGAATTTTGACATGCGTCACAATTTTGCATTAACTCAATGTAAAATTCTAAACTGTTGAATTCCAGCTTCCCTAATTATTTGACATCAAAAGACATTAGAAACTATTTGTAGAGGATTGAAATCTGTATTGAAAACAACTGTTAAAATTGGTCTACGTAATTAAACATATTCCAAAATTTTGTAAAAATGTAATACATATCAGTTTTCAGCCTGTATTGTTTAAAAACAATACAGTTGATAAGATACTCTCAGTTGCGGAGAAAGTATTAATAATAAAGATTAATAATAAAGTCTAATAACCGTGGAACAGAATAAGCTATCTGACAAATTTTAAGATTTGGCAGTGACATTGACAGTATGTAAATATTAAGTATTTATCCTTCAAAATACACTGCTCAATTTTCTACAAAATACGCTTCAAGAGTCGTATCAGTTTTTTTTGGAACCAGGTGTACGTCAAAGTGACGTCACAAAGCTCTTAAGGCCGCGTCTCACCATCAAATAATTTGATCAAACAGTTTGAGCAAACTGCGGAAGTACGTCAAAGTGACGTCTCAACTGCAGTTTTTTTGAAATTTTAAAAATCTGTGCTCTCACTATCAGTCTAGTTTGATCAAATTTTTTGTATAGGGCTTTTCATTCACAGTCATTTGTTTCGAGCTTCTGTCATGTGTCACATAATATTAATATATCTACGTCGTACGTTATTGCTATATACCAATGATACAAACCAAAGACGTATGACGTAGATATATTAATATTATGTGACACATGACAGAAGCTCGAAACAAATGACAATCGATGAAAAGCCCTAATAGGGCTTTTCATCGATTGTCATTTGCTGCTGAGGCAGCTCGCACAACGTTTCTAAAAATGAAATCATTCTTCTGTAACCACAGCTTGAACCTAAAAGTACGTCAAAGAATGATAAAATGCTATTTTTGGTCAGTGTTGTTACATGGCACCGAGACCTGAACCCTGAAGGCTGATACGATCAAGCGACTAGAGGTGTGGTTGCATAGAAATATATGGGAAATATTATACAAAAGTGCATTTAATGTATATAATATAGCTCAAAAGGCCTTAAAAGCCCATGGCTTGGAATTTCTCCACGGTTTTTCTCCATTTTCTCCTGTCCATAGCCGCAGTTCTCCAATTTGATATCCTGATTGTTTCCAGGTCTTCCTTACATGCTTCTAGCCACTTTTTCCTGGATCGTCCTCTTCTCCTCTTTCCTTCCCCTCTCAGCAGCGAGTCCTTTGCCCACCTTCCGTCAGCCATTCTCGCAAGATGACCTAACCAACTTAGTCTCTTTGTTCTGACCATCTGGCTTATTTCTGGTTTTCGGTACAGCTCTCTGATCTCTGCATTTTTTTCGTCTCCTCCAAACGTCTTCATCGTTTTTTACTCCCCCGAATATCTTCCTTAGGACACTCCGCTCCCAGATGTTCAGCATATTTTCTTGATTTTTGTTCATGCATGACCCATGTTTCGCTCCCGTAAAGAACTGTGGACTGGATCACTGTTCGGTAGAGTCTTAATTTTGCCTCTCTGGAGATGTTTTTGGCTCTTAATAGTTTGTGTAGGGCTCCGACTGTCTTCCTTCCTCTCGAAATCCTTTTTTCAATTTCTTGGTTTTCTTCCCCTTTACTTGTTAGCGTTACTCCTAGATACTCAAACTCCCTCACCGTTTTGAAGCAATACTCTTTATTCTCGTTGTTTGTGGGAGTTTTCAGTTGTGTATCTCCATCTGAGGTCTGTCCCATTTCCATATACTTTGTTTTTTGATCATTAATTATCAGTCCATACTGCTTAGTCTTTACTTCAAAGAGTTTGAAAATCCTCAGCAGTTCCCTTTCCGTTCTTGCCATTAGCACTACATCGTCCGCAAAGGCCAGAACCTGGTTTCTGTGGTCAAAGATTATACCTTTCGTTCGTATTCCACTCTCTCTCAATATTGCCTCCAACAAGAAATTGAAAAGTACTGTGGACAGCGGATCTCCCTGCTTTAATCCCCTTTTAACTTCAAATTTTCCTGATAGGCTTCCTTCTATCCTTACTCTATTGTCGGTCTTCACTAAGGTCATTTTTACGAGTCTGATCATCTTTTCCGGAATTCCAAGTACCTATGTACTCTTTAGGGCCTGGTACAAACGCCTTCTTATCACAGAATCGTAAGCTTGTTTGAAATCTATAAAGAGGTTTAACTTTAACTGTTGCTCGTATGTACTGCTCTGAATCATTTTCAACACGAGTATTTGATCTGTGGTGGATCTGCCCTTTTTGAATCCTCCCTGGTATTCACCAACCTGCTCGTTTAAGTGCCTTTCCAGTCTGCTTCTTACGACTCTGGCGAGTACCTTTTAATGGCGAGCATTTAATGTAGAACTAGTAAAATATTTAGTTGGATCCAAAGAAAAATGATAAACTGTAGATAATGATATATAGTCACTAAAATAAAAATAGAAGAACGTTTCAAATTCAAACAAATGTTGTGTCATGTTGTTTTCAATAAGAGCCGCGTGGCACACTGTAGATGTCTGGTTAGCATAGAAACGGGAGCCTCGCGGCCGAGCGACCCATTTTTTTTAACATTATGGCAGCCAACGTGTTAACAATGAATTCAACGGATTTCATCTGCGAGTGGAATGCAGAATGTTAGGCAAAACTTATTACATTAAGAACATGACGTAAATGTCAACGTCAACATTGAATTTACTTACATATGTCAACTTCTCAACTTTTTACAAATGGAATGACAGGAGAAACAATTTTGTAACATTTTTGTTTGTATTTGCTATTTAACATAGTTGAAATTAATTGACATGCTATGGCAATTAAAATATAGTATTATAAGCTTCAGTAAAATATTTTATTAATTGAAAAAAGTGCACTAAATTATCCATTTTTGGTGAAAGTTATAAATCATGTATTTCAATAAAATATTGTAAGGAGTGACTAAAGACCATGGATCTGGCTAAATCATTATTTGAAACTAGGAACCATGAAGGTTACGTTGGAAAAGAAGCTAACACGGTAACTATTATTTTTCAGATGTTTAGATTTTCTTCTATTTGTGCCCTTACCACAGGTTACCATGTTTTAAACAATCTGTTTATCTGTGTATCCCACAATATCATTTTTGACTGCAGACCTACCATTCATTTCTCCATTGTTCTGTTTCTTGAGCTAGACTCATTCCAACTACATGTAATTTTACATCATATAATCATATGGTTAGCAATATGTTGTATCTTCTGCACATATATTTCTTATACATCTCTGTACATAACTTCCACTAGGTATCATCTGTTCTTTATTCTATATTCCTGACTTTATTAACTCTGTGGTCTATTTATTTCTATGTCCCAGTGTAGCAAGTTTAAGTTTATAATAAAACTTAGTTGCTTTTGTATATCGACGGTCTAATTCTAATAGCCTGTATCTGACAAAAGAGGTTTTTTACAGTAGGAGGTTTTTCTGTTTTTTGCAATACCCCATATCTTTAAAAATATTCATAAAAAAATTACAACAATTTCCTGTATCGGGATATTGCTGTAATAATATCCCGTATCGACTCAAACAAATTATTATGATACAGGGAATTTCTTATCAATTTTATAGATATTCAGTTACGGGGTATTAGAAGACCTGTATTAGAGGTTCCTAGAATTGTTTGTTTAGATTGGGGTATTGTGTATAGATGGATAACTGTTTTGTTAATCGTTTGCCGTGAAAATCGGAAATTCAGATTTTTTGCAGATACGGGGTATTAGAATTAGACCATCGATATATTAAACCGGTTTTATAGTGTTATACACCTTTCCGTTCCAAATGCAACTCCTTTCTATTGTGACATCATTTCTTATATTTTTTCTGATATTGCTTTGGAGACGCCCTTTATACACGTTGCTGGTCTTCCTCATTTTCATTTTTCTGTAGGGGTCCATTCTTACATTTTTTGGGGATTCTTTTCTCCATTCGTCTTATGTGCCCATACGATACTAGCTGTTGTCGTTCAATGTCATCTATGATTGTTCTTTCCATTCCCATTTGTCTAACATAATCGTTGCTTATGTGTTCTAGACTAGATGCTAGACTTCTTGCTGACCTTCTCCAAAAATCCATCTCAGTGGCTAGTAATTTAGCGTTGTACTTCTTAATTAATTACCAGTCTTCAGCTCCATAGGTTAATACTGGTTTTAACATTGTTTTTTAAATTAATTTTTTTTCTTTCCTTATATTTTTTTGCCACAATACCGAATTTAGGGCTCCTATCAGCTGTTTTTCTTTTACTATTCTTTCTTTAAATATTGTCTTCTTTTCATCATGTACTTGTTAGTTTTATTCTCAGATATACATATTCATTGCAGCTTCCAATTGTCTCCTGTTCCAGGTTCAGCTTCTCTCTTCCTTCTCTTCCTATGCATAGATATTGTGTCTTTTTTGTACATACTTACCTCCATTTTTCTATACTCCTATATTAGTTTCCTTCCCATATATTCAAGATCTTCTGCATAGTGTAGAGTATAGAGTATCATATCTCCTATCATTAGCCCATTCCATTGCACTTCTTCCTCCACTGTCTCAGGGCTTCATCATTATCTATATTGAATAATATTGGTAATACACAGCATCCTTGCCTTAGTCCTTTCTTGACCAGAAAACCTTTCTGATATCCCATAGTTGTATTTGTGAGCCTATGTTTATTTAGAAGGTCCATGTTTGTATATTATATGCCAGTACTGGCAAATGTCATATATTGTCATTTATTCATTTCAGAAAAGAGAATTCGAACAGGTGATAGAGCCAGATGATGTAGATGACAGTATTGTTGAGGGTTTCAGTCAAGGATTGACTGTCTCAGATACTATCTTGCCTACTCCAGGAAGTCCATTTTCTGCTTTGACCCCTAGCATGTGTCCGCAGGACATTCTTGCCAAACAAACGGTACCAGATGATCCAAATTCACAGCCCGAATATAGGTAAGTTTATTTATGGTGGTACATTGGATATATTTTAAAAAACTCATTCTAACTTGTGTTCTGTTTTTAGGTTTGATGAATTTGGATTTAGGGTAGATGAGGAAGATGGTCCAGAACAAAATTCTAATAAACTTCTAGGAATACCTTTCGTTGAAGACCCACAGCATAGGTAAATATGTAAATATACTATTAATACTTTGAATGCTGAAGATGCCTAAGAACATCATACCGTTACTACTGTCAGGTGCCCATGACAGCTTCAGGCGTCTTCAGTTCAGAGAGTTGAAAGACTGATAGGTTTTGTACAGTTCAGTTCAGACTGTAAACATACGTTTGCAGTGAAAAATCGAGTTAGCACCCATGTCGCTTAAGCATATTTTCTCAACAATGAAAGGGTTAATGGATTTGTTTCACTCACATCATCTTCTAGATGTTCTTTATCTTGGGATATACAATTGAATGTAAGGAAGATATTCGGGGGAGTAAAAAACGATGAAGACGTTTGGTGGAGACGAACAAATGCAGAGATGAGAGAGCTGTACTGGAAACCAGAAATAAGCCAGATGGTCAGAACAAAGAGACTTAGTTGGTTAGGTCATCTTGAGAGAACGGCTGACGGAAGGTGGGCAAAGGACTCGCTGCTGAGAGGAGAGGGAAAGAGGAGAAGAGGACGGCCCAGGAAAAAGTGGCTAGAATCCTGTAAGGAAGACCTGGAAACAATAGGGATAACAAATTGGAGACCATGGACAGGAGAAAATGGAGGAAAACCGTGGAAAAATTTCAAGCCATGAGCCTTTAAGGCCTGTTGAGCTATATATATGTACATGTATACAATTTAATGCAGATTAATTTAACAACAGATGCAATTTTCATTGTAAGGCAACTGATGGAAAAATACAGGAATAAAGAGACCAACGCTCATATGGTATTAATTGATCTTGAGAAAGCATATGATAGAGTTCCTCGAGAGATTCTGTGGTGGGCACTCAATAAGAAAGGAGTCCCTGGCGAATATGTAAAGATTGTGAGAGATATGTATGAGGGAGTAACGACTAGCGTTAGGATAGGTGTGGGAGAGACTGATAAATTTCAGGTGAAAGTAGGATTGCACCAAGGCTCGGTGCTTAGTCCTTATTTATTCTCATTAGTTTTGGACCAGGTAACAGCGAAACTACAGGATAGTATTCCATGGTGCCTAATGTATGCTGATGATGTAGAGTTAATAGGAAATAGTGAAAGAGACTTAGAACAAAAACTGGAACAGTAGAGACAAGCTCTGGAGGAAAAAGGCTTAAAACTTAGTAGGACAAAAACAGAGTATTTGGAATGTTCATTTAAAGATGGAGTTACTACAAATAAAATGGTATCTTTGGATGGTGAAATGCAATAGTTTTAAGTACCTAGGATCGGTATTACAGAGTAATGGAGAAATAGATGGAGATGCATGCAGTAGAATTAGGGCTGGATGGATGAAGTGGAAATAAGCGAGTGGTGTGTTCTGTGACAGAAAAATTCCAATGAAGCTGAAGGGAAAATTCTATAAAACCATCACATCAACAATATTACTCAAAGATCCATGAAAATGCTTGGCTTTGTTAAAAGGACAACTCGTGATTTCACGAACGTGTTCGCTATTAAAATGCTCTATTGTTCTTTAGTCAGGACGCACCTTGACTACTGTTCTCCAGTTTGGTCCCCACATTATTTACACCTCAAGAACAAACTTGATAGTGTTCAACATAATTTTCTTAGATATATTGGGTTCAAAAAACACATCAATTATAATTATACAGATATGGAACGATTTTTAAATATCTCTTCTCTGGATGTCCGTAGGAAGCGTAAAGATCTTACAGTATTGTTTAATATTATCAATGGCATATATTACTGCCCTGAACTCCTTGCTAAAATATTGTTGTTTGTTCCACCACGATCAACAAGACAAATTCAAACCTTTCATATTTCTTTTCATAGATATAATTACTCATATTTTACTTTTGTTCCTAGAACACTAAGACTTGCTAACTCCCTAGGTGACCTTTTACTTTTTGGTAACTCTGTTGATGTTTTTAAGAACCATTTAACCAAATTAAATATTTAGCAATGTCATAACCTTGTTATTTGTTAGTAATTAATGTTTTGTAATTATTTTACTTTGTCATGTCTTTTTAAATGTTTTGTACTCTCTCATTTTATTCTTATATATTCAACACTGTAATTATCAATATCTTATTAATGTATTCCGAATTGGGCTTGCCCGTATAAATAAATAAATAAAACAGCCATAAGACCGGCTATGATGTACAGAACTGAATGGTGGGCAGTGAAAAAGAAAGAGGAACAACGACTGCATGTGGCGGAAATGAGAGTGCGTAGATGGATGAGTGGAGTGACAAAGAAGGATAAAATTAGAAATGAGTATATTAGGCGAAGTCTAGGTGTGGCACTAATTGATGCCAAAATGAGAGAGCATAGGTTAAGATGGCTTGGTCATGTTCAACGTCGAGACGTTAATCACTCAATACGAAGAATAGCTGAAGTGCAGATTCCTGGAAGGAGTAGGAGAGGAAGACCAAAGAAGACCTGGGGGAGACGATAAGGCAGGACATGTTGGTAAAGGGGATTAACATTGATATGCCACAAGATAGAATTGTGTGGAGAAATGCAATTAGGGAAGCCAACCCAGCATAGGGATTAGGCAAAGAGAATGATGATGTATACAATTTAATGTTATATCATATCTAATTTTTAGGTTGCAATGGGTGGCTCATCTCGAATTTTCTCACAATAAGGAAGTTTCTAGTTTAACATGGGACAAAGTAGATCTAAGATTACCAAGGACTGATAAACTTGCTTCTATGGTCAGGTCTGGCATTCCTCATTCTCTAAGACCCCAGATGTGGATGCGAATGTCTGGAGCTTTAGAAAAAAAGCAAAAGTCTGAATTGTCTTACAAAGATATTGTAAAAATGTCCAGCAATGATTCTTTGATGATGTCCAAGCAGATTGAAAAAGACTTGTTACATATTATGCCTACAAATGCTTGTTATAGTAATATTAATAGTACAGGTATTCCAAGACTGAGAAGAATGTTAAGAGGTATTGCTTGGCTGTATCCAGAAATTGGGTAAATACAAAATATAATTCTATTTATAACATTTTTTTACTTTATAGTACAGTACAACCTCGTTTAACCGGACTAACTGGGACCGGAAGCGATCTGGTAAATCGAAAATCCGTATAATCCGGAAATATAATAAGGTTAATAAAACTACATGTTCATATATAATGTTGTAAATAATTTTAAATATAAAAGCTGTGGAATGGTTAATTTTGTACATTTTAAGATACCAAAGATTAGGCTGAGAATTATAAATAGGAAACCTTTTTTTGTATGGAACAGTTTATCTCCTATCAATAATATGCTCAGAGTTTGTAATGAATTTTTAGACCAACATCCAGAACTGGATTTTTTCGATGCAAGTTGTAAAGATATTCAGAAACTTCTGGTGGGCTGGGATAATTTTCAGATGCAATTAGAAGTTATATAACATATAGATCTATATCATATATGTATATATATATATATATATATATATATATATATATATATATATATATATATATATATATATATGTATTTTCTTTTGTTATTGTTAGTCTGTTGTTTTGTTTGTTAGTTTGTAAGTTGCCATCACCTGTGATTACCATTGTAACATTTTTTGTTTATTACTGGTGTTTGTGATGTGTACCAATAAATAAATAAATAAATACATGTGAAATGATAACTTACTATATTTACACTATTTGATTTACGCGAGCATTAGTTTTTATTTACAAAAAAGTCATTGATCTTCCTTTGTTTTAATTTTGTGTGACGTTTCAATTCAATGGGAAATAGCATTACATACGTACATACAATTATCAGTAGTAATTGCACAAGAGCTCTAAAATTATTGAATTTTTCCCGAGTGTCACTTTGACAGTTTTAATTTCACGAACCGAAGGCGAGTGAAATTATGTCAAAGTGTCACGAGGGCAAAAATTCTATATTTTAGAGATCGAGTGCAATTTGTTGCGATTATTTTATGAATAAAACTGTTCAAAACCAAAATTTTATTGTAATTTATTTATGTAAGTACAAAATTATTACAATTAAATACACATCTGTTATAAATATTTTACGGTTGAAAGTCATCACTTATATAATTTTTAAAACATTAATTGTCATTAATGTCACTGAATGTATTTTTTCGTAGCAACGAAGGGCATCTGACGTAATATACTTGACGACGGGAAATTATCAAAAATTATCAGTCTAATTTAGATTTCTGTAACTTTCTATTGGTCAGAATCTCGTATGAATGAAATAATCAAAATTATTTTTTCATTCCGGAATAATCCGGACATCCGGATGAACGAGGTCCGGATTAACGAGGTTGTACTGTACTTATTTTCACGGCATAACAGTATTTTGAGTCAATTTTCTTATTAAATATTTTTTTCATTCCGACTTTTGAGATAGTTTTCAAAGGTCTAATAAGTTTTAATAATATTTTAGATACTGTCAAGGGATGGGAATGATTGCAGCTTCCCTTATCTTATTTATGGAAGAAGAAAGCTCATTTTGGATCATGGTTACCATAGTTGAAGATTTATTACCAGCATCATATTATAATACAACACTTATAGGTATTTATCAAATAGTTTTCAGGCTTTTGTAAGTTTTATAGTCCAGTAAACACCATGGCACCATGAACTTGAATTTGCTAGTTTTGTCCATTACTGCTTTTTCTATGTTTAATTGCCACTCTTTGTTACTGTTCTTTTTGTTATTTATTTATGGTCTACTAGTAATGCCAGTTTTTACTTTTTGTGGAAATAATATTGCGCGTTTTGTAATATATTCTACAAAACTTTAAATAGTATAGCTTTCTTCTTCTTTAGGTGCTACGTCAGTATTCAAAAGTTGGCAGTCATCTTGTTAACAATTTTCTGAAATCTCTCTCTATCGGCTGCTGCGCGAAATAATTCTTCTACTGTGCAGTCACACCATTGTCTAATATTACGCAGCCATGATAGTTTCTTTCGACCAACCCATCTCTTTCCCTCCACTTTTCATTGTATTATAAGACGAAGTAGATGGTATTTAGCTCCTCTAATTCTATGGCCAAAGTATTCTGTTTTTCTCCTCTTTATGATGTTTATGAGCAGACATTCTGATTTCATCATTTTAAGAACATATTCATTGGTAGTGTGAGAGACACTATATTTTTAAGATCCATCAATAGCACCACAATTTGAATGCTTCTAATTTATTAAACATTGTGTTTTTTAATGTCCATATCTCACAACTATACAGTTGTGGATATTGCATTTTTTAAGAACTTTGAGATTAAAAAGCAGATATTATTAACTTTTAGTTATAAATTATTAAAGTTAATGAATAAATACTCATTTTAAAAATAATCAATACTTATTTACCACATTGGAACGACCCAATTACTAATGACAAAAAAATCCAGGTCCGGATTAAGAAAAAAATATAAAGTAATTGTGACCTTGAAACAATACCCTGTATATTGAAATTTTGAAAATTTGTTTGTGTATTTTAAAAGAGCATAAAAAACTGCGTTAAAAGGTGCATGTCAAATTTTTGCGCAGATAATTTAATTACGGCAATTTTGAAATCATATTGATTAATTCTGTCAAGGTCATAAGAAGCTACCCGAAAAATGAAGAACAATCCCAATGTACTTAGAAAATCGATTCGAAATATTTTAAAACGAGCAAGGAAATGCATCGAACAAAATGGCGGACATTTTGAGCAACTGTTATAGTTCAAATATTTTTAATTTACGTTAAATTGTTGAACTGTAACGAATTTTTGTTTTATTAGATAGAGCAGTTTTTTTAATTCTTTACCAAATCATTAAAATATCCCAATTCTCGCAATTCTAATTTTTAATGATGTGCATATAGCTACAAATCCAGAGAATATATGAAGCCAGCGTAGTAAATAAGTATTAAGTATTTTTAAAATAAGTGTTGATTCATTAACATTAATATTATTAAAAGTTAACAATACCTGGTATTTAATCTCAGAGTTCTTTAAAATTTCATTATAATTGCAAATTGATGTAATTAAATCAACGGCGAAAAAATTAAAATAAGCCTTTAATCACAGTTTTTCATGCTCTTTTAAAATGCGCAGACAAATTTTTAAAATTTCAATATACAGGGTGTTGGTTTAAGGTCACAATTACTTTGTATTTTTTTCTTAATCCGGACCTTGATTTTTCTTGTCATTAGTAATTGGGTCGTTCCAATGTGGTAAATTAGTATTGATTATTTTTAAAATGAGTATTCATTCATTAACTTTAGTAATTTATAACTAAAAGTTAATAATATCTGCTTTTTAATGTCAAAGTTCTAAACAAATTCAATATAATTTCAAAATTAAAGTCATAAAATTGTCTGGCCGAAAAATTGAAGCGAACCATTAAACTTACTTGTTTGTGCTCTTTTCAAATATGCAAACAGATTTTCAAAATTTCAATATACAAGGTGTTGTTTTAAGGTCACAATTACTTTATAATTTTTTGTTAATCCGGACCTGGATTTTTCTTATGGTTAGTATGTCGGTCGTTTGGGTTTTGAATGGGACATATGTGTACCAAATATCAAAAAAATATACAGGGTGGTTCTAAAGTTATGGCTTAGGAAAGAAATGGGCAAAATCGATAAAACACCCTGCAACTCAGTTATAAAAGTCGGTAGGGTAAAAAATGTACTATATCTAGAACCGGCTCGGTGACCTCTATTCACCATTAAAGTATTTCCGTTTCCCAATGAAACACCCTGTATAATAGGATAAACCACACATAACATTTCAGGACTTTTTTTTGAATGTGCATTGACAGGTTTCTGTTACACAAAACTGATTTCCAGGTCATAAAAGTCTTACGTGATATTTCGTTCCTGGTTATTATCTCTTCATAAGATTCACAATTTACATTTGACCAGCTGCTAAGGTATTTAAAATGGTTTACATGTCCCATCTACTCTTCATGAAGAGAAAGTAAAAGTGATCTATATTAATCTTTCTACAACTGCCATTCTTCACTTTGTCTTTGAAATGTTAATTTAATTCCTTTCCGAAACTTGCTTCACTAACAAGATATACTAATGTCTGGAGATCTGTACAGTGTGGGCCAAAGAAAACAGTCCACATCGATATTTGGCAGTATTTATTAGATTTTAAGGAAATGACGAAACAGGTCGATGTTTGATCTAAGGGAGAGACATTTTTACGGTACATGCCTCTTTCATTTGTCAACCCCCTCCCTTTCACTTCCACCACCCCTTATTTTTAAATAGGGAATAGGGGTCGTGTGCTAGCTCATTTTAAAGATTATTCAATTCTCTATTCAGCAATATAAACATTAACATAATTATTTATACAAGGTGTCCAAGACAAAAACATTTTATTTAAATTAATTGACACAAAAAGAAGAATGTATGTAATTTATTTAATTAAAAATACTTTCTACTGCTGTCACAAGACAGAAAAAAAATGTTTTTTGATAAATAAACATTGCTTTTCGCTTAATTTGAATGTTCAAGCTGCCACTCATCTGCCTCTTGGTAGGTTGAATATTGAATTTAAGCAACAAACAATGTTTATTTGTCAAATAAACATTTTTTTATGTTTTCTGTCAGCAGTAGAATGTACAGTAGAACCCCGATTATCCGTGTGCGGATTATCCGGGCTGCGGATTATCCGTGCTATGATTTTCTATTACTCAAATTGCATTTTTGAGGTTTTATCAAAGTAGTGTGACCGTAAATCACTTGACGCTATACTCCGAAAAGGAGACTCGTAATGAAAGATTTATTTTTTCTGTTATCCATTTATGGTAGGAACTAGTGTTGCCCAAATGCAAGACCAAGACGAGACTTAGACAGTCTTGGTCTTGGTCTTAGGTCAGCGCCAATACACCTGGTCTTGGTCTTGGTATTGGTATTGCGCTCTCGGTCTTGGTCTTGTAGCAAGAGTCTTGCAAGTCTCGCAGTTACACATTAGCCTATTGCTATTCTTTAAGCGTTACTTTAGATTTTTAGATCTTAGAACAACGTAGGTACAGTGCACATATTCTAAAGGTGCCGGTGGGGGACGCCGTCTATTCGCAGTATTATAGTCGGTCTATGAGAGAGAAAGTATTCAAAATCATGAAATAACAAATTTTATATTATTTGTTATTTCATTATTTCGAATACGTTCTCTCTTTCCACCGACCATAATACTGCTCATAGACGCCATCCCCCACCGGCACCTTTAGAATATGTAAACTGTAACAGAGTAGGTATATTTTAATCTTGAATTATCTTAGCCATGGTAATGACCAACAAAATTAATAAATGTCTAAATTGACATTGGGTAAGGTATGAATTCACGATCTAAGCGATCCGTGCCTATACTCTAACTAACAACTATATACCATGGCCCACGGGAGACAGTCTGTTTCTTAATAAACGTTTGCATTTAATAAGCTTACATGTGCTAAAACATGGTTAAAATACAAAAAACCAAATTAATGACAATGACATAAAGTTGACTGTATTTCAAAGAACATTATCTGTCTAGAAAAGGATTGATCGACCCTCACCTTATATGAAACGGAATAAAAGAGTTATACAATTTGCCATTTATTTAAATAAAAAGTAAAATACAATACAAATTAAATTACAGAACAGTACGCAATTGCTTTGACTTTACTTTATCTTTATACATATTAATTTTTTTGACCAAGAATTAATACAAAGATTCTTTTATACTCGTTACTATCCAATACCCTAAGTAGGATATTGTTGTGTGTGTGTCGAATGATGAGTTTAAATTTCTTTATCAAAGATATACATATCGAAAAGGTAACATAATCTGTTTCGTGATTAACAACGCGACATATGTGTCGGTGTCATAAACAATGTCAAAGAAACTTATTGTCCATTATGTTCAATATAATAATATAATTTATAGAAATAGACTGTTATTTGATAGTTAGCCGCGCTTTTTCAGCAAATTTTGGTTTATTTAACCGATATCACACACTCAGCACAAACGATGTTTAGTCTGATGTTTAGTCTTAATAATTTGTGCCGACAAGATTTATTATATTATTATATTTTTTTATCAGCTAAGCTAAGATGACATATATTTCTAAACGATTAGACGGTGGCTATTGTGTCGCCTATTATCAAAATCTGGACAATTAATTTCAGAGCGAAAAAATCGTCTGCTGGAAAAGCATGTTTAAAATGTTAATTTTTACATTGTAGTTTTATGACCTCTGAGTACGTATCAAATGTGCCGCAAATGGATATTTTGATTGGCTATGTATGCTTATGGTATTGTTCGTAATGCGTGTAAGTCCAATTTTCCAAATACATATTTTTTTGCGTTTCATAGAGCCTCTATGCATTTAAGCATATACCCGAACTACTATACTCCCTAAAACCACATTCGGTCCTAACTGCAAGACGCAAGAGTATCGCATGGTCAGTCTTGTTCTTGCTCAAATCTTGCACGGTCAGTCTTGGTCTTGGTCTTGCGAAAATGCAAGAAAAAGACCAAGACAGATTTTGGGCAACACTAGTAGGAACATATGTAACTATATACGTACATATGTACATATTATATATGAGAAATAAATGTTTGGATTATCCGTGAATTTCATTTATCCGTGCCATCGTCCGGTCCCGAGGAGCACGGATAATTGGAGTTCTACTGTATTTTGAGTTAAATAAATTACATACGTTCTTCTTTTTGTGTAAATTAATTTAAAACAGATGAAATAGAGAATGTGGAAAAATCCCCTTATGAACAATTCACACAAACCATTAACCTTGGATCTTTTGATCACTGAGTGTTTCAAAGATCTACATCTTATGTTTTTAAATTAATTTCATTCAAAATAATCTTTCTTGGACACCCTGTATAAATAATTATGTCAATGTTAGTATTACTGAATGGAGAATTGAATAAGCTTTCAAATGAGTTAGCACACGACCCCTATTCCCTATTTAAAAATAAGGGGTTGGGGGAGTGGAAGGGAGGGGTTGACAAATGACAGATGTATGTACCGTAAAAATGTGTTCCCCTTAGATCAAAAATCGACCAGTTTCTTCATTTCCTTAAAATCTAATAAATACTGCCAAATATCGAGGTGGACTGTTTTCTTTGGCCCACTCTGTATCTCTATAAAGATATATGAAGTACTATATATTTAACAGTTGCTGCTAATAATTATTATGTTACAGGTATTCAAGCTGACCAGAGAGTATTACGAACCTTGATCTCAAGCTATTTACCAGATACAGATGAAGTACTAAAGAACCATGACATTGAGTTGTCTCTAATAACCCTTCATTGGTTTCTGACTTTATTTGCTAGTGTTGTTCATATGAAGATTCTACTGAGGATATGGGATTTGTTTTTCTTTGAAGGATCAATTGTTTTGTTTCAAATTACTCTTAGTATGTTAAAAATGAAGGAGCCATATCTCAAAGAGTTGGAAAATTCAGCTCAGATTTTTAATGCCTTGTCTGATATTCCAGGGGATATAGATGATGTAGACATGTTATTGGAGGTAAATTTTTATAATACACTAATATACAGGATGTAACAGAAAGACAGGTCATAAATTAAATCACATATTCTGGGACCAGAAATAGTTTGATTGAACCTAACTTTCCTAAGGTAAGTTAGGTTCGAATTATTTAATTTATGACCTGCGTTTTTATTACACCCTGTATATACACTAAATTAACAATATACAATTATTCACTTGAGTTATTTTGGAAAGTCCTTTAAAATATTGATCTTTTTAGGTGTCCAAAGAATTGACAGGATCATTAAGTGAAGTTATGCTAGAAACTTATCGGAGAAGGCATTTAGCTTATTTAATGGCCGATCAAGGTACTCTGGTGGGGAACCCTGAAGCAGCCCCTAATCTTCCAAAACAACATCTTGCAAGGTAAATGATTTTTTTGTGTAATAATAATATAATATATTTAAAAATAGAAAATAGAAGGTTTTGTTTTGATTTAAATCTGTCTCCTGTCATACTTCGATAGCTATTTCTAGGTCTACCTGTTGTCAAGGAGGCTATGCAAGAAGACACATTTACATCAAAACTTCCGATCTTCTCTAGATCAGTTTACATCAAAACAAAGTTTTGATGTAAATTTGTTTTTGAAGTTATACTTCTTTATGATCGAGAGTGAAATTTTATAATTTGGGCGCATGCGCACACAGGCAGTATATCGTTCGTTGCTAATCTTTCAAGTTATGTATGTATCAGCGCAAATAAGTCATTAAAAGAATATATTAGTGATTTTAGTATATGTATTATTTATTATAATTTTTGTGTCTTTGAATTTGTTTTCCTTGGGAGTAAGATAATAAAATATCTATTATAACATTTTTATACTTCACTTGATCTATTTGTCACCGTGATGTGTAATTATATCCAAGATGTCATATAGACTGGACTTGATAGCTTCGTTGGTAAAGCATTGGACCAGAGATCGAGAGGTCCCGGGTTCAAATCCCGGACGATTCATATTCTTTTTTTTTTATTTTTGGTATTGTCTTAATAAAAATTGTTTGAAAGTAGTAAGTAAGAAAGTTAGTTTAATATTTAAATAAAATATAAATAAACTGTACCTCGACACCGTAAGGTACAAGAGGACGGCTTAAGTAAGTAAGTAAGTACAAATAAACTGTTAAGTATATTTATTTCGTTGAAATTATATTATAGAAGTCTAACTTCTTGTGTGCATACAAAGTACACACACGTTCTTTTTTTTCTTACATAGCCTCCTTGACAACAGGTAGACCTAGAAATAGCTATCGGGGGATAGCAGGAGACGGATTAAATCAAAATGAAGCCTTCTATTTTTATTAATGCCATACTCTGTATTAGAGTACACAAGACTTGTTTCATATAGTTTCTCTGAGATCGCATGTCGGAATATTTTCCTAGCGGCGCCTTTTGATATTTTCATATCTGGGTTAACAGAGAACTTGAATCGAGTCGACATTCATTTCATATATATTTACTTTCTGTCATGGTTTTGTAGGAGACAGATTAAGAAAAATAAATCAGTAATTCAGTTGCTGCTTTTTAATGAAAATACTGAAGACGACATTAAGAGTAAAAATATAAAACAGACTGAAATTTTAGTTGATCTTAGGGAAGCTATTTTACAGGTGAGTTTATTAATAAATTAAGAAATTTTGTTTCTTATACATGTATTTGCATAAATTTTTGATCTAAAATTAATTATTTAGCGTTTGTATAAATTCAATAAAAATATTTGTTTTGGTATGTTAGTATGTATAGCGTTAACATGCCTTTTAGGTTCATTGTTGGATGGATAATTTTTATCGTTTTCTCTTCTTAGCTGTTAGCTTCCAATCTCTGATTCTCATCTCCCTGACATCTTCCATCACTACGTCTCTCCTTTCCTTCTTGGTCTTTCTCTCTTTTTCTACCAAAAACCTAGTCGGCTTTTTTGTTATTGGAGGATTAGCATTCAATTGGTACAATTCTACATTAGTTCGGCTTCTCCATTCTCCCTCATACCTTAATTATTTTGTTCATGGTTCCAGCATATCTGTTGCTCTTGGTCAGTCTCAGGTTGATTTCAGTTTCTTCCTTGCATGTCTGGTCCATAAGGATACCTAAGTACATTATAATCGTTCACTTTCTAGAATTCTGTAACTGATCCATCTATATAAATTTCCCATAAATTTCTATATTTTCAATATTTTCAATATTTCAACATATTAGAACCTTGTACCTGTCCCTTCAAAACTAGTTTTTTACCCATATATCCGCCAACTATCTTTTCCCGCCAAACAACGAAACTAAAAGTTGCCCAACTACCAACTACACTATGAGTCTTTTTTCAACCATCGTCGAATGCACACCGCATTGAAGAAGCTCCAAATAATGTAGTTTTTGTCTATTTTTACCTTAAGTATAACAATACAGGGTGTCCAGAAACTCTACCGACAAACGAAGACAGGAGATTCCTCAGATAATTTTATGACAATTTAACCCAATTCACCTAGTCCGAAAATGCTTCCTAAGGGAGCTAGAGCTCTTTGAAAATGGCGCCATGTAATTAGTTTTTCTTAAATACCTCCAGAACGCTTCTATTTAGAAAAACGAAAATTGGTATATTTATTTACTTTCCTGAAATGAATCGATTTCATCCATTGCGAATTTCTAGTACCGGTCATAGGCGTACGTTTTGGGTAGGGCAACGGTTATTTTATTGCATAACTTTTTTGTCTTCAACTTATAAGCATTTTTGACACCGGATTATTAAATTGTGAGGTATTCTAGTACTAAAAGGTACTCTTACTTTAAGTCGATAGGATACACCGTTTTCTAGAAAAATCTATTTGAAAGTTTTTAGTTTTGGGAATTTGAAAAAAAAAGTTAAAAATTTAAAAAAAAACCGATGTATTTTACCAACTTAAAGCAAGAGTAACTTTTAGTACTCGAATATCTCATAATTGAATAATCTCGTGTCAAAAATACTTAAAAATTAAAGACAATAAAGGTATGCTATAAAACAACTGTTGACCTACCCAAAACGGACGCCTATGATCGGTACTAGAAATTCGCCATTAATGAAATCGATTAATCTCTGGAATATAAATAAATGTACTTCTATTTCATCTTTCTTAATAGTTTTTTTTTAATCTTTTTTTTTTAAATTCAAGGAACGAAAAATTTTAAAATCGATTTTTCTAGAAAACGGTGTGTCCTATCGACTTAAACTAAGAGTACCTTTTAGTACTAGAATAACTCACAATTAAATAATTCAGAGTCAAAAATGCTTAAAAATTATACACAAAAAAGTTAGGCGATAAAATAACCGTTGCCTTACCCAAAACGGACGCCTATGACCTGTACTAAAAATTAGCAATGGATGGAATCGATTCATTTCTGGAAAGTAAATGTGTATACCAATTTTCGTTTTTCTAAATAGAAGCGTTCTGGAGGTATTTAAGAAAAACTAATTACATGACGCCATCTTCAAAGAGCTCTAGCTCCCTTAGGAAGCATTTTCGTACTAGGTGAATTGGGTTAAATTATCTTAAAATTATCTGAGGAATCTCCGGTCTTCGTTTGTCGGTAGAGTTTCTGGACACCCTGTATAGTTAATGTCTGTGGCCTTATCTTATCAACTAGGCAGTAAGTGATAGTGACAAATAGTAAAACAATATCAGCTGTATCAACTGTAACTACAAAGATAATCCTATGTACATCTTATTCATTTATCTCCCGTCAAGTTCGCGGTGTTGCCATTGCGGGAAACGGTTTGCTGTTCTATCACAAACTCTAGGCGGGATAAACTGTTTCACAAACTCATAATTTAAACTTATAATTTCAATCTGCTACACTTACTTGTAACTTATAATATCAATCTGCTATCTATCATTTATTCTTCGATTACTTCAACTCCTCAATATACCTATTTTTTGTTACTTTATAAACATTGTGTTTTAATTACCTATCATCCTCTCCTTATCCCTAGCAAAGATTATTCCTTGCAGGTGCTGGATTTCCAGCTGGTCCTTCGACAAATAAAAAGAAGAAGAAGTTCCCAAAATCTGTGTGCGAGAATCGACCATAGAACCAGCCGAGTTCGCTACGGCGAGCTCCTTAATCGCACACCATCCTCCACCTCTAATTTCAAGGAGCTTCTGGTGTTTATTTCTCTTTTGCTCGAGATTTCCATGTACGTGGATTTATTAATATTAACTTTCAGTATCATTTTAGAGCTTTCCCGAATCAGTCATTTTGCTATAATTGACAGTTCTTTTCCATTTCTGACAATGAGAACCATACCATCAGCGTACGCTAAGCATGGGTACTCGTTGTAGAAAAGAGTACCGGACCTATTTATCCTAAGGAGTAGTGCAGAGTAACAAGAAGAGATACGATAGATAACAAAGATTAAGAAAAGAATGGGAATAAATTCGGATATAATAGACTACATCGAACAGAAGAGATTAACCTGGTACATACACGTCATAAGAGCAGACAAAAAATGTTGGATAAACGGAATAACAGGGTGGAGCCCGATAAGAAGATGGAAGAGATGCAGACCCCGAAAATATTTCAGAGATGAAGTGGACGAAGCAATGCAGTGAAAACTGTAGAAATCCTTAGTATATATACCTGTTTATCCCACTATCCCTTAAAATTTTTCTAGGACTGTATTGAATAGACAACGCGTCACCTTGGCAAACACTTTTTTTCGAATTCTACTGAGACTGTACCATTGCATTTCACAGAACAAATGGTTTTTCTAATGTCATTTTTAGCAATCTATTTTTCTGTTACTTCGAATTTTTTTTTCGTTTCTATTAATGTTTTTATTTATTATTTTAGGTAGCCAGACATTTTCTTCAACTAGACCCAAAATTGAGTAGTGAAATAAGTTTAGTAGCTGACTATTCAATGGATAGTCATGGTCAAGATCACGTAAATTATATAAATGTTTCCAAAACTAGGAAAAGAAGAGCAAAAGCCTTATTGGGTAAAGTTTGTATTTTTGATAAATATTGATAGTTGTCTATTTGGTGATATATCTATCATATGATGCTGGTCAAGATGATATGGTCAAATGATGCTGATAACATTTAATATTTAGAAAAATTTATTTGTTTTTTAGACTTTGAACGACACGATGATGATGAACTGGGATTTAGAAAAAATGACATTATTACAATAGTAAGTCAAAAGGATGAGCACTGCTGGATAGGAGAACTAAATGGATTAAGAGGTGTGTTTCCTATCAGAACTACACTTCTCTGAAAAATTAACGCACCACCTAAAAAATTGGCCATTTTTAATGTCTCGAATTTCCTAAACCTTTTGCGCCCGATTTAAGCGATTTTTTTAACCTTATTCTTGTTGTTGCTAGACATTTGTTGCTAGATAATTGTCAACAACAATTGACAACAAATTGTCATTGTATACCCTGTGGAACTTAACTGTGTTTTCGTAACATTCTGTTTTTTGATTCATTCGCTTATGTTGGATAATAAAAAAGTTAGGTACTTTAACAACTAGCCTTGTTTTTCATCAATACAGGGTGTATTTAAATAAGTATGGCCAACTTTAAAGGGTAATTCTGCATGAAAAAATAATGACAGTTTGCTTTATAAACGTATGCCCGCAAATGCTTCCTTTCCCAGATAGGGGGGTTGAAGTTTTTCTTACAAACTGACGATTTATTTATAGCTCTAAAACCGGTTGAGATATGCAAATGAAATTTGGTGGGTTTTAAGAGGTAGTTATTGTGCATTTTTTATATACAATTAAGAATTTTATGTTCACCATTGGTGCACATAAGGGTCATATTACCCGTAGTATTTACATTATACTTTTATGTTATCTTCATCTATTAGCTTCAGCAAATCAGTTGGTGTATCGTCTGGAGCTTTTCTAATTTTAGCATTTTTTATAGCGTGTTCTACATTTGATGTCATAATATCTGGGCCGTCAGTACAAATTTGGTAGAATTCGATAATAATATTTCTGTCATCTTCAAATAACTGCTATATACAGCTGCCATTCTCTTCTTATTTCATTCTCATATACAATAATTTTGTTGTTATTGTCAACTAATACAAAGGGAATTCATTTTTGAAATATGTTGCGTAGTTCTTTTTGTGCACATTAAATGTCATGCCTAGATATCACATTCTCCATTTCGTCGTACCTTTCTCCCATCCATTTTCTTTGGCTAATTTGATCTCACTTTTAATTAAAATCCACGAGGAAAATAAACTTCCTGTAGATGGCTGTATACCATACATCACAAAAATACTAGGTTTTTTGTATAAGGTATATTTTAAAATACCCTAAATAAGGGTCACAATAATACAAAACGTTTTCGGATTAAGAAATCCATCATTAGTGTTCTAAAAGCCAAAAATTGCAGTTGGGTAAAAACCCTTTAAATGTAAATGATTGTTAAAAAAGGGTTCAAGTAAATGATTGTGTTATGTTACATATTTATATAAAATTCAAATGCTGTTATAGATATGCCTGGATGTTACTCAGGGCAACACAGGACTCTTTCCACGTGGTTGGATTTTTTTTTTGGAGAAAACCTCATATTGGATTTGAATGACCATCATTTGAATTTTATATAAATATGTAACATAACACAATCATTTACATTTAAAGGGTTTTTGGCTTTTAGAACACTGATTATGCATTTCTTAACCCGAAAACGTTTTGTATTATTGTGACCCTTATGTAGGGTATTTTAAAATATACCTTTTACAAAAAACCTAGTATTTTCCCTTTTAATTCTTAGATGTCTATATTCTATGAAAATAATTATTTTTAATTTTGTAGGTTGGTTTCCAGCCAAGTTTGTAGAAATGTTAGATGAAAGGAGTAAACAATACAGTAGTGCTGGAGACGACAGCATATCAGAAACCGTAACAGACTTGGTCAGAGGTACCCTTTGTCCTGTCCTCAAGCAAGTCCTTGAGCATGGAATGAAACGTCCACATTTTTTAGGTAAATTTTTAATCCAAGATTTAATTGAATTACTTTTATTTTTTCTTATTTTTGAAGGTGGTCCATGCCATCCATGGTTGTTTATTGAGGAATCGGCAATGAAAGAGGTTGAGAAAGACTTTAAATCTGTATACAGTAGATTAGTACTTTGTAAAACATATAGGTTAGATGAAGATGGAAAAGTGTTAACTCCTGAAGAAGTAAGTTAAAATAATATTACCACTTACATATTTTATTCACAGTAAAGTACATACAGGGTGGGGCATTAGTGTGACAAGGTCCAATTACTCGTTTGTCGTAAGATATACGAAAAAAAGTTATTGACATACAAGTTGGGGCACGGATAGGACCATAGTTTAAAAATATTTTCAGATATACAGGGTCGCCCGTATTGACAGGGTGACACAAACTTACGTTTTTTTAAATGGAACACCCTGTATATTTTTATATTTTTGGATTCTCCTCGATGTCTTCTTTCTCAAAATATAAGGTTTTGTAATATTATACGAGGTAGTCTAAAAGATAATTACGTTTTATTGTTAATTTCGTAGCAATATTCACACCCTGTAGAATTGTAGTAATTTGACATCAAAGTTTCTATTTACGGTCAAACGATTTTTAATATAGTCTACTATTGTTAAACATTAATAATATAGCGAAAAGTTTAATATTAATATACAGGGTTGATCAAAACTCGGAATGAGTATTTTCTGAGTTTTCTTAAATGGAACACCCTGTATTTTAGTATTCTAATGAAATGATATTTTATGGTACTATTTTATTTCTTAAGCATTCCCTATACCTAAGTGCTTTAATTTTTGAGTTATTGGTGATTCTTTAATCCAAACATTAATTGCAACAAAAATTACGTGAAATTTTATTAGGTGGCTGTGCAAATATTCAATCAAAAATAATTTTTCAAAAAAAGTAGATATTAAACTAGACTGATCCTTAATTTATTAATATTGAATGAAATATCCAAATACCTACGTAGTTAAGATTGTTGGTACGTAAAATATTAATAAAAACATACAAAATTCTACCTAGTTGGCTATGACAATAAATTTGCTAAAACATTTGACTATTTGACATTATACTATTTTTATAGTTGCAGTTGCTTTGTTACCATTACTAATATGAATTTTTCTAATGAGTAACTGATGAGTAATTGATCAAAATGTTTTTTGTGCTAACAGAGTATAACAAAAATGTGCTACTAGCAATAAGAATTTTTCATCGGCAATTCCCTGATAGACGAAAACCAAGAAGAGAAACTTTTGAATGTACACTAAAACGATTTCAACAGTCAAGGTCTAGATAGTTAGATTAAAAGAACGTTCTTCCTAATATGCAGATCCTCAGTTACACTAAGAATTACATTTAATTCATTTTATTCATTTAAAATAGTTTTTATTCAATCAGGTTTCTCGTAATTTAAGTATCCAGTCCGTTGAAACCGTTTTAGCATAGTTTCAAAAGTTTCACTTCTTGGTTTTCGTTTATTAAGAAATTGCTGATGAAAAATTCTTATTGCTAGTAGCACATTTTTGTTATACTCTCCTAGCACAAAAACCATTTTAATCAGTCACTCATCACTTACTTATTAAAAAAATTAATATTAGTAATGGTAACAAAGCAACTGGAACTATAAAAATAGTATAATGTCAAATGTTTTAGCAAATTTATTGTCATAGCCAACTAGGTAGAATCTTGTATGTTTTTATTCCTATTTTACGCACCAACAATCTTAACTACGTAGGTATTTGGATATCTCATAGAATATTAATAAATTAGGGATCAGTCTAGATTAACATCTACTTTTTTTTTGAAAAATTATTTCTGATTGAATATTTGCACAGCCACCTAATAAAATTTCACGTAATTTTTGTTGCAATTAATGTTTGGATTAAAGAATCACCAATAACTCAAAAATTAAAGCACTTAGGTATAGGGAATGCTTAAGAAATAAAAAAGTACCATAAAATATCATTTCATTAGAATACTAAAATACAGGGTGTTCCATTTAAGAAAACTCAAAGAATACTCATTCCGAGTTTTGACCAATCCTGTATATTAATATTAAACTTTTCGCTATATTATTAACGTTTAACAATAGTAGACTATAATAAAAATCGTTTGACCATAAATAGAAACTTTGATGTCAAATCACTACAATTCTACAGGGTGTGAATTTTGCTACGAAATTAACAATAAAACGTAATTATCTTTTAATCTACCTCGTATAATATTACAAAACCCTATATTTTGGAGAAAGAAGACATCGAGGAGAATCCAAAAATATAAAAATATACAGAGCGTTCCATTTAAAAAAACAACTTTGTGTCACCCTGTCAATACGGGCGACCATGTTTATCTGATAATATTTTTAAATTATGGTCTAATCTGTGCCCCAAGTTTTACCTAAATAACTTTTTTTGTATCTCTTATGACAAAGGGTCTATTGAATAAAAAGAAGTATTTGCTTTTACTTACAAGTATTTAAGTATTTACTTACTACTAATTGAATAAAGTCATTTCTTTAACGCTTTATTCAATTACTATTAAGTAAATACTTAAATACGAGGAAGTAAAAGCAAAGACTTCTTTTTATTCAATAGATCCAATCGAGTAATTGGACTTTATCACACTAATGCCCCACTCTGTATCTGCCGTCCTCAATAGACCGTGATAGTCGTGACGTCAAAACGTCAAAAAAGTTTTCCAAACACGTTGTGCCTAGGTACACGCTAAAATGTACGCAAATAAAAAAGTTAAACTTCATCAAGCTGGTGACTATTTAGCGTGGGCAGTGACTGTATATTTTGATACACGCTATTTTGATATGTTTAGTGTTTGTTTGATAGAAAAATATTTGTTATGACGTTTAATTCTACCTAACTTTTTTATTTGCGTACACGGTAGCGTATACCCTAGACACAACGTGTTTGGAAAAATTTTGACGTTTTGACGTCACACTATCATGGTCCATTAAAACGAGGTATCTGCAAAGAAATTGAAAATCGAGTTTTTGCTATATACATATGTGGTTTCCTTGTATGATGAATTAATTGGAACGTACACAAAAGTTTGGGGGGTTTGAGGGAACAAAACCCCCATAAAATTTTTATGGGGTGGACAAATTTCACTATAATTTTGTTTTAAGATGTTCCTGCCATAAGAATCATACATGTCCATTTTCAATAAAAAATCTCCAATAGTTTTCGATATATTGAAAAAAATCGATTTTCATTTTGTAACTTCAAAGAGCTGTAACTTTTTTTGTGTACACTTTTGTACTAAGGTAAGTTGGATTCAATCAATTTATTTTTGTCCCCGGAATGCGTGATTTAATTTATGACATACCTTTTTGAAACACCCTGTATACTAATTTACCTACTCTTAAATTGTTGCATCCTGCCAAGCCACCTTGCCAACGTCACTAGTGAAATAATTAGTTAAACAATTTCAATTTTGCAAGGCAATAAATAGTTGAAGACTGAAGTACGCGATCACTGTACAGTATCGAGCGTCCATTTTAAATGATTCACTGCTGCAGTTTCTTCCGTTCCGCAGTATGTCTGTGAAAGTAGTTGTTGGACGGAACGGCCTCCGCGCGGCGGCCGTTCCGTCCTGTGTCGTATGGTTATTTTTACTTGCTTATTGTTTATTATATATTTTTTATTATTTCTAGTTGCTCTACCGCTGTGTTCAAGCTATAAATTTGTCTCATGATAACGCGCATGCTCAAATGGATGTGAAACTTCGTTCTTTAATCTGTATGGGCCTCAATGAGCAAGTACTTCACTTATGGCTCGAAGTGTTGTGTTCTTCCAGTGAAATTGTTAGAAAATGGTATGTATACATAATTTTAGATAATATTAAATTTTTTTATATGTATAAACGGTCCTGGTAGAGGGAGATCGAGGTTAATTTAAATCTAACGCATGTTACTACAAAAGGGAAAGACACGGAAATAAAAAATTAGTTCTATGAACAACTCGGTGATATAATTGGAAAAGTACCAATATGACAAAAATAATTGTGGGAGATATGAATGCGAAAGTAGGAAGAGAAAAGCCTGGTGGTCAAAAGCCTGCATAAAGAAAGTAATACAATGGAAAAAACTAATAGAATTTTCAACGGAACATAACCTTAAGTTAGCAAGTACACAATTTGGTCATAAAGGTATACATAAAATAACCTGGATCTCTCTTGATGGGAAAACGAGAAACCAAATAGACCATGATCGCATTGAAAGAAAGCACAGTAGACCCGTGGCGGACTGTAGAAGCTACATAGGAGCAGATGCCGATAGTGACCATATATTGACAATAGTCAAACTGAAGCAAGTCTATTCAATAGAATTATGGAAGTTGGAAAAATGCCAGACGAATGGAGAAGCAGTATATTAGTACCTGTCTACAAAAACAAGGGAGACATACAACAATGTACAGACTACAGGGCTATAAAAGCCACACTTAGCCACACCATGAAAATATGAGAGAGTAATTGATAGACGGATACGTGAAGAAACCGAAATATCCGATAATCAATTTGGCTTCACGCAGGGCAGATCAACAACAGATGCAATTTTCATTGTAAGGCAACTGATGGAAAAATACAGGAATAAAGATACCAACGCTCATATGGTATTCATTGATCTTGAGAAAGCGTATGATAGAGTTCCTCGAGAGATTATGTGGTGGGTACTCAATAAGAAAGAAGTCCCTGGCGAATATGTAAAGATTGTGAGAGATTGTATGAGGGAGTAACGACTAGTGTTAGGAAAGGTGTGGGAGAGACTAATAAATTTCAGGTGAAAGTAGGATTTCACCACGGCTCGGTGCTTAGTCCGTATTTATTCTTATTCGTTTTGGAATAGATAAGAGCGAAACTACAGGGTAGCATTCCATGGTGCCTAATGTATGCTGATGATGTAGTGTTAATAGGAAATAGTGAAAGAGACTTAGAACAAAAACTGGAACAGTGGAGACAAGCTCTGGAGGAAAAAGGTTTAAAACTTAGTAGGATAAAAACAGAGTATTTGGAATGTTTATTTAAAGATGGAGTTACTATAAATAAAATGGTATCTTTGGATGGTGAAATGATTGTGAAAAGCAATAGTTTTAAGTATCTAGGATCGGTATTACAGGGTAATGGAGAAATAGATGGAGATGCATGCAGTAGAATTAGGGCTGGATGGATGAAGTGGAAAGAAGCGAGTGGTGTGTTGTGTGACAGAACTATGATGTACGGAACTGAATTTTGGGCAGTGAAAAAGAAAGAGGAACGAATGCATGTGGCGGAAATGAGAATGCTTAGATGGATGAGTGGAGTGACAAAGAAGGATAAAATTAGAAATGAGTATATTAGGGGAAGTCTAGGTGTGGCACCAATTGATGCCAAAATGAGAGAGCATAGGTTAAGATAGTTTGGTCATGTTCAACGTCGAGACGTTAATCACCCAATACGAAAAATTGCTGAAGTGCAGATTCCTGGAAGAAGTAGGAGAGGAAGACCAAAGAGGACCTGGGGGGACGATTAGGCATGACATGTTGGTAAAGGGGATTAATATTGATTAGACCCAAGATAGAAGCTTATGGAAAAACGCAATTAGGAAAGCCGACCCCGCATAGGGATAAGGCAAAGAGAATGAGTCAAACTGAAGCAAGAAACTCCCAAAAAAAAAACAAGAAAAGGAAAATATCGGAAAAAATACCAAGTAGAGCACCTCCAGGTGGCAAAAAGAACAGAGGAAGAAATAAACAAAATATTTGGAGGAATCACGATGAAGAACTTAGAGGAGAAATGCTAACTAATACCCATGATACAAGCGGCATACCTTAGGATTGGGAAAGCAGAAAAAGGGAAGTGAGAACACTGTTTAGATGAGTACTGCAAAATTATAGTAGCACAGAGAAACAACGCAAAAATGGGAAATAAAAGTAATACAGAAAAAAGTAAAGAGCATTATAAAGCCAGAAGTAGAGAAGCTAAACAATTATGCAGACAAAAAAGGAATAAAATACTGGGAAAGCAACTAGAACTAAAAGAAGACAACTGTGTTCAAAAGAAGTTAGAAATTTTGATCAAGTAGTCAAAAAGACACGAGTGGCAAAATAAAAGCACAATGTTTTGCACAAATAAAGATGGATGGAATGTTACTAGGTGACAAGACAGAAAAATTAAACAGATGGGCAGAGTATTTCGACGACTTATTACCTTTATTAAACGATAAAGGCTGAACAAAAACAGAAATACAACAACGAAAAGAAGAAACAGAACAGCAACAAATGTAAAAGAACTGACAAAGAAGGAGGTAATAGAAGTAATAAGAGACCTAAAAAATACAAGTGTAGTGTGGGAGAAAGCGGACTGCCAGAAGTAATATTAAAAGTACTGCAGAAAACAAACAGAAATCAGCTCAGGTCATAATAGGCTTCCTTACAGGGCATGCGCCAATGAAGGGGCACCTAAATAAAATAGGATTGTTTGATGGAGACTTGAACTGCTGACTTTGTAGCAGAGAACTTGAAACAGTGAATCATATCTTGCATGACTGCTAGGTAGTAGATCGCAAGCGGCAAACACTTTTCGAAGACAACCAAATGACTCTTGTACATAATAAGTAAATAAGCTGGTACAAAATTCCAGAATGCTGGAATGCGTATCATACATAAATGGAAGATGTACAATAAAGACTGTACTCTAATATTCTGTAATGTAAATTACCAGACATTATCATTGTTTTTCTTTTCTTTTCTGAAGCCTTTGACCGTATTCCTAAGCGTAGACTTTTACGTAAGCTAGAATATGCCGGAGATTGCGATACTTTATTCGTTGGACTTATGATTTTCTAACCAATAGACATATTAATATTTTAACGTTGGGAAATTTTCAAATTACCACCCTGCATATTTAATCTCAAATATTCATAATATTTTTAACACTCAGTGTATTATATTAAAGCAATTTTATTGTTGTAAATAACATGTGCGACCCGCTAATTTAGTTGATAACTACAAGTCATAAACAATATATTTTGGAGATTGCACACAAATGCTGACGATGTAATAAAATCCTTTGTTCTTCTACATCTACATTTGTTATAACATTACGGCGCCTGGGGCCTGACCCAGAAATCTATTGCCACTAAGAAAATCATTAATTATTATCATTCATTCGAATCACTTCATAGAGACAAGATGTAGTTCCATGGGTAATTAGCTTTCATACGTTGTAAATGTTAACATATCATTGTATTGCTCCCGGGTTGGAATGTGTGGTTAATTAAATTTGTACCATGGTAAATTGGTGTTTTACTAGGTAAAGATGTCCAAATTGCTCCTGCAACGATTCAAGGGTCATCTAGGTAGACTTCGCTTAGCTGATTCTTTTCACTGCATGTAGCTTACTATGGTTTATTTTTTAACCAAGAGGAGTGATTCAAATTTACCACGCTGTATTGCTTGTTTGTAATTGGTCCAACCGCAGGCAAGTTTACTCCACTGCTATATTTTGACACTAATGACATTTATCAAATTTTGACAATAGTGACATTTCATAGGTTAATTAAGTTATATCGGGGATTTTTGCGTTTTCTGTGTTATTCCTTTAATTTTTAGATTGTTAGTCTGCTTTGATATAAAAAGCAGTTGTTTTTGGAACTCTTTAGCGACGTATTAATTTAATATAATATTTATGGATTACCGTTGAGGGCCGACTAGATCAACCAAAAAAGAAGATGTATGTGGTGATTTTTCTAGTGACTTTCTTGGGTGTGAATTTGTCTTTTTAGTTTACTCCTCCTGGTTAAAAAATAAACTATAGTTTATGATTTTATGATGTTGCAGGTATCATCCGTGGTCCTTTGTGTACAGCCCAGGTTGGGTACAGATCAAGTGCGATCTCAGAATATTGTCCCAATTACCATTCAACCTAAACCCTGACTGGGAACTTCCTGTGAGGAAAGAAACCAATAATCAACCACTTAAAGATGGAGTCCGGGATATGCTCGTCAAACACCATTTGTTTAGTTGGGATATTTAATAGGAACCCAATGCTGCAACTTGTTTTGATGTACACGCAGAGTGGCTAAAATGCTCAAGGAGGTTGTAGTTTCAGGATATATATTCTTGAATTATATTCTGACATTAGATTTTAATTGTTGAGAGTTTAAACCTGTGCCATTTTGTGCGTAAAGAAGTCCATATAACGCGAAATCAGTTGGCTCAGAACACTAAAGCCTGCAACTTTTTGATTGCATGATTGAAATAATATTCAATGATTCTTCTCATATCCGTCCCATTCGAGCTGATAGTCTAATGTAATACAATAGAAGTATTCGTGAGAGGAAAATGGTAAGATCTCTAAAGTACCCCGCACAAACCTTATGGAAATTAGGTCTCAGTGGATTTCGTTCATACTTTGGGAAAATACTTTTTGAAGCATGCTGATAAAAAGTTCTCATGGGCACAACTCAATCGTATGAAGGATTTTTAAGATATAGAGGCACAAACTTGGAAAATAATAAAATTTACTGGGTATTCCAATTCCCTAAGTTACTGGTTATCTGGCAACATGTAGAAGTTTGGATCAAGGAAAAGTACTAGTAGTCTAGGATTTTTTCCTGGCTATCCAATGGCGACATTTACTTTGACCTTGACCTTCAATGGACGTCATCTTCTAGAGTTTCGAGGGTTTTCGTCATTAAATTGATATAAAAAGATTACTCATGGGTTTTTGGGATCGCTAAACACGAATATGCCATCAGAATAGACCTCCGGAGGACGTGGAGGCCAAGGCCACTGCAAGGGACGTCATCTTCTAGAGTTTCGATAGTTTTCGGCATTTAATTGATGCAAATGAATTACTGGAGGGTTTTTTGAGGTCGCTAAACACGAATATGCCACCAGAACCGACTCACGGAGCACCTGGTTTCCAAGCTCAATGAAAGGAGCTCCTGGAGTTTTGAGGGTCTTTGGTACTACATTAATGCAAACGGATTAGTTATAGGTTTTTGTGGTTGCTGAACACGAATACGTAATCAGCACAGACACAGGAGCACCTGGTGCCTAAGGCAGGTCATCTTCTGGAGTTAAAAACCTAAGAGTAATCCATTTGATTCCTCCGAAACTCCAGAAGATGACCTGTCTTAGGCACCAGGTGCTCCTGTGTCTGCTGATCACGTGTTCGTGTTCAGAACTCCCAAAACCTATAACTAATCCGTTTGCAATAATGTAGTACCAAAGACCCTCGAAACTCCAGGAGCACCTTTCATTAACCTTGGAAACCAGGTACTCCGGGAGTCGGTTCTGGTGGCATATTCGTGTTTAGCGATCCCAAAAACCCATGAGTAATCTGTTTATATCAATTTAATTCCGAAAACCTTCGAAACTCTAGAAGATGACGTCCATTGAAGGTCAAGGTCAAAGTAAAGGTCGCCATTGGATAACCAGAAAAAAATCCTAGACTAGTAGTACTTTTCCTTGATCCAAACTTCTACATGTTGCCAGATAGCCAGTAACTCAGGGAATTGAAATACCCAGTAAATATTATAATTTTACAAGTTTGTGCCTCTATATCTTGAAAATCCTTCATACGATTGAGTTGTGCCCATGAGAACTTTTTATCAGGATGTTTCGAAGAGTATTTTCCCAAAGTATGAACGAAATCCACTGGGACCTAATTTCCATAAGGTTTGTGCGGGGTACTTTGAGTTAGATTTTTAGCATCAATGAAACAGCTTTAAACTTTTTAAACTCAATCGTATATTTCATCAGTTACAAATACCAACTGTCAGTAAATAAATTACATATTAAACATCTGTCAAATATAATTAAGGTATGAAAATTATTTACTTTTTAAAAAGTTTTTTAAAAACAATGTTGCTATCAGTAATATATTATTTTTAAATATAAGTTGCAGTTAGAAATGTTATTAAAGGCAGTAAAACTAATATTTATTCAAAACATTTAAAAATAATGTCTGCAAACTGAAAGACTTAATAAATATATAGGCTAATCAACTTATAATAGGAAATAAAAAATATATTTTTTAATTTCATACAATGATATAAAATACAGGGTGTTTTATTTAAAAAAAATAATAATTATAGTCTCTAGTTTTGCGTCACCCTGTACACTAAATAGAAAATAATCAAAATTTTAATCAGTTGCAAAGGCTATATCCAAAACTGTCAACAAACGATTAAATCTCAATGCTCAAATAGTAAAACTCTGTATCTAATTGAAAAAAAAAGTAATATTTATGCACTGTGAACTTCCACGTAAAAAAGCACCATTTAGATTTAAGGTATACTCTGCATCATACTCTAAGAACAGTTGGAATGGGCGAGTAAAACTTTCGAATTATCTCAGAATTATATTGGCACCAAACGCCAACAATTGAAATAAAACATACAACATTCGAAGATAAACGAATCCGACGAGGAGTGCGACAGGGTTGCATCTTATCACAGCTAATATTTAATCAATATTTCGGAGGAATTGTCTCTCATATCAGACATGCATAGGTATATTGTTTTTCTCATACCCTTTTTTCAGTTGTGACATGTTTGTGGGTATCTATGCATGTCTACAATTATCGCATGCAATTTGAGATAAATTTGACAGTTGTCTGGATTTTTTTACCTTATAAAGGCAACCTAATTGCTGAACAGCTAGCTAGGAAGGCAGCAGCCATAAGACTCTTAGAGGTTGGCGGTAGGAGGAGTAAAAATACTTTTTAAGAAATATTTTGAACTTTTTAGTTATGTTAATTACCATGTAATAAATGCATAACTTATCTTCACATGTATCTATGTGCAGCAGATTCGAGCAAATATTATAAGAATTATTGTGCATTTAATGGTAGAAGCATATAATTTGGATCACATATACAAAGGTTCAAATTTAGATATGAGGCCATCTCAGATTTTACCTTTTACAAAAAAGGCGGGCATTCAAAATGGCGACTACACATATGTGACTAATAGCACGATAACTTTGGAAACACGACAAATTTGGTATATAGGTTCTTTTTTTGATGCATAAGGTCGAGCTCTTGAACTGTAAGAATCGGTTTACCAGAAGTTGTGTTTTTTCTAATTTTTTTTATAAAAATATATTGTATATTTTTTCAATTCTTTCACCCTGTATATATTAATTTTTCAAAAAGGTAATACCAGCGTTGAAAAGAGAATAAAAATATTTTTTAGGAAATGTTTTGAACTCTTTAGTTATATTAATTACCATTTAATAAAATACATAACGTATCTTTACATGTAGGTACCTATGTGCGGCAGATTCGTGCAAATAAGAATTATTGTGAATTTAATGGTAGAAGCATATAATTTGGACCACACATACTACACATACAAAGATTCAAATTTAGATATGAGGCCATCTCAGATTTTGTCGTTTACAAAAATGGCGAGCATTCAAAATGAATCAAAAAACAGTAAAAACACAACTTCTAGTAAACCGATTCTTCCAGTTCAAGACCTCGATCTTACTCATCAAAAAGAGACCCTATATATCAAATTTGGTTGAAATCTGACGCCTTGTTCAATAGTTATCGTGCTATTAGTCACATATGTATAGTCGCCATTTTTAATGCCCGCCATTTTTGTAAAAGGCAAAATCTGAGATGGCCTCATATCTAAATTTGAACCTTTATATGTGTTCTGCAACTTCAATAATTATACAAAATACAGACTGTTGCCATAATTTTCATATCTTAACTTATTACTTCGATTGTTAAAATCTGTATGTACCTATGTGTTCCTGGTTTACCTGTCTTGGTTTAATGTGTTGATGAAACCAAATATTTTGGTGATTTAATCTTTTGATGCTACAATTGCACTTGTTAGCACACCATGTACCTACATCTGATTGTTAAAATATTGGTTTTTCTATGGTTTGTATGTATACAAAAAAATTGCGCTATAAATAGTAGTGTTTGTACATTTTGTGACATATCTCTAGATTTACGAAAAAATCAGTATGAATGAAATAAACTACGTTAACTTAAAATATCTTTAATTACAATGTTGATTTTTTGTTGTTTATATTTCTTTTATAAAATAATGAAATTATATCGTATAAAATTTTCTCCTTACCATCTCTTCCACCCTGAGTATATAGGGTGTCCCCGAAAATAGTGCGTTCCTTTAAGGTAGGAATATAATACACAATGTAGAACAAAAAAGTCCTATAACATTTTTTTCTAAAGTTAACCGTTTCCAAAAAAAAATTACATTGTTCGCCATATAAGCGAACTTTTATTTTCATAAAATTAACTAATTAACTGCATCACTGTACAAGAACTGTTTGTGATTTAGTTTATTGACACCACAAAAGTAGGTCAGACAGGTACACCTGCAAAATAATTGTACCGCCCCATGTTTGAAAATCCAACAAAACAAGAATTTGTTTGTTTGTTTAGGATGAAGACAGGGTTTAATATAAATACTTATGGCTAAAATGCTGCAACTATTTTTGAATTGTGATTGTCTATGTTTAGATTTTTGTATACATAGTTGTCAGATTTCAATTTGCATACCAAAATGTATTTTGGTTTTTTAGCCAAACGGTTGCATTTAGAAAAAAATGTTATAAGACTTTTTTGCTCTACATGGTGCCTTCTACCTATACCTTTAAGGAACGCACTATTTTCGGGGATACCCTGTATTTTGTTGTATTTTCTTACCAGTATCAAGCAAAATCTACAAATTTCTTAGAAAAGTCAAAATATTCATTATTTTAGTAGTTTTTTTAGTATCTGTCCCTGTCACTTTACGATTTATTTACTGCCTGAAGGCATGTAAGTAATTTGTGTTAAAAAATAATGATAAAATGGTTTTAACAGTGATATACATTTCTATCTTACGGACTAAAATTTGTACCTCGCAAATTAGAAAATGAGTTTAGCTCTGTAAAAATGTATATGTAAGTTGATGCACTATCGATATCGCATTTTGACCATGCGTTCTTCCATTTTGCAATTATTATACATCTTTCTCTGTTCGTTTTTTCGTTGTTAAAATTGTGAATGTTTTTAGATACAATAGTTTCTTATCTAATTTTCTCTTTGCTTATTATTTGTCATTAAAATACATTGAAAATCGTCAGTGAAGATGTATTGACATTTTTTTACAGAAAAACATTTTTGACGCCTCATATTACCCGTATGCGCTTCAATGGTGAATATTAAATTCTTACTTGTATGTGAAAAAATATACAATAACTACGTCTTAAAACCCATCAAATTTCATTTGCATAACACAAATAAATCGTCAGTTTGTAAGAAAAATTTTAACACCCTCTATCTCAGAAACGAAGCATTTGCGGACATAGGTTTATAAAGCAAACTGTCATTACTTTTTCATGTAGTACCCCTTGAAGTTTGCCATACTTATTTAAAAACACCCTGTATTGATGAAAAACATGGCTAATTGTTAAAGTACCTAACTTTTTTACGGTCCAACATAAGCTAAAGAATCAAAAAACAGAATGTTGAGAAAACATGAGGCTATAGTTGGGTTTTAATTTGAGTATTTTATAAATGCCAGAATATTCCACAGGGTGATGCGAAGTTTGAGAAAAAAACACAGTTTCATTGGTACACCCGGTATACAATGAAAATTTACCTGTTTGGCAACAATATTATTACAGCGATATTGTTACAGAATAAGGTTATAACATATTAAAAAATCACTTAAATCGGACAACAGGTTTAGAAAATTCGAGACATCAAAAATGACCAATTTTTAAGGTGTCCGGTTAATTTTGCACCCCAGTGTATATTTGGTTTATGACATACATAATAAGCCTAGTTTTTGTAAAATATGTTTAAACCACAATAGGTATTTGTATAACAAGGGAGGAAAGTGCTACTTTTCCTCTCGAGAATGAAGTTTACTGCCCGACGCGTAGCGGAGGGCAGTAATCATTCAAAGGAGGAAAAGGCACTTTACTCCCATGTTACACATATGGTTTTTCCATCTTCCTCAAATAAAAAGTCATTTTTTCATTTTTACTTAATTTATTTATGTAACTAACCAACAAAATTTATTAGAACTAAAACTAACCAGTAGGTACAATATAACTGTCAACTGTCAAATATAAGTCAAATTAATAATGTAAACATTGTTAAATCAAAATATCAATTTACTGTTTTTTACCATTCTGCAAAATACAGGGTGTTTTATAAATAGACGTTAAAATGTATAGAAAATTACGTAATTGAAAATAGATATTGTACAGGGCGTCAATAAGTTATATTTCATGAATGAAATACCATGACGTCACTTTTACTTTTCCTCCCTAGGGAGGAAAAGTACAACTTTGCTCCCTACAATCAGGTCCGGAAAAGTATACTTTCGGTAGAGGTAGGTGGAAAACAATTTTTAATATCTTCCTCTCTTCTCTTGTGGTGCAGAATCTGGTTCTGATAGACACTGTTATTCTCAGCCTGGCTTCCCTCTTTGGCTATTTGAATGAATTGCTATAAACAACGACTCTCTTTAGTACCCTTGAAAGTTAATATATCAAAATTTTGATTAGTACTCTTCAATTGATTCTTATAAACCATATGATCCAAACATGGAAGGTAATATATTGAAATCCCGGGGGTCTACCCCAAAATCCCGACAGCCACAATTCCGACGGGCAAAATCCCGACAGGCCAGAATCCCGACAGGTTTGATAAGTTTATTTTTAACATATAATTACATTTATTTCTTGTTTTTTGTTTATGGCCATCTGTTTTTTATTTTTTGTTACTAAACAAAAGTATTTACCATTTAATATGAACTAATTTTCTAAATAAAATTTCTAATATGGGTATATTAATTAAATTATTATTTTTGCCAATATATAGTCCAATAATATATGTATAATCAAATCCTGAATTCAAGTTTACTTTCATATAATAGAATCATGTCACTTACAACCTTCCATTTCAGTAAGTATAGTTTTTTTAATTTATTTAATGAAGTGTTTAAATATTTTTTTCTTTTCAAATACATAATAATTAGTACCCGTACTTATTAGTAAGTAACAATTTTTCAATTTCAATACTCTATACAGTAGAACCTCGATTATCCGTCAGGGCACCGGACCAAGGGTATGACGGATAATCGAAAAGACGGTTAACAGAACAAAAAAAAATTCATAGTACAACTCTCAAATTTCATTTGTATGATTTGCTTGACAATATAATTGTCAAATAATATTCTGAAATCTTTGTTTGTTTTACTATTGCTTCACAGTTTGCGACGGCTGAATTTCTTAATCGGCATAAGAGCATGTGATCTACTTTATTGGCTTCTTCTTGTTGAGAATACCACTCGATGAATTATTGCATATGCGATGCAGCTTCTCAAGATTATTTACGCAAATCTTTGTCAGTTACAATAGGTTCATCAACATAGCTACAGTCACATTCCAAGTCTGTGTCAGCTTCTGAATCTGTTTGGTCCGCCTTTGTTGCCATTTCAACGATTTCTTTATCTGTCAGCAATGGATAGCCGTTTGTGTCCTCATCACAAATCAAATTAACTTTTTTTTTATTTTTCTTCGTTAAAATTTTTGTTATGTAGTCAATACAACTTCTGTATGTACCCCGACGGTTAACAGAGGTGACGGTTAATGGAGAGACGGATAATCCAGGTTTCACTGTAATATGATTTGGTATTGTATTTGAAATTGAAACAATAAATATTCAAAATGTAGTGGTCGGAATTTTTACTTATGCGAGGATTGTTGCATGTCGGGATTTTGGCTGTCGGGGTTTTGGGCGCCACCGGAAGTCCCCTTGTAATTAATAAATATTTTCGAAAAAAAATATTCGATGAGCTGAAAGATTAATAAACTACTTTTTATCTGGGGTTTGGTTCACTAAGGACGGATGTCACATTTTTGGCTAATTTTATTTTTTCGGGTTCGTACCTTGAAAATGAGCTCTATTTAAAGAACCATAACTGGATCTCCAAATCTCAACCGTTACAATTATAGAGTTTTGTCAAAGGTTGGGTGTCCAGTTATTACTTGGTGTACATAAGGCGTATATGGTTTTTGGGTTCTCCTGTAAAATTCTACTTTTGTGACATCCGCCCTTAGTGAACCAGGTCCCAGTTTTGTTTTCTATAATTGAGAACAATTTTTTTATTACCAATAAGTCCTGCTTGATTCTGTAATTTTATTACCAAGAAATAATTTTTTAAACATCCCATTTTATATTATCCAGTTCCCTGCTCCTCATTCTTATCTTTAGCTCCTGTCTATGTTTGTGATATATAGAATAATATTTTAAATATTTACCTACTGCATTTCATAGTGATTTCTGGTGGTTCCATAGTGTAGGAACCTTCAAAATGAGCTATATTAAAGTAACATAAAGACCACAGACAATTAAAAACTTTTTCAAGGTAAAAAAATGCATAGTTCTTTATAAAAGATATATTTAATTTAAAAAATCCCTTTCGGGCTACATCACAGAACATTTTCGAAGCAAAGAGTTCATCATCAGTGCAACAGGATTTACATACTTGAGCCAACAAAATAGAGAGGTGAAAACCCTTTAAATGGTGTAGAGTTGTAATTGTAGAAAATTTACTGGGATATTCTAATAACCGATCATTGGTGGCTAACCGTAATAAGTGTACCGAATAGGCGTGATAATAGTACATACTATGTTAATATGTATATGGTTTTAGGTCTTTTTATGTCAATAATACATTAACGCAACGTATTTATTAAAAAACCAAATTATATTATATTATGTGGATGCATACAGTAATTAATATAAAATGTATGCAATATATAGATTATGTAAATATTTTCGTATTAAAATACATAATATACTTAATAAGAAAATTACTTATTTAGTCTTGAAAAATAATCGGTAATTGTAGCTTGTCCTCTTATTACATAAAATACTAGTCACTTTTGTCGCTCTGAATTATAAAAATTAGAAAAATTTACAAGCGATTAGGATGGGCGAACTGTTTCTTAAAAATTTTATAACAGGCAAGTGGGTGGAAATATGTATAGTTTGTAGACAAAGGGAATTATTTTACGACTGAATTTGTCGGTAAACGATTGAATTGGTACTCATAACAACGCAATAAAATATTTATTACCTATCTGACAAACCCAAATAATATAAATAAAACAGCACTACAGGCCTTCGAAGCCCTTGGCTAGAAACCATAATACAGGACATAATAATTTAAATTTTTAGGAAATTCGAAATTGTAGGTAAAAATTAATTCGTTGACCTGAAAAATATTCTAATAAGCGGTATTATTTTATTAATACATATTCCAATAAACGGATACATTTATTAAGGAGTAAATGGAAACGTTTCGGGACCTCGAATTTATATTCCATAAACCGGGATATTCCTATAATAACCTGTTCTCTAATAAGCGGGTTCGACTGTATAACAATAGCTGCTATTTTGAGTATGTAGTGTTAAGTTCTAACCTCTGGACTAGCAACCCACGTGTTGAGGGAGTCCTGTGTTGACTGATGTAAAATCTAGCATTATTTTAAACATCCTACTTCATTTCATGTAAATGTACAAGATTTAAAGGATTTTCACCCCTATATTTTGTTTCAAGAATGCAAAACCTATTAACAGCACTGATGACGAACTGTTTAGTTCGAACACGTTCTGTGATGAAGCACGAAAGTGGATTTTTTAAATTAAACATACCTTTTACAAAGGATTTTAACTAATTTTTTGTGATTAATGGTATACAGCCTACTACAGAAAATTCTTTTCTTTCTGAATTTTTTCAAAGTAAGCTTCGAAAGCTGGAAGGGAAGTATGCGAATCAAGGGAAAACAGATGTACTGTAGGAGAGTTACTAATGCGATAGACTTAGGACTTAAAAAAATTATATCGAACAGTCCAAACTAAGATTAGTTATCCATAAGTCCAAAATATTAACAGTTAGTATGTTTCTTTCTTAAAATTAATACTAGTTTTTTTATCAAATTAATAAAGACTGCCTGTGCGCTTTGTTATTAAAATGCTAATTTTTTTTTAATTATAAATATAATAATCGAGATTTTAGTACCTATACGTGTATGTTGGTAGGTAAATTTTTAACTTAATTTTTAATCTAATATATTTTTTAGGTAAATTAGTTTAATTATTTATGAAAGACAAAAAAATCAAAATTTATTTATGAAAGTCTCATATATACAATATATATTTCGATAATGAATGATAAAATTAAAAAATAAACAAATATTGATGTTAATTTGTAGTTTCTATATATCCCATCCCGGAAGAATATTGACGTAACTGCAAAAAGCAAAATTGTGTATTGTTTATCTTCATAATATTATGTGTTATACAATATGATAATATCAGCAGAAAAAACCAAATGTATGACAACATCTAAATACCCACTACGATGTAAAATCGAAATTGATGGGAAAATAATAAAGCAGGAAGCAAGGTTTAGATATCTGGGAATAGATATAACCAGTTACGGAGATGTTAAAGAGGAAGTACGACAACAAAGCTTAAAAGCAAGTAAAGCAGCGAGATCTCTTAATGACACAATCTGGAAGAACAAACACCTAAGACAAGACACAAAAGCAAGAATCTATAAAGCGGCAATTAGACCTATATTGTCATACACGGCGGAGACAAGACCTGACACATCTAAAACGAGACGACTACTAGAAATAACAGAGATGAAAATACTTCGACGAATATCAGTGAAAAGTCTGTTGGATAGGGAGAGAAGCGAAAACATAACAAGATCATGCAATATAGAAAACATAAATGGAGGGGTGAAAAAACGGAAACGGGAGTGGAACGAACACATTAGTAGAATGGCAGAGGATAGGATAGTACGAATAGCACGAGAATCAATTTCATCAATTCCGAATTTCTAGTACCCATCATAGGCGTCCGTTTTGTATAGGTCAACGGTTATGGTATCGCACAACTTTTTTGTTTTGAATTTTTAAGCAATTTTGACACTAGATTATTAAATTATGAGGTATTCTAGTACAAAAAATTATTCTTGCTTTAAATCGGTAAAATACACCGTTTTATTTTGAAAATATTTTTCAAATTTTTCTCAAATTCAATAAACGAAAAGTTTTCAAATTGATTTTTCTAGACAACGGTGCATCTTAGCGACTTTCATCAAGAGTACCTTTTAGTACTAGAACACCTCACAATTTGCTATTATAGTTTCAGAAATGCTTAAATGTTAACGACAAAAAAGTTATGCGATAAAATACCCCTTGCCCTACCCAAAACGTACGCCTATGACCGGTACTAGAAATTTGCAACTGATCCAATCGATTTATCTCTGGAAGATAAATAAGTTTACCAGTTTTCGTTTTTCTGAATAAAAGCGTTCTATAGGTATTTAAAAAAAATAATTACAAGACTCCATCTTTAAAGAGCTCTAGCTCCCTTAGGAAGCATTTTCGGACTAGATGAATTGAGTTCAATTGTCTTAAAATTATCTGAGGAATCTCCGGTCTTCGTTTGTCGGGATATTTTCTGAACGTCCTGTATGACTAACACTTATTTGGAGGCCAAGGGATATAAGCGTACTTATATCCAATGCCTGCGAAATGATAAACAAATTATTTTCAGGATATAAGTGAAATATCCATATATGTCACTACTGGTTTTAAATTCACTTGTATCCTTTGTCCACAACATTAAAATGGGTATTGACTATCTATTACTGTAATTATCTCCAACTTGACCAAAATTGCACTTATACCTCTTGGCTTCTAGACGCCTCGATACAATTTTGTCTTCAGACATATCATTTTTACATATTTCGTGCGTTTGGTTTTCTTTCCAATTTCTATCCCGTGTCCAAGCTAAGTATACATATACCGTATACAGTATACGCATGTGTTTTTGTTTTATTGGCGTCGTCGATTCTGATGATTTGTGCGACCATTAAATTTGTCATTATTTGAGTTTTGCTTACGTTTATTCTGAGTCCTACTACTGTTGCAGCTTGTGCCATTTCTTCAAGCATATGCTTTGACTTGCTTGCAGATGTTATCCTTGATCACAACGATGTCATATGCGAATCTTAGGTGCGTCAATCTTTCGCCATCAATATTAATGCCTCTATCATCCCAGGACAACGATATCATTGCGTATTCAATGGATATACGCGACGGAACCACTCAACCATGTGCCCATTAACAATTTAAAAATTCAGATAGACGACGTAGAACTTGTTGATAATCCAATTTTGATTCCAATTGTTGATAACCCAATGAATAACGTAACTCAACAAAGATTTGAATATGAATATCCGTTTAAAATGTAAGTTTGTCAAAATATTATGAAAACGTTTCTGTAAAGAAGAACGAAAACAATAATTAATCAGTGGCGGTTCGTCAGAGGAGGCAAGGGAGGCTCAGCCTCCCCATAAATTTTTTACACACTCTATACTGTTTTGTTTATCATGAATCGCGAAAACAACAATTACTCTCACTATTATACAACATGTAAATTCCATATTATCACTAATTATCCATAGGTACGGAGCATTAGCATTAGAACGCATGATCGCGTCTCAGTTTTATTACATATTATTGTAGGCAGGACCCTGGGTTATCCCGAGATGTACGAACGGAGCCGAGAAGCCCAGCATTCTCCGTTGCTAATGCTCCGTGCAGCGCAGCAGGCGTTTAAGGAGACCCGGTCTCCTAACAGTGGCATCTACGGCGCCATCACACGCTGCCCGGAGATATACCAAAGGAGGCAGAATAGCTTCTCAGCTCCGTTGGGTGCGTCTCGGGACAACGAATTTTAGGGTCCTGACTAAAAATAATGAAAAATCTAAAAGTGCTAATTTTGTTATGAAATTTGGTATGTGGGGTTATAATAATATTTGGAACAACTTGCTCAAATAACTTTTTCCGATATCTATAACTCAAAGCAAAATATCGGTAATTTATCGTGTTTTTGAATTCGCAGTAGGCCGCGTTTAGAATTTAAAAAAATCAGTTAAGTATCTTAAAAAATTTGAAGCTTCATTATGTATGGACTGCAAAACTTCAAATCTGTATTTATTTTGATATGCATAGGTAGGGATACCATAATTTATTAAGGCCAAATCCGGACAGGGGTAACCCAAGAGGTTGTAGAAAATTTAAAATGTGAATTTGACTCTAATGCTACCTCTACATTGTACATAGTACATACCTATATGCGAAATGCATATGACACAATTAAACGTTGCTTTTAGAAAATGCTTCAAATACTTCTCTCCATTTGTCATGGAGTGTTTGGGGTTTCTTATTTAGGTAGTAAAGTCCATTTACTACCATAAAGAATGAAATTTACCACCGTTGGGCCAAGTGTTTTACATTTTTTTTAGTAAAGAAAAAATCCGGACATTTCTCATATCCGGACGCCAATCAGGACATGTCTTTCAAATCCGGACTGTCCGGACGAAATCCGGACGTATGGTAACCCTATGCATAGGTATCTATTTACAAATAAATGGAATTGTTAACAAATAAACGACACAAACTTTGGTATTAAACTTTTACTATTAGACTAACTATTTTTAAAATGATATGATATCATGAAATTATGAATTAGGATGATATTATGAAATGTAAATAAAAAATGGTCAAAAGATGGGGCCTTAAATTACATTTTTTGGCGCATTTTTTTGCTAGTGCAAATTTGTCTAGATATTTTACAGTTAGGTATAGCCTCCCCTATTGTAAAAATCACGAGCCGCCACTGTAATTAATGTTTGTTATCGTTCCCAAAAATAAACCAAAACAATAATAAAAATTTGTTGTTTTGAACAAACACTTAAAATACAAAATAATCTTCAATAATTAATTATTATTTCCAGGAGCGGAGCTAGCATGGGTGACACCCGGGGCCGGGGTGTCACCCAAAATTCTAAAAATAAAGATTGTTAAAATCAACGAAAATCCGCTAAAAGTATGTTTTGAATCATGAAAAAATTAAGAATCATAGTTAATGAAATTCCTGTAAATAGCATATAATAGTTTATTTATTTTTTGCTTTACATTATGAGAATGAATTAAAATATTTTTTTCTATCTTTAATAGCGGCAAACATTGAAATCACCATATTTGGTCGCTGTGAAATTAAACCGGCATAAACGCAAAATAGACATTTTTCAACAGAACGTTTCAAAGATTTTGTAATTTATTATTTTATCGCTTACTACCGTTTAATTCACACTAGGGGTACAATTTGCTTCGATAAAATTATGAAAAGTCTTTATTGTTGAAGTATTCGAAGCCAATAACCAGGTTATTGACTAAATCCAGAGAAATATGCAGATATGCCACTATGACTTTTAAATTTGATTACTGTTTGCACTTAAGCCGCAGTGACAACTGATTATCTGCCAATAATTCAGATCTAGGATGTGAGATAATTCAGTTTTACCTTCCATCTTAAAGTTTAGGAAGCGACTGACGCATTTGGCAATATGCAAACTGGCCTGACGTCATTTGACGGACTTTCTTTTGACCTAATTTTATGACGGTTTGTCATAAAAATAGACAAAAATAAGAGAAATATTTTGATACCAATATTTTAAAAATCGATTTTTTTCACTTATGCCGATTTGATTTCACAGCGATAATTTATGTTTTGTATTACTTCATGTACGTTAGTTAATAAACCGAGATTATTTAGCCTTGTTTGCGTCATTTGCTGCTCGCTAGTAATTCTTGATTAATTATAGCTTACTAAAACTTCTCTCACATGAAGCAAACGATACACAAATGGCCACAAACAATTTTAATGCGACCATTAAGTTTGGGAGGTATTCCATGAAATCCCCTTCCACAATAATGAATTTCAAAAAGTCTACAGCTAACCATTTAGAGCTTAGAGGCTGTAATAGTGGCCGCTTGTAAATGTCTTCTGAGCCTTGGTATTTCTAGCAGGAGGTCTGCTTCTGATACCTCTTCATGGTAAAAGTCACAAAAGGTTGAAACAGCTAATTTCAACTCTTCACTGTTCGCGGAAAGCAAAGTGTGTGTCTGCACAACCTCGAGCAATGAAGCAACATCATGAATGGACTTTGATCTGGTTTCGAGTTCAACATTGAATCGGTCAAAACATTCCAGCATATCCTTTTAAAGTTGGGCTCGAAGTGTGAGTCCTGTATTGGTAGCTAACTCACCATCCATTCGTTTTTGACGTCGATCGTCTTTCGGTGGGAATGTCGTAGTCCTCACATTTTTTCGTCGCAAAATCTATTACTTCATGTCTAATATCACTGAGTTTTTCTTCAATCTAAAGACGAAGTGTCGCTATTTTTGTCGCTGATTGATCAGCGTGTATGCCTTTACTTTGCAATTCAATCTGACAAAAATGTATTTCTCTTAGTACCTACACACTTGGGTTGTGATTTTTCCGACAAAAAACTCGGTTTCGTGTGTTCACAAAATAATACCCAAGTGTATTTTAATAATTCTAAAGTGAGTAAAGTTACAAATTAACGATTCATTCTTTTGTGATCGGCTCTCGAGCAGTGGCGGCTCGTGACCTCAGTATGCGGGTAGGCTACACATATACTTCGGGTAGGCGACAAAAAATATCCTACAGTTTGTAATACATTTTGAGCCGTCTTGCAATACTAAATGTAATCTATGAGCGCAACAATGTGTAAAAATTGCTTTTGGAGCATCTACTTTAATTTTTGATTGTAATCCGTTCCATTACACTTGCACCATCGTAAAATTGAGCAATTAATTTATTTTTGTAATCATATGGCTCAAGCACGTTTGAAATTAAACTATATAGAGCGTCTGCAGATCTATTATCGCTAACATCAAAAAACCCTAAAAATCTTTCTGTTACCTGACCAACTTTGTTAACAAAACGGATTGTTAAAGTACACTGTGATTTTTCGGTTATATCAGTAGTATCGTCAGCTAGTATAGAAAAAAATTGACTTTCATTAATTTCTGTTTAAATTTCATTTTTTACGTAATCGGCAAGACAATCTATTAAATCATTTTGTATTGTTTTTGACAAACCCGTGAACACCCCTTCTATTTTTTAACATGATCCTGGATTTCCTGATCGCGTTTAACTACTAAATTAAAAATTTCTTTAAAATTACCCATGTTTGAAGAATTATGGCTCTCATCACGACCGCGAAATGTAAGTTCTTGTTTTGCTAAAAGAATTGTAACATCAATTTCTTCAACTTCTTCAATCTTTTTCAACTTCTTCATTATATATCTTATTAGATAGAGAAATATGTCCAGCGAAAGCACTGTCAGTAGTTTGTTTATTTTTTTCTAACCGTTTTAAATCTAAGCAATTGTTTAAATGTTCTTTCGAAGATTCATGTTTTTTTACACTAGCTGATAAATTTTTCAAATCTGAATATCCCTGACTCACCCAAACATTTTGCTTCAAATTTGAGAGCAACAGACAAGGCCAACAGAAAAGTGAATTTTTAAAATAACTTCCGCTTAGCCATTTATGATTTTCATACCATATTGTTTTAAACGATCTCGAAAATGGTTGATTGTCTTTTGTCTTATCTGTGGATAAAATTTTTAAATTTTGTACAGGCCGGCCCATTGAAATAATTACTAATCTTTCTTGATTTTGGCGCCTTGAAAAAGGCGTCTCGATCAAACTGATTACATCGTTTCAAATATTCATATTCGATGACTAAAGTTTTCCACCAATAAAACTAACACACCTACGTTTCAACAACGTCAATTATTCTATCAACAACGTCAACTTATTTTATTTATGTATCAAATAATAATTTACTATTCGAATAAATTGATAAGTTAACAATTAACCTCGCTTTAAATTTTTAATTATCTATATAATCTAATAACACATTATTCAGTTTTCATAAACAAATTTAAATTGTCCTACCTAGTTTTATTCAATACTTAACCTACTAATAACAGCCAAAATCAAAAAACAATTATTTTAAAACAGTTTCACCAGACACAAGAGAAGCAACTGATAACATTTTGTAGGTCCGGCTATAAGACTCTGTGCCTATCCGCCTGTTCAAAATCGTAGAATACGGTCGCTACGAGCAGACCTGCAGCAGGTCTGCTCGCGTAAACAGAGAGAGATCGCACGTCAATTCGGTGTTGGCGTCGTTCTATTTCAGGCTACGTTCCCGAGTGCCTGACCAAGGAGAATATAGAATCTATACAGTACTACTGATACTACAAGGAGCGTACAATAATTATAACTACGGAGAAAATTTTTTGGATATTGTTAAAAATAATTTGGATAATTTTTGCTATTTTATTGTAGATATTGTGTCAAAATTTATAAATTACAATTTTGAAATAAGTAATTTATATTAATAATTTATATTATTGTACTACATTTGAAGAGGGTAGGCGGCGCCTACCTTGCCTACCCCGACGGGCCGCCCCTGCTCTCGAGTCAGTGGCGCACTGAGCATGGTTCCGCGGGTTCATCACCCTCTATTAACATCCGAAATGAAATTAATCCTTAAGGCTTTACAAATTACTTTACTTATGTATTGTATTGTTTATAAGATCTGCAAGATTCGTTGGTTCAAAGTGCTTATTTTTGAAAAGACTGTAGTTAAATGGGCTTTTTTTGGTGAAAATATGTTTTTTTTTGTGAAAAATGAACATATTCACTCGCAAATAATTCGAAATGTATTGACATAGTGAAAAAGTAAAATTTAATAAAAAATGTTTGGCTTGGTAAAAGGTATATTAGTTTAAACAGCCCCTATAGGGTTACAAACATAGAAACAAAACGTTTTCGCTCTGTAACAAGAGCATCATCAGTGTTACCAAGTATAACCATATTAGTTAAAGCAAAATGTTAAAGTTAAAATGATGACCAAGGTAAAAGCAAAGTTTGGTTATACTTACAAGAATATGGTGAGGCAACCAAAAAGCACAAAGGTCAAAGCCTTTCAAAAACAGACTAAAAGTCTTATATAGATGCAAACATGGCAAAATCCAAAGGATGGATAAAATTCCTATGGCTACGGCCCTAGGGCAACATATGACTCCCACACTTGGTAAGTGAGTCAATAGGTAACATAATGACCAATTGTTACCTATTGACCCACTTACCACGTGTGCGAGTCATATGTTGCCCTAGGGCCGTAGCCATAGGAATTTTATCCATCCTTTGGATTTTGCCATGTTTGCATCTATATAAGTGTCCAACTTCAAATATTCAGAATTCATATCCGAAATTGGACAGTATAATTTTATCACCCCGTACATCACATGAGCCAAGTTGTTATGGTATAATTACATGTACGGGTTACTAATTTAGTTCACGAATTGTAAATTGTAAACAATAATTCGGGCAATTGCATATTTAATTTGATGATCGAATATATTTCTTTGTTCTCAATATTTGTAAATATACTCAGCGCGTGGCTTGACACCAATACTAAGTGCCACCGCTGAGAAATAAGACACATTTAGAATCATTCTCAAGAATCAACTCAAGCAGTCAAGATGTAACTTCAAATAGAGCCTTCAACAGTGTTCAACTAAACGCGTACCAGTAACAAGTCAGTATTCAAAGTTCTCCCGGGTAAAATACCCTAGTGTCGGTTCTATAAATAAATTCTTTTATCGCTATTGGTGTTTCCCTTATCTGAAGAACAGCCTCCACTGAGCCCCTAGGATCATACATGGTCCTTATCGAGAAAAAAAGGAGATATCGAGGTAGAAACGAGACTCGACAAACCTACAACTACAGTCCTCACCAAACAAACCCAGTAGCAGATAGACGACGCTAGGCCCGGGAGAACAGAATCAATAGAGCCGGAGTGCATCCAGATCAGAAACCAGAATCAATAGAGCCGGAGTGCATCCAGATCAGAAACCAGAATCAGGAGAGCAGAAGTGCATCCAGATCCGAAACCAGAAACAAGAGAGCCGGAGTGCATCCAGATCAGAAACCAGAAACAGGAGAGCCGGAGTGCATCCAGATCAGAAATCAGAAACAGGAGAGCCAGAGTGCACCCAGATCAGAAACCAGAATCAGGAGAGCCGTAGTGCATCCAGATCAGAAACCAGAATCAGGAGAGCCGGAGTGCATCCAGATCAGAAACCAGAATCAGGAGAACCAGGAGAGCCAGAGAGCATCCAGAGCAGAATCCACAACCAGAAGAGCGACTCAACGCTCAAAGAAAAAAAACCGTAAGTTTTTGAATGAGTTAATATTTTTCCAACTTTACTATCGTATACAATATTTTTCATTTAACCCCAAACTATTTAACTTATACATAGATATATTTTTTTAGTACACTCTATACAATATTTTTCATTGAACCCCAAACTATTTAACTTATACATAGATATATTTTTTCCTATATAATAATAATAAACGGTATTTATCTCTAAAAATATTTATTACATATTTATTTTTAAAAAATTGATAAAGAAAAAACGTATAGACGAAGTAGTTTTCAATCCTAATAGTAAATTAATAATATTTAAAATATTAAAAACATTACTAAAAGATTTTTAAATTGAAAACTTATTGGTACACTTTCCTGGTGACACCTCCAAGACTTCTACAATTTGCAAGTCAAATGGATGCTGCAGTGAAGACGAGAGGGAAGGAATTCTACACTATGCAATTCACATCCCCCGTCTGCAGCTGGTAAAGTTCCAACGGAAAAATGCACCTGGTTACTCTACGGAGTAATACGACTATAAAATAAAAATGTATACCATTTTTATTCGGTTGCAATGCGAAGGCAAAACAATCTTACTTTTCAATTAGAATACGGAGTGCAGTCCAGTCCCTTGAACCACGATTTTCAGCTCTTATTGGAGCTTCATCGGAAAGAACGTAGGCACTGTTCTCCATATTTTAACTGATTCGCATCGAGAGCTTTTCCCACCCATCGCAACCGAAGTAATGATAGTAGGTGGCTAGCGCCATCTGGCATTGAAAGACGAAGTAGTTTTCAATCCTAATAGTAAATTAATAATATTTAAAATATTAAAAACATTACTAAAAGATTTTTAAATTGAAAACTTATTGGTACACTTTCCTGGTGACACCTCCAAGACTTCTACAATTTGCAAGTCAAATGGATGCTGCAGTGAAGACGAGAGGGAAGGAATTCTACACTATGCAATTCACATCCCCCGTCTGCAGCTGGGCCTGACCTGGGTCTAACGCTTGGGCATCTGAAATCAGTCCTTGATGGCCAGAAAATATACCTGCTAGAAAATACGTGTCCATTATTTTAATCTCGCTTAAACAATTATCTACCGGCTGTCTGGGATTCGAAACCTTCCTATTTGTTCTCAAAGATTCATGAAAACACTTGCTACCGGCAAAGACTGTATAATAATAAATAAGAGATGATTTCAATGGACCGGAGTTTTGGATTTTTGGATTAATGGACCTATTAGAAATTCGATATTACGTGCGCGGTTACTGAAATTGTATAAAATAAATTATATGTTTTTGGTATATTTTGTGTGCTATATAAATTAATATAAATAATAAGTGATATAAATAAGAAGCATTTTCATAAATAAAGTGTTAAAGAAATAAAAATGAGTAATATCGTAACACTATGTAACATGGTATGCTAGGCTAATAATTTATGTTGTGTAGGATACGACGATGAAGCTTTTATCAGTCTGGGTAGGTTTATGAGATACGAAGCTATCTAATAATTTTTAAATCTATAAAATTTATGGAATGGTTCTATTCTGTTTCTATTATAAATTCAGTATTACTATGGAGTGAAAAATTTATTAATGTATGATAAAACTGGTCAAGTTGCCTGTTAAATCCTGTAAGGCATGTAAAGTATACTATTATACAGTGGCGGCTCGTGATTTTTTCAATAGGGGAGGCTATACCTAACTGTAAATTATCTAGACAAATTTGCACTAGCAAAAAAAATCCGCCAAAAAAATCTAATTTAAGGCCCCGTTTCTTTGACCATTTTTTATTTACATTTTAGAATATCATCATAATTCATAATTATTTCATATCATATCATTTTAAAAATAGTTAGTATAATTGTAAAAGTGTATTACCAAAGTTTGTGTCGTTTATTTGTTAACAATTCTATCTCTGTAAGTAGATATGCATATCAAAATAAATACAGATTTGAAGTTTTGCAGTCCATACAGGTTGAAGGTTTACATTGTTTAAGATACTCAACTGAATTTTTTTAATTCTAAAAGCGGCTTACTCTGCGAATGCAAAACACGGTAAATTACCGATATTTTTCTTTGTATTACAGATATCAGAAAAAGTTATTTAAACAAGTTGTTCCAAATATTATTCTAATACCACATACCAAATTTCATCACAAAATTCGCACTTTTAGTTTTTTCATTATTTGTAGTCAGGATCCTAAAATCCGCAGAGGAGGCTGCTGGCCGAAAAATCTCACTTGCCCTATCTCCGGGCAGCGTGTGCGTTAAGCGATGTGCAGCTCACCCGTGTTGAGCTGCCCCCCCCCCCACTTGCAAAAATCAAAAAACAAATAGCCCTGATTTATGAGCTATTTATGAGCTCTCATATTCCGCAAACTAAAAATTTTGAGCTCGTTCCACTGAGCAGGAATTTAATACTTTAGTGGGGGGGGGGGGGGGCTGAGTCAGCCCTCCCCACTACTTAAAAATAGGAATATTGAATCGGTTTTTGCGGCAGAATTACGAGCTATTTATGAGCTCTTGAAATTATATAGTTTCGATTTTTGAGCTCATCCCCTTCACCCCCAAACAACCCTTTAATTGATTTAACTTGAGAGAAAAATGCTGAGAAAACTTAAAATATATCGTATTGCGGATATAGTTCCTATAGCGTATATACTCTAAGAATAATCTATTAAATCACGTGCATTTCGATTATTGAGCTACAACCCCTTCGCAAGAAAACCACCCTATCTTCTCGGCTTAAGAGAAAGTTGTACTAAAAATGCATTAAATTAATTATTTGGCGACTACATATCATTTAATAATTTATAAGCTTCCAAATTACACGCATTTAAATCAGTAAATTGCAATTTATTTTGTATAGTGCAGTCACTGAAAGTAAAAATCAACGATTACCTTCAATTTCGGTGAACCTTCATCGATTTTCACGAAAATTGGTCAGTGGTTAGAGGATACCTCAAGAAACAAAGGTGACATGGTACCACCTTGCGCCTTTACCTTGAGGGTGGATACCGCCCCTTCTCGGGGGTGAAAATTATTTTATAAAAAGTAACTGCACAAATCAATAAAAGAACAAATTATAAGCAAAATTTATTACATAAAGTTATTAAGATAAGTCAATACTTTTTAAGTTATTAAAGATTAAAAATTTTAATTATTCGTGAAAAAAATGCATGTTTTGAAGCGGTTTTTCGTAAATAACTGAAAAACTGTAAGTTTTTATAAAAACGTTAATAGTAGTTTAATTCGTATAGCTTATATTCTAAGAATAAGCTCTTAAATCACGCGCCTTTCGATTATTGAGCTACAACCCCTTCGCAACAAAACCATCCCATATTCCCGGCTTAAGAGAGTTGTACTTAAAATAATTTAAATTAATTATTTGGCGACTAGATATCGTTTAATAATTTATGAGCTCGCAAAATATACGCATCTCAATTATTGAATTGCCATTTTCTTTCTATAGGTCACTGAAGGTAAAAATCAATTATGACCTTCGATTTCGGTAAATCTCCATTCATTTTCACGAAATAGGTGGGCGGATTTTGATGCTATCAACTTTTTCTGGAGCTCATTTTTGATAGGTATTTCTAAGTACTTTGACAAGTATTTAGTACCTAAGTGTTATAAAATGCATATCTTTCGCGTTATTTAACTTGAATGCTTAGATTTGAACAGTCGGAGAAAAAAATATACATTTAATTAGCAATAACTTACTTTAAATTAACATTAAAGGGTTTTTCAAGTAAGCAATTTATTATATTTTTTATTAGCTTCAATTTTAGTAATGAAAACTTTTTTGTAAAAACTTACAGTTTTTGAGTTATTTATGAAAAATCGCTTTAAAGCATGCATTTTCTTTCACAAAAATTAAAATATTTGATCTTTAATAACTCAAAAAGTATTGATTTATTTTAATCACATTATATAACAAATTTTGCTTACAATTTGTCCCTCTCTCGATTTGTGGGGTTATTTTTAATAAAGTAATTTCACCCCTGAGAAGGGGTGACATATACCCCAGGTTAAAACCCCAAGTTGTTATTGTCAATTCGTGAAAATGAATGGAGATTTACCGAAATCGAAGGTCATAGTTGATTTTTACCTTCAGCAACTGCACTATAGAAAGAAAATGGCAATTCAATAATTGAAATGCGTATATTTTGCAAGCTCATAAATTATTAAACGATATGTAGTCGCCAAATAATTAATATAAATTATTTTAAGTACAACTCTCTCTTAAGCCGGCAATATGGGATGGTTTTCTTACGAAGGGGTTGTAGTTCTATAATCGAAAGGCGCGTGATTTAAGAGTTTATTCTTAGAATATAAGCTATACGAATTGAACTACTATTAACTTTTTTGTAAAAACTTACAGTTTTTCAGTGATTTACGAAAAACCGCTTCATAACATGCATTTTTTTCACGAATAATTAAAATCTTTGATCTTTAATAACTTAAAAAGTATTGACTTATTTTATTAACTTTATATAATAAATTTTGCTTTTAATTTGTTCTTTCATTGATTTGTGCAGTTATTTTTTATAAAATAATTTTCACCCCCGAGAAGGGGCGGTATCCACCCTCAGGGTAAAGGCGCAAGGTGGTACCATGTCACCTTTGTTTCTTGACGTATCCTCTAACCACTGACCAATTTTCGTGAAAATCGATGAAGGTTCACCGAAATTGAAGGTAATCGTTGATTTTCACCTTCAGTGACTGCACCATACAAAATAAATTGCAATTTACTGATCTAAATGCGCGTAATTTGGAAGCTTATAAATTATTAAATGATATGTAGTCGCCAAATAATTAGTTTAATGCATTTTAAGTACAACTTTCTTTTAAGCCGGAAAGATAGGGTGGTTTTCTTGCGAAGGGGCTGTAGCTCAAAAATCGAAATGCACGTGATTTAATAGTTTATTCTTAGAGTATATAAGTTATAGGAATTATATCCGCAATACGATATATTTTAAGTTTTCTCAGCATTTTTCTCTTAAGTTAAATCAATTAACGGGTTGTTTGGGGGTGAAGGGGATGAGCTCAAAAATCGAAACTAGATAATTTCAAGAGCTCATAAATAGCTCGTAATTCTGCCGCAAAAACCGATTCAATATTCCTATTTTTAAGTAGTGGGGGGGCTGACTCAGCCCACCCCACTAAAGTATTAAATTCCTGCTCAGTGGAACGAGCTCAAAATTTTTAGTTTGCGGAATATGAGAGCTCATAAATCAGGGCTATTTGTTTTTTGATTTTTGCAAGTGGGGGGGGGGGGCTAGCTCAACACGGGTGTGCAGCTCTACAAGGAGAGCGGGTCTCCTTAAACCATCCTTAAACGCTGCTGGGCTACGCGGAGCATTAGCAAGTGAGATTTTCCGGCCAGCAGCCTCCTCTGTGATTTTAGGATCCCGACTACAATTAATGAAAAAACTAAAAGTGCGAATTTTGTGCTGAAATTTGGTATGTGGGGTTAGAATATTATTTGGAACAACTTGTTCAAATAACTTTTTGCGATATGTCTAACGCGAAGCAAAATTGCAAAGTAAACAAAACAGTGTAGCGTGTGTAAAAAATTTATGGGGAGGCTAAGCCTCCCTTGCCTCCTCTGACTAGCGCCACTGATTATATCATTCACGTATCTCAACCAATATAATATAAGAACTCTTTGAATACGGGGTATTTTGAAATCGTTGTTTCTATATGGTATATACATAAAAATATCGTAGACCAATGGGCTTAGAGGATTATCCATGATAATTCCTGCACTGTTGTTTGTCTATATTTGAGTATTAAATCCAAAGTACTCCTGATTTATACAAATTTTAAAAAGATGCAATCGTTGAATTTGTAACATAATTTATTTGTACATAACATATGTTATTTTGCTTCGGGGTTACATAGGTAGGTAAACATTTTTTTCTGCAACATCATGTTCTAGAGAGTTCAAACAAGCAATGATTCTCAGGAAAGGCAGCTACTAAGCCTAAACGCTCAATTTTATGGACTCACTCAAGGTTCCGTGTTAGCTTCGGTTCATTTCAAGCTATATTGAGGATATTACAACTATATCATTATAGTAATTTCGGTAATCAAAGATCTGAGCTTGTTGTATAAGTACCTTGACAGAAAATAACCTAAAGTACCAGAAAAATCGAAACCTATTGCTTTCATCAAAACGATCAGGTAGTAAAAATGCATGTAAAAGTTACTTTAAAAACTTGTATTAATCCTAAACTCACAATATTTAGATGTCACATTGTACTGCACGTTTTCGTATAATACATGACAAATTGAGCGTCACAGTCGAGCCCCTGAAATAATATCCTGCAAAAGGTTCGTAAATCAACTTGAAGAGTAGATTTTACTACGCTTCGAACTTTGACTTTCATTCTTCTCTTCTCTGCATTAGGGCTCAAGAGAGTCTCAATTCATCCCCATTTAATAAACTAGACATATCTATAGATGCTTATTATAGGCATAGTATAATACTCGTAGATATGGGTGGGACTAAAGGAGAGTGGTACTGTAGGAGACCGCACATATCATATATATCCTCTACACAGAATTAACAAATAATGTGTTTCAGCTAAAAACTATCAATATGTGGAAACTATAATATTTGGTCACACAATAAAGAATAGGAAATAGACAATCTTTAGAATGATCATTCAACAAAGTATATATGTAATAAAGAAGAAATTCAAGGAAAAAAAACTCAAAAATATGCATAATATCATAGCTGAGAAATCTGAGAGAATTGTTTAGTTGTAGCTCCTTATACTTTTTAGAAGTGTCGATAAAGAAGTTAAAATAGTTACAATGACCCTACTCGGGATCACTTTTCTATCACCCAGTACATCATTGCTTTTCTTCTATTTAATTCATTCTGCTATAACTCTATGTACCTGATGTAAATATATTAATGCGTCTTAAATATTATCTTTACATGAGATTAGCCGCAGTTAGGTTGTGATGACAATTATATATTTTTAATGTAAAATCCATACTGTTTACATTTAAAGCTACTCCCAAAAAATGGGACTCAAGGTTGACAACAATACCTTATGTAAAGTGTTTATCAGAAAAATTAAAAATGATACGCTCGTTTCACACACTAAGAATTTTGAACGTACGATGACTTGAAACATTCTGTGAAGGGAGAAAGGTTGTATATATGATTGCTCGATCCTCGATCCACTATTGGAATGTCATCGTGTATTTTAAAGATTGGACGTTCAAAATTCTTAGTGTGTGAAACGAGGGATAGGGAATAAGCACGACATAACAACAATATTTAAAACAAGCAACACCATCAGATGGCAACACACAGGAGTGGTCAAAGTACTGAATCTACAAAATACCTTATGAATGCAACAATTTATACCTGGGATACACTGCAAGACCATTAAGTGTCAGGATTAACAAACATAAAATATACATCAAAAACAGGGATTTCCACAAATCACAGATGTGCAAACATGTCTGGGACCATGAACACAGATCACGGTGAAAAGATGAATTAATAGTCATACAGGAAACGAGCATGAAAAAGAGAAAAATCAAAGAAACAGCCCTCATCCTATTGAATGAAGAAAAATGTGCAGCGAATCCATTAGCAGAACGCAGCAGATTTTGGTTGCCAATACTTAAGGAAAAAGTAAAACAACAAAACAACATACTGTTATGATCTGCTTTCTCTTACTTTTATATTAATTAGTATTTATTTAATTAATTATTTGATTGTCGCAAAACATACATAAAAAATTAAGAAAAAATCTCAAGGTACCTTTTGTCATAAAAAAAATAACTAAATTATCTTAGATTATACTTATCCTTTCTCGTGGCTTCAGTATCTCTTAGTTGATCCTTATCGGGATAAAATAGGAAAAGGAAATAAATAGAAATACCATAAATAAGCACATACAAATAACTTTATTATCAAAAGCAATGCTATGAAAATTTATCAATTAAATCCTGTGGGCATAACTGTCCAAATGAAACTTTTACCATATAAATTAATCTAATTCAAACAAATATTTATCGCTTTATTCTTGATACCGTTAATAAAACAAGCTAAACAAACAAATTTAGGTATTCGCTAAACTATTTATACTTCCTATTAAATTTTTGAAATGTTGGAATCTTAATTCATATGCTTTTACGAAAAAATAATTAACTTCTGATTATAAAGAAAATCTATCACATAAGTTATTGACTGACCTTTTTGATTCACACACAATGATGTCTCCTCTTGACCCAAACAGCTCTTCCTTATTGATTATGTTAGGCTACCAATCAAAGCCCTCTCCGTTCTCAGCATCAATCCAGCAGCATATCAGCAACTATTTCTCCAACACAACCCAGGCCTCTTTTGACCAGTACTAGTTCAAAAAACTCCAAAACTCTGTCCTCTCTTTCTCACAATAATAATCTCCTGAGGCCCAAGTATCTTTTTTACTTGGTGTCACAAATAATTTTAATAACTATAGTTCTTGTAACTTACTCTCTTGGACTTTACAGAGGTTTTTTTCTCAATTTGATTTGTCTCTCGTTCCACTTTTCAGCTACTCTCCACTATCAAAACAACCACTAGTACTTGCTTCTGAACTATCCGCGAAAACTTTGACTGCCCTTCTCGGATGCCGGTCACACAATAATCTCTCCTTTTCCAAACTGTCTGAACATTCAAACTTCTCTCTCCCCATTCCAAATTGCCAAGCCAATCAGAAACATTTCTCTCTCCACCTTCCTCTTTTTTCATTCGAAAAACCCATGCCTTCTTTCAACAAATACTTCTACTCATCATAATTACTTTTCGGGAATTCTACAAATATTCTTGAGCTTAAACAAAGGATTTAAAATTCCAAAATTTCTCTACCGTCTTTTTCTAAAAACTAATTACCTGTGGCTTTTGCCTTTCCCGTAACAAAACAATCGTTTTAAAATTATAATCCGAAATAAATTGTCTTTTCACTTCACTTTATTTACAAATGTCTTAATTCTTCAGGGAAAAACTCAATAAGGATAAACCCACTGCGTAAAAGCTAACTCCTAATAAATAGTTACAAATCAATATACAGGGTGTATCAAATTTATGTGCCCGCGTTATATTAAAAAAAATAAAGTTTTTATTCTATCTTTGATTGATAAAATGATACACAATAATACATATAGCAATGAAAGGGAGGACAGGAAAACATGAAGAACATGATAATCACCATAATAGACTACACATATGCAACTTACAATACATAAAACTAACTACCAATAAACTTATTGTAACATGATAATCACCATAATAGACTACACATATGCAACATGCAATACATAAAACTAACTACCAATAAACTTATTATTAGGTCGAACACTTACAAACACAGAATCACATAACACACAGAATTATTGCACAAATACATAAAATAATCAGAATTTAATGTATCACACAGCATAACAACATTCACTCTCATACCTTTCCAGCCATACCCGGCTGTTGCCTACAACCATCATAAACAAAGTACAATCTTTTGTTGACAGTTGAGTGTGACAAAACCTCAATAATAAAATTTGGAGGTTATTGTTGCACATTGCACATACCTTATCAACAAATTAATTTTCTTAAAATCTTTTAACAATGATTTCCGGAGTGGAAATCGAAACGTTAAGTGTTTTAGGTAAAAATTTGTAATTGTCATTACATCCTAACTGTGGCTAATCCCATAACCATTATAAACATAACATTTATCTCAAATTTGCTACAAATCAACAGTTTTAGAACCTTATCAATTTATCTCACTGGCTTCTTTCTCTGCCTGTAGATCCAATACCAATTAGGGATTCCAATGAACTGTCAGTGGTGGTCGGTGGATGGCTAAAGCGACATGGCCATAGACATAGTTAAGGGGGGTGGTCATGTCGTATCTAATGTTTACATTGAATATTGACAAATTTGTAAAGAATATCCTGTTTGGTTTTGTTTTTTTGTTAATTGTGTAGCGAAATTTGTGAAATTGTGATAGCAAATTAAATATGAAGTGGTTTAAACATTGGATACGCCTATGGATGACAGTTTTGCCATCCAGCAGCCATATTATATCACGTGATTTGGAATGCCTAATTGCTATCACAATTTCACAAATTTCGCTACACAATTAACAAAAAAACAAAACCAAACAGGATATTTTTTACAAATTTGTCAATATTCAAGGTAAACATTAGATACGCCATGACCACCCCCTTTAACTATGTCTATGCCATGTCAGTTTAGCCATCCACCGGCCACCACTGACAGTTCATTGGAATCCCTAATTGCCTAACATGATTGTATTTTAAAACCATTTCACTATTCAAAGTTATTACGTACTTCATTTATGTTCTTATCTCCATTTTTAAATAACAAGGTATTCCCGATATTCCATTTTCAAGAACTCGTCCCTATTGTTGGGGCTTTGCTCTAATTTCAATAATAATGGCAATATGTATGGGCTTTACACTACAATAAAGAAAGTTTGTCTACTATTCTTTAACAAATAATACACAGAATACAAATTGAAAGAAAGAAAAACACATTTTTAGTGGAAAAAATCCCGAAACTGATAAAAAAAATCAATATCTCAATCAATCAAAATACATGTGGTACTTATTGCAGTACCTATTTTAAAGCAACATAATTTTTCATCTTTGTCATTTTTATAGTTCATGTCTGGTTTAACCAACATAACTGCTTAGAATCGCCGAATCTTAATGAATTACCCTGTACTTACAATAAAATTGGCAAATTTCATAAAACTTGTCGAAAATAGTCAGCTTCTGATCCAGTCTCTTGGGTTCCTAATCTATCCTATAGTTAGTTCTATAAATTATAGTATTATAGCAACACTATTAGTTCAAGCAATTCATTTATGAGCAAAGCATAACTTGATGTATTTAAGTCATTCACATTTCTTTCGAATCTATGTAAAAAAGACCTGTTCCAGTTATAATACAGTAGAGCGTCGATAATCCGAACGATCGCTAATCCGAACGCAAAAAAATTATAAAATTAAAAAATATGATCGCGGACCGAATTTTTGGATTTAATATGACAATATGGGCAAAATATGACAGCGGATTTTTGTTTTGTTTATGCAGAAATACATACAATATATTTGTTTATTATGCAGGTGTTTTATTCCTTGTACAAACTAAAACGTATGTACATATGTACATGTACTATGTTTATGAGCTTTGTATGTATTTTAAACATATGTTCAATAATCCGAACAATTTGATAATCCGAACTACCCCTGTACCAATTAGTTCGGATTATCGACGCTCTACTGTACTTATGCTTTTGGCTAACAATCACTCTGCCGTTTCCTCTGCGTTTTCGCGGAATCTGCGTGATACTCTTCTGTTCACTACGTGAATAATTGTACGGACTTGATATTTGAATAAACATTATCCACACCTATAATAAGTCTGAGTTCGGTTTTCTAAAGATTCGAGAGTATTTTCTCAGTAGGTTTAATTGACTTTTCCTATTTCGGACATCCTCAATCATTCGGGATTTTCATGAACCGCAGAACAGCTCTAATTCTAAATAAAAAGAATGTGTGTGTACTTTGTACGCACGCAAGAAGTTATACTTCTATTATATGATTTAAACGAAATTAATATACTTTTTATTTATATTTTGTTTAAATATTAAACTAATTTATACTTACTACTTCTCAAACATTTTTATTAGAACAGTGCCAAAAATTAAAATAATAAAAGAATAAAACACACACAAACACATTAAACAAGCCACAAATGATGTCTGAACATAAATTGTCGAAAATTTTTTTAACTAAATACGTATTTTCTGAAAATACAATTATATAATAAATATACTTACAATCATAAAATGTATTAAAAAAACAAAAAAGAAAGTTTCTATTGGGACTCGAACCACCGCTGATAAGAGCGGTTGGTATTGGAATTCATTCGCCTTCTCCGCTTAGCCATTGACAGTATGTGTCATTATTTACGAAGATCGACTAACTAAACGGATTAAACTTGTGATATTTTGAAAATTGATCAAATTATTTTAATTTTGAATTGAAATGATTTAGAATTGAAAAAATACAACAAAACATAGAGTAAATAAACAATATATTAGGTGAATATTGATAGAAATTTTGATGGTAATCAAATTATATAAATAAAAGTATTACATACTATGTATTTTGGCAGATCAAATAGGTAGGTTTATACCCATGATACATTAACAATTATTACGTACCTGTTGCTTTTAAAAACTATTTAAAAGTCACTACAATATTATAAACTTTTTTGTTTCTGTCCTCACAACAATAAAACTAATATATTATACATTTGTTTACCTTTACCTTTACCTCCAAACCACAGCTGCCATATCGGATAATTTTTGACATGTCATTTGAACATCCAATCAGAACAAAGTTATAATGCGCATGCGCCGGGCTGATAGGTTTTAACATATAAAAAAATCACCCTCTATCGCCGGTAAAGAAGTATAACTTCAAAAAGAAGTTTTTTTTCGTAAGCCGTCTGTTATAACCGGTCATATTTCAACAAATTAGTTTATTGCATATATTTTCTCTGTTCGTGATTCCCATTCCAGGATTCTGGAAATCACTTGATAGTCCCCAGAAATCTTTTTTGGCCTACAATCTAGTGCATCGCAGTCATGCAAGATAATATGGTTGATTTTGATTAATGCAGGTTCTCTGCTACAGAGTCTACAGTTTAATATTTGTAATCGTTTACTTGATGTAGCGTTCTCATAGATGTTTTTTATTAGGCAAGCGTGGTGTTTAAATGCCAAAACCCTCTCAGCGGCCATTCCATCCTTAGGTACTATCCAGATCCAGTAGCCGTTTTTATATTTTTTGCCTCGTAACGCACTTTTTGATCAAAGTGACGTTCATTACCAGTGGCGGGACCAGAATGGGTTGAAAGATATTAAAAAATCAAAATAAATGTAAAAATGAAGGTGTAAACTATTCAGTCACCGCAGTTGTACATGCCTTAGCGGCATTTGAATCACTATTAAGTGGGGAATAAAAATCCGAGGAAGTATAAAAATCAAAATGTTTTATTCAAAACAAAACACAACCGCGGATTCTGATTTGAATTTCAATCAAGTGGAGATTATTTTTATCAACTGATTAAGTAATAATATAAACAAATGAAGCAAATGTGTTAGTAGGCTCCATTCTGACAATATTTGTTACTTTGTGGGTATTATACAATACGAATGCTAGGGTTATCAACTTGTGACTTGCGTATGTTATGATTTGATTAAAGAAACGTCAGTTTTATAACTACTTAGAAACAACAGATTTTAATAATTTTAAAATACCAACTGTCATATTTACAGGAGCGATCTCACACACCAACTTTCTAATGGCGGAAAAAAATTAAAATACACTGCACGTCACAGAAAACGGACCACCCACAAAATGGTTCATTTTTAATATCTCGAATTTCCTAAACCTGTTGTCCGATTTAAGTGATTTTTTAATATGTTATAGCCTTATTCTTTAACAATATCGTTGTAATAATATTATTGCTACACAGCAGTGGCGGTTATCCCTTTAGGTCAATTGGTCAATGACCTCCCTGTAATAATTGTACAATCAAACGATTATAATGTAATTATTTCCTTAAAAAAAGAAAATTTTCTGTATTAAAAATACTGTCATTCTGTGTTCGGAATACAATAGTATCGTTCAAAGTTAAATTTTGCTTTTATTGTATTGACTTTTCAGTCATTTTGTTGTTGTAAAATATAGCGACAAAGATGCCGCCAAAAGATTACCGATAAATAAACATGAAATACGAGCTGTTTGACGATACCGAAAAGCCAAATTTATTTACCGCAATACTACTCTTAAACAGCTAAATACGAACATTCACGATGGTCAAGAAATTTATTTGACCTCACTGTGAGAATACAGCACTGGGATTCCGAACGTTCACGAAAATACGCACTTATGCAAGTTGGTACTAAATCGTGTCATTGACCGTAGACCGTAGGTTTTCGTGACTATCTACGCAGGGAGTAAGATTAGTTCGGAATTTACAAAGTTAAGTTAAGTGCGTTCGTGAGATTAATATTATTTTATTATAGATTTTTATAAAATGTCGGTAGTGGTTAGTATAAATGAACTCCAACGCCAAATGAAATTAAATTTTAATGAACGTTTGAAGTTTAAAGATTGCGGAATTCCAAAACCGTGTCTTGAAATTAAGCAGACTACAATGGACAAAAATAAACCTGTTCATCGGTATTTTCGCCAAAATATGTATGAATTGTCAGACTGGCTTTGTGGATGTCAGGTATCGAATGCATTTTAGTGTTTTCCGTGTTTACTATTTTCTAACGATCCAGTGTGGTGCAAAACGGGGGTTACTGATTTAAAACACTTGAAAGATAAAATAAAAAAGATTCTTTGTCTGGTAATCACATGAAAAGTCTTTTGCAACTCTGGGCCGTGCCGACATCCGAATGCAATTAGATAGTGCGTATAGACAATCAATTAAAATTTTTAATGACAATGTAACAAAAAACCGATACATTTTAAATAAAATTATTGACTGTATAAAGTTCTGCGGAGCGTTTGAACTCGCGTTAAGAGGCCATGATGAAACGGAATTATCTGAAAATCCCGGTGTATTTCGCGGTTTAGTAAATTTCGTATCAGAACTGGATTCGATTTTTAAAGAACATCTAGACAAAAGTTCAGTTTTTAAAGGTATATCGAAGTCAATACAAAATGATTTACTAGAGTCAATGTTGGCTGTCGTACATCATAAAATAAAATCTGAAATTCAACAATCCGATTTTCTTGCCGTTCAAGCAGATGAGACTACAGATAGTTCAAATAAAACACAGATGGTCATTATTTTTCGCTACGTATTAAATGGTAATGTGCACGAAAGGTTCTGGAAATTTATTAATCCGATAGGAACTAAAGCAGAAAATCTGGCCAACGTTATTATGGATGAATTCGACAGTTTAGAAATAAATAAAACCCAGAAAAACTAGTCGCTCAAAGTTTCGATGGAGCTTCCGTTATGAGTGGAAAATTTGGTGGTGTTCAAAACAAAGTAAAACAAAAATATCACTCAGCTACTTTCATACACTGCTATGCCCACCAGTTAAACTTAATTTTACAAAAAGCGGTTGGACAGAACAAGAGTGTAAAGGTATTCTTTGCCAGTTTACACAGCTTTTCGTCATTTTTTGGAAAATCTCCTAAGAGGACAGCGGTTTTGGACGAAGTTGTGAAGGTAAGACTACCTAAAGCAGCGCCAACCAGATGGTACTTTAATGCACGATGCGTAGAAACTGTATTTTTATGTCAAAAAGATATTCTAGCTTGCTTGGAGAACATTATAGAAAATGAAGACGATAATAATACTTTAAGTCAAGCCATTGGATTGAAAAATTACTTAAAAGATACTGATTTCTTATATTGGTTAGATTTTTTCTATATGATTATGCCGCATTGTGACATATTGTTTAATCAACTTCAGAAACGTAATATCGATGTTTTAAATATTAAAAACTATATTGCCAAGTTTAAAGAGTGCATTGAAAAAATCAGAGCCAAAGTATTAAGCAATTCTTCACAGCCCTCATCGTTATGCACGACAGTTTCTAATAAACGGCCAAGACATGAGGACTCAAAACGTCAAACTTCACTGGAAGTGTGTGATATCGTTTTATCAGAAATTCAACATCGATTCAGTTTTAGTGAACATCTTGTGATTGCTCAACTTTTTTATGCTGAAAGGTTTACAGACTACAGGAAAAAATTTCCCGAAGATACACTAAAGTTAGTCAAAGTCAACTATCCACTTATAAACTATTTCAAAGTGAAAACCGAACTTGAAGTGATGTCTGATCGTGAAGATTTTGATAAAAACAGCGGGGTTATTTCAATTCTACAGTTATTCATAAATAACAATTTATGTGATACCTTTTCTGAATGTGTAAAATTATTGACCGTTTTATGTACTTTGCCGATGACTACAGTGGAAAGTGAACGTTGCTTTTCTACGTTAAAACGCATCAAGACGTTTTTAAGAAAAAATACTATGGGAGAGGACAGGTTGTGTGCTTTAGCTATGTTGTTAACTATGGAGAAATCTTTATTCGAACGATCACAAATTTCAACGAGCAAGTGATCGATCATTTCACAAAATCTAGAGGCCAGAAGAATCGATTTACTTTTTAAATCCGCATAAAAATGTAAGTTTTTATTTATTTTAGGTTTTAAGTTTAAGTAGTTTGTTGATATTCTGGCTGTTATAATTACATATTATATCACACTATTTGTCTGATTTATTTGGCGATTAGTAATGAAGACTTGTTCCTTTTACTTATTTCATGTTACTTGTCAAATAAAGATCCGCTTAAATTTAAACAACATATTGCAAAATAAGTTATAAGAAACCAATACAGATGATGGAATAAGAAATTATTTAAAATGGGATTTGTAGGTCTTGTTTTTCCAAAAAAATCTTGAACCACCGGATATGACCTCCCCCTTCACTTACAGACCAGCCGCCACTGCTACACAGGTAAATTGTCATTGTATACCAATTACCAATCAAACTGTGTTTTTTTCTCAAAGTTCAGCACACCCTGTGCAATATTCTAGCATCTATAAAATACTGAAATTAAAACTAGAGTTGCACAAGTTTGACTTGAATGTTTGAACTTGACTTGAGTTTGACTTAATTTCAAGTCAAACTCAAGTCAATCCTTCTGACAAATATTTCAAGTCAAGTCAAACTGGTCAATCGTACAGGTTTGAAAATTCAAACTGTTTGTCAAACTAGTTTGAAAGAGTTTGAAAAATAATTTATTTAGTAGATATACTTTTTTGTCGAGATTGACTAGTTAGTTGCCAATTAAGATAAGAAAATTAATAATAAAATGAGTGCCACATAAAAGTAACTTAATACAGGAAGCGATTATAATCAAAATAGGGTTGTAAATTTAAATTTCTTGAAAATTATTCCTGAATGCTTAGAACTGCTTGCTGGCAAGTTTCGTTTTATCCATATAACTTTTTTATATTTGAGCGTTATTTACTAGATTAAAACAAAGAATTCGTTGGATAGTTTTTTTATCATACAAAGTGCAATTTAATCTACTTTGTATGTAAAACGTTACCGCGCGTTACACGGGGAGGGGATAGGATGGTTCGAACAGCACATTACGTAACATTGTTTTTGTAACTTAAATAAAAAAAAACCACCGAAAAACAATCTTCCACCTTTTCAACTTTCGTTTATATTTTACATAGAATCCCTGGATTGTATTATATTGCCCACTCACGCTCCGCTCATGTTACAATAGGACAAAATAGTATTCAAGTGAAAAAAATCTTAAAATTTGTATTTGCAGATCAAGCACAGTAACATGTGTCTCAATGGACAGCTCAAAATAAAATGATTTGGAATTTTTATGACTTTCTTTTATTAAAAAAGGCATTTATTTATCTTAGGGCCAGTTCGAAAAAACATCTGGTACCAAGCTGCTAGTTCACTCGAAAATACAATACAAAATTATTGCTGTATATTCGTTGGTATTTCTTTAAAATTCAAAACTAACCATTGGGTTATTAGACCTGGATCCTGCGTACCAAAAAAAGTTGATTAATAGCAAGCTGAAAGGTTGTTAATGACTTAACGGTGTCTAGTCGGACAAACTTAGATGTACGGGAACACTGGAACGGTGGAAGTTTTAATTGTGGAACAGTTTAAAAATTTGGAACGTCAGATTACGAAAACGTCATATGTATTTTGTCGGACATAACATCCAATTGATTTGTTACCCTTTCATTAAACTCTCATGCAAAAATCAGACTGCTATTACTAACCAACATGATTCCTGTCATTTGACATGTTCTTCATGTTCCACTCATTAAAATGCCCAGTTGGTGATAAACACCAGTCTGATTTTTGCATGAGAGTTTAATGAAATGGTAACAAATCAATTGGAAGTTCTGTCCGACAAAATACATGGAACGTTTACGTAGTCTAACGTTCCAAATTTTTAACCTGTTCCACAATTAAAACTTTTCCTGTTCCAGTGTTCCCATACATCAAAGTTTGTCTGACTAGACACCGTTAAGCTATTATCAAATTTTCTTCTTCTTCTTCTTCTTTTATATAGGCAGTACTGCCTGTTTTTCTTCAACGGTGCCTTTCATTCTGCCCCTAAGTTGTCATTCCATCTTTTCCTTGGGCGTCCTATACTTCTCCTGCCTAACGGTGACTTGTCCCTGGCTATTCTTACTATCCTTGATTCAGACATCCTGCTTATGTGCTCATTCCACTCTTCTTTTCTGTTCTTTACCCAGGTATTTATATTGTCTACTCCACATATGCGTCTGATTTCCTCACTTCTTACCCTATCCTGTAGTCCTTTTCCAGCAATCCTTCTTAAGATCTTCATTTCGTTGGTTTCCAGATGTCTTCGTGTTTTGCTTGTATCTGGTCTTGTTTCGGCCGTGTAAGTCATAACTGGCCTAATAACTGACTTATATATTCGGGCCTTTGTTTCCAATCTTAGGTGTTTGTTTTTCCAAATTGTGTCGTTTAGGCATCCGGCCGTTCTACTGGCTTTAATTATTTGGTCTTTTACCTCTTCTTCGATATTGTTGTCGGCTGATAGATTAATTCCCAGATATTTGAAAGTCATTACTTGTTGTATAATTTGATTGTCTAACTCCAATTTGCATCTTATTGGTTCTTTGGCAATTACTAAGCTTTTTGTTTTTTGGACTGATATTTTCATATTCATTTCTTTTGCGTTAATGTTGAACTCGTGCAATAATCTTTGTAGGTCGTCTTCGCACTCTGCTACTAACACGGTGTCATCAGCGTAACAGAGTATTTTTATCTCTCTATTGCCCATTTTGTACCCTCTTTTTTTCTTCACTTGTTTTATTATTGTATCCAATATTATGTTAAACAGTAGAGGGCTTAGTGAATCTCCTTGCCGGATTCCTGTGTTTGTTTCTATGGGTTCTGTTATTATTCCATTGACTTTCATCTCTATTTTATTTCTTACATATATGTTTTCTATCAGTTTTATGATATCCAGTGGTAAATTTTTCTCATATAGAAGGTGTATCACATCTTTTAATTGGATTCTATCAAACGCTTTCTCTAGGTCTATGAAACAGAAAAAGGCTGGTTTGTTATATTCTAATGATTTCTCCGCTATTTGCCTTATCACAAAAACTGCATCGTTACATGATCTTCCACTTCTAAATCCTTGTTGTTCATCCGATATATTTATGCACGCCATTATTTTCTCCATAAGTATTTTTGTTGTGAGTTTCAGTATAGTGCTCAGTAAATTTATCCCTCTATAGTTACTGGGGTCTGCCCTATCACCTTTCTTAAATAACGCTATCATTTGAGTGGTTCTCCATTCTTCTGGAATTCTTCCTGTATTTATTATTTTACTTATAAGGATATTCAGTTCTTTGTGAAGTCTATCTCCTCCGTACTTTAAAAGTTCATTAGCTATTCCATCTTTCCCAGGAGCTTTTCGATTTTTCATCTTTTTTAAGGCGTTCTTTATATCTTCCTCTTTAATTTCTGTTTTCTCATCCGATTCTAATCGTGGTGTTTCCAGTTCTTTGTGATTAGCTGTTTGATAAAGGTTTTTTAGGTAAGTTGTCCATGTATTTGTATCAATATGTTTTACTTCTATCAATTCCTTCATCTCTGCTCTTTGACCTCTTATCATTTTCCACATTTCCCTTTGCATCCCATAAAAGTCGTGCTCCATCTCTTTTGAAAATGCTTCCCAATGTTCTGTTTTCTTCCTTCTTACTATTGAGTTTAATTCATTTCGTACTCTTTTATATTCTTCATATGTTTGTCTCGTTCTTTTGGACTTGTATTCTAGGTAGATTTTCTTTTTTTCTTGGCATTTTATTTTTATTTCTTCACAGAACCATGGAGTTCTCCTCCATGGAACCATCAAATTTTCAGCTTGCCATTTATCAACTTTTTTTTGGTACGCGGGATCCAGGTCTATATGGTTTTATATCTACAATTTAAATTTCTTTCGTATACAGGCTACAAAAAATGTTGGGTTTAAATTTTCAAAAAATTTATGTATAAATATGCATTAATAGTATGGTATAACTAGACCCAAACCCAGACATCCAAAGTGAAAGTTATCCTCCAACACCAAATTGTTCTATATGGTCCACATAATGTTAAGAAAAAAGTCACACCATTTTGAGCGTCGGGTTTGGGGGGGGGGGAGAGGGGGAAGAAATCGTTAAATTCGGAGTTTTTTACGTTTTTCGTCAATATTTCTAAAACTATGCGGTTTCTAAAGGATTCTACATAAAATTTAAAACAAATAAGGTCCGATATATATTTGTTATAAAATCAAGGGTTCCAGAGTTACGGAGGGTGAAAAGTGGAAGTTTTCGATCCTTTTTATATTTTTTTGTGCAATTTATAATATTATTACTGATGAAAGAATTTTCTTTAACAGGATTGTGTTTTGTAAATAAAATTTGCTATTTCAGTGGCATGTTAGTGATAAGCCCTTGAAGAAACGTCAACCTCACCACCCAAAACCATCATCAATTGCCCAAAAAATATAAAAAATATCGAAAACCTCCACATTTAACTCTCCGTAACTCTGGAAGCGTTGATTTTATAACAATTATATATGGACCTTTTTTGTTTTAAATTTTATGTAGAACAATTTTGTATAGAACATTGTTTACGCTAAAGTATAGTTTTAGAAATATTGACGAAAAACGTAAAAAAACTACTAATTTACCGATTTCTCCCCAATCTCCCCTTAAAACCGGACGCTCAAAATGGTGTAACTTTTTACTGAACAATATGTGGACCATATAGAACAATTTGGTGTTGGAGGAAGACTCTTACTTTGGATGTTTGGGTTAAGCCTTTTTTGACCAGTGATACTATACTACCTCCGTAACTTTGGAACCGTTCACTTTAGAAGAATTATGCATTGGGCCTTTTTTATTTCAAATATATTTTTAAAAATATTAACGAAAAACGAAAAAAAACTACGAATTTACCGATTTTCCCCCCTCTCCCCTTCAAACCCGACGCTCAAAATGGTGTGACCTTTTTCTGAACATTATGTGGACCATATAGAACAATTTGGTGTTGGATGATAACTTTCACTTTGGATGTCTGGTTTATGCCATTATTTGGATCAATTGTATCATACTATAAGACGCTATAAGCTTTCTTAATAATTATTATCCTAACTGGCGCGTCTATTGGGTTTTATTTGTCTGTCTGCGGTTTAAATATCATATCAGCCAATACATTTCTATGTTTATTAAAATTTGTCAAAAAAATTTTTTTGGACCTTGTTGTTTGGGAGAGGGGGATTTCTTCTACCCCTCCCCACCCATTACTCCCCCCGTTGATCCGCCACTGAACAAATAAACACGTTGCGTAATATTCAAACTTTTCAAACTGTTTGAAGATGTTTGAATTCAAGTCAAACCTAAAGATATCGAAATCAAGTCAAGTCAAACTTTTTTATAAAAAAAGTTTGATTTTCAAGTCAAGTCAAGTTTGTTGAGTAAAATCAAACTTTGACTTGATGCATCTCTAATTAAAACACAACTATAGCCTCAGGTTTTCTTAACAGTCTGTTTTTTAAATTGGAAAAGACTTGACTCAATCGTTTATGTTGGATAATAAAAAAAGTTAGGTACTTCAACAACTAGCCATGCTCTTCATTAATACAGGGCGTTTATAAATAAGTGCGACAAACTTTAAGAAGTAATTCTGCATGAAAAAATAATGACCGTTTGCGTTATAATCATGTCAGCAAATGCTTCGTTTCCGAGATACGGGATATTGAATTTTTTCTTACAAATCGACGATTTATTTATTGCTCTAAAACCGGTTGAGATATGCAAATGTTTGGTAGGTTTTAAGAGATAGTTATTGCGCATTTTTGACATACAATTAAGAATTTTATATTCACCATTGGCGTGCATGCGGTTCATATTTCTACCCAAACGATTTTAGTTTCCGTTCTGTAGATTTTTGCTCACCCATCCATCAAGAAGCAAGGGATATCTAGGCCAAGCCTACATTTTTTGGCATTGAAAATTTAACGGTAAACTACCTTTACTATCTTCTGAAAAGTGATTCGTAGAATATAAAAAAAGGAAAATCAGTAGACGAATTAGCTATTCCTTGAATTCTGTGTGGAACAATTTTTCGTTTTTTCTTTGTGAAAGATCTTGATGAAATGCTAATTTAATCGCAATACTGTCAATCAGACTTTTGTAGAGAATAAAAAACAAACAAATTTTGTTTATAAAACCTTATTAGTACATTTTTCGCAGAGGAAAGTCGAAAAAAAAAACACTAATATCGACAATTTTTTTTAAATTCATAACTTGAGCCCTTTTGAAATTGGAAAGCTAATTCTCTGAATAATGTTTATTTGTAATATGTTGTTTAAACAGGTGCAAGGTGGACGCTATACAACGAATAGTTCTTCAAAATCTTATTTTGAATATTTTGTATTGAATGGATCAGCATATTAAGTGACGTTGTCCGATTTTAATTTATTAGAGAACATATTAAAATTCCAAAAAACAATAGTTATGAACAAAATCTAGGCTTTCATATGCTCTTTATTGATTTTAAACAGGCCTGCGACTCCGTCTTACGAAACGAAGCTCTACGAAGCAATGCGATCACTAGAAATAACCCGGTCTATAAAGACATTTGAAATAACAAAAATTGCCGGAGAGCCAATTTTTGGTGGAGAGCTAGGATATACCATAACAAATAAAGTTTTAAAAGTCCCCATCGATCCCATGTGTGCAACAAAAGTTATTCGGGGTCAAAGGTCAAAATTTGAGATTTTTTGGATTTTTTTCGAAAACGGTAAGTTTTATCAAAAAAGAACCTTAAACCAAAGTTGTAGATCTTAAAATTCTCTACAAAAATAGTCGTTACTATTTTTTCTAAGAGTTGCCATTCCTGAGATATCGCGATTATAAGAGTCACATTATACATGATTTGCACACGTTTCCACACCACCTGTGAGGTAGTGTACTCAGCGCGTTTTTTTACCGTGGTTTCCCCTGTAGGCCTACTCCACTAACTGTTTTGACAATTTTAGGATAATTTAAGGAAACAATACCGGTCAAGTTCTAGATATTACCTTATTATTGATATTGATTATTGATTATTAGGTTAACTATTGTTTTGATTTCTTTAGATATTTTAATCAGATTCATATTCTTGAAAGTCTACTTCAACAGTCAAGTCTTCTTCGATTTCATCTTCTTCCTCTTGCTGGATGTTCAAAAATTGTTCAAATGTGACTGAGTCATTGGTCTCTTCATTAAAATCACAGGAGTCCTCCTCTGTTGTATTAAACTGGACATTTGAGCAAGACTGACCTTGGCAGTTGGTACACGCTAGAGAACACAGCAACCCGACTTTTTTACAACCACATTTGGCACTACAACCTTTTTTGCAATTGCAAAAAATAGTGTTAAGGAGTTTTTCTGGGGAGTAAGGTTTTAATCGGTTCCAGAGTATTATCTATTAATTTCCAACCCCAGTCTTCTGGATTCAGTTCATTGCCTAGCCATGTTTGAACTTGATAATATACTCGATACAAATGTTGAAAAGTAGATGCTGATGTTGGAAGAAGACATGATAGTTGTACATGTTTCTTGTTTCGCGAATTTTTTACAAAAGTTAAGTATCGGTATTTATCAAGACAACTAATTTTTTGGAGCTCCATAAACTGCAAGAAGAAAGCGAATTCCTTCCGTAATTATTGGTTGCGGTGTGGAATCAAGTTCTGTAAAAACTTTAGATCAGTCAGTGAAATCTTTTTTTTTTTCGAATAATTTAAGTTTTGCCCCTTCTGTACATTGCTGACGTAGTGTCGCAGCCGGTTATCGCATGTAAAAATAAAATGTACTTTTGGTATTTGGGATAAACCGATAAACTTTTCGAAGAATATATCTCTGTTCGCTGTTGAGCCCTTCCAGGTTTCAGAAAATAAATAACTTTATCTACTGGAATCCTTGCAGTAAGCAGTATGTACTAACAAATCAACATATTCACCAACTACAATTGTTGTGTTTGTTGGCTTAAATTTTTCAATTGCTGTCTCAATTATAAGGACATCTGCGTAATTTTTAGCTTGTTTCACTTCAATATTCGCAGCTGTTAATTTGTCAGTTAACATGGAAATGAAACGAGATTTATTATTAATGTTAGCGAAAAATTGTTGATTCGCTGGAACTGTTATATTTTCATCAAAGATAATATCGGAACCCGATGATGTTTTTGTAGTTCGACGACGTTGTACTGCAGCTTTAATATTCTTTGTTGAGTCACTGTAACCGTCAAATACCACTGTCACTGTAAGCCCTCAATGTTTGCTAAATGGTCGACGCTTGCAATAAGTACTTATATTCACTTGAACTGAACCTTTAGCACTAAAAGAAACAGATAATATCAACAAGACCTACGCACAATACTATTGTTTTCAATAATAGACAGTCTGTTCTTTTTTAAACAATGGTATAGCCAAATGTTTTTCAAGGTCACGTGGATAGATGAAATTCAGTTTGGAACTGATTATCTTTTGATGAAATATTTTCAGAATAGTATAATATATTATATAAAAGAGACACAAATAGGCATTTATACTTGTCTTAAGTGCATCATTATGTATATACTGTATATATTATGTGCATATAATGTATAAAGTAACTTTTAAAATGGCGATATCTCAGGAATGGTAACTCTTAGGAAAAAAATTGTAAGGACTATTTTTGTAGAGAATGTTAAGATCTACAACTTTGGTTTGATGTTTTTTTCTTGATACAACTTACCGTTTTCGAGAAAAATCCAAAAAATCTCAAATTTTGACCTTTGACCCCGAATAACTTTTGTTGCACACATGGGATCGATGGGGACTTTTAAAACTTTATTTATTATGGTATACCCTAGCTCTCCACAAAAATTTGGCTCTCCGGCAATTTTTGTTATTGGCCAACTATTTTGATGTCTAAGTTGATCGGATTATAATATAAGAGAAACTGATACGATTAGTTAAAATGCCGCTAACTAATACTTACAGTAGTCAATAAAGTCATGATAGAAGAAAGTTTTCCACATCAGTTTGATATCAATAGAGGATATTAAAACAGGAACACCCTCTGTCGACAAACTTATTCAACCTAGTGCTAGAAAAGATAATTAGATGAGCCAAAATCCGGACAACTGGCACGATTATGAACAAAAGACAACAGTGCATGGGTTTTGCAGATGACTTATGTTTCTGTCACGTTCAAGAATAGAACTTCGAAAAATGTTCACAAAATTTGAAGAAGCTAGACAATATGGCCTGACTTTAAATGAAGAAAAAAAACCAAGTACATATATGGAAATGAGAGGGAAACATTCAAAAGAAAATAAATGAATCACTTTAAGAATGAATGACAGGGAATATAAATTTGAGAAGGTGACTGAATTTGAGTATCTTGGAGTAACAGTTACAAATAGAGGAGATAAAGAGAGAGAAATAGATAAACGGTTGTTAAAAGGTAGCCAAGCAAAAGGATCATTAATAGCACTCATCATCATCATCATCACACAGCCAAATTTGTCCACTGTCGAATATAGGCCTCCTCAAGATGTCTCCACCCTTCTCTGTCCTGGGTAGCTGCAATCCAGTTTGTCGCTATTCTTTTAACATCGTCGGTCCATCTGGTAGGTGGTCTTCCACGACTTTTTTTGGCGTTTTTTGGAAAGGGCGTTTGTCCGCCCTTGGCCGCCACTCTAAGATCTTCCTTGTCCATCTGTTGTCTGTCTGTCTTGCGACGTGTCCTGGCCATTTCCACTTCAACTTCGTAGCACTGTTGAAGACAAAAAACGTGTCCAGGGCAGCCAACATACGAACTTCTGGAATAGTAGTGAGACCAACTATGTTGTATGCATGTGAAACTTAAGCAATGAATCAGAAAGAAGAAAAAAGCTAGAGATTTGGGAGTGGAAATTCTTGAGAAAAGTTTTTGATGGTATAAAGGATGCTAACGAGGAATGGCGCAGAAGAACGAGCCAGGAGCTAATGGAGGTATACAGTGATGAGCGCGCTAATAACCGGCAAAATAGCGCAAAAGATAGAAAACATAATACGTTGCGACACAAAAAGAGATGAAACTAGTGGAGGTGGAAATGATCGTTATAAACGTAGAAATATAAATATTATAAATTAACATTGCATTACACAGTTTCCCACCTTTGGACGTCTGCGACAGGAGTATTTTATAAAATTCTACTGTCACAGTGACAGTTGTCATACTCGTCTGATACGTCTAAAGATGGGAAACTATGTAATGTAATGTTAATTTGTACGTTTATAACGATCATTTCCATCTCCACTAGTTTCATCTCTTTTTGTTTCGCAATGTATCATGTTTTCCATCTTTTGAGCTATTTTGCCGGTTATTAGCACGCTCATCACTGTATAAGAGACCCAGTGCCGGATTAACCATTAGGCAAAGTGGGCAGTTGCCTAAGGGCCTCGGCCCCAAAGGGGGTCTCGTAGGGCCCAAAACGAAAAAATAATAATTAGAATTAAAGAAAAACTATAAATCATATATGTTGCAAATTCAAATATCGCGCAATACCATAAACTCGGTTTCACACGGAAAGCCACAGCTACTGAAGCTGCAACCAATGGAAATGCACGTGAAGAAATGGAAATAGCTGAAGGAAACCTAGTTTACGCAACTGAAGAAGATGAAAAAACATACAATGACAGTTATATTCCAATTCAAGATAAGAAACAGAAACCTAAACCAAGTTAGAAATTGAAGTTAAAGGTAAATTGGGCCCAGAATTCGGAAACAACATAAGATTATGGAATAATTACCATAACTGAAGAAATATGGAAATTTTAAATTGAGAAAGCTTCTTCAGAATGTAAAAATCTTGATGGAAGTTTTTCAGCATCAAATAGAAATTTTGGATGCATTACAAAATTTTTTTACACAATCTACATATGGTTTTTCGAAAATATATCAGTGTAACAAATATTAAAAGAGATTGGCTAACGTACTCTCCCTCAAATGGAAATGTTTACTACTGCTTTCCATGTATTCTTTTTGGCGAACATGGCGAACACTCATCGACATGCAACGCCTTCATGGTCGAAATGACAGCTCTTTGGAAATTTAATTTAATCAAGAACGAGATTACTGGATTCAAGTTCTGAAAAGAGTAGTCTCTGTGGTTAAGTTTCTATCTTCTCGAGGATTAGCGTTTAGAAGTGATACAGATATCTTTCGTTCATAAAATAATGGGAACTACTTAGGCATTTTAGAGCTACTTGCAGAGTACAATCCTATGTAAGCTCCCATTTAGCTAATTATGGCAATAAGGGCACTGAAAAGCCTTCTTACTTATCTTCAAAGATCTGGGAAGAAATAATAGAAGTAATGGGAAAACACGTTTTGAATACAATAATTGTTAAATAAATTAAAGAAGCCAAATACTACTCCTTAAGTGTCGATTCAATACCAGATTTGTCTCATATTGACCAGTTGACTATTTATTAAGGTACATATGTAAATCCAGCTGATGGTAAAGTGTAATATCACATTCATACTCATAAGTAGCCATACTGGAGAAAATCTTTCTTTTGTTGTTTTAATCGTTTTAAATGACTGTGGTATTGATGTAAACGACATACGACATGAGGGGAAAATCATGCAGCAAACATGTCAGGCAAATATAATGGTATCCAGGCTCATTTATCTAATATTATCAAACTAGCAATTTACATTCCTTTTGCCGCACACTCGCTTAATTTAGTTGGAGTAAGTGCTGCTGAAAGTGGTGTTGGAGTAATATCGTATTTTGGGTTTGTTTAGACCGTGTACAACTTTTTTTCAGCCTCTACTTACCTTTGAAAAGTTATGATCAAATGCTTAAACGAACCTCCACTAATCGATCCCATTCGCCACGATCTAGTCATTAAAAGAACAAGCAGCATTAGATGGAGTGCAAGGGCTGACGCAAAAAAGTCTAAGGTTACAATGTCTTCAGGGCCGTAACTACGATGTTGGGGGCCCCGGGGCAAACGTGATCTGGGGGCCCCCTAGTATATCTCATCTGGAAAACGTTTTACGAAGTTGATTGCTTTGTTTTGAAGATCTTGTTCGTTGGCATTTAAAATAAAATCAGGTTGAACAATTCGGTACATATCTTACACTGCTTTCATTCCTTGAAAACGAGTGTCTAGCTGATGGCATAATGTGTCGTAATGTAATAATCATTGAGTAAAGCACGGTTACTCTAAAGCATGACTTGGGATCTTGAAGTCTTTTATCTTCGCACAGTTCATCGAAATATTTTTTCGTCTTCTGCATTCTTTTTGAAGCGAACCCTAATGGTATTCCCCAACGTTGACACATATTTGAAGCCACTTCAAAGAAGGTTAGTTTTAAGAGGCTCCCTTCAAGTAAACTGTAAGCTGTTAAAAGGTCCAAAGATTTTGATTGCAGTGTTTTCGAGACTTTGTTGAGGATTTCAAGGATTTTATTTTGCACAACTAGTAACAAAACAAATTTGAATTATTCTATTTTCTATTTGTCAGTTGTGCTGCTTCGTCTCTTTCATTTCTTTTGTTACTTCTCAGAACTAGACTTTAAAGGCACTTCAAAACATCGCAAAATCTGTATTTCAATGTATTGAATTTATCAAATCTTCCAGCCCAGCGTGTTGAATTGAGAGGTTTTAGAGTCAATTTCGAGGAGCATCTTTCAGATTGGTATGAGGACTTCAGTGCCTTCCAACGAACTATTATACTGTTCGTTGGGAGTTGGAAAAATATGAAGATATGAAGGTTTATTTAGAGAACATGCAGTAAGAGGTAAACCAGATTGCTGAGAAGATACAGGAAATTGAAAAGGTGGAAGAAAATTTTAGAATGCGTTAAAACTCGATATGGAAAAAGTGGGAAAAAAATTGAAGGAGATAAGATAATGTTAAAAAGGAGGAGACCGCCAGAAAATAATTGTATGCAGCTCTAATGAGAGCAGAATTTAATTTGGCGGGGATTTAATTTAGAAAACGATATCCGATACCTTACATTAAAATCTTAAAAAACAAATTCCAACATATACATACTGAACTTCGAAGACTTCAAAGAAATTATAAGAAGCCATCTAAAAGACGGAGCTGCTTTGTGGTTTGAAAGCAAAGAAAATAAGGTGCCTTTATGGATAGATTTTGAGACAATTTTTTTTATAATGGTGCAGGTGAAACAGGTTAAAATCGATCATTGCAGTTCTTAGAATTAATTTATGCCGTGTACTTATTACAACCGGACAACTCGAAGTAGAACTTGACTGAAAGTACTTTGAAAAGTTTATTTGACCTCGTTACAATCTATGCACGGGCAACCAAACGGGGGCCCTTGCAGGAGCTCTCTTGGCCGGGGGCCCCGGGGCACTGCCCCGGTTGTCCCAATGGTAGTTACAGCCCTGAATGTCTTTAAATCTGCTGTGCATTCTCTTGCTGAAAACACTAATCAAAAGGATGAAACAGTTCAAGAGGCTAAGTGTTTGTTGAAAGAAATAATGTCAAAAAAGAAACATTTGTAATTAATGAGTTACAACGCTGTCAGTAAATCATTACAGAGAGAAATTATTGAACTTAAAACTGCAGATGGAGGATGGAGTTGGAGGGGTTAACCGAGGTGGTTTTGGAGGGAGAAGGCGGAGGCCTTAAGGGGCCTTATACCTTGGGTTATCTAGGGGCCTCAAGATTCTTAATCCGGGACTGAAGAGACCCAAAATAACACAGAAAATCAGGGCGCAGAGAATTATATGGTTGGGACATGTCTCGCCAATGCCACAAGAAAGAAACGTTCTATAAGAGTTTTATAAGCCGCAGAACAAGGGAAGAAAAAAATGTGGAGACAACCAGGAAAGTGTGGTTTGATGCTGTCCGAACTAACATATAAGAAATTGGAATAAGGGACGGCAGAGAAGAAGTGAAGGACCGGGAAAAGTGGAAGAATTTAGTCAAGAATATCGACGCCAGGGCCGCTAACTCCTGTAGTAATGTTATATATTATTAAAATTCAAAAATTATTCTCCAGCTTGTATATCTTTATTGTCATTTGAGTGTAGCAAATAATGTAAATAACAGCTCAGGATTTTTCTCTGACCGTGCGAAAAATACCTTATACATAATTTCAAAATATTCAAACAAAGATTTTGAAAAAACTGGAAAAACGTCAGACAGAGTCCATGTTGCGCCTGTTTAAACAACATAATATAAACATTATCCTGGCCCAAAACATGTTTATTTTGCTCTCCAAATTGAACTAATCTACTTATCAAGGAGTAGGTTTGGAAATGAACACTGTCTGGACTTGCAAATGTAGGTACTCTAACGAGTTTTTGCATAATCAACATTATGATTTTATGTGTGTATTAGATATTCAAGTAATACTCAATACACGAAAAAATTATCAAGTGTTCATATTGAATAAACAACTGCTCTCACTTCTTCTCACATGTTTTTGATAAACATTATGCAATCTACTATGTTTACCTATCATTTAACGACCACCGTAATACATTTTATCAAATGGGTTATCAGTTTTATCTCCCAAATACGTAAAATAATTTACGACACGCGTTATTACAAATTTTATTCTACACAAGTATATTTATGTAAGATATATTTATATACACATAATACTAGGCCTAGGCCGTTCAATAAGTTTTGCGGTGCGATACGAAAAACAATCTTATGATTTGAAATACACTTTATTGTTCAGTATACATAGTTAGTCCAGAAAGCCACTGCGCATCCGCTAGGAAAAATATTCTAATTCGGATTTTTTGCACAATCTTACTGAAAAAGGACCCCTTTTAAAAAATTTGCATGTTGCCAGGACCAAAAGTTGGTCAAAAATTTTTTAAACGTTTTTTTTTGTTTTTTCCTAAAATATTTTTTTTTGCATGGAACAAATTTTTTTTAGGTTTCTTGGATCATTCCAAACAGAAAAGGTCTTTAGTGACTTTTCTCTAAAGTTGATAGTTTTTGACATATAAGCGATTAAAAATTGAAAAATTGCGAAATCGGCCATTTTTAACCTTCAAAAACTGTGTGAAAATCTGAAAATTTGAATGTTGCCAAGGTAGGTAGATATTCTTTAAACATTGATTGATGAAATTCCGAAGAGTTTTTTGCAATACAATATCAAAAACCCCTTTGTTTTTTAATTACCAATCAAGCGTGCGCGACACTATTTTCCACCGTTGCATGTGTATACAGTATGGTGCAAATGAAAGGAATAAATTCGTTATTTCATTTAAGGAAAAATCCCAAAACAGGTCGGTTTTTATTTTTAAGTTATGATATTGTGGCATATATAGTATACTAGTGACGTCATCCATCTGGGCATGATGACATAATCGATGATTTTTTTAAATGAGAATACGGTTCGTGTGCTGGATCATTTCAAAGGTTCTTTAATTCTCTATTCAGTAATATAAACATGTACATAATTATTTATACAGGGTGTCCAAAAATTTTTTATTAAATTAAATCATTTGGCAAATTGACAAAAAAATTAAATTATTGGGCACCCTGTATAAATAATTATGTAAATGTTTATATTACTGAATAGAGAATTGAATAACCTTTCAAATAAGCTAGCACACGATCCCTATTCTCATTTAAAAAAATCATCGATTACGTCATCACGCCCAGATGGATGACGTCACAAGTATACCATATATGTCACAATATCATAACTTAAAAATAAAAATCGACCTGTTTCGGGATTTTTCCTTAAAGTCGCCGGTTTACGAAATAACGAATTTATTCCTTTCATTTGCACCATACTGCATACACATGCAACGGTGGAAAATAGTGTCGCGCACGCTTGATTGGCAATTAAAAAACAAAGAGGTTTTTGATATTGTATTGCAAAAAACTCTTCGGGATTTCATCAATCGATGTTTAAAGAATATCTATCTGCCTTGGCAACATTCAAATTTTCAGTTTTTCACATAGTTTTTGAGGGTTAAAAATGGCCGATTTCGCAATTTTTCAATTTTTAATCGCTTATATGTCAAAATCTATCAACTTTAGAGAAAAGTCACTAAAAACCTTTTCTATTTGGAATGATCCAAAAAATCTAAAAAAATTTTGTTCCATGCAAAAAAAATAATTTTAGGAAAAAAACAAAAAAAAAAACGTTTAAAAAATTCTTGACCAACTTTTGGTCCTGGCAACATGCAAATTTGGTAAAAGGGGTCCTTTTTGAGTAAGATTGTGCAAAAAATCCGAATTAGAATATTTTTCCTAGCGGATGCGCAGTGGCTTTCTGGACTAAGTCTACCTGAACCTGAACATCAATACATACAGGGGCGGCTTTACCTATTGTGCAGGGTGTGCGGTGCACACGGGCGCCGGGATGTTGGGGGCGCCGAGCGCCAAAGAGCAGGTCCTTTGTTTTATTTTTCAACATAAATTATGCTTTAAAACGATTAATGAAATATTACATTGGATTCTACTACACCTTTGGATATTTTAAATTACTTGTATACAAATAAATTACGTTCACTGTTCCCAAATTTGTTCACTGCTCTTAGAATTTACCTCACATTGCCAGTGACAGTAGCGCACAGTGAAAGATCATATTAAAAATTATCTAAGGCCAATATTGTCGCAAAGTTGATTGAATAATTTATCACTATGGTTTGTTTTTTTAACCAAGAGGAGTGATTCAAATTTACCGCGATGTATTGCTTGTTTGTAATTGGTCCAACCGCAGGCAAGTTTACTCCACTGTTATAAAATTTTGACACTAATGGCATTTATCAAATTTTGACACTAGTGACATGTCATAGGTTAATTAAGTTATATCGACGATTTTTGTGTTTTTTGTGATATTCCTTTAATTTTTAGAATGTTAGTCCGCTTTTATATAAAAAGCAGTTGTTTTTGGAACTCTTTAGCGACGTATTAATTTAATATAATATTTATGGATTACCGTTGCGGGCCGACTAGATCAACCAGAAAAGAAGATGTATTTGGTTATTATTCTAGTGACTTTCTTGGGTGTGAATCTGTCTTTTTAGTTTACTCCTCCTGGTTAAAAAATAAACTGTAGTAAGTATTGAACATGAAATAAAAATTGAAGTAAATGATATTATTCAAGATTTTGCTAATGCAAAAGCACAAAAAGTATATTTTTTATAATTATATGTTAGTACATGTAGTATGTGCGTCCTGTAATAATTCGTTAAGATAGTTATTTTCCTAACTAGTGCGGAAAGTGATACTTTCACACACGCGACTGCCGTTCACCCGAACGACGCGATCGCGGAGTTCGGGCAAGCAGTCGAGTGTGGGGAAGACACTTTCCGCATGAGTTAGGAACAATATTTTTTCTAGGGCCGTACGTTTTGAAAAAAGCCACAAAAAATAGAGCTATATCAATTTTTATTTAGAAGTGAAAATACACAAATTAATTCTTTGACAAGGTTGCTAAACCAAACTTTCAATATAGTGGGTTACCACGACGACGATATTGGTTTCCATGACGACGATTCAAAACCATTATGACTTTTAAATATTATGCCAAAGTAATTTTATTTCATGGAATTATCGCGCTAAATTCATTAAAACCTGAACACAATAAGATAAATTTGAAATAATTTGGTAAATAATATCTAAATATTAGTTTATTGTTTGTATTATAATATATTATAATGTCATATTACAAGGTATTTTAATATCCCGCACAGCGTGCGGGAAAGTGCAACTTTCGGAAACGGAATGCGTGCGGGAAAGTGCAACTTTCGGAAACGAAATGCGCGCGTGAAAGTGGCTCTTTTAACACGGCCGTAGAAAAAATTATTATTTTTTTAATAATCACAACGTTGTTCTTTTTTATTCATTTAACCAATTCCTTCCTAAAAGTACTATTTACTCGTGGACTCAGACCTATCAAATTTCATCAACCAATTTTTAACCTTACCTCAGAGATAAAAATTTAATTTTTAATTAAATATTTTTAACAGATTTGGGTAGGCTGCTCTGCAACCTCTAAATTGCAATATTTGCATCTGGATTTTTGTTTACATTATAAGCGTACCTAATGCCTCTAATACCCCATGTACTAGTACTAGATAGGTATGTACCTATTCGATTATTCCATTTTGACTATGCGCCCACCAAAGGGCGCCAAAGCATCGACTGCACACGGGCGCTACATGGGCTAGAGCCGCCTCTGAATACATATACTCATTCCAACGAGATTCCAATTTATAAATTCCATCCCTGAAATGAGAATCTGGAATGTTGTTCTGAAGCTATTTCCTTGTGGCATTTTTATAATTAAGTATTTTCTATGGGAAATAAGCCACAATTTTACTAAAAAATGAATTTATTAACGTTTCGAAGCCCAAATCGGGTTTCGTTGTCAAAATACAAAATACTATTAAAATAAACAAAAATGTTGTTGCTAAGTAAAAAAATTCTTCTAATAATTTATTTAATCTGACTCATTTATATTGGCAATTCAGACGTAGGTATATTATACATTTTAAAGTAGAAGACTTTAAAATGATATCGCCAATATTTATGAGTTGCGTTCCTGGGACGACTGGAAAAATCTAATAAAATTAAACAGAACATCAGCAAAGAGGAAATGAAAGCTTTAAAAACTTTAAAAAATGATGACTCCTTAACAATCCTACCAGCAGATAAAGGAAATGCAACTGTAATAATGGATAAAATACAATATGAGGACAAAATTACAGATCTAATTACAAATGGACCTTATACCAAATTAACGAAGGATCCAACGAAGACACTGGAAAACAAAATCTATAGAACTTTATTCAAATTTAAAAATGATCTAACGTACTATCAAAGAATTAATGACACCTCATTACAGTAAGACACCACATTTTTATGGAGTACCGAAAATTCATAAAGCGAATATTCCACTTAGACCCATTTGTAGTACCATCAATTCCCCTTGTAGTGAGCTATAAAATTTTTTATTAAATATTATAAAACCATTTGCAAATAATAATGACACATTTATAAAAAATGCACAACACTTTTTAAACAAATTAACAAATATTGAATTTAATCCAAATAATATTTTAGTAAGTTTTGACATAAACAGTTTATTTACAAATGTGTCATTAGACAAAACTTTAAACGTAATTAAAACGAAGTTAGAAAATGATAATGCATTGACAACTAGGACAAAACTAAATGTATCAGCTATAATGGAGTTATTGACATTATGTACTAATAATACCTATTTTCAACTAAATAATGAATTCTATAAACAAAATTTTGGTCTAGCAATGGGCTCTTCTTTATCTCCATTATTGGCTAATATATTTATGGAGGATTTCGAAACTAATATCATTTCTAAACAAAATTTAAAACCCACAGTATGGTGGAGATATGTAGATGATGTGTTTTCAATATGGTGTTCATAGATCAGAATTGTTGGATACATTCCTGAATATTATAAACGAGCAAGAAGAGACAATAAAATTTACAATGGAAAAGGAATACAATAACACTTTGCCTTTCCTCGATGTTTTAGTCTCAAAGAAGGATACTGGATATGAGACTCAAGTGTATAGAAAACCAACACACACCAACAGATATCTCAATTACAAATCAAATCACAACATCAACGTTAAAAAGGGAATCATTAAATCCTTATATGATAGAGCCAAAATTACTTGTTCTAACGAAAATTCATTTTTAGAAGAAAAACAATTGTTAACATCTGTTTTATTAAAAAATGATTATCCTTTATCGTTTATAAATAAGGAATTGACAAGATTGGATCGAATGGAACAGAACAACTTAGAACGGGATCCTACAACATTCACAAGAAATAATACGAGGAAAATAACAATACCATATATAAAAGGACTATCCGAGAAACTTAAAACAATAGGAAATAAATTCAACATTTCAACAACATTCAAAACAACAAACACATTGAGATCTATTCTATCTAAAACTAAACTTAACAATGAACAAGAAAGAACAAAGAATTGCATTTATAAAATACCTTGTGAATGCGAACAATTTTATTTAGGTGAAACATCAAGACCATTAAACGTTAGAATAAGTGAACATCAGTCTTATCATCAGAAAAATCAAAGAAGCGGCTCTAACTATGCTAAATGAAACCAATTGTGTCGCAAATTCCTCGGTAGAATGCAGTAGAATATGGTTACCCATGCTGAAAGAGGAAGTCAATAGAAAGAAAATACCACGATTAGTAAGTCAATAACATATCGAGTTAGTACAAATTTTATATTTTAGTATTACTTAATGTATTATTAATATTATTTATAATTTAAACATATTAAAGTCAGAATTTGTTACTAGTTTTTTTTTGAAGGTAAATTAAATGTATGACCAAATACTTACGATGTCGGGATAGTATCACGAGGTTTTTTTTTTTGGTTTTACCTCGTGGTTTACTATGGAATCAACGCGAGAATTTTACTGTCATCGTTGCATTTGGTTGTCTTAAGACAGATCACATGCTATGATTTTTTTGCGCCGGATATTCTTGAGTTGGGATTGATTTCATGTAATCGAATGAACTATCTTTTATTAAAGTCGTCCCAGGAACGCAACTCATAAATATTGGCGGTATCATTTTAAAGTCTTTTACTTTAAAATGTATAATATACGTCTGAATTGCCAATATAAATGAGTCAGATTAAATAAATTATTAGAAGAATTTTTTTACTTAGCAACAACATTTTTGTTTATTTTAATAGTATTTTGTATATTGACAACGAAACCCGATTTGGGCTTCGAAACGTTAATAAATTCATTTTTTAGTAAAATTGTGGCTTATTTTCCATAGAAAATACTTAATTATGAGAATCTGGAAGGCCTGTAAAATACGCTTCTACAGGTGCTATGACCTCATCATTTGATGAAAAACGCTTTTCACTCATGAATTTTTTTAGGTATAAAACATATACAACTCGTCAGGGGTAAAATCTGATGAATACAGTGGACGCTCCAACAATTCGAACTGTACCTAATTCATAGCCATTTTTAAAATGCTCATATAGCATATTGCAAAGCGCTTCAAAAAATAAAGAAAGGAAAAGCGGTAGGACCAGATGATATTCCTGGGGAAGTATGGAGAGCATTGGGAGAGACAGGAACAAGGTGGCTAGCAGGACTATTTAATAGAATGATAGAAGTCGGACAAATGCCAGGCGAATGGAGAAGCAGTATACTGGTGCCTGTTTACAAAAACAAGGGAGATATACAATAATGTACAAACTACAGGGCTATAAATCTGCTTAGCCACACCATGAAAATATGGGAAAGAGTAATTGATAGACGGATACGTGAAGAGACCAAAATATCCGAGAATCAATTTGGCTTTATGCAGGGCAGATCAACAACAGATGCAATTTTCATTATAAGGCAGTTGGTGGAAAAATACAGGAGTAAAGAAACAAACGCTCATATGGTATTCATTGATCTTGAGAAAGCATATGATAGAGTTCCTCGAGAGATTCTGTGGTGGGCACTCAATAAGAAAGGAGTCCCTGGTGAATATGTAAAGATTGCGAGGGATATGTATGAAGGAGTAACGACTAGTGTTAGGACAGGTGTGGGAGAGACTGATAAATTTCATGTGAAAGTAGGATTGCACCAAGGCTCTGTGCTTAGTCCGTATTTATTCTCATTAGTTTTGGACCAGATAACAGCGAAACTACAGGGTAACATTCCATGGTGCTTAATGTATGCTGATGATGTCGTGTTAGTAGGAAATAGTGAAAGAGACTTAGAACAAAAACTGGGACAGTGGAGGCAAGCTCTGGAGAAAAAGGTTTAAAACTTAGTAGGACAAAAACAGAGTACATATTTGGAATGTTCATTTAAAGATGGAGTTACTACAAATAAAATGGTATCTTTGGATGGTGAACTGATTGTAAAAACCAATAGTTTTAAGTACCTGGGATCGGTATTACAGAGTAATGTGGAAAGAAGCGAGTGGTGTGTTGGGTGACAGAAACATTCCAATGAAGCTGAAGGGAAAATTCTATAAAACAGCCATAAGACCGGCTATGATGTACGGAACTGAATGTTGGGCAGTGAAAAAGAAAGAGGAACAACGAATGCATGTGGCGGAAATGAGAATGCTTAGATGGATGAGTGGAGTGACAAAGAAGGATAAAATTAGAAATGAGTATATTAGGGGAAGTCTAGGTGTGGCACCAATTAATGCCAAAATGAGAGAGCATAGGTTAAGATGGTTTGGTCATGTTCAACGTCGAGACGTTAATCACCCAATACGAAGAATAGCTGAAGTGCAGATTCCTGGAAGGAGTAGGAGAGGAAGACCAAAGAAGACCTGGGGGGAGGCGATAAGGCAGGACATGTTGGTAAAGGGGATTAACATTGATATGACCCAAGATAGAATTGTGTGGAGAAATGCAATTAGGGAAGCCGACCCCGCATAGGGATAAGGCAAAGAGAATGATGATGATGATATGACACATTGCATTGTCCTGTTAAAGAAAGATTTTTTTCTTCTGCAAACCGGTTCTTTTTTCACAATTTTTTTCCTTCAACTGGTCTAAAAGTTTAAAATAACATCCAGAATTTATTGTTTTACCAGTTTGCAAGTAATCCACAAACAAAATTCCTCGCGCATCCCAAAAAACTTATGCTAACTAACACCTTATTGGTCTATTTCTGGACACGAACTCGTTTCGGAGCCGAAGAATAGGTTCACACCACACTTTAGCCTCTTGTTTTGATTCAGGATCAAGGTGATAGACCCAAGTCTCATCCAAAGTGATGAAACAACACACAAAATCTACTTTATCCTGTCGAAAACGTGTTGAATGTTGTTGAGAAAGTCGCATTCGAATGTGTTCTTGTTCCGTCGTTAGCGAATGCGGCATTGTGAACTCAGCTTTCTGAAACCCAGTACTTTAGTCAAAATATTTCTTACACTGCCCAATGAGATGCCTCGAGTTTCTTCTAAATCTCTTTCAGCCACTCGACGATTTTCCAATTCCATTTCTTATATTTTTCTACGATTTTTGGTGTTGTTGCTGTTTGGACGTCAGATCGTCTTAACGCTTGTACCAGCACGTTTATATTCAGCAACTCATCTTTGTACTATACTAATAGTCCAGAGAAATAAGGATTTTCTCAGGAAACTCAAAGATCCAGGTAGCTGACTACTTTTTTAGTTATTGTAGACCTATACGAAGAAAACCTACCTGTTTCTTGCCTAAAGTTCGCGTCCGTTTGTTAATTATTAGCAATTTAGTGCAAAAACCGCGATTTTTTCAAATTTTTGCACCCCATTCAAAAGCTAAACAGTTGTTGACATAAAACTACAAAATTTAATTTTTTAGAACATTGCAAAACCTTCAAAATGCCGATTTTTGAAAGTTAAAAAGTTAATTTGTTGCTTCGCAAATTGCAAAATAAATGAAAATCGATATTTGTTAACTTTTACTAAATTTAACTTAGAATTTTAGGGTTTTACCCAAAGTTGGGTATTTTGGTACTTAACAAACTCTCAGAATTTGAGACCGATCCATTAATTAGTTTAAAAGTATTATTTGTTTATCCCGGAGACCTTTATTTTGCATTAACATATAATTTGCAATAAGACAGAAAACAATAAACATTGGGCAATCCCGAGTATACCAAATGAAAGTAGAAGACTGATAGTATCAAAATGTATTAAGAAAAGATAAAAAAATTAATTAACATAATCAAAAATTATAATGCCAAATTTTTAAAATTTTGTAGTTTATAAACATTTAAAACAACTTTAGATATATTATCCGTAGAAACAATATTTTTTTATATATTCGAAAAGCTAGTATTTTAACACGAATTTTCAAATAAAAAAATTTAGCCTGGGTTCAATAGGGACAAAGTTAGCCATTTGTTTTTTTTTAATTCACAGCTAATTTGTTTATAACAATTAAGGAATTTCATTGATGCCATTTTAAAGAATGGGATTTGTATTTTTTGTTAAAAAAATTGCACAAACATTGTATCTTCACAGCACCCTCTATGATTTTTCAAAAATGTAGTTCAAACGGTTACTAGGGGGAACCTACGAATCCACCGAGTTAAAACACCGAAAAAGCAATTACAAACTAATACAATTTTCTGTATCTCTGGATCAACTCAATGGATTTTAATCTTTCTTTTTTAATTCGTATGTAATTTTTACGTACATTACAAATATGCAATTTTTTTACAAATTTTTGAATTAATAATCGTCTAATTTGTTTAAACAGTTCTTGAAACAATATTTTTTTACAAAAATCTATTTTTTTAATCATAGTATCATTAATGATCATAGAAAAAGTTAAAGTACACTTTAATAAATAAATTATTTTTATTAGATAATTATTTATTGAAGATAATTTATTTATTTAAGTATACCTTAACTTTTTCTATGATTAATAATGATAGTATGGTTAAAAACATGGATTTTTGTGAAAAAATTATTTTTTTCAAAAATTGTTTAAACAAATTAGACTGTTTATTAATCAATAAATGTCAAATTGCATATTTGTAATGTGCCGAAAAATTACATACAAATTAAAAAAAGAAAGATCAAAATATATTCAGTAGATCCCGAGATATAGAAAATGATAGTTTTAAATTGCCTTTTTTAGTTTTTGAACTCGTGAATTTGTCGGCTCCCAGCTCCCTCTTCACTTACCACGACTAGTCACCAATTGAACTACATTTTTAAAAATTCGTGTACCACCTTTTCGAATACGTAAAATGATTTTTTCTACGGACAATATTTTAAAGTTATTGTAAATGTTGATAAACTACAAAATTTCTAAAATTTGGCATTAGGATTTATGTATTAGGATGTATTATATAATTGTTTTATCTTTTTAGTACATTTTGATAGAATCACTTTTCTACTTTCATTTGACATACGCAGAATTTTCCTATCTTCATTATTTTCTGTCTTGTTATTGCAAAATAAAGGTCTATGGGATAAACAAATAGAATAACTTTTAAATTAATTACTGGATCGGTCTCAAATTTTGAGGGTTTGTCAAGTACCCCAATACTCAACTTTGGGTGAAACACTAAAGTTCTAAGGTAGTTTTAGTAAAAGTTATTAACAAATAACGATTTTCACTTATTTTGTAGTTAGCGTAGCAACAAATTAACTTTTTAACTTTCAAAAATCGGCATTTTGAAGGTTTTCAATGTTCTAAAAAATTAAATTTTGTAGATTTATGTCAACTGTTTAGCTTTTGAATGGGGTAAGAAAAAAATCGAAAAAAATCGCGATTTTTGCACTAAATTGTTAATAGTTAAAAAACGGACGCGAACTCTATGCAGGAAACAGGTAGGTTTTCTTCCTATAGGTCTACAATAACTAAAAAAGTAGTCTTCTACCTGGATCTTTGAGTGTCCCGAAGATGGTCTATTTCTAGCTTATTTCCCTGGAGTTTAATTGAGGGCGAAGAATCCTTATACACTTTGAACATTCGTTCATAAAATATTTCCTTTGCCTTTAAACCTTCCAAAAATAGCATAAACCTTCCTACTGCATGATACTTGATTGCTCTAATTGTAAAAAAAATAATGGCAATATTACAAATTTTTAATGCAATAATAAGATTAAATTATTTTCCGCAACAACTGAAAATGGCAGTTATAATTATGATCCCAAAACCAGGAAAAAAACTAGAGGAATTAACATCATATAGGCCAATAAGTTTATTGCCTTGCTTTCCAAAGTGCTGGAAAAATTAATAATGAAAAGCATCAAGCCAATACTAGATAGCAAAAATCTCATACCAGAACATCAGTTTGGGTTTAGACAAGAACATGGAACCATAGAGCAAGTCCATAGATTAGTAAAACATATCAGCAACGACTTTGAAAATAAGCGATATTGTTCAGCAGCGTTTCTTGACATAAGCCAAGCGTTCGATAAAGTCTGGCACAAAGGTCTACTCTATAAACTAAAAAACCTATTGCCTCATCCGTATTATGAACTTCTAAAGTCTTACTTATCTGACAGATTCTTTTCAGTTAAATACCATTCAGAATATTCAGAATTATACCAAATAAAATCAGGAGTACCGCAAGGCAGCGTGTCAGGACAAATGCTGTACCAGCTTTTTACTGCAGATCTACCAGCTTCAAGAACTACAATAACAGCAACCTTCGCAGATGACACTGCAATACTCGCCTCACATCATGATCCAGTAACTGCCTCAAGAAACTTACAAGCCAGCCTTAATAATATCCAAGCATGGTTAAAAAAATGGAAAATTCGAGTTCATGAGACCAAATAAATCCATGTTACCTTTACACTAAGAAGAGGTGTATGTCCAGCAGTGTTATTAAATAATCAAATGATTACTCAGAGAAATGAAGTCAAATATTTAGGTTTACATCTTGACAGAAGATTAACATGGAGAACACATATATTTACAAAACGAAAACAATTGGGTCTCAAACTAAGACAACTTTACTGGCTTATTGGCAGAAAATCACAATTAAATCTCACAAATAAGCTCTTAATATATAAAGCCGTACTGAAGCCAATATGGAGGTATGGAATTCAATTATGGGGTTCTGCTAGCAATTCAAACCTAGAAATCCTACAAAGATTCCAGAACAAAGTTTTTCGAATTATAGCCAATGCTCCGTGGTATGCTTCGAACAACATAATAGAAAAAGACCTCCAAGTTCAATCCATAAAAACTGAAATCACAAAGTACAGTGAAAAATACAAAAACAAAACTAGTGCTCACTCTAATGACTTAGTGCGCGAACTGTTTAATGTCAACGATGAAGTGCGTCGACTCAAGCGTTTTAAGCCTACAGACTTAATAAACAGATTTAAATAAAATTAATTAACATTTACCACTACATTATTAACTTTGTTTGTTAATTATATGTTAAAGGAAGCCTCTCACTGGAGAGAATTCCTACATGTCATTTGTTCTTCTAATAATTGTCATAAAATTTACTTATTGTTACGAGTGATAACAGATTGTAAATTAAATGGAGCTTAAAAAAATTGTAAAAAAATACTGTGACTAGTCGATACTAAATGGCTTGTAAACAAGAAGTATTGGCCTGGAAAAAGAAGATAAAAAATAGAAAAGCATGGAAGAAATTAGTAAAAAAAATAGAATATAAATCATGGACCTATAGACCTGAAACACTAACCACAATTTCAGTTGAAAATACGTAAAAAAACTACTTTCAAATGACGTAAGGAAATAGCTTCAAAACCGCAAATAAATATTGCAAAAAAGAGAATTTTGATGATAAGGAAAGGCAAGGTTAAGTTTATTATCAAATATATGTTTTATCATAGGAAATTAAATATCTTTTCCAAGAAATCATGATAGCAAGACTACGGGTTTGGCTGCTGGCTAAACAAATAATCGTATACACTTTTATCGTTTGTGGTTAGTATGACATAATAATAAACGCAAAGTTCCAAACTTCCTTTAAACAAGAATAGAATACACGTGTAGGTAAAAATACTGCATAGATTCTCTTAGGCTATATTTTTTCTTCGTTGCATCGTTGGTTGCATGCTAAACGCTTTGCAATATGCTCCCTTAATCTAAGAGGAACAACAATCTAACCAAAGAAAATAAAAAAAAGAATATTTCAGAGCATAGTGATAAAAATCACCCTATATGTAGCGGAAGTATGGTGTATGGCCAATGATAACATCGATACGAAATAAAATAAGATCAGTTGAACTGGACTTTCTGAGAAGATGTCTACAAATCACCATAGAGGATAGAATAAGAACAGAATGTTAGTAGAATGCTTAATTACAAAAAAGTAAGAAAACCGAGCCTTGCACTGGTACGGGCATGTACAAAGAATAACAGTACAAAGAATAACAGAGCACAGGTGGCCGAAAAGAATACTGGACTGGGACCCGCCGGGAAGAAAACGGAGAGGAAGACTTGCTACAAGATGGAAAACGCACATAGGAAATGCTATGATAAATAGAAACCTCATAGGTGTCTGTGAGAATAGAGTGCTGTGGAGAACGAAAACGGCGAACCCATAATGGGTAAAAGGTGAAGAAGAAGAATCTAAAGAGGAAATAAAAAGAGAGACAGCCATTGGTATAGGGGAGACCCGGACAGAACGAGTACTTAAGAAAGAAAAAATCATAGAAAGAAAACTAAACTGTTTATTAAAAAATAACAAAGTCGGACAGGATCACTTGCTATTAAAATTCATATAACTTACTTTATTTATAATCCAAATTACTTAGTTGTTTGGTTATAAAGAACTTAACTTACCAGTCCAAAATTCTGAGCCCATCCATGTCAAACACTACACATCATTCAGTTGACTGCAAATATAAGTATCTGCAGTAGTAGTCCAGGATAATAAGGTTTTTTCCATGACACTCGAGCAGCCAGGGTACTGAAGCGTTTTTTCGACAGGTAATACCTATAAGAGCAAATTGTAACTATTTCCTGCGTAGGATCTGGCGGCCATTTTTATTTATAAACAATTAAATGTCAAAAAATGGCATTTTTCCCTTTTTTTTTCAAATCAATGGAAAACGGTGAAACTTATGGTTTTTTTAGTACAAATATCTTTGAGGTTATCTAAAAAGCTTTAAAATGACGTATTACAAAGTTTGATATACTCATTTATTGTTAATATAATTGCGAAAAAAGTCGGAATTGCAAAAAAAATTAATTTCGCAATATATATTGTAAAAATTAGTGTACAGCTTTGAAATTTTTGTCATATAAGGGTTCCTTGGTGCTTAATATGTAATAAAAATTTCAAAGCGATTCATTCAATTGTTTAAATTTTATTCAAATTGTTTATCCCAGAGATCATTTTTTTTTTACAATAACATAAGTCAGAAAAAATGACGTTAGAACCATTCCACAGGTGTCAAATGAAAGAGCATGAGCTATATTTTCAACTTGGTTTACAAAAAGCGAATAAAAAATGCATTTAGTAGTAATAAATAATTATGCAAAAGTATCGTAAATCTTTCCTTATAAACTTTTTATTTTGTTATATAAGAAATTATATATATTTATTACAATTTTTTATCAATTATGATATAAATAACATTACTTGGTAGTAGTGCACTTAAAACAGGGTAAAAAAGTTAATTTTTTTGGAAAAGTTTTTCTTCAAAAAGTTTATAAGGAAAGATTTACGATACTTTTGCATAATTATTTATTGCTAATAAATGCATTTTTTATTCGCTTTTTTTAAACCAAGTTGAAAATATAGTTCATGCTCTTCCATTTGACACCTGTGGAATGGTTCTAACCTCATTTTTTTCTGACTTATGTTAGTGCAAAAAAAATGCTCACTGAGATAAACAATTCGAATAAAATTTAAACAATTGAATGAATCGCTTTGAAATTTTTATCACATATTAAGCAACAAAGAACCCTCATTTGACAAAAATTTCAAACCTGTACACTAATTTTTACAGTAGTTATTGTGAAAATAATTTTTTTGCAATTCCGACCTTTTTTCGCAATTATATTAACAATAAATGAGTATATCAAACTTTGTAATATGTTTTTTTAAAGCTTTTTCCATAATAAAGATATTTGTACTAAAAAAAATCATAAGTTTCACTGTTTTCCATTGATTTGAAAAAAAAGGGAAAAATGCCATTTTTTGACAGTTTATTGTTTATAAATAAAAATGGCCGCCAGATCCTACGCAGGAAATAGTTAAAATTTGTTCCTATATGTATTACTTGTCGAAAAAACGCTTCAGTACCTTGGCTGCTCGAGTGTCACGAACAGGGTATATTTTTGTCTTATTAACCTGGCCTATAGATGCAACCACAATCTTCATCAGCTTGTTCATATTACTGAACAGAGAATTAAATAACATTTCAAATGAGCTAACACACGACCTATACTCTCATTTAAAAAAATCATCGATTACGTCATCACGCCCAGATGGATGACGTCACTAGTATGATATACATGCCAAAAAATTACAATTTAAAAATAAAAATCGACCTGTTTTGGGATTTTTTCTTAAAGTCGCCAGCTTGCGACATTACGAATTTATTCCTTTGATTTGCACCATACTGTATGTGTGAAATTTATTTTTTTTTATGTTGAACCCATCACCATTCCATGATAAAATTTTTATATGTTATTAAAACACTACTATGTATTTGTAGCAATATTATGAAAATTTTAAATTATGAACTTTTTGGAAAAAAACTTAATCAAAATATATTTTAAAAATTTTGTATTTTTGTTTCCCTTATTAGCCACTATGAGTATTTCAAATTATAACCAAATCTGAAGAGGGGTGGAAATTAGGCGTGTTGAGTTGATATGAATGACGCTCTCTCAAAAAGTATCTACGTTGTCGAATCTTTTATATGCAGATACTAACAGAGTAACGGCTCTATAATTGCAATTAAGTCATCACCCTTTTTATGCAACGGACATATTATTCCCTTTAGGCACTCCTCTGGTAGCAATTCGTTCTATCATATATGTTTGTGTGCTTATTTTTGGCTTGGATGCAAGTCCATTTTTTCCGCCATATAAGTATATACTATCAGTTTATGGATTATTGCCAAAAGATGGATTTCAACCGATTTCTGCAATACAATATATCATAATTTTATCCGTAACGGATCTTCTTATTCTACGTTTTCTATCCTTATTGTATCTTCTATTTCTCTCTGTATCTTCTATATCTGCTCTCTGTATACATTTGCTATGTCCGGATCTTTTAGTTTATGAATATTTATTTATTTTTTTTTTGGTTCTTTCTTCAAACCGTGACTTAACCACACAGTGATCACTATCTATGTTTGCTCCTCTGAAAGACGTAACATCTGAAATGCTGGAACAGTGTATTGCATCAATGACAATATGATCTATTTGGTTAATTGTTTCATTATCAGGAGATTTCCAAGTTCCCTTATGTATTCTTTCATGAGGGAATAATAACACAATGATTGTGTCCCAGTACTACGATATTCTGTATTCACTCAAGGGCTATTGGTAATTGCAAATAAAATACACTTTTATAACAAATACTCTTTTTATTACACATAAATATTAACGCCACATGAAATTGTCATAAAATAGACAACCAACATGAGTCACAGATATATGAAAATAACGTCATAGGCAGGCAGTAAGCCTGTACCATAATAACAAAAGTTAAACTTAGTGAAAACAATATAAATAAATATGCTTACTTACTACGTAAAGGAAACTCAGACTGAAGAAACATTATATTCAAACATCTCTGTTGCAGAATTTCATTTTTATATCCTTTAATATTTCAGCTATATTAAAAACTAAAAAATATTATTGCAGGATATGCATAGATCATAAAGCGTACCATTTTTATTTCAAATTTGATGTTGAATGGTACCTGGTCAAAGAATCAAAATTTGTTTCACAAAATGTATTTTTGAATTTTAATTTAACGTACGTAGTAGTAGGTTTTATTTCCTGTTTGCTGTTCATAGTACCAATAGTGTTATCGGTACTTTCATTTTGGTGACAAATTCAGTACCACCATACTTTCCTATTTAAAAAATGCAAATTAAAACCTTAAACGAACCTCTCGTACATTATGAATCATTTTTACGAGTAAATGTCTTATGAAAAAAAAAAAAGATAAATTAGATGTCATAGAAATTTTGATTTATGCAACACAAGTCAACAAAAGAAGCAATTATTTTCGTTATAAGGCAGCTAAAACAAAATATAAGGATACAGGAACAATTATGGTTTAGATAAAACATACCTGTAAAGAAGATTAATTTTGGTATGGCGCAAGGCACAAACAGATGGAGCCAAAAATGCTTAAACACATCGAACGAGAAATTCTAAGAATATATGGAGGAGCAGAAGAACAAATATAGTGCGTAGCCTTATCAAGAAAATATGGGAAGAAGAAAATATGACTAAAGATTGGACCAAAGCTTTAATATACCCCATATACAAAAAGGGGGATATATTGGCATGTGAAAATTACAGGATGTTGATACTCTGTTTGATACTTATTACAAGATATTAGCACAGAGTACCCTAACCAACCCAGTTGGTTGGGGTATTCTGTGGTATTAGCCAGGATGCTAATAGAGAGACTGAACATACTTGCTGAAGATAACTAAGGTGAATATCAGAGGCCGGTTGTAGAGTCAATAGATCAATGACAATGAGTTTTTACATTAAAAGGAATCCAGAATACCTGCTATAAACATAAGGTAACCCTCTAACCATTCATGCGTTGTTCATAGATTTAAAAAGAGCATATGACACAAAAAGCACTGAGCTCCTTGGGCATACCAGCATAACTGGTTAGATTAGTAAATTACTGAATTGCACACGAAATTATGGAGTATGGAGAGGAGATTCTCATCGGATGAATTTGAAGTGAACAGAGGTATTTGACAAAAAGATCCATGGGTGTGACGAACAAACAGGGAGCTAGAGGAACTCTATAACAAACCAACCATTAGTCGCTTCATAAAGGTAGAGAGTGAGATGGGTGGGGAGAATTGAAAGAAAGAGGATCATGAAAAGAAGGAATTGATGGTTGGGAAGAAAGAGCAATAACAGTGATGCATGAAAGAGAAAGACCGGCGCAACAACACTTTATTGACGATATAGAACATGTGAATAGATTCACGTACCTAGGAATGGATCTGGTCGCAAGTAATGAAGAAGAACCGGAAATAAATAGAAGGCTTGTGCTGGCAAATAAAGCCTATTTCGCGATGGGCCACATATTCAAATCGCGAGACGTACACCGGAAAACAAAACTCCGGGTCTATAAAACAATAATCAGGCCCATAATAAGTTATGGCTGTGAAACATGGGTGGTGACACAGAAATCTGCCAATGCATTAGATGTGTTTGAAATAAACATATTACGTAGGATACTGGACCCAATAAGTGAAAATAACAACTGGCGAATTAGGTATAATAGATAAATATACGAGCAATATAGCGAACCAACTCTAGCACAATACACTAAACTGCAGAGATTACGGTGGGCAGGGCACGTGGTCCGCATGCATGAGAATAGAATCCCCAGAAAATTGCTAAATGCAAGAATGCAGGGAAAAAGACCCGTTGGAAGACCTAAAAGAGATAGGAAGACGAAGTCGGTGAGGATGCCAGGAACTTCCTGGGAACGCGTTCATGGAAAAGAACAGCGGTAAATCGAAATGATTGGAGAAGCTTGTTGAAGGAGGCCAAGGCTCGATTTGGGCTGTAGTGCCATTGGATAGATGGATGAAGGAGAATACTATATTATAAGTCAATTTAACAAGCAAGGAACATGATTGGAGAAGAAATTGATACAAGTTTTTTAATATAGGTATAAGTATTATATTGAATGAATTTTAACCATAGGCCTTTAAGGCTTGTTGTGCTTTGTAAATAAATGAATTTCACCATGGCAAGATACTATACTTGTTATATAATATAAAACTTAGGAAAATATTTAATGATTTTCGTTAAATTGTAAGACAAATATTTAAATTTAGATACTATGATGAAAAAACAGGAAATGACAACCACAACAATACCTGAATGACACATTATTTATCGTTTTGAAGTAGAAAACAACCACTTAAAATAAAAAAAACATTATATTCTAATAATACCATAAATACTTAGGTTATGGATTTTCAAAATAAACCCCAATATATCCTAAAAACAAAATCAAAGTGCAACAGGGATATTAACCTTAAACTTAAACACAAATACTTAAGCCCTTATCATCCATTTTAACATAAAACTAAACAGAACACAATAAAAAAATGCAAATATAATAAGACTGGTAAATAACTATGCATATCTTTTTTTGGTTGAATTATTAAAAACAGCCATCACCAGAAAATATATTTAATATCATATACTCGTACCAGCCATTTAAGCAACTCATTAATATTCATCTCAGCGGGGTGCTACTGTAAGGGATCATTTCATAAAACAGGTAGATCCCTTGTTTATGAAATTTCACACCTCGAATAATAGCAACCCGCTGAGCTGAATATGAAAGAATCTCTTAGACTGCTGGTACTACTTTACTAACAAGATTTGTCTGGAAATTGGTTTCATGTGGCTGCAAAATTCAAGTTTGCTGGTATGCATGTAATTTTACTTTTATTATTACTCACTCACTTTAAAAAATATATCTAATATGTTTTCCATGTATTAATTTAATGATTGTATCTTTTACATATCATATCAAGGGTAAATTAGTGGGGATACTTATGATCTACGTATAAGGAAAAAGCAATATTCTTCCTGAAGTAAAGGAATAAGTATTTAGGAAACAACAACACTGAATATAGATCAAAATTGGTAGTATTTCTGTACTGATAAGTAAAGGTCTTAAATCAAACAATCGATCTTGCCTAACTTTTTAGTACGGTAAAAAAATCGATGAAAAGCGATTGAATTTCAAACGCTTTTTAACGCATTTTTGAAGTACATATTAAAATAGAGATGAAAATCAGTCGATTTCTATTACTTTTTATCGATGTTTTAATGTACCTACTAAAAATCTTGGTCAAAATCGATATTTTTTGATTTAAGACCTATTTTACTTATCAGTACAGATTTGTTAAATAATCTGGCGATTAATAAATGGTTTTTACAAGTAATTCACAACATTTCAACATAATATTGCCAAACTGTTTGTGGAAAATATTACAATCATTAATATTTACAGGAACATTGATTTATCAGAAAAGTAAAATAGAAAACGATAAAAATATAGATACCTAATACTTTCAGAATATCTAAAAAATATGACAAAGTAGTCTTGACATTTCAGTATGAAACAAGTAATTAGGTAACCTACTAAAAATAACTCTATTAAAATAAATAATCCAGGAAAAACTAATCTTGTAATTGAGGTCACAAGGTATGTTCCAACGTAAAAAATCCATTTTTCAGTGGCTTAAAACCAAATTATTATAAACTAACTCATTTCTTGTACATATTTTAAAATATAATAATTGCTAAGCTTCATTATTGTGAGCCATTACAAACGTTTACACAATACTAAAAATATATCAGTAATATTTCCACAATTTATTGTGATAAGCGTTTATAGAACAACATCTATCATATTATTTTCATTCAAAATATCAAGTATTTATTAATCATAGCAAAATATCTATATCTTGCTTTTTTTTTTAAATTTTGTGTACTAACCGTATCAATTTTGTTTTGTGTACACTCCAAACAGGTCATGCATATTATCTTGGGAGACTTCAATGCAAAAATTGTGAATGAAGCACCATGATGAAACAAGAATAATAGACTTTGCAGCATCCCACAACCTACTACATATTAAAATTAACAATGTTCGAAAAGAAGAAAAACCACCTTTCCAATGACGGCGTCACAAGAATTCAGATCGTTCGTGTTCCGGTAGATAAAGAAATAGATCCGTCCATCTCGCTTTTGTAGATCTTAAAAAGGCCTATGGCTCGATACCAAGAACCAAGCTATGACAAGCAATGGAAGACATCGAAGTTCCACGAATATTAACAAAAGTAAAAAAAGCACTCTACAAGAATAACAAAGTAGTTATCAAAACGGGCAATAGAATATGTAGTATGTAGTCCATTTAAGACGACAAAGGGACTACTACAGGGTTGTTCCACATATCCTATTCTGTTCAAAATATTTTTGGAAAAAACCCTGAAACCATGGAAAACAAAGTGCGAAGGAATGGGAATGGGCATACCAATAAGAAACGAATACCTATATACCCTAAGTTTTGCTGATGACCAAATAGTGGTAGCACAAGAATACCTATACTTTTAGAAGGATGTGGCATTTAATATTTATTAAAGGTGTCAAGAGGTCTTGTGAATCATATTATAAATTATCAGGTGCAGACTAAAGACAAAGAAATCATCGCAAAGAACAATTGTTATACATTATATGATATCAGCACTTGAATATTAGTTTTTTGTAAACATAAAGCGAAATCAAAATAATCAAACTTTTATTTGGGTTATTGACTATTCAGTTGTTTTAATTTGCAAGTACTGAATGTTATTGTTATTTGTTTTTGCAGAATATAGGACACCAACTTCAAAACAACCACGTAATTCCAGATAAAATATGTCACATGAATTTATATTTTGTTCAATGACTTTGCACGATAGATTTTTCAATAATATTTTATTAGGTTGCTTTTTTTGTAAAGGTCACTACAAACAATTATTATTTTTCCTAGCACTCACTAAACAATTATCAGCTTTCTTTATTTCCTACTTTCTAAATTGTTTTATTGAATTTTATCACAACATGATCGTTTAGTGCAGTTCTCATATCAAAAGCTAGGTATATTTATTAATGATTATTTTTTAAACATTAACTATTCTTAAAAAGACATATAGAACTATTAACGAATGTTGGTACGATATTCAAAACTCGATTTTAGAGGAAGTAAGGGAATCTTTAAAAACACCTACAATGCTGGCAAAAAATGACTGGATGAACCAAGAAATTCTAGACCTGACGGAAGTTCGACGAAAATACAAAAATAGAAATATGTACTATCAAATACCGTGAAATCAACAAACTCATAAAAAGAAAAATTAAACAAGCCAAAGAATTCTGGCTCGAGAATTCATGTAAAGAAATAGAAGACCTCCAAAAAAAGCACGACAATTTCAACATCCATAAGAAACTTAAATATACCTCCGGAATTAGAAAACAGAAAAATGCTCACGTACTTAAAACCGCAGACGGAAAAATTTGTGATCACGAACAACAGTGCAAAGAATGGGAGAGACACATCAGTGACCTTTTTGACGATGCTTCTCGAGAAAATACTCCAAATACTACCTGTGACAACCAATTAGACAGAGGTCCCAGTATACTGAAGTCAGAAGTCATAAAAGCAATACAACAAGCCAAAAACAATAAAGCACCTGGGCCAGATCAAATCCCTGTTGAGCTACTTACACTTTTAGATGAGGAAAACATTACCTACTTGACTACTTTCTTTAACAAAATTTACAACGAAGGAAAAATACCAGCTGATTGGTTGGAGTCACTGTTTATAACATTACCAAAGAAAAGCAGGCCCACCAAATGCAGTGATTTTAGACTAATCAGTTTGATGAGTCACACACTTAAGATACTTTTACGTATTATACAAAACCGAGTATTCCTTCTGTGCGAAACTAGAATGGGTAATAAGCAATTTGGATTTAGAAATGGTCTAGGAACTAGAGAAGCACTATTTTGTATGCGAGTTCTATTACAAAAAAGTTGTGAATTCCGAAATAACGTTTATGTTTGTTTCATCGACTTCGAGAAGGCATTCGACCGAGTACAACATGATACACTTTTCGATTGCCTGCAGGCAGCAGGACTTGACCACTACGATATAAGACTGCTGAAATACTTATATTACAATCAAGTAGCCTCTATCCAAATTGGAGACAGTCGTACTGAAAAACTGCCGATAAAACGTGGAGTACGACAAGGTTGTGTTTTATCACCCGCCCTTTTTAATCTGTACTCTGAAGAAATCTTTAGGGAGGCTTTGGATGACAGACAAGAGGGAGTAAGGCTAGGCGGAGAAGTAATCAACAATATTAGATACGCTGACGATACAGCCATTCTTGCTGAAAATTTACAAGATCTTCAGACACTACTAAATCTAGTCAGTGAAGCAAGTTATCGGAGAGGCCTTAAAATCAACATTTCAAAGACAAAGTGGATGGCAGTTGGAAAGATTAATATAGATCAGGGTCAGCTTTCTCTTGATGGAAAGGAGTTAGAAGGGGTAAATCATTTCAAGTACCTTGGCAGCTGGTTAAATGTAAATTGTGACTCTGATGAAGAGATAATAACTAGGATCGAAATATCACGGACGCCGGACGGCTTTTATGACCTGGAAACCAGTTTTATGTAACAGAAACCTGTCGATGAATATTCGAAAGAAGGTGCTGAAATGTTATGTGTGGTCTATCCTATTGTATGGTTGTGAGACATGGACGTTAAAAACAACAATGCTAAACAAACTAGAAGCTTTCGAACTGTGGTGCTATCGACGAATCCTAAAGATATCGTGGGTTTCGCACACTTCCAGTGAAGATGTTCTTTAAATGCTGAATTCAGAACGTCGGCTCATAAGCATCATAAAGAGGAGAAAAACAGAATACTTCGGCCATATAATTAGAGGACCTAAATACCATCTGCTTCGCATTATAATACAAGGAAAAGTGAAGGGAAAGAGATGGATTGGTCGAAAGAAACTTTCATGGCTGCGTAATATTAGACAATGGTGTGGCTGCACAGTAGAAGAATTATTTCGCGCAGCAGCCGATAGAGAGAGATTTCAAGAAATTGTAAACATGACGACGGCCAACGTCTGAATACAGACACGGCACCTAAAGAAGAAGAAGAAAAAGACATACGAGTCCTAAAAAATGTTAAGTTTTGTCCCTGACCTTTCAAGTAATTAGGTATTCCAAATTGGGACTAACTTAGACCCCATAGGGCCTAATTTACTCCTTTCTCAAAAACGTACCCCTTTAAATGGTGCGGGTTTTCATATTTGGGGTCCATTGAACATGTGAAACAATAAAATCTCTTTACCGTTATAGTAATAACACTATATGGAGAAACCGACATAAACAGAGATGAAGTCAAGAATTCAGAACGCCAGTGTAAGGCCAATAATGACATATTCATCAGAAACAAGACCCGATACAACCACAACCAAAGACTACTGGAAACGGCAGAGATGAGAGTACTGAGAAGAATAATTATAGGAAATACACTGAGAGATCGAAAGATGCGTGAAGACATTAGAAGACAATGTAACATACAGTGTATAAACGAATGGACACTAAACAGAAAAAAGTATGGAATAACCGCATAAGCAGAATGACAGAGACAAGTGTCGTCAAAATAGCAAGAGATAAATCACCAATCGGTAGAAGTATCGGCCGATCGCGCAAAAGAGGGAGAGACAACCTTCCATAGAGGTATCAATCAGCTAATGAACAAACAGAATTGTTTATAAAGAAGAAAAATACCAAGAGATAAATCACCAATCGGTAGAAGTATCGGCCGATCGCGCAAAAGAGGGAGAGACAACCTTCCATAGAGGTATCAATCAGCTAATGAACAAACAGAATTGTTTATAAAGAAGAAAAATAACGATGTACATAGTTCCTTTTAGCCCTCTTTTTTTGAACATAATAGCTTATTATGATATAATGTTCGTTTTTAAAATTATTTATAGTAATTTATCAACTGTTCTACCAGGTTTCTCCATAATTTCATATTTCCTTCTTTATCTATATTATGACTAACTAGTATGGAACTATTATTATATGAAATAACTACATGCCAGCCAAGAGACAAAACTAACCACAAGACAATGCAATTTATCAAAAGATAATAATAATTATTAATGTCGATGACAACGACATATTTTTAAAGATTAATTATTATTGTTCCTGGATATGAATAATGCCCTAGTTATGTTGTTTACATTGTTCCAAAGCATTCAATATTTTCCGAGTTGTATAACACGATTTATAATCAATGTTGTTGAAAATTTCAAACAGTAAAACTAATTTCAAGGTGAACGCTGAACTAATCAAATAGTTTCTATTTTATTACTCTCAAAACAAGTTTATAGTTATGATAAAATGTGTCAATTGAAAATCTACCTTGTTTTCAAAACAGAAATAGAACTTTTATTATAAATGTAACTTTATTTAATTTGCACAGCCAGTCTAGCTGCCTACATACAAATTCTGGTCCTTGGATATCAAATATTTGATAATAAGTAATTTTTTACATTTAAAAATTGAGCCGCCTGTCAGTTATATTTTGAGATATCTTAATGTTGAAACTAAATATTGTGATATCTTTATTACATAATTTCAAACATTTACTTTTGCCAGGAAAACTTATGATATGAAAAATAAATATATCATTAGGTTGCGTAAAAATATTACACCTCTTCATTAATAAATAAACTCCTATCAGCTAAAGCCTACCTACACAATATGTGGATAGTATCTATCCAGGAAATGTTACTGATTTTGATTACCAAATATTTTTTAAGTTACAAAGGAGCTTGGCAATATATTGAAACCTTAAACCTGAAAACCGAATACTTGCGCGTTGGAGGAGAACAAAAAGATCTCATATTCTACATGAAATGACGACATGACCACAATAAAGCATTGCTAAGACTACAAATATCTAGGTATCAATATTTCGCATGATGGAACATTAGACAAAACCATATGAGAAAGAAATACGGCAGGTAGAAAACCTAGCACAATGTTAAACAGTATTTTATGGGTCCACTCCATCAGCAAAGAAAAAAAATAGAAATATGAGACTATAGTATAATGGCATTGGCATATATCCTTCTGCAAGGCATGGATACTGAAAGAAAGAACACTGGCAACGCTGTGAGAAAACGGAATAAATTTTTGGGGAAGGGCAGCAGAAAGAACTAGAAGAGAAAGGATTACCAAGAAATAATGTGAATCAATCGAAGAATCGAAGAACATATCTGGTTCGGACATATACAAAGAATGGATGAACAACGAATACCAAAGGAAATACTAAAATGGCAACCAGAAGTAAAGAGAAAACGAGGTAGGCTGATAAAACGTTATAAACCGATTGAAATCTCTTATATTAAATGAAATATTGTCTAAACTGTTTCAGAAATGTTCAACTGACTCACAGAAATTCCAATGGAAAGAATATTATTTAACCAAAAACTTAGTATCGGGCACAACATGGTCCATCATGTAGGTGCAAATATTAGTCACAAAATAAGTAGGTTTTAAAGGAAATGAGAAACAGAACAAGAGATATCGTTGATGATCAGGACGAGATACTAGAAGATGGGCAGACAATTTAGAGGAGAGACTAAATATAAGAACTGAGATGGGGTTTCAAGAAGCAACAATCCAGCTGGAGGTATGGAAGACAAAAGAGAGAAAGATAACATCCCAATGGGGGAGGAAGTCATCAAAGTAATACAAAAATTGAATTGAATGAAAACAACGCTCCTGGAGCAGATGCATTACTTCTGAGCTTTTAAAACATGGTGCAACAAATCTGACCTGTTCTATGAGTAGGTTAGTGTTAGTAGAACAGTCATTCGGGGTAACTTTGATCCACAGGGTCTAACTTTGAACCATTTTTTTTTATAGAAGTGTACGTTATAAGTAATATTCTTACTGTTAAAACTATTTAATTTGGATAAATTGCAATGGAAATTCTCTTTCATTGACATTTCCGTTAAGTTTGAAGGCGTCTGATATGCTACATTGTGTCAACCTTGAATTTGTATATGTTCTGTAAAGTGCTGGGTTGTAAACAGTAATTTAAAGTGATAAATAGCGATTCTGTCGAAAAAGTAAGTATGCAGAAGATTTTAATTATTTTATTAATGATTTAGGATCACTTTCGGTACATCAAAGCTACAAAATTCATTAAAATATCCCCGTTTTGCAGCAAAAACTGGCCGGGCTGAGAATTTATATGATTTCAGGCTAACTTTGCACCACACTGAAACTGGTTCAAAGTTACCCTGGCGATTTAAAATTGCGGGAAATTTTATTTATTGAATTTAATTTTGTATTTTTGTATTTCAGGGTTTCCCGAAATGCCGAGAAAACAGATACACAGTCTACATGCTGGGGTCCGTCGGTATGGAACTAAAAGCCGATATACAGAGGAACACCTACAAGCAGTACTAGAACAGGTTAAAAGTGGAATGCTGAGTGAAAGACAGGCCTCAAAACAATACGATATCCCGCGTAATACGATTCGAAATAAATTAAAACGAAACCACTCAAAAAATGTAGGAAGGCCTACAGTATTTTCTCAAGAAGAAGAAAAGTCGATAGCCAAGCATGTTATTTCTTTAAGTGATAATGGAATTCCAATATCTTTGTTTGATGTGAGATGCATTGCACAAAGTTACTTAAATTCTCAAGGGAGAAAAGTATCACAGTTTAAGGAAAATTTTCGAGGCTGGGATTGGAGTCAATTATTTTTGGAGAGAAACTGCACAGACCTTGCTCAACGCTTTCAAACGAATATTTCCAGAAGGAGGGCGCAAGTAAATGAAGATGTAATCAATAAATTTTTTGATAACTTCGAGATACAAGTTTCTGATATCACACCCAACAATATTTACAATTACGACGAAACAGGGTTCCATGACGTTCCAACAAAAAGAACTTTTATTCAGAAGAGGCTGCAGGAATCCACGAGAGAATCGTAAATTCAACGGAGTCTTGTTTTACCACTCTGTTTTGTGCAAATGCAGATGGAGAGTTTCTGCCTCCATATGTAATAATGAAAGGTAGTCTGAAGTGGTCAGATTGGGTTTTTGGTGCACCTACTGGTACGATATTGAACACCTCAAAATCAGGCTGGATTGAAAATTCTATATTTACTGACTGATCTGAGACACATTTTCTACCGTACGCCAACAGAAACGAAGGTAGAAAGATCTTGATAGGCGACAACATGTCAGCACATATCGATACATTTTTGGCAAAGTAACGTAAGTGACATTTTTGGCGAATCATCCTTTTCCATTAAACAAACTCTATTATTGTTTAGAAGGTACTGCCAAAGTATTGTAAGCCTAGATATATTATGTTTGAAGTAATTCTAGACTTACTACACTTTGGAAGTACCTTCTAAACAATAATAGCTTTAGTTTAATGGAAAAAAAAAAAGGTCACTTACGTTACTTTGCCAAAAATGTATCGATATTTCAATAAAAACATTAACACTTGCAAGGGAACATAATGTTCTTTTAATATTTTTCCCTCCAAACTCTACCCACTTACTGCAACCACTGGATGTGGGATTTTGCCAGTCTTAAAACATATTGGCGCCAAATTTTAACTCAGTGGAGAGCGACCAAGGGAGGAAGAAAAACAGTAGCTATGCCAAAATCAGTATTTTGCCAACTCTCAAAGCAACCTTAGACCTCGGAAAGGACACTGCAGCTCAGAATCTCAAAAAACTTCTGTTGTATGCTCGACCAATGGGTAAAATAAATGAAGATATTGGAAAAGAATTTGAATTATATGTAGAAAAGATTCGTGAAAATAATTTGCAAAACGTTACGAGGGCAAAAAAATTCTGTCTTCCTATAACTGCTGGCAAAAGTGTTTCAGTCAAAGAAGTAAATCAGAATTATGAAAACAGGGGTTCACTACTAGCAACTAGAAAATCAAATAAAGGTGAACCGAACTATGAGGTGTAATAAAACCACGAGGTGGACTAAAAACACGATGTGGACCAAAACCACGAGGTGGACCAAAAACACAAGTTGGACCAAAAATACGAGGGGTCGTAGATCTATTACGACCAACAGAACTGCTGAAGAAGCAGAATACATACCTGCAGAGAACAATGTGCAAGAAAATGAAGACGTTATGAGGTAAACCAAGAACAGATGCTGGATTATGGAGATCTGCATGGTCAGCAAATTTTGGAAAAACCAATATGACTGAAATTATAGTCGAGGACTCAATTTGCTACAATTTCGACATTGACGATATGCCAGTAGATATTGTAGTGGCAGAAAAGACAGATCAGGATCAAATCGTCAGTAACGAAGAAGAAAACATAGTAAGTAGAATGAAGGAAAATCAAGTTAAAAAATGTAGGGAAGTAAGCAAGGAACGCAAGACAGAACAGAACAAACTGGAAAATCAGCAGAAAAGGACTTCGCATTTCCCTCAATCATTCCCCTTGGGTGAAATACAAAGCCAGAGAGATCTGTCAGAAGCTAATAATTTTAAAAATCAAGAAATATCTTCTGGATTGTGTTATTTTTGTACTTTCAATGTTTCCATGCATTCATTAGGTATAAATTGTAATAAGTGCATAAGAATATTCCATTTGAGCTACATTGAAAATAACAATCTTCACAAATCAAATACCAATATGTTTATTTGTGCCACCTGTTTAAAGAAACTTTGACTCGCCTATCAAGTGAAAACTTTAATATTTCTGTTGGTAAATTAACGAAGAATCTTTATGTAGTATTGTTTTGTAGAACTTTAGTTTCCTAATAAATATTTTCAAATTAGTTTTTGAGTATGTATTGTTGAACCAACCCATGTAAATGTACAGTCATATAGAACAGAATGGTAACCAGGCCTGCTCTAAATATTTTAGTGCAGTGTAACAACTATGTAGTTTTTGTACATCCAAAGTAACCTAATTCATTCTTGCAAAGTTGTCCTGATAGCTTAAAACATCAAATATATAAGATTTTTCATATAATTGTAGATATGGTTCAAAGTTACACCAATAGCGGGTCTAACTTTGAACCATGTCAAAAATTTTTTTCTTGAATTATACTTGCTACTGTGGCATATTGTTAAGCTTGTAAGACATTATCGAACTATACACAATCATAAAATAATATAAAAGAACAATTAAGGAGATCAGTGTAAAAATAAATTAAAAAAATATTTAAAAAGTGGATCAAAGTTACTCCGAATGACTGAACTAATTTGGAAGCAGGTGAAACTACGAGAAGACTTAAACACATATAATTGTACCTAATCATGTATATCTGGACCTTGTAATCAAACTGGGAAAACCAGGCCAAATGCTGAAATTAAACGAAGAACACAACTGGCATGGGCCGCTCTTGGTAAAATAGCATATATCTTAAAAAACACCTCCATTCCTACAATGCCAGAAATCAAGATAACAGGTGGACAAGGAGAATCCTAGAATGAAGACCAAGGAGGATAACGAGAAGCATAGGAAGACCTCAAAAGAGATGGGTAGATGACATAAGAGCAGTGGCAGGCGAAAAGTGGATTATATTGGCGGGAGATAGAGAAACACTGAAGCAATTGAGAGAGTCTACATTCAGGAGTGGGTGGAAAATGGTTTACGAAGAAGATTCACAAGAGAGGAGATCAAACAATTTGTGATAAGCAGAGCAGGATTTTGTAAAATTAGATGATGTATAATTAATAAGATAATGAGATTTTATTCCGGGATCGAGCAGCCATGAGGCTTAATTGTAGAATTTATTCTTCCTTATTTATTTCATTTTTAGTCATCCATTTCCTTCATCTCTAATAATAGTGACATGAAATGCAGGGTTGCAGTGTAATTGAACAGAAACATCATGGCAACGTTAGTTATTTTTAAAAATTCTATGCTTTCCAAATAATAAGTATTCAACAGTACAAAAACAGTTAAAGTTCTTTTAAAATACAATCTAATAATTGGCACATGTACAGCTCATATTTATAGCCAAACAGTAAGAATTTTCAACTGGAAAATTACTGGAGAAATATTTTTGTTACATACTGGTGGTATACAGGAGAAAGTAGGACATATCATGATTATATTTAGGATACCTCAGTAACCAATTGAGGCTTTCACTCACATTATCTTATTTCTTAAACCTTGTATTTCAACTGATCTCAATAATTGTCTCTAGGTGTGGATAAATTAAATTTTTACTTCTTCCAATGTTTGTTATACCAACCTCTACCAGATGGAAGAAGTGCTAATGAGTAAGTATGAAATGTTGAAGTTTTTAATAAATCATGTTTCTCTTCTTGTTTTTGTCTTCTTCCTATTTCCTGTTATCTTCTTTGCAACTCTCTATACATCTAGAAACATCTATAGCACAAAAATATTGAGTTTTTATCTTTTCTTGTAATAATTTTTTATGGTAAATATCAATATGGATGACAGGGAAGATGTATCTGATCATGTAGTACATGAGTACCCAGTAGTATTTCCCCTTTTTAGTGTTGTATGATTCCTGCTTTTTTTGTGCCAAGTTGAACTTACACTTACTTATACCAAGTTGAACTTACACTTACTTATACCAGACTTTTAAATCTTACTCTAGTCATTTAGTAAAATCTTTTGAAAAGATTTTCCCCAGTCTTGACTGTGAAAGGCGAGATAATATAGCAGGAGATTGCGTGGAAAATTGATGGAGATTGCTCAAGGGAGGAATTGAGGCATGTTGTCAAGTCAGTTAACAAAGGGTTGTAATGCCATGAAGTAATGAAGAGTATAAAAATTTCTGGATTAGCTCTTGAATCCCTCTTCAACTCGAATATAATGCCACTGGGTATTAAAGAAAATGTATAATCCCACTGGATAGTAAAGAAAATGGATGATCTTTCATGTATAAAAAAAGATATATATGACAAGAAAAGATTTTATGGCAGATTTTAAGGAGTAAATAAAAACAAATATGAGCAATACAGCACTTCTTGAAGATAAATATTCCCTGGATGTCGAGCATATCACAATCTTAGCCTGCCTCATACAATATACACCAACCAAGTCGTATTTGGCAGCATATTCAACAGACTAAAAAAATTGAGTGTATTTAAATTTACGTCTGAACGAATTAAAATTAACATGAAAAATATAAATTTATATTATGGTAAACATAAGAATACATTTTCATTTTAGTCGGAGCCCTGGTTGTTTTTTACACCTCTTTAATTAATCTTATCTATGTCAAAAACTAGAAATTGCATGCCTTTTTTTGTTTGTCAGATAATAAGTAAGTATAACATTAAGTCTTAAACAAATGTAATTCAATGTGATGATAAATAACACAATATACACTGATAAGAAAAGCTTTATTTTTAAGCTGATTTTTTTTTAACTAGCCAACCTTGAACACTTAAATTTAGATGGTATTTTCACGTTTGGTAAGATAGAATCTCTGACATCTTATCAGATATTTATAAAATAGTAAAACATTGTTTATTCAAAATTTTTATTTTTTAAACAAAAATAAATTTGAGCGCTATTATAAATATATTATTTAAAAATTTACACACAATACACTTATACACATAATTGAAAAAGACCCTTTTTTATAAATAGCACAAATGGAGAACTAATAGCAAATAACTAATAACTGTTATAATGACAATCAGCGCTGTAACAAGCAACAAAAAACTATCAGACAGTTTTGAATCCAAACAACAAAGTAGGGGAACCATCTATTAATCTACAAATCTGTTCTGTCTAGAATGGGTGCTAAGAGATAGCAATTTAAATAGAACCGGGACTTTAAGAACAAAGTGGTATCAGATATTGGCTTATGCGGATGTTGTCATTCTGGCTAGATCTACAGATGTATTGAGAGACGTATGCAGTGTATTGCACACCCCAGATATCAAAAAGAGTAAAAGCATCAATATTGAGATGGTTGAGACATTTAGAAAGAATGAAAGAAGAAATAATATCAAAAATATTGGTAAATACAGAGATGGGTAACAAAAGAAGAGTAGGTCAACCAAGAAAGAGATGGCTAAAAGGAGGAAAAACTAAACACAAGCTCTGTAAAGAACGGAGAACATGTGTCAAACGATGGGCCTAAAAGTGTTAGCACTATATGTATTTATATGGAAATTAACCATATTACTGTATTGATAATAATAGAAATATTGGAGATCTTTCTTTTGCGAAACAAACAAAAGTGCATTTTCTCTAATATTGCAAACATGCCACATCCTAATTCGTATAGAATGGGAAACAACTTAAAATTAACAAAAATAGAAACAATTAAAATGCATATTCATGTTGAAACTTTCATATCCCATCAAATAGACAGTCCACCTAAATTAGCAAACAATGATTTTAACTAGTTGTGGGGAATAATGCATTACTAAAACTGCAATGGTGTTGAAACATTTTTTTTTAATTTAGTTATGTTTAATATGTTTAGGAATGTGAAATTTTTCTTAATAGACTTGTTAATTAATTATAATGACTACTATGAGTATTTAACTAGAAGAAATACAAGACAAACAATTTATTGTAAGAAAATAAAACAAAATTTAATAGGAATTCATTTATTCATATGTAACTCTTGATAGAACACTAAATATATCAGGACAAATTATTTAGTAATATAGTAATTTTATATTACAAATAAATTGTGTACAAAATACTTCTGAAAAGTGACAGCAATGTAGACGAAGATGTTAAACAATTTACTAAAATAATACAAGAGGCAGCTTGGCGGTCAATACCAACAAGATCATTGGAACCAAACAACAACACATGCCTAACAAAATCAAAGAAAAAATTGCAGAAAAGCAAAGATTTACGTATCGAAGTAACGTATTAGCCTACTGCCAATGATGTCAAAGGTTTTTGAAAAACTACTGTTGAATAGGTTACTCATAATATAGTCATGAAACGATTACAACTATCTCCACATGTGGTATTAGTTTATAAATCAGTAATAAAGCCAGTATGGAGTTATGGGATCCTGTTGTGGGGAGCAGCATCCAGGTCTAATGTAGATATATTGGAGAGGTTTCAGTCAAAAGTCTTATGTGTCACAACAAATATACCATGGTGCGTACCTTATCAGTTCATTACACATGCACTTTAAGTCAAGACTGTTAAGTCAAGTCAAGAAGAGATCTCAAATTGCTCCCAAAAATATGCTCTATCTATAGCTTAAAAACCATCCTAAGAGTCTTGCAGCTAACCTTATGACGCCCCTACCAAATCAAAGAATAAAGCTACACACTACCAGCGTCTTTCATCAAGATTTCTAAACTAAGTTATTTTTATATTATCATGTAGGTAGATCCCAAATTTACAAATAATTTTTGTTATTAAAATTTAATAGGAATTTGTCATGGGACAACTTCTTGCATGTAACATGTAGAATAATAATTACACAATTTACTTATTGTAATATTATTATGGATTGTAAATAAATGGGAACTTAAACAATCCTGAAAGGAAGATACCTAGAAAATTGAATCTTGTACTTGTTCCTTTTACTCAGAAAATATATTTAAGTACAATATTGTGCAAAGTTCATGATGTACTCATATTATTTAAGCAAGCAATAATCAAATATTTTTAGCCATATGAAGAATGGATTTAATTATACATTGTGACCTTGTACTGTAAGGTTGTGTAGGCATACCTATAAAGAGTAGATGACCTATAAAATTGCCTGAAATCTACTTGCAAAGAGAATTATGTACTTGTAGGTTTACCTTATTTAATTCACTTTCCAATATTTATTATCAAGAAGATATTTTTATTGATGTTATTTACTAATCCTATTTAATGGAGAAATGAGTCACATGTTCATTTCACACTTTCTCTACATATACATTCTTTTAAAAAACATACCTATCATTGTCTTTGTCATTCATAATCTGTAAACAGATGTCAATTATCTCAAATTTTATAACAATGTTGATATAATCTTATTGAAAAAGGCATTGAAAATAACCAAGATAAGAGACAACTGTTTTTTTAATGTCCAAATATTTGGTAGAATTTAATGTAGATTAATGGACATGGTAAACAAGTAAATCACAAATTCGACTCATCATTCCCAATCTGAAATTTCATTTAGTTGAATCACAGATTTCGTAAATTTATACAAGATGAAATTTGAAAATTTTCAAGTATAAATTATTAATATTAAGCGTATTAGCAGTAGATTCAAATTTAAGCGTATATAATTCTAGTTATTTTAAGGTGTCCACAAAAAAGCTAAATTATTTTGCCAAAATGAGGTAAACTACACACATCAACAATGTCTTCAGATATATTTTTCCAACAGTATTGCTTAAACAGCAAAATTTGAATATCTTATTTACTAATAATCTAAAAAGCTCATTTGTGAAACTGCCAAATAATTTCCTCAAATTTCGAACCAATGATTGTTCTTCAACGAGACTGTTGCATCCTTGAATTGAAGGGGTCAGTGCAACAGCAGCTAAGTCCATTATTTTTCTATAATTGAGTTAAGTGACAGTATCTATATACAATCACGTGTACTATAACTTGGCGAAGTCAGTTGAACCCCTTAGTTGAAATTTTAATCAATCATTATTTCAGTGCAAGAAGTCACTAAGCTTCAAAAAACGTCCATGGACTTGAAAACTTGTTATTATTGACACTGACAAAAAAATGTCTGATTTTGATAAAAATAAGTTCCACATTAATTATTATTAAAAATAAATATGTAATTTAATTTAAATATTTGAGAAACAGTATTAAACAATCAGTATATCGAAGTAAAAATAACGATTTTAGAATTAAAATCAAGTAGTTGTAGTGAAGATGTATTCTCAGGAAGTGAGTATGATTGTATGATCCTCAAAAAACCAAAGTCACGAAAAAAGAGATCAGTTTACAAGTGTATTTACTTCGTTTTGTACCTATACAAGAGCAACCCTATAACACAAATTTAGGAGAAAATATCCACGCGAATTAAAATAATTTAAAGATGGCAAATAAAGTGTAAACACAAAAACGCCAGTTACAGAGAAAGCTTCAAACACAGCTTTATGTTGGGGCCACAGTAACGTCTAATGCCGTTAATTAATGCGTTATTTGACTAACGCATTCAACTCCATACTCCAACGCAAGAATCAACTCCATATGGAAGAATATATCCTCCAAATCTTCTAATAATTGAATTAAAAGAAGGAGATGAAAAAGATGGTTTAGTGGATGCCACCATGAACAAAGATTATTTCAAAAAAAGACTTAATTATCAGCGTGAAGCCATATACGGACAAACCCAAAGCCAATCCAATGCTGACACAGAAGATGATGCTTCCCACAGTTCGTGTACAACTTCGGCCTCTACCAGCCAGGCAAATGAGCAGAATGCTCCCAAAAAACCAAAGTCACGAAAAATGGGAGTTATTTAATTACATTGTAATTAAGATAATTCAGCATTAAAGATGGTAAATCAACTGTAAACACAAAAACGCCAGTTGCGGAGAAAGCTTTAAACACAGCTTTAAAGTGTGCTGCAGATACTGATGAAGAACCAGCGCCACATAGAAGAATATATTATGTAGGCCCAACAATTGAAATTTCAGATTCTGATGAAGGATCAACTCCATATGGAAGAATATATCCTCCATATCTTCTAATAATTGAATTAAAAGAAGGAGATGAAAAAGATGGTTTAGTGGATGCCACCATGAGCAAAGATTATTTCAAAAAGACTTAATTATTAGCGTGAAGCCATATACGCACAAACCCAAAGCCAATCCAACGCCGACACAGAACATGATGCTTCCAACAGTTCATGTACAACTTCGGCCTCTACCAGCCAGGCAAATGAGCAGAATGATGGCTCCCAAAAAATCAAAGTCACGAAAAATGGGAAATATAATACATTACATAATAGGTAATTAAGATAATTCGGCATTAAGGACGGTAAATCAACCGTAAAGACAAAAACGCCAGTTTCAGAGAAAGCTTTAAACACAGCTTTTAAAGTGTGCTGCAGATTCTGATGAAGAACCAGCGCCACATAGAAGAATATATCCTCTAGGCCCAACAATTGAAATTTCAGATTCTGATGAAGAATCAATGCCATATGGAAGAATATATCCTCCAAATCTTCTAACAATTTAATTAAAAGAAGTAGATGAAAAAGATGGTTTAGTGGATGCCAACATGAGCAAAGATTATTTCAAAAAAAGACTTAATTATCAGCGTGAAGACATATACGCACAAACCCAAAGCCAATCCAATGCCGACACAGAAGACGATGCTTCCCACAGTTCGTGTACAACTTCGACCTCTACCAGCCAGGCAAATGATGGCAGAATGATGGCACCCAAAAAACCAAAGTCACAAAAAATGGGAGTTATATTATATTACATTATATATGAAGGGTACACGGAAAAAACCGGCTAAGTCACAGATTAACAATATTGAGTTATTGGATGTTTTATCTTTTCGTCCGTTGTATCTTTGTAGCTTACTCGAGTCTTAGACTTCTAACAAAAAAACTATAAAAGAAGGTATATTTTTCACATTCGGCGAATAATTTAATTTAGCTATAATTCCAGCCCTGGGAATCCAGCATTGTATCTTAAAGGGTAGTGACTTAGCCGCTTTTTCCCCTGTTCAATAAAAACAATTGCTTCATAGTAATTTTTTAATTCTCCAGATTAAAGAAAATCAAATAATATTATGTTTATGTAGCATTGTTATGACTGACCGTCTGATTGATACTGAAATAAGGAAGCCGCGTCTCAATGTTTTGGACTTAGCTTGTTGTTTTCCTGTACCGCGTGGACTTAGCTTATTTTTCTCGTGTATGAGCATATAGTTATGGGCTTTTTCTCGTGACCTGTCTTGTTATTGCCTTGTTTAAAGGTTTCAGAAGATGCAAACTGGCGTTATTGAGTTTACAGTTGATTTACCATCTTTAATGATGAATTATAAATAAATAAATAAAGTATTATATTATCTTAATAATTATAATATATAACTCCCATTTTTCGTGACTTTGGTTTTTTCGGAGCCATCATTCTGCTTATTTGCCTGGCTGGTAGAGGCCGAAGTTGTACACGAACTGTGGGAAGCATCGTCTTCTATGTCGACATTGGATTGGCTTTGGGTTTGTCCGTATATGGCTTAACGCTGATAATTAAGTCTTTTTTTAAAACAATCTTTGCTCAAAGTTGGCATCCACTGAACCATCTTTTTCATCTCCTTCCTTTAATTCAATTGTAGAATATTTGGAGGATATATTCTTCCATATGGCGTTCATTCTTCATCAGAATCTGAAATTTCAATTGTTTGGTCTAGAGCTAGAGGATATATTATTCTTCTATGTGGCGCTGGTTCTTCATCAGAATCTGCAGCACACTTTAAAGCTTTCTCTTTGCAACTGGCGTTTTTATGTTTACAGTTGATTTACCATCTTTAATGCTGAATTATCTTAATTATAATGTAATATAAATCCCATTTTTCGTGACTTTGGTTTTTTCGGAGCCATCATTCTGCTCATTTGCTTGGCTGGTAGAGGCCGAAGTTGTACATGAACTGTGGGAAGCATCGTCTTCTGTGTTGGCGTTGGATTGGCTTTGGGTTTGTCCGTATATGGCTTCACGCTGATAATTAATTTAAAATAATCTTTGCTCATGCTGGCATCCACTGAACCATCTTTTTATCTCCTTCTTTTAATTCAATTGTTAGAAGATTTGGAGGATATATTCTTCCATATGGCGTTGATTCTTCATCAGAATCTAAATTTTCAATTGTTGGACTTAGAGGATATATTCTTCTATGTGGTGCTGGTTCTTCATCAGAATCTGCAGCACACTTTAAAGCTGTGTTTAAAGCTTTCTCTGCAACTGGCGTTTTTAAGTTTACAGTTGATTTACCATCTTTAATGCTGAATTATCTTAATTATAATGTAATATAATATAACTCCCATTTTTCGTGACTTTGTTTTTTTGGGAGCGATCATTCTGCTCATTTGCCTGGCTGGTAGAGGCCAAAGTTGTACACGAACTGTGGGAAGCATCGTTTTCTGTGTCAGCATTGGATTGGCTTTGGGTTTGTCCATATATGGCTTCACGCTGATAATTAAGTCTTTCTTTTAAATAATCTTTGCTCATGTTGGCATCCACTGAACCATCTTTTTTATCTCCTTTTAATTCAATTGTTACAAGATTTGGAGGATTATATTCTTCCATATGGTGTTAATTCTTCATCAGAATCTGAAATTTCAATTGTTGGGCCTAGAGAGGATATATTTTTCTATGTGTATTCAACGCCATATGGAAGAATATATCGTCGGCTTACTGCCAAAACCAACTAGCTCCACTTTTTGTCGATTCTGAGTTAAGTACGCCTTTGTACTTAATAATTATCAAAGAATGTACTGATGAAACCAGACACTTCAAAGCAGATTTTAAATGTGGGAAACAGAAGGGTCTCAAAACAGCTAATTCCAATGATGACACTTTTATTCAGCCAAAAACAGATATGTGCAGTTGTCTGCACATCTCTGTTTAAATAAAATAGTATTTTTTCATTTACAATATTCTAGTTCTGCCAAAACAAGACAACTGCCTGATAATGGAGGACAGTGATGTTCAAAGTTACCTAGAAGTTGACTAACTTTGTACAGCCAAAACCCGACAAGTGCCGAAAAAAAAATGTTTTTTGTACTTTTTTTAGCTTTCACTTCATTTTAATAATTTTTTAACAAAATGTTTCGTTTATAATGTTATTTACTTTAATATTTTTCAGTCATTAAATCATTTTCAAATTCAAACGATTTTTCATTTAAAATTAAAGTTTAAAACGTTGATTCCTCAAAACTTTAAAAAGTGGAGTTAGTTGGTTTTGGCAGTAAGCCGACGATATCCTCCAAATCTTCTAGCATTTGAATTAAAAGAAGGAGATGAAAAAGATGGGTCAGTGGATGCCAACTGCTAAAAAAGACTTAATTATCAGCGTGAAGCCATATACGGACAAACCCAAAGCCAATCCAACACTGACAGAGGACAATGCTTCCCGCAGTTCATGTACAACTTTGGCTCTACCAGCCAGGCAAATGAGCAGAATGATGGCTCCCAAAAAACCAAAATCTGTATATATCTGCCACCATACTTATCAGTCTCTACAGACCAGTGTATGATTAATCAGCCAAACTTTAAATGTTCATGCCACAAGATAGTCTAAAAACTGCCATCTGTGTGGCATTGTAAGGGAAAATGGGTACCATTTAAAACAAATAGAAACCTGATTTAACCACTTTTTTGCACTGACCCCTTCAATTTGGACTTGCATTACGGCACGTTTATGCGTATCCAGTAACTGGTGCTAGTCGCACTGACATGGTAGTGGTATCGTGTAAACATTTTTTGTTGCCAGTGCAGCGCTGTCTTGAATAGAAAGGTGGTCTATTTTTCATGCCACTGGCATTCCAGTGAAACTGGCGCCAGTTACTGGATATGGGCAAACGTTACTTTATGTTATAAGGTAGCAATATGTTCTATAAATGTCCCTATTTGAGGCAAAAACAAACAGGTTTAAAAAAATCATTTCAATATTTTTTTAAGAAATAAGTTTTTAAGTAACAAGGAATCTGCAATGTATGTATTATGTAACAAAACTACTTTTTTGGGTTTAAGAGAGTTCTGATCTATTGTATGTCACACTTAAATGACATATTTATGATTGTAGTACGTTTTAAAAAAACATAAGATGTACATTGGTTACAAATCAGCAGAAAAGTGGATGGCCTAAATATTAGTTGTAAATACAAAACTGTATTATATAGATGAAGCAATATTTTAAAAGGTTTTTAGCATTAAAAATACGTTTATATGGACATGGTTAAATAGTATAAAATATCAGTAGATTATGTTGATGAGTGTAGAACTAAAACATCCAACTTAACCAAAAAGTTCATAAAAATAACATTTTAGCAAAGTTAACCTGCTGACGCAACTCATACTTGAATTTCCTACAAAAAGGAACAATAATATTGAAATGAAATATTTACTTAGTAGGTATCCTATTTGTCCTGAGGTAAAAACCGGAAAACTGGTGTTCTGCACTCGTCATCAGAGTCATAATAAAATTGTTTGGTACTTATTCCTAGTTGTACTCTTTTCACAGCCTCACTAACTAAACTCCCATCTTTGAGGAATTTTTGTAAAAGTTCGTAGGGGTCCTCGCTGGTGATTTCCGTTGTTTTGTGTTTACCAATACAGTTCGGATCACAACACCGTCTGTCACTACATTTGGGGGGTCTGCTGTATGGAGAAGCCCTAGAAGACCTCTTAGATATACTGCGAGCACGAGGCATAGGCTTGTATTGAATTGTAGCAGATGCTGTCGTTAATCGAAGGTTTTCCTTTATTTCTAGCACTAGGCCTTCGATATCTTTCGAAGAAATACTGAACTGAGGACTAGCGTTGGACGTCATGTTACACATTTCGGCTGACGGCATTTCGATTCTCTGGCGTATTTCCATGAAATTACACTTTTATTGTTTTGTAAACACTATTTCAAAACACAAATTAATAAACAACAATCTTGGTGATTGCACTACCTTCCCCTCCAACAAATAAATACAATATAACTATTGTTGTAACGAATGTGAAACGTGGGCTACGAACGAACGTTGAAACAGTATATCAACCTCATCAATTACTGCTTGTTTGGGTGCTTTCATAAAAACATGCGCCAGCGAAAAGTAGTTCCACTTAAATATTGACGAATACGCCCGAATACCGTCCAAATGAAAACAATTTTATTCGCACAACACTTTTCGACCACTTTTAAAACAGTCTGGAATAAAGTAGACTCGATTTGAAAATTAATAACTTCACTGAAAATTATGTAAACAAACCATTTCCAGGCATTAAAACCGTACAATCAAGGCTATTCTTGTTGATGTTGTTTTGTTACCGACTGACGTCAAAAATAGTGTCATTGGTGGGGGGGCACTGTTTATTTACATTTCCTAGACTGTTATCGGTGAACCGAGAGCGGAACGATGACGACGGATGTATGGATTTTCGATAGTGACAGGGCAGAACTAGCTTTTTTTACAAGGTGGTAATAAATCAAAGGGAAGGCGAAACGAAGATATTTATATAAAATAGCCAAACAGAGAGCAAAGAAAGCAAAAGATTTTAATCAGATTAGATGTATCCAAGATGAAAATAATAAAATACTAGTTCACGAAAGGGATGTCAAAAAGAGATAGAGAAAATACTTTGACAGCTTATTAAATGAAGAATTTGACAGACAGCCTGTGGAGCCAACGGAGACAGTAGCAGCAATGGTCACCAAAATAACAAACGAGGAAGTGGCTCAAGCGCTTCAAAAAATAAAGAAAGGAAAAGCAGTCGGACCAGATGATATTTCTGTGGAAGTATGGAGAGCATTGGGATAGACAGGAACAATGTGGCTAGCAGGTTTATTTAATAGAATTATGGAAGTTGGACAAATGCCAGACGAATGGAGAAGCAGTATACTAGTACCTGTCTACAAAAACAAGGGAGATATACAGCAGTGTACAAACTACAGGGCTATAAAGCTGCTTAGCCACACCATGAAAATATGGGAAAGAGTAATTGATAGACGGATACGTGAAGAGACCGAAATATCCGAGAATCAATTTGGCTTTATGCAGGGCAGATCAACAACAGATGCAATTTTCATTATAAGGCAGTTGGTGGAAAAATACAGGAGTAAAGAAACAAACGCTCATATGGTATTCATTGATCTTGAGAAAGCATATGATAGAGTTCCTCGAGAGATTCTGTGGTGGGCACTCAATAAGAAAGGAGTCCCTGGTGCATATGTAAAGATTGTGAGGGATATGTATGAAGGAGTAACGACTAGTGTTAGGACAGGTGTGGGAGAGACTGATAAATTTCATGTGAAAGTAGGATTGCACCAAGACTCGGTGCTTAGTCCGTATTTATTCTCATTAGTTTTGGACCAGATAACAGCGAAACTACAGGGTAACATTCCATGGTGCTTAATGTATGCTGATGATGTCGCGTTAGTAGGAAATAGTGAAAGAGACTTAGAACAAAAACTGGAACAGAGGACACGAGCTCTGGAGGAAAAAGGTTTAAAACTTAGTAGGACAAAGACAGAGTATTTGGAATGTTCATTTAAAGATGGAGATACTACAAATAAAATGGTATCTTTGGATGGTGAACTGATTGTAAAAAGCAATGGTTTTAAGTACCTGGGATCGGTATTACAGAGTAATGAAGAAATAGATGGAGATGCATGCAGTAGAATTAGGGCTGGATGGATGAAGTGGAAGGAAGCGAGTGGTGTGTTGTGTGACAGAAAAGTTCCAATGAAGCTGAAAGGAAAATTCTATAAAACAGCCATAAGACCGGTTATGATGTACGGAACTGAATGTTGGGCAGTGACAAAGAAAGAGGAACAACGAAAGCATGTGGCGGAGATGAGAATGCTTAGATGGATGAGTGGAGTGACAAGAAAGGATAAAATTAAAAATGAGTATATTAGGGGAAGTCTAGGTGTGGCACCAATTGCCACAAGTGGGGGAGAGAGCATAGGTTAAGATGGTTTGGTCATGTACAACGTCGAGACGTTAATGATCCAATACGAAGAGTAGCTGAAGTGCAGATTCCTGGAAGGAGTAGGAGAGGAAGACCAAAGAAGACGTGGGGGGAGACGATTAGGCAGGACATGTTGGTAAAGGGGATTAATATTGATATGACCCAGGATAGAATTGTGTGGAGAAATGCAATTAGGGAAACCGACCCCGCATAGGAATAAGGCAAAGAGAATGATGATGATAATGATGAATAAATCAATGGGAAAGAATGGCAAACTAACATCCAACAGAGAGGAAATGCTAGAGATAGTGGGAGAATTCTATAAAACACTATATACAAATAAACTGGATTTAACTCCGACATAACATCTTCTTCTAATGGCGCTACAACTCTTTGTGAGTCTTGGCCTGCTTAACAATTTTCTTCCATTCTGCCCTGTCGGATACTTTCCTTCTTCTTGGTTTTAAGATCCCCTCTTCGTCGTCTATCCACCTTTTACGGGGCCTCTCTCTTGTTCTATTTCCTTGGGGCTTCCAATCTCTGGATTACCTGTACAGCTCGATCATCTGGCATTTTTTCTAGGTGACCAAGCTAGTTTAGTCTTTGTGACTTTACAAATCTAACAATATCTGCGCTCTGCATTAGTTCATCCAGCTCATGATTCATTTTAATTCTCCACGAACCATCGCTGCATTGGGTTGGTCCAAATATCTTCCTAGTATTTTGCTCTCAAATATTATCAGATGATTTTCATCAGTGGTTGAGAGGGTCCACGTTTCTCATCCATATGTGACCACTGGTCTAATTACTGTTTTGTAGATTTTTAGCTTGGACTCACGATTCGGTAACTTACTTTTCATTCAGTCTTTGTATGCATAAAAGCACTCATTACCGCTAAGAATTCGTGCTTGTATTTCTTGACTGATGTTGTTATTTTCATTTAATATTGAGCCTAGGTCTAGGTAGGGAAAAGTGGAGGCATATTCGTAGGTATGGTTGTCTACCTTCAGATTCTCATGTTGATTTGACTTTGTGCACCCCATATATTTTGTTTTGCTTTCATTTATATATAGACCAAACGTAGTAGCTTTCGGTTTCAGATTTATAGCTTTTTAGCTTAATACCTTTTTGTTGCGGCTTATTATGGCAACATCATCCGCATATGCGGATATTTGCATAGATAGTGTATTAATACTGATACAGCCGTTTATATCCAATTTTCTAACAACGGCTTCTACCAACAGAACATACAGAACAAAATATTATGAATCAAGGTTCGCAGGCTCTGTTCTCATCAGGGCAATCAAACACCTAATCAATATATGCTTAGAAAACCAAGCCATACCAGCTGAATGAAATAATTTTCTAACGCTCCTCATACATAAGAAAGGAGATCAAATAGTCCTCGAAAACTATATGCCAATCAGTCTTCTAAACCACCTGTATAAATTATTTGCTACAATAATCACTGCCAGAATTGAGAACAAACTAGAAACATGCAAACCAAGAGACCAAGCAGGTTTTCTGTAAGCTTGCAAATATTTACACATGCTTTCACCGCTGTGAAACCTGCCTGGTCTTCTCCGATTTTATCCTGTATAATATATTTCTAATTTTTCCTTTATGGTCTTTCCATACAATCTGCCTATAGACGATATAATGCTGATACATTCTGAATTTTATAGTACTTTAATTTATTCCTCTAAAAATGTTATCTGTTACTAGATATAGACATTTGCCTTGGGGGAACTTGCCCTTGTGGGGTGGTTGGGGGGGCTGGGACCTTCCAATTAAACACCAACCAAAAGACATATCCAAACTACATAAAACCATCGTGTTCTTGCGGTGCCTATTCGTTCCGGATGTTGGCGATCAGTATGGCTATTCTAATGCTTGCTGCTATTCGGAATAGTCCGGTTGTAGATGTATTGAACCACTTTCTTAGGTTTTGAATCCAAGATATTCTTCTTCTCCCTGGTTCTCTCTTTCCAAATACCTTGCCCTGAATAATGCGTTACAGTAAGTCATATCTCTATTCATTCTACGTAACATGGCCAAAATATTCTAGTTTGCACTCTTTGATTGTATTAATAATCTCACATTTATTGCCCATACTACGTAGGACCTCAACATTAGTCACATGATCCACCCATGAAATTCTTAAAGTGCGTTTGTAACAACACATCTCAAAGGCTTCGAGTTTTCTTAAAGAATCTTCAGAAATTGTTCAAGCCTCTTGCCCGTATAATAACGTAGAAAATACATAGCATCTGATGACAGAGATGTTGGTAACAAGTAGTAAATCGTAACTTTTGAAAACAGACTTGATCATTACGAACGCAGATCTTGCTTTTTCTATGCCTTATTTTATTTCAGTAGAGTGGTCCCATTGGCTGTTTATATATTGGTAAATACTAAGACTACTAAGGTATAAGTAGTTGTCCTCCCTGTCAATTAGTTGTTGGTTAACCAACAGCCGTGTATTTACTGGGTACCATATACTTTGTTTCTTTTCGTATTAAGATCAAGTCCATGATCTCTACTTATAACTGATATGCGCGACATTATTCTTTGCAAACCATCTAAGATATCCGCAAAAACTACTGCGTTGCCGGCAAATCTAATGTTGTTTAGACACACTCCGTTGACTAATATGCCTTCCTGTAGTTCTCGTATTGTTTGCTCGAAGATATGTTCAGAGTGCATATTATATACTACTACTTTACGGGGTTGCCGCAGTGGCGTGCTGGCCATATAAATAAATCGGTGTAATCACCGAGAGGCCGCGGCCTCTTGAGGCCGGTGAAATAAGTTTTCATTATAAATAATGAATAAAAATTTCTGATGATAGGAAGTACCATGAGGATGGGAGGCCGCTTTTCTATAAAATCACCGGGCCGCTTGAAAAGTTCCAGCACGCCAATGGGTTGAAGCATGGACCCTGACAGAATCGCTGGTAAAAAACCTAGAAGCATTTGAGATGTGGGTCTACCGCCGTATTCTGAAGATCAGTTGGGTAGAAAGAGTCACAAACGAAAGGGTTTTGCAACGTTTGAATAAAAGTTGCGAAGTAGTGAACACGGTTAAAAGGCGCAAATTGGAATACTTTGGTCATGTAATGCGTCACCCAGAAGAATATGACATACTTCACCTTGCACTAGCGAAGCGTCCATGTAACCACTGTTACCATTGGTAACAGTTAAAAATCTTGCAAATAAATATTTTATGACGATGAATAATTCTATGTACCAATATTTTTACCAATAGAAATATATTATTATATTATGTGGTAATAGTACCTAACTCAGTAAATAGCCAACTACTCGTAGACACGAAAATATTGACGAGTTTATGTGACTCAGTTGTACTTTATTATACTCTGTTACCAGACTCATTTCTGGTTACAATGGTTATATACCCACGCTGGCGCTCGGGACCGGCTAGTGACTGAAAATTTTGAAGAAGCGACGGCATAAGCGCGCTGTGTATCAATAGCGCTGTTACCACATTTAAAATTGGTGACAGTACCTATAAAAAGTGTGCGTGCAGTTAACCATGGATGAGTGGTGTCGCTTCTTAATCGATCAACTACTTGAAAAGTAATTCTCCTTATATAATTTTGAAGAAAAAAAAAGAATGTGTGTGTACTTTGTACGCACGTAAGAAGATATTCTTCTATTATATAATAGGTAATTTAAACGAAGTAAATATACTTGAAAGGTTATTTGTATTTTATTTAAAAATCAAACTAACTTTCTTATCTACCACTTTCAAAAAATTTTTATTAAAACAACCAAAAATAAAAAAAATATATATAAATCGCCCAGGAATTGAACTCGCAACCTTCCAATCTCAGTGCTGACGCATTTCCCACTACTCCAGCGAGGCCCTAGAAATAGACATGTAAGTTTCGGATATAATTACACAACACGGCGACATATAGTGTAAAAATGTTATGCTTACATAATATTTTATTATTTTACTACAGGGAAACACAAATCGAAAAACACAAGAATTATAATAAATAATACATTTCCTAAAACCAGTAATATATTCTTTTAATGACTTATTTGCACGGTTACAGATACATACATACCTATCTTGAAAGATTAGCAATTAACTACATACTGTCAGAACTACATACTGTCAGTGTGCGCAGGCGCGCGGATCATGTACAATTTTACCCTCAATCGATTCGCCGCTAAAGAAGAATCAAAAATGAGATTAAAAAAGAAATACCTATTTTAAACAATTTAAAAAAGGAATCAACAAAAGTAGTTCGATATTTTAAATTTAGTTGGTACAGTAAAAATCCTTGGTTATATTATGGTTGCAAGAAAAATATACTGTATTGTTGGCCATGTTTTCTGGTTTCTACAGAAAAATGGGTGGACCAGGTTCACGATTTAAATAGTGTTAGATTTTTAAAAAGGAGACATGAAATTTCTCCGTTACCTACATGTAAGATGAAGATTTATACCCAATTTGATTCAGTTTGGCAAAACAAAAATCAAAATTTCTCTTAACCAAGCTTTTAAAGCAAATAATGCTAAACATAATGAGTTTGTTAAAAAAAATAGATAGGTATATCCTTAGTACACTTATAATAGATACTGTATGTTTATGGGCCAAACAACAACTAGCGCTTCGTAGTCATTTTGAGTGCGACGACTCTGACAATCCAGGCAATTACAGGGAATTGTTAACGTTAATTGCCAAAAAAGATCAAAAATGATCTTTTCAAACATCTAGAAACATCTGTTTTTTCGAGAGTTTCAAGTAATATACAAAATAATATTATTGAAGCTACACTCACCGGCACAAAATTCCGCCACCCAAAATTTTTGATTAAGTTTGACAATTTATATCTTTATTATTTGTGCTCCGATTTTCAAGATTCTTACACCAGTTTGTAGGTACATGTATTCACATTGGTTGGTATTATTCCGGTAACAAAAAATTTTGCTTGCATGTCATTGTACAGGGGTGAAAGGAAGCGTTGTATTTTCTCCTAATTTTAAAAAATTATGTGGAAAAATGGAATAGCTGAATTTATTTCATAGTCCTGTCATATTTTCCCGGAGGCATAACCAACATTTTGTTTTTTGAATTATCCGAATATCTTTTTTTTTGTAAGAGCTGTACCATTTTTTGTAAATAAAAACACTGATTGACTCATACAATTGAGGTTGGATTGATAAGATTAGAATGGTCCGCATACAGCCCAGATCTCTATCATATTGAGCATTTATGGAATGAATAAAAAAGCTATTTGCCGTCATCCTAGGCCTCCAGAAAATTTTGTACAGTTATGGCCCTGGTAGAGGAATATCGGGCTATTCGCCAGGCAAGGAAAACACATCTTTATTAGATGCTAAACAGATTGCGAGCAGTCTTTGCTGCAAGAGGTGGACATAACCGCTATTGAATTGTTTTGTTTTGTTGTTAAATTTGTTTTGTTTTGTTAATTTTAGTGCGTTTGATATTTTTAATTAAATAAACCTTCAAGGCATTGTTTTTAATTACAGCTCTTACAAGAAAAGAGATTTTCAGATAATTCAAAAAACAAGACCTTAGTGATACCTCCAGGATAATACAAAAGGAGTATGAAACAAAATCAGCACTCCAATCTTTCCACAGAATTTTTTAAATTTAGGACAAAAAACAACGCTTACATTCACCCCCGTATAATGCCATCTAAGCAAAAATATTTTGTTACCGGAATAATAGCAATTGACATCAATACATGTACCTACAAACTCGTGCAAGAATCTTTAAAATCGAAGTACAAATAATAAAGTTATAGATTGTCAAACTTAATGAAAAATTTTTGGTGGCGGAATTTTGTGCCGGTGAGTGTATATATACATTTAGCCATATCTTCATTTTTTAAATAAGATTTTTTGCATCTGGTTTTGGTAACACTTCAGAAAAAGTCACGCGTCACCACTGTCACCTTGTCATGCAAGGTAAAATAATGGGAAAAAAAAGTGTGGGGCGCCGTACAACTTCTTGGCTTAAAAACCTACGCCAATGGTTTGGGAAAACTAGCACTGAACTATTTCGCGCTGCTGTAAATAAGACAGTGATTGTTAATATGCTGGGCAACATGAGAGTCAACGATCGACAAGCGGTCTCGGCACCTTAAGAAGAAAAGCATAGGTGTTATATAAAACCCGAGACAGAATGCATCCTTACATTCCTCTATCTATGAAGACTGCTTCATGGTCATCCACTTTATTGTTAGCAGTTTGGTTGTAATATAAATTATATAGGATTCTCAAGTCTCTATCATCTAATCCCGCTTCTTTTAAGATAGTTATGAGCTTATCATGTATAACTCAATCAAATGCCCTTTTGTAGTCGATAAAACAAATATATACGTCACATTTGGCACCCCTACACCTCTGTTGACACTTGGACAGAGAATAGAGGCTCTCAGGTGTTAACGAGCTCTAATTGTTACGAGCAGAGGATTTGCGTATGTTTGGAGATGGTCTGTGTTTCTGACCCATATGTCAGCACAGGTAGTTTGAGTATTCTGTATATTGTCAGTTAGGTGTTTTGGCTTAAATTTCTGTTTTTTAGCTGCTTGTTTAGTTCAAAATAATAGCCAATAAATAAATACTATCAAAAAATAAAATTAATCTTAGAATGTATAAACAATAAACAATTAAAAAAATTATTGTTTGTGGCAATTGGGCTAGGCCGACCATGGTATTAGACTTGTTTACAGCATAAAGACGGTTTCTAGTGTCTCCTGAAATTATAAATGCTCCAGGGTGATAAACAAAGATAACGATATTTTATGTTGTTTTTCTGTGTTTACATACAGAGGATTTTTGAATTGCTAGGACAACAAGACAAAAATGGCTAACTTAATTACTGATTAGAAATGATTGTGTAACCTGTAATACCTAATAGGTATGTCTACTGTCTACTTTTTATGGATTTATTATCACGTAATTGAAAATAATTTAAAAGTTTTATCACTCATCTATAGTTTTAGAATGCTTATTGCATAAATTATTGGTAAAGCCAAAAAGACTATTTTTACTTCTTTCTATAATACGTATAATTTACCTATTAGGCAACCCGTATTACTGCGTCTTGTGATAAAAGTTGCCTAGCAGTTAGAATCTAGTAAAGTCAAATTCAAACAGACATTCGGTCTCGGATGAAGTCTGTGTAGTGTTCGTGTTCCTATTCGTATTGTAGGTTGACAGTTCTATGGCTGAGTGGAAGAGAGAGTTGGTAGAGAGAGAATTTAGCCCGTACCATGCGTTTGCAAAAATTAAACAACTCATTTTCCCGATAATCTCTTCAAATTAATTAAAGTCTCTATTCTAGTCATACGGGTCTATCAATCCTCTACTAGATTTGTGATTATTTCATCGTCTCCCATACACATTTTTTATAAAATGATGAGATCTAAGCTTAAATTTATATTGCTGATTTTAGTAACATTCAAAGGTGCGTCTATAAACAAAAGATATTTCGGTCTTTTTTTTAAAGTTGAATCAATTAAAAAAATTCCCTTTTAGGTGGTTTGTCTAGTGGTCTTCGCTGTTATGTTTGCTCCGACGGGGGTGACATGCCCTGCATTAATTTTGATTCGGAAAAGGAAAAATTTGTTCAACAATGTAGTGCATCGCAAAAAGGGTGTCACTTGAAAGTAGAGGGTAAGTTTTTTTAATTAAAATATTTGCTTGCATGAGTAGATTAATACCTAGTAGTTTTATTTAACATTTGTGGATTTTTAATTTAGTGTACATGTTTTGTCAGTGAATAATAGTATGAAATGTATTGTTTTTATATTAAAGGATTTTTCATTCATCCAACGACATATATTTCAGGGTCCTATAGGTTGAGTATTTAAAGATTTTCACCTGCAATCTGTCATCTTTTGATATTTTTAGTTTTTTATGGGGTGAATGTACAGCATACTTAATTTTTTTTATATGTACCTATTTCATATTTTTTGGCTAAGTACTATATTTTCAAATTATTTTAATTCTTCCCTTTCAGCTATTATTTTGTCTGGTTTCACTAGACTTATTGGTTTTTTTCTGCTAATCTGCAGAACCCGTAAATGGCGCTAAGAAAATAGCTTATATTTTTCTAAACTACATAGGTATTATCCATATAACTTTTGAAACAGGAAAACAAAAACTATTCGTTCCATTGTATCCTGTCACCAAAGGTAGACCGATTTATGCCGGATCTAACTATTTATTTTCCAAAATCTAAATAATTCATAACCTCAAATGTGCTCCTCCTTAGCTCCTGCTCTTCCCTATAATAGTCCAGGAAAGTAACATTTTTCTCAGGACTTGGAATAATCCAGGTACAGTTACGGTCATTTAATAGTTTACAGGCTTACGTATCTAGGAGCCGATTTTTTAAATTATTACCTTGTTTAAACTGGTTTAAATGCACCTTTTACGTCAAAGTGACGTTACCAGTGGTGTACCTAGAATAGGTTGATTAAAATAAAAAAAATTAAAATATGTAATATAAATATGTAGGTATTACCTATATTTTACAAAGTTTAACAAAATGGAAAGTATAAAAAGAAGTTTTTTTGAATAGAATGTATTATGGTCTTAATAATGAAAACAAGGAAGTCTGGTTTAAAAATACCGATTTTATTTTATATATATCCCAAATTATCCAATCTTTGTTTGATTTTTCATATGCACATATATAGCTTACGTCCAAATCTGCAGCAACTTTTCTTAAAAACCAACCTTCTTCGAGTTTGGCAATTGCTCTTGCTTTTGCGCATCATTCAAATTTATTGTAACCATTTTGGAGGAGTTTGATATTGTTATTTTATTTTTCAACATTCGCGAAATTTTTGACAAGCATTGACTTTTTGAAATTTTTTGACTTTGATATTTATCAAATCCGTACGACACTGCAAATTTACAGTATTCAAAAAAAAAGCTTCAAAATGGCGATTTTTGATAGTTAAAAGTTAATTTGTTGCTTTGCAAACTGCAAAATAATAGCCCAGTAATATAAAAGAAAATCAAAATGTAATTCTGTACAGGTTTGAACAAATTTTACATCAAAGATTAGGTGATAACAAAAGATATTTTCAAGAAAGTATGTCTATTATTCATATGAGGGGATCATTGTTTAAACAATGAAAAATGGGTAATTTTTGCACAAAATTTATTTTTTTAAACTTGCGCGGTAAATTCATGTTTTTTTGAAGATTTTTACGATTTTCGTCTTCAAAGTTGAAGAAACAATCTTATAGACAAGATTTATTAAATTAATTTTGTAAATTATTTAAATAATTGTAAATCAAGATTGAAAAACAAATTTGCAAAAAATATTATTTTCATTATAATCATCATCATCATCATTCTCTTTGCCTTATCCCTATGCGGGGTCGGCTTCCCTAATTGCATTTCTCCACACAATTCTGTCTTGGGTCATATCAATGTTAATCCCCTTTACCAACATGTCCTGCCTTATCGCCTCCCCCCAGGTCTTCTTTGGTCTTCCTCTCCTACTCCTTCCAGGAATCTGCACTTCAGCTATTCTTCGTATTGGGTGATTAACGTCTCGACGTTGAACATGACCGAACCATCTTAACCTATGCTCTCTCATTTTGGCATCAATTGGTGCCACACCTAGACTTCCCCTAATATACTCATTTCTAATTTTATCCTTCTTTGTCACTCCACTCATCCATCTAAGCATTCTCATTTCCGCCACATGCATTCGTTGTTCCTCTTTCTTTTTCACTGCCCAACATTCAGTTCCGTACATCATAGCCGGTCTTATGGCTGTTTCATAGAATTTTCCCTTCAGCTTCATTGGAATTTTTCTGTCACACAACACACCACTCGCTTCTTTCCACTTCATCCATCCAGCCCTAATTCTACTGCATGCATCTCCATCTATTTCTCCATTACTCTGTAATACCGATCCTAGGTACTTAAAACTATTGCTTTTCACAATCATTTCACCATCCAAAGATACCATTTTATTTGTAGTAGCTCCATCTTTAAATGAACATTCCAAATACTCTGTTTTTGTCCTACTAAGTTTTAAACCTTTTTCCTCCAGAGCTTGTCTCCACTGTTCCAGTTTTTGTTCTAAGTCTCTTTCACTATTTCCTACTAACACGACATCATCAGCATACATTAAGCACCATGGAATGTTACCCTGTAGTTTCGCTGTTATCTGGTCCAAAACTAATGAGAATAAATACGGACTAAGCACAGAGCCTTGGTGCAATCCTACTTTCACATGAAATTTATCAGTCTCTCCCACACCTGTCCTAACACTAGTCGTTACTCCCTCATACATATCCCTCACAATCTTTACATATTCACCAGGGACTCCTTTCTTATTGAGTGCCCACCACAGAATCTCTCGAGGAACTCTATCATATGCTTTCTCAAGATCAATGAATACCATATGAGCGTTTGTTTCTTTACTCCTGTATTTTTCCATCAACTGCCTTATAATGAAAATTGCATCTGTTGTTGATCTACCCTGCATAAAGCCAAATTGATTCTCGGATATTTCGGTCTCTTCACGTATCCGTCTATCAATTACTCTTTCCCATATTTTCATGGTGTGGCTAAGCAGTTTTATAGCCCTGTAGTTTGTACATTGTTGTATATCTCCCTTGTTTTTGTAAACAGGTACCAGTATACTGCTTCTCCATTCGTCTGGCATTTGTCCGACTTCCATAATTCTATTAAATAGACCTGCTAGCCACCTTGTTCCTGTCTCTCCCAATGCTCTCCATACTTCCCCAGGAATATCATCTGGTCCTACCGCTTTTCCTTTCTTTATTTTTTGAAGCGCTTGAGCCACTTCCTCGTTGGTTATTTTGGTGACCATTGCTGCTACTGTCTCCGTTGACTCTACAGGCTGTCTGTCAAATTCTTCATTTAATAAGCTGTCAAAGTACTTTCTCCATCTCTTTTTGACTTCCCTTTCGTGAACTAGTATTTTATTATTTTCATCTCGGATACATCTAATCTGATTAAAATCTTTTGCTTTCCTTGCTCTCTGTTTGGCTATTTTATATATCTTCGTTTCGCCTTCCCTGGTATCAAGTTGATCATATAGGTTTGAATACGCTTCTGCTTTGGCTTTTGCTACTGCTACTTCCGCTTCCTTTTTCGCCACCATATAGTTTTGAAGATCTGTGTCGGATCTGGTTTCTTGCCACTTTTTATATAATTTTCTCTTCTCTTTTATTTTTCCTTGTACTTCGTTTGACCACCACCAAGTCTCTTTATCCTCAAACTTTTTTCCTGACGTTTTCCCAAGTATTTCAATAGCAGTCTCTCTAATACTACTGGCCATTTTTCTCCAAATTGTATTAGGGCTTCCTTTCATGTTCCAACATATTTTTTCTACTATTCTTCTCCTGAATAGACCTTCTTTCTCATCTTTCAGCAGCCACCATTTGATTTTTTGTGGTCCTCTCCGATATTTTTGTTTAGTTTCGCTTTTTACTTCGATGTCCAGAACAAGCAGCTTATGTTGTTGGCTTACTGTCTCACTCACTATTACCTTGCAGTCCTTGCATTCACGTATGTCTTCTTTCCTTATCATGAAGTAGTCTATTTGGGATTGATGTTGTCCACTTTTGTAGGTAATAAGTTGAGTTTCTCTTTTTATAAAGAATGTGTTAACAATCGCCATATCCAATGCTGTTGCTAATTCAAGCATGTCATCTCCAGCTTCATTTCTATATTATAAATCATATCATTTCTATATCATTATTTTCATTATAAATAAGCACTATAAAACATTTTATTTTTCAGAAGAAGTTGCGCTATGTTGCCAGTAAAACCAAAAAAATTGGTTGAAAAATATTTATTAGTTTAAGATATTTAATTTGTTTTTAAATATTCCCATTTTTTCAACTGCAAAAACGCTGTTGTTAAGAATAGAGTACCTATACACTTTTGTAAGGCCTAATTTTTTTGCTTTTATGTATATTTTCGATAAATGCATTGTGAAATCAAAATTTTAACTAAACTCCTCTCCAAAATGGTGTTTGAAAATCGTTGTAATTTGTTTAAAACTTTTTTTAATAACATCGCTTTGATTAAAAATTTTGAAGTTCTGTTTCAATATTCATTTTCCTGGTAATTTTTCACACTTAAGTACCAAAAACAAAGTTTTTCTAAGACTATCTTTTTCCGAGCTTTTCCAAGTTTAAAAATTCATAATTTGTTTATTTATCAATATTAACATTTAAAAGTGCGTGAGTAAATCTATCAACCCTACTACTTAATAATGCCATTTTAATATGTAGTAAAAATTGTAGAATATTTTAAAAAATAATGATTTTCGTAGCGACCTTAAATGAAAACTTATTTACTCAAAAGTGGTGGAGGAGCAGTTTGCAATATAAGTATTTGTTACTAATGGACCAATTTCAATATTTTTTTAATTTGGGGTTTAAATTGTTATAAACAATTTTTTTTTCAAAAAAATATTTTTTTCTAATCGTGTGATAAATAAAAATTGGCACAAAAGATAACCACAAAACAGTATTAAACAAATTTTATTAACAAAATAACTGAATTAACATTATTCAACTTATTCAGTTGTGTAGACGCTTTTAGGAAATCCCTAATTAGGAAAATTAAGGGAACTTAATGCATATAAGTTATTTATTTTTGTCTTTTATGTAGTTCGAGTTTATCTTTTTTATGTCTTTTGGTTGGTGTTTCATTAGAATAAGTCCACCCCCCCCCCCAAGAAAAATGTCTAGATCAGCCACTGATATCTGCCATTCCTCGTAAATATTTTCTGGGTTTCTAATAATTGAATGACTCATAGAACAAGACAGAGGAATTCTGGGAAAATAAAGATTTGCACTTCACCCTAATAAAGCGGAATCGGTCAACTCATATTCGCTCCTTTCACATAAACTTTGCTGTCATTTTTAGCCGTGACGACTAATACTCCAGTCAACAAAGAAAAAAAGCTGAATGCAGAAAACTCATGACGAGGTTGAAGCCAGTTGAAGCGCGTGTTGATGCGAGCTTACAAGTGTTTAAAAATTTAGACGTCGGCAAAGAGAGATATACTTAATATTTATATTATACAGGGTGTCCCGAAAAGATTGGTAATAAATTATACCACAGATTCTGGGGTCAAAAATAGGTTGATTGGACCTCACTTACCTACATATATACAATAGTGCACACAAAAAAAGTTACAGCCCTTTGAAGTTACAAAATGAAAATCGATTTTTTTTCATATATCGAAAATTCTCAGAGATTTTTTATTGAAAATGGGCATGTGGCATTTTTATGGCAGCAACATCTTAAAAAAAATTAAAGTGAAATTTGTGCACCCCATAAAAATTTTATGGGAGTTTTGTTCCCTTAAACCCCCCCAAACTTTTGCGTACGTTCCAATTAAATTATTATTGTGGCACCATTAGTTAAACACAATGTTTTTAAAACTTTTTTGCCTCTTAGTACTTTTTCGATAAGTCAGTGTTCGAGATATTTTGAATATTTGTCGAATCCACTACATATTTCTATATGGTTAAGTACGATTATAGAGACCTATTAATAATCTGAAAATTTTTTTACAATTTACATTTTTAGGTATATTTTGAAAAAGAAGCTACATCTCGATAAAAGGTGACTTATGAAAAAAAGACTAAGAGGCAAAAGTTTTAAAAACACTGTGTTTACCTAATGGTACCACAATAATAGTTTAATTGGAACGTACACAAACATTTGGGGGGTTTAAAGGAACAAAACCCCCATAAAATGTTTACGTAAATGTATTGAAAAAGAAGCCGCATCTCGATAAAAACTGGCTTATCGAAAAAATACTGGGAGGCAAAAAAGTTTTAAAAACGTTGTGTTTAACTAATGATACCACAATAATGAATTAATTGGAACGTACACAAAAGTTTGGGGGGGTTTAAGGGAACAAAATCCCCATAAATTTTTTATGGGGTTGACAAATTTCACTGTAATTTTGTTTTACAATGTTCCTGCCATAAGAATGATACATGTCCATTTTCAATAAAAAATCTCTAATAGTTTTCGATATATTGAAAAAAATCGATTTTCATTTTGTAACTTCAAAGGGCTGTAACTTTTTTTATGAGCATATTTGTACTAAGGTAAGTTAGGCTCAATCAAACTATTTTTGACCCCAGAATGTTTGGTATAGTTTATGACCATTCTTTTCGGGACACCCTGTATAATAGCGTTTAATATTTCAATCAACGAAAATAGTGAAAAAGAAAGAGAACGCAGTTATCACCGTACAAGGCGGTAAAATTAGTAATATTTACTTTGTGATAAAATGGGTCAAAGCATATGTCCCGAAGAATAAAGGCAACTAAAAAGGTTACAGCCCCCAGTGGTGGAGGTAAAAATATTAGTAGGTTGGTTAATTCTCACAATGAAAAAATTAAAACAAAACGTAGTTTGACCATAAAATTACCACGACACTGATCGTACCCTTGGTTTTGTGACAAAATACGAGACGATCCACAGGACAATAAATTTTAGCATTTGGTATTATCTTAAGGGCCATAAATACCAAATTTTGACAGAAATTTCTCTATTTCGCGTTGCGTTTGTAACGGACAATTCGTAACAGCGACAGTTCGTAACGGCGACACTTCATAACGGCGACAGTTGGTAACTATACAAGTTCGTAACGGACAATTCGTAACGTCCAAATTGAATTATGCTGTTTATTTTTGTTAACGTGGAAACTACTGTGATTACAGTTATAAATGAAATTATGTTTATCAATTTAACGAATCAGTATCAGGATAAACATTTTAAGGCATTTCATATTTTGTGTTTCAGAATATGTATAATAAAAGTATTCACACAAATAAAATTTATTTAAATAAAATACTTTACTTAGAAAAATGTTTACTTAGAAAGTTAGGAATGTCTAAAGACGGTTGTCGGCTTAAAGATTTCACGAATTACTTCATTACTCCTTTGTCTAAGTAGGTATATGCAAATTTAAGGAAAACCCTTATTTTTTCAGTAATTTATAAATGTTAGGTAATAACTTGGTGTTTGCATAATGACATGTAAAATACGCATCCAAAATTGTGGCAGTTAATCAGTTATTAAAGTGTGCTAAATTTCAAATTTCAAACAGATCGACCAAAAAGTTTGTAAGTTATTCAATTTGTTTATCCCGGAAAGCGATTATTTAAACAACTGTACTTGCCCAAATAGTCACTCTAGACCAGAGGTTCCCAAACTACTTTTTCTCGTAGACCACTTTAAAAAATTTACTGGTTTCGGTGGACCCCCAGCAGAAATGGTATTTCGTAGCTGTGCACATCAGTGGCGGGTCTAGAAAATTGCCTGGGGGTGGGGGGAAAGACATTAATGAAGGTCGAACAGTCTTTTTGTTTTTTTTTCTCAAAATATCATTCCAAGCGATTTTACAGTGATTTGGAATTTATTTAAACTTTGCATTTTTTATCGTAAAGTATCAATGGAAAAAATAATGTTTTAATAGAATGGACTCAAAAATGTGATTATTAGGCATTATAACAAGTTTTTTTATTTAAAACATGTTTTTGATTAAATTTTAGGGTAGAAAACCTGTAGAATACTGTTTTTTACATTTACCGCCATTCCCAAAATACGTGTTCTTCTATTTGGCTGAAAATTTGCCCAGAGATAGTCAAAACACAGGACTTTAAGTTGTTAAAAGAACTTATATAGTTTTACAATACAAGAAAAGTTTCATGCACTAATATCAGAGTCAAAATTATATAGGCCAGTCGGGTTAGCATTTGATCTTGCATATCTCCGCCATTTTTAACTTTCCGACAAAAAGTGTAAGGACTGAAATTGTTGAAAATATGATTTCCTATAAGTAATTTCCTTTATTATAAATTTTTTGTGCCGTCGATATTTTCCGAGTTATGGTGGGAAATAGTGACAGTTAGAGCATAATTATTGAATTATCTCGTTTATTATTAGTTTTATAACAAAAATATACCTATACAAAAATGAACAGAATTAAATTTTATACAATTTTAATCTCTTTAATTTTTTTGCTAAAATCCATATTTCAGGTAGTACGTATGCGGTAAAGGCGCGAGCATAAGACCTGATTGGTTTGATAGCAGTGGTTTTTGTTCATTATCTCCGTCATTTTCAACTTTTCGAAAAAAATTTTAGTAACTCCAATTGTTCCAAATAAATCGTATATACAATAATTATTACAATTTTTTTAACCATTTTTTTCGTACGGTCGATATTTTCCGAGTTAATTGTACTTAAAGTAGACGCCTATATTTTTGACACTGATATTATTCCACGCGTTTTTTTATATTGCAAAACTATAAAAAAAAATTTAACCACTTGAAGTCCTGTGTTTTGGCAAAAAGCTGTGTGGGCAAATTTTTAGTCAAATCGAAGGACATGTTTTTTGGGAATGGAGCAACATATAAAAAACGGTATTTTGACGTTTTCTACACAAAAATAAAATTCTTAATCAAAATAACTTATTATAATGCGTTATAATGACATTTTTGTGTCCCTACTATTAAAACAATGTTTTTTCCATTGAGTTCCATTGATGTATTAAGAAAAAAATGGAAATTTGTTTAAATAAATACCAAATCACTATAAAATTTTCGTGAACCTCCACTTATAACTTGTGAACCCCCATTTTTATTTCACGCCAACGTAGACCCCCGTTGAGTCCTTCGTGGACCCCTGGGGGTCCACCTGGACCACTTTGGGAATCACTGCTCTAGACTCTAGACTCTAGACTTTAAGGTTAATTAAAAAAACTTCAACATGTTATTAACTTTGTTTTGTTATTAAAAACAGTAAAATACTGACTATGAAAACCAAGATGAGAATGTATATAGGAGATTTTGTTGTTTTTTGTTTTTTAATTTGATGTACTTGACATTCTCTCTTGTTTCATGGTGTTTCGACAATACGTGTTGATTCTTTTGAGACAAGATAAATCCCGTTTATTTGAGGCAGAAATTGGTGGTAGTGGTGATAAGAAAATTGAACAGTTTGTTATAATGAATTGCAGTACATTACTACATAGAATTATACATACATATTTTGTAACTTATCCCACTTTCTGAAAATATTTGGATCGACATAATTTTTAAGTACCTAACTTGTTATAATAAATATCTTGGAAATTCTTTGGCGAAGGTAACTTTTAAATTTTGAATCGTCAAAGAGGTCAAAAATTTGCAAATCTTCAAAATTCGAAAAACGAGTACCTATATATTTGCATATATTAGTAGGTATCCAAAATTTCAAGATATACCTACTCGTTTTTCGAGAGATGTATCATGTTGCTGCCTTTTTTGGGATGGTTCGGAAATATCAAGCGAATCCAAAATGTCACTGCGTATATATTGGAAACTACTATCATTACGAAAATATCTGAGATTTTGCACCAGCTTTCGTATTCTATTTTTTGAATAAATAATGTCAGTTGACTGATTTTGAACAATAATGAATATCTTGGGCAAACTCTATCTTAAAAATATTTAAAAGAGTAATTATTTAATAAAGTCCTCAAACCGATTGCTTCACGGATCGAGGTATCGCCAATTTCAAAATCGTCGCCTTCGATAATAAAACCAAAAACTTCCAATAGCTGTTCACGAAAATCTGCTACAGATACTAAAACTACCAGAGATAATCTGCTTAGATAAAACTAATCGAGATTTAAAATTTCATCGCGTCTGACAAACTGTTCGCTTTTTTTTCGAAACAAATTTGTTCTAAAGCAGTAATCCGTTTAGGTGAGCTAAACTGGCAATAAAAGACGATATTCTTTATTTTTTTACACGTATCATGCAAAACTAAATTCATTATATGCGCATAATAGTGAGTAAATAAAGCTTGTGATGCAATATGTAGTTTTAACTTTTGACTGGAGACCATTCAATTCACCACACATCACAGCAACGCCGTCATAAGATTGCCCCAGTTTGCCCTACCAATTTATTTTTGATATCAAAAAATTTTAATCTGTTCTTTAAAACACCAAAAATATATTCTGCCTTATTGCTTTTACTCACGTCTCTAAAACCTAAAAACCTCTCATAAATATTACCACGTAACGCGTATCGAACAACAATAATTGATAATTGTGAATGACATGATAATCAGAAGTTTCATCTACTTCCAGCGAAAAGCAAATGGTTTTCTAAATCTCAGATTCAATAACGTTATTCAAAATGTAACTATTTGATTAGGTATATGTATTAGTTCATTCTGTATTACGAATACACTTCGAATCAGAAAGTAAATATTTCTAAAACAATTTCATTATTTTCTCTATAATTACTTTGATTTTTAACAAATGCTTCGATCCATCATGTCCACTAAATGATAATTCCTGACAACTTAAAAAAAATACAATATCAATTAAACGACGTAAAACGGCGTGATTAATTTTGACAATTTCTGTCGATGCGATCTTGCGATACCAAATGAAACACCGACCGGCAGATTTAAATATGCCGTACCTGCCTACGGAGAGAATGTATGTTCGCTTGCTCATCGACTTGTTATTTCGTTGAGTTTTACGCGTAAATCGTCAAGCTACGGAGTGATACGGATGAGTTAGGTACGGCTAGCCGAAAAGTCAGATGAATGGCTCGGATCATTCATTTTTTGAGAAGTCTGTTATGCACAGGGATCACTTAACGCTCGGATTGATCAAATCTTTTTAAAAACCATGAATAAAATTTAGTCTGTATTATCTGACAGATTTTTTTTTACTTCACAGATACAAATATTAAAAAAATCTATCTACACTAAGCGCCAAAATTAACGCACCACCTTAAAAACGGGACATTTTTATTGTCTAATATTTCCTAAACCTGTTGTCCGATTTTAGAGATTTTTTTAATATGTTATAGCTTTATTCTTCAAGAATATCGATGTAATAATATTGTTGCTAAACAGATAAGTGTCATTGTATACCGGGTGTAACCATGATAGTGTGTTTTTTCCTCAAAGTTTGGAACACCCTGTGGAATATTCTAGCGTATATAAAATATTCAAATTACAACTCAACTGTAACCTTAGGCTATCTTAACATTTTGCTTTTTGATTAATTCGCTTATGTTGGATAATAAAAAAGTTAGGTACTTTAATAACTAGCAACGTTCTTCATCAATACAGGGTGTTTCTAAATAAGTACGACAAACTTCAAGGGGTAATTCTGCATGAAAAAATAATGACCGTTTGCTTTATAAACATACGTCCGCAAATGCTTCGTTTCCGAGATACGGGATGTTGAATTTTTTCTTACAAACTGACGATTTATTTATTGCTCTAAAACCGGTTGAGATATGCAAATGATATTTGGCAGGTTTTAAGAGGTAGTTATTGCGCATTTTTTGGCATACAATTAAGAATTTTATATTCACCATTGGCGTGCATACGGGTAATATGACCGGGTAATATGACCCGTATGCACGCCAATGGTGAATATAAAATTCTTAATATTACGTCAAAAAATGCGTAATAACTACCTCTTAAAACCTACCAAATTTCATTTGCATATCTCAACCGGTTTTAGAGCAATAAATAAATCGTCAGTTTGTAAGAAAAAATGCAACATCCCATATCTCGGAAACGAATCATTTGCGGACATATGTTTATAAAGCAAACGGTCATTATTTTTTAATGCAGAATTACCCTTTAAAGTTTGTCTCACTTATTTAGAAACACCCTGTATTGATGAAGAAAGTTGCTAGTTGTTAAAGTACCTAACTTTTTTATTATCCAACATAACCGAATAAACAAAAAAGCAAAATGTTAAGATAGCCTAAGGTTACAGTTGAGTAGTAATTTCAATATTTTATATACGCTAGAATATTCCACAGGGGGTTCCAAACTTTGAGGAAAAAACACACTATCATTGTTACACCCGGTATACAATGACACTTATCTGTTTAGCAACAATATTATTACATCGATATTCTTGAAGAATAAATCTATAATATATTAAAAAAATTACTAAAATAGGACAACAGGTTTAGGAAATATGAGACATTAAAAATGTCCCATTTTTAAGGTGGTGCGTTAATTTTGGCGCTTAGTGTATATAAATGTGTGGGTCGGCACTGCCGACCCTGACTGGCCGCCATTGTAACACCATAATAATTAGACCAATATTATTATACGCATCAGAAACAATGACGATGACTAAAAAAGATGAAAAGAACTTATGAATAATGGAGAGAAAGATCATGAAAACCATACTGAGACCAATCAGAACAGATCAAAATGAATATAGAAGCCGAACAAATGCAGAGATTAGGAAAGAACTGAAAGAAGATATCGTGACCAAAGTAAAGCAATGCAAAGTTAGATGGTTAGGTCACATCTGGCGGGCAGGAGATGAAACAGTGACATATGCTATGATAGAATGGAATCCAGGAGGAAGAAAGAAAAGAGGAAGACCAAGATCAAAATGGTTGCAAGAAGTTGAAGAAGACTTAAAAAACGCAGGAGTCAGAGAATGGCGGGGAAAAACTAGAGATAGGAAAAAATGGAGAGAAATCGTTAAGAAGATAACATAAGCAAAAGGGACTGATCCTCCCAAGAAATAGGATCTAGAAAGCTTTCGCGACTTAGCCCCATATCGGGGTGTACAGTCACTATACAGGGTGTTTGGTAAAGAATGGGCCATAGCTTAACCTTAGATTCCTGAGGTTAAAATAGGTCGATTTAAGCTAACTTACCTTTGTACAAAAGTTGATAATAACCGAAATACAGGGTGTCAAACTTTTATTTTATTTATTCTTGAATATTTACTGACAGGCATGGGATAACAACACAAAATTTGGTAAGCGGGGGTTTTTTGGAATGAGAAATCTAAATTCGCCACCAAAATTTCAAAAATGATGTATTACAGAGGGCGCCACATACGTCTTTCAGTGCTCATTTAATACGTTCAGTTTTTTTATCCCCCACTCTAGATACTTTTTGAGTCAAAATTTTTATTCTTTTAATATTTTTACGTAAAAAAGGTATACTACATTCATCTCGTTAAACTCAACCGTTTTTGAGATAAACGCATTTTAAATCTGCGGGGCAACATAATTTTTTGCATGCTATTATTGTAGTTCCACCCGAAAAATAACTTAAAACCATAAAAATTTACAAAAATGTATCGCAAATTTCTTCAAATGAAATTTGCGATGTAATGACATAAATATGAGAACTGGCACAATTATTATGGTTTCAAGTTTATTTTTCGGGTCTAACTACAATGATATTATGCACAAAAATATGTTATATCCCAGACTTAAAATGCGTTTATCTCGAAAACAGTTAAATTTAGCGAGATGATTGTAGTATACCTTTTTTAAGTAAACATATTAAGAGAATAAAAATTTTAATTCAAAAAGTATGTAGAGTGGGGGATAAAAAAAACTGAACGTATTAAATGAGCACTGAAAGACGTATGTGGCGCCCTCTGGGTAATACATCATTTTTGGTGGCGAATTTAGATTTCTCATCCCAAAACACCTTCGCTTACCAAATTTCGTGTTTTATCCCATGCCTGTCAGTAAATATTCAAGAATAAATAAAATAAAAGTTTAACTTTGACACCCTGCATTTCGGTTATTATCAACTTTTGTACTAAGGTAAGAGCTTAAATCGACCTGGTGAAAAAACACACTTAACAAAAGAATACAGAACATTCTTATGTTTATAAATTTAATAAAATGTTGAATTTTTTTTTTAATTATAAAAGAAGCATCAAAGAAGCGCTCTCTGTCAGTCTTTGTGATAAACAGATCGAATAACTTATAAACTATTTGGTCGATCTGGTTGAAATTTAGCACACTGTAATCATTCATTAACTGTCACAATATGGAGTAATATTACTTGTGATTATGCAAAAAACAAAGTTATTAACATTTAGAAATGTCTGCAAAAATAGCTTTGCAAAGCTCAAGATTAAATAATTTTTTATGGTCTAAAACTTTTATTTCAATATTTTGTTTTCTAAAATGTAGGTAGTACATGCATGAAACGTGTTGTAGGCAAAAATATTTTTTTCGCTTTTTTTAAGATTGTTAAAAAAAACAAAACAAAATCACCTGTACGTCTTCTCAAAATTTTCATCAGGTACTCATCATATATCTTTTAAAACCTTTTAAATTGTTACGTGAAATCAATGATTTTTTCACAGATAGACTGATCTATATACAAAAAAGCTAGGTGGTGGCAATGGACGGGAAACTAGAATCGTTTAGATATATTTGATAAAGGTAAACGGCCTTATAATTGGAGCATCCGATGGTGTCTGTATTATATCCACTATCGGACTGTAAGAAAAACAATACCAAATATCTAAAAGATTAATGCAGATTAATAAATCAATCTCATTAAGTAATTTCATAGTCGTAGCTGAATATGTACAAGGTGTAACAAAAAGACAGGTTTTAAATTAAATCACATGTTCTGGGACCAAAAATAGTTCGATTGAACCTAACTTACCTTACTACAAATGTGCACACCAAAAAAGTTACAGCCCTTTGAAGTTATAAAATGGAAATCGATTTTTTCCAATATATCGAAAACTATTAGAGATTTTTTAATTGAAAATGGAATGTGGCATTCTTATGACAGAAAAACAAAGTGCAATTTGTGCACTCTAATTTTATGGGAGTTTTGTTCCCTTAAAGCCCCCCCCCTAATATTTGCGTACGTTCCAATTAAATTATTATTGTGGTACCATTAGTTAAACACAATGTTTTTAAAATTTCTTGCTTCCTAGTTCTTTTTAGATAAATCAGTTAATCCAACATATACACTAAGCATCAAAATTAACGCACCACCTTAAAAATGGGACATTTTTGATGTCTCGTACTTCCTAAACCTGTTGTCCGATTTTAGTGATTTTTTTATATTAGTATATTATAGCTTTATTCTTCAAGAATATCTATACACTGTGTCCGTAAAGTATGGAACAAATTCTTTTTTAGCTAAACAGAGCATTTTAAGAAATAATCCTGAAACACGTCGATTTTTGATTTTAATTTACCGTATTTTAAAATAATCTTCTAATATACAGGGTGAATTACTTTCGAGTAATGACGTCACCGTCATTTTTTTTAAATGGAACACCCCCATTTTGTCTCAATTTTCGGATTACTCTAGCTGAGCTGATTCCAAAAATGTATCACATGTTGATTCAAATTGGTACAGGGTGGACAAAAATACAATAGTTTTGTGTGTGCTCATAAAGTAACGCGTTAGTTAAATTAACAATATCAAAAATACTTATTGTCTAGCGGACAGAATATGATGAAATACATGACTTTATAAATGTTCGAACTGCAGCCCTTGCTGTATTTGACAGTAACCTAAACGTTGTACAAATTCTTGTTAAACCTTGTTTATTGTGTCTTGAGAAATATTGTTTATTGCTGTCCGAATTCTCTGTTTTAATTCTTGAATATTTGCTGGTTTCGTTTGATACACAACATTCTTCAGATGGCCCCACATAAAATAATCCAGAGAATTGAAATCTGGTGACCTCGCTGGCCATTCAATAGGTCCACGGTCCACGTCTACCAATCCACCTGTTCGGAAAAATTTCATCTAGGTACCTTCTAACATCTACAGCATAATGTGGAACCATCCTGTTGAAACCCTAAACTTTTATCAAAACCTCCAGGATTACGTCTGCTGTGAAACAAATTAAGTACGTAAAGTAGGTACGAGATAACCCCTTAAAAACTCAAGGTAAGTTGCCCCGTTTAAATTACCTTCGATAAAGTAGGGTCCGATGATTCGATTTCTTACAATTCCAGCCCATACATTTACCTTTTGCGAGTATTGTGTATGTTGCTCACGCATCCAGTGGGGGTTTTCTTTTGCCCAGTAACAATTCTTTTGCCCAGTATTTGCTACAATTCTGACGGTTAACCTCGCCATTTAACGTGAAAGTTGCCTCATCAGAAAAAATAATGTTTTGTACCAAGAGAGGGTCTCGGTGGCAGTTATCCATCATTGCTTCGCAAAATTGAATTCTTCTATCGGGATCATCTTCGTTTAATTCCTGCACAAGTTTGATTTTATATGGATGCCATTTTTCAAGCTTTAATAGTTTGTGTACCGTTGTTTTGCTAACACTGATATCGCGACTAACTTTACGCACAAAAGTGTGCGCATATTCTTCAAAACTAAGTAAAACATCTAATGCTGTGTCAGAATTTGCAGAGGGACGACCTGATTTCCGTGCATTTTCAACCGTACCAGTTTCTCGAAATTTCTTTTCAATCTTACTGACTGTTGAACGCGTTATAGGTCTTTCTGGATATTTATCATTAAACAAATTGCACACTTCCATCTGAGTTCGCGATCTGTCTCCATACCCAACCATCATAAGTACCTATTTCAATTCTTTACTTTACACTTAACTCCATTTCTACTTCAAATTAAATCTAAGCAATAATTAAAACATTCACAAATACCAAAAATATTGTAGTACTAAACTGTCACTGAACATAAATAAATTACTAAACAAATAATGACATTTAACAAAAACATAGCCTACTATGTTTCTTTTAAATTGATAAGAAATAATTTCTTTCATATTCTGTCCGCTAGAGTGGCTAGACAATAAGTATTTTTGATATTGTTAATTTAACTAACGCGTTACTTTATGAGCACACACAAAACTATTGTATTTTTGTCCACCCTGTACCAATTTGAATCAACATGTGATACATTTTTGGAATCAGCTCAGCTAGAGTAATCCGAAAATTGAGACAAAATGGGGGTGTTTCATTTAAAAAAAAATGACGGTGACGTCATTACTCGAAAGTAATTCACCCTGTATATTAGAATATTATTTTAAAATACGGTAAATTAACATCAAAAATCGACGTCTTTCAGGATTATTTCTTAAAATGCTCTGTTTAGCTAAAAAAGAATTTGTTCCATACTTTACGGACACAGTGTATAATAATACTGTTGCTAAAGAGGTAAGTCTCATTGTATACCGGGTGTAATAATGATAGTGTGTTTTTTCCTCAATGTTTGGAACACGCTGTGGAATATTCTAGCGTATATAAAATATTGATATTAAAACTCAACTGTAGCCTTAGGATTTATTACCATTCTGCTTTTTAATTCATTCGCTTATGTGAAATAATAAAAAGGTTAGGTACTCTAACAACTAGCCATGTTATTCATCAATACAGGGTGTTTCTAAATAAGTGCGACAAACTTTATGGGGTAATTCTGTATGAAAAAATAATGACGGCTTATTTTATAAAAATATGTCCACAGATGCTTCGTTTCCCAGATACGGGATGTTAAATTTTTTCTTGCAAACTGACAATTTATTTATTGCTCTAAAACCGGTTGAGATATGCAAATGAAATTTGTTAGGTTTTAAGAGGTAGTTATTGCGCATATTTTGACATACAATTAAGAATTTTATATTCACCATTGGCGTGTATACGGGTTGTATCTAAAATGTTTAAACCCGTATGCACGCTAATCGTGAATATAAAATTCTTAATTGTATGTAAAAAATGCGCAATAACTACCTTTTAAAACCTACCAAATTTCATTTGCATATCTCAACCGATTTTAGAGCAATAAATAAATCGTCAGTTTGTAAGAAAAAACTCAACATCCCGTATCTCGGAAACGAAGTATTTGCTGACATATGTTTATAAAGCAAACCGCCATTATTTGGTCATGCAGACTTACCCCTTAAAGTTTGTTGCACTTATTTAGAAACACCCTGTATTGATGAATAACATGGCTAGTTGTTAAAGTACCTAACTTTTTTATTATCCAACATAAGCGAATGAATCAAAAAGCAACATGTTAAGAAAGTCCAATGCTACAGTCGAGTTTTAATTTCAATAGTTTTTATACGCTAGAATATTCCACAGAGTGTTCCAAACTTTGAGGAAAAAACACACCATCATTGTTACACCTGGTATACAATGACACTTACCTGTTTAGCAATAATATTATTACATCGATATTCTTGAAGAATAAAGCTATAATATACTAAAAAAAATCACTCAAATCGGATAACAGGTTTAGGAAATACGAGACATCAAAAATGTCCCATTTTTAAGGTGGTGCGTTAATTTTGATGCTTAGTGTATTTTTAAATGGTAAAGTAAGATTATAAAGACATCGTAATAATATTATGAAAATAGTAGGTGTTCTATAATGTTAGGGGAGATGTACCTGAGACGGCATACTGGCTGAGATGGCATATCACGCGTTTTTCTTAAACTATTTGAAAATTTGGTGCCTACTGTGACAGTTTTCAGTTCCTCAAGTTATAATTTGTCAACATTGCTGAACTTATGCATGTTAGTTTTATTTTAACAGCAGTAACCTTTGGAATGTTTAATAAGTAGGACAAAATATTTATTGGCTTTTGTTGTATCACATTATAATTTGCGAGTTTTTACACCTACGTTAAGTTTTTAAATTTTGTGATGTTTTTTACCTTATGCCTATCACGCCTGTATCGATTTATATTTTAAAAATTTGCTTAAGAAAAATTAGGTTAAAAAACGGTCTGATTGCAATGTTGCCTGAGATGGCGTAGTAAGCAGGTGGATTAGATGGCACAGGAGTGCCATCTTACCCTTATGCGTTTTTACCATGCAATCATTTTGCTGTATGATTGGTGTTTATCGTTACAGTTATGGCTCGTTTTAAGAGGAATTTGAACTGACAAAATCGACTCCGTCGATGTTGAGACAAGTGACGAGGAAGATGCTGCTTTCATTTTTTGCAATGGACTCTTTTCATTATCCCGTTCTCGAGAAACCTGACTAGGATGCCAAATTTGTGACAAGTGGTCATATTCCGAATGTGCCGGTGTACCCAAGACTGCAAAAAAAATTATTCGTGACTTATGTTGAGATTAGTGCCTTTATTTCAAGGGTATGCCATCTTACCCACATGTATGTGGGTGAGACGGCACATGTAATACCATAAAATTTATTTTTTCAGAAAAAAACTATAATATGTACCTTGTTAAAAAATAATGTTATATTTATGTAAATGTTCCTAGCATTGACTTTGATTTTTATTACATGTCTAACTCTATCGATTATCGATTACAAAACATTTAAAAAAAGTATGCCGTCTCAGGCATATCTCCCCTACTATATAATCTAAGTAAGGAATATAGCGAAACGGATAATTGGAACGAACACAAATATCATAAGAATGCCACATGTCTATTTTTTAAACGCTTTTATTTAGTTCAATAGATTGCGTCAAATCTATGGATGTTAATTTGACTACCTTTTCTTCCATGCAAATGAATGAAAATTTGCAGACATATGCATTCGCGGGAACAATACACGAATAGACAACAAAAAATTTTTGTTTATGTTTATTAATTGTTTAAATAAAAAAAACGATTTTAGTGGAAAAAGGCCTAAATTCTCTTGTTTTTTACAATGTAGAAACTTGAAACTTTTACGGATTGTAGCTAATGATATATACTATACATAATTTCACTTTTTACATTAATTGTTTACATTATGCGTCATAAATAAACAATAAAGTTTTAAATTTTGAACACTCATATATTTGTTTATACAGTACGATGCAAATGAAAGGAATAAATTCGTTATTTCGTAAAAAGGCGACTTTAAGGAAAAAACCCGAAAGAAATCGATTTTTATTTTTAAATTACGATATTTTGGCATATATGTCATACTAGTGACGTCATCCATCTGGGCGCGATGACGTAATCGATGATTTTTTTAAATGAGAATAGGGGACATGCGATAGCTCATTTGAAAGGTCATTCAATTCTTTATTCAGTAATATAAAAATTTATATAATTATTTGTACAGGGTGTCCAAAAATAATTTTTTAATTAAATTATTTGACAAAAAAGAAGAATGTATGTAATTTATTTAACTCAGAATACATTTTACAGTTGCCCGTAAACAGAAACAAATGTGTATTTCAGAAATAAACATTGCTTTTCGATTAAATTAAATATTCAAGCCAGCTCCCGCCAGCCACCTGCCTCTTGGAAGTTTTAACATTCAATTTAAGCGAAAAGCAATGATTATTTGTGATATAAACATTTTTGTCTGGTTATACGAAACAAAACTTCGACCAAAACTCGAATTCAAAAGATTCGTGTTTTTATCGTTGTCTTAGAAAAACCACCGGTAAAGACGTTTCGGGCTACAATTAGCATTAGAATTCGTTTTGCCGTATAATTTAAAGTTTGTTACGAACTGTTAAACATATTCAACGGTCATTTATAAACAAGTGTGTCTGTGACCTATGTGCTGTGAATGTTGTCATGTGACATCGTGCAATTATTAAGGGTCCGGTGTGAAGGTATGTACTATACGCATAAATATTTCCTATAACAATTTGCATTAACTAAATAAGTGCTTTTGAGATTTTTTTAAATAATACTTGAAATTTTAATTTTTTACTAAAATAAAAGAAATACATTTTTTATCGAAATTTTAAATCATTTCAAACACTTTTTTTTTTAAAGTCAAAGTTAACAAGTTTATGCGAATTACTATAAAGTCACACTTTCCAGATATAATATTTTTGATAACATAAAAATAATTTTATTGGTTTGTAAACAAATAATACTGTGACATTCGCTAACAATCAGACAAGTGCCAAAATTTTCAAAATCAAGTAATCTGACGGAACCTTTGCATTTTTTGTGTAGTTTCGTAAAATTTTTCACTGAACTAACATCATGTCAATTTTTAAATTTTTAAACGCTTTTATTTAGTTCAATAGTTTGCGTCAAATCTTTAGACGTTAATTTGAGTGCCTTTTCTCCAATGCAAATGAATGAAAATTTGCAGACATATGCATTCGCGGGAACAATACACGAATAGACAACAAAAAATTTTTGTTTATGTTTATTAATTGTTTAAATAAAAAAAAAACGATTTTAATGGAAAATGCTTATCTCTTTTTTTTTACAATGTAAACACTTGAAACTTTTACGTGTTGTAGCTAATGATATGAACTAAGAAACATGGCGATATATTTTAATGTTTGAAAAGTGTAAGACTAAAAAGTAAAAAATAAAAAAATATGAAAAAAAAATTTTTAAGAAAAGCTTTTCTTTAGTTACGAGTGACTAAAATTAAAAATATTATAAAAAATATCAACTAAAAAGTAAAAAATAAAAAAATATTGAAAAATAAAAAAATTGAAAAAATGTAACACATTCGTTAAAGAAAAGCGTGGGGCGAAAACCGTTTATTCGATGAAGACGCGCCCCGCTTTTCTTTATTTGTTACATTTTTTCAATTTTTTTTATTTTTCAATTTTTTTTATTTTTTACTTTTTAGTTGATTTTTTTATAATATTTTTAATTTTAGTCACTCGTAACTAAAGAAAAGTGTTTCTTAAAAATTTTTTTTTTTCATATTTTTTTTATTAATAAAAAATCTCTAATAGTTTTCTATATATTGGAAAAAATCGATTTTCATTTTGTAACTTCAAAGGGCTATTACTTTTTTTGTGTGCATATTTGTACTAAGGTAAGCTAGGTTCAATCGAACTATTTTTGGTCCCAGAATATGTGATTTATGACCTGCCTTTTTGTTAGATCCTGTATATTTCAGGTAAGATGAAAAGTTAAAAATAAAAGCCAAATTGATTTCAAATCTAAGGAATCTTCGGGTTTCTAATGATTTTAATAAACTAATATTTGAGTGTTTGAGTGTATTCGTTTGAATACAGCAACACCCTGTCAACATAATAATATTTTCCCAGCATGTTCGTTTACTTATTGTAAACGCTTTAATGAGATGATTAATTATTTATTCAGACATTTATGCGATTATACATACACTACATAAATAGTGACTACCATAGTAATTAAGCAGTAGGTACTCATGCTGGATAAACATGAAAATTTCCAATTGCTAATGCTATTAATAATACGTGAAGTTCTAAAGTAAATATTTAAAATGATTGCAAGATAAAAGTTCAAATAATTAGTTATGCAAATTAGCTTTCAGATTCCAATAACATTCTTTTGACAATATTCCGAAATATTATTCAATATTAAGATTCGTGTGAGAATTATTATAAAATATAGTAGTATCTGGTTGCATTAGAATTGCAAAGTTCTGTCGTTTGAATTTAAATTATCGCCATTGACATAAGAGTCGTATTTATTAAATCTAACATTTAAATATGGACTGATTTACATTTAAATTCGTAGTAAATAAAAATTCCATAGTGAAGTTGTTTATTGGAAACTATTGATTGGTTCAATGTTTTATTTGTCTGTTTGTCTGAATCTGTAATTTCTTGTTCTAAACGTCTCTTCCTATTTATTTTTTGTACTTTTTTTGATTTTTGGAAAAAGAAGTGAAGCATTAGAAACAAATTTAAGAGTAAGAAACTTACAAGTCATATCAACACCTTCAAAATAGCGTTTTGTTAAACGTGTCTAAGCATATTTGTCGCTTAGGAAATGACAAAATAAGTCGGTTTTCCTTAGTTGCTATCGTAAATTACATTACAGTAGAACCTCGATTATCCGTCAGGGCACCGGACCAAGGGTATGACGGATAATCGAAAAGACGATTAACAGAACATTAAAAAAAGTTAAAAATTGATAGTACAACTCTCAAATTTTATTTGTTTGTTTTGTTTGATAATACAATAAGAAGACTTTGTATTCGTGTTAATATTGTCGAATTTGGTTTAAAATATTCTGAAATCTTTGTTTGTTTTACTGATGCTTCACATTTTGCAAGGGATACATTTCTTAATCGGCGTAAGATCTTGTAATCTACTTTATTGGATTCTTCTTGTCGAGAATACCACTCGATAAATGGTTTCATGTGCAATGCAGCTTCTCTGGCTTCTTTAGACAAATCTTTGTCAGTTGCAAAAGCATCATCGACATGGCCACCGTCAAATTCTAAGTTTGTGTCAGCTTCTGAAGCTGTTTCGTCAGCCTTTCGTGCCATTTCAACGATTCCATCATCTGTCAGCAATCGATAGCCGCTTGCGTCCTCATCACAAATTAACCATTCCTTTAAGTCATCTTTAGGCAACGAGAACAAAACAGTTGATTCAACCATAACTTCATTTGTTACCGCATAGTACATTTCAGCGAATTTCGTTTGGCTTATCGCAATGCTAAAAGAAATTATTTGATGACTCAAATTTTTTCTTATGTACTCAATACAACTTATGTACAGACCCTGACGGTTAACAGAGGTGACGGTTAATGGAGAGACGGATAATCGAGGTTCCACTGTAGTAATCAATTATTTACAAAGTATATTAAACAATTATATATCAATCAGTTTATTGAGTAAATATTTATGCTTTACAATAAAAAATATTACTAGAAAAATAAAAAATTGAAACAAAGAATGTTTAAACAAATCAGATGGCTTATTTAACAATTTATTTATTTAAATAATGCATATTCGTAATATGCGCCAAAGGTATATACACTGCGCGTCAGAGAAAACGGGCCACAAAATAGGTCATTTTTGATGTCTCGAATTTCCTAAGCCTGTTGTCCGATTTTTTTAATATGTTATAGCCTTCTTTCTTAACAATATCGCTGTAATAATATTGTTGCTAGACAGGTAAATTGTCATTGTATACCGAGTGTGCCAATCAAACTGTGTTTTTTCTCAAAGTTCACTACACCCTGTGGAATATTCTAGCATTTATAAAATACTGAAATTAAAACTTAACCCTCCGTTAGTCGCTATCGGTGTCACACACCGACGACACAGAATTATTCATTCGGGATTTACAAAATAACTGTTTTTTTCTATCGCCACTTTCTGCACCTCTTCCTATCAACTAACCTCGTGTTAGTGTACATTCTTACCTACTTGGGTACAGTTGTGCGAGTTTTATAGCTATTTTTCGGTGCAAGACTCCGTAGCGACTAACGGTGTGGTTATTACTTTATTGGCATAACTTGCAGTTCAGGTAAAGATTTAGCATCTTATTATTGCATTTTATCGTTAAATTTTGGTCAAGTCTTATTTATAGATGTCCTTTGAAGCCGAACAAAAACGTTGGAATGGAATTATGGGAAATGGTTCCTAGCGACGATGAAAATTATTTTGACGATGAGGGAAGTGAAAATGAAAGCGGTTTTTAATTTTACATCTGTTGTTTTTCAATAAAACATTTTCAAAAATATTTTTCAGTCATTCCTATACACAATATAAAATATTTGTACGAATTTTATAGCAATAACTATTTTTTTAAAATTGTCGGTCTCTGACACCGTAGCGACTCTTGATGCTCCGTTCATCCTAGCGACTAACGGAGGGTTAATATTCTGTTTTTTGATTCATTCGGTTATGTTGCATAATAAAAAAGTTAGATACTTTAACAACTAGCCATGTTCTTCATCAATACAGGGTGTTCCTAAATAAGTGCGACAAACTTTAAGGGGTAATTCTGCATGAAGAAATAATGACCGTTTGCTTTATAAACATATGTCAGCAAATACTTCGTTTCCGAGATACGGGATGTTGAATTGTTTCTTACCATGGACGTATAAATAAAGTCTTTATTTATACGTCCATGTTTCTTACAAACTGATGATTTATTTTTTGCTCTAAAACCGGTTGAGATATACAATTAAAAATTGATAGGTTTTAAGAGGTAGTTATTGCGCATTTTTTGACATACAATTAAAAATTTTATATTCACTATTGGCGTGCATACGGGTAATATGACCCGAATGCACGCCAATGCTGAATATAAAATTTTGCATTGTATATAAAAAAAATGCACAATATCTACCTCTTAAAACCTACCAAATGTCATTTGCATATCTCAGCCGGTTTTAGAGCAATACATAAATCATCAGTTTGTAAGAAAAAATTCAACATCCTGTATCTCGGAAATGAAGTATTTGCGGACATATGTTTATAAAGCAAACGGTCATTATTTTTTCATCCAGAATATCCCCTTAAAGTTTGTCGCACTTATTTAGAAACACCCTGTATTGATGAAGAACATGGCTACTTGTTAAAGTACCAAGTAGGGGAGAGTAGGGTAAAGTGGAATAGCTAAACTTTGCAATTAAATAAATTTTACAATTTTCGAAATGAAATTTTGTAAAAAACATATCTTATTACAGTAAAGCTTAAGATCATTATGTGGAAATATAAATTAAATAAAGTCAGTAAATTTTTTGTTATGCCTGAGTTTGTCAGACATTGTCTTTTTTTCACTTTGTACCACATGGTTGGGTAAAGTGAAATAGTCTAGAGTACGGTTTGAAATCGGCCTAGCTTCTTACCTGGAGCTTCTTCCTCATTTTTTCCGGATTTAATCCTCCGATTTAATGTAGCAACAGAAATTCCGTGTTGTATAGCAGCTTGATTTTGGAAAAAGGATGCCCGTTCGCAAAAACCTGATTCCAGATGGCATTGGCTCCACAGACTATTGTTGTTGGGTTGCTCTTCGTTTATAATTTCGCATTTTACACCTGGAAATATACATATCCTTTTTTAATAATTATTACACGTGGGAAAAAGTGAAACGATATTTCACTTTGCCCCATCTATTAACATTTTACATTGCCATAAAGGGATTTAAAAGCAAACTTGTCCACTAAAAATTTTTAACCCTAATCTAACAATCTATATTTTTTATGTAAAAAATATTTAAGTATAATTGCTTTTGTGTATTGCCTTCAAAAATATGTTTAGTTAAATAAGATAAAAAAATTAGCAAATACACTCACCTGCAGATTTTACAAATAGTCGACCAAAAATGTATAATCAGTGATATTTTCAATAACATCAAACGGCCAACCATTAGAAATTGGTCGATAAGCACGTATTACTTCTAAACATTGATTTGATTGTAAACAGTGATGGCTCCGTTTGCGGAAAAAATTGAAAACGAGCTATTTCGCTTTACCCCACTATTTCACTTTACCCTTCCCTCCCCTACGTAACTTTTTTATTATCCAACATAAGCGAATGAATAAAAAAACAGAATATTAAGAAAATCTGAGGCTATAGTTGGGTTTTAAATTCAGTATTTTATAAATGCTAGAATATTCCACAGGGTATGGTGAACTTTGAGAAAAAAACTCAGTTTGATTGGTACACCCGGTATACAATTACAATTTACCTGTCTAGCAACAATATTATTACAGCGATACTGTTAAAGAATAAGGCTATAACATATTAAAAAAATCACTTCAGTTGGACAACAGGTTTAGGAAATTCGAGACATCAAAAATGACCCATTTTGTGGCCCGTTTTCTCTGGCACGCAGAGAAAAATTTAAAAAAGAAACGTCGAAATTCATAAACAAGAACCGGACATATAGTTAACAGCTCCTTCCCCTCGGTCGCTACCAGCGAGAAGATTTTAGGCTAACGTTTTGAAGCTTGTGGACAATTTGGTTGAAAAGTAATGTTTTTCCAATTTGGCACATGAAAAGTTTAAAGTATGTTCTTTCAAGTGACGCTAACTAGATCTCTTAATTGTTATAAATATAGCTGCTGTGTATTAAAAAAATGGAACTAACTTTGTGCCAAATTATCGTAGGAAAACTTTTTTTTAAATTGAAGAGTCTCAGATACAGAATTCACCATTAAAATGGTAAATAGTTATTTAAATCTGAGACTTTTCGTGTTGAAAGTTCTTTCTGGTACATCCTTAATCTGCGACTTTTACAATTTATAAGACCGCAGAGACGACGAATATAGAAAACAAAAAGGATTCCTTGCAATCACATTCCGTTTTCATTCGTCTCGGAAAAGGACAGAAGAGGAACTTTCTAGTACTCAAATCTGAGATAGAAAAGTAAATGATGGTTTTGCTTGTTTTTGATTCAGAGGGATGCACAATAGCTGGAAAGCTGTTTCCACCATTTCAGGCTTTTTCAACAGCGCTAGCGTGCACTCCTCTGAATCGAAAAACAGCTCAACCATCAATTTAAGGGGAATTTGAAAGATCATTCAAATTCCCATTGGGACGCGATCCAGAGACATCTCTTAACAAATTGAAGAGTCTCAGATGCAGAATTCACCATTAAAATGGTAAATAGTTATTTAAATCTGAGACTTTTCGTGTTGAAAGTTCTTTCTGGTACATCCTTAATCTGCGACTTTTACAATTTATAAGACCGCAGACGACGAATATAGAAAACAAAAAAGATTCCTTGCAATCACATTCCGTTTTCATTCGTCTCGGAAAAGAACAGAAGAGGAACTTTCTAGTACTCAAATCTGAGTAAAGATAGAAAAGTAAAAGATGGTTTTGCTTGTTTTTTATTCAGAGAGATGCACAATAGCTGGAAAGCTGTTTCCACCATTTCAGGCTTTTTCAACAGCGCTAGCGTGCACTCCTCTGAATCGAAAAACAGCTCAACCATCAATTTAAGGGCAATTTGAAAGATCATCCAAATTCTCATTGGGACGCGATCCAGCGACATCTCTTATAGAATAGAATAGAAATATGGTTTATTGTCACTGAAAATACAAATTTTATGGACAAAGCTTAATTAAAGTCAGAAAAAATAAATAAATAATATCTAACAATAACAATAACAAATACAATTTTCTGAAATTTGATAAATCGTCAATATAAAAAAAATATACATAAATACAAAATATAAGTTAATAAAGTAAAGAAAAAAAAAACAAAATCGATATATTTGCAACAATTTATAGAAATTGCAAAGTGAATATACAACAAAGTAAACTATTTATAGACATAGGAACTAATAAGTTTAAGCTGCTGCATGTGACACCCAAATATAGATAAGTTTGGTTACTTGTACATTACTGTAATTTCTTAGTTAGTCATTAAGAAACTCTTCTACTGAATAATATGGTCTTTTAGATAGATGAGCTTTTGTCATTTTACGGAACTTGGGGAAAGATGTTGCAGATTTGAGTTGTAAAGGAAGATGGTTGTATAGTTTTTTTGCGGAATATAATATAGATTTCTTTACTAACTCAGAGGACGGGATCGGTAAATAGACATCAAAATTTGAATTTCTGGTGGAGTAGTCATGACGAGGCCTTGCTGGAAAGACATGCATGTGTTTACGAATTAAGCAAACAGTTTCTAAAATATATAAAGATGTAAGGGTTAAAATGCCGTGATCTTTGAAGTAACTTCTGCAATGTGTTGTTCTTCTGAGGCCAAACAGATACCTTATTGCTCTTTTTTGTAATTTAAAAATAACATCTAACTGGGCAGCTGTACTAGAACCCCAGAAAGGAAGACCATATCGAAGATGAGACTCGAACAAAGAAAAATATGTTAGTTTAGAAGATGCTAAATTGAGTTCTTTCGAAACAGATCTTATAGCATAGCAGGCTGAGGCGAGTTTCTTACTTAACACATCGATATGAAGGGACCATTTGAGGTTGCTGTCTAAAAAAACACCAAGAAATTTTACAGAATCAACGGTAGAGATCTGGCTGTTATTAACAAGCAGGGGTTGAAGAGCACTTTTATAGGATAATGCTACTGTCTTATCCACGTTAAAAGAGAGTAAATTAGAGTCAGACCAGGTTTTTATCGTAAGCAAATCAGAAGTTATAGTTGCATGAAGAGATGCAATAGTTGAGTTGCTCCAAGTGATACTGGTATCATCAGCAAAAAGAAAAATTTTTCCATCGATTTTTAAGTTAGTGATGTCATTTATAAAGACAAGGAACAGTAGAGGACCCAATACTGAACCTTGTGGTACTCCACATACAATGTTTTTGAGACTAGAGTCAGTATCATTTGCTCTAACTATTTGTTTCCTATTATTCAAGTAAGATTGGAACCAATTCAAAGAAATACCTCGAATCCCATAGAAATTTAGCTTTTTAATCAAAATGTCGTGATTTACACAATCAAAAGCTTTGGCATAGTCACAGAAAACAGTGGCAGTATAAAGATTATTGTTTAGTGCTTGGTAAACCTCATGAAACACAGAAAACAAGGCATCAGTGGTACATTTATTAGTTAAAAAGCCGAACTGATTTTGGGATAAGATGTTGTTATCAATGAGAAAGGACATGAGACGGGTTTTTATGAGTCTCTCAATAATTTTTGAAAGCACCGGTAGTAAGGCAATAGGTCTATAGTTGCAAGCATTAGATTTTTCACCACCCTTATGAAGGGGAATAATAATGGCTATCTTTAGGCACTCTGGGAATTTGCCTCTTTCAAAGGAATCATTAATTAGTGAGACGAGGTTTTCCAACACATTTTCTGTGAGATTTGAGAAGATTTTTATGGATAGTCGTCCATCAGTACTACAGGATGATTTGCTTTTGATACTATTGATAGTTTGGATCAGTTCAGTTATATCGATTGGTCTTAAAAAGAATGAATTCAAGAACACTCCTGAATTGGGGAGATAGGAAATGGGATCTTTTTGTGGCAAAATAGTAGAAATTATATTTTTACTCACATTAACGAAATATTCGTTTAGATTTTCCGGGTCTGGAAGGGCAAATGTTTGAACTGCGTGAGTTCTATTTCGAAGATCGTTTATTATGGACCAAGTTTCTTTTGCAACACTTTTAGAGCTTTCCATACGATTTTGATAGTAGGCTTTTTTAGCTGATTTGATGAGTTTTAGATAAGTTACCCTGTACTTGGTGATATATTGAGTGACAGAGACGTTGGTAGCAAATTTCTTGATATACAATAGTGAGCGCATATTTTTGACTAATATGCGAATACCTTTTGTAGCCCAGGGTTTGTGATGTTTTGGCTTAATTGAAATTAAAGGAAATGCCTTATTGAAGATAGAGACAAGATTTTCTATAAAATCGTTGAAATTATAGTCCACGTCCGCAGAAGGAAAATGCCACTCAGAAGTTAAGCATACATTTTGAAATTTATGAAAATTCCCAGCGGAAAAAATCCTACCTAAACGTCGGGTTTTCGAGGAGGGTTTGCTGAAGATGTTAAACTTCGTAAATACTGCTTCATGATCTGATAATCCCGCATTAATAATTGTAGAGCAGACATCAAGGGGTGAGAAATCCGAGACAATATAGTCAATTATGGTAGATGAAGTTTTTGTAATCCTTGTAGGAGAATTAACGTGCATTGAGAGACCATATGATTCAAATATGTTGACCAAGGACATTTGGGTAGCACAAGCAGCGTCATAATTAATGTTGAAGTCCCCGCATAGAATTTTTCTGGTTCTATGAGGCAAGTCATCTAACAAATTTAGCAGGTTCTGAAAAAATAGTTCCACAGGGGAGTCAGGTGATCTATAGATGCAAATTAAGTCTTAACAAATTGAAGAGTCTCAGATGCAGAATTCACCATTAAAATGGTAAATAGATATTTAAATCTAAGACTCTTCGTGTTGAAAGTTCTTTTTGGAATGTGATTGCAAGGAATCCTTTTTGTTTTCTACATTCGTCGTCTGCGGTCTTATAAATTGTAAAAGTCGCAGATTAAGGATGTACCAGAAAGAACTTTCGACACGAAAAGTCTCAGATTTAAATAACTATTTACCATTTTAATGGTGAATTCTGCATCTGAGACTCTTCAATTTGTTAAGAGATGTCGCTGGATCGCGTCCCAATGGGAATTTGAATGATCTTTCAAATTCCCCTTAAATTGATGGTTGAGCTGTTTTTCGATTCAGAGGAGTGCACGCTAGCGCTGTTGAAAAAGCCTGAAATGGTGGAAACAGCTTTCCAGCTATTGTGCATCCCTCTGAATCAAAAACAAGCAAAACCATCTTTTACTTTTTTTTTTAAATTTGTGAAAAAGTGCAAGCATTCCAAATATGAAAAAAAAAAATAGTTCCCCTAAGTTACCCAGCCATGAAATCCTTCTCGTTTTTATGATTCTCTTGTCCTGGATCTTCTCTATTGCCTTCCCTCCTTATAGGGTATTGGGCGCTCTTGCGTTTCTTAGCCAAAGGTGAAAGGTGGCTGATTGGCTGGATCAACGCATCCTCTTCTGTTTTATTCTTTCGAAATTTCCTCTACAAATATTTTCCATTCCTCTGTATTTATTCTCTGTTTGACTTCTCTCCATCTCAGGCCAATTCTTTAATGATCTCTTGTTACAGTTCTTCTCCAGCTTTTATCGGGTCTTCCTCTTCTTTTTCTTTCGTCTGGTTGGTATTCGAGTGCCTGTCTGATTATATTATTTTGGTCTTTCCTTAGAGTATGTCCAATCCATTTCCATTTCCTTGTTTTAATCGGTAGTGTTATTTTCTCTTGTTTTATTCTTAGTCATAGAGCTACGCTTGTTATTTCATTCGGTTAGTAGCTGTCCCCATACTCTCCACGATATCTTCCGAGGGATTTGAATAGAAAGTGACTAACAGTTGAGTGTTTTGGTGTGTGCTGCTTGTTGTTTGATGTATAGATTTTAGGTGTTGTATTAAGTCCTATATAAGTTGTATGTTTTGTTTATATTTCTCAGGAGACAAAAAAATCAGATCCTGCTTTGAGAAAAAAATTGATGACTGCAAAGTAGCCAACGAAGTGGAATACTGCTTCTGTTCAACCGATCTGTGCAACAGTGCGAAAGGTAAGTTTTCCAGTATCACAGACGATGAAGATCTAGTTGAAGGAAGCGGGACCAAAGTGATATTCGACGTGTCAAAAGACAAGGAAGTCGAAACTCAACCCAAACAGAATGTTACTGTTACTTATGTGCACTCTGGAGGGTTCAGTATGAAAGCAAGCCAGTATCTTGCAATTGTTGTCATAAATTTGATTCTTTGTATTTAAAAAGTGAATCTCGGAAGTATTACTGAATCAGTATTAATGGTTTGTAAGAAACTGTGTTTGTATATACAAAAAAACTTCTTGTCATTCCTCTTTTACGAATCCATGAGATTATATTTAACCATTTGTTTAATGTTTATATACCGCTTTTTCAAGAGTCCACTATTTGGACCTAAATTGTTATTCAAGGGATTCATTTGCTCACTGTAAAGTTTTAACGTTTTGGAAAAATGTTATATTCAGGCCTATTCTGTAACTACAAATTGAATAGAAAGAGTCAAATTGAATAGCAAGTCGGATCGGAATTTGTAGGAATTGGTATTCTGTAACGAATCTCGACCTCTACTATCGGAACCAGTGGCGGCTCGTGGTAATTTAAAAAGGGTGTTCAATTAAGGAATGTAATTATAGAAACGGTGAATGAAAGCCGCGGGAAATTGCGGCACAGGCGAACAATTTTTGGGGAAAAAATCCAGCGGGACCTAAGCGGATAAGTGAAACTATTATACTTTCCTGCTTCTCACCAAATTATATATTTACTTATTGCATAGGCGTTCGTTAAAAAATTATCAATAATGAATGCTTCGCCTGTTTAAATGCTGTGGAATATTAACCATTTTTTATTATTTATGTATGGTAGGTATACATAAAATCTGTAACTAATTTCGATTAAATAATGCATTCATTTCCACACCACCATTGAGGTAAAATGCAAGGCGCGTTTTTTTCCTATACCCAGAATCTAATAATTGGCGAACATCAATATTGCCAATATCTCAGAGTTGCAATTCATTTTTTAAATGAATTTGGGAAGATCCGTGTTTTTTAATTTTTGTTGATAAATGAGATAAATCCAGAACGGCCGTTTTGTCCACTCTGAAGAAATAGTTTCATTCTTTGAAAATACTAAACATGGAAAACAAAACAAAGAATGTAGTTTATCACATCCGCACAACCACGAAGTTTTTTTATATTGTTCAACTTTAAAGCAACATTTAAACTTTTTGTTTTTTATAGCACATTCTTGTATCTCCGGCCGAAGTGGACCATTCTTTTTTATAAGAAGTCGATTTTCAACACTATTTGCATTTTCTTTTATAAATTCCCTTGAATAAGACTCCATCATAAAACTATTATTATTGTATTTAAGATTTAACCGTATTTAACTAAATCCCTCAACAGAAAATTCCAAACTGTGAACCGAAACGCTGCACTGGTCTCTGTGTGCACTGCACAAAACCTCACTGTTTTAGATAGGCGAAATGCCTTTTCACCGATTTTAAGATTTATCTTTCTAACTAAACCGGTAGGTTAGAACTGGCTGGTTCAATCTGAATTCTGCACCAGAGCATAGTATCTGTACTTAGCACGTGCATCCAGCGGCGTAGAGCAAGTAATGTGATTAATAAATAAAGTTATATTTTAATGATTCTATGAGTTAAAAAAATATTTTAATAATATTATAATATTTATGAGATTTAAAAAACTGTATTTTTATTACCTTTTATTGGGTGTTCACTGCACAAGTGAACCAATGGAGAAACCGCCCCCGACCGAAACGTTGGGTAGAAATTGATTTGGAGTAGACAAGCCCTATCAGATCACATTTCGACATCGTAATTGGTCTTGACGCTTGCGCATTGGCATTATTATTGTTGTTTTGACGTTTATTTGTTAAATTAATTAGCGATTTTAGTCTGTGTTGTTATTTATTTAGATAATTGTATATTTAATTTTATATACCAATAATTATACAGCATCAAGGTTAATAGAAAGCATTAAACATTTTAAGAACTGCTACTCTAATTAATTTACTGGTAGAATTTGTAGATTTGAACGTATCTAATGTGTTTCAATCGAAAAACCAAAAGTTTTCTAGAGCAAAAACTTACTTTTACCGTGCAATAATATTTTATGTTCAGAGATAAAGTCTACTATGTAATTTAAAAGCTCAGCACATGTTTTTTCTTTGGCGTTCGTGTTCCCAATCGGTGTTCCACTTGCCATTTTTTATTCTTGTTGTCAAAACAAACCAAAATTTCTTCTTTTTTTGACGAATTCTTCGCACAGAACACTTACTTCACTTTGCATTGCGATGTTATCACCTCCTCATGAGTGCGTCAAATAGAAGTTGGCGTTTTCGATTTACACTGATTACGATGTGTTTTACAGAATGCCAAGCTAAACACGAAAACAACGCGATAGATATCCAACATTCCGATTTCGGGTAATTACGATTCGACTTAGTCATTTCTATTCGATTTTTAAAAGTTACAGAATAAAGCTGAGTGGCACTTTTGGGGTGTTCTACGAAACTCGATGTATCTCTAATATTCACTGCTTAGGGAATACAACTAATGTGCCAAATTTTGAATTTTGAAAAAATTTTGATAAAAATATATATTTTATTATAATGAATTTGGTTATTACAATTCTCTATAACGCTTTAGCTTATAGTACCGCCCAGTCTTATCAGCTCTTGTAAATTGGAAATATGGCAGCTCAGCGTATTAAAACGCTTAGGCTACGGCTCCACGGGCTGGAAATTGACGCTAGCAGTAGCCGCAAAACGAACTTAAGGTTCCACGGAACGGAATAGGAGTAGCCGAACTGAACCGACTACGCACAAGTCCTGTAGTCGGTACAGTTCGGCTATTCCTATTCCGTTCTGCGGAACCTTAAGTTCGTTTTGCGGCTACTGCTAGCGTCAATTTCCAGCCCGTGGAGCCCTAGCCTTAGGTACCTATTCAAGATGATTTTATTCAAGTTTACTTTGTACCAACAGGTAAACAATTTAATTGTGTATAATGGAACATAGGCAGCCTTAAATCACAGCATTTTACAGTACGCCCAGGAGAGGAATAGACGTAAGATGCGCGCATACCGGAGGAGGGATGCAGAATTCATTTGTGGCTTAATTTACTTTTTCTTCTTCTTCTTAAGGTACCGAGACCACTTATCGATCGTTGGCTCTCATGTTGCCCAGCATATTAACCATCATTGCCTTATTTACAGCCGCACGAAATAGTTCAGTGCTAGTTGTTCCAAACCATTGGCGTAGGTTTTTAAGCCAAGAAGTTGTACGGCGAGACTTTTTTTTCCCATTATTTTACCTTGCATGACAAGGTGAAGTAGGTCATATTTTTCTGAGTGACGCAAAGTATTCCAATTTGCGTCTTTTAACCGTGTTCACTACATCACAACTTTTATTCAAACGTTGCAAAACCCTTTCGTTTGTGACCCTTTCTACCCAACTGATCTTCTAGGTTCTTCTAAAGCGATTCTGTTAGGGTCCCCGTAAAGTAGTACTGGGAATATATAACATCGAACCATTCTTATGCGAACTTCCAAATTGAGATCATGACTGCAAAGGATTTTCTTAAATTTCATAAAACTTGTTCTTGCTTTGGCAATTCTACTTTTTATTTCTGTACTAGGGTTCCAGCTTTCATTAATATGAGTACCCAGATATACAATATTACTTACGCGTTCAATTGAGTCATTACCAATTGTTACGTTATAGTTATTATTATTTACGGTTGCCTGTTTACTAATATAGGGGAGTGCATTTAGATTTTCACTTCGGAAAAAATCAAACAAGATAAAACTTTTTGTAATTTCATTAAGAAATGTTTAATAAACAACATATCAAAAAGTTCTACTCGAGAAGTGGGTGCTTCATTTTTTATTAAACAAATGAACAGCGAAGTTAGATGTTTTTTTAAATAACTCAGAAAATATAATTTTTAGAAAAAAACTGACTTAACATTTGAAAAATTCAGAAAATTTTACAAAAAAAACCTTATTTAAAGATTTTTCTAAAATTAAATCTCTAGCTTCTGTAATTTTTTATTTATAACGCTAAAGTCACCCTTCTCACACACATTGCCGCACTGTAAACTAGCGTTGGAAGAAGTGCACGGTTGAGTTTTTTTAATGTAATTCTTTAACTAAGGGATCAAAAGAAATTTTACAAATTGGACATGAAAGAAGATGAAATAAGCTATCTTATAGTTGTAATAAAAATAAATAAAATTTATGGACATAAGTACGGTGTGGGCGGAAAGTGAGCCTTACATGAATTTTGTTTAAAAATGATTTAAAAATGTGTAACTAATACAATTTTACTTATAAAACTCTCAAATTTGCACAACTTACCTCTCAATCATCTTACTAAACGATATTTCATTCAAAAAAAATCTCAAAAATTTAATTCAAATAATACGATGTCTCAAGAATACGAAGTAAATGTAATTTTTGAAAACTTCGTAGTTTTACAGAATTCCCACCACTTTAAGACGGTATTACTCAAGTTTGAATAAATCTAATACAATCTTTTTGCTATTTTTTTAAAGCTTGGGATGTAGTCTTTAAAAAACACTAATTATTTTAGTTTAAAAATGAAACAAACAATTTCTTTTTGAGAAAACTAAGAAAGATAACAAACATGTAATACAAAAACCGAAAATTACCAGCTGAAAAAATGTATATACAGAGTGATCAAAACTTTTTTCTGTAAAACTTACCTAAAATACATTTAATAATAAGCTTCAACAATAATAAATGTTCAACAAAAAAAATTTTTTTTAGCTCTTATACAGTATGTCTGCGTAACTTGGAACCTATTGATAACTTTTTTAATATCAGTTTTACAAAAAAAGTTATTCTTTATAAAATACTCTGCATCGTATATAACATAAGATGCAACCATCAAATATCAAATTTTGTAAATTTTGTACGAGGTATGTCAAAAAATATGAATTTCACTCAAGAGTAAAGTACCTTCATATTTCACAATATCGAAAATTTTTATAAAAAAAAGTTGTTTGGAATTAAAAACTATGTTCCAATATGTAATTATATCTTTCTAATCGAAATTTTGTTTTTTTTTTAAATATTCTTTCTAATACATTTTAATTTTTAATATTATTTTGAAAATTATTTGTTTTATCTTTTTTTTAAGAATGAAATTCCATATTTCTTTGATTGGATTCTACTTGTTTTTCATTTAAATATCTGCCATTTTGGATCCGCCATTTTGAAATTTAAATTTTTAATCTATAACTCAGATTCAACAACCTGTTAAAAATAAAGACAATAAATGTTTTAGAAAAATGTTCTTTTTTATGTTCTTTTTAGAAAATCCTCATTTTGGATCCGCCATTTTATAGTTTATAATGTTAACATTTAAGTTAGGTTTATCAAAGCTCTCAAAAATAAATATATGTGGAAATAAATACATTTTGTAAACAAATTATGATTTTACAACTGTTTTTTAAGTTATCCGCCATTTTGGATCTGCCATTTTATAATTTAAATTATCAAAATTCGATTCAGGTTCAGCAACCTCTCAAAAATATCCACATATATGTAAACAAACACGTTGTATAAAAAAAATTAGGATTTTACAACTACTTTTTAAGGATATTTAGGAAAAAATCCGCCATTTTAATCCGCCATTTTGAATTTGCAAATTGTAATGTCAGATTCGGGTTCAGCATAATCAAAACTAAAATAAAAACATTTTTTATCAAAATGAAATGTTGAATTCACCCATATTCTTAACTTTATTTATACAAAACAATTGTTATTGTTTAAACAATTAATAAACAATTAGCGGCGAAATTTGTGAGTAGAACTTTTTACTTTAACATATTTATAAACTAACAAAAAAAGTTTTAGAAAAATATAACCTTGTTTGATTTTTTCCGAAACATTGTATCTTTTCGTTCTAATTGCACTCCCCTATAACCATAAACTTTGATTTTTTTGCGTTGAGTTTGAGTCCATATATCGCCAGTGGCGGATTCAGAAGGATCCAGCATCGTCAAGAGGGAGGCCGATTGACTAAATTTCTATGAAAAATAAATAAATAAATGAATGCTTTTATAACCTTTATACACTCGGGTGCAAAAAAATCGATCCACTGAAAATTTGGTCATTTTTGATGTCTCGAATTTCCTAAACCTGTTGTTGTCCGATTTAACTGATCTTTTTATCATGTTATAGCCTTATTCATTAACAATATCGCTGTAATAATATTGTTGCTAGACAGGCAAACTGTCATTGTATACCGGGTGTACGAATCAAACTGTGTTTTTTCTCAAAGTTCGCGTCACCCTATGGACTATTCTAGCGTTTAAAAAATATTGAAATTAAAAACCAACTATAGCCTCAGGTATTCTTAACATTCTGTTTTTAGATTCATTCGCTTATGTTGGATAATAAAAAAGTTAGGTACTTCAACAACTAGCCATGTTCTTCATCAGTACAGGGTGTTTCTAAATAAGTGCGACAAACTTTAAAGGGTAATTTTACATGAGAAAATAATGACAGTTTGCTTTATAATCATATGTCCACAAAGCTTCTTTTCCGAGATACGGGATGTTCAATTTTTTTGTACAAACTGACGATTTATTTATTACTGTAAAACCAGTTAAGATATATGCAAATCAAATTTGGTGGGTTTTAAGACGTAGTTATTGCACATTTTTTGACATACAATTAAGAATTTTATATTCACCATTGGCGTGCATACGGGTAATATGATCGGTCATAATACCCGTTTGTGCGCTAATGGTGAATATTAAATTCTCAATTGTATGTCAAAAATATGCAATAACTTCGTCTTAAAACCCACCAAATTTGATTTGCATATCTCATCTGGTTTTAAAGCAATAAACAAATCATTACTTTGTAAAAAAAATTGAACATCCCGTATTTCGGAAACGAAGCGTTTGCGGACATATGATTATAAAGCAAACTGACATTATTTTCATGTGTAAAATTACCACTCAAACTTTGGCACTTATTTCGAAACACTCTGTACTGAAAACAAACAAATGAAATAGAGAATGCGGAAAAATCCCCTTACGAATAATTCACACATCCACTACTTCGGGCTGGGAAAATTTTTTTGAATAGAATCAAAGATCCAAACACCAGTTCTTAGAAATGTGTTTCGCCCTCTTCAACCTCTCTGGGCTCATCAGTGAAGATGAGAGGTTGAATATCTTCAGACACATTCCAATCGAAAAACAACATTCGAGACCTAGACATAGCAGGAGCGTAAATCTACGCCCAATCTGACAATGCGCGTCTCAAGTTTTAATTCCCTAACTACTACTTAAAGTAAAATGTATGTTTTAAAAACAAAAGATGTAGATCTTTGAAACACACTCAGTGATCAAAAGATCCACAGTTACTGGTTTGGACGAGTGGTCGTCCAAACCAGTAACTGTGGATCTTCTGATCACTGAGTGTGTTTCAAAGATCTACATCTTTTGTTTTTAAAACTCTGTACTGATGACGAACATGGCCAGTTGTTAAAGTACCTAACTTTTTTATTATTTATTATTTATGCACTGTATATCGCACAGATCGCCACCATTCGGTTAAATAACGCTTGAAGATCCTGTTGTTCAATTGATCCTGTCACTAACAAGGTGTCGTCTGCGTATCTGATATTGTTCATAAGTTCATTATTAAAAATTGAGTTTTTACACAAAATTTGTCAACGTCGCCAATCACTTCTACTAATAAACACTTATAATAAGCGGTAGCGGTTTTAGATAAACTGAGCACTTTGTGCCGTAATTTGAATTCTGCTAGCGCGCACTGTATGTTTACGTCTATTCGAATTCTGGTTCCCCTGTACTGGAAACTAAGTTTACCATCATTTTTGTTTTCTACAAGTTTATAACAAGTTTTATTTTATCTCCTTATTCTGTCCTTAATATTACATAAGTCACAAATTCACTGGTCAAAATTTTAAGAGACTTTGGCTTTTTATTATAGTTCTTAAGTAAAAAAGCTTTGTTAAACTTTGTCACTGATCACTTAGATTGTTAATGCTGAAGTAATTCACTCAAGAAAGATAGTCCGGTAATCAAATCCTCTTGGGATGCTACTTATGTAACATTTTTGCCAATAGAAAGCTTGTCATAACTGAGAACCAATTAAAGAAACTATGAGTTAAAGTGCTATTTATCATTGTAATATATTTATAGATTCAGTATACTAACTGTAGTAGTTATAGTAGCTTAAATTCTTCTTTTAGCTATAGTAAGATAAGAATATTAGTCAAAATAGACAAAAGTTTGGGAGCCAAGATTTCTACTGTCATTTTTGAATAATCTTCATGCAGCTCTGCTTAAGTTGTTAATTTTTCAGAGGTATCCAGAAGTGGGTAGTATCCAGTGAAAAGACATGTGTTTCGACATTCCTTCCTTCGCTATCACTGTTCTAGATATTTAAAGTCTTCCCATTTTTTTATATCTCCAATCGAGAGTTGTGGGTATCTTTCTTTGTCCTTTATTCTAAAATATTCCTGTTTTGTTAACGTTGATTGTGAGTCCTCAATTTTCGTATTCTTCGGTTACTTTCGAATCATATAATCCATGTCTTCCTCTTCGTTTGCCATAATCACTTGATAGTCTGCAAAGAAAAGATTTGTTATGTACTTCTTCCTTAGTTCTATTCCTATCCCTGTACATTTTCTCCTCCATTTGTTTAATGCTTCCTTAATATAGATTTTAAATAGGGTTGGAGATAAAGAAAATCCTTGCCGTAAACCTTTTGTGACAGGAAATATGTCACAAATTTTCTCCATTTTAATGGCACTACTTGCATTTATGTAAATGTTTGCTATAGCGTTGAATAACAATCTTTTTAAGGGTATTGTATTATAGGCCTTCTCTAAGTCAACGAACTCTAAATGAATCAGTAAATATCTGGCTGTTCTTTTCTCTATAGAAGTACAAATATATTATCAACACAAGATCTGCTGGCACGGCATCCACTCTGATCCTATATTTCCTCATATTAGTTTTCGATTTGTTCTTGTATCAGTCGATCGTACAACCTCCTCAATGAGCCAATAAATTATACCTCTGTAGTTTGCCAAGCTCCAATCTTCTGGAATATGTTCTTGTTTGATTACTTCTGGTCTTACTTTTGGTCTTACTTCCATCAATAAGGATTTGTAATACTCTTCCTACTCGGACTTACTTCTTCTTCTTCTTCTTTTTGTATAGACATAACTCTGTCTGTTTTTTCAATGTGCCTCTAGTAAGTTGTCGTTCCATCGTTTTCGTGGTCTTCTCACTGATCGTCTTCCTATTGGGGAACTGTCTCTCGCCGTCCTTACTACTCGATTTGTTGTCATTCGCCTTATGTGGTCGTTCCATTCTACTCTTCTGTTTCTTACCCAGTTATTAATGTTATCCACCTTGCATCTCCGTCGTATATCTGTACTTCTAGCTCTGTCCCATAGAGTCTTACCATCGATTTTTCGATGGGTTTTCATCTCCGCTGTTTCCAGCAATCTTTTTGTCCTCTCTGTGTCGGGTCGTGTTTCTGCCGCGTATGTCATTATTGGTCTGATGATTGTTTTGTAAATTCTGCCTTTCATTTTTATTCTGATATTTTTATTTCTCCATATTGTTTCATTCAGGCAACATGCGGCTCTGTTTGCTCTATTAACTTGATCTTCCACTTCTGTTTCGAACCTTCCGTATCTAGATAGTGTGATGCCTAGGTATTTAAACTCCATCACTTGTTCTATTATCTGACCTTCCAGCTCCAATTTACATCTTATTGGATCTGCTGTTATAACCATGCATTTTGTCTTTTGTGAGGAAATTAACATGTTAAATTTGCTGGCGATTATGTTGAATTGGTGCAGCATACGTTGTAAATCATCTTCACTTTGAGAGATTAGTATTGCGTCGTCCGCATAGCAGATTATTTTAAGTTGTTTTTCTCCCATTTGGTATCCTTTTTTAGTTCTTACTTTTTTTATTATTTCGTCTATGATCAGGTTGAACAATAAAGGACTCAAGGAATCCCCCTGTCTTATCCCATTGCCGACTTCAACTGGGTCAGTTAATTCATCGTCCACTTTTACTTTTATTGTGTTGTTCTGGTAGATGTTTTCGATCGTTTTAATTATTCCTAGAGGTACCTCTCTCGAGTATAACAAATGGATAACGTCCTTTAATGTAATGTAACCCTGTCAAATGCTTTCTTAAGGTCCACGAAACATAAATATGCCGGTTTGTTGTATTCCAACGATTTCTCTTGAACTTGCTTCATTATAAATATAGCGTCAGTGCATGACCTTCCCGACCCAAAAACCTTGTTGTTCTTCTGCTAATGTTATAATTTCATTCAATTTATTTGTTATCACTTTGGTTGTTAATTTTAATGTTGTGTTTAATAAGTTAATTCCTCTGTAATTCTCCGGGTCCGATCTGTCTCCTTTTTTGAAGAGAGGTATTAGGATGCTTGATCTCCATTCTTGTGGTATTCTGTTTTGTTCTATTATTTTTTGTATTAGTTTTAATAGTTGTTTAGTTAGATCTTATCCTCCGTACTTTAGGAGTTCGTTCGATATTATGTCCTCTCCGGAGATTATCTATTTTTTAATTTTCTTAATGCTTCCTTTACCTCTGCCTCCTCGATGTTTATTTCTTCGTTTGTTGTAACTTCATGTGTTGGTGGTTCATTATCGTCGCCTTTAGCAAATAGGCAAATAGAAACTATCGGACATACTTATGGGGTATAATCTACCTGTTCCTTTGTGATATTTTCTGAGATTTCTTGTAAACTTTCATGCTCCGGATACTTGAGTTCCACCCATGGATCTATTTATTTCTTCAAATTTTTTGTCCTACGTGTCGTTTTTTATTTTGATCACAGTTTTCTTAATTGTTACACCTGCAACTCGAATCAGGCGCGTAGCAAGACTGGCGTAACACTAAGATTAAATTAATCTTGAATATTTTTGCAACGTGAGATAGTAGGATAAACTGTGGTGACCTGAGTTGAAGTTGATATTGAGATTTTTGCATACTTCCGAAACTTTTGTCGACACTTGACTCAACATTCTATTTTCTATTTAGCGGGTGCTAATGAAACTATTTGATAAATTGTCACAAAATTGTTGTAACGAAAAAAGATTTAGTATTTTTTGAAAATTAAGAAATATTTTTGAAAGAATGAGAATTTTAACATAGGGTTGTTGGTAGCTTGTTCAAAAATTATACCATTTTGGCTTGTTTGTATACAATTACCAATTTTCTTTTTAACCCAGCCAATTTGATCTAATTTTTGAAAAGCTTTGATAAATACGAGTGTGAAATAACTTTAGTGACAAGATTATTTATTTATTCACTTTATAAGTGACTTTACTTCTTTAAAAACAAGTGTACCAAGTAAATCTTTATTTTTGTATGTTTTAATGCATAAAAAAATGGTTTGCTATTTTATTATGCAGTTATTTGTTGACCCATTGATATTGTATTTTATTAGTAATATATTGTAGGTATTTTTCCAAAGACTATAGCTTTAAATATACAGTGTGTTAATTTGAAAAGGTGCCACCCTCTACAATTCAGTCCCTATAGAAAATATAAAAATATGCAAAAACGCGTTAAATTTATTTGTAAGGGGGACATTTTGTAGACCAGTTTTCAACTAAATTACATCAACCATCTAGCAAGGGGGAAAACAACACCTAAAATCCTTAATGAAAAAGGGGGTTGAGTGATAACTCATTTTAAAGGTCATTCAACTACCTTTTCAAAAATACCACATACACTATATTTTTATAGTAGTTTTGGAAAAATCAAGTAAAATCGTATAGTCAGTCGGGGTCGAATTGACCTTGCATGCCGAGCTGCCCAAAATTCAATTCTATTCTTCTAATATTTAGGGGGGTTAACAGTAGTGTAAATTTAAACTTGCAACTGAAACGGTTGCGTTAGTCGCAGTCTTGATTTTAAAGGAAAACCAAGATGGCGGCAACCAAATATCTGCACCATTTTCAACTTTTCGACAAAAATCAGTCCTCGTACTTTTTGTCTAAAAGTTAAAAATGGCGGAGATATGGAGCCAAAACGGATGTCCTTTAAATTCAAGATTGCGGCTAACGCAACTGCGGAATTCAGCCGTGATTTTAAACATACACTACTATTTACCCCCCTGAATATTAGAAAAATAAAATTTTGGGCAGCTCGGCATCCAAAGTTAAATGCTATCCCGATTTTTCCAAAAGTACTGAAAAAAAATATAATGTATGTAGTATTTTTGAAAAGGTAGTTGAACGACCTTTAAAATGAGGTATCACTCAATCCCCTTTCCATTGATTTCCAAGATTTTGGAGGGTTGTGTCCGCCCTCGTTAAGCCTGGGTCCAACGACTCATTGAAGAACGTGTTGAAGCGGTTTTCCAATAACGTCGGAAAAGAGAGATAGAAAATATATAATAGTGCAAAGGAAAGAGCACACAGTTAGCGCCCCTTATTACTGTGCACTTGATAAATATTTATTTTTTGATAATATCGGTCAGACCCAGAGTAAGGACCAAACGATACCAGTGTGGGCGATAGATTTTTTAAAAATCTTAACACAACATAGTTAGACCACTACATAGCAAAATTACCACGGCACTGATCATATCAGCTCCCTAGCTCAATTGAAAGGGGGACGTTTTCGCACTTGCATGTTAAATCTCTTTGAACTGTGTCAGTTTACCACCACTTCATCGAAAAATGATCCATGCTCGTCGGGGCAATAAAAATAAAGGAAAGAGGCAATAAATTAGGGTTTGTTATTAGCTTAAGGATCATAAATAACCAATTTTGAGAGAAATTTCGCTATTTCACGTTGCTTTGAATCTATTTCACGTTGCGTTGAATCCCGTCTTCAGTTTTTATCTTTGTCTGATATATTTTTTTTATTTCACTCGGCCTGCCGTTCCAACGTTCCCTGGGATTTCTTTTTTAGAGGGTTGATGCAATTTAGTTGAAAACTAGTCCACAAAATACCCCCCTCACAAATAAATTTGACGTTTTCTTGCATATCGATGGCCTAGAAGCAATACCTCGTAAGTGCATCTGTCATAATTTGTGGTATTTAGCAAAAAACATTTTATCGATGGCCTAGAGGCAATACCTCGTAAGTACCAAAAAAATCACGCTTTTGGCGCCGCAATACTGATATACACCTTTTCTACCAATCGCCAGACTGGTAATAGACCAATCAAGTTAGTAAAAAATAAGCCGTTTTTGGACATAATTGAAAAGACTAGGTTTAACAGTTGAAATGTGTAGTATGAGATATTACAAAAAGGCTACCATCTTGGGATTCATCAATTTTTTAGTGGAACATTTTTTAAATAAACAATCAAAACGTCAAACTTAGTTTTTTGCTCATAACTTAAAAACTTGTTTATTTAGAAATTTCACGTCCACAGGTAACTTTTTCAGAAAAAAAGCTACATCGAATGAGATACACCAAATTAAAATCGGTTAATAAACAAAAAAGTTATTGCAAAACGGACGACAAAATCACTGTTTTTGAATATTGTTCATAACAATTTTATTGTTTATTAAAATATGTTTAAATATACCTAAACTTGAGGGCATTATGGTGTTTGAATGGTGTGCAAAAAATGGTCTAGATCTGTTAAATAGTTTTTGCAAAATTTAATTTGTTTATAAAATTTTTTGAAAAACGAGCTAAGTTCTGAGGCTGGTCCAGTTAATATGGCTGAATGTATCTCAATAATCAGGGACTCATTTCCTTCGTTAAAATGTATACTAATACCCTATGAAAAAAAAAGTAAAAAAAATTACATGTACGTACACAAAATTATTTGTTAATAAATAGCAGTTTTTAAGCTTATAAACAATTACAATAATTTCGTAGAAATTAGATCAAATTAAATGGCAATAAAAATACTGAAAGATGGTTAAAATACACAACTTCTAAAAAAAATTTTTAGGTCCTACGACCCTTGGGGTCTGAGATAGCCCCTTTTTTTTGAAAAAATCACTGTTACGTTAATTAACAACACTAAGATCTGAAATTAACCAATCTTTTATAAGAAAAGTCAAAGTTTTTAACAAAGTTCTTTGCAAGAAAAAATGTTAAAAATTGTTTAAACAGTATTGTTACAAAGAAAGAGTATTTTGCGTTCCGATTAAAGTAAAAGAAAATGATGGGCGCAGCCGAATGAGAATAAATTCGCGGACTAGCATTCGCTAGCGCTAGACCGTTGCAGCCCATTTTTAACATTGACAGTATACCGGATTTGAAGCTTAATATTATATTTATATACTTTGGTAGAAACTTGAATTTTATGAATATTATTATGTTGTACATTTATTTAGTAAAATTATATTTTAAATAAATGAATTTAAAAAATAACAATAAAAAGGCCACAAAGTCAAAATATGCAACAGAAAAAAAGTTACGCGACCTTATAGACGAGTGGTACTCCCCCCAAAAAAAACGCTTATTTCTCGAGATATCAACCACGGTGTGGTGAAAGGCTAATTTTGGTCTTACTTTATACTTTTGATGGTGCTGAAAACGAAAATGAGTTTTATTTTGAATTTTAGATGGGGAAACATTGTCAAAATCGCAATTTTACCCTAAAAATAAAAAAAAATGAAATCACGTTTTTCTTAAAATTAAAAGTTACACCACTTTTTTTCTATAAAACATTTTGTTCTCTGTACTCTAGATTTTAACTTAAAATTAATTAAACAGTTAAATTTCAAATTTTGTTACTCAACTTTTGCGATTAAACTTTGCAATTCAAGAATCTGCACCTTTTACTTCAAACAATTTATAACTTTCTTTATGGCAAGACAGAAATATTGAAGCAGGTCCCATTGTCTTCAGAAAGGTGAGAAATATATACTATAAAAATATCAGAAAAAATATTACAATGGAACAGAGTTGTAGCAAATTAAACTCAAAAAAACGTATTTTTTTTTATTTTTAGGTTAAAGTTGCGATTTTGATAATGTTTCCCCACGTAAAATTCAAAACAACCCAAATTTTAGTTTTCAGCACCATAAAAAATATGAAGTATGACCAAAATTAGTATCAGTATCTCGAGAAATAAGCTTTTTTTGGGGTGTGCCGCTCGTCTATAAAGTCACATAACATTTTTTCTATTGCATATTTTAAATTAAATTTTTTTGGAAAACTTCTTCATGAATTATATTTTATTTCTGTGTTAATTAAAGTTATAAGCTAAAAAGTTTGTCACTCAACTTTTTTAAGTAAACATGAAACTAACGAAATCTGACGACAAAATGTTTAAAAATTAACAACTTCTCTTTTAACGTGTTGAGTCATTTTGGACAAATCTCATTGTTATTTAAATGCTTCAAAGATAACACAGTAAAATTTTCAAAAGGAAATATTTACAGCGACCAAAAATACAGTGCGTTAAAATTGAAAAATCATCAAAATTTATTTTTCGCATTTTTTCATAAAATTTAATTTTTGAACATGTTCCATTAATTCTAGAAAAAAATTAACTCCATATTCGGATTCAGAGACCTCGAAAACATAAGGAATGACGAAAATTTGTCATTCACCTTAAAGTGGATTTTTGTGGTCGGGATAACGTAATTTTAATAGTTAATGCCGCATGCCGGTCACCAACCGCGCCCACTATTCAGTCAGTCGCCTACGCCCGCTATTTTTTAATTTAGTCGGAACGCAAAATACTCTGTGTTTATAACACTCCTATTTAAACAATTTTTAACATTTTTTCTTACTAAAAACTTTGCTAAAAACTTTGACTTTTCTTATAAAAGATTGGTCAATTTCAGCTCTTAGTGTTGTTAATTAACGTAACAGTGATTAAAAAAAAAACTATCTCAGACCCCAAGGGTCGTAGGACCTAAACATTTTTTTTGAAAGTTGTGTATTTTAATTAGCTTGCCGTATTTTTTATTGTCATTTAATTTGATCTAATTTCTATGAAATTATTGTAATTGTTTATAAGCTTAAAAACTGCTATTTATTAACAAATAATTTTGTGTACGTATATGTAATTTTTTTTTACTTTTTTTTCATAAGCTGTTAGTATACATCTTAACGAAGGAAATGAGCCCCGGATTATTGAGATACATTCAGCCATATTAACTGGACCAGCCTCAGAAATTAGCTCGTTTTTCAAAAATTTTTATAAACAAATTCAATTTTACGAAAACTATTTAACAGATCTGGACCATTTTTTGCACACCATTCAAACACCATAGTGCCCTCAATTTTGGGTATATTAAAACGTATTTTAACAAACAATAAAATTGTTATTAACTATATTCAAAAACAGTGATTTTGTCATCCGTTTTGCAATAACTTTTTTGTTTATTAACCGATTTTTATTTAGCGTATCTCATTCGATGTATCTTTTTTTTCTGAGAAAGTTACCTGTGGACGTCAAATTTCTAAATAAACAAGTTTTTAAGTTATGAGTAAAAAACTAAGTTTGACGTTTTGATTGTTTATTTAAAAAATGTTCCACTAAAAAATTGATGAATCCAAAGATGGTAGTCTTTTTGTAATATATCATACTACACATTTCAACTGTCAAACCTCGTCTTTTCCGTTAGGTCTAGTAAAAACCTAACTTGATTGGCCTATAAACTTTATAATATAAACTTGCTAAACAAACTTTTACGTTATAATCGACATTAACTACCATAGCAAAATAAACACATACGAGGTATTGCACGCAAAAATATTTAGGCGAGGTATTAGCACATGATGAAAAGTACGATATTCATTGCTTTGCGCCTTTATACTTTTGGTGATTGGTAAAAAAGGTTTAAATCAGTACTGCGCCGCAAAAAGCGTGATTTTTTAATTTTTGGTACTTACGAGGTATTGCATCTAGGCCTAGGCCATCGATATTTGTATATTTTCTATAGGGACCGAATGATAGAGGATGGCACCTTTTCAAATTGCGACATTTTATAATATTTTTAATACAGTGCTGGTAAAAGTATACTAGAAGTTTTTAGAATCTGGTTCGATATAAATAATATTTCTTATACAGGACTGGGTTAAGTGACGCAACGTCAAATGTGTGTGTCTATTTTAGGTACGAGTAAATTATGACTTTTTTGAATCTAAAATTGTACAGTTTAATACGAAAAATTATTTATGAGTTTCTGTTGTATATAGTGTATTATTTATTAATACTTCCTACCAGTGAATTTTAAATTATATTTTTTTTTATCGGTCTGGGTCTGGCATTAATAAAAGACTTTATAGTTGTTCAATCATTTCGGTGAATTGGCATTACCAATGAACACTTTATTATATTCTAGAATATTCTACATGTATGTTGCACTATTGGTATTTATTAAAAGTGATTTAAAGTGATGCACAAAACAGACAAAGTCCTCCAGAATGTAGAATCAAAAAATCACTGTTGTAATTTTTTGATTGTTTGTTGTAATTAAAAATAAGTAAATTTTTTGATTTTTCAAGAGCTTTTCGCTTCTTGCTTGTCGTATGTTACATATTGTTTCATAACTTTTGTGTAAATGCTATAGTCAAATCCCGAATTTCAGGCACTCCTAAGTTTGACTAGGCAATCCTCAGGTCTGACTGACGATCTTAGTCAAAGCCCGAAATAAATTACAGTTTCGGCCTTTGACTAGTCAAACCTAGGAGAGATTAAGTTGGTCAGGCAAAGGTCGAAATTTAATTTTATTAAATCTTGGTTTGACTAGTAAAACCCCGATCAGCATTAAAATGTCGTAATTTGTTAGATTAGGTTTAATAAAACGTCATTTTTTCATTTTAATGTTGATTATTTTTATATTATCGTAATTAAAATAAAAAAAATAGTGTTCATTCTCACATGTTGACGCATGTCAACAGTAACGCATGTAAAGTTGCACAATACGTTAGACTTTTTACACTTCTGAAGTGCATTTATTATTGCATTTTGGGCATATTGCATTTTATAAAGCCTTGTCCTCCAAATTTAGAATCTTTTGTACTAATTTCTCTTAGAGACAGCTTAACGTCTGAAACATCTTCGAAATTAAGAAAATTCTCTTTGCATTCTCTTATGTGGTTTCTTGAAACAAGTTTGTTTATTGTTCCGTATTTCAAAACCAACGCTATATAAACCGTCAATTGTTTTATCGTGTGTGATACTCAAAATATTTCGAGCATCTCCTTTGGCTCTATCAAATCTGGGGATAGGTATTGTTACAGTTTTTCCGATCGAAATTGGAGGAATTTTTTTTCACTTAATTGTTTCATAGCATTATAGGCCAGGGTAATAAGACAAAAATATACCCTGTTCGTGACACTTCAGTAGCCAGGGTACTGAAGCGTTTTTTCGACAAGTAATACTTATAGGAACAAATTGTAACTGTTTCCTGCGTAGGATCTGGCGGCCATTTTTATTTATAAACAATTAACAGTAAAAAAGGCATTTTCCCTTTTTTTTTCAAATCAATGGAAAACAGTGAAACTTATGATTTTTTTTAGTACAAATATATTTGAGATTATGGAAAAAGCTTTAAAATGACATACTACAAAGTTTGATATACTCATTTATTGTTAATATAATTGCGAAAAAAGGTCGGGATTGCAAAAAAGCATGTTTTCGCAATAACTTTTGTAAAAATTAGTGTACAGGTTTGAAATTTTTGTCAAATGAGGGTTCTTTGGTGCTTAATATGTGATAAAAATTTCAAAGCGATTCATTCAATTGTTTAAATTTTATTCGAATTGTTTATCTCAAAGAGCATTTTTTTTGCAATAACATAAGTCAGAAAAAAACGACGTTACAACCATTCCACAGGTGTCAAATGGAAGAGCATGAGCTATATTTTCAACTTGGTTTAAAAAAATCGAATAAAAAACGCATTTATTAGTAATAAATAATTATGCAAAAGTATCGTAAATCTTTCCTTATACACTTTTTGAATAACTTTTTCCAAAAAAATTAACTTTTTTACCCTGTTTTAAGTGCACAGCTACCAAGCAATGTTATTTATATCATAATTGATAAAAAATTGTAATAAATATATATAATTTCTTATATAACAAAATACAAAGTTTATAAGGAAAGATTTACAATACTTTTGCATAATTATTTATTACTAATAAATGATTTTTTATTCGCTTTTTTTAAACCATGTTGAAAATATAACTCATGCTCTTTCATTTGACACCTGTGGAATGGTTCCAACGTCATTTTTTTCTGACTTATGTTATTGCAAATAAAATGCTCTCTGGGATAAACAATTTGAATACAATTTAAACAATTGAATGAATCGTTTTGAAATTTTTATCACATATTAAGCACCAAAGAACCTTTGTGTGACAAAAATTTCAAAGCTGTACACTAATTTTTACAATAGATATTGCGAAATTAATTTTTTTTTACAATTCCCACCTTTTTTCGCATTTATATTAACAATAAATGAGTATATCAAACTTTGTAATACGTCATTTTAAAGCTTTTTCCATAATCTCAGAGATATTTGTACTAAAAAAACCATAAGTTTCACTGTTTTTCATTGATTTGAAACAAAAAGGGAAAAATGCCATTTTTTGACACTTAATTGTTTATAAACAAAAATAGCCGCCAGAACCTACGCAGGAAATAGTTACAATTTGCTCTTATAGGTATTACCTGTCGAAAAAATGCTTCAGTTCCCTGGCTGCTCGAGTCATGGAAAAAACCTTATTATCCTGGACTATTAGCCTGGGCATGAAGACCTTCAATAGCATTTCCTATATTTATTTTAATATCTTCTGTCTGTGTAGCAATACCTATCCCCAGCTTTGATATAGCCAAAGGAGATGCTCGAAATATTTTGGGTATCATAAAAGCTAAAACAATTGACGGTTTTTATAGAGTTGGTACGAAATACGGAACAATAAACATTATGTTTTCAAGAAATCAAATAAGAGAATACAAAGAGAATTTTCTTAATTTCGAAGATGTTCCAGACGTTAAGCTGTCTCTAAAAGAAATTAGTAAAAAAGATTCTAAATTTGGAGGACAAGGTTTTATAAAATGCTACTGCAATAAGAAATGCTCCTCAAAAGTGAAAAAAATCTAACGTATTGTGCAACTTTAAATACCATAATGCCTCAACATGTGAGAATAAACACTATTTTTTTATTTTAATTACGACAATATAAAAATAATAAACATTAAAATTAAAAAATGACGTTTTCTTAAACCTAATTTAACAAATTACGACATTTTAATAGCTGATCGGGGTTTGACTAGTCAAACCTTTGCCTGACCAAAGTCTCTCCTAGGTTTGACCAATCAAAGGCCGAAACTGTAATTTATTTCGGGCTTTGACTAAGATCGTCAGTCAGACCTGAAGATTGCGTAGTCAAACCTAGGAGTGCCTGAAATTCGGACTTTGACTATAACATAAATACTAAATATATTTCGGTGCTATTACAGTATGCGGTCTACCTGTAGGTACATATAGCTCTATTATGATGTGCGGTGTACCGATCGCAATCTGAAAATTCCTGAAGGATTTACCCAAAATAATGAAATGCAAGAAAAATGTAAAAAAAAAATATTTATTCAGAAGTAATAAACATTTGGAGGAAAATAAATGTAAAATGACTAATAATTTACAAAAAAATGCATCCCAACTATTTACAAAAAAAAATATATGTACATAACTTAATTATTTACAAAACGATACAGCCTACTTTATACAGCCGATACATTATTAAAGAAGAAATTCATGCACCTTATCACCTTAATTTAAGAGAGAAAGCAGTCAATGATTATATCTTAAAAAAGTCATGCAAGCACCCTAACCAAGAAAATTATGGTATTATTTTTATATTATTAAAGAATAAGTTTATCGTATATTTCTGAAAATGTTTTAATGTTTATTACTACTTAGGAACAAACATTTTGCCTACAAATGTTTTGCTGTCTTTCACTAATGTGTGCAAACCCTTCTGAGAAAAGATTATCGTTTTGTTTAGCCGCACAGGTAGACCGCAAACTATACGAGAAATGCGACGGTAGACCACATACTATAGTTGCACCTATATTTCAATCCTTTGTCTTGATGTATCTCTTTAATTAAAATACTATAGCACAGTTTAAGTTTGGATCACCTCGTATGCATACATGATACAGAAATAATGCCATGAACTAAAAATTAACAAATATTTTTTTCCAACCATGTTTGGAGACACATATAAACTTCTTCTTTATGTTAAACACCTGTTTGTCAGCTTTAAATATGCATCAGTATAAGGTCACGGCTATTAATATTCCTAGAATATGAGCAATGCCAATTAATTTGTAAAGCTCCAATTTAAATATCAAACGCATTTAACGTCTTGTCAAGTTTCAACGGCTGTATAACTCGTCGTATAAACTATATTTCTGATAAAATGTCAGCTACCTCATTTGATAAATATAGGTAACAGTACTTTAAGTGAATAGTTTCGCTTGTTTTCTCATTAGACCAGGGCATTTAGGAAAAATAAATCGATTTTTAAATACAGCACCTAGAGACTTACAACTGTTTGCACTGTATTCGAGATGACGTCATGACGTCAGGAAAAAGTCTACAATAGAAAAATGAGTCATCTTCATCATCATCATTTGGCTCTACAACTCTATGTGAGTCTTGGCCGCGTTTACTATTTCCCTCCATTATTGTCGGTCCTGAGCAGCTATTTCCCATTGCTGTACTCCCATTTTGCGTAGATCACTGGCTACTGCGTCCTTCCATCTCTTTCTTCGGCGACCAACTGACCTTTTTCCATCGGGCCTTTCCCAGAATGTGGCGTTCAGAAGTCTTTCGTCACTTGATCTTAGCACGTGTCCCGCCCATTGTATTCTGTTTGCTTTAATGTAGCGTACTAGCGTACTAAAAAACCCAAAATATCTCCTAGGATCAGCAAAGATAAATTTTCAAATGCGGAAGTGAAAGAAATAGTAACCGATAAATTAGAAGATCAGTTTCAGAAATTGGGAAATAAAAATTCAGAAGAACAATTATGGGAGTCATGCAAAGAAACATTGGAAAAAGTCCAAGAAGACCATCTAATGGAAAATCAGCGTAGGAATAAGCAACAGTGGATGACAGAAGAGATATTGAATTTAATGGATGCAAGAAGAAAATATAAGAATGCTAATCTGACAGAATACAAAAAGCTAAACAGTATGATTCGAAGAAAAATAAGATCAGCTAAATCAGAGTGGCATAAACAACAATGTAAAGAAATTGAGAACTACGAGCGTATCTATGACGCATTCAATATGCACAAAAAACTGAAAGAAGTTGCAGGACTGAATAAAAAAATGTAATCCTCCACTAATCGAAGATAAAAACGGAAAAATTATAATCGATATCGAAGGTCAACTAATACGATGGACAGAATATATAAAGGAATTATTCGATGATGAAAGAAGCGAACTAGAAACGCTAAATGACATAAGCGGTCCTCCAATAACTAAGGAAGAAGTGCAATACGCTATAAAGAACGCAAAAAACGGGAAGGCGATCGGACCAGATGGGATTTACGTAGAAACACTAAAGCTTTTAGGTGTCGAGGGCATTAAGATACTTACGAAATTGTTCAACTTAATCTATGAAAGCGGAAAAATTCCTAAAGATTGGCTTAAATCCTCATTTGTTGTACTACCAAAAAAAAACACAGAGCCACAAAATGCAGCGACTATCGCACCATCAGCCTAATGAGTCATGTATTGAAAACGTTTCTTAGAATCATTCATCAAAGAACATATAGAAAAATTGAGGAAAGAATCTCAAGTACTCAATTCGGTTTTCGCTGTGGCCTTGGAATGCGTGATGCACTATTCGCAACCCAAGTTTTAATTCAAAGATGCAGAGATGTAAATCATGACGTTTTCATGTGCGCGATTGATTTTGAAAAGGCCTTTGATAAAGTTCGCCATGAAAAAATGCTACATATTCTCAAAACTACCGGTCTGGACGGTAGGGACATTAGAATAATCGCAAATTTGTATTGGGGCCAGGCTGCATGTATTAGGGTTGCGAATCAGTGCTCTGAAGAAGTAAAAATCAAGCGAGGAGTTCGACAAGGCTGTATATTGTCACCAACGTTGTTTAATCTTTACGCTGAAACAATCTTAAATGAAGTCTTGGAAAACGCAAAAGAGGGAATACTCATTAATGGTATGCTTATGAACAATATCAGATACGCAGATGACACCTTGTTGCTGACTGGATCAATTGAACATCTTCAAGCGTTATTGAATCGAATGGTGGCATTCTGCGCGATATATGGACTCAAACTCAACGCAAGAAAAACAAAGTTTATGGTTATTAGTAAACAGGCAGCCGTAAATAATAATAACTATAACGTAACAATCGGTAATGACTCAATTGAACGAGTAAGTAATCTTGTATATCTGGGTACTCATATTAATGAAAGCTGGAACCCTAGTACAGAAATAAAAAGTAGAATTGCCAAAGCAAGAACAAGTTTTATGAAATTTAAGAAAATCCTGTGCAGTCATGATCTAAATTTGGAACTTCGCATAAGAATGGTCCGATGTTATATATTCCCAGTACTACTTTACGGGGTTGAAGCATGGACACTGACATAATCGCTTTTAAAAAACCTAGAAGCATTTGAAATGTGGGTCTACCGCCGTATTCTGAAGATCAGTTGGGTAGAAAGAGTCACAAACGAAAGGGTTTTGCAACGTTTGAATAAAAGTTGCGAAGTAGTGAACACGGTTAAAAGGCGCAAATTGGAATATTTTAGTCATATAATGCGTCACCCAGAAAAATATGACATACTTCACCTTGTCATGCAAGGTAAAATAATGGGAAAAAGAAGTGTGGGCCGCCGTACAACTTCTTGGCTTAAAAACCTACGCCAATGGTTTGGGAAAACTAGCACTGAACTATTTCGTGCGGCTGTAAATAAGACAATGATTGTTAATATGCTGCGCAACATGAGAGCCAACGATCGACAAGCGGTCTCGGCACCTTAAGAAGAAGAAGAAGCGTACTATGTTTTCATCTCCATATACTGTCTGGAGTTCATCATTGTGTCTTCTTCTCCATTCTCCTGTTGTCTCTTCTCTGCAACGCCCATAGATAGTCCGCAGTATCTTTCTTTCAAGTACCAGTAATTTTGTCGTTTCCCGCTGATTCAGAGTTCATGTTTCGCTTCCATACGTTATTGTGGGACGAATTATTGTCTTATATATTCTTATTTTTGCTGGTCTTGAGAGTATTTTTGATTTAAGTAGAGTCATTAATGAGTAATATGCCCTGTTTCCTGCAATGATCCTGGCTGCCACGTCTTTTTTATATTTATTTTCAGATGTTATGATCGCTCCCAGGTACTTAAATTCTTTGACGACTTCAAAATTGTATTCATTAATTGTTACGTTTTGTCTAAGCCTTGGTCTTGGGTTCTTCGTAACCACCATGTACTTGGTCTTGTCCTCGTTGAACTTAAGACCAACTTCCTTGGCTGCGTTCTCGAATAGGGTGAAAATTTCTTTTGCATCTCTGGTGGATTGTGCAATTGTGTCCACGTCATCCGCAAAGGCTAATAGTATTTTTGATCCTTGGGCTGCAAATCCGTTTGTCAGTTGTGGCTGAGCTTTCCTTACTGCATGTTCCAGTGCGAAGTTAAACAGCAGGGGGGCGAGAGGATCTCTTTGTCTAAGCCCGCTGTCAATGAGGAATTCCTCCGACGTGGTGCTGCCAATTATGATTCGTGCGGAAGCGTTCTCTTATCAGAAGGCTTATCAGACGGAATTCATTGCAGTGTTGTAGGTTTGGCTTTTTCGGTAGTGGGATGAATATTGACTCTAGCCAGTCCTGGGGTATATTACCTGTATTATAAATGCGATTGAATAAAAGAACAACTATTTCGATATTTTCTTCGCTGATTAGTTTCAACGTTTCTGGGTATACATCTGGACCTGGGCTTTTATTTGTTTTGAGTTCATTAATTGCATTTATAATTTCATATTTCAGAATTGCTGGTCCTTCGTTGTTATTTTCCAATCTTGGTTCTTGTCGTATGTCATGAAAAATAATTTTAATATAGTTTTCCCATTCTTTCAGTTTATCTTCCGTTGATTCTAGCAGTTTGCCATCCGTGTTAAGCATCGTGTTAAACGTTGTTCACTTGGTAGTTGATGTAAACCTGCTCAGTGATCCCAAAAACCCCAGAATAATCTGTTTACATCAATTTAGTATGGAAAACCCTTGAAACTCCAGATGACGTGCCTTAGCAGTAACCCTGGAAACCAGGTGCTCCGGAGATTGATTCTGATGGTGTATGCATGTACAGCGACCCCAAAACCTCCCAAGTAACAAAATTTGTCCCTTAATATACTGATTTTGACAGGATTATGTACTTTTTTATTTCCACCATTTTTCCATTGTAGACTTTTTTCCTGACGTCATCTCCAACACAATGCAAAAAGTTGCAAGTCGATAGGGGCTGTATTTAAAAATCCATTTATTTTTTCCTAAATGTCCAGGTCTATTTCTCTTGAATAGTTTCGCTTGTTTTCTAATTGGAACTTTTATCGTACGTTAAAACATTTTTACAGTTTGCTTTTTACAGTTATTTCTCTTTGGTAATGTTGGTAATTTGTCTTCCCAAATTGTTTACCTTGTAAGGCAACATGGACCAGGACTTCTACAGTGTAACTTAAAATGATTATCGAGAATTCACAATTTTGATAAAATGCCAAACTTAATTCAGATTTAATGTTCTTTGCTCATAATGCCTCTCTATGTATGACGCAATGTATCCATTTTACATTTAGAGCCTAGATTTTCTAGAGCCATTCGTACACATTTTCGCAATGAATATGATTTTCAGCCATAATATATGATTTTAAAATTTCAAATAAATCAGTAGCTTTACTGCATTCATATATTTTTCCGCAAAATAACAAATCCCCACATTGAGCGTCGTCAGTACTATCGGTTGCCTCATCCAGTTGATTGGTAAATAAACGTCAAAGTTTGCCTACAATTTGCTCTTTAATTTTTTCTGTCATGGATACCGCAACTAATCGTATAGTTTGAAAGATATATTTTTAAATAAAAAATGAATAACCATTTTCAATTTCGTTGCAAAACGAAAATACAGCCGCACCATATTCTAGTCCAATCAGAGAGTGCAGCAAGCACCTCTACCGGTTTCGAAACTTATTAGTCCCTCATCAGAAGGCACAAATGCTGCTCTCTCTGATCCAACCAAAACAAACCCCGGCGTGCAGTCCCGGATTGCAACGAACGAAATGGCATAGATGCCCTAGCGGCAACTGCTAGCAAAAGACTAAGTTTTCACTCTAATGGCATATAAAACAATATAATATTACTCTACATCCCACCAGACTGAAAACAATGGGAACCTTCTCTGGTTACACCTCCGAGGCTTCTACAATTTGCAAGCCATACGGATGCTGCTACTAAGGAAGATGAGCGAATTTTACAATTTATAATTCACATATTTTTAAATTTCTTTGGCGGCTGCCAATTCCACAATCATCACTGATACCATATCAACCCCTGCAGGTGAGATGAGTTCCTCAGCAATTGTGTGTGATTTCTTACATTTGGCCACATGGTGAGCTACCATTTAGGACACCAGCAATGCTTTGGTAGGAACTAAACTTTTAAAACCAAAGCCGTGGACTGATTTTAATATCTCGCAATTTTCTTATAAAAAGTCTTTCGGCTTACCTCGACGAAACTTTATTTCTCTTCCGGTGATCATCATTGATGGAGAATAACCAGTTGCTCCATGTTCGGAACTTCTATAGGCTAACAAAAATAGAAGAATTCAAGTATGTATCCCAATATTTTGGATTATCAGCGACAAACATTGAAAGATATTGACAAACAGTTCTATTGTGCCTTTCGACCATTCCATCTGATTGTGGATGGAGACGAGTAGTGCTAATACCCAAGATTTTTATTAATTCTTGCCATAATTCTGATTCAAAATTTCGTCCTTGATCAGAATGTAACTTTAAAAGAACTCCATGTCTTGATATGGCGTGTGTTATAAATGCTTCTGCTACTGTAGTCTCTTCTTGATTAGGAAGGGGTGCAGTTTCAGACCATTTTGAAAAATAATCCATGTCGACCATTAAGTTAGTACTTGTTTCCTTTCTCTGTCATCGGAAGTGGATCGAGTACGCCATTTTACCACGACTTCTTATTCTAGAGCCTTTTCTACCGTTACATAAATCGCATTTCTTACACCAATCTTCTGCATCAGGGTGACAATTATTGATCCAGTAAAATCCGTCTTTAATCTGGCCAGTGTTCTTTTGACTTCAAAATATCATCTAGAAAGGCTGCTATGATGTACTTGCAATACATTGCAAGTGATTTTGCAAGTGATTTTGGCAGTACCACTTGTTGAACTGTAAGTACCTCATCGGGACTTTCCCACTTCTGATATACTAGACTTAGACCATTGGAAAAATACAGAGATTTCAATCGAGCCCAGTACGCCTTTATGGCTCCACTGTATTTGGTTATTTCCTGCCCAATAGGTCTTACTCAATTTTTAAGCCATTCTCGTATAACTTTTAAGTCATTATCTTTCTTTTGAATCTTCTTAAGGTTTTCCAGGGAAGTCTGATCATTATTTTCATTCCTGTGTAACTGTGGTAACCTGACTGCTAACACAATAATTTCTTTCAGCCTTTCTTCTTGTTTTACTAAAATTTGCAATAACTTTTTCTTCGCCTTCCTGTTCTTGTGATAATGCGAAGCATATGTCTATATGTTCTAGAGCAGTGTTTTTCAATCTTTTTGATTTTGCGACCCCTTTACAGATTGAAATATTCGGGCAACCCCCTGGTGTCATAGCAAACCAAAGAAATAATTTAGTTAAAAACTATATACGTTAGGTAATAATTTTTTCCTATTTTGGTACATTTATCTTTTGGTGTTTGGAATCTACAGGTGTTTCCGACTGTCACAGTTTGCAGTATTTGTGCGCTTTGAAGCAGATGACAATATCGTGGAAGAAATCTTATTTTGCAAAGCACTTCCTGCAAACACTACTGGCCAGTATTTGTACGATATGTTTTTAGGAAGCACTTGCAACTACAATATTGATTGGAAAAAATATATCGCTATTTCTAGAGATGACGTTAAAGCTATGCATGGTAAAAATAGCGGGCTCATTACAAAATAAAATCGATAACGCCAAACATATCCCGGACACACTGTTTTCTTCATCGACAGGCTCTAAGGTAGTACCTTCTGATATAAATAACGTGCTCAAGGAGCTAATTAAAATTGTAAATTCTATCAAAGGTAAAGCTTTGCAAACCCGGCTGTTCAGAATCGTTTGTGAAGATATGCACTCGCCTTATCAAAATCTCCTTTATCACACAGAGGTCAGTTGGCTATCCAAAAGAAAGGTATTGATAAGAGTTCTGGAACTGAGAGCTGAAATTGTTAATGTTCTTACAAGATGCAAAATCTAAATATGCTTACGGTTTTTCTGACCCTATTGGCTGTTGAAATTAGCATTTTGGCAGATCTTTTTAGTCACCTTAACAATTTGACCAAGAACTAGCGTTGCCAGGTGACCCGATTTGCGCGGGACGTCCCGATTTTCAGGGGTCTGAGGATGCGTACCGATTTGTACCTGATCGGGACACCAAATGTCCCGATAAATTTCACCCACGAAAACCAATTTCAGCATGGCTTGCAGTGAATTTTATATTTAACTATGTTATAAAAACCAAACAAAAATCGTGAAAATCTCCTTCTATTTAGCACCCCAAATGAAATTAATCGTTACCGCTTTACAAACAATTTACTTTTCTTATGTATTTTTTATATGATCTATAAGTTTCACCGGTTTCAAGGGCTTATTTTTGAAAGGATCATTGTTGAAAGGGCCTGATGGAGTCACTAATCACTAGTGTATGCAAAATATGAACAGATATCTTATAACCAATTTTTGTCTTACAGAAAAACAAAATGAAACTATCATATTTATAAAAGCAAAACCTACATTTTTTTTACTCCTTGAGATTTTTCGTATCACTAATACTTTTCAAGTTATTTTGAAAAAAGAGCATTTTTTCGTATAAACAATACACATATAAAGTAAATGGTAGAGCGGTAATTTTATTTAGGGTGCTAAATAGGGAGAGATTTTCACGATTTTTCTTTACCAAAAAGAGGGTCAACTTTATTTTGAGCGTAACTGGCTTGAGACTTTTATATAAAAAAAAAATATAAAGATTTTTTGAAATAGACGGTAAGTAGAACCTTACGACGGTAAGTAAAATACTCCAAAACAGTTATTTACCTAAATCCCGATTTGGTTTACCTTATGTACCGATTTAAAACAAATCAGACCTGGCAACACTACCAAGAACCTTCAAGGAAGAGAAGAGAATATTTTAACAGCTAAAGATAAAGTAAAAGCATTTCACGCAAAACTTCGTTTGTGGTCAACCTCTCTGCAAAACAAAATGTTTGAGTCTATTCCATGTGTTCAGAAGATTGATGAAGATAATGCAACAGACCAGAGTTTTGCAGTATCGGCTCACATTCCTTGCATTATACAGAGCTTGCATAATTTACAAGAGCAACTTTTGACATACTTTCCAGAGTTGCACTCTGAAGCTGACAATAGGCGTAGATGGATTCTAAACTCTTTGTTTGTCTGATGGAAACATCAGTAGATTTGACTGATGTCAACAAAAAAATGAAAGAATGTCTTTAAGATTTAGCAATTCGCAAAGTGTCGACGTATTTTGGATAAAAATAAATCACCAATATCCAAAGCTGGCAAGGAAAGCTCTCAAATTATTAGTGTAATTCGCAACTTCATACTTGTGTGAACTGACATTTTCTTCAATGGTAGACATTAAAATCAATTAGAAAATGATTTGATTAGTAACCTTTCAAAAATAGTGCCACAATTTGATAAACTTTTAGAAAACAAACAAGCACATCCTTCCCACTAAAATTGTGTTTTAAGAACCTCGACTTTTTCTTTCAGTCAACGACCCCCCGAGTAAGGCTGCGCGACCCCCGTAGGGGTCGCGACCCACAGATTGAAAAACACTGTTCTAGAGTATATGTTCTAGTGTTAAAATATTCTAGAGCCTTCATAATAGCTAGCAGCTCTTTACTGGTAACACAATAATTTCTTTCAGCCTTTCCTCTCGTTTTACTAAAATATGCAATAACTTTTTCGTCGCCCTCCTGTTCTTGTGATAATACGACGCATATGTCTATATATACATTTTCTGACGTTCCAGGCTTCACTAGACATTTCAGGCTTTTTCAATTACATCTAGAAAAATCTAGAATTTTAATACTTCTTCTTTTTCGTCAAGGCACATTTTCTATGTGGGATAAAACTTGCGGAAATTTCGTAACAACATTCACTGACATTTTGCAATTTATTTTTCTAATTTATACATGAATAATAATAGTGACATTTTATCAAAAATATTGATACATGCTGACGAGTACTATAATACATTACTAATACTCATAGATGTTCTAAAATATAATTAGGTAATAAAGCTTTAGCATAGTTTATATTTTGCTATAAAATAATAACATTAATTAAGCACCAGTTAATAATGATTATGCCAAATCCTATGCATTTTATAATTATTATTAACCAACGAAACCTAAAAAAAGTTGTATATTTAATGAAGAGGAAGATCAGTTGTCCTCTAAATAAGAAATTTACAATGCAAATCTAAAGCAAATATAGCAGCACCACTTACATTTCTGACTTATCTCATCTGACTTAGTATGATCCGATTATCATTCCCAATCAATTGAACTTACGATCTCAAGGATAACAACATATCACATTTTTATATAAATCGGATCCGTCCCACCCAATAAGAATCGAATCAAATACAATCTACATATTTTAATTTCTTAATTCTACCCATTATTCCAACAATATCGATTTTTTCCAAACAACCTCCGATTGAAGACTGAATAATAATTCCAAAAAATGACGTATGCGATTTTTTCGAATTCGTTCCAATTTTGGAAGCATTAGAAACTAACTTAAATCTTAACTACCTCAGTTGTATGTTTTTGTAGAATTTAGTTCATGTTTATATATTATAAAGTCCTTTCTACTCGCACTTACAGGGTATTTCCAAATTAGTCAAAGTTTTTTTTAAAGATAATGATATTCATCAAATTAGAAAACAATATTCATAATCATTTTTGTCCATAATATATTATTAACTACAAGTTTAAGCTTTTAATAAAAAAACCCAGGTGTTTCCAGCTCTTTACAAGCCTTGATGGAAGAAGTAACAATCCCCTGTTCTTGAAGAACATGATACCTGACACCTGGAAGGCAGTGTTGCTTCTATCCGTATCCAAAATCCTTCTTGCCTCTGGTAGCTTAATATAGGTGAACTGATATGAGCTCTTGCAAGTATTCGAAAGCTTTCATTCATTCAAAGCTTTCATGACATTCATCAATCCAATGTAGTCGTTGCCCTTTTAGGTGAGTTTTGTTAAGGGCTTAGCGATATTAGCAAATCTTTTGTAATTTTTATGAAGCCTTAAAGGCCCTTGGCTTCGATAGTCTTGACTAGATTCTTCCACTTTTTCCGCTCCTTCACTTGTTCTCTCCAGTCTCTTTTTCCCATTTCTTCTATCTTAGTCTGGACAGCATCAAACCACTTCCTTCGTGTTCTTCCTCTTCTTTTCTTCCATTGGTCTCCTGCTCCTGCAAAACTCAGAACATTTCTTTCTTGCGGCATTCGTAAAACGTGTCCCAACCATCTAACTCTCTGCGCCCTGATTTTCTGTGTTATTTTGGGTCTCTTATACATCTCCATTAGCTCTTGGTTTGTTCTTCTGTACCATTCCCAGTTAGCCTCCTTTATACCGTCAAAAACTTTTTTCAAGATTTTCCTCTCCCAAATCTCTAGCTTGTTTCTTCTTGCTGATTCTTTGTCCAAGTTTCACATGCATAGAACATGGTTGGTCCCATTATTGATTCATAAACTCGAATGTTGACAGCTGTGGACACTGTTTTGCCTTCAACAGTGCGCTTAATGATCATACTGCTTTGCTACCTTTCATTAACTTCTTTCTCTCTGTTCGCTCCCTATATTCGTAACTGTTACGAATTGTACCAGTTGTTACTGGTACTCAAGAGTTACTCAAATTCTGTTACCTTCTCAAACGTATATTCTATCTCATTCGACCTTAGCGTGATCCTTTTATTTTCTTCTGCATTTTCTCTTCTCATTTCCATATACTTGTTTTTTTCTTGATCTATAGTCAGGCCATATCTATTTTTTTTAGTTACCATATTGAGCTACTAACCGTGGTCAGAACAAAAACGTGTGCAACCATCTTTCTTCTTTATCAAGACTATGGGTGTGGTCCACGGACTGTTTGATGGCTCAATGACAGCTTATTTGCACATATCTCTAATAATTTTTTCAATTTCATCTCGTTTCGTAAACGGAGGTCTTCTTGGCTGTTGTCTGATTAGTTGAGCATCTCCAGAATTGGTTTTATGGGTCACTCTGCTCGTTTTGATCTTATCCTTTCCATCCATGGCAAAACCATCTTCGGATTCTACCAGCATAGCCATTACTTTTCGTGCCTGCCCACTGTCCTACCATGGTTCTTCTGCTTCATTTTCTGTTTAATAAGCGGAAACATCTTTTGAGAACGAGAACTCTTTATCGTCGACCTGGAGGACTCTATTTTTAATCAGTACAGCTCCAAATTTAAAAAAAAAATACTGCATAGTCTCTGGCAAAAGAAGAAGAAAAATATATCAATAAGTACAAAATTTTTCAAACATGTTCATAGGAATTTTTAGCCTTAATGTTGAACGGAGATTATTTTGGAAACACCCTGTATCTTGATATTTGGGGAAAATCAATCAATATTTTGTTCATGACTGTAAGTGGGTGTTATTTTTTTATAATTAAAAAAAAATGATATAGAAGGGTTCATAATGTCTACTTAATGTTTTGTCAAGACAAAAAAATTGGTCCCCAGCTTATATACGTCACCTTTGTTTTAACGATGGTCTTCCTGTCTCTTTTTTTTCTGGCGTGCCGCTTTTGACTACATACTTTGTTTATTGTATATATTATAACACATCCGCATCAGCAGGCAACAGCTATTAGTAAACAAATTGATCCAACTAAATATGGTAATAGTACAGTCAATTTAATAGTATAGTCAATGTATGCTTATTTTAGTACGTTTGGTAAAAAATTAAATCATTGATAAAACTAACAAATACAGCTGAATACATCTTTTCTCAGAATCAGTTGGTTTTAATTTAAATATACAGGATGAGGCATTAGTGCGAGAAAGTCCAATTACTCGTTTGTCGTAAGAGACACGAAAAAAGTTAATTAGGTAAAAGTTGAGGGATATTCCATTTAAGAAAACTTGGAAAGTTTTCATTCCGAGTTTAGACAAACCCTGTATATCAAAATTTAATATTTCGCTATATTAGTAATACAATAAATAGGCTATATTAAAAGTCATTTGAACATAAACAGATTTTTTGATGTCCAAATCACTAAAATTCTACAGGGTGCGAATATTGCTCCGAAATTAATCAAAAAAACGTAATTATATTTTAAACTACCTCGTATAACATTACAAAACCCTATATTTCAAGAAAGAAAACATCGAGGAGAATCCAAAAATGTGAAAATATACAGGGTGTTCCATTAAAAAAAGATAAGTTTGTTTCACCCTGTCAATACGGGTGGCCCTGTATATTTGAAAATATTTTTTAATTATGGTTCTATTTATGCCCCAATTTTTACCTGAATATTGTTTTTCTTACGACAAATGAGTAATTGGACTTCCTCCTAAATGCCGCATCCTGTATGCAGGTTTTTAATTAGATTAATATTTCAAGTATTTTTAAAAGATTTCGGTAGTCCATATTTTATCAGCTCAGAACGCATTCCATCGGGTCCTGAAGATTTTTTTAGCAGCATCTTCCACTTTCTCCATTGATAATTCCATGTTTTGGAGCTGTTTATCGCGAATCTTCTGTTGGTTATTTTTTGGTCCTCATTTTAAAATAGTTCTTCTTCCTCTTTTTCTTCTTTTTGTATAGACATGACTCTCCTTGTTGTTTTCAATGTGCCTCTAATAAGTTGTTCCATCGCTTTCGTGGTCTTCCCACTGATCGTCTTCCAATTGGGGAACCGTCTCTCGCCGTCCTTACTACTCTACTTGTTGTCATTCGGCTTATGTGGTCATTCCATTCTATTCTTCTGTTTCTTACACAGTTATTAATGTTATCCACCTTGCATCTCCGTCGTATATCTGTACTTCTAGCTATGTCCCATAGAGTCTTACCATCGATTTTTCGAAGGGTTTTCATCTCTGTTGTTTCTAGCAATATTTTTGTCCTCTTTGTATCAGATCGTGTTTCTGCCGCGTATGTCATTATTGGTCTGATGATTGTTTTGTAAATTCTGCCTTTTGCGGCTGTGTTTGCTCTATTCACTTGATCGTCCACTTCTGTTTCGAGCTTTCCGTAGCTAGATAGGGTGGTGCCTAGATATTTAAGCTCCATCACTTGCTCTATTATCTGACCCTCCAGCTCTAATTTACATCTTAGTTGATTTGCTGTTACAACCATGAATTTTGTTTTTTTTTTGAGAAATTAACATGTCAAATTTTCTGGTAGTTATATTAAATTGGTGCAGCATACGTTGTAAATCATCTTCACTTTGAGAGATTAGTAGAGATTTTATCGTCTGCACAGCAGATTATTTTAAGTTGTTTTTTTCCCATTTGGTATACTTTTTTAGTTCTTACTTTTTGTATTATGATCAGATCGAACAATAGAGGACTCATGGAATCCCTCTGTCTTATTCCATTGGACCAGTTAGTTTATCTTCTACTTTTACTTTTATTGTGTTGTTCTGATATATATTTTAGATCGTTTTAATTATTCCTAGAGGCACCTCTCTTGAGTACAACTAATGGAAAACGTCCTTTAATTTGATCAATCAAATGCCTTTTTAAGGTCCACGAAACATAAATATTCCGATTTGTTGTATTCTAATGATTTCTCTGGAACTTGCCTCATTGTAAATATAGCGTCGGTCGGTGCATGATCTTCCCGACCTAAGACCTTGTTGTTATTCTGCTAATGTTATAATTTCATTCAGTTTTTTTGTTATCACTTTGGTTGTTAATTTTAATGCTGTATTTATTAAATTAATTCCTCTGTAATTCTCCTGATCCGATTTGTCTCCCTTTTTGAAGAGATGTGCTTGGTGCTTGATCTCCATTCTTGTGGTATTATGTTTGGTTTATTTTTTGGATTAGTTTTAATAGTTGTTTGGTCAGATCTTGTCCTCCGTACTTTGGGAGTTCATTAGATATTCTGTCTTCTCCTGGTGATTTTCTATTGTTTAATTTTCTTAATGCTTCCTTTGCCTCTCCCCCCTCAATGTTTATTTCTTCATTTGTTGTCACTTCAGGTGTTGATGGTTTATTATCGTTCTGATAGCTGGTAAATATAAAAGCATATGCCAATAATACCAATATTAACTAACTTAACAATCTTGCCAACATTAACTTAATAAAAAATCTCCTTAAACAGTCCATGATGCGTAATGCGTTAGTTATTTTTGTTAAATGGTTAAATTTAACAGTTTCCTGGTATGTCATAATGAATATTGATGTCCTCAGCTAAATACGTATTGTCTAGTCGTTTTGTCGTTAATAAGTTTAATTATACCCTAATTGAAATTTGTGAAGATATTCTTATACCGATTATTTGTAATAAACGATGTACATTTTTATTTTTTGTTTTATTTATACCTTTAATAGGGACTAATTAATTAATTAATAAAGCTGTCTACAATGCTTCAACATTTGTTGTGATCCTCTTGAGTAAAGTTTAAGTGGTTAAAAACAGCAGTCGTCAAACGATCACTCAATTTATTGAAATAATGACCATGTATTTTTTCGTGACCAGACATCTCGTAACGCGACAATTCGTAACCGGACAACTCGTAACTGCGACAGTTCGTAACTATACAAATTCGTAACGTCAAAATTCAATTATTCCGTTTATTTTTGTTAACGTGGAAACTAGCTGTTATTACAGTTATAATTGAAATAATGTTTATCAATTTAACGAATCAGTACGGGGGGAAACATGTTTAACACATTTTATATTTCGTGTTTCAGAATATATTAAAAGTCTTTAAACACAAACAAATATTTAAATACATACAAACTTTTAACAATATTTTTAAAAGTTTATCCCTCTTATTGTTCCTTCATTGTACATAGACACAGGAATAATTAAGTAATTCGTGAAATCTTTAAGCCGATAACCGTCTTTAGACATTCCCAACTTTCTAAGTAAAGGAAAGATTATAATTACCTGTTATTATAATAAACATTTTGATTGGTTATAGCGTTGGGGTATTCAATCACTGGTTATAGTTGATAAGAGGGATGGCTTTTAATACTTTAATACTTGGTTTCAATACTTTTATTATATTCTGAAACACGAAATATGAAATGCTTTAAAAATGTTTATCATGATACTGATTCGTTAAATTGATAAACATAATTTCATTTATATCTGTAATAACAGTTAGTTTCCATGTTAACAAAAATAAACAGAATAATTCAATTTGAACGTTACGAATTGTCCGTTACGAATTTGTATAGTTACGGACTGTCACGTTGTCCGTTACCATTTGTCCGGTTACGAACTGTCGCGTTACGAGATGTCATGAAATCGTATTTTTTTTAGGTATATATATTTTTAAAAAACCTTTTTACCACATAGTGGTGTAAGGCTTTTTTAGTTAAAAGATTGATTTCTGTAAATTTAGGAAATAATTGATTTCTGGAGCCGTCTGGAGGATTGAAGAATTTATTTATGTAAATTTAGGAATATATGAAGAAGAAAACATTTAAAAAATGTATAATGATTTAGGTGCCTATATATTATAGGGAGCGATTTAGGAACTGTAGACTGTATTGCCCTATCAAAGCGGGCAAGAATATGCAGTCCATTTAAGACGGCAAAGTCAAGTCAAGTCATTTATTTATGTTAATATACAAAAGTACTTACATACGTCAAAAAATAGTGTACAACTTTACAACTTTGGTTCTCAGATATAAAATACAAATATAAAAACACAAGATATAAAATACAAATATAAAAACACAAGGCATAATATGAAATAATACATACATCGATTAAGACGAACACTTTCTGGGTTCCTAAGAATAAACAAAGTACAATTCAACAATTAACAACCCAGTTCCAAACATTAAAGTTAAAATTTAAAAACTCATCACTGCTGTAAAATGCTTTACTTATGAGAAAACTCTTTAGTTGTTTTCTAAATTGTAAAATTGGCAATTCAGTAATTTCAGTAGGCAACTTGTTGTACAATGTTACACAATAAGAGTTTGGTCCGTCTCTACTTCTTTGGAGCCTGGTGTAGGGCAGTATTAAGGCATGCTTATTTCTGGCTATAAATAGCGAAGGCAGAGTTAGTATGTGCAGTGCAACAAATGCTTGCCGACATTCTTTCTGATAGGACAGGCCAGCAATTATCCTTACTATTCTGCTCTGAATACGAAAGACATCTTTGGCTCCAGCACTGTGACCCCATTGTGAATGAAACAGTGCAAAATGTAAAGTGTAAGTTGTAAAGTGAACTGAGATACACACTCAGAAAGTCTTCTAATCAGAAAAGTTGCAGTTCCTAACTTAGCAACAAGGGACCGTGTATGAGCCTTTCAGCATAGTCCTGCATCCAAGTAAACCCCCAAAAATGTTATTTGTTTGTCTGCATCTCCGGATGGAAGCAGTCTTGTTGAAAAAATCAAAGACTGGGTTTTATTGATGTTTAGAAGCAACATATTTGCTGCAAACCATTGTTCTGCCTTATCTTGTGCTTGTTTTGATGCCTCTATTGCTGCATTACAATCCCAATCTTTGCAGGTAATAGTAGTATCATCAGCAAAAAGAGTAAATGAACTGGTAAGGTCTGTTAGTGGAAGATCATTAATATAAATTAGAAACAAAAGTGGTCCCAATTATTCACCCTTGAGGTAATCCGATATTTATAGCTCTCTCTGCCGACCTCACTCTACCCACCTGCACACTCTGCTTTCTATCGGAGAGATAGCTGGAGATCATTGCAATGCTACTATCTCCAAAACCCATAGATATCTCTCCAATTTCCTGAGAAGCAGTTCATGTGAAACACAATCAAAAGCTTTGCTCAGGTCACAAAATGTAGCCGACAGATAGAAGCTCTGCTCAAAAGCCTCTTGAATCTTCATCAAGTCCATGATAGCTTTTGTCGTATTTAGACCCCTTCTAAAACCAAACTGACTATTTGTGAACAAATTTTTGGATTCAAAGTACTTAATAATCATTGCTGCCATACATTTCTCAAATACCTTTGATATTATAGGAAGGAGTGATATTGGCCTATAATTGGATGGGTCATCATTGCCACCCTTCTTATAGATCGGTACCACCACTGCTTTTTTGAGCAGATCAGGAAGATGCTTTCCTTAAAGCAATGATTTATAAGTGTTGTTAATGGACAAGCAATGAGATGTTTCACTCCTTTTATTATGTTAACTGAGAATCCAAAGTAGTCTCTACTTTTCTTGTTCACCATTTTGTTAAAATGTCTCTGATTTCAGTGAGAGAAACATCTTGGAAGAAAAATTCTTCCCCAAACATGGTGACATCAAAATCCAAGGGATTGAAAAAGGAGGGTTGAATCTGGGTTTGCAAGTTGAAATAAGGTTATCATTGGCCCTTTGTTTAGCAGATTTTATTGCTAATTTGTAATCTTTTTTGTGATTTGCTAATAGAGTTTTCTGAGCCAATGTAGGAAACTCATCATACTGCTCCTTTAGCAAGTGCAGAGTTTCCCTCATGGACTTCAAATCATCGTTGAACCAGTTTATTAGTCGACTTTGATATCTACGTTTTTTATAGAATTTTTCAGGAAAAGAGTGTAAGAAATCCTTACCCAATTCATTATGAAATGCACAGAATTTAGCTTCAGCAGGCAAGTCAGAATCTTTTAGAAACTCCCATTTTAAACCTTCGACATATGAGAAAATAGAACATTTACCCTTTTGTGTAATTGATCTAAAAACAGATCTAACAAGTGCTGGATCATTACCACTAGTAGGCACAAGGAAATCAAGAAGCTGGCCACAATGATCAGAGAGTGCAGTCTCAAAGACCCTCACATTACAGTCATGATGATCCAAAATCAGAAATATATTGTCCAGACAATTATACCCCCTTGTGGGTTCAAAGACAAAGGGACTGCTTCAGGGCTATAGAATAAAGGCTCTAGAAAATATTACATATTACAAATAAAACAAAGGCTCTAGAATATTAGATATCAATGAAGAGTTAACATAATGGAAAAGCTACATTTCTGAATTATTTGAAGATGGTCCAAGATGGATGGTAATATAACAGAAAGTGAGGTTACACGGGCAATACAAACGGCATTTGGAAGAAAATAGAATTAAAGCAGTGTGATATCGATAACAGAATTTATGACACTGTGATATTACCAGCTGATTGGCTATCTATAGGTAGTCGACATTTGTCACAAAGAAACATCGTACAAAGTTATGTAGTGATTACAGAACAATAAGTCTGATGAGTCAGTTCACATCTGTATTATCATGTCTCAGACCCATACACCAGAAATAAATGTTCTACAAAAAGAAATTCGTAATTTATTAATTAAAAATTTATACAATAAAAATGTATAAGCATTCTACAAATATTATGTTCGATACAATTGCATTATTAGTCTATTTCAAAACTAATTAAAAAAACATTAATTAGCATATTAAAAGTTCTTAAAGAAATGTTCAAATTTCATTTCACTCTGTTGATTTATCTTGCTACACGCTTGGTCTACAGATGATGTCATAGAAGGAGGTCCACAACTGAATACACCAACACGTTGGGACTAAAAAAGACAAAATTAAATTTTAACTACTTACATAAATATATAATATATAGATATAAAAATAAGTATAATAAACGATTTTATTACTACTATTTATCGGTTTACAGCGTTATCTGACGCCTTACGTCTCCTAACCGCCATTCTTCTCTATTCTATTTAACCATAGACCTTAAGGGATTCCTCTTTCCTCTAATTCTTTTTCAATTCCCTCCCTCCAGCTTCTTCTCGGCCTTTCTCTTTTTCTTCTCCCTTGTGGTGTCCACGTCAAAATCTGTTCATCTGGCATTCTCTGTACATGACCGTACCATATTAGTTGTTTTGTTTTTATGTCATCAATATTGTATGTGTGACTCCCATCATTTCCCGTATTCTCTCATTTGGTATCCGATCTCTTCTTGATTTGCCTGCTGCTCTTCTCCAGAAGCCCATTTCTGTTACTAGTAACATTTTATCTGTTCTTTGTTTCAGTGGCCAAACTTCACTCCCATATGTGATTACACTTTTAAGTATGGTATTGTATATGAGCTTTTTTTTTGGCTTTAGATATTGTTTAGTCCCACAGAATGCCGTTCATCATGGATATGGCTTTTTCTACCCTGTATTTTTCTGTCTTTTATAGCAGCATCGAGTGTTCCTTCTTGAGTTATCTTCATGCACAGGTACTTGTATTCATCACAGTATTTAATTTCTACCCCATCGTCTAATGCAGTGGTTCCCAACCTTTTATGTCTGGCGACCCACCTTCCCATGTTTTTTCATATTCGCGACCCATCCCTCGCCCATGATGATATATAATGTACATTATTCGGCTACTGTAAGAGCCACGCCGCGACCCACCTAAAATCCGCGCGCGACCCACTAGTGGGTCGCGACCCACCGGTTGGGAAACGCTGGTCTAATGTAATGGACTGCTTTGTCTCTCCAATACACATGGATTCAGTTGTTTTAATGTTAACCTAGAGACCCCATTTGTTATATTCTTCTATTAGGTTTCTCGTCATCTAACTCAATTCGTAATTATCTTAAGCAATCAGAATTTGGTTATCAGCGAAATATAAAGTGTATAGTGTTGTCTCGTCATTGAGAGGGATTCCCATGCCATTACATTTTCTTTTCCACAGCTTGAATGCTTGTTCCAGATGAATTTTGAAAAGGGTAGGCGATATACAGCAACCCTGCTTCAATCCTTTCGTGACCCTCAGACATCCTTGATTCAGTTTTAATTTTTTTAGTCGTTCCATTATATAGACTTTGGACTGCTTTGATAAGGCCATATTTAATGTTGGTTTGGTAACCAACATAATAAGCACATTTAAAATACTTCCAGAAGAAACATTCAAATGTCAAATATTGGAAAATTCAGAACAACCTAATACGAATTTACTTCAAAACGCCTTCAAAGAGTCTTCCAAAATACTGTGTCCATCGGTTTATCCGTACATCGTTTATCGGTGAACAGCCGTAGTGCAGCGGCATGTTACTGGCCTCATAAGCTAGAGCGCCTGGGTTCAAGCCCCGGCACAGACAATCCATTTTTCATTTCTAAAAATGATACGAGCTGTTCACCGTGCCTCGGAGAGTACGTTAAGCCGTCGGTCAACCTGGGCTAGTGTACATCGAAATGTCAATTAAATGTCGATAAATGGCAATTGTCAATTTTAGATCTGTTTTTGAATCACCTATCAAAATTACATCGTCATCACATCGCAGCTGCTTTCCATCGTGTGTCACAACCCTAGATTACATTATCTAGCCTGACCCTTTTTAACGTTAAGACTGAATCTTCCATGTAGCTCTAGCCAGTAGCCTAATGCAAAGAACCGCACATTTGCCAGGCCGTCGCACTAGCACAAAATGTGCTCAGCTGTTTCTTCCTCTTGGTTGACAGAATCTGCATAGATCATCATCTGCCAATCCCGTTAGCTTCAACTGCCTTACAGTGCCCTATTAGCAGACCCTAGGGAGGAAAAGTACAACTTTGCTCCCTTAAATCAGGTGCGGAAAAGTATACTTTCGGTAGAGGTAGGTGGAAAAATATTATTTTTATATTATTTCGATATTTAATTGAGTTTTTTCTATCAATATAAACTCAATATGTCCAGAAACTAGGGGTGTCCAATAATGGGTACATTTGACATATTCGAATACACTTTTGCTAATTTTATAATATCGAAATAAAATAAAAATAATATTTTAGTAACATACAATTAATTAATATGTTCTTTTTATCACCCGTAACTTCAAGCATGTGCGCTTAAACAGATAAATCTTTGATCTTTAATAACTCAAAAAGTATTGATATATTTTAATAACATGATACAACAAATTTTACTTATAATTTGTCCCTCTATCGATTTGTGGGGTTATTTTTAATAAACTAGTTTTCACCCCCGAGAAGGGGTGGTATCCACTCCCAGGGTAAAAGTGCAAGTTGGCACCAAATCATTTGTATTTCGTGCAAATCCAATTTTCATGCAAATCGATGGAGGTTTAACAAAACAGGAGGTGAAAACCTTTAAAGACTACACTAACTTTCCCCTTTCATCCCTTATTGCTACTTCCTGTATCCACTGAGGTGTCAGCCTGAAAGGGGTCATAATAATTATCAATATACGATAGACACATTTCACATGCAAACTCCATATTACTTATGACGATGATTTTTCGGCTCCAGTTCTTAGACTATTAATAATCTTACCGTAGGATGTATATACTGCACAGTTTTAAAGAACTGCGCAAATGCTGGTCTTCCAAAATGAGTTACTGCTCTTAAGTTGGTAAACAATGACTTGTTGGATACTCGCTGGTAGTGACGTTCACAAATGTATAACAATATTGTCCTTAAATCAAATTTTTCGTAGAATTGGGTGATGAAAATATGAATACTCAGTAGCTGTTTTGTATCTTTATTTTCAACTTCTCGGATGATGTCCACTAACCATTCAAATTGCTTTTGAGTTCTAGATACCCAAATGAAGTACACCTAAAACAAAACAATTTATTTGAAATTTTGAGGGATACCTATGTTATTATTCATACTGTCGAATAATAGGGGACAGGCTAAAAATGTTTTTATTAAAATAAATAAAACAACGATTTCATAAAATAATAACAGACCTATGGAATACAGAAGAAATTCCAGTAGACTAGGAAAAGCAATTATGTCCAAATCCACAGGAAGAAAGACAAACGCAGTTTGCTCACAAACACTACAGATGCATATCCCTCTATCTGAGCTATAAGGTGTTTAGGTGGATCACAAACAGGAGATTGACTCACTTCACAGAGCAAAAAATAAGAGAATATCAGGTCGGATTCAGACCAGGACGGCCTAGTATTGACCATCTTCTTCTTGATGTGCCTATCCGTGACGAATGTTGGCGATCATCATGGCAATCTTCACTTTAACTGCAGCAACGCGGAAAAGCTGCACAGATGTTGTGTTGAACCAGGTTCTGAGGTTCTTTAACCAGGATGTTCTTCTTCTTCCTGGACCTCGCTTTCCAAATCTTTTTTCTTGTAGGATGGCTTGTAGGAGAGCATATCTGGATTCATTTCGCATAATGTGTCCAAAGTATTCCAACTTTCGAGATTTGATGGTGGTCAGTACCTCTCGGTTCTTCCCCATTCTTCTAAGGACCTCCTCATTTGTGACCCGATCAGTTAATGGGATTTTAAGAATTCTCCGATATAGCCACATCTCAAATGCTTCCAACTTTCGGCACATATCCTCGTTCAAGGTCCATGATTCAACACCATAAAAAAGGACAGAGAAGACGTAACATCTCAACATTCTTACTTTTATACCAAGACAAAGGTTGTGGCTCTTGAAAAACGCGCCCATACGGTTGAAGATTCCTCTAGCTTTTCCGATGCGCGCTCTTATCTCTTGGTTGTTGGTCCATTCTTCATTTATTATGGTGCCGAAGTAGTTGTGGTGCCTAACTCTTTATACAGGGGTTTGGTTGATATAGAGTTGACCTTATGTTATCTTTTTCTTGCTGACGATCATAAGCTTTGTTTTCTTTACGTTTATATTGAGTCCATATTGTTGATCATACGTGATTTTGTTCATGAGGACTTGTAGGTCTTCTAGGCTGTCCGCAAATACTATGGTATCATCTGCATACCTGATGTTATTTAGCCGGTACCCGTTTAGTAGAATACCTTTTTCAGTTTCGTGCAAAGCTTCGATAAATATTCTTTCAGAGTAAAGATTGAAAATTAGGGGGGACAAAATGCAGCCCTGCCTCACTCCACGCATGATTTTCACATATTCGGTGTGTTCACTGTCAACTCTGAGGTTTGCAGTCTGATTCCAGTAAAGGTTTCTAATTATTTTCAAATCTTGGTTGTTAATTCCTGCTTCTTTTAGCATTTGAATCATCTTGGTGTGTTGTACTCGATCAAACGCCTTCTCGTAATCAACCAGACATGCGTATACGTCGCAATTGACGTCTCTGCATCTCTGGAATAAGACTTGTATTGAAAACAGAGCCTTTCTCGTACCAACAGCATTTATGAACCCGAACTGGTTGGGCGAAATTTGACTTTCACATAGCTTGTAAATTCTCGTATGGATTACCTTTAGGAACAATTTTAGGAGATGACTGATCAGGCTTATCGTACGGTATTCTTCGCATTTTTTTGCTCCTGGTTTTTTTGGAAGTGCAATAAACTTGGACTTCAGCCATTCTGTTGGTATTTCTCTAGAGTTGTATATGTTGTTGAATATCTTTGTGATTATTTCTATTGATTCGTTGTCCATCAGTTTAAGAATTTCTGCTTGTATATTATCGGGACCTGCTGCTTTGCCATCCTTTAGCTGTGTTATGGCAGAATAAACTTACTGCTGTAATATTCTTGGTCCATCATTTACCTCTTCTTCTATCTCAAAGGTGTTATCTCTTTGGTCTTCAAATAGTTTTTCTAGACATTCTTTCCACGTTCTAATTTTACTCTGTTTGTCTAAGATGATGTTTCCGTCCGAATCAGTTAGATTTCCTCTCTGTCTCCGTCTTAGTCTACCTGTGAGTTCTTTAACTTTCCTATGTACTTTGTGACTATCGTACTTTGACTGTAGAGTCTCAATTTCTTGGCATCTCTCCATTGCTTCTTTTTCTTTCGCTTCTCTTATTTTCCTTCTTATTGATATATTGATTGTTTTATGTGTCGGGGTCATTTTTGGCATTTCTTCTTTCGTCCATTAGTTTCAGGATCTCATCTGTCATTCATGATTTCTTCTTGGTTAATTTATCTCTCTTTAAATGTTTATCCTTTACATTTTGAACTATTTCGGTCATCTGTATGATCATTTGTTCTTCGTTCGATTCGACTCTAATTGCAGTCACTTGCTCGTTTAACGTGGCTTGGACCCTCATTTTCGTGTCAGGGTCTTTTAGCATACGTAGGTCGTATGATTTTGATTTCTTTTTCTCTACTATTTTGAGTTTGACGCGAAATACTCCCACCAGTGGAACGTAGTCCGTCTCTAAGTCTGCTCCAGGACCATCTATTGACCATAAAACAAATGTTAACTAAAGCCTGGGAGCACGATGTAGATATCCACCAAATTTTTGTATATTTTCGACAAGCCTATAACAACAAACAGAAATGTACCTAATTATGCGAGAATTTGGTATACCAAGAAAATTGAAGGAAGGATCCTGAAAGGAATATTCGGTGGCATTTGTGAAAACAGTGTTGGAGGAGGAGGTACAACAGAGATATAAACATATATTTGGTGGTATAGACGTAGTATCTCTTATAAGAATAGGAAGACTAAGATGGATAGAACGTCTAGCAACATCACAGCAGAATAACCCTCCTAGAAGAATCCTTATGTTACAACCTTTGGGAAGTAGAAATAGGGGTAGGCCAAAACTCAGATAGAAGGATGGTGTAGATGAGGATGGGAGAAAAATAGGCGCAGCAAACTGGCAACAGTTGGCAATGGATAGGACTGACTGGCGTAATAGACTTGGGAAGGTCGAAGCTCTTTTATAGGGCTATAGCACCATTGCTGATGAAGAAAATTGGTAAAATTCCTGGAAGGAATAAGAAAAATAGGATGGTTAGCGAAAAGCTGATAGGAGACGGTTATACAAGATATATCTGTCAAGGGGCCAAGTTACAAATTTACGGAAAATTGCAATTGTGTCTGCTACAAATTACGGAAAAGCCTGCGAAATTTCAAAATAATGGAGAAAATCTAAAATAACAGCCTTGTTAAAACCAAAAAATGCCAGTAATTACAGACCTATTTCCTTGTGTCACTTTTTAAAACTATACGGAGATTCATCCTAGCCAGAATAGAAAACAAAATGTTAACAAACACCTCATTCTACAACAAAAACAATTATTCAGACCCGGCAAATCTTGTACCGGCCAAGTCTTCGCACTAACAGAATACATTGAAGAAGACTTCGAAGAAAAACTTATAACAGAGACTACTTTCCAAGATCTGACAGCAGTCTATGACACAGTTAGGCACAAGATATTGCTCCACAAATTGTACGATACTCTGAATCACCACCATCTACTTAGGATCGTACATTGTTGGCTGCAAAACATATATTTTTCGTCATACTGGAGGGCAAAGTAAGTAGGTAGAGATTTTAAAAGAAAGGTCTCCCACAGGAACTGTTTAACATATCTTGCAATATGTTCTCAAGGAAAAAGAAGAGAAAGTCGAAACTGCCTTAAAGACAATAACTGCGTACCACCAGGACCTCGATTTTTGACCCTTCGCTTCGTTATCGAACGTATTCGCTTCGTATCTGTTTAGTGTACAGATACCGAATGATCGATAACGAAGCGAAGGGTCAAAAATCGAGGTCCTGCAGAATTCTCTGAGATCCAATCCTTCTAAAACCCAAGATTGTGCCTTCCACCTTCGCGCAAAGGAAGCTAAGCAAAAAGCTAGTCAGTCCAACCTAAATATCTTGGAATGACTCTGGATAGGTCCCTCACCGATAGAAAACACTGCATAAAAACGAGAGGGAAAGTAACAACTAGGAAAATCATACTCAGGAAGCTAATGGGAAGTATATAGGATGCATGTCCTGGCTGTCCGGCTGTTCTGAATACCTACTTCGCTAAATGAGACATGACATTTGTGATAGATTAATGTTTTCTGTTACCTTTTGACAATGTGTTCTTGTTTTGCTGGATTTTTGAGCTATATCTTTTAGAATACTGGCGAATGGTGTCACACCGATACCTCCACCCACTAATACAGCTACATCGTAGGTATTCCAGTCCTGATGCCCCTCTCCATAAGGTCCATCTAAATATAACTACAAAACAGAAAGTTGTGAGTACAAATCCAAACATTACAAAAAATTTCTTACCTTAGGCAGCTTCATGCTAGCAGATACTGCTGTCTCGTAAGTACTTCTTATAAGTTTGGTCCAAGGGCCTACAGATCTGATGTGTACTGTTAAATTATCTTGATCGGGTGCAGAAGATAAAGTAAAGGGATGATATTCGTTTTTATTAAGGGCCATACAAGCAATTCTAACCCATTGGCCAGCTTTATATTGAAAGTTTTCTGGTTTCCTGAATTCTAACATAGTCACGCCTGCAAATTAAAATAGTAATGAAATATGTTGGCAATGTTTTATATTCGATTTGTTCTATTGTGTTCCAGACCAAGTTTAGAATATTGTAGAGCAAAGTTGATGGCAAAGAGACCGACAAAATTTGCATTCAAAGAGGTGTCAGACAGGGTTGTATTATCCCCAACTTTATTAAACGTATACTCAGAAATAATTTTTAACGAAGCCTTGGAAGGGCAATGTGGAGTTCGAATCGAGGGAGAAACTATTAACATCAGATATGCAGACAGCACCGCGATCATGGTTGAAAGTATCGAAGATCTTCAATTCCTTATAGATCGAGTCACTAGAGAATGCTCCAATAACGGACTTAACATAAATATAACAAAGACAAAGTTACTTGTGGTTAGCAAATAAGACGTCGGTCCTATGCAACTAATTGTCAGTAATGAACCGATAACAAAAGTTAACCATTTTAAATACCTAGGATATTGGATAAACGTGACACTAAATCCGGATGAAGAAATTAAAACTCGTATAGAAATTGCAAGAGGAGAATTTATGAAACTTAGATCTAATCTGAGCAACCCTCAGCTGAATTTACAACTAAGAATTAAGTTCCTAAAATGTTATGTGTATCCTGTATTACTATATGGATGTGAAACCGGGATCATGAAGGTTAACATGATGAACAAATTAGAAGCCTTAAATTATATTAGAAGTCATATCGTAGAATGCTCAGAATATCTTGGGTTCAACGCATTTCAAACAGAGAAGTCTTAAACAGAGTAGGTCAAGGCGAAGGTGATTTAATCAAGATGATAAAAAGAGAAAACTTGAATATCTCGGGCATATAATGAGAGGTAGCAGATACAGGATGCTGCAGTTAATACTCACCTAGAAGTTTAAGCTACCCACGCCTAAAATTTGGGCACAGTACTTAAAGAAGAAGAAGAGCAAAGTCGGGGAGTACTTAAATAGAATATCGAATTTTAGACATTCATTCATTATTCAAAGGTGAAGTGCGCGTCTTATATTGTCGAAAATAAATTGTAAATAATAATTGTAGATATAAATTATTTGTTTTAGTATAAATAGTAAATGTAACAAATTAAAATAAAGACTAATAAATTAAGTGTTTAAATTAAAATAATATTTTAAAAGTAAAGTAAAAAGGTAAAACTGTTTAATAAATTCTTACTTGAAGGTAAAATTTCTGCCTTGATAACGGGTATTTCCACTTTCTTTCTACTAAGACTGATCGTAGCATCAATTGTGAAGAGTACAACTGGTCCCACAAAGAAGTAATACAAGTATGGAGGCTACAACAAATATGCATTTTGCAAAAAAATAATGTACTAATACAATGAAATTACCTGAATCAATCTTCCAGATCCGTGCAAAACTAGGAATATGAAAAAGAACGGGTACAAACTATGAGCATACCAAAACCAGTTGTAAATCTTTCTTCTGATAATAGGAAGAGCGAAACTATACATTACCACCCATATTAGAGTTAAGATAACTCCAGTAAATCCAGTCATTGTCTGCCAACACCAATAATGGAACTTAGGGAGTTCGTGGGTCCTGAAAATTATACTCAGTAAAGGACAACGTACACATCTTGTGGAAAGTGTAATGTCACTCAAATCCAATAAAATGTACATGAATAGATTTGCCTCGAAATTGAAATCATTTCATATCATTGCGCCAACTCGAATTTTGATTATTAACAGCGTAAATTGATATAAATAAATCTAAAATCAAATTGGTGTGTACGTCAGCTAGAGAGAGAAAAGAGATTTGTGGATCGGCACTTCATAAATGTTTCTGCGGGTATTAAGGCAGAGGCTTAGTCTTATCTTATAGATAATAAAGTAAGTACAATTTGGCCAGTCGTACCAGTCTAGTGGAGTTCTATGTAGAACATCTTACAATTGAAAACACGTTATATCAACATCATCCACGGAGATTATACACATGGCGCAGCCCAGATGGACGAACCAGGAATCAAATAGACTACATCCTAATAAGATCAAGATGGAAGTCGTCGTCCATCAACTGTAAGACATATCCTGGCGCAGACTGTGGAAGCGATCATCAACTCCTGGTATTGAACGTTCGACTTCGTTTTAAAGTCCCCAAAAGAAGACCCCAGAGAAAAGTCATGTCTCTAAATCCATCAAAAATTAATGACTTCCAACAAAACCTAGAAGAAGCTTTTTCTTTAGACTAAGTAGATAGTGACCCTGAGAGCACTTGGATCTATCTCAAAGATAAGGTAATCGAGGCTGCAAAAAACTGTGAGGCAGCGGTTTCCACTGGCCGTAAGCCATGGATATCCGATAATACGTGGACTGTGATTCAACGCAGAAAAGAACATAAAACTAGATACGGAACAAACGATGAATACAGAGCGTTATCGAGAGAAATCAGAAAACAGTGCCGCAAAGATAAAGCTAATTACATCTCTCAAATATGCAGAAAGATAGAGGAACATGGCTGTCGAAATGAACCGAGGCACTTATTCCAGAAGATCAAACTCCTTACCAGAGAATTTAAACCCAAACGTGGTCTGTAATAGATAAGGAAGGTAATTTAAAGACCGATACTGATGAAATATTGGAAACATGGCGAAACTACTGTGGCGAGCTATATAAAAATAACGAGATATCAGCAGAAAATCAATGGCCTTCTGACTACCCTAGAGAACCTACTGTCTTACTCGCTGAAGTCAAGGATGCAATTAAATCACCAAAGAGAAATAAATCCCCAGGCATTGATTCAATACCATGTGAAATACTACAGTTACTAGGTGACAAAGGATTACATATCATCTACTCCATCTGTGTCGCTGTTTGGAATTCAGGAAAATGGCCAACTGATTGGTGTACCTCAATTTATATCCCACTACACAAAAAAGGAACTACTACTAGATGTGAGAACTACTGCACACTGTCACTAATAATACATGCTAGTAAAATCTTGTTGCATATCATCAAAAACAGATTAAAAACCTATCTACATTACCAAATACCTCAGGAACAAGCGGGGTTTGTAAAGGGTAAAGGTACAAGGGAACAAATCCTGAACCTGAGAAAACTCATTGAAAAGTCTAGAGAATTTCAAGTACCTATGATTATATACTTCGTTGACTACCAAAAGGCATTTGGTGACACATGGGCGCACCAATGCACCTGGTGACACTTATTAAAAATCTGTACCAGTCTAATATAGCGACAGTACGACTAGATCAGGAGTTCTCAAAGCAGTTCAAGACCGAGAGAGGTGTTAGACAATGATGCGTGTTGTCATCTGACTTATTTAACATTTATGGTGAACATGTCATGAGGATGGTTTTAGAAGGATGGGTCGGTGGAGTAACAGTAGCTGGTAGGAAAATCTCCAATTTAAGATTTGCTGATGACACTACACTTATAGCAGCAAATGAGCAAGAAATGTTTGATCTTCTGCGAAGAGTTGAGTATAAAAGCAATAAAGTTGGTCTGAAAATAATAAAGCCAAGACAAAAATAATGGTGGTCGACAGATTCGACACTATTCAACTGACTAACATGTTACAGTAATACCAGAAAGTAAACACCTTTGTCGATCTCGGGTCTAGTATAACTAACGATGGTAACTGTGAAGCAGAAGTTCGGAGACGTATTGGTATGGCAAAAAATGCGATGAGTCGCCTAACTAAAGTTTAGAAAGACAGATCTATCTCTCAAAATATCAAGATGAGACTGGTGAATGCCCTTGTATTCTCAATATTTCTATACGGAGCAGAGACTTGGACTCTTCGCGCAGGCGAGCGCCAAAAAATTGATGCTGTTGAGATGTGGTGCTGGAGAAAAATGCTGCGCATACCTTGGACAGCTCATAGGACAAAGGTTTCCATTCTAAACCAACTCAATATTAAAAAAGGCTGTCCACAATATGTCTGCAACGAATTCTTCAATTCTTTGGTCACGTGGTTCGCAGAGGTGACGACAGTTTGGAGAGATTAATTGTTTCTGGAAACGTTCCGGGAAAAAGATCAAGAGGACGATCACCAACTAGATGGTCTGACCAAATAAAGCATTCAGCTGGAAACTCATTCTGCGAAGCTCTTAGAGCAGCTGAAGATAGAGACCAATGGAGAAACATTGTTAGGAATATTGGAATAAATCACGATCCTCAGTAATAGGGAAATGACAAGAGAGAGAGAGAGAGAGAGAGAGAGAGAGAGAGAGAGAGAGAGAGACTAAAGTATATAGTTCGTCTAATCGGCTTAGCTCACGCTGGGTTAAACTGTTTCCAATAGCGACTAGACTAATGGTATTTATGAATGACAGTTTTATGGACTTCAAATATGATTTGTATAAACTTTATTTACAATTTAGGCTATTATTAATAAAAATTTAGAGTAGGCACACCGATATGAAATGATTGTAGTTTCGAGACGAATCTATTCATGTACCTAAATTTGATTATGTGTGCGGTGCCATTTTAAGTAATATAAAATAAAAAAATATGAAAAAAAATTTTTAAGAAACGCTTTTCTTTAGTTATGAGTGACTAAAATTAGAAATATTATAAAAAAAATCAACCAAAAAGCAAAAAATAAAAAAATTGAAAAAATCTAACACATTCGTTAAAGAAAAGCGTGGCGCGTCTTCATCGAATAAACGGTTTTTGCCCCACGCTTTTCTTTAACGAATGTGTTAGATTTTTTCATTTTTTTTATTTTTTGCTTTTTGGTTGATTTTTTTTATAATATTTCTAATTTTAGTCACTCGTAACTAAAGAAAAGCGTTTCTTAAAAAAATTTTTTCATATTTTTTAATTTTTTACTTTTTAGTCTTACACTTTTCAAACATTAAAATATATCGTCATGATTATTAAAATATGTTTAAAACATATGATGTACTAACATGAAAAGTAGTCGGAATCGGAAAAATTTTTTAAACTTTATTGTTTATTTATGAGGCATAACGTAAACAATTAACGTGAAATTATGTATAGTTCATATCATTAGCTATAATCCGTAAAAACTACAAATTTTTTACATTGTAAAAAACAAGAGAATTTAAGCATTTTCCATTAAAATCGTTTTTTTTTATTTAAACAATTAATAAACATAAAAAAATGTTTATTGACTATTCGTGTATTGTTCCCGCGAATGCATATGTCTGCAAATTTTCATTCATTTGCATTGAAGAAAAGGCAGTCAAATTAACGTCTAAAGATTTGACGCAATCTATTGAACCAAATAAAAGCGTTTAATAAAAATACGAAAAAGTACACTTAGTTTACTAATATAATATAAATATCTTTATTTGATACTTACGCATGAAAATAATTTCTAAACAAGCATGTTAAGTCATCAGCCGTTTGTGTTGAGATGTGATAAAAGTTAAACGCATGTCCTATGATGTGCATAACTAAAAAATAATAAACAAGATCAGCATACAGACAAAAAGAAATTGATACTGACAAACTGTGCAGTGCTTATTGTTCAAGTCTCTTCCAGAAATTAGAAAAAAACTTGCCACTGCTTTTCTTTTTAACCACTACTTTTGTTCCTTCTTTCCGTATTCATAAATTCCCGATGCAACGTGGAGTATGTCAGGGGGACACCATATCACCGAAACTGTTCACTACGCTTTTGGAATATATGTGTAAAAGGGCAAAACTGACCGACAAGGGCATAAACATAAACGGAGAAAAGCATAGCCATCTAATAGCTGACAGGATAGATGCGTCCAAAGAACTTTTAAATCAGCTCTATCTTTCCTCGCTAGAATGGGGATTGAAATTAAATATATCTAAAAATCCAGATGATATCAAAAGTTGTAGTCAGCGAAGATACATGCGTATAGACCACGTAATGACCTTGCGCATCCTTCGGCAAGTTGAACTACATTTTCAAATCGTCAGACATACCAATCATCATCATCAATGGTGCTACAGCCCTATGAAAGAGCCTCGACCTTCCCAAGTCTATTACGCCAGTCAGTCCTATCCATTGCCAACCGTTGCCAGTTTGCTGCGCCTATTTTTCTCCCATCCTCATCCACACCATCCTTCTATCTGAGTTTTGGCCTACCCCTATTTCTAGTTCCCACAGGTTGTGACATAAGGATTCTTCTAGGAGGGTTGTTCTGCTGTGATCTTGCTAGATGTCCTGCCCATCTTAGTCTTCCTATTCTTATAAGAGATACTACGTCTTTACCACCAAATATTTGTTTATATCGGTGGTACACCTCGTAGTTGTACCTCCTCCTCCAAACACCATTTTCACAGGTGCCACCGAATATTCCTCTCAGGATCCTTCGTTAAAATATAAGCAGAAGGCTTTCATCTGCCTTGGAAACTGTTTTTTCATCTGTCAACACTGGTTGTATAAGGGTTTTGTATATGGTTATTTTTGTTTTTTTTTTGGCTTAAGTTTCTGCTTCTCATATGTCTACTTAATCCAAGATAGCACTTGTTTGCTAGGATTATCCTTCGCTTGATTTCTTCCGTCGTGACGTTCTCTTTGGTGATCAGGGAGCCTAATTATGTGAATTTATCCACTACTTCAAAAGTAGAGTTATCAACCGTGAATTTGTGACCGATGTTTCTGGCTCTATTGTTGGGTGTTGATGCCATCATCTTAGTTTTCTTCTCGTTTACTTGCTGGCCCATATTTTTTGAGGAATTTCAGAAGGTGGTACACATTTCTTCTAGCTTGCGTGTTGTGTTGCTAAAATTTGGTATGATTTATTAAAAATATTTCCTCTGTTGTCTATTCGGGCATCTCTGACCGTCTTTTCCAGAGCTATGTTGAAGAGGAGACACGCCAGCGCTTCTCCCTGTCGCAGCCCAACATGCGTTTAAACGCCTGTGATTGTTCGCCATGTATTTCGACTTTGCAAACAACTTTACGCATTGTAACCTTAACCAATCTAATCAGTTTATCAGGGATGTGGAATTCATCCATGGCTTCATACAATTTATTTCTTAGAACACTTTCATAGGTCAATTTAAAATCTACGAGAAGATAGTATGTGTCGATATTGAATTAATTGGTTTTTTCCAGTATTTGCCTTAGCACAAAGATCTGGTCTGTTGTTGATCGACCAGGCCTAAAACCACTGATATTCTCCAAGAAGCTCCTCTGAATGTGCACTTAGGCGACTATATATAAGATACTCGAAAATATTGTGTAGGCTGTATTAAGGAGGGTTATTCCCCTATAGTTTCTACATTCCAATTGATCACCCTTTTTGTGTAACGGGCAAACGATTCCAATACACCACTCTTCCGGGATTTGTTCCTCATTCCAGGCTCTCAGTATTATTTTATATATTTGATTAGCCAGAGTAACACCTCCATATTTAATAAGTTCCGAGGGTATACCATCACTTCCTGGATATTTATTATTTTTTAGGTGTTTTAATGCATCCCGTACTTCTTGAATTTATGGAGGTTCTATTGTTGCTTGCTCCTGGGGGTGGTTGACTTGGATCTTCTACTTCGATAGTAAGTAGTTCTGTATAGTGTTCCACCCACCTTTTCAATATTTCTTCTTTTGTATTGAGTATGTGCCCCTCCTTATCTTTACATAGTCTTAGCCTTGGTTTGAATTCCTTTCTTGCATCATTCAGAGTTTTATAGAATTTTCTTGTTTGATTTTCTTGTTTTAATGTCTCAAGTTCTTCCAGTATTCTATTTTCATAGGTTCGCTTTTTTCTTCTATGAATGCACTTCTCTTCTCTTCTAAGGTCTTTATAGTTTTGTTGTTTTTCTCGGGTTCTTCTTTGCTGCATCAGTTTATATGCATCGTTCTTTCTTCTTGTAATGTCCTCACACTCAGCATCGAACCAGTCATTGCGTGATGGTGGTTTTTCTGGCCCTAAAATATTATTTAATATTATTTTTACACATTTCCCATTGTTCGCTGATTGTTAGGTTCTCATTAGTTCGCACAGACATACCAAATGTCTTAAAAAAACAAACCTTTAATCGGTGTGTCTTGTCAGTGTTGACTTACGGAGCAGAAACATTGACCATGATAAGGAGAACAGTGCAAAAGATCCATGTGGTACAAAGGGCAATGGAGCGTGCTATGTTGGGCGTTTTACTGCGAGACAAGATCCCAAATCACCAGCTATGACGAAGATCAGAAGTGGCTGATGCTATAGAGAGAATAGCAACACTGAAATGTAACTGGGCAGGTCACGTGGCTCGAATGACAGATAACAGTTGGACAAAGAGGATACTAGAATGTAGATCAATATAGATGATGTCTACCGAAGCAAGGGTCCTCCATAACACCTTGGACTGACGATCTAAAACGTTGTCATAGGAATTTGATGCAAGAGGCAAAAGATCGAAACAGATGGAAAATTACGAAGGAAATCTTTGTCCAGCAGTAAGCAAGAAGGTTAAGAAGGAAACTTAAGAAGGTTAAGACCCTCTAAGAAGCACCACTGATGATGATGATGATAATGATGATGATGATGATAACGACTACGATGACCTTCCTCCTAAGGATATTTTTATAAAAAATAGATTATTGAAATAATACGTACGTGTAAATATAAATGCCCAATAGGCGATATATTTGTGTATCTCTAAAGTAGCATCGAAAGGAAAATATTGATTGGCGACGGTGTCTCTTAAAAATGTGATAGTATTTCTGCACATCGTTACTAACAGTGAAGAATACGTAAACATCATAGCAGATGCAGCTCCTCTCGTAACTGTAACACCATACCCTGCTATCCGTCTTAATCCTGAATGTTCTCGTTCTACAGAATAATCTAAAACACAATTAAAAAGTGGTCAGGTAATTATTTACATTATTGCTTAATACAGACTTACAGTATGCTCGTTCAGCAAATACACCAAACAAGACCAAAGTATAGAGACTCATCCAAAATATTTCTTTTGACTTTAATTCGATAAACTTGAGAGCCATAGCATATTTCTGTTCTTGAACTGGCTGAGTTTTTATAACTACTTCTTGATCGTCGTCTATCATCTTAGCACTATTCCCCTCCTCAAAAGAAGTTCCTCCCTTAAATCTTGCTTCGATTTCTTGCTTGCTTCTACAAACATAGAGGATGTGATGTAAATTATGTGCATTCAAATATAATTAATGATACTTATGGTAACAGAAATCATACTTACTCATAAATATTCTCAATTGTGTCCTTAGCCTTAGCTAAATACGAATGATCAGCCTCTTTGATTCCTTTGAAACCCAATCTGGCTGTGTTTAGTTTCTTTATGTCGTTTCCAATCATTTTCTTGAAATCTTCAAATGTTAGCTTCTGCTTATGCTCTGCTCCTGCATTTTTCAACATAGAGCTAACAGTTTTCTGAATGTCTTTGTCATCTACTTTGCCCCCGCAAGTCTCCAAGAACGAGCTGCAATTTTAAAAATAAAATAACTGGAGGCATTAGAATGTCGCCGCCTTTAAGGCGTTCTAAAATATATGTTTGTGTAGCTATAAAAAATTTCTAACTGAAAACCGCCCCCAATTTAAAGAAACAGAAATAGACGGAATAGAAAGCTATACGCATAATGAAATCGAATTAATCCTAGCTGAGGTAGAAATAACGATCAAAACCCTAAAAAAAAAGCAAAAGGCCGCGGGGAATAGCAAATACAGGGTGTTTCATTAATAATTGTCCATATAGTAACTGGAGAAACCTTAGCACAAAATACGAAGATTTAACCTAAAACACTTAAATAAAATGTGGTTCTTTACTGAGTTACAGGGTGTTTTATCTAAAAATTTAAAAATTATTTTTGCTCAGCATTTTAAAACTATTCAACGTATCCTTTTCATACTTGGCAGAAAGTGCGACTACTAGACACCCTACTAAATTATGATAAACAAATGTTTCTAGCTACTACCAGAGGCGTACGACAGGGGATGGTGAATGGTTGACCCTTCTCAAATTCTACGCCACTGGAGGAATTACTATTTTAGTGCTATTTTTAGATTCTCCAATACTTTCTACGTAAATAATATACTCTTCATTGGTAACGATAAAGTCATTCGTTTTCGAGATATTTGAAGTTAAATATGAAACGGCACAGTTATTTTGATTAATTTATGATATGATTCATATGATTAAAATTTAAAAATTATTTGTACCCAGTACTTTAAAACTATTTGGCGTATCCTTATCATACTTGGCAGAAAGTGTAGGTACTATGCACCCTACTAAATTAAGATAAATAAACGTTTCTAGCTACAACCAGAGGCGTACGACAGGGGATAGCGGCTGGTTGACCCTTCCCAAATTCTACGCCACTGACGAAATTGCCATTTTAGTGTAATTTTTTGATTTTGCAATACTTTTTATGTAAATAATATACTCTTTATTCGTAACGATAAAATAATTAGTTTTCGAGATATTTGAAATTAAAAATGAAGCGACACAATACATTAATCAAAATAACCGTGTCGTTTCATTTTTAACTTCAAAGATCTCAAAAACTAATGCCTTTATTGTTACGAATGAAGAGTATATTATTTTCATAGAAAGTATTGGAGGATCCAAAAATTGAACTAAAATAGCAATTTCGCCAGTGGCGTAGAATTTGGAAAGGGTCAACCATTCACTTTCCCCCGTCGTACGTCTCTGGTAATAGCCAGAAACGTTTCTTTAACATAATTTAGTAGCTTGCACAGTACTTATACTACCTGCCAAGTATGAAAAGGATACGTCGAATAGTTTGAAAATGCTGAGCAAAAATAGTTTTTAAATTTTTAGATAAAACACCCTGTAACTCAGTAAGGAACCACATTTTATTTAAGTGTTTTACGTCCTCCAGTTACTATATATGGACAATTATTAATGAAACACCCTGTATATACAGGATGTTTGGTAAAGAATGGGCCATAGATTAACCTTAGATTCCTGAGGTTAAAATAGGTCGATTTAAGCTAACTTACCTTAGTACAAAAGTTGATAATGACCTAAATACAGGGTGTCAAAGTTAAACTTTTATTTTATTTATTGTTGAATATTTCCTGACAGGCATGGGACAACAACACGAAATTTGGTAAGTGGTGCTGGTATTGTACAATCTACTAAATTATGTTAAACAAACGTTTCTTGCTACTACCAGAGGCATACGGCGGGGGAACGTGAATGGTTGACCCATCCCAAATTCTACGCCACTGGCGGAATTGCTATTTTAGTGCAATTTTTTGATTGTCCAATACTTTCTATGTAAATAACATACTCTTCATTCGTAACGATAAAGCCATTAGTTTTCGTGATATTTGAAGCTAAAAACGAAGGAGCATAATACATTAATCAAAATAAGTGTCCCTTTTCATTTTTAACAGAAAGTCAGAAAGTGTAGGTACTGTACATCCTACTAAAGTATGTTAAATAATCGTTTCTGGCTACTACCAGAGGCGTACGACAGGGGAAAGTGAATGGTTGACCCTTCGCAACTGCTATTTTAGCATAATTTTTAGATTCTCCAATACTTTCTATGCAAATAATATAACTCTTCTTTAGATTCTCCAATACTTTCTATGCAAATAATTCACGTTCCCCCGTCGTACGCTTCTTTTAGTAGTCAGAAACGTTTGTTTAACATAATTTAGTAGGGTGGACAGTACCAGCACCACTTACCAAATTTCGTGTTGTTGCCCCATGCCTGTCATGAAATATTCAAAAATAAATAAAATACAAGTTTAACTTTGACACCCTGTATTTCGGTTATTATCAACTTTTGTAGCTAAGGTAAGTAAGTTATCTTAAATCGACCTATTTTAACCTCAGCAATCGGAGGTTAAGCTATGGCCCATTATTTACCAAACACCCTGTATAATATGTTGGGAGTATAATAATATTTAACTACAACCCTACTTAAACGGAATAAAAGTGTAAAAATTGAATGGTCAAATTAAAAAATATGTCCTAAAAAACTTACTGTATCATCGTTACAAAATCTTCTTGCTTCAAATGTCCAACACCATCAATATCATACATGTCAAACAATAATTTGGCCTTCTCTTCTTCAGTTCCGTCGGCAAAGATTATCATCAAATCAACAAATTCCCTAAATGAAATAAAACCATTTCTGTCTTTGTCAATTAATGTAAACATTCTTTTCACGAATTCATTGGCAGGTGTCATACTCAAAGCGTCTGCAAATTCTGTAATGGTCAATTCCGTGTCTATGACTTCTTTCGCTACGTGAGCATCAACTTTCAGTATTTCAGTTTTTGAATGACTAATTTTGAACGCCTGCGCAAAAACTACTCTGAAGAACATTTCTAATCTTGCTTGTCTATTATCTTTGGTGACGATTACTTTTAATGCTGAGCTCCAGTTTAAGTTTACTAGTTCTTTTTTCACTATCTGACTTTGTACGAAGTGTTTTTCGAATTCCGCCAAAAAGTTATTACGTAGAAACTCAGATTCAAACGTAACCACCTAAAAAATATAATACTTGATTGGACAATTGAACTAATTATCGAAGTTTGTTCCAATATGAACTTTTGGACGGTCCAGAAACCGTCACGAAACTACTTGTACCGTTTGTTGTGCGCATGTTCGTAATTGTATCGCCCAGTTATCGTCCCATGACGGTAATTTGGAAACCGATGTTGGAACGGTTATCTGACTGATAACTGATTTATCTATCATTATCATTTGTCATTTTTGTTGGTGACAGCTTGTGTGCTTTTAGTCGATCACGATTCCCGCTTTCGATATGCAAAAAGGCTCAAAATTTGCAAGGCTCAAAAAATTTAAAGAATTAAATCCTAGTGCGCAAGTCAGTCCAACCAGCACATGCATTTGCCCGAGTATGGCCCAATTACTGAAATGATCATCACGAAACCGTCACCGAAAGATCACAATTCTTATTGGAACAGTGGGAAGGACGATCCGATGACGATCATATTTTTGTTGGAACGGATTTTGTTTACTGCACAGGAGCGTTACCGTTTTATGATGGTTCTCGGTCCTGTTGGAACAAACCTCATATATATACAAGTAAAACCTGCCATATCCGGATAAATGTGGGGACAGACCGATCCGGATATGAAAAAATCCGGATATCAACCACTTCTCTATTATAGTCTCTGAAACGTGTTCTCCTTTATCTTCTTCTTGTAGTGCCTATCTGTTTCGGATGTTGGCGACCATCATGGCAATCTGTACTTTGCTACATGCTTTTCTCCTTCATATATTCCAGTAATCAACGCCGTCAATAACTTTCGTCGATTGACACGATTCTATAATACCTTGATCCATAGGCTGACAGAGGGATGTCACATTTGGGAGCAAAAAAGATACTTTATTTAGCCATCTTCTAGTTCTTTTGAGTCGGGATGAGAGGGTGCGTTGTCCAACAGCAGGACTGCCTTTCTCGGTAGATTTCGGTAGATGCGGACGGTAGAACCGTCCGTTGTACTGTATTTCAAAATATGCTGATGGTGTGTTGGTGGGAAATAGTGAAGGTGACTTAGAAAAAAAACTGGAACAGTGAAGACAAGCTCTTGAGAAAAAGCGTATTAAAGGAAAAACTTAATAGAACAAAGACAAAAGACAGAGTTAGTGGAATGTTCGTTTAAAGATGGAGAGATGGACACAAATACAATGATATCTTTGGATGGTGAAATGATTGTGAAAAGTGAGAGTTTTAAATGCTTAAGATCGGTATTACAAAGTAATGGGGACATAGATGGAGATGCATGCAATAGAATTAGGTTTGGATGGATGAAATGGAAGGAAGCGAGTGGTGTGTATGTGTGACAAAAAAATTCCAATGAAGCTGAAGAGAAAATTCTATAAAACAGCCTTAAGACCGGCTATTACGTACGGAACTGAATGTTGGGCAGTTAAAAAGAAAGAGGAACAACGAATGCATGTGGCGGGAATGAGAATGGGTGCATTCAGCAGACGCAATCGCTAACTAATCGATTAGTAATCGATTTGTGATTTACATGCTGAATGTCACAATTTATGTGGCATTCAGCAGAAAATCACTTATCGATTAGTTAGCGATTGTGTCTGCTGAATGCACCCAATGCTTAGATGGATGAGTGGAGTAACAAAAAAGGATAAAATTAGGAATGAGTATATTAGGGGTAGTCTAGGAGAGTCTAGGGTCTCGGTAAAGGAGATTGATGTTCATATGAACCAAGAAATAAACTTATGGAGAAATGCAATTAGGGACACCATCCCTGCATAGGAATAATGGTAAATATAATGATGATGATGGTTTACTATTAGGTTAATCCCAGCAGAAAAAATCAGTATATAATAGAGTACTCACCAAATCGTAGTTGTGTTTTGTATTCATAACAATCGTGCATCTATCTGTGATGAAATAAAGTGTAACGTGAGTGGCTCCAACGTTGGAAAAATCTAGGGCTCTCAAAGTAGTTCCATTGAAACAAGTTACACATATTTTTTTCAAGCTTGCTTTGAATGAGAGAATGATTTCCCTTGGTGGTTGTTTTGGTCCAACCCACTCGGTCACTTAAAGAATAATAAAAATATTACTATTAATGGTAAGAATTATTCTTGTCGAAAGTACAGGGACTGTTGAAATAAACTGATCGTCAATAGTTAAGGATATTGGTATTATTCAAATAAAACTTTTGCTATCGAAACAATTTTAGAAGGCATGAATTACCACGGTGTCGGAAAGTTGGTCGAGAAAACTTCGTCGACGGAAAATTAGTCGACAACATTTGGTCGACAAACAGTTGGTCGAATGCACAATTCATCGACGAACATTTGATCGAATGGATTTTTCGTCGACAAAGACCCAAAGGAAATAATACATGGAGGAAACACGCCAATATATAAAGTTAGTTTCTTTGTACCATATAAAAAATATTATTTTATAGATTGCCAGTCCTAAGCCTTGGATAAAGTGTGAAGGGAAGTTTATTCTCACGATTTCTTTACTTTTTTATTGATATTGACTGATTATTGCAGTCGAAAACATTGTACGCAAATGCATCGATTCCCTAATAATTTATTTACCTCAGCATCTCGCATATTTCGTCTTGTCCGCAAGTGCCCCCAAATTTGACTTGTTCGGAAATGCTCCGTTCGCAAGTGCGCCGACACCAAAAAGAAGAACGGCACAACATCACTAATTAAAATATCGGTTTATATTTGCTGTCTACTCTCCCACGGCAGCAAATTTTTTCATTAAATTTAAAAATAATTAAGATTTAGAAAAAAATTAACAAAACCCAAAAAAAAAATAAATTCAGAAATTCAAAAATAAATACAATATTCCTGTTAACAACATAAAAATCAATAATCCGACGTTTGTCACCATTAATCCCTTTATCCTAAAGATAAATAACAGTTTGTCGACGAAAAATCCATTCGAACAAATGTTCGTCGATGAATTAATTGTACATTCGATGAATTGTGCATTCGACCAACTGTTTGTCGACCAAATGTTGTCGACTAATTTTCCGTCGACGAAGTGTTCTCGACCAACTTTCCTAGACCCATAAAACTTTAGAAGTTTGTTGGTAGGATCCAGACTTGGGCTAAGGAAGTGAATGTAGGATGAAAGTTTTAATGTATCGCAAAGTGTAGTTACTCGGTTAGTCAATCGTTTCAACGAAACAGAAATGTTGCGGGACGGTTCAGAACTGGAAGGCCGAGAGTTACTATCCTCATCCAAGACCGTCACATTACTCTATCAGCTCAAAGAACACCACTCGATACCTGTAGAATCCCGAATAGGAGATGTTTTTAATGCGACGAGAACTACGATTTAGTAGTAACTCTACGTCGAAGGCTCTCTGGGGTCAATTTAAGATCAAGGCGTCTTTTAAGACACGCTACACTCACCGCAGAGCACAGACGCCAAAGACTAGCTTGGCCTCTGGTCTGCAAGGTATTTCGATAGTCGCCCCAGGCAACCAAGTGACGTCAATAACGTCAAGGAAACGCAGCTTTTGGTTAAATATATACACGTGTTTGAACATTACGTCGTATAAACGTCTTTCGTAGGTGATTTTAAATACGTAAGATTAATTACGTTAAAGTACGTTTAAAAACACGTTTTCATTTCAGACAGCCCAAATCTGACGTCACAAAAATGGGAGGAGCTTAACGGGTTTATAATGTTAATGTTGTATATTGACGTTTGTAAGCTTAAATTGTCATAAAAAATTTTAACTATTTATAATGGGAAATAAGCCACAATATTATTAAAAAATGATTTTTATTAACGTTTCGACGCCCAAATCGGGTGCCGTTGTCAAAATACAAAATACTACTAACATAAACAAAAATGTTGTTGCTTAGTAAAAAAATTCTTCTAATAATTTATTTAATTTTACTCATTTATATCGGCAATTCAGATACATATGATACATTTTAAAGTAGAAGACTTTAAAATGATATTGCCAATATTTATGAGTTGCGTTCCTGGGACGACTTTACTGAAAGATAGTTCATTCGATTACATGAAATCAACCCCAACTCAAGAATATCCGTCAAAAAAAAATCATAGCATGTGATCTGTCTTTAAAAAGATAACCACATGCAACGGTGACATTAAAATTCTCGCGCTAGAGATCTCATAGTAAATCACAAGGGAAAATCAGGAAAAACCTCGTGATACTATCCCGACATCGTAAGTATTTGGTCTTACATTTAATTTACTTTCAAAATTAATACCAAATTCTGACTTTACTATAATTTTGTTTAAATTATAAATAATATCAATAATACATGGATATATAAGTAATACTAAATATAAAATATGTACTAACTCGACTATTGACTTACTAATTGTGGTATTTTCTTTCTATTGACTTCTTCTTTCAGTATGGGTATCCACATCTTACTGCATTCCACCGAGGAATTTGCGACACAATTGGTTTCGTTTAGCATAATTAGAGCTATTTTATAAAAAAAATTTTATTTATTTTTTACGTGCTTTGTGTGATAAAATAAGACTTCATTTAGATATTTAGTTGAATAAACGTGTTAATTAAGAGATTTTTATTCGATTTTCTCAAGTGAGTTAGTTTAATGCAATAGTTCTTCTTGAAAACGGTTTGAGGTTATGTGTTTTGTTTTGTTTTGGTGATTATTTTCTGTTAATGAGCTAATTATGTGTTATCGAGTTTAATTAAATTAATTTGTTAATAAATTATTCATTAGTTTATACGTTGTTTTGTTTTAGTTTTAACACAGTAAGTATACCTATATAAAAAGTGAAAATTCTATAATGTTGCATTAAGCGTACCTATTGTAATTCTATGCATTTTATAGTCTCTCATTTGGTTTTACTTTTAGCCTATAAGCTAAATTTAAAACAGTTAAATGAAAAATTGCAATACCAACAATGCCCATACGAATAATTATTATTGTGTATTTATAAAACCATAAAATGAAAAATAATCTAAAAAACGACATAAAAACTATGTTTTTATATCACGTATTTAAAACGTGATAAAAATGACGTCAGTTATGGTGGGACATATTCAAGTGAATTTCGACATCGAAAACACGTGACAAACTAACGTGGTTTGCTGATAATTATGACGTCTTTCAACGTTTTGTAAACGTTATTTGGTTGCCTGGGCCGCTTACGAGTTTGGACTAATCCTTTAGTGCCGAGAAATCGTCGACCTGTCCAGGAAATTTGTCCATTTGGAGGAGGTACTGTTACAGTATGGGATGGAATTTCTTTTGATGGTCGAACAGACCTATTAGTTTTAATAGGAATATGACCAGTGTGATTTGTAGAGATTTATAGAGTCATGATCGATATTATTCCATATTTTCACGCCGCTATTGGCCAAGACGTCATTTTTTTGATGATAATGCAACTCTGGAACCACGCCTTGAAACTTTTCAGCAATAAACCTATTGCCATTGCCCCAACTTTGGATGCAAAATCAGGCAAGATGTGCTTAACAATTTAGAAAGCATGCCAAGGCGTTGCCACGCAGTTATTGAGGTTCATGGAAGACACACCATCCATTAAAGAGTTTTTTGTTGGATTGTGAAAATGATTCGGATGTTACAAGAAATTTTGTCAATTTTAGTTTTTTATTTTCTTGCGAATCTTTTAAGTTGGTAGATTTAAAAGAATTTTTATCATTTACGTTTGAATATTTTTGTTTTTAAAACATGTTCTGATAATATCCCTAAGTTTTCATCCAAAAGGAATGTTTCTAATCCAGTTTCAAAGTCTATTATTCCCAATCCCTATAGGGATGAGTTTATGCTTTTTAAAGAAAAAACTATTTTTAAAATAACACATTTTCTTAATACTTCTATAAAAAATCAACATATAGTCAGCGAAGACGAAATAGAAAAATTTGTTTCTACCCTTATAACAGAACCTAATGACAGTAATGTCAATACTATAAAAGAATCTCAGATAGAAATTAGTGATGGCGAACAGTCAGAATACTAAATTGCGCATCTTACAGTGGAACGCAGGTTCCTTAAATAATAAAAAACCAAATATTCTTCAATTTTTAAGAGAATAAATATCCCTCAGATATTCTCATTATATCAGAGGCATGGTTGAATTCAAATACAATTTTTAATCTTAAGGGATATAATATTATTAAAAAAATTAGATCAGATGGTTATGGTGGTATTGCAATATTTGTTAAACATGAGCTTTCCTATATAGAACAGAATATAAAAGCAAATTTTAGTGACCATATTGAAGTATGCGCAATCAAATTATCAGATTTAAATTTGACTCTACTTTCAATCTATAAATCCCCAGATAAAAAAGTTCTCCAAAAAGATTGGGACTGTTTTTTTAATCAATTTGATAAGGGTCGAACCATCTTTGCTGGGGACTTCAACTGTCATCATACCCTTTGGGGATCTGTTCTGGATTCCTCGCAAGGAAAAATATTAACTGAAGCCATATATTCAGCAAATTTAGTTGTAATTAATGATGGTACTCCAACTAGAATAAGCAAACCAAATGAAAATCCCTCAGCTGTTGACCTTACAATTATGTACATCTACAGATATTGTAGATAAATTAAATTGGAGAGTAATTAACTCACCTTTAGGTTCAGATCATCTACCAATTATAATACAATACGAATGTGGTGCAAATGTTTTTACCATTAACCCTTCAACTAAATGGAATGATAAAAAATCGGATTGGGCATCATTTTCATACATAATCCAAGAGAAACTTAGAATCTCGGCTGATAACTTGAACAACAGAAATAGTAGTCAAATATTTTCTATCTTGTCTTCAGCTATTGTTAACAGTGCTAATCTTTCGATGCCTATCAAAAAATCATTCACTCCATCTAAAATACAACCAGTTTGGTGGGATGATGAGTGTTCAAATATAGTCCGCTTGAGAAAAAATGCTTTAATTAAATATAAAACTCTTTCAAATTCTGATAATTATTTAAAATATAAAAACGTTGAAGCTAAGGCTAAATTACTTTTTAATAAAAAAAAAGCGGAAGAATTGGAAAGAGTTTTTAAGTAAATTAAATAAGCATTCTAGTGCCTCTGATATTTGGACATATATGAAGGCTATAAAAAATAGTTCAGTTGAATTTAAAAAGACTGTTCTTTCCTTCGATTTGACTGAAAACTTGTTAAATTTCTATGCTCCCGCTTCAGCTGATCGAAAAGCAATACCTAAATTTTATTATCCCAAAAAAAGTAATGTAATTAGTGGTTCATTTACTCACGATGAATTAGATATTGCAATAAAAAGTTCAAAAAATACTGCTCCGGGACTAGATAGCTTTACATATAGTATGATCAATCATTTACCAAATAATGCTAAAATAATACTTTTAGACTTATATAATAATTGGTGGTTGAAATGCGACTTTGTTAAACAGCTGAAGGAAATAGTGGTCTGTGTACAGCTCAAGCCCTCAAAAGATCCAAATTTAATCACTTCTTATCGTCCAATTTCCCTACTTTCTAGTTTCACAAAAACTCTAGAAAGAATGATTAAAACAAGGATTGAGTGGTATACAGAATACTATTCCTTGTTACCACTTTCACAATATGGATATAGGAGAGGACGTGGTACAATAGATGCAGTAGTGCAATTAGTAACTGACGTTAAAAATGCGTTTACAAGGAATGATTATGTTGCTTGTTTCTTTTTAGATATCAAAGGTGCATATGACTCTGTAGTCTTGGATTTGCTTCATAGTAAATTAATTTCCATAGGTGTGGACAGAAATAGTGCTGTTAGTATAATAGAAATATTTAAAAACAGAAAAATATATATCAGTGACCATAAAAATGTATTACATGGACCTAGAGTTATTTATGATGGGCTTCCACAAGGGTCTGTGCTCTCACCAATTTTATTTAATATCTATACAGCAGAACTGCATAGCATCTTAGATGATGAAATTAAAGTAATACAGTATGCAGATGATATTTGTATATACACTGTCCATAGTTCATACCAACAATGTTTCAGTAATATTAAAAATGCAATGTCTCAGACTATAAATTGGCTGCAAGATATGGGGCTAACTATATCTCCAGAAAAATCTGCAGTAATGTGGTTTACACGACATAGATTAAGTACTACCGTTGATTGAAATATTGAAATACCTCAATCAACGGTACTACTAACCAAACCCTCTCTGTAAATAATACTAACTACCCTATTGTAAACCACTACAAGTATTTAGGTATAGTACTAGACACAAAATTGCTATGGACCAAACACATACATTATTTAAAAAATAGATGTGATAAAGGTATTAATATGCTGAAATATGTAACTAAAATTAAATGGGGTGCTGACTCTAAAGTCGCACTCATTTTTTATAAAAGTTATATAAGATCGATAATGGACTATGGAAGTGTGTTTTATGGCTCAGCATCTAGCTCTAATCTAAAAATAGTAAATAAAATACAATATAAAGCAATTAGAATTTGCCTTGGTGCAATGGCATCATCTCCATGCAGTGCAATTCTTGCTGAAGCACAAGAGCCTCCTTTATTTTTACGAAGGCAATTCTTAGCTAATAAATTAATTATAAAATATAAAGCATATAATACATTTTTAAACCACTCTATTTCCAAATTAAGTAATTCAGATTTAATCAGTCCTTACTGGTCTAAGAAAAAATCTCCATTGCTGGCAGCAGCATTTGTCGAAACATCTAAATTAAATAATGATATCATAACTATGCCAAAATTTCCACTTTTTGACCAGCATTTTAAGGTCACTGCAACCAAGTTTACAGTCTCATATCCAAAATATAGTGATCTTAATATTTATAATCATACTCTCCTAAAATCCATACTTTCACAGTACCAAAAATCAACACACATTTACACAGATGGGTCGAGGTGCGGAGCGGGTACTGCGTATGCAGTGTTTGTTCCGAGCTTTAACTATTTGTATCAAAGACGAATACCGAATTATTGTTCAATCTTCACAGCTGAAGCGAAAGCAATAGAGTATGCTTTAAAATGGTGCATCAGTGAACAAGTTAATAGTGCAGTAATCATGTCGGATTCTAAATCCGTATTACAATCTTTAGAGCACCATGCATTAAAATATTATAACAATCCAATAGTCATAGGTAGAGACTGGAAAATATGCACTAAAAAATGTCTAAAATATGCATGCAATATGCATTTTAAAACAAGCTGAATATGCACAATTAACATGCAAATATGCATTTATATATGCACTTATTTTTATATGAATAATTTTATGGTTTACGTTAAATACATAAATAAATAAAAAATAATAAAAATAAATAAATAGGTTTGAATTTAAACCAAATTGTATTATTATTTCTTAATATATTTTTTTAACTTCAGGTTTTGTGACAAATAAAACGGCAAAATATTTTATTTTGACCACAAGATAAATAAGAGTACAATAAAATAAATGTACATATTTTTATTGTTACAATATTGATTCATATTTTCTAAACTAATATTATAAAAAGAGTACAATAAAACAAATTTACATATTTTTATTGTTACAATAAATAATCATATATTGATTCATATTTTCTAAACTAATATTATGTCTTCTATCTGTTAATATTTGTTTATAGGCAGAAAAAGATCTCTCAACGTCACAAGATGTAATTGGGGCATATTTAAACTTTGCTATTAGAGACGGATCCATATTAATATTTTCATCGAAGTTTCCAAAATTGATTATATTATTTATTGAACGCAATAAAGTGAAACCCTCATTTTTGTTTAAAACGTCATCAAGTTTATCTTTAATTTTTACTCCAATTTCCCCATTCAGATTTGTTATTTTCTGTTTAACCGAATCAACAATAGACATACTATTGTGAAGACATAAATTTTGAGCCTCTAATTTTGTAATTGAACTTTCAATGATATCGAAATTCGATTTTATATACAACAATTGATTTTTAATAGACTTTTCTTTAAAAATATTTTGACAGTTATCAATAGCGGTACAAGTCGGATCAAAACTTGAAATAACGCTTTTGATGTCGTCGTAGTGTTCAGATAAAAATATAGCACTTTTAAGCCAAGTTCCCCATCTGGTTAATACTGGTTCTGGTGGTAAAGGAATATCGGGAAGCATCTCCCTATATACCTGTACACGTAGTGGTGCTTTCAGAAATACTTTTTTTACATTATTTATTAAGGTGTTTACATTGGGAAATTCAATTCTAACTTTCTCTGCAACTCTGTTTAGGCCGTGCGCCAAACATGTACAGTGAATTAAATTAGGGAAAAAGATTTTAAGATTGGATGCAGCTTTCATCATATATGAGGCGGCATCACTAAGCATTAATAATATTTTTTCAAATGGTACTTGATCAGGTAAAAAAAAATTTGTTAGGGATTCGTTAACAAATCTAGCTATTGTAGCATAGTTTGTTTTTTCCAAACATTTTACACTAATTAAGTATGAGTTTTTAAAATCGCCAGAGTCGTTAAGAACTCCAACAATTAGATTCGCAATTTGTCGACCCTTTGTATCCGTTGTTTCGTCGACGGAAATCCAAAGATATTCGGCTTTTAACTGATTTTTAATACTCGTCATCACATCTTTGTAACATGCACTGACATATTTTTTCCGAAGAGTTGAAGAACTTGGTATTTGAGCTGGTTTATCTTTAATCTTGCAATAAGTTTTTAAAAAGTTTTGACACGATTTATGTTCTAACTTGTGCAGAGGGATATTGCAGTTCAAAAAATAATGGCATAAATCCTTTGCAAAGGTTTCTTGCCCAACTGACGTATTCTGAATCTGCAAACTGTTCTGTAGAATCTGCTGGCGAGGTTTATTATCATTTTTTGATAGCTTAGTTTGGTGAAGTGAAGTTTTTATGTGTTGAACTACTTGGAATTTCTTTTGACATGGAATCTGGAATATAATGATAATGATGTTTTAGATGTTTTCGTAAATAGATACCTACATTAAAATGATCAAACTTTTTAAACCTCCCCCAATTTTTTTTTATTTCTCAAAGTGAAATTGAAATCGTCAAACAATAAAGTACAGTCAGTGTACCGTAGTATACAGGGTGGGCCACTCTCAACACCTCGCTCTGTATAAGCCAAACCGTTGCGAACTTTAAAAAACAGTTTTTGAAGAAATGGGACGGTTTGTCATTTTAGAATAGACAGACACATAGATGTGCAAAGAAGTTTGATAAGTTTAAAAATCTGTTGAAGTGGAGAACTTACCTTTTTATCACAAATGGTGCAAAACATACTTTCACTGTCGATAACTTTTAGATGATTGTTACTTCCAATCCAACTTCTGAGAAGACTTGATTTTTCCCTTGCTACTTTAGGCATTTTCACAATAATAATAAAATGATTTTTTTACACAGTATAGTCAATAACTTGCAATCACAAAAGTTGAATAATCGGCGATTGATTTAAGACTAACCATTCATAAAATAAAATAATCTATCCTACCCTTAAAATGCTTAAAATTTCGTTTTGGTTGGTTTTCCCAGAATAATTCATAGTTGGCCGACACCAGCAGAAAGTACAGGTAATATTTGTAATGTTATTCAAAATATAATCGGTATTTACTTAGGTAATTTGTAAATTCTGAGAAGTCTATAAATCTTAAATATCCGGATAATGATACCTGCAGCTATAAATAACGCCCATTATGTTTATGGGTACAACAACAAAGGAGCTTAACAGCAAAATATTTACTTTCACATTTTATTTTAATGGATGTTGATGTTACTACATAATATATACCTTATTTTTAAATGGGGTAGAGTAAATTCCCATCAAAATATGCATTTATATGCTCTTAAATCTCCAAATATGCAAGGCATATGCATTTATGAAAAACATGAGAAATATGCAGCATATATATGCATATGCATTTTGCATATAATCCAGTCTTTAGTCATAGGCATTAGAAGTTTATTATACCAGTTATACTTAAAAAATGTAAAGATAAATTTGATATGGGTTAAGAATCATACTGGTATCCAAGGAAATGAAACTGTGGACATGGCTGCTAAACAGGCTTGTGGCTTTGAACAGATAGAGAATGTTTTTACTATTCATGATTTAATTTGTGTATTAAAGAAAGAAGTACGTACAAACTGGGAAAACATTTGGACTACTTTTGTAACAACTTCGACCAATCATTATGCCGATATTCACCCGACCCTTCCAAGAACTATTCCACATATATCTTCGTATAGTATCAGTAGGGCATATGCCACTACCATAACCAGATTAAGATTTAATCATGGATGCTTTCCGGCTCATTTATATAGATTAGGTATCAATAGAACTCCATTTTGTGACTGTGATCATTCTTCTTATGGAGACCTAAATCACGTATTTTTTTCTTGCACTAAATATAAAAATAATACTTCAGTTTTAGTAAACTCGCTCATTTTACGTAATGTACAGTTTCCTACTAGTATTAGTACGTTATTATGCACTTCTGATAAAGAGGTTCTTGATGTACTAATTGATTTCCTGAAACAATCTCAAATTCGTATTTAATCTTAATTAATTAACAAATTAATTAAAATAAAAAAATCTGTGGCTAATGGATTATGTCCGAAGCCAACTACCACTCTGACACACACACATCCCTAAGTTTTGACGAGCAGTTTAATTTTATAAATATATTAATATTTAACTTACCTATAAACAAAGGCCAGTTAGCCTGATTACTATCACGTTTGATGGTCTTTCGTTTTTGACTAATTTCTTGTGCATTATTTATTTGAACCTGTTTTTCTTTGTACAAAATCAATAAGTATGCGAATGTAATGACACCTAAAAACAAACAATAATAATAATATTATCGTATGGCATTTTTGCCGGGGAGATCCTTTCGGATAGGTTCCGGCGCCAATTGCATCTTTAACCCTGTTTCAAGTAGCTAGTGTAGATGCACACTAAGCCCAGGGAGACTAACGACTTTACGTGCCTACCGAAGCATGGTGTACGGCTATAAATAATACATAATATAATACTGTGACGAATTACTGACAATAAATAACAGGTTCCGTCTCGACAGCTCGTTACGTATGGAGGCATCTGGAAGGATGACTCATCAGACGAGCGAGGAAAAGATTTCTCTAAGAAAGATCGCCTACGCATTACTAAAGTTGGGTGGTTCCGTTTTTCTGGAACGTTCAAGAACATGGCTAGTATTTTTGTATTCAATATAAATAAGGATGCAATTTTTAGGAGAGTATTATTTTACCCGTAAGTACGCTACAATACAATAATAAAGTAGGTCGGATACAGATCTTCAAAACCATATTATGGTCGTCAAAAAGGAAGCAAAATTAGCAGTAGCAATAGCTAAAGAAGAAGCGTATACAAATCTATATGATCAACTTGATACCAGGGAAGGCGAAACAAAGATAGGTACCTATATAAATAACCAAACAGAAAGCAAAGAAAGCAAAATATTTCAATCAGATTAGATGTATCCGAGATAAAAAAATAATAAAATACTACTTCATAAAAAGGATGTCAAAACGAGATGGAAAAACTACTTTGACAGTTTATTAAATGAAGAATTTGATAGAAAACCAGTTGAATTAACGGAGACAGTAACAGCAATGGTCACCAAAATAACAAACGAGGAAGTAGTTCAAAAAATAAAGAAAGGAGAAGCAGTTGGATCAGATGATATCTCTGAGGAAGTGTGGAGAGCATTAGGAGAGACAGGAACAAGTTGGCTAATAGGTTTATTTAATAGAATTATAGAAATTGGACAAATACCAGACGAATGGAGAAGCAGCATATTATTACCGCCTATTTACAAAAACAAGAGAGATGTACAACAATGTTAGAGAACTACAGGGCTATAAAACTACTTGAAAATATGGAAGAGAGTAATAATTGATAGACTGATATGTGATGAAACCGAAATATCCGATTATGAATTTGGCTTTATGCAGGATAGATCAACAACAGATGTAATTTTCATTATATAGACCAGGGCGCATCTGTAAAAATATTAGTACATTTGGACGTTGAGAGGTGACTCAAATTTTTTTGCAGAAATTGTTTGAAAATAAATCAAATAATAATATTTGAGTTATCCTCCCTCTCAAAAAGGTCCGGAACATTGTTTAAATAATCAAAATGTCAAAAAATTAAGGAAAAATTCGATTTTTTTCTTGGTTTTTTGATTATAACTTTAAAAGTATTCATTTCCGAGAAAAGTTCTACTCACATAAAAGTTGCGTAATTAAATTTACTACAATATAGAATTGGTTAAACATTTAAAAAATAGTTACCCTTGTTGCAAAATAGCAATAATTGCGAAAAAAAACATACAAAAACAAGTATTCGCATTTTACGTTTTTCAACCATTTATGCTGTACTTTTGACCTTCATATTTGACCCAGAAAAACCTTATGACCTAATAAAATAACACTGTAAATTTTATTAAGATCGGTTAAATAGATTTTGCAAAATAAATTTTGCAATCCAGCTTTCGTAAAAAATATTCATTTTTTCAAAATGTTACAGGACTGAAAATAAAGCAGATAGCAAGTTGAAAATTTTTTTGCGTATAGAAGTGTACTGTACCTTTCATTCGCAATTTTGCAAAATTAAAATCGATTAACACCACGGCGTCAGGAATTTTTTAAATAAACATTAATTATTGGTGCTACGCGCAGGACAGCGGATAGTTTGCTCTAATTGGGCATTGCAATGACCTTTGATAATGATTGATACATTTTAATTTTTATTACATTTCGACATAAATAAATAAATTTGTTTATTGCAAAATAAAAACACATACTCTATCCTTTGAAATAACACTTTTATTAGCAAAACTTTATTTGTTCATATATTTTAACTTAAATAATAAAAGTTTATTATTTTTAAACATATGCAATTGTGTAAACAATATTTCACAAACAATAATAAAATTAGTTTGATTTTTGTGGAATTAAAATATTAAAATACAACAAAATATAGAGTAAGAAAATAATATATTAGATAAAGATTGGAAGAAATTTTGGTGGAAATCAACTTGTGTGAATCGAACACCGCTGTCCTGCGCGTAGCACCAAAAATTATTGTTTATTTCAAAAATTTTCTGACGCCGTGGTAATTAATCGATTTTAATTTTAAAAATTGCATATGAAAGATACAGTACACTTCTATAAGCAAAAAAAAATTTAACTTGCTATCTGCTTTATTTTCAGTCCTGTAACATTTTGAAAAAATGAATTTTTTTTGCGAAAGCTGGATTGCAAAATTTATTTTGCAAAATCTATTAAACCGATCTTAAAAAAATTTACAGTATTGTTTTACTGTATCATAAAGTTTTTCTGGATGAAATATGAAGGTCCTAAGTGTAGCATAAATGGTTGAAAAACGTAAAATGCGAATACTTGTTTTTGTATGTTTTTTTCGCAATTATTGCCATTTTGCAACTAGGGTGACTATTTTTTAAATTTTTAACTAATTTTATATTGTAGGAAATTTAAATACGCAACTTTTATGTCAGTACAACTTTTCTCGGAAATGAATACTTTTAAAGTTATAATCAAAAAACGAAGAAAAAAATCGAATTTTTCCTTAAATTTTTGACATTTTGATTATTTAAACAATGTTCCGGACCTTTTTGAGAGGGAGGATAACTCAAATATTATTATTTGATTTATTTTCAAGCAATTTCTGCAAAAAAATTTGAGTCACCTCTCAACGTCCATCTCAAAACAGATCCGCCCTGGACTAATAAGGCAGTTGATGGAAACATACAGGAATAAAGAAACAAACCCTCATAATATGGTTTTTATTGATCTTGAGAAAGCATAAGCATATAATAGAGTTCTTGATGGGCACTCAATAAAAAAGCAGTCCCCGGTGAATATATAAAGATTGTGAGAGATATGTATGAGGGAGCAACAACTAGTGGTAGAACAGGTCTGGGAGGGACTGATAAATTTCATGTGAAAGTAGGTTTGCACCAAGGCTTGGTGCTTAGTCCTTATTTATTCTGATTAGTTTTGGATCAGATAACAGCGAAACTACAGGATAATCCTTGGTGCTTAATGTATGCTGATGATGTAGTGTTAGTAGGAAATAGTGTAAGCGATTTGGAACTAAAACTGAAACAGGTGAGAAAAAAAAAGGTTTAAACTTAGTAGGGCAAAACAGACTATTTGAAATGTTCATTAAAAGGTGGAGTTACTACAAATAAAATGATATCTTTGGATGGTGAAATGATTGTGAAAAGATAGTTTTAAGTACCTAAGATCGGCATTATAGAGCGATGGATAAATAGATGGAGATGCATGCAGTAGAATTAGAGTTGGATGGATGAAGTAAAAGGAAGTGAGTGGTGTTTTTTGTGATAGAAAAATTCCAATGAAGCTAAAGGTAAAAGTCTATAAAACAGCCATAAGACTGGCTATGATGCATATGGCGGAAATGAGAATGCTTAGATGGATAAGTGGAGTGACAAAAAAGGATAAAATTAAAAATGAGTATATTAGGAGAACTAGAGGGATGGCATCGACTTGTACCATAATGAAGTAGTATAGGTTAAGATGGTTTCGTCATGTGCAAGATCGAGACGTTAATCGCCCAATACGAAAAATTGCTGAACTGCGGTTTCCTGGAAGGAGTAGGAGAGGAAGACCAAAGAAGACTTGAGGGGAGAGGCGTAGGCAGGATATGTCGATAAAAGGGATTAATGTTGATATGAGCCAATATAGAAACTTAGGGAAAAATGCAATTAGGGAAGCCGACCCCGCATAGGGATAGAAGCAAAGAGAATGATGATGATGATGATGATGATGATGATGATGCTCATGATGATGCTCTGCTTCTAGGGATAAACCGCTCCCCTAATACTGTTGAAATGAAATAACTTACCAGGTATACAAGCACCAACTGCAGCCCAAGTAATAATATAACTGGCTTCACTGTTAGAAAAATAATCATATGAATCAGGCTTTGTACAGCTTTCATTTAACCGTTCAACATTCAATGGTAAGAGATGATGATATACTATACCACTAGTAGTAGTAGTAGTAGTGAACTTGCAAGACTTTATTAACAGGTCGTCTGAAGCAATTGGTCCTTTGAAGGGATTTTTTGGAATATCATGTGCATCCATGTGTGTCACCGCCATTATTATGTCATAAACTGATACTCTTCTTATTCTTTCCATCTCATCTGAACTAAACAACCTGAAATGTAACATTTTTTATTAATTGATAAAATGTCCCTCAACAGACGGAGTCTGAAGGTAACTGGGATACAATACAACTCACTACTAAGGAACTAAGGAAGCCACTTATTGACTTATACATGGTGTTTCATTGGGAAAGTAACATACGTTAACTGTAGAAAGAGGACACTTAGTTGGTTTCAAAAATACCATACTTTATGGGTCTTACTTCATTACGAACAAATATACCGGGTGTTTTATCTATTTTGCCATTTTCTTATTTGGTTCATAACTTTTTAACCACTCTGTATATTTATTTTATATCTGGCACGCAAATATTATTTCAAATTACAATCAATTAATTTATTTAAAATTGTTAAAAATCCAGGTCCGGATTAAAAAATATTGGAAAAATGTTCCGACGCAAAAACAACACCCTGTACATTAAATTTTTTTAAAATAGAATTTGCATTTGAAAAGCGGATGATAAACTAAATTTAGTGGTATACTTTGAAATTTCGACAAAATGATTTTTCTGGTCAAATTTTGAATTTGAATTCTGAAATTATGTGAATTGCGAAAGCTCTAAGTAGAAAAAAAAATTGAAATGCGACTTACAACAACTTGTTAACTACACTTTATATTTATTTTATATTTAACACTGAATATTCTTTAAGGTGTCCAATCATTTAATTTAGTTACAATTATAAAAAATCCAGGGCCGCATTAAAAAATATTGGAAAAATGTTCCGATCCAAAAAAACACCCTGTGTATTAATTTTTTTAAAATGGATTTTGCATTTGAAAAGAAGATGAAAAACTAAATTTAGTGGTGTATTTGAAATTTCGGCAAAATGATTTTTCGGGTAAAATTTTGAATTTGTATTATAAAATTACGTGAATTGCGGGAGCTCGAAGTAAAAAAATTAAAATGTGATTTAATTTTATTTAATACCATTATTTAATCTAAATTGGTAAAATGTTAACATTTCAGTGATTTTTTATTATGGCCACAAATAATTCATAACAAATATTCACCTTAAATTAATGCTTTACTTTACTTTTTCGTGTCTGGATCCGACTACAGTTTTTCTGCCCAATATCGGGCTACGTCTACACCCTTTGTATTTGCGAGCCATAAATCATCGAGGGTACACTGTGATGGGCAAAGTCTGCATACTCTCAGATGCTCCACGCTCTGTATTTCCCCACATTCACAAAGTGCGTCGTTATCTGTCTTGATGCCCCATTTAATAAGGTTCTGTTTTACAGGGGCAACACCTGTGCGTATTCGGTTGAGTGTCCGCCAGGTTCTTCAGTCCAGGTTCATTCCATTAGGTCGTTCTGGATGTAGGGGAACAGTTCGGGTGGTTCGACGCTGACATTTCTCATAAACCTTTTCCTTGATTTAAGTCGGCTGATTCCTGGAGGTTCATCAAACCCGTATAATTGGTGCCTTTCATCGAAAGTTTGCCTGAACTTCTCCACATATTGTGAGGCGCATCTATGGTAGTCTGGTGATGCGAATCCAGCTGCCCAGTACAGTAATGGTAGAGGGGTAGGCTTCATACAACCGGTAATTATTCTACATGTTTCATTTAACGCCGTGGTGACTTGTTGGGCGTGTCTAGATCTACCCCAGACGGGACAAGCATATATTCCCCTGTTGAGAAACATAAGGCCTCAGCTGTTGTCTTTAAGACCTGGGGGTTTGCACCCCACTTGCTCCCTACGAGTTTCCGGAGAAGGTTGTTTCTCGTAGAAACCTTTTGTCTTGTGCTCTGACAGTGGAATTTATACGTTAGTGAACGGTCTAGTATCACTCCAAGATATTTGGGCCTATCAGTATGTTCCAAGCGTTGTCCCTCCCAGAAAACCTTCAATTTTACATGCGCCAGATGGTTGTTGAGATGGAATGCACATACTTGGGTTTTAGTAGGGTTTGGCTTTAATGAGTTTTGTTTGTAGTAAGTTGACATCATGTTTAAAGCCTCTTCCATTGTCGACTCTACTTGTGTGAGTGTTTTCCCCTTTACGGCGATACCAAGGTCGTCAGCGTACACAAAACTCTCAGTCTGAGGGTGCATTGGTTGGTCATTGGTGTAGATGTTAAATAGGGACGGCGCCAGAACGCTTCCTTGGGGTAGGCCATTTTTTTGGGTTCTCCATCTGCTCTTCTTTCCATTTTGCACAACGTAGAAGCGTCTATTACACAACAGTGATCTAATGATATTTACCAGGTCATAGTCAAGCACAGTGTTATAGATCAATTTATATTAAATTAATGAATAAATAATGAGTCAACAAAAAATACATAATTTTAATCAACGAACTATCTTAAAAATTAAGAAAAAAGCAGAAAAAAATTGCTGAAAAATAACTTTTGGATATCTAAAGTTTATAACGAGGAAATAAATAGTAGGAAGAACTTCTTGACCGGATTTGAGACGCCTTCCAAGAAACGAAGAATAACCCTGACGAGATTAGGAAGTCAGTTAGACAAATAAATAACAAAAAGAGCAAGACTTTGTCTTCAACAAATCTTTAGCATCAATTACTATAGTTTTGATAAGTTAATTTTTTGGAAAAAAATTTCTGTTTTTTTTTTTAATTTTTAAGATAGTTCGTTGATTAAAGTTATGTAATTTTTGTGGACTTTTTATTATTTATTCATTAATTAAAGGTGAATATTATTTGTTATGAATTATTTGTCGCCATAATAAAAAAAACACTGAAATGTTAACATTTTACCAATTTAGATTAAATAATGGTATTAATTAAAATTAAGTCACATTTTATTTTTTTTTTAAGTTCGAGCTCTCGCAATTCACATAATTTCAAAATTAAAATTTAAAATTTTACCAGAAAAAGTACACCACTAAATTTAGTTTTTCATTCTCTTTTAAATGCAAAATCCATTTAAAAAAAATAATGTACAGGGTGTTGGAACATTTTCCCCATATTTTTTAATCCGACCCTGGATTTTTTATAATTGTAAATAAATTAATTGTTTGGGCACCTTAAATAATATTCGGTGTTAAATATAAAATAAATATACAGTGTGTTTCTTCTTCTTCTTCTACGGCACTACAACCCAAATTGAGCCTTGGCCTCCTTTATTTTTTGCCTCCACCCTTGCTTGTCTGTGGCTGCTCTTCTCCATACACGGACTCCTAAAAGGGCTTGTGCATCGCTGTTTACTGTGTCTTCCCAGCGCTTTCTTGGCTTTCCAACCGGTCTCTTTCCCTGCATTCTAGCATTCAGTGCTCTTTTTGGTAGCCTATCCTCTCCCATTCTTATCACATGCCCGGCCCATTGCAATCTTTGTATTCTAATGAAGTCTGACAAGGGTGTTTCCTTATAGAGTTGATAAAGCTCGTTGTTGTATCGACTTCTGAAGATTCCGTTTTCCCTCACAGGTCCTAGTATTCTCCTCAGTACTTTCCTTTCGAATGTGTCGAGTTTGTTTTTGGATGTTTCTTTCAGGGCCCAGGCTTCACTACCATAGCATGTTATTGGTCGAATTAAAGTTTTATAGATTCTCATCTTTGTGTTAATTTCCAGACCTAGCATTTTTGTTTGTGTTTTTAACTCTGTGTATGTTTCCTGTGCTCCTGTTGATGTTCTCTTGTTCTCTGTTCGGTTGGTTAGTAGGTTTCCTCGTCCAGTTTGCATTTGCCTAACCGCATACTCCAGTGCCAGGTTAAACAATGTTGGGGCCAACCCATCTCCCTGCGAAATTTTGAAAAAGTCTGTCCGGTGGTTTTGTATTTGTACACATGCCTGAGTTTCATCCATTGTGGCTTTAATGAGTCTTATTAGCTTGTGTGGTAATGCCAATTCAGCCAATATATAGTATAGTTTGTTCCTTTTGACTGAGTCGTATGCCTGTTTGAAGTCTACAAACATATTGTGAACATTAATATCGTGTTCCCTTGATTTGCTCAAGATCTGTTTGACTGTAAATATTTGATCCAGTGTCGATCTTCTCCGTCGGAAGCCCGTCTGATACTCTCCAATAATATTTTCTGCTAGTGGTTGGAGCCGCCGGTTTATAATATACGTGAGGACTTTATATGCTGTACATAGTAGAGAGATTCCACGGTAGTTTTTTCACTGGAGTTTGTCTCCTTTTTTATAGATCGGGCATACTATACTTTTCTTCCAGTCGTCGGGTATTTTCTCTTCTTGCCATACGTCTTTGATGAGCGCGTGGATGTGACTTGCTAGGTGGTCGCCACCTACCTTATACAGTTCTGCTGGCATTTCGTCAACTCCCGGAGCTTTATTGTTTTTCTGGGCCTTAATAGCTTCGAGAACTTCCTCTATAGTTGGAGCTTCTACTCCATTATCTACTTCATTCTCTTCTACGTAGTTCATACCCATTTCATCTTCCATGTCTACTTGTGTTCCAAGTAGGGTCTGAAAATAATTCTTCCAGGTTTCTGTAACTTTCTGTTGGTCACTGATTATTTGCCCACTTTCATCTTTACATAGACTTGTTTGAGGTTTATACCCACTTCTTATCTTTTTTAGGTACTCGTAAGCCCCTCTAATTTCATTGTTTTGGAAATTTTCTTCCATTTTTTCTATTTGTCTATTTTCATAGGCTCTCTTTTTCTTTCTACATGTCTTGTCTGCTTTCCGTTTTGCGACTTCAAATAATGTTCGTCTTTCCCGTGTTCTTCTTGTTATGTACATTTTGTGTGCTTCATTTCTTTCCTCTATTGATTGTCTGCACTCGTCATCAAACCATGCTCCCCTTCTCTCCTTTTTCTTGTTTCCCAGGGTGGACGCTGCTGCTGTCAGTACTGCTGTTTTTATATTACTCCATTTGCCCTCTATGGAGTGCAGTTCTAGCGTCCTTAACTCATTTGCGACTTCTTGTTCGAACTTCTCTTTACATTCCTGGATCTTCAGTTTTTCCAGGTCCAGTTTGTTTCTTCTTTTTTGTCTTTCGTTTCTTTCCCTGTTAACTCTGCATCTAAAGGTGGTTTGTAGTAAAAGATGGTCTGATCCACAGCATGCTCCTCGTCTGTTCTCACATCGGAGATACTACTGGCTGCCCTTTTGTCTATCAGCACATGGTCAATTTGATTGGTTGTGGTTCCATCTGGTGAAATTATTTTATGTATGTCTTTAATACAGTGTGTTTAACAAGTTGTAAGTCGTATTTCAATTTTTTCTACTTCGAGCTTTTGCAATTCGCATAATTTCAGAATTCAAATTCAAAATTTCACCAGAAAAATCATTTTGCCGAAAATTCAAAGTATACCACTAAATTTAGTTTTTCATCCCCTTTTCAAATACAAAATCCATTTAAAAAAAAAACTTACATTGTGTTGTTTCTGGGTCGGAACATATCCATTTCCAATATTTTTTTAATCCGGACCTGGATTTTTTAAATCCGGACCTGGATTTTTTACAATTATACATAAATTAATTGATTCTACACCTTAAAGAATATTTTCGTGCAAAATATAAAATAAATATACAGTGTGGTTAAAAAGTTATGAACCAAATAAGAAAATGGCAAAATAAATAAAAAATCTTTGTTATTAACGAAGTAAGACCCATTAAGTATGGTATTTTTGAGACCGCCTAAGTGTCCTCTTTCTACGGTTAACGTATGTTACTTTCTTAATGAAACACCCTCTATACATTGTCATGATTCAGAAATGCTGTGAATGTCTTGGATTGAGACAATACTGTGAACGGACAGGAAAATACACAAATCCAGCACTGTGTTAAGTAGAACTTCTTCATCAGCACTTGAGGGAATACTAGATTCAAAATTGTTTTTATTAGATAATTTGAACCTCTAATCTTACCCGTTTTCCTCGTTTTCAAACCAAAATCGATCTCCATCTCTAATTCTTCTAAACTGGTCTTTGATTATTGTTCTAAACAGTTCACCAGGTCCTTGAGGAGTTGTTTCCATAATACCTCCCACCCATACGTCGATTTTATTTATATCGCCATATAGATCTTTTAACCTTCTTCTAAACTGAAATATTAAAAAAAGACTAAGTTTTCAATCTAATGGCATATAAAACAACATAATGTTACTCTACATCCCACCAGACTGAAAACAATGGAAACCTTCTCTGGTTACACCTCCGTGGCTTCTACAATTTGCCAGCCATACGGATGCTGAGACTAAGGAAGATGAGGGAATTTTACAATTTATAATTCACGTCCTATCTGCTCAGCGCGGTAAAGTTCCAACGAGAATGGTTCCCTTTCTACTCCAATCATAGTAAACATGTAAATCAAAATGAATACCCATTTTCAATTTCGTTGCAATACGAAACTACAGCCTCATCATATTCTAGTTCAATCAGAGAGTGCAGCAAGCACCTCTACCGGTTTCGGTTATTAGTCTTTCATATGGAGGCACATATGCTGCTCTCTCGGTTCTGACCCAACCCAGGATAAACCCCGGCGTACAGTCACGGATTGCAACGAACGAAATGGCAGGTATGCCTTAGCGGGGAGTGAAAAAATATACGTTCAAAATAAGTCCGGATAAACTAACTATAAGTTCTAAGTAACTTTTGTTCTATGCAGTTTTTTTCACTGTCAATACTTTTCGACTTATTTGCGAGTGAAATGTTAGTTTTTCAACAACAAAAACATGATTTTAGACGGTTTTTCGCTAATAACTCAAAAAGTATGTATTTTATGAAAAAAATATTGTTAGCAAAAATATGGCTTAGGTACAAAAAAGTGAAAAAATAGTGTTTGTATGAAGTCTGTAGAACCAGTAGAAGCAGAGTTGTAGCTGGGTCATTCCATTTCAAATCACTCAATTTTGGAGCAAAAAAAATTTTGGACCTCCGATTTGTCTGAAAATTGGTATATAGCTTCTGCGGGACGTAAAAATAAGATATTTAAGGTCAAAAAATCTTCTTCTTCTTTTTTTCTCAAAATGTTATTTTATGCGATTTTACAGTGATTTGGTGTTTATTTATACAAATTTGCATTTTCTATCGTAAAGTATCAATGGAAAACATAATATTTTAATAGAAGGGATTCAAAAATGTCATTATATGGCATTATAACAAGTTACTTTGATTCAAAACAAGCTTTTGATCAAATTTTATAGTGTAGAAAACGTTAAAATACCGTTTTTTAGATATTTCTCCATTCCCAAAATACATCATCATTGATTTGGCTGAAAATTTGCCCACAGATAGACAAAATATAGGAGTTTAAGTGGTGAGAAGGATTTGAATTATATTACAATACCAAAAAAGTTACATGCAATATTATAGTCAAAAATATAGGCGTCTACTGTAAGTAAAATTAACTCGAAAATATCGACCTCACGACAAAAATTGTTAAAAATAAATTGTAATAATTGTAAATAAGATTTATTTGGAACAATTTCAGTTTCTACCATTTTTGTCGAAAAGTTAAAAATGGCGGAGATATTGAGCAAAATAGGTTCTCCTTTAAAATCAAGATGGCGGCTAACGTAACGGAGGAATTCATTCGTGATATTAAATTTAAACTACTATTGACTCTCCTAAAGATCAGAAAAATAATATTTTGGGCAGCTTGGCATTCAAGGTCAAATGCTATCCCGACTGGACTAATATATACTTTTGAGTCTGATATTATTGCATGTAACTTTATTGGTATTGTAATATAATTCAAATCCTACTAACCACTTAAAGTCCTATCTTTTGGCTATCTGTGGGCAAATTTTCAGCCAAATCGATAATGATGTATTTTGGGAATGGAGGAAAATGTAAAAAACGGTATTTTAACGTTTTTTACACTATAAAATTTGATCAAAAACTTGTTTTGATTCAAAATAACTTGTTATGATGCCATATAATGACATTTTTGAGTCCTTTCTATTAAAATATTATGTTTTTCATTGATACTTTACGACAGAAAATGCAAATTTGTTTAAATAAACACAAAATCACTGTAAAATCGCATAAAATAACATTTTGAGAAAAAAAGAAGAAGATTTTTTGACCTTAAATATCTTATTTTTACGTCCCGCAGAAGCTATATACCAATTTTCAGAAAAATCGGAGATCCAAAATTTTTTGCCCGAGTGATTTGACATGGAATGTACCAGCTAATGAAAGGTAGGTTCTTATTCGTTAAGGTCCATATCGTATATTTCAACGTAAAATAACCAAAGAATGAAGCACTTTTAGGGTAAAACTCATCACAAATTTTTGAAATTGATTAGAAAATGCTGTATTTTTGTTTTTTAAGAAGTTCCTAGTAAGCAAGTTACACTCAAAATAAAGTTGCTCCTTTTTTTGGTAAAAAAAATCGTGAAAATCACCCTCCATCCCATTCCATCCCAATTGAAATTAATCGACACTGCTTCACAAGTTACTTTATTTATATATATTGTTTATATCATCTGTAAGCTTTATCGGTTCAAAGTGCTTACTTTTGAAAGGGCTATAATTGAAAGGGCATGAACGGGTCACTAATCACGAGTGTATGCATAATTTGAACAGCCAAATCTTAACCAATTTTTGTCTTACAAAAAAAAATTCAAAATATTTAGAAAAGCAAAACCAACATTTTTTTACTCTTTGAGATTTTTGGTATCACTAATAATTTTTAAGTTATTTTTATCTAAATTAAAAAAAAATTAAAACCAAATTTTTTCAAAAATAAGCACTTTGAATCGATGAAACTTACAGATCAGATATAAACAATACATAAGTAAAGTAACTTGTGAAGCGGTAACAATTAATTTTATTTGGGATGCTAATTAGGGGCGATTTCACGATTTTTTTACCAAAAAACGGGACCAACTTTATTTTGAGCATAACTTACTTTTGATGCTAGTAGAAACTTGTTTAAAAAACAAAAATAAAGCTTTTTAAACACTTTTAAAAAGTTGTAATGAGTTTTCCCCGAAAGTGCTTCATTTTTTTTATTTCACGTTGAAATATTCGATTTGCAATTTGACGAATAAGAACCTACTTTTCATGAGATACAACTCTACTTCTACTGGGTCTATAGACTTCATACATTCACATTTTTTTTCACATAAACATATTTTTGCTAAGAATATTTTTTCAATAAAATACTTTGAGTTATTTGCGAAAAACCGTCTTAAAACGTGTTTTTTTTTGTTGAAAAACGAACATATTCACTCACAAATAACTATAAAAGTATTGATTTAGTGAAGAAACTCTATCGAACAAAAGTTACTTAGAATTAGTCGGTTTATCTATTTCCGGACGTATTTTGAACGTATGTTTTTTCACCCCCGAGAAGAGGTGAAGCTCACCTCCAGGGCAAAAGCACACATCAGTTCAATATCAATTTTTTTCTTTGGCATGTTAGCTATGTGTATGCCAAATTTCATGTCAATCCAAGCGGTTCTTTAAAATTCGCAACAAAAACCGTGAGTAAATGGACGAACATTACTTAACCATTACAAGAATTCTTTTATAATTTCTTAGTCAATATTATATTGTTAAAAATTGTTATTAATTTATTTGATGAAATTAAATAAAACAACTGAAGGCTTAAATAAAAAAAAACAAATATCATTTAGTAGGTACATACCGTATCGTTAGTCTGGGTAAAATTACTAAAATCCGTATACGGTTTCAGTCCAAATGCTCTTCTAGCTGAGTTAAAATCAGGTAGGCCATGATCTCTACCTCTCTGTATATTAACAGCCATCAAATCCCTTCTGGGGAACTCCAAAGGCCCAAAAACATTTCCTCTTAAATCTTCGACAATCTGATGATCTTCCCTTTCTGATAGTTGTGAAGACATGCCCATAAGAATTCTGTCCATGTTAATTAAAGATTGGTTATCATCATATTTTGTAAGCATAGGATCTTGAGGTCTCCAAAAGATATTACAAGTTCTTATAGCATTCTGCTTCCAGTTACTAAAAGTAGTCTTACAACCCTCTCTAGCGTAATCTCTTAAATATACCCCTGGAAGTACCTACAATGAAATATTAGTTCAACATCGCAATTTTTATTCCTTAAAACAAACAACCTATCAAGCACGGAATTGTTGGCTGTTACTCGCCATTTTCCACCTTAAGCATTTGCCCAAATATTTGCTAATCAATGCAGTTAAATCCATCCTTTCCATCAGTTCCCTATTAGCAATAATTGACCAAAAGGTATGATAGTGCCGGCTTCAGAAATCATTGCTTTTATCGGCATGTAAGTACACAACTTGACATGACATAATTTCATGTTAAATTCATGCGTGATGCGCATCACGGTCGACTATATAGGTGACCGTATCGCGAATAATAATTAAAATTCTTAAATACAAAATACAATTAACAATTTACTGGTGTCGCATTTCTTTCACCGACCAACAATAACATTAAATTTTTATTACTTATGTAGTGTTGATAACGTGAACAGTATCAAATATCAAGTCGTAGACATCTGTATTGATTTGAAATAATAAATTTATTATAATATACATATAGTTTTATATTGTAAAATATTTGGGAAAAAAAGTTAATTTTTCTCATTTACTGTCCGCGTTCGTTGTTGAGAGTGTCTGTCGAAGGGAGTTACAGGGTACAGGTTCATATATGGCCGAATAATTTTTGTTTTAAAAATCGTCCGTATAGAGGTGTCCGGCGAAGAGAGGTGTCCGTTAAGAGAGAGTTTACTGTACCAAAATTATTCAACGCGGAGTTAAACCCGGAAAACCACAGAAAGCATACCTATACAGTAAGTGCCACCCTACTAGATACATGGGTAGGTACCTAATTGCTATGCTTATGGGCTAATCCGGTCCGTTCTCTGATGTGACTTTCATCTCTGTCATGTACTGTCAATAAAATATTCAAAATAATTGTTTTTCCATACAAAAAATGCATTAATTAGTAGTATTGTTGCTCTGCTTTAAAATAGCTTTACTTAAACACCAAGAATATTACAATACTTAAAAACTTTTACAACTTTAACAAAATGACAGCTATAAATGTCATTCACAGCTGATCTATTAACTGTCAACTTTATATTATGTTGATATGCAGTTTCTATAGATATTCTGTCGTTCTAAACGTCACTAGACATAAAAACAAACATTGCAACAAGTGAAGAGTCCAGGACTGTAATAGCTCAATGTTCCTATGTGTCTAGTAGGGTGGCGGTTTTACAACTTTAACAAAATGACAGCTATAAATGTCATACACAGCTGATCTATTAATTGTCAACTTTATATGTTGATATGCAGTTTCTATAGATATTCTGACGTTCTAAACGTCACTAGACATAAAAACAAACATTGCAACAAGTGAAGGGTCCAGGACTGTAATAGCTCAATGTTCCTATGTGTCTAGTAGGGTGGCGGTTACTGTATATATATATATATATATATATATATATATATATATATATATATATATACGCATATATAGCTTTAAGCTTTAATTAAAAATATATATCTTATACCAATGTGTGTCCAAATCGGAAAGCCGCACTCTGGAAAAACTGGTCTATTTGTGGATCTATACTGGCATCATATCTGACATAGTCTCCAAAAGGGTTGTCTTCATTTAGCAATTGTGGTAACCACTCATACAAGTAAATCCTCTGTTGCGTTGCTACTACCCACTTTCTAGCCTCGTTGAATATTTTTTCAGAAGACCAATCTGGGTGATGATGGTATATGCGCTCCGCCAAATAATTATGCCAGCGGAACCACATTATTCCAAAAGTTAGAAGGAACGCGTTTTCGTTTCCTCGGGGATTTCCCAGTTCTAAAATATTTGATGTTAAAAGTAAATAGGCTAAGTTTTTACCTCAAATACCACAAATTATAAATTTCTCCAAATCTACTGAAAAACTGGACATTTCACAACATCTGGCAACAGCGCCTTCCATAAGAGCCTATGTATTAGAGCGAGATAGAAAATCAATTTTTCCCCAGATTGTAGGGAAATTTTAAAAAAAAATCCAAAGTTCATTCTGGTCATTTTTTGAGCTTTTTGTGGTGTGGGTAAAACGGCTCGTCGGTGTTGTTATTGGTCCGATTGGAGCATGTGAGACGTTAAGTGAAAGGGGATTGGGCATAGATGAATTTTTAAGACAAAAACAAACATGACAGCATGCCAAAAGGGCATTGCTTATATCTCAGCTGTTATTGGTCCTATTTGGCGTTTGAGGCGTTAAATGAAAGGAAATTGGACATCGAGGGTAATAGAGAAAAAACAAACATGGCAGCATTGCACAACGAAGATACGATATAGTGACTCTTTGGAAATGCCGCCATATTTATTTTTCTATGAAAACCATATTTGTCATCCCCTGCCCTTTGCAATGACCACTCATTGAAATCTGGGTAAAAATTGATTTTCTATCTCGCTCTAACATTTAGGTTCTTATGGAAGGCGTCGTTGCCAGATATGGTGAAATGACCAGTTTTTCGGTAGATCTGGGAAAATTTATAATTTGTGGCGTAGAGTACCTACTCATAGCCTATTTACTGTTAAATAATTTGATTTTATCCATATTGTATTTACTTACTAAAAAACCTAGCCACTTTGGCAGTTTCATGTTGCTTAACATACAAAGCGTGGTGAAATGGGGGTGGTGGGTTAGCCATCGGTAGTCTATTGGTGTTATATTCTGGGAATAATCCATCATGTGAGGAAGCTAAACGTCCCCTACGATCTACCGTTCCATTCGCGTATGTTCGTAGCTGATCTGACCATTGTTTGGTGATGCCATAATGAAGACCTCCATCTATGTATGGTGTTATTTCGTTTAACTAAAAAATATAGAATATATACGTATTAATCCATTTATATTTTATGTTGTCTATATCTGGGCTGGACACGTTGCCAGAATGAAGGACGGAAGATGGACTCGCAAACTAGTTGAATGGAGACCAGGAGCCGATAAACGTAGCAGAGGAAGACCACCAACACGATGGCAAGATGACTTACGAAGGACAACAAAAAACTGGGTACAGCAAGCACAAGATAGAACACTTTGGAGACAAACAGGGGAGGCCTATGTCCAGCAGTGGATTGAGAGAGGATGATGATGTTGTCTATATCACATAGGTGAAACAGCCGTGTTCAATAACGCCAAATCAGATAGCACAGCAACTTCTTCTGAATGACAAAGCAAACCATCGCACAGTGGTCCAAAAACCCGAAAAGATGGCCAAAATATGAAAGCTTTCTTTGATTTGCATGAAATTAGGCATCCAGCGGTATTTGAGGTCGCTAATTACGAATCCGAAGTCTAAATTGCAAAAAAACAAAATGGCGGATGTAATATGGCGGTTTTATGTATTTTAAATATATGTAATACCGTCGAAATTTGATATCCGGGGGTTTTTGAGGTTGCTGATTACGAATCCGAAATCGAAATTTCAAAAAACAAAATGGCGGATGCAATGGCGGATTTTTTATTCCAACGTTAAATTCGATTATTAATCATATGAAAGTCAAAACTAATTTTTACTTTATTTTTCAACAATACTGTACCTGACACTTTTATCTCTGATTTTACCCTATGATACTGAAATAACTGAAGATTTACAGTCATAACAACTCCCTGAATGCTACGGCATGATCTGTTTATTCTGCGTTGTTAACGATTTATATTGAAACTCATAGCGCAGAGCGCTTGTACAAAAAATTCTCACAAAACCAAAGGGGCAGATAGTGGCAGCAAATTTTTTTTGAATCTTAAAGAGAGAAATATAAGCTAAAAGATGATTATAGTAACATCTTGGAATTCGTTGGAATATATAACTATTTGCCTATCTAAAAATTTAATTTTTTCAAAATATTTACTCTCTTATTACTTAATTTCAACTTAAAATATACTAAATATAACGGACATACAAATATTTTTATTTTATCGGCTTTTATTAAAGATGTATCCACGAATATCCTCCATTTTGCAGAATTGAATTTGCGCACTTCGTTTTCGAGATACAAGCACAAGACTGTACGTATAAAATATTCGTTATTCTTAACTGCGCTTCTGTTCCGTAAGAAGGTCAACTTTGAACTGATCTGGAAATTCAGATATACCTACGAGATATAGCTCTAGGGTTGCCAACACTGAATAGGGAATTTAATTCTCTTTTAGAAAATATAACAATATTCTCGAAACGTTGAATTTTTTTTTTTTGACTTTTGGCCAGCTTTTCGGGATTTTGGACCACTGCATCGTTGCAAAGCACCAAAGATGATAAGCACTCTAGAACAACTCTCTTGTGAAAGAGAGACAACACTTGGAACATACTGACGGGCACAAATATCTTGGAGTCATACTAGACCGGTGACAAACATATAAATTCCACTGCCAGAGTACAAGACAAAAGGTTACTATTAGAAACAACCTTATCCGGAAACTTGTAAGGAGCATATTATGGTGTACAGGATTTATATTATCATTCCAAAATAAAAGCAACTCATATTCATTTAATTTTTAAATATCTTAAAACAAAGATTGCCTGTTGTTGTAAATAACTAGGTGACACAGATTTCCCAATATAATGCACTTGTTTCAAGAACACCTTAGTCAGCTATTTTGATATAATTATTTCATTAGGTCGTATCGTGTCAACAATCATAATAAACAATTGGGATTGATTATAGATACGTAACAAGTAAAGAAAGAGATCATTCATTATTCAGCATTCATTATTCAACCATCAAGCTAGTTAGAATATAGACTTTCGTCGACCAACTAGTTACTGTTCTAATTAGCAAGTGTTCAATAAATAAAATATGAACAAGTAGTGTTTTACCAAGACAACCCTCACCTCCAGTTAGTTAACTACCCCACAACAACCGAATTCTTTTATAATGGGGTGCAAACCCACAGGTCTTAAAACCAACAGCTGACGCCTTGTATTTCTCAGCAGGGGAATATGCCTGTCCCATGTGGGGTAGATCTAGATACGCCCAAAACAAGTCACCACTGCATTAAATGAAACATGTAGAATAACAACCGGCTGTATGAAATCTACCCCTCTATCTCTACTGTACCGGGCAGCTGGATTCGCATCACCAGAAGACCGTAGATGCGCCTCGCAGTATGTGGAGAAGTTCAGGCAAGAGAAATCTAAAGGACCGAAGTACTATTATAGATCTCTATAGGTCGGAAAGCAAAATTTTTGGTAACAAACCTTTAAGCTGAGCCTTCTATAATTTGCAAGCCAAACAGACCGATAAGTAGTAGACTTGGGTGATTCTACAATATGCGTTTTACACCTATCTACTCATCTATAGGTAAAAATCCAACAAATTTTTTTTGCTTCCTAGTACTCAACACATATTGACGACAATGGGTGTACCTAAACACTTGACTCACCTTATTAGCAAACTGTACCAAGATAACCTGGCATATATTCGACTGGACGGATACCTGTCTGACAAATGCACTTTGGAGAAGGGAGTACGCCAAGGATGCGTTTTATCTCCCTTATTATTTAACATCTATTCGGAGTTCATAATGCGCAGAGTCTTGGATGGTTGGGAGGGAGGAGTAAACCTAGGTGGTGTTAAGATATCTAACTTGCGTTTCGCAGACGACACTACACTTCTAGCCTCTACTCCAGAAGAAATTATTGAATTATTAAAAAAACTCGAGGTAGAAAGTGCTAAATTTGGACTCATGGTTAACTACAACAAAACCAAAATCATGGTTATTGATCGCCAACAACAGTTTCCTGAAACCCAAACTATTGCGGGATGCGAGGTAGTCTCATCTATGATATATCTTGGAGCTCTAGTTAACAACACAGGCAGTTGTGAACCCGAAATTAGAAGACGCATTCAACTAGCAAGAGCAGCAATGAGTGAACTAAACGGGGTCTGGCGTGATCGTCACATTACTATGACAAACAAAAAGAGACTCGTTTCAACTCTGGTCTTTTCCATATTTTACTATGCATGCGAGACATGGACAGTCAAAGAATCAGATAGACGACGTATAGACGCCTTTGAAATGTGGACATGGAGACGCCTGCTTCGAATTCCATGGACGGCTCGCCGTACAAATGTCTCGGTTCTGGATGAAATTAAACCGGATCAGCGTCTCTCCAGTACCGTTTACTCTAGAATTTTAAAGTTCTTTGGTCATATCCATCGGAGTGATCACAAAATGGAGCGGTTGGTGGTCCAAGGAAGGCCTCAGACTCAACGCCAACGCGGAAGATCTCCACAGCGATGGGCGGACATTACTAAAAAGCTTCTCAACAAACAGTATACTGAGGCAATACATGTAACTGATGACTTATCAATCAAACTGTCCGAGCTGCTGAAGCCCAATTATGAACCACAACACATCTACTAAGATGTTAATGACTATGATGATGACTCAACATGTGAGTAAAACTAAAATAACTAGAAACAGCTTAAGATTTAATTTATTTCGGGGGCTACCACCACATTAGTCTAGTCGCAACATAGGGGGTCCCGTGGGCACTTTTAGGTCGCCGCGATTTGATGGTGATATTATAGGTTTTTTAGGTCGGTGAATCCAATGGAAGTGGTCTGGAAGCCCAAGTGTGGTTTGTTTAATTGTTATTAACAAATTATGGTAAAATTAGGTGTTTTTCGGGAATTATTAGAAGCCCTGTAAATAAATTGATAGTGTTAAGGTCGTCTCTGATGTATTTTTGGTCGCTTAATCGAATGCGACTAGTCGCGATTACTCAAAATGTGTTCTTATTTTGTTAATAACAAATAAATTGTTTATTCGCCGAAAAGCTCTAAATGCGCTATCTACAGCAAGTTTGTAGTCTTTTTCCTAGTATTTTTATACGCTAAATCGATTGTCACTATTCGTGATAGCTTAAACCACGTTCCGACTTTGTTATTAATAAATTATTGCAAAAATCACGGTTTATAGTACGTTTACGCACGGTTTTTGCTCTAAATTTTAAAAAATGACTTGGAATGGCATGCACGTAGCTAACATGTCAAACAAAACAAATTATATTGTGCCGATGTGTGCTTTTACCCTGGGGGTGAGTGTCATCCCGTTTCGGGGGTGAAAAAGGAAATCTTTAAAATAAGTCCGGAATTGGGTAAACTGATTAATTCTAAGCAACTTTTGTTCTATACAGTTTTTTACTAAGTCAATACTTTTCGAGTTATTTGCGAGTGAATATGTTCATTTTTCAACAAAAAAAAAACAAATAACTCGAAAAGTATTGACTTTTCTCTAAAAAACTGTATAGAACAAAAGTTGCTTAGAATAAATCAGTTTATCCACTTCCGGACTTATTTTAAAGGTTTCTTTTTTTACCCCCAAAAAGAGGTGAAATTCACCCCCAGGGTAATAGCAGACATCGGCACAATATCACTTGTTTTGTTTGACATGTTAGCTACGTGTATGCCAAATTTCATTTCAATCCAAGTGGTTTTTTTTTTTTTAATTTAGAGCAAAAACAGTGAGTAAACGTACCATAAACCGTTATTTTTACAATAATTTTTAATAACAAAGTTGAAACGTGGTTTGAGCTCTCACGACTAGTGGCAATCTATTTAGCGCATAAAAATACTATGAAAAAGACTACAAACTTGCTGTAGATAGCGCATTATTTCGAGCTTTTCGGCGAATAAACAATTATTTTGTTATTAACAAAATAGGAACATATTTTGAGTAATCGCGACTAGTCGCATTCGATTCAGCGACCAAAAATACATCAGAGAAGATCTTAACACTATCAGTTTATTTACAGGGCTTCTAATAATTCCCGAAAAACACCTAATTTTACCATAATTTGTTATTAATAATTAAACGCACCACATTTGGGCTTCCAGACCACTTCCATTGGATTCAGCGACCCAAAAAACCTATAATACCACCATCAAATCGCGGCAAGCTAAAAGTCCCCACGGGACCCCCTATGTTGCTACTAGACTACATAATATATGTTTCTTCTTTATAGAGTCATCAGAACTGCCTGTAGTGTACCCTAGACCAGGAGGGTACACCACAGCAGTTATTTTTATTAGGCGATTACTTTTATTACTTTACCATTATTTTTAAGAGACCATTAGAATAATGAATTCTATACTAATCCGTTTTTTATAAACCTCAAAAACTATTCCGTATTAACCAGCTACAAAAAAGGAAAACTTGGAATATTTAGTGTTAGGCATTCTGCACACGGAGCGTATCGTCATAGACGCGTATTAGATGCGACGTACGAAAGGCATACGCTTTCGTGCTGCTCACTTGTGTCTTTATGGAATACTGTACACGAAGCGTAAGCGGCGCGGAATCGTCAACGCAGACAAGCTTCAACGATGTCAGTAGCTTGCAGTACGCTTGAGTGTTAGAACACCTTTTTTGAAGGAACTTTATGAGAATGGCGGATCAAATATTAAAATTTGTCCAACTGATTGAAAATTATGAGTGTTCATATAATATTACCCAAACAAGAGTACCCAGAAAAATGTGTGGAATTTAGAGTCATCTTCCGACAACTCTTTGGCGGCAATAAATAACCTTCTGTTGTAGTTTTTGTAGATATAAGGATGCACCCAAAATTTCCTCTTTCTTTTTTTTTGCGGTGGCGAAGATAATTTAACATAACAAATGTTAGTCCTCTTCATCACTTAACATATTTGCAACTACTGTAAAAGCACGGAAAACCTTAAAACAAGACGATCACATGACGCTTGCAAATCGAATCGTTTGCGGATTCTAAGGCGTAAAGGAATCGTCGCTGCATGACGAAACTTATACGCGTCTATGACGATACGCTTCGTGTGCAGAATGCCTTAAACTAGTAGAATGCTACACTGAAAGTATTTTTTGCTGAAAAAATGTACACTGTCTTTATTGTAACTTGCAAAATATGTAGATAACTATTATAGTACTTACTTGTTGTCGTGGATTGTTAGGGCTGTACCCAGTCCTCATGTCATATCTTGTTCTTAGCAGAGGTAGTTTTGAATGTTTTGGATGCTCTAATTTATATGTGTGATTGTCTGGGATGTCTATATTAAAGTACTCAGGTGGACATGCAGGTCTTTGAGCATCTAAAATCTCTTCGACTACTTGCTGACCTTTAAAAAGAAAATTTAGTCGTGAAATTAGTCTGGCGGACTATTTTTCCTTCAAATTTAAGTACTAAAGAACAAAAAAAATTGGTCCCACGAGTGTATCCTCAAAGTTCAAAATCAAAGTTTTAGCATTAAAAAGTGGACATTTTTTGTGGAATTCGACATATACAATAATTAAAAATCACAAAAATTCTTTAGTGGTGAGTAAGTTCATAGGAAGGACTAAATGAAGAGCTCAATATGTTTCTTACCAAAGAATACAAATAAGGCATTCCTTCCAATGTTTGATTTCTGTCCAATAGCACCACTAAGTAACTGATCACTCAGCACCAATGGATTAGGTCTGTCAGATCCAGATGGTAAGTAGGTACCATCTTCATAAGCAGCTGGCCACCTCCTTAATAAAGGTCTGTCTAAAAAATTGGAAAAATAAAAATATTTGATGTTGCTAGTTATGGTTACATTTATAAAATTAACTACTCTTGTCGTTTCCCCATTACTGAGGATCGTGATTTCTTCCAATATTCCTAACAATGTATCTAGATTGGTCTCTATCTTCAGCTGCTCTTAGAGCTTCTCAGAATGAGTTTCCAGCTGAATGCTTTATTTGGTCAGACTATCTAGTTGGTGATCGTCCTCTTGATCTTCTCCCCGGAACGTTTCCAGAAACAATTAATCTCTCCAAACTGTCATCACCTCTGCGAACCACGTGACCAAAGAATTGCAGACATAGTGTGGACAGCCTTTTTTTAATATTGAGTTGGTTTGTCCTATGAGCTGTCCAAGCTATGCGCAGCATTCTCCAGCACCACATCTCAAAGGCATCAATTTTTTGGCGCTCGCATGCGCGAAGAATCCAAGTCTCTGCTCCGTATAGAAATATTGAGAATACAAGGGCATTCGCCAGTCTCATCTTGATATTATGAGAGATAGATCTGTCTTTCCAAACTTTAGTTAGGCGACTCATCGCATTTTTTGGGTTTACTGTAAAGAGACCGAAATCATTAGACCGAAAGCAGTAGACCGAACTCATTAGACCGAAAAGCACTTTACCGTAACCTCACTAGACCGAACAGCAGAAGACCGAAAAACTTGGAATATTTAGTGTTAAACTAAACTGCGCGTCATAGAAAACGGGCACCCTAAAAAATGGGTTATTTTTGATGTCGCGTATCTCATAAACCTGTTGTCCGATTTAAGTGATTTTTTGAATATCTTATAGCCCTATTCTTTGTCAATGTCCCTGTAATAATATTTTTGCTAAACAGGTAAATTTTCATTGTATACCGGGTGTACCAATCAAACTGTGTTTTTTTCTCAAAGTTCGCAACACCCTGTGGAATATTCTAGCATTTATAAAATACTGAAATTAAAACCCAACTATAGCCTCAGGTTTTCTTAACATTCTGTTTTTTGATTCATTCGCTTATGTTGGATAATACAAAAGTTATGTACTTTAACAACTAGGCATGCTCTTTATCAGTACAGGGTGTTTCTAAAGAAGTACGACAAACTTTAAGGGGTAATTCTGCATGAAAACATAATGACCGTTTGCTTTATAAACATATGTCCGCAAATGCTTCGTTTCCGACATACATAATGTTGAATTTTTTCTTACAAACTGACGATTTATTTATTGCCCTAAAACCGGTTGAGATACGCAAATGAAATTTGGTGGGTTTTAAGACGTAGTTATTGAACATTTTTTGACATATAACTAAGAATTTTTTATTCACCATTGGCGTGCATACGAATAATATGATCGGTCATATTACCCGTATGCGCTCCAATGGTGAATATAAAATTCTTAGTTGCATGTCAAAAAATGCGCAATAACCATCTCTTAAAACCTACCAAATTTCATTTGCATATCTCAACCGGTTTTAAAGCAATAAATAAATCATCAGTTTGTAAGAAAAAATTTAACATCCCGTATCTCGGAAACGAAGCATTTGCGGATATATGATTATAAGACAAACTGTCATTATTTTTTAATGCAGAATTACCCCTTAAAGTTTCTCGAACTTATTTAGTCCCTAAAACCCTTTACTGTAAGTCTAAAAGTCCCTGTACTGATGAAGAACATGGCTAGTTGTTAAAGTACATAACTTTTGTATTATCCAACATAAGCGAATGAATCACAAAACAGAATGTTAAGAAAACCTGAGGCTATAGTTGGGTTTTAATTTCAGTATTTTATAAATGCTAGAATATTCCACAGGGTGTTGTGAACTTTGAGAAAAAAACACAGTTTGATTCGGACACCCGATATACAATGAAAATTTGCCTGTTTAGCAAAAATATTATTACAGGGATATTGACAAAGAATAAGGCTATAACATATTCAAAAAATCACTTAAATCGGACAACAAGTTTAGGAGATACGCAACATCAAAAATGACCCATTTTTAGGGTGCCCGTTTTCTATGACGCGCAGTGTAGTAGAATGCTACACTGAAAGTATTTTTTGCTGAAAAAATTTACACTGTCTTTATTGTAACTTGCAAAATATGTAGATAACTATTATAGTACTTACTTGTTGTCGTGGATTGTTAGGGCTGTACCCAGTCCTCATGTCATATCTTGTTCTTAGCAGAGGTAGTTTACTAGTAGTTACTTGTCGCAGTAAAAGAGATAAGACTAATTTAATTAAAACTAAATGTTATTTGGATGGTTATTATAAACAGTTAAAATGCTGTTAACGTCACTCTACCCTTAATGTATTTTTACCGTCACGAATTCGTTTAACGGATGAACATTATTTCATATCAGACTGTACAGAGTAACAATTTACACAGTCTATATATAAAATAATACAAAAAAAATACAATAAACAAAAAGACAGATGTACAAAATCTTAGCATAATTTACTGCAAACTTTTTAAATTTATTTACCATTTCGGTCTAATGCTGTTCGGTCTAATGAGGTTTCGGTAAAGTGCTTTGCTTTTCGGTCTAATGAGCTCGGTCTACTGCTTTCGGTCTAATGATTTTGGTCTAATTGCCGTGTACCCATTTTTGCCATACCAATACGTCACCGAACTTCTGTTTCACAGTTACCATCGTTAGTTATACTAGACCCGAGATAGATAAAGATGTTTACTATCTGGTATTCCTGTAACATGTTAGTCAGTTGAATAGTGTCGAATCTGTCGACCACCATTATTTTTGTTTTAGCTTTATTGATTTTCAGACCAACTTTACTGCTTTCGTACTCAACTCTTCGCAGAAGATCAAACATTTCTTGCTCATTTGCTGCTATAAGTGTAGTGTCATCAACAAATTTTAAATTGGAGATTTTCCTACCAGCTACTGTTACTCCACCGGCCCATCCTTCTAAAACCATCCTCATGACATGTTCACCATAAATGTTAAATAAGTCAGGTGACAACACGCATCCTTGTCTAACACCTCTCTCGGTCTTGAATTGGTTTGAGAACTTCTGATCTAGTCGTACTGTCGCTATATTATACTGGTACAGATTTTTAATAAGTGTCACCAGGTGCATTGGTGCGCCCATTTCTATTAAAATTGACCACAGATTTATCCAGCTTACACAATCAAATGCCTTTTGGTAGTCAACGAAGCATATAATCATAAGTACTTGAAATTCTCTAGACTTTTCAATGAGTTGTCTCAGGTTGAGGATTTGTTCTCTTGTACCTTTACCCTTTACAAACCCTTTGATAGGATAGATGAGGCCAAAGAACTTTTAAATCAGCTCTGATTTTCCTCGCTAGAAGGGGGATTGAAAGTAAATATATCTAAAATCCAAATGATGACAAATCTTGTTTTCAGCGAAGATATGATATGCGTAGGAACAAGATCCATAGACCAGGTAATTGCCTATAAATACTTAGGTCATGAGCTTCGTATAGGAAAATATAACCAAACCGTTGAGCTTCTCCGTCCTATAAGACTGACTTGGGCAGCCTTCGGCAAGCTGAACCATATTTTCAAATCGTCTGACATATCAATATGCCTTAAAAGAAAAACCTTTAATCAGTGTGTTTCGCCAGTGTTGAATTACGGTGCAGAAACGTTGACCATGACGAAGAGAACAGTTCAAAAGATCCGTGTGTCTCAAAGGGCAATGTTGGGCGTTTTACTACGAGACAAGATCCTAAAACGGCAGTTACGACAAAGAGCAGGAGTGGCTGATGCAGTAGAGGGAGTAGCAACACTGAAATTGAACTGGGCAGGTCACGTGGCTAGAATAATAGATGGACAAAGGGGACTCTGGAATGGAAACCAAGAGATGATGCCTACCGAAGCCGAGGTCGTCCATAAAAACGTTGGACTGATGATCTAAAACGTTGTACGTTGTCATATGAATTGGATGCAAGAGGCACAAGATCGAAATAGATGGAAAATTATGAGGTAGATCTATGTCCAGCAGTGAAAAAGCGAATATTGAATGATGATTTACAAAACTCAATGGGACTAGGCCCGTACAGGTCACCAGGTAATGTTGTCAGAGCCTGCAAGGAATGTACTGCAGGCGGGCGGCCCTGTTTGGGGGGCGCCAAAATTAGCTTTTTTTGCTGGTGTTACACTCCTTCTTTTCTTCTTGTCTTTTTCCTTATGCCTATTACGGCGTCGGATTCTGCTGGTGTTATACAAAATATTAATTAAAAAAACATAATTATAGATGCAAAACAAACTTAAATAGATGGAAATAACAAAAACTTTTGTATAAATAAACATCATCAATACTTACCAATTGCACCAGAATCTGGCCGGGCCAAATTGTTATACCAACCATCATAGCCTGGATATTCAACTGTTTTGGAAGTAGGACTAGGTGTAAAGTTGTCACTCCAATTTCCATTTAGTAACCAATCGCCGAAAATATGCCTTCTCTGTTTGTTCGTAGTGTAATTGCCCACCCACACACTATCAGGCGGCTTTCCACCAAACGTCTGCGTGGGAGCTGGAGTTGTTGCTGGAGCTGGAGTCGGAACTGGATTCGCAGGTGGATTCACAGGAATCGCAGGCTGTTGCGATATTACTACAAATATAAAATTATAAAAAATTAAACATAAAAAATTCTTTCTACACTCACCGGTACAAAATTCCGTCACCCAAAATGTTTGATTAAGTTTGACAATCTAAAACTTTATTATTTGTACTACGATTTTCAAGATTCTTGCATCAGTTTGTAGGTACATGTATTCAGGGCCCCCGCAACCATATGTGCAAAGTGTGCAATGCACACGGGCGCCATCCTTTAGGATAGTTCAGTTTTACTTTGTTTGGATGGCATATGGCATTATTAGTCTCTCTATAGATATAAAATAAAAAATCTGGCTATAAAAATACCAAACACCCATTCTGTAAATAACAAATACCTAACTATGTATACCCCGATTTCGTGGAAAAGTTCCAGACATAGTGCAATAGTGTGTGGGCGGTAATTCGATCTCATCGATAAGCGAACGATTATGTGGCGCTCAAATGATAATTCGACAAGATTTAAAAATCGCACACCTATCAAATAACTAATTAGACCGATATGTATCGTCGCCCCCGTTAGCGAAATTATTCCGATTCGATTTTTGCACAAACTTACTAAAAAGAGGTCCTTATAACAAATCCACAGGGTGCCAGGCGTTGCCGTGGTTGAAAAATTGTTAAAACGAATTCACAAAAATAATGCTTTCATTTCGAATAATTTTTTTAGATCACTTGGGTCACTCTGAGTAAAAAAGGTCTCTTGTCATTTTTCACTAAAATTGATTGTTGTCGAGTTATTCGCGATTTAAAATTTAAAAAATGCGAAAATGGCCATTTTTAAGGCTTAATAAGTCGATTAAAAATTATAATAATTATGAAAGTCAAAAAGTGAATTATAAAGTCAAATCAAAGTTTAAAACCCCTCCATGAAGATCCTGAAGAAATTTTTGTCATTATTTTATTACAAAGCTGTCGTTTTTAATTATTAACAATTAGAGCTATAGTCCAGGATGTATCGTTACCCACGTTAGCGAAATTATTTCGGTTAGATTTTTTGCAAAAACTTACACAAAAAGACGATCTTATAACAAATTCTGAAGGTTCCAGGCGGTACCTTGGTCGAAAAATTGTTCAAACAATTTTTTTTTAAACAAATTCACAAAAATAATTTTTTCACTTTGAACAATTTTTTTAGATAATTTAGGTCATTCTGAACAAAAAATGTCTTTTGATTTTTCTCTAAAATTGATTGTTGTCGAGTTGTATGGCCATTTTCGCATTTTTCAAATCTTAAATCGCGTATAACTCGACAACAATCAATTTTAGAGAAAAATGACAAGGGACCTTTTTACTCAAAATGACCCAATAGACCTGGATCCCGCGTACCAAAAAAAGTTGATTAAAGCTAAAAATGTGTAAAAATAAGAGCTGTAAATAAAACCACTGCTTTGAAGGTTTATTTAATTAAAAATATCAAACGCACTCAAATTAACAAAACAAAACAAAATGAACAACAAAACAAAACAATTCAATAGCGGGTATGTCCACCTCTTGCAACGACGACTGCTCGCAATCTGTTTAGCATCGGATAAAGATGTGTTATCCTTGCCTGGCGAATAGCTCGATATTCCTCTACCAGGGACATAACGGTACCAAATTTTCTGGAGGCCTAGGATGACGGCGAATAGCTCTTTTTAATTCATCCCATAAATGCTCAATAGGATTGAGATCTGGGCTGCATACGGGCCAATCTAATTTTATCAACCCAACCTCTATTTTATGAGTCAATCAGTGTTTTTATTCACAAAAAATGGTTAATTAAGTAAGCCTTCAAAGCAGTGTTTTTGTTTACAGTTCTTACAAGAAAAGAGACATTCGGATAATTCAAAAACACAAAATTTTAGTGACACCTCCGGGATAATATGACAGAACTATGAAACAAAATCAGCTATTCCATTTTTCCACAGAATTTTTTAAAGTTAGGAGAAAATACAACGCTTCCATTCACCCCTGTATAATGCCATCTAAGCAAAACTTTTTTGTTACCGGAATAATAACGAACGATATCAATACACGTACCTACAAACTGATGCAAGAATCTTGAAAATCGGAGCACAAATAATAAAGTTATAAATTGTCAAACTTAATCAAAAATTTTGGGTAGCGGAATTTTGGAAAGCAAATGGAAAAAAAGTGGACAGTACTCTCAGCAATAGACAGTTAACTTTGTCTATTTCTGAGATATTCCCCTAGCATAAGACATATTATATGACAACGTCTCATTGCACTATGACTACATATCAACTATTATAGTAGTTAAAAGCTTACAAATGGCAAAAAAACACAAACACACAAGGTACGACAGAGGACAGTGAACGGTTGACCCCTCCCAAATTCTACGCCACTGGCGGAATTACTATTTTAGCACAATTTTTTGATTCTCAATACTTTCTATACTCTTCATTCGTAACGATAAAATCATTATTTTTCGAGATATTTGAAGGTAAAAATTGAGCAGCATAATACATGAATCAAAATAACCCTGCCGTTTCATTTTTAACTTCAAATATCTCGAAAAATAATGACGTTTTCGTTACGAATAAGGAGTAAGTTATGAACATACAAAGTAGGTATTAGAAAATCTAAAAATTGGACTAAAATAGCAATTCCGTCAGTGCCGTAGATTTTGGGAAGGGTCAATCATTCACTTTTCCCTGTCGTACGCTTTTGGAAGTCGCCAGAAACGATTATCTAACATATAGTAGGATGTACAGTCCTTACACTTTCTCAAGTACCACAAGGATATGTCAAATAGTTTTAAAGTACTGGGTACAAATAGTTTTCAAATATTTTAATAAAACACCCTGTAACTCAGTAAGAAGCCATATTTCATTTAAGTGATTTGGGTTCAGTCTTAATATTTTGAGGTCTAGAATCTACAACTCAGAGATTGGACATTCTTAATGAATCACCCTGTATATCTTACAAGGCGATCATTAAGAATGTGCAATCACCGAGTTGTAGGTTCTAGACCTCAAAATATTATTGTTTAAGCAAAATCCCTTAAACAAAATGTCTCCTTATAATCCGGTCATCTTAGACATCAAAATAGTTGGCAAATAACAAAAATTGCCGGAGAGCCAAATTTTGGTGGAGAGCTAGAGTTTACCATAACAAATAAAGTTTTAAAAGTTCTCATCGATCCCATGTGTGCAACAAAAGTTATTCGGGGTCAAAGGTCAAAATTTGAGATTTTTTTGATTTTTCTCGAAAACGGTAAGTTTTATCAAAAAAAAAACATCAAACCAAAGTTGTAGACCTTAACATTCTCTACAAAAATAGTCCTTACAATTTTTTTCCTAAGAGTTACCATTCCTGAGATATCGCGATTTTAAAAGTTACTTTATACATTATATGCACATAATATAAGCCACGTATATACATAATGTGGCACTTAAGACAAGTATAAATGCCTATTTGTGGCTCTATATATTATACTATTCTGAAAAATTTCTTCAAAAGATAATCAGTCCCAAACTGAATTTCCTCTATCCACGTGGCGTGAAAAACTTTTAGCTATACCATTGTTTAAAAAAGAACAGATTGTCTATTGTAAACAATGGCTACAGTATTGTCCGTAGGTCTTGTTCATATTATCTGTTTCTTTTAGTGCTAAAGGTTCAGTTCAAGTGAATATAAGCACTTATTACAAGCGTCTACCATTTAGCAGACATTACGGGCTTACAGTGACATTGGTATTTGACGGCTACAGTGACTTGACAAAGAATATTAAAGCTACAGAACAACGTCGTCGAACTACAAAACATCGTCGGGTTCCTAGATTATCTTTGATGAAAATATAACAGTTCCAGCGAATTAGCAACAATTTTTCGCTAACATTAATAATAATGTCGTTTCACTTCCATGTTAACTGACAAATTAACAGCTGCGAATATTGAAGTGAAACAAGCTAAAAATGACGCAGATGTCCTTATAATTGAGACAGCAATTGAAAAATTTAAGGCAACAAACACAACAATTGTAGTTGGCGAAGATGTTGATTTGTTAGTTATGCTTACTGCAAGGACTCCAGTAGATAAAGTTATTTATTTTCTGAAACCTGGAAGGGAGAAACAGCGAACAGAGTTATATTCTTTGAAAAGTTTATCGGCTTATCCCAAATTCCAAAAGTACATTTTATTTTTATATGCGATAACCGGCTGCGACACTACGTCAGCAATGTACAGAAGGGGCAAAACGTCAGTATTTAAATTATTCGAAAAAAAAAAGATTTGACTGACTGCTGTTAAGTTTTTACAGAACTTGATTCCACACCGCAAACAATAATTAGGGAAGGAATTCGCTTTTTTCTTGAGGTTTATAGAGCTCAAAAAAAATTAGTTGTCTTGATAAATACCGATACCATTGTATAACTAGACCATGTGTAGATAAACAAAGCCGATACTTAACTTTTGTAAAAAATACGCGAAACAAGAAACAAGTACAACTATCATGTCTTCCTCCAACATCAGCATCTGCTTTTCAACATTTGTATCGAGTATATTATCAAGTTCAAACATGGCTAGGCAATGAACTGAATCCAGAAGACTGGGGTTGGAAATTAATAGATAATACTCTGGAACCGATTAAAATCTTACTCCCACCTGCTCCAGAAAAACTCAACACTATTTTTTTCAATTGCAAAAAAGGTTGTAGTGCCAAATGTGGATGTAAAAAAGTTGGGTTGCTGTGTTCTCTAGCGTGTACCAATTGCCAAGGTCAGTCTTGCTCAAATGTCCAGTTTAGTATAACAGAGGAAGACTCCTGTGATTTTAATGAAGAGACCAATGACTCAGTCACATTCGAACAATTTTTGAACATCCAGCAAGATGAAGAGGAAGAATATGAAATCGAAGAAGACTTGACTATTGAAGTAGACTTTCAAGAATATGAATCTGATTAAAATATCTAAAGAAATCAAAAAAATAGTTAACCTAATAATCAATAGCAATATCAATAATCAATATCAATAATAAGGTAATATCTATAACTTGACCGGTATTGTTTTCTTAAATTATCCTAAAATTGTCAAAACAGTTAGTGGAGTAGGCATACAGGGGAAACCACGGTAAAAAAAACGCACCGAGTATGTACACTAACTCACAGGTGGTGTGGAAACGTGGGCATAATATCATGGTGTATAATGTGACTCTTAGAATCGCGATATCTCAGGAATGGCAACTCTTAGGAAAAAAATAGTAAGGACTATTTTTGTAGAGAATTTTAAGATCTACAACTTTGGTTTAAAGTTCTTTTTTGATAAAACTTACCGTTTTCGAAAAAAATCCAAAAAATCTCAAATTTTGACCTTTGACCCCGAATAACTTTTGTTGCACACATGGGATCGATGGGGACTTTTAAAACTTTATTTGTTATGGTATACCCTAGCTCTCCACCAAAATTTGGTTCTCCGGCAATTTTTGTTATTTCAAATGTCTATATAGACCGGGTTATTACTGAGTTAAAGGGTGTTTAATTTAAAAATTTAAAAACTATTTGTACCCAGTACTTTAAAACTATTTTTGATATTCTTATCATACTTAGCAGAAAATGTAGGTATTGTACAGTATACACCCTAATAAATTATGTTAAATAAACGTTTCTGGCGACTACCAGAAGCGTACGACAGGGAAAAGTTAATGGTTGACCCTTCGCAATTTCTAAGCCACTGACGGAATTGCTATTTTAGCATAATTTTTGGATTCTCTAATATTTAATATGTAAATATTATACTCTTCATCCGTAAAGACAAAGTTATTATTTTTCGAGATATTTGAAGTTAAAAATGAAATGGCAAAATTATTTTGATTAATGTATCGTGCCGCTTGATTTTTAACTCAAATATCTCGCAACCTAATGATTTTGTCGTTATGAATGAAGAGTATATTATTTACACAGAAACTATTATAGAATAGAAAAATTGCACTAAAATAGCAATTCCGTCAGTGGCGTAGAATTTGGGAAGGGATAAACATTCACTGTCCCCTGTCGTACGCCTCTGGTAGTAGCCAGAGACGTTTATTTATCATAATTTAGTAGGGTGTATAGCTATAGTATCTACACTTTCTCCCAAGGATATGTCAAGTACTTTTAAAGTACTGGATACAAATAATTTTTAAATTTTTAAATAAAACACCCTGTAACTCAATAATGAGCCACATTTTATTGAGGTATATATATATATAATCGGTTTATAACGTTCTACGACGTCTTCCGATTCCCAATCGCCATTGCTCTCGATCGTAGCACATGTCTTCGTTCAAGCCTCTTTCTCCGATTTCCCTATGGATTCCTTCTATCCAGCTTTTCCTAGGTCTTCCTCTCTTCCGCCGTCCTTTTGGTGCCCATCGTAGCACTTGCTTGGGTAATCTGTCTTCTTCCATACGTTGTACGTGGCCAAACCATCTTAGTTGCTTTGTTTTTATATCGTCCATTATTGTATGCTTTACATCCATTATCTCCAATATTCTTGTATTGAGGTGATTTGGGTTAAATCTTAATATTGTGAGGTCTAGAATCTACAACTCAGAGATTGGACATTCTTAATGAATCACCCTGTATATTAGCTATAATTTGTATAGAGCGGTTGGCGCGCATATCTTTTCGTTGCAAGCCGATCTTGCACCTCAGAGCGCTCTATTAAAATATAGATATCTTGGCCAAAAACAAACATAGGTACAGATATTTTCCCAAGCTCAAATAATTATTCCTTTGGAGCTCTTTTATCATTACTGTTAATACAAGTATAAATATTTATTTCTCAAATCTGCTTAAATCCCTTATAAACAAATTAATTTACAATTTTTTTAAAACAATTACAACTTCAAACTGGTATAACTGTAATACCACGTAATACAATAAATAGAAAGTAATTGAGCAAATTTTGGTTGAAAGTATATAAATTAAGATTTAAAATGTGACTTTGTAAAGCTCATTTGCATGCGTAGAGGCAGAGTTACGCTCGAAAAAGCTTCGAAAAATACTTATTTTGCAACCATTTTGCACTAATTTTACAATATCTCGTTTTCTAATTATGGGATTAAAGTTTAATAAACCCCATTTTCTTTGTTTTTTATCAAGGAACAAATTTATTTGAAAACGTTTTTGTATCTCTTTTAGTTTACGAGCTAGAGACTTGTTAATTAAATTGTTTGACCACTCGGATCGAAATACACCCTCGAAATCTCTTCTTCTTCTTCTTTTTGTATAGGCATGACTCTGCCTGTTTTTTCAATGTGCCTCTACTAAGTTGTCGCTCCATCGTTTTCGTGGTCCTCCCACTGATCGTCTTCCTATTGGCGAACCGTCTGTCGCTGTCCTTACTATTCTATTTCTTGTCATTCGGCTTATATGGTCATTCCATTCTAGTCTTCTTCTTCTTACCCAATTATTAATGTTGTCCTCCTTGACCTCCGTCGTATATCTGTACTTGTAGCTCTGTCCCATAGAGTCTTACCATCGATTTTTCGGAGGGTTTTCATCTCCGCTGTTTCGAGCCATCTTTTTGTCCTCTCTGTGTCTGTGTCATGTTTATTTCTCCATATTGTGTCATTCAGGAAACCTGCGCCTCTGTTTGCTCTATTCACTTGATCCTTCACTTCTGTTTCGAGCCTTCCGTAGCTAGATAGTGTGAGGCCTAGATCCTAGATACTTAAACTCCATCACTTGTTCTATTATCTGAATCTCCAGCTCCAATTTACATCTTATTGGATTTACTGTTATAATCATGAATTTTGTCTTTTTTGGGGAAATTAACATGTTAAATTTTCTGGCGGTTATGTTAAATTGGTGCAGCATACGTTGTAAATCATCTTCACTTTGAGAGATTGGTATTGCATCGTCTGCAGAGCAGATTATGTTAAGTTGTTTTTCTCCCGTTTGGTATAATTTTTAGTCCTTACTTTTTTATTATTTGATCCATGATCAGGTTGAACAATAAAGGACTCAAGGAATCCCGCTGCCTTATCCCATTGCCAGCTTCAGTTGGACCAGTTAGTTCATCTTCTACTTTTAATTTTATTGTGTTGTTCTGGTAGATGTTTTCGATCGTTTTAATTATTCCTAGAGGTACCTCTCTTGAGTATAACAAATGGACAAAGTCCTTTAATTTGGCCCTGTCAAATACTTTCTTAAGGTGGACGAAACATAAATATGCCGGTTTGTTGTATTTTAACGATTTCTCTTGAACTTGCCTCATTATTAGAGTCCGGATTTCTAACCATATTGCTTATGTTAAATAATACAAGCAGGACTATTTTCTTTTTAAATATGAACGAAATATGCAAAAATAAGTCATTTTGACAGCCTTTTTATGCTTTTTTGCGTTTTTTAAATTATTATGCCTTTTTTGAATTTTTGTGCTTATTTGGTGCTTTTTTATGTACTATTATAATTTTTTGCATTTGCGAACAGCAGAAATTTAATTTTGATCTATGTAGTGCAATTGTGGACTCTGATATTCCATTAAATAAATTGCAAAATGAAAGTTTCAAATCATTTTTGGAAAAGTACATACTATTGAAGACATGTGCCGGATGAAGTACTCTGCGAAAAGATATGTTAATTGCATTTACAATAAACCCACAAAAAAATAAAAACACTAGTGGGAAACAATTACACCTGTTTGCTGTGGACGAGACTACGTATATTTGTGGAATTTACGTCGCTAATTTAATCATGGACGTTCTCCACGAAGAAATCTTGACGAAGGGTTATTTAGTGTGCTCAAAAGAACTAGAAGCAATAAATAACAATAAAGTTCCAAGATTCGTAAATGACGCTTTAACAAATTTTTATCTTCCCGAGGCTGTGCCACCAACAAAATAGTATTAATACTTTTCGACGCTGCACCATATATGATCAAAACAGCATCACATCTTAAAGTGTTTTATCCAAATTTGGATAAAACACCCGTGTTGAGCTGCCCCCCCCCCCACTTGCAAAAATTAAAAAACAAATAGCCCTGATTTATGAGCTATTTATGAGCTCTCATATTCCGCAAACTAAAAATTTTGAGCTCGTTCCACTGAGCAGGAATTTAATACCCTAGTGGGGGGGGCTGAGTCAGCCCCCCCCACTACTTAAAAATAGGAATATTGAATCGGTTTTTGCGGCAGAATTACGAGCTATTTATGAGCTCTTGAAATTATATAGTTTCGATTTTTGAGCTCATCCCCTTCACCCCCAAACAACCCTTGAATTGATTTAACTTAAGAGAAAGATGCTGAGAAAACTTAAAATATATCGTATTGCGGATATAATTCCTATAGCTTATATACTCTAAGAATAAACTATTAAATCAAGGGCATTTCGATTATTGAGCTACAACCCCTTCGCAAGAAAACCACCCTATCTTCCCGACTTAAGAGAAAGTTGTACTTAAAATGCGTTAAACTAATTATTTGGCGACTACATATCATTTAATAATTTATAAGCTTCCAAATTACGCGCATTTAGATCAGTAAATTGCAATTTATTTTGTATAGTGCAGTCACTGAAGGTAAAAATCAACGATTACCTTCAATTTCGGTGAACCTTCATCGATTTTCACGAAAATTGGTCAGTGGTTAGAGGATACGTCAAGAAACAAACGTGACATGGTACCACCTTGTTCCTTTACCCTGAGGGTGGATACCGCCCCTTCTCCGGGGTGAAAATTATTTTATAAAAAATAACTGCACAAATCAATAAAAGAACAAATTAAAAGCAAAATTTATTATATAAAGTTAATAAAATAAGTCAATACTTTTTAAGTTATTAAAGATCAAAGATTTTAATTATTTGTGAAAAAAATGCATGTTTTAAAGAGGTTTTTTGTAAATCACTGAAAAACTGTAAGTTTTTACAAAAAAGTTAATAGTAGTTTAATTCGTATAGCTTATATTCTAAAAATAAACTCCAAAATCACGCGCTTTTCGATTATTGAACTACAACCCCTTCGCAAGAAAACCATCCCATATTCCCGGCTTAAGAGAGGGTTGTACTTAAAATAATTTAAATTAATTATTTGTCGACTATATATTGTTTAATAATTTATGAGCTCGCAAAATATACGCATCTCAATTATTGAATTGCCATTTTCTTTCTATAGTGCAGTCACTGAAGGTAAAAATCAACTATGACCTTCGATTTCGGTAAATCTCCATTCATTTTCACGAAAATTGGTGAGCGGAATTTGATACTATTAACTTTTTCTGGATCTTATTTTTGATGGGTATTTCTAAGTACTTTGACAAGTATTTAGTACCTAAGTGTTATAAAATGCATCTTTTTCCCGTTATTTAAGCTTGAACCCTTAGATTTGAACAGTCGCGGAAAAAAATATACATTTAATTACCAATAACTTACTTTAAATTAACATTAAAGGTTTTTCAAGTAAGCAATTTATTATATTTTTTATTAGCTTGAGTTTTAGTGATGAAAACTTTTTTGTAAAAACTTACAGTTTTTGAGTCATTTATGAAAAATCGCTCTAAAGCATGCATTTTCTTTCCAAAAATTAAAATATTTGATCTTTAATAACTCAAAAAGTATTGATTTATTTTAATCACATTATATAACAAATTTTGCTTAGAATTTGTCCCTCTCTCGATTTGTGGGGTTATTTTTAATAAAGTAATTTTCACTCCCGAGAAGGGGTGACATATACCCCAGGCTAAAACCCCAAGTTGTTATTGTCAATTCGTGAAAATAAATGGAGATTTACCGAAATCGAAGGTAATAGTTGATTTTTACCTTCAGTGACTGCACTATAGAAAGAAAATGGCAATTCAATAATTGAGATGCGTATATTTTGCAAGCTAATAAATTATTAAACGATATGTAGTCGCCAAATAATCAATTTAAATTATTTTAAGAACAACTCTCTCTTAAGCCGGGAAAATGGGGTCGTTTTCTTGCGAAGGGGTTGTAGCTATAGAATCGAAAGGTGCGTGATTTAAGAGTTTATTCTTAGAATATAAGCTATACGAATTAAACTACTATTAACTTTTTTGTAAAAACTTACAGTTTTTCAGTGATTTACAAAAAACCTCTTCAAAACATGCATTTTTTTCACAAACAATTAAAATCTTTGATCTTTAATAACTTAAAAAGTATTGACTTATTTTATTAACTTTATATAATAAATTTTGCTTTTAATTTGTTCTTTTATTGATTTGTGCAGTTATTTTTTATAAAATAATTTTCACCCCCGAGAAGGGGCGGTATCCACCCTCAGGGTAAAGGCGCAAGGTGGTACCATTTGGGTGGTACCAGCAAGGTGGTTTTCTTGCGAAGGGGTTGTAGCTCAATAATCGAAATGCCCTTGATTTAATAGTTTATTCTTAGAGTATATAAGCTATATGAATTATATCCGCAATACGATATATTTTAAGTTTTCTCAGCATCTTTCTCTTAAGTTAAATCAATTCAAGGGTTGTTTGGGGGTGAAGGGGATGAGCTCAAAAATCGAAACTATATAATTTCAAGAGCTCATAAATAGCTCGTAATTCTGCCGCAAAAACCGATTCAATATTCCTATTTTTAAGTAGTGGGGGGGGCTGACTCAGCCACCCCCCACTAGGGTATTAAATTCCTGCTCAGTGGAACGAGCTCAAAATTTTTAGTTTGCGGAATATGAGAGCTCATAAATAGCTCATAAATCAGGGCTATTTGTTTTTTAATTTTTGCAAGTGGGGGGGGGGGCAGCTCAACACGGGTGTTTTATCCAAATTTAATCCATTGTACATGTCTAGCACACGGCCTGAATCGCGTTGCAGAGACTACACGGCTGCAATTTCCACTTGTTAATGAGTTGATAAAAAATGGAAAAAAAATCAGTAAAGCTCCTTTAAGGGTGCAACTTTTTAGAGACACTCCTAACACTCCATTACCATCAAAACCAGTGTTAACTCGGTGGGGTAGATGGTTAGATGTAGCTTTATACCACGCCGCATATTTCGAAAATTTTAAAAGCTTCGTATTGGAACTTATAGAGACTGCTAGCAAATCGATAAAATATTGTCAGGATGTTTTAGGTGAAACTTACTTGCAAAACAATATTGCTTTTATCAAAAGCAACTTTTGTTCTGTGAGTGAAACAATAAAATATTTGGAGAAACAGCAAATGTCATTAGTTGAGTCGATCCAAAAAATAAATAGTTTTGAAAAAAGATGGAAGGTATTCCTGGAAAAATTGGTCAGATAATATTAACAAAATTCAAAGATGTATTAACAAGAAACGAAGGATTTCAAAAGATGAAGAAAATATTTTCAGTTTTAAATTGAGAACACGTTGAAGATATAAATATGGATCCGGCAGTAGTGGCAAAGTATAAGTATGCAACGATAACCAGTGTGGACGTTGAAAGACGTTTTTAGATAATATACTGTAGCGGAAGAGAAATCTTGGCCGATCCCCGTATAACAGTAAACACCTCGAGAATGACGTAATCGGATGTGCTAGGCCTCGCCGGAGAATTCTGGAAGGTACGTCACGTAGGCGGAACAAGCCGATAGCTCGAGATGGGAGTCGATTGTTCCAGAATAACAACTGGGTATAAATACGGGCATATTTTGTGAATAAGTTTAGTGTATAAGATAAATTCGTCTGTAACTTATATAAATAAAGTCGTATATAAATTACGAACCGCTAGTTTTATTGTAATTAGAAGTAATTACACTAATCACGCTAAAGTTGGTGTCGGTGTTCGGTTAACTTAGTGCGATATAAATAAGTGAATTACAGAGAGACTTTAAAATACTTTTGGACTTTATTCGTCGGGAATAGTTAAAGTGCGTTGATTGTTCGGTATTCGGAAAGACTGTTAAAAGACATTTTGGAAAGTACGTGTGTGCCGACCAAAGATGTTGCTACAAGAACTTACAGTAAAACAGCTCCGTGAACAGCTCGAGGAACGGGATCTGGACAGCAGTGGGCTCAAGATAGTCCTACAAGCACGACTCGAGGATGTCCTCACGAAGAACGGAGAAGACCCAAAGACGTTCCACTTCCAGTCAGCAGAACAAGCAATCTTATCGAAATTAAAAACTGTTTCTGAAACGATCGATGATACTTCTAAGATAAATAATGAGAAATTCGAAACCATTTCTCAAAAGATCGATGAAACTTCTATAAAGAACAACGAGAAACTTGAAGAAGTTAGTAGAAAAAGCGACGAGAAATTCGAAAATGTTGCTAAAAGATTCGATGAGACTTCTCAAATAATTAAAGAGGTCTGTAGGCAAAACAACGAAGAACTAGAAGAAGTTTGTAAACAGAACAATGAGAAATTTGAAGAAGTTTCTAGAACATTCAATAAGATGCAGAAAAGTGTAGAGACCGTAGAAGAAAAGATCAAACAGCTAGAGAGCAGGATAACCGATACAAAAGTACAACCATCAGTTAATGCAGCAACGTTAGATCCTTTAGTGAAAGATGAACTACCGAGAGACGAAACGTCGCATAATATGAGATTCAAATTACCACCATTTGATGGAAAGTCCTCTTGGTCCATATATCTTAGACAGTTTGAAGCTATTGCGACCGCCAATCATTGGACCGAACAAGAAAAGGCTGTTTCCTTGACTGCTGCTTTACGAGGTGATGCTGCAGATATATTAAGGTCAATTCCCAAGGGTCAAGAAAATTGTTACCAGACCTTGTTCACTCGTCTAGAAAAACGCTATGGAGATGCCCATCTACAACAAGTATACAAAGCACAACTGCGAAGTAGAAGTCAACGAGCAAGTGAGAATCTGCAAGAATTTGAAGCAGATGTGGCTCGTGTGGTGCGGTTGGCTTATCCAGAGGTGCCAGACAGCGTTTTAGAAGAAATTGCAGTAGATACCTTCGTCAATGGGCTGAAAGATAATGAACTACAGAAAGCTTTACGACTAGCAAGGCCGAAAGTTTTAGATGAAGCACTTGCTATTGCCTTGGAACACGAAGCAGCTAGCCAAGCTTCACGAAACAATCGAGTAATAACCGTGGAAAAAGGCGATAAGAGAAAAGATGAACGTTTGGTGGAAATGGTACGGAGGGTGATTCGTGACACGATGCCGAAGAGACGCATGAAGAGGGCTGGAAGAGTTGGTTCAAATACAGATGCTTCCTCGATACGGCCATGCAGTGAAAGTTGTAATCACCGGCTTAAAGTAGATGAACAGCTTTGCCCTGTGAGACGAACTACCGTCGTTAATGAGCAATGGCAGCCACAACAGTTACAAGAAGCCCAAGAAGACGATCCATGTATAAAAAGAGTATTGGATTGGATGCGGCAAGGTGAGAGACCTAGTTGGCAGAACATTAGTGCATGTAGTCCAGAAGTCAAGGCCTACTGGAGCCAATGGAATTGCCTGGTACTAAAAGATGATCTTCTGTACAGAACCTTTGAGAACGATGATGGTACAGAATCTAAGCTTCAGTTAATTGTACCTAAAAGTAAAGTGTCAGAAGTATTGCGTCAGTTGCATGACGGTACATCAGGTGGACACTTTGGTATTACGAAGACTCTGCAAAAGGTTCGAGAACGGTTCTATTGGGTGAACTGTAAAGATGATGTAAGAAGATGGTGCCGAAAATGTGAACCGTGTGCATCCGGTAATGGTCCGGTTGGTAAAAAGAGAGCACCCATGAGACAGTACAATGTTGGAAGTCCTATGGAAAGAGTAGCTATCGACATTGCAGGTCCATTTCCAGAAACCGATGCTGGAAATAAATACATCCTGGTAGCCATGGATTATTTTACAAAATGGACTGAGGCCTATGCATTACCAAATCAAGAAGCTGCTACCGTTGCAGAGGTACTTGTTAAAGAATTCTTTAGCCGATTTGGTGTTCCCTTGGAGATCCACTCCGACCAAGGGCGAAACTTTGAGTCAGCTCTTTTCCAAAAAGTTTGTAAATTGATTGGTGCCAATAAGACCAGAACAACACCCCTGCATCCTCAATCAGATGGGATGGTCGAGAGGATGAACCGAACGATGGGTAAACACTTGTCCAAAGTTGTATCTGAACATCAGCGAGATTGGGACCAACACATTCATTTATTCCTGATGGCCTACCGCTCGGCCGTAAATGAAACTACAGGTCAAACACCAACCTGCCTGATGTTGGGTCGTGAAGTTCGGTTGCCCTGCGACCTAGAGTTTGGCTGCGGACCTTCCGAGGAACATGTTGCAGGCGAAGACTACGTTGACCGCCTGAAATTACGAATGAACAACATTCATGAACTTGCCCGACAACACATCCAGATAGCCAGTGACAGAATGAAAGATCAATATGATTCTCGATGCAAGAATGAAAGCTTCGAAGTAGGTGATCTTGTCTGGCTTTATAATCCGCAACGTCGTCGAGGCTTGTGTCCTAAACTGCAAAGACAATGGGAAGGTCCGTATGAAGTTAAGAAGAAAATAAATGACGTAATATATAGAATTAAGAAGTTGCCAAACGGTAAACCAAAAGTTATTCACATAAATCGTCTTGCACCATATGCTGGCTCAAATGAAACAGAAGAAGCACGAGTCCTCCAACAGGAGATGAAAGATGTCGCACAGCCAAGTTTTAATCAATTTATGTCAAATTACGCAGCGAGAAAGAGTGCTAGATTCGGCGTGACCACAGAAGTTCAGCAAGATCTGTTTGGTGTTCCAGAAAACGTCTCTCTGGCCCACTGTGTTGCCCAAGACCTCGAGATGACTAAAGGAATATCGTCCGTATTCAATAGAAAGTTCGGCCGCCTGGACGAGTTAAGAAATCAGCAGCCTAAAATTGGAAGAGTACTGCGATTGGAAGATGGTCCTCGATCTTTGCTGTATATGGTGACCAGAAAGTCTTATACGGACACGCCAAGCTACGAGAACATATGGCGTGCTCTAACTAATTTGAAGAAAATCGTGTGTAATTATGACATCAAAAATTTGGCTTTACCAAAAATAGGCCATGCAGTAGAAAATCTGGATTGGAAGATTGTGAGAAGCATGCTTGAAGTGGTCTTCAGAGGAACTGGTGTACAAATCACTGTGTGTTGCATGAACCCGAAGATGTCGTACCCTTCAAAGACAGTAGACTGTTATTTCTTCTTGAAGGGTGTATGCAGAGCTGGAGAGTCGTGTAGATTCCGCCATCCTGGGCCTTCATTTAGAGTTGCTGATCGAGACGCTCAGATCTTAAGAGGGGAGCAGTGTAGCGGAAGAGAAATCTTGGCCGATCCCCGTATAACAGTAAACACCTCGAGAATGACGTAATCGGATGTGCTAGGCCTCGCCGGAGAATTCTGGAAGGTACGTCACGTAGGCGGAACAAGCCGATAGCTCGAGATGGGAGTCGATTGTTCCAGAATAACAACTGGGTATAAATACGGGCATATTTTGTGAATAAGTTTAGTGTATAAGATAAATTCGTCTGTAACTTATATAAATAAAGTCGTATATAAATTACGAACCGCTAGTTTTATTGTAATTAGAAGTAATTACACTAATCACGCTACAATACAAAAATGTTTTGAGTGATAGGTGCCGAAACTTTACGATGGAACATATAAATGAGTAATTAGTTATTTCATGCTTTAAACAAAAATGATATATTTTCCTTCATCTAAAGGTGTCGATAGAAATTAGGTTAAAGCATTTTTGTTTCAGTTATCTATATTTTTTGTTTATTCTATTTTATTATTAAATTTATAATAGGTCTTTTACTAGTTCTTAAGCTAAGCCTAGAGAGAATTATATATACTTTCTTTTAAAAAAAAATGGTTTGTCAAAATGTATATGCTTATTTTCATGCTTTTTTGTATAATTAAATGCGTTTTTTTCGTAAAATTGTTATGCTTCTTAAGCGCATTTTTTGCGTTTCTTTATGCTTTTAAATCCGAACTCTACTCATTATAAATATAGCGTCGGTGCTTGCTTTTCCCGACCTAAAACTTTGTTCTTCTGTTAATGTTATAATTTTATTCAGTTTGTTTGTTATCAATGTGGTTGTTAATTTTAATGTTGTGTTCAATAAATTAATTCCTCTGTAATTGTCCGGGTCCGATTTGTCTCCTTTTTTGAAGAGAGGTATTAGGATGCTTGATCTCCATTCTTGTGGTATTCTGTTTTGTTCTATTATTTTTTATATTAGTTTTAATAGTTGTTTAAAAACAGTCAAAAATACATAAAAAAAAGCTTGGGTGGGTCCATCAGAATTGAAAAAAAGACTAGGGCGACCTAGCCTAGCTGGCCCCTTATGCTGCCTTAATAAACTAGCCAAATGTATGGAAAAATGAATTGAAAACTTACCGGGCTGATGACACAAATGGAGAACTCCCAAAATTAGAAAAACTAAATACATTATTACGGTTAATTATGTGCGAACCATCACTGAAGTTAACAGGAACTGATACTGAATAAAAAAATGTATAAAACTCAAAAGATGACTGAAAGGAAGCCACAACGATAACAATTTAATCTACCTCGAACTGAAACTAGGGAATTACAGTATCATTTTGTGTGTCTAAATGTGTCTAAAATTAATTTTATGATTAGATATGTACGTAACATTTTTAATAAAATTTCGTAATACTTTGTAAATTTCGTAATTTTCCTTCTTCTTCTTCTTTAAGTGTCGACTCCTTTAAGAAGGTTGGCTATGATTACTGCTATCTTCACATTTGATACTGCTCTGTATATTTCTCTGTGTAATGATCTGCAGCAACGCATATCTCTCAATTCTCATGACATGACCCAGATACTGCTATTTTCTTATTTTAATTGTATTTAGGTAACATCTCTTTTTCCTTGTTCATTCTTTTTAAAACGTTGTTGTTCGTAACCTTATTGACCCAACTTATTTTTAAAATTCTAATATAAACCCACATCTCAAACTCTTCTATTCTGTTACTTATATCCTTTTTTAGAGTTTAAACCTGCATGCCCTACAATATCACAAAAATTACATCTCTTCTTCTTCTTTTGCCCTTTAATTCGTCCAATTTTGAACATAGGCTTCCCCTAGTTTCCTCCATTCGCTTCCGTTTAGTGCTTTCTATTTCCAGTGCGTTCCTCCTATCTTTTTCTTTTTAATGTCGTCTCCCCATCTCATCTGGGGTCGTCCTCTTGCTCTCTTTCCTGTCTATGGTCTCCATTGTTGTATCGTGGTATTCCACCTATTGTCCGTTTGTCTAGCGTTATGACCTGCGAAGCTCCATTTTAGCATGGCTATATGTTGTCCTGCGTCTTTGACTTTTGTTTTATTTCTTACCCAGTTGTTTTGCTTTTTGTTTGTTAATTTTACTCCAACATTGCTCTCTCCATGGCTCTTTGTGTCTTCATGATTTTATCCATGTTTGCTTTGGTCAAGGTCCATGTTTGGCATGGGTATGTGAGAAAACCGTACATCGAGTCAGCTTATGACAGGGTCTTGTTTACTACTGATGATGAGGGTGAACTAATAGATATAAAAAACGACCGTGGGCTTAAACTTAAGTACAGTAAACTAGTTGAAGAAGCAGAGCCTCAGTCAAAATTGAAGAAAATCAAAGTTAATTTAGATGTTGCATCATTTTGGATTCCCCTCTTCAATGAATACCCACTGGTCACAAAGAAAGCTACGAATGCAATAAGACCGTTTTCAACTTCTTATTTCTGTGAATCTGCTTTCTCGTAGATGAACGCCATCAAGAACAAAAATCGTTCACAGCTGAAATCTTTAGAGGAGGACTTGAGGGTGTGTTTGTCTATAATACCTCCTAGAAAGGATTTAATAATGAGGGGTCACCGAGCACAAATATCGATTTAGATATGGTGTCACTATTTTTAATTAGACGAACATTCTGTTTTATACTCCATTATTTTTTATTATCAACTCATCTCTTTTAACACAAAATATATGTTTGTAAGTGCATTAAAATTTTGTTTTCTTAGTTTTCCTAATTAGTTTCCTAATGAGCACCGCATTAACTCAATGAATTATGTTTTAAATTATATTTTTAAAGAACGTAACATAGTAAATAAATCACATAACAATACATTATGATTATACTCATTATAGAGATTATTTACCCAAGTGTGCCGTGGCTGAACGAGTTTTTAAGTTAGTGTGCCTCAAGCTAAAAAAGGTTGGGAACCGCTGTCTACTAACCACTCGCCAATTTTCGTGAAAATCGATGGAGGTTCACCGAAATCGAAGATAATAGCTGATTTTTACCTTCAGTGCCTGCACTATACAAAAGAAATTGCAATTCAATTACATATCTAAAATATCTTTATTCTTAGAGTATATACGCTACACGAATCATATCCGCGATACGATATATTTTAATGTTTTTCAGCATTTTTCTCTTAAGTTGAATCAATTAAAGGGTTGTTTGGGGGTGAAGGGGATGAGCTCAAAAATCAAAACTATATCACTTCGAAAGCTCATATAAAGCCACCCCCCCCCCCCACTAAAATATTAAATCCCTGCCCAGTGTAACGAGCTCAAAATTTTTAATTTTCGGAAAAGCTCATAAATCAGTGCTATTTGTTTTTTAATTTTTGCAAGTTGGGGGAGGGGGGGCAGCTCAACACGGGTCGCAAAGAATTTTATTTATTAAGATGAGATATAAAAGGCTTGGTTATTAGTTTTCTTCCATACTTCAACATCTCTGCGATTCTGACATGTTTTCCTGGTATTGGCTATTCTTTATATCTTTCACTGCTCGTGGTTGTTAATTGACACATTTATTTTAATTTTTGGTTGAGGATTTCCTGTGATGGTTTTTGTTTTGAATCCTAGAGGCTTGATTAATTTCACATGTTATTTTTATAATTTGGTTAACGTCATTCGTTTCTATCATATACAGTATGTCCCTGTAAGTTGTATCCATATGGAAAACTTTTTTATTATTAATTTTACGAAAAAAAGTTATTCTTCATAAAAAGCTCTGCATGGTCCAAAACCTAAGATTTAACCATCAAATATCAAATTTTTTAAATATTATACGAGGTATGTCTAAAAGTTTGAATTTCACTCAAGAGTAAAGTAGCTTTATTTCTCACAATATTGAAATTTGCTATTATGAAAAGTTGCTTGGAATTAAAAACTATATTCTAGTATGCAATTACATTCTTCTAATTGAAAATTTTTTTTTTTTTGAAAAATTATGGATAACTAACATTATTTTCAGGTATTTCAATTCAGATAACTCTTTTATTATTAATTTTACGAAAAAAATTAATTCTTAATAAAAAGTTCTGCATAGTCTAAACCAGCGGTTCTCAACCTTTTTGAGTGATGTACCACCTACAGTTATTTTTATTATTTTTGGTACCACCTATATTTTTAAATTGTATTATCAATACTTACTAAGTACTACTATTTTAATTTTTTCTGTGTTTTGTGTACCACCGCCAGTAATGATATGTACCACCAGTGGTACATGTACCACAGATTGAGAACCTCTGGTCTAAACCATAAAATACAACCATCATATGTCAAATTTTATTAATTTTATACGAGGTATGTCAAAAAATATGAATTTCGCTCAAGAGTAAAATACGTTTATTTTTCACAATATCGAAAATTGTTATTATGAAAAGTTATTTAGAATTAAAAACTATGTTTCAGCATGTAATTACATCCTTCTAATTGAAATATTCTGAACTATAAAGGTACTTTACTTTTGATCTAAATTTATTTTTTTGACATACCTCGTATAAAATTGATATAAGATGGTTGTATTTTAGGTTTTAGACTATCCAGAAGTTTTTATTAAGAGTCACTTTTTTTCGTCAAATTAATAATAAAAGAGTTATCAGAATTGAAATAACTGAAAATAATGTTATTTTTCAAAAAAATTGTTTTTTTCAATTATAAGCATGTAATTGCATATTAGAATATAATTTTTAATTCCAAACAACTTTTCATAATAGCAATTTTCAATATTGTGAAACATAAAGCTACTTTACTCTTGAGTGAAATTTAAATTTTTTGACATACCTCGTATAACATTCATACAATTTTATATATGATGGTTGAATCTTAGGTTTTGGACCATGCAGAGCTTTTTATGAAGAATAACTTTTTTTCGTAAAATTAATAATAAAAAAGTTTTCCATATGGATACAACTTACAGGGACATACTGTATATTTATAGTTTCCTAGCTGTGACTTTAAGCATATCATATTCTTATTTTGTTCTATTGCTTTCTCTTCTTTTTTTCATCTTTTGTTCTCATTTTCGTTTCCTTAATATTTTTTATATTATTATTTGCCTCTTGACAGTCTGTCTTTTTCCTTGTTACATGGGAGACTTTCTTTTATTCTTTAAGTTTTTTATTTCTTTATACAGTATGTCCCTGTAAGTCGGAACCATATGGAAAACTTTTTTATTAGTAATTTTAATGTTTTTCTTTATAAAAAGCTCTGCATGGTCTAAAACCTAAGATTCAACCATCAGATATCAAATTTTATGAATATTATACGAGGTATGTCAAAAAATATGAATTTCGCACAAGAGTAAAGCAGCTTTATTTTTCACAATATTGAAAATTGTTATTATGAAAAGTTGTTTGGAATTAAGAACTATATTCTAATATGCAATTAAATCCTTCTAATTGAAAAAAAATTTTTTCAAAATGTATGAATAACCAACATTATTTTCAGTTATTTTAATTATGATTGATAACTCTTTTATTATTAATTTTAGGAAAAAAAGTTATTCTTCATAAAAAATTCTGCATGGTCTAAAACCTAAAATACAACCATCTTATATCAAATTTTATCAATTTTATACGAGGCATGTCAAAAAAGATGAATTTCGATCAAGAGTAAATAATATTACCTTTATTTTTCACAATATCGAAAATTGTGGTTATAGAAAGTTGTTTAGAATTAAAATCTATGTATCAATATGTAATTACATGCTTCTAATTGAAATATTCTGAACTATAGAGGTACTTTACTCTTGATCGAAATTCATCCTTTTTGACATACCATACGATTATACGATATTGTATATATGTAGGAGTTCCTCTTTGACTTTATGAGTGATCTTTCGCTTTCCATAGCAAGTAACTCACAAGAAGTAAAGGACGAAAAAGAAATGGAGAAATTAACAGAGCACAAAATATAACTTGAACCACCTAGACTTTAGACACGAATAGACTAGACATGAAGTTGAATATTAAACAATTCTCTAATAATGAAGAACATTACCACCATACAAAAATAAGCCTTCCAGAAGCAACAACGGAAGCCCTATATTAATGTAACAGAAAGCCCAGAAAAATGGAAGACACCCTTCATATCTACTAAAATAGAAAACGAATACGAAGATAAAATATGGAAGCTGATGAACAAGATGGATTTAGGGCACGAAGATCAACAGTTGATCACCTATTCTTCTTCTTTTTGTGTAGACATGACCATGTCTGTTTTTCAATGTATCTCCAGTAAGTTGTCATTCCATCGTTGTCGTGGTCTTCCCACTGATAGTCTTCCTATTGGAGAACCGTCTCTCGCTGTCCTTACTTATGTGGTCATTCTACTCTACTCTCCTGCTATTTATTAAGTTATTAATGTAATCAACTTTTATAAATCTTCCAAAAAAACCCAATGCGAGAAAGTGCGAAGACTATAGAATTATAAGCCTAATGAGTCATTTACTTGAAGCATTTCTAAAGGTCATTCACAAACGAATATATACAAAGTGCGAGGAACAACTAACAAGAGCACAATTCGGATTTCGTGATGCTCTGGGAACACGGGAGGCCCTTTTTGCTGTGCAAGTGCTTTTTCAGAGATGCAGGGAGGTAAAGTGTGATATAATATATATACGTATGCTTTATAGATTACCAGAAAGCATTTGACAGAATAAAACATGACAAATTAATAACTCTAATGCAAGAAATTGGAATTGACAACAAAGATCTAAGAATTATAAGAAACATTGATTACAATCAAACGGCCAAAATCAAAATAGAAGACCAGTTAATTGATAAAATTGCAATAGAACGAGGAGTACGACAAGGCTGTATTTTATCTCCACTACTATTCAATATTTACTCTGAATGGGTATTTAAGGAAGCTTTAGACGGTTGTGCGAAAGGAGTATTAATAAATGGTGAATGGTTGAATAACATTAGATATGCAGATGACACCATAGTTTTTGCCGATAATCTGAATGATTTACAGATATACAAATCGTATAACAGAAGTCAGCAACAGATACGGACTAGCTCTTAACATAAAGAAGACCAAATTTGTGACAATTAGTAAAAAACCAATACTAAACCATCATCATCATCAATGGCGCTACAACTCTTCGTGAGTTTTTGCCGCGTTTACTATTGCCTTCCATGTTTGTCGGTCCTGTGCCACTAATTCCCATTGTCGCACTCCCATTTTCTCTAGATCTTCTTTGACTGCATCTTTCCACCTTTTTCTAGGCCGCCCTACAGACCTTCTTCCATCTGGCCTTTCCCAGAACACATTGTTTATAAGGCGATTGTCGTTACTGCGTTTCACATGCCCTGCCCATCTGAGTCTATTAGCCTTTATATATCTGACTAGATTTTCTTTTCCGAATAGAGACTCTAGCTCGTTATTGTATCTGCGCCTCCATTCGTTTGTCTCTGCAAGGGCCATATATCATTCGAAGGATTTTACGTTCCCACACCAGCAATTTATTTACTTCTCTTTTTGTTAGCGTCCATGTTTCGCTTCCATACGCGACTGCTGGTAGTATTATGGTCTTATATATCTGGATTTTTGCTCCTCGTGAAAGAAGTTTTGACTTCATTAGATGTTTCATTGCAAAGAAAGATCTGTTTCCTGCCATTATTCGCGTTTCAACTTCTCACTCTAATTTGTTGTCATTTGTGATTGTTGCTCCTAGATATTTAAATTCTTTAACCACTTCGAAGTTATGATCGTGCAGGGGTGGCCAAACTGCGGCTCGCGAGCCACATGCGGCTCTCGATTGTACCCGAGTTATTTTTCAATTTTGTATTAGATATTTTTTTTTTTTTATTTGCTAAGTGCTACAATCTGGTCTTTGACCAATGAGTAACTTTTTATCTATCCTATCTTACTAACTACTTAATATCTAAGAGTCACCCTTTGATGTCTTCTTAGTTGTCTTTATTATTACTGGCGCACTTTTTGATTGCGCACTATCACACAAAGCTCTGCTTTTCACTTTATCACGCACTACACCAACACGTTGCTTGCACACTAGTCGCGCAATGCTCCGCTATTAGCTTTGTCGCACACTACACCAACTCGTGAGGTTTGGTCCTCTTCAGTCTTCTTTTCTGGTTTGAGTTGTCCAGGAGCTGGATGGCCTCAATATTTTCGTGGAGAAGAAGTCTTTTTTCATGACTTTCTGCGTGTTTTCGGATTTCTTTGTCGACGGGCTCCATTCGTAGATCCTTGTGGATATCGTCATTACGGATGTACCAGGGTGCGTTAACTATGCCCCTTAATACTTTGTTTTGAAAAGTTTGTATTATTTTCAAGTTTGTCTTTTTTGTACATCCCCACAGTTGGATACCATACGTCCATACTGGTTTTATAACTTGTTTGTAGATTAGCATCTTGTTATACGTTGACAACCCTGAGTATCTTCCCAGTAGCCAGTACAATTTTTTATATTTAATATTTAATTCTTCCTTCTTTTTCTTTACATGGGCTTTCCAGCGAAGCTTCGTGTCTAGGGTTAAGCCCAGGTATTTGGCTGTGTTGGCATACGGAATGTCTTGTCCATTAATTTTTATTGGTGCGTACAGAATTTTTTTATTAGTGAAATCAACATGTACTGATTTGCTTTCATTCAATGTAATCTTCCACGTCTTAGTCCATTTTTGGAATTTGCTTATCGCATTTTGTAGTTTATTGGCTGTTTCTACGTTATCTTTACCTACTGCTAATATGGCGGTGTCGTCGGCAAAGGTAGCTAAACAGTAGTTATCGAATTCTGGTAGATCACATGTATAAAGGAGATATAGGACCGGGCCCAATACGCTACCCTGGGGGACTCCGGCTTTTATTTCTTTAAGTTCAGAATAAGCATCATCTTGCTTGATTCTGAAATATCTATCAGTTAAGTACGATTTAATTATGTCTGTGTATGATTTTGGAAGAATAGTCTCTAATTTATGAAATAGTCCTTCATGCCAAACTCTGTCAAATGCCTGGGCAACATCTAAGAATAAAGCTGAACAAACTTTTCTTTCCTCTAGTGCATTTTCAGGCCAAACTGCGGCTCGCGAGCCACATGCGGCTCTTTGAAGGATTACTTGTGGCTCTCGATTGTACCCGAGTTATTTTTCAATTTTGTATTAGATATGATTTAAAAAATTATTATCGTTCCATAATATGTGTTTCAAAATGTCTTTTAATTTACTGACAGCAAACATGAAAGACTTTGTAACAAATTCCATTTCCATCCAAGATAAGAATGATATGACACATCGAAAACTGCGCTAACGAACATTACATAAGAGTGGCGCAATGTAAAAGTCAGTGATCCAGACCGATTTTTGTATAACTCTTGCTACATATGTAATTTGTAATTTGTATTAGGTACACATTTTGCATTTAAGTCATTTTACTCGACTTAGAAAAAAATTTCTACCATATTATACTAGAAAAACTTAACGAGTAGGTATATAAAAAAGCCGGAAGGAATATTGACCGTACTCCAAAATAGATTTGAAGACTTAAAATATGTTAAATCGTCTCTTCATTTTTTTCCGAATTCATTTGAAATGAACATAGTTCATAAGGTGAATTTTTTATTATTACCAATATATGACCCAAACAACATCTGGAGAATTAAAATTAATAGAGACGCAAGAAGATCAAGCTCGAAAATAAAACTACTCGTATAAGTCGACGCCGAATACCGAATTTTGGAAATTTGTACCAGAATCCAAGAAGGTACCCTAAAAAAGAATGCTTGTCGAATTATTTCCATATTAGGAACAACGTACTTGTGTGGACCATTTCATTCCATTTTATAATTCGTGAAATCCTAACATCGATCAATATTACCTAACCAGCATCTAAAACAATTACTGAGAAGTCACATATTAATCACCAAATTCTAAAGAAATATCAAAAGAAGGAAAACAAAAATGTAATTAAGTTTAAATATTTCGTAATTGTATTTCGGTTTTCAGTAAGTAAAAGTTCTGTTAAAAAAATTGTAAATACCTTCTATACATAGATACTTTTTGAATAAGTATTTTATTGCGGCTCGCGAAAAACTTCAACTTGTGAAAAGTGGCTCGGACTATTAAAAAGCTTGGCCACCCCTGGTTTATAGTAATAGTTTGCCTTATTCGCCGTCGTTCTTGTTTTGAGACGACCATGTATTTTGTTTTGTCTTCATTTATTTTTAGACCGATGTTTAATGCAGCTTCTTCAAAGCTCGAGAAAATATCCTTAATTTCTAATGTTGATTGTGCTACTGCGTCTACGTCATCGGCAAAAGCGAGTATGATTTTTTCTCCCCGAGCAGTTATGTCTGGTTTGGTTTTGGATACAGTTTTCGCATGACATATTCTAAGGCCAGGTTAAACAACAATGGGGACAACGGATCTCCCTGTCTTAGTCCAGAATTTACGCAGAAAGCATTTGATATTTTCCCCCTATTCTAACTTGTGCAAAGGAGTTACTTACACACATTTGTGTTACCGCAGCTAGTTTCTTTGGTATGCCGAGCTCGATCATTGCCTTCCATAATGTTGCACGATTAATTGAATCATAAGTCATAAGAGGTATGTCAAAAAGTTTGAATTTCACTCAAGAGTAAAGTAGCTTTATTTTTCACAATATTAAAAATTGCTATAATGAATAGTTGTTTGGAATTAAAAACTATATTCTAATATACAATTACATCCTTCTAATTAAAAAAAATTTGTTTTTGAAAAATTATGGATAACTAACATTATTTTCAGTTATTTCAATTTTGATAACTCTTTTCTTATTAATTTTACGAAAAAAAGGGACTCTTAATAAAAAGTTCTGGATGGTCTAAAACCTAAAATACAACCATCTTATATCAAATTTTATCAATTTTATCAAAAATATGTATAAATTTATATCAAAAGTAAAGTACCTTTATAGTTCAGAATATTTCAATTAGAAGGATGTAATTACATACTAAAACATAGTTTTTAATTCTAAATAACTTTTCATAATAACAATTTTCGATATTGTGAAAAATAAACGTATTTTACTCTTGAGCAAAATTCATATTTTTGACATACCTCGTCGGTGGTATGAGGTGGTAAGGACGATGAAAACTACCAGTTTCTCTTAATCTTCTTGCCTTTCTTTCAAATGCTTGTTTGCCATAATGTCTCCTGTCAGGATATCTTAGAGAATATATATACGTGAGGCAATAGCGGCATTTTGGTGACATTCGAAATAAACTCCAATCATATCATACACATACAATTCTGCATTTGATATACTCATCACGAATTATTAGTACTGATAATTAATTACTAATATTACCAATATTAATATCTATTGAAAAAAGTGCAATATTCAATTCGAATTATAATATAACACTTCTTAACAATGTTTTGACTGCTGTCCTGTCAATAAATAAACAATATGAACTCCCCGTCAAATTCATTGTCGTAGCCTACTTAGTTTCGAAAAAACTATTTTTAATCGTATGAAATAACAATTGTCAAAATAGGTATAAAAATTAAGATTCTTCTGCTATAAAAAAAATTTGAAAGTACGTACTGACTTATTTTTTAATTTAATTTATAATACAGGGTGAGTCAATACTATACTTACTTATGTTTATGCGTTTTTATTCATATCTCGAGTTCGACAAAAGCTATCAACATGCGGTTTGCGCCATTTTGTTACGAATTTAATCCAATTCCGTTATAATTTACAATAAATAGGTATTTTCATTAAATATTTTTAAGAAAAACAAATTTTAATTTTTTCTATTCGAAAGTACCCTCTACCTATGACAATTAAAACTAAATGCAATTATTTTATAGTAGATATAAATTAATTCATCGGTTGATCCAAACCAAAGTTATAGGTATTTACAGTGGCGTAGCTAGGGTGGGGCGGAGGGGGCGGTCCGCCCCGGGTGTCACCCGTTCGGGGGTGACACCAAAGAGACCCGATCACAAAAGAATGAACCGTTAATTTGTAACTTTACTCACTTTACAATCTAAATAAAATTAGATACTATTTTGTGAATACACGAAACCAAAAAAAGTCGAGGTCAAAGAGGCATTTGCTAATGTAATGAAATTCTCAAGGAGCTTGAAATTACTGATTCTTTAGATTTAAAAGTGCCGTTCACAGGGATACGATAATGCAGCTGTTATGAGCGGAGTACATAGAGGAATACAAGCTATTATTAAAACAAAAAACAAAAAACCATTTTTGTTGGATGTATTGATATTTTAATTAATTTATATGGTCAGCACTCTTTTGCACAAAATACATCATGTACAAAACCTCTACAGTTCAAAAAAAAACATTTTTCGGAACTGTAGAGGCAATTTATAATTTTTTTTCTGCTTCCACTAGTTGCTGGGAATTGCTTATTAAACACAGCAAAGCACGTGTAAAACGACTTTCCACAACACGTTGGAGCGTTCACTATGCTGCAGTTAAACTATTGGCAGAACATTTTGATAGTGTTATTGCCGCAATTGAGGAATTATGTCAACAACAAGAAAATTTACAAACCAGTGCTGCACATAACCTTATGTCCGATGTATGTAATTTCAAATTTCTTTGTCATCTTTTCTTTTGGAATGATTTACAAAGAGAAATAAATTGTTGTCAGATTGAACAGCAAAGGAAAGGTATAACCGTTGGTCACGTATTGAAGAAAAACGTGGTCATATTATAAATGAAGCACCGAAAAACGAATTCGACGACAAAAACAAATGGATGGTGAGTTACAAGATTCACACTTCGAGCCGAACTTCAAAAGGATATGTTGGAATGTTTTGACCTATTCAATCTTGAACTCGACACCAGATGGAAGTCCATTCATGATATGGCTTCAGTTTTCTAGGTTGTGCAGACACACACTTTACTTTTCACGAAAACCGAACAGTTAAAATTAGCTGTTTCATCATTTTGTGACTTTTACCATGAAGAGGTATCAGAAGGAGACCTCCTGCTAGAAATACCAAGGCTCAGAAGACATTTACAAGCGGTCAATATTACAGCCTCTAAGTGGTTAGCTGTAGACTTTTTAAAATTCATTGTTGAATGGGATTTTATGGAATCCCTACCAAACTTGATGGTCGCATTAAAATTGTTTATGACCATTTGCGTATCGGTTGCTTCATGTGAGAGAAGTTTTAGTAACCTAAAATTAATCAAGTATTACTTGCGAGCAACAATGACGCAAACAAGGCTAAATAACCTCGGTTTATTAACTATCGAACGTAAAGAAACACAAAATATAAATATATAAAATGTTATTTTCGAGTTTGCTGTTAGCAAAGCTAGAAAAAAAATTAATTCATTCACATAATGTAAAAAAAAATAAATAAACTGTTGCATACTGTTTATTGCAATTTCATAAATTATAATTCTTAATTTTTCCATTATTCGAAACATGCGTTTATATAATTTTCGTTTATTTTAACAATTTTAATTTTTATGATTTGGGGTGACACCAACGATTACCGCCCCGGGTGTCACCAATGCTAGCTACGCCACTGGGTATTTATCCACTAATACTTTCCCACTCTACCCCACCCTTTATTTGAAAAAATAAAAAAAAGTACTTGAACAACTTTGTGCAGAATTTAGGCCTCTTTCTAGTTTACTTATTTAACACTTGGTATAATTGGGCATATTTCACAAAAAACTGGTTTTCAAATTTTTCTGCACAGGTTACGCGCCCTAGCGGTTAACCCAGAAACTTGAAAGTTATTTCCAGCGATTTCTCTTGGCCACTTTTACTAAGGAATTTTTTCTCCTAAAGTTATAACTTGAATAGTTTCTGATATATAGCCGAGAGATCGGCTTATTGGACCACCCGGTACATTGTGCCGTTTGAAACCAGTACAAGTTTTCAAGGCATCTTTATTATGTCTTTTTGGTCTATATCAAGTTTCTTGAGGATCTGCATTAACTTGTGGTGTTGGATACGACCAAAGCTTTTTCGTAATCTAAAAAAAATAGGAACACGTCTTTCCTCTGATCGTGGACCTCGTCGACCGTGGACGATTTTGGGCCAGCACCTGTGTTGCTACTATTGCTTCTCTTGTTCCTAAACCTTGCCTAAATCCGAACTGAGATTCACTGGTGTACCCATTCGCATTTTTTGTATAATCTTTGATGTAGTATTTTTAAGAATATCTTTACAGTGTGACATAGGCGTAACCAGGGGGTGGTTTTGGGGGTTATAACCCCCCCCCCGTTTTGGATGTACTTTGAGCTCTATACGCTTAACACCATTATGATTCCATACCCCCCCCCCCCCCAGAGACCTTCAAGTTGATGTAACCCCCCCACCCAGTGGCGTAGCTAGGGTGGGGCGGAGGGGGCGGTCCGCCCCGGGTGTCACGTGACACCTGAGAGACCCGATCACACAAGAATGAATCGTTAATTTGTAACTTTACTCACTTTGCAATCAAAATACCATTCGATATTATTTTGTGAACTTACGAAACCAAGAAAAGTCGAGGTCAAAGTGGATTTGAACCGTTAAAAGGAATAAAGCAGTTGATCTGAGTAACGAAATTCTCAAGAAGCTTGATGGTTTAGATTTTTAGATAATATTAAGTGCCGTTCACAGGCATACGATACGATGAGCGGCGTACATGGAGGAATACATACAAGCTATTATTAAAGCAACAAACAAAAAGCCCATTTTCTTTGGATGTATTGATCATTTAATTAATTTATGTTGTTGTTTACACAAAACAGATTTCTCGGAAGTTTAGAGGCAATTTTTAAATTTTTTTCTGCTTCCACTTGCTGCTGGGAAGTACTTTTAAACACAGCAAAGCATCTGTTAAACTATTTTCCAAAACGAGTTGGACTATATTGCAGTTAAGGTATTGACAGAACATTTTGATAGTGTTGTTGCTGTAATTATTAAGGAATTAGGTATGTCATCAACAAGAAAATTTGGACACCAGAAGTGCTGCACATAAACTTATACACGCTGTGTGTAATTTCACATTTCTTTATTATCTTTTCTTTTGGAATGATGTACTAAAAGAAATAAATTTTTGTCAAATTGAATTTCAAAGTAAATGCATAACCGTTGATCAATTGGCGACCAAAATAGGGACACTTCGTCTTAATATTGAAGAAAAAGGTGGTCCTAAATATTATAGACTAAGCAATAGATTTTTCCACTTAAAAATATGAAGGCGACGACATTTCTTCCGCAAAACTAATTCGACGTCAAAAACGAATGGATGGTGAATTAGCTACCGATACAGGCCTCACACTTCGAGCCGAACTTCAAAAGGATATATTGAAATGTTCTGACCTATTCAATGTTGAACTCTAAACCAGATCAAAGTTTATTCATGATGCGGCTTAGATATTGTGCAGACACACACTTTTCTTTTCTCGAACAGTGAACAGTTGAAATTAGCTGTTTCAACATATTGTGACTTTTACCATGAAGAAGTATCAGAAGCAGACCTACTAGAAATACCAAGGCTCAGAACACATTTACAAGCGGCCAATACTACATCCTCTAAATGGTTAGCAGTAGACTTTTTAAAAGTCATTGTGGAATGGGTTTTAATGGAATCTCTCCCAAACTTAATGGTCGCATTAAAATTGTATATGACCATTTGGGTATCGGTTGCTTCATGTGAGAGAAGTTTTTAGTAAGCTAAAATTCATCAAGAACCTCGATTTATTAACTATCGAATATGAAGCAACACAAATCATAAATTATAAAAAATGTGTTTTCAGAGTTTGCCGCTAGTAAAGCGAGAAAGAAAAATACTTTTAATTTATTCACATAATGTAAAACAAAAAATAAATAAACTGTTACATAATATTTACTGCAATTTCATTAACTATAATTCTTAATTTTTTCCTTATTCAAAACATATGTATATCGGATTTTTGTTGATTTTAACAATATTTATTTTTAAGATAGGTACTAGTAGGTACACTTTACAGGACCAAAAATAATAATTTTTTTCAAGAATGTTTTTCTCAGAAACTTTATTACAAATGAACATAAAACTTTTTACATATTAATCTCTAACCCTTAGAGAGTACAAAAAATATATCTTTTTTTATTTGTGAACGTACACTAATATTGTAGAGGGCGCAAAAGTCGAGGCCTCGAAAAATGATGGCGGACAGTTAATCTCAGGATTGGGATATCTCAAACAAAAAAATCGTACGGCATTTGAAAAAGGAAGGTTTTTTACGTGACAATTTACCACAATTTAACCAAAAAATAAAAGATAAATATTTTTAACCATGAAAAACTGAAGAAAAACGGGCGATTTTTTCACAAAAATTTTTCAAATTTCCGTAAAATCGTTCTTTTGCGAAGTTTTTCACTAACAGTGGTAAATTGTCACGTAAGAGACCTTTCTTTTTCAAATGCCGTACGATTTTTTTGTTTCAGAGATCCCAATCCTGAGATTAACTGTCCGCCATCGGAGCTACTTTTTTTCGAGGCCTCGATTTTGGCGCCCTCTACAATATTAGTGTAAGTACACAAATAAAAAAAGATATATTTTTTGTATTCTTTAAGAAATAGATATTAATATGTAAAAAGTTTTATGTTCATTTGTAATAAAGGTTCTGAGAAAAAAAATCTTGAAAAAATGCTTATTTTTGGTCTTCTAAAGTGTACTAGTACCTTAAGGATTTGGGGTGACACCATCGATTACCGCCCCGGGTGTCACCCATGCTAGCTACGCCACTGCCCCCACCTCTTAGGATCATCCTGGTTACACCTTTGCAGTGTGACTCATCAGGCTAATGAGTCTGTGATCCTCACATCTTTTTGCATTGACCTCCTTGGGTAAGGGAATAAAGGTAGAGCGTAACCACTGTTTAGGATAGCAACCAATTTCATAAATAAATTTAAATATTTTATGTAGTGAATTTATATTTATATTTTATATTGTGAACCTTTAAAATCTTGCAATAACCAAATTACTAGATGTTCTACAGGAAACAAAATTCAATATATTTCCGGATTTCAACACTATATTATACAATTAAAGATTGTGGTAAAGAACCTGTAGTGTTTCAGCTAACCACTAATAATACCTCCATTTATCTATAATGAAGTCATTATAATCACATGGGATTTCTAAAAGTAGAGACATATTCCTATAAAAAACGATTTCCGATAAAAGTACATTGGCTTTAATGTGTAATATACATAATATGTTATCAAATAAATTATACAGGGTGTCCAGAAACTTTCCCGACAAATGAAGACCCGAGACTGGTCAGATATCTAATATTTAACTCAATTCACCTAGTCCGAAAATGCTTCCTAAAGCCGGGTCCAGACTATGCCAAAATTTGAATCATACAATTTATGAAAAATTTGATTCTTCCAGGATGTAAAAGCCACTTTTTCCAATATTTTAACTTTACTGCAAATTTATTTGACGATACCAATTTCTAATGCGTCATGCGAGCGGTCTTTTTCGGCTTTAAAAAGAATAAAAACGTATTTAAGGTCAAATTTGGGTCAAGAAAACCTAGACGCATTATCACTATTGTATAGGTATAAAGAATGAAGAACTGGAGAAACTGAATTGTGATATTATATGTCAAGAAAAAAAGTGATCTAATTTTTGTCTTTATGTATTTTTTAGAATATGTTTTTTGCTTGTCGTGTGTTGTTTTGTGGAACTTTCTATTTTTTGAAGTTATACTTCTTTAGGCGCGATAGGGAGTGATTTTTTATTATTCTGCGCGCATGCGCACAAAGACAGTATGTTGTTCCATTGCTCAATCTTTTAAGTTATATGTATCAGTCCAAAAAAGGTGTGGAAAAATATATTAGTGTTTTTAGTAAATATACCTATTTATTATAATTTTTGTGTCTTTGGATTTGTCTTCCTCGGGAGTAAGGTAATACGTATTATTAAAACATTTTTATTTAATACTTCGTCAATTTGTTACCGTGGTTTGTCATAATATCCGAGAAACCGTCAAAACAATGCCTTCGTAGCCTCGTTGGTACAGCATTCGACTACGAATCGAGAGGTCCCGAGTTCAAATGCGGACAATTGCTGTCTTTTTTTTTAATTTTTGGATTTTTGGAAAGTGGTAGGTAACTATTAAAATCAGTTTAATATTTAATAAAATAAAAATAAACTGTTAAAAATATTTTATTTCGCTGAAATCATATAATAGAAGTATGTATAACTTCGTACGTGCCTACAAGGTACACACACATTCTTTTATTTATGTTTTTAAATGTATTTTTTTTTTATTATTCTTTACGTTTTGCTATTTTTCTTGCTTGTTAAAAAAATTATTTTATGGATTTTACAATAAACCTTTATAGTTAATGCATGTGTTTTCTTGTTAAAAAACTGACAATGAATAGCAATAAAGGGGGTCAGGGCCTCCGAGAGGGATGAGCGGGTACCGGTAAGAAGTGAAAGCGGGCCACGGCAAAAAGTGAAGAGCGAAAAAATTGTTTAATTTTTATAGAAATAAAATTATCAATAATAAATAATAATAAACATTTCAAATATAAATTTTATTAAATTTTGATTATTTTATAATAGTGAAAATATTTATAATGCAGGTGCTTTTCGAGTTTTCTGATTGACAAAGATGTCTATAATTTTCGAAATACATATCACATGATTTTACCAAATCATTCTTGTAAGGTCAGTTAACCGATCCTGTTTCATTCATTACCTCATAGCATTTTTTATGCGAAAAAGACAACTAAAGGATCTTTCCGCTTTTTACTGTCACCAGGATTACTGTCACCAGTAATGTGCAAAATATTCTTAACACAATAACATAACGACATTAGGAAATAATGATTCCAATTTGAGATGTTTAGTTGTATTAACTAAATCTATTGGAAAAAGTTGAGATTTACCAATATTATCGTTGTAAATCACTCTCAAATGAAAAATTCCGTCTATCAATTCTTCACAATCTTCACTGATATCTTCTTTTTTAAAATCGCGCAATATAGCAATTTTTTTAATTGTCGTCATCTTCATCTCGGAATGTCATTTGCTGCATTAAATCTTCTGGTTATTTCGATCTGGAAATTTGCCTCGGGTTCAAAATCTGTCGCGCTACTATACTAGGCCCAAATCATCAAAAAATATCTCATGATTCTTGAACCGTTTTTCTTTATTTGATGTAAATTATGCACATAAAGTGAAAAGCAAAAAAAACGGGAAAAAATACGTACTTGGTCTAATCGACGCCGGGCCCCTTACATCGCCGGGCTCCGGTAAAATGTAACGGCTGTACCGCCCTCTCGGCGGGCCTGAAGGGGGCCTCGCTAAACCTCCAGCGCCCAGGGCCCGAAGTTAGGTTAAACTGGCACTGTGCATCGGGCCTGATTTGAAGTAAAATGGGCTCTGACCTAACTATGAGAAATAAATGTTCGGATTATCCGTGCTTTTCAATTATCCGTGCCAACATCCTGTCCCGCAAGGAGCACGGATAATTGGGGTTCTACTGTATTTCATTTATTTTTTAATAACAGGAAAGACTTTATTCAAAAGAAATCGTCACTTGTAAAATTTTAAGATGGTTACGATTTGTTTTCCGAAAAAGGATTATTACGCATTCAAAAATGGCGCTAAAATCTAGTTAAGAAAATCTGGCACAGTATTTGACCTCTGGTGTGGTGGAATAAATTTAAGCTAGTAAAAGTGATATAAACGAACCAGAAAGCTGTTGATTTGAATGGAATTTGGTCACTATTAACAAATTTTTAGTAAATTTCTGCATTCTGAGTACATTAAAATATTTTAAATCAAAACGGTGTTCCTTAATTGAATGTACTGCGTTCGACCTGCCCTCTATATTCGTTTTCAATCTCGAATATTTATTAGAAACCTACTGTTTTGCTAGATTTTATTATATAAATTAACAATTTTTAGTAGGGAAGAAATCTTTAGTAGACTCTAGTAGTTTTTACAGATAGAGACATGTATAAGTAAATTCCAGATTAGATTCCACTGGAAATTGTCAAGATTCCTGGTTTTTTAGTAAAAATAGTATAAAAAAAAAGAAAAAAATCAAGTAATAAACATTCACGACATCTATGATCTATAATACCAATTTAGCATTTAAACCGCCTATATGTAAAATAGATCGCTAATATTAGTTCTCGCGATTCTCACGTCATAAAGAAAACGAACAAAGCATTTTGCAATGGCACATGGTCACATGACACATGCGTAGTATCGTTATCGTTTGTTTTTGGCAGTTTTTACCGGTTTTATTTTAATTGTTCTAACCTAGAAGCGTTGCAGAAGCTTTATTATTGCTGACTGTGCTTTATAATTTACACAATGGACAGACAGTTGCCAAATAAGATAGAAAACAGGGATATGGCCAATGATGTAATTATCAAGACTGAAATAAATAGTGAGTTAATTTTAAAATCAGATATTAAGAAAGAACCAGAAGAATCCAGCATGGAAGAAGAGAGGCCTGTACAAGATAGAATAAATGCCTTGAGTGTACCCATTTGGGAGTCTGTTGTACAAAATAACTTAAACGTTGGATTTGTCAAGACTGAAATAAATAATGAGTTAATTTTAAAATCAGATATTAAGAAAGAAACAGAAGAATCAACCATGGAAGAAGAGAGGCCTGTACAAGATAGAATAAACGCTTTGAGTGTACCCATCTGGGAGTCTGTTGTACAAAATAACTTAAACCTTGGATTTGTCAAGACTGAAATAAATAATGAGTTAATTTTAAAATCAGATATTAAGAAAGAAACTGGAGAATGCATTACGGAACATGATAGGTGTATTCTAGATAGAATTAACGCCTTGAATGTACCCATCTTACAGTCAGTTCCAACTGAGGTAGAGTACAATTTTAAATTTTTTAATGAGAGAGAGTACGTAGATAAATTTCTTCCTATATACTACGAAAACCAATACGAAGATATATGTTTACGAATACATGCAAACAAAATAATATTGCTAACTCTAGCAAGAGGAAATGATATAATAATACTCAATCCCATCAGAAAAATCCAGAAAATAGATTTCAATGTTGACAAATCCAAGATTAAAGCAGGTAAGTAAGAAAGTGGTATTTATTTATTTAGGTATTGTACCCTCGGAGATCCATGGAAAAAATTTACACCCTAAATAACAAAATTCAGTTTGGCAACACTGTGTGAAAGTTGATACAGTGGAACCTCGATTATCCGTCTCTCCATTAATAGTCACCTCTGTTAACCATCAGGTCCTTACATAAGTTGTATTGACTACAGAAGTAAAAAATGAGTCATAAATTTATTTTGTTTGAGCATTGCGATAAGTCGATAGATAGGCCAAGTGAAATTCGAAATGTACAGTTTTGCTATCACTATATTTTAAGAATGAATTAACTGTTTTGTTTTTGTGGCCTAAAGATGACATAAAAGAATGGTTAATTTGTGATGAGGACGCAAAAAGCTATCCATTGTTGACAGATGATGAACTCGTTGAAATGGCAACAGAGCAACACAAATCTCTCTTATATTGTCAAACAAAACATACAAATAAAATTTGAGAGCTGTACTGAGAATGTTTAATTTTTTTAATGTTCTGTTAACCGTCTTTTTGATTATCCGTCATACCCTTGGTCCGATGCCCTGACGGATAATCGAGGTTCCACTGCAGTAACATATCCTTTTTAAGATAAGCACAACTGGAATTTGGTCCAAACAAATTAATATATTTTTTTGCCAACAAAAATGAGATTTTTCAACCAAATAATGTTTCAAATATGATGTGCAAAATAATTTTTAATTGGGTTCTGCTAATGGGCTTGCTTTTTGTTGTCATTAAAGTAAAAAAAAATAAATTTCACTCATTAAATCATTATTGTCCCGTTATCATCTTAATTATTTTAACTGTACTAATATCCGTCGAGTAATTCTGAATGATTAATAGGTTGTTAAAACATTTTATCTGTAGCAGCTTCTGGAATATCTTAAAAATGTCGAATTTCATTGATAAAATGCACATATCCCACCGATCTTCGCTTCGACCATACCTACATTATTTAAATATTTATTTTTTTACTAAATTTATTTATATATTTACAAAAGATTTAACATTTTAACAACAATAAAAGGGATAAATTTTGGTCTTACTTTAATTCAGTTAAAAAAATATTGATATACCAGGTTTTATGGCTTTTGACAACGAAGAAGGTTTTCGTGGTAAATCTATCACCACATTGTTTGCAAATTACTTTGCAAACAACTACTCTAACGATAATGTTAATTTGAATACCTTCTCTTTTACACTTAACTCTTTTGTTGACATTCCATTCATGTAGTTTAACCTTGAAGAGATTTTTATGGAATTTGTTCTCTAAAAGATAAATTGAGCTCTGGTCCTGATGGCATTCCTTTGTTTCTTTTAAAACAAAGGAATGCATCATTTATTCCTTGTCGAAGCCTTTGCAAATATTATTTAATTGTTCTTTTGAAACTCAACAATGTCATAACTTCTGGAAAGACAGTTATGTTGTACCAATTCACAAAAGTGGTTCGAAACAAGATGTAAGAAATTACAGACCAGTTTCGATCCAGTCAGCAGTTCTGAAATTGCTTGATAAATTAATTGCTCAAAAATTATCTTGGTATTGCAAAAATTTATTCATTAATAAGCAACATGGCTTCATAAGTGGAAAATCGACAATTTCAAATCTCTTTATTTACCACAATCATCTAATCACTTCCGTCAAAAATGGTCAACAAGTTGATGTTATATATTCAGATTTTTCAAAAGCTTTTGACTGGGATAATGATGAGCTATTATTATTCAAGTTGTATGTCTATGGGTTTCCGTTACCTCATATCTTGGTTGCGCAGCTTTCTTGTTGGTAGAACACAAAAAGTCAAAATAAAGAATTATTTTTCATATAATATACAGGTTTCTTCTGGTGTTCCTCAGGGTGTCCATCTAGCCCCAATTCTTTTTAATTTGTTCATTAATGATGTTAATTACATTTTTAATTACTGCTCTTTTTTATTATTCGCTGATGATTTGAAATTGTTTATAACAGTTCAAGACATAAACAGCTATTTTAGGCCCGGTACTTATGTCTCAATTAACAGGCGGTTAGTTAACAGGGGTTTAATCGGGACCTCTTTAGGGTCTCTTGCGTTGTAATAAATGCAATTATAATTATTATTCTACTTATTTATAATTATAATAATACTTATAATTGCATTTATTACAATGCAAGAGGTCCCGATTAAACCCGGTTAACTAACCAGAGCTGTTAGCCGAGACATAAAGTACCGGACCTAAATCTTCAGAACAACTTTGATGCATTGAGCAATTGGTCATCTCTTAACTTTCCCCCATTGAATCCCAATAAATGTCATTGCATAAGTTTCTCAAGAAAACAAACTCTAAATTGTGACTACTATTATGTGAACAATAATGTGTCTTTAATTCGTGTTACTGAAATAAAGGACTTGGGATTCTTTTCAATTCTGATTTAACTTTTAACAACTTTATTAACCAGATTGTGAATAGAGGAATGAGAATGTTGGGATTTATAATTCGTAATACTAGGTCCTTGTCAGCTTATGCATTTAAAGTAGTTTTTACAGCCTATGTCAGATCCATTTTAGAATATGGGTCTGTTATATGGAACCCACACTATTAATTACGCTTCAGTTAAACGACTGGAATCAGTTCAGCATAAATTCTTTAGATATATTGCATTTAAACTTAGATATGCTAGAGGTACATATAGTTAAGCAAAATTACAAAATCTTCTGAAACTTACATCTCTGGCAAACCGTAGATTGTCAGCAGACTTAATTTTTTTGTTTAAAGTTATATCCGGAATTGTTGGTTCAGAAGAACTGTTATCCTTGTTTAGATTTCGTGTGCCTTTAAGAGTTACAAGGAACAATGTTTTGTTTGCCCCTAATAGTCATATAACCAACTACGAATACCATACTCCATTGCCACGGCTCATGAGATTGGGTAATTGTTATAATCTAGATGTACAAGGGGTTTCTTTAGCGAAATTTTGTAGACATGGACAATCTACTAATTTGACTGTTTTTTGTAAATACCAAATATTTCTATATGTTCTAATAAAAAAAAGGTTTTACCGTTTAATAAATAAATAAATGTTTAAATATCAAACATCTCAGCATAAAAAACTATAACAAACTTTAATACAGCTACCAAGGATATATTATTAGGCTTAACATGTAAAAGAGATCATTTCGAGGGGTTCCAGTGAAAACCCAATAACTAACAAAATCATTGAGAATACTAGGACCTGTGAGGAAAAACGGAATCTTCAGAAGTCGATACAACAATAAGCTTTATCAACTTTATAAGGAAACACCCCTGACAGACTTCATGAGAATACAAAGATTGCAATGGGCCGGACATGTAATAAGAATGGGACAGGATAGGTTACCAAAAAGAGCACTGAATGCTAGAATGCAGCAAAGAGACTGGTTGGAAAGCCAAGAAAGCGCTGGGAAGACACAGTAAACAGCGACACACAAGCTCTTTTAGGAGTCCGTGTATGGAGAAGAGCGGCGACAGACAAGCAAGGGTGGAGGCAAAAAATAAAGGAGGCCAAGGCTCAATTTGGGCTGTAGTGCCATAGAAGCAGAAGAAGAACAAAACCATTGTTTAGACTAAATTGTTTAATCTAAAAATTAAAGGAATAACGCAGAAAACACAAAAAATGGCTGATATAAATTAACCTACGAAATGCCAGTAGTGTCAAAATTTCATAAATGTCATTATTGTCAAAATTTCATAACAGTGGAGTAAACTTGCGTGAGGTTGGACCAATTAAAGACAGGCATTATGATGCAGCAAATTTGAATTACTCCTCTTGGTTTAAAAACACACCATAGATAAAATGAATTTCCATCATCAAGTAAAATAGTTGAATCCGTCAATTCTTTTTTTTTTTCAGCTGGAAAGCGAAAATTTGGAGCAAAGCAAGTAAAACCCAATTCTACTATATGCCAAGTCAAATTGGAGGAGGAAAACTTTACGAGAAACATCAGAGCAGGCATAACAGGTTACATTATTTTATTTTTATTTACAAAGTTCAACAAGCCTTGAAGGTCTGGGGCTAAAATACAATTAAATACATTCATCATCCAGCCTTCTGCACCCAAAGTTGAACATAGCTCCCCTAATTTCTTCCAGTTATGTCGGTCTTGGGCTTTCTGCAACCAATTCCCATCAACCCTTTTGACGTTATTTGTCCATCGTGTAGGTGGTCTACCCCCACTTCTGGTAAGTGCACTGTGCCATCTTGTAGGTGTTTTCAACAGTTCCTTTATGTTCTTTAAAAGTCTGTCTCCTCCAATATTTACGGCTCCTATAACGATATTGTCTTCTCCCGGAGCTTTATTTCTTTTCATTTTCCTCAATGCGTTCCTTATTTCATCTGTTGATACAACAGGCATCAATTCCAATCCTTGGTTGACTAAACTTTTTCCTGAATCTTCTAGTTGCTCATCTTGGTTTTGTTGGCTGTTGTATAGTTCTGTATAGAAGTCTTCTACTACCCTTAGTAATTCATCTCTGTTGGTCATGATATTTCCATCTCTATCCTTTAATTTATTTATATGTATATGTCGTAGGCAATCGGTGTAATACGTCATTCCGTGAAAAGCCTAGTCATTACACGTATTTCCTGCAAACGCTGTATTACAATCATTATTACTTTGTTTGACTGAAATTATGCGCCATTTCTGACGCGTCTGACGGTTGTATGTTTATACTAAATTTACAATCAAGATGCAGTAGAAATAAACAAACCAAGACACGTTAAATGCTACTAGGAGCACTCCCGAATCATAATTTACAATGATTAAACTTTGGAAATCATGATTTGGGATTTACAATGTATAATTATAAATTGTAAATTATGATTTGGGAGTGCTCCCAGTAGCATTGAACGTGTCTTGGTTTGTTTATTTCTACTGCATCTTGATTGTAAATTTAGTATAGTCAATTCAGTTGTCGAATTAAGATTTTATCACATATCTCGTTGCAAGTGTTTATTATTATACAGGGTGTTTCATTAATAATTGTCCATATAGTAACTGAAGAAACCTTAGCACAAAATACGAAGATTTAACCTAAAACACTTCAATAAAATGTGGTTCCTTACTGAGTTACAGGGTGTTTTATCTAAAAATTTAAAAATTATTTTTGCTCAGCATTTTAAAACTATTCGACGTATCCTTTTCATACTTGGCAGGAAGTATAGGTACTATACAATCTACTAAATTATGTTGAACAGACGTTTCTGTCTATTACCAGCGGCGTACTACGGGGGGGGGGTAAGTGAATGGTTGACCCTTTCCAAATTCTACGCCACTGGCGGAATTGCTATCTTAGTTCAATTTTTGGATTCTCCAATACTTTCTATGAAAATAATATACTCTTCATTCGTAACGATAAAGTCACTAATTTTCGAGATCTTTGAAGTTAAAAATGAAACGACACGATTATTTTGATTAATGTATTGTGTCGCTTCATTTTTAATTTCAGATATCTCGAAAACTAATCATTTTATCGTTACGAATGAAGAGTATATTATTTACATAAAAGGTATTGAAAAATCAAAAAATTACACTAAAATAGCAATTTCGTCAGTGGCGTAGAATTTGGTAAGGGTCAACCAGCCACTATCCCCTGTCGTACGCCGCTGGTAATAGCTAGAAACGTTTGTTGTTTATCATAATTTAGTAGGGTGTATAGTAGTCGCACTTTCTGCCAAGTATGAAAAGGATACGTCAAATAGTTTTAAAATGCTGGGCAAAAATAGTTTTTAAATTTTCAGATAAAACACCCTGTAACTCAGTAAGGAACCACATTTTATTTAAGTGTTTTAGGTTAAATCTTCGTATTTTGTGCAAAGTTTTCTCCAGTTACTATATGGACAATTATTAATGAAACACCCTGTATAAATATGAATATCCACAAGGGTGTATTTTATGAAAAAGTAAATCAATATTATCCAGTGTATATTTAAGGTTGGGTCTAAGTTGTTCTTACCTCACTCATTTCATCATAATTCCACGGCTTTTTGGCATCTTGTTTCACTTGATAATATTGGTTTACTTTTTCATAAAATACACAATTGTGGATATTAATATTTATATAATAATAAACACTTGCAACGAGATATGGGATAAAATCTTAATTCGACTATGAATTGACTAGACATACAACCGTCAAACGCTGTAACGTTCAATCATTCGGGTGGTATCGCCGTTTGTCTAAACCATAGACGGCAGTCCCTGAAATGGTGCATAATTTCAGTCAGACAAAGTAATAATGGTTGTAATACAGCGTTTGCCGGCAATACCGGTAATGACTAGGCTTTTCACCGAATGACGTGTTACACCAATTGCCTATGACTTATACAGGGTGCGCCAAACCTCTGGTTTTCTTTGATTACCGCTAAACTATGGGATATAAAAAAATGTTTATAACAAAAACTAATATGTATCAAAGACGTCTACAATTTAAAATTATATTCGATTATACAAGGTGGGTCAGAACGACGGTATGAACCAAAGTTGTGTTTTTTTAAATGGAACACCCTATATATTAAATAATTTTTGAATATAGTTTTTAAAAATATGAAGATTTTGTATGAGGTCTTATAGGTCTAAAATTAATAATTTTCGAAATATTTACATTTTTATTGAGAAATAAAGAAAGGTTGTAATATTCACTACAAAACGAAATACTAATATACAGGGTGTTCAATTTTTAAAAAAATGAGAAAATTTTGTATTTGCAAATATTGATCACACTTTATATTTTATGGATATACAGGGTGATTGATTAGTAGGGTAAAGCTCAATAGCTCCGCTATAGTAATAGATAGCAATAAAAGTTAATAACAAAAATTTTAGCCACCTTTTGAGCTTCACATTACAAAATTAGTTAGAATGTTACAGGGTGTTCGATAACACAGTGGCAGACCTAACTTATGTTTTTTAAAATGGAACACCCTATATTTTATTTTATATTCGAAATCCTGTTAACTTCTCCATCACAAAAAATATAAAGGTTTGTAATGTTATACAGGGTATTTACAAAGTTATAACCAACTTTGTATGAAAATCGTAACAAGTTCAACTCCCTGTATAAATAAAAATAAGCACAACAGCAATGGTTTATTAATGCCATATTTTTTTATTTATTGTCAAAATTTTTAAGAATTATTGATATTGCTAATTTTCTTTATATCAAATACAGGGTTAGTCAAAACGCAAGTACATTATTTTCTCAGTAATGTTAAATGGAACACCCTGTATTTTATATCATTATTGAAAAGTAACGTTAATATACTTTAATTTTTATATAACATTCCCTATGCCCAAATTTATTAGTTTTCGAGATATTTTCATTTTTCAGAGCAAATTATTTTAGGTGTTTAAATTTATCTAAATTTTAAGTAAGCCATGACTGAATTGACAATTGAAGATTACCGATTATCAATCCGGTAATCATTGTAACACTGTAGCAAATAAAGAAATAAAAATAATTTATTAGTAATACATTTTACAAACAAGAACACAACCACTACATGCAACATTTTTGAAACAATTAAAAACTATCTTTTTATGTAAATGCAACAAATAAACAAAGAAAATTAGTAATAAATTTTACAAAAAACACACAAACACAAAATACAATATTTTGTGAAGACAATTAAACACTACTTTTGTATGTAAATGTAACAATGTAACAAATAAAGAACGAAACATAATTTATCAGTAATACATTTTGCAAAAAAACATGTTTGAAAAATTAGAAGCTACTTTTAATAAAATATTTTTAATATTTAATTACATAAGGTGTTCAAAATTATCTCCTAACACATTTATGTACGCCTAAAAACGATCATTGAATGAGCTACTTACTCTACGGAGCATTTGTAAATTAACACATCGAAATACACTTTGTATTCTATTTTTCATCTCATCCATTGTTGTTGGAGGTATTTTATAAACTTCATTATTAACGTAACCCCAAAAAAATCAGTCCAGTTTATTAAATTCTGGTGATTTGGGTGGCCACGCTATTGGTCCATTGAAAAATGAAAATATCTTGAAAACTAATAAATTTAGACATAGGGAATGTTATCTAAAAATTAAAGTACGGTAATGGTACTTTTTAATAGTGATATAAAATACAGGGTGTTCCATTTAAAATTACTGAGATAATAATGTACATACTTGCGTTTTGACTCACCCTGTATTTGATATAAAGAAAATTAGCAATATCGACCATTCTTGAAAATTTTGACAATACGTTAAAAAATATGGCATTAATAAACCATTGTTGTTTTGCTTATTTTTATTTATACAGGGAGTTGAACTTGTTACGATTTTCATATAAAATTGGTTATAACTTTGTAAATACCCTGTATAACATAACAAACCTTTATATTTTTGTGATGGAGAAGTTAACAGGATTTCGAATTTAAAATAAAATATAGGGTGTTCCATTAAAAAAAACATAAGTTTGGTCTACCACTGTGTTATCGAACACCCTGTAACATTCTAACTAATTTTGTAATGTGAAGCTCAAAAGTGGCTAACATTTTTGTTATTAACTTTTATTGCTATCTATTACTATAGCGGAGCTATTGAGCTTTACCCTACTAATCAATCACCCTGTATGTAAAAGATAATAAATTATTTAAAAATGACACTATACTAGAAAAACTTTGACATGTCACTTACATTTTTACTACCTTGGGAACATAATCCACAGCTGTATAAATATTACCATTTTTCTCCATAAAAATGTAAATATTTCAAAAATTATTAACTTTAGACCTATAAGGCCTTATACAGAATCTTCATATTTTAAAAAAATATATTCAAAAATGATTCAATATATAGTGTGTCTCATTTAAAAAACACAACTTTTGTTCATACCGTCGTTCTGACTCACCCTTTATAATCGAAAATAATTTTAAATTGTAGACGTCTTTGATACATATTAGTTTTGTTCTAAACATTTTTTTGTATATCCCATAGTTTAGCCGTAATCAAAGAAAACCAGAGGTTTGGCGCACCCTGTATACATTGTAAATCGTGATTTGAGAGGTCTCCTCGTAATATTCAACATGTCTTGGTTTTGTTATTTCTAGTGCATCTTTATTGTGATTTTGGTATATATTACAAACTTATATCAAATGGGGTGGCTTCTTGTCCAATCAAGTTCCTTGCCTACTAAATTGACTTACTATTCTTCTCCATTCATCCCTGTTTGTTGATCATTTTTCCCAACTATCAATTACCTCTTTTTTTAGATCTTCATGTAAACTATCAAACCATCTTTGTCTGGGTCGTCCTTTCCGTCTTTTAGTGATTGGGCCCCGTTTTAGAACCATCTTTGGTATCTCTTAATCTTTTTCCGTCGTGTTTTTGCCTCCATATATAGCTCTGAGCATTTTTCTTTTCCCATTATTATTATTAAAGTTTTATACAGGGTGAGTCACCACTAACGGGACGGAAGGTTACAGTGAAATGGTAAAAGATTTGAAAAAAAAATTAAAATAATAGTTTGTAAGTTGATAAAAGCTACATTTTAAAATTATTTTAAAATATACAGTGTGTCCCAATAAATGGCGACGTATCAAATTTATGTTTTTTCTTATGGAACACCCTGTATTTTATTGCATTTTTTAATTGTCCGCATAAAATAAGGTGTAGTTTTATAAGGCTTCCCTATACCTATGTACAGAGTGTTCTGAGTTATGTTGACTTTTCTTAAAATTTAAAGTTTTAAAAGAAGGCTTATTCTCAAGTTATTTAAGAAATTATAAAAATATTACTTTTACATCTAAATAGTTGGATACTGGTTGAATGTATTCCATTATTGATTATTACACATTTATTTACAGAGTGTTCAAAATTTACCGTTTCATTATTGGATTATCCAATGTGTCATAGTATGCTTATTTTAATTTTAAATGGAACACCATGTATATTAATAAATAATTATACTAAACAGATTTACCTCTTTCGAATGGTGTATGGATCTCCTTTACATAGGTCTCATAGTTTTTGCGTAATTTGCAATTATTTAAATTCTTAATCTGTAAATCGATTTTAAAACAAAAGATGTAGTTAATTTAATGTCATTGTATGACCTTGTCATTTTAAGACAGTACGGTCTGGTAATTATCAAAAATATAAACATCCGTGTATGATATTCAAATTTAATTGTTCCTAAAAATGAACAATCTCGCTTTTTACGAAAGCCAGCTAGGTCCCCAGGATTGACAAATATGGATTTTTTAAATGGGGTTATATGTATTAAAAATATTGTATATGCTACACTTCCTACTACTCCAGATAATATGAAATTAAGAATTTCGAACGTTTTTGCGTCTATAACACCACGTATGTTAAATAATAAACATATTATTTGAAGATAAAATCGCTTGTTGTATTGCATAAGAAAGGAAACATTTTGAACATGTATTACATAACTGATCATTTTTTACTTACAGTAAGTAGTGGTTCATTTTGTATTATTTATGTATTAGTTTTAATAAAATTCTTTGTTTTGTTATGTATTTAATTATTTTCTATAACGAAAAAATTTATTTTACAAATCAGCAACTAAAATTTTACATTTTTATTTACAACTACACTCGTTTATACCAACTATGCCAAGATGATGGGTTTAAAAATCGAGAGTGACTCTAAAATAAATATTTTTAAAATCGATTTACCGTTTAAGAAAATTGTAAATTACGCAAAAACTATGACTCTTAGTTATAGAACATCCATATACCATTCGAGAGAGGAACCTGTGTTTAGTATAATAATTTATTAATATACGATGTTCTATTTACAATAAGCATCATATGTAAGCATCATATGACATTGAATAATCCGATAATGAATCTGTAAATTTTGAACACCCTGTAAATAAATGGGTAATAATCAATCATGGAATACATTAATTATAAGATAATTACCAGACCGTACTGTCATAAAATGACAATAAGATACAATGACATTAATTAACTACATCTTTTGTTTTAAAATTGATATACAGATTAAGAATTTAAATAATTGTAAATTACGCAAAAACTATGAGACCTAGGTATAGGACATTCATATACCATTCGAAATAGGTAAATTTGTTTAGTATAATTATTTACTAATATACATGGTGTTCCATTTAAACTAAGCATCATATGACTCAGTGAATAATCCAATAATGAAACTGTAAATTTTGAACACCCTGTAAATAAATTTGTAATATTCAATCATGGAATACATTCAACCAATATCCAACTATTTAGATGTAAAGGTAATTTTTTTATAATTTCTTAAATAACTTGAGAATAAGCCTTCTTTCAAAACTTTAAATTTTAAGAAAAGTCAACATAACTCAGAACACTCTGTACATAGGTATAGGGAAGCCTTATGAAACTATACCTTATTTTTTGCGGACAATTAAAAAATGCAATAAAATATAGGGTGTTCCATAAGAAAAAATATAACTTTGATACGCCGCAATTTATTGTGACACCCTGTATATTTTAAAATGTAGCTTTGATCGACTTACAAACTATTAATTTAAACATTTTTTCAAGTCTTTTACTATTTCGCTGTAATCTTCCGTCCCGTTAGTGGTGACTCACCCTGTATAATATATATCATTAACTTTGTTTTTCTCGATGCATATTTAAATTTCATCAGTGTTCTTAGACTTCCCATCTTTTTATTTCCCTTTGCCAATCTGGCATTCAATTCCCATTATTCCTGACCTTTCTCTTCTATAATAACCCCCAGATATGTAAAATGAACCACTCTCTCGAAATTATATTCCCTTGATTCATTCGATATGAAAGTAAACCGCCCTTCTTCTTTTGCAATTTTTTTACACTTATTGTACTTCCGAGTATAATGTACTTTGACTTCTCCTGGTTTGTTTCTAGGTCAAAATATTTTGTCTCCTTTTTATTTTTTTGTTAGAGTAGTAGGACCATCAGCGAAGGCCAGACATTGATGTTCATTGTTGAAGATGATCCCTATCGTTTTAACTAGGCTATTTCTGATTATTGTTTCAAATGCCAAATTAAACAGCACAGTCGATAATGGATCTCCTTCTCCTTGCCTAAGAACTCTGTTCGCTTCAAATTCGTCCGATGAGAATCATCTCCATACTACATGATTTCGTGTGCTATTCAGAATCATTCTTATTAACCTTATCAGTTTTGCGGGTATGCTCAAGGAGCTCAGTGCTTCATACATTTTATTTCTTCTTATCCTAATGATAGTCTTGTTTAAAATAAATAAACAACGCATGTTGTTCATATCATAGCAGGTACATAGTCTGGATTTCTTTTAGTGTAAAAATCTGATCTATCACTGATCTATTAGCTCTAAAATCGGCCTGATATTCACATAGTTTATCTTTAGCAAATCTGTTTATAAAAAAATATTCACCTAATTTATCATCAGCAAATATGTTGAGTCTTTCTCTTAGCATTCTGGCTAATACTCTGTAACAAGTATCCAACTAGCCATAAAAATTTTCTCAAATCTCCTAGACAGTGTGTTGGGAGTCCTCATCTCTCTAATTAATGATTCTTTTGAGAAAGGTAAATTTCCAGAGTGCCTAAAGACGGTCATCATTATTCCTCTTCATAAGGGTGGTGAAAAATCTAATGCCTGCATTACTACCGGTATTCTCCAAAATTATTGAGGTACTCATAAAAGCCCGACTCATGTCCTTTCTCGTTGATAATAATATTTTATCACAAAATTCGGCTTTTTAAATAATAAATGTACCACAGATGCCATGTTTTCTGTACTACATAAGGTTTATCAAGCATTAAACAATAATCTGCACACTGCCACTATTTTTTGTGGCACTTTTGTGCCAAAGCTTTTGATTGTGTAAATCACGACATTTTGATAAAAAAAAACTAGATTTCTGTGGAATTCGAGGTATTTCTTCGAACTAGTTTCAATCTTACTTGGATAATAGGAAACAACTGGTTAGAGCAAATGATACAGACTCTAGTCTCAAAAATGTTGTATGTGGGGTACCACAAAGTTCAGTATTGGGTCCTCTACTTTTCCTTATCTTTATTAATGACATCACTAGCTTAAAAATCGATGGAAAAGTTTTTCTTTTCGCTGATGACACCAGTATCACTTGGAGCAACTCAAATATCGCAACTCTTCATGCTACTATAACTTCTGATCTACTCACAATAAAATTCTGGTCCGATTCAAATTTACTCTCTTTTAACGTAGATAAAACAGTAGCATTATCCTATAAATAAAGGAGCTCTTCAACCCTTACCTCTTCATAACAGCCAGATCAGTATCGTTGATTCTGTAAAGTTTCTTGGTATTTTTTTAGATAGCAACCTAAATGGTCCCTTCATATTGATGTGTTAAGCAAGATGTCAAAGCAAATGTCCTCAGCTTGCTTTGCAATAAGATCTGTTTCGAAGGAAATTAATCTAGCCTCTTCCAAAATAACATATTTTTCTTTGTTCGAGTCCCATCTTCCATATGGTCTCCCTTTTTTGGTTCTGGTAGAGCTGTCCAATCCAATGTTATTTTTAAATTACAAAAAAGAGCAATAACATATCTGTTTGGCCTCAGAAGAATAACACATTGCAGAAGCTACTTCAAGGATTCTAACACTGCCTTCTTTATATATTTTAGAAACTGTTTGCTTAATTCGTAAACACCTACATGTCTTTCCAGCAAGACCTAGACATGACTATTCCACCAGAAATTCTACCTTTGACATCTATTTACCGATCCCGTCCAGTGAGTTAGTAAAGAAATCTATATTATATTCTGCAAAAAACTTTACAACTCCTTCTATAACTTAAATCTGCAACATCATTCCCCCAGTTCCATAAAATGACAAAAGCCTATTTATCTGAAAGACCATGTTATTCAATAGCAGAGTTTCTTAACTTAACCAATAACTAAGAAAGTACTACATATGCAGCAGCTTAACTTAACTTAATAAATTTCTTAAGGTAGATTATGCAATTTGCAATTTTTTAAAATTTTGCAATAGATTGTTACTGTTTTTGTTTCACTTCATTATATTTTATTTATATTGACGATTTATATAATTTTAGTAAATTGTATTTGTTATTGTTCTTATTTATGTTTCTTGTAAGCTTGGTCTATAAAATTGTTAAATTTTTCATACCAATAAAGCATATTTCTAACAGAGCAACACCTCTGTAATTTTCACATTCCAATATATCCCCCTTTTTGTAGAAGGGGCATTATGAAGCTTTGTTCCAATCTTTGGGTAAATTGTCCTTATCCCATAACCTCTTGATAAGCCTCCATTCTTTAGTATTTCCGCAGCTGTTTTATTTTCTCCCGGTTTTTTGTTATTTCTGAGCCCATTGATTTATACTTTTAAATCTCTACTTCACTAGGCAATTATATTATTATTCCATCATCGTCTATAAGGAAATTTTCATTCTCATTTGTATTTTGCCCATTCAGTGTTCACTAAAATGTCTCTCCCATATACCCATTACTGATTCTTTTTTACTCGTACGTGTTCAATTTTCATTTTTCATGTATGAATTGAAGGGTTTAATGTGAAACAATAACAAGCCTCAAAAAGGTAGAAGTCAGGATATTTGACTTTGAATGTTAAAAATAATATTAAAAAATCAAGTAACAACTTTTATTGTTTTAAAAATGAATAACCATTTTCAATTTCATTGCAAAACGAAAATATAGCCGCATCATATTCTAGTCGAATCAGAGAGTGCAGCAAGCACCTCTACCGGTTTCGAAACTTATTAGTCTCTCATCAGGAGGTACATAATATGCTGCTCTCTCTGATCCAACCAAAACAAACCCCGGCGTGCAGTCACGGATTGCAACGAACGAAATTGCATAGATGCCCTAGCGGCAACTGCTAGCAAAAGACTAGTTTTCAATCTAATGGCATATAAAACAACATAATGTTACTCTACATCCCACCAGACTGAAAATAATGGAAACCTTCTCTGGTTACACCTCCGTGGCTTCTACAATTTGCCAGACATACGGATGCTGAGACTAAGGAAGATGAGGGAATTTTACAATTTATAATTCACGTCCCATCTGCTCAGCGCGGTAAAGTTCCAACGAGAATGGTTCCCTTCGTACTCCAATCAGAGTAAACATGTAAATCAAAAATGAATAACCATTTTCAATTTCCCATTGTTTTCCCAGGTTCCATGAAGGTTCCCATTGTTTTCAGTCTGATGGGATGTAGAGTAACATTATGTTGTTTTATATGCCATTAGATTGAAAACTAGTCTTGCTATCAGTTGCCGCTAGGGCATCTATGCCATTTCGTTCGTTGCAATCCGTGACTGCACGTCGGGGTTTGTTTTGGTTGGATCAGAGAGAGCAGCATATGTACCTCCTGATGTTTCGAAACCGGTAGAGGTGCTTCTGCACTCTCTGGACTAGCATATGATGCGGCTGTATTTTCGTTTTGCAACGAAATTGAAAATGGTTATTCATTTTTTATTTACATGTTTACTCTGATTGGTGTACGAAGGGAGCCATTCTCGTTGGAACTTTACCGCGCTGAGCAGATGGGACGTGAATTTTAAATTGTAAAATTCCCTCATCTTCCTTAGTCTCAGCATTCGTATGACTTGCAAATTCTAGAAGCCTCGGAGGTGTAACCAGAGAAGGTTCCCATTGTTTTCAGTCTGTGAACACTAACTCTTTTTGAACTCATGTGTGGCTTGTCATTGTTTCACATTAAGCCCTTCAATTATAGTTCTGGTACCCCCTTTCGGTCTTTTTAACTTCTTGATAAAACTACTCTATTTCTTTTTTCTGAAATCTTTCCTGTATTTCTTGTATTATTTTTTTCGTTATATTCTCTTTTTTTTTCAGGTTACATAGTTGAAATTAACGAGAGCGTTAAAGAAGACCCAGATCTTTTAGTACGTGATCCGAAAGGAAAGGGATTTGTAGCCATTTTAAAATTGAAGGGGCAACACGGTCAGCTAGATGAAATTCTGAATAATATGCCTTTGTTAACGGAAGAAGAATATGAAAAAACCCTAAGAGATAGAAATGAAACAAACAATGCAGCAATTGACTAATAATTCGCTTGACGATATTTTAATTATATTTTATACTTATATATGATACTTATATATTTTTGTATTATTACCATATTTCCATTATTACCATTTTTATATTATTACCTGTATTACTAACCTGTTATTACCTACCTGTTTTACCTGTTATTACATACGTACAAGTTTATGTAAAACATTGTAAAACAGTAAAATATTCAAGGGCGGCTGTGGCAGGGAGGCGCTAGAGGCACTGCCCTCCCACTGGCTCACTTAACACATTGCGTGCCACGCTTTAATCGGGTTACTACTCTTAGGGGCCATTGATATGCACAGCCATGCAAATTAGGTGTACATATATCAAAAATGAGTGACGTGGCCCCTGGCAAAACACCTGTGTCTCTCATAAGGGTGCGCCAAACCTCTGTCTGGTCTTCTTTGATTACGGCTAAACTGGGATATACAAAAAAATGTTTAGAACAAAACTAATGTATATCAAAACCGTCTATAATTTAAAATTATTTTCGATTATACAGGGTGAGTCAGAACCACGGTACGAACCAAAGTTGTGTTTTTTTAAAATGGAACACCCTATATATTAAATCATTTTTAAATATAGTTTTTAACAATATAAAAAATTTGTATAAGGTTTTATAGGTCTAAAGTTAATAATTTTCGAAATATTTACATTTTTATTGAGAAAAAGGGTAATATTTATAGGGCTGTGGATTATGTTTCCAAGGTAATAAAAATTTAAGTGGTAGGTCAAAGTTTTTATAATATAGTGTGGTTTTTAAATAATTTAATATCTTTTACTTATAGCCATAAAATATACAGGGTAATCACTATTTGCAAATACAAAATTTTCTCATTTTTTTTAAATGGAACACCCTGTATATTAGTATTGCATTTTGTAGTAAATATTACAACCTTTCTTTTGGTATAAGGTTGTATGTACATAGTATGTTTGGTTTTGTAAATATTTAAAAAAGAACTATAGATTTTAATTAAATTTTTTTGCAAAAAAAAATTTAATCTGATTTTAGAAATATGTATACACTAAAATATCAAAGATGAAAATAAAAACGTAATTAAAGATTAAAATAAAGCGTATGCAAGTGCAACTTAATTGAATTTAATAACTTTAAAATTATGTTACAAACAATATTTTACCATACTAATAAGTAATTAATATGGATAAATTCATTATTAAATTAAACAACCAATTTTAAAATCTACCCTACAAATTTTTCTACCCTAGTAACTTTATTGCAATTTTGTTAGTTAAATTGTATTTATGAGTAAGATCAGTTAATAACTTTTTAATTTACCTACATCTTGAGAACGAAAGTATGCTTTGAAACAAATGAACGTTATAGAAGTATATTATTATGAAGTAAATAGTATCTATGTAGTCGTGTCTCAAAAGCTGGTAATAATTTCTAATGGTTTCGCCCAAAACAAATGTCATATCCACCAATAATTGTTCGGTTGAAAAGTTAAAATTTAAATTATAAAAAATTGTTACGAAAATTTCAACTACAAAAGTATTATCAGCTATTGTGACACCATTTAATACTATTTATATTAATAAATAATTTGGCTGATACATTTAACATTAATTTGTTTCAAAGCATAGTTTATAATTATTATGTTCTCAAGATGTAAGTAAATTTAAAAGGTAAATTAAAAGTTTAACTGATCTTACTCGTAAATACAATATAACTAACAATTAATTTGGTACAGGAAAGTTGCTGTGGTAGAAAAATTACTAGGGTAGATATCAAATTTGGTTGTTTATTAAATTTAGTAACTAATTTTTGCATTCATTAGTATGGTAAAATATTTTTTGTAAAATAATTTTAAGTTATTAAATCAATTGAATTGTACTAGTATACGATTTATTTTAATCTTTAATTACGTTTTTATTTTCATAATTGATATTTTAATGTATGTTTCTAAAACCAGATTATAATTATTTTTTTTGCAAAAAAATGTTTAATAAAAAATGCTCAAAAACGTAAAATCTATAGTTTTTTTTTTTTTAAATATCTACAAAACGAAACATGCTAGGTACATACAATCTTATACCAAGAGAAAGGTTGTAATATTTACTACAAAAGGCAATACTAATATACAGGGTGTCCCATTTAAAAAAAAATCAGAAAATTTTGTATTTGCAAATAGTGATCACACTGTATATTTTATGGCTATATGTCAAATATGTTAATTTTTTAAAAAATAACAGTATACTAAAAAAATTTTGACATGTCATTTAAATTTTTATTACCTTGAAAGCCTAATTCACAGCCCTTTGAACATTACCATTTTTCTCAATAAAAGTGTACATATTTCGAAAATTGTTAACTTTAGGCCTATAATACCGTATATAAATTCTTAATATTTTTAAAAAAATATTTAAAAATGATTTAATATATAGGGTGTTCCATTTAAAAAAACATAACTTTGGTTCGTACCGTCGTTCTGACTCACCCTGTATAATCAAAATTAATTTTAAATTATAGACAGCTTCGATATACATTAATTTTGTTAAAAACATTTTTTTGTATATCCCATAATTTGGCCGTAATCAAAGAAAACCAGAGGTTTGGCGCACCCTGTATAAGCGACGTGGCACGCAATATGTTAATGTAGTAGATATCTGATACAATTTATTTTGAATGAATTTTTCTTTATTTAAAAAGCTAACAAATATGAAGGGTAAGGGGGAAGAACGATGAATGTCTATCTGCAAGCATTTTCGATAAAATGAGAAACAAAATTACATATTCATTGTTTTTACCTCTTGCGCCCAATCTTGTGACGTGATTAAAGACGATTATCATCTTTATTTCCCCTTGTCCATTCACAGGTTGATAGTACACTTTCTAAGCTAACAGATTGCACAAAAATCTCAAAATGGCCAAAAATTGACATTCATCGTTTTTCCCTCTGACTCCTTCATATTCAGTCGACGCGACGCTCCAAAACGTATACAAATATATTTTAATTAACAGCGTTCACCCGCAAATATGATTAAAATCTACTACACAGTGTAGTTTTTAATCATGCCCGCACCCGACGATGGGCTCTTTTTCGAGCGACCGGTCCACTATTGTCAAGTTAAGAAAATATCGGGCGCTAGATGATGACTTGCCGTGTGCGAAATAAAAAATATCCTCAGATGGAGTTAGTAACTGGCAACGTTACGGTATTTGCCTTAGCAATCGGTATCGCATCAGTATACTTCACATTGGACACCGCCCGAGCGTCGTTTTTGGTCAGTAATTGTACAATTCTTAATTTTGAACTCATTGTTGATATCCATAATTCAATATGACAACAAATACTTTGGACTTCGAAAAACGTTTAAACATAAAACAACTTGGACCTCCTAGACCAAAATTGGGCATAATTCAGGCGGGACAAAGTGGTAATACAACTTTTAATCAAAAATTCAATGAGAAACATTATTTGAACAAAGTGAAGAAAAGTATATTAAAGTGTGTAAATATATTTATTTTCAAATTCCCATTCAACATATTTATTTTCCTTAGCTAAGCGCTTTCGACAAAAATGACATAGTCAGAGCTAATGCTACAATAAAAATGAAAATAATGAGCAGAAATTATTTGTGCAGAGCTAATGCTACAAATAATGAGCAAAAATTATTTTTGCTCATTAGTTTCATTTGCTCATATTATCTTCGTTTCTTATTCTGTCCAATTTCGTTTTTCCTTCTGTTTTTCTCAGCTGCTGCATCTCCGCTGCGTTTATTGTACCGTCTAGTTTTGCATTGTTTACCCATGTCTCACTTGCATATCGTCTGTGTCGTTCTTATACGTTGTAACCCACAAAAATTGGAAAATGCGTTTTTTGCAGATTTGTATAATGTAAAGCTAACCTCGCATGTTCAAAGAACCTTGTAAGCCATACTTCATTAAATAGCTTTTAGCCATATTATTAAATAGGTTTTCTAATAGCTTGTATCCTCATTGCTGAGAGTATGAATAGCAATAGCTTTTCTTGTCTCCTGAACAATCGTGATTTTGGGGTTACGAGGTATTAGAAAGACACATATGATATAATATTAAAGTTGGTACAGATATTGCATTGTATACCTTCAGTTTTATTTCTTTATCCATTTCCTCCTTTCCAAATATTGTTTTATTTAGTGCATACCCAGATAGCACAAGTACGTTTTATGGACGTACATCTGTGTACATTGGAACGTCCAATGGACGTCCCGCTAAGGTACAATGGACGTCCAACGAACGTCCAGAGTTCACAAAATTGGACGTCCATAGAACGTCCGCTACAAACGTACAGTGTACGTTGTTGAAGCTTTCAGTGTACATTTTATGTACATTCAATGTACATCTGATGTACATTCAAATACGTCTTATGGACATTTTTGTAGGGCACTTTTCAGAAAGCAGTCTAGTGTCCATAATTTTTTGAATACATACATAGCAAAAAGCCTTTAGGTATAGGAAATAGTTCCTATAATACTAAACTTATATTTTAAAATATTACACAAAATACCTTTTTTATTTCTCTTTATTATAACTTTATTATGTATAGGTACTTTATAATAGGAACTTGATTAATGCACGACTGCACTTGCACGATAAACAGCAAACACAAAGATATCACAGGATGAATTATATTGTATGTAATAACTTAATAAAGACAAAATTCAGATAATGGCGCCCTATGATGCATGCACATTAAAAGAGGTTTATTTCTGTTCTGTTCCTTCTAAACATTATTTCTTAGAACTTAGAGTCAGTACGGTTGTATATTGCAAGCGGGTTTGCCATTCTGTGAATTATCATAAATAAATCCTCCTTCGGTATTCCACAACAATTATTAACAGCGATAATCCCCTAAAAGTACCTGCCTAGTACTACCTTTTACGACCGATAGCGTGAAGAGCGACAACGTTGTCAAGAAAATTCTCATTTAGTTTGGCGGGAAATTTAAGAGTTACAATATGCACATTTAAGATTTAAATTGGTAGTGTCTAATTATTGTAAGTTCTATAATTACCGATGCGCGGTGTAGCTCCGTTATTCTGAAAAAATTTTAGTGGTTCAGTGTTTTAATTCGATGATGAAAAAATATGTGACTACATTAGAAGCTTCTTGTATTCTACTAATAATATTGCTTTGATTAAAACAAGAAGCTATATATAATTACTCATAATAATACTCGCATTTTGTGTAAAATCTCCATGGACCACAAATGGATGTCCAATGTACGTTGAAATCAAACGTCCAATGGACGTACATAGTACGTCCAGTTTGGTCCATGGACGTTTGGACTTTAAATGTACGTTATATGGACGTCCATCGGACGTTGTGTGCTATATGGGTAGTAGATCTTATTTGTTTTTTTCGTCCTGTATGAGATTTATCGATCTAGCTTTCCATCCTCTGATATTATTGCTCCCAGGTATTCAAACTTCGAGACTGTTTCTATTATTTCGTTTTTGCACCTAAATATCGTTTGGTTTATAGCTTCCCTTTTCGTTTGGGTTACTATCATGGTATTCGTTTTCTTTACATTTACCTCCATTTTCAAATTTTCTATTTCTTCCACCCAGATATCGATTAATTTTTACATTTTCTCTTTATCGCCTGCCATTATTACTAGGTCATCTGCATATAGTAATCCCTCCATTCTCACTGGTACTAAATTCCTATACCCTATTGTTGACTAATTACCTTGACCATCTTTTAGCTCTCTTCATTACTCTATCCATTACTAATATAAATAAAACTGGGCTGAGACTGTCCCCTTGTTTTATTCCTCTCCTTAGGTTTATTATTGGCTATCTGTTTCCGTTTATTTGTACTTTAGCGAGTACGTTTCTATATGTAATTTTTACCACGCTTACTATCTTATGCGGGATTTGCAGGTCTTCCATTACTGACCATATTACTTCTCTATTTATAGAATCAAAAGCAGCTTTACTATAAACGTAATATTTAAGTCTTCTATTTCGTTTTTCCTTTCAATTATATTTCTCAGTATGTATATATATTATCTGTTGTTCCTCTTTCCTTCCTAAAAGCCGCTTGTTCTTCTTCTAGTTTTCCTTCCAGTTCTTTCCTGAGCTTCCGTTCTATTATCACGGTGTAGACTTTATATGCCACTGATGATAAGCATATAGTCCTATAGTTATCACATTCCGCTTCATCTCCTTTCTTGTGTATTGGTATCAATAAATTTTCTTCCCAGTCTTTCGGTATCGTTTCTGTTCTCCATGCTTCCCTCATTATTTCCAGTAGCCAAAGTTTGCCTCGTTCCCCCACGTACTTCATTATCTTCGGATCTATGTCATCGACACCTCCCTCTTTTCCAATCTTTATTCTTGCCTATCCTTCAATATTTTTGATATGAATTTCGTCTACTCGATTGTCCCTATCCTCTTCTCTTTCCTGCTGCCCTCTCTCCTCATTTGGTTGGTTGCTTGCCTCGAATTTTTCTTTATAGTGCTTATTCCATATGGTTAATATGTCCTGTATGTTTGTTTTCAATTCATTTCGCTCATTTCTAATTCCTCTTATTTGTTTCCTTTTTGTTCCTTTCATGCTTCTTATTTTATTCCAAAATTGTTTATTGTTATTCCCAAAACCTTCAATGGTTCAATTCTTCACCAAATTCCTTCCAGCTCTTCTTCTTCGCGTCTTTTAGTAGTTCTTTCACTATATTTCTCTGTCTTCTGTATTCGTCTCTGTCTTGCTCTTCATTTGTGTTTATGTATCGCTTCCACAATTCTTTCTTCTTTTTTACTGCTTGCTTTATTTCCTTATTCCAGCATCCAGTTCTTTTATTATTTTTCTAATTCTTTCTTATTCCACATACTTATTTTGCAGTGTTCCATAACGTGCCTCTCAATTTTTTCCATCTCTCTTCCATATTTCCTCATTGTTTTCATGCTGTTCCAGTATTTTATCTGTCTCTCTTTGGTATAACTTCCTCATTTCCATATTTTTCATCTTATGTATTGCTATTCTTGTATATCGAGGACTCTATATTTCCAATAGTTTCTGTAATTCTTTCAAAAGTATTAATGTTATTCGCAAGCAAGTGTTATTCGTCGTTAAAATTCACAGGTCTGATTATCCTTGCTTATTCTGATTTTATGATATATGTACTTTTCTGTCAATTCGACCACTTGATTTTTCTAGACTTGAATAGTTCCACGGTGTCGAAGGCTTTGTGAAAGTCCACGAAGATAAGTACCAGTGATCTGTTATAATGTTATATCGATTTTTCTCTTACGATTTTTACTGCTTGTAGGTGATCGTTTGTTCCGAATTTTGAGCGGAAGCCAGCTTGTTCTCGGGGCTGGTAGAAATCCAACTTTTTTTTAGTCATTTAATTATTCCGGTAACCACACATCGATTTTTACATGCAACACCTAGAGGCTTGCCCCTTTTTGGATTGTGGTCAGAATGATGTCAGGAAAAAAGTCTACTATAGAAAAATGTGGGGAAATGCATAGTTGGATTTTAAAGTGCATAAAATGCATCCAAAAGTGCATAAACATGTCAAATACAGCATCTAGAGACTAAAAATCGATTTATTCCGGTGTTTTTAGTTCTAAATGCCCTGCTTTAAATTACCCCACCACAGTAGCGCTAATATCCTATGCAAGCACCATCACCAATGAAAAAATATTAAAGATTTAGTATTCTTTAGATTCTTATCAGTTCTCATTCTGATAGAATTTATAATATTAACTCTTTTCATTAGGTATTACCGTTGATTGATGTATTTAATATTTCAATCAACGATATTACAGATATTTCATGAAATCGGCAAAGCTGTAAGAAGATTGTCGGTTCATGAATTTACTGGCTCCGTTACAGTTTCCTTCTTTGAAAACCATAACATATGTTACAGTTCAAGTTGATTCTCAGTTAGAGTTGACTTTTCCTAGTTCGAGTCAACTCCAACTGAAACGAGCAGTAAAAGTTGATTTGAAAAATTTAAATCAACTTTTACTAGTTGAAGTTGACTCTACCTAACTCTTGTTAGTAAAAGTAGATTATACAATTTATACGAGTGTAATCTCACGTGCATTTTTGATGAGTGTGCGTCTCTTTGTTTTGACCGTTTCAACTACTTATTAGTCCAAGCTGTAACGTCGCCCCCGTTAGGTAAATTATTCTGATTCGATTTTTTTGCACAAACTTACTCAAACAAATACATCTTTATAACAAATACACAGTGTCAGGCGGCACCGCGGTCGAAAAATTGTTTAACCAATTTTTGTTAACCAAATTCACAAAAATAATTCTTATCTACTCTACCTCGTATTATGTATAAGTTTTTATTGTGTGAAAATTATAAATATAGATAGCAGTACATGAAGGATTTAAAGTGTGCCTGAAGTAATAATGTATTTTAAATGGGATATACTTTTCGCACTGTTTTTAGCACACTTTCATATAATCAAATTTCCTTAACTTTCGCCTTGTCATGGTGATGACATTGACATATGACATGTGAGCAATGAATTACAAAACAAGTTTTGACAGTTTTATGGTTTGACAGAAGTTTGAATTTTTAAATGTCAAAGTTCTAAAAAATTGTAAAATAGGAATGTATTCCAGTGACGAAGAGAGTTTTTTTATTTGTTTTTTGGTAGGTAAAATATTGTATGAAACTGTGCGTTAAATACTTTTTGCGCACTTAGGCAATGTATAGCACTCGGCCCGCTCGTGCTCTAAACATCGCGTGCGTGCGCAAAAAGCATACTTCACGAACTGTTTTATAAATAACTAATATTTCACTCCGGACAAATTTTTTTAGATTATTTTGATCATTCGGAACAAAAAAGGTCTCTTGTGATTTTTCTCTAAAATTGATAGTTTTCGAGTTATACGCGATTTAAAATTTGAAAAATGCGAAATGACCATTTTTAAGGCTTAATAACTCGATTAAAAACTATTATTATGAAAGTCACCTAATCAAAGTTTAAAGCCCCCCCCCCCTAGTCTACAAGATCGTGAAGAAATTGTTGTCATTATTTTATTACTAAGCGTTATTTTTAATTATCAACAATGAGCGCTAAAAGCGTATTGAGGCGGCCGTCAATGTGAGTGCGAGTAACATCTTCCATTCCGACCGTCCAATGGTGCATCTCAGTCGCACTCACACTGACAGCCGCCTCAATACGCTCCTAGCGCTCATTGTTAATAATTAAAAATAACAGCTTAGTAATACAATAATAACAAATATTTCTTCAGTACCTTGTAGGGGGGTCGTTAAAATTTGATTTGGTGACTTTCTGACTTACATAATAATAATTTTTAACTGAGTTATTAAGCCTTGAAAATGGTCATTTTCGCATTTTTCAAATTTAAAATCGCGTATAACTCGAGAACAATAAATTTTACAGAAAAATCACAAAAGACCTCTTTTGCTCCGAATGACCCAAATTAATGATTTAAAAAAATGTCCAAAGTGAATTTGTTTAAAAAAAATTGTTTAAACAATTTTTCGATTACGGTACCACACCTGACACCCTGTGGATTCGTTATAAGGACCTCTTTTTGAGTAAGTTTGTGCAAAAAATCGAACTGGAATAATTTACCTAACGGGGGCGACGTTACAGCCTGGACTATAAATATCACGATTTGAACATAATATATACAGTAACATTTAATTTCTAGAATCGGTTGTTTGTGTGAATCAACTTTTACTAAATGGCATTGGGAAGAGTATACTTTAACTAGTTGGAGTCTACTTTTACTAGTAAATGTTGAATAAAAATCTTCATTTTATATTTATAATCAACTTTTACTAAAACCAGCCGTTTGAGTCGACTCGAACTAGGAAAAGTCAACTCCAACTGAATAATCAACTTGAACAATAATTGTATACAATAATTATTATTCAGTACGGGAACGACAGACAACCACTGACTTCTCGCTTCACTATTAGGAAAACGAAAATTCGAGAAGGTCGTCGAGTTTACTCTGTTTGTACGAGTTTACAAATACATGTGCGGTTTTCGTGGTCTGACCGTTTCAAATTTTTAACCTGTTCCACAATTAAAACTGCCTCTGTTCCATGCAGTGTTCCCATATATCAAAGTTTGTCCGACTAGACACCCTTAAGCTATTAACAAATTTTCAGCTTGCTATTAATCAATTTTTTTTCATACGCGGGATCCAGACCTAAAAGCAATTCAGTTTTGAATTCCTTGTCAAAAATCCTATAAGACTGTACCATTAACTCAATTTTGAAAAAAAAATGAAGTTGTCCGTCTTTGATACCAAGCTCCTCAATTGTTGTATACTTGAAAATTTATGGCTATACATACATACTGGAATAATAAATATTCAAAAGTTTTAAGAGAAACGATATTATGTTTATTTAATATAGTTAATTTAATTAGACAATTTAAAAAGTTTTATATTTATCTACTTAGAAAAGAATTTTTGCGACACAATAAATATCGTTTCTATAACATAAATAACAGAATACAGATGTATAACAGAATACAGATGTAATAATTATTTAATTGATGGATTCGACCATTACTTGATGGAAGTTCATTTTATCTCACAATAAAACACTTAAAAACGTTTGTTTTTCTATACTTCCACAAAATTTATTACAACTATGTTATTACTACAGCTGTTTCGGCAAAGTGCCTTTCTCAAGTGATATATTTTACAATGTGTTTGCCTTTTTAAGTCTTTAACTGAAGAGGTTGAGGAGTGGGGAGCTGTTTGTCTCGAGTTGGTCATTCAGAATTATATCTGTATTTTTCAATTTATTAATTTCCATTGATTTTAAAAGTGATAGCTTAAGGCCTTTATTTTGAATATGTAGAATTTGAAACTCTTCATTGAAAGAATGATTATGATCTAGAAGGTGAAGTGCGTATGTAGAAGTGTCTGTTTTTCTATTGTTGAAAGCCCTTTTGTGTTCTGCTATCCGTTTGTCAAAAGTTCTGCCAGTTTGACCGATGTAAGTTTTCGGACAATCACCACAAGTTAGTTTGTACACACCACTCTGTAGTTGCTTTCTCTTTGGGCTTTTATTGTTTTTAATATGTTTGCTTAAGTTGTTGTTAGTTCTGAAAGCTTGTGTTATTCCTTTCTTTTTTATGTATCTGGCTATTTTTGTTGTTATTTTGCCAGTATATGTGAGAGAGCAGAAGGTACTGGGTTCTTTCTGTGGTGGTGGATACACTAATTTCAAGGCTTTCTTATGGAGTTTTTGGTTTAAAACGTTGTTAACTGTTTGTTCGTTATAGCCATTGTTTACAATGGCTATAACAAATAGCAGTAAAAAATGGCTATAACGAACAAACAGTTAACAACATTTTAAACCAAAAACTCCATAAGAAAGCCTTGAAATTAGTGTATCCACCACCACAGAAAGAACCCAGTACCTTCTGCTCTCTCACATATACTGGCAAAATAACAACAAAAATAGCCAGATACATAAAAAAGAAAGGAATAACACCAGCTTTCAGAACTAACAACAACTTAAGCAAACATATTAAAAACAATAAAAGCCCAAAGAGAAAGCAACTACAGAGTGGTGTGTACAAACTAACTTGTGGTGATTGTCCGAAAACTTACATCGGTCAAACTGGCAGAACTTTTGACAAACGGATAGCAGAACACAAAAGGGCTTTCAACAATAGAAAAACAGACACTTCTACATACGCACTTCACCTTCTAGATCATAATCATTCTTTCAATGAAGAGTTTCAAATTCTACATATTCAAAATAAAGGCCTTAAGCTATCACTTTTAGAATCAATGGAAATTAATAAATTGAAAAATACAGATATAATTCTGAATGACCAACTCGAGACAAACAGCTCCCCACTCCTCAACCTCTTCAGTTAAAGACTTAAAAAGGCAAACACATTGTAAAATATATCACTTGAGAAAGGCACTTTGCCGAAACAGCTGTAGTAATAACATAGTTGTAATAAATTTTGTGGAAGTATAGAAAAACAAACGTTTTTCAGTGTTTTATTGTGAGGTAATAATTATTGTTTATTTCGTCTTAATAAAACATTATTTACTTATTTATGGTTGCATTTTTATTATATTAATAGATATAACAACCCAATTATCTATTTCTCCCTTCCATATATTTATACCCAGCCCAATACCATCCAACTCCTATGTCTTGGTCCCTACTCCTACTCACTCATTCCCAATCTCCAACGACTGCTCGATTTAGTATTAGGATAACAGAAACGCAAGGAGGTCATTGAGATTACTCCTGGTATTACGCGTCAGTCGATATTCAATATACTTTCGACACTCCCACAAATTCGTCTTAAAAATGGTAGTCCTCATCTATTTCCGACCCGTTACAGTTTCCTTCTTTTCTAGTTTGGCACCTTTGCCATCTATCACATAGATGGCGCCAGGTCAGACTAAAGATTAAATTAAAAATAACTTATAATTTATTATAAATATCATTTGATAATTAATTTAATAATTTATGTAAACTAAATAAGTTGTTTAAGAATAAAATTTGGCTAGAGTTTGAAATTATTTTAATTGTTAACTAAATATTCCTACACTTACAATAAAACCTTGAGTTTCTGATAACAGATGGCGACAATAGTTAATACAAAAATTGGTTTATTATTTGAATAATATAAAAATAAGCTGTTTAAAATATATTTATTACCTTAAAAAATATTATAGTTACTATAAAATACTAATATTTTAATATAAAAGCCTTCTAGTTTATAATATTCATGAAAATTACAATTTTGTCAATCCACTATTTTGTGGGAGTGTCCAAAGTATTTGGCCGTGAGAGAGGAGAAGACTGACGTACTCAATGTGCCACGGAGCAATCATTCAATGACCTCCGTGCGTTTCTGCTATCCTGATACAAGACGTGAAATGCTTAATATTTTGACGGGTTTGTTGGATTCGATCGGTGTTCTGTGTGGGATGAATCGAGAATCCGACTAATCTCCATATGTTTCTGCTATCCTGATACAAAATATGAAATTTTGAAAATGTTTCGAGGGATTTGACTCTTTGAGAGATTTGATCGGTATTCCGGTGACGAGGGATCGAGAATCCGACTATCTTCATGCGTTTCTATTATCCTGATACAAAATGTGAAATTCTTAGTGTTTGATGGGTTTGCCTGACTGTATAGATAGATACTGAGGATGTACGACCGCTACAGAATTGAACTATCTTCATGTGTTTCTGCTATCCTGATACTAAATTCTGTATTTCGTTGAAAATCTGCGATATGCTGGATAAAATTTAAATTTAAGGGCGTTCGTTATGAGATAAAACCAATCGTAGAGCGTCGATAATCCGAACGTTCGCTAATCCTAACGCAAAAAAAAATTATAAAATTACAAAAAAATGATCGCGGACCGAATTTTTGGATTTAATATGACAATACATATGGGCAAAATATGACCGCGGATTTTTGTTTTGTTTATGCAGAAATACATATTTGTTTATTATGCAGGTGTTTTATTCCTTGTAACTAAAACGTATGTACATATGTATATATGTACTATATTTATGAGCTTTGTATGTATTTTGAACATATATTCGATAATCCGAACAATTTGATAATCCGAACTACCCCTGTACCAATTAGTTCGGATTATCGACGCTCTACTGTATTTGTTTCTCTCTCCCTCGAGAACATTGACCTCTTCGTCTCCACATTTCATATGATACCTAAGTAACTACTGTCTTCTACTTTTCTTACTATATTTCTTATTAAGTAGGTAGGTATACTACATCCTTTATTTTATCAATGTTTACTTTTGAAGTAAAGATCAAATGGTTTCTGTTTGCTGTAAGCATCGAGAAATGCTAAAAGAACTGTAGCCTTCCCCATCACTTTTTCATGGACTTTAATTAAACAACATTAAAAATGGTAAATTCTCGATAAAAATAATGGCAATACGTTATCTTTTATGAACTGCGAGGCCTTTCCGCAATTTCGCATTAAAAAAGTTATTAAATAATTGATATAAACAGATTACTCATGGGTTTTTGGGATCGTTAAACACGAATATGCCATCATAATTTGACCTCCCGAGGACGTGGTGGCCAGGGACACTACAAGAGACGTCATCTTCTACAGTTTCGATGGTTTTCGGCATTTAATTGATGCAAATAAATTACTGGAGGGTTTTTTGAGGTCGCTAAACACGAATATGCCACCAGAACCGACTCCCGGAGCACCTGGTTTCCAAGGCCAATGAAAGGCGCTCCTGGAATTTTGAGGGTCTTTGATACTACATTAATGCAAACGGATTAGTTATAGGTTTTTGGGGTTGCTGAACACGAATACGTGATCAGCACAGACACAATAGCACCTGGTGCCTAAGACAGGTTATTTTCTGGAGTTTCGGAGAAATCAAATGTATTACTCTTATTTTTTTAACTCCAGAAGATAACCTGTCTAAGGCACCAGGTGCTCCTGCGACTGTGCTGATCACGCATTCGTGTTCAGCAAACCCAAAAACCTATAACTAATCCGTTTGAATTAATGTAGTACCAAAGACCCTCGAAAATCCAGGAGCGCCTTTCATTGACCTTGAAACCAGGTGCTCCGGGAGTCGGTTCTGGTGGCATATTCGTGTTTAGCGACCTCAAAAAAACCCTCCAGTAATTCATTTGCATCAATTAAATGCCGAAAACCATCGAAACTCTAGAAGATGACGTCCCTTGCAGTAACACTGGCCACCACGTCTTCCGGAGGTCAATTTTGATGGCATATTCGTGTTTAGCGATACCAAAAACACATGAGTAATCTGTTAATATCAATTTAATGCCGAAAACCTTCGAAACTCTAGAAGATGACGTCCGTTGAAGGTCAAAGCAAAGGTCGCCATTGGATAGCCAGGAAAAACTCCTAGACTACCAGTACTTTTCCTTGATTCAAACTTCTACATGTTGCCATATAACTAGTAACTCAGGGAATTTTAATACCCAGTAAATCTTATAATTTTCCGAGTTTGTGCCTCTATATCTTGAAAATCCTTCATACGATTGAGTTGTGCCCATGAGAACTTTTTATCAGCATACTTCAAAGAGTATTTTCCCAAAGTATGAACGAAATCCACTGGGACCTAATTTCCATAAGGTTTGTGCGGGGTACTTTACACAAATATTACTCAGTTGTACTTAATTTCTTGTTGGACGTCTTTGTGTGTACATATATGGATAGTATTACATTTTCATACAGTACCAAATTTTTTCTCCAATTATTTACTAGGTATATATACTTGGAAACTGAATATTATGTTCCTTGTTAAAGGACAAATTGTCGATGACATACAAACATTTATTTTGTTTACTAAATAGTCAAAAAAGTCTAAAATTTTTGCAACATTTCAATTATGATTCGAGTCAACTGATATATTTATGTACTTTGAACAAGCCATTCTTTGTGCTGTATTGGGTGTGTGATCCAATGTAAAAATTCGCAGATGCCGTTTTCACTTACATCAAAACTGATGTAAAAAATTATGTTTAAAAAAACTCAATGTTTGGGTTTGGTACAAGAATACTAGAATACAAATTCAGAAATTGCAAAATAGTTAAGGCATACGTTTGATTTAACTTAACAAAGTTGAAGAATGTTTTGTTTATCATAAAAACTTTTGATAAATGAGCAGATTATTTATCGGAAAATTACATAATCGATAGCCTATTTCTACCATAGATATGGGTAATCACAATCCAGGTCTATTACGGGGACCATGAATGCCTGTGAACATAGGCGTAAGCTAACCATGGGGGTTATAACCCCCTCCCCCAGTTGGATGTACTTTGCGCTCTATACGCTTAACACCATTACTATTCTATAGCCTCAGAGATGATCAAGTAGTTGAACCACCCCCTCCCTCTGCCAGTGAACCCTTCCATTTGAGGTTTAATTCTTCTTTTTACTCAACGCATTCTTTTATTTTTATGCTTATTGAGAAGTTTTAAGTGGACACTTACGTCAAAATAAATAGTAGATACTACTGTTAAGGCTAAATTGGCAATTTTGGAGAAAATGATAGATAAACTACGATTCCAGCAAATACATACTTAGGTTAGATTTTATTAAAGCTATATCGTATTATTCCTTATAATAGCTAATAAATTATTGTATACATGTATAGGTATTGACTGTAAAATGTATAAAAATTACTATAATAAATTTACAATTAAGATGCAGTAGAAATAAACAAACCAATGTTAGGACCAAGACACGTTAAATGCTACTAGGAGCACTCCTGAATCATAATTTACAATGTATATACATTGTAAATCCCAAATCATGATTTCCAAAGTTTATACATTGTAAATTAAGTTGGGAGTACTCCTCGTAACATTCAACGTATCTTAGTTTATCAAAAATGAATAACCATTTTTAATTTCGTTGCAAAACGAAAATACAGCCGCACCATATTCTAGTCCAATCAGAGAGTGCAGCAAGCACCTCTACCGGTTTCGAAACTTATTAGTCTCTCATCAGGAGGCACATATGCTGCTCTCTCTGATCCAACCAAAACAAGCCCCGGCGTGCAGTCACGGATTGCAACGAACGAAATTGCATAGATGCCCTAGCGGCAACTGCTAGCAAAAGACTAAGTTTTCAATCTAATGGCATATAAAACAACATAATGTTACTCTACACCCCACCAGACTGAAAACAATGGAAACCTTCTCTGGTTACACCTCCGAGGCTTCTACAATTTGCAAGCCATAACGGATGCCGAGACTAAGGAAGATGAGGGAATTTTACAATTTATAATTCACGTCCCATCTACTCAGCGCGGTAAAGTTCCAATCTTAGTTTGTTTATTTCTAATGCATCTTGAATGTAAATTTAGTATAGTAGTGTCATATTTAGATATTATTACCGCTTTAGAAAAGTAAAATGTATATTATGTTTATAAAATAAACAAATACATTAATTAATTATTAATGTATTTTCTGGTATTGAGGTACGAGTGTTACATGCTAAAAGTATTTTATAAATGCAATTTTTTTATCTGTCCTGTACGTTGCTGGTTGGTTATTTGACGGTATTATATTTGAAGGTAGGGAGCTCAAATTTTTGATCAATAAAAGTCAAAGCACACTTGTTTCTCTTTTTATTTTACAAATTACATTTTTATTATTTGAATTGAGAAAGTTTAAAGAAAATATTAACAATTTAGTACAGAGTTACATTAGTAGGTATTAAAAAAAGTACAATAACGACATTTTTACAAGTACAGAGATTGTTCAATGTGAATAAACGATTTTAAAACACTAATAACACAATTATTTAAAACAACTAATTTTGATTCATCCTATATATTGGAATGTTAATAAAAGTCAATCAATTTGAATAAATATGAACTATAAAATGGTTCCTGTAAGTACCGTTTATAAAATTATCAAATTTAAAAAATTATAAACATAACCATAATCATAGATGGGTACGTGGAGGACAGGTATAGTCGGTTCGCTAAACTCAGACACAACCGGGTAGTGATAGTAGTAAGTAATTTTTTTGTTTTTTTTTTGGCCAATTTTGCCAAAATTGGCAAAATTACTAACTATTTAGTAATTATTAGCTATTTAGCAATTTTTTTGCAAATTTTAACAAATTGGCCAAATTACTTACTAAAATCACTAGCCAGTTGTGTCCGAGTTTAGCGAACCGACTATATATACGTTTTCTAATCCTCACAATACCAATTTTTTGTGAAACTTAACGTAACTGCAATCGATGATGATCACAGCTGATGAAATGTTTAAACAAGGTGTCTCTTTATTGTTCCAATTCTCTCTATCCTTCATTTGACCCTCATTACAGTGATATAGTTCATGTTACAGCCTTTTTTCAGTGTCCCATCTCTTTTTAAAGCGTGCAACTAGATAGTAGCTATACTGTATTTCACGAATTCGCGTCTGTTTTGGATTATCCCTCATAGCCTGTATGTACTTGGTTTCTCATTCGGAGAAACTGATACCTTACTTTAGCAATACCGCCAAGCCGGTTGCAAATTCATGGTACCCTAATAAGTTTATCATAGTAGGGTGATTGGAAATAGATTACAGTAGAACCCCGATTATCCGTGTGCGGATTATCCGGGCTGCGGATTATCCGTGCTATGATTTTGTATTACTTAAATTGAATTTTTGAGGTTTCATCAAAATAGCGTCACTGTTAATCACTCGACGGAAACTCTATACGTGGAGAGGGAGACTCATAATGAAAGATTTATTTGTTCTGTTGTCTTTTTATGGTAGGTATATATGTATGGATATACGTACAGATGTATTATAATAGGAAATGAATGTTCGGATTATCCGTGCTTTTCAATTATCCGTGCCAACATCCGGTCCCGAGGAACACGGATAATCGGGGTTCTACTGTATATGTATTGACACCGAAAATGACAAGACGTGTTTTGATAAATCTCAAGTAATAGAGAGTAATAAATAGGTGACTCTCTGACAGATGCAAAGAAAGAGAAGATCTGGATAAAAAGTATGATAGCTTTAATTTACACAAAAAAATCAACGAAATGACAGGTTATAGAAAAAGCACAAGAACAAATACCCTTAAAAATGATAAAGGGGATATTATTACTGATGTGAAGGAGAGATTGTGTCACTGGACCAATTACATCCAACAAGTAATTAATGATGAACGAGAAGAACTGTCATTAGAAATCACACAGGATACCGGACCACCAATATTAAGAGAAGAAGTCATCTATGCCATTAAAATCACAAAACAGGGTAAAGCTACTGAACCAGATGATGTGCCCAGCGAATTATTAAAACTTATTGATGAAGATGATATTGATGTAATGGTTGAACTCTTTAATCTAATATATCAAACTGACACAATCCCCAGACAATGGCTACAATCAACCTTTGTAGCAAAACCCAAAAAGTCAAGTGCAACAGCCTGCTCAGATCACAGAATCTTTAATGAGTTACACACTTAAAACATTTTTGAAAATAATACACAGCAGAATTGTCAAAACTTTTGAATATGAAATTAGCGACACATAATTTGGCTTTAGAAATGGTATGACCACAACTCACAAGAGATGCTTGGTTCGGCTTTGTACAGGATTTATATTAGCATCCAAAAAATTAAGAACAATTCATATCGATTGAATTTTTAAAGGTCTTACACAAACATTATTGTTTTTATAGTGGAATAACTAGGTGACATTGATGTCACAATGTAGGGCACTCGTTTCGAGAAAGACCTTGTCAGCTATTTTGATATTATTAATATTTCACAGTCGATTCAGCGTCTGAACTGCCTGCCTGCCGTGACGATACTGCAGAGATCACAACACTATTATCATCATGTTTGTGGTTTTACAATATGGCTAGAAAAGGCAATAAATTACTACATCTGGCGTTTTAAAAGCTCAGAACCTCTCTGTAGTTTTAAGAAACGTCTTCGATTGCATTTCCAAAGTGCGTTATTGACATAAGGTCTGATAAGGTAATTAATTTATGGGGAATTCAGTTTGTTAAACTGACCACACCAACAACATATAGTTAGGGATACATTTCGTTTCGTAAAACTTAACGGCCCTTCTCAGCATCTGGTTTGTATATTAAATGTGAAGTTTATATGACCCATATTATTTCGTTTTGAGAAAAGTTATTAAAAAATAAAATTAGCCAAAATAGTAATTAAAGCGTGTCGCCACACACCGTAAGGTAAGTCAAAGCTTTCATCTCTAATCCAAAATAGGCGCAAAGTCGTGAAATATACTAACAATACTTTGAGCTTTTGGAAAAACACCCGGCACTTAGCTTGTTAAAAAATAAAAACAAAAATCTTATGTTTGCTTTTTATGCACAGTAAGCCACTGGCAAACTGCAAACGCGTAGACGTGCCAATTCTAGTCAACAATTTGAAATGCAAATTCTCCTTTCTGGGCTGTTTTTATTTTTCCAATTATTTTCTATTCTCTAGCACAGTGCTTTTTTGATTGAATAAACCACAAAATACATAATAAGTTAGTTCCTCGTTCTTCAGGTCAAATTCCAGATGTTGGATTTATTTCTATGTATTTATCTCTATACCAGAAGGGTCTATTTGATTATGACAAGAATCGTTCATCTATGAATATTATAACAATACAGTAACAAATGTCTCAAATTTTAAATTTTAATAATAAAATATCAACAATTATACTACTATAATACGGACTAGCTACCGTCCAATAGTCATATCGTACAAAATACTACAAAAACTATTAATCAATCGTTCTTACATTTCGTTGAATCATAAATATTGATTATTGAATAACTAGATTTTTGACTTGCGCAAGACGTAGAATTCAATAACAAAATTAATATTTACAAACTTGGTTCTTGACTTAGGCCTGGCGCAAATTGAACCCAACCGACACACAACACGCGCCGGCGAAATGCGCGTTTAGAAGCGAGGTAAAGTTTGCTTAGCAGTAAATGGTTGACTTCAAGTAGTACCGACTATAAACATCCTGGGTTAACCGATAATAGTATAAGAGACCCCGTTTCAGGTAAAATTGAATGTTTGAATGTTTGTTTTTCTATAATCTTAGCAATTGAAATATGTAGATTTAATTTATTTTAAAACTCATTTGAAAACATTAATTTCGGGTATATAAGCAAAGCAATATATTTTACATCCGTTTTTTTGTTTTTGTCGTCGTAATTATTGTAAATTTTGTGGATCCTTTGCTTTATTATAGGACTACCGTCTAGTCAGTGTTTATTGTCAAAAGACCAACTCTGTCTACCTCTGTCATTATTGTTATATTATCATAGGCGTAACCAGGGAGGTTTGGGGGTTATACCTACCCATTGGGATCTACTTTGAGCTCTATAAGCTTAACACCATTATGCGTTGTTGACAAATCAAGCCATTTTAAGTTGTAACCCCCCCCCCCTTAGGATCATCCTGGTTACGCGGTTGTATATTATTAGTCTTAGATAAAAAAATAGCTTTAGATTGACTAAAAATATGTGGAAATGATAATGTATCTACACTATAATCAACAACTTTAATTTTACATGTATTTCATTGTTTTTATGTATTTCATTGTTTTATTATATATTGTATTGTTTTTATGTATTCACGGTTTTTATTTTTGTATTATCAATAGTAACGCATATCACTTAAAATATGTTTAAATTTGTTAAAAACCCTAACTAGTGTTACAATATTGTAAGGTATATTCAAAATACTGAGGAATTCCGATTTTCTATATGATTACTGTTAGTGAAATACATAAATATTCGAAGTATTCATAGTAATCAATGTAACGAATAATGTAAATTATTACTTTACACAAAAGTAACGAATACATAGATACTTGAAAATAACTATAATCAACATCACTACATTTTAGCAACTGGCCACGGCGACAGCCCACGGTTGGGTTCAATATGCGCTGCAGTAGAAAAATAAATGCAAGGGTCATCCGTGGCCCCGGAGTGTATTGTGTCTCGGTTGGGTCAAATTTGCGCCAGGCCATATATCGACTAAGATTCTTTTCCATTATACATAAGAATATGTTCATCTAGATAGAGTTGTTTGGACCGGATGAATAACTTTGGGTTCCCTATCTTGATGACACTGAATAAACATGCATTTTACATGCCAAAAATCTAGAACCATCGTATATGAATACATCACGATGGTTAACAGAATCGTTAACAGCGAAACAACACGCATTACCTTCTTAAGTTAAAACACAGTTAGAAATGGGTTAGTACTATTTAGGTTTCGTATCTGTTAAGGCACGATGGCTACTTCTTGCAGCCAGTGGTGAGGAAGGGGTTTTCGGACTATTTGTTGATTTTGCTTTTTTTAACTTCACGTTATGAGACTTTTGGCTATTCCTCTCATGAGCGTAGAGCAGGACTCCGATGTGTCGGTGACCGGCTTCCATAGCTATTGCTAGAGCTGTGCTGCCATCCTGAAAGAAAACAAAACTATATAACATAACAACACTGTACTTAATACAAACAAATTGTGTTCAAAGCTTGAAATAATAAACAGCTAAAGTGTGTTTAAAAAAAATCCGATATATTGTTTATTTCTTGTCCATTCTGTATATCACATAAATTTCATAAGGTTGTTATTTACCACTTTCAGAATTGCATCTTTAAATCTTCGAAGAGAATAAGCATAATCTTAATGTTTATTTGTACTGCCAGATTCCTTTAACGAGATAGGTACTATCCTAGTCTTTTTATATTCATTTTTAGTCCATATTTTCACAGAAACTGGTCGTTTTAGTAATGATTCTTCAAAAATGGATTCACTATATAGGGCAGCGGTTCTCAAACTTTTTGAGTCATGTACCACCTACAGTTTTTTTTTTACCACATATTTATACAGGGTGTAACAAAAATACAAGTCATAAATTAAATCACATATTCTGGAACCAAAAATGGTTCGATTGAACCTAACTTACCCTAGTACAAATATGCACACAAAAAAGTTACAGCCCTCTGAAGTTACAAAATGAAACTCGATTTTTTCCGATATATCGAAAACTATTGGAGATTTTTTAATGAAAATGGACATGTGGCATTACTATGGCAGGAAATTATAGTGAAATTTGTGCACCCATAAAAATTTTATTGGGGTTTTGTTCCCTTAAACCCCCCAAACTTTTATGTACGTTCCAATTAAATTATTATTGTGGTACCGTTAGTTAAACACAATGTTTTTGAAACTTTTTTGCCTCTTAGTATTTTTTCGATAAACCAGTTTTAATCGAGATGCGGCTTCTTTTTTAATATGTTTATAGAACAATTTTATGGAGGTTTTGTGCCTTTAAACCCCCCAAATGTTTGTGTACGTTCCAATTAAACTATTATTGCGGTACCACTAGTTGAATACAGCGTTTTTAAAACTTTTTGCCTCATAGTATTTTTCCGATAAGGCACCTTTTATCGAGATGTGGCTTCTTTTTTAATATGGTTAAAAATATACCTCAATCTGTAATTTATAAATAAATTTTCATATTATTATCGGGTCTCTATAATATAATAATCGTACTTAACAGTATACAAATATGCGGTGGATTTGACAAATATTCAAAATATCTCGATAAAAACTAGCTTTTCGAAAAATTACTTAGAGGCAAAAAAGTTTTAAAAACATTGTTTTTAACTAAAGGTGCCACAATGATAATTTACCTGGAACGTACACAAAAGTTTGGGGGTGGGGGAGGTTTAAAGGTGCACAAATTTCACTATTATTTTTTTTAAGATTTTAATATATCCGTTTTCAATAAGAAAACTCAAATAGTTTTCGATATATTGGAAAAATCGATTTTTATTTTGTAACTTCAAAGGGCTGTAACTTTTTTTATGTGCCCATTTGTACTAAGGTACAATCGAACTATTTTTGGTCCCAGAATATGTGATTTAATTTATGACCTGTATTTTTGTTACATCCTGTATTTTTCTAGTGTATTATGAAGACTTACTAAGTACTACTATTTTAATTTTTTTTGTGTTTTGTGTACCACCGCAAGTAATGAAATGTACCACCAGTGGTACATGTACCACAGATTGAGAATCGCTGATATAGGATGTTTGGTAAAGAATGGGCCATAGCTTAACCCTAGATTCCTGATGTTAAAATAGGTCGATTTAAGCTAACTTACCTTAGTACAAAAGTTGATAATAACCGAAATACAAGATGTCAAAGTTTAACTTTTATTTTATTTATTTTTGAATATTTCTTGACAGGCATGGGACAACAACACGAAATGGTAAATGGTGCTGGTACTGTACACTCTACTAAATTAAGTTAAACAAACGTTTCTGGCTAGTACCAGAGGCGTACGGCGAGGAAACGTGAATGGTTGACCCTTCCCAAATTCTACGCCACTGACGGAATTTCTATTTTAGTGCAATTTGTTGATTCTCCAATACTTTCTATGTAAATAACACACTCTTCATTCGTAACAATAAAGCCATTAGTTGAAAACTAATGACTTTATCGTTACGAATGAAGAGGATATTATTTTCTTAGAAAGTATTGGAGAATCTAAAAATTATGCTAAAATAGCAGTTTCATCAGTGGCGTAGAATTTGGGAAGGGTCAACCATTCTCTTTTCTTCGTAACGATAAAGTCATTAGTTTTCGAGATATTTGAAGTTAAAAATGAAAAGGCACACTTATTTTGATTAGTGTATTATGCTCCTTCGTTTTTAGCTTCAAATATCTCGAAAACTAATGGTTTTATCGTTACGAATGAAGAGTATGTTATTTACATAGAAAGTATTGGAGAATAAAAAAATTGCACTAACATAGCAATTCCGCCAGTGGCGTAGAATTTGGGAAGAGTTAACCATTCACGTTCCCCCGTCGTACGCCTCTGGTAGTAGTAAGAAACGTTTGTTTAGCATAATTTAGTAGGTTGTACAGTACCAGCACCACTTACCAAATTTCGTGTTATTGTCCCATACCTGTCAGGAAATATTCAAAAATAAATAAAATAAAAGTTTAACTTTGACACCCTGTATTTCGGTTATTATCAACTTTTGTACTAAGGTAAGTTAGCTTAAATCGACCTATTTTAACGTCAGGAATCTAAGGTTAAGCTATGGCCCATTCTTTACCAAACACCCTGTATACATTAAACAGTAATAGACACATAATACATCCCTGCCTAACTTCTCTCATGATTTTAATTTCTGAAGTGGGTTCAGTATTTTGCAGAATTTGCTCTTTAACATTAAATGATCGATTACTGATTTCATCTGTTAGGCGTTGTCTTATTAGTGGGTTCCGTAAGTTACTTGTATCGATTTTTGCATCTGTTAAATCTTTGTTTTATTTTTTCATTTTTAACCTAATTTTGGTCACTACTGGGTTGTGATCTGATCCAATGTCTCTTTTCTTACAATTATCTCTTCTTGATCTCTTGGTGACTTCCAGGTGTCTTCTCTTTGGCATTTTAATCAATTAATTAGCTACATCAAAATTATTGCTTTGGCAAAATTCGATAAAAAACGCTTAATAAGACACAAAGTGATAGAAGCAACTCCATTAATTTATACGTACCATATCCATAATGGTCGAATTGCAGTCAGGTTGGGAAAGGAAATGTTTAACTATTTCGATATGGCCGTGTTCAGCACCACACATTAACGCCGTACTGCCATCTTCGTCCTGAATATTTATATCTGCACCTGCTTCCAACAACATCTTGACCATGTTCAACCTATTGTGGCTTACTGCTAACATCAGTGCTGTTTGACCATGCTAAAATGTAAATTAATTTAAAAATAAAGCGAGTTTTGCTTTCAATAAAATTATTAAATGATATCAAAACCAAAACTTTATTGGGACCAATTTTCGGGTACGGTCGGAGCGAAGATTGGTAGGATATGTGCATTTTATCAATGAAATTCGATATTTTTAAGATATTCCAGAAGCCGCTACAGATAAAATGTTTTAAGAACCTATTAATCATTCAGAATTACTCGACGGATATTAGCACAGTTAAAATAATTAAGACGATAACCGGACAATGATGATTTAATGAGTGAAATTTAATTTTTTTTTACTTTAATGACAAATAAAGCAAGCCCATTAGCAGAACCCAATTAAAAATTATTTTGCACATCATATTTGAAACATTATTTGGTTGAAAAATCTCATTTTTGTTGGCAAAAAAATATATTAATTTGTTTAGACTAAATTACAGTTGTTTTTATCTTAAAAAGGATATGTTACTATCAACATCACACAGTGTTGCCAAACTGAATTTTGTTATTTTGGGTGTAAATTTTTTCCACGGATCTCCGAGGGTACAATAACACCTTCGTGGTTTCTAAAATTTGCAAACCAACGAATTGCCGGGGCAAAGAAGGCTGAGGGAGATCTAAGAGTTGCATCTAACTTCTCGCCTGTCCAGCGCGGTAAAATTCCAACGAAAAATGGACCTCCATACTCAGTTAGGAGTAAAACTAATCAAAATAAATAATCATTTCGTTATAAAACGAAACAAGAGCCGTCTTATATTTCAGTTTGTACAAATTTGCCTCTCTGAGGATAACCTAATAAGGTTTGAAACCGGTTAGGGTGCTTTTCATGCTCTCTGAACAAACTCAAATATAAGATGGCTCTTGTTTCATTTTACAACGAAATTATTATTTATTTAATTTAAAAATCTTCAAAAACTTTACTACATATTACTATGGGAGATCATAAGGATCTGTTGGCATACCAGATGCAGACCTATTCTGCGTTTCGCAGTCACTTTGCAGTGCGAGCAGCACATCCCCATATAAAGCTTATGGAACCTTTCAGCTCAGTGTTGCCGGTTCTAAGTAGACTCCGTCTAAATAGAATATTCCAGAAGCCCAAAACATCTTGATTTGAAAATCTGTGTTTTATTATAGTCTAAGAGCTAGAGCCGAAAAATGATCGTCATAAGTAATATGGAGTTTGGCATGTGAAATGTGTCTATTGTATATTGATAATTATGACCCCTTTCAGGCTGACACCTCAGTGGATACAGGAAGTAGCAATAAGGGATGAAAGGGGAAAGTTAGTGTAGTCTTTAAAGGATTTCACCTCCTATTTTGTTAAACCTCCATCGATTTGGATGAAAATGGGTGACTAGTTAGAGCATACCACAAGAAATAAAAATGATTTGGTGCCAACTTGCACTTTTACCTTAGGGGTGGATACCACACCTTCTCGGGGGTGAAAACTATTTTATTAAAAATAACCCCACAAATCGATAGAGGGACAAATTATAAGTAAAATTTGTTATATCATGTTATTAAAATATATTAATACTTTTTGAGTTATTAAAGGTCAAAGATTTGTCTGTTTAAGAGCACATGCGTGAAGTTACGGATGATAAAAAGATCAAATTAATACATTGTATGTTACTAAAATATTATTTTTATATTATTTCGACATTATAAATTTAGCAAAAGTGTATTCGAATATGTCAAATGTTCCCATTATTGGACACCCCCAGATTCTGGACATATTTAGTTTATATTGATAGGAAAAATTTAATTAAATATCGAAATACATAATATAAAAATAATATTTTACTAACATATAATTAATTAAAATGTTATTTTTATCATCCGTAACTTCACGCATATGCTCTTAAATAGACAAATCTTTGATTTTTAATACCTAACTCAAAAAGTATTGATTATTTATTTTAATAACACGATATAACAAATTTTACTTAAAATTCGTCCCTCTATCGATTTGTGGGGTTATTTTTAATAAAATAGTTTTCACCCACGGGAAGGGGTGGTATCCACCATCAGGGTAAAAGTGCAAGTTGGCACCAAATCAGTTTTGTTTCTTGAGGTATGCTCTAACTAGTCACCAATTTTCATGCAAATCGATGGAGGTTTAACAAAATAGGAGGTGAAAACCTTTAATGACTGCACTAACTTTCCCCTTTCATCCCTTATTGCTACTTCCTGTATCCACTGAAGTGTCAGCCTGAAATTGGTCATAATTGTCAATATACAATGGACACATTTCACAGGAAAAACTCCATATTACTTATGACGATGATTTTTAGGCTCTAGCTCTCCGTCTATTATTTTTAACTAATTCATAGATAGGTACTATGAAAGATATTTCGATATTAACGCTGATGTTTAATTCTTAGAACAGAAAATATCAATTGCTTAAAATATATCTCTTGGCAACACTGTTCTTCGTACAAGTCTGTACTGAAAAGTGACCATGAAACGGAGGATAGATATTGGACTCTTGCAACAATCCCATTTTCCAAAAAAAAGTGATAAACCTAAGTGTTTAAACTACAAGGTAATATAATTGTTGGTAGTTGCTAGTAAAATCTACGAAATTATACTAGAGAAAAAGCTGAGTGATAATATCGAGATCACACTGGATGACAGTCAATGAAGCTTTAGGCATGGGCGAGGCACAACCGTCCTCATATTCACGGTGAGACAGTTATCAACAAAAGCCCTAGACTCGAGCATAACAGTAAGTTGTTTCTCTGTTTTGTGGTCTTGCAAAAAACAATTGACAAACACCACGTAACAAGATCTGAGAAATAATCAACCGTAGAAATGTGAAACCGAAGCCAATCCAAGTAATAAAGAGTATACACACAACCAAACTTATATGGAATCACCACGTATTTCAAAGTAATATTTATTTAAAACTGAATAACCATTTTCAATTTCATTGCAAAACGAAAATACAGCCGCATCATTATTCCAGTTCAATCAGAGAGTGCAGCAAGCACCTCTACCGGTTTCGAAACTTATTAGTCTCTCATCAGGAGGCACATATGCTGCTCTCTCTGATCCAACCAAAACAAACCCCAGCGTGCAGTCCCGGATTGCAACTAACGAAATGGCATAGATGCCCTAGCGGCAACTGCTAGCAAAAAAGACTAAGTTTTCACTCTAATGGCATATAAAACAACAATGCTTATTCTACATCCCACCAGAATGACAACAATGGGAACCTTCTCTGGTTACACCTCCGAGGCTTCTAAAATTTGCAAGCCATTTTTGATAAAAAAAAGTTGTGTTTTTGATATGTTGAAACAAAATTTGCAAGTCATACGGATGCTGAGACTAAGGAAGATGAGGGAATTGTAAATTGTAGAATTGTGTTCCGCTGTATTTTTGTTTTGCAACGAAATTGAAAATGGTTATTCATTTTTGATTTACATTTACTCTGATTGGAGTAAGAAGGGAACCATTTTCGTTGGAACTTTACCGCGCTGAGCAGATGGGACGTGAATTGTAAATTGTAGAATTCCCTCATCTTCCTTAGTCTCAGCATCCGTATGGCTTGTAAATTGTAGAAGCCTCGGAGGTGTAACCAGAGAAGGTTCCCATTGTTTTCATTCTGGTGGGATGTAGAATAGCATTATGTTGTTTTATATGCCATTAGAGTGAAAACTTACTCTTTTTTTTAATATTTATTTTTTGAGAAACTTGTTATTGTTGCGAAGAATAAAGGTTTTTATTGAAAATAAACAAATCTATGAGACAATCAGATAGTACAGCTCGAAACGGTATAGATTTTTAAATATATCTAGAACGAAAATAAATAAACTAACTTTTGCGTCCAAAAACGAAAATATGCCTCAAGTGGGGTTATAGAACTTACAACGGGGAAGGATTATTACTCTTGTGGAGCAAGTATTGTTCTCAGAGTGACATAGCGGTAGAGCTGGGCGTAACACAGGGCGTTCTGTCCAAAACCTATCCTAGGTAACAGGAACTAAAAAGTTACAAAATGAAGCAAGGGAATTTCGCCAACAAGTAATAACGGCTCGCCACGATCGTTTAATTGTCCAATCAGCTGGAAGACACCCAACCATTTCTCACCTGTGGCTCCAAAGGCAGCTTTTGGAAACTACAGGTGTAACTGTTTCAGTTGAAATGATAAGAAGAAGAGTTCGTGCGAAGAAGTATACAGCAGGAGACAGTTATGGGTTCCCGAGTTATCCAGGCAGCATAAGATTGGTCCCCTAAATTGGTGTTTTCACTACCAAAACTGGAACATTGGGAATTGACAAAATGTGCTATTTTCAGAAAAAGTCAGGATTTGTGTAAGATCAGATGACCCACTAAATTATATACCTGGAGCTCGAGAAAGACAAGCAAGAATGAAAACAGTCAGATCTGTCCACAAATATACAAGGAGAAGTGTAATGTTCTGGAGAGGAATTGTGATACGTAAAAAAACTCCTGTAATTTTCATTCAATCAATTTTAACTGCTGACAGGTATGTTGTTAACCAGTAGTTAGGCTCTGGAGAGGTGCAGCAGGAGAAAATTTAATTTTATTGCATGATAATGGACCTCTACATACCATTAGAGTGACTACAGATATCATTGAAGCAGAAGGTATCACTTGTTTGGAGTGGCCTGCTTGCTCACCCGAGCTTAACCCTATAGAGTATTTGTGGGATATGCCTAAAAGAAAAGTTAGAGCTCGCCGGGATAATCTACAAAACACTGCACGGCTAGTACACGCTGCTCTTGAAGGATGGTGCAACCTACCACAACAAAATGTTAATAATTTGATTAGGAGCGTGCCCACGCAAACTGAAGCTTGCATAAGGAGTAGAGGTGATAACACTGACTACAAAAAAAAACAAAAAAAAATTAATAAAAACAATTTAAACATTATTCGTTTTACATTGAAATTGTTTATGCTATTGACTTTAAAACAACTAGTTTCAATTTGTTTGTGAAATACTTTATTGTTTTATTTAATTGTTATGTATTTGTTATTAAATTGCTTTAAAATAAATATTGTTTGACTTCGTGTGTTCGTTTTTTTTTTAAATTCGCACGAAATAATAAGAAATATCAGATGATTCCATATAAGTTTGGTTGTGCGTACATACATAAATGTACACGTAATTATGTAAGAACGAATAACCACTGATCTTTAGAATTATACACAAGGACAGGTGTGAGACAAGGTGGAGTCCGAAGTCATTTGTTATTCATCACCCTAATGGACGAAATTGCAAAAGAATGCAGGGATAAGGTAATCAGAACTAGGGTTGAGATGTATAAACTCCGATAAGTATACCTGTCAGAGTTGATATGCCGATGACCTGGTAATTGTGGCAAAATCAGAAAAAGACTTGCAACTGAATGTGAATATATATTTGGAATGAAAATAAATATTAAAAAACATAAGCTTTAGTAATATCGAAAAGACAAGAAAATATAAATGTAAAGCTAAATAATGAGACCATTAGACAAGTAGAAGACTTCGTTATCTAGGACCAACAATGAATTAGCAAGGAAATATACAACCAGAATTAAATAGCAGTGTAATAGTGTAAAAAATTATACTATTCATCAAATAAGATTTTTATTAGTAAAAAGGAAAATGACCTTGAGCCTTAAACAAAAATGAAAGTGGGGGAACCGCAGTTTTTGTTTTTATTTGATTCAGAGTTGGACCACCATCTCCAGATAGCTATTTCTGCATCTCATGCGTCAACGGTGGAGCTATGTAGTCACAACTCTGAATCAAACATCAACAAGCCTGCCTTTTAAGGGAAATTATAGCGATGCAATGATTCCACCTTTGAGACGCAAAACAGCGACATCTTTCGGAAATGAAAGTGTTTAAAACTGTATACGAGCTGGTGCTACACTACGGTAGCAAAACTTGGGCAGTGAACGACAAAATTCGAAGTAAAATTGAAGCATGCGAAATGCGATATTTGCGACCGGTGATCGGGGTGACCAGAGGTGGTCGTATAAGAAAAGACGAAATACGTGAAATGTGCAGTGTCGGAATGACCTTAGAAATACTTGAAACGAAACAGTTATCGTGGTTCGGCAACATGGCGAGAATGAGTAGATGTAGGACTGTAAAGAGGGTATAGAAACCTGCATCAGATAAAAAAGAACGAAGAGGCAGACCAGCAAGAACATTGAACGTAGATATTGGGAAGGCTTTCGCAAAAAGAAATCTGAGTGGAGAAAGGAAGAGAAAGTACAGTGGTGTTAAAAACTCCTGCATCACCTAAGCGCCTTATAGTTTTTGAGGTTTAACACAAGTTTTTTGTATATTTTCGCTAATTCATTTTAAGTTTGTGCTTGTAATTAGCATTATCGGTATACTTACTAATGTTTTTTTAATTACTAGCTCAAAATTCTATAGAAAAGATTAAAGTAATCTGATTGAAGGGATTTCCCATAATCCGAGAAAATTATGAGGTGATTATTAAGTCGTTAAAGTACTATTAAATTTAATCTTAATTTAATGTTTTGACTATATAGACACTTTAGTTACCCTAACACATTTATTCGCTCTTTGATTTTTGATAAAAAGGTCAAAATGTCATCCCAGACCAAACAAACTAAATTATCGAACGAAAAGCGTTTTGAAATTATTTTTCACCATAAAACCGACAAATTAATCTAGTCGCGAAATAGCATCCGCAGTAAACTGTAATCAATCTACGGTAATTCGAGTCATTAAGAAGTATGCTGAACAAGAAAAAATTGACGACAGATAGCGTATTTGGTAAGGTGATGCAGAACCTTTTAACACCACTGTCAGTAAAACTTAAGTAAGAAAAACAATTGAGTGAGTGTTAATACCTCTTTCGCTCTAATATTCACATCAGCTAACTGGAACAGTCTTCGGACAACGTTGGCATGTGTTTGGGACCGAACTTCCGCCAAAGAAACTAACATAACACTTGTATATCCAGCCTTATTTTGTTTATTGATATCACAAACTTTAGAATCTAACAAAATGGATACGACATCAAAGTTGCCATGGGAAACAGCATAGTGCATGGCTGTGTTCCCACTATAATCACTCATGTTTACTATGTATTCCAGTAACAGGCTGGATACGTCTTCGAAAGCATCCAGGTAATCCTCCACTTCCAATGGATTGGCTGTTACTGAGCTAGAGATTTTGAACCATTCTGTTTGAATAATATTTTCAGCAGTTGGGTTCTTGATGTTTTTGGAAGGGTTCTTCATAAGATGATCGTTCAGGACTTTCATTGCACCCTGCATTTCCTTACTTGGCATGACTCTACAAGAAATAATAATTTAGTTGTGACATAATTATAATGTTCGTGAAATCAATAATAAAACAATTTTAAATAGTATCATTAGATACTATATTCACTGGCTTAAGACAATAGGCAAAAAGATATTAAAAGGGTAAAAAATTTACACCTTTTTTTATTTTTGATTTTTCAGACTTTGCCGTAAGGTGCGTTACCTTCAAAAACCCCAAAAAATGTTTTTTTTAGTGGGTATGGGGGATTTTCCCGTTTTATGGACTTCAAAATAGACCTAATCAAGGTTTTTTATGTTATACAGGGTGTTTCATTAATAATTGTTCATATCGTAACTGGACAAACTTTAGCACAAAATAGGAAGATTTAACCTGAAACACTTCAATAAAATATTCTTCCTTACCGAGATACTTCTTCTTCTTCTTTAGGTGCCGTGTCTGTATTCAGACGTTGGCCGTCATCATGTTTACAATTTCTTGAAATCTCTCTCTATCGGCTGCTGCGCGAAATAATTCTTCTACTGTGCAGCCACACCATTGTCTAATATTACGCAGCCACGAAAGTTTCTTTCGATCAAGCCATCTCTTTCCCTCCACTTTTCCTTGTATTATAAGGCGAAGCAGATGGTATTTAAGTCCTCTAATTATATGGCTGAAGTATTCTGTTTTTCTCCTCTTTATGATGCTTATGAGCAGACGTTCTGAATTCAGCATTTGAAGAACATCTTCATTGGAAGTGTGCGAAACCCACGATATCTTTAGGATTCGTCGATAGCACCACAATTCGAATGCTTCTATTTTGTTTAGCATTGTGGTTTTTAACGTCCATGTCTCACAACCATACAATAGGATAGACCACACATAACATTTCAGCACCTTCTTTCGAATATTCATCGACAGGTATCTGTTACATAAAACTGGTTTCCAGGTCATAAAAGCCTTCCGTGATATTTCGATCCTAGTTATTATCTCTTCATCAGAGTCACAATTTACATTTAACCAGCTGCCAAGGTACTTGAAATGATTTACCCGTTCTAACTCCTCTCCATCAAGAGAAAGCTGACCTTGATCTATATTAATCTTTCCAACTGCCATCCACTTTGTCTTTGAAATGTTGATTTTAAGGCCTCTCCGATAACTTGCTTCACTGACTAGATTTAGTAGTGTCTGAAGATCTTGTAAATTTTCAGCAAGAATGGCTGTATCGTCAGCGTATCTAATATTGTTGATTACTTCTCCGCCTAGCCTTACTCCCTCTTGTCTGTCATCCAAAGCCTCCCTAAAGATTTCTTCAGAGTACAGATTAAAAAGGGTGGGTGATAAAACACAACCTTGTCGTACTCCACGTTTTATCGGCAGTTTTTCAGTACGACTGTCTCCAATTTGGATAGAGGCTACTTAATTGTAATATACAGAGATACAGAGTTGTTTTATTACAAATATTCTAAAATGATTTTAGCCCATTGTTTTAACCTTCCGATATTTTTTGTTCAAACTTGACAAACAGTTTACACCATATTAGGATACTGTAACTAGCGTTAAAAGATAGTTTTCCTTTTCGTCTCCTTTTCCCCTTCACAATCTACGCCACTGTCGTAATAATCATTTCAGCATGTTTTTTTTTATTATTTTTACGTAAATATCATCCTTTTGTCTCATTGCGATAGAGTAAGTATTTTTCAAGTTGATTTTCAAGGTGATTTAATGTTTAAAATGCATAATCTTATTGAATCCATTACCTTTAAACCAAGAACTCGAAAACTACTCACTCTATCGCATTGAGACAAGAGGATTATATTTATGTAAAAAGTAACAAGGAATCAAAAAACATGCTGAAATGATTATTACGACAGTGGCGTAGATTGTGAGGGGGAAAAGGGGGCGAAAAGGAAGTATATATCCCTATAGCACGCCTCTGGCAACAGCTGAAAACTATCTTTTAACGTTAGTTACAGTATCCTAATATGTGTAAATTGTGTGTCAAGTTTGAACAAAAAATATTGGAAGCTGTTAAAACAATGGGCTAAACTCATTTTAGAATATTTGTAATAAAACACTCTGTATCTCGGTAAGGAAGAATATTTTATTTGTAAGTGTTTTAGGTTAAATCTTCCTATTTTGTGCTAAGGTTTCTCCACTTACGATATGGACAATTATTAATGAAACACCCTGTATATCATTTGAAGTACATAAGTCCTTTGGGGCATTCAAAAATTGGGAGAAACAAGTTTAACCCTCCAAAAAACCATGTTTTACAAGGTTTATGTGAAATGTTCACCGTTCGCTACTGAAGGGATTTCTTTCTATATGAGATAATTATTTTCCTTTATTTCATAAATATGTCGTACCTAGCGTACTGAAGTCGGTCGAGTTTATTTAACGACCTAGGCTTGTCACATTTCATTCCACTCTGAACACTCATCTAGATGCTACTGACAAGTCTTTGATATGAAGACGAAACACGTGTAGAATACCGATGGTGTTCAGAATGAAGTGAAATGTCATTGCCGATTTTCTCATATTACGGTTTCTTCATACTTTACGAATACGTGGCAAATAACGTCGATTTGTAGATGTATTTGTGGGACAAAATGGTTCCTTACATCGTTCTCATTGCTTTTATGAAAACTTTGAAATTCACATTTCACGTTCGCCACTGGAGGGATTTCTTTCTATACGAGAGAAATCTTTTCCTTTATTTCATTTATATATAACCTATAAAAAACATGATTTGATCTATTTTAGTCTATAAAATAAGGAAAATCCCTAAAAACCCCAAAAAAATCCAGTTTTTCGGTAAGATGTCGCCTGACTGAAAAAAATTAGACCTGCAGCCATTTAAAAAAAACATACGCTTCCTTTGGAGAAAAAACATGCATTTTTGGTGATGTTAACTTAACCTACTGATTTATAAAAAATAGTCAAGTTTTGTAAAAGCCTCAGCTAAGCGTGTGAAATTTTTGAAATTTTTAAATTGATTGCATCCCTCCGAAAAAAAATATAAAAACTAAAAAATGATGTTTTTGGTAGCAGGGGGAGGGGGTAGTGGGCTAAATTTGTGTCTAAAAAATAGAGTCTCATTTTTTTAATCACATAGAATGTAAAAATGCCAAAAAAAGTTATTTCTGGGAGTGATTTTGTTTATCTTAACGAGGGTACCTCTTGTAAAAGTATATAAATATGTGTGATAAAAATATGTATTGATCGACAAAATTATTTATAAAAATTCGAGTACTTACTTTTTCCTATTTTGATTTTGTGTAATGGGTTGGAAAACAGATTCTGAAGTTGGCAGTGTAATTTCTTGAATTTGAACTTTGGTAATAGGCGCTGTGAAATTGACACCATTTTGAGCATGTGGTATTGGTTCTACTAGTTTCAGGTTACTTTTAACTTTATCTAAGGGATTTGAATCGTTTGATATGACTTTAGGTGATAGATCTAAACCAGACAATCTGCAACAGAATTAACAAAAAATATAAATAACTACATATAACTATACAAAAAGATTTTTATGGGTGTTTTAACAAAATATTACGATTTTGAAACTTTTGTTGTGGGGGGGGGGGTATAAGATCGGATCAGCTGTACCTTCGATCGTTCTCATTCGATGATCATTTTCTGAGACTATATGTTGTCTCCAGGTGATTCGAATGCATATATTTAAAGCCACATCTTGACTGTTTGAATTGACTTGAATTAATGATTCTAAATGTATTCTTTTCTCGGTGGCACTAGTATTGGGGTCAGCCCACGCGTTGATTATATTTATAAAATATTGAAGAACAAAGAAATATATTCGATCATCAAAATAAATGAGCAATTGCCCAAAAATTTTGTTTACGATTTGTAATAAGTAACGAAATTAAGTAGCCCGCACATGTTTGCAATATAATAACAAATTGCATTAGTGTGATATACTTCTTCTTCCTCTTTATAAACAATTCTGCTTGTTCATTGGCGGATTGATATCTCTATGGAAGGTTCTCCTATAATTTCCTAGTATTTCCTGTAATTCTTCTCAGTACTCTCATCTCTGCCGTTTCCAGTAGTCTTTGTGTTGTGGCTGTATCGGGTATTGTTTCTGATGCATGTCATTATTGGTCTTACACTGGCTTTATAAATTCTCGACTTCATATCAGTGTTAATATATCGGTTTCGCCATATAGTGTTATTAAGGCATCCTGCTAGTCTATTTGCTCTTTGTACTTGAATTCTCACTTCTTTGTCCAGGTCTCTGTAACTTGACAATGTAATTCTAAGGTATTTTATTTCCATAACTTGTTCAATACTGATACCATCAATTTCTATTTTACATCTGATTGGTTCTTTACGGATTACTATTGTTTTGGTTTTCTGAGAAGGAATTGTCATATTAAATTCTTTTGCTCTTATGTTAAATCTGTGGACTAATCTTTGCAGACTATCTTCATCTTGGGCTATCAATATTGCGTCATCTCATTGCATGGTCAGTGTGATATACGGAGTGATAAAAAGATTGTTTAATATCGGACATGAAAATTGAATGTTTGACATTAAACATATTGGCCGGCGACAAAAGCTTCTAACACGGCGAAAGTAAGGCAACAACAATAATGTGATGATAAGATACTTATAACATAACAATAGTTTAACATACCAATAGTCTAAGAACAACTCATCAATCCTCAAACTGCAACACCTTATGTAATAATATTTGAATCAGAATTTAAATCACAACAAAGTTCAGTTAGGTAAAGGTAAAGGAAAAGGTATTGAGTGGGAAAGATGTTTCAGTGTGTCAATTATTGTATTCTGTTATTATTATTATTAGACGGTTATATTATTATGTATTAATTATTTTGCTCGAAGGACCATGTATAAGATCGGCTCAGCTGTACCTTCGTTCGCCGATAGTGAAACACCAAATTAAAGAAGAAGCGGAGCCTTACTGCGCGACTGGTTTGACGGTTAAACTGATAATCATGATGAGACTACATGTTGATTGTTTGAAGTGAATCGAAGGAATATATTTAAAGTCACATCTTGACTGTTTGGATTGACTCGAATGAATGTATTTTCTGGGTCAACCCACGCGCTGAGTATATTTACAAAATAATAAGAACAAAGACAGGGTTGCGTGTTGTCTCCATTGTTATTCAATCTGTACAGCGAAGCTATTTTTAAGGAAGCAATATCAGAGGAAGAACAGGGTATATCAATAAACGGAAAAATCTTGAACAACATAAGATTCGCAGACGACACCGCTATTTTTGCAGACAGTCTAGATGCACTGCAACTATTAGTAAATAGATTACATCAAGTCAGTATGGACTATGGACTACAAATGAACGTTAAGAAAACCAAGTTCATGATTATTTCTAAGCAACATACAGTAGGAAGGTTGGATATCGAGGGAAAACAAGTAGAAAGAGTGAATAACTACCAATATCTGGGAACCTGGGTAAATGAAAACAATGACCAGGGTAGAGAAATCAAGACACGCATTGAAATTGCAAGACAAACATTTATAAAAATGAAAAATATGTTTGTTAATCGAGACCTTCCTCTGGAGCTGAGGATAAGAGCCTTAAGATGCTACGTGTTCTCGATCTTGTTGTATGGAGTGGAAAGCTGGACACTAAAAGTAGAAAATATAAAGAAGTTGGAAGCCTTTGAGATGTGGCGCTATAGAAGGATTTTGAAAATACCATGGATCCAACGAGTTACAAATGCAGAAGTGTTAAGAAGGCTGCAAAAGGATTGCGAGGTGATAAAGAACATCAAAACAAGAAAGCTAGAATATTTAGGCCACATTACCAGAGGTGCGAAATATGAGATATTAAGGCTCATAATGAAAGGTAAAATAAAGGGTAAAGGATCTATAGGTAGAAGAAGAATTTCCTGGCTGAGAAACTTAAGAGAATGGTATAGTTGCAGCTCAGTAGATCTTTTCAGAGCAGCTGCCAATAAGGTACGGATAGCTGTGATGATAGCCAACCTCCGATAGGAGAAGGAACTACAAGAAGAAGAAGAACAAAGAAATATATTCGATCGTCAAAATAAATATGCAATTGTCCAAATTATTGTTTACGATTTGTAATAATTACCTAAATTAGCAGCCCCCACATGTAATTATACAATAACAAATTTCTTTAATGTGATATACTGGGTGATAAAAATATTGTTTAATATTGAATATGAAAATTATGTTCGAGATTAAACAGGGGGTCCCACGGATTTTTACCAAATTTTAGTATATTATTGTACCTTTAAAAAGTAGCCTATAGCTATTTTTTCAGCACTCTACGTGACCCTGGGCCTGAGATATGCCCCTCGGAAGGGTAAAAAAAATCTTTTTACCCTATATTTGAAGAGTTATATCTCCGAGTCCAGTGGTCAGATTTTAGCGCACGAGGTCTCATTATTCTTGTATAATGTCAACTTTTTGATGAAATAATTTTGCAAAACCGCAAAAGATACGCAAAAGATTATATCAGAGAACTTAGCTATATTATGTGCACTTTCTGATGAGAATCTAACAAGGTTCGAAACTGGTTAGAGTGCTTATAGCGCTCTCTGAACGAACTGAAATATAAGACGACTCTTGTTTGGTTTTACAACGAAATGATTATTTATTTCTATTAGTTTTACTCCTAATTGAGTATGCGGGACCATATGTCGTTTTAATTTTACCGCGCTGGACAGGCGAGAAATGAGATGCAACTTTTAGATATTCGATCTCCCTCAGCCTTCTTTGCTCCAGCATTCGTTGGTTTGCAAATTTTAGAAACCACGAAGGTGTTGCCAGAAAACTTTGGTCCCAATAAAGCTTTATTTTTAATATTATTTTAATTTTATTAAAGTAAAACTTTCACTTGTTTTAACTAGTTGCCGCCACGACACCCGTATCACGTTGTTTTGTTGTAATTAGATACTAGCAGCCTGATTTGTTTCAGTTTGTTCAGAGATTCATATATGCACTTTCTGATGAGAACCTAACAAGGTTCGAAACCTACACTTTCTGCCAAGTACCATAAGGATATGTCAAATAGTTTTATAGTACCGGGCACACATAGTTCTTAAAGTTTTAAATAAAGAATAAATTATTTAAAAAAAGAATACTTTAAAATAATTTGACAATATCCATGTGATACTTGACAGAAAGTGTAGGCACTGTACACCCTACCAAATTATGTTAAATAATCGTTTCTGGCTACTAACAGAGGCGTACGACAGGGGAAAGTGGATGGTTGACCCTACCCAAATTCTACGCTACTGATGAAACTGCTATTTTAGCATAATTTTTAGATTCTCCAATACTTTCTATGCAAATAATATACTCTTCATTCGTAACGATAAAGTCATTAGTTTTCGAGATATTTGAAGCTAAGAATGAAAAGGCACACTTATTTTAATTAATGTATTATGTTCCTTCGTTTTTAGCTTCATATATCTCCAAAACTAATGGCTTAATCGTTACTAGTGAAGAGTATGTTTTTTACATAGAAAGTATTGGAGAATCAAAAATTGCACTAAAATAGCAATTACGCCGGTGGCGTATAATTTGGGAAGGGTCAACCATTCACGTTCCCCCGTCGTACGCCTCTGGTAGTGGCCAGAAACGTTTGTTTAACATAATTTAGTAGATTGTACAATACCAGCAGCACTTGTCCAAATTTCGTGTTGTTGTCCCATGCCTGTCAGGAAATATTCAAAAATAAATAAAATAAGTTTAATTTGACACCCTGTATTTCGGTTATTATCAACTTTTTACTAAGGTAAGTTAGCTTAAATCGACCTATTTTAACCTCAGGAATCTAAGGTTAAATCTATGACTTTGAATTTATGGCCTTTCTTAATAATTCAATCTATGGCCCACTCTTTACCAAACACCCTGTATATATGATACTATGGAAACGTTTTCAATGAAAACATACCAACCCCAAGAAGAAGAGAACATTAATTTTATAATATTTTGTATAGTTATAGTACCTATTAATAAAAAGTTAATTGGCATATTTGACCACATACCTAGTTACCAACCTGATATCACTTTTATGCTTAAAAAATAGATCAAATTGGTATGTACAAAAATTTCAAAATTTTGAGTAAACTGTTGTTTTTTTGACCTACTCATCTACCAAGTGACATAAAACCAAACCTAACCGTTTATTGCCGTTTTCTCTAAAGTTTGAATTTGTGACACGACGCCTAGGTCTTCTACTATAAAAATATGTTTGTATGTCACACAACGAACAATTATCACAAATATAATTAATGGCATAATTGATAATATCTTTATTGATTGTATCTTTCTGTCACAGGCAACATTCCTTTGGTGTTCAAGTTCATGTACCCGATTTTGAACGTCTACCTTATATGTTTATTGTTTAAAAAGATCAAATTGATTCAAAAATAGCTACAAATAAAAAATATCCTCTACTAATTTCGATTTTTATAATCATCTAAATTATTTTTAAAACTATAAACAGTATAACTATACAGATCAATCTACAATAAAATGTAACATGTCTCATCTTATTATTGTTTGACAATTAGTGATCGATTTATTGCTTCGATGATTATAAACGGACTAATAATCAAAACATTACCTTGTAAGCAGAATATGTTGATGCATGTATGAGCAATGTGCATTTTGGCTTCTTTCCATAGAAGTCAACATTAGAAAAAATATTAAGAAAATAAACCTTTTAACCTATGTTAACGCGCATCGTGTTTAATTTGGCAACCCCATTCCAGAACAGGATCGGGACTATTCATACAAACTCCGTCATGACATGTCTTTCAATTTCACGGTATTCCTAATAGTCGTAGATTTCTTGTTTCTCTATTATCCCAAATGTAAGAATAGATTATTTCACAGCAATATTAAAAACCAGCTAAACATATTCATATTTACTGGTGCCATTTATGATTAATTCCTTCTATATAACTTTTTTTCTGAGTACGGTCCTGGCTAGAGAGGATAACAAATCAAAGTGCGCCTGTCTGGTAAAATTTTGGGCCGATATCAGCTGATTTCTACCCATTTATTTATGTCATGTGACTGATCCTATAGTATCTGGGGTAAATTACAAACAAAAATTTCTCGTAGCGTAGCTCGCAATTCTAGCTAGACGGATCGATAGGCCTCACACCTGTTGGTGACATTAATATTAAGCTACAGTTTTACGTCATTTATGTAGCAATTGTGATCACTAAATTTATGGTTTAGCTTTCTGCGCCAGAAACTCTATTAGCTTGCCTACTCTTTCGATACAGGGTGATCAACCCTTGTGACAAAATTCGTTATATCCGTTATTATTATTGTAGGGGATATAAGATCCAATAAAATTACAATACACGTAAATCAAAATTAAATTCGGAAGTTGGAACAAATTTTATGAAATGATAAAATTCATGGGAATAGAGGGAATGGAAAGCATGAAAGAACTAATGAATGATATTATAAATGGAGGATAAATACCAAAGGACTGGAAGAAAGACATTATATTACCAATTTACCAATACACAAAAAGGGAGACAAGAGATACTGTAATAATTACCGAGGTATCACCATATCAAGTATCCCTGGGAAGGTATTCGCAAGAATAATAGAGACAAGAATAAAAACCCGAATAGAACCAACTATGGAAGATATACAGTGTGGATTCAGGAAGAACAGAAGCACACAAGGCCTAATATTCACAATAAGACAAGTACCTAAGTGAGAAGGTAATCAATAAGAATAGAGAGATACATATAGTCTTTATCGACCTGGAAAAGGCGTTTGACAGAATCTGAAGAAAGAAAGTATGAAAGACACTAAAAGAAAGAGGAGTCGACAAGAACATAATAGAAGTAATAAAGGATATGTACAAAAATAATACAAATACAGTAAGAACCAATAACGAGGAATCCAGAGAATTTACTACAAGTCAAGGCGTCAAACAGGGATGTGTGTTGAGTCCACTGTTATTTTCAGTGGTACTGGATGAAGCAATCAAGAAAGCGAAGAGAAGAATGAGAAAACTAACATTAGGATATTGGCAAATGAAAGAGACTCAACGGCATGGTATTGATAGCAGAAAACAAAGAAGACTTGACAGAACAATCTTGAAATCCTAGAAGAACTGTCAAACACAAATATGAAAATAAATACAGAGAAAACAAATAAATGATAATTTCAAATATGAGGAAGACACACGCAATGTAATTAGACGGTAAACAACTAGAGCAAGTCGAATATTTTTTAAGTATCTAGGAGTAATAATTGAATCAAATGTTAAACAAGACATGGGAATAAATGAGAGAATGGGACGAACAGGAAGCTTATTTAACACTATAAAAACAACATTTTTGGGTAAAAGGAGATACTGAAGAAGGTAAAAACGGCAGTCGTTAGATCAGTAGTTAGACAAACTATCATGTATAGCAGCGAAACATGAAAATGAGGTTCCTGAAGAAAATAGCAAACAGAAAGAAGACATACGAAACGAAACAATCAGACAAAACGTAAAACTAGAACCAGTCAATGAAAAAATAGTAGAAGGACAACTTAGATGGTTCGAACACGTGTGTAGAATGTCGAACGAGAGATTAACAAAACGAGTGTTCCAAACGAAAGGGCAGGGGAAAAACAAAAGAGGAAAATCAAGAGTTATGTGGGTAGATGCAATCAGAAAAGAAATCGAGAAGAAAGGATCGACATTGGAAAGTGCAAGAAACCTAACACAAGATCGGAAAGCATGGAGACAACAATGTAAAACTCAACTCCACCAGTCTTACACCTGAAGGTAGAAAGGAAAGCTTAGGACTAAGTAAGTAAGTTTTCTGCACCAGAAAATTCTATTAGCTTACCTACTCTTTGGATACAGGGTGATCAACCCTTGTGACAAAATTCATTATATCCGTTATTATATTGTAGGGGATATCTGATCCAATAAAAAGTGGGGCTTCATGTAGCCCCACTGAAGACATCTGGATAACAGAAACATAAGTATGGGGATGGTGGTTACTTCTGAACCGAAATGAAACATAATCACATAATCGTGAAATATACTTTAGAAACTTAGCAATATTTGAAAGGCTGATTTGTCATTTTCTATTTGCGTTCGCATTTCAACTTCATGGTAAAGACTGATAATCAGTCGTCAAGGTACTGAAACTCATCTGACGTACAAAGCCATAGAAAGTCACGAATGAATAGATAACAAAAGATAGAAAGATTAAGCGACCTAAAACTTACCTTGGACTAGTAGGTGATGTAGCTTTCTCAGTTGGTGAATATACTTTAGTGTAAGTATCTTGTCTCCTAAACTTTCTATTTTCTACGGGAGTAGTCGGAATTTGTGGTCGCGGTATTCTAGATGGAGTGGGGCTGCCTCCGTCTTTCTTCAGCGCCTCCTTTTCTTTTTCTTTTTCACATTTGACGCAGGTCAGCAAATCAGTCGCGGTATTACAAGCCACCTCAATGGTTTCCGGTTTTTGTTCAACTGCTTCGCAACTGACGTTTTTCTTTGGTGTTATAAAGTCTTGAGTGTCGGTATGCCTTGAGACAGTGTAATTTACGTACTGGGTGTTTTTGTCAGTCATTTTCGTTTCAGCTTGGCAAGATTTCGTAGAAGAATCCTTCTTAAGTTTCGCCTATAAGAAAAGAAAATTTAAATAGTACATTAAGTAGAGGTAGTCATTAATAACATCAGATACGCAGATGACACTGACATAATGTCAGAGAGTCTGGAAGACCTCCAAACCCTGTTGAACGCTGTACACAACGAATGTATTGCAAAGGACTTAACAATCAACGCAAAGAAAAAAAGGATGGTGGTCGGAAAAATTAATATCGAAGACTCAGTACTAAAATTAGATAACAAAATCCTGGAAAGGGTGTAACACTTTAGATATCTGGGTAGCTGGATTGACTACAGGGTTGAAAGTGATGAGAAATGACCAGAATAGAACTTGCACGAAAAAGCTTTATTAGCTGGCGTTCTGTATTGTGCAGTAAGAGTCTGTCATTGACCACACGTCTAAGAGTATTGAAGTGCTACGTCTGGTCCGTTTTGTTATATGGATGTGAAACTTGGACAACAAAAATGAAGAATCTCAACAAATTAGAAGCGATCGAGTTGTGGTGTTACCGTCACATGCTCAGAATCCCGTGGACAGCACACATATCCAACGAACCTGTGCTGGAGACCATGCACAAAGAGCGAGAATTGATCAGCGTCATAAAAATGAGAAAGATTCAATACTTCGGTCATATAATGAGAGGACCTAAATATCGCTTTCTCCGGTTGATCATTCAGGCCAAAATCGAAGGAAAACGTTGGGTTGGCAGAAAACCTGGCTGCGTCCATTGGACAATGGACAGGTTGAACGGTCGAGGAATTGTTTCATATAATTACCGACCGAGGTCATATTGTCATATACTAAGAATTGAAAAATATGAGTTGATGCGATTGGTTGGAAAATGAGGACCAGGGGGACCACAAACGTCTTGATTGAAAAATTTAAAGCGGTGAATTGGACGACGTTTTTCGAGAAAATGCTCCAAATACTACCTGTGACAACCAATTAGACGGAGGTCCCAGTATACTGAAGTCAGAAGTCATAAAAGCAATACAACAAGCCAAAAACAATAAAGCACCTGGACCAGATCAAATCCCTCTTGAGCTACTTAAACTTTTAGATGAGGAAAACATTACCTACTTGACTACTTTCTTTAACAAAATTTACAACGAACGAAAAATACTAGATGATTGGTTAGAGTCACTGTTTATAACATTACCAAAGAAAAGCAGGCCCACCAAATGCAGCGATTTTAGACTAATCAGTTTGATGAGTCACACACTTAAGATACTTTTACGTATTATACAAAACCGAGTATTCCTTCTGTGCGAATCTAGAATGGGTAATAAGCAATTTGGATTTAGAAATGGTCTAGGAACTAGAGAAGCACTATTTTGTATGCGCGTTCTATTACAAAAAAGTTGTGAATTCCGAAAGAACGTTTATGTTTGTTTCATCGTCTTCGAGAAGGCATTCGACCGAGTACAACATGATACACTTTTCGATTGCCTGCAGGCAGCAGGACTTGACCACTACGATATGAGACTGCTGAAATACTTATATAATCAAGTAGCCTCTATCCAAATTGGAGACAGTCGTACTGAAAAACTGCCGATAAAACGTGGAGTACGACAAGGTTGTGTTTTATCACCCACCCTTTTTAATCTGTACTCTGAAGAAATCTTTAGGGAGGCTTTGGATGACAGACAAGAGGGAGTAAGGCTAGGCGGAGAAGTAATCAACAATATTAGATACGCTGACGATACAGCCATTCTTGCTGAAAATTTATAAGATCTTCAGACACTACTAAATCTAGTCAGTGAAGCAAGTTATCGGAGAGGCCTTAAAATCAACATTTCAAAAACAAAGTGGATGGCAGTTGGAAAGATTAATATAGATCAAGGTCAGCTTTCTCTTGATGGAGAGGAGTTAGAACGGGTAAATCATTTCAAGTACCTTGGCAGCTGGTTAAATGTAAATTGTGACTCGAAGAGATAATAACTAGGATCGAAATATCACGGAAGGCTTTTACGACCTGGAAACCAGTTTTATGTAACAGAAACCTGTCGATGAATATTCGAAAGAAGGTGCTGAAATGTTATGTGTGGTCAATCCTATTGCATGGTTGTGAGACATGGACGTTAAAAACCACAATGCTAAACAAAATAGAAGCATTCTAATTGTGGTGCTATCGACAAATCCTAAAGATATCGTGGGTTTCGCACACTTCCAATGAAGATGTTCTTCAAATGATGAATTCAGAACGTCTGCTCATAAGCATCATAAAGAGGAGAAAACAGAATACTTCGGCCATATAATTAGAGGACTTAAATACCATCTGCTTCGCCTTATAATACAAGGAAAAGTGGAGGGAAAGAGATGGATTGGTCGAAATAAACTTTCATGGCTACGTAATATTAAACAATGGTGTGGCTGCACAGTAGAATTATTTCGCGCAGCAGCCGATAGAGAGATATCCAAGATTTCAGGAAATTGTAAACATGATGACGGCCAACGTCGACTCGCACTCGAAGAAGATCGGCAGACAATAATGAATTTGAAATGGAGAAGTAAAGGAGCAAAACCGGAGAGATAAAAAATGCATCAAATGTCCATGCTTTCCATGGTTTTATTGAGGTTTATTACTGCGGAATGCACTCCCTGGCGCAAACCCTCCTCCTTTACCCGGGCTTGAGAAGGTCTTCAAGAGTAGAGTGCTGAAAGAGTTTGAGGAAAAAGATATGGTAAATGATTGGTGAGAACCCAATAGCAAATATGTGGTACAAGTGAGAGTGGAAGTGCTAGGAAAAATATCTGGCAACGGACCTACCTCCTATGGATAAAGAAACTTTGTGGTAGAACGATGAATTGCAACAGGAGAAGAAAGAGATTAGAAAGAGAGGTATAAAAAGAGGGATAGGAAAACATACAAGGTAGCAAAGAGTAAAGCAAAGCGCGCTATAGCTACTGCTAAGGAAAGATCTTGTGCGAAGCTGTATGAAGAGTTAGAACCACCCTAGGGGATGAAAGGTTATACAACATTGCTAAGTCAAGAGACAAGTGGGTCAAAGGACAAGAGTGTGGATGGAAGAGTGTTAAGATCCGTTAATTAAATTATTAATACCATTGTACCAGTCTCAATCAAGGATGTTAATAATAATCAAATTTTGAGATTTATAATCCTACAATTAAAATGAAAATTACCTGACAAGCTCTGCTGATGCTACTAGATTCGTACTGTGATGCTATGGAACGGGTTCTAGTGGTAAGGTTAAGTCGATCTTCGCCCATATTGAACGATTTGCTTCTTAAGTTAAGGGACGCTAAGGATATAGGCGACGTATGGCTATCTTCATTAGATTCAGGACCTATTGCTATAGATCTTTTTTGAGCATTGCATTTTTCGCAAATGATACCATTTACTGTGTCATCTGAAGTGCCAATAGAGTAACATTCAACACATTTCTGGACAGAAATATGAGATACTTTGACAGTTGCTAAGATCCCTTTATCCACTAGTTGTTTTTTAGTTGTTGTAGTTTGCGTGTAGGTGCTGAACTTAGGCACTGTAGGACTCTTTGTTTGGAATTGGACACCTTTATCTGAGCTTGACTTTTGTCCTAGGGTTTGCGTTTCTTTTGAAATCGTGATTTTACTAGATGACTTCAAGTTCTGATTGTTAAGAAATTTGACCTTTTCTGGCAGCCACTTATCAGCGAATTCATTTTCAAAAGTAGCCGTAGAAACATTCTTTGTGTTAGGTGTCTGATTGCCTACTCCTATGTTCCTCGTCAACACCCCACACATCACTCCAAAATCTTTTCGTGGTGGTGGAGGTGGTGGGGATGATTCTTTTCGCATTGAGATCTCCAAATTGTTTACGTTTGTGAATGATTGAGACCTCTGTCGTTTGTAATGTTCGATATAATTGTCATTTATTGTGGCTTGGTTTTTTCCGTTTTCTGATTTCAAACTGTTTCGTAACCTACAATTTTCATCCTTCAGGAAGTTGACCTCCTCCTGGAACAAATTTAATCAAACATGCAACTATTGGTTTTATATTCAAATCAAAAACGAGGGGAATATGATAAAAATTAACACTAACAGGTTCTTTTCTTGATGAAGTACTTAATTCTAAGATGAACCACAAAAAAGATTAAAATATTGGACGCGTTTTGGCCCAACACGAGCCATCGTCAGCAAATACAGGAACCAAACTTAGTCCATTCATTAACGGTAAAATATTGCAAAACCTTTAAATTTTAAAGAACCGCTTGGATTGACATGAAATTTGGCATACACACAGCTAACAAGTCAAAGAAAAAAGTGATATTGTGCCGATATGTGCTTTTGCCCTGGGGGTGGTTTTCACCCCCTCTTGGGGGTTAAAAAATATTCGTCCAAACAAAGTCAGGAAATGGGTAAACTGGCTAATTTAAAGTAACTTTTGTTCTATAGAGTTTTTTCACTAAGTCAATACTTTTCGAGTTATTTGGCAGTGAATATGTTCATTTTTTCAACAAAATAACCACGCTTTTAGACGGTTTTTCGCAAATAACTCAAATTGTAAGTATTTTGTCGATAAAGCATTCTTAGCAAAAATATAGCCTATAAAAATTTAAAAAAAATAGTGAATATATCACGTTTTTTTATTTAGTAGAAGCAGAGTTATAGCTAATGAAATATAGGTTCATATTCGTCAAATTCCAAGTGGAATACTTTAACGTGAAATAACCAAAAATGAAGCACATTTCGGGGAAAACTCATTTAAACTTATTTAAAGTGTTTAAAAAAGCTTCATTTTTGTTTTATAAAAAAAATTTCTAGCATCAAAATTAAACAAGTTACGCTCAAAATAAAGTTAGTCCCTTTTGGTTTTGGTAAAAAAATCGAGAAAATCACCCCCTAATTAGTATCTTAAATGAACTTAATCGTAACGACTTCACAAGTTTCTTGACTCGTGTATATATTGTTTATATGATCTGTAAGTTTCATCGGTTCAAAGTCCTTATTATTGAAACGGCTGTAGTTAAAAGGGGTTGAACGATACATGATATTCAGAAAAGCAAATCTGACTTTTTTTGTATTTCGAGACTTTTGGTATCTCTAACAATTTTTAAGTTATTTTAAAAAAAAGCATATTTTTCAAAATTTAAATTTTTAAAAATTTTACTTTGAAACCAAATTTTTTCAAAAATAAACACTTTGAATCGATGAAACTTACAGATCATATAAACACAATATAAGTAAAATAATTTATGGAGCGGCAACGATTAATTTCATTTAGTTGCTAATTAGGGGGTGGTCTTCCCGATTTTTTTTTGCAAAAACAAAAGGGACCAACTTTATTTTGAGCGTAACTTGCTTAAATTTAATGCTAGAAACTTTTCGTAAAAACAGAAATAAAGCTTTTTTTAAACACTTTAAAAAAGTTAAAATGGGTTTTCCCCAAAAAGTGCTAATTTTTTGGATATTTCACGTCGAAATATTCTATTTGAAATTTGGTGAATATGAATCTATATTTCATTGGCTATAACTCTGGTTCTACGAGATCCAGAGACCTAACGCGTACACCATTTTTTTACTTTTTTATAGGCTATATTTTTGCTAAGAACGGTTTTTTCGACAAAATACTTACTTTTGGAGTTATTTGCGAAAAACCGTCAAAAAATGTGGTTATTTTGTTGAAAAATTAACATATTCACTCGCAAATAACTCGAAAAGTGTTGACTTGGCGAAAAAGCTCTATAGAACAAAAGTTACTTAAAATTAGTCAGTTTACCCATTTCCGGAGTTGTTTTGGACATATATTTTTTCACCCCCAGGGCAAAAGCACACGTCGGCACAATATCACTTTTTTTCTTTGATATGTAAGCTATGCGTATGCCAAATTTCATGTCAATCCAATCGGTTCTTTAAAATTTTGAGCAAAAACCGTGAAAGAATGGACTAACTGGCAACAGGAAGGAGGAAGAATCGATTAGGCTCAAAATCAAGTAAAATCTACATACATAAACACATTAAAATTTATAGTCGAAGCAATAAAGCACTGAACCTTCGAAAAAAAAAAGGACAAGACGGATCTTAATAATTCTTTTTGCATTCGATTCGTGAATGCGCCAGGAAACTTTGTGAACCGTAGCCATGATATAATATTGAAAAACTCCATACAAAAAATGCATTCTTAAAGTGCATCTCAAACAGACAATAAAAAATATTTAGAACTCGTCAATTACCGGCGGAAATGAGTTCAATTTTATTACTCGAGGGTTTTTGGGGTCGCTGAAAACGAATATAACGTCAAAAGTGATCTCCGGAGTACCTGGTGCCCAGGTACCTACTGTTTACCTCGTTTTGTGGAGTTTTCGGCAATTTCATTAAAAATTAGTCAAAAAATCATTACTAGGAGGTTTTTGGGGACGCTAACGACGAATATGATATCGGAAGTAATTTCCGGAGTACCTGGTGCCTAGGGTACCTACTGTTTACCTCGTCTAACGGAGTTTTCGGCAAAAAATTTATTAAAAAATGAGTCAAAAATAATTACTCGGGGGTTTTTGGGGTTGCTACCGACGAGTATGACATCGGAAGCGATCTCCGGAATACCTGATGCCCAGGGTACCTACTTCATAGGGAGTTTTCGGCAAATTCATTAAAAAAAAATAGCCAAAAATAATTACTCGGTGGTTTTTGGGGTCGCTGACGACGAATATGACATCGGAAGTGCTCTACGGAGTACTTGGTACCCAGGGTACCTACTGTTTACCTCGCTTTCTTGAGTTTTTGGCAAATTAATTAAAAGATTAGTCACAATTCATTACTCACGGGTTTTTGGGGTCTTTGACGACGAATATGACATCGGAAGTGATCTCAGGTGCACCTGGTGCCCAGGGTACCTACTGTTTATCTCGTGACTAATGATTTTTGACTAATTCTTTAATGAACTTGCCGAAAACTCCAGAAAACGGGGTAAACAGTAGGTACCCTGGGTACCAGGTACTCCGTAGATCACTTCCGATGTCATATTCGTCGTCAGCGACCCAAAAACCCCCGAGTAATGATTTTTGGCTAATTTTTTAATGAATTTGCCGAAAACTCTATAAGAAGTAGGTACCCGGGCACCAGGTATTCCGGAGATCGCTTCCGATGTCATATTCGTCGTTAGCGACCCCAAAAACCTCCGAGTAATTATTCTTGACTAATTTTTTAATAATTTTTTTACCGAAAACTCCACAAGAGAGGTAAACAGTAGGTACCCTGAGCACCAGGTACTCCCAAAAATCATTTCCGATGTCATATTCGTCGTTAGCGACCTAAAAAAACCCCCGAGTAATGATTTTTGACTAATTTTTAATAAATTTGCCGAAAACTCCACAAAATGAGGTAAACAGTAGGTACCCTGGGCACCAGGTACTCCGGAGATCACTTTTGACGTCCTATTTGTTTTCAACGACCCCAAAAACCCCCCGAGTAACAAAATTGAACTAATTTCCGCCGATAAATCACGAGTTCTGAATTTTTTTATTGTCTGTTTGAGATGCATTTAGGAATGCATTTTTTGTATGCAGTTTTTCAATATTATATCATGGCTCCGGTTCACAAAGTTTTCTGGCGCATTTACGAATCGAATGCAAAAAGAATTATTAAGATCAGTCTTGTCGTTTTTTTTTTCGGAGGTAAGGCCGATTTTAGTGCTGTATTCCTTCGTCTATTAGTTAAAATTGTTGTACTGGTTTTTATTTTGTGATTCTGGAAAAGTGGTTGGCAGAGAAATGATTTAAGAACGACCTCTTCTGGTAGATCCATCTTGTCGATTCTTCCCTCTTCCTGTTGGTCAGTTTGTTTCCTGTAATTGCTGATGATGGCTTGTGTTGGGCCGAAAATCGTCTAATAGTTTAACCTTTAATTATTTTAATAAAAAAATTTTGTGGTTTATCTTAGAGTTGAGTACTTCATTACCTCTAGAGCACATTTATAAGAAAAATGGATAGGTACTTCCTTTCCTAGGTTCTTTTTTATTTTTGTCAAAACAATGAACTGATAAAAAGAAAAAATCATAAACAACTCAACATATAACTGATCTAATCAAAGAAGTAATGGGCTTTTGATTATATCCAAAAAAAGATACTAAAAGGAACTACAAGGTTAAAGGGGTCTTATTATTTCATATATTCAATGGATATTCAAATATGAAAAACCGCGGAGTGCTACCATTTAAAGGGGTGCGCTTTTGAGAAAGGGATTTTTCAGTTTTATGTTTAACTCGAATTCTGTGCACTTTTGTACATATACAACGACAGAAAAGTTGTTCTTATCGAAAGATTACTTTGTAAAGTCAACAATATTTTTTTTTTCAAAAATACATTCAAAAAACGAAGCAAAAAACACGAAATAACGCGATTTTGTTTTTTGCTCTATAACTTTTTTCACGGGGATATAAGTACAGGCATTGCTTCACATAAGAAATTATATCCTCCCTTTTCAAAATAATGTTTGGTAGGTCTTTAGGATTTATAGTAGGTATCCGAGATACGATTTTTCAAAGTTCGCCATTTACACCATTTTTGGGCCACTTTCCCTATTTTTTTTTTCACAAATATTGTTCTATAACTTTTTCTACGCAGGTTAGGCATACGCAATGTAACTTGGTAGAAAGAAAAATCCATTATGTACCTTATAAATGGTCTATCGTAGTAGATTCTAGAAATAATTTTCAGCAAGATATGGTTCTTCAAAGTTTTCTATTTTTAACCATTTTGTTCTTACCTTCTTTAAATTTCTTGTTTTAACTTCGTTCCTTGTACATGTATATGTACGAAAAGTGCATAGAATTCACCCAAATGCAACCTAGTGCATAAGAACTAATTGAGCCCTTTCTTAAAAACGCACCCCTTTCAATAGCAGCACTACGCGGTTTTTTCATATTTGGAGGTCTGCTAACCATATTAAACAATGAAATACCTTTAACGTTGTAGTTAGACTATGGGAAGACCATTAATAGACTATGGGAAGTACTAGAAAAGACCAGCATAAATGTATCTATTATACAGGTACTCAAGGAACTATATAGAGACTCGATATCCAAAATTAAAAGCGGAAATAAAATATCAAAAGGTTTCCTGGCCACTAAAGGTCTAAGGCAAGGATGCTGTATATCGATATCGCCAGTATTACTTAATACTTATACGGGGTGTCCAGAAACTCTACCGACAAACGAAGACAGGAGATTCTTCAAATAATTTTAAGATAATTTAACCCAATTCACTTAGTCCGAAAATGCTTCCTAAGGGAGCTAGAGCTCTTTGAAGATGGCGTCTTGTAATTAGTTTTTCTTAAATACCTCCAGAACGCTTCTATTTAGAAAAACAAAAATTGGTACGCGTATTTATCTTCAAGATATAAATCTAATCCATCCATTGCAAATTTCTAGTACCGATCATAGGCGTCCGTTTTGGGTAGGGCAACGGTAATTTTATCGTATTTTTAAAGGTTTCCTGGTCACTAAAGGTCTAAGGCAAGGATGCTGTATATCGATATCACCAGTATTATTTAATACTTATACAGGGTGTCCAGAAACTCTACCGACAAACGAAGACACGAGATTATTCAAATAATTTTAAATTTTAAGATAATTTAACCCAATTCACTTAGTCCGAAAATGCTTCCTAAGGAAGCTAGAGCTCTTTGAAGATGGCGTCTTGTAATTAGTTTTTCTTAAATACCTCCAGAACGCTTCTATTTAGAAAAACAAAAATTGGTAGGCGTATTTATCTTCAAGATATAAATCTAATCCATCCATTGCAAATTTCTAGTACCGATCATAGGCGTCCGTTTTGGGTAGGGCAACGGTTATTTTATCGCATAACTTTTTTATCTTTCACTTTTATGCATTTCTGATACTAGATTATTAAATTGGGAAGTATTTTAGTACTAAAAGGTACTCTTGTTTTAAATCGGTAGGACACACCGTTTTCTAGAAAAATCGATTTAAAAACTTTTCGCTTTTTGAAATAAAAAAAAAATTCAAAAAAAAAAACTGTAGAAAGACGAAAACTGGTACATTTATTTATATTCCAGAGATAAATCGATTTCATTAATTGCGAATTTCTAGTACTGGTCATAGGCGTCTGTTTTGGGTAGGTCAACAGTTATTTTATAGTATAACTTTTTTGTCTTGAATTTTTGAGCATTTTTGACACTAGATTATTAAATTATGATGTATTCGAGTACTAAAAATTACTCTTACTTTATGTTGGTAAAATACTTCGTTTTTTGTTAAAAAGTTCTTTCAATTTTTTTTCAAATTCCAAAAACGAAAAACTTTCAAATCGATTTTTCTAGAAAATGGTGTGTCCTACCGACTTAAATCAAGAGTACCTTTTAGTACTAGAATACCTCACAATTTAATAATCCGGTGTCAAAAATGCATAAAAGTTAAGGACAAAAAAGTTATGCGATAAAATACCCGTTGCTCTACCCAAAACGCACGCCTATGACCGGTACTAGAAATTTGCAATGGATGGAATCGATTCATCTTTTTAAAGTAAATATGCATACCAATTTTCGTTTTTCTAAATAGAAGCGTTCTGGAGGTATTTAAGAAAAACTAATTTCATGACGCCATCTTCAAAGAGCTCTAGCTCCCTTAAGAAGCATTTTCGGACTAGGTGAATTGGGTTAAATTGTCTTAAAATTATCTGAGGAATCTCCTGTCTTCGTTTGTCGGTAGAGTTTCTGGACATCCTGTATATATTGACGAAGCCCTTTGACAATGGAAGAAGAAGTGCAATGCTGCACTATGAAGAAATGCTCTACATGCTGCACTATGCAGATGATTAAATTGTTATTGCACAGGACAAGGAAGATCTTGAATATATGGCAAGGAAACTAATAGAGGAATATAGAAAATGGAGCCTGGAGGTGAATACCAAAAAACACAATATCTATGCGTCGAACGGGAAGAAACGAAGAACCTGAACCTGGAACAGGAGACAATTACAAGCTGCAATGAATACATACATCTAGAAATAAAACTAACTAGTACATGACGAAACGAAGAAAATATTAAAGAAAGGATAGTAAAGGGAAAACAGGTGATAATATGAGCCCTGAATTCGGTACTGTGGCAAAAATATAAGAACAGAAAATAAAAAACGAATTTACAACACAATATTAAAACCAGCGTTAACTTATGGAGCTGAAGTCTGGCAATTAACCAACAAGTACAAAGATAAATTACGACATTAGACAACAAATGGAAATAGAGAGAACAATCATAGATGACATCGAAAGACAACAGCTAGTTTGGTACGGACACATAAGACGAATGTACGAAAGGAGAATCCCAAAAAAGTGTTAGAATGGACCCCAACAGAAAAACGAAAACGACGAAGACCAGCAACTAGATGGATAAAGGGCATCTCCAAGGCGATGTCGGAAAGAAACTTAAGAGAAGAAGACTGTCACAATAGAAAGGAGTGGCGATTAGGAACGGAAAGGCGTAGAACGCTATAAAACCGATATAATATATAAAATTATTCAAATCTTCCACATCTGACGTGTTAAAGCTAAATGAAGAAAAACTTATAACTTACCCGCTCTTTTTTAACCATTGAAGTGTTTGTATTAAATTGATTCGCAGACAAATGATAACAGAACCCGTACTAGGGCTTGAAAGTTCAAAAGTAGAGCAGAAAAAACTGTTTATAAATGATTATTATTATAAGGAGGTCGGCATTTATCAATAATCAATATTTTTTTCATTAGAGCAGCTGTGCAATGTAACTGTGTTAACTGAATTTATGATAGAGGTTGCAGATGATTTCTTATGTAATTACCTAATTTCCCAAATAAATGACAGAATTATTTAAGACCAGTATTAAAGTTGATAAAAACGAGGTAGACCGAGAAAAAGTTAGAGCGAAGTAATAGACAAAGAGCTGAGAGAAAGGGCCATAGAAGATGACGTATGGAACATCCGGACGAAGTGGCGATTGGAAGTTGGAAAACGACGGAGATATTATAAACCGACATGTAGTAGTATTAAAGTAGATAAGAGATAGAACAAAAGCAAAAAGGAAAAACAAGACAGACAATGAAAATGAGAGTAATAATAGATGTAATGCATACGATGTGAACCTGAAAATGGTTAGAGAACTTCTTCTCTTCTTCAAGTTCCATCTCCTCGACGAAGGTCGGCAATTATCATAGTTATTCGGACTTCGGAGACGCTTGCTCTGAATAGTTTATTTCATGTACATCATTCTCTCAGATTGCGCATGCGCGGTCATGATATGCTACGTCTCCTTATGCTTCTTTTTCCTTGAATCATTCCTTGCATAATCAGTTGGGAGTAATGGACTAAGAGCTAGCAACGTTTTTGAGAAACTATTTTAAGACAGCTGATTCTTTCATATATTGTTCCCTATGCTTCCTCGAACACCGTACCGGCCATCTGGCTGCTAATACAGGTTGCGTTCATTACTGCGCAGCATACATCCGCTATAGTAATAGATAGCAATAAAAGTTAATAACAAAACTTGTAGCCAACTTTGAGCTTCACATTACAAAATTAATTAGAATGTTACAGGGTGTTCGCTATCATACTGGTAGACCAAACTTATGTTTTTTAAATGGAACACCCTACATTTTATTTTTATATTCGAAATCCTGGTAACTTCTCCATCACAAAAATATAAAGGTTTGTTATGTTATACAGGGTATTTACAAAGTTATAACCAATGTTATAAATAAAAAAATAAAAATAAGCACAACAGCAATGGTTTATTGGTGCCATATTTTTTTGTTGATTGTCAAAATTTATAAAAATGGTTGATATTGCTAATTTTCTTTACATAGAATACAGGATGAGTAAACGCAAGTACATTATTTTCTCAGTATTTTAAACAGAACACCTTAATTAATAACTTGCTCTGAAAAATAAAAATATCTCGAAAATTAACAAATTTAGGCATAGGGAATATTATACAAAAATTACGGTAATGATACTTTTTGATGGTGATATAAAACACAGAGTGTTCCATTTAAAATTTCTGAGAAAAGAATGTAAGTACTTGAGTTTTGACTCACCCTGTATTCGATATAAGGAAAATTAGCAATTTCAACCATTTTTATAAATTTTGACAAACAAAAAAAATATAGCACCAATAAACCATTGTTGTTGTGCTTATTTTATTTATACAGGGAGCTGAAATTGTTATGATTTTCATAGAAAATTGGTTATAACCTTGTAAAAGCCCTATATAACACAACAAACCTTTATATTTCTGTGATGGGAAAGTTAAGATAATTTCGAATATAAAATAAATATAGGGTGTTCCATTAAAAAAAAACATACGTTTGGTTTGCCACTATGTTATCGAACACCCTGTAACATTCTAACTAATTTAGTAATGTAAAGCTGAAAGTTGGCTACAATTTTTGTTAGCAACTTTTATTGTTATCTATTACTATAGCGGATCTACTGAGCTTTATCACACTCATCAATCACCCTGTATATTGAATTTAAATTATTTTAGGACGAAACATTTTTTTGTCATTACCTTTTAAACCACAAAAATGTCTGGCATTTATAGTTCATATTTCTAATAATGTTTAAAAAGCAATGACAAAATAATGTTTCGTCTTAACATAATTTTAAATTCGATATATTTACCTGTACAGGTGTGCTGCGTAGTAATGATATATAGCAACCTGCATCAGCAGTCAGATGGCCGGTACGGTGTTCGAGGAAGCATAGGGAATAATATATTAAAAAACCAGTTGTCTTAAAATATTTTTTTTTCCGACGTTGGTAGTAGCTCTTGGTCCATAAGTTGCATCTCTCTCCATGTGTAATATGTCGAGATATTTCAATTTTCTTGTTTTGATTGAATTTAAAATTTCCATTTCCTTATTCATCTTTCTCAGAACCTATTTGTTTGTGACATGTTCTATCCACGATATTTTCAGAACTCTTCTATACACCCACAACTAGAACGAATCCAGTTTTTCCATCGATGTCACATTCAAGGTTCAAGCTCTCTTCCATAAAACAAAGCCAAGAAAACGCAGCACCTAGCCAACCTAACTCTTCAAGGCTCCAACTTCAAATCTCTTGTGCAAAGTATTCTTCTCATTTTGTTAAAACTTACTCTAGCCTAGCCTATTCTACTCTGATTTCTTGGAAGTAATCTTTTGTGGAGTTGATTATTGTGCCAAGACATGCATATTGGTCTACTCGTTCCACATTAGTTCCGTTTATGAGAATATTCTTATTATTTATTTGAGTTTTCGATATGCTCATAAATTTTATCTTCTTAACGTTCATTGTTAGACCGTATTCTTGTCCTCACTCCGCCATTCTGGTCACCAGTCTCTGAAGACCTTCAACCTTTTAGGCAAGATGAGTGTCATTATAGCAGGGTTAGTAAACAATCCTGATAGGCAAAAAATGTATCTATATAAACAAATGAAGGCATTGTTTGAGTCAAATATTGAACATGTACTTTTGAGTGTTGACCTTTTCTTACAATCGATTCTTACAGACTTAAAAGCTTCCAAAATCGCATATAATGTATAATTCTGGAATATACTTAATATAGTGTGTAATTTTGTTTTTTATTAGTAGGTATATAAAGTAGTTTTCCGTTTATGTATTGAATTACATTTGCTTTAATTAATAAAATAAACAAAGTTTCAAATATCTTTTATGTATTTGTGAACTGCAAAACCTGACAAGAGCCGCCACCTTTATATGATAGACCAGGGCATTTAGCAAAAAAACATCGATTTTTAAATACAGCACCTATACACTTGACAACTTTTTGCATTGTGTTCGGGATGACATGAGGAAAAAAGTCTACAACCGAAAAAATACAGTGCACAAAATGCATCCAAAAGTGCGTAAACATGCCAACATCAGTATATTAAGAGCCAAATTTTGTTACTCGGAGTTTCTGGGGTCGCTGAACACGAATACGCCATCAGAATCGACCCGGGAGCATCTGGTACCAAGAGTCACTGCTATGGCATGTCATCTGGAGTTTAAGCGTCCCCCAAAAACTCCCAAGTATCTGTTTGCATCAATTTTGTCTAAAATCCTCGAAAATTCAGAAGATGACGTGCCTTAGCAGTGAGACTGGGCACCAGGTGCTCCGCGAGTCTGCTGACGTGTTCGTGTTCAGCGAAAAACCCCAAAAACCTCAGAGTAATCTGTTTGCATCAATTTAGTACCGAAAACTCTCGAAACTCCAGATAACGTCAGGGCCAAACCAGACGGGCCACTCTGCAGCGCTACTCTGTGGATCCACAAAGCAGCTTTCGATGATTGACCGTGGGTTCTTATGTGAAGTGGACGACGCACCCCAGACGAGCGACTGTGGCCAGCCACAGTTGCCGAGTCTCATTGTAGTGCGTCAACTAGTGGCAAAACCCATTCAGACGGACCACTTTTGTAGCCGCCACAAATATTGACGAGAATTTACACGGTGAGCACGTAAAATGAATTTTGATGCCGAAAGATTTTAAATTGAATTCCAAAACAGACAAGATATGGGATACAAGAACCCGAGGGTATAGTTATAGCCTCCTCAGTCCATAGGTGCAGCCCGCTGGACAATGTTTACTAATTTTTTGCACGGGTGATTAATCGGGTTGGGCATCGCTGCGTCCTTTAGTGCAGCATATTGGACTTCCTACTTATCAGTAAAATTTACTCGTTTGCAAAATTTTACTACAGCGCCTAATTCGTTGGTTTGTTGTTACGCGTGGTGAAACTTGTGAGGTTCTGAGCGGCGTCTCCACAAAAATGCAGTAAGTTGTAGACTAGATTCAGTGTAAATGCGCTAAGAAGACTAGATTCTTTTGTGTAAAATGCAAAATATACTGTATTTCTCCTGAATGAGAATGTTTTTTTCAGTTTCATACTTAAATGTAAGTTAAGTCCTGATGTCCATTATGCTGGACCTGTCATAATTATGTCTGTCAAATATTTTTTTTAGTTTTTATAGATTTTTGTTTATTTTTTTCACAAATCAAGAGAGAAAACAGAAAATATTGCTAAAATAATAAAAACTCTTTTCTTGGGACTCAGGAGGATAGGGCATTGAAAGGAAAAGTGTGGACGAGATATTATTTGAATTATTTGTTCCTGATTTTAAAGAAGGTAGCCCTATCGAAAAGAATAAATCCCGTAAGCAATATTTTCTCTATTTATATTTACATTTTATTATACATTCTGACGAGAAAGAAGACTTTCCTCGTCTGAATCCATCATTGAACTAAACAAAACAAATACTCACAATCTTGTTTGTTTATTTATGTTAAATAGTGGGGGTCCCATCCTCTGCCAAAAAAGGTTTTATTGTTTGTTGTAGAAAACAAAACGATAAGATATCAGTTAAAAGGGGGTTGCAAGCTAACATGTTTACATATATTTAATGTCATCAGCTCCTTAAAAACAGGACCTCGTTCACTCAGTTGTAATGGGAAACTTACTATTTGTGTGTGTTTTTTTGTGTTGAAAATTGTATCAAATTATTTTTACGGCTGTGGGATACCAGATGTACTAGTTAATTTTTTATGTGCTTCTTTCTGTGATATAGCTGCTTTTGTCTGGTTCTTCTTAATTCCATTTATGGAGTTTATTGGTATTTTTTCAAAAGGGTAGAAATTTTATAAAATATTTAAAACTATGGACATTGCAAACACTGACTGTGACGAACACACTTTTTTAAAAGATTATTAGCCGGCAAGTTTTTACTCATTTGAACAAGCTTACTTTTTTTTTTCTCACTCATTACATTAAACACCGCACTCTTCCAAACGATCCACTTCGCTGTTTCAGTCACTCTGTGGATCCACAGAATAGCGCTGCATAGTGGCCCGTCTGGTTTGGCCCTTAGCAGGGATTCTGGGAACGAGGTGCTCGGAGGGTCGGTTTTGATAGAGTACTCGTATTCATGTTTAGTGACCCCAAAAATCTCCAAAGTAACAAAATCTGGCCATTCATCTACTGATTTTGACGTGTTTACGCAGTTTTATGCACTGTAAAAACAATTATGCATTTCCACCCATTTTTCTATTGTAGACTTTTTTCCTGACGTCATCTACACTCACCGGCACAAAATTCCGCCACCCAAAATTGTTGATTAAGTTTGTTAATTTATAACTTTATTATTTGTACTCCGATTTTCAAGATTCTTACATCACTTTGTAGGTAAATGTATTGATATCTTTTGTTATTATTCCGATAACAAAAAAATTTTGCTTACATGGCATTATACGAGAGTGAATGGAAGCGTTGTAATTTCTTCTAACTTTAAAAATTCTGTGGAAAAATTAAAGAGCTGTAACACAAACAAATTAAGTAGTTTGTCAGTCTAACAGTTTTTTTACATATTGAGAACTGTCAAAGCGTATATATTTGACTCTCCATTGGTTACTGCGCGTGTGCCACCTTTATCGCGAATGTCATATCGCGATTCTATTGGTTAAAAATCTGTATCATATTGAAAATCTGTATCATAATGAAGCTCATTATGATACAGGTAGTGACATCATAATTGATATATTATAGTATGAGAATATAAAAATGATTGTTAATGTACCTATTAGGTATTAAAGATCCACAAGGAAAAAGGTTTTCCTGTAGTTGGCTGTATACCATATAATACAAAAAAACGAATAAAGTCCTTTATAAAAGGTCTATATTTAAAATCCCTAAAAAGGGCTACATCACAGAACTTGTTTTCGATTGGGTGACCAATCATCATCAGTGCTTTCCTAAAATGAATATAACCTTATAAAATGGTGCAAAGGTTTTAAAATTTTGACTACAGTTAAAAAAAGTTGTACGTTATACTCACGTGATCTTACATGCTAACCACCAAAATATTTGTAATTATGTAATATATGTAAATAAAATTTGTAATATTATATTTTGGTGGTTAGCATGGTAAGGACACGTGAGTAGGTATAACCTACGGCTTTTTTAAACGTAGCCAAAATTTTAAAACCTTTGCATTATTTTATCAGGTTATATTCATTTTTGGAAAGCACTGATGATCATTGGTCAATCAATCTAAAACTAGTTCTGTGATGTAGCCCATTTTAGGGATTTTAAATATAGACTTTTTATAAAGGACTTTATTCGTTTTTTTGTATTATATGGTATACAGCCAACTACAGGAAAACCTTGTTCCTTGTGGATCTTTAATACCTAATACATTAACAATCATTTTTCTATTCTCATACTATAATATATCAATTATGATGTCACTACCTGTATCATAATGAACTTCATTATGATACATATTTTCATTAGGATACAGATTTTTAACCAATAGAATCGCGATATGACATTCGCGATAAAGGTGGCACACGCGCAGTAACCAATCGCGAATCAAATACATACTCTTTGACACTTCTCAATACGTAAACAAACTGTCAGACTGACACATGACACTTTGAATATATTTTTTTGTGAATGATCATAGAAAAAATCGTGTAAACAACTTGCATTTAATTATCATTATGAAGCTCGTACTCTATGCGGCTCGTTTCGTATCCCTTATACTCGCTTCATAATGACCATCATTAAATGCTCGTTGCATAATATACTATTAAAAACCAGTCTCATTTTAATTGGCTTTAATAAAAATCGTCTATTTGTTCTACGAATATTTAATATACCGTATATGAATTTCGCACCAAATAACATTCCAAATACTATAATTGTTTTATTTTTATTTAATAATACAGTAACACGTATTTTAAAATTAATCTCCTTTTAACAGACTAATAAAAACTTATCTTTTTCGGTGTACGAATATTTAACATTCCGTATATGAATTTGGAACCGAATAACATTCCGTATATGCGTTTGGGACCTCGCCGCCTATTGGTTAAAATATGACCGCGTGCTGCAACGAACCAATAGAAAACTCCTAGGTTCCAAATACATATACGGAATGTTTAGATGCAGTCCGGTACGCACACTGCCACAACCCGGTTGTATGTAAATACTGCATTAAAAATACCCGGACTCGGCATTGACCCGGAACGGACACGGCCTGGGTATGTATAAATGGGCCTCAATAAAGTTATAAATTGTCAAACTTAATCAAACATTTTGGGTGGCGGAATTTTGTGCCTGTCAGTGTAGAACCCAATAACCAATGCAAAAAAGCTAAGTCGATAGGTGCTGTATTTAAAAATCTGTTTATTCCGGTGTTTTTACTTTTAAATATCCTGGGCCTAGATTCCTTGCACTGTAGATATCTACATGTCGCTTTCTATCGATATTTGAATATCAAAATATATGAATTTTTAGCTTTAATTGAATTATTTTCTAGTTTTGCTCTAGTTTACCAATTAGAGTATAACCTAGCAAAACTAGAAAATAATTCAATTAAAGCTAAAAATTCAAATATTTTGATATTCAAATATCGATAGAAAGCGACATGTAGATATCTACAGTGCACGGAATCTAGGCCCTGGTCTATAATATAACGGCCAATAGTTGCTTTATTTTTAGTGTTCGCTATTGACAGGTTTTACTGTATTTACGGTTATTGTTTGACATTGTGTACAGTTAGTCACAAGACGCTCTATTTTTCAACTGTCAAAACAAGAAATGATTATCAAAAAACAATATGTACGTATAAAAATATACGTATGTATATGCGAAATAAAGCGTAACATTTAAGACTCAAAAGACAAGTAACTTACCAAGTATCACAATCCACTGCTTACGAAATAATTTCTACGACTACCGTGCACTTTAGTTTTCTATTTATTCCAACCTTCAATGTTGAAATCCAATATTGTAAGGTATGGAACGCAAAATTGATAACTTATTAAATAATCAACATCGAGTGATTCATAGGATATTTACCGTCAAGAACCTGCGAGTGAACCGTTAGTTGTAGGGGTTGGATCAACTGCACGATATTTTAAAATTTTAGTATATCGATAGTAACATCGATATATAATTTATTTTTTAATGTTTGACAGGCATTAAAGGAGGTTATAGACTGACGTCCCATCAGACCATAACCTCCTTGTCTCCAAAATGAAACTGAGGGTAAAAAGGATAATAAAATCCAAAAGTCTGAGGTGAATAGTCGGTTGTTCAAGATAAACGAAATATGTGCCGAGGCTTCAACTTTTATCAATCAAGAAATGAAAAAAAAAAAAAAAAATAACATTAGACATGAAAAACACCGAGAATGTGAACATTATGTGGAGCAAAATCGAGATAGATTCTGTTATAAAGAGACAGAAAGAAACTCTACAAAAGAAAGAAGAAAGCCGAAAACCTTGGATGACTCAAGGAATATTGGAAATCATGGAACAAAGAAGAATATAGAGAAACAAAATCCCAAATAAACACAGACGAAAACATAAATTAATGCGGAACAAAACAATAGAGGCTAAGGAAAAGTGGATGATGGATCCATGCATTGAAGTAAAGGAATTGCAGAAGAAACATGATCATTATAATTTACATAAAAAAGTTAAATAATTATCTGGAAAATGACGAACAAACAGACCTAACCGATTAATTGACAAAAACAATAAACCTATTAATAACAGAGATGAAATAAAACAAGTATGGACTAAATATATTGAAGATCTTTTCATGGACACAAGAACGGAACTAACACAAATTGATAGCGAAGAAGCTCCAATAAGATAAAAATCTGAAGTCCAACATGCTATAAACAACTCAAACTCTGGCAGAGCCCCTGGGCCAGATGAAGTTCACATCAAGCTGATTAAACTTTTAAATGAAGACAATTTAAGCGCAGTAACTATCCTCTTTAACAAAGTATACAAATCTGGTGAGATACCAGAGATTGGCTACTATCGACCTTTGTTCCGCTGCCGAAAAACCAAGAACCCCAACCACTCTAATGACTACAGATTGATCAGCTTAATGTCACAATTAAACTCTCAACATAAAGAAGACCAAATTTATGACAATTAGTAAAAAACCAATACTAAACGCTCAACTTACAATCAACCAACAGAATATCGAAAGAGTTGAGCAATACCTATACATATCTGGGCACGAATTTAAATAGCCAATGGGACCACTCAACGGAAATTAAACAGCGAATAATAAAAGCGAAAGCGGCATACGTTAGAATGAGACCCATTTTCGATTTTCAACAGTAGGGACATATCATTAAAAACAAAATACCGTCTGTTGAAATGCTACATATTCACAGTTCTGCTCTACGGAATGGAAGCGTGGACACTAACTGCTGCATCTATGAATCGGCTCGAAGCTTTCGAAATGTGGTGTTATAGGCGCATCTTACATATATCCTGGGTTGACCGAATTACTAATGTGGAAGTCCTGCGTAGAATGGGAAAAGAGCGTGAAATTCTCATAACCATCAAAACAAAAAAATTAGAATATCTAGGATATGTAATGAGAAATCAAGAACGTTACGTCTTCTCCAACTGATTCTCCAAGGGAAGGTAAATGGTAAAAGAGGACCGGGAAGAAGACGCATTTCCTGGCTTCAAAATGTACGAAAGTGGTATAACACGACTACCATTGAACTGTTCCGCGCTGCGGTAAACAAAGTAAAGATAGCCATGATGATCGCCAACATCCGGAACGGATAGGCACTTTAAGAAGAAGAAGAATGCCACAATTATTCAAAACATGTTTAAAAGTTACACATTCAAGAATATTCAGAAAGTGTGAAGCAGATATGAGTAATACAGGGCGATTTATTAGTGGCGCAAAGCTCAATAGATCCGCTATAGTAATAGATAGCAATAAAAGTTAATAACAAAAATTTTAGCCCACTTTAAGCTTCACATTACAAAATTAGTTAAAATGTTACAGGTTGTTCGATAACACAGGGGCAGACCAAACTTATGCTTTTTTAAATGGAACACCCTATATTTTATTTTATATTCGAAATCCTGTTAACTTCTCCATCACAAAAATATAAAGGATTGTTATGTTATACAGGGTATTTACAAAGTTATAACCAATTTTGTATGAAAATCGTAATAAGTTCAACTCACTGTATAAATAAAAATAAGCACAACAGCAATGGTTTATTAATGCCAGATTTTTTTATTTATTGTCAAAATTTTTAAGAATACGGAACTTGCATATATTTTTAAATATTAAAATAATATTAAACAATATAAGGTAACATGATCTTAAAACGCATGCATGCAAAAAAATCAAATATTTTTAACTCATACGCTTATTACGCAGCTTTGAAAATGCTATAAAATTCAAATTTTTTCAGAGACGCGTAAACGGGTCTGACGTCACGACCCACTGTCTACCTGCCATCGACAACAAAACCGCTAGGATATTTCGAAAATATTATTTACAAATTCATTTACACTCACTTAAAACTCTTTATGTAGAAGTCGATTGTATAAATAAAAGTTCAAAAGAAATAAAGGTTGTTTTTGGGATTGTATTAACTCCATTTAATCGTATTTAATTGGAAATTCCAAGGTATTATTTGTGTTCTTGTAGGTATAGTTCATAATCAGTTTATTAATTTCAAACTGAAATTGATCAGGTGTTAAAAAAAATAAGTAAGCATTATTAATAAGCATTTTTATATTGTTTATAACAATAGGTTTTAGTTGCTCTTACTTTTATTACAAAAAGTATAATAGATATTGTATTGTTTATTTTTAAGTTTTTTTGTTTCTTCTTTGTTATGAATCTAAAATATTTATAAATGATAGGTTTTAGTTTTGTTTATTACAAAATATTACGACTGAAATAAATGTATTCGGAAATTTAATTATAATAAGGGACAAACGTTTTGGATTGAAAAAGTTGTGTTGGTAGAAAATCGAGACCGAGAGCCAAAATCTAATCTATCAACCAAATAACCAATGTAAAAGTACAGTAGTTGCAAATGTTTTAATTTAAAAAATAAGTGTTTTTTTTTGCGTAGCAGATACATACTTTGAAAGTAATTTAAAATTTACTTATAAATATTTGGATAGAATATGACGCATGTCTTATTGACAGTTTGATTAGTATAGCACAAGACTTTTGGAGTGTAAATATTTTCCCCCATCTATTTGGTTCTGCTAATTATTAAAAATAAATGGAATAAAACTTTGATAAAATAAAGTTTTATCCATAAAATATTTTTATTTCTTTATGTGAGAATGAAATTCAAATTTTAAACTAAATGTATGCCTATTCATATATTTTATTAAAACATCCTTTCTTGTTATACGTAATTTTTTAGTAGTATGTATGTACTTACATAACTTTATAATGTAATTTGGCATTTGAGATACATAAGTTGTAAAATAAAAATGTATTTCCGTAAACTAAAAACAATATTATAAATAAATGATCTTTAAAATTTCAAATATTGTCTTCAGAGTGCACGTCTGGCACTAGCCAAACGAGAACACTGGCAAACATCATGGCTGGTGACGTCAGACCCCAGCCCGCGCTTTTGAAGTTGTTTGAAATGGTAAATTTGGGCGCGCAACTATTATCAGCTATTGTATGTAAACTATTAATTATTAAGACGTAATATTTTAAACATAATATTTTTAAACATAAATTAACAATTTTATGCAAAAATATTTTTATGTGCAAGTTCCCTATTAATGACATTGCTAAATTTCTTTATATGAATTACAGGGTGAGTCAAAACGCAAGTACATTATTTTCTCAGTAATGTTAAATGGAACACCATGTATTTTATATCATTATTGAAAAGCACCATTACCGTTCTTTAATTTTTATATAGAATTCCCTATGTCTAAATTTATTAGTTTTCGAGATATTTTCATTTTTCAGAGCAAATTATTTTAGGTGTCTAAATTTATCTAAATTTTAAGTAAGCCATGACTGAATTGACAATTGACGATTACTGATTATCAATCCTGTAATCAGTGTAACAATGTAGCAAATAAAGAAATAAAAATAATTTATTAGTAAACAATTTTACAAAAAAAAAAACACAACCACAACATGCAACAATCTTGAAACAATTAAAAACTACTTTTTTATGTAAATGTAACAAATAAAGAAAGAAACTTAGTAATAAATTTTACAAAAAAACACACAAACACAAAATACAACATTTTGTGAAGACAATTAAACACTACTTTTGTATGTAAATGTAACAATGTAACAAATAAAGAACGAAAAATAATTTATCAGTAATACATTTTGCAAAAAAAACATATTTGAAAAAATTAGAAGCTACTTTATATAAAATATTTTAAATATTTAATTACATAAGGTGTTCAAAATTACCTCCTAACACATTTATGCACGCCTAAAAACGATCATTGAATGAGCTACTTTGTATTACATTACACTTTGTATTCTATTTTTCATCTCATCCCTTGTTGTTGGACGTATTTTATAAACTTCATTATTAACGTAACCCCAAAAAAATCAGTCCAGTTTATTAAATTCTGGTGATTTGGGTGGCCACGCTACTGGTCCATTGAAAAATGAAAATATCTCGAAAAATTATAAATTTAGACATATGGAATGTTATCTAAAAATTAAAGTACGGTAATGGTACTTTTCAATAGTGATATAAAATACAGGGTGTTTCATTTAAAATTACTGAGAAAATAATGTACTTGCGTTTTGACTCACCTTGTATTTGATATAAAGAAAATTAGCAATATCAATCATTCTTAAAAATTTTGACAATACGTAAAAAAATATGGCATTAATAATCCATTGCTGTTTTGCTTATTTTTTATTTATACAGGGATTTGAACTTGTTACGATTTTCATATAAAATTGGTTATAACTTTGTAAATACCCTGTATAACATAACAAACCTTTATATTTTTGTGATGGAGAAGTTAACAGGATTTCGGATTTAAAATAAAATATAGGGTGTTCCATTTAACAAAACATAAGTTTGGTCTGCCACTGTGTTATCGAACACCTTGTAACATTCTAACTAATTTTGTGATGTGAAGCTCAAAGGTGGCTAAAATTTTTGTTATTAACTTTTATTGCTATCTATTACTATAGCGGGTCTATTGAGCTTTACACCACTAATCAATCACCCTGTAGACAGTTTGGATTTCGTAATGGCTTCGGAACAGTAGAAGCTCTGTATAATTTCACAACTCTTGCCCAAAAATGTTGAGACCAACAAAGAGATCTTTTCGTCGCATTTATAGACTATGAGAAAGCTTTCGACAAACTTGAACATAACAGTGAAAAATCTCTATAGGAACCAACAATATGTGGTAACATTAGATGAAAATAGCACAGATGCGCAACAGATAAGTAGACGAGTGAGACAGGGCTGTGCACTTTCACCATTACTATTTATTATATACTCCGAAGATTTATTTACACAATCACTTAAAAACTGCACAGAAGGGATCAAAATAAATAATGAAAGTTAGAAAGACCTACAGACGCTACTAAACCTATTTTGTGATACTGGGACAGTTTGGTTTGGCAATAAACTTAAAGAAAACAAGAACTATACATATAATAGTTATCAGTAAGAGGGGAAAAGTCATAACAAGGATTCAGATAAAAAATGAAGATATTGAATAAGTGGACAAAATGAAATACTTAAAAGTCTGGATTACGGAAGATATAAATCTGAAATAATAACTTCGATCAAGAATATAGCAATCAAGAGCAGCTTTTTTGAAGATGAGGAAATTTCTGAGTAACCAAAGACTCAATCTGCAAATTCGATATCGGATGGTAAAATATTATATCCACTATATTCTTCTTTACAGGTCTCTGAGAAGGTAACTAAATCCTAAAATTTCAAATTGCCAATGTGCAAGATACTGTCAGGTAAAATAATATAAATTATGCCAATATTATGTGTGCACAGTTTTTAAGTTATACAATTTTAAGATTGTATGAATGTTACTTACATGTAGGGGTGAAAAAAACTACAGGTTATAACCGAAAAACCCGTTTTATTTTTTCGCAATAATCGGTTTTTCCGGTTGTTTTTGTCCCGGATATAATATGTTTTTTCTTTTTAAAGTAATAACCGGTGAACAACAGGATAAGTTACCTCTGGAAAAAAATAATAAATTCAGAGAAAAAATAGGGAAATATTTCGCTACCGCGCGCGCGAATATGACATTTTAAGCTGACCGAAACCGATTTCACAACAATGAAGACTGATTTCCACTGATTTCTATTTTCGATCCCAATTGGGTAGTTCCAATTTCCAGTTTCCCCTTCCCCATTGCACTATCCAATGTCCAATATATGCCGACGCCGCGCCGTTTATATATCGATCGATTGATTATCGGTATCGATATATTCCTTCGATAGTATCGATATCGATAAAGTGCAATGTAAATGTAACATTGCAACCTATTGGGTATTGACTATTGATTAAAAAACCGAACACCGGTTTTGGAATAACAGGTTTTTTGACCGGTTATAACCGTCAGTTGAAAGTAACTTGTGAAGCGGTTACGATTAATTTCTTTTGGGATGCTAATTAGGGGCTTTTAGGCTTTTACGATTTTACCAAAAGAAAAGGCACCAAATTTATTTTGAGCTTAACTTGCTTACTTTTGTTGCTAGAAACTTAAAAATAAACAGAAAAAAAGGTTTTTTAAACGCTTTAAAAAGTTGTGATGACTTATGCCAGAAAATTGCTTAATTTTTTTGGTTATTTCATATTGAAATATTTGATTTGTAATTTGACGAATAAGAACCTACTTTTCATGAGCTACAACTCTGCTTCTACTGGGTTTACAGACTTCATAGATAAACCATTTTTTTTCACTTTTTTATAAGCTATATTTTGCTAAGAATATTTTTTTCGATAAATACTTACTTTTTGAGTTATTTGCGAAAAACCGTCTAAAACGTGGTTTGTTTGTTGAAAAATGAATACATATTATTCACTGGCAAATAACTCGAAACGTACTGACTTGTAAAAAAACTCTATATAACAAAAGTTGCTTAGAATTAGTCAGTTTATCCTCTTCCGGGCTTATTTTGAATGTATGCTTTTCAGAAGTTTCTTTATGAGAAGGGGTAATAACCCCAGGACTAAAGCACACATCGACACAACGACGTGTCTTAGTAGCGACCCTGGGCACCAGGTACTCCGGAAATCAATTCTGATGGCATATTCGTGTTTAGCGACCCCAAAAATCCGTGAGTAATTCGTTTACATCAATTTAATGACGAGAACCCTCGAAACTACAGAAGATGACGTCCCTTGTAGTGACCTTGGGCACCAGGTGATCCGGGGGTCAGTTCTGAAGGCGTATTCGTATGAAGTGACCTTAAAAAAACCCCCGAATAACAAAATTTGGTCCTTTTTATGCACTTTAAAGTGCAATTATGCATTTTCACCCATTTTTGAGCAGCTGACTTTTTCCTGACGTCATGCCATCCTGAACATAATCCAAAAACTGCAAGTCTCTAGGTGCTGTATTTAAAAATCGACTTATTCGGGTGTTTTTAGTGCTAAATTCCCTCGTCTATAATGAGTTTGGGAGATAACGTGTCTCCCTGTCTAATTATTCTTTGGATTCTTATATCTACTTATTACGTTTGGATCTTTGCGTAGTAGTACAGTCATAGTTGCATTATTGTATATGTTCGCGATCAGTTTGAAGTACCGACAATCTATACATGTTAGGGACCGTTCAAGTATTACGTAACGCAAGTTGGGGGGGGGGGGTGTCAAAAATCTTCAAAAATTGCGTTACGTAATACTTGAACGCTCCCTTAGCTATAGATCAGGGCGTATCTGTAAAAATATTAGTACATTTATATGTTGAGAGGTGACTCATATTTTTTTGTAGAAATTACTTGAAAATAACTCATATAATAATATTTGAGTTATCCTCCCACTTAAAAAGGTACGGAACGTTGTTTAAATAATCAAAATGTCAAAAAATGAATGAAAAATTCGATTTTTTTCTTGGTTTTTTTGATTATAACTTTAAAAGTATTCATTTCCCAGAAAAGTTGCACTGACATAAAAGTTGCGTAATTAAATTTCCTACAATATAGGATGAGTTAAGAATTTAAAAAATTGTCACCCTTGTTGCAAAATAGCAATAATTTCGAAAAAAAAACCATAGAAAAACAAGTATTCGCATTTTAGGTTTTTAACCATTTATGCTAGACTTGGGACATATTTAACCCAGAAAAACTTTATGAAATAATAAAACAATACTGTAACTTTCATTAAGATCGGTTTAATAGATTTTGCAATCCAGCTTTCGCAAAAAAAATTTATTTTTTCAAAATGTTGCAGGACTGAAAATAAAGCTGAATTTTTTTTTACATATATAAGAATACTGTACCTTTCATTTGCAATTTGCAAAATTAAAATTGGTTAACTACCACGACGTCAGGAATTTTTTTTTAAATAAACATTAATTTTTGGTGCTACGCGCACGACAGCGTATACGTTTGCTCTGATTGGGCATTCCAATGACCTTTGATAATGATTGATAAATATTAATTCTTAGTACATTTCGATATAAATAAATAAATTTGTTTATTTCAAAATAAAAACACATACTCTGTCCTTTAAAATAACATTCTTTATAGCAAAAGCTTTCTTTGTTCATAAATTTTAACTTAGAGAATGAAAGTTTATTATTTTTAAACTAATGCAATTGTTTAAACAATATTTCACAAACAATAATCAAATTACATAGTTTGATATGTATTTGTGGAATTAAAATATTAAAATACAACAAAATAAGTATAGAGTAAGAAAATATTATATTAAATAAGTATTGGAAGAAATTTTGCTGGAAATCAACTTGTGTGAATCGAACACCGCTGTCCTGCGCGTAGCACCAAAAATTAATGTTTATTTAAAAAAATTCCTGACGCCGTGGTAGTTAACCGATTTTAATTTTTCAAATTGCAAATGAAAGGTACGGTATTCTTCTATAATCTATAATATGTAAAAAAATTTCAACTTGCTATCTGCTTTATTTTCAGTCCTGCAACATTTTGAAAAAAAAAATGAATTTTTTTTGCGAAAGCTGGATTGCAAAATTTATTTTGCAAAATCTATTGAACTGAGCTAAATGAAATTTACAGTATTGTTTTACTATATCATAAAGTTTTTCTGGGTAAAATATAAAGGTCCTAAGTGTAGAATAAATGGTTGAAAAACGTAAAATGCGAGTACTTGTTTTTTATGTTTTTTTCGCAATTATTTCTATTTTGCAACAAGGGTGACAATTTTTAAAATTTTTAACCAATCCTACATTGTAGGAAATTTAATTACGCAACTTTTATGTCAGTACGACTTTTCTCGGAACTGAATACTTTTAAAGTTGTTATAATCAAAAAACGAAGATAAAAATCGAATTTTTCCTTCATTTTTTGACATTTTGATTATTTAAACAATGTTCCGGACCTTTTTGAGTGGGAGGATAACTCAATTATTTTTATATGAGTTATTTCCAAGCAATTTCTGCAAACAAAATGAGTCACATTTCAAAACAGATGCGCCCTGGACTACTATGTGTATGCCAAATTTCATGTCAATCCAAGCGGTTCTTTAAAATTAGGAGGTTTTGCAATATTTTACAATCAGTAAATGGACTAATCTCACAAGTCACAATGAGCCCAGCTCTCAATTCAATACATTAACTTGATCATAATAAAAAAATATTGTATCTCCATTAACTCCAATTAACTTACAATTACGATACTATTCAGTACCTAGTACAGTGCTGGTGCTTTTTGGTACAGCTCAAGTAAACATAACCTCAAAAAATATTTCATTGTTTTGACAAAAATATCAACAAGGTTATTATACATTATGTGAACATCTCATCGTTCACTGTCAAGGTAAGGAATAAAGAGTTATCTACATTTCATCAGTTAACATTTATCCCTAAAGTGTTAATATCTTTAAAATACACAAATATGTGTGCAACATTTTTTGTTTTAGTTTAAAATAAGCAAATAAGTTTTGAAAAACATTTCGGGAAGGCTAAAGAATAATAGATAGTGCAAAACTCACCTCCAATTTGTGCATGCTCTTGATCTGGTCCTCCAACTGCTTGGTTCGCTCCAGGCTCAAAGCCATCTGCTCCCTAATTTTCTGCAAGGCCAAGGGGCTCATTCCATATGAATCGATGGTGACGGTGTCGAAATCATGTCTTGCTACCTCATCGTGGGTCGTGGGTAAGACGGGCATGGTCTGACCGGAAGCTGAAGCAACCCTTCGTGAATGTTCTATACATAACACTATACGTAACACTCTTGTTGACAAAGAGAATAATAATAATCAGCAGCTATACCAGTTTTAACAAAAATTATGTTATCTATGAGATAAATCAAGCGCCTTATTAACCAGAACCATATCCACAAAAACACACTCAACACATTCGTTTTGTTTATGTTCTCCATATATGTACTTTGTGACAGGTACTTAGTTTTTGTTGAACAAAACACAGTTAACAGTACTTAAAATTATAGCAATGCACTAAGGGGCATGCGTTACCGATGAAAAGCAGAATAACAATTGTTTAGGTCTGATGAACACGTTAAATTAGAAGCCAAGTGAGGAAGCCACTGTTATACGTTAGTTGGGGAATTGTTAGTAACTAAACGACAACGACAAAATAAATCCATGCGATGAGAGCACTTTAACCATTGTTTATACGGGGGAGATTTCAGAAATAGCTATTTAATATTTAATAATCATATTGTACAACAGTATAATAAACTTCATCTTTATGAAATATTTAGTGAATGGTTTTCACACAGTATGATTTTATACAAAAAACTCAATACTGTTTAAAGCAATCAAACAATATTATAGAATGATAATATTTTGTCATTTGTCAACATTGTGAGATAATTTATCTCCTGATATCTTATCGCCTATCAGCTTTGATGATATTATTATTTTAAATCTATTATAATACTTTTATTGTCACTTATAAAGTAAAGCCTTGTAGGAAAAGTGAAGATTATTACTGAAATCTTTTAAATAATGTTCAAGCCGCCTATCGGTACAAGAGACAAGAACTCCTTCTTCTTGTTGTTCATTGGCAGATGAACTTGTGTGTGCTCGTTTTCACGCTACGTCTTATTGTACGTTTTGTGTGTCATGCAAAACGTACGACAAAACGTACGTTTTGTGAATAAGCGGAGGACAAATCCTATCACACAAAACGTACAATAAGACGTAGCGTGAAAACAGCAAAACGTACGTCTTGTCGAATCGAAAAAATTTAATCCGCTTATTCACAAAACGTACGTTTTGTCGTACGTTAGGGCTTAGGGGGACTTCTCTATTATATATAGAAGATGAAGTACATCAGATCTTGAGTCTTACTCTGTCAAATGATTTCTATAAGTCAACCAGACACAGAAATGCCAGTCTATTATACTCTAGTGATTTTTCGGTAATTTGCTTTATAATGCTAAACCCTGTTGTTTATCTGCTAAACTTATCCTCTGATTCATTAGTTCTTGTAAGATTTTAATTTAAGTTTTAGGGTAGCATTAACAATTTTATACCTCTGTAGTTTTCTGGTAGTTTTTAATCTCCTTTTTTAAATAGTAGAATTAGTTTGCTCGTTCTCCATTCTTCCGGTTATTTTATTGTTTTATAATTTTGTTAATTAATGTTGTTAATTGTTCTGTCATTAATATATATATATATATATATATATATATATATATATATATATATATATATATATATATATAGCGACTGTTTTACAGCATCCTAGGCCGTTTATCGCAATTCGAATGCCATTGTTTTCTGTTTTGCCATGAATATATTTCTATATTTCTTCTGTTCATGGCTATATTGATCCATTTTTCCCAAGACTTCTTTGGTCTTCCTTTTTTCCTTCTTCTTTTTGGGACCCATTTCCAGGTTTTAATCGGTAATCTCTCATCATTCATTCTTCTCATGTGTCCGTACCAGGAAAGTTGTTTTCTCTCTATGGTATCCGTTAATGTTGTCTCTACCTTACTACCTTCGTCATTTCTTTTATTCTATCTGTTCAAGATCGTGTAATGTTAATCTACATCTACAGCATATTCGCCAAAAATTGTTCTCTACTGCCATTATTCGATTCTGCATTTTCTTACTTATTGTCCAGATTTCTGAGCCATATGTAACTGTACTTTCAATCACTGTTGTATATAGTTGTTTTTTTGTATTTTCTCGTATATCTTTGCTCCATAGTAATGAGTTTATCTGACTTGTGATGGCTCTTCCTCTACCTAATTTTTGTTGTACGTCTGTTTCGTCGTTGCCATCTTCCGTCAATGTAACTCCCAGGTATTTATATTCTTTAGTGTTTTTTATTATTTTTCCTTCTAAGTCTCTTCTTCAGAACCGTGTTTATACACATTTTGAAGAGGGTAGGGGACAGGCAGCATCCCTGTCTTAGAAAATTGTTAACCTGAAAGTATTCTGAGTGCCCATCTCTCGTATTTATACAACTGCTGTTTCCATGGTAAAAACTTTTCACCGCATTAATGTACTGTGGATGTACATTGTTCTCTGTCAGGGATTCCCAAAGTCTATTTACCGGCACACTGTCATAGGCGTTTTCGAGTGTTTTCGAACTGACTAGCATATTGCTGAAATTATAATCTATTTCTGCTAGTTTTTGCAAGAATTGCTGGGAGTTTTTGATAAAATATGTATACTGTGTTAGGTGCAAAAAATGTAATTTTCGTTACACCAATAGTTGTGGCTGTGGCTTAATCCCATATAACAGAAAGCAGAAACCTTGTCACGTAATATGTGTTGAATTCATTAATTAAGTACATATTATATATGTCACATGCTAACAAAGATATTTCTTTAGGTACACATACAGTATTTTCTGGTTATTTCTATATAGACTGCAAAACGGAGTAGGAACAGTAATAGGTCTATTCGCGGAGCAAATCCTGAACTTACCCAAAGGGACAACGCCTGCGCATTACAAAATTGGACGTTCGATAAGGTCGAATTTTTCCCTCTGAACAGCTAATGCGCAGGCGTTCTCCCTCTGGGTAATTTTAGGAATTGCTCCGCGAATAGACCTAATATAGAAAGAGTTTACCAACCTGAGACAGCGGTAACATCTGGTAGATTACTGGAAACTTTTTTCTTGGATCGTTGTAATGTCCTTTCGAAATCGGACACAGCATCATCGAAGCCATCTGTTGGAAATGGGAATTTATTTGCTGTAGTTCTCAAGTAATTCGGCGATGGAGTTGTTTGCTCTTGAATAGTCTGAAAGTTAAAAATTAAAATCAATACACACTGTAATGACACCACGGGATTCGCGCTGAATGATTTCTTTATACCAATTTAGAAGTAAAAAATAAATATGAACAAGAAATAATAGTTAAGCGCGACTTCAAGAGACGTACAAAGATTTAGACAAACAAAATTTGAAAAAGAGTGTCAGGCGATAGTAAAGGAAAATAAGAAAATCAGACAACAATTATTTACAGATAATCGAGAGTATAATAAAAAAATATGAAAATTTTTTTAAGAAACGCTTTTCTTTAGCTACGGGTGAATAACATTAAAAATATTATAAAAAAATCAACTAAAAAGCAAAAAATAAAAAAATTGAAAAATCTAACACATTCGTCAAAGAAAAGCGTGGCGCATCTTCATCGAATAAAAGTTTTTCGCCCCACGCTTTTCTTTAACGAATGTGTTAGATTTTTTAAATTTTTGTTATTTTTTGATTTTTAGTTGATTTTTTTATAATATTTTTAATTTTGGTAATTATGGCCGAAATGGCCATAGAAAGAGGGTAATGATCTCTGAATTGAAAATAAAAATAATGCCTTTATCTACCTACGTTCTTACTCACGTATTGAGTACAATGAGACAGTTTCGTTGATCTTTACCTCGATGAAAAGATGTGTTGTGGAGTGCAACTATATAGACCCCCACGTCTCTGCATTCATCACCCTTTATTCCTTGCAAATTTTAGAAGGATGGGGAATAGGTATAAGAGAGAATCTGTTTCCGAACTAAGAAATCCAAAGATTTTATTATTTTTAAACATTTATTTGTTTGAAAATGGAGTCTTTTGGTTTCGACAAGTTGTTAATAGATGTCGCTATAGCGTCTGAATGTTAATTATATTTTATAATTGACAGAAATGGCAAAGATTTTTATTTTCTTTTCAGAGCATCATTACGGTAGCTTTCCTGATGAGAACTAAGGGGTTCGAAATGGCCATAGAAAGAGGGTAATGATCTCTGAATTGAAAATAAAAACAATGCCTTTATCTACCTACGTTCTTACTCACGTATTGAGTACAAGGAGACAGTTTCGTTGATCTTTGCCTCGATGAAAAGATGTGTTGTGGAGTGCAACTATATAGACCCCCACGTCTCTGCATTCATCACCCTTTATTCCTTGCAAACTTTAGAAGGATGGGGAATAGGTATAAGAGAGAATCTGTTTCCGAACTAAGAAATCCAAAGATTTATTATTTTTAAACATTTATTTGTTTGAAAATGGAGTCTTTTGGTTTCGACAAGTTGTTAATAGATGTCGCTATAGCGTCTGAATGTTAATTATATTTTATAATTGACAGAAATGGCAAAGATTTTTATTTTCTTTTCAGAGCATCATTACGGTAGCTTTCCTGATGAGAACTAAGGGGTTCGAAATGGCCATAGAAAGAGGGTAATGATCTCTAAATTGAAAATAAAAATAATGGCTTTATCATTTTTAATTTTATTCACGAATTATTGAAGACAAGCGTTTCTTAAAATTTTTTTTTCATATTTTCTTATTTTTACTTTTTAGTCTTACACTTTTCAAACATTAAAATATATCGTCATGTTTATTAAAACATGTATAAAACATATGATGTACAAACATGAAAAGTAGTCGGAATCAGAAAAAAAAAATTGAAACTTTATTGTTTATTTATGAAGCATAACGTAAACAATTAACGTAAAAAGTGAAATTATGTATAGTTCATATAATTAGCTACAATCTGTAAAAGTTTCAAGTTTCTTCATTGCAAAAAAAACAAGAGAATTTAAGCATTTTCCGTTAAAATAGTTTTTTTATTTAAATAAATAATAAACATAAAAAAATTATTGACTATTTGTGTATTGTTCCTGTTAATGCATATGTCTGCAAATTTTTAGTCATTTGCATTGAAGAAAAGGCAGTCAAATTAACGTCCAAAGATTTGACTAATTGACCCAAACGATTGAACTAAAGAAAACCGTTTAATTAATTAATACGCCAAAACGAATTCTAATGTTAATTGTAGCACAAAACGTCTCTACCGGTGGTTTTTCTAAGACTACGATAAAAACACGAATTTTTTGAATTCGAGTTTTGGTTAAGTTTTGTTTCGTATTGTATTGAAATTTTGACACGAATAAGCGCCGATTTTTATATAAACAAATATATGAGCGTTCAAAATATGAAACTTTATTGTTTAATTATGAAGCATAACGTAAACAATTAACGTAAAAAGTGAAATTATGTATAGTTTATTTCATTAGCTACAATCCGTAAAAGTTTCAAGTTTATACATTGTAAAAAACAAGAGAATTTAAGCATTTTCCATTAAAATCGTTTTTTTTTTATTTAAACAATTAATAAACATAAATAAAAATTTATTGACTATTCGTGTATTGTTCCCACGAATGCATATGTCTGCAAATTTTCATTCATTTGCATTGAAGAAAAGGCAGTCAAATTAACGTCTAAAGATTTGATGCAAACTATTGAAGTAAAGAAAAGCGCTTAAAAAATAAGAAAATACACTTCTCCAAGAAATTAATGCACCATTGATGTCTCGAATTTTCTAAGCCTGTTGACCGATTTAAGTGATTTTCTTAATATGTTACAGCCTTATTCTTTAACAATATCGCTGTAATAATATTGTTACTAGACAGGTAAATTGTCATTGTATACCTGGTGTACCAATCAAACAGATTTTTTCTCAAAGTTCGCGTGACCCTGTGGATTATTCTAGCAGTTACAAAATACTGAAATTAAAACCCAACTACAGCCTCATGTTTTCTTAACATTCTGTTTTTTGATTCATTCGCGTATGTTGAATAATAAAAAAGTTAAGTAGTTTAACAACTAGCCTTGTTTTTCGTCAATACAGGTGCTTTTAAATAAGTGTGGCAAACTTTAATGGGTAATTCTTTATGAAAAAATAATGGCAGTTTGCTTTATACACGTATGTCCGCAAATGCTTCGTTTCCAAGATAGGGGGTGTTGAAATTTTTCTTACAAACTGACGATTTATTTATTGCTCTAAAACCGGTTAATATGTATATACAAATGGAATTTGATGGGTTTTAAGAGTTAGTTATTGCGCATTTTTTATATACAATCAGGAATTTAATATTCACTTATATAAATTACTTAAATCGGGCAAGTTTAGGAAATTCGAGACATCAAAAATGACCCATTTTTGATGGTAGTGCGTTAATTTCTTAGAAGTGTATCTACTTAAGTTTGAGTTTTGTTTAAAATAATTGTAATTAGTTAATCTTATGATTATGTTTTATAAAACTGCCCTAACAATATGAAGGCGTTTCTTTGTTTAAATTAAATTATAATAATTATAATTATTACAAATTTCAACTACTCATACGGTGTTTCGAGGTTTTACTCGTTATAATTTGTATATTTTCGGTTTTCTCCTAATGAATATTCTGTACACATACCGTTTGTATTTGCATTATAATTCACACATGCACGAAGAAAACTGAAGGATGTTTAAATAAGGAAACAACCTCTGTTTACCACAAGAAATGTGATTTAAACATATTTACAGAATTATTCGTATAGGTATAGGAGAATATGCCTTGATTCACAAAAAACTTCTATCCTTCCTTTTCAAAACGACGTTTACTAGAAGTCTTTAAGATTTATAGAATCAGAGATACGATATTTCAATTTTTGCCACTAACACCATTTTTGAGATATTTTTTGGCATTGTTCTAAATATATATTTTTAAGTTGCTGAAAACTATTTTTTTATATATATTTTTGACATATGGGGTAGTTTTTAGGATTTAAGTGTGGCAATTAACCAAAATTGTTTTATATAAGCAGGGAATTAAATTTTAGATGATTATAGATGCACTACAAAAACGTTTGAACCTATTAAACGATTTTTTACAATTAATTTTATTAAAAGGATTAGTTTTTAAGATTATTCAAAGGTTGAGAATGTATAAAATATTTCAATTGCATAATTTAACATGATTTAAATCTATAAAATGCTTTAATATTCATGGTTTTCATTTTTTCTTCAATAAGGTGTGGGTTTCACCCCTTAAAAATAAAAAGCTGACCTAGCGCATATATAACTTTTGAAGAGAGGGGTAAGGTAAGCCAATTCCATTTTTTTTTTAGCAAAATCGATCCAGTTATAAAAAAATTAGAGGTATTGACTTGTTTTCCTTCACAGTGACTGGGCTATTAGCATTAATTTATTGTTCCTGGTAGTTTTATTTGATTTAGGGCTAGAACCATAAATAGACTAGAAATAGTTAGATACATTTTTGCACGATATGACCGACATGCTGATCATAACTGACATATTCTGTACCTAATGTAATTCAAATAGAAAACATGAAGTTTCTGTGATTAAATATTTGTGTAAGTTATAAAACTCATTAAAAAGTAAATGAAACAATAAAAAAGTTAGAATGTCAACCTTCTAAAGATAATTTATTATTTCCAGGAAGCTGATGTCTCGGAACTTTTTAAAGTCTCTAACGACATGTGTGCGACACTATTTTTAGCATTTGGTAATATTCTATCTAAAGACAACAATGATGGTAAGCGGCTATTATGTTTTGACTCTTTTAGTACCTACTAATTAGTCAACACAATAAAATGACTGGAAAACAAAAGTAAAGCTATAATTTACTAACATCAAAGCAAAATGTTACTTTTCAATAAAATCTTTTATGATGTTCGTTATATGCCACGTTTGCAGTCCCAGAGTTGTATGTTGTTGAGCATATTTGTAATTAGTGCTATGATTCGTTGTCCAAACGAATGGACAACAAGATAATAGCAATAATCACATATACAGTATCCGCCAAAATAAACAGTACCGAATATAAAAAAATATGTACCATGGCGTTGCAAACAAGCTTCATAACGTTTCTGAAGATCATTAAACATATTTAAGAAAAGTGCTTGCTGCAAATGCTGAAAATAAGTTATTATTCTGTGCCGTAGTTCTCCAACAGTTTCTGGCGGATTTTCCGAGCGAAATATGGAATTCTTCATCATACCCCAAATGCAGGCATCAGGTGGTGTTAAAAAATCCGGTGAATGAGGTGGATACTCGAAATCTGTCCGACGAGAAATTATTCCACCGTTGATATCTTTCTGACACTTATTTTAAACATGGGCCATTATTCCGTCCAACTTCGTATGAGCGGAAATTTATGTTCTACTAAAAAATGGTTTTCTTCGGTAGAAAGAACCATAATGACAAAGATTTTAACCATAACGCAATGTCAAGTTGACATCTAATGGCAAGTATACCAAATATGATAAATGCAACTTGCGTGCACAATTTCCCAGCCCTCTTAATTTCGGTACTGTTTGGCGGATACCGTATGTTCAACAACATACACAACTTTGGAGAAATACCGGCAGAATGGCTGAAGTCTGACTTTATTGTGCAATTCCAAAAAAAAAACAGGAAAAAATGCGAAGAATACCGTACGATAAGCTTTATGAGTCATCTCCTAAAATTGTTCCTAAAGATAATCCATAAGAGAATTTACAAGCTGTGTGAAATTCAAATTTCTCCCTACCAGTTCGGATTCATAAATTCTGTTGGTACTAGTGATGTTGAAAAAGTAACTATTCGTTACAAAGTACTCGTTACTTACGAATACCGAAAGTAACGATTACTATACAGAGAGGCAAATCGTTACTTTGATCACTTTGAATACTCTGATTACTTCGTTACTTCGTACCAATCGTATCAGAGCGAGTACCTACCTATTTTGATTTTGAGTATTGTATCTACTCGGTTGATATCAGTTGATATCGGAGTCGGACCTGTATTCCACGAGTGTTCAGTATCAGTACAGTTAACTAAAATTTTATCTATGAAGGGCGAAGGCTATGAAGAGTTTTACAAGATTTTTACAGGGCGCTGAAAAGTAGCTGAAACAGAGGGAGGTATATCATTTAACAAAGCATGCACCCAGAAACAGATGTCTATACGATAAAATACGATTTGTCGAGGTAGATAATTCACAGAATTTGACAGATGTCAGTTCTTTTGAAAATGAAAATGCAACACATTAGATTTTAATAATAAATACACACTATTCTTATCAGGTCTAGAAAAAAATAGCTTAGATTGACCGGAAAATATGTAGAAATGATAATATTTCTAGACTATGATCATCAACTTTAATTTTACATGTAGGTATGGCATTGTTTTTATTAGACCAGGGCATTTAACACTAAAAACACAGGAATAAATATATTTTTAAATATAGTAGGTACATAGAGACTTGCAACTTTTTGCATTGTATTTAGGATTAGGATGACGTCTGGAAAAACGTCTACAATACAAAAATAGGTGGAAATGCATTATTACATTTTAAAGTGTATAAAACGCATCGAAAAATGCATAAACATGTTAAAATCAGTATATTAAGTGCCAGATTTTCTAATTTCGGGGTATTTGGGGTCACTGAACACGAATTTGGAATCAGAACCGACCTCCGAAGCACCTGGGTGCCCAGGGTTACTGCTAAGGTACGTCATCCAGAATTTCGAGGGTTTATTTTTGGCACTTAATTGATGCAAACAGATTACTCGAGATTACTGATATTGTGGAGCAGCAATGGCAGAACAATTACATATCATTTAATTTCTATCCATTATATAGATCGATGGAGGTCGTTATATCGGATCTAATACTTATACGAAAAACTGAGAAATGCGATTCTCGATATGATTACCGGTACTTAAATACAAGAGTAATCATAGCAATCAAAGTATCCTACTAATACTAATAGAAAATATATGTACATACTTAGAAATGCGATTCTCGATATGATTACCAGTACTCAAATACTTCGGACACATTATGCGAAATGAATCCAGATATGCCTTCCTACAAGCCATCCTTTAAGGAAAAATATTTGGAAAGCAACGTTAAGGAAGAAGAAGAAAATCCTGGTTAAAAACCTTAGAACCTGGTGCAACACAACATCTGTGCAGGTTTTTCGCACTGTGATAAAGATCACGGAATTTTAACACTTCCATCTTTATATATTCTAGACACGGTTTGTTTAATTCGTAAACACCTTCATGTCTTTCCAGCAAGGCCCAATCATCTTTACTCCACCAGAAATTCAATTTTTGACATTTATTTACCGATTCCATCCACTGATTTGGTAAAGAAATCTATATTATATTTCGCAAAGAAACTGTACAACCATCTCCCGTTACAACTTAAATCTGCAACATCTTTCCCAAAGTTCCGTAAAATGACAAAAGCCTATCTATCTAAAAGACCATACTATTCAATAGAAGAATTTCTTAATGAATAACTAAGAAAATTGGGTTTCATACGCAGTAGCATAAACATTTCAGTTCCTTATGTATTTTATTTTATTTGTTATAAGTATGTTCAATTTGCAATTTATATAAATTTTGCAATAAATTGTTTTTGTCTTGGATTTTATATCTTATATTATACTGTACATATATTGACGATTTATCTAATTTTAGTAAATTGTAGTTGTTATTTGTTATTGATATTATGTTTTCTTTTGACTGTATGTAAGCTTTATCCATAAAATTGTAAAAATTTTCAGTGACAATAAAGCATCCTTCTATTCTATTCTATTCTTATGTCCTGGTTATTTTTTTATCTCGCTACCACGCCAGTTTCGTTGGCATACGCTAAATATTGGTATTTTTGACCTAATAAAGTTTCTTCTCGTTCCTTTGCCCTATCTTTGTTTATTCTAAAGGGATTGAGATTTTTGTTAATGTTTGTGAGTGGTACTGACATTTATGGATTTCTGTGTAAGCTTGTTTAACATCTATAAATACTGACTTAAATATAACTTCATCCTCTCTGAAAACTTGCAGTCACCTGCTTCATTAGCTTCATATTTCCTTACCTTTATATACCAATCAGGTGTAGTGTAGTATTGCAATTTTATCGTCATTGTTCAGAATTGAAATCCTAAGTTTATGTTGTTAATCACATAAATCATTTGCACCTGCTTTATAAATTTCAATTATTTCTACATGTAATAAACCTCAAAATATCTGCAGCTGTTTTGATTTACTATATTTTATAGCACTATAAATAAAGAACCAAAGGGGAATTTAAGAAAAAAGTAATTTTTCGAAACATATCCAGCTGTTAGAGTATTTGAAATTGCTGTAGGTATTACTGCCAAGAACGCATTTACTCGTACTATATTTTTTATTAATTTACATGGTAATCCCACAGTATATCTGTGAAAAATCATTGATCTCAGGTAAAAATCTTATACAGCTTTGTGAAGATTCTATTTATATATTCTTACAGATTAATAATAGAAAAGGTTATAATATTATGAAGGATAGCTGATGACAAATTCTTGTTTTTTAAACAGTCATAAAAAGTGAAAAATGATTTTTTGTCTATAAAACGTTTCTTATACATTTTAGAAAAAAATGGTTCAATTAAAAGTTGTAAATCACAAAAAGTTCTTTAATTTTGAGTCTCCAAATTAAATACATAAACAAAGGACCGAGACAATTGTAAAAAACTCTTATTTTAATCATTTGTTTTTTGAATAATGGTATGTAATATAACTACTTGAAATTATTGAGTTATTAAAGTGTGCTAAATCCAGAGATATGTCAAGAATAGATCTTGCTAGGGATATGCTAAACAATGCATCGGGGTGTAACGTCGAAATTAAGTACGGTGGTCTAGCTATCTTTGTCTGTCGTGCGAGTGTGAGCGTATCTACCAAGAGGTGGGAGTAATGGAACGACAGTTACGCAGAGGCGGCAGCCACAGTGTTACCAGATCTTCTGTTTTCATACTTCTTCTCCTGTTCTCCTGTTTTCAATCTCAAATCTTCTGTTATATTTTCCACTAGAATAAGGTATGTTGGTATTACATTTGAGAGATTATCAGATTATAGCGTTATCAGACAAGTTTAAACATTTGTGAAACCTGTTTTGATGCCGCTTGAAAACGGAACTGCGCATGCGAATCAGTCAGAAACTAGTCATGGACTGTCTTGCTTCAGTTCTATTCGCTCTGAGCGTTAACAAAGTGTCAAAGCAAAATCAACCGACCTGCTCATGGTGGCGGTTTTTTGAAATTTTATCAGGACGCTTTGTGTATGTTTAAATGAGACATTTAAAAAAAATGCCGTGTCCCGCTAGTGATATTATGTATTAATATAAACAGAAAATAAAAACGCACTTAATCTGATATAAATTCTTCTATTTCCAATATTGATTATCAGTTTGATTTTGTATACATAACCTCACTATCGCAGTTTATGTCAATAAATCTTTATTAACGAAAAAGAAAATATTTTTGTTGCACTATAAATTACAGTATAAATTAATAGGTAACTAATGATGCGAATTCCAACAATTGTATTCGGTTATTATCACTACAAAATAAAATATTCAAATTTAACAAAATAATCCTATAAGACTCAATGTTAAAACGTCCTGACAAAATCTGACAGCGTGTCACGTGACTGTAAGTAGAGGGGAGACGCACGGAGCCAATTAATTACTGCTTAATTAATTAAATAATTACCTACTTAATTAATGGCCTTGAAAAATAGCCGTAAGATAGTTAGTTTGTTCAATTTAACTACATTTTATTGTTTTATTTGAAATTATTAAAAATCTCCTGTTTTCTACTGTTTTTTTATATCCTACTCTATTGTTACGAGAAATTTTCATCTGGCAACACTGGGAGCCATCATATGCTAAGCGCCGGTAGAGAGAGATAGATAGACCACCGACCCGAACTGCTCCGCGTTACGCTATATTTCGGAGTTGGCCAAATCTATGTGTATAAGATCTTTGGTTAAATCTCAGCTAGATTGACCAAATATTTTGTAAGTTATTAAATTTGCTTATCCCGGACAGCGATTATTTAAATAACTGTACTTGCCCAAACCAAAAACGCATTATACAAAGCCATGATCGAATTTATTATCCCAATACACTTAGTGAGATTGGTGAAAGCAACCCACTCAACAGTCGAGTGTTAAGGTAGGCAGGAGTGTAGAATGGAATATCAAGAACTTTCCAGATACAAACAGGCCTCGGCAGGAAGATAGCCTATCGTGCCTTATATTCAACATTGCCCTAGAGTCCTAGAGAAAGCTATTAGAGAATCTGGAATAACAACAAGAGTGACCATTATTAATAGGAGTGTACAAATACTAGCATATGCAGATGACATTGATATAATAAGCAAGAAGAAAGGAGGAGCTGGTTCAATCGTTCACGGCATTGGAAGCAGCAGCAAAAATAATGCGGCTACAAGTTACTATTACTTAATAAAACTAGTAAGTATATGAAGGTCTACAAAAGTATGGAAGTAAATGGAAGATGGAATACAAGAAAAGTATGGAAGAAAATAGAACCCATAATAATAAATTATTTTACAGTCCTAAAAAATATGAGAAAGGAACCACAAATGAAGCTGCACAAGGTTAAATATCGGAATGGGAATATAATAACTGAAGAAGACCACATTATAGAAAGATGGAAAGAATATTTTATGGAACTTTTAAGCAAAGACAAGACAACAGCAGACAGCAAAACAGCAAAGTTAAACAATACAACCACAGAAGAACAAGATGTAATTGGGGACAATAAAATACAAATGAATGAAGTGGAAGATGCCTTAACCCAACTAAAAATAGGCAAAGCTGCAGGTATAGATGGATTAGATGCCGAGATGTTGAAATATCTGGGAGAATTGGGCAAAAAGGAACTTTATGAACTGTTAAACCTAACATGGAAAACTAAAAAAATACCGAGTGACTGGAACACGGCTAAAATATTGCCTATACACAAAAAAGGAGATTCGAGAGAATGTGGAAATTACAGAGGCATATCGTTGCTCTGTTCAGCATTAATTAAGTCTACGAAACAATTAATTAAGTCTACGAAATTATCCTAGAACGGTAGCTCCGGGATTTAGTCGGGCCTAGATTAGCAGATATTCAAAGTGGGTTTAGGCCAGCACATAGCGTCCAGGATCATATATTCACTCTACAGCAGATCATCGAAAAAGCCATACTAAAAGATAAAACGGTATATTTGGGATTCCTAGATATGAAAAAAGCTTTTGACATGGTGAGGGGAATATGGCAAAGCTTGACAAATAAGGAAGTGGATATGGAACTGATAACCACAATCCAGAGTTTGTATTGCAATACCATAAATCAGGTAAGAACAGGCAATCTTATTTCCAGCAAATTTACGAATAACGACGGAGTCAGGCAAGGAGGGGTATTGAGCCCCCTACTGTTTATCTGTGTAATAGACGAAGTAATTAAAAAGTGGTGGCCAAAAATAAAAAAATATACCATAGGATACAGAAACCTACAACAAATAAAAATTGAAGCCTGTGTATTTGCAGATGATATTGTTATTGTGGCAAGAACTGAAAGAGCTCTGGAGGAGAACATAAGAATCTGGGAGGCAGAATTAAAAAATTACAATCTAATAATTAATATGGAATAAACAAAAGTAATGGCAATATCCAAGAAAGATGCCAACCTAAATATTGAAATCCAAGGCAAAAAATAGAACAGTTAGATACATTTAAATACCTTGGAATAATTTTAAGTAAGAAGGGGACACAAGAAGACGAAATTGGAAATAGGATAAAAGCAGTCACAAGAACATATTCGCTGTATCAAAACTTCTTAAATAAAAAAATATGAAAAAAAAATTTTTAAGAAACGCTTTTCTTTAGTTATGAGTGACTAAAATTAAAAATATTATAAAAAAATCAATTAAAAAGCAAATAAAAAAAATTTTTAAAAATTTAACACATCCGTCAAAGAAAAGCGTGGCGCGTGTTCATCGTATAAACGGTTTTCGCCCCACGCTTTTCTTTAACGAATGTGTTAGATTTTTTCAATTTTTTTTTTATTTTTTGCTTCAGTTGATTTTTTTATAATAGATTTTTTAATTTTAGTCACTCGTAACTAAAGAAAAGCGTTTCTTAAAAAATTTTTTTCATATTTTTTTATTTTTTACTTTCTAGTCTTACACTTTTCAAACATTAAAATATATCGTCATTTTTATTAAAATATGTATAAAACATATATGATGTACAAACATGAAAAGTAGTCGGAATCGGCAAAAAATTTGAAACTTTATTGTTTATTAATGAAGCATAACGTAAACAATTAACGTAAAAAGTGAAATTATGTATTGTTCATATCATTAGCTATACAATCCGTAAAAGTTCCAAGTTTTTACATTGTAAATTTAAGCAAGTTTAATTGAAGCGTTTTCCATTAAAATTGTTTTTTTTTTATTTAAACAATTAATAAACATGAAACTTTTTTTATTGACTATTCGTGTATTGTTCCCGCGAATGCATATGTCGTCAAATTTTCATTCATTTGCATTGAAGAAAAGGCAGTCAAATTAACGTCTAAAGATTTGACGCAAACTATTGAACTAAATAAAAGCGTTTAATAAAAAAGAAATAACACGGAAAACCAAAATGATAATATTTAAAGCAATTTACGTACCTATCACTACATATGGAGCAGATAATTGGATATGTAACGACAAACAAGAAAAGAGATTGCATGCCGCGGAAATGAGGTATTTAAGAAAAGTCGTGGGAGCTAGGAGAACCGATAAAAGAGGTAGCGAAGATATTAGAAGAGAATTAAAAGTAAAATCATTAAAGGAAAAAATTCATGAAAAGAAATTAAAATGGACTGGTCACTTATTTAGAATGAACGACGACAGACAGATTAAAATGACATGAGAAGCGAGGCCGATAGGGAAAAACAGGAGAGGCCGACCAAGAAAAACGTGGAATACCAGTGTGATGGAAATATTGCAGAATCGTGGCAGGAAGCCAAAGAATCAGCTAGGGACCGAAAAAAGTGGCGTAAGTTCGCAGAGAATAACGAGTAAAGAAGACACCTCGACACCTTACGGTATAAGAGGATCATCGATGTTATGTAGATGGCCAAAAAAGATAGGAAAATGGACTTCGCCCACTAGAAGAAACCGAGGTATCCCAGACCAAAACGGACCTGAAGAGAAGATTTCAAAGATGCAATAATCGCCAGATATTTTAAAACTAAAGATTGTTTTAACAGAAAACGCTGGATGTATTAATTATTAGAATATACAAGGATATAAGGAAATATTATTTTTGTAACTGATGGTGCACTAGAGAATGAAGACGAAGGAAGTAAATATGTATTAACAGTGCAATAAAAATTAAGCAACTACATAGAAGGATATGTAATAACAAATTAAGATTAAGTAGTACAAAAATCAGTAATAAAAGACTTGAATCTTGAGGTTTGAAGTACCAAGAAGAATAGTTACCGACCAAGGCTCAGAGTTGATGGTAAGAGTTTTTAAAAACATGCTTATGGTTGCAACTAGCTCAATTAAACTCAACAGCATACCACCTAACACCATTGCTCTTTTGCATCGATTGAATTGATGCTTCATACAAAGAAAAAAGTCGTACTCACCTTATAAGTTTGGTCAACCGATGCCGTTACAGGAGGAATGAGTCCCAGTAAAACTTCCATCGAGTGCCTCTGTTTTCTTCTATCTTTTCTTCTTTTGATCGATCCGGTGCGACTTTCTGGCTCTTTGCTGATGGACTCGCAGTACCGTACGAAATCCAGATCGATGTGGTAGCCATAGGGACAGCAACCACATGAATACCAAGAGTAACCTGAAAAAGAAGTTATACTAAATGGGAGATCCAATTTAGTGAGATACAAATAAGAAAGATTATTATTATTACTATTGTTACATGCCTGGCCCAATTCTTACCTAATGGAACATCAGTGTGAAAATCAGTAACTTCCGCGTTACTGAGTTAAGAAAGGAGCTCGAGGACCGCGAATTGGACTCTTCTGGAAAAAAGGCTGATCTAGTCGAACGTCTGAAGAACGCTTTGCAAGAAGAGGGTCATGATCTAGAAACCTATGTGTTTGAGGACAAGCATGCTGCTTTGATTTCGTCAATTTCGAAAGATATCACATCGTTGGAAAACAAAGTTATTAGAAATAGAAGATAATAAAATGTACAAATAAAAGTACTATTTATTTAAACTATTTATTTTAACCGAACCGTATTATAACAATAATATACAAAGAAAGAAATTAAGATGTTTCTTCTACAAAATATTCTTACAGACTAAATACCAAACCGAACTAAAACACATTTCTCGCATTCACATCCCTTGTAACATGATACTTTTATGCAATTTTACGTAAGAGGGTATCTGCCTAATGGTTCCAAGAAGTGGGCCTCCCATGAAGAAGGACTGCACGTGTTTCTAACACTTAACAAAAATATATTATAGTTGAGTATTAAGTAAATTCCAACAAAAGTCTCTGGTGAAATCTCCAAAGTTTCGACGGATATCACATCATTAGAAAATAAAATTTCTGGTGAGATTTTGAAAGTTTCAGGTAATATTACATCCCTGTGCTGACGATATCACGTCACGGGAAATACTTCCACGAAGACAGCATTGAGTGAAATTTTGTAGCTGAAGCTGTGTAGTTTCAAAAAATGTACTTGTGCAATTGAGAAAAGGCAGTTTTAAACGTTTTTAAAATCGAACTTTCATGTTAGAGGTTTTGAAAATTAGGCTCTAAGAATGGAAATTCCATAGTGACCGGTCAATGGAAGTGATAAATTTTATTGATCTCTTGAACATCGTAAAAAATGGCAAATATCGCGCAATGCAAAAACTACATACGAAAGCTGCACCTTAAAAACGCAATTTGATTTTTGTCGATAGGACACTTTGATCAAAAGATATCGAATTTTTACCGTCGAATTAATACAAATCATATTTAAAAAATTGATTCCGCGCGCGTAACTGACATTCAAAATCGCCGGTCACTTCAAGCATCGTTTCTGAGAGAACGGTTCGTTCTACACTCTACATAAAACGTGCTAATAAACATTTTTGTTCAAAATTATCTTAGCTAATTTGTTATTTTTTAGGAAAGGAAGCATTAAGGAAATTAAAAATCACTAGAAGAGGACAGAATATCGAACGAACTCCTAAAGTACGAAGAAGAAGATCTGAATAAACAACTATGAAAACTAATCAAAGAAATAATAGAACAAAACAGAATACTACGGATAATTACACAATAATTAACAAGGTTTTAGGACGAGAAGGTCATGCACCGATGTTATATTTATAATAAGGAAGTTAAAGAGAAATCATTAGAATACAACAAATCGGCATATTTATGTTTCGTGGACCTTCAGAAGGCATTTGACAAGATCAAACTAAAGGACGTTATTCATTTGTTGTACTCAAGAGAGGTAGGAATATTCTAGGAATAATTAAACGATCGAAAATATCTACCAAAACAACACAATAAAATTAAAAGTATGAATAGAAGATGAACTAACCGACCCAATTGAAGCCGGCAATGGGATAAGACAGGGGAATTCCCTAAGTCCTTTATTGTTCAACCTGATCATGGATGGAATAATAAAAAAGTAAGAACTAAAAAAGGATACCAAATGGGAGAAAAACAACTTAAAATAATTTGCTATGCAGACGATGCATTACTAATTCCTTTAAAGTGAAGGTGATTTACAACGTATGCTGCACCAATTTAATATAACCGCCAGAAAATGTAACATGTTAATTTCCCCAAATATAACAAAATGCATGGTTATAACAATCCGATAACATATAAATTAGAGCTGGAGGGTCAAATAATAGAGCAAGTGATTGAGTTTAAATATCTAAGTATCACACTATCTAGCTAGGGAAAGTTCGCAACAGAAGTGGAAGATCAAGTGAATAGAGCACACAGAGTCGCAGGTTGCCCGGATGAAACATAGGTTTGTTCGTAGTACGATCCAAACGATCAGCAACCGTTGCCATTGCCAACCATCGGATGCATGCGCAGTTAACAGTTTAGCGTTCGTAGACTACGAACGCGCATGCGTCTGATGGTTGGCAACGGCTGCTGATCGTTCTACGAACAAACTTAATATGAACAACTAAAAATATCGGAAAAGAAATGAAAGGCAGAATTTAGTCTGTCTGTCAATCAGACCAATGACATACGGGACAGAAACACGACCTGACAAATAGAGGGCAAATAGATTGCTAGAAACAGCAGAGATGAAAATCCTTCGAAAAATCGATGATAAGACACTATGGGACTGAGCTAGAAGTACAGATATACGACGGAGATGCAAGGTGGATAACATTAATAACTGGGTAAGAAACAGAAGAGTAGAATAGAATTACCACATAAGCCGAATGACAACAAATAAAGTAGTAAGGATGGCAAGAGACGGTACCCCAATAGGAAGTTGGTCAGCGGGAAGACCACGAAAACAATGAAACGACAACTTATTGGAAGCACATTGAAAAAACGGACAGGGTCATGTCTATATAAAAAGAAGAAGAAGACTTTTGTTGTTTGAAACATTTTTTCTACGGCATACAGATTATAGGCAAATCTATGTTTTCCGTTTCCACCCCCCTACGAGGGGGTTTAAGAGGAAAGCCCGGGGTAAAACTGGCAAACCTTTTTGCAACTTCTTTGTGGTCACAAAATTGACAACAAAATTCAGCTTGTTCGTATTATTTTTAGAGGTTCAGTGGTATTTTCTTCTTTGACGACTAGACTATTAGTAAATTAGAATAAATTAAGTGATAGCTATAAATAAAAAAAGTCCTGGCAAGGGCATTACCGATCAATAGATTGGAGTATACCTGGACTATAACCAGTAACGGCAAACCAAGTATGGGGGCGATAATAGTAACGTATGTAAGTAACCCATATGAGTTCCAAGAACCAATCGAACGATTTGCTTAACCAAAAATTATTATATTTATGAGCTTTCTAATCCAGTTCAACGCGATGTGTCCAATAATAGTATGGTCGTCCCACTCTTTTTCATCGCAATTAAACTGCTACGTGAATTGTCTCTATTTGACATGACAATAGAACAGGCAAAATCTTAGATATTAATTGGAATTATTGTGTTAGTAAAATAGAAATCCTTCTTAACTCGACACTTTTTACATGGGCGATAGACAGGGTGTTTGTGACTAAGTGAAAAGATTATGACAATTTACTTTATAAACGTATGTCTACAAAATGCTTTGTTTCCGAGATACGTGTTCACATTTTTCTTATAAACCGACGATTTATTTATTGCTCCAAAACCGGTCGAGATATGCAAATTAAATTTGATAGGTTTTAAGATGTAGTACTATGCATAAGGGTAATATGACCCGTATACGCGCCAATGGAGCATATAAAATTTTCAATTGTATGTCAAAAAATGCGCAATAACTACTTCAAACTTACCAAATTTCATTTGCATATCTCTACCGATTTTAGAGCAATAAATGAGCAAACTGTCATTATTTTTCATGCAGAATTACCCCTTAAAGTTTGTCGCACTTATTTAGAAACACCCTGTATTGATGAAGAACATGGCTAGTTGTTAGAATACCTAACTTTTTTATTATCCAACATAAGCGAATGAATCAAAAAACAGAATGTTAACAACACCTGAGGCTATAGTTGGGTTTTAATTTGAATATTTTATAAATGCTAGAATATTCCACAGAGTGTGGTGAACTTTGAGAAAAAACACAGTTTGATTGTAGAACGTCGATAATCCGGACGTCAAAAATCCGGACCGTCAATAATCTGGATTTGTATCTAGCAAAAATATCTGATTCTTTTAAAATAAATTAAGAACTTAGCTGCGAAAAACGAACGTCTACCGCAGTTCAAAAATATTTTACACATTTTTTAAAAGCCCAAATAGTGTCTGATGTTTTTACTGTACACATGCTGCTATTATAAATTAATTACAATACAGTGTTTAAACATAAAAAAAATGTTTTGATTAATTTCACCTTTAGACACTTTACTGTACAAGAGAAAACATAAAATTTTAAAACGTTTGTGGTACTTTTAATGTGTATATTGGCCTTTTTTTCAGGTAATTTCGATAATCCGGATAATTTGATAATCCGGATGGGGTCCGGTTCCAATTAATCCGGATTATTGACGTTCTACTGTACACCCGGTATACAATGACCATTTACCTATGTAACAACAATACCTATAATTACAGCGATATTGTTAAAGAATAAGGCTCTAAACATATTAAAAAACGCTGGACGGAAAGGCCGCCCGAGAACTTTATCGTACCGATCTATTATCGTTATCGTACTGGATACTGGCATTCTATAAAAATAGCAAAGTTACTCGTTATTTTGATATTTTAGAAACACCTTGTATACTTGAAAATATTTTATGGTTCTACGCATCATTAATTCCTGCATTTGAGAAAATGTTCGATGCCATATTTCGGGGACACACTATAGATGTATAGATTATTGCATAAATCAATAGAATATTATAGTCATACTTTCATTTCAAATTAGTTCATTTTTCTGAGAAATTAATAGTTTACAATATTTGCATTCATTCTATTTCTATTACGCCAGTCAATGCGCGAGATTAAGAACAAGGTATTACCACCTCTATATACTGTGGTATTACCTCCGAATTCTATCCTACTGCATGGATTTTAATGAAATTTTGAGAGTAGCCCAATCTCTTGATTCAAAGTCTATCCTATATACTATGACGCTTTTATCATGGGGGCGGTTCCCACCACTTCTCGGGGGTGGAACATTTTTATTTTCGAATTACATGGAGAAAAAGGAAGGATTTTTAAGAAAATTTAAAAATGCATTCTATAATTTGATCACATTTTTTACAAAAACCATTCATTTTAAACCCGTTCAACTTTTTGAAAGTAGAAATAACACTATATTAAAAGGTATTGCAGAAGAAAAACAATGCATTTAAATTCTGGTGGATGAGGGGTTAAATGTATGTACTTTTCATTTTTCCTTAAAGTACATTAGTCATATATCTTTTTGTACCATATCTCGCTTAGTTTGAATGTAAGCGGCATTTAATGGTGCTCGTTTTAAAGGCTTTTTCAAACACTACAAAAGGCGTTGGTAGCATTATACACCTAAAACCTACCGTTTCTCTGTTATTTCAAGTTGAATACACCAATTTGAGCATGCACCAAAAAAACAAACTCTTTTCACCTAACATATCTCTTTTTGTATTATAAATAGAACATTTACGAAGGAACGAATCTCTTTGTTATTTATAACCTAAAAAATGTTTTATATAGTGTTTTTAGTTCGATGCATAGTTTTTAAGGTATTCACAAAAAACCGTCCGAAAAGGTGTCATTTTTCAATGAAAATGGCCAATTTTCAATTACGCATAACTCAAAAACTATTGAGTTCTCAAAAAAAAGTATAGACCAGTTTTTGCTTAGAAATAGGTTCTCTAGCCACTTCCGTGCTTATTATTACCAACAAATTTTCCACCCCCTTGAAGGGGTGGGAACCGCCCCAAGATAAAAGCGCCATAGTATATAGGGTAGATTTTGTTTCTTGAGCTATTCCCTACTTATTGTGAAAATATCAAGTACATCGATGTAGTATGATGGAATTCGGAGCCAAATACCCTCATTGACTGCCCTATAATAATGCTCTGCTATGATCGCGTGAGAGAGGACACACAAGATTATAGCAAAATTTTTATTCACTGTAACTTTTCGAGTTTTTGAGCTACAGTAAACGAGTTTTATGTCATTGGAAAAGTAATTTTGCATTCTTTCAAAATATGTTAAAATATACAAGGCGTAGGTATCTAAAAAAATTAAGATTTTTTTTTATTTCCGGTTCAACTGGACGCCACATTAAGTAAAATTTATTGTGATAATAAACAATAAAGTACCATATATGTCTGCAAAATTTTAAATTTGTTTCTATTACAAAGGAAGTTACGGGCAATCGAATATTTTTTATAGAAAATTCATAACTCCCTCCTATGGGGAGTTAAGAAATCTGACTAATGTCATTCAATTTACCGATAGGATTTCAAAAATATATCAAAAAATAAACAAATTCCTTGGAGCCATTTTTGAGAATGTCTAGTTCAAAGTTATGTCAAATTTTGACCCCTTAAATATAGGCAACAAATAACTTTTTCTGAAAAACGATAATATTCTTCTTATAGCCCCATCTTTAGGCTATATAACGCCTTTTTCAAATTAAACTTATCTTAAACAAGTTTTTAGATAGGTAGGGAAATGTGTCGGGTGGGCGGTCGGCCATGTTGGCCGCCATTTTGAATTTGGAAACGCCAAATTCCGCATTTCTATTTACCTACCGATGAGCTAACTTTGAGTTCAATTTCATTCGTTTCGGTTAAAATTTGCAAAAATGGGCCCTAAATAACCCCCCTATGTCGGCCCCCCTTTGAGAGGTTTTTTTAAAACCTAGTTTCTCGACCAAATTCTCTTAAACTTACTCATACCGAATTTCATAGAAATCGGTCCGGTAGTTTTTGCTGGGCGGTGGCGACATACGTACGTACGTACATACTTCCGACATGTTTTTTTATTTGCTTTTTAGACTCAGGGGGACTCAAAACGTCCAAAAAAAGGGAAATCTGAAAAAAAATTTTTTGCACGATCCTATAACTGTATCTATTACACTATACATACTACGTATATACATAGTACGATAAAGTAAAAAACACTTAAATCGGACAACAGGTTTAGGAAATTCGAGATATTATTTTTAAGATGGTGCGTTAATTTCTTGGAGTAGTGTATTATCTATTCTGTTTGAAAACATGTACTTACTATAATACATACTAATTTACTGACAATAGATCTTGCTATGAAATTTTGGTTAGGATATGAATTAGTAAAGATATTAGATATTGCATGTTTCTTGTTGACTTTACGCATATCACCATATTATTATCCTACTACATATCAATAAAATCTCAATTCGTTCTTTTTCAGGATGCATTGTGACTTTAAATAAACCAACATAATAATTTATTGAAACATCAAAGTTGTTATTGTAACATTCATAGCCTTCTAACTTCTAAATGTATTATTTTAACTTCGGGCGAAGATAATGTAAATGTAGCAATAACTTCAATATTATGGCATTTAGGTATAGGGAATACTACATGAAAAATAATCAGTATTTCTTAACCCTTTCGGTCCCCTCGGGATACGTATGTCCCACTAAAGTATAAAAATATTTACTCGCTCAAATACGTCCCGATTTAAACTTAATTTTGCTCTAGTGGTAATATTAGTGCAAAAGCAAAAAAATAAAACTAAATTGACAACACAGGGTGACTTCCGGAGTCAGTTACAGATTTATTTTCACAAGTTCTCGACGTTTTAATGCGTTTATATTCGCTTTTTACCATTTTCATCGAGATTTTTGACCAGTACGTGAATATTTTTCAGCATTTTATCAGTGATACACCATATTCTAAATATTCCTTGAATGAGAAAAGTGTGACCCTTGTCCTTATCCCAAAATTTTTATTAAGATTAATTTAGCAAAAATTCACTTTGAAAATAAAATGTTTATTATATCTATTCTTAACAAAAAGGTCGGTCACACTTAGATAACCTTAACTTAGATTAGTAATTAGATAGTTTAGATAAGATATATACTATGTTTATGTATGTATTATTTACTTTGTTTCTGGCCGCATGGTCTAATCCTAAAGCCAATAAAAAAAATATGGTATAGTATTTTAATACAAATATTCCTGATTTTCTAGAAATAACCCTAGTGGAACCATAATGTCCCAGTGGTATTTTTAAGCGGGACATATTTAACCCATCGGGTTTTTTGCAGTACATATGTCGAAACGAGGATTTTCTGAAAAGGAACTTCAATTTTTAGCCGATAAGCTTTCAGATATTGAAAGTGAACTGGACCGTTTTGAGACTGATGACGACAGCGACAAAAACTGTGAAACAGGGACAACAACACTTAAACCTTTTTTTCATAGGCTACCACTAAGATATATATGTCCCAGTTAACAATACCAATGGGGCACATATGTCCCATTTGTCAATGTCAAATCTAAGAAAAAAATCTTATGAGAACCTGTTTATAATTACATACAAAAAAGCTCAGAAATTACGATTTCAACTACGTTTATTTAAGTAAAAGAAGTGGGGCTGAAAGGGTTAAGAACTTTAAAAGGCAAAACATATACCGGGTGATCCATTTGAAATTATAAAGTCAATTAGATTTTATGACAACAATGTAAATATCACCTTATAGGCTGATTTATCTTAGGACGTGGGCGTGTACGACACGAGCCGTGAAACAATAGACAGCGCACGTCCCCGTTGTCGCTCCGTCCCGTTGTACTATAAACTAGTCAATACTTTTCATATCACACGATTCTTCAACGTGCCCCGTCAGAGATGTGCCGTCCACGACCCGTCCTTAGCTATGCATTATGTGTTATGCGGGTACGCTATATGCACCCAAATACTTCCTTTGAAGTGCCCTCCATACTTGCAAGCTGTTTCCGAGATAATTGGGGCGTTGCATACTTAAAACTCACTCGCTAGATTAAGAATAAATAGAAAAATAAAAGCATTATTTTAAAAGTATAAACAAAGGCCTTTATTTTTGTTTTTTTTTAAGGTTAGTAGGTTCTTTTGAACACATTCTACAGTGATTTTATGTCTCGATATTTTTACTTAATAGTGAGTTTTTGACAACTTCAACCTACATAAAAAAGTCAAAGAACTAGCCGGAATAGGAAATAGAAGAACCTCAAATATATTGCTTGACAAAAATGGAAATATTATAATATCGAGGAACTATTTCATGACCAGAGAGAAGCTAGTACATACGTAGATAGCCAAACGGGAGATGTAGGCCCAGAGATAACCAAATCAGAGGTTAGTCAGGCAATAAACTCTATGAAAACCAATAAATCTGCTGGTCCAGATGAATTGCCTAGCGAGCTGATAAAGTTGGTCAACGAGAAAAACCTGGACATAATAGTAGAACTGTTCAACGCTATCTATACTACAGGAATCATCCCTAGAGAAATGTTGACATCAGCCTTTGTGTGTTTGCCAAAGAAGGTGAATGCAAAATAATGCAGTGACTACCGAACCATAAGCTTAATGTCACATACCTTGAAAATTCTATTGAAAATTATCCACGCCAGAATACACTCTAAACTGGAGCTGGATATTAGTGACACTCAATATGGGTTCCGCAATGGCATGGGTACCAGAGAGGCATTATTCTCCTTCAACGTGCTGACACAGAGATGTTTGGATGTTAACCATCCTCTTTTAAAATAAAGCGTTTGATAAAGTAAAACATGATCGACTCATGGAAATCCTAAAAAATAAAAACCTAGATGAAAGAGATGTAAGACTAATAACACACCTCTATTACAATCAGCGAGCAATAGTAAGAATTGAAAAAGAAACATCTGAATAAATGGAAATAAAGAGAGGAGTCAGGCAAGGCTGCATACTATCACCTCTATTATTTAACGCTCATTCTGAAGAGGTAATGCGAGAAACTCTGGAAGATGAAACAGTCGGCATAAGAGTAAATGGAGTCTTAGTTAACAACATCAGATATGCAGATGATACAGTAATAATAGCCGATAGCTTACAAGACCTGCAAAGACTCATGAGTAAAATAGTAAGGTGTAGTAGGGAGTACGGACTCTCTCTCAATATCAAAAAGACGAAGTTTATGAAAATTAGTAAAAACAACCATAATACTAACGAAATCTTGATAGTAGAGGGCCAGCAGATCGAAAGAGTAAAAAAGTACACTTACCTAGGAACACTTATAACAGAAAATAATGACTACACTGCAGAAATCAAAGTCAGAATCGAAAAAGCACGTTCTAATTTTATAAAAATGAAAAAGGTCCTATGTAGCAAAGATTTAACATTAGCTCTTAAAGTACGCCTAACAAAATGTTACGTCTACAATGTTCTATACTATGGAGTGGAATCATGGACGTTAAATGTAGAGACAATGAGACGACTTAACGCCTTTGAAATGTGGACCTATAGAAGAATTATGAGGGTTTCCTGGGTAGATAGAGTTACAAACAATGAAGTACTGAGAAGAATAGGTGAAGAGAAGGAAGTTGAACTTACAATTAAAGAAAAGAAGCTACAGTATCTCGGACATAATGTGATGCGGGGCGAGAAGTATGGCATCCTACGACTCATAATGCAAGGAGAGATAGACGGCAGAAGAAGCATCGGAAAAAGACGAATTTCATGGCTGAAGAACCTGAGAGAATGGTTTGGATGCAGCTCAAAACAACTATTTAGAGCTACTGCCTCAAAAATTAAAATAGCTATGATGATTGCCAACTCCCTGAAGAAGTGAGTTTTTCAAAACTATTATTTAGCTCATTCAATTTTTAAAATTTCGCAAAAAATACATTATTAACCTGGTTACGGGTGGCGGCACTATTTTTCCTTTAGTTTTAAGTACCTGCTAAAGAACAAAAAAAAGAGTCCTCAAAATTTCAAAATCAATGTTTTTGGCATCACTACTATAAAATTATAACAATTCAGCAACCAAGGACATACTTAGCGAGGGATAAGGTAGTGTTAAGCTGGGATCCAACAGAACTCGGCGTGGCACACCTTGAGAAATAGAAAATATGTAATAGAAAAGGATAAAAACTAAAGACGGAAATCAATGCAATGTGAAATATAGTTATTTCACTCAGAATTTGTGATTTACGATCCTTGGGCTAGGACCGAAATCTTTATTTATGAATAATTTATGCATTTGAGTTTGGAGCTGGATTTCTTTCTCGTATACGTCTTTTTAGGATGCCCATATATGTTCTATAGGATTTGCATCAGGGCTCATTGGTGGCCAGTCTAGAGCCTCAACCCCAACATCCTCAAGATATTATTTGACTGTTCCTGCGGTATGTGCACGGGCATTATCATGCATTAGCATAAAGTTATCATACCAATGAAGCCGGCATAAGGAAAAACATGCTCTTCAAGGATGTTCCGTATGTACCAGTCAGCATTATGACCAGTCAGACTCTCCCAACTAATGCCACCCCAGAGCATTATGGAACCGCCACTAAAACTAACATTTTGTACAGATTACATTCTGCAAAGCGTTCTCCAGACCTTTTGTATACTCGATCACGTCCATTTGGCTTCCATAATTGTATCCTCGTTTCATCTGTGAAAAGACTCTTCTCCATTGATGTTCGTTCCAATTAACGTGGTTTGAGTTTTATGCCGTGGTAGAAGAAGTGGAACTCTAGCAGGCCGTTTTGTATTCAAACTAACCTCTTTAAAGTCTTCGAGTCACTGTTTTGACACTTACATTAACTTGTCTTGTGATCAGTAATTCATTTTTGAGAAAAGGAGCTGTAAGTGTACGATTTCGCAAAGATTTAAGTCTTAAATATTGGTCATCTCTTGGCGTTGTACATCTTTTTCGTCCTTGACCAGGTCGGCGTTTGTATTCCACGGTCTCATTGTATCGCTTTGCTATACGAGAAACAGTCGACTGATGGATATTCGCTATCCACGCAATATCTTCTTGTCTGTAACCCTCATTTTTAAAGTAACAATTCTAGCGCACACCGCACACTAGGCTTAAATGTGGCATATCAGCAAGAAAACTGCAGAATCGAAAAATAAAACTCTTCTACTGACATTTCAACAAAACAAGAATTGTCAAGTCGCCAAAGCATACTTTCCATACTATGCAATGTTTGTTAATTTGTTACATTATTGTATATTCGGTTATAAAGACTATCTTTAACCATGTTGTTATGTCTAATAAATTAAAATACATCAAATAAATAAATAAATAAATAAATAAAATAAATAGATAAATAAATAAATAAATAAATAAAATACTTAACATTTTAAAGATAATAAATAAACAAATAATAACGATTGAAGATCAATTTTTTTAAATTACATCCAAGAAGGCTTTATGCATGGAAAGCACCCGGTGATACCCCAAGGAAAATCATAAGAAACCAAATTGATTTTATCAACATAAACAAAAGGTTTAGAAATTCTGTCACCTCAACAAAAACATATCCAGGCGCCGATGTCTTCTCAGATCATAGTCTATTAGTTGCAAATTAATATCAACATACGACTCAAAATAATTCATAAGAAAATGAGACCCAAAATAGATATAAAACTACTGAAAGAAAATAACATCCAGGAAAAAGTAAAAACAGAGATTAATAAGAATTTTGCGAAAATAGTTGAAGACACTCCTAGTGGCATAGAAGAACAATGGAACGAAATGAAGACATATATTAACACACTCTCGCATGAATATCTTAAATCAAAAAGAGAAAAGAAGCAAGAATGGATGACAGATAAAATATTGCAGATGATGGAAGAGCGAAGGAAATTAAAAGGTAGAAATGACAATGAATCCAAAAAGTTGCATAAGAGTATACTAAGGGAAATAAAAGGGGCAAAAGAAGCATGGCTGATGGAGAAATGTAAGGAAATTGAAACACTACAACGCAAACATGACGATTTCCATATGCAAAAAAGATTAAAGTACAGAACATCAGAAAACAACAACGCAATACAGACATAGTCGTAGACGTCGAAGGTCAGATTTTGACTACAATTGAAGATAAATTAAGAAGATGGAAAGAATATATGCAAGAATTATTTGAAGATGCTGCACGAAGTCCGTATGAAATAGACAATCCCCACGGCCCAGAAATAACAAACGAAGAAGTAACTATGGCCATTAAGCGGATTAAAGATGGGAAATCACCAGGACCTGATGAGGTCCATGGTGAAATTTTAAAGCTATTAGAGGCACACCAAATTACAGCTCTTACGAAGTTATTCAACAACATATACGAGACTGGTTACTTACCAAAAGACTGGCTACTATCAGTATTTACTCCACTTCCCAAAAAAGCCAACGCTAGAAAATGTGAAGAACATAGATTAATTAGTTTGATGAGCCATGTACTTAAAGTACTCCTTACTATCATTCACTCGCGCATATACACCAAATTAGAAGAACAACTGAGTGAAGTTCAATTTGGATTCAGAGCAAGACTCGGAACGAGGGAAGCACTTTTCAGCTTGCATGTTCTAATACAGAGAGCCAGGGATGTCAACTGCGATGTATATGCATGTTTCATAGATTTCGAAAAGGCATTTGATAAAGTCCCACATGGAAAACTAATCGATATCCTAAAAACATCAGGACTCGATGGTAAGGATATAAGACTCGTCTCAAACTTATATCTCCAACAAAAAGCAACAGTTCGATTCGAAAATGAACTGTCCGAAATCTTCACAGTCGAAAAAGGAGTTAGACAGGGTTGCATACTGTCACCAGCATTGTGTAACATATACTCTGAAAACATCTTTAGAGAGGCCTTGGACGAATTAGAAGATGGTATTGCAGGAAATGGACAACTTATAAATAATATTAGATATGCAGACGATACAGTATTGCTAGCAGATAGTGCGCAGGGGCTCCAAAGGATCATGGATAATGTTGTAGAAGCATGTAACAGATACGGTCTAAAACTAAATTGTAAGAAGACAAAAATAATGATCATTAGTAAAAACATCAACATAAAAGTCCAAATTACCATAAACAATACACCCCTAGAGAGAGTACAGAAAATATGCTATCTGGGCTGCAACATTAAGGATACTTGGGATCATAGCTACGAAATAAAAACTCGTATTGAAAAAGCCAGAAGCTCTTGTAACAGTCTTAGGAAGATTATGTGCAACTTATCTTTAAGTATCAATATACGCATAAGAATTCTTAGATGTTACGTCTTTAGTGTCCTCCTCTACGGAGTTGAAAGCTGGAGTCTGACAGAAGATGCCATAAAACGGTTAGAGGCGTTTGAAATGTGGTGCTACCGACGTATGTTGAGGGTCTCATGTATATACCACACAACTAACATAACTATTCTCCAGAGGCTAAGAAAAGACAAAGAAATAATTAACACCGTAAAGAACAGAAAATTGGCTTACTTCGGCCACATTATGCGTAATGAAAAATACCGACTGCTACAGTTGAATCTACAAGGCAAGATTGAGGGCAGGAGATGCCCTGGACGTAGACATATATCCTGGCTGGCCAATCTTAGGAAGTGGACTGGTCTAACGTCAACTGATCTATTTCGAGCTGCCGTAAATAGAATAAGATGGGTCAATGTGGTCGCCAACATCTCCAGAAGATAGGCACTTTTAGAAGCAGAAGATAAAATATGCAATATTTTTGTCCGTGAGTATATTATTTACTATTTTTCTTTAAAGACGTAAACTGGTGAAAAGTGCCACGCAACACTCCATCGGAACCCAGCTTTACGTTGAAAATGGAGAAAAAGAAAAAGTGGATCAAAGAGTTGATAAGACACAATCCTCACCTTTCCTAAAGTTGACCGATCGATAGAATGTAAATTACGTTTTACCAAACGAATTATCTATTCTGTTTGAAAATATGTACTCACCATTTTCGTTAGTTTCCTTGATCGTCGGACTGGAGTTTAGATATGACATAGTCGTAAGCTGCATTCAAAAGGATTTCCTGGCACTGAAACAAATACAAAAAGTCAATACTACATATAACTAAACGCATGTATCGTGCTATCTAGATAAATTTGCGTGATGTAGGAAAGATAAGGAGATAATATTATTTTTGATGTATTGTACAGTTCATGCCCGAAAAAACTGTTATCAAAAAAATAGGTAGTGGATTTCACTATCATTGTATTGAAATAAAAAGTAAGTAAACAGATATTGATTGTGTAAAAAGCTTTGCAGATATAATGATATACAAGGAAAAATTATTGGCAAAACTCTGAGACTGTAGCTTCCTCCGTAGCTGTTAGTTGTAGCTCTGGAATTCAGGATCTTCCGATATTTTTGCCACAATTCACAATTAAAAAAATTGCTCCAGTAATTTTTTTAAATTATAGTATGTACTCCTAAAAAAATTACTCCTGTAAAAATTATATTGGCAAAACTACGAGACTGTAGCTTCCTCCGTAGCTGTTAGTTGTAGCTCTGGAACGCAGGGCCTTCTGATATTTTTGCCACAATTCACAATTAAAAAAATTACTCCTGCAATTTTTTAAAATTATAGTACTCCTAAAAAAATTACTCCTGTAAAAATTATTGGCAAAACTACGAGACTGTAGCTTCCTCCGTAGCTGTTAGTTGTAGCTCTGGAATGCAGGGTCTTCTGATATTTTTGCCACAATTCACACAATTAAAAAAATTACTCCTGTAAAATTTATTGGCAAAACTCAGAGACTTTAGCTTCTTCCATAGCTGTGTTAGTTGTAGCTCTGGAATGCAGGGTCTTCTGATATTTTTGCCCCAATTCACACAATTGGGCACAGTGCTCCTGTAATGATCCTTTCTCAAGTTAATTTGCTCCTGTTCTAAGGTGGCTGAACCGTACGCATCTAAACATTCCGTATATGTATTTGGAACCTAGGAGTTTTCTATTGGTTCGTTGCAGCACGCGGTAATATTTTGACCAATAGGTGGCGAGGTTCCAAACGCATATACGGAATGTTATTCGGTCCCAAATTCATATACGGAATGTTAAATATTCGTACACCGAAAAAGATAAGTTTTTATTAGAGTCTGTTAAAAGGGGATTGATTTTAAAATATTTGTTACTGTATTATTAAATAAAAATAAAACAATTATAGTATTTAGAATGTTATTTGGTACGGAATTCATATACGGTATGTTAAATATTCGTAGAACAAAAAGACGATTTTTATTAAAGCCAGTTAAAATGAGACTGGTTTTTAATAGTATATTATGCAACGAGCATTTAATGATGGTCATTATGAAGCGAGTTTCGTATAGAGTACGAGTACCATATTGATAATTAAATGCAAGTTGTATACACGATTTTTTTAGTTCATTATGATACAGGTAGTGACATCAAATGTGTGAACATCATTTTTAACGAAAGAATCGCGATATGACATTCGCGATAAAGGTGGCACACGCGCAGTAACTAATGGCGAGTCAAACACATACGCTTTAACAGTTCTCAATATGCAAACAAACTGTCAAAGTGACAAACTACTTAATTTGTTTGCATTACGAAATTAATAAATTTGAATATATTTTTTTTGTGAATGATCATAGAAAAAATCGCGTATACAACTTGCATTTAATTATCATTATGACGCTCGTACACTATACGAAACTCGCCGCTAGGCGGCTCGTTTCGTACCCCTTATACTCGCTTCATAACGACCATTCATTAAATGCTCGTTACATAATATACTATTTAAAACCAGTCTCATTTTAACTGGCTTTAATAAAAATCGTATTTTTGTTCTACGAATATTTAACATACCGTATATGAATTTCTCACCAAATAACATTCCAAATACTATAATTGTTTTATTTTTATTTAATAATACAGTAACAAGTATTTTAAAATCAATCACCTTTTAACAGACTCCAATAAAAACTTATCTTTTTCAGTGTACGAATATTTAACATTCTGTATATGAATTTGGGACCGAATAACATTCCGTATATGCGTTTGGAACCTCGCCGCCTATTGGTTAAAATATTACCGCGTGCTGCAACGAACCAATAGAAAACTCCTAGGTTCCAAATACATATACGGAATGTTTAGATGCGAACCGTACTGATGACGACCACGTAGTCAAAAAGTGAGATAAGCTGTCAAAGGCACGCTCGAAATCGATAAAACATTATTTTTTTCTATTTTATTCAAATTATTGGGAGAAAAATGTTTTTTATTTTCTTGGGTATCATATTTAAAAAAATGTTTATAGGCTTTCAAGAACTGTACTTTCTATTGGCTAATTTAATATTTATTACTCAAACGTCACTATCTCTGCGAGGAGTAAGTATGCACTTTAGACTTCGTTAAATATCAAAGGGTAAATCTGTCAGATGTGTATCTTACTTAATTTTAAATATATCACACGAAAGGAAATAAAGAACAACTGTCATTCATTAGTGTTATAAATAGCTGCTAGGTTAGCGACTTAAATACCGAGCAAAAAATACTGAAGAATAAATATATGTAATTTTCAGAGTACAAGACAAAGATACTGATATTATTTTTTATTTCCTATAAATGTGAGGGCATTTTAGTTCCCTGTGTAAGTTGGATCAAAGTTCTTAAAATAATTAGACTTCAATAATAATAATTGATTTTCCTCCCTCTTAAAGGGCGGGAATATAAAAAAATAAAAAATTTTGAAAATGGTTAAAAACATCGTTTTTTTATTTTTCTTGCTTATAATTGAATTGAATTTTCTATAAGACAGCAATAAATATAAAAACTGTGGGAAACAGTCATTTCTTATTCAATGTTTTAGACTTTCAATGTTTTCAAAAAAAATTATTAAAACTCTTATTAAAACAATCAATTGAAAAATACTGAAAGGTTTTTGTACACACTTATGACAAGTAAATGAATAGGATCAGCAACATAAACATCCCTGGTCTCAGTGGTCTATAGTCTATGAAATATTGTGGCTTAATCCCATATAAACATAATGCTAAAATACACACATCGGAAAAGTCTAGGGATATTTTTAGAATGGGACGTAACTTCTTCTTTAGTTGTTTTGGATAAATACTAATCGATTTGTAGTCATTAATAGTAGTTAATATACAGGAAAATTTTTGAAATGTCAAAAGTGCAACTAAATGTATATTTATTATAAATAAAACTAGCCCAATCATTTGCAACAGTTTTGATATTCCTAACAATACTAATCTTGCAGCGCATTTGCCTCTGGAGATAGGTGGACTTCTCAATGGTCTTTGACTGTGGAGATTGGCTTCATGGAGACGATATCTTACAGTATCACGGCTTATGGTTACTTGGTGTGCCTGCTGTAAGTCGCTAATAAATTCAGGTGCTGTAATTGTTGGTGGTCTTCTAGTGGTGAACACTAAAAATCGGTATTAAGCTGCTCACGCCAGGATGGCGTTCGACTGGACTTCCAGTGGCACAAAAACGGCACCACAATCGGCTTGTAACAGTTTGATACTCCCATGTGCTCAGCTATATTAGTTTCCCGCTTGTCACCTTGAAGGAGGCCTACAGTCCTATTCATCTCATCCGAAGTTAAATGACGTTGCTCCATGATTCCATGGACTATGCACTAAACAAGAACTTTATACCATGAACAAAATCGAAACTACCAGAATATTTACTGCAGTAGGTATACAAACCATAGTTTTTTCCATTCCTGTTAAAAAAGTTGTCAAATTAATATTCGTTATAACTCTTGACGTTTTGTTTTACTTAGAAAAATGTATAGGATGAGCAACTGTACAAATTCAATTGAAATTAAACGACTACATGAATTTATTTATACAGTGTGTCTGCGTAACTTGGAACCATACGGGAAACTTTTTTAATATCAATGTTACGAAAAAAAGTTATTCTTCATAAAGTGCTCTGCATAGTCTAAAACCTAAGGTGCAATCATCAGGTATCAAATTTTATCAATAATATACGAGGTATGTCCAAAAACATGAATTTCGCTCAGGAGTAAAGTGCCCTTATATTGCACAATATCGAAAATTGTTATTAAGAAAAGTTGTTTGTAATTAAAAATTATGTTATAATAAGCATTTACACTCTTTTAATTGAAAAAAAAATTGAAAATTTTCCTCAAATTACGGATACCCAACATCATTTTCATTTAAGATAAAGCCGTTAATATTAATTTTGCGAAAAAAGTTATTCTTTATAAAAATGTCTGAATAGTCAAAAAACTAAGATGCAATCATAAGATATCAATTGTTTTTCAATTCTATACGAGGTAGATCAAAAATATGAATTTCGCCTAAAAGTAAAACACCTTTATAGTTCACAATATTTCAAATAGAAGGGTGCTATTGCACATTGAAACATAGTTTTTAATTCCGAACAACTTTTTATAATAACAAATTTCAATATTGTGAAAAATAAAGGTACTTTTCATTAAAATTCATATTTTTTGACATACCTCGTATAAAATTAACAAAATTTAATAAATTATAAATTTTATTTTGGTTACGAGACTATGAAAAACTTTTTACAAAGAATAACTTTTTTTCGTAAAATTAACAATAACGGAGCTATCACAAATAAAAATAATGTTGGTTGGGTGTCGTGATTTGAGGAAAATTTTGAAAAAAAATTTCAATAATCTGCAATTTTTCAAAATGCAGATTATAACATAATTTTGAATTACAAACAACTTTTCTCAATGATAATTTTCGATATTGTGAAATATAAAGGCACTTTACTCTAGAGCGAATTTCACATTCTTTTACATACCTCGTATACCATTGATAAAATGTTATATCTGATGATTGCTTCTTAGGTTTTAGACTATGCAGAGCATTTTATAAAGAATAACTTTTTTTCGTAAAATTGATATTAAAAAAGTTTCCCATATGGTTCCAAGTTACGCAGACCCTGTATATGTTTATCAACTACAAAATTTCAAAAAAATTTCATTAGGATTTTTGACTATATTAGATAATTGTTTTACTTTTTTTTAATACATTTTTATAGTATCATTCCTCTACTTTCATTTGGCATACGCAGAATTGCCCTATCTTTATTATTTTCTGTCTTATGTTATTGCAAAACAAAGGTCTCTGGAATAAACAAATAGAATAACTTTTAACTAATTAATGGATCGGTCTCAGATTTTGAGGGTTTGTAAAGAACCGCAATACCCAACTTTAGGTGAAACACTAAAGTTCTAAGTTAGTTTTAGTAAAAGTTATCAACAAATAACGATTTTAACTTTTTTGCAGTTTGCGAAGCAACAAATTAACTTTTTAACTTTCAAAAATCGGCATTTTAAAACTTTTTCAATGTTCTAAAAAATTTAATTTTTTAATTTTATGTCAACTATTTAGCTTTTGAATGGGGTGCAAAGAATAGAAAAAATCGCGTTTTTTGCACTAAATTGTTAATAATTAAAAAACGGACGCGAACTCTAGGCAGGAAACAGGTAGGTTTTCATTCTGTAGGTCTACGGGCCGGTATTTCCAACCTCACTTAAGCCAAAGCTTACTTTAAGCCTTTGCTTAAGCTTAGATGCCTGTATTTCCACTTAAATTTGAGGCTTCAGCCTAGGCTTAAACCAAATAATTTTAAGCTCGCGCGGGAGTTGGTTTAAGCCTTTGCTTAAAATTTGTTTTCTGTTTTTTGAGGTTATTTCTATAGATTATTAATTATAGAGTTGTTTTGAAAATCAACTTATAAGTAATAACGTTATTATTGGATTATTAAATAATAATCTATTAATTTATTAATAATAACGATTATTAAAATTCTTACTACTTTTGGAAGGTGTAGGCACATGAAAATTGTTTATTTCTACAATGCTTGGTAGGTATATTTATTTTACAAAAATAAACTTACATTCCAATTTGACATATTAAGGAATATATCCAATAAACAAAATTTCAAAGACGGATCTATTGCTTATGCAAAATAACAATAAAAATATAACCAGAGAAAATATAGAGAATAAACTAAAAACACATGTACACAAAATTAAGTGAAGTAAAAATAACATTGATACAGATGACAAGATAAAATTAAATGTCAACAGTAGTGGTTTTTGCCTCAGAACAGTTAGCTCTGGCACTTTGACGTATTCAGAGGTACCAAACCAATTAACTTTACAGCTGAGCATCAGTTTAGTTAAGGAAATGATGGAAATACGGCACCCAGCTTAAGCTTCTCCTTAACTTTTGACACAGGCTTAGCTAAGCAAAAGCTTAAGTAGCTATTGAAATACCGGCCCTACAATAACAAAAAAAGTTGTCAGCTATACCTGGATATTTCAGTGTTCCGAACATGGTCTATCTCTTGCTTATTTCTCTGGACTATAGGGGTTCATCTCTAGAGAAAACCACAACGGACTCAAACGAGTTTCCTTGGAATTTCTTGAGTAAGACTTATTAACACTTTCCTGAGTGGAATTGAGTTTCCAATAGAACGCCTTCCGTTTTATTGTATCCAAGTACTGTTGGTTCGTGTTGTTTTCTAGATCATGTTTTGAGTGTCTTGCAATGCTTAGCATTATTTCTTCAGCTTTTCTGATTACTTTTCTACTTTTTTACTCGAAGAATATATTCCGTGATTTGACCAATATCCCTGGGCAATGATTAAAATTTCCTTAGCATCCTTTTCCCAAGGTGCAACTTTGTTATTTGTCATTCCAATGTTAATACTCCATCGTGTTATAGAATAGAATAGAATAGAAATATGCTTTATTGTCACTGAAAATTTTTACAATTTTATAGACAAAGCTTACTTACAGTCAAAAGAAAAAAATAATATCAATAACAAATAACAACTACAATTTCCTAAAATTAGATAAATCGTCAATATACAGTATATAAGATCTAAAAGCAAAGACAAAAACAATTTATTGCAAAATTTATATAAATTGCGAATTTAACATATGTACTTACAACAAATAAATAAATAAATAAAATACCACATTAAGAACTGACAAGTTTAAGCTACTGCGTATGAAACCCAATTTTCTTAGTTATTCACTAAAAAATTCTTCTATTGAATAGTATGGTCTTTTAGATAGATTTGTCATTTTACGGAACTTTGGGAAAGATGTTACAGATTTAAGTTGTAAAGGGAGATGGTTGTAAAGTATTTTTGCGGAATATAGTATAGATTTCTTTACTAACTAAGTGGATGGGATCGGTAAATAAATATTAAAGATTGAATTTCTGGTGGAGTAAAGATGATTGGGCCTTGCTGGAAAGACATAAAGATGTTTACGAATTAAACAAACCGTTTCTAGAATATATAAAGATGAAAGTGTTAAAATTCGGTGATCTCTGAAGTAACTTCTGCAATGTGTACATCTTCTGAGGCCAAACAGATATCTTATTGTTCTTTTTTGCAATTTAAAAATAATATCAAATTGGGCAGCTGTACTAGAACCCCAAAAAGGAAGGACCATATCGAAGATGAGACTCGAACAACGAAAAATATGTTATTTTATAAGATGACAGATCTAATTGCATAGCAAGCTGATGCGAGTTTCTTACTTAACGAATCGATATGAGGGGACCATTTGACGTTGCTGTCTAAAACAATACCAAGAAATTTTAAAGAATCAGCGGTACTGATCTGGCTGTTATTAAGGGGCAAAGGTTGAAGAGCTCCTTTATATAATAGCTCCTTTAGATAATGTTACTGTTTTATTTACGTTAAAAGAGAGTAAATTAGAGTCAGACCAAGTCTTTATCGTCAGTAGATCCGAAGTTATAGCTTCATGAAGAGATGCAATAGTCGAGTTGCTCCAAGTGATACTGGTATCATCAGCAAAAAGAAAAATGTTCCCATCGATTTTTAAATTAGTGATGTCATTTATAAAGATAAGGAACAGAAGAGGACCCAATACTGAACTTTGTGGTACTCCACATACAATGTTTTTGAGACTAGAGTCAGTATCATTTGCTTTAACTAGTTGTTTCCTATTATTCAAGTAGGATTGGAACCAATTCAAAAAAATACCTCGAATTTCATATAAATTTAGTTTTTTAATCAAGATGTCGTGATTTACACAATGAAAAGCTTTGGCATAGTCACAGAAAACAGTGGCAGTATAACGATTATTGTTTATTGCTTGGTAAACCTCATGTAGTACAGAAAACACGGCATCAGTGGTACATTTATTAATTAAAAAGCCGAACTGATTTTATGATAAAATGTTTTTATCGACGATAAAGGACAAAGTCGAGTTTTAATGAGTCTCTCAATAATTTTGGTGAGTACCGGTAGTAAGGCAATAGGTCTATATAGTTGCAGGCATTAGAGTTTTCACCACCCTTATGAAGAGGAATAATAATGGCTGTCTTTAGGCACTCTGGAAATTTACCTTTTTCGAAGGAATCATTAATTAGTGAGACGAGGATTTCCAACACATTTTCTGTGAGATTAGAGAACATTTTTATAGATAGTCCACCAGTACTACAGGATGATTTGCTTTTGATACTATTGGTTGTTTGGATCAGTTCAGTTCAGGGTTATCGACTGGTCTTAAAAATAATGAATTTCTTGAATTAGGGAGATAGGAAATGGGATCTTGTTGCGGCAAAATAGTTGATGTTACTCACATTATCGAAGTAATCGTTTACACTTTCAAAATTTGGAAGGAAAATGAGTGAGCTGTGTGAGTTTTTTAAAAGCTGTACTTTGTGATATATTCAGTGACAGAGACAGAAACATTGGTAGTAAATTTCTTGATGTATAGTAGTGAACGCATATTCTTGGCTGATATGCGGATACCTTTCGTAACCCAAGTTTTCCGATGTTTTGGCTTAATAGGAATTAAATGAAATGCCTTATTGAAGATGTCCACGGCAGGACAACTCATTGTTGTCCTGCCTAAGGGCGCGTCCATAGTACACGCTGGTTTCAGAAGTCAGCGCCGAGTCCGCGTGAAAATAATCCTTCGTATTTAAACGGGCCTGTCCAAACCTGCGCGCTGTTATTAGGATTATTTGCACACGGACTCGGCTTTCTGACTCGGAAACCAGCTTGCACTATGGACGCGCCCTTAAGTCGAGTTGCTTGTACGGTAAGCTTACGGCTTGTCCAGATGAAGGCGGTTTGCCAACGTCGACGTCGCTGTTTACCTGAAAAACCCAAACAGCCGCGGTTCAAGTTGCCAAGCAGGAACAAATGGAATCGTACATATGCAACCGCTGCGTCGTCAAACCGCGGCGGTTGTAAGTTTATTAGGGGAGCAATGGGAGCCCCAGTCACCGGTTCTCATGTGTACGATACAAACGTCGGCTAACCGCGGCGTCAAACGCTGGTAAACCGCCCACATATGGACAAGCCTTAAGGCTTGTTTTTTCGACAAAATTCTTACTATTTGAGTTATTTGCGAAAAACCGTCTAAAAGCGTGGTTATTTTGTTGAAAAAATGAACATATTCACTGCCAAATAACTCGAAAAGTATTGACTTAGTGAAAAAACTCTATAGAAAAAAAGTTACTTAAAATTAGTCAGTTTATCCATTTCCTGACTTTCTTTGGACGAATATTTTTTCACCCCCAAATGGGGGTGAAAACCACCCCCAGGGCAAAAGCACATATCGGCACAATATCACTTTTTTTTCTTTGACTTGTTAGCTATGTGTATGTCAAATTTCATGTCAATCCAAGCGGTTCTTTAAAATTTAGAGGTTTTGCAATATTTTACCGTTAAAGAACGGACTACAAGGAAAACGGGGAAAACAGGTAAACCGCGCAGTAGACGTTGGCAAATCGCCCTCAATGGACAAGCCCTTAGGCTCATGTATTTCGTTAGGGACATAACATAACGCTAAATTTGCCTGTATATTTAGTTATTATAAACAATATACCTACATGTCTGAACCGTTTCACATTTCTGTGAAGTTTAGACTACAAAAGAAAAAGAGAAGTATTGTGGATAAAAGACAGAAATCTAACAATAAATGTACCGAATGTGTCCAGCTTGTGATGTTTACGACGTAAACTCAAAAATATTTTAGTGATTCATAGTATGCAAAGAAGCAAGCAGGAAACTGGCGAAGTTGTTTCCACATTTAACTCGCATTAATAAAGTAGAACAGTTTAAATGGTATAGACGCCAAGATGCAACCCACCCATTATTTTTAAATATTTTAAGTGTCTGTTAGTAAAAATTAGTATTGTTTAATTATACGAGGCTGGATCAACTATTGAACCAACTTTTGCTCATAAATTTTTATTGGACAATCATAATCATGCAGTGAACTTGAAATCTAGAAATATATATCATACAATCTAGAAATACATACTTCATACACATATAGGAAAATTCTAGCGATATTTTTATAACATAATAAAATTTATATGTAGAATAACTTTAAAAATATTGTCCGTAGAAAAAATCTTTTCTACGAAAAATCTGAAATCCAAAATTTTGGGCTCAAATGGTACCTCGAGCATAATACATGTGATATTTTGTACATCCATGTTTAAGTTCACGAATTTTATCTATGTTTCCATGACGGATCAATTTTAAAGGGTTTTACCCATATATTTTTGTATTTTGGTGGTTAGCATGTTAAAATTACGTCAGCACTGATGATGATCAGTCATCCGATCGAAAATTAGTTCTGTGATGTAGCCCTTTTTAGGGAATTTTAACAAATATACCTTTTATAAAAGATTTTAGTCGTTTTTTTTTAATAATCAGTCGAATATAGACCTATAATAAGGCTTTTTTTTCCTGGAAGCCGTCTGTTATACACCGATCGTACTGCAGCCGATCGGCTTATTGTACATCTTCGAATCCCTCATAGACCAGGGCGCATCTGTAAAAATATTAGTACATTTGGATGTTGAGAGGTAACTCATATTTTTTGCAGAAATTGCGTGAAAATAACTCATATAATAATATTTGAGTTATTCTCCCACTCAAAAAGGTCCGGAACATTGTTTAAATAATTAAAATGTCAAACAATGATGGAAAAATTCGATTTTTTTCTTCGTTTTTTGATTATAGGTACTCATTTTCCAGAAAAGTTGCACTAATATAAAAGTTGCGTAATTAAATTTCCTACAACATATGATTAGCTAGAAATTTTAAAAATTGTCACCCTTGTTGCAAAATAGCAATATTTGCGAAAAAACCATAAAAAAACAAGTATTCGCATTTTACGTTTTTCATTCATTTATGCTACACTTAGGACCTTCATATTTCAACCAGAAAAACTTAATGATATAGTAAATTAATATTGTAAATTTCATTAAGATCGGTTTAACAGATTTTGCAAAATAAATTTTGCAATCCAGCTTTCGCAAAAAAAATCATTTTTTCAAAATATTGCAGGACTGAAAATAAAGCAGACAGCAAGTTGCATTTTTTCTTACATAATATGTATATATTATATGAGAATACTGTACCTTTCATTTGCAATTTGCAAAATTAAAATCGGTTAACTACCACGACGTCAGGAATTTTTTTAAATAAACATTAATTTTTGGTACTACGCGCAGGACAGAGGATACGTTTGCTCTGACTGGCTATTCCAATGACCTGTGATACTTATTGATAAATTTTAATTTTTAGTGCATTTCAATATAAATAAATTTGTCTATTGCAAAATAAAAACATAATCTGTCCTTTGAAATGTCCTGTTTTAGCAAAAACTTTATTTGTTCATATATTTTAACTTGAAGAATGAAAGTTTATTATTTTTAAACATATGCAATAATTTAAACAATATTTCATAAACAATAATCAAATTAGTTTGATTTTTGTTGAATTAAAATATTAAAATACAACAAAATATAGAGTAAGAAAATAATATATTAGATAAAGATTGGAAGACATTTTGGTGGAAATCAACTTGTGTGAATCGAACACCGCTGTCCTGCGCGTAGCACCAAAAATTAATGTTTATTTAAAAAAATTCCTGACGCCGTGGTAGTTAACCAATTTTAATTTTGCAAATTGAAAATGAAGGGTACAGTATTCTTCTATATGTAAAAAAAATTCAAATTGCTACCTGCTTTATTTTCAGTCCTGCAACATTTTGAAAAAATGAATTTTTTTGCGAAAGCTGGATTGCAAAATTTATTTTGCAAAATCTATTAAACCAATCTTAATGAAATTTACAGTATTGTTTTATTGTATCATAAAGTTTTTCCGGGTAAAGTATGAAGGTCCTAGGTGTAGCATAAATGGTTGAACAACGTAAAATGCGAATACTTGTTTTCTTATGGTTTTTTCGCAATTATTGTTATTTGGCAACAAGGGTGACAATTTTTAAAATTTTTAACCAATCCTATATTGTAGGAAATTTAATTGCGCAACTTTTTTGTCAATGCAACTTTTTTCTGAAGCGAATACTTTTAAAGTTATAATCAAAAATCGAAGAAAAAAATCGAATTTGTCCTTCATTTTTTGACATTTTGATTATTTAAACAATGTTCCGGACCTTTTTGAGTGGGAGGATAACTCAGTTATTATTATATAAGTTAATTCCAAGCAATTTTTGCAAAAAAATATGAGTCACCTCTCAACGTCCATCTCAAAACAGATACGCCCTGGACTATCATAATATCCATTCTAGAACCCTGTATCAGCTTACATAGGTGCCTATATATTATATAGCTTAAAAGCAGTTTATATCTCGTTAGATTTGTCTTTTTTGACATTTCTGCGGTTATTTATGTTGTCACTGCCCGACCTCTTTTTGTTTTTTAAAATTTTTATTATGTATACAAATAAAAACTAAACTATAGAGATCGTTAAATCATGATTACACTGGTTTTATTGCATTTGTTAAATAGGCCAATGCACGGTCTATACGAAAATAAACATTAACACACATCGTTAGATAACAACTTTATTTTTGTGTCAAACATTGTAAACATGATTTCACTGTTAAGATGTGATTTTACTTTCTTATTTCGACTAGTAACATTGAAATTGACTTTTACTTTTTTGTTTGCTGATTATATATTTAGATACATAACTTATATCTTAGATAGAACTTATTCCCGGGGCTTTAACTTAAACCGGGTTTTTTTTTAGTTTTATGGACCTCAATAACTAAAACCTCTATACTGCTTGCAGAGGGTTCGCTAGATTTTTTAAGTTATTAACAATTTGAGTATAAAACCTCTAAAAGCTGTAAGAAAACAAAAAAAAAAAAAAGAATATGTGTACTTTGTACGCACGTAAGAATTTATACTTCTATTATATTATGATTTCAACGAAATCAATATAGTTTAAACAGTTTATTTATATTTTATTTAAATATTAAACTAATTTTAATACAGTAGAGCGTCGATAATCCGAACGTTCGCTAATCCGAACGCAAAAAAATTATTAAATTAAAAAATATGATCGCGGACCGAATTTTTGGATTTATGGCAATATGACAATATGGGCAAAATATGACCGCGGATTTTTGTTTTGTTTATGCAGAAATGCATACAATATATTTGTTTATTATTCTTCTTCGTCTTCTTTAAGTACCGTGCCCAAATTTTTAGGCGTGGGTAGCTTCCATAACAATTTGCCGATATCGTTCTCGATCTTGTGCGGCATGTAACAATTGATCTGCTGATATGCCAGTCCATTGACGAAGATTTCGGAGCCATGAATATTTCTTTCGACCAATTCCTCTTTTTCCGTCGATCTTTCCATTGAGTATTAACTGCAGCATCCTGTATCTGCTACCTCTCATTATATGCCCCAGATATTCAAGTTTTCTCTTTTTTATCATCTTGGTTAAATCACCTTCGCCTTGACCTACTCTGTTTAAGATTTCTCTGTTTGAAATGCGTTGAACCCAAGATATTCTGAGCATTCTACGATACGACCACATCTCAAAGGCTTCTAATTTGTTCATCATGTTAACCTTCATGATCCAGGTTTCACATCCATATAGTAATACAAGATACACATAACATTTTAGGAACTTGATTCTTAGTTTTAAGTTCAGCTGATAGTTGCTCAGAATAGATCTAAGTTTCATAAATGCTCCTCTTGCAATTTCTATACGAGTTTTAATTTCTTCATCCGGATTTAGTGTCTCGTTTATCCAACATCCTAGGGATTTAAATGGTTAACTTTTATTATTGGTTCATCACTGACAATTAGTTGCATAGGGCCGACGTCTTGTTTACTAACCACAAGTAACTTTGTCTGTGTTGCATTTATGTTAAGTCCGTTATTGGAGCATTCTCTAGTGACTCGATCTATAAGGAATTGAAGATCTTCGATACTTTCAACCATGATCGCGGTGCAGTCTGCATATCTAATGTTGTTAATAGTTTCTCCCCCGATTCGAACTCCACATTGGCCTTCCAAGGCTTCATTAAAAATTATTTCTGAGTATATGTTAAACAACGTTGGGGATAACACACAACCCTGTCTGACACCCCTTTGAATGCAAATTTTGTCTGTTTCTTTGCCGTCTACCAGAATAGAAGCTTCTTGATTCCAATATAGATGCTGTAAGAGTCTCAGATCTTTATCATCTATTCCAATCATTTCTAGATATTTCTAGATAATAACAACCTATCATGTTGAACTCTATCAAACGCCTTCTCAAAATCTATAAAGCAGACGTAAATTGGTTTCTGTACTTCCCATGATCGTTGAAATAATGTTAACATTGAGAACAAAGCTTCCCTTGTTCCCAATCCTTCTCTGAAACCGAATTGTTTGTTTCCCATTGTCTCTTCACATTTCTGCTTGATTCTATTGTTTATTATGCAGGTGTTTTATTCCTTGTAACCAAAATATATGTACATATGTACTATGTTTATGAGCTTTGTATGTATTTTGAACATATGTTCGATAATCCGAACAATTTGATAATCCGAACTACCCCTGTACCAATTAGTTCGGATTTTCGACGCTCTGCTGTACTTACTCCAAATTTTTTTATTCACATTATACACTGTATATTTTTGGTACTAATATCTTCTTCAGTTTCAAAAGGGCCTGATGATGGCGTATAAACTGTAAACGCCGAAACCGGTCGCCCATAAACTGTTTAAATAAAAACCTTCAATAAGATTGTGAGCATTAGACTTTCTATATCCTAACATTTACACAATGTGCTCATATCAGCAACTTGTTCATCATTTAAAAATCCTCTGTTATGCTGACGACGCAATCTTAATCTCCGATAACGAGGATAACCTACAGCGAATGGCACAAACTTTCAATACAGTGGAGAAGAATTACAACATGAAAATATCAACAGCTAAGACAAAATCCTTGGTAGTGGCAAGGGAACCCATAAGATACAAATTATTAATTAACAACGAACTAATTGAACAAGTCTCGAGATTCCAATATCTAGGAGTCGAAATATGTAGTTATGGAGATGTTAAAGAGAGCGACCGAAAGCAAGCAAATAAAGCCAATTACGTGTCAGGATGTCTGAGGGATGTCATCTGGAGAAACAAAGATATGAGGCTGGAAGGGACAGTACGCATATACAAATCATGTGTAAGACCGATCATGACGTACGCGATAGAAACAAGATGTGACACAGCAGAAAGCAAGAGGATACTGAGAACATCAGAAATGAGAACGTTGAGGTCAATAACTGAGAAAACACTGAGAGACAGAATACCGAACGACAGAATAAGAGATCTCTGTAACATACAAGATATAGTACGGTAAGGAAAACAGAGACGACGAGAGGAATCAGCATGTGACGAGAATGGACAGCGATAGAATAGCCCGTATAGACAGGGATTCGAAGCTATCAGGCAAGATACCAATAGGAAGGCCCTTTAAAAGGTGGCGAGATAGCTGGCAGTCAACATCACAGCTACGAATACAAGCTCAAAATCGGTTAAGAACAGGCTAAGAGGCCTAATATAAGAAAAAGAAGAAGAAGGTCATTACTTAAGAACATACTGAACGACTGAACCTAGCAAACTCAGAAACTCAGTATACGCTCGATTGTGTGAAATTGTTATCTGAAATACTTTCGCTATCTGTCCAGCTTTCCCTATTTTATCTGCTATTAAAGGGTTCCTTATGTCTTTATTTGTATGATCTTGCTAAATTTTTTGCTGCTTTTTATCTGTATCATCATCATCAATGGTGCTACAGCCCTATGAAAGAGTCTCGACCTTCCCAAGTCTATTACGCCAGTCAGTCCTATCCATTGGCAACCGTTGCCAGTTTGCTGCGCCTATTTTTTTCCCATCCTCATTTACACCATCCTTCCATCTAAGTTTTGGCCTACCCCTATTTCTACTTCCCACAGGTTGTGACATAAGGATTCTTCTAGGAGGGTTATTATGCTGTGATCTTGCTAGATGTCTTGCCCATCTTAGTCTTCCTATTCTTATAAGAGATGCTACATATTTACCATATTTACCACCAAATATATGTTTATATCTGTGGTATACCTCGTAGTTGTACCTCCTCCTCCAAATAACATTTTCACAGATGCCACCGAATATTTCTTTCAGGATCCTTCGTTCAAATATAAGCAGAAGGTTTTCATCTGCCTTGTCTCCCATGCCCATGTCTCCGATCCATATGTCAACACTGGTTTATAAGGCAGGCCACACATCAAAGAAACATGAAACGTAAATTACGTTTCATGGAAATAAAACACTGCTAAACAAATATACGTCCGGCCATTTATGAAACTCTCCGAAAATAAAAATGTGTCAGGAGCATGAATCACACTCGTTTCATTGGTAGGCGGACTTTGAGATTTGTTTTGCAGTGTTTTATTTTAAGCCCGACCGCACATCAAAGAAACATGAAACGTAAATTACGTTTCATGGAAATAAACCACTGCTAAACAAATATACGTCCGGCCATTTATGAAACTCTCCGAAAATAAAAATGTGTCATGAGCATGAATCACACTCGTTTCATTGGTAGGCGGACTTTGAGATTTGTTTAGCAGTGTTTTAGTTTCATGAAACATGTTTTTCGTTTCATGTTTCATGTTTTTCGTTTCATGTTTCTTTGGTGTGCGGCTTGCCTTAGGGTTTTGTATATGGTTATTTTTGATTTTTGGCTCAAGTTTCTGCTTCTCATATATCTACTCAGTCCAAAATAGCATTTGTTCGCTAGGATTATCCTTCGCTTGATTTCTTCCGTCATGACGTTCTCCTTGGTGATCAGGGAGTCTAAGTATGTGAATTTGTCCACCACTTCAAAGGTAGAGTTAGTTATCAACAGTGGATTGGTGACCGATGTTTCTGGCTCTATTGTTGGGTGTTGATGCCATCATCTTCAGTTTTCTCCTCGTTTACTTTCAGGTTCATATTTTTTAGGCATTTGAGAAGGTGGTATTCATTTCTTCTAGTTTGCGTGTTGTGCGGGCAACTAGGTCCACGTCATCTGCATATGCCAAAATTTGGGATGATTTATTAAAAATATTTCCTCTGTTGTCTATATTCTGTATAATATACTAAAAATAATTTAATGATTCTTGGCCTAAATCACTTGTTTTGGTAAAGTGAGATTGCAAATGAGACGATAAACAAACAAGAGATTAAAAATGTAAAACTCATTATCAGTATTAGAATATTAAAAATAGATAGAAACTACAATAATAATTCATATAATTTTGATAATGCAATAAAAACTAATATTACTTAAGTAGAATTTAATTGCTTTTAAAAACAAATAATATTAGGTAAACGCAAATATGGCTTCTATGAGGAGTTTTGCAAACTGTCGACAGGAGTACCTGTACCTACTACCGTTCAGAATAATTTATTATAACAAAAAAATTTCCTGATGTTCATGTTTGGTAAACTCACGATGACCTAATAAAAAATTTGATAATAACACTATAACATTATAATAACACTATTATACTAGCCTTCAGGGCAGGATATGGCACAAATAACTATTTACATACCAAAAAGATATTAATTAAAAAATGCATTGAGTACAACATACCACATACATTTGTCGATTACGAGACGGTTTTTGATTCTGTAAAGTTTGAAACAGTACTGGAAACCCTAAAGCAAAGCCGAATAGATAGTACACATCACTAATCAAAAACAATTATGAGCACGCTACATCAAGTATACGACTACATGACGACACAGACAAATTTAGCTTAGGTCGAAGAGTACGACAAGGAGACAATATTTTACCAAAATTATTCACGGCAGCTCTAGACTCAATATTTAAGAAGAACATTCAATGGCACGATATGGGCATCAATATAGATGGAAAAAGATTAAATCACTGTTTCCCAACGTGGGGCCCAAGCCCCACAGGGGGGCAAATTGGTTGTTAAGGGGGGCAAATTGGTTGTTAAGGGGGGCAATTGGATTGGAATATGGACTCGACACGAGTTTACTCCTTTCGCTTCGGGTTAAACAATGCTAGATTTCGATGAAGAACATTATAGTATTTATTTACTGCTCATACTTCAACTAATAACGTGTTCTTGAGGCTAGTTATGAAATTTCATTTTTAATCGCTAAAACTAGAAAAATTCATACTATAGGAGAGAATTTAATAAAACTGTCAATATCAGCATTTCTTAAAAGGTTTTTGAAAAAGCTAAAAACATGTAAATGCTATGCCACTCATTAACAATACACTCAGCAGAGGAATTGATGAAATGGGTGAAGATATTGAAAAACAACTTGCTGAAAAGCTGAAAACAAGAAATATCTCAGTGCAAATGGATGAATCAACTTGGAGAGGCAGTGAAGCAGTGTTGATAACTTACATTTTGTGCTGCTGATGGTGCTCCTAATGCGATGGGCAAGAAAAATGGCTGCTTAAAATTGCTGAAAAAGACGCGAATCCAGAAATGATTCTTGTGCATTATGTTATTAATAGAGAAAACTTGATAGCTAAAAACATCTCGCCTGTTCTAAATGAAGTACTACATTCCTTAGTAAATTGTGTTATAATGATATTAAATCTGATGCCAAATGTGAGCGTCTCTTCAAGATATTTTGTGAAGAACAAAATGAAGACCACGTGATACTTTTACTTCATAATGAAGTAAGATGGCAATCCGAAGGAAACTGCTTGAAAATATTTATGGAACTCTTTGATACTATTTGAGACCGATCCATTAATTAGTTTAAGAATTATTCTAATTGTTTATCCCAGAGACCTTTATTTTGCAATAACAAGACAGAAAGTAATGAAGATATGGCAATTCTGCGTATATCAAATGAAAGTAGAAAACTGACGCTATCAAAATGTACTAAAAAAAGATAAAAAAATTATCTAATATAGTCAAAAATCCTAATGCCAAATTTGTGAAATTTTGTAGTTTATAAAAATTTAGAATAACTTTAGAAATATTTTCCGTAGAAAAAATCATTTTACATATTAGAAAAGCTGGTATTTTACACGAATTTTTAAAAATGTAGTTCAATTGGTGACTAGTCGTGCTAAGTGAAGGGGGAGCTGGGAGCCGACAAATGCACGAATTCAAAAACTAAAAAAGGCAACTTAAAACTACTATCATTTTCTATATCTCGGGATCTACTGAATATATTTAGATCGGTCTTTTTTTAATTTGTATGTAATTTTTCTATACATTAGAAATATACAATTTGTCTAGACATTTATTAATTAATCAACAGTCTAATTTGTCTAAACTAAAATTTTTTCCCAAAAATCCATGATTTTAATCATACTACCGTTATTAACCATAGAAAAAGTTAAGGTATACTTTAATAAATAAACTTCAAATCTTCAATAAATAATTATCTAATAAAAATCATTTATTTATTAAAGTGTACTTTAACTATTTCTATGATCATTAATGATACTATAATTAAAAAAATAGATTTTTGTAAAAAAATATTTTTTCAAGAATTGTTTAAACAAATTAGACTGTTTATTAATTAATAAATTTATAAACAAATTGCATATTTGTAATGTACGCAGAAATTACATACAAATTAAAAAAAAAAGATCAAAAACCATTTGAGTTGATCCGGAGATACAGAAAATTATATATATGATTGAAATTGCTTTTTCGGTATTTTAACTCAGTGGATTTGTAGGTTCCCCCTAGTAATCGTTTGAACTACATTTTTGAAAAATCGTAGAGGGTGCTGTGAAATCCCATTCTTTAAAATGGCATTAATGAGATTCCTTAATTATTATACACAAATTAGCTGTGTACCTATTAAAAAAAACATATGGCTAACTTTGTCCCAAATGAACCCAGGCTATATTTTTTATTTGAAAATTCGTGTTAAAATACTATTTTTTCGAATATATAAAAGGATTGTTTCTACGGACAACATTTTAAAAGTTATTCTAAATGTTAATAAACTACAAAATTTAAAAAATTTGGCATTAGGATTTTTGAGTAAATTAATTATTTTCTTTATCTTTTTTTAATACACTTTGATACTATCACTCTTCTACTTTCATTTGGCATACTCAGAATTGCCCTATATTCATTATTTTCTGTCTTATCTTATTGCAAAATAAAGGTCCCTCGGATAAACAAATAGAATAACTCTAATTAACTAATAATAGAATAATAACTAATTAATGGATCGGTCTCAAATTTTAAAGATTTGTAAGTACGCCAATACCCAACTCCCAACTTTGGGTAAAACACTAATGTTCTAAGGTAGTTTTAGTAAAAGTTATTAAAAAATAACGATTTTCACTTATTTTGCAGTTTGCGTAGCAACAAATTAACTTTTTAACTTTCAAAAATCGGCATTTTGAAGATTTTTCAATGTTCTAAAAAACTGAATTTTGAAATTTTATGTCAACTATTTAGCTTTTGAATGGAGTGCAAAAAATCTAAAAACCGCGATTTTTGCACTAAATTGTTAATAGTTAAAAAACGGACGCGAACTCTATGCAGGAAACAGGTAGGTTTTCTTCCTATAGGTCTACAATAACTAAAGAAGTAGTCAGCTACCTGGATCTTTGGGTGTCCCGAGAAAATCCGTATTACCCTGGACTATATATACCGAGCACCATTAGATAAAGTAAAGATATCAAGGGACAGAGTGAGACGAACGGTTTGTACCAAGCCTAAAAGTGGCAACAAACTAGCAGTTTTTGTACAAATAAATAAAGTAAATGGTAAAAGTGTAGGTACTTCTAAAAATAACATTGAAAATTAGCCCATCCTTATATTAACATTGATGTCATGAACAGGAATTTGTTTTTATACAGTGTGTATTGAGTGGGCGTATGTAAACCTTGATTAAGCTATAATTAATTCAAATATTGTAGTTAAATACTTAAAAAAGTGATAGTGTGAGTGTGATCCTATCTATATGTAACATTTATACTAATCCTATTTGCCTACGATCTTGTCTCTCACATGAGTTTTTTTATGGTTTAGTTAGATATATTTGATATACCTACTTCTATAAAATATCTAAATGACCACACAGCTGTTGAAGATAGCAGAATGGAATGCCAACGGAATGAATTCACACGCTCATGAAATCAAAACATTTGTTATTAATAAAAATATGGATATTTTGTAAGTGTAGAGATATATTTTACAAATAAAAATTACCTAAAAATATCAAAATATAATATCTATCAGACTAACCACCCAGATAACACAGCCCGTGGGGGAACTGCAATCATAATATGCAATTCTATAAAACATTATGAAACAGAAGAAGCAAACATCTTTCTCAAAACCTCTTTGTTTGTAACTTATTCTGTCCATGATAATTTCAGAATTCTTCTATACACCCACGACTCGAATAGTTCCAGTTTTTTCATTGATGCCGCATTCAAGGTCCAAGCTTCCATTCCATAAAACAAAGTCCGGAAGACGTAGCACCTAGTAACTCTTAGCTCTAACTTCAAATCTCTCGTGCAGAGCACTCTTCTCACTTTGTTAAAATTTGCTCTAGTACTCTGGTCTTTTCTATTCTAATTTTAATTTCCTGAAAGTAATCATTTGTAGAGTTGATCATTGTTCCAAGATATTCATATTGGTCTATTCATTCGACATTGGTTCCATTTATGACGAGGTCCTCGTTATTTCTTTGAGTTTTTGATATTCTCATGAATTTTTTTCTTCTTGATATTCATTGTTTCATTAGTGTGTGCCAGTGTAGGTCTTAAAATAAACATATCCAAAACAAAATTCATGACAAACCTAGTACCTAGCGGAAATATCAATATTGGAGACAACGAAGTAGAGCTAGTGGAAAAATACATATACCTTGGACACGAAATAAAGATCACAACACAAGAGACAACCAAACATGCGAACTACGAAGAAGAATAATCCTAGCATGGGCAACCTATGGAAAACTCAAAGACATCTTTAAAAGCGATATACCAATTTCTTTAAAACGTAAAACATTTGACCAATGTGTATTGCCTATGATGACTTATAGTGCCGAAACTTTGACATTGACAGCTACAACTTCTAAAATGCTGCAAATAGCTCAGAGGAAAATGGAAAGGTCAATGCTGAGTATATCGCTTCGTGACCGAATTGGAAATGAAGACTTAAGTACTTAAGACGAAGAACAGGAGTTACCGATGTAATTTCCCGAATTGCCACCCTGAAATGGAACTGGGCCGGACACGTCGCCCGAATCAGTGATGGGAGGTGGACGAAGAGATTACTTGAGTGGAAGCCAAGATTAGACAAAAGAAGTAGAGGAAGACCACCTACTCGTTGGACTGACGATCTCAAGAAAATGTCAAGAAATTGGATGCAAAGTGCTCAAAATAGAGCACTCGATTCGAGCACTAGAATTTCGACTCGATTCAAGTTCTCTGTTTAACCCAGGTATGACAATACCAAAAGGCACCGTTAGGAAAATATTCCAATTTATGGTTCAGAGAACCCATATGAAACGAGTCTGTATACTCTAATATAGAGTATGGCATTAGTAAAATATGAAAATCTACGGTTTCGTTTTGATTTAAATATGTCTCCCTCCATCCTCCGATAGTACTATTTCTAGGTCTACCTATTGTCAAGGAGGCTCTGAGGAAGACAAATTTACACCAACACGACCGTAGTTTCTAGATATAAATTAAAACTATTTATATCGCAGTATGGTTAGAACGCCCTCTAACGGGGAATAAGTGAAATAAATTTCGACTCGATTCAAGTTCTCTGTTTAACCCAGGTATGACAATACTAAAAGGCACCGTTAGGAAAATATTCTAATTTACGGTCCAGAGAACCCGTATGAAACGAGCCTGTGTATTCTAATACAGAGTATGACATTAGTAAAATAAGAAAATCTACGTTTTCGTTTTGATTTTTCGTCAACTTTCGTGACAAGAGGAACAATAAATAAAATAAGAATTACACAACACGCTATGCAAAGATCGATATAAGGTGTTACCATTAGAGATAAAGTACCAAACATAGTGTAACAAAATATTACTTTTAACCGACCCTCGTATAACAGGACCCATCTCCACACACACAAAGCCACATCGATCTTTCTAGATAAGAAGCAATGCAGCGCAGAGGGGCGGAAGACGAGCAATTAAGCGAATGTCGCGACAATAACTAGAGATGGGCAGAATCTTCCAGAAATAACGGCTGGGCTTTATATCGGAACGGATTTTGTAAATAAGTTTAGTTTTTAATCTAGAGTTTGTAAAGAAACTTGTATAAATAAATTAATAAAGTCGTATATAATATAAATACGAATCGCTAGATTTTAATGTTACAATAGAAATAAGAAGAACATGGGTCACGGATGCAGTTGAAAGAATAGCCAAATTGTACAGGAGGCCTACGTTCAGCAGTGGATAAATATAGGCTAATTGATGAAAAGATGACAATTTTATTTTATTTATTATATCAAAAATGATAATGCTCTTTCCACAGTTTGTGCACACTTGCTTCAGTTTTTGTCATATTATATCTTTATACAGTGGAGTCCCGATATAACGAACCCAGATGTAAAGAATTCCCTGATATAACGAATTTTTTTTAAATCTCCTTCAAACCTCCATAAGACTCAATGTAAAAAATACCCCTATCTATATAATGAACTATTTCGATTTTAACCCTCGGTATAACAAATTTTTACGATTTGCGGAGATAAATTAAAACCCCTGTATAATGAATATTGAGTGTAGCAAACCCCTATATAAAGCACGCAACCCCTGTATTACCCATTTTTTCACCTCGGCTTAGCGTAGTTGAGTATAGATAGTGGCGACTCACAGACAAGTCTACATATGAAAACAATCAGACCTGCTTCCCGCCCCCCTTCCCTTGGTGAAAGGTGAGCTACAGGATGTCGAAGAAGCTGTTATTAAGTGGTTTAAACAGTGCCGGGATAAAAATGTACCCGTTAGAGTTCCCATGCTCCAAGGAAAGGCTCACCAGTTTCGAGCCAGTAATGGCTGGTTGGATCGGTTCAAAAAGAGGCGCGAAATTAGTTTCAAAAAAGTTTGTGGCGAGAGTGCTGCCGTGGATGATGTAACTTGCGAAGATTGGAAAGCTAAATTGACAGACTGGACCCGTGGATACAATGAAGATGATATCTACAATGCTGATGAGACAGGGCTTTTTGACTGGGTTAAGCGATGAGAAATTCGTTATAATATAGAGGTTTGAATTCGGCTTTAAGAACCCCTTTTTAAAGAATATTGGCCACATTTAACCTCGATATAAAGAACCTCGTTATTGAAAAATTCCCTATATAACAAATTTTTTTTCGGACCCTTCAGATTCGTTATACCGAGGTTCTACTGTAGTAACAAATCGACTGTATTTCGCATTAAGCAAATACAGAGCATACAGAGTTCAAGGAAAAACTAGCACGAATGGGTTAGTTGAAAATTGCCACGCCGGGTGAAGAAGTTATTTTGGAATACTTCAGACAAAATATATTTACATTTGCGTAAACTGCAAAGGAGGGAAATACCTTTTCTATGTTCATTACCAACAATTTGTAGGTGAATTAAAAAATTTCACCAGCAAACAGTCGTTTAAATGAAAATAGTAAGCAAGCACGTGGCTTATAAGCGTTAAATTACATTTATTGAGATTGACACTGTCATAAAATGTGATTTTTCTGAATACGGAAGTGTTTAAATCATCTAGTGACGGGTTTCTAAAATGAACAAATAAACAAATCGAAAAAATGCAGAAACAATGATAACTAAATTGCAGTTTTTCAAGCGCGCTCCGTTTTGAAATTCCGTTTTCAGTTTTCATGAGCTTGAAAGAAATAATTTCTTAATTACCCCACCATGCGGCCTCGGCGATCTTTTGGTTTACTAATTTTAACAAGTTTCCACAATGTTAATTATGCATAATATATTAAACTTATTTGAATTTTAAATGAAAAACAGAAACTTGTTTATAAACAATTGCGCTGTGAATTAAAAAAAATATCTCTGGTTTTATGGATTGTACAAACTTCTTTTTTATAGATGTGTTTTTTATGGCGTATAGCCTTTCAGGTGGTATATTTTGTTTTTTGTAAAGGTTAAAACGGTATAGATAACTGAACTGTTTATAAGACGAAAAATGTTATTAATTAATACTGCATCAACTATTTGTAAGTAAACAATTAAAAACTAATATAATTTTTAAAACCATAAATATTTGTGACCTTATGAAGAGAATAAGACCAAAAAAGCCCTTCTAAATATTGACAAAGCACATTTGAAAATGACCTTTCTCTAAAATGGGATAAACAAAATGGAATTGCTTAGAAAACCCCATTTTAAAAATCAAGTATGTATGTATTTTCAAGGAAGTCGCCTGTTGAATGTTTTCATCTACCTTAGGTACATAGGTAGTTTTTCCCAATGAATGAAAAAGTGCTTCATTTTTTAGTTATTTCACGTTGAAATATTCCGTTTGGAATTTGACGAATAAGAACGTATTTTTCAAGAACTACAACTTTGCTTTTACTGAGTCTATAGACTTCATGAATACACTATTTTTTTCGTTTTTTATAGCCACATTTTTGCTAAGAATACTTTGTTCGATAAAATGCTTACTTTTTGAGTTATTTGCGAAAAACCGCCTGAAAACGAGGTTATTTTGTTGAAAAATAAACATTTTTACTCGCTAATAACCCGAAAAGTATTGACTTAGTTAAGAAACTCTATAGAACAAAAGTTTCTTAGAATTACCTACAAAAAAATTGCAATTCAATAATCGAAATGTGCGTATTTTGGGAGCTCATAAATTAGTAAAAGATATATAGTCGCAAAATATTAATTTTATTCATTTTAAGTACAATTTTCTCTTAAGTCGGAAAGATGGGGAGGTTTTCTTGCGAAGTGGTTGTAGCTCAATAATCGAAATGCGCGTATTTTAAGAGTTTATTCTTAGAATTTATACGCCATACGAATTATATCCGCGGTACGATTTTAACTTTTCTCAACATTTTTCTCTTGAGTTGAATCAATTAAAGGGTTGTTTGGAGGTGAAGGGGATGAGCTCAAAAATAGAAACTATATCACTTCGAAAGCTGATAAATAGCAAGATCTACTCAATATCTCTATTTTTAAGTAGTGGGGGGCTGTGTCAGCCCCCCACAAAAAATATTAAATTCCTGCCCAGTGTAACGAGCTCAATGTTTTTAATCTGGCAGGATGTGAAAGCTCACAAACAGCTCGTAATTTAGAGCTATTTGTTTTTTAATTTCTGCAAGGTAGGGGGGGGGCAGTTCAACGGGTCTAATAAATTATAGTCTTGGTCTGCATTCGGCCTTATAAAATGGATATGCTAACTTTACCGACATATGAGTATACGTTCTGTTTGCGTTATTATCGACTTTTGTTGATTTAACACCTTGGCTGCCGTGAGACACACATGTTGTGTCTCATGTTGTTTTCGATAACAGCCGCGTGACACACCGTGGTTGTCTCATTAATATAGAAACGAGAGGCTCGTGGCCGTAGAGACCCATTTTTTTAGCACGTTGTCTGCCGTGAGACACAAATGTTGTGTCTCACGTTGTTATTGATCAGTCGCGTGACACACCGTAGTTGTCTCAAACGCATAGAAACGGGAGACTCGTGGCCGCAGGGCCCCACTTTTTTTAACATTATGGCAGCCAACGTGTTAAACCACTACAAATTTCAAAATCAACACCAGAATTCATAGGCAACGAAATCGAGTCTACATTTTTTACATCAATTTGACTGGGCTAATAATCTGTTAAGATAACAATATGTAAACAACAGAGATTAGGAGATATTTTGATACATAAACAAATGATGGGGTATCTCAATTAAATTGATTTAGGTTGTTATTCTAAATAAAGGTCTAGGTCCATAAAAACAGGGCCGGCGATAACGGGCCTGCAGGGGATGCACTGCAGGCAATGAGCTTTTTTCTGCTGGTGTTATACTTATACAAAATACTAACTTAATAACACCGAAGGGCGCCCAAGCTAGTTTTGCAGGCGGGCACCTTATACCCTAGCGCCGGTACTGCATAAAAAGTAGTTAATATAAATATATTCCATCATGCCTTTGTGACATAGGGGCCGTTTCAACAGACAAATCCAACACAGTAAAGCAATAAACAAAATGTACCTACATATTAGGTAAACGTCCCAGTTAAACGGGAATAATTGTTCCCTGTGATAAAAACGGTATAATGTACAATAACTGTATAAGGTCCTCTGTCCCCAACAAGGCATCAAGGAATAATAGATAGTTTACATATGTTCTTAAGGAATATAATATGACCTTCGCGAATGAAAAAATATTATTTACTGCTCTCAGATGCACAAATCAAATAGGTACATAGCAATAAAATCAACGTTGACTGCTACACATAAAGAAAAAATAGAAATAAATTCATAAAATGAGAACTATGAATAAATAATAGACATAATAATCACTTCCACCAATATCCTTGCCTTACACTATTTGTGCAAATTTTTAAAATTAAAGCTATTAATGTCATAATTATTAATATATCTTTTAACATGTGTATCAACATAATTGGCCGTTATTTATCTGCTACTTGGTGATCTTTATTTATCAAAATATTAGCAGTTCACATTATTGGAAGATGTAAATATTGAGCCCAATTCATGATATCAACATAGGTACCTCGGTAGTAAATATTTTCCATAAAAGTAAATAAAGTAATAAAATTTACAGACTTTATAAAAAGAAGTCATCGTTAAAAATACGTATGAGTAAAACTGGTAAGTAGTATGAAATTAATAAAAATATGACAAACAGCTGCAAGCAAAATATTGGTGTTATAAGTACATACATAAAACGCCTACCAAATTCCAATGAAGCAGTGTAAAAACTTCGGCAAAACGAAGAAAACAGGACAACTTTTACCGAAAACCCCGCACTTTCACGAAACCCAGCATGTTCGGGACGTTTATTTATCACTCACCAAAGCGTATTTTATTGAAAAACGATGAATATATCACATCTTAGTTAATTTACGTGTGTTTAAATTGCCAAGTGCCTCACTACTATTACCGCATTTCACATCAGTTACAAACCAAACAGAAACAACTTCACATTCACAACGCGATACGGACAACGAACTTCGAGAGAATGGATTATGCGCATGTGTGTTTCTACGATCTTCAGGAATATCTGCGTGCCACAGGTGATTTGTCTCCTCCCTTGTTTATCTCAACAAGTGGTTTAGAGGCAAAGATGCTGAGAGGGCATCTTCTTTGCAGCGCTAATTTTAAATATAATATTTTTAGTGCAAAACTCATTAATTTTGGTCATATATGTATGTACTTTTGCCGTTGATTGATAAATTGTATTGCTCAGTATCAATAAAAAAGCCATACATATTATAAAAAAGTTTCTTTTTTAAATGCTACAAAGTTAAATATTTAAGTATGTATATTTGTATTACAAATTACAAACATTATACGGACTAGAAACTATACCATCCAAAATATATCCAGAACTATACCGACCGACAAACGAAGACAGGATATTCGTCAGATACTTTTAAGACAATTTAACCAAATTCACCTAGTCCGAAAATGCTTCCTATTATTAGAGCTCTTTGAAGATGGCATATTCATCCTCTAATTAGTTTTTCTTAAATACCTCCGGAACGCGTCTATGTAGGGGAGAGTTGGACAAAACCGAGTAGGTACCACTCCAAAAACCGTCTGTATCTTTTGCTATGTGAGAGTAGCAAATGTTTGCTGCAGATTGAAATATGTATTCTCAAATGACTTAAGTTTGATATGCCAATGTCAATTTTTAAAAATATTCATAGATTTTTAATTTTTTTAATTTTTATGAAAATATTGCAAAATACCCGGTTTTGTCCAACCGGTATGATAAAACCGGGTACATAGTAACTTAATTACCATGTAAAAAGACTAATGGGCAGAAAATAAAATATTTATTAAAAGTATGTTAACAAAAATCGAAAATCTATGAACAGAAGTCACAAATAAAAACTTCATCTACATCATCATAGGCACTACAGACGTCATAAGTCATAAGCCCATTTGGTGCAAGACACACATTTTATCCAGCCTTCCTTCGCATTATAATTTGTTGAAAATAGTTAATTGTAATATAGACACGCATAGTCATTATCTTCTTCCTCCAAACTCTTCAAAATTTTGTTTTTGGTGCAGCCCTTTTTACGCGTTTTTTCTTTTTTTTTTTTTTTGTCCAGTTTACTTAGTTTTAATTTTTTTACGATTGGAGATTTTTTTAAATTTTTCCTACTAGCTTTTCTTACTAGCTTCTTCAACAGAAGAAGTCACATGTTGTAGTTAACTAAAAGCAAAAAAAACACTGCTGAAACTAGAAGTAACAACAGGTCTGATAAAATCGGGTACCCGGTTTTGTCGATTTTCGGACTACCCGGTTTTGTCAAACTCGTAAACAAGACATTAATAATTGGTATTTAATTTTTTAAATTATGAAATAATATTCAAAATTTTTGGCCAAATTAAAGGTAATATACTAGGTTACATGTATTAAATTTTGAAATGGCCATTAGTTATTCATTAGAGGAGAAAACAGCTATAAACTTACCTTAAAAATCGAGTTTCCTGCATAAAAAAACAGGTGAGGTCTTACTGCTCCGGCACAGATTACTCAAATGAGGTAGAAATGAATACACACGACTGTTGGTGGTAAAGGGACACTAATTTTAACATTGACTAATAGATAGCAGCAGACAATTAGAAGAATTATCAGAATTTATCAACCTACCTACCTAATCGATTCCATCTATTGCGAATTTCTAGTACCGGTCATAGGCGTCCGTTTTGGGTAGGGCAATGGTTATTTTATTAGACACATATATAAGGGGGTAAAAGAAAATGACGTATGGCGCAGAAGATATAATTTTGAACTATACGCAGCATACAACGAACCCGACGTCATAACATCCATAAAGATCAGACGTCTGCGCTGGATGGGCCATGTTGAACGAATGTTGGAGACCGAAACACCAAAACACATAATGAAGCAAACACCAGTAGGGAGAAGGTCAAAGGGAAGACCCAAACTTAGATACATGGAACAAGTGGAACAAGATCTGAATCTGAATACACTTGAGATTACCCACTGGAAGAACAAAGCAAGGAACAGAACAGAATGGCGGAAAATCCTAGAACAAGCCAGGACCCAAAAAGGGTTGTCGAGCTCCTGATGATAATGATGAATGGTTATATTATCGCATAACTTTTTTGTCTTTAAATTTTAAGTATTTTTAACTCTGGATTATTTTATTAAATGTTGAGGTATTCTAGTACTAAAAGGTACTCTTGCTTTAAGTCGGCAAAATACACCGTTTTCTAGAAAAATCGATTTGAAAATTTTTCGTCTCTTGAATTTGAAAAAAAAATTGAAATTTTTTTCAAAAAGAACGGTGTATTTTACCAACTTAAAGCAAGAGTAACTTGTAGTACTAGAATTCCTCATAATTTAATACTTACTTTCCGTGTCCGGAACACCAACAACTTTAAATTCTGCATTTCCAATGGTTGGCCACATAGATGGCCCTGTCATTTGCTATAATTAAGTCTTGTTCTGTGCAGGTTTCTCTCATCTCTGTGCATGATAGTAGATGCCGGCTGGTCTGAACCGCGCCACAGTCGCAGGTATCGTCCTCCTGGTATCCCCATTTTTTCAGGTTACTAGCACAACGTGAAACGCCGGTTCTTAGTCTGTTTAGCGCTTTCCAAGTCGGATACGGTAAATTGTGTCCAGCAGCCATTTCCTCCGAGGGAGGAAAATGTGTCGCGGTAGCTGACGCTTGCCATAGGTGTATTCGGCGCATCTCTGGCGCTTCGGGGATGGATCTTGATGTTTTCAGGAAGCTTTCCCGAGATCTTAGTCTGCTTGGCTGAGTTTGGTGGTCATATAAGGGGTGTCTTCGGTCCGTCTCCTGCTTTTTCCGTTCTACCTCTGACGTGACCTTCCTCCTGATAGGTGGTGGAGCAATTCCAGCAATGGGGTATACCTCTTCGATAGGTGTCGGTTTCAGGCAACCCGATATTATACGGACCGTTTCATTTAGAGCCACGTCGAAGTTCTTTGCGTGAGCAGAGTTTACCCATACTGGTGCTCCAAACTCCGCGGCCGAAAAACATAATGCCAAGGCAGAAGTGCGGAGAGTGTGTGGTTGTGCTCCCCATTTTGTATTAGTTAGCTTGCGGATGATATTATTTCTGGCACTTACTTTCTTCTTGACATCTTGACAGTGGTATCGGTAAGACAGAGTTCTATCTAGACGGACGCCAAGGTATTTTGGCGTCTTGTTGTGTTCCAGCATCTGACCATGCCATTCCACCTCCAGCGACCTTCGGGCATGCTTGTTTCTCAGGTGGAAAGCACATACCTGGGTTTTTGTGGGATTGGGTTTCAGATGGTTTTTATCATAGTATAGAGCTAAGTCTCCCAGGGCATCTGTCAGTTTCACTTCGACTTCATTGAAGGTTCTTCCCTGAGCTGCCACCGCTGTATCATCAGCGTAAATAAATTGCCTTGTTTGTTGGTGTATGGGTTGGTCGTTGGTGTATATGTTGTATAGAATCGGCGCGAGGACACTTCCCTGTGGTAGCCCATTTTTTTGGTCCCTCCACCGACTGTTCTTGGACTGGAGCGTTACGTAGAAGCGTCTATTCTGGAGGAGACATTTCACTAACCTTGTTAGTCGGAAATCCTTTGTAGTTTCGTAGAGTTTTGCGAGTAGCCGTTGATGGTTAACTGTATCATAGGCGGCAGTTAGGTCTATGAACGCTACTCCTGTTATTTCCTTCCGTTCAAAACCATCTTCAATATGTTGGGTGAGATTAAGAATTTGACTGCAGCAGCACTTTCCGGGCCTGAATCCTGCTTGTTCTGGAATAATTTTAGTCTCCACATATTCTGCGATCCGGTTCAGTATCATTCTTTCAAAGGCCTTGAAAAGTTGGCACAAGAGAGATACAGGTCTAAAACTCTTTGTATCCGCCGGATCCTTCCCTGGTTTTAAGAGGGCTACCACTCTAGCTTTTCTCCAGATTTTGGGGATTTGTAATGTACGGATGCAGCAATTCATCATTTTTACGAGCCACTCTACGGTTTTTAGTCCAAAGTTCTTTATTTGCTCTGTTCGTATGTCGTCCAGGCCAGCCGCTTTATTATCTTTCATTTGATGGATCGCGCCTCTCATCTCCTCTAGACAAAAAGAGGTACCTAGAACATCTCTTTCTTCGTCGATATTCCGTTGAGCTCTCACCTTGTTCTTTCTTGATGTCGTCTTACCGTTCATTAGAAGATGATGGGCTATCTGATCGGGTGTGACTTCTGTCATGTTGACTGCTGGAGCAGCGGGATCGTTGCCAAGATTCCGAATCAGCTTCCAGGCACGTCTGCTGTTTTGTTTCATGTCCAGACTCGTGACCAGCTTGCACCACCTTTCCGTTCTGTTGGCGGATATCGCATGTAACATTTCCTCCCCAGCCTGTATTGTCGCTTCCGAGAAAGGGTCTTCTTCATATAGCTGTTCGTATCTTTTAAGTAGGGGTTTAGATTCTTCATTGAGCCCCGCTATGTACTCAGTTCGACAACCTCTAGGGATAAATTTCCGTGATACTTGCTTTACGATTTCTACAAATTTATCGTATGAATCAGGGCAAGGTTCTAGCTGGGAAACTTCTTGATCCAATGTTTCAGAGAATTTTTCCCATTTTGCTTTAGTAAAGTTGAACCTTCTCTTGAAAGGAACAATTTCGTATCTGATTGCCGCGTTGGAAAGACAAATTATTGGTCTGTGCTGTGTCTTTGGGAGGGCGCTTCCAACGATTTTTGTCACCTGGTCTCCAATTCTGTCGCTGACAAATATATTGTCTGGGTTGTAACCTCTGCGCCATCTTCCGCTGTTGAACGACGCAGGCTGCTTTGGATCGTGAATAAGTTTTAGGTTCATGCTTTCAGCCCATTTTTCTAGTTCTTCGCCATTGGAATCTGTTTCGTTGTAACCCCACGCGACACTGTGACAGTTGAAGTCACCCAGTACGAATTTGATTTGCTGTGATTGAAAGTTATTCGGTTCCTCAAAAGCAAAGTCAGCGTTTGGTAGTTTGTAGATTGACGTTACTGTACAGGAGTTTATCTCCACTGTGAGGATCTCGATGTCATTTTGATCTGTTAGAGATGTGGATGCTACGTCGATATCTGGTCTGACGAAGACTGCGCTACCATATTGGTCGTGTGGTCTCTCCAGTATGAGCTTCATACCCCGAATCCTTGGTCTGCGGCTTGCAGTACCTCTATGGGTTTCTTGAACCAGTAGAACATCGACACCATGTTCTCTGCACATATTAGACAATAGGTCTTCTTTATCTGCTGATAGTCCTTCAATATTAATTGAGGTCGTCATCAAAAATGGCCTTGATAAAGACCGTTTTGATTTTGATTGCATCTGTGTTGTTGGTGCACCGGTGTTGAAAGGATTAGCCGACATTACTCGTTTCCAGGGGACGCCCGATTGTATTCACAAGTGATCACAATCTACGTGGAGGCTCCTTTCATGTCCCCCCATAATTTAATAATCTAGTGTCAAAAATGCTTAAAAATTAAAGACAAAAAAAAAGTTATGCGATAAAATAGCCATTGACCTACCCAAATCCGACGCAATAGGGAACTTGCATAAATTTTTAAATATTAAAATGATATTAAAAAACATAAGGTAACATGATCTTAAAACGCTTGCATGCGAAAAAAACAAATATTTTTAACCCGTGCGCTAATTACGACGCTTTGAAAATGCTATAAAATTCAAATATCTTAGGAGGCTCTTGAACGTCCTTCTATTGGTCTGACGTCACGGGCAAACGGGCTAGCAGTCGGAAACAACGCGATTAGGGCAGGTATCACGGGTATATTACATTTTAATCGTCTTTAATGGAAAATTCCTAGGTATTATTTATGTTCATCTTATATATTGTAATAAGTAGTTCCCCAATCAGCTTAGTTTTAAACTGAAATTGATAAATTTGAGTGCTACTTTGTAAAGAGTTTAAAACGCATAATATGACGGACGAGGGTTTTTCAAAAGGTCAATCTGACTAACTTACCTACCGTTGATGTCTTCATCGTGGCAGCTTTTATAAAAAGTAGTGAAATCTATTTTATTGGAGAAATGCGAGGTGTCAAGGCAAATAAGTAAGAGTTATTAATAAGCATGTTTAAACCGTTTATAACAATAGTTTGGTACCATTATATTATAGTATACGGTTTACCCCGTGGGTTTGATCTACCTACCTCTAATCGAAGGATTTCGTATATCCTGGAAAAGATTACGGTGTAATTTGCATTATAATAAAGATTATATTTTATTGTAATGTTTATTAGTACCTACTGAAGCCTTTCATTATTGTGTTCAAAACCTTCTGAGAAAAGATTATGGTGATTAGCAGACGTATGGATAGAAGGTGTATATAGCCAACAAAATCCTTCTTTACAAAGTTAATAATACGCATAAATAAGAAGAATCATTATTGTAATTTTACAAGTTAATATCTTTATCATCTGAGCTTATACTTACACCGCATCCCTCGGTAAACCGCAAGCTATAGTATAAACCCGACTGTAGACCGCATACTATAGTAGCACCAATACTTTTTAGTTACTCTTACTTTTATTACTAAAAGTTTTGTTTATTTTTAAGTTACTTGTTTCTTCTTTGTTCTTCAACACAAGAAACGACAAAGGTAATTTCATAAAAAAGAACTTTTTGATACATGTCAACAGAGATAAAATGTTAATATTTTGCCTGTCACAGAAAAAATCATTTTTGCCACAGAGTAAAACAAAATATTTCAACTATATTATTTTAAAAAGACCTTACAGGGGCACCCTAGAACTGAACATTAAGTTTTAATTTTTCACTGGAGAAATTAGTATTTTCGATTAAAATGCAATTGGAACAGAACCCTTAGAAGGGGCCCCTGAGGCCTGAGCTGAGCTGTTGGTCCCGAGACCTTAACATAAAAATTTAAATTAATACTTAGGAAATTAGTTATTTCGGCGAAATAAAACCTAAAATGCCATTGGAAGAGGGGCCCGGGCTAAGCTTGGCCCCCGAGACCTTTCGTAAAGATATAAATTGTTACTGAGGAAATTAGTTATTTTGGTGAAATAAAAACTAAAATGCAACCGGAATAGTAGGCCCCGATCCCAGCTACTTTGTCTTAACCAATTTACCCCAGACCACATCTTGGTACGTGAACGGAACCACATGGTACCACATATTGAAAAGAACGGTAAGGGTAAGATGGAATGAGCACATTGGAATCAGCCCTACCAGTACCACAGCATAATAAATCTAACAGCAGTGACGGTATTAGCCTTCGAGAGTGTCACTACTGAAAGTACCGGATATCGTTTTCTAATATCCTCGTCAAAGAGAATTCTGCCTCCTTTTTGACATTTTCCTATCTCCGTCAATTTTTCTTCCATTTTTTCCATATCTAATTTTACCGTATTCTTGAATTTTTCTTCCACCTTTTCAATTTTCTGTATCTCCTCAGCAATCTGATTTACTCTTCCTGCATTTTCTCTAAATAAACCTTCATATCTTCATATTTTTCCATTCTGTTTTGAAATTTCAAGAAATTTTCTTTTTATTGTTTCATATTATCTCATTTTGTTTTACTATCTGTTCATTTTGTTGTTTTTCTTTTAAATTTTTTAAAGCGAATAAAAAATAAGGTGATTTCAAAATTTTTTTGTGTTGGTCAACTAAAATAGCAATATGTAGGTTCAAGAAACTTCTGTCATAGAATCCATTAAAATGCGTTTTCAAGGGGTTAAATATCAAACATTTTTCCGGGTCCCGCCTTCCGCTGGGGGGGTGGGTTTACCGGCAGGGGGCCCCCAGATCACCTTTGCCCCGGGGCCCCTAACATCGTAGTACCGGCCCTGCTTGTGGAATTCCTTGTTTATAAATGACAACGGCGGGAAGTCAAAACCTTTGTTAGCAGCACTGGCGGCTAAAGGGGGGGCTGAGCCCCCCAAAAATTTTTGTTTTTGTTAGAAAATAACCTAGGCTTAATTTTTCCAAATCTGATTGATATAATAACTGAAGCGCAGAAATTGAGCAATGTGAAAACATGGATGCTATTGAAGCTGTTGGAATTTTGAACACTATAACAAAAGGAAACCTTGTAGTTAACCTCTTTGTCTTCCATGAAGTGTTAAACTCACATTTTAAGCCAACAACTGCAGCACTGTGAAGCTAAATTGGGAGGAGCTTCACATGTAATTAAAGCTACAATTAAATCTTTAAAAGAAAAAAGAAGTGAATCAGAATTTTCAAAAATCTGGACAAAAATAACAGATTTTGCTGAAAAGCATGACATCTTTTGGTGAACGTTAGGAATTTAAAAAGAAAAAGAGAAATGAATGTTCTTTTGAGAGACAGCGCCGTAATGTCAACCGTCGGAGCAGTGGAGGAAATCGATCAGAGAGATGGTCAAGACGGAGTGGCAAGATTTTGAAGAACTTCAAATTGTTTCCAGTAGATGAGCAATATGGTTTTCAGAAACACAAATCATCGGAATTAAATCTTCTTTGCTATTTGGATGCGTTGTCAAGTGCTTTGGAGGGTGGGTATCAAATTGATTCTATTTATACAGACTTCTCCAAGGCATTTGACAGGGTAAATCATAACATCCTATTGCCTAAATTAGAAGCTGCTGGAGTAAATGAGAAACTGCTTGAAAGGCTGGAAAGCTACCTAATAGGAAGACGCCAAGCAGTAAGGATCCAGGATTGTCTATCTCAGGACGTAGTTGTCAGTTCTGGTGTCCCTCAGGGTTCACATCTGGGTCCGCTATTATTTATTATATTTATAAATGATATTGCAGATATAAACTGTGATAAGCTTTTGTTTGCGGATGATTTAAAAATATTTTCGAAAATATCTAGTCCTGACGATTCCGAAAATCTGCAATATCAATTAAATAAAATACAGGATTGGTGTAAAGAAAATGAAATGGAGCTAAATGTCAAATAGTGCCATAAAATTAGTTTTTATCAAGGTAGAACGTATATTCCGTTTAAATATAAACTTGATAACACACCACTAGATTGTGTTAATACAATAAGAGATCTTGGAATACTGTTTGACAAATCGCTAAATTTCGCAGATCATATCGATTCTATTACATATTTCAAAGGCATTACAGATGCTTGGCTTCATGAAACGAAACTGCTATGATTTTAAAAGTCCCAATACCCTAAAATTGTTATACTGTTCTCTTGTTAGATCTCACTTGGAATACTGTTGTACTGTTTGGTCACCTTACTATAATGTTTACGCAGAAAGAATTGAAAAAGTTCAAAATAAATTCCTTAGGTTTTTGGGATTTAAAATTAGAGCTATTAATGGGAGTAACAGGTTTTACAGTTATGACGAAATTAGAGCATTTATAAATATCAACACCCTGGAAGAACGTCGTTATCACCATGATTTGAAAATTCTGTATAGTTTGTTAAATGATACAGCAAATAGTCATTATCTATTGTCTAAGGTAGGTTTTAAATTTTCCTTCATACAGTACTCGAAATGCAGTTGAAACCACTTTTCATGTACCATTTCATCGATGTAATAATTATGGCCTCAATGAACCTATAACTAGAATGTTACGTCTAGCAAATCAAAATACTGAGAGGATTAATTTTAGTTCCACACCTAACCAATTTATACGCGACTTGCAACAAATTAGTATTGCCTCTTAATTGTTTTGTCTTGTCCACCTTTACCAGTCTGTTTCTAATTTGTTCTGTATGTAATTTATTTCTTTTAACTATTATATTTTATGTGTTATACAGGGTGTTTCATTAATAATTGTCCATATAGTAACTGGAGAAACCTTAGCACAAAATACGAAGATTTAACCTAAAACACTTAAATAAAATGTGGTTCCTTACTAAGTTACAGGGTGTTTTATCTAAAAATTTAAAAACTATTTTTGCTCAGCATTTTAAAACTATTCGACGTATTCTTTTTATACTTGGCAGGAAGTATAGGTACTGTACAAACTACTAAATTATGTTAAAAAAAAGTTTCTGTTTATTACCAGAGGCGTACGACGGGGGAAAGTGAATGGTCGACCCTTTCCAAATTCTACGCCACTGGCGGAATTGCTATCTTAGTTCAATTTTTGGATTCTCCAATACTATTTATGAAAATAATATACTCTTCATTCGTAACGATGAAGTCATTAGTTTTCGATATCTTTGAAGTTAAAAATGACACGACACGGTTATTTTATTAAAAAATAATCATTTTATCGTTACGAATGAAGAGTATATTATTTACATAACAAGTATTGAAAAATCAAAAAAATACACTAAAATAGCAATTTCGTCAGTGACGTAGAATTTGGGAAGGGTCAACCAGTCACTATCCCCTGTCGTACGCCTCTGGTAGTAGCTAGAAACGTTTATTTATCTTAATTTAGTAGCGTGTACAGTACCTACACTTTCTGCCAAGTATGATAAGGATACGCCAAATAGTTTTAAAGTACTAGGTACAAATAATTTTTAAATTTTAATCATATGAATCATGTTATAAATTAATCAAAATAACTGCCGTTTCATATTTAACTTCAAATATCTCGAAAACTAATGACTTTATCGTTACCAATGAGGAGTATATTATTTACGTAGAAAGTATTGGAGAATCTAAAAATGGCACTAAAATAGTAATTCCTCCAGTGGCGTAGAATTTGAGAAGGGTCCACCATTCACTATCCCCTGTCGTACGCCTCTGGTAGTAGCTATAAATGTTTGTTTATCATAATTTAGTAGGGTGTATAGTAGTCGCACTTTCTGCCAAGTATGAAAAGGATACGTCGAATAGTTTTAAAATGCTGAGCAAAAATAGTTTTTAAATTTTTAGATAAAACACCCTGTAACTCAGTAAGGAACCACATTTTATTTAAGTGTTTTAGGTTAAATCTTCTTATTTTGTACTAAGGTTTCTCCAGTTACTATATGGACAATTATTAATGAAACACCCTGTATAGCAGTTCTGTGGAAACCACGTGAAGGAAGAATAGTTATATTTTCAACGAATTTAAAAAAATCAATAAAAAGTCATTTTTATCATTCCGAAAACATTTTACTAAAGTAGAGTCATTTTTGCCTTATAAACAATTTGAATAACTTTGTTAATATTGACTCTAGATTAAAACTACTTTGGGATTTGAAAAGCAGGTATTTTTACACGAATTTAAAAAAAAAACTTTTCGCCTAGGTTAATTACGGTCAAAGCATGCGGTCAAAGTTAGCCACATTTTTATTTAATTTACAGCTACTTTGTTTATAACAATTAAGCAACCTAACTAGCGCCATTTTGAAGCTTAAGGTGTATATAGTTTATGTGTAAAAGTTTGAGTAAACTTTGAACTTCAATAAAGTGGTTAATAAAGCTTTAAAAATTACGTCCTAACGAAATCGATCCGTGGTCGGTGGAGGGGAATTATTAAAATCCGTGCACTCAAAAATGAAATTGATTCTTCAAACATATGCTGCGATTAATATCTCCGGAGCTTGTTGATGGATTTTGATCATAATTTTTTCAATTTTTATGTACTCATAGTCTTGTAGAGTACGTGATGTACCTACCTGACATCTGACATTACAAAATGTTAGGGGGAACCCCCCTTATCACTCAGGGATATGAAAAATAGATTACGACTGATTCTAAGACCTACCGAATATTCATATATTCTATATATTCTATATAATACATCTATATAATTTCATAAAAATCGGTCAAGCGGTCTCAGAGGAGTATGGCAACTAACACTGTAACAGGAGAATTTTATAGATGTAAATATATAGATGGCTATTAAAAAATGGGGATTGGTGATAGAAGAGTGAAAATTAAGGGCTGTATGTATTTTTTAATTCTACACCATATAAAGTTAAGGTAGACAATTTTGTCCAAAAAAATAAAAAAAAATGTCAGGGGGCAACCCCCTTATAATTTATGGGTATAAAAAATAGATTAAAACCTATTCTCAGTCTGACAGGATATACGTGTAAAATTTCATAAAAATCTGTCTACCCGTTTCGGAGGAGTATGGTAACTGGTAGTGAATGGTCAACCCTTTCCAAATTCTACGCCACTGGCGGAATTGCTATCTTAGTTCAATTTTTGGATTCTCCAATACTATTTATGAAAATAATATACTCTTCATTCGTAACGATGAAGTCATTAGTTTTCGATATCTTTGAAGTTAAAAATGACACGACACGGTTATTTTATCAAAAACTAATCATTTTATCGTTACGAATGAAGAGTATATTATTTACATATCAAGTATTGAAAAATCAAAAAAATACACTAAAATAGCAATTTCGTCAGTGACGTAGAATTTGGGAAGGGTCAACCAATCACTATCCCCTGTCGTACGCCTCTGGTAGTAGCTAGAAACGTTTATTTATCTTAATTTAGTAACGTGTACAGTACCTACACTTTCTGCCAAGTATGATAAGGATACGCCAAATAGTTTTAAAGTACTAGGTACAAATAATTTTTAAATTTTAATCATATGAATCATATTATAAATTAATCAAAATAACTGTGCCGTTTCATATTTAACTTCAAATATCTCGAAAACTAATGACTTTATCGTTACCAATGAGGAGTATATTATTTACGTAGAAAGTATTGGAAAATCTAAAAATTGCACTAAAATAGTAATTCCTCCAGTGGCGTAGAATTTGAGAAGGGTCCACCATTCACTATTCCCTGTCGTACGCCTCTGGTAGTAGCTATAAATGTTTGTTTATCATAATTTAGTAGGGTGTATAGTAGTCGCACTTTCTGCCAAGTATGAAAAGGATACGTCGAATAGTTTTAAAATGCTGAGCAAAAATAGTTTTTAAATTTTTAGATAAAACACCCTGTAACTCAGTAAGGAACCACATTTTATTTAAGTGTTTTAGGTTAAATCTTCGTATTTTGGCTAAGGTTTCTCCAGTTACTATATGGACAATATTAATGAAATACCCTGTATATTATATGACATATTTGTATACTAAATTGTTCCAAAATTTGTAAAAAATTTTAACTGTATTGGACTTGTCTGTATTCCATACCCCCGGTATGTCCATACTGAATTAGCCCCCCCCCAGGAAATTGTTTCTAGAGCCTCCTATGGTTAGCAGGTTTTTCTCCTGGAATGCATTTTCATTGGAGCAGGTGCTTCGGATTTTTTATAAATCAGGATTTAAAATCTGTTGATGTGAGTTGGTTTTCTATAGACATTGATTGGATATCCTGTGTCATCTCTTTGTGATTAGCCCATCCAGAAAAGGCAGTTTTATGTCTTGCAGTTAATGCAGTCCAGTATCTATCATGTTGACTGAAAGCGTTGATTGAGGTACCAATACAATACCTCAATCAACGCTGAAAGGTCCAAACAGCTTGCAGAACAAAAAAATTTTTGATTTTATTTGCACGTAGTTTTGTTCGTCAATTGACTACATGAATACTCCACTCTTTGACTCGGTTTCCAGTTTTATTGTATTATTCATTCTCGATACATTTAAGAGTTTTCAGACCTACAGAAAGTTTCTGCCGAAGGATAATATGCCTGATAGGAAGATAACAGAAAAACATAATCGGGGAAAGATATGTAAACGAAAAATATGTAAAAAAATGGTAGAGGTAAGAATGACAATAGGTGAGGTGAGAATGATAATCTTGGATATCAAGTAAATTGTAACGCAGAGAGTCGCGGCGAAATTAGATCTACGATAGAGCAGACCAAAGCCGATTTTAGAAATATGGTCCAGGGTATTATATGTAACAGCAAAGAACCAAAATTGGCAATGAGGATCCGCCTACTTCGCTGCTACGTATTCTCGGTATTACCGTTGTATTACTTTATGGTGTCGAGTCCTCAACTGTGAATAAAATCGATCTAAATCGCCTTGAGGCTTTCGAAATATGGTGCTATAGAAGAATTTTAATTAAAAGTTTCCTGGGTGGAGAAGATTCGAAATTCCACCATATAGAACGTCTCAGCAAGACTACTGAGATTATAAAACCATCAAGAAGAGAAAGCTGGATTATTTCGGACATATAATGAAGAGGTCCCAAATATAGTTGTTACAAAATATTATGCAAGGGAAAATAGCAGGCAAACGCAGTCCAGAACGACGAAGAACTTCATGGTTGAAGAATTTGCGAGATTAGTAATATGCTGTTGATACAAGCATATGCTATTTAGGGTGGCAGTGAATAAAATTAAGATAGCTATTATGATGGTAACCAACGTTCTGATGAAAGGACATGGTAAATGAAGAATTAGAGAGGCAAGAATGGAAAACACAACCAGCTAACTGTCGTGTAGGTATACAACAATAAAAATACAGTACAGCCTGCCACATCCATCCAGACCTGTCATATCCGGACCTCCCCATATCGGGACGGTTCTGCCGTCCACATCTACCGAGAAAGGCAATCCTGCTGTTGGACAACGCACTCTCTCATCCCGACCTAAAAGAACTAAAAGATGGAGAAATAAAGTGTCTTTTTTGTCCCCAAATGTGACATCCCTCTGTCAGCCTATGGATCAAGGTATTATAGATTCTATAAAACGTGTCTATCGACGAAAATTATTGACGGCGTTGATTACTGGAATGTATGAAGGAGAAAACATTTCAGAGATCATAAAAGAAGTGGTCTTGATATCCGGATTTTTTCATATCCGGATTGGTCTGTGCCACATTGATAAAATTATTGACGGCGTTGATTACTGGAATGTATGAAGGAGAAAACATTTCAGAGATCATAAAAGAAGTGGTCTTGATATCCGGATTTTTTCATATCCGGATTAGTCCGTGCCACATTGATCCGGATAAGGCAGGTTTACTGTATAAAAAATAAAACTAATCATATTTTCGATAAATAATATTTCAATCAAAAATGGAAATGGCGGGAAAAAATAAGATTAGTGGGAGTCTGAATAAGCTTGTTGAAAGAAACAACAAAGGCAATGAAAGATATTTAAAAAATGAAAAAATACAAATAAAATTGCAAACTTGCCCATCAAAAATTATTGTTTTGTACTACAGAATTCAAATTTCCTGCAAAACGATAAATATGACGATATTTAGTAGTTTATTAAGGAAGAAATCTGAAAAAAACTCAAACTATTCAGAAACAACTTTTCTGGTTCCGTTTGTAGATGGCGATACAATAGGTGTCAAAGACATGTGGAAAATGACAGCACATTATTGCGATGATAAATAATTAAAGTATAAAAACTTGTCAAAGTAAATATTTGGAAAATAAAAGATAATCATAATTTATAGAGATAAAGGAAAGCTGCTATGTTGTTTATTTATCTATTCAAATTTTTATATTTGCAAAACCACTTTGGACAAGAGCCAATCATGCAGATTGTCAAAGTCAAAAATGTGGTGTCATAAATATATTACAAGAGAAACATTCAATTTAGATATAAAACTCACACAATAGCACAATAGTTTTTAGTAGTAGAATATGGTACAATTTTGTCTATTTTGGAGTAAAATATTGGTTGTTGAAGAAAATATAAAGGGACAATTTAAGTTCATGTTTAATCCTGGTTCTGTGGTTTTCCCATTAACCAAATTAATGTCCATTTGGAATTTTTATAATATTAAGGTAATGTAATTAACCATATTTTCATTGTCAGCATTTTAATTAATAGCTGTGTTGTAAATCTTGTATAGCAAGAATTTTAGTATTTAAAAGTTGGAAAATCAAAATGTAAGAAATATTCTTCCAAAACAATACATAATAAACATTGTGTATTTATTTACCAATAAACAAATGACATGCAATTTCATGGCTTAAAAATAATTTTTGCGACATATTCCATAAATAAATAATCTTGCTATGCAATTTATAATAAATCCAAAGTATCTCATTCATTTTCTATATTTTGTAAACTCTCTAATCAACAAAAGGAATTAAAGAGATTAGTTATCTTTATGTTTGATTACAGGACAATAAGGAAACTAATTATACTACTAAAACAATCTTTTTCTCTGGTTATTTTTTAATTATTAGAGAAATTATTATTCTAGAAGAACGTAAGTCTCATAATTTTGTAGAAAAATACAAAAATATAGTGGACAACTAAAAAAGGAGATGATGTGGTTATTATTCAATAAAAGTCGAAAACATTGTACATCTTCTGTCATAATATCCTTCCAGGATTCTGGAAAACTGTACTAGCTTATATAGAGTTAGTAGTTGGGTACCATTATATTTTTGGAGTCACTTGGTTGTCTCCAAAACGTATTCGCTTCATGTGATCTAATATCTACCTGCTACAGATTTTACAGTAAAGGTCTCCATGAAACAATCCTATTGTATGCAGGTGTCCCTTGACTGGCTCACGTCAAGTAAGGAAGTCTGTTAAGACTCTGAATGGATTCCTGATTGTTTTCTGCAGTACTTAACCAGTGGCGTGCTGGCCATATAAATGAATCGGTGCAATCACCGAGAGGCCGCGGCCTCTTGAGGCCGGTCAAAAGGGTTTTTTTTTTCACAAAAAATTTTAGAGATAACAATTTTTTTTATTTCTAATCGAATGATATTAACAAAATATTTCAAAAATATTTTATTTCCATACATAGTGTTCGAGCCATTTCAATAATATTGCATCAATTTCAGTTGTATGTTTTATACACACCCTGTATTTCAAAATGGTTAAAATTAAGACGTTCAATTGAGTCATGAATAGGAGAATAGGTATTATTCGGCTGATAATATAAACACAGACTTTTAAACAAAATACGACTCAGCAATTGTATATATTTTGTTTAGAATATGTGTTTCTGGGAAAAGTTCCTTAAGTATTTTTGAATGGGTGCGTTCGGACGACCATATCGGCTGGCTGTCAGCATAAATCGGCTGAGTGGTTGCATCCAGCCGTGATAGGGAAAGCTTAGTAAATCTCTCAGCTGCTGACTTCCAGCGGTGACGTCTGACAGCTACTGCTGGCTCAGCTGTCCAGCCGCTGTGGTCGTCCGAACGCACCCAATGTTTTCGATTTTGCTGAGTAGACAGAACCAGGCAATGTATCGCGGTTATCTTGAAATTAGCGAGGATAGATCCATTAGAATAGAAATATACGATGTATAATATAGATTTTATAATATTTTTTATAAATGGAAAAACAATTTAAAACAAACAATGCAAACAGACGATGCAATACTAATGTCTCAAAGTGAAGATGATTTACAACGTATCTCTCTCTCTCTTGTCATTTCCCCATTACTGAGGATCGTGATTTCTTCCAATATTCCTCCTAACAATTTTATTCCAGTGGTCTCTATCTTCAGCTGCTCTAACGCCGATAACAGACGGGCGACTGTGGCCGGCCACTCTGTGGATCCACAAAAGTAGTTTCCGATTTCCGATGATTGACCCATGACCGTGGGTTCTTATGTGGAGTGGATGTTGCATCACAGACAAGCGACTGTGGCCGGCCACAGTCGCTCGCATAAGAACCCACGGTAAACTACTTTTGTGATCCAGAGAGTGGCCGGCCACAGTCGCCCGTCTGTTATGGTTATGGTGCTAAGAGCTTCGCAGAATGACTTTCCAGCTGAATTCTTAATTTGGTCGGACCATCTAGTTGGTGATCGTCCTCTTGATCTTCTCCCCGGAACGTCCCCAGAAACAATATCTCCAAACTATCGTAACCTCGGCGAATCACGTGACCAAAGAATTGCAGAATTCGTTGCAGACATATTGTGGACAGCCTTTTTTTAATTTCGAGTTGGTTTAGAATGGAAACGTTTGTCCTATGAGCTGTCCAAGGTATGCGCAGCATTCTTCTCCAGCACCACATTTCAAAGGCATCCGCTCTCAAAAGCACCACACTTGGACTCAAAGAATCCAAGTCTCTGACCCGTATAGAACTATTGAGAATACATGGGCATTCACCGGTCTCATCTTGATATTTTAAGAGATAGATTTGTTTTTACAAACTTTAGTCAGGCGACTCATCGCATTTTTTGCCATACCAATACGTCTCCGAACTTCTGCTTCACAGTTACCTTCGTCAGTTATACTAGACCCGAGATAGACAAAGGTGTTTACTATCTGGTATTCCTGTAACATTCCTGACGTTAGTCAGTTGAATAGTGTCGAATCTGTCGGCCACCACTATTTTTGTCTTAGCTTTATTGATTTTCAGACCAACTGTATTGCTTTCATACTCAACTCTTCGCAGGAGATCAAACATTTCTTACAACGTATGCTGCACCAATTTAACATAACCGCCAGAAAATTTAAGATGTTAATTTCCCCAAGAAAGACAAAATGCATGGTTATAACAGCAAATCCAATAAGATTTAAATTGGAGCTGGAGGGCTAATAGAACAAGTGATGGAGTTATAATATCTAGGCAACACGCTATCTAACTACGGAAGACTCGAAACAGAAGTGGAAGATCAAGTGAATAGAACAAACAGAGCCGCAGGTTGTCTAAATGACACACAATATGGAGAAATAAAAATGTCGGAAAAGAAATGAAAGGCAGAATTTACAAAACACTCATCAGACCAATAATGACATACGCGGCAGAAACACGACCCGACACAAGAGGACAAAAAAAATTGCTCGACACAGAGAGCTGAAACACAGAACAGAGGAGATGTTCCTTTGAGGAGATGTTCCAGAGGAGATGTTCCAGAGGAGAAAATCCTTTGAAAAATCGATGGTAAGACTCCATGGGACACAGAGCTAGAAGTACATTATATACAACGGAGATTCAAGGTGGACAATATTAATAACTTGATAAGAAACAGAAGAATAGAATGGAATGACCACATACACCGAAAGACGATCAGTGGGAAGACCATGAAAACGATGAAACGACAACTTACTAGAGGCACATTAAAAAAACAGATAGAGTCATGTTTATACAAATAGAAGAAGAAGAAGTATTTTTGTTTTATAAATAAGAAATAAAAGTTCTGATAATAGAAGATAAAACAAGGATGGGAGGCCGCTTTTTTATAAAATCACCGGGCCGCTTGAAAAGTTCCAGCACGCCACTGTACTTAACATGTTTGCTACTAAGTGACCCATAAGTATATGAGCCACATTGATTTTTCGAATAGAACAGTGTCTTACCCTTGAGCTGGAATCATACTGCAAATACTGGCAATTTAAATAGATGGTCTATAATCTATAAGGACAAAACTTAAGTAGGTACCCCGTGGATAGTGAACATGTTACACATCTATTTAATCCTCTGTACTATGATGGAAAATATTGCCATACAGAACCCTGATTTATCGCTCTACTTATTTGGAGATTATAGTTCACCTTTGGATTTGTGGATTTCACCTGATAAACATAGTTTACTAACGCACTGCCCTGTGGCTTATCCTGCTACTGTTATAAAGGAATATTTCTCTTTTATAGATTTAAAACAAGTTGACCCCATTCATAACTCATAATGTATTCTTAGATTTATTATTTTGTAATAATCCTCAGTCAGTAACTATAGTTGTCATAGTTGAGACCTCTGATTTAATATTGGAGAATAATTTTCTCACATTGCCTGTGAATGTGATATTTGTTTAGGCACTACTTTTAACTAGCTCTCATACACTGAGTCATACTTGGACTTTAAAAATGCTGATTGTTGTTTTCTTTATGATTATTTTGTACTTGAAAATTTTTTGATCAGGTATTGAATAATGGTATTTTGGTTAAATGGCAAATTTTGTTTAAATTAATTTAATAAATTCTCATTCAAAAAACAACTACATTGTTTTTTCTAATTTAAAGTCTCAATATAAAAACTTGACTTGAGAGTGTTAAGAAGTTTGTGTTCCTTGTTTGGACCAAAATATTCATTATGATGCCAAACAATTCTGGAATTTCATTAACTCATTTAGAATAGACGCAATAATTTGTTCTTAGGCAATAAGTGCTGTTATACTGGATCTGGAATAGCTAAACTTTTTGCATCTCATTTTTGTTCTGTCTACACTAATGAAGACCTTAAAATTGGCAACCTTTCTGATTCCGATTATTTAGCTGCTGTTAACGTTCCTGTCTATCATATAACTAGCAGAGGTATTAAAAGTTTATACGATAACTTGAGCTACGACCTTGATAAGATCCCTTTTTATTTTCTCATAAGTTGTGCTTATATTTGAGTTAACCAATTTCCATGTTAACACTTTTAAGTCTGCTGACACTGCTCCCGTGTTCACAGTGTTATCAATCAGGTACTACCGACAAGGCTACCATGTTTACATTTCAACAATTTTCCAATAACTGTATAAATGGGCAGATGAGACAAATATCTGATATTGGCCTGGAGCTGAAAGTGTTAACCAGTCACTTGTAACTGGAACACATGGAAAAACTCGCCACTCTAGTACATAAATCTGATGACAAGTTTATGTTAAAAACCACTGTCCTATCAGCAAGCTAAGTGTGATTCTCAAGTTGTTTGAGTTACTTGTGACTTGTGACCATATTTCTTTCTTGTTATTGTAAGAATATATACTGATATAATGTATTGAATATAGTGCTGTAGAGATTAGTTTAAAAATATTTGGGACATTACATTTTACATTCGATAGTGGTTAATGAAAAACTAACAGTAGTGCATCTAATGTTGTAGATTTGTCAGAATCCAGAACTTTCTTCATAGTGAGAGGTGGAGGAGTCTGTCAAGATATAGTACTTCCCTTATTTATCTTTAATTTGAGAGACTTAGTAGTTGGGTTTTAAATATGAATAAACTTCTTAAAAGTGTACGTTTAACAAATAATAAGGATGACCTCATAAAAAAGTCAATAACCAGACAACTGTCAGATAGCTGCAAAGAAATACATTATGCTGGAGTTGAAGAAAACAAATCTCCTAACTTTTCAGAGTTTTCCACTACAGAAGCAGCAACCACATTGTGTACAGCAATTGAAGCCATCTTCCTACATGGGTTAAGAGATACTTTGATTCATAAATTTAAGAAAGCTCTAGCTGATGTAGACGAACAGCCAGAACCAAGCTTTTGGGCACCTCTATTGATTATTTCTCATAGACAAATCATTGAACAGGTAAGAATTTCTCCCTATTTATCTTTCACACTCTTATCATATTTGTTACAATGACTAAATCAGTTCTTATCATCTATAACAATAATTTCTTAATAGAATTTTTCATACTGTTGCTATCAATATTTATTTTACTGTTTTAGATTACAAATTTATCTCAAATTACAACAGAGGTGGGCCAATGCAGGGTCTGGATACGACTGGCTTTGAACGATTGCCTGCTTTCATCGTACTTAATGAGCATTCGACAAGATTCTTCTTCCTTAAAATCATACTACAAAGTTAACGCATATGTGAGAGATGGAGAGCTTTTAGATGTAGCACAGCGGTTAATAGAAGGCGTGGAAGCATTTAAAAGTTTCACTTTGCCATTTAACTCCAGTTTACTAAATACATGGCCACTACCGAGCTTAATCTTATCAGGTATCTGGTCTCCGACGTTAAAATCCTGTCCAGTTGCACCCTGTGATGATGTAGCTCAGAGCATATCCATAACAGAGTCAATGAAAACTCAGTCTAACTTCGAAAACAGTTCTGATACAGATTCCATATGTTCTGTGATGTCTTATAATTCTCAGAGTTCAGGGTTGCGACAAATTGTGTCCTTATCAGAAGATGAAGTTCTAAAAATAATTTTAGCTAAAGATAAGGATCAGACAAGCAATTCTCAATCCTATGATGATTTGAGGTCTGTGTCTGGTTCCGATCATGACAGAAACAGTGACTCGAATAATATAAATTATACTGTTGGTAATTCTTTAAGTAAAAGAACTGGTTGGTCATTTGATGAGACACAGTTGCCTGAAAGTACTGAACCTCAAGAAACAAATGATGAATCTGAAGAAAAACTTGTTAAAGAAGAACCAAAGTCTATGGAGACTAGTTTTAATGCTCTTATTGAAAGTTACAACATGCTTAGCGGTGCCTTCATTAAGACGCCTGATTTTCGTGACGTTTGGCAGAAATTGGGCGATAAAACTGAAGTGCCAAAAGAAATTACGGTAAGCATTTTACAAATTTACAATAATTTTCATAGACTTCCAGATTTTTACTGTTTTTTTTTATTTCTCTAGAACGCTTTATTTCCTGCTTGGATTGCTCTTTTCATATCTACACTTTCGGTTATTCTGTTGACTAGTACTCCCAAATATTTGAAGGTTTCAACCTCTTCGAAGTCAGTTTTTTTGTCTTCTTTTTCTTGTTTACATTCATCTATTTGTTTTATTTTCACTTATTTCCAGACCTTTTATCTGTTGCTACAGTGATTAAATCGTCCGCATATCCTATTATTTGAACTGCTTTCTTGTTTATAGTTCTTGCATTTGACAGCTTTTTATTATTTTGTCTCGTGATAGAATAAATAGTACTGACAGCGCATCTCCTTGTCTTAATCCATTTTTTACTTTTGTTATTTCTCTTCCGGTGTCTATTAATGCTTGGGAATCTCGCATTGTCATTTCTATCATTCTTATAATTTTATTTGATATTTTACTCTCTTGTAAGTCTTGGATAATTTTCCTTCCGTTTAATTTGTCAAACGCCTGATTAATAGACTAAGAGCCGCTATAGGTGAAATTTCTTAATCATTTTAGGCACGATGGGACCCTATAACTTAAATAGTAGAACCTAAAAGAAAACGTTTGAACACTGTGCCGTCACTTTTCAGTGGCACATGCGTCGACAGTGGCGCATCAAACTTTCCACTTCTGGACGGGATAAATAAATTAAAAGTTACCCTCCCTTACTAACAGAATTAATTTTTTTTTATTTTTTTAAGTTCTATGTGATTAACACATAGGATTCAGCGTAATTTTAACCCACCACACCCTTTCCCCTGCCCCCACCATTACAAACTTCATTTTTCGTTTTTATTTTTTTTTGGTGGAATGCAATCAATTTTAAAATTTCAAAAAATTCACACGCATAGCTGAGGCTTTTATAAAACATGCCTATTTTTATAGACCCATAGGTAGAGTGTACATAACCTCAAAAAATTAAAAGAAATTTTTTTTTCCAAAATAGCGTATAACATTTTTTGAGGAATAGCTGCAGGTCTAATTTTTTCTTAATCTTGTGTGTTTTCTCAAACACTATATTTTTGATTTTTTTCAGATTTTTCCGTAAGGCTCCCCACCTTCAAAAATCCGCAAAACTGTTTTTTGGGGGGGGTTTTGGGAGATTTTCCCTATTTTATAGACTTCATAATATATCAAATCAATTTTGTTTTTATAGGTTATATGTAACTTGAAGTAACTGAGTCCTTTAGAATATTTAAAAATCAGAAAAACACGTTCAAAACCCCCTTAAAAAACAGTTTTTTGGATTTTTGAAGGTGACCAGCGTTACAGAAAAATCTGAAAAAAATTAGAAATATAGTGTTTGATAAAATACACAAGACTAAGAAAAATTAGATCTGCAGCTATCCCCAAAAAAAGTTATATACTTTTTTCCAAAAAAAAACTAAAATTTTTTTGAGGTTATGTACACTCAACCTACAGGTCTATAAAAAATAGGCGTGTTTTATAAAAGACTTAACTATGCGTGTGAATTTTTTGAAATTTTAAAATTGATTGCATCCCACCAAAAAAAATAAAATTGAAAAATAAAGTTTTTGATGGTGGGGGCAGGGAGAAGGGGGTGGTGGGTTAAAATTACGATGAATCTTATGTCTTGAATCACATAGAACTTAAAAAAATGAAAAAAATTAAATTCTGGTAATGAGGGAGGGTATTTTTTAATTTATGTATCCCGTCCATAAGTGGAAAGTTTGATGCGCCACTGTAGACGCATGTGCCACTGAAAAGTGACGGCACAGTGTTCAAACGTTTTCTTTTAGGTTCTACTATTTAAGTTATAGGGTCCCGTCCAGGAGCGTCATTTGAAATTTTGTTTGGGGGGGGCAAGCACATATATACAATACATTATATATGATGTTATGATGAATATTGATGTATTTTTTGTAAATTTCAGTCATTTTTTAGGGCCAGGGGGGGCAAATGCCCCCCCCCTGGATGCCCAAATGACGCCCCTGGTCCCGTCGTGCCTAAAATGATTAAGAAATTTCACCTATAGCGGCTCTTAGTCTATAAAGTGTAGGAAATTTTATGTGTTTCTCTGTCGTACTTGTATGTTTTCTGTTTTCTCTATTACTTTTTGAACGTATAGATAGCATCTGTCATGGATCTTCCTTGTGTGAAAATGCACTGATAATCTCCTATGCTTTGTTCGGTCTATATTGTTAGTCTCTCTTTAATTATACCAGTGAAGCAGTAATAAATAAGATTAAAATATAGTTTCTGGTTATTAATACATCTTTGTTTCCAGGTTGAACCGAAAGAGCCTACTGTTATAACATTCGATCCGGTGACCAGACCAGAAGTAAGTCTCGCTTTGCAAGTAGGAAAAATTGCACAAGAGAAGGGACTGGATTTACAGAATTACGAATGTGCCGATTGTAAAAAATCTGTAGCATTAAATACTAAGCCAAAGTAAGTAAAATTGTAACGTGTGGAAAATCCAATATGTTAAGTATATTTTGTATAAACTTCCGTTTATTTTTCTAAATTTTTTATAACCCTTGCTGTATGGTAAAAACGGCACCTTCATTAAGGCTTACAATAATTTCATACCATTGCGCCAACTCTGAATTTTGATTAATAACGCTGTAAATTCTTCTTCTTCCTGCTTCCTTAATAGGCTCGCGCCTGTTCCATCTTCGGATGCCTCGTCATCAGATACCCAGGTTGTCACTCCATCTCTTCCTTGGCCTTCCTATACTCCTTCAGCCGTTTGGTGATCTATCTCGTGCTAGCTTTACCAGTCTACCTTCTCCTATGGCTATACATACCATCCTTTTTTTCTTTTCAATGTCGTCATTTATGTTCTCTATATTACCTGAGGTCTGTGCTACGTTGTCTATCCCATAATGATTTTCCTGTGATATCTCGGACTATTTTCATTTCACACGTTTCCATCAGTCTATTTGTCCTTGTGGTGTCAGGTCTTGTTTCCGCAGTGTAAGTCATAATTGGCCTAACTACTGTCCTATAGATCTTGGCCTTTGTTTCTGTCCGTAGATGTGTGTTGCGCCAGATAGTGTGTTTAAGACATCCTGCTATTCTGTTGGCTTTGTTTACTTGTTGGGCAACTTCCGCTTCTGTGTCTCACATAACTGTGCATTAGTACTCCCAGGTAGCTGATACTTCTTTCTTGCTGGATTATTTTGCTGTCCACTTCCAGCTTGCACCTTACTACTACTACCTTATTGGATCTTTATAGATTACCATACTCTTTTGTTTTATTTGGTGCTATTATCATGTTGAACTTTCTTGCTGTTATATTAAATTGATATAAAAGTCTCTGAAGGTCATCTTCACTCTCTGCAATAAGTATGGCGTCATCTGCGTAGTCTACTATAGAGATAATTTCTTCACCCATTCTGTACCCGATACTCAGGTTTTTGACTTTATAAATAATTTCATCCATGATGAGGTTAAACAGCAGCGGGCTCAATGAGTCTCCTTGACGTATGCCTCTTTCCACTGGTATGGGCTGTATTAGTTTGTTATTATTTCTGGCCTGTATGTTATTCCTGCTGTATATGTTTTCGATAGTCTTGATAATATCTGACGGTGTGTTTCGTTTATATAACAGGTGAATTACGTCATTCAGCTCTACACGGTCGAATGCCTTTTGCAGATCTATGAAGCAACAGTAAGCCGGGACGTTGTATTCTAGTGATTTTTCCATGACTTGCCGCCTGACGACAAAAACTGCATCGTTACAGGATCGTCCGGATCTAAAGCCTTGCTGTAAATTGATATAAATAAATCTAAAATCAAATGGGTATATAAATGAGTTAAAGAAAGAAAAGAGATTTTGTGATTCGCCAGGTCATAAATATTTCTACAAGTATTAAGGTAGAGGCTTACTTGTAACTTATAGATAATAAAGTATATAGTTTCTCTAATCGGCTTAGTTCATGATGGGTTAAGCTGTTTTCAGTAGCCACTAGAGTCACTACACTAATAGTATTTATGAATGACAGTTTAAGTACTTTAAAAATGTGATTTCCATAAACTTTAATTACAATTTACGCCGTTATTAATCAAAATTCAGAGTTTGCACAATGATATGAAATGATTGTAATTTCTGGACGAATCTATTCATGTAAACTTTATTGCATTTGAGTGACATTATACTTTCCATAAGATTTGTGCGGTGTCCTTTAAATCCTTGTACAGTATGTCCCTGTAAGTTGTATCCATATGGAAAACTTTTTTATTAAAAAAGTTAATCTTCATAAAAAGCTCTGCATGGTCCAAAACCCACGATTTAACCATCAAATATAAATTTTTTTTGAATATTATACGAGGTATGTCAAAAAGTTTGAATTTCACTCAAGAGTAAAGTACATAGCTTTATTTTTCACAATATTGAAAATTGCTATTATGAAAAGTTGTTTGGAATTATAAACTATATTCTAGTATTTAATAACATCCTTCTAATTGAAATTTTTTTTTTGAAAAATTATGTTAACTAACGTTATTTTCAGTTATTTCAATTCTGATAACTCTTTTATTATTAATTTTACGAAAAAAAGTGATTCTTACTAAAAAGTTCTGCATGGTCTAAAACCTAAAATACAACCATCTTATGTAAAATTTTATCAATTTTATACGAGGTATGTCAAAAAAGATAAATTTAGATCAAAAGTAAAGTACCTTGTAATTACATACTGAAACATAGTTTTTAATTCTAAATAACTTATCATAATAACAATTTTCTATATTGTGAAAAATAAACGTATTTTACTCTTGAACGAAATTCATATTTTTTGAGATACCTCGTATAAAATTGATAAAATTTGACCTAAGATGGTTGTATTTTAGGTTTTAGACCATGCAGAACTTTTTATTAAGAATCACTTTTTTTCGTAAAATTAATAATAAAATAGTTATCTGAATTGAAATAACTGAAAATAATGTTAGTTATCCGAAATTAAAAAAAAATTCAATTAGAAAAATGTAATTGCATACTAGAATATAGCTTTTAATTCCAAACAACTTTTCATAATACCAATTTTCAATATTGTGAAAAATAAAGCTACGTTACTCTTGAGTGAAATTCAAACTTTTTGACATACCTCGTATAATATTCAAAAAATTTGATATTTGATGGTTAAATCTTGAGTTTTGGACCATGCAGAGCTTTTTATGAAGAATAACTTTTTTCGTAAAATTAATAATAAAAAAGTTTTCCATATGGATACTACAACTTACAGGGACATACTGTATATCATATATACAGTTTGTTTATTCTGTTCTTAATTTTTCAGAGTTTGTGCCTTTACTGGTGATTATTTTTGTAATAATTGTATGAGTACTGAATTAGTTCAAATTCCTGCTAGAATAATTCATAATTGGGACTTCAAAGCCTACCAGATATCCAAAAAAGGAATAAATTACTTAAACGAGGTTAAGGATCATCCCATTATTGATTTTAAAGTGAGTTGATTGTTTTTTTATATACAATTAGCTAACAGCATGAAATGAGCAATAGTAACATAAAATTATTGTGATAAGTATATTTTTCATAAAAGCTTGGCTTTAAAAATGTTTTAAGATTTTAGTAAAATCTGTACTTTAAAAATCTTCCCATCAGAGCAAAAACAAGAAAGAATTGATCAGTCTCGGCGTAGTTTGGACATGTTTAATTGGAATAAGTCGAGTTTTTGCATCGTTGTGTCATGATGGATGAAACATGGATCCACATTGGATGAAATACTTCACTCCGGAATCAAATCGGTAGTCATTTGAATGGACATCACCCGGAGAAAGCCGCCCAAAGCGACCAAAGACGCAACAAACCGTTGGAAAGGTTATAGCCTCTGTATTTTGGGACCCGCAAGGAATTATTTTCATTAACTATTTGAAACATGGAAAAAAATCAACAACGATTTATTTATTGCTTTAAAACCGGTTAAGATATGCAAATGAAATTTGCTAGGTTTTAAGAAGTAGCTATTGCGCATTTTTTGACATACAATTAAGAATTTTATATTCACCATTGGCGTGCATACGGGTATAAACATTTTAGATACATCCCGTATGCACGCCAATGGTGAATATAAAATTCTTAGTTGTATCTAAAAAATGAGCAATAACTATCTGTTAAAACCTACCAAATTTCATTTGCATATCTCAACCGGTTTTAGAGCAATAAATAAATCGTCAGTTTGTAAGAAACAATTCAACATCCCGTATCTCGAAAACGAAGCATTTGTGAACATATGTTTATAAAGCAAACGGTCATTATTTTTTCATGCAGAATTACCCCTTAAAGTTTGTCGCACTTATTTAGAAACACCCTGTATTGATGAATAACATGGCTAGTGGTTAAAGTACCTAACTTTTTTATTATCCCACATAAGCGAATAAACCAAAAAAGTAAAATGTTAGAAAGCCTAAGGCTACAGTTGGGTTTTAATTTTAATACACTCTGGGCCAAAATTAACGGGCCACCTTAAAAGTAGGTCATTTTTGATGTCTTATTTCTCCTAAACCTGTTGTCCGATTTAAGTGATTTTTTAATATGTTATAGCCTTATTCCTTGACAATATCGTTATAGTAATACTGTTGCTAAACAGGTAGATTTTCATTGTATACCGGGTGTACGAATCAAACTGTGTTTTTTTCTTAAAGTTTGCATCACCCTGTGGAATATTCTAGCATTTGTAGAATACTGAAATTAAAACCTAACTATAGCCTCATGCTTTCTCAACATTTTGTTTTTTGATTGATTCGCTTATGTTGGATAATAAAAAAGTTAGGTGCTTTAACAACTAGACATGTTTTTTATCAATACAGGGTGTTTTTAAAAATTTTTGGAAAATTTTAAGGGGTAATTCTGCATGAAAAAACATTGACAGTTTGCTTTATAAACTTATGTCCGCAAATGTTTCGTTTCCGAGATAGGGGGTGTTGAAATTTTTTTGACAAACTGACGATTTATTTATTACTTTAAAACCGGTTGAGGTATGCAAATGCAATTTAGTGGGTGTTATGACGTATTTATTGCATATTTTTTGACATACAATTAAGAATTTAATTTTCACCATTGGCTCCCATACGGGTAATATGATGGCTCATATTACCCGTATGGGCGTCAATGGTGAATATTAAATGCTTAATTGTATGCCAAGAAATGTGCAATAACTACATGTTAAAACCCACCAAATTTCATGTGCATGTCTCAACCAGTTTTAAAGTAATAAATAAACTCACCTACAAAATTAACCGCCCACCTTGTATTTCTTTCAATTTGCAGAAATTGTTAACCTTGGACCACATTTTATGAAGGATACGGTGAAAACTACCTCCGCGGAAGTGAAATAATAATTTTTTTAAAAAAGTCGTTTATTACAGCAAATATTAAATGAAAAAAATCTTCTAAAAAAATTCAAATTAACAATATTTTGGAAATAAAAGTCTAATTGAAAAAAAAAAAATTGGGTATCAATAATGAATGTTGCCGTCTCTAGCCCTTAGGACTTCTTGGAGCCGGTTTGGCAATCCATTCATGATATCCTGAATATCAGATTGGTGGATATTTTGCCACTCCTCTACCGCAGCTGTGTTCAGCTTTTCAAGGGATGCAGGGGCTGGTACTCTCGCTCTTACCCGTCTTTTGAGGTTGTCCCAGATATGCTCAATTGGGTTAAGATCGGGACTGTGTGCTGACCATGGTAGAACTTGAATCCCGACTTCAGTAAAGTACTCACGGGTAGATCTTGCGGTATGGTAACGTGCATTGTCATGCATTAGTCTGAAGTTATCACCAATGAATGGTGCAAAAGGCATGACATGGTCTTGGAGAACTTCTTACACGTATACTTGGGCATTCACACTGCCTCTACCGAACACAACAAGATCAGTACGCGCTTCGTAAGAAATACCTCCCCAAATCATTATTGACCCTCCTCCGTAAGCTACTGTTTCGGTTATAGCGCATGGAGCAAACCTTTCATTTTGACGCCTATAGACACGTTGGCGTCCACCTGGACCTTTTAGGGCTATTCTGTTCTCATCTGAGAACAGTATATTCTTCCATTCCGCCATAGTCCAGTTAGCATATTCTCGCGCAAAATTAAGTCTAGCCCTACGGTGTTGTGGGAGCAGTTGTAGTGCGCGAGCTGGACGGAAAGCCCTCAAGTTTATTTATGACAGTCTTCTTCTAATCGTTTGTCTACTCACACTAACGTTTCGCACCTCAAAAAGAGACCTACGAGCTTCAGGAGCGGTGCAAAAACGATTTCTCAATACTGTGGTGGCAATGAAGCGGTCATCTCGAACTGAAGTGTCTCCCGAAATCGTCTGATGGCATTTTGTACCGTAGTTCTGGATAAATCGAGCGTACGGGCGATATGACGTTGACTGTAACCAGCATCAACTAAAGCCACTGCCCTAGCAGCATCTGTTGGAGCGAGTGGCATTTTTAAAATCACAAACAATAAATAAGCACTAAAATTTTAACTTAAACAATATTCGCTCACAATGATATGAAATTAGAGGGATTGTTCAAGAATTGTTGTAAACACGGAAACAGATTTGCAACAATGTCGTACAACGACTATATGTCAAAAATCTTTCAATGACACAAATTTAGGAAACAAACTGTCACAGATAATGTAAACAAAACAATAATAAAGGTGGCGGGGTTAATTTTGCTGGTGAGTTAAATCGTCTGTATTAATGAAAAACATGGCTAGTTGTTAAACTACCTAACTTTTTTATTATCCAACATAAGCGAATGAATAGAAAAACAGAATGCTGAGAAAATATGGGGCTATAGTTAGGTTTTAATTTCAATATTTTATAAATGCTACAATATTCCACAGGGTGATGCAAACTTTAAGAAAAAAACACTGTTTGATTGGTACACCCGGTATACAATGAAAATTTACCTGTTTAACAACAATATTATTATTACGATATTGTCAAGGAATTAGGCTATAACATATTAAAAAAATCGCTTAAATCGGACAACAGGTTTAGGAGATATAAGATAGCAAAAATGACCCATTTTTAAGGTGGCCCGTTAATTTTGGCCCAGAGTGTATTTTATATACTCTAGAATTCTAGAATATTCCACAGGGGGTTCCAAACTTCGAGGAAAAAACACACTATCATTGTTACACACGGTATACAATGACACTTACCTGTTTAGGAATAATATTATTACATCGATATCCTTGAAGAATAAAGCATCATATACTAAAAAAATCACTAAAATCGAACAACAGGTTTAGGGAATACAAGACATCAAAAATGTCCCATTTTTAAGGCGGTGCGTTAATTTTGATGCTTAGTGTATTTAACTAACATGCTCTCTTGATGACAAATATATGATCTTTTGCTTTACATATGCTTAAGAACTTAAAAAATGCTTAAAAAACTAAACAACATACAATCAAATGTGAACGACCTTGTTTATAAATTTTATTACATCACTGACTATTATTAACTCGCCTATATGTTACAATGGCTTATTTCATGGCATACTATAATTAATATTACGGTTTTTTTTTGAGCTCTCTATGTTTAATAATAATAAATAATAATTATTTCAGGTACTAAATCCTTACATTTACGGAGTAGTTGAAGAAATGGCGAATTTGCAAATTTTAAGGAATCAGCTTAATTTCTTGAGGGCCTATTTATTTACTTGTAGAGAGCCAGTAATAGAGGAATTGCAGAAACAAATGTGGCCTAGAGAATATATGTATGAACACATTCACCAATATTCAATTTTGGTAAGACTTTTTGTTATAACTTTTTGGAGAGACAATTTGTTCATTACATATTATTGATTATGAAAAAAGGTCAATACTCATATGAGTTTATTGTTGGTAAAAGGTTGGGCTACCGGGTTCGAGGCTTACAATATTTGCGTCATCAGGTCCCAGTACAAAGTCTTCGAGAAACAAAACTACGAGATAAAACCATAAAACCTACATGGAACAAATAGTAAACAACTAAGTCAAAACTAAACATTGAAAGGAGGCAACTAAGTAATTAAGTGAGAGATTGACCAGACTATATAGTATATATTAAGACATAATACTAACATATAGTATACAGGGTGTCCCGGAAAATAGTGCGTTCCTTAAAGGTGTGGGTAGAATGCACCATTTAAAAGAAAACTTTCTTATAAATTCTTTTTCTAAAGTCATCTGTTGCCCGAAAAAATTAAAATAATGTCTTTTACTAAAATTTACATTTGGCAACACGGCAGTTTTATTTATTTTGACACAGCGAAGATAAAAATATACAAATTGTAAACACAAACAGTCATATCATAATCACCTGTAACCCCAGAATAGGTACATCGTATTGTTGTGATATTGTCATGATTTCGATCGCGAGTATCATGATATTATGTTAATTACGTTTAGTGCAAGATTTACAGTAAGGCTATTTACCTCGAAGAAAAACAAAATCATCAGAGAACCCGAATTTCTGTGTAAAGTGTTGTGTGCAGATAAAGTTTATTTTTACGAATGGTGTGTTTAACTTTCATGGTTGCCAAAAGTATGAATTTGTGGGCTGGGATTATTTTTTATAATTATCTGATTGAACCATTCGAACTTCCCAGAAGATTGAATGGAGAAATGTAGGTACTCAAATGTTTTGTACAAGAATTACACTGTACTCAGTAGATATATCTTAAAAACACCCTGTAATTATCTACGATAATTACTTTCAGTTATTTATGTCATCATAACAATATTACAACCTTCATTCGATTATACAAATATTGTTATCCTAGATCACGATTCACTAATAATTGCAGAGTCAATTATAAACACTTTTCATGGTCGATGCTGAATAGGCATTTCTAAATATATAAACAGCAAAACTATAACAAGGGAATTCTTATTATTATATGAGACATTCGTCATTCTATTTTGTGATCAGACGTAATATTTCCACATTAAAGATAGTGTCTCTTTTTCTTCACGAGACGTTCTTTGGGTGCGGTGCTACCAGCTTATGCTCATGCGAGTGTAAATAAAATAACTCAACAAGTAAAAGCGTATCAATTATTCCACCCCTCGGATAAGGGATAACCGCCCTCACCGGGAGCAGATAGCTTTAATGCCAGGGCTGTCATAGTTTGCCACATGTTCTATCGATACTTCTTGAAGACGTAGCTTTATTGTAATAAAAATTTTTCATTTAAGTTAAAACACTATACAAACCTTATTTATTAGATATTTAATAAACACAAATATTATGCTGTTTTTCTATCACTGTTATCAGTATTTTATCAATGCATATTATGCCTATGGTCGATGATTCATGATAGTTGAGTTACAGTAAAATTATTTTAGCACAGAAGAAGGAACGCAGCGCTGCCGGCTGTATTTGCTTTTCTGTGGATATTAATCAAATGCATTAAAATTAATAAATTATTTTTTTGAAAACGGTTGACTTTACAAAAAAATTTTATCAGACTTTTTTGCTCTAAATGGTGCACTTAGCCCATACCTTGAAGGAACGCACTATTTTCCGGGACACCCTGTATATTAAGACATAAACAACCATAATACTAACGAAATCTTGATAGTAGAGGACCAGCAGATCGAAAGAGTAAAAAGTACATTTACCTAGGAATACTTATAACAGAAAATAATGACTACACTGCAGAAATCAAAGTCAGAATCGAAAAAGCACGTTCTAATTTTAAATGAAAATGAAAAAAATCCTATGTAGCAAAGATTTAATATTAGCTCTTAAAGTACGCCTAACAAAATGTTACGTATACAGTGTACTATACTATGGAGTGGAATCATGGACGTTAAATGTAGAGACAATGAGACGACTTAACGCCTTTGAAATGTGGACCTATAGAAGAATTATGAGGGTTTCCTGGGTAGGTAGAGTTACGAACAACGAAGTACTGAGAAGAATAGGTAAAGAGGAGGAAGTTGAACTTACAATTAAAATAAGAAAACTACAGTGTCTCAGACATGTGATGCGGGGCGAGAAGTATGGCATCCTGCGACTCATAATGCAAGGAAAGATAGATGGCAGAAGAAGCATCGGAAGAAGACGAATTTCATGGCTGAAGAACCTGAGAGAATGGTTTGGATGCAGCTCAAAACAACTATTTAGAGCTATTGCCTCAAAAATTAAAATAGCTATGATGATTGCCAACCTTCGTAGCGGAGATGGCACCTGAAGAAGAAGAAGAAGGAAAAACAGGATATGGTACAGCCTTATGACGCAAGTGCCAGAGAATAACGAGTCTCGCCTGATCTCAGAAGAAGAAGAGCTCGTAGTTTTGTTTCTCGAAGACTCTGTACTGGGTTCTGATGATAAGGCAAATATTATAATCCTTGAAACCAGTAGCCCAACCTTTTACCTACAATAATCTACTTAAGTTTCTGAGTACTGACCTCTTTTCATAACCAATAGTATTATGGACTCACATGGCAACCTTTTCATCATTTGTTGTTCATTATTGTTTGTTTTAGGATCTTTCTGATGTGACTAGGGGTTTATTGGCACAACAATTGGAGAAAGTAGTTGCGTTTGGACGGGAGCATGTCTATAGTTGCTGGCTGTGTAGTCAAAAAGGATTTGTATGTGAGATTTGCAATAAGCCCAAGGTATTATTTCCATTTGACGTTGAATCTATCTTCCGCTGTGATGTTTGTAGTGCTGTGTATCACAAAACTTGTTGGAATTCAACGAAATCGTGTGGGAAGTGCAAAAGGAAAAAGGACAGAGAGGAATTGTCTCTTTTGGGTTTCGTCGCAAATGAATAGTGTTTTTGTTTCTCTACTTAATCAAACTCGATCTACTTATTACTTGAAATATAAAGTGGACTTTTATTTTATTGATCACACTTTCAGATTTATTTTATCGACGACTTAAGTCACAGTAATGTAAATTCTGAAATAAACATGTAGTAAGGAAAAGTATACATATAACATATTATTTAATTCGAGCTTTATACACACCTTTCACAATATGTAATTATTTCATCATTCATTTTTTTTAAATAAAATTATAACAAAGTGCACTGGAATTTATTATGTTCTAAAATAGGTATTAACAACGAAATATTCTAAAGGCAATAACTAATACGTTTAAAAAAAAGAAATCCGCATGTACAGGGTGTTAGTAAATAAGTATGAAAAACTTTAAGGGATAATTCTACATGAAAAAATAATGGTAGTTTGCTCTATAAACGTATGTCCGCAAATGCTTTGTTTCCGAGACACAGGGTGTTGAAATTTTTATTTCAAACTGCCAATTTTGTTGTTGCTCTAAGACCGGTTGAGATATGAAAATTACATTTGGTGGGTTTCATGAGGTAGTTATTGCGCATTTTTTGGCAAACAAATAACAATTTTATATTCATCATTGGCGCGTCTACGGCTAATGGTCTGAATTTTTTTAAAGAAAAAAATGGTACGCCACTGAGATATTTAAAATTAAAAATTATTTTTGTATTCCACGTTTAATTTATCAAAAAGAACATTTCTTGTTTTTTTTTTCCTATGGTGCACCGTTTTTATGCGAAACAATAAAACATATTCGAGCGTATTCTTCATTTCTTATTACATTATCAAGAACTCTCCAATATAATAATACCAAAGTAGAACAATAACAGAATATATTACTAAAAAGATTTTAACTAGGTGCAAAGCTAAAACAAATGTTCAAAATTACCTCCTTTAAATGTGACAGAATAATTTTATATTCACCATTGGCGCCCGTACAGGCAATGGTCTGAATTTTTTAAAGAAAAAAATAGTACGCCACTGAGAAACGTCAAATCAAAAATCATTCTTGAATTTCTCGTTCAAATTTCAACAAAAAAAAATTCTTGACTTTTTTTCATATTCGGCGCCGTTTTTATGCAAAAAAATAAAACATCTTAACGCTTACAAATTATGTATTCGAGGTAGATTCCATATGCATAGAAACTTATTTCAAATACTGTGTAAACGTTAAGATTTTTTATTTTTTTACATAGAAACGGCGCCTCATTTGAAAAAAAGACAAAAACAATTTTTTGTCGTAAATTGAACGAGGAATTCAAAAATGATTTTTAATTTGACATATCTCAGTAGCGTACTATTTTTTTTTTAATTCGGGCCATTACACGCGCGCGCGCCAATGGTGAATATAAAATTACTCTGTCACCTTTAAAGGAGGTAATTTTTAACATTTGTTGTAGCCTTGCACATAGTTAAAATCTTTTTAGAAATATTTTCTGTTATTGTTCTAGTTTGGCATTATTATATTGGAGAGTTCTTGATAATGTGTTACGAAATGAAAAATACGCGCGAAGATGTTTTATTTTTTTGCATAAAAACGGTGCACCATATGAAAAAAAGACAAGAAAGGTTCTTTATCATAAATTAAACGTGGAATAAAAAAATAATTTTTAATTTGAAATATCTCAGTGGCGTACTATTTTTTCTTTAAAAAAATCAGACCATTACCCGTAGGCGCGCCAATGATGAATACAAAATTTTTATTTGTATATAAAAAAATGCGCAATAACTACCTCTTAAAACCCACCAAATTTAATTTTTCATAGCTCAAACGGTCTTAGAGATATAAAAGAATTCGCAGTTTGAAAAAAAATTTCAACACCCCGTATCTTGGAAACGAAGCATTTGCGGACATACATTTATCGAGCAAACTGTCATTATTTTTTCATGTAGAATTACCCCCTAAAATTTTTCAAACTTATTTACTAACACCCTGTATACTAGAGATGTCAAAAGTCGAAATGAGAAATCTATAGCTGACTTTATACTAGTTGAAGGCAATCAGAAGAAAAGTAATTGATACAAAAGTACACAGAGGACCCGAAATAGGCAGCGACCAAGAAAGAATGAAAAGCCTAGTAGAGAAAAAAAACCAATTAAAACAGAGACGATAAAAACGTATAAACTAAGAAACAAAGAAATTGCAAAAATATTTGAGAAAAAAGTAATCGAAAAACTTTGAATAATAAAAGAAATAGAAGGTAATAATGATATAAAGAACCTGGAACAACTATAAGGATCTACTACTGAATGCAGCTAAGGAAGGAAGTATGGGGAACAAGTAAAAAAGAAACAGACATAAATAAAAAACAAGTAAAACAAACGAGAATTACAAACAGTAACTATAAAAATGAGAGAAAAAAGATCAAAATATTAGCAACAGGAGCCAAGAGATAATTGGGAAAAATTCGGAGATAAAAGGAAAGAAGACAAAAGTAACCAAAAGCTATTCTACAGAACCTTGACGATAAAAATACAAAAAAAACATGACATGTATAGTATTAAAGATAAAAATGGTATAGCATTAAAAAAACCAAAAGACGACAGTAATAAAGAACAAAATAATATACAGGGTGTTTCATTGGGAAAGTAACATACGTTAACTGCAGATAGAGGACACTTAGGCGGCCTCAAAAATACCATAATTATTGGGTCTTACTCCATTAATAACAAAGATACTGAGTGTTTTATCTATTTTGCCATTTTCTTAATTGGTTCATAACTTTTTAACCACACTCTATATTTATTTTATATTTGGCACGCAAATATCGTTTAAGGTGTACAATAAATTAAATTATTTACAATTGTAAAAAATCCAGGTCCGGATCAAAAAAATTGGAAAAATATTTCAACCCAAAAACAACACCCTGTACATTAAATTTTTTAAAATGGATTTTTCAGTTGAAAAGAGGATGAAAAACTAAATTTAGTGGTATACTTTGAATTTTTGGCAAAATGATTTTTCTGGTCAAATTTTGAATTTAAATTCTGAAATTATGTGAATTTCGAGAGCTCTAAGTAGAAAAAATTGAAATACAGCTTACAACTTGTCAACCGCACTGTATATTCATTTTATATTTAACACGCGAATATTCTTTTAGGTGTCCAATCAATTAATTTATTTACAAATAAAAAAAATCCAGGTCCGGATTAAAAAATATTGTATAAATGTTGCGACCCAAAAAAACACTCTGTATATAAATTTTTTTTAAAATGGATTTTGCATTTGAAAATATGCTGAAAAACTAAATTTAATGGTACACTTTGAATTTTCGGCAAAATAATTTTTCTGGTAAAATTTTGAATTTGAATTCTGAAATTATGCGAATTGCGAAGCTCAAAGTAAAAAAAAATTAAAATATGATTTAATTTTAATTAATACCAATATTTAATCTAAATTGGTAAAATATTAACATTTTGACACATAACAATAATTGAATAAGTACTTTAGTTTTGAATAGTTATGCTGCACATTTTCTCTGTTTTGTTATAATTTTTAGATACTTTGTTGATTAAAGTGATGTATTCTTTATTGACTCTTTATTATTATTTATTCATTATTTAAAGATGAATATTCGCCATAAACTATTTGTCACAGATAATAAAAAAACAGTGAAATGTTATAACATTTTACCATTTTAGATTAAATAATGGTATTAATTAAAATTAAGTCGCATTTTAATTTTTTCTACTTATAATTTCAGAATTCAAATTCAAAATTTTATCAGAAAAATCATTTTGCCGAAAATTCAAAGTATACCACTAAATTTAGTTTTTCATCCTCTTTTCAAATGCAAAATCAATTTTAAATAAATTTAATATACAGGGTGTTTTTTTGGGTCGGAACATTTTTACATTTTTAATCCAGACCTGGATTTTTTAATTGTAAATAAAATAATTGATTGGACACCTAAAAGAATATTCGCGTGTTAAATATAAAATAAATATACAGTGCGGTTAACAAGTTGTAAGTTGTATTTAATTTTTTTTCTACTTAGAGCTCTCGCAATTCAGATAATTTCAGAATTCAAATTCAAAATTTGACCAGAAAAATCATTTTGCCGAAAATTCAACGAATACCACTAACTTTAGTTTTTCATCCTATTTTCAACTAAAAAATCCATTTTAAAAAAATTTAATATACAGGGTGTTTTTTGGGGTCGGAACCTTTTTACAATATTTTTTAATCCAGACCTGGATTTTTTATAATTGTAAATAAAATAATTGATAAGACACCTAAAAGAATATTCGCGTGTTAAATATAAAATAAATATACAGTGCGGTTAACAAGTTGTAAGTTGTATTTAATTTTTTTCTACTTAGAGCTCTCGCAATTCACATAATTTCAGAATTCAAATTCAAAATTTGACCAGAAAAATCATTTTTCCGAAAATTCAAAGTCTTCTTCTTCTTCTTGTAATAGGACTATGTCCTGTTTCTTCTGTTACAGTCTTTGCTGCGATCCGGAGCTCCAACTCTCGTACCATCGTTTTTTGGGTCTTCCTATGGGTCGCTTGGTGTTGGGCTTCTGTGTTTTCGCCCAATGCGCCATACGTTCAGGGTCCATCCGATCTACGTGGTCCCTCCACATGCTTCGTCGCGCTCTTGTCCATCTCACTACCTCCTGAACGCCTAGCTCTCTCAATGTGTCTTCGTTTCGTACTCTATCTCTGAGTGTGATACCTCTTATGGATCTTAGGGTTTTCATCTCTGTTGTTCTCATTATCTGTTTGGTCTTTGTTGTCTCGGCCCTTGTCTCAGCTGCGTATGTCAGTACGGGTCTAACACATGTCTTATAAATGCGGACTTTGCTTTCGGTGCTCATATATTTATTCCGCCAGATTATATCCCTCAGGAAACCAGATATTCTCGCTGCTTTCATTGCCTGCTGTTTTGATTCTTGCCACAGATGCCTGTCGCTAGATATTTCCACACCTAAGTATCTGCAATCCATTACCTGTTCGATTATATGGTCGTCCACTACTAACTTACATCTAATTGGGTTCCTGGATATTACCATCGATTGGGTTTTCTCTTTGGATAGTGTCAGGTTATACTTTTCGGCGGTTATTTTGAATTTTTGTAGTAGGCGTTGTAAGTCATCTTCGTTCTCGGTATACCACTTATTCAAAGTATACCACTAAATTTAGTTTTTCATCCTCTTTTCAACTAAAAAATCCATTTTAAAAAAATTTAATATACAGGGTGTTTTTTGGGGTCGGAACCTTTTTACAATATTTTTTAATCCAGACCTGGATTTTTTATAATTGTAAATAAAATAATTGATAGGACACCTAAAAGAATATTCGCGTGTTAAATATAAAATAAATATACAGTGCGGTTAACAAGTTGTAAGTTGTATTTAATTTTTTTTTCTACTTAGAGCTCTCGCAATTCACATACATAATTTAAGAATTCAAATTCAAAATTTGACCAGAAAAATCATTTTGCCGAAAATTCAACGAATACCACTAACTTTAGTTTTTCATCCTCTTTTCAACTAAAAAATCCATTTAAAAAAAAATTAATATACAGGGTGTTTTTTGGGGTCGGAACCTTTTTACAATATTTTTTAATCCAGACCTGGATTTTTTATAATTGTAAATAAAATAATTGATAGGACACCTAAAAGAATATTCGCGTGTTAAATATAAAATAAATATACAGTGCGGTTAACAAGTTGTAAGTTGTATTTAATTTTTTTTCTACTTAGAGCTCTCGCAATTCACATAATTTCAGAATTCAAAATTTGACCAGAAAAATCATTTTGCCGAAAATTCAAAGTATACCACTAAATTTAGTTTTTCATCCTCTTTTCAACTAAAAAATCCATTTTAAAAAGATTTAATGTACAGGGTGTTGTTTTTGGGTCGGAAAATTTTTCTAATATTTTTTAATCCGGGCCTGGAATTTTTACATTTGTAAATAAATTAATTTATTGTATAACTTAAAGGATATTTGCGTGCCAAATATAAAATAAATATACGGCGTGGTTAAAAAGTTATGAACCAAATAAGAAAATGGCAAAATAGATAAAACACCCAGTATCTCTGTTATTAATGGAGTAAGACCCATTAAGTATGGTATTTTTGAGACCGCCTAAGTGTCCGCTTTCTACAGTTAACGTATGTTACTTTCCCAATGAAACACCCTGTATTGAAAGATATCACAGAAAACTCAATAAACGAGGAAGAACTAGAAGAAGCAATAAAACCGTTGAACTATGGAAAATTACCTGCAGTGGATATAGTAACATGGGAAAAAATGGAGAACAAATACTTATTAGGTACTAAAAAGAATGAATAAAATATGGAAAAATTGAGACATCCCAGAAGATAAGAAAACGGTACTAATAGTGTCAATATACAAAAAAGGAGACAGGTACAACTGCTGCCATTGAATAGTTTACACCCTTACATGTCTATTAGCCGATATTTTTGAATTTTCGCCTCGTTTTAACACACTTTTTACGTCAAAGTGACGTTAATTACCAGTGGCGGACCCAGAATAGGTCGATTAAAATTAAAATAAATGTAAAAATGAAGGTGCAAACTATTCAATGACCACAGCTGTACATATATGATCCTCTTAGAAAAAATAATAAGCAAACGATTAAGAATAATGACAGAACACATATTAGACGAAGCACAACGTGGATTTAGATGTGGATACAGGATCATATATTTACTTCAACATATTTCGTGCAACGTCGCTCATATATGAGAGACACAGGTATTTTGCCACGGGCCAGACAAGTAGTATTTGCAGATGATTTGGTGCTAAAAGTGGTAGGTAAGAAAGTTAGTTTAATATTTAAATCAAATACAAATAATCTGTTAAGTATATTTATTTCTTAATTATATAATAGAAGTATAACTTCTTACGTGCATACAAAGTACACACACATTCTTTTTTTAAGAAAATTTAAAGGTGTTACCAAAATGAGGAACACAGATAAAAGGAACGAACTGAAAATATAATACAAATTGGAATTTATAGAACAGACAGCAGTGAGAAGGGCATGAAGCAAAACTATTGAAAAACAAAGAAAAGGAAAACCAAGACGGACATGGGATGAAATAATCAGAAAGATATTGGAGAGAACAGGAGTGACGTGGTCAGACGCAAAGATATTGACACAAAACCTCAAAGAATGAAAGAAATTAGGAGATTTATCTTTAGGTCATTATCTATCATCTGTGCACTTCGCTATCTTGGGCTAGTGTAGGTACTGCGAAACAACAAACAAATAGAATAATAAAATTCTTCTGAAAAATGACAAAAAAACAATAGCAAAAATTGTCATGTCTAGCTTGTCAACAATTTTAAAATAAATTTACCAGAATTTAAAAAATGCTTTATTGATATTTTTTACATGTGAAAATAAAAAAAATTAAATGCATGAGTCTAACAAAATAATTTTTTTGTGTTTTTGAGTATACAAGAAGGCAATACTATCAAAAAACTGGTTTTGTTATGCTGTAGCATCTTTAAGACAAGCACCAATGATCAATAAAAATAATATATACGACAATATCATTACCATTTGCTTCTGACAAACAAAAAATATAGACAAGATACATTTTATATGAAAATAATTACAGTGTTCTACTACAATTATTTAATATGGTAAATGAGCTTCAAAAACAGTTTTTTGTGGATAATTTTTGGAAGACATTCATTAACTTTATTAAGGTGTCTTCAGATGCATACCACTCAAAGTTAAAATAAAAATTCAAAATAACATTAATAAATACCATTTTGTAGCTACACATTGTATCAAAAGCTTTTTAAACGATATACTGAGGAATTTACTCTAATAATTTATTATTAAGATCACAAAGATGTGTCAGTTAGTGTTGATGATAACTAAAAGCTTTGTTTGTAAAATTTACCATCCTCCAAATAAAAATAATTGATACCTAACACAACAGTTGGAGAAATGGTGAACTGGTCTTGTATATCAAGCTCTTAGTTGGGCATTTTTACAGTACCAATTGAAATATAAATATTTTTTAATAATATAACAAAAACTAAAAAATTTTAATAAAACGAACAACAGTTAATAATACAATAAAAATACAGAGTGAGTCACGAGTAATGGGACAAATTATAACTAACAGAAGACTGTTGAGCTCTTCCATTCAATGTAGGACATCTGCAAGTGCCCTCAATTTTAACTTTATAATACCAGGGGGGCGAATTTTCGCCCTGGCTTGCATATTTCTATTATTTTTAGTGTACTTACGAGGTCGTCCTCGTAGCACATCTGGAAGGTGAAGAACCTGTGGAAGAACCGAATTCACAACAACTGAAAAGAAGAGGAAGGTGCCATATTTGCCCAAGAAAGATTGCAAGTATCAAAGCAAATGTAATAATATTGTATTTCCATCTCACAGCATGAAAATAATATGTAATTAATGTGAAAGTTGATTTGTTAACTCAAAAATTTTTGAATAAAATTATATTTTTTAATGTTTAACTTATTTCTAGTAATAGTCATTGGTAAAATGTCTTCAACGTTATAACATCTTAAAATATTACTGTTTTTATATAATTTTAACAGTAATTATACAAAAAAACACTGGGATGAAAATTCGCACCACCTGGTACGTTTTTTTAAATTGACTTGTCATAATGGATGTTTATATAAAATAGCTCTAGCATAATGCTCATTCTCTCTCCATCCGGAGTGACTGATTTATAAATAAATATTTATTTAATTTTTGCAGCTTTCAGCACTGTACAATTATTATTAAGTAAATTATTCTAGCCATTCTGACTCATTCTGTATAATTAGACCAAAAAATTTTTCGTTAATAAATAGTGGAATGATATTTTTTTAACAACTAACTATTAAATATCTTTCAATTTTGACATAAGCTCATCTAAACTAATTTCATTGGCTGCTGTAGCTTCTTCACATTCTTCAACAACATTCTGGTTAGGTAATGTATAAGCCAATTGAACTCCTTGTGCAATATCGACCTCTTCTTTAACATCTAAACTCTCATCTACTAAGCTAATACCCCACTCATTATCTTCATGCACAGGCTTTTCTTCTTTAGCCTCAACAGCTATTTCTGGTTTGGGTTTTAAGGCAAAATCTCGTTGTCTTGACCTACAGTGTGAATCTTCACAGTTTGGATTAGGTTTTAGACTCATTGTTGGGAAGAAATCTGTTAATGCACTGTATCCTAAATAATTTGTGACTTGGCCGAACTGAAGAAGATATTTCAAGGTATTTTGGACCAGAAACCCTGCTATTATGCCCATAGTGGTTGGAAGACTAGCAGCACATACCCCATCTCTTTTTAATGTGCTCTCATCTATGTTTGATGCAACAATCAAGGGTGGAGCACACTGTAAATTAAAACATATTAGTTATTAGATGGAAATTAACACTGTCATTTAATTTTCTTTATTTGGAACCCCATTATTAGGGGTTGAGAGAATTAAAGAAGAGAAGGTGAAATTGTAGAAATTGTTATAAACCTTTTTGCACAAAAATTATACTTACAGCAAAACAAGCTGTTTCTCCAGGCACAATAAATTGAATATGTCCAGATACAGCATTCTCTGACACTCCAGATTCAAACCAAGTCAAATTAAATTCATTACAAGCAGTATTAATAGCAAATCTAGCTTCAAAATTATCCACACAACTTAATACCACATCTATAGGGCCCCCAGTCAAACTGCTTGTCCTGAAACAAACTAAGTGCATTATTACAATCCTTAATGCAAAGGATGCCTTCCAGGACATATCGCATATCCCATTCAAAAGGGTATTAACTCAAAAAAATTCGTTTTTCTATTTATCTCATCAACAAAATCCATTATGCATCATCTTTTTCCTCAGAAACCTGAAATATCTCGACTTTAAAAATATTTCAGTAGATGAAGCGAAACGATATGTCACAATTAAAAATCAAAGTGCATGGTCTGGTAAAACAGTATCATGTGACAAGAAGATACGCTAGTTTCTAGAAGCTAGAAACAACCAATGACACCAGTGTGTTTTAACTTTTTTTCGGGAAAAAGTGTTATAAATCAAATCTTTTTGAGGAAAACTGAATTATTTTGAATTAAAATGTGGTTTTTTAGTTGTCACTTTCTTTTAACAAATATCTTTTCTATGTTACTCTAGTCCAATTGTAACAGATGAAACACTGACATAAAAATTAAATGTATACTACCTAAGATAAAAAATATATTAGGAAATAATCAAAGCAAATATTTCGTTTTTGCTCTCCTGTAAAATGTTAATATTTTGAGTTGCTACATATGGTTTAGAATGGGATGTGCGATATATTTATAACAAAAATATGATACTGAACAATTAATAACAAAATTAATTTTTTACATACCTCAAAACTTCAGTAAAATTATCAAAGTTTTCTACAGTAGTAATATTGTAGTTGTAAGTATGAATGTCTACATCTGGGTTGATGTTTCTTAAAGTTTCCGCAGCAGCTTCCACTTTACTTAATCCAGACTGATGTGGCTGGAAAAATAGTCTATTCATGTTGGCAAGTTCAACTTTATCATAATCAAATAAAATCAGTCTTCCAATTCCACATCTGGTAAGCATTTCAGCTGTAACACTGCCTACACCTCCAACACCCACAACAGCTACTGTATAATCTCTGATCTTTTCGTAGTTGTTGACTATGCCCATACGTTTAAGAGCCATGAGGCGACTAAAACATTTAAGGATACTTGAAATCAAAATATATAAAATATAACAGTAAAACTGATAATATTACAGTAGGTATGTTCATTGCCCTAGAAGGGTCAGAGACACTGTTGTTCTAGAGTCTAGAGAAATATGGGTCTATTGAATAAAAAGAAGTATTTGCTTTAACTTCCTCCTGTTTAAGTATTTACTTAATAGTAATTAAATAAAGCATTAAAGAAATGACTTTATTCAATTACTATTAAGTAAATACTTGTGTAAAAGAAAATACTTCTTTTTATTCAATAGACCCATTACATAGGGCTTCTCATTAGAATTATTATACAAAAATTGTAATAGGGAACATGTTAAACTGCAAAAAACTTGGCATAAACCATACTCTAATAACTCAATAATTATTTATCAATTTTACCGGCTTAATAAATATGTATAACAAATATTTGGGGCACCAAAGATATTTACATACAGAAACTTCTGTTTTATATCAATTCACCATCATACATACCTGTAGGGATTTGAATCTATGACTTCAGATGACATTTCTTTAATCTTTTGCCGAACATTCTTCTGTGTAGCAGCTTCTAATTTTTCTTTTAAATCTTTTATTTGAGCTAACAAAGCTTCTTGACTCATCTTGTTATTTAAATAAATTCTTTAACATATGTTTGAATTAGATCCTATATAAGTGTCACTGTCTGACTGAAATCTGAAAGAAATGTCAATATATGACATATATGTCAAATAAAGTCACCAAAGTGTCAACTTCTTCTTTTTGAAATAGAATTGTCATTTCATTGGTCATTTCCTGTAGAAGGTAACCTACCATTTCTTATTCTGTGTCCTACCGGATTTTTTTAAGTATCCTCATATTTCTCTTTACACGACTTTCTTTATTAGAAAATAAATTGTAAAGAAAATAATTAAATGGAACCACAGATTGAGTAGGACCTTTGTTTATATGTCATGTTTGACTCACACTTGTAAAGGATAGAGCAATAACATCACATGTGCAGGCTTAGTATATGACAGAGAAGCAAAAGTAGAATGCACAAAACACGAAAAAAGGCGGTTATCACTAGTAATAAAAAAAATATTATCTTATCTTAAACAATTTTAAAAAGTTATACACAAAGAAGGATATAGGAATCTAATCTATTATTATACCCTGCTGTATTTTAGAAGTTAAAAAATAACTGGGATATGTTGCTAACTTCACAGATCTATCCCAAAGCATTATTAAAAAGTTTGTTGTAAAAAATTTGAGTTAGGTTATGTTAAAAAATGAACTAATTGAGAATGTAATGTAATGTAAAATTATATTAGCTTAATTTATATAGATATTCTGAAAACAGTTTATTACATTTAGAAAAAATGTGGAACGGCAGGGATAAATCATACAAAATATTACCCAGTAAGTTATGCAAAATTTTGTGGTGGAAAGGTAAAAAGAAGGGAGTCAAAACAACAAAATGTTGTTTTGGGTGAAAAATTAGTTAATTTCCTTTGAAACTTTTCGGTTCACGACTTGTCACGTAATTTCATTTCTAATTTGGATTTCTATGGGGTTGTATATACACAGAAGCAGATAAGCTTTCCAACATACACTAGACTAGAATTATTGGTCTTACTAATAATTTATTAATAAAGTAGCTAAATAAGAGGTGTTTGGGGCTTTACATATTATAAATGTGACTCATTCTCTTTTACCTTACATATTTTATCTTAATGGCTAGTGTGTATTATGTATATTATATAAAACTAATTTTAGCCAACAGCTACCTTGATCAAACTAATAGATCATATACAGCTAAACCAGTTCATGTAAGAAGAGTTGAGCAAGCTGTCGACACTAATATGTTTTTACGAGATGTACACAACCAATTACAGTTAAGTAGCGACTCTGACGATTCTGATGATGGCATGGGCAATCTGAGTGATGTCAATATAGATTCTATTTTAAAAGGTTGGATTTTATTTCTTAGTTTCATTTATATGTGTTATTATACTTCCGTATTTCCAGATTCAGAACCTCACTCTACCAATGAGTATTACAATCTTAAAACTGTTTCAACTAGGAGGAAATGGCTTGCTGATGTTCTACAAGAAAGTTCAGATAGTAGTCCGGATGATGTACAATATAAGCATGTTATGAGGTTGCATTCATATCAAAAATCCTTAAGAAAAAGAAAAGAGGTTAGTATGTAAATAACTTTTTTATTAGGAATCTCTGCTAGTATTTTAACCTTTTGAATGTGGAAAGACGAGTGTACTTTCTTAATTTTTGATAAAATGCGAAAGGCATGCAGGTGTGCTCTCGCCATATTAACTTTTAGTTTAAGCAAAGTATGGCTGCACAATAGGGAAAACCGGAAAAGAGAGAATAGAGGACAGAATTCTGAAAGGCTAAAAACATATGGAATGAATACAAATCTGCTGAAAAGCAAGTAAGAGATAACTATACAGGGTGGTGAATCGTAAAGTGGGCCATAGGAAACTCAATGTAAAATTATAAACTGTTGAATTCCTGCTTCCCTAATTATTTTACATCAAAAGTCATGAGACCTATTTGTAGAGGAATGAAATCTGTATTAAAAACAAAAGTTACAATTGTTCTACTATTTAAACATATTCCAAAATTTTGAAAAATATAATGTATTTGCCACAGTAGATATGTGTGTGCAAGTTAGGCCACACGTTACTATTTAATTGACAGTGCGCACACTATTGACTGAACAAAACATCTTTATTATTAATACTTTCTCCTTAACTGACGGTATTTTATCAACTTTATCATGTTTTAAAGAATAAATGATAAAATAAATAAAAAAAATTGACAATTCAAATTGTTAATATAATAACTTCATTGTCACCAAATGCAACCTTATACACATTATTGCACTGTGTGTGGCCTAACTTTAGTGTTACAGTCTGAAAAATGTTTTATATTTTTACAAAATTTTGAATCGTAGAACAATTTTAACAGTTGTTTTCAATAGAGATTTCAATCCTCTACAAATAGTTTCTTATGACTTTTGATGTAAAATAATTAGGGAAGCAGGAATTCAACAGTTTAGAATTTTACATTGAGTTTCCTATGGCCCGTTTTCCAATTCACCACCCGGTATTATAAGATCTGTTGTTACATATGGGTTAGAAAAATAAATGATTAACAAGAAAGAGGATAGCTTTCTAAAATCTGAAAGAAAAATAATGAGAACAATACTGGGTCACAATGTATCAAGAGAAGGAGAAAGAAGAACAAAAACAAATGCTGAAATTGAAGAATTACGGGGAGAAAATATAGAGGAAGGATCCATGTGTAGAGGAAGGCCTAGAAGAATATGGCTGGATGGTGTAGAAGAAGATATAAGAACAATGAATGTTAAAAACTGGAAAGTTCAATGCAAGAACAAGAAGAAATGGAAAAGAGTCAAGACATCACAAAAAACACACAGCAAGCTATAAATGGCATAGGAGAGTAATCCACCTCACCCAAGAATAGGATTTTGAATGCCATAGAGGGATTTTGAATCCATAAGGATGATCCCTAGGGATTATAATATGAATGCTTAATGAATGAATACATGATGCACAGGGCAACACACTACTATTTAACTCCACACTGCAAGGGTTAATCAATGTTTTTAAATTTAATTATCTTTAAATATTTTTATGTATACCTCATATTTTAATATCAGAGTAATTTTGCTATATGCACTTTTCTAGACTAACAATAAATACTTTTTTGGGGGGCATTTATATTGATAATATACTAATGACATGTTATAATTTTAAATTGATTCAACCTAAAGTAAAAGCCAGAGTTAGAATGCAGTGTTAGTCACACGGTGCGCATGGATGCTGCTCATGTCGGCACAGTGGTATACAACCGTAGGTAATTGTTGTGTGCGCGTATATTCCAGTGCTATGATTCTTAAATCGGGTCCTAATGCACCACTCGGTTCAAACCGGCAACGTGGTCGGCTGTTCTCCGGTAAGAAATACATTGCCCTATGCTACCTGCACTGCATTCTAACTGTGGCTTTTAGTATAGAAGCAAAATATCTCATTTTGCTCAACTTTAATAAGTTTTTTACAAATTGAGTTATATGTGTATTCATATGTTCATTATCATTGAAAAATAGAAATTTTTAGTAACCAATGGCCATTCAGTTGTAGTAATTGAATAACATTAATTTACTATACTAAATTTACAATCAAGATGCAGTATAAATAAACAAAACAAGACACTTTAAATGCTACTAGGAGCACCCCGAATCATAATTTACAATGTATATACATTGTAAATCCCAAATCATGATTTCCAAAGTTTATACATTGTAAATTATGATTCGGGGTGCTCCTAGTAGCATTTAAAGTGTCTTGTTTTGTTTATTTATACTGCATCTTGATTGTAAATTTAGTATAGTATCCTTTTTGTTTCATTGTGCTATATAAAAAACATATTATGTTTTATATTTATTTTTTTTTTAGAATTTTGATAATTATGCATACTATGGAGCTGGATTGATCAGTGCAGTAGATCTTTATCCACATGTAGAAAAAAATCTACCAGTACCTGTCAAGAAAAATAAAATTAAAATAGAAGACACATTTAAGTCTCCACTATACCATCCTGATATTTTGGATGCTATTTCGGTATGTATTGAGAAAGAAATATTAAATATGTACTTGTTCCTATTTTTCATTTTGATGCTATTTTTATGCATTTTTTCAACAAAGTGTATTCCAGATAGAATTTTAAGAACTGGAAATGGGGATAGAAATTTTTTATTTTTATTTGCACTCCTGTATGCCAAACTTTATCAAATGGCTGAGATGTGTTAATGAAAGCAGCTGAGCAATATCTTTTGGAGTTTAAATCTTTGTTTATTTTTTTAACCAATAGATGCATTTCTTCTATAGTTCCATGCTTATCACAGAAACTAAATTGATGTTCTGGAATTATTTTATCTTTGTCTAGTATCATTTTTAGTTTTTTCATGTCCTATATCTTCTCAAAGAGTTTGCTGACTATAGGCAGAAGAGTTATAGGCCAGCAGGTAGACACATTTTCTTCCATTGCTTTTTTCCTGGTTTAAGGATAATTAGGATTTGTGCCACCTTTCAGGTGCTAGGGAAGTAGTTCAAGTTCAAACACAGAAATGCATTGGATATAAAAGTTATAGTAGAAACGAAATTTTGTCAGAATTAGCAAAGAAGTGTTTAAGAAATTAGATATGTCACTTTAAAGATAAGAGCTTGCCGATATTTTAACATCCCATTATTCATGTAAATTAGTCATCAGTAAACAACTTTCACATTAGTACAGTTAAAATTATTAGATGATAAAATATTAAGCAAGAGAAATTACACTTTTTTCTACTTTAAGTAAAAAAAGCAAGTTCATTAGTGGAACCGAATTCAAAATTATTCTGCCCATAATTTTTGAAAAGGTATTTGGTTAAAACGTTTTATTTTTGTTGGTAAAAAAATATATTAATTTGTCTGGACTAAATTACGGTTCTGTTGATATCAGAGAGGACTTGGTATTCACACAATGTTGTCAAACTGAATTTTGTTTTACGAGTATTCATATAAATTTTCTAGGCGATCTCCGAGCTGAGTATACTATGTTTTATGTACTTATCCGAGACTTCTTTCAGAATCTTGCCAGATATTTGGTCAAAACAGGGAGACTTTTTTAATGTTGTTTCTTTCACTTTTGTTTACTTGGTTCGCAGTAAATTTCATGTGAGGCAGGACCATTTTGAAACTGTGCTGTTAGTACTTTGGTTAATTCTGTTTCTTCCTCTCTGGAAAGTGTAGAAGTTAATGCCATAAATACATTTTGAAGGTGCTTATCAAATAGATTAACTTTGTCTTTATTGTTCCTAACCTAGTTACTGGCATCATCTCTAATGGGTGGATTATATTGTTGGGACCATTGAGTTTTCTTGTGGCTTTCCAAAATGAATAATCTGTGGCCTCTGTTGGAGTTGGAGATTGATTTTCTAGGTATTCTTAAATTCCAAGGTTTTCTTCTTTATGGATTCATTCTTTTAACCTCTTTGTTGCTTTTTCAAATTTTTCTTATTTGCCAAGTGACTCAAAAAACATATATCCATCTTCTAAACCTGTATAAGCTAGTACAGGGTTCCAGAATTCTGGAATAAGTCAATTGGTTGAAGTATGACTGGTTTATAAGAGACATTTTCCAAGAAAAAACCTACATTTTATCTTTACATAATTGAATTTATTGTAAATATACAAAAGTAATGTTTTTGTATCATTTTGTATAACTTTTGTTGTTAAAAATCTCACCATCCGATTTAATTATTATTAATTACAATAATTTCAGGATGAACCATGTTTAGATTTGAATCTCCAAAATGGAATGGATTTCCAAAGCATCGACGATATAGCTGATAAGTATTTGCCATCTGAATATGGACTTGTCATTCCAAATCAGTCTCTACCTCCTCCTCCTTTAGGACTTCATATACCAAAGAAAAAAACAAAAAAATTCAAAGATGAAGAGTCCAGACGGAAATGGGAAGATATGATGACCATAAAGCGGCGAAAATTATTTACTAATATAGTCAAAAAAGAAATTGGAAAGCAACATAGATCAAAAATTAACAAACACAAGGAAATGCTACTGCAGTGCAAACGAGTGGCATCACATTGTGTTAAATATGCACGTCAAAAAGCTGTAAGTTTTTTATAAGTGAAAAAAAATTGAAAAATAATGTATTAATTGTATTAATGTATTATTTGATTTTTATTTTAGCTCCAAAGCGCTCGAATAGTCAAAGAACAGCCATGGAGGATGAAGAGGTTATCACGTGAGAATATTGCTTACTGGAAACGCTCACGGCGTTTTGATAGAGAAGTTAAGAAACGGTTAGAGAAAGAAGCAGAAGAACAAAGAAAAATTGACCACGAGTTGGTAGAAGCCAAGCGACAACAGAGGAAATTAAACTTTCTTATTACTCAGACTGAGCTGTATGCTCATTTCATGTCCAAGAAATTGGGACAGGCTTCTCCTGAAGAACAGTTGCTAATTTTAAGCCAGCTAGACGAGGAAAGTTCAATAAAATTAAGTTGTGATACTTACGATAGGTAGGAAATAAAATTAATTAACATACATTTTTATATTACTACACTAAACATCAAAATTAACGCACCACCTTAAACATGGGACATTTTTGATGTCTCGTATTTCCTAAACCTGTTGTCCGATTTTAGTGATTTTTTTAGTATATTATAACTTTATTCTTCAAGAATATTGATGTAATAATATTATTGCTAAACAGATAAGTGTCATTGTATACCGGGTGTAATAATGATATTGTGTTTTTTCCTTAAAGTTTGGAACACCCTGTGGAATATTCTAGCGTATATAAAATATTGAAATTAAAACTCAACTGTAGCCTTAGGCTTTCTTAACATTTTGCTTTTCGATTCATTCGCTTATGTGGGATAATAAAAAAGTTAGGTACTCTAAGTGTTAGGTGTCTCTAAATAAGTGCGACATACTTTAAGGGGTAATTCTGCATGAAAAAATAATGACCATTTGCTTTATAAACATATGTCCGCAAATGCTTCTTTTCCGAGATACGGGATGCTGAATTTTTTCTTACAAACTGACGATTTATTTATTGCTCTAAAACCGGTTGAGATATGCAAATCAAATTTAGTAGGTAGTTTAGAGGTAGTTATTGCGAATTTTTTTACATATAATTAAGAATTTTATATTAATCATTGGCGTACATACGGGTCTTATTACCCGGTCGTATTACCCGTATGCACGCCAATGGTGAATATAAAATTCTTAATTGTATGCCAAAAAATGCGCAATAACTACCTCTTAAAACCTACCAAATTTCATTTGCATATCTCAATCGGTTTTAGAGCAATAAATAAATCATCAGTTTGTAAGAAAATATTCAACATCCCGTATCTCGGAAACGAAGCATTTGAGGACATATGTTAATAAAGTAAACAGTCATTATTTTTTTATGCAGAATTACTCCTTAAAGTTTGTCGCACTTATTTAGAAACACCCTGTATTGATGAAGAACGTTTATAGTTGTTAAAGTACCTAACTTTTTTATTATCCAACATAAGCTAATAAATCAAAAAGCATAATGTAAAGAAAGCATAAGGCTACAGTTGAGTTTTAATTTCAATATTTTATATACGCCAGAATATTCCACAGGGTGTTCCAAACTTTGAGGAAAAAACACACTATCATTGTTACACCCGGTATACAATGACACTTACCTGTTTAGCAACAATATTATTACATCGATATTCTTGAAGAATAAAGCTATAACATATAAAAAAAATCACTAAAATCGGACAACAGGTTTAGGAAATACAAGACATCAAAAATGTCCCATTTTTAAGGTGGTGCGTTAATTTTGATGCTTAGTTTACGATATAATAACCAAATATTATCTTTAAATATAATCATTTCCTTATTACTGAGTGTGTTGATTTAGTAACATATGAGCAACTATGCTTCTATCTTAGGCTGCTCTCATAGACTCTGAGCATGTCTTGCCACTGGCCTTCTGCACAAGTAGATATTTATTATAGACAATTTTCTTAGGCCACAGAACTCAATTAATCTATTCATTTATTTCACCTAATCCGAAAGGATTACCAATTTTAGCATTAAAGTACACACACCCAAACTTATATGGAATCACCATGTATTTCAAAGCAATATTTATTTCTTTTGAAAAAACTTGTTATTGTTGCGAAGATTAAAGGTTTTTATTGAAAATAAACAAATATATAAGACAATCGGATAGTACAGCCCGGTACGGTATAGATTATTTGCTTGAGTTGCAAGTTGAACGAAAATAAGTAAACTAAATTTTGCATCCAAAAACGAAAATATGCCTCATGTGGGGTTATAAAACTTACAACGAGGAAAGATTATTGGTCTTGTGGAGAAAGTAATGTTCTCAGATGGACATAGCTGCAGAGCTAGGCGTAATACAGGGCGTTCTGTCCAACACATATGCTAGGTAAGAGGAACTAGGAAAGCTCAAAAATAAGGCAAGGAAAAGTCGCCAAAAGTAATAACGGCTCTCCACGATCGTTTAATTGTCCAATCAGCTGGAAGACACCCAACCATTTCTCACTTGGAGCTCCAAAGGCAGCTTTTGGAAGCTACAGGTGTAACTGTTTCAGTTGAAACGATAAGAAGAAGAGCTCGTACCAAGAAATATACAGCAGGAGACAGTTATGGGTCCCCGAGTTATCCAGGCAGCACAACATTGATCGCCTAAATTGGTGTCTTCACCACCAAAACTGGAACATTGGGAATTGACAAAATGTGCTATTATCAGAAACAGTCAGGATTTAATGTAATCAGATGGAAAATCAGATGACCCACGAAATCGTGTACTTAGCGGTCGAGGAAGACAAGCAAGAACGAAAACTGTCAGATCTGTTCACAAATATACAAGGGGAAGTGTAATGTTCTGGAGAGGAATTGTGATCCGTAAAAAAACTCCTTTAATTTTCATCCAATCACCTTTAACTGCTCACAGGTATGTTGATAACCTGTAGTCAGGCTCTGGAGAGGTGCAACAGGATAAATTTTAATTTTATTGCATGATAATGGACCTCTACATACCATTAGAGTGAATACAGACATCATTGAAGCAGAAGGTATCCCTTGTTTGGAGTGGCCTGCTTGCTCACCCGAGCTTAATCCTATAGAGTATTTGTGGGATATGCTTAAAAGAAAAATTAGAGCTCGACGGGATAATCCACAAAACACCGCACGGCTAATACAAGCTGCTTTTAAAGGATGGAGCAACCTACCACAACAAAATGTTGATAATTTGATTAGGAGCGTGCCCACGCAAACTGAAGCTTGCATAAGGACTAGAGGTGATAACACTGACTACCACAAAATACAAAAAAAATAAATAAAAACAAGTTAAACATTATTTGTTTTACATTGAAATTTTGTATGCTATTGACTTTGAAACAACTACTTTCAATTTGTTTGTTAAATACTTTATTGTTCTATTTAATTGTTATGTATTTGTTATTAAATTGCTTTCAAATAAATATTGTTTGACTTCGTGTGTTCGTTTTTTTAAATTCGCACGAAATAGTAAGAAATATCAGATGATTCCATATAAGTTTGGGTGTGTGTACAGAGAGGGGCTAAATTATGGAATAAATTAATTTTATCTAAAATGGACCACTTTGGAAAAAAATCGCGAAACAGGTCGATTTTTAAATTACAATTTTTTTGCATATATTTCATACTAGTGACGTCATCCATCTGGGCGTGATGACGTAATCAATGATTTTTTTAAATGGGAATAGGGGTCGTGTGGCACCTCATTTGAAACGGTGTTCAATTCTCTATTCAGTAATATAAATAATAATATCATTATTTATACAGGGTGACCAAAAAAATAATTTTTGAATTAAATTAATTGACGCAAAAAGAAGAATGTATGTAATTTATTTAACTAAAAATACATTGTATTGCTGTCAGTAAATAGAAAAAAATGCTTATTTCACAAATAAACATTTCTTTTCGCTTAAATTAAATCACAAACAGCCTCCCACCTACCACTTGGCAATTTGAACATTTAATTTAAGCGAAAAGCAATGTTTATTTGCCAAATAAACATTATTTCCTATTTTCTGAAAGTGATAGAATGTATTTTGAGTTAAATAAATTGCATACATTCTTCTTTTTTCGTCAGTTAATTTAATTCAAAAATTTATTTTTTGGCCACCCTGTATAAATAATGATATTAATGTTTATATTATTGAATAGAGAATTGAACACCCTTTCAAATGAGGTGCCACACGGCACCTATTCTCATTTAAAAAAATCATCGATTACGTCATCACGCCCAGATGAATGACGTCACAAGTATGAAATATATGCCAAAAAATTGTAATTTAAAAATCAAAATCGACCTGTTTCGGGATTTTTCTCCAAAGTCGTCCATTTTAGAGAAAATTAATTTATTCCATAATTTAGCCCTTCTCTGTATATTTACCTTTTAATTCATATTGTATATTTTTATTTTAGTGAAAGTATGAAGGAAATGGCCAAAAAGAATGCATTAGATGCATTTCAGAGTGAAAAAGCAAGGACTAGACATTTTGACCAACAAGCCAATTCGTGTCTTAATGAATTTCCCAATGGAGAGGGTGAACAGCCACAACCTAATATGTTTAGAGGCAAATTAAAAGGATATCAACTAAGAGGGATGAATTGGTTGGCAAATTTATACTCTCAGGGAATCAGTGGTATTCTAGCTGATGAAATGGGTCTAGGCAAAACTGTTCAAAGTATTGCGTTTCTTTGTCACATAGCTGAAAAATATTGTAAGTTTTATTTTCCAAAGTAATGCGTTTTAAAATTATAATGTGCTTTGGTATTTTTAGCTGTCTGGGGCCCTTTTTTGATAATATCTCCGGCCTCAACCCTGCACAATTGGCAGCAAGAAGTGGCCAAGTTTGTGCCAGATTTTAAAGTGGTGCCCTATTGGGGAAATCCAAACGAAAGAAAAATTTTAAGGCAGTTTTGGGATTTGAAAGACATGTATACAAAAGACGCTAGTTTTCACATTGTGGTAACTTCCTACCAAATAGTTATAACAGATATAAAATACTTTAATAGAATAAAATGGCAATACATGATACTAGATGAAGCACAGGCTATCAAAAGTACTAGTTCAATGAGATGGAAGACTCTATTAGGTTTTAGTTGCAGGAACAGATTGTTGTTGAGTGGTACCCCAATACAAAACAGTATGGCGGAGCTATGGGCCTTATTGCATTTTATTATGCCAACACTCTTTGACTCACATGAGGAGTTCAACGAATGGTTTTCAAAAGACATTGAAAGCCATGCTGAAAACAAAACTGGTATCGATGAAAAACACTTATCTCGTTTACATATGATTTTAAAACCTTTTATGTTGAGGAGAATCAAGAAAGATGTTGAAAATGAACTGTCTGATAAAATAGAAGTAATGGTCTACTGTCCACTGACCACAAGACAGAATTTATTGTATTTGGCTCTAAAACAAAAAATCAAAATTGAAGATCTCTTGAATTACACAGTTGGCGGGGGAGATTCTCACACTGTAGATAAGAATTTTACTTCAAATTTGATGAATTTGGTGATGCAGTTTAGAAAGGTAAATAAAAAACATCAGTTTTCATTGTTATGTTTCTTCTTCTTCTTCTGGTAGCACAACAACCCGGGGTGGGTGTTGGCTGACTGCACAACTCGCTTCCATTTCGAACGGTCGTCCATGATAGTTGGGTCAGTGGGTAGTAGTCCAGGGCGCATCTGTTTTGAGATGGACGTTGAGAGGTGACTCAAATTTGTTTGCAGAAATTGCTTGGAATTAACTTATATAATAATAATTGAGTTATCCTTCCACTCAAAAAGGTCCGGAACATTGTTTAAATAATCAAAATGTCAAAAAATTAACGAAAAATTCGATTTTTTTCTTCGTTTTTGATTATAACTTTAAAAGTATTCGCTTCCGAGAAAAGTTACATTGACAAAAAAGTTGCGCAATTAAATTTCCTACAATATAGGATTGGTTAAAAATTTTAAAAATTGTCACCCTTGTTGCAAAATAGCAATAATTGCGAAAAAACCATAAGAAAACAAGTATTCGCATTTTACGTTTTTCAACCATTTGTGCTACACCTAGGACCTTCATATTTTACCCGGAAAAACTTTATGATACAATAAAACAATACTGTAAATTTCATTAAGATCGGTTTGATAGATTTTGTAAAATAAATTTTGCAATTCAGCTTTCGCAAAAAAAATTCATTTTTTCAAAATGTTGCAAGACTGAAAATAAAGCAGGTAGCAAGTTGAAATTTTTTTTTACATATAGAGAATATTGTACCCTTCATTTTCAATTTGCAAAATTAAAATCGGTTAACTACCACGGCGTCAGGAATTTTTTTAACTAAACATTAATTTTTGGTGCTACGCGCAGGACAGCGGTGTTCGATTCACACAAGTTGATTTCCACCAAAATTTCTTCCAATCTTTATTTAATATATTATTTTATTACTCTATATTTTGTTGTATTTTAATATTTTAATTCAACAAAAATCAAACTAATTTGATTATTGTTTATGAAATACTGTTTAAACAATTGCATATGTTTAAAAATAATAAACTTTCATTCTCTAAGTTAAAATATATGAACAAATAAAGTTTTTTCTAAAAAAGTATTATTTCAAAGGACAGAGTATGTGTTTTTATTTTGCTATAGACAAATTTATTTATTTATATTGAAATGCACTAAAAATTAAAATTTATCAATAATTATCACAGTTCATTGGAATGGCCAATCAGAGCAAACGTATCCGTTGTCCTGCGCGTAGCACCAAAAATTAATGTTTATTTAAAAAAATTCCTGACGTCGTGGTAGTTAACCGATTTTAATTTTGCAAATTGCAAATGAAAGGTACAGTATTCTCATATATGTAAGAAAAAATTTAAGTTGCTGTCTGCTTTATTTTCAGTCATGCAACATTTTGAAAAAACGAATTTTTCTTGCGAAAGCTGGATTGCAAAATTTATTTTGCAAAAGCTGTTAAACCGATCTTAATGAAATTTACAATATTGTTTTACTATATCATAAAGTTTTTCTGGTTGAAATATGAAGGTCCTAAGTTTAGCATAACTGGTTGAAAAACGTAAAATGCGAATACTTGTTTTTTATGTTTTTTTCGCAAATATTGCTATTTTGCAACAAGGGTGACAATTTTTAAAATATCTAGCTAATCATATGTTATGAAAATTTAATTACGCAACTTTTATGTTAGTGCAACTTTTCTGGAAAATGAATACTTTTAAAGTTATAATCAAAAAACGAAGAAAAAAATCGAATTTTTCCATCATTTTTTTACATTTTGATTATTTAAACAATGTTTTGGACCTTTTTGAGTGGGAGGATAACTCAATTATTATTATACAGGGTGTCCCGGAAAATAGTGCGTTGCTTTAAGGTATGGAGAGAATACACAATTTAGAACAAAAAAGTCCTATACCATTTTTTTCTAAAGTTAACCGTTTCCAAAAAAAAAAGATAACATTGTTTTCCATATACCTGTATTTTAATGTTTGGACATTTAAATAAACTGGCAACATCGTACGCACTACGGAATAATAACAGATAATAAGAACTCGTTTGTGATTGTGATTTACAGTATTTAAAATAATCCAAACTAATAGTAGGTACTTATGTATTTACTAGTTGTTTACTAAAATTATTTTCTTTTGAAATGTATTGAAATACCTATTGCATAATTTTAAACGAATTACACATCTTTTAACATAAAAACACATCTTTTAACTGAACTAGTATTATGTATTTAGTAAGGTTTAAATGTGTTTAATGCTGAGTATTGCTGAGGGCTTTAACTGAATTACATTGTTTACAGTGGAACTTAAATACACCAGATAATGTCTCAGTAATTTGTTTACTTGCGAACTGAAATAATTAAGTTGTACTTACTTGAAAATAATTATTATACCGAACAGATGTTCCAAGTAACCCACTTTCACAAACACCAAAGAAATTAATTATAGTATGCCTCTCCATTTAGTGATCTGCCATAAATAATGAACGTAATAACATAATAGGTAATACACTCACGATTCGAAAACATTTTCGGCATTGACACTAAACAGGATTCTTTAAAACTATCTGTTTACTATCTGTCTCCTATCTATTTACATGGGACTGTCTATGCTTAAATTTGCGTACCGCACATAGTTGTCATATTTAAGTTTGCATACCAAAATGTATTTTAATTTTTTGGTCAAACGGTTGCATTTAGAAAAAAATGTTATAAGAGTTTTTTTTTCTACATGGTGCCTTCTACCTATACCTTTAAGGAACGCACTATTTTCCGGGACACCCTGTATGAGTTATTTTCACGCAATTTCTGCAAAAAATATGAGTCACCTCTCAACATCCAAATGTACTAATATTTTTACAGATGCGCCCTGGTCTATAGCCCCATTGTTCTTAGATCTGACCATATATTGTTTCTCCATCGCATTCGTGGGCGTCCTAAGGGCCTTCTTCCTGTGGGGCTTCCTCCCAGATCAGTTTGGTAAGGCGATTATTAGTGAGTCTATGGACATGGCCAGTCCATCTTAGACGCTGAGATTTAATTTCTTGGACTTGGCACTGCTCTATACATCTGCTTGACCTCAGCATTTGTTCTCATTCGATATTGGTTGCTATTAGGGTCGTGATAAGGTCCAAAGATTCTCCTAAGGATTTTTCTCTCAAAACATCTAAGTTTTCTTTCAATTGCTTTGGTCAGAGTCCACGTCTCACACCCATACAGGAGCATCGGTCTAGTCACTGTTTTACATATTCTCGTCTTTGATGCTCGTGTCAGGCTCTTATATTTAATAGTATTGTGGAGGCCATACATACATCTGTTTGCTGCCGGAATTCTCCCATTAATCTCTTCCGTGATATCGTTATCTGCAGTGATTGTTGCTCCGGGGTATTTAAAACTTTCAAACTCTTTCAAATTTATATGGGTTTATCGTAACATTTTGCCCTATTCTATCTCGTCTCTTTTGTCTGTTGATGCACATGTATTTGGTTTTCTCTTCATTTACCCTTAAACTAGTTTTCTTTGCCTCTACCTCCAATTTATTGAAAGTTTCCTTCACATTGGTGACTGTGTTTCTCATAATGTCAATGTCATCCGCGTATGCTAGTAGTAATTTTGGTCCATTTACTGTCAGTAATTCTGTTCTAATTTGTGCTGTTCTTACTACTTTCTCCAGGATTATATTAAAAAGGAGTGGTGACAGCGCATCTCCTTGTTTCAGGCCACTACCGATTGCGAACGATTCTGAGAATTTGTTACCTATCCGTACTCTGGATCTACAGCCGTTTACGCATATCTTAACAAGCTGGATAAGTTTTTTTGGAACTGAAAGTTCTGCCATTGCATTCCACATCTGATCCCATTAAATGCTATCTTAAGCTTGTCGGAAATCTATGAAGAGATTATGGATAGTTCTATTGAATTCCCATCCTTTTTCAAGCAGCTGTCTTAGAGTAAAAATCTGGTCTATGGTCGATCTATTTTTTCTGAAGCCGGCTTGGTATTCCTCTATGAAATCTTCTACAAACGGTGTTAGTCTACTTTCTACTTAATAGGATGTTCGATAAGATTTTATACGCCGTATTAAGTAAGGAGATGCCTCTATAATTAGAGCACTTGGTTTTTTCTCCTTTTTTTCTTGGTTTTAGAGCATTTTTATGTTTAATGATTTATAATATTTATCATGTTTTAGGTTTGCAACCATCCCGAACTTTTTGAGAGAAGAGACGCCAAATCTCCCATTAGAATAAGTTCTTTGCAGTACACAGTTCCTTATCAAATTTATGATTTCAATGTTCGAGAAATTTTAATGGAGAAAATTAGGAAACACTTCATTTTCAAACCAGGAGACATAAAAGATGCTATTCAAGATGGTTTGCATCCCACCATTTTTAATTTTTGTCACTTTTTGGGTTTATCAGCTGAAGATGTTTTTAGGATATTTCAAGGGAATATTTTGCACAGGTTTGTATTACTTAATATTAAATAGAAATATAATCCCCAAAATGGGGAGGTGCTACTCTGACTAATCAAATATATCAAATAATACTGAGAGCCTGGAATGATGAACAAATACCGGAAGAGTTTGCCCGCTACACAAAAAGGGTGATCAATTGGAATGTAGAAACTATAGGGGAATAACCCTCCTTAATACAGCTTACAAAATATTTTCGAGTATCTGATATGGTCGCCTAAGTGCACATTCAGAGGAGCTTCTTGGAGAATATCAAAGTGGTTTTAGGCCTGGTCGATCAACAACAGACCAGCGTAGGGATTACGAACACTCGATACGAATCGTATCCGCCATGTTTTCCCATAAGGCGCTATGGTAAAACATGGCGGATACGATGCGTATCGAGTGTACGTAATCCGGGCCCAGATCTTTGTGCTAAGGCAAATATTGAAAAAAAAAAACCAATGAATTCAATATCGACACATACCAAATTTTCGTAGATTTTAAATCAGCCTACGACAGTGTCCTAAGAAATAAATTGTATGAAGCCATGGCACATCTCTGATAAACTGATAAGATTGTTTAAGACTACAATGCGTAAAGTTGTTTGCAAAGTCGAAATACAGGGCGAACAATCACAGACTTTGAAACGCATGTTGGGCTGCGACAGGGAGATGCGCTGGTGTGTCTCGTTTTCAACATAGCTCTATAAAAGGCGGTCAGAGATGCCCGAATAGACAACAGAGGAAATATTTTTAATAAATCATCCCAAGTTTTGGCATGACGTGGACCTAGTTGCCTGCACAACACGCAAGCTAGAAGAAATGTATACCACCTTCTCAAATGGCTCAAAAAATATATGGACCTGCAAGTAAACGAGGAGAAAACTAAGATGATGGCATCACCCAGCAATAGATCCAAAAACATCGGTCACCAATTCACAGTTGATAACTCTACCTTTGAAGTGGTGGACAAATTCACATACTTAGGCTCCCTGATCACCAAGGAGAACGTCATGACGGAAGAAATCAAGCGAAGGATAATCATAGCAAACAAATGCTATTTTGGACTGAGTAGACATATGAGAAGCAGAAACTTAAGCCAAAAAAACAAAAATAACCATATACAAAACCCTGATACAACCAGTGTTGACATATGGATCGGAGACATGGACCATCTCCAAGGCAGATGAAAACCTTCGAAGGATCTTGAGAGGAATATTCAGTGGTATCTGTGAAAATGGTGTTTGGAGGAGGAGGTACAACTACGAGGTATACCACAGATATAAACATATATTTGGTGTAACAATAAAACACTGAAAACGTTTGTTTTCTATACTTCCACAAAATTTATTATAACTAAGTGACTACAGCTGTTTCGGCAGAGTGCCTTTCTTAAGTGATATAGTTTACAATGTGTTTGCCTTTTTAAGTCTTCAACTGAAGAGGTTGAGGAGTGAGGAGCTGTTTTTCTCGAGTTGGTCATTCAGAATTATATCTGTATTTTTCAGTTTATTAATTTCCATATATTCTAAAAAAGATAGCTTAAGGCCTTTATTTTGAATATGTAGAATTTGAAACTCTTCATTGAAAGAATGATTATGATCTAGAAGGTGAAGTGCGTATGTAGAAGTGTCTGTTTTTCTATTGTTGAATGCCCTTTTGTGTTCTGCTATCCGTTTGTCAAAAGTTCTGCCAGTTTGACCGATGTACGTTTTCGGACAGTCACCACACGTTAGTTTGTACACACCACTCTGTAGTTGCTTTCTCTTTCGGCTTTTATTGTTCTTAATATATTTGCTTAAGTTGTTGTTAGTTCTGAAAGCTGGTGTTATTCCTTTCTTTTTTATGTATCTGGCTATTTTTTTTGTTATCTTGCCAGTATATGTGAGAGAGCAGAAGGTACTGGGTTCTTTCTGTGGTGGTGGATATACTAATTTCAGGGCTTTCTTATGGAGTTTTTGGTTTAAAATTTTGTTAACTGTTTGTTCGTTATAGCCGTTGTTTACTGCTATTTGTTTAATGATGTTTAGTTCTATCTCGAAGTTATTTTTTGTCATGGGAATTTCTGTCAGTCTATGTATCATGCTATGGTAGGCTGCTAATTTGTGTTGTGTAGGATGGGATGATGAATTGTGTATAGTTGTGTCAGTATGGGTAGGTTTATGATATACGGAGAACTCATGTTTGTTGTGTGGTCTGGAAATCGTTACATCTAGAAAGTTTATGGAGTTATTCTGTTCTGTTTCTATTGTAAACTCAATATTATTATGAAGTGAATTAATATATGATAGAAATTGGTCAAGTTGTCTGTTAGTTCCTGTAAAGCATACTAGTATATCATCCACGTATCTCCACCAATATAAGAACTGTTTAAATACGGGATGTTTAGAAATTGTTGTTTCAAGTTGGTTCATAAATATATCTGATAGCAATGGGCTTAAAGGATTACCCATAATAAGTCCTACACTGTTGTTTGTGTATATTGCAAATTTCAAGAAGGTGTAAAATTTCAGATGCAATGATCCGATTTGTACTATTATGGTCTAAAATTGCATCTGTCTATGCATCTGAAATTTTACACCTTCTTGAAATTTGCATAAATCAAGACTATTTTGAATTCAATAATCAAATATACACAAACAACAGTGCAGGACTTATTATGGGTAATCGTCTAAGCCCATTGCTATCAGATATATTTATGAACCAACTTGAAACAACAATTTCTAAACATCCCGTATTTAAACAGTTCTTATATTGGTGGAGATACGTGGATGATATACTAGTATGCTTTACAGGAACTAACAGACAACTTGACCAATTTCTATCATATATTAATTCACTTCATAATAATATTGAGTTTACAATAGAAACAGAACAGAATAACTCCATAAACTTTCTAGATGTAACGATTTCCAGACTACACAACAAACATGAGTTCTCCGTATATCATAAACCTACCCATACTGACACAACTATACACAATTCATCATCCCATCCTACACAACACAAATTAGCAGCCTACCATAGCATGATACATAGACTGACAGAAATTCCCATGACAAAAAATAACTTCGAGATAGAACTAAACATCATTAAACAAATAGCAGTAAACAACGGCTATAACGAACAAACAGTTAACAAAATTTTAAACCAAAAACTCCATAAGAAAGCCCTGAAATTAGTGTATCCACCACCACAGAAAGAACCCAGTACCTTCTGCTCTCTCACATATACTGGCAAGATAACAAAAAAAATAGCCAGATACATAAAAAAGAAAGGAATAACACCAGCTTTCAGAACTAACAACAACTTAAGCAAATGTATTAAGAACAATAAAAGCCGAAAGAGAAAGCAACTACAGAGTGGTGTGTACAAACTAACTTGTGGTGACTGTGGAAGTAATTTTGTGGAAGTATAGAAAACAAACGTTTCAGTGTTTTATTGTTAGATAAAATGAACTTCCATCAAGTAACGGTCGAATCCATCAATATATTTGGTGGTAAAGACGTAGTATCTCTTATAAGAATAGGGAGACTAAGATGAGCCGGACATCTAGCAAGATCACAGCATAACAACCCTCCTAGAAGAATCCTTATGTCACAACCTGTGAGAAGTAGAAATAGGGGTAGGCCAAAACTCAGATGGAAGGATGGTGTAGATGAGGATGGTAGAAAAATATGCCTAGCAAACTAGCGACGGTTGGCAATGGATAGGACTGACTGGCATAATAGACTTGGGAAGGTCGAGGCTGTTTCATAGGGGCTGTAGCACCATTGATGATGATGATAATCCCCAAAAACTGCCCAAATCCTAAGGGAATTATATTGCTTATGTAATTGGACGCTTGGACAGAGGTTGCGATGGTTTTCTTTCTTTCAGGGTGAAACAGGGTGTTTAAACCTACCTGTTAGATCGGGATTATGTAAGCGACATTTATGGTCTTCCCTCTTCCTCTCATATCAGAGGTAAACCAATTTAGGATATACATAGTTTGGCTTGGATTGCTTGTAGGAGGGTATATCTGGATTCGTTTCGCATATTGTGTCCAAAGTATTCCAACTTTCGAGATTTGATGGTGGTCAGTACCATTCGGTTCTTCTTCATTCTTCTGATGAGTTATCCATATTATTTCAGTTTTAAGATGTTTCAAGTTCAACCACACATTGACTATTACACTGAAAAACGAGAGCATTCATGTCTTCATGAGTAATATACTTTTTATTTTGTTTTGTAGGTGGAAACATTATTACGAATGCCAAAAATCCAATGAAATATTATATTATAGAAAACTATGGGACATATCCTTTAGAAAACGGCCGACATTACAGTTGAGGAATTTTTTCCGTTTAAATCAATATCAGATTCGAAGTAGTGATGTATTTGGTGATTTAGTTTTTACTGAACAAAACAAAGGAAATAGAGTGTTTTACACACATACCGATCATGTGTTTCATTCCACTCCAGAAACTGTTGAACATAAAAATATTAGATTAAAAACTAAAGAACTTAACGCAGGAAATGATGCACTTTTAAGAGTTAATGACCATAGAGTGGTAAGTAGTTATCAAAATTATATGTACCGGGTGTCCCAATAAGAATGGCTCTCGGCCATATCTCAGGAACCGTTTGTAGTACAGCTTTGAGAAAAAAATATTTATAACAAAAGTTGACTCGGGAAAAGCCTATAAATTATTTTCATAATTGTAGGTCCACCGCTAGAAGGCGTAATTGGATATCAAAAATTAAAAAATCAAAATTTTACAAAATTTGCCTAATGAAAGGGCACTGGAAATCCGATCATCGTATTATTCATAAAATTCTGCGCATATTTGATTTCACAAGTTTAAGTCTACCTTTGCAAATAGGAGGTGGGGGTGAGTGGGAACCTTCTTATGAAAAAATGGCTGTACGTCCGGTTCTGCTAAATCGAATTTTACATACTTGGTCTTGTTGAAAACTACTCTTTTTCGTCAATGTAAGTGTCTTATTTTCGAAAAGCCTAACATGCAAGCTAGGAGGCGTTATTTAATTATATTCGGAAATCTAGTTTTCTTTGAAGAATATTAAATACAAGTATGCATTTTTAATCCTGTATTACAAAATTGAAAAACAGAAAACTGCCTGTCAATACCTTTTTTCTATCTCAAGATATCTTAAGAAACGTGTAAATTTTAAACAACTGTTAATGTCATCGGTAAACGAAGTTAAGGAAAAGTAGTGTGCTATGGAAAAAACAAAGAAACATTTTCCAGGTGTAAACGTATAATATAATTAATTAAAACAACAGTAAGACAAACAATACTATAAAATATAACAAAGAAATAAAAGCAACTACTTACTTAGTGACGACCTAAATGTACAAATTGTTGCCCATCATTTTCGATGCAAGCATTTACTCTTTCAAGAGTAGATTGAACAGCAGTCTCAATTTCTGCTTTCGCAATGCTTTGAATGGCGTTTCGTATTCTCTAGATTCTGGATCATTTTTTCTCGAGTAGTGGGCCTAGCGGCAAAAACAAGGTCTTTAATCCGTCCCCATAAATAAAGGTTTAAAACAGTTAAATCTGTTGCTATTCGATCTACTCTTGAAAGAGTAATGCTTGCATCGAAAATGATGGGCAACAATTTGAACATTTAGGCAGTCACTAAGACTAAGTAAGTAGTTGCTTTTATTTCTTTGTTATATTTTATATTATTGTTTGTCTTACTGTTGTTTTAATTAATTATATTATACGTTTACACCTGGAAAATGTTTATTTGTTTTTTCCATAGCACACTATTTTTCCTTAACCTCGTTTACCGGTGATAGTAACAGTTATGTTTAAAATTTACACATTTCTTAAGATATCTCGAGATAAAAAAAAAATATCGACATGCGGTTTTCGGTATTATGTTGCTAATTTGGTTTAATTTTGTAATACACGATTAAAAATGCATACTTATATTTAATATTTTCCAAAGAAAACTAGATTCCTGAAAATAATTAAATAATGCCTCCTAGCTTGCATATTACTTATTAGGCTATTTCGAAAATAAGACACTTACATTGACGAAAAAGAGCTGTTTTCAACAAGACCAAGTATGCAAAATTTGATTTAGCAGAAACGGACTTACAGCCATTTTTTCATAAGAAGGTTTCCACTCACCCCCACCTCTTATTTGTAAAGGTAGACTTAAACTTGTGAAATCAAATATGCGCAGAATTTTATGAAGAATACGATGATTGGATTTCCAGTGCCCTTTCATTAGGTAAATTTTGTAAAATTTTGATTTTTTTAATTTTTGATATTTAATTACGCCCTCTAGCGGTGGATCCACAATTATGAAAATAATTTCCAGGCTTTTCCCGAGGTAACTTTTGTTATAAATATTTTTTTCTCAAAGCTGTACTGTAAACGGTTTCTGAGATATGGCCTAGTGCCATTCTTATTGGGGCACCCGGTACAATGAAAATTAAATTGCATTTTTTCTTGGCTTTTCTTAACGATTAATTCTTACCTTTTTTCAGAACCAGATACAAAATATATTGACTGATTTTCCTTACATAAAGAGGTTAACTCAGGTGTTCCAATGTACAAAGACTGAAATTCCCGCCTTTCTTTTTTATTGTATGCCTAGGGTGAGTATATATTCATTTTGACATCGACATTCAGACAATCCAAAACAATTATTATTATTAAGAATACTGCACCTCTTGACAATTTGTCGCCACAATCTTCGTTGCGTTATTGTCTCATTGCAGTTTCTGCCTACCACTAACTTCTGTTTACCATCGGCATTATTTTTTTTTCGCTTGCGGTTCCGTATCTTGTGCACGGAAATCATTGAACGATCGATTTCAACAATTCGATGAAGCACTTTCCAGGTGGTTTGTCCAGAAAAGGTCCGAGAACGTATCAACCTCTGGACCAATATGTGTTAAGGAAGAGGAACATTTTCACAAACACTTGAAAATCAAAGAACCTTTCAATGCATCCAGTGGTTGGTTACATTGATCCAAAATGTCATGGGATTGATCGATCTAAAACGTCAAGCTGACTGAGAAGTAATGTTGGAATTTTGCTATGAAGATGATAATTATAGAAAATAATCTAAAACTTTGTCAAATTTATAAGGCTGACGAAGCAGGGATATACTAGCAATCAATACCTACAAAAACTTCAGCTGCAAATAATGAAATTAGTGGGGTATAAAAAAAGTAAAGACTGGCATTATAACCAGCAATCTGTCTGGATAACTTGTGACATCTTCCAACATTGGTTCCATAAAAAGTTCATTCCTGAAGTAAAGTCTCATTTGAAGAAGTAAAAGTTGCCACAAAATGCGCTTCTTCTTGTGTATAATACTGTACTCATCCCAATGAGACAGTTCTATGATCTGACGATGGAAATTTCTTTGTTCTTTTTTTCCAGTAAATATTACATCAATTGCTCAACCAATGGATTAGGTTGTTATTGAGACAGTTAAACGCTTCTACCGAAGATAATTTGTGTTGAACTTGTTGGATGAAGTTTTGAACATCGTTGACCATAGTGATTCAATTTTTAAAGTGGCAAATGCCTGGAGTGTAGTGAAAGGGAAGACTTGCGGGCATGTAGCTAGAATTCAATAAAGCTGAGAGATGGAGACCATGGGCAGAGAGAATAAGCGTAGGAAAACCGTAGCAAAGATGGTACGATGGCTTAAAAAAACAGAGGACTAAATTGTTACCGACTTGCCCAGAACAGAGGAAACTGGAGAGCAATGAGAGAGACCTATATCGAAAATATAGAGAACGGCTGAAGGAGAAGACGGATTGCATCCAATCTGCTGTCACAAGGTTTTTCAGCAACTAACTAAATGTAAAGACTACTGTAGACTCGTATATGCATATGCTGTAGACTCTGTCCTGCAGGCAGCAGGACTTGACTACTACGATATAAGACTGCTGAAATACTTATATTACAATCAAGTAGCCTCTATCCAAATTGGAGACAGTCGTACTGAAAAACTACCCATAAAACGTGAAGTACGACAAGGTTGTGTTTTATCACCCACCCTTTTTAATCTGTACTCTGAAGAAATCTTTAGGGAGGCTTTGGATAACAGACAAGAGGGAGTGCGGCTAGGCGGAGAAGTAATCAACAATATTAGATACACTGACGATACAGCCATTCTTGCAGAAAATTTACAAGATCTTCAGACACTACTAAATCTAGTCAGTGAAGCAAGTTATCGGAGAGGCCTTAAAATCAACATTTCAAAGACAAAGTGGATGGCAGTTGGAAAGATTAATATGGATTAAGGTTTGCTTTCTCTTGATGGATAGGGGATAGAACGGGTAAATCATTTCAAGTACCTTGGCAGCTGGTTAAATGTAAATTGTGACTCTGATGAAGAGATAATAACTAGGGTCGAAATATCACGGAAGGATTTTATGAGCCGGAAACCAGTTTTACGTAACAGAAACCTGTCGATGAATATTCGAAAGAAGGTCCTGAAATGTTATGTGTGGTCTATCCTATTGTATGGTTGTGAGACATTTACGTTATAAACCACAATGCTAATTAAATTAGAAGCATCGAACTGCTATCGACGTTTCGCACACTTCCAATGAAGATGTTCTTCAAATGATGAATTCAGAACGTCTGCTCATAAGCATCACAAAGAAGAGAAAAACAGAATACTTCGGCCATATAATTCGAGGACCTAAATACCATCTGCTTCGCCTTATAATACAAGGAAAAGTGGAGGGAAAAGATGGATTGGTCGAAAGAAACTATCATGGCTGCGTAATATTAGACGATGGTGTGGCTACACAGTAGAAGAATTATTTCGCGTAGCAGCTGATAGAGAGGGGTTTCAGGAAATTGTAAACATGATGACGGCCAACGTCTGAATACAGACACGGCACCTAAAGAAAAAGAAGACTCGCATATACCTCTAATTTAGCGTAGGAACATACGGGTAAACAGGTGACAGCGTCCGTTGTCCGTATCTAAGACTAAGTCTTAGGAAATAGTTAACTTGGAGGATAATCTTTTTAAGCGAGATACCTAACCAAATAGTCTTCATGTTTCAAGAGGATGTCTCGGACTGACTGTCGGCTGAGAATTCATCGTCTTTTTTCCTGGTGATTTTGGAACATAATTTTAGACCGTGAGTTTTGGAGTTCCCAGGTTGAATAGCAATATCGTGCTAGCGTTGGGAGATTTCCACGACAGTACTTTAATTACTTTTCATAGATTTCTACATTCTTACATTCCAAAATTCCAAGTGTATATTCCATAATCGTTGTGCTTATTCGTTGCATTGGTTGTAACCAAAAATTTCGTCTGGGTGTTCTGACTGTGAATGTCGTAACAATGCCTTTTTTAGTTAGTTTTCTTAATATCACATTCTTTTTCAGGTATCGGCGGCCCCACTCGGCTTATATTGTTATTCTCGTAGAGCAGCGTGGGATCTACAGCGTCATCTAGACGAATTTAGTTTCAACTCTCTTAATTCTTACTGGTCGAAAGCGACCAACAATAAATTGAATTATAAATCAGCAGAAACTTTACATCCTCGACCGTTTAATGCAGTTGATAATTTGAGACCTGTTAACGGTTTTTCGAATATTGTGATACCAGATAAGGAGAGTTTAGTTACCGATTCTGGAAAACTGTCGGTACTTGATGGACTCCTTAAAAGACTCAAAGAGGAAGGACATCGCGTTTTAATATATTCGCAGATGACAAAGATGATTGATCTTTTAGAAGTAAGTATATCAGCAACTATTTTATACTTCTTTTAAAGAAAGACGGTTTAAGATTTAGTTTCGTCTCAGAGAGCACCACCATTCATTTATGCACATTTCGTCCTCTTGGACTCCTCAGAACAGCCCGTGGTGTGCTGTGAATCGAAAAGAAATCTCCCTGTAATTTTAGCAAATTACACTGCGCGTCAGAGAAAACGGGCACCCCAAAAAATGGGTCATTTTTGATGTCTCATATCTCCTAAACCTGATGTCCTTATTCTTTAACAATATCGCTGTAATAATTTTGTTGCTAAATAGGTAAATTCCTCATTATATACCGAGTGTACGAATCAAACTGTGTTTTTTTCTCAAAATTTGGAACACCCTGTGGAATATTCTAGCATTTATAAGATACTGAAATTAAAACCCAACTATAGCCTCAGGTTTTCGTAACATTCTGTTTTTTGATTCATGCGCTTATGTTGGGCAATACAAAAGTTAGGTACTTTAACAACTAGCCATGTTCTTCATCAGTACAGGGTGTTTCTAAATAAGTGCGACAAACTTTAAGGGGTAATTCTGCATGAAAAATAATGACCGTTTGCTTTATAAACATATGTCCGCAAATGCTTCGTTTCCGAGATGCGGGATGTTGAATTTTTTCCGACAAACTGACGATTTATCTATTGTCCTAAAACCGGTTGAGATATGCAAATGAAATTTGGTAGCTTTTAAGAGAAAGTTATTGCGCATTTTTGGACATGCAATTAAGAATTTTATATTCACCATTGGCGCGCATACGGGTAATATAACCGATCATAGTACCCGTATGCACGCAAATGGTGAATATAAAATTCTTAATCATATGTCAAAAAATGCGCAATAACTGTCTCTTAAAACCTACCAAATTTCATTTGCATATTTTATCTCAACCGGTTTTTAAAGCAATAAATAAATTGTCAGTTTGTGAGAAAAAATTCAACATCCCGTATCTCGGAAACGAAGATGCAGACATACGATTATAAAGCAAACTGTCATTATTTTTTCATGCAGAATTACCCCCTAAAGTTTGTCTCACTTATTTAGAAACACCCTGTATTGATGAAGAGCATGGCTAGTTGTTAAAGTACCTAACTTCTGTATTGTCCAACCTAAGCGAATGAATCAAAAAACAGAATGTTAAGAAAACCTGAGGCTATAGTTGGGTTTTAATATCAGTATTTTATAAATACTAGAATATTCCACAGGTGTTGCGAACTTTAAGAAAAAATACAGTTTGATTCGCACACCCGGTATACAATGAAAATTTACCTGATTAACAACAATATTATTACAGCGGTATTGCTAGAGAATAAGGCTATAACATATTAAAAAATTACTTGAATCGAACAACAGGTTTAGGAGATGCGAGCCATCAAAAATGGCCCTTTTTTTGGAGTGCCCGTTTTCTCTGACGCGCAGTGTATTAAAAATAATTTTCAAAAGACGCAACAGCGACATCTATTAAAATCAAAACCAAATCCAGAGAGCCAGAGATCTAAAGATTTCTTACGTTGGAAAACAAATTCTGGTTACAACCTAAATCCAAGCTTTCTACAATTTACAAAGCAAACGGACGATAAATGAATAAACATGGGGAATCTACAATATGCATTCCACGACATGCGACAGGTCAATTTATGTAGGTAAAAAACGCAACGAATTTGATTCCTAGTACTCAGTTGGTGTTTGGAATTCAGGAGAATGGCCATCTGATTGGTGTACCTCAATTTATATCCCGCTACATAAAAAAGGAACTACTACCAGATGTGAAAACTACCGCACACTGTCACTAATAACAGATCTAGTAAAATCTTGTTGCATATCATCAAAAACAGTTTAAAAATCTATCTATATTATCAAATACCTCAGGAACAAGCGGGGTTTGTAAAGGGTAAAGGTACAAGGGAACAAATCCTGAACCTGAGACAACTCATTGAAAAGTCTAGAGAATTTCAAGTACCTATGATTATATGCTTCGTTGACTACCACAAAAGGCATTTGATTGTGTAAGCTGGATAAATGTGTGGTCAATTTTAATAGAAATGGGCTCACCAATGCACCTGGTGACACTTATTAAAAATCTGTACCAGCCCAATATAGCGACAGTACGACTTGATCAGAAGTTCTCAAACCAATTCAAGACCGAGAGAGGTGTTAGACAAGGATACGTGTTGTCACCTGACTTATTTAACATTTATGTTGAACATGTCATGAGGATGGTTTTAGAAGGATGGGCCGGTGGAGTAACAGTAGCTGGTAGGAAAATCTCCAATTTAAGATTTGCTGATGACACTACACTTCACTACACAGCAGCAAATGAGCAAGAAATATTTGATCCCCTGCGAAGAGTTGAATACGAAAGCAATAAAGTTGGTCTGAAAATCAATAAAGCTAACACAAAAATAATGGTGGTCGACAGATTCGACACTATTCAACTGACTAACATGTTACAGGAATACCAGATAGTAAACACCTCTGTCTATCTCGGGTCTAGTATAACTAACGATCGTAACGTGAAGCAGAAGTTCGGAGACGTATTGGTATGGCAAAAAATGCGATGAGTCGCCTAACTAAAATATCTGTCTCTCAAAATATCAAGATGAGACTGGTGAATGCCTTTGTATTCTTAATATACGGACTACGGAGCAGAAACTTACACTTTTCGCGCATGCGAGCGCCAAAAAATTGATGCCTTTGAGATGTGGTGCTGGAGAGGAATGCTGCGCATACCTTGGACAGCTAATAGGACAAACGTTTCCATTCTAAACCAACTCAAAATTTAAAAAAAAAAGTCTGTCCACAATATGTCTGTAACGAATTTTGCAATTCTTTGGTCACGTGGTTCGCATAGGTAACGACAGTTTGGAGAGATTCATTGTTTCTGGAAACGTTCCGGGGAGAAGATCCAGAGGACGATCACCGACTAGTTTTTTATGTGGCCCGGAGGCTAACTTAAGGGCTCTGTAAACGATCAAATTATTTTGATCTTGAGTAAGATAGTTGGTGGTGGCTTTTAGCATTTATTTGCGACATACAGGAAAACTTGGCGAACTTTACGTCGTTTACAAATTAAAAGGTAAACATAAAATTATTTCGCAGTTAAAGAATAAAGTATTTGCTTTCGAGGACAAGCTAAGGATGTAGGTATATCGAGGAAATTAATATAAAAAATCTGTATAACTTTTCGACATTGGTAAAAAGTCAACAAGATTGAATTGATGTATCTCCAGAAAACTTTGCTACTATTTCTAATTACTTAGTTTTCTTGAGCGATGAATTTCAGGAAAGATTTAATGATTTGCGAAAAATTAGGAAATATCTTCTATTAGTGGAAAATCCCCGGCACTTAGAAGTAGCCGCTACTACACAATTTGCGGCATTGGGATTTAATAGCGCAAAGTTGTCAGATGAACTAATTGATTTTAAAGATGATACAAATCTGGAGGCAATTTTTAAAGAAAAAAGAGACGCAAATCAATATTGAGAATTCTGGAAATTAACACCGAATAACTATAAGTTGCGCTTACTTGCTTTTCACGTTGTTTGCTTGATCATGCTTGTGCGAATCTTCATATTCAAAAATGAAATATGCAAAAAATGCTTAAATTGCTGAATAGAGCATTGAATAACCTTTCAAATGATCTAGCAGACGAACTTTATTCTTATTTAAAAAAATCATCGATTACGTCATCACACTCAGATGGATGACGTCACTAGTATAACATATATGTCAAAAAATCATAATTTAGAAATAAAAAATCGACTTGTTTCAGGATTTTCCTTATAGTCGCCAATTTACGAAATAACTAATTTCCTTTCACTTGTATCATACTGTATATTACTTCACCTAGATTGCGGCCCGCAAGCTGTGGCAATAGCTACTATGTGGCCCAGGGAAAAAAAAGGTTGAGTATCGCTGGACTAGATGGTCCGACCAAATAAAGAATTCAGCTGGAAACTCATTCTGCGAAGCTCTTAGAGCAGCTGAAGATAGAGACCAATGGAGAAACATTGTTAGGAATATTGGAAGAAATCACGATCCTCAGTAATGGGGAAGCGACAGAGAGAGAGAGAGAGAGAGAGAGAGAGAGAGAGAGAGAGAGAGAGAGAGAGAGAGAGAGAGAGAGAGAGAGAGAGAGAGAATTTCGTTTATGCACACTTCATCTTGGCCTCAGAACGGGCCGTGGTGCGCTCTATGTGTCGGATTGAGGTTGTAACGAGAATTTGTTTTCCAACGTAAGAAATCTTTAGATCTCCGGCTCTCTGTATTTCGTTTTGCTTATAGTTTTTTATTGTTAAACACTGTTCAGTTAAATTTCACGTTATATAATACAATAAAATCAATAATGTTTCAGGAATACATGTGGCACAGGCATCATAAGTATATGAGGTTAGATGGTTCATCAAAAATATCAGAACGAAGGGATATGGTTGCTGATTTCCAAGCCAGAGCAGACATTTTTGTTTTTCTACTGTCGACAAGAGCTGGTGGACTTGGTATCAATTTAACTGCTGCAGATACTGTAAGTTTTTCTTTAGTCAAATTTTATAGTGGAAAATTGATTTATCGTGAACTTCTTCCTTTTGTGTAGACATAATTCTGTCTGTTTTTCAATGTACCTCCAATAAGTGAATGACAATTCTATCGTTTTCGTGGCCTTCCTACTGATCGTCTTTCTATTCTGGAACCGTCTCTCGCCGTCCTTACTACTCTATTTGTTATGATCGTTCCATTCTACACTTCTGTTTTTTATCCAATTATTAATGTTGTCCACCTTGCATCTCCGTCGTATATCTGCAGTTCTCCATAGTGTCCTACCATTGATTTTTCGAAGGGTTTTCATCTTTGCTGTTTCGAGCATTCTTCTTGTCTTCTCTGTATCAGGGCCTAGATTCCGTGCACTGTAGATATCTACATGTCGTTTTCTATCGATATTTGAATATTAAAATATTTGAATTTTTAGCTTTAAATGAATTATTTTCTAGTTTTGCTAGGTTATACTCTAATTGATAAACTAAAGCAAAACTAGAAAATAATTCTTAAAAATTCATATATTTTGGTATTCAAATATCGATAGAAAGCGACATGTAGATATCTACAGTGCACGGAATCTAGGCCCTGGTGGTGTTTCTGATGCCTGTTTTGTAAATTCTACCTTTAATTTCTATTCCAAGTCACCAAATGGACGAAGAAGTATTGGCAGACCAAGAAAAAGATGGTGCGATAACTTAAACAATTTAGGAGGCTAATATTGAAGAAGAAACAGGCTTTAAAGCCTACATACAAGAAGGAAGAAGAAGAATTTCTATTCCGATATTTTTATTTTTCCATATTGTTTAACCCTTAAACGCCCAACCTTGTTTAGGTTCCATGTACGCCCAAGGGTGGGTAAAAAATGTCCACCTCGAAAATAACTAATATATTTATTGAGAGTTGTTGGAAATGGATTAAACTTAAGAATCTCATGCTTAATAAACACAGCATCTTCAAAAATCTTAATATAAACAATTAACAAACCTTACAACAAAATTACAATGTACATCAAAATTGACATACCAGTAAAAGCCAGTAATTCAGATTTGTCGATTTTCTCCACATTCTTCCTTTCAGCCTCCTCATTGGCGGATAATTATGTAGATTATGTAATTATACGTCGATAATGATATATATTATCTTCCTACCAACGAGAAATTATATAAAAACCTTTAGGAACAAGTTTTACCAAGGGTGTATTTTTTATGCCCACCCATATTTAACTCAAGATGCTACTTTTATTTTCAAAAATATCGGTAGAATCAAATTAACAGTCGATAAAGGGCTGTCTTTTTAACAATAAATAATTTTTAAAAAAAATTTACACACGTAATAAATATGTTACAAGGGAATACGCATTAAGTGGACATTTTTTACCCACCCTTGGGCGTTTAAGGGTTAATTCAGGCAACCTGCGGCCCTGTTTCCCTTAGTTCACGTAGTCTTCCACTTCTGTTTCCAAGTTTCCGTAGCTAGATAGTGTGATTGTGTAGATATTTAATCACCATGACTTGTTCTATTCTCCAGCTCTAATTTACATCTGAGTAGATTTTCTGTTATAACCATGCATTTGATCTTTTTTGGGGAAATTAACATGTTAAATTTTCTGACGGTTATATTAAATTGGTGCAGCATATGTTGTAAGTCTTTTTCACTTTGAGAAATTAGTATTGGATCGTCTGCATGGCAGATTATTTTAAGTTGTTTTTCTTCCATTCAGTATCCTTTCTCTAGTTCTTACTTTTTTATTATTTCATCCATGATCAGGTTGAACAATAGAGGACTCTGGGAATTCCTTTGTCTTATTTCATTGCCAGCTTCAATTGGGTCAGTTAGTTCTTCTTCTACTTTTACTTTTTATATCGTGAATTTGTACAATCAAACTTGTAACAAATATCAGTATCACAAAAAGAATATCAAACTTACTCAGTAGAGTAGTAGTAGTACAATGTATAGTATAAGTGACAGTTGTAATAGTGAAGTGAATTGGGTACTCAGGACATTAAAGTTCCAGAATAAGTCCTGATTAAGACTTCAGTGGGGAAGTTAAAAGTGTATAGTGACAGTGGTAGTAGTGACGTGAGTTGGACACTAACGAGTGTGAGACTCTTAGAGTAGGCATAGAAAATCAGACAAAAGCTTGAATCCGTCCAATCAAGAAACTGGGTAAGCGATTTTATAATCTTTATAATTATTTTAATCAGCATGTACTTCATGATTTTTGGTTTATTTCCAATACTATATTAAAAAAATTAATATGTCACAATAAATCTGTTTTAAAATAATGTATGTGCGACTAATAAATTAATTGTTAGTCAAAGTCAAAGTCAAAAGTCAAAATTTTATTTACGCATATAGCATTTACAGAGTACGTAGGTATAAAACAACAATAATTATGAAAGTACAAAGGATAGTTATAAGTATAACCTATATAGTCTTACAAAGTTAAATCATTAGAATACAGAATCATTAGAAATACATACAAGTCAAAATATATTAAAAGATTACTATAACAATAACAAGATGTCGTGACTAGATTTTTTTTCAATAATTATAAAAACACTGAAACATATATATAACAAAAAGTTTGGAGGTAATAAATTTGAAATCAGATTACATATTTAATAAATAAGACACATTTTACCATAATAATTTTAATATTAATTTGATAGAAACTTTTTTATTTTACCACTAAATTTATTAAAACCATCATTAAATAAATCCAAATCACACTTTTGTAACATTTCATTTGTTAATTTGCTCATTCGACAAATAGGCGAGTTAATGCCATAATTGGTTCTATGAAACTCAATGTTAAGTAGTTGGCTATTTCTGGAATTAATAGATGGAACACGCAGGCCAACAGCTGCCAGGAGATCTGGGTCATCAATAATATTATTTATGATTTTATATATTGTACAAATATCTAAATAGTTCCTTCTGGTTTCCAATGGGGTTAAATTCAAAAGCCTCATGATGTCATTAACATTTATCTCTTCATAAGGTATTTTTAGTTTGTGACCTATTCGTCTCAAAAACTTTCTCTGAACTCGTTCAAGTTTTTCTTTGTGCACAGTGTAATATGGATGCCATATAGGTGCTGCATATTCTAGAATTGATCGCACTAAGGAACAGTAAACTTCCTTTAAAACAAATATATTGTCAAAACATTTTAATGTTCTAAAAACAAACCCTAACAACCTCATTGCTTTATTTGTAATCAGATCAATATGGTTTGAGAAACTTAATTCACTATCAAACCATACACCAAGATCTTTTATTAGGTAACATCTTTCAAGGCCTACCGAATTCAGAGTGTAATTGAAAAGAATAGGCTTTTTTATTCTGCTAAATGTAATGATTTTACATTTATTTATATTTAATGTTAGATTATTAGTATTACACCAATTTGAGAAGATATTGAGTTCTCTTTGTAAGTTTAGACAATCATTTGGAGACTTGATGATGTTCAGTATTTTGACATCATCTGCGAAGGCCTTGAATAAACAGTTATTAAAAACATTCTTGATATCATTAATAAATACATTGAATAATAAACTTGATAAGTGACCACCCTGTGGAATTCCAGAAGTAACAATGATTTCAGATGAGATAAAGTTCTTCATTTTCACAACTTGTTTTCTTTCTTTAAGGTTACTTTGAAACCAATCAAACATTGATCCATGAATGCCCAAGGCAGACATTTTTCCAAGTAAGATATTCTGATCAATTTTGTCGAATGCCTTAGAGAAATCGGTATAAGTCACATCAACCTGGTACCCATTCTCCAAGGCACTCAACAAGATATGCTCATAACTTAAAAGATTAGAAACTGTTGACCTACCTTTGGTGAAACCGTGCTGTTCATCAATAATAATATCTCTAAAAAGTGGATTTAATTTATCTGCCACTATTGCTTCGAAAACCTTTGGAATAAGTGAAGTCTCAGATATAGCTCTATAATTTTTAATATTTGATTTATCTCCATCTTTATAAACGGGTGTAACAAAAGATTGTTTCCAAACAGCTGGAAAATTTCCAGTTTTCAAGGATAGGTTAAAGATTTTGCACAAAACTTCTGAAAGGACATATTTACAGTTCTCTAAAAACAATACCGGCAGATCATCCGGACCCTTACTTAATGATGGTTTCAATTTGCTTATTCTATCAAAAACATCCAACACAGAAAATTCCATACCACCAATATCTAAAAATTTTTCATATTTAAAAGACATGTGTGTATCTTCATATTCCGAGAAAACAGATGCAAAATGTTCAGAAAACAACTCAGTTATTTCCTGGGGGTCAGTTGTCTCTCTTTCAGAAAAGGACATACACTGTGGATACTCCAGAGAACCCTTTTTTGAATTTACAAACCGCCAAAATTCTTTTTTGTTAGAGAGTTGGGACTCTAAATTTTTTAGATAGTTCTTATATGATGTTTTTGATAATTCTCTGCATTGAGATCTTATGTAAGAGAATTTTAAGTAATCTTCATAGGAACTTGTGCTTTTGTATGTTATATGAGCTTTTTTCTTTTCAATAATAAGATGTTTTAATTCGTTATTCATCCATTTTGAGAATTTTGGGGATTTGTATCTAGATATAGGTGTAAAGGTATCAATAATATAGAATACTATGTCATAAAATTGAGATACAACAATATCGACATCTGCTTCCTCAGAAATGAAACTCCAATCCACACAAGACAGATGATAATTTATTTGTCTAAAATCAGCACATTTGAAGTTATAATAATAATAATCACTAGGCAATGGTATTGAAGCATCAGATAGATGTTTTATGTGTTATTGTTAAATGTTGATTTATATTATTGATCTCACCAAATGGTGGTCTGATCCACAGGTGACTCTTTTATATACTCTCGTTTCTTCGACCTTAATCATTGACTCTTGTCTCTATTATTGATTGAACTATATTTTCTATTATTGATTATTGGTTAAGAACTGGTTTCGAATATGTGTATTTATATATTATCTCTGGATGTCTAAAGAAACCATTACATATTCTTAACGCATACTGATCACATAGGTTAATCACATATAGTCCAGGGCGCATCTGTTTTGAGATGGACGTTGAGAGGTGACTCAAATTTTTTTACAGAAATTGCTTGAAAATAACTCAAATAATAATATTTGAGTTATCCTCCCACTCAAAAATGTCCGGAACATTGTTTAAATAATTAAAATGTCAAAAAATGAAGGAAAAATTCGATTTTTTGATTATAAAATTATATTTTTTCTCATTTCTGAGAAAAGTTGTACTGACATAAAAGTTGCGTAATTAAATTTCCTACAATATAAAATTGGGATAAATTTTTAAAAATAGTCACCCTTGTTAATAATTGCGAAAAAACCATAAAAAAACAAGTATTCGCATTTTACCTTTTTCAACCATTTGTGCTACACTTAGGACCTTCATATTTTACCCAGAAAAACTTTATAATATAGCAAAACATTACTGTAAATTTTATTAAGATTGGTTAAATAGATTTTGCAAAATAAATTTTGCAATCCAGCTTTCGCAAAAAAAATTCATTTTTTCAAAATGTTGCAGGACTGAAAATAAAGCAGACAGCAAGTTGAACTTTTTTTGCATATAGAAGAGTACTGCACCTTTCATTTGCAATTTGCAAAATTAAAATCGATTAACTACCGCGGCGTCAGGAATTTTTTTAAATAAACATTAATTTTTGGTGCTACGCGCAGGACAGCGGTGATCGATTCACACAAGTTGATTTCCACCAAAATTTCTTCCAATATATATCTAATATATTATTTTATTACTCTATATTTTGTTGTATTTTAATATTTTAATTCCACAAAAATCAAACTAATTTTATTATTGTTTGTGAAATATTGTTTAAACAATTGCATATGTTTAAAAATAATAAAATTTTATTCACTAAGTTAAAATATATGAACAAAGAAAGTTTTTTCTAAAAAAAGTGTTATTTCAAAGGACAGAGTATGTGCTTTTATTTTGCAATAAACAAATTTATTTATTTATATCGAAATGTACTAAAAATTAAAATGTATCAATTATTATCCAAGGTAATTGGAATGCCCAATCAGAGCAAACTATCCGCTGTCCTGCGCGTAGCACCAATAATTATTGTTTATTTAAAAAAATTCCTGACGCCGTGGTAGTTAACCGATTTTAATTTTGAAAATTGAAAATGAAAGATACAGTATCATTCTATATGCAGAAAAAATTCAACTTTCTGTCTGCTTTATTTTGAGTCATGTAACATTTTAAAAAAATGATTTTTTTTGCGAAAGCTGGATTGCAAAATCTATTGACCCGATCGTAATGGAATTCACAGTATTATTTTACTATATCATAAAGTTTTTCTGAGTAAAATATGAAGGTTTTAAGTGTACCATAAATGGTAGAAAAACGTAAAATGCGAATACTTGTTTTTTATGTTTTTTCGCAATTATTGCTATCTTGCAACAAGGGTGACTATTTTTTAAATATTTAGCCAATTCTATATTGTAGGAAATTTAATTACGCAACTTTTATGCCAGTACAACTTTTCTCGGAAATGAATACTTTTAAAGTTATAATCAAAAAACGAAGAAAAAAGTAGACTTTTTCCTTAATTTTTTAACATTTTGATTATTTAAACAATGTTCCGGACCTTTTTGAGTGGGAGGATAACTCAAATATTATTACTTGGGCTATTTTCAAGCTGCAAAAATTTGAGTCACCTCTCAACGTCCAAATGTACTAATATTTTTACAGATGCGCCCTGGTCTAATAGGTCCTATGCGATGAATACTTGATCAGTTGTGAAATGAAGCTTCAATAGGTCAACCATTCTCATTCAAGATATTTTCTCCATATCAGCCTATTATTTTGTTACTATCCTTTCTTCCAGTTTTTGCATTAGAATATACATAAGAAATAACGATATTGATTTTTAATAAAAATCAAATGTAATGAGAGGGAAAACATAAAATCAAAAAGGTACCCTTCAAATTTACTAAAACTACGAGTCGATGTATTTTCTTTATAAATATAAAATCTAGCTTCAAAAACTAGCATCAAATGCGAAAGATGTACCAGGAATAATAAGACCGATATGAAAACATGAAAATGACTAGATAAATTATAAAAATAAAGAACCATTTTGAGGACAGCAAAGATAAAAAACCAAGTAAAAGAAATGAAGAAAGCTTACCAAAAGTTGCTGACCAAGAACACAAAAGAGAATACAGAAGACAAATTTCATCATCATCATATGTGTCACAACCCTGTAGTAGAGCCTCAACTTTCCTAAGTATGTATATTTCGCCAGTCAGCTCTGTCCATTGCTAACCGTTGCGAGTTTGCTGCACCTATTTTTTTGGCATTGACATGAATGCCGCATTGACTACCGTTACAGTACACTCATCTATAATATTTATAAAGAGGCAACAATGAGTGTTAAGTTACATGATAAAACCAAACAAATAAGCATAGAACGCGGCGTAAGACAAGGCGACACACTCTCGCCAAAACTATTCATAACTGTTCTGGAATATGCCTTTAAGATGCTCAACTGGGACAATAAAGGGATCAAAATAGATGGAGAAAAGTTAAATCATCTTCGTTTTGCAGATGACATAGTCCTTATAACTGATGACCTAGGAGAAGTAAAGAAAATGCTAAATGAGTTAGACGCTATCTGCTGGAAAATAGGCCTGAAAATGAACTTTTCTAAAACTAAATTTATGACTAATCTGATTCCTAGCGGGCAGCTGATTATACGCGAACAAGAAGTAGAACTAGTGGAAAAGTACATTTACTTGGGTCATGAAATTAGAATTGGCAGAGATAACCAAACATGCGAAATAAAAAGAAGATTAACTCTTGCTTGGGCAGCCTACGGAGCTCTGAGAGACATATTTAGGAGCAGTATACCGATCGGTTTAAAAAGACAAGTGTTTGACCAATGTGTGCTACCGGTAATGACATATGGAGCAGAGACACTGACTCTAACCAAGGCAACAGCGTCGAAAATGCGGGTTGCTCAAAGGCGCATGGAAAGATCCATGCTGGGCGTAACTCTACGGGATAAAATAAGAAATGAAGATCTCAGACAAACAACCGGTATCGCAGATGTTGTAGAACGTATCACCAGGCTCAAATGGAACTGGGCAGGACACGTCGCCAGGCTGAAAGATTCAAGATGGGCACGAAAGCTGATGGAGTGGAGACCAAGAGAAGATAAACGAAGTAGAGGAAGGCCGCCTACACGATGGACAGATGATATCAGGCGGATTAGTAAAAACTGGCAAAAATCAGCACAAAACCGTGAAGTGTGGAAACAATTGGGGGAGACCTATGTCCAGCAGTGGACGTGAATTGGTTGGATGATGATGATGATGATGATTTTTTTGGCATCATTATCTACCCTCTACAACACCATCCTTCTATCAAAGTTTTGGCATACTTCCCGCTGGCTGTGACGCAAGGATTCATCTATGAGGCAGGGGCGGCTTTACCTATTGTGCAGGGTGTGCGGTGCACACGGGCGCCGAGCGCCAAATAGTGGTAGTCTTTCTTTACTGTGTTTCAACATAAAATATGATTTTTTTTAAATTATGAGGCAGAAGATGAATCAGTAACTGACGCCAAAATACATTTTAAAGTAAACTTTTACTATTACGTATTAGATACCGCAATTACTAAGTTTGACGAACGCTTCGAACTTTTAACGCTAAATAATACCACTCTTTCGTTCCTTAAAAAATTAAAACACTGGAAGGATTTAGAGTTAACGCTCGATTTCATAATAAAGTTAAAGTGGACTTTTAACAATGCAAATGTTATAGTTAAAAGAGACTTTAAATTTAAATTCCACTTTAACTTTATTGTGAAATCGAGCGTCAGATACAAAAAGAGCATATTTTTCTAATTTAGAAAATAAATTGTGTCATGTTGGCTCCTCAGACGTAGATAGGTTTGAGCTCTTTAATGAAATAGAATTATTACCAATCTCTATCGATGATTCTACTACACCTTTGGATATTTTAAATTCTTTTTCTTGAAGTGCCATCTCCGCGACGGAGGTCGGCAATCATCATAGCTATTCGGATTTTAGGGACGGCTGCTCTGAAAAGTTCATTTGATGTATATCCGTACCATTCTCTCAGGTTGCACAGCCACGATATTCTGCGTCTTTCTATGCTTCTTTTTCCTTGATTTTTTACCTGCATAATCAACTGGAGCTAGTTGTATCTCTCTCCACTTGAAATTATGTCCGAGATATTCCAATTTTCTTGTTTCGCTGGTATTTAATATTTCCACTTCTTAATTCATCTTTCTCAGAACCTCTTTGTTGGTGTCGTGTTCTGTCCACGATATTTTCAGAATTCTTCTGTACACCCACAGCTCGAATGATTCTAGTTTTTCACTGATGCAGCACTCAAGGTTCAAGCTTCATTTTAAATTACATACTTGTAAACCTACACAAATAAATCACTTTCAGTGTTTCCAAATTTGTTCACTGCTCTTAGAATTTACTTCACATTGCAGTGACAGTATCGCACAGTGAAAGATCATTTTTTAAATTAGAAACAATTAAAAATCTTCCAAGGTCAAGATTGTCGTAAAGTCGATTTACAAATTTATCACTAGTAGGTATTGAACATGAAATAAAAATTGAAGTAAGCGATATATTCAAGATTTTGCTAATGCAAAAGCACGAAAAGTATCTCTTTTATAATTATATGTTGAAGTATGTGCCTATGTGCGTCCTGTAATAATTCGTTAATAATTTTTTTTAAATATTCACAAAGTTGTTCTTTTTTATTCATCTAACCAATTCCTTCCTAAAAGTACTACATATTTACTTAAACCTGTCAAATTTCCTAAACCCATTTTCAACTTTACCTCATAGATAAAAAAGTTCATTTTTAATTAAATATTTTTAACAGATTTGGGTAGGTTGTTCTGACGCCGTGAATACCCATTGGCTCCCGACATCATTTAATATTGCACTGCAGTAAAACCTTGATATAATGGACTAATTGGGGGGAACGGGTGTCCGTTAAAGCCGAAAATCCGTTGTATAAAAATAGGTTTAAAATAAATCAATAAACTTTTTTTATTTTTAATTTTCTATAAGTTTGATGTTTTTTTATAATTAGAAATGTGTCCGTATTAGTCTATAATAAAAAGTTTTTGAAATTCTTTGTAAAATACCGAGACGTTTTTAATTTTTTTCATATTTGACCGGATTTTTTTGTCCGTTATATCCGAAGTCCGTTAAATAGAGGTTCGTTATATCGAGGTCATACTATATTTGCATCTGGATTTTTGTTTACATTATAAGCGTACCTAATACCCTCTAATACCCTATGGTCTAGTACCTAGTACCTGGTTATAGATAGGTACCTCTTCGACTATTCCATTTTAACTGCGCGTCTACCAAAGGGCGCCAGGGCATCGACTGCATACGGGCGCTACATAGGCTAGAGCCGCCTCTGCTATGAGGGTTGTTCTGCTGTGGTCTTGCTAGATGTGCGGCCTATGTTAAGCCGGAGATATACATGCCTGTTACTAGCACACTGGCATACCAGTACCTAGCAAGCACCAGCTACTGTCCCCAAACTGGCAAGTGTGTATGTTAACTGGCATTTTTTTGCTAGTAGCGTGCTGTGAGATGCAAGGCGCATGCGTGTGAGTGCCACTGGCATGTGTGAACGCGCGCTCGCACGCTACCGCTACGGGCATGTCAGCAGCTAGCAGAGAATTATCAGATTTGTTATTTTGGAGATAAAAATTAATCGTTTTATTTTAAACTTGTTTTAAAAAATGTTTTGTTGGGATGATAAAAAAATCATCAAATTGATTTCTATTTATAGCTATGTAATATTAGAGTGTATGTATTTGGAATTCACCTAAATCATCTCTATATAAAAATAAAATAGACCGTGACAATACTTACACCAAAATTCAAGAGGAAATGGATCGGATTCATTATTAAATTTCTAACAATTATCCATGGCCATAAGCAATATTTGCTTGTTTAATTCATTCCGAATACCTTCCATGGATCGCCATTTTGTTGGAAACTCAAAAACTTTTAATTACAAAACAGATACTTTAGTTGCACATGAAAACCACTCGATTGTTTACTAGCACTGGCATGTGTAAAAATCGACCCTGCTTTTTCGCCTTGCCAGTAAAAGGCATGGGAGCTACTGGCATGCTATCTACTTTCTTAATTTACAAGCATGTGTGTAGCCGGCTTTAGTCTTTCTATTTTTATGAAAAATATTACGTCTTTACCACCAGATATGTGTTTGTATTTCTAGTATATGTCGTAGTTGTATCTCCTCCTCCAAATACCGTTTTCACAGACACAAATAATATTCCTCTCAGGATTCTTCATTTAAATATGAGCAAGATGTTTTCATCTGTCTTGGAGATGGTCCATGCTTCCGATCCATATGTTAGCACTGGCAGTATAAGGGTTTTGTATATTGTTATTTTTGTGACCTAGTTCTAGTTAACATTTTCAATAAACTTTCTTTTGTCCGAATGTCCGAACGTTTAGTTGTTAGGGCTCGTAATTGTTGCTTCCTCTCCGTCCTTTCCAATGACTTTAACGAGTTCTGTTTCTTACTCTGTCTACACATTAGAATTATTAATAGCCGAATCAAAAATAAAATCAAAATGTAACGGTGCAGGTTGGAACTTCTTTATCAAAGTTTAGGTGAAAAAAAAAAAAGATATTTTCCAGAAAGTATAATGATTTATACACTGCGCGTCAGAGAAAACGGGCACTCTAAAAAATGGGTCATTTTTGATACCTCACATCTCCTAAACCCATTGTCCGATGTAAGTAATTTTTTAAATATGTTATAGCCTTATTCTTTAACAATATTGCTGTAATAATAGTGTTACTAAACAGGTAAATTTTCATTGTATACCGGGTGAACGAATAGAAATGTGTTTTTTTTTCAAAGTTCGCAACACCCTGTGGAATATTCTAGCATTTGTAAAATACTGTTTTTTTATTTTATTAGCTTATGTTGGATAATACAAAAGTTAGATACTTTAACAACTAGCCATGTTCTTCATCAGTACAGAGTGTTTCTAAGTAACTGCGACAAACTTTAAGGGGTGATTCTGCATTAAAAATAATGACAGTTTGCTCTATAAACACATGTCCACAAATACTTCGTTTCCGAGATACGGGATGTTGAATTTTTTCTTACAAACTGACGATTTATTTATTGCTTTAAAACCGGTTGAGATATGCAAATCAAATTTGGTGGATTTTAAGACGTAGTTATAGCACATTTTTTGACATACAATTAAGAATTTTATATTCACCATTGGCGTGCATACGGATAATATGATCGCTCATATTGCCCGTATGCGCGCAAATGGTGAATATAAAATTTTTAATTGCATGTCAAAAAATGCGCAATAACTATTAAAACCTAGCAAATTTCATTTGCATATCTCAACTGGTTTTAGGGCAATAAATAAATCGTCAGTTTGTAAGAAAAAATTCAACATCTCGGAAACCAATCATTTGCGGACATATTATGTTTATAGATCAAACCGTGATAATTTTTCATGCAGAACTAGCCCTTAAAGTTTGTCGCACTTATTTAGAAACACTCTGTACTGATGACGAACATGTCCAGTTGTTAAAGTACCTAACTTTTGTATTATCCAACCTAAGCGAATGAATCAAAAAAGAGAATGTTAAGAAAACCTGAGGCTATAGTTGGGTTTTAATTTCAGTATTTTATAAATGCTAGAATATTCCACAGGGTGTTGCGAACTTTGAGAAAAAAAGACAGTTTGATTCGTACACCCGGTATACAATGAAAATTTACCTGTTTAGTAACAATATTATTACAGCGATATTGTTTAAGAATAAGGCTATATCATGTTAAAAAAATTACTTAAATCGGATAACAGGTTTAGGAGATACGAGGCATCAAAATTGACCCATTTTTTGAAGTGCCCGTTTTCTCTGACGCGCAGTGTATAACGGGATCATTGTTTAATTATTTAATTATTTAATTAAGGTTTTTTACGATTTTTTCTGCAAATATGAAGGAAAATCTTTCATTTATGACTGACTTAATTAAATTTGACCTCTAATTTATTTTGAATAATAATAATTAAAGCTTGGAAAACAAATTTGCAAAAAGTTATTATTTGCATTATAAATAAGCACTGTAAAATAATTTAGTTTACAGGAAACGTTGTGTTATGTTACCAATATAACGCAAACAATTTGGTTCAAAATATTCAATAGTTTATGGGATATTTAATTTGTTTATTAAATGTTACTATTTTTTCAATTGCAAAAACTCGGTTGTACCTGTATAGTACTACCTGTATAGTACCTACAGAGTACCTATACAATTTTATAAGTCTCATTTTTTTGCTTTTATGTATATTTTCGATCAATTCGAGAAAACAAATTTTAATTAAACTCCCCTCCAAAATGGAGGGTGAATTATGAAGGGAACTTCCCTCGATTATTAACGAAGATATTGCAAACTACTTCCCCCACCACTTTTCAGGTAAAAAGTTTTTATTTAAGGTCGCTACGAAAATTCATATTTTTCAAAATATTCTACAATTTTCACTACCTATATGTGTATAAATGGCAAAAGAATTTTTTTAATGTGTGAAAAATTGTCAAGAAAACAAATATCGAAACGGCATTTAAAAATTTTTAATCCCGGCGACGATATCAAAATAACAAGTTATAAACAAATTAGGACAATTTTGAAACGCCATTTTGGAGGAGAGTTTTATTAAAATTTTGATTTCTCAAAGCGTTTGTCGAAAATATATATAAAACAAAAAAGTATATAAAAGTGTATATACTCTATCGGCGACAATAGCGTTTTTGCAATTGAAAAAATAGTAACATTTATAAAGAAAGTAAATATCTCATAAACTACTAAATATTTTTCAACCAAAATTTTTTTGCTTTACCTATGTTGGTAACATAACGCAACTTTTGCTGCAAAATAAAATATTTATTTATGGTGGTAATATATAATGCAAATATTAATTTTTTGCAAATTTGGTTTTCAAACTTTATTTATAATTATTTAACTAAATTAAGGGTCGAATATAATTTATCAATAAATGAGAGCATTTCCCCTCTATTTTGCAGAAAAAAAATCGTAAAAACCTTCCTAAAAACAAAAATTAGCGCAGCACTTAAAGTAAATTGTGTACAATAATGACCCGTATTTCATTATTTAAACAATGATTCCGTTATATAAATCATAACTCTCCTATTTTTTTTTTGTTTTCTCCTAAATTTTGATATACAATTTGTTTTAACCTATACCGAATTAGATTTTGATTAACGTGTGTTGTAATTTTATTTAAACAGACTATAAACAGTTTAATGATTTTGCTGAAAAATCCTTCTTCTTTTGTCCTTTAATTCGTCCAATTTTGAACATAGGCTTCCCACAGTTTCCTCCATTGGCTTCTGTTTAGTGCTTTCTGTTTCCAGTGCGTCCCTCCTATCTTTTTAGTGTCGTCTCCCCATCTCATCTGGGGTCGTCCTCTTGCTCTCTTTCCTGTCCATGGTCTCCGTTGTTGTATCGTGGTATTCTACCTATTGTCCGTTTGTCTGACGTTATGACCTGCGAAGCTCCATTTTAGCCTGGCTATATGTTGTCCTGCGTCTTTGACTTTTGTTTTATTTCTTACTCAGTTGTTTTGCTTTTTGTCTGGTAATTGTACTCCTAACATTGCTCTCTTCATGGCTCTTTGTGTCTTCATTATTTTATCCATGTTTGCTTTGGCCAAGGTCCATGTTTGGCATGCGTATGTGAGAATTGGGAGTATGCACTGGTAACACTCTTGTTTTTAAGTATTGCTGTATTTTTTTATTCTTTAGAACCCATTTTAATTTCCCAAATCCTGCCCAGGCCAGGCTATCTGACCCTTCTTTTTACCTCCGCTGTTTGGTTTTCCTTATTTATTTTTATTATCTGTCCTAAATATCCTATATAATCATTAACCTCTTCTCTATTGTGGTGTTGTTTAGTATTACCCTTGATGTATTACGTTTCTATTATCTTGTGTATCATTGTTTTTGTTTTGGCAAAATTCATTTGCTAGCCAAAAAAATCCTTATCTACTAATAAATTACTAATTTGTGTTTAAAAATAATTTACCAAAAAAGTAAAGATTTATACAATGTACCCTTTACACAATTAAACGAACAATCAATTTATTTTGGGGGCGCGTCGCGCGTCAAATTGGGAAAGTACTCAAATTTCGATGCTCTTGACGGATTTGAGAGGCTAGACCCAGTTACTGTAGTGTGCTACTGCAGATTTTCGATAGGTATGTACCCTTAACACGTGCACAAGGCAGGAAATGGCATAATAGTGCTTGTTCCTTCCGGTATATTATCGAACAAACAACTTTGCTTCTCTTTTAAAATACGATGCTACCGGCCCGGGGTTCTCTTATGTCACATGATACACCTCTTCCGAGATGCTCGAGTTTTATCCTATACATTGAATTAAATGCCCAAAATAAATTTTAAAACCTTATATTTTTACTAAAAATATAAGGAAAAATTATACTATTATTATTTTATATTTTTTACTAAAATTGGACATTATAAAATTATAATTTTTACGTTTTGCATATCCAGTGGCGTAACAAACTCCGTCGGGGCCCTCCCGCATAATTGGAAATGGGGCCCCCTTTAAAAATTACTAAATGTGGCTTGTGTAACAAAAACTTGTGTGTTATAGCCCACTAAATGAACGAGAAATACTGCGATACCATGGAATTTTTTAGTGTAAAGCTGAATACTTTTTAAGTTATTTGTGAGTGTAAATGTTTATTGTTCAACAAAAACACTACGTTTTCAGGCGGCTTTTCCCAAATAACTCAAAAAGTAAGTATTTGATCGAAAACAATAGAATGAAGCACTTTTCGGGGAAAACTCATTAAAACTTTTTTAAAATGTTTAAAAAATAGTTTATTTTTATTTTTTATAAAAGTTTCTAGCATAAAGACTAAGCGCGTTATGCTTAAAATCAAGTTAACCCCTTTTTTCGGTAAAAAAATCGTGAAAATCTCCCCTATTTAGCACCCCAAATGAAACTAATTATTAGCTCTTTACAAATTACTTAACTTTTTTTTTATAAGACTTGTAAGCTTCATCGGTTCAAAGTGCTTATTTTTAAAAGATTCTATTTGAGATTGAACGAGTCACTAATCACGAGTGTACGCCAATTTTGAGCAGCCATATATTTACCATTTACCAATTTTTGTCTTACATAAAAACAAAATAAAACCAAAATATTTATAAAAGCAAAACCTAAAGGGCCTAGCCGGGTAAGATGGTGAAAAGTGCCCCCAACCCAATCTAAATTCCATATAGGCCACTTTTTAGCACATATAGAGGAACTCACTTTCTGAAATTTTTAGCCCCCTAGGTGGTCACGTGACCCCCCTAGAGCCTAATTAGGCTTTTTATGTTTTTATTTTTTATCTCAGCCGCATTAAGAGCTAGCCAAAAACTTTATTTAAAAAAGTTGTAAGTTTTAAAAAGATCTATATGAAAAATTTTTTTTTATTTTTTTGGCAGGAAATTCGAATTTTTAGAACAATTTTAAACTTTTAAATAAATCTGAAAAAAAAACTAAGACACTCGTTTTTACGAAAATTAATTATAATGTGTATTTTTGCACAATCTTTCACCCTGAATTTTTTCAGATTTTTAAAATTGGTGAAACGTACCTTTAAAAATAAAAAACCGCATTTTTTCGGTTTTTTTTTCGTTTTTTTGATACAATTTTATACATATTTTTCAAAAAATTTAACACCGTCACTAGAATAGGTAAAAAACTGAAAAATAATTGGGATTTGCTTCATAAAAATTTTTTGTAACGCCATCCATTTTCAAGATACAGGGCGTTGAAGAAAACAAAATTTTACATATTTTTTACGATTTTGCCGAAACTACTGGCAACATTGTAATAAAACTTGGCGGATTTTAAGAGGTAGTTATTGTGCATGTTTTGACATACAACTAAGGATTTAATATTCATCATTGGCGCGCATAGGGGTAATGGTCTGAACTTTTCAAAGAAAAAAAGATAGTACGCCACTGACATATTTCAAATTAACAATCATTTTTGAATTCCTCGTTCAATTTGCAATAAAAATTCTATCTTCTCATTTTTTCATACGACGCGCTGTTTTGCTGCAAAAAATAAAATATCTTAACGCTTCCAAAGTATTCGAATTAATTTTGATAATTGATGTATGAGTTTATTATGTATGTAGATGTAGAAACTACTAGAAGTTCGAATACTTTGTAAGGGTTAAGATCTTTTATTTTTTGAATAAAAATGGCGCGTCGTATGAAAAAATAAGAAGATACATTTTTTGTCACAAATTGAACGAGAAATTAAAAAACGATTGTTAATTTGAAATATGTCAGTGGCGTACTATCTTTATTCTTTAAAAAGTTCAGACCATTACCCCTATGCGAGCCAATGATGAATATCAAATCATTAATTGTATGTCAAAATATGCACAATAACCAGCTCTTAAATCCCGCCAAGTTTTATTACAATGTTGCCAGTAGTTTCAGCAAAATCGTAAAAAATGTGTAAAATTTTGTTTTCTTCAACGCCCTGTATTTTGAAAATGGATGGCTTTACAAAAAATTTTTATTAAGCAAACCCCAATTATTTTTCAGTTTTTTACCTATTCTAGTAACAGTGTTACCTTTTTTGAAAAATATGTATAAAATTGTTTCAAAATACGAAAAAAGAACTGAAAAAATGCGGTTTTTTATTTTTAAAGGTACGTTTCACCAATTTTAAAAGTCTGAAAAAATTCAGGGTGAAATATTGTGCAAAAATACACATTATAATTAATTTTCGTAAAAACGAGTGTCTTAGTTTTTTTTTCAGAGTCATTTAAAAGTTTAAAATTGTTCTAAAAATTCGAATTTCCCGCCAAAAAATTAAAAAAAAATTTTTCTTATAGATCTTTTTGGAACTTACAACTTTTTTTAATAAAGTTTTTGGCTAGCTCTTGATGCGCCTGAGATAAAAAATAAAAACATAAAAAGCCTAATTAGGCTCTAGGGGCGTCACGTGACCACCTAGGGGGCTAAAAATTTCAGAAAGTGAGTTCCTCTATATGTGCTAAAAATTGGCCTATATGGAATTTAAATCGAGCTGGGGGCACTTTTCACCATCTTACCCGGCTAGGCCCTTTCTTTACTTTTTGAGATTTTTCGTATCACTAATACTTTTTTGAAAGAAGGGCATTTTCCCAAAATCAAAAAATGTTTTTTTAATATAAAACCCAATTTTTTCAAAAATAAGAACTTTAAACCGGTCGAACTTTTAGATCATATAAACAATACTTCTTATTCTTCTTTCCCATAATCCTTAGTGCCCTATTATAAAGTAAATGCTAAAGCGCTAACGATTAATTTTATTTGGGGTGCTAAATAGTTTTTACCAAAAAAAAGAGGTCAACTTTGTTTTGAGCATACGCGCTTAGTTTTGATGCTATAGAAACGTTTATAAAAAATAAACCTTCTTTTAAATATTTAAAAAAGTTTTAATGACTTCCCGAAAAGTGCTTAATTTTTTGGATATTTCACGTTGAAATATTCGATTTAGAATTGGACGAATAAGAACAATTTTTCATGAGCTACAATTTTGCTTTTGCTGTGTCGACTGACTTCATGAATACACCATTTTTTTTGGTTTTTTATAAGCTACATTTTTGCTAAAAATATTTTTTCAATAATTTTTCGATAATATTTAATGCGGCAAAATACTTCTTTTTTGAATTATTTACAAAAAACCGCCTGAAAACGTGTTTTTTTTTTGTTAAAAAATAAACAATTTCACTCACAAATAACTCAAAAATATTGACTTAGATAAAGAAACTCTATGAAACAGAAGTTGCTTATAATTAGTCAATTTATCCGTTTTCGGACTTATTTTAAACGTATGTTTTTCACCCTCGAGAAGGGGTGACTTTCACCACCCAAGTATGTAAAAGCAACCAACGGCACAAGTTTAACTTTGAAGTGGAGGGTAAGTGGAACCTAAATCCAAATTGTCAGCAAATCCGTCTTGAAACTGATAATTACATTCCAAAACGGTCATTTACTGGGCTATTATTAGTGTATTTATGCACTGTTTATGACAACTTAAGTACATTTCATCTTTATTGGTATAGAATAAAATAGAACAAAAATTAATAAATGATTACATTATTACATAGTATTATTCTATGAGATGAACAACTTTCTTCTGCGCTACTATCCGCGAATATGTCTACAATTTTATTAATACAGACATATCGATCTGATGGGAAACTTCATTTTCAATACTACACTGTTTAAAAAACGTTGCGTATGTATGCGTAAAATAATATAACAACGACACATTTTTACAAATATTATGACAACAAGATGGGGCCCCTGACCTATTGGGCCCCCCCCCGCAAGGTTCATGCTGCGGGGCCCTCTGTTACGCTTCTGTGCATATCCACTATTATGAATTGAATTATGGAAATTGGGTACTACTATAAACTATAACTATAGTATGCGGTCTACCCCGAGGATGCGGTCTACTTGTGCATATAGCTCTATTATAGTGTGTGATGTACCGATCGCAATCTGAAACTTCCTGAAGGATTTGCGCAAAATAATGAAATGCAAAGAAAACTCTTTTAGAAAAATATATTTATTCACAAATAATAAACATTTGGAGGAAAATAAATGTAAAATGAAAGGGGACTTTAATAATTTACAAAAAAATCACTCCAAGCATTTACAAAAAAATTATTATGTAACCTAATTATTTACAAGAGATAAATGCAGTCAATGATTCTAGCTTAAAAAAGGCATGCAAGTACCCTAACTAAGATTATGGTGTTATTTATATAATAGCAATAAAATAAGTTTATTTTATATTCCTAAAAATATTACTACTTAGCAATAAACATTTTGCTTAAAAACGGTTTGCTGCCTTTCATTATTGTGTGCAAACCCTTCTGAGAAAAGATTATGGATGGTGTTGTTTAGCCGTACAGGTAGACCGCAAGCTATAGCAGAAAAAGGACGGTATATGCATATTATAGTGGCACCGAAAATTGGATATTGAATTTAAAAATTGATATTGAATCAAGACAAAAAATCTTAATTTAGTATAAATATATTAACTAATGAACTTTTCTCTGCAGTCCAACGAGAATTTACTTGGTAATTCTCTTGTTATTTTCGGTTAATTGTATTTTCTTTAGTTTTTTTATTCAGTCCGCTGTATTAATCAACTTGGCGAACCTGGTGAAATTACAAATCAAAATAAAAGACCGGACGGATCAAAATCACGACGAACCAGATAAATCAAGAACAAACGAGCTGGAATACCGAATGTTCGTATTAAAAATAGCTACTTGGAATTGTAGGTTGTTGAAGTCAACAGAAAAAAAAGGACAAACTAAAAATTGTACAATAAATCGTACATACCCGTCAAAACTGAGAGAAAAAAGAAACTTCGGGGAAAATTGGAAGAAAGGCAAGATAATTCCAGTACTTAAGAAGGTAGAACCAAAAAGTTGCAAGAGAATAACATAAAGGTATGTATACATATGCGCTTCGCTCGGCGCGCGCGTCATTATACATTGGATCCGTATTTCTCCGATCCGATATCGGCCGACGTCGAACTGAGTAGCTTTTCATATCAATCAATCGCCCGATATCGGATCGTGCTTCCCACTGCAGTGTAGGCACTGCGCTTTAATACCTTGAGTTTGTTTTCAATCCGACGTCGGATCGGATTGGAGAAATACGGATCCAATGTAAGTGCAGCCTTACGCGCAGCATGTTTGTTAGATTAGTACGTGCTTTCAAGAGGCGCACAAACGGAGCGCCTTTTGAAAACACGTACTAATCTAACAAACATGATGCGCACGAATGGCGCGCAAGCTGAGCGGAGCGCATATGTATACGAACCTTAACAGGTAACAATAGATCAAAACCACAACGAACCAGACGAAACAGTGATAAAAGAGCTGGAATATCGGATAAAAGTTCTTGGAATTGTAGAGATTGGATTAAAATACCAAGAAATAAGCGACGAAATAAAAACCGTAAGATACACATAGCTGTGTATTTTACACATAAAAAAACTTCGGACATCTTGGATATTAAAGCACCCTATGTAACGCACAGCCGGCACAGCTGAATGTTGCTGAATTTTTATGTACAGTGTTGCCATGCTGTTTTCTATATATTTCTTTCATAATTTCAATCAATGTTAAATGTACCTACAAGAATAATAGAATAATAACATTTACTTCTCCGTCATTATACTAGGTATAATGACAAATGAGGTGTCAAATTAAAGCTTATAATCCAAGGATAGTACTAAAGGTGGGAAATTAGATCGGTAGTCTGTCCGTCTGTCTGTCTGACTGCGAATATAACTCCTCCGTCACTATAACAGGTAGAATGACAAATGAGGTGTCAAATGAAAGCTTGTAATACAAGGATCGTACTAAAGGTGAGAAATTTCTCACTTTTATTACCATCTTTGGATTATAAGCTTTCATTTGACACCCCATTTGTCATTCTACCTGTTATAGTGACGGAGGAGTTATATTCGCGGTCGGACGCACAGCAGGACAGACAGGCTATGCCAAACTTCTCACCTTTAGTACCATCCTTGGATTATAAGCTTTCATTTGACACCTCATTTGTTGTTCTACCTGGTATAGTGACGAAGGAATCATATACGCAGTCGGACAGACAGCCTAGGTTAAATTTCTCACCTTTAGTACCATCCTTGGATAAGCTTTCATTTGACACCTAATTTGTCATTCTACCTGGTATAATGACGGAGGAGTTGAGTTTGCAAACAGACAGACAAGACGGACGGACGGACAGACGGACGTGGACAATTCAATGTTTTCACATTTTTTCAAAATTGGGGAAAACAACAACATAATAAACTTTACGTAATTGGTGTTTCAAAACTACTTACTTTTAACACATTACACAATATTACAAGGTTTCTAGCAAGTTAAACGTCACAATGATTTCAAATAATCAAGTAAAAACCTATATATACATAACATATTAGAACATACCTAAAATACACAAAAATGATACATTTCACACACAAATATAATATCACAAAAAATTGTAACGTGGTAGTATGAAAAAATAGAGGATACGGCAACGGTGTTACATGTGACGGTCGGACCGAGTCGGATCCAATGCCAATATCTACACAGACATGTTAGGGTGCTTTAATATCGAAGATGTCCAAAACTTCGATGAACTAAAAATTTGGAGGATTACTAATAAGATACAGTGGAGTAGATCAACACGAAAGAGCTCACTGCGGTGTAGCTACATAATATATTAACACGTTGACGGACAGTGCGTCAAATGTATAAGCAAGTGTTGTAACACTATACGTATTTTGCAATGTAGAATAGGGAAAAATGCAACGTCTATAGACGTTGTGTCAAATTACATCAATGGAAATTAGGCGTCTATAGACGTTCTGTCCGTCAACATGTTAATAAACGAGAAGCCGCAACCAAGAATAGAAATCTTTTTCTTTTTTACGAGCTTTTTATTAGCTATGTAGGTATAATATTTTATTTATTTTTTACTCCCATTTATCTAATTTTAGCTACATATATCTTTATTAAGTATGCAGGTTTCGCTTGCGTAAAACACAAACTATTAATCTCTAATTCTTCGAGAATACTTTCTTCATGTGCTCTTTCTTTGGCTTTCATGACCTTTTTTGCGTGTACTTTGGAATCCCTCTAATTTTGTATATTTGCTTGTTGGGATGCTGCATCCATCGTTGTCCAGTTCGGTTTAATTGTCGAGCCAGTTCTTCTTTGTAATCATCGTTATTTTTTCTACAGTTCTATCTCTGAATTTGTCTCTAACTAGAAAATGGTCACTCTCTGTTGATGTTAAGTGCCCTGAGATCTTCAAAACTATTTGGTCGCCAAAAAGGAAGTGAAAGTAGCAGTATCAAAAGCTTATACAAATCAATACGATCAACTGAATACCAGGGAAATACAAATAAAGATAATATAAAATAGTCAAACATAGCGCAAAGAAAGCAAAAGAGTTTAATCAGATTAGATGTATCCGAGATAAAAATAATAGAATACTAGTTCAGGCATACTTACAGAGAAAATGTATATCAGAGAAGATTGGTGAGAATGAAATATTAAAAAACGATAACGTCGAGGACAGCTGGGAAAAACTCATAAATAACGTAACAGATAATAGAACAAGTGATGAAGTTTAAATATCTAGGCATCACACTATTTAGCTACGGAAAGCTCGAAACAGAAGTTGAAGATCAAGTGAATAGAGCAAACAGAGCCGTAGTTTGCTTGAATCAAACAATATGGAGAAATCAAAATATCTGGAAAGAAATGAAAGACAATCATCAGCATCAGACCAATAATGACGTACGCGGAAGAGACACTACCTGGCCCAGAGAGGACAAATAGAATTCTAGAAACAACAGAAATGAAGACCCTTAAAAAAATTATTAATGGTAAGACACTGTGGGACAGAGCTAGAAGTACAGATATACGACGGAGATGCAAGGTGGAGAACATTAATAACTGGGTAAGAAATAGAAGAGTAGAATGGAACGACATATAAGCCGAATGACAAGAAATATACTAGTAAAGACGGCGAGAGACGGTTTCCCAATAGAAAGAGAAAGACGATCCGTGGGAAGACCACGAAAACGATGAAACGACAACTCTGAAAAACAGATAGTCATGTCTACACAAAAAGAAGAAGCAGAAGAAGAGTTCAGGAAAAGGATGTGAAAAAAGATGGAAGAATTACCTTGACAGTTTATTAAATGGAGAATTTGACAGAAATCTAGTTGAGTTAACGGAGACAATAACCGCAATGGTCACCAAAATAACAGACGAGGATTTGTTAAATCAGTTCAAAACATAAAGAAAGGTAAAGCAGTTGGACCACATAATATTCCTGGAGAAGAGACAGGAACAAGTTGGCTAACCTGTTTATTTAATAGAATTATGGAATTATGACAAATGCCAGACGAATGGAGAAGCAGTAGTATATTAGTATCTGTTTCTTATTGTGTTTCATATGGATATGGTCAAAACTTTATATGAATGAATTAGAAGAAAAACGTGGGCTTGGAAACTAGAAAGATAGATAAAAGAAGGTATCTATAAAACTCTTCTACTTTTACATGTGATCTGAGTTACTTGTGGAATTCTTATCACTATAACATTTTTAGTCGATGTTAAAGATATTTAAATTTAAATGGCGGTCTGATTCTCAATTTTTAGATTTCTGATGTGCACTCGATCTTTGAAACGTTTATTAGGACGTAAATCCTAAATATCAACGTTACAACTTTCACTTGTGAGGTTATTATCATAAAGTTAAAGACGATCTTAACGACATGGAAGTCATTATTAGCTAGAAAGCCATTATTTTTGAAAAACTCTTGTAGCAATTTATTAATGGTTGTAGTTTATTTATACAATTTGCTGATAATTTGCATATTGGGTCGAGACGAGTTTCACACATGCCGGGGTATGAATGAATGCAAAGACTTCGTCTTACAGAAAACAAATAAATGTAAATTAAAAATGCGGTTAGTAAAACAATGGCTCATTTTTCGAAAAATCTTAGGAATGTGTCTTGGCTTGCAGCAGAAACCAAAATGTTGCTCGCCGTATTCAAATATCTCACACTACCCTCGATATATTTAAAGCTGTGGGTCAGAATAAGGAATGTAATACCGAAACAAAAATGTAAATTCGCTATGCAGGGGCTGAGTAGGGTGTTTGGTAGACTATTTTTAAATAAGCATTCAATTGATCTCTTAGCGATTTCATTCAGTCGTATATCCTATCACTTACAGTTATTAAAAGCAGAGTACACAGAATGCATGTGAAGTCCATCACTCAAAATAATTATTAAAAGTACAGTACATGGCTCGTCATAAGCACCGCCCCCCACCTAATTGCGCATAAAATTCGTACCGTTTTGAACCCTTAATTGCATTCTATTTGTGCTCAAGTGATAACTATATTATAACAGTGTCGTATTAAGGTAGTGAGGTAGTTTAAAAGTAAACTACGTACAGTCCATGGCCAAATTATTATTACCACCTACCTATGAATTTTTACAAAAATCAACTATTCCACTAGGTACATTTTGTTTAAAAATTATTTTAAAATTTAATTTTGTTATGTAATGTTAATATTATACATTAACTATTCATTCATTAAGCATTACAATCCCTAGGGATTATAGCTCATGCCATGGTGTTCAAAATCCTATTATTGGGTGAGGTGGATTAGTCCTCTGTCATTTTATAGCTTGCTGTGTGTCTTTTCTGCCGTCGTCGCTCTTTTCCATTTCTTCCTGTTCTTGCAGTGAACTTTCCAGTCTTTCACATACATTGCTCTTATGTCTTCTTCCACATCATCCAGCCATCTTCTTCCAGGTCTACCTCTACACCTGGGCCATAGTTGGTGTCTAGTTAGTTATCCTTGTCAACATATCTGATTGTGGGCGTCTCTATATATCTCCTATCCATTCTAAGCGAAGCGATTTTATGTATCTGACTATATTTTCTCTCTTTAATTCTTCTTCAATTTCGGCATTTGTTTTCATTCGTATTTCTCCCTCTCTTGTTACATTTTGGCCCTGTATTGTTCTCATTAGTTTTCTTTCAAATTTTAGAAGGCTATCTTCCTCTTTCCTGTTAATCGTTGTTGTTTCCATCCCATATGTAACAACAGGTCTTATTAAGGTCTTATAGGTTCATCTTGGTTATCTTGCTTAGAGTCTTGCTTCTCAGCAGATTTCTATTCATTCCATATTTTATGTTTTTTTGCCTTTCATAATCCTTTCCTCTGTTCTCTCTTTTCTGGTTTTCCTTATTGTTACTCCCAAGTAGCTAAAGGTGGATACAGTTTCAAATTTATGGTTCTGTGTTATTAGATATTTCTGATTTGTTGTGTCGTCCTTCCCTATCGTCATGTATTTTGTTTTGTGCTGGTTTATCTGTAGCCCTATTCTCTTCGCTTCCTTATCTAATTTTTCAACTGCTTTTATAAGTGGTATCTTTGTCTTCGCTATGATGACTAGATCATCTGCATATGCTACTAGTTGAAGTTGATCTGTAATAATGTTTTTATCTCACAATAAAACACTGAAAAACGTTTGTTTTCTATACTTCCACAAAATTTATTACAACTATGTTATTACTACAGCTGTTTCGGCAAAGTGCCTTTCTCAAGTGGTGAAACTCACTTTGCCGAAACAGCTGTAGTAATAACATAGTTGTAATAAATTTTGTGGAAGTATAGAAAACAAACGTTTTTCAGTGTTTTATTGTGAGATAAAATGAACTTCCATCAAGTAACGGTCGAATCCATCAATTATTTAATAATGTTTTTGTTTGCAAAGTTTGTCCTCCTTATTATTACTTCCAAGATCAGGTTAGCGTTAGACAGTTGTTGTTCCGTTGAAACTGATCTTTGCTGTGGGGTTCTTTAGGCTCACTTTTAGCATATGTCTTAATTTTTCTGGGATTCCAAGATTCTCTAGCTCCTCCATCATTTTCGTTCGATTAATTGTGTCAAAAGCGCTTTTGAAATCTAAGAATATTAGGTGTATTTCTCTGTTGTATTCTCTCGATTTTTGAATTATTTGCTGCATTGTACAAATGTATGGAATTAATTGTCGATCTTCCCGGTCTGAACCCGTTTTGGTATTCTCCTAATATTCGTTCAGCGCATAATTTAAGTCTCATGCTTATTATGTTTGCTAGAATTTTATATGCGGTGTTCAATAAAGTTATGGCTCTGTAATTCTCTCACTCCTCCCGATCTACTTTTTTATATATAGGTACTATTATACCTCTGTTCCAATCGTCTGGACATTAACTATAGTATATTTAATAATAAACAGCAATAAAACATTTGAAAATACTACATATTTATATATTTTTTATTATTTTGTTGAGCTCCTGACCTTAATCCCATAGAAAATGTTTGGGAGCTCTTAAAACGAGAAATTTCCAATAAAAAGGTCACCGACAAAATTGTTTTGATTGAAGAACTAATACATCATTGGAACCACAATGACAAATTGAAGTTAATTTAACTGCATTCAAAGTACTCCAAGTACTACCCGTAGCGGTAATCAAAGTTGGAATGGGGGCTCAACAAAATATTAAAAAAATATAAATATGTGATATTTTTAAATATTTTATTGTTGTTTATTATTAAATATAATATATTTAACATATAAAACAACAATAATACTATATGGCGTAACCGACACATTAACTGTGAGAAGAACTCAAGAAAAAGATTTCCACAAAAAGTAATATTTAAAATGTATTTAGAGATTAACAGATAAGTTTGCCCCAAATGTTGACCAAAAAGTTTTTTTTTGCATTTTTTGTTTCCGAATATGTATTTTCTCTGTCCAACACAGGAACATATTGAATATTAGATCTTTAAACTGTATCTTCCTTATATAGCATTTTTGGATCAGATTGTTTGATCAAATCGACCAATTCGGTCCTGTTTAACCAAACCTTTGATGTTTCCGAAATTTTGGAAGTTAAATAATTATTTTTAGGTTATACTATACTATATCACGGATACTTCTATTGATAGTATTGATATTAAAATGCCTTAAACAAAATAAATAATGCTGAGCGTCTTAAATTCAACTCTGAACGGAGTTTACGAAGAACAAAAAGAAACCGGCAATGTTTTTGATGATACCGCGATTGAATTATTTTATTAAAATGCAACAGCAACTTTCTAAATTACAAGCAATTGCAGATTCGGTCACATCATAAATAGTCCGGTAAGAATAGACATTTATTAGGCATAATTTGTGAATAAATAAAAATCCTCATCCATAAGTTCTGCTGTTCAGGCATTAACTAGCTCCATCTTTTCATGGGCGTCTTACACTTCTTCTTTCTTTAGGTTTGTCAAGTTTTTGTTTAATTAGACGATTTTTATCCATGATCTTATATGTTGTTTCCAGAATTTTGTTCTGTATTCTTTTATTTTCTCATTTAACGAGTAGTTATTTAGTTCTTTCTTGCGCCTTCATTTCTCTGTCTATTAAGTCTTGTAGTCCCTTTCACTCTTTTGAGGATTTATTTCTCTAGGCTGGGTGTCTTTATAGGTGTGGCTATTATTATAATTAAGTTTTATCCATTCTCCACTTCCAATATTAGTATATATGGCTGAAGAATTGCTTAAGTCAGTTCTGGTATAGTTGTCTGTCGGACACCAGGCATGGTTTTAACATATTTTTTTTATTCCTAAAACATCTGCTGTAATCTGCTTAAATTTTTTATGGAAATTAAATGAGTCATATTGTTTCATGTAACCTCTCTGCTATCTTGACATTGTTCTTCTAGTAACTTTTCTTTTGCTTGCTTTATTTTAGTTCGTATATCTTTGTTTATTATTGCAAGGTGTTCTTGAAAGACTGTAGGTATTCCCATGACTTCCTGCTCGGTGACTATTGAGAAGTCCATCAGCATCAACTGTTGCTACTAAGTTATATTGTGGATATTGAGTGTCTGGAGACTTTTGCCCCTTGACGTTGGGTTCTTCTAGGTTTTCGAAACTGCGTTGCTGGTGTAAGAATTGCCTGTCGGTCGATTTTCTGTCCTGTGATCTTGTACGTTATCTGTAATCACGTTGAAGGTAACCCACCAATCCAGAATTTGTAACACTTTGGCCGCCCTTGACGTTGTTGTTTCGTATAATCAGCTATTAGGCTGATATATCTCTCAAATTGATTCGTTGGAACCTTAGATACGCACCTTCAATTGACTCTGGTATACTTGCTTCAAATATTGGCTGCCGTATTTTAGTTGTAGAGCCGATACGAGTGTTTCATAAGTCTTTTGTGCGTCTTGTCGGATGTTTTGCTAATATGGAAGCTGTTGTTGATTTCTGTTTATTAGCCACTAAACAGACTTAAGTTTCAAAACACTCCGAAACCCTTTGCTGTTACCGCTTCCGAGCAGGAATCGAAAAACAAAACTCGCAACTATATAAAAACACGGCAGTCTTCAAAAAGTTTGCAAAAAGTTGCAATTTAGTTTTACGTGACACGAGTTTGTGTTTTGTCGTTTTAGTGGAAAAGCGCTATTAGAATGAAAGTGAAATTTATGTTGACCTTTGACCTTGTAAATTGTAAAATTTAACATTTAATTTATTAACATTATTTAATACCGTTTCACCTTTATGCGATTTTTTTGTGGTCACACCGTTTTTTGTCTATTTCGACTGGATTAAAAATAGATGAACAACACCAACACAACTTTCTGAATTGTTTTTTTTTTAACTAGTACAACTGCAACTTACATAACTACTTTGTTATCTAAGTTTTTGTTTTTGTTGGATCAAGTGTCGGTGATTTTAGCCATTCCCATGTTTTTAAATGTCAATTCAATTCTGTGGTTACAAATTATAACAATGAATATAAGACATTGAATAGGCGTATAGTTATTTAGTCAGAGTATTTAGAATTTTTTATTTAAACAAAAGACAGATTTAATGAGCCTAGATTTTATGTCGTGATATAGTTATAATCAAAACTTCCCATTTAACTATAGTCGACGCCAGAATATCTGGATAGCTAGGACTGATTTTCAAGTATAAAAAATTTAACACAAATTTAATCTACAACCGTCCACATTTAAATCCAAACTCAATAGAATAGAATAGAATAGAATAGAATAGAAATATGCTTTATTGTCATGAAAAATTTAACAATTTTATAGACAAAGCTTACAAGAATCATAAATAAAAACAATAACAAATAAATTTACTAGAATTATACAAATCGTCAATATAAATAAAACATGATAAAGTGAAATAAAAATCAGTAAAATAAAAATCAGTAACAATCTATTGCAAAATTAAAAAAAATTGCAAATTGCGTAATCTACCTTAAGAAATTTAATAAGTAATTTAATAAGTTATGCTGCCGCATATGACACTCAAATATAGATTAAGATTCTACTTATACCGTTGATTGAGATATTGGGAGATACCCCTCCAATATCTCAATCAACGCTTATACATAAGAATACTGTAATTTCTTAGTTATTGGTTAAGAAAATCTGCTATTGAATAATATGGTCTTTCAGATAAATAGGCTTTTGTCATTTTACGGAACTTGGGGAAAGATGTTGCAGATTTAAGTAGTAGAGGGAGATGGTTGTATAGTTTTTTGCAGAATATAATATAGATTTCTTTACTAACTCACTGGACGGGATCGGTAAATAGATGTCAAAGGTAGAATTTCTGGTGGAATAGTCATGTCTAGGTCTTGCTGGAAAGACATGTAGATGTTTACGAATTAAGCAGACAGTTTCTAAAATATATAAAGAAGGTAATGTTAGAATCCTGTGATCTTTGAAGTAGCTTCTGCAATGTGTTGTTCTTCTGAGGCCAAACAGATATCTTATTGCTCTTTTTTGTAATTTAAAAATAACATCGGATTGGGCAGCTGTACCAGAACCCCAAAAAGGCATACCATATCGAAGTTGGGACTCGAACAATGAAAAGTATGTTATTTTGGAAGAGTATGTTATTTTGGAGACAATACTCAATATGTATATAAAATAAGTCTCAAGATGTTGAGCTATTATTAAAAATATTTTGATGTTGAGCTATTATTAATAAGGATCGTTTTGTTTTGTATGCATGTTCTGTAGCTACAGTTGTACAATAGAATTCTACAAATCTACAACAACACTACAGCTATTTATTGTGATTATCTTATCTTGTCTTATCTTATAGTATCGCTATTAATGACCATGCAATTAAGAAGTGTTAAAACGTGGCCAAATGAAGAATAGTAGTTCTTCAACCGATTTCAATGACGTAGCCAGGGTGGTGTCCAGGGGGTCTAGACACCCTCCGAAATATTATCAAATGTTATATAAAATAAAATTCAATAAATACGTAATAAATATTAAATTGGACAATTTTATTTTAAATTTAAGTTAATCAACTTGATCTCTGTAACTTTATTTACTTTGAAAAATTACCATTTAATTGACTTTTATAATTTTTATTACTTTTTTTCTGTATTGATTTTTATTGATTTTGTAAATTTCTGACTGATCGCAAGTTGGATTTCAACCTGAAATACAATGTTCCTGTTCTCGTGTATGGAATGGAAGCATGGATGTTAAAAGCCAGTTCCATTAACCGACTGAAAGATTTTGAAATGTGACGCCTGCGCTGAATGCTTAGAATACCATGAAAAAAGTTAAATGAGGAAGTATTAAGAAGAGTGGAGGGAACTTTTTGAATATGTAAAATGAAGGAGGCCTGCATATTTACTGCACATATTACGAGGAGAACGGTACACTTTTTAGCAACTAGTAGTAGAAGGATGAAGAATGTGAAAAAGCAGCTGAAGCAATTGAAGGAGAGCTAGACAAATAATGCTATTAAAAGAAAATGAGAATAACAGAAATGTGTATAGGGACGCAAGAAGGAAAATGAAAAGACACTGTAGGAGAAAGAAGAGAATATCCAAAGAACATAAGCTAAAGGAAATTGAAGAAAAATTTCAAACTAAAGAAATAAGGTCATTTTACCAAGAGGTTAAAAGAATGGACAAAGGATATCAGAGCCGAAGCATCTATATTAAGAATGAAGAAGGATTACTAATAAGTGAAACAGCGCAGGTGCTAGAAAGATGGAAAAATTATTTCGAAGAGCTATTAAATAATGTTGAAGAGGACGAGATGGACATAACACAGAACATGGAAGAAAACGATACGGTAGTGGGGACGCCAACAAAACAAGAGGTAATGAATATAATCAGCCAACTTAAAAACAACAAAAGTCCAGGAGCGACAGAAATAACAGCTGAAATGTTAAAGGCAGGAGGAGAACAACTGTACGAGCAACTATATTGGCTGGTGAAAAAGATATGGGAAGAGGAAAAAATGCCAAATGCCTGGATGCTGGCTAGAATCTGCCCCATACATAAAAAACTCCTTTTACTCGCTTTGCCGCGACTTCGCGCCAGCACGCTTGAGCGTAGTGAGAAACGTTAAACAACTGTTCGCCTTCTCTTTTGTAGATTACTCCTCGATTCAAAAAACATATTCCAATGTGCATGACTTTACGATTTGGCAGACAAATAAGAAGATGAAGATGCAGTTGTCAAAACTTTAAACGCATTTTTCTCAAAACTGCTTTTTCAAATGCGGTGGACATTGTAACTGAAAAACTACTCGGCCGATCTACCTGATATTTTGCACAGATTTTCTTTAGACATTTCATGAGGTAACAACGTCGAGATATTTTTCTTTTTTTGCTTATCTTTTGTCCAACAATAATAAATCTGTTGATTTTCACAAAATTTTTACCAAAAATTTCATTTTTTTGATTTCTAAGTGATACCAAAAATTCAAAAATCATTAAAAATAAAAAACTCGACGTTGTGACCTCGTGAAACTCATAAGCTAATTAAATCTTTTTGAATTTTTTGTTCCGTATGATCTAGTGACGAGTTCTGATGTCCACCGCAAAATCCATTTTTTTTGTGAGCTGCCTGTCAAAATTTGTCACCAATGGCTTATTTTTCAATATTTTGGACTGAATTTTTTTCTAAATATTCTTTGAATTGTACTTAATATGTTTATTTAATTTAAAAATAAAATAATTGTACCATAGCTTCGAAAAAAAAATTCACAAAAATGTGTTCAAACCATACCCCCCCCCCCCTTAAAGGAATTAAGAAGATGAGTTGCTATTGCTATATACTGAATTTTCGAAAATTTAAATATAAATGTGTTTATAAAATGAATATAAAGTTTAGTTAATAAAATTCACTCTTGAATATACATGGTGTTTGGTAAAGAATGGGCCATAGCTTAACCTTAGATTCCTGAGCTTAAAATAGGTCGATTTAAGCTAACTTACCTTAGTACGAAAGTTGAATAAATTTTTAAGTAAAAATATTAAGAGAATAAAAGTTTTGAACCAAAAGTGTGTAGGGGGAGTATGTATATGGGGATAAAAAAAATTGAACCTATTAAATGAGCGCTAAAAGGCGTATGTGGCGCCCGCTAGGTAATACATCATTTTTGGTGGCGAATTTAGATTTCTCACCCCAAAAAACACCCGCTTACCAAATTTAGTGTTGTTATCCCATGTCTGTCAGGAAATATTCAACAATAAATAAAAGTTTAACTTTGACACCCTGTATTTCGGTTATTATCATATTATCAACTTTCGTACTAAGGTAAGTTAGCTTAAATCGACGTATTTTAACCTCAGGAATCTAAGGTTAAGCTATGCCCCATTCTTTACCAAACACCCTGTATAACGAAGACATCGTACTGTCAGACATTAAGAAATGGAGTATGGTTCTCGTTTTTTAAGTTCCTACTTTGGGTGCAAATAAATTCCATCGTCTTGTAATGAAAATTTTATTTGTGTATTCAAATTAATATAATCCTCAAATATTTTCCTTGTATATATATTTTTTTTTAAGTCCAGATTTTTTATTTATGGTTTTTTAGGTAATTTTCTACGACAGTGATTGGAACCCGACTGTGGACCAGCAGGCTATGGACAGGGCCCATCGGTTGGGTCAGACCAAGCAGGTGACGGTGTACAGATTAATTTGTAAAGGTTCTATTGAAGAACGCATCTTACAAAGGGCTAGAGAAAAGAGCGAGGTAAGTAAGTGGAAGATTAATGACTGACTTATTCTAATTTTGGATTTGTTTTAGATTCAAAAATTGGTCATTAGCGGTGGTAACTTTAAACCGGATACACTCAAGCCCAAGGAAGTGGTGTCCTTGCTGTTGGATGATGATGAATTGGTACAAAAATGTACGTCAGTTTATTAAATAAGTTAATTATGTTATTAATGATTTATTTATTATTTTCCAGATCATTTGAAAATCGATAATACTTCCGAAGAGTTAGACAGGAAACGAAAATTACAATATAAGGTAGGAAAATCATGAGGTATAAACACTAATTCCCTAAAAACCCCAAAATTAACCCAATAATAAGCTAGTGAAGATTATAATTAGTAGTTTACTAAGTTCAAATTATTAGAATTTAGAACCTTTTTTTCAGACTTATTTAATTAGGATTTAATTAGTTCCTGATATCTTACAAATTTTCAACAATAGAATATTTATAAGGGGAGTTGATAAGGGGATTTTATTTATTATAGACACTAGATTTGTGAGCGTTCTTTACACGTTGTTACGTTTCATTACAAATAATTAATGTGAATTTTGAACCTAAAATTGTATATTTTCAGACAATACCAGTTGGCATGGAACCCAAAAAAGCTAAACTGGAATCAGTTACATTAGAAGAAGCTACTAGTACTGTCGTCGAAAGTGGGCCCAACAGTCCATTAAGTGTCAATTCTAACGACATTCTGATAGATGATGGCGTAGACATTTACAATGATGAATCTGATTCGGCAATTACGAATAGTAAGTGTTTTTTTTTAAACAAAACCAATCTTATTTTTCTGTTTAAATTTTTTCATAGGTGACTTTAACAACCACATTTAACCCTTTCACCAGTGAATTCATTTTTAAATGTTAGAGACTGGAAACAACTCACTTTTATAATCAGAATCATTAATATAGACACATTCTGTATATAATATAATTTGTCGTAAAATGCCTCTTTGTTCATTCTAAAGATATGGGCTCTTTTACCACAACCCACAACAGTAGTTTTGACTGGGCTTTTAAGATCCCATCAGTAATAAAAAAAAACAATAAAAATATAATTTTTTTATTCAAAAATAGATAAGATTTTGTACGGCTTATTTTTTCTGTCATAAGCTTTTGCATTTTTGTGTGCCTATCTGGACGAAAAGTGACTGTTCTTTTAATTTTGGCCTTGGGTTTCCCCTAACTTATCAACTGCTAAGCTGTAGGCACTAAATAATTAAGAAGAGGCACTTTCTATATTTGATTCTGAATTTCCCAAAATATTATCCATGAATAGATTGCCAATCAACAATTTAACAATTACCATTTATTATAAGCAAAAATATGTAGATAACACACAATCGAAGAACATCAAAATTAAAAGAGGGGTGCGGCAAGGTTGCATTCTCTCTCCATTACTATTTAACTTGTACTCGGAAGTTATTATGCAGTGGTACTGGATGACAAAACTGCTGGAGTTGGAGTAAACTTAATTCCTATTAATAACTTGAGGTATGCATATGAAACCGTGTTAATGGCAGAAAAGATTAAAGGATTGAAGGGAATAGTACAAAACGTTTAATACGGCAAATTTACATTATGGCTTAAATATGAATTTGAATAAAACCAAGTTTCTAATCTTTACCAAGAAACAAAAAAAATGCCCAACTTATTATTGACGGCCAAAATATCGGACGAAATAAATGAGAATGAGAATTAAACATGCATAAAGGGAGAATTATGTCAAATTAAACAAACATTAGAATTAATGGAAATAGAAAAACATACAAATAATGGTTGTCTTGACCGGGTAAGAATTGATACAGCAGACTAAGGTAAAAAGCACGATAGAGAAACCTACCTAAATCTAAAAATAGATACACTGTTTAGTAGACTTAAACAATGGAGAAGAAAATAAGGAAATCATAGAAAAGAAACAGAAATTAAGAAATGTTCCGAACGAGAGAATATTTCTAAATAATAAAGCAACGAAGGAAGAAAGAAAAATTTAAAAATAACTAAAAGAAAAGGAAAGACGTAAATATGGGTTACAATAGTCACTATAAACGTTGAAGAAAAGAGATAGAATAAAATAAAAGAGAAAATTTTAAACAAGGGTACAAAAAACCAATACAGGAGAGTAAGGACATAAATAACGACCAAGCAAACGAAAATATCTTAGATATTGCAATAGATAAGATCACAACGGCAAATTGCAAAAGGAAATGATACTAGCAGAAAGAGTACAAACAAAAAAAGACAAGCAAACAAAAATAGCCACCTGGAACATCAAATCGATGCTAAAGATAGGAAGATTGTAGGGAATCAGCAAAAGAGATAAATTATAATACAGATCTCACAGCAGTATAAGAAATAAGATGGGTAAAATAAAAAAAAAAAGGAAAAATAGTGGAGCTTCTTATGTATAAAACAAATTTTTAGCATCAAAGACTTCAAACCCATCAATGGAAGAATCGCCACACTAGGAGTAAATAAGGAAAGGAGGGGAGAACTACTTAAAATATGTAGTCGGTAATAGCATGGGAATAATATTGTATAAACAAACAAATGATAATGGACATCGAATTTGTCAACAAGCAGGAATATTAAACATGTTCTTTTTAACAACCAGATTTGAACACCCCAGATAAAAAGTTACGTTAATACGAGTAGTGCATATCAATTTCTACTGTAGATAGGGACAGCTTGTAATTGCTATTATTTATTATCTATTTGTTTTAGAATATACTGTATACAATGTATACGGCACAACTGTCAAACCAAGGCTTCCTGGAAGAGGGTCATCTCGAAGGGGACGGCCTAGAGGATCTCGAAGCCGTACGACAGGTCTTGGCCGCCAGATATCTAATAGTTCTTCTGTCTCTACATCACCGGGACCTGGTAGTATCTTTTTAACGGGTAAGTATTTACAAAGATAAAATAATAATTCGTTCACTCTGTGTGGATTCTGGATACTAAAAAATACTGCTTCCTTTGTACCGAAAACACATTTGGTATACACACACCCAAACTTATATGGAATCACCATGTATTTCAAAGTAATATTTATTTCTTTTGAAAAAACTTGTTATTGTTGCGAAGATTAAAGGTTTTTATTAAAAATAAACAAATATATAAGACAATCGCATAGTACAGCCCGGTACGGTATAGATTATTTGCTTGAGTTGCAAGTTGAACGAAAATAAATAAACTATCTTTTGCGTCCAAAAACGAAAATAATGCCTCATGTGGGGTTATAGAACTTACAACGAGTAAAGATTATTGGTCTTGTGGAGAAAGTAATGTTCTCAGATAGACATAGCTGCAGAGCTAGGCGTAATACAGGGCGTTCTGTCCAACACATATGCTAGGTAAGAGGAACTAGGAAAGCTCAAAAATAAAGCAAGGGAAAGTCGCCAAAAGTAATAACGGCTCTCCACGATCGTTTAATTGTCCAATCAGCTGGAAGACACCCAACCATTTCTCACCTGCAGCTCCAAAGGCAGCTTTTGGAAGCTACAGGTGTAACTGTTTCAGTTGAAACGATAAGAAGAGTTCGTGCCAAGAAGTATACAGCAGGAGACAGTTATGGGTTCCCGAGTTATCCAGGCAGCACAAGATTGATCGCCTAAATTGGTGTCTTCACCACCAAAACTGGAACATTGGGAATTGACAAAATGTGCTATTTTCAAAAACAGTCAGGATTTAATGTAATCAGATGGAAAATCAGATGACCCACGAAATCGTGTACTTAGAGGTCGAGGAAGACAAGCAAGAACGAAAACTGTCAGATCTGTTCACAAATATACAAAGGGAAGTGTAATGTTCTGGAGAGGAATTGTGATCCGTAAAAAACTCCTTTAATTTTCATCCAATCAACTTTAACTGCTCACAGGTATGTTGATAACCTGTAGTCAGGCTCTGGAGAGGTGCAACAGGAGAAAATTTAATTTTATTGCATGATAATGGACCTCTACATACCATTAGAGTGACTACAGACATCATTGAAGCAGAAGGTATCCCTTGTTTGGATTGACTTGCTTGCTCACCCGAGCTTAATCCTATAGAGTATTTGTGGCATATGCTTAAAAGAAAAATTAGAGCTCGCCGGGATAATCCACAAAACACCGCACGGCTAGTACAAGCTGCCTTTAAAGGATGGAGCAACCTACCACAACAAAATGTTGATAATTTGTTTAGGAGCGTGGCCACGCAAACTGAAGCTTGCATAAGGGCTAGAAGTAATAACACTGACTACCACAAAATACAAAAAAATAAATAAAAACAGGTTAAACATTATTCGTTTTACATTGAAATTTTGTATGCTATTGACTTTAAAACAACTACTTTCTACTGTTAAATACTTTATTGTTTTATTTAATTGTTATGTATTTGTTATTAAATTGCTTTAAAATAAATATTGTTTGACTTCGTGTGTTCGTTTTTTTAAATCCGCACGGAATAGTAAGAAATATCACATGATTCCATATAAGATTGGGTGTGTGTATATTCTTGAGTGAGTGATTTTCAGTAATAATAATATCGTATGGCATTTTTGCCGAGGAGATCCTTTCGGACATGTTCCGGCGTCATTGCATCTTTAACAATGTTTGAAGTAGCTAGTGTCGATGCACATTAGGCCAGAGGGACCGACGGCTTAACGTACCCTCCGAAACACGGTGAACGACTCATACCATTTTTAGAAATGAAAATGTTGTTGGTGCCAAGATTCGAACTCATGCGCTCTGGGTTATGAAGCCACTATCTTACGCTGAGTTAAGGCAGTCCACGGTATTTTTCAGTATATATACTGTTTGCTTATGTTTATTTAAAGCCCCCATATTTTATAGTCCTCGGTTCATTTCCTTGTAATATATTCAATGTCTTTATACCTACTCTTGTGCTATTACTAGTTGATCATCTGCAAATAACAATGATATTGTCATATGTCCTTCTCTAGTTTACATACAATAAATATACATACTTCCTTGTTAGCGGCCACTTTCTTTTCAATAATCTGTGCAAGGCAGAATAAATGGTCAATAGTTTGTCTACCTACCCTGACTCGCTTGTTATTTGGCTTCTATATTTTTGTTTTCATCTTCTCTCCATTCCTGACCCCCCCGAGGCAGTGTAGTGGTCATCGTGATGTCGTGTATTGTCCGACTCCAAAGACCTCTGTCTCTGGCCATTTCCTTTAACTCAAGCATAGGTCTTTTGCACATTCCTGTGGTTTGATTGATCCATCTTCTTGGGATCTTCCTCGTGATCTTCTGACTTCTAACTTTCCTTGGATAATAAGTCCTTCCATGTTTTCTGTGTTGGCTCTTGCTGGAGAGCCGTTTGCTGACCTTTAGCTCATTTAAAATTGAGTCTTTGTCCTGTGATCGGTACACAGAATTCGTAAAATTCTTCTCCAGCAGAACGTTTCAGTGGCATCTATCTTTCTTTCTTTTCATTGTCTCTACCTTTAATCACTTTTCCATATATTCTACTGACTGAGGTTAATTACAATTTTACAAATTATTGAAAAAACAAAGAATCGATTGAGATTTGACATGCTGTGTATGTTATATTTCAGATCAACCGTCTCCAGATTCTACTACTATGTCTGCAGCTTCGATGCATTCATCACCGTCCCACTGCTTTTTGGAAGTTTCTGGAGCTGCTCAAGCTAGCAGTTCTACTGCTCAAACCCCATCAATGCGGCGGGGTCCTGGCAGACCCCGTTTAAAACCAGGTGGCCCGTCAAACGCCGGTTCTAGAGGAACATACCGACCTCGCAAACCATCAAGGCCTTTGCCGGTCCCGTTACCTTCAGATGGCACCAACCTAGGCTCTAATGTAAATAGTAACGCGCAGTATTCAAGTTATTCGTTCTACGATTATCCCGACGATTAATAATATTTTTAATTTTTAAACTGAATCTAGGGGTCAGCTAGACACTGTGACCTTTTCAAATTTTTTATGTATTTTTGGCTGCTGAACAATTGAATTATTTATAAGGTTCTAGTTCGTAAACTAAAAGAGATAAAAAGAATTTTCAAATAAAATTTGTTCCTTGAAAAAGAAAACAAAGAAAATGGCGTTTACTAAACTTTAATCCAATAATTAGAACTCGAGATATTGTAAAATTAGTGCAAAATGGTTGCAAATTTTTCGAAGCTTTTTCGATTGTAACTCAGCTTCTAGGCATGCAAATGAGATTTACCAGTCTCATTTTAAAGCTTAATTTATAGACGTTTAAACAACATTTGTTAAATTACTTTATCTTTATTTTGTATTAAAGTTATACCCGTTTCAAGCTGTAATTTTCGTACAATATTTGTTAATTAATTTGTTTATAAGGGTTTTAAGCAAATTTGAGCAATAAACATTTATTCACTAGAATTAACTGTAGTCATAGAAGGACTCGAAAGGAACATTTTAAACTTGGGAAAATGTTCTAAGGTTAATTTTTGGCCAATATATGGATATTTTAATACCGCGCTCTGAGGCGCAAGATCAGCTCGCAGCGAAAGGACACGCGCGCGAACGGCTCGATACAAATTACAGTTAATATAGGTTATCTTCATTTTTGAAGATCCTAAATAAAATTTCCTCACATAATTTTTGTAATTAAATCATCATAAAGTACATCCTTTTTGATTATATTTACTTTTTACTTCAATTTTTTGTACTAAATAAGGAATAACATGAAAAACTAAATTCTCAGAAATTTAACTTACATGGAAATTGTTCTTATTTATTAATAATATTTTTACAAAGATTTTCTTTCATGCATCTACATCGATATATACTATTCAGATCTCAGAAATCGATAAGAAATCTCAGCTTTTTTAGATTTACGTAAAAATTATTCAATGCCAAATTTGTACCAAATTAAAAGATTACGAAATTGAAACACTTATGTATTATACTATACAGGGTGTTTCATTAATAATTGTCCATATAGTAACTGGAGAAACCTTAGCACAAAATACGAAGATTTAACCTAAAACACTTAAATAAAATGTGGTTGATTACTGAGTTACAGGGTGTGTTATCTAAAAATTTAAAAACTATTTTTGCTCACCATTTTAAAACTGTTTGACGTATCCTTTTCATACTTGGCAGAAGGTGCGACTACTATACAACCTACTAAATTATGATAAACAAACGTTTCTAGCTACTACCAGATCGTACGACAGGGGATAGTGAATTGTTGACCCTTCTCAAATTCTACGCTACTGGAGGAATTACTATTTTAGTGCCATTTTTAGATTCTCCAATACTTTCTACGTAAATAATATACTCTTCATTGGTAACGATAAAGTCATTAATTTTCGAGATATTTGAAGTTAAATATGAAACGGCACAGTTATTTTGATTAATTTATGATATAATTCATATGATTAAAATTTAAAAATTATTTGTATCCAGTACTTTAAAACTATTTGGCGTGTCCTTATCATACTTGGCAGAAAGTGTAGGTACTGTACACCCTACTAAATTAGAATAAACAAACGTTTCTAGCTACTACCAGAGGCGTACGACAGGGGATAGTGGCTGGTGGATAGTGGCCAAATTCTACGCAACTGACGAAATTGCTATTTAAGTGTAATTTTTGAAGTTATACTTCTTTACCGGCGATAGAGGGTGATTTTTTTATATGTTAAAACCTATCATCCCGGCGCATGCGCATTATAACTTTGTTCTGATTGGATGTTCAAATGACATGTCAAAAATTATCCGATATGGCAGCTGTGGTTTGGAGGTAAAGGTAAAGGTAAACAAATGTATAATATATTAGTTTTATTGTTGTGAGGACAGAAACAAAAAAGTTTATAATATTGTAGTGACTTTTAAATAGTTTTTAAAAGCAACAGGTACGTAATAATTGTTAATGTATCATGGGTATAAACCTACCTATTTGATCTGCCAAAATACATAGTATGTAATACTTTTATTTATATAATTTGATTACCATCAAAATTTCTATCAATATTCACCTAATATATTGTTTTTTTACTCTATGTTTTGTTGTATTTTTTCAATTCTAAATCATTTCAATTCAAAATTAAAATAATTTGATCAATTTTCAAAATATCAAAATATCACAAGTTTAATCCGTTTAGTTAGTCGATCTTCGTAAATAATGACACATAGTGTCCGTGGCTAAGCGGAGAAGGCGAATGAATTCCAATACCAACCGCTCTTATCAGCGCTGGTTCGAGTCCCAATAGAAACTTTCTTTTTTGTTTTTTTTTAATACATTTTATGATTGTAAGTATATTTATTATATAATTGTATTTTCAGAAAATACGTATTTAGTTAAAAAAATTTTCGACAATTAATGTTCAGACATCATTTGTGGCTTGTTTAATGTGTTTGTGTGTGTTTTATTCTTTTATTATTTTAATTTTTGGCACTGTTCTAATAAAAATGTTTGAGAAGTAGTAAGTATAAATTAGTTTAATATTTAAACAAAATATAAATAAAAAGTATATTAATTTCGTTTAAATCATATAATAGAAGTATAACTTCTTACGTGCGTACAAAGTACACACACATTCTTTTTTAATTTTCCAATACTTTTTATGTAAATAATATACTCTTTATTCGTAACGATAAAATGATCAGTTTTCGAGATATTTGAAATTAAAAATGAAGCGACACAATACATTAATCAAAATAAACGTGTCGTTTCATTTTTAACTTCAAAGATCTCGAAAACTAATGACTTTATCGTTACGAATGAAGAGTATATTATTTTCATAGAAAGTATTGGAGAATCCAAAAATTGAATTAAAATAGCAATTCCGCCAGTGGCGTAGCATTTTGAGAGGGTCAACCATTCACTTTCCCCCGTCGTACGCCTCTGGTAATAGCCACAAACGTTTGTTTAACATAATTTAGTAGTTTGTACAGTACTTCCTGCTAAGTATGAAAAAGATATGTCGAATAGTTTTAAAATGCTGAACAAAAATAGTTTTTAAATTTTTATATAAAACACCCTGTAACTCAGTAGGGAACCACATTTTATTTAAGTGTTTTAGGTTAAATTTTCTTATTTTGTGCTAAGGTTTCTCCAGTTACTATATGGACAATTATTAATGAAGCACCCTGTATATTATTATTTACCTTTATACATTAAAAGCTATTTTAAAATGTTGAAATACTTAACACATTGATAAAATAAAGTGATACTTGCATTTTATGGATTAAATGAATCTTAGTGTTTTTCATGTTTTTTTCTCATTTAGTACAAAAAATTGAAGCAAAAAGTATATAAAATGGAATCTACTTTATGATGATTTAATTATAAGAATTATATGAGAAAATTGTATTAGGATCTTTAAAAATGAAGATAACGTATATTTAAATATAATTTGTATCGAGTGTAAAAAGCTTCGGAAAATACTTATTTTGCAACCATTTCGCACTAATTTTACAATATCTCGTGTTCTAATTATTGGATTAAAGTTTAGTAAACGCCATTATCTTTGTTGTTTTTTCAAGCAACAAATTTTATTTGAAATTTTTTTATATCTTTTAGTTTACGAGCTAGAGCTTTAAAAACAATTAAATTGTTTATAACAATTCGGATTGAAATTAACTCTCGAAATTCGTAATCAGCAGCCAAAAATATATCTATTAGAAAAAACTTGGGTAGACCTATTAGAAATGAAAAGACGACTAGCCCCCAGACTAGTAATTGAATAAGTCTGACAAACTTTTCAGTGTAAAAATTAAGGTGATATGGTGTGGCTCAGCACACTACTCGATAGTGATATTACAGAAGTATAGCACACATTGGTTCATTTCATGTACACTGATAACTAGTGAGGGTGCCTGAATTAACGTATATACACAAAATTGTAAATATGCAGAAGAAGAGTATATCAGATTCAGGCTCTCGATCACTTGGGAAGTGTATTTAACTAAGTATAACATAACCTTACTTGAGCAGATGCTGTATATTTCGTGATATGTATACTTCATCATATTTATTATTTTCTGTTTTTTTTTTAAATTTTCATTTTAATCCAAAGATTATTTTGTTTGTTAATGGCAAAGTCTTTTTTAGAGATTATTAATACAACATGTTTTAAACACTTTATATCCACATTTTTAAGTGGATGAAACCCTTTATTAGTTTAAGGACTTTTTCGTTATTTTATTCATACTGAATAACTTTTAAACATTAGTATACGTCGTGTTTACCTTTATAAAATATTGTTCCTTGCCAATGTTTTCTTTACTTTAATTAGAGTTTTTCCTTTTCCCGTTTATTTTTTCTAGTTTATGACTGTGGATTATCTGAACTACAATATGTTATGATGTTTCTACTTTTGTTTGAGTGCTTCTAAAATGATAATACTATTTTACAAATAAACTCGTACTAATACGAGTTTTTAAAAACGCAATTACAACGATATGACATGTTTCGTTTTTATTGAGAATTCATCAGGTAGTCGCAAAACCGAGGACATAAAGTAATATAAAATAAAAACATTTATTGCCCTAATAATATCTACATTTCATATTTTAGCCTTCTTGTCATGTTCCGTTTCTGTACACCCTCCTTTTGAACTGGGTCCATTTTTGGGTATCTGGTTCTTCATGTCATGGACTCCTGGACTTCTTTTTCTGTAGATACTTCTTCTGGCATCGTAGCTACTTACCTTACCGGTTGTCTTTAGCAACTACCTTGCTATACCCTGATCAAATGGTCGATCAGTTTATGTTTCTCTCGGTACATCCTCTGTATTTGATTTCTGACGAGGATGTCTCTTATTTTTAGGAATCTTCTTGTGACTTGGTAGAAGAAGTATCTAGTATCTGGTCCTGTTCACAGAAATCTTTACTTACTTAAGTGAGTAGTATTGCCTATAACTCCATCTACTTGACAGTTAAACAAGTATCCTACGTATTAGAGTGATGTTGATAATGTCATTTAAAGTAGATGGGCTACGTAGCAATACCACTGTTTTATGATTAAGTCCCTTTTCTTTCCTTGTCTTGCTTCTTTTTCTTCCTCAGACTTTCCCTTTTCAGAGGTCGCTGTTTCTTACTCTTCTTCGCCACTCATCTCTGTCTATCGTGTCTTCATCTAAACCTTTCTGTCTCAAGCCTCCTGCCACATAGTCCTTCCATCTTCTCCACGATTTTGTGTCTTACGTGACCAAACCATCGCAGCCTTAGTCTTTGTTCTTGAATCACCCCTGAAATGAAACTGTAGTTATCCCCTTTCAGCCATTCTCTCCCCCCTTCCCCTCCCCTTTACTTTATATGTACGGCAGCAAAAGGAGAAACATGATGAGAATTCAAACTTGTTTTATGGAATGCCCTTTATATTTGAAAAAGAATTTTAAAAACTGGAGCTATACTTTTTCTCAATCTATTCTGAGAATGGAAATAATCAAACTCTGGAGTATAAGATTTATCACCTTGTATACTTATTCATGTCTTAGATCTCTTTCGTTGTAAATATTGTAAGTTGTAAGTTTATCTTCCTAGGTTACATGTACAGTTCTAGTCTATATTATATTGTATAATGTATATGAATGTATATAATGTGTTAAGTAGTACTTTTTGTAGCAATATTTTCTGTCTTGATACTGTTTGTATGGTTATATAGAAAAAATGTATCTTAAGGTAGTAAGTACATTGTAAAAACATAATATTATACTAAAGTTACTTGGAAATCCCAGAGTTGTAAAATGGGACACCAGATAGACCGGAAACTAGAAGAAACGAAACATTATTACTTAGTAGCGACAAAGTTAACAGGAACTGGTTAGGATTACATCAAGCAAGGAACACATTATTTTGTATTTTTCTGTTTTGATACTAAACTGTTTGTACGAATACAAAGTCAAAAAGTTATAATTTTGCAAATTTGAAGAGTATTCGTTAAATAAATATTTTTGCAATATAATTTTATGTTTTATTTATATCCCTGTATATTTTATTAACGGAGACAGTAAAGGCCGCGTCCCACCATCAAATAATTTGATCAAACTGGTTTGAGCAAACTGAAAGTGACAGTTAGTGACGTCACATCCTGAGTGTTCATTGTGGATAATAATGAAAAATTTTAATTTTAAATAAAGTACAAACAAGTTAGACAACTCAATACAAAAAATTTGATCAAACTAGACTGATAGTGAGAGCGCAGATTTTTAGAATTTCAAAAAAACTGCAATTGTGACGTCACTTTGACGTACTTCCGGACTTTGCTCAAACTGTTTGATCAAATTATTTGATGGTGAGACGCGGCCTTAACAATAATGGTCACCCAAATAACAAATGTGAATGGTTCAAGCACTTCAAAAAATAAGCTAAGGAAAAGCAGTTGGATCAGATAATTTTCCTGGGGAAGTGTGGAGAACATTGGGAGAGACAGGAGCAAGTTGGTTAACAGGTTTATTTAATAGACTTTGGAAGCTGGACAAATGCCTGACGAATGGAGAAGCAGTATATTAGTACCTGTTTACGAAAACAAGGAAGATATACAACAATAGACAAACTACAGACCCATAAAACTACTTAGTTACACCATGAAAATATGGGAGAGAGTAATTGATAAACGATTACGTGGAGAAACTAACATATCCGATTTTCATTATAACGCAGTTGATGGAAAAATACAGGAATAAAGAAACAGACGCTCACATGGTATTCATTGATCTTGAGAAAGCATATGATAGAGTTCCTCTAGAGATTCTGTGGTGGGTACTCAATAAGAAAGGAGTCCCTGGTGAATATATAAAGATTGTCAGAGATATGTGAGGGAATAACAACTAGTGTTAGTGTTATAGTCCAGGGTAATAAGGTTTTTTCCATGACACGAACAGCCAGGGTACTGAAGCGTTTTTTCGACAGGTAATACCTATAAGAGCAAATTGTAACTATTTCCTGTAATAATTGTAACTATTTCCTGCGTAGGATCTGGCGGCCATTTTTATTTATAAACAATTAAGTGTCAAAAATGCATTTTTCAATTTTTTTTCAAATCAATGGAAAACAGGGAAACTTATGGTTTTTTAGTACAAATATCTTCGAGATTATGGAAAAAGCTTTAAAATGAGGTATTACAAAGTTTGCTATACTCATTTATTGTTAATATAATTGCGAAAAAAGGTCGAAATTGCAAAAAAATTATGTTCGCAATAACTGTTGTACAAATTAGAGTACAGCTTTGAAATTTTCTTTGGTGCATAATATGTGATAAAAATGTCAAAGCGATTCATTCAATTGTTTAAATTTTATTCAAATTGTTTATCCTAGAGAGCATTTGTTTTGCAATAACATAAGTCAGAAAAAAATGACGTTAGAACCATTCCACAGGTGTCAAATGAAAGAGCATGAGCTATATTTTCAACTTGGTTTAAAAAAAGTGAATAAAAAATGCATTTAATTAGTAATAAATAATTATGCAAAAGTATCGTAAATCTTTCCTTATAAACTTTTTATTTTGTTATATAAGAAATTATATATATTTATTACAATTTTTTATCAATTATGATATAAATACTACTTGGTAGTTTTGCACTTAAAACAGGGTAAAAAAGTTAATTTTTTTGGAAAAATTTATTCAAAAAGTTTATAAAGAAAAATTGGCAATACATTTGCATAATTATTTATTACTAATAAATGCATTTTTTATTCACTTTTTTAAACCATGTTGAAAATTTAGCTCATGCTCTTTCATTTCATTCCACCTGTGGAATGGTTCTAACGTCTTTTTTTCTGACTTTGGTATTGCAAAAAAATGCTCTCTGGGATAAACAATTTGAATAAAATTTAAACAATTGAATGAATCACTTTGAAATTGTTATCACATATTAAGCACCAAAGAACCCTCATTTGACAAAAATTTCAAAGCTGTACACTAATTTTTACAACAGTTATTGCGAAAATAATTTTTTTTGCAATTCCGACCATTTTTCGCAATTATATTAACAATAAATGAGTATTATAAAACGTTGTAATACGTCATTTTAAAGCTTTTTCCATAATATCGAAGATATTTGTACTAAAAAAATCTTCACTGTTTTCTGTTGATTTGGAAAAAAGGGGAAATGCCATTTTTTGACAGTTAATTGTTTATAAATAAAAATGGCCGCCAGATCCTACGCAGGAAATAGTTACAATTTGTTCCTATGGGTATTACCTGTCGAAAAAACGCTTCAGTGCCCTGGCTGTTGAAGTGTTACGAACAGGGTATATTTTTGTCTATTATCCTGGCCTATTACGACAGGTGTGGGAGAGACTGATAAGCTTCATGTGAAAGTAGGATTGCACCCAGGTTCAGCGCTTAGTACTTATTTATTTTCATCAGGTTTGGATCAGATAACAGCGAAACTACAGGGTGTAGTTTCGCTGGTGCTTAATGTATGCTGATGATGTGGTGTTGGTGGAAATAGTGAAGGCGACTTAGAAAAGAAACTGGAACAGGTGAGACAAGCTCTTGAAAAAAAAGGTTTAAAACTTAGTAGGGCAAAAACAGAGTATTTGAAATGTTCATTAAAAGGTGGAGTTACTACAAATAAAATGATATCTTTGGATGGTGAAATGATCGTTAAAAGTGAGAATTCTGAGTATCTAGGATCGGTATTAAAGAGCCATGGGAAAATATATGGAGATGCATGCAAAAGAATTGGGGTTTGATGGATGAAATGGACGGAAGTGAGTGGTGTGTTGTGTGACAGAAAAATTCTAATGAAGCAAAACAGCCATAAGACCGGCTATGATGTACGGAACTGAATGTTAAGCAGTTAAAAAGAAAGATGAACAACGAATGCATGTGGCAGAAATGAGAATGCTTAAATGGATGAATGGAGTAACAAAAAAGGATAAAATTAAGAATTAGTATATTAGGGGAAGTGTAGGGGTAAAACGTAACACCAATGGATGCCAAAGTGAGGGAGTATAGGTTAAGATGGTTTGATCATGTTTAACGTCGAGGCTTTAATCACCCAATATGAAGAATTGCTGAAGTGCGGGTCCTTGGAAGAAGTAGCAGGGGAAGACCAAATAAGACCTGGGGGAGACGCTTAGGTAGGCGTAAGACATGTCGATAAAGGGGATTAATGTTGATGCATAATTGAATTGAAATGCATAATATAAATATCCTAGCCTAACCTATACAAATAACATCAAATGAAGTAGGAGAGATGTGCAAATCGTAAAAAATGACAAGGCACCTGGTCCAGGAAACATCCCTCTGAACTAATAAAGTACGGCACAGGGCACACCAATATTATATAAATGCCTTGTCCAACTTTTCCAATGTTGCATTAACGGAGCGGAAATCACAAAGGAGTGGAGGACATCGTTCCTATGTACCATACACAAGAAAGGCAGAAGGGACGACAGTGACAACTATAGATGTATCGCAGTGACAAACTCAGTCAGTAGAATATACAGATATATACACATTATTGAAAAGAAAGTTGCCGTTAATCAGGAAGTAAGCACATTTATTGTATGTAAACTTTAGAAAGGCATATGACAGTATTCCACAAAATAAATTATGGGAAGCATTGGAGAATACAAATAAACTTAAGTTTAATACGAGCAACGAAACAAATGTCTAATTCAAAGGCAAGGATAAACAAAAAAATGTACCTATACCATTTTTATTCAGTTGCAATGTGAAGGCAAAACAATCTTATTTTTCATTTAGAATACGGACCGCAGTCCAGCACTCTGAACCGACGATTTTCGACTCTTATTGGAGTCATCTTCGGAGAGGCGTAGGCCTGATGCTCCATACTCGAAGTGACCAACCATGAAAGCTTATCCCCACATTGCAACTGACGTGTATGGATTAGGTGACTAGCGTAATCTGGCAATTGAAAACAACAACAAGCGTCAAGGATAAACATTGGAAACAACCTATCCAAGGGATTCCAAACCAGCAAGGGTCTTAAACAAGGCTGTTGTCTCTCACCAATGTTATTTAAGATTTACCTTAAATAAACTGTACAACTTTGGAAACGCCTTTAAACAACAATGCTACATACACATTATTATTTGCAGATGACCAACTAGTAATAGCACAAGAGTATGAAGAATATATCTGCGTCCCGTCGGTGGAAAAATATAGAAACGGTTTTATTCATTCGTTATTTATCCCACCAAAGGTGACCTTATGCAATGATGCAGACTCTGTCGTCTTATAGTGCCGCCAGCAGTACTAGCATTAATGTATTTGATACGTCATATTAAAGTTTAAAATTAAAACTGCCATAAATTTGGTTTTCAACCACCTAAAGTCTTCCTTAAACGTTTAAAATTTAGGGTTTGGTATCTATTTTAACAACCCGTTGAGTTTTAATCCGTTTTAATAATCAAACAGATAGACAAATCATTGAAGACAACCTCTGTTGGTTTACTTTTGAAGCAAAAAGCTAAATTTTTAGGAAGTAAAAAATAGTTAAAGGCTCGGGCCAAGAAATTCAATAAGTAAAGATTGTTGTATACATATAGAATCACCTTCGCCTAAATCTTTATTCAATTTGAGATTGTTAGAAAAAAGTATTATCAGTTTAAAATGATAAAAGATGCGATTTTCGCAAAACTCACTAGGTACTTTTAAACAGCTGTATCTTCGAAAATATACTAGATGGATTTTAATTTACCAATGCTTGTTTGAAAGGTATTTTTTACAAACCCTTTCATTTATCGGTTTCTACATTTTTTCCTCATTTAGTTAAATTTTGAAAATTTGTTGAGAATCATAAAATTTTTTGAGTTTGAAGTTTTTAGCGCCAAGATTTCCAGGATATACCCCGTATTTATGTATTAAATATTATTAATTTGCCAAACGTTTTAAGCCATTATCTATTAATAGTGTCGAATGATGCAGCTCCGCGAATTATTGATTAAAGTTTCAAGTTCTTTGCTCCAAGAAGTCCACTTAAAAGTTCACGGACTTTTAAGAGGAGTCTCATTTAGAACAAACCATTAAAACAAATAAAACATCTTGCTTTATCCAGCCGTTTTGTCGCCAGAAGATCTTGTTCTGGAAAATAGCGGAACCATAATTGTATTTATTCATCCTTTACATATTAATTAAATATTCGTAAAGAGTTGTGTGACGGATACGATACCGGAAGATAAATTGTCATATTTTACATTAGATACCATTAACAGTAGATATATACAGAGAGCGGCAAATTCTGGAATATTGATAACAGACAAACAGACTATTTGCGAAAAAATCCTCGGGTAGGTCCATTTTGATTTTCAATTTGATTTTTTTATATTACAAGAAAATATACAGGGTTTTTGGTAAAGAATGGGCCATAGCTTAACCTTAGATTTCTGAGGTTAAAATAGGTCGACTTAAGGTAACTTACCTTAGTATAAAAGTTGATAATGACCGAAATACAGGGTGTCAAAGTTAAACTTTTATTTTATTTATTTTTGAATATTTCCTGACAAGCATGGGACAACAACACGAAATTTAGTAAGTGATACTGGTACTGTACACGTACACCCTACAAAATTATGTTAAACAAACGTTTATGGCTACTACCAGAGGCGTACGACGGGGGAACGTGAATGGTTGACCCTTCCCAAATTCTACGCCACTGGCGGAATTGCTATTTTATTGCCATTTTTTGATTTTACAATACTTTCTATGTAAATAACATACTCTTCATTCGTAACGATAAAGCCATTAGTTTTCGAGATATTTGAAGCTAAAACCAAAGGAGCATAATAATTTGTTTAATAATTATAATTTGTTCTTCCTCTGCATAGAACTTTTTTATGTGTTTTGGTTCTATTAGTTCCTTTACCTCCGTTCTTTGATATATATATTCTTTGACAATATAAAGCGCCATATTTCCTTTTGCATATCATAAAAATTGTGTTCCATTTCTTCCGAAAAACATTCCGCATATCATTTTTTATTCTTCTTACAGTTGCATGTTGTTCGTTTCATGTTGTCTTTTGTTTTCTAATTATTATACGCCTTTTGTGTCTTGGTTGGCATATATTTGAGGTAAGCGTTTTTCCCTTCATTACATTTTCCTCTACCAGTGGCGGCTCGCGGCCTTGGAGACAGGGTCGGCAAGGTTGTTTGTCTCCTCATATAGGTATTGGCCATGAGCCGATGGGTAGAGGGGATTTGACAGCTTTCGCCAGCGCTGTTAGTGGCAGTTTTGTGCATTTATCTGATAAATTTAAATGGCGCGCCATGGGTAGAGTAGAGGGGATTTGACGGTTTTCGCCACAGCTGTTAGTGCAGCGTTGCCACATTTAGTAGATTTCTACTTTTTTGGTAGATTTTTTATATTTTTTAAAAAATTCTAGTAGGCAATATTTTTTAGTAGATTTTTGGTATATTTCAACATTTTCTTATGACTAAAATAAAATTTGCTTTTTAATAGTATTTACCCCCATTTCTAAATTAATTTTTAGACATTTTGTTACAATTTCCCAATGTCATTACCGAAAATAAGATTCAGGGGTGGGATTCTGTGTACAATCGCTAACACCGCCGACCGCTTTCTATCAATGTCAATATATTTGAATTTTTAGTTTTAATTCAAATATTTTCTTGTTTTACAAGTGTCACTTCAGCATCAACTAGCAAAACTAGAAAATAGTTCAATTAAAGCTAAAAATTCAAATATTTTCACGACAATTGACATCGATAGAAAGCGAAGTGTAGATATCTACAGTGCACGGAATCTAGCCCCAGGACGTAGATGATGAATATTAAACAGAAATGAAACTGGATTCTGGTGTAACAAACTTGCAAATTTCAAGTAGCAGTGCAATCAGTACCTATTTCAGGTGTTATTGAAGAGTTCTGGTATTCGGTGGTCGGTGAGCCTGTTAGAAGCTAACGATGGAAAACTAAAATATCTGAGGCCCGGTCTTTTCACCTCCGAATAAAAGTTATTCGGAGGTTTATTTGACAGATTTACATGTAATCTGCCGGATAAACTTCCTAATAAATATTTATTCGGAGGTGAAAAGACCGGGCCTAATTATAATATATGTAACTTTGCAAAACAACAAATGTTGTGTTTGCGTGTTTCTAATGTAAAATGCGAAATAATTGTTTGAAGAATGTGATCCAGATATGCAGATGTTAAAATCAGTGGATGACAAAATATTATATACAAATATTAAATATGAAACTGATAAAAATTAATTATAGTTGGTCATTTTGTTCCCCAGTTAAAATATAAAAAAGTTTGGTTTTTGTTTACAAACAGTCATATTAATTTCTAGTTAAACTCCCTCTGTGGCTCAGTGGTAAGAGCGCCTACCTTTGGATCGAAAGGTCCGAATGGTCGTGAGTTTGAATCTCACCAGGGTAGAGAATTTTTCGTTTATTATAAATTAATAAATGAAAATAGTTTCTATCCTTGTGGGATTGGTACCCACCGGAGGGACCGCAGACGTTCGGATACAATTAGTGTCTCTGCAAAGACAATGACATCGACTTTGCAAAGTAACAAGACACTTACTCAACACACACACTACACATAAAGTCGACTTTACACTACATGATTTATCACGTGATTTATCATATGATTTTGCCCATGACGAGCCGCATGACAATGCTTATGATAAAACACAATGCTTATGGCAAAATCATATGACAAATCACACAGTGTAAACATGTAAATTTTACTCCATGACCAAATCATATAACAAATCACATGATAAATCATGTAATGTAAAGTCGACTTAACACTAGCTACCTAATTGGTAAAATCCACTGTACAGCCGGTTCCTAAAAAAACTGATACGACTCTTAGTAAGATTTCATCATGTTGAGCAGTGTATTTGATTGATCTGACATTATATTTATTATGACAGACAAATAATAAAATAAACAAACAACAAACAACTGATTCATGAAAAAACTAATAAGTATTTTAGAAAAATTTAAACGCAGGATGAAATATTACATTATTACCGAGGGCGAAAAGCCCCTTAGAATAAACAAGCAGTTTCTAGTGAATGAAATATTTGAAATTAAATATCACACTTTTTTTTTTATTTTCATCCCTGTAACTTATTAAAATAAATATTATAGATGTTTTCAGGGTCTTTCAGCCCTCGGTAATAATGTAGTCTTTCATTCTGAGTTTAAAATTTTCAAAAATATTTATTAACTTTCGCAGAATTCGAAAAAAAAATGAATACAATTAAAATACATTGAGAATTTTGACATGCGACACAATTTTGCATTAACTCAATGTAAAATTCTAAACTGTTGAATTCCAGCTTCCCTAATTATTTGACATCAAAAGACATTAGAAACTATTTGTAGATGATTCAAATCTGTATTGAAAACAACTGTTAAAATTGGTCTACGTAATTAAACATTCCAAAATTTTGTAAAAATGTAATACATTTCAGTTTTCAGCCCAAACTTAGGCCACACACAATGCAATAATGTTCACATTTTTGAACTGTCAATATTTTTATTTTATCATCTACTGTTTAAAAACAATACAGTTGATAAGATACCCTCAGTTGCGGAGAAAGTATTAATAATAAAGATTAATAATAAAGTCTAATAACCGTGGAACAGAATAAGCTATCTGACAAATTTTAAGATTTGGCAGTGACATTGACAGTATGTAAACATTAGGTATTTATCCTTCAAAATACACTGCTCAATTTTCTACAAAATACGCGTCAAGAGTCGTATCAGTTTTTTTTGGAACCAGGTGTACCATCACCATGCCAATGCCCATTAGTTGTCGAGGCATTAGCTAAATAAAAAAAAATTTCTAGTTAGTCAGCTGTTATTTTTATTATAAAAAGTCATAAATTATATACAAATATATTAATAAAGTTTTATAGTATATTTTAGTTTTTGATAAGTAGATTTTAGTAAGCTAAACTTAAGTAGATTTTCTAAATAAAATGTGGCAACGCTGTGTTAGTGGCAGTTGGCAGTTTTGTTTTGTGCTTTTGATAAACTTCACAAACTGAAATGGCGGGTAATATGGATTTTTCAAAAAAGAAAACAAGATATTGCAGCTGTTGTATTGATTCATGTAAAAATATTGAATATAACAGTACTGGATGCAGTAATTGTATTCGGAAACATTGCGTACATGTCCTGTATCAACTAAATCCTTTCCTTTTTTGGTGTTGCTGATTGAAATTGGATATCATGGGAAATAAGACTGAATCCAGTATAATGTTTAATATCCATTTTGATAGAATTCAAACAAATTACAATTCATACAAATTACAAATTTTAATAAGCAAAGCAGTAAGCACACAAAAATAAACAGAGGTAACCTTTAAAATGTTAAATAATTCATATAAACTTATTCTTTTATAGTTTAGTAATCAGGTTACAATAATATTTCAGTTCATAATTTGTGTCTTTCTAGATAAGTATCTATTTTTCTCGTTTTGTATATTTCACATACATAAATTTTATCAGAAAAGTATAAGTTTCAAACCGCGAGATAGCGCTACCGTCGAAACTCACAGCCAATACCATCAAACTAAAAGGCTTAAATCATCATAGGAGATTTTGTTGTTTTTTGTTTTTTTTTATTTGATGTACCTGACATTTTCTCTTGTTTCATGGTGTTTCGACTATACGTGTTGATTCTTTTGAGACAAGATAAATCCCGTTTATTTGAGGCAGAAATTGGTGGTAGTGGTGATAAGATAATTGATCAACAGTTTGTTATAACGAATTGCAGTACTTACTACATAGTTATACATACATATTTTGTAACTTATCCCACTGTCTGAAAATATTTGGATCGGTATAATTTTTAAGTACCTAACTTGTTATAATAAATATCTTGGAAATTCTTTGGCGAAGGTAACTTTTAAATTTTGAATCGTCAAAGAGGTCAAAAATTTGCAAATCTTCAAAATTCGAAAAACGAGTATCTATTTGCATATATTAGTAGGTATCCAAAATTTCAAGATATACCTATTCGTTTTTCGAGATATGTATCATGTTGTTGTCTTTTTTGGAATGGTTCGGAAATATCAAGCGAGTCCAAAATGTCACTGCGTATATATTGGAAACTACTATCATTCAGTGGCGGCTCGTCAGAGGAGGCAAGGGAGGCTCAGCCTCCCCATAAATTTTTTACACACTCTACACTGTTTTGTTTATCATGAATCGCGAAAACAACAAGTACAACTCTCACTATTATACAACGTGTAAATTCCATATTATCACTAATTATCCATACGTACGGAGCATTAGCATTAGAACGCTGATCGCGTCTCAGTTTTATTACATATTATTGTAGGCAGGACCCTGGGTTATCCCGAGATGCATGAACGGAGCACGGAGCCGAGAAGCCCAACAGTCTCCGTTGCTAATGCTCCGTGCAGCGCAGCAGGCGTTTAAGGAGACCCGGTCTCCTAACATTGGCATCTACGGTGACATCACACGCTGCCCGGAGATATACCAAGGGAGGCAGAATAGCTTCTTGGCTCCGTTGCGTGGTTGCGTGCGTCTCGGGACAACGAATTTTAGGGTCCTGACTAAAAATAATGAAAAATCTAAAAGTGCGAATTTTGTTATGAAATTTGGTATGTGGGGTTATAATAATATTTGGAACAACTTGCTCAAATAACTTTTTCCGATATCTCTAACTCAAAGCAAAATATCGGTAATTTATGGTGTTTTTGAATACGCAGTAGGCCGCGTTTAGAATTAAAAAAATTCAGTTGAGTATCTTAAAAAATTTGAAGCTTCATTATGTATGGACTGCAAAACTTCAAATCTGTATTTATTTTGATATGCGAGGTACCTATTTAGGTACAAATAGATGGAATTGTTAACAAATAAACGACACAAACTTTGGTATTAAACTTTTACAATTAGACTAACTATTTTTAAAATGATATGATATCATGAAATTATGAATTAGGATTATAACGTAGAATGAAGTAAACACTTCTGTTGTATGTAGGTATATTAATTTATTATTAAAATTCTTAAAATTTATCCACAAGGGATTGGGAGTACAAAACGTTTTCGGTCAAAATGACCATCATCAGTGTAAACGTCCAGTGTACAAGTAGTTGAAACTAGCCACTTCAAAAGGTGTAAAAACCTCTAAATAACATTATTGCTACATTATAAGCTATATAATAATCGACCTTAAGTCGATGTCTAAAGATTATATATTATCACATGTGGATGTATGTCATCCTTGCTCGGAAATTGCACAAGGTTAATGTGCTCAGGTGAGAGGTTAACAACCAACTCTAAGACTAACCTCTCACCTGAGCACATTAACCTTGTGCAATTTCCGAGCAAGGATGACATACATCCACATGTGATAATATATAATCTTTAGACATCGACTTAAGGTCGATTATTATATAGCTTATAATGTAGCAATAATGTTATTTAGAGGTTTTTACACCTTTTGAAGTGGCTAGTTTCAACTACTTGTACACTGGACGTTTACACTGATGATGGTCATTTTGACCGAAAACGTTTTGTACTCCCACTCCCTTGTGGATATATTTTAAGAATTTTAATAATAAATTAATATACCTACATACAACAGAAGTGTTTACTTCATTCTACGTTGTTTTAACGAAGGTATACAGCCAACTACAGGGTTTACCCCTTTTAAGTTTTAATTAGGATTATATTATGAAATGTAAATAAACAATGGTCAAAAAATGGGGCCTTAAATTACATTTTTTGGCGCATTTTTTTGCTAGTGCAAATTTGTCTAGATATTTTACAGTTAGGTATAGCCTCCCCTATTGTAAAAATCACGAGCCGCCACTGCTATCATTACGAAAATCTCTGAGATTTTGCACCAGCTTTCGTATTCTATTTTCTGAATAAATAATGTCAGTTGACTGATTTTGAACAATAATGAATATCTTGGGCAAACTCTGTCTTAAAAATATTTAAAAGAATTTAAATTTAAAAGAAAGTTCTCAAATCGATTGCTTCACGGATCGAGGTATCGCCAATTTCAAAATCGTCGCCTTCGATAATAAAATCAAAAACTTCCAAAAGCTGTTCACGAAAATCTGCTACAGATACTAAAACTACCAGAGATAATCTGCTTAGATAAAACTAACCGAGATTTAAAATTTCATCGCGTCTGACAAACTGTTCGCTTTTTTTTCGAAACAAATTTGTTCTAAAGCAGTAATCCGTTTAGGTGAGCTAAACTGGCAAGAAAAGACGATATTCTTTATTTTTTTACACGTATCATGCAAAACTAAATTCATTATATGCGCATAATAGTGAGTAAATAAAGCTTGTGATGCAATATGTAGTTTTAGTTTTAGTTATGAGACCATGCAATTCACCACACATCACACATCACAGCAACGCCGTCATAAGCTTGCCCCAGTTTGCCCTATAAATTTATTTTTGATATCAAAAAATTTTAAAAAATTCTTTGAAACATCAAAAATATATTCTGCCTTAGTGCTTTTACTCACGTTTCTAAAACCTAAATCCTCTCATAAATATTACCACGTAACGACGTAACGCGTATGGAACAACAATAATTGATAATTGTGAATGACATGATAATCAAAAGTTTCATCTACTTTCAGCGAAAAGCAAATGGTTTTCTAAATCTCAGATTCAATAACGTTATTCAAAATGTAACTATTTGATTATATGTATTAGTTCATTCTGTATTACGAATACACTTCGAATCAGAAAGTAAATATTTCTAAAACAATTTTATTATTTTCTCTATAATTACTTTGATTTTTAACAAATGCTTCGATCCATCATGTCCACTAAATGATAATTCCTGACAACTTAAAAAAATTACAATATCAATTAAACGACGTAAAACGGCGTGATTATTTTTGACAATTTCTGCCGATGCGATCTGGCGATGCACTACCGACCGACAGATTTAAATATGCCGTACCTGTTCCTAAATCCTTTTAAAAACCATGAATAAAATTTAGTCTGTATTATCTGACAGATTTTTTTTACTTCACAGATACAAATATTAAAAAAATCTATCTATATAAATGTGTAGGTCGGCACTGCCGACCCTGCCGACCCTCATCGGCCGCCACTGTCCTCTACTTCTGTACAAAACCATGGAGTTTTTCGCATTGGGAACGTTTTATTTTTATTTATATTTATTTCACCAATAACTTTCATGGCTGAGGCTAAACTATTCAACAGGCTGAGTTCACACAAAAACAACGTGGTAAAAGTGTTGCGAGCTTTTAAAGATCCGTTTAAGACAAAATATAGTAAACTAGCTTTGAACGTGTACCACTAAAGCTCACTGACAATTTTTAAATATATGAATGGCATCTAACAATAGACTTTTTAAAAACCCCCAAAATTTACTACGAACATTTTTATAAAATATAAAGGTATAATGGACCGTTTTAATCAAATTTTGATAAATCCAAACAAATAACGTATAAATTACTGCGCAAGATATAAATATTCTTTCTTAGAAGAGGTTGGAACTTGTAGCGTCCAATTCATCATCAACATCATCTGTGGCCACTGACATCCCATGGACGGCCATGGTTGCCCGTTGGGTTTTCTAGGCTCTAAAGTTTTACATGGTGTGGAGGCAGTCACACGCATAACTCCTCAAAAAGTTCAATGTTTTTTATCTATAATAGTTAAGTACTTCCTAGTTTGTCTTCTTTGAGGAGATCATCCCAGCGTTATGTATATTTTGCTTCCTTGACTGTAGGTGACCATGCTTTTCTTTCTTTTGCTTGTTTTTCCCATTCTCGTATTCCTAGTTCTTCTAAATCCTGATTAACACCATCAATCCATCTCTTTATGGGCCTACCTCTCGGTCTCTTCCCGATTAATTCTTTTCTACGTACTGTTTTTGTATTTGTCTTATCCTTTCTACGTGTCCCAACCAACACAGTCGTTTACTTCGCATTTCCTTGAGTGCCTTTCATTTGTACTTTTTCCCGAGTTGTTTTCATGTACTTTGTCTTTGAGAGATTAACTTCTATACTCATAGTCATAGTACCTAAGTGATACTTCTTTAAAATACATATGTATAAATTCTTTCTAAGTCTTTTAATGTCCAGCTAATTATGTCTATATCATCTGCGTAAGCTATGACTCTATGACTGGGTTGTTCTTTGTGAATATTGTACCTTCTCTATCTAGGAGTTTTCCTGATAACTTGTTTCAATGCAAGGTTAAAAAGTGTTTTGTATAGCTTTTGCTTTGGTGTTGGTTAGGTATAGTTTTACCAAACTGATTAGTTTTTTGGTACATTTAACTCTTGCATTGCGCTATATAATTCCTTTCGAATTATCAGGTCATACGCCTGTCTAAAATCTACAAAATGATTATTCAGTTCGGTATTCTGTTCGTAGAATTTTTCCAACATTTACCTTACTGTAAATATTTGCTCTATAATTGACCTACTTTTTCTGAATCCTCCTTGATAATCCCCATATGATGTTGTTTGTTTCATTATATTGTTTAGTCTTCCTTCTAATATTTTGCTAAATATTTTGTATCCAACCTTTAGTAATGATAGTTCCTCAGCTTTTCGAGTGTTTTTTGAACTGCTTGTTTATTTATAAGTATTAAGTTCTTTATTTGTAATAATTTCTGGTGTTTCCGGTTCTAGCTTCATTTTTTCTTCGTCTGCGTAGAGCTTTTTGTGTGTTTCAGTCAGTGACGTAACTAGGGGGGGTTTTGGGGGTTATAAACCGCCCCCCATTGGGATGTACTTCGAGCTCTATACGCTTAACACCATTACTATTCCATACCCCCAGAGACCCTCCAGTAGTTGTAACCCCCCCCCCTTAGGAACATCCTGGTTAATACGTTGGTTTTAGTTCTATTAGTTCCTTTACCTCAGTTCTTCGATCTCTTGTAAAGCGCCATATTTTCTTTTGCATATCATAAAAATTGTGTTCCGTGTCTTCCGAAAAACGTTGCGCAGATCATTTTTTATTCTTCTTATAAGTGCATGTGTTTCGTATCTTATTGTCTTGTAATTATCGAATGCCCCTTCTGTCTTGGTTGACATGTATTTCAGGTAGGTAAGTTTTTTTCTCTTCTTTACATTTTTCCTTCACTTCTGTACAAAACCATGGAGTTCTTCACCATAGGAACGATTTATTTTTGTTTATATTTCTTTCACCAAGAACTTCCTTGGCTGACGCTATATTAGACTTCACATTCACATGGTAATAGTGTTGCGAGCCTTCAAAGTCAAAGACTCATTTATGACAAAACATAGTAAACAAACTTTGAACGTGTACCACTAAAGCTCAGTGACAATTTCTAAATATATGAATGGTATCTAACAATAGACTTTTCAAAACCCCCTAAATTTACTAACATTTTTATAAAATTAAAAGGTATAATGCACCGTTTTAATCAAATTTTGATAAATCCAAACAAATAACGTATAAATTACTGCGCAAGATATAAATATCTTCCTTAGAAGAGGTCGGAACTTGTAGCATCCAATTCGCTAAATATAAATCGTACAGAATGAGTGCTTTTAACTCCATGTTCTCTAGAAACTACCAGTTACATTAGTTTCCAATATCAGTATTTTTGTAAAACCGTAGGCAGTTTCTTTTCTCATGTCCGGTCCAATCAATTATTGGAAAACATTCGTTAATTTGGTGTTGTTTACTTTGACTTTAATGATGACAGTGTGGAGAGCAATCGGTTGTAAATGAATTGGTACAGGGTGGAAGACCAGCTTCATTCAGTGATTTTCGTATTTTATTTTCGTATTGTTCTAATTTGAAAGGTGAAAGTGTTTATTTGTGTGCGATATTTTCTTTGAAACTCATGGATTTCTTGTTATGGCAAGTATTTAGAATTGTTTTCTTATAATGCACAAAACAACTTACTAAATATAAATAAATTTGACATATTAGTGACACTACACTAACAAAAATGAATTTTTCAATTTCTTCATCGTGATAATATCTTCAACTAATACATAACTCAAAATAAAATCATACTTTTTATTAGTTTTACATTACCTACTTGTGTGCTTAACTTAACTTACTCATTGTTTACATTCTTTGTAGTAGTGGGGGATGACAAGTATATGTATATTTTAATTCTGTTTTTATTTATTTTGCTTCATGCACTTAGAATTATTAGCATAATAAAATACAAAAAGTGATAAAGAAAAATACATAAACATACATAAATACATACAAAATATCAATTACAGATAAGGTAGGCAGGTATACAATACATACTCTCAAAAAATTGATTGAAAAATCCCTTGTAAAAGGTATATATTTATTAAAAACCCTCAAAGGGCTACATCTAAATCACAGTTTTCGTTCTCTACATAGATCATCATCAGCGCTGATACCTAAAGAAGTACATATAACCATTTTAATGAGTCTCTCTCTTTAATCCTGACCCCCGGAGGGAGTGTAGTGGTCGACGTGATGTCGTGTATTGTCCGTCTCCAAAGATCTCTGTCTCTGGTCATTTCTTTTAACTCATGCATAGGTCTTTTGCTTATTCCTGTAATCTGATCGATCCATCTTGTTGGGGATCTTCCTCGTGATCTTCGGCCTTCCACCTTTCCTTGTATAATGAGTCTTTCCATGTTTTCTGTGTTTGCTCTCATAACATGTCCAAAGTATTTTAATTGTTGGAGATGGACTTTTCTGGAGAGTCGTTGGCTAACTTTAAGCTCTCTTAAAATTGAATTATTGGTTCTTTGGTCGGTCCAAGCAATTCGTAGCATTCGTCTCCAACAGAACATTTCAGTGGCGTCTATCTTTCTTCTTTCCGAATTTCTCAGGGTCCAAGATTCACATCCGTAGGTCAGAATTGGGAATATTAAGCAGTTGATCAACCTCGTCTTTAACGCTCTTGAAATTTGACAGTCCTTCCATATTGTGGTCATTTTTGCTGTGGCAACTTTTGCTAGATCACATCTACGTTTTATTTCTTCTTATAGTGACCCTGTGTTTGTGATTAATGATCCCAGATATAAGTATGAGCTCACAACCTCAAACCGATCAATTGTGGTTATGTGTGGATGATTGTTATGTAGTCTATCCACTATCTTGATCTTTGTCTTTGATATGTTTAATTGCAGACCAAATATTTGACTTTCGTTTTCAACCAGTCATATAAGATCAACGGCTCTACTTGACTATTTGCATCTGCGTCATCTGTGTCATCTGCGAAACGTAGGTTGTTTATTTTATGACCATTTATTGAGATGGCTTTTTCCCATCCTTCAAGTGCTCTTCTCATAATATGCTCTCCATATATATTGAATAACTGTGGAGACAGTATACATCCCTGTCTGATACCCCGTTCTGGATGAAATTCGTTTGAAAGTGTGTCAAGAACTTTAACTGATCCAGTAGTGTGTTCGTATAGTTCAGTTATAAGCGAAATAAGGTGTTGAGGTACGCCTACTTCTTTTAGTATTCGCCATAAGTGTCTCCACTTGACCCTGTCGAACGCCTTACGATAATCTATAAAGCATATGTACAGTGGAATATTGAATTCACTAGATTTCTCGATTATTTGTCTTATATTCAACAGGTGTTCTCGAGTACCTCTACCTTTGGTAAATCCAGTTTGCTCTTGTGGAATTTCTCTTTGAAGGAATGTTTTTAGTCTCTCATTGATTATATGTAGCATTATTTTACTGGCATGTGATATAAGAGAAATAGTTCTATAATTGTCGCATTTCTGGAAGCATTTATGTCGCATTTATGTACTCATTTATTTTAATGAGTACAAACGTTCAAATTGAACTGTTGACCAAGGTAAAAAGCAAATTTGGTTATACTTACAGGCTAATCACATACTGAGCCACCAAAAATATATGGCGAAAATTAAACTGCAAAACCTCGTACGTCGATTTTTCGTCCATTATGACTTTAATACTTTGTTGGTTTATACTTTTACATATCTTTTAAACATCGAAAGCTTGTAAGTCAATATTTAAATTTAATGGTACTAGTGACATCTACAAAAACCTCGTAAGTAAGATTTTAAGTTACAAAACCTCGTAAGTAGCATTTTTTTATGAGATAACACCTCGTAAGTTGAATGCTAGTTTAAGATTTTAAGTTACAAAACCACGTAAGTCGCTTTTTGACAAAAAAAATATTACTGAATTTTACTTAATGGCAATGGAATCATTACCTAAAAAGAACCATACACACAAAAAACGAATAAATTCAATCTTACATAAAGAAGCCAACATGTTTTTCGTCTCTCCTCTAAAGTTACATAAAACTGACTTACCCTACGAGGTTTTGCAGTTTAACCGTCGATGGGTTAAAATCCTTTAAAAGTTTAAAAAATATGTTAAAGTTACATTATTAGATATCCAAGCGATGGATGAAATTCTAAAAGATGACCTTTGGCATCGTACGACCCCCAAGAATTTCAACCATCGTATCGCTTGGATTTATTAAAAATAATATAATTTTAACATATTTTTAAAATATTTAAAGGGTTTTTACCCATGTATTTTTGGTGGCCCAGCTTGCGATTAGCCCGTAAGTATAACCAAATTTGCTTTTAACTTTGGGCAACATTTCAATTTTAATGTTTATATTCATTAAAATAGTTATACTTCTTTTAGGTATCAGCACTGATGATGACCTATGTAGATCGAAAACGTTCTGTGATTTAGATTTAGCTCTTTAAAGGTCTTTAATAAATATATACCTTATACAAAGGATTTTCAATGCATCTTTTGTGATTAATGGTACCTATACACTTATACAGCCTACAGGAAAAATTTACCTTCTGGATTTTTTAATATAAATATATTCTAAAAAAGAAAATAATCGTCTCGTTTTGATTCAATTCGAGTCTCTCGAGAAAAAATTATTTTTTATATTCTAATTATCAGTGGCGTAACAAATTCCGTCGGGGCCGTCCCGCAGAATTGGAAATGGGGCCCCTTTAAAAAATTACTAAATGCGACTTGTGTAACAAATACAACAATACTAACCTATATGTGTTGCAGCTTAGTAAATGAACGTAAAATACGGCGATACCGTGTAATTTTCAGTGTCACCACCGAAGTGGTCAACTCAATACTTTTCGAGTTATTTATGAGTGAAATTGTTTATTATTCAACAAAAAACTACGTTTTCATGCGGTTTTTCGCAAATAGCTCAGAGTAAGTACGAAAAAAATATTGTTAGCAAAAATGTAGCTTATAAAAAATTAAAAAAACGAAGTCTATCGGCCCAGTAAAAGCAAAGTTGTAACTCGTGAAAAGTTTTTCTTATTCGTCAAATTCCAAATCGAATATTTCAACGTGTAATAACCAAAAAATGAAGTACTTTTTGGGGAAAACTCATTAAAACTTTTTTGTGTTTTTATTTTTAACATTTAATCCTATTTTTTTTTTGGTAAAAAAAATTGTAAAAATCTCCCCATATTTAGCACCTCAACTTTTTACCAAAAAAAGGGGCCAAATTTAGTTTGAGCGTAACTCGCATAGTTTTGGTGCTAGAAACTTTTATAAAATATAAAAATAAAGCTTTTTTGAAACATTTAAAAAATTGCTTCATTTTTTGGTTATTTCATGTTAAAATATTCGATTTGGAATTGGACGAATAAGAACAATTTTTCATGAGCTTCAACTGTGCTTTTACTGTGTCGATAGACTTCATAAATACACTATTTTTGTTGGATTTTATAAGCTACATTTTTGCTACAAATATTTTTTCGATAATTTTTCGATATCTAATATTTAATTCAATAAAATACTTATTTTTGAGTTATTAACGAAGAAACTGCCTGAAAACGTGGTTTTTTCTTGTAAAGTACACATTTTCACTCGCAAATGACTTGCAAATTATTGACATAGATAAAGAAACTCCATAGAATAAAATGTGCTTATAATTAGTCAATTTATGTATTTCCGGACTTATTTTAAACGTATGTTTTTCCATAAATCCAAATTGTCAAGCAAATGTGTCCGTTGTGACGCTGATGATTAGGTACACTTAGGTATTCATGCATTGTTTATGACAACTTACATTTTTCATCTTTATTGGTATAGATTAAAATACAACAAAATTTACTAAATGATTACATTATTACATAATATTATTCTATGAGACGAACAACTTTCTTCGTGCACTACTATCAGCGAATATTATCTACAATTTTATTAATTCGAATGGGCAACTTCATTTTCAATACTGCACCGCTTAAAAAGCGTTGCGTATGTATGCGTAAAATAATATAACAACACATTTTTACATAAGACGACAAGATGGGGCCCATGACATATGACCAATGGGGGCTTCCCGCAAGCTTCATGCTGCGGGGCCTCTGTTATGCCTCTGCTAATTATTGATGTATTGTGTTAGATTTTATTTAAAAATTTTATAGATTTTAAAAATTCTACCAAATTAGCTATGTGTTTATGTTCTTCTAGTAGTGCTTTCAATGTTTTTGGAATGAGGGGATATAGTCTTTCAACTGTGTATATTGGACAGTCGATCAAAATGTGCTTCACTGTCACTTTACAATCACAAACAAAACTCACTGGACCCTTTTCTCTTTTCAACAAGTGGTTGTGTGTTGCAGCCGTGTGTCCTAATCTGAGACGTGATACTGGGACTTGATGTTGTCGCTTTGAAGTCCAGAAGTTCCAGGGAAGGATGGAAGATTTTATTTCTATCATTTTACTGTTGCTTCTATTCCATTGGTTTTGTCAAACAACCTACCATTTTGCATTTGGGATAAAGCTGAGAAATTGATGTCATGTATGAGATCATATCTTATAGTTTTAGGTTTTTGGATTTTTTAAAATCTTAGACTAAAATTATGGAAAATTGGGTTATAGTCTGACTTAATATCTCCACCAGGATATGATTTTACTGATGTTATTGAATTTTTGAATCTTTTGTTTATCAAAATATAGTCAACCTGATTTCTTATGGGATGATCTGGAGTATCACTGAGTAATCGCCATGTATCTTCTGTGTGGTAATTTGAAGAATGTATAACTCTTCTTCCGTAGTAAATGTGAATATACCCATCTTAGTATTCCTAAGATAGGCATATTCACCGCTTTACCAATCTGTATTTGTGGTATACCTTATAGTTTACCTCCTGCTCCCAATACTGTTTTGACAGATTCCACTGAATATTCCTCTCAGGATCTTTCGTTCAAATATGAACAAAAGTTTTCTTTTATTTTGAATATCCATATGTCAGCACTGGTAGTAAAGAGGTTGTTCTAAATTTTTTTTCTGGCTAATTTTCTACTTTTTTAAGTGTCTAGTAACAGCTAGTAATAGCATACAAGTGCTATTTTGGGACTGGTTATCCATAAAGGAAAGGTCAAACTGTTTGATTTCTTCTTTAAGGAAATGGTCATTACTCATTATAGTCTGGGTATGTGAATTTGTTGACCTCTTCAAAGCTAGAGTTTAGTCAACAACCCTTCGTGGGTTTTAGCCGACTCGACGTCTTATTCTTCACTTAGAACAGGGAGCGCAGATCAGCACTCTAAATCGACGATTTTCGACTCCTTTTGGAGTCATCATCAGAGAGGCGTAGGTCTGCTGCTCTCTGCCCGAAGTGACAAAACTACAGTGCCGGATTAACCATTGGGCGGACTAGGCGGCCGCCTAGGGCCCGGGCACTTGATGGGGCCCGCATGCCACACAAATGAATTAATTAATATTTAATTATTTAAGCAGTTATTTTAAAAAAAATTTAAAATGTTAAAATAATCAAATAGGGCTAACTTAGACAAAAAAAAAGAAACTGGTTAATTTATGATTTCCAATCAAACTCAGTTTGTTGCTTTGTCTTTTGTCAAATAGAAAAATACAACCGACTTCAAGACAAATTAAGCAGTTATCTTCAAAGGCATTTTTATATTCCATGTTCTAATCATTCCCTCAATTTGGTAATCAATTTTGCAAGCAAATTTTGATAAAAGCTGGTCATTATTTTGGTATGGTACGTTTTTTTTTCAATTTCTACCCACCGATGGGCCTTATAATCCGTTCACTCACGGTAAAATATTGCAAAACCTCCGGATTTTAAAGAACCTTTGGATTTGAAACAATAGCTTGGATTGACATGAAATTTGGTATAAGCATAGCTAACATGTCAAATAAAAAAGTGATAATGTGCCAATGTGTGTTTTTGCTCTACGGTTGAGTCCACCCCTTCTCGGGGGTGAAAAAATATACCGTCAAAATACGTTCGGAAGTGGATAAACTGACTAATTCTAAGCAAATTTTGTTCAATAGAGTTTTTTCATTAAGTCAATACATTTCGAGTTATTTGCAAGTGAATATCTTCATTTTTCAACAAAAAATAACATGTTTTTAGACGGTTTTTCGCAAATAACTCAAAAAGTAAGTATTTTATCGAAAAAATATTCTTAACAAAAATATAGCTTTTAAAAAATTGAAAAAATGGTGTATGTGTGCAGTCTGTAGACCCAGTAGAAGCAGAGTTGTAGCTAATGAAAATTAGGTTCTTATTCGTCAAATTCCAAATCGAATATTTCAACGTGAAAAAATCAAAAACTGAAGCACTTTTCATGGAAAACTCATCATAACTTGTTTAAGTGTTCTAAAAAGCATTCTTGTTCTTTAAAAAAAATTATATCATAAAAAGTAAGCAAGATACGCTCAGAATAAAGTTAATCCCCTTTTTCTGGTAAAAAAACTGGTGAAAATAACCCCCTAATTAGCATCCCAAATGAAATTAATCCTTACCGCTTCACAAGCTACTTTATTTATGTATTGTTTATATGCTCTGTAAGTTTTATCGGTATAAAGTGCTTATTTATAAAAGGGCTATAATAGAAAGGGTTGAACACGTCACTAATCACGAGTGTATGCAATTTTTTCTATTTGGCTTAATGCCTCGACAACTAATGGCCATTGACATGGTACAGTGGATTTTTCCAATCAGGTACCTACTGTAGTGGGTACTGTGTGTGTTGAGTAAATGTCTTGTTACTTAGCAAAGTCGTCATTGTTAGAAGTGTTTCAAGGATAGAAACTATTTTCATTTATTAATTTTTAATAAATGAAAAATTCTTTACCCAGGATATGCAAATTTTGAAGAGTCATATCTTAACCAGTTTTATCCTCCAAAAAAGCAAAAATCTGAAATATTCAGAAAATCAAAACCTATATTTTTTAGGTTTAAGATTTTTGGTACCGCTTATAATTTTTAAATTATTTAAACAAAAAAGACATTTTTTTCAAAATCTCAAAAAATTTTGTTTTAATTTAAATCCCAATGTTTTGAAATATATTATAAGCACTGTGAACCGGTGAAACTTACAGATCATATAAATAATATACTTATAATTTTTTTCAAGATTTTCATCAATTTTCAAGATTTTTGTGCCAAAAAAAGGAATCAATATTATTTTAAGCTTTACTTGCTTAATTTTGATACTTGAAACTTGTCAAAAAAAAAAAATAAAACTTTTTTAACAGTTTAAAAAAGTTTTGATGATTTTTCATCGAAAAGTGCTTCATTTTTTGGTAATTTACGTTGAAATATTTAATTTGGAATTTGCCGAATAAGAATTTACATTTCATTAGCTCCAGTTCTGCTTATACTATAATAAAAAATAATAAATAATGTTTATTCAGAGAAAAGATACAATACATACAATGGTAATACATTAAAATCATTATAATTCCCTATAAATAAACACAAAAATACCACTTGAAGCAGAATGCTTGTGCAGTGGTCAATTTGGTTCATTATGTAACAAAAATATCCTGAGTAGGTACACACTATCTTTTCACAGGCAATACAATAATATAATATCTATTACTTAATAATAAGAGAACAAAGAAAATGCAAAGAGCATTACATTGTTTTTTGAATAATTAAATAATTAAAGAAAATAATTATATTTCAAAATCTGGAAAAAATTTAAAAATACGGCATCCCTACGCTGTATTTATCAAAAAATAACAGCAACAAATGAGAAAAAAAAACACAATTAAGTAAAACAACTATGAGTCCAATATTCAAACACTTGTTTTATTTTCTAACTTCAATTAATTCATGTATTACTGAAAGAGGCGTATCTATAATATATTTCTTTAATTTATTTTTAAATTGTTTTATATTCTTGACATTCTGAACATTTATGGGTACATACTGGGTCTACATACTTCATACATACACCATTTTTTAAATTTTGTATACGCTATATTTTTTCTAGGAATATTTTTTAGATAAAATACTAGATTTTGGAGTTATTTTCGAAAAACCGTCTAAAAAGGTGTTTTTTTTTTGTCGAAAAATGAACACATTCACTCGCAAATAACTCAAAAAGTATTGATTTAGTGAAAAAACTTTTAATTAAATGGTCGCTATAAAGGGGCCTACTTCTTATGGCCGCCTAGGGCCCCATGATGCCTTAAACCGTCACTGCAAAACTACGAAAGCTTCTCCCTGCATTGCAACTGACGTTTATGGACTAGGTGACTAGCATCCTCTGGCAACTGAAAGGCAAAGTTTTCAACCTAATATAAACATTAATAATATTGAAAAATATTAAAAATAGTACTAAAAGATTTTTAATTGAAAACTTATTGGTCCATCTCCCTGGTAACACCTCCATGGCTTCTAAAAATTGCAAGCCAGTTGGATGCTGAAGCGAAGAAGAGGGAATTCAAAAAACTTACAATTCACGACCCATCTATTAGGTTGAAAACTTTGCCTTTCAGTTGCCAGATGACGCTAGTCACCTACTCCAGAAACGTCAGTTGCAATGCAAGGAGAAGCTTTCGTGGTTTTGTCACTTCGGGTAGAGAGCAGCAGACCTACGCCTCTCTGATGATGACTCCAAATAGAGTCGAAAATCGTTCTGCGGAAAATCGGTCTGCGTTCCCTGTTCTAAGTGAAAAATAAGACGGTTTTGCCTTCGCATTGCAACTAAATAAAAATGGAATTTTTATTTTATTTCTATATTAGTCTTTACTCCTTTGAGTAATTAACGCCCGGTTCCACCAACGTGATCTAAGTAAAATCTTACGTAAGTTTTGCTTAGTCAAAAAAATTTCTTAGTTGAAATTTGCGTTCCACCATACAAGTTCTTACTTAACTTAGCCAAGAAAAAACTTAAATTATCAGAGATATCAACTTTGCAAAATTGTCAAAAATTCTTAACCTTTTGACTCGTTTTTGATGAAAAAACACCAAAAAAGAAAAAAATTTGTGCCATTTTTGACATTAATGTCATTAGAAATTAGAAAATGTCATTTCAATATTTATTGTAAATTGTTATTATATCGTTCTTGTCATGTTCTTGTGTATATTGCGAAATTATTTGCTCATTTAAAATTAATCTAGTTGAGAATTATTAGTTAGTTTAGCATTAATTTAGTTGTTACTTTTAAAATATAACGGTTTAAAAATTTAGAGAGAGTTTTAAAATTTAAGGTAGGCATGTAATAGTTTTGATTTGTCAGAGTATGGAAATAGTTTATAAGAATATGGAAAAATTAAAAAAAGAGTAAACTTTTCTGATCAAAAAACGAGGAATTGGTATCCTTGGTGTCCAAATACAAGGACATCATTGAAAATAAAAAAACCAATGGTGTGCATACTAAAGATAAAGAGACTACGCTACACTATATTATATATTATATACTATAAACTATTATATACTACTTTATACTATATATTACGGTAGAATTTACAAAGAATAGGAATATATAAATCAAAATAGATCGCAAAAATGAGTTATAATAACGTAATATCAACAGAAGAAATTTAACCTCACTTATTTGTCAATATATGACACAAGATGAATTCCAATGCATGTGTCAAGTTAAAATTTTTACGTCGTCATAATAGGTGACTTAAGCTTAAGCAAAAATATTTGTTCTTAAGTAAATATTTTTCGTTGGTGGACCTAAACTCAACGGGACTTGAGTAAAAATTGTTTCTTAAGATCAAATTTTCACTTAACTTAAGTCACGTTGGTGAAACTGGGCGTAAGTCCATTTTCCGTTGGAATTTACCAGCTGAACAGATGGGGTCGTGAATTGTAAGTTTTTTAAATTCCCTCTTGTCTTCTTCCCTGCAGCATCCATTTGGCTTGCATATTGTAGAAGCCTTGGAGGTGTCACCAGGGAAATGGACCAATAAGTTTTCAATTTAAAAATCTTTTTGTAATATTTTTAATATTTTTCGATATTATTAATGTTTCTATTAGGTTAAAAACTTTGCCTTTCAGTAAATTATCCTTTTAGACGAAGTGAGAACCGATTCTAAAGAGATATTGAGGGTAGGTTGGTTAACCGGAGTAGAGCAGTCAGCGACAGAGATACTTGATACTAGAGAGGCGGATGCTGGGGAGGCCAGGGCCCGATTTGGGCGTACAGTCATAGGAGAAAGAGAGAGAGAGAGAGAATAATCATTCTTTTCTTAGTTCTTCTCATTCTTTAAGGATAGTAACGATCAACACAGCTAATTTTACTCTGTCTGCAGCAGTTTTGAAAAATTCTATTGTTGTTTGTCCAGTCCACTGCTTTAAAATTTTCAACCAGAACGTGCATCGTTTCCCCAGTCTTCTTTTTTTCTTCCACCTTCCCTTGTATAACTAATCTCATTAACTCATATTATTCATTTTAACAAATGAAATGTACGTGACCAAAATATGTTACCAAAATAGCTCATTTTTCTTACCTTCATTGTGTTGAGTATTTCCAAATTTACCAGACAATAAACCCAGGCGATTAGTTCTTCTTTTTACCCTCTGTAGGGTGTCTTTGACATTGATGTTTCAGTTGAGAGTTCTACTAAAATGAACTCCCAAATAGGGCACAGAGGGTCTGAATGGGAGCCTCTCTTTTAGGAGCTCAGTTTCGTTCCTCGCATCTTCGTATCGAATACTGCGAGGATGTCTGAATAAAATAACCTAGGTTTTTGAGGGGTTAAGTGTAACTCTCCATTTGTTGTACCATCTTACAATTTTGTTTAATTGCTTTTGATCATATCTAATATCTCTCCTAAATGGATAATATGTATTCTCAGAAGCCAAGTTCTATTGAACAACCTAGGTGTAGGTCGTAGGTATGTATATTTAAACGAAATAGCCCGAAACAAACACTAAAGACTCGGGCTGTACAGAAAACTACACCAAGACTGTTCATTTTCCAAAATATACACTTTAACTGACCAAGATATATTAATGAAACCAAATTCGTTTGATAGATTGTAGAAGTACGTAAGAAAAAAATACGCATATAATAATATGTACTTCGAATTGGACCGTCATATTGTAATTTCTCAAATTGTTATATCAAAACATTTCAACTATTTTTACCTGTTTGAAGGTTTGTGAGCGTGGTTTAAAATATTTCTCGGCCAGACTATGTGATCTATTAATAAGAACATACTTAAGAAAATAATTCTTTTGTCTAGAGTGATTAGGCATTTTGTAAACAATTGTGTAATATTTGGCTGTTCAGTGCAATAGCAGATACAAGGCTAGTTTTGATATTAAGTATACAAATACATAATTTGTACAGACACATATATACTATTTTATAAAAATACAGAGAGCGCACCAAAAATACAATTTTTGAATACACACAATATGAAAGCTCTGATGACTGGGTTAATTGCTTTGATGCGATTTTCATGCATCTGACATTCTTCTTTTAACTTTTCACATTTCCGCACACTTTTTTCCCAAATTGTAGGAGTAGCAGTAAGTATTAACATGCTTCTTGCAATGTTTGCAAAACTTCTGCGTCACTTTAATCGTTAAGTCCAATACAGTTATCGTCTCCAAAAAGGCATTTGATATAAAAACATGATGGAATGATAACCATCTTCAAGAAAGCAAGTTTAGATGATAGAGAATTTAGAATCATATACAATTATTTATATTACAACCAAACTACAAACAGTAAAATGGATGTCTCAAACAGTTGAAAGAGGCAATCCCACAGATAGAACAGTGAGACAAGGATGCGTTCTGTCCCCAATGTTATTTAACATGTACTCTTAACATATTTACTGAGCAAACACTGAGAGAACTATCGGAAGGCGTAGTAGTCAACGGAGTACATCTAAAAGACATGAGAAATGCCGACAACGCAGTAGTTTTTGCTTTGCAGTATATTCTTAACACGGCTTCTGGTTAACCAGCAGCCAATTGACAGGCTATACTACTACCATAACTTGGCACCAAGATAAACATCCAATGGGACTACTTTATTGAAATAAAACAACGCATAGGGAAATCAAGATCATCCTTTGTAAATATGAAGTCTCTATATATCGTCAGCTGCTATGTGATTTTTACGTTATTTTGCGGAGTAGAGAAGCTTCCTTAGGAAAGCTCAAGACCTTCAAGATGTCTTTTTACAGACACATCTTAAAAAGTTCATCGGTAAATCGTGTAATTAACTTTGAGGTCCTACGTAGAATGAGCAAGGAATGTGAGATTATTAACACAATGAAAGAGCACATATCAGAATAACTTGGTCATGTTATGAGAAATCAACAAATATATGGCTTGTTGCAAGTCATTCTTCAGAGTAAGGTATTTGGATTTATATGACCAGGGAGAAGAAGAATATCTTAGCTTCAAAACCTGAGAGAGTGGTACAACAAGACTATTTCGAATAGCAGCAAAGTTAGAATAGCCATGCTGATCGCCAACATCCGAAACATACAGGGTGTTTGGTAAAGATTGGGCCATAGCTTAACCTTAGATCCCTGAGGTTAAAATAGGTCGATTTAAACTAAAACCTAACTTACCTTAGTACAAAAGTTGATAATAACCGAAATACAGGGTGTCAAAGTTAAACTTTTATTTTATTTATCTTTGAATATTTCCTGACAGGCATGGGACAACAACACGAAATTTGGTAAGTGGTGCTGGTCTGGTATTGTACACCCTACTAAATTATGTTAAACAAACGTTTCTGGCTACTACCAGAGGCGTACGATGGGGGAACGTGAATGGTTGACCCTTCCCAAATTATGCGCCACTGGCGGAATTTCTATTTTAGTGCAATTTTTTGATTCTTCAATACTTTCTATGTAAATAACATACTCTTTATTTGTAACGATAAAGCCATTCGTTTTCGATATATGTATTTTAAGCTAAAAACGAAGGAGCATATAATAATATTCAAAATAAGTGTGCCTTTTCATTTTTAACTCCAAATATCTCGAAAACTAATGACTTTATCGTTACGAATGAAGAATATATTATTTTCATAGAAAGTTTTCGAGAATCTAAAAATTATGTTATAGCAGTTTCATCAGTGGCGTAGAATTTGGGAAGGGTCAACCATTCACTTTCCCCTGTCGTACGCCTCTGGTATTAACCAGAAACGATTATTTAACATAATTTAGTAGGGTGTACAGTACCTACACTTTCTACCAAGTATCATAAGGATATGCCAAATAGTTTTATAGTACCGGGCACACATAGTTATTAAAGTTTTAAATAAAGAATAAATAATTATAAAAAAAAACGAATATCTACTTTAAAATAATTTGTGTCATACTTGGCAGAAAATGTAGGCACTGTACACCCTAATAAATTATGTTAAATAATCGTTTCTGGCTACTACCAGAGGCGTACGACAGGGGAAAGTGAATGGTTGACCCTTCCCAAATTCTACGCAACTGATAAAGCTGCTATTTTAGCATAATTTTGAGATTCTCCAATACTTTCTATGCAAATATTATACTCTTCATTCGCAACGATAAAGTCATTAGTTTTCGAGATATTTGAAGTTAAAAATGAAAAGGCACACTTATTTTAATTAATGTATTATGCTCCTTCGTTTTTGGCTTCAAATATTTCGAAAACTAATGGTTTTATCGTTACGAATGAAGAGTATGTTATTTACGTCGACAGTATTGAAGAATAAAAAAATTGAACTAAAATAGCAATTCGACCAGTGGCGTAGAATTTGGGAAGGGTCAACCATTCACGTTCCCCCGTCGTACGCCTCTGGTAGTAGCCAGAAACCTTCGTTTAACATAATTTTGTAGAGTGTATAGTACCAGCATCACTTACTAAATTTCGTGTTGTTGTTCCATGCCTGTCAGGAAATATTCAAAAATAAATAAAATAAAAGTTTAACTTTGACACCCTATATTTCGGTTATTATCAACTTTTGTACTAAGATAAGTTAGCTTAAATCGACCTATTTTAACCTCAGGAATCTAAGGTTAAGCTATGGAATAACCAAAACACCTTTACCAAACGCCCTGTATAGGCACCGTAAGAGGAAGACTACTAAGAAGATTTGATTTGGGTTTAATGTTTAACTTAAATATTTATTTCAACAAATTCTGTAATTCTGCAGCATAATTTCTAGGCTATAAACTATGTTCACAATGTGTACGTCGAATATTAAATACCCCTATAAAGTACTTTTTACAGCCAATTTTTTTTTCGACACATCAGATATATACAAACTAATTAGTTTGTGAATAAACAATAAACAAATATTATGATTGGGACTTTTTTGTTCATCTGTAAACACTCCCTTACATTTCTGGGTCACTCGTATATGTGTTAAAATTACATCAAGTTCATGTCTTCTGCCAAAACATATTTCCGTGTGATAAATCCAAATTTATTACTATTATTCAGGAGAATGTTGACACACGACAAAAATAAAGGGTTATTTTTAACTAGACATTCGAGTAAATTCTTTAGGTGTGAATCTGTATTTATTAGACGAGTGACGAAGAGATCATTGAGAACTAGATATTTATGTAGATGTTTTAAAGGTTGTGATGCTACAAAGTATGCAGACTATAGTTCAGTTGTTTTGGTATGGAACGAGAATAAATTATTATTTAATAGCACAGAAGTTCATAGAGAAGATTCTCATCTAGTGGATTTAGCAGATATCGTTAGACGATCTCAATAAATAAAAATTGAGGCGAAATAAAAGGGAGAGGATGTCAGGGAGATACTGGATTCCATCAAAATAAGGAAACTTCAATACTTGGGTCATATAACACGTGGTGACAGATAAATATGAACTGCTAAAATTAATTATACAGAGAAAGATTCAAGGAAGGCGCAGCATAGGTAGGAGAAAAATGTCTGAGAAATCTCAGACAATGGTTTGGATGCAGCTCAACTGCACTCTTTCGGGCTGTAGTGTCAAAAGTTAGAATAGCAATGATGATTGCCATCCTTCGTCGCGTATGAAGATGGCACGTAAAGAAGAAGAATAAGAATAATAGATAGAGGATAATATAGATAATAGATAGATAGATTTCTGTATAATTTTGTGTATAAATCTTTTACTAGGTCCCCTTAGTATGTAATTCATTTCTGTTGGTGACGTTTTCATCTTTATCTTTTAATTTCGTCATTTCTTTTTTTCATTTGTTAAGTTCTCCTTAGAACTTTGAGTCTCTTTTTATCTTCAATCGTTTGTTCGATTTGCTCATTGTTATGCTTTCGATTGTCCGTTCTTATAGATTTTTGTATTCTTTCACTTATCTCGTTATCTCTCTAAGTTATGGTGTTCTTTGCTTCTATTTTCTATTACTTTGCATTTTTCTCATCTCTTCCATTAATACTTGTTTTTGGTGACATTCTTTCGTTATATATGATATATCGTGATAAAAGATACAGTGCCACATTTTGGCACTGTATCTTCTAGCTTCCTTCTATAGCTTCTATTATAGAGTCATTCAGGGTGTTGACATTGAGTTCTGTTGATGTGTCTTTAGCAGCTTTCAAGTATGTTGTTGATGTGCTCTTCAATTGCATTTATATTATCAGGCTCTCCTCAGGTAATTTTAGACTTCTTTTTGATCATGCGGTATGTCTCGTTCCCAAGATCTATTTCTATCGAGACTTTTACCATCCTGTGGTGGCCTAGCTGTTGAAAACTTGTTTAGAACTGTATCATGCCACTTGCTAGTGATAAAATCGATCTCTTTGTATTTTTTTCATTCGGGGCCTGCCACGTCCATCTCCAATATTCTTTTTTGTAGAAGAAGCTGTTCATTTGGAATAGATTTTTTCCAGCAGGAAACCAAATAAAGTTTCTCCGCTCTTGTTCCTGTTTCGCAAACCAGATTTTCCGAGTGATGTTTCTGTCTCATCTATCTTTCTCCCCGTTTTAGCGTTGACAAGGATAATACACCCTATACCATAATATGGTATAGGACACCCTATACCATAATATGGTATAGGGTGTTATTATATCGTTTAGGGTCATCGTAGAATTCTTATATTTCATAGTGCGCATGTTCACTTATTGGAGCCCCATATACTCACTTCTATGATTTTTAAAGAATATCTTTCACTAAGTTTTAAGGTTAAGGAAGTTATAACCTTTTGTCAAATTTTAAACTTGTTATTATCCCTTCATTTATATAGGAGTAGCTGTCTTTTCTAGATGACCCCTTCTTGTCTATTAATATAGCTAGATGTCAGCCAGAGCTTTAGTTGGGATCTACTTCACTGTATCTTATTGTGAGAGCGTCCAAATTTTTAATTCGTCGAAGTTTCTTTTTGTTTTCGTTGTAAGTTGTAACATCTATATTTTTAGTTCATCGTGTATTTCTTAGAAAAAATATCTAATAAATACTTGACTACGACTATATTTAACGTTTTAATTGTTTTCCATCTTTATTTAGATACAAATAAAAGATAGTGGCACTTGAAGAGTGCCGACAGAAGTTAATACTTTTTGGGATTCGGTTTGATCCGATCCTATTTCATTTAGTTTCTTTTAATAATTGTATTTCATTTTATTTTATATAATTTTATATATTTTTATTTAACTTGTCGGACCGATAGTCTGTCGGTGCACAATATGGTCTAAGAGCTAACAACGTTTTCGAGAAAGTATTTTAAGACAGCTGATTCTTTCATATATTGTTCCCTATGCTTCCTCGAACACCGTACCGGTCATCTGGCTGCTGATGCAGGTTGCGTTCATTACTGCGCAGCACACCTGTACAGGTAAATACAAAATCAGGGTGATTGATTAGTGTGAAAAAGCTTAGTAGATCCGCTATAGTAATAGATAGCAATAAAAGTTAATAACAAAAATTTTTGTAGCCAACTTTGAGCTTCACATTACAAAATTAGTTAGAATGTTACAGGGTGTTTGATAACATAGTGGCAGACCAAACTTTTGTTTTTTTTTAATGGAACACCCCATATTTTATTTTATATTAGAAATCTTCTTAACTTCCCCATCACAAAAAATATAAAGGTTTGTTATGTTATACAGGGTATTTACAAAGTTATAACCAATGTTCTATGGAAATCGTAATAAGTTCAGCACCCTGTATAAATAAAAATAAGCACAACAGCAATGGTTTATTGGTGCCATATTTTTTTGTTGATTATCAAAATTTATAAAAATGGTTGATATTACTAATTTTCTTTATATCGAATACAGGGTGAGTCAAAACGTAAGTACATTCTTTTCACAGTAATTTTAAATGATTAAAATGTTTAAAAACACCCTAATTAATATCTTGCTCTGAAAAATGAAAATATCTCGAAAACTAACAAATTTAGGCATATGAAATATTATACAAAAATTAAAGTACGGTAATGATATTTTTCGTTAGTGATATAAAATACAGGGTGTTCCATTTAAAATTTCTGAGAAAACAATGTACTTGCGTTTTGACTCCCCTGTATTCGATATAAGGAAAATTAGCAATATCAACAATTCTTAAAAATTTTCACAATCAACAAAAGAATGTGGCACCAATAAACCATTGCTGTTGTGCTTGTTTTTATTTATACAGGGAGCTGAACTTTTTACGATTTTCATAAAAAATTGGTTAAACTTCGTAAAAGCCCTATATAACATAACAAACCTTTATATTTGTGTGATGGAGAAGTTAACAGGATTTCGAATATAAAATAAAATATAGGGTGTTCCATTTAAAAAAACATAAGTTTGGTCTGCCACTATGTTATCGAACACATTGTAACAATCTAACTAATTTCGTAATGTGAATTATTGTTATCTATTACTATAGCGAATCTACTGAGCTTTATCAAACTCATCAATCAACCTGTATATTGAATTTTAATTATTTTAGGACGAAAAATTTTTTGTCATTACTTTTTAAACCACAGAAATGTCTGGAAATTATAGTTCATATTACTAATAATGTTTAAAAAGTAATGACAAAACAATTTTTCGTCTTACAATAATTTTAAATTCGATATATTTACCTGCACAAGTGTGCTGCGCAGTAATAAACGCAACCTGTATCAGTAGCCAGATGGCCGGTACGGTGTTCGAGGAAGCATAGTTGTCTTAAAATACTTTTTTTCCGACGTTGCTAGCTCTTGGTTCAATATTGTAAAAGCAAATTTTATTTATTGTTTAAGTGAGTAATATAATATTTTATGGATTCAAATATAAAATTTTATTTTCAAATTGTTTAATATTGCAACGCCACTGGAATTGAAAAAAGCTGTATTTATCACATCTTTCCTGGTTTGTTAGTATAATATTATAATAATTCAAATCATTTTTATGTCGTATTAACCGTTCTCCAATCTTCTGATATTTCCTAATTTTTTTTTATTACCTAGATTTTACTGTGTACATGAGTATACTGTATAATATGTTTGATAAATATATCGTTAATCTAGACTACATCAGTTTCGATAGGACATTGCCATTGAAATAGGGTAAAAAGAATATTGAGAAACTTAATACTCTGGGTAAACTTAAGGGCTGTTAAACATCCTATTGTGTGAAGAGGCTTTCCCTTATTAGTTAAATATCACGTATAAACTGAAGTAGATAACGGCTTTCAAACGGATTGAAGTAGTTAACCACTTTTTGTCGAACTTTTGTAATAATTATTATACGAACAAAAGATTTTAACTCCCACTTACATCCCAGTTACATCCCTATTGTCTTAATAATATTAATACGTATTTCAAATGAACATCAGCTTATACCTTAGCAATATAAAAAACATTTTAAATACTTTTTTCCCTAAACACGCATTCGCATTTTTAACTACGGTCAACAACTGGTCAACTGACCAAGGAGACGTTCATCATCATCATTCCTCAACCTCTTGCATCCACTGTTGGATATAGGTCTCCTCCATATTCTTCCATTGTTCTTTATCTTGTGCCTTCTGTATCCAATTTCCCACTGTTTTTCTCAAGTGATCCATCCATCTTTTTGGTGATCTACCTCGCTGTCTTTTATCTTCTCTAGGTCTCCACTCTATGAGTCTTTTGGTCCACCTATTATCATTTAAACGTGCTACATGTCCAGCCCATCTCCATTTGGCGTGTGAAATTATTTTTATGACATCTGTCACTTTGGTCCTCTCTATCACTATCCTATTTTGTGGGTGTCCCAATAAAAATGGCTCTCGGCCATATCTCAGGAACCGTTTATAGTACAGCTTTAAAAAAAATATAACAAAAGTTGCCTCGGGCAAAGCCTGGAAATTATTTTCATAATTGTAGGTCCACTGCTAGAGGGCGTAATTGAATATCAAAAATTTAAAAATCAGAATTTTATAAAATTTACCTAATGAAAGGGCACTGGGAATTCAATCATCGTATTCTTCATAAAATTCTACGCATATTTTATTTCACAAGCATAAGTCTACCTTTGCAAATAAGAGGTGGGGGTGAGTGGGAACCTTCTTATGAAAAAATGGCTGTAAGTCCGGTTCTGCTAAATCGAATTTTGCATACTTGGTCTTGTTCAAAACACCTCAATGTAAGTGTCTTATTTCCGAAATAGCCTAATAAGTAACATGCAAGCTAGGAGGCATTATTTAATTATTTTCGGAAATCTAGTTTTCTTTGGAGAATATTAAATACAAGTATGCATTTTTAATCCTGTATTACAAAATTAGACCAAATTATCAACATAATACCGAAAACCGCATGTCGATACCTTTTTTCTATCTCGGTATATCTTAAGAAACGTGTAAATTTTAAACAACTGTTAATGTCACCGGTAAACGAAGTTAAGGAAAAGTAGTGTGCTATGGAAAAAACAAAGAAACATTTTCCAGATGTAAACATATATATATATATATATATATATATATATATATATATATATATAATTAATTAAAACAACAATAAGATAAACAACACTATAAAAAATAACAAAGAAATAGAAGCAACTACTTACATAGTGACGACCTAACTGTTCAAATTATTCCCCATCATTTTCGATGCAAGCACTTACTCTTTCAAGAGTAGATTGAACAGCAGTCTCAATTTCTGCTTTCGCAATGCTTTGAATGGCGTTTCGTATTCTCTAGATTCTAGATCATGTTTTCTCGCGTAGTGGGCCTAGCGGCAAAAACAAGGTCTTTAATCCTTCCCCATAAATAAAAGTCTAAAACAGTTAAATCTGTTGCTATTCAATCTACTCTTGAAAGAGTAAATGCTTGCATCGAAAATGATGGGCAACAATTTGAACATTTAGGCAGTCACTAAGACTAAGTAAGTAGTTGCTTTTATTTATTTGTTATATTTTATAGTGTTGTTTGTCTTATTGTTGTTTTAATTAATTATATACGTTTACATCTGGAAAATGTTTATTTGTTTTTTCCATAGCACACTACTTTTCCTTAACCTCGTTTACCGGTGACAATAACAGTTATGTTTAAAATTTACACATTTTAAACTAATTTGGTCTAATTTTGTAATACTGGATTAAAAATGCATACTTGTGTTTAATATTTTCCAAAGAAAACTAGATTTCTGAAAATAATTAAATAACGCCTCCTAGCTTGCATATTACTTATTAGGCTATTTCGAAAAAAGACACTTACATTGACGAAAAAGAGCTGTTTTCAACAAGACCAAGTATGCAAAATTCGATTTAGCAGAACCGGACTTACAGGCATTTTTTTTATAACAAGGTTCCCAATCACCCCCACCTCTTATTTTCAAAGGTAGACTTAAACTTGTGAAATCAAATATGCGCAGAATTTTATGAAGAATACGACGATTGGATTTCCATTGCCCTTTCATTAGGTAAATTTTGTAAAATTTTGATTTTTTAATTTTTGATATTCAATTACGCCCTCTAGAGGTGGATCTACAATTGAAGACATAAGTGGATAAAGGTCATATGTCACATTTTTTGAGAAAATTGTTTTATTAGGTTTTTGTTCTTCTAATGTGCTGTTTAACCTTTTAAAATTTTAATATTTCCTATTTTTAGCAAAATAAAAATAACAGGAAGGTATGGAAGGAAGCAATATGTCACACTATGATTTTCGAATTGTAGCGGATAAAGGTATTATGTCCAAAATTGCGTTTGGACATAATACCTTTATCCACGTGAAATTTGTAAATTTGAAAAATTTTCTACCATTTACTATTTGGATGAAGGTAATATGTCACAAAATTTAAATTTGGCTTAATGTAACTTTTTTTAAATTAAATTTAAAGTGAAAAAAAAGTACCTTCAGATACCTGTTTAAAAAAGTATAGCAATGCAAATTTATAAAACAAATAATTAACTTGGAACAAAAGACACTAAAATTCTCATTACTCAAAAACATAATTTTGTGACATATGACCTTTATCCACTTATGTCTTCAATTATGAAAATAATTTCCAGGCTTTTCCCTAGGCAACTTTTGTTATAAATATTTTTTCTCAAAGCTGTACTATAAACGGTTCCTGAGATATGGCCGAGAGCCATTCTTATTGTGACACCCGGTACAATATCTCTTTTTGTTATTCCCAACATTGCTCTTTTCATTTTTCTTTGGGTTATTCTCAATTTATTTGCAGAATGTTTAGTCAAAGTTATGGTTTCGGAAAATTCGGAACCATATGTTATTAATGGCAGTATGTATTGGTTGTAAAATCTTTTCTTCAAGCAAATCGTTAGCGTTCCTTTTAGAATATGTCGCATCTTGCCAAATGCTACCCATCTTAAGTCTTGGGCATGAAATTAGAATAGGAAAAGACAAGGAGAAGTTAATCTTTAATTTATTGACGTTTTACAAAAACAAAGAGCCCATAGGTACTATGGTGTTCTATTATGAATGTGTTCTTATTCCATTTCAGGGATTCTTTTCAAATTATAATTTATTAGGTATTTAGTTCGTCGATTTTAATTTATTTTATTTATACATCATTTTGTTTTGTGTCTTCTTCTTCTTTAATTCAATCCGTCTGCCGTCTTCTTTGGGGCCATCCAACCAGGGACGCGCCAAGTAACTGCGGCGCCGTGGTGCAAAATATTGATAAGCGCCTTTATCAAAATTACCAAGGTAGAAATATAATCAATCACTCCTTCACATTTCCACGTGGAAAACTATGAAATTTTTCCTACATCTACCTACATTTTTTTAAAAGGAAACAATAAGTACACTGTACACTTAAAAAATAATATATTCTTCTTCTTCCTTCATGTACGTAGGCTTTAAAGCCTGTTTCTTCTTCAATATTAGCCTACTAAATTGTTTAGATTATCGTACCATTTTTTCTTCGTCTGCCAATACTTCTTCGCCCATTTGGTGACTTATCTAGTGCTATTCGTACTATCCTATCCTCTGCCATTCTACTAATGTGTTCGTTCCACTCCTGTTTCCGTTTTGTCACCCATCCATTTATGTCTTCTACATTGCATGCTCTTCTTATGTTTTCGCTTCTCTCCCTATCCAACAGACTTTTCCCTGATATTCGTTGAAGTATTTTCATCTCTGTTGTTCCTGGTAGTCTTAGTAGTTATTAAAAATAATATATAAAACACTATATCGCACAATAAAACAAAACAGAATAAAAAATATGTTAACCCCCTAGTGCCCGAATTTTTTTGGTACCACTACCAAATTTCACTCTAAACTGAAAGCTACAGCGTAAAAATTTGTCTGATCGCTCAAATTTTTAAAAACTGGTATGGGTACTTATCCGATCTAGTCCAGAGGGTGGTTTGGGTATTGCAGCTATAAAATACTTAAATAGTAAGTCTGGAAACATTTATTACGGTCCACCTTGAGACGGATTGGGGCACTACAGGGTTAAAGTTATAAAACCTTACTTAAAATTATTAAAAAACTGAAGATCAAAAAATAAAACATATTTATATTGCAATTTTTCTTTTAAAAAATACACTTATTATGATGAAAACCAACGGATATTTCTTATAAAAATTGAACTTTTCTTGCTTTACCTTTGACAAATTCATTAATTAGATTTTCAATATTCAGTCCTTTAAAAACTAAGTTTCTGTAGAAATATTAGCAAGATTTTCTAGTCGCTCCTGACCCATTCTAGATCTTAAGTATTTCTTAATTAGTTTTAGTTTAGAAAATGATCTCTCGGCTCTGAAGCTACAGAAATCGGTATAGTTAATAATATACATAACGCAAAAAAAATATTTTTTGCAATGTTTTTTTTTGCTTTAAAAAATATTTAGTTTTACATTGGATATTTATCTAACTTTGCCGAGTCAAAGGGCGCCTTTAACGCCTTGGCGCCGTCGTGCGCCGCACGACCTTGCCCACATGGACGGCGCGTCCCTGCATCCAACGACTCTTCTTCCACGTGGTTTCCCTTCGTCCAGCATTGCCCTTTTCCTAAGTCCGCCTACTTTTCGTCTGACTTGAGGATTCCAAGCCAGAGCTGTCTTGACAATGTCATTTTGACAATGGCTATAACGAACAAACAATTAACAAAATTTTAAACCAAAAACTCCATAAGAAAGCCCTGAAATTAGTTTATCCACCACCACAGAAAGAACCCAGTACCTTCTGCTCTATCACATAAACTGGCAAGATAACAACAAAAATAGCCAGATACATAAAAAAGAAAGGAATAACAGCAGCTTTCAGAACTAACAACAACTTAAGCAAATATATTAAGAACAATAAGAGCCGAAAGAGAAAACAACTACAGAGTGGTGTTTACAAACTAACTTGTGATGACTGTCCGAAAACTTACATCGGTCAAACTGGCAGAACCTTTGACAAACGGATAGCAGAACACAAAAGGGCTTTCAACAATAGAAAAACATAACAAAAACTTCTACATACGCACTTCACCTTCTAGATCATAATCATTCTTTTAATGAACAGTTTCAAATTCTGCATATTCAAAATAAAGGCCTTAAGCTATCTTTATAAGAATCTATGGAAATTAATAAATTGAAAAATACAGATATAATTCTGAATGACGAATTCGAGACAAACGGCTCCCCACTCCTCAACCTCTTCTTCAGTTAAAGACTTTAAAAAGGCAAACACATAGTAAACTAAATCACTTGAGAAACTGCCGAAACAGCTGTAGTCACATAGTTGTAATAAATTTTGTGGAAGTATAGAAAACGAACGTTTTCAATGTTTTATTGTTAGATTTTAAAAATTTAATATCATTCTATTTTTCACTGATGAATCCAACTTTGAGGAGGGATATGCCGCTTCTTCTAAAATTGTGACAATTTTTTTTGGCTATAACTTCCTGCAAAAAAATTTGTCATTATTTCCGACTCCATGTCTGCAATACTTGGAATCAAAAAATTGTCTGCAATCCATTTTTACTCCTTATGTTCAAGGAAGAACTGTTTAACTAACAATCTCAGGATAAAAGTGTGTAGTTTATATGGGTACCTTTACACATGGAAATAGATTGATGGTAATGAAGAAGCTGATTCCCATCTGTTGATCTGTTACAGTGACTAATAAAAGTGCTTTGTCACTGAACCAATTACCTACCCTGGAATGATCAAAAGACATGTTTATAAGATCTGTAAAATACCTGGCCACAGAACACAGAAAAGACCAGGTCATCCTTGGGATTATTAATTATTTGACCATCTCAAAATTATAATATTTAGATGATTTCCCCTCATCTCCATTACCGATATGTAGTTACTAAAACATTAAGCATAAAAAGGTGCAATCAAATTTTAAATTTAAATTAAAAATGTATTATGTCATCCGGTTCTTAATATTTGCTTAGACACCGTTACGTAAAAACATAACAACACCCTAATCCTAATAAGAACAAAAACTTAGTTCCCCTTTAAAGTTATAAAAATCATAAAGGCTTTTTTAGTTCCACCAATGCATTTCTTAGGTCAATAAAAGTATGGGTGTGGATAATTGCACTAACTATTAAAAATAATCCTGAACATTTACATAGCAAGATAGTAAGATCAATATGTTTAAAGTAAAAGTCAGTCAATAATACAAACTGTCTGTGTGATGTGACGTTATGATTCGTTTGAGGTTAATTACATTTGAAAAAAGACGGAAACACTTATGCTATTTCCACATTTGAATCTATTTTAAATTAATGGTAAATGTTTCAGATTAGACATTAGAGAGTTTTTAGACCCTCTACTTTTTGGCGTACGTTAAACGTAAAACCTTATACTTGTCATGCACATTGAGTTATAAATAAGGGATAACGTGTTGACTTAAAATTATTGTTTTTGAAACCTTTCAGAAACTTCGCACACATATTAACGTTAATTGACATTTGGCAAACGTAACCTATAAAACGGCAGTTGTGAGCTATAACTTATTTTATTGAATTATTTGCCATACTGGAAGAAAATATTGAAAATGTATTAGGACTTTCACCAAAGACAATTTACTACTTTAAGAACACAAAACATCCATACCAAGTTTAACAAAACAATTCAGTCAAGTGTCAGATTTCTGACAACAAGTGGCAAAAAACAAGAAAGCCGTTGGGCCCGACAACATACCTACAGAAATTTTAAAGCTCATAAATGAGGAAAACATTGGAATACTAGTCAAACTTTTCAATGATGTTTATTCGACTGGTGATATCCCTGAAGATTGGTTAAAGTCCGAATTCATAACCCTACCAAAAAAACAACGTCCGAAAAACTGTAGCGACTATAGAATGATAAGCCTTATGAGCCACACCTTGAAAATCTTTCTACGTATCATCCACAGTAGAATCAGAGATAAATGTGAAGAAGACCAGGATGAAACACAATTTGGCTTCAGAAATGGACTGGGAACCCGGGACGCACTCTTTGCACTAAATGTGTTATTGCAGAAATGCCGAGATCAAAGGAAAGCCGTCTTTGCTGTATTTATTGACTATGAGAAGGCCTTTGATCGAGTACAACATCACAAATTAATTAAAATATTAAAGGATAAAGGAGTTGATAGTCAAGATGTACGAATCATAGAAAAATTATATTGGCGTCAAACAGCGACAGCTTGCATAAATGGAAAATCAACAGAAATATGCAAAATACAAAGAGGTGTCAGACAGGGTTGTATACTGTCCCCACTGTTGTTCAATTTGTATTCAGATAGAATATTTAAGGAAGCGCTGCATAATTTGGAATGGGGTGTGAAGGTTAATGGAATTCTGATAAATACAATCAGATATGCAGACGATACAGTTATTTTAAGTGATGATATGAATGGATTACAACACCTTTTAAATGCCATTGACACAGTGGGAAGAGAGTTTGGCCTAAATATAAACTGTTCAAAAACAAAATACATGGTATTTAGCCGTTTGGCCCATCAAGATTCACGGTTATATGTTGATGGTCATATAATTCAAAGAGTACCCAGTTTTAAATATCTTGGTTGCCATATTACTGAACAACTAGATTTAGATAAAGAGATAAAATGTAGAATCGAGATAGCCCGCACGACATTTTTAAAAATGAGGTCATTCTTCTGTAATGATACCTTGCAACTTCAACTTCGAAAGCGCATGATTAAATGCTACATTTGGTCAGTCCTCTTGTATGGTGTCGAAGCATGGACATTAAAAATATCCACCATTAACCGTTTGGAGGCCTTTGAAATGTGGCTTCACAGACGTATTCTGAAAATACCATGGACGGCTATGCTGACAAATGTGGCAGTCCTTACGAGAGCAAATGCTACCCGCGAGCTGCTTGATAACATCAAATATAGAAAGATGGCCTATTTTGGACACGTAGTAAGGGGAGACCGGTATAATATTCTTCAACTTATTATGATGGGTAAAATCGAAGGACGCAGAGGAATTGGTAGAAAGCAGGCCTCTTGGTTGAAGAATATCCGGGAGTGGACAGGAATAAAGAAAGCAGAACACCTATTTAGAATAGCTCGAGACAGAGACAGTTTCGCCATGTTAATCGCCAACGTCAAGGGGACTTGATAGGGCACGTTAAGAAGAAGAAGTCAGATTTCTCAAGAAATGGTGTAATTTAACAGGGTTGCCAAGCAGATTATGTTATACGTTTATTAACTGATAGTTTAAAAAAAACAAATTTTGATTACAATTTTATACATCATTACTATATTTTTTATTCTAGTTGTCTTTGGTTCAGCTCATATGACTTTATTTTTCGTTTTTTTTTATTTAGATATATGCCGTTTGACAATCTTACAAATACGTAATCCCTTAATAACGTGAACCTTATTTCTACCTAAATAAGGGGATACCTTATCCGCTAATAAAGTAATATGTTATTTTTCTGGTAATGCGCATGAGCAGAATAACGTATAACGTGGTATAACGTTCAACGTTGCTGAAATAAGGGGCTTAAAAACTCCCTATTAGTGTATATCTCTGCTTGCCTTAAAAATGAGATCTTCTTCGACCATTTTTATATGGATCTCATCGTTTCCTTATTTTCTCTAATTATATTTTTTCAAATGTGCTATCTTTGTGATAGTACATAATTTTATTTCACACAGTGGCGTAACGTGGACTAATCTGGACATTATAGAGGCATTTTTCTTTCAGTACCTGTTCCCAAAATCTACCTAATAGATCAATTCTACCATCAAATCAAATCTATGACATACTCAATACATAAAAGTGAAAAAAAATATAAGTTGGTAGGCGGAGGGAGAATATTTAAAAAAAATTGTTTATTTTGTAACTTGCGTTATATAAAATTTTACAAAAATAATGCTCTTTGGCTTTCTTCTTTGCTAAAATCTTCTGGCAAAGATTTGTAATTTAAGTTAGAAGCTAACTCTGATATTTCTGAATATTACTAGAGCAGTCGGTCGATGCTGCCTCATAATCATTATCAGAATCCACTGCAAGACATAGGTTTCCCCTGTTTGCATCCAGCCTTGTGCAGTACGGATCCAATTTTTCGTCATGTAATGGAAGACAGAAGAAAATTAAAGAACAACAAAATAATTTACTAAAATATTCAGAGATAAATAAGAACCGAAATACGACAAGCCAAAGAGAATTGGTTAAAATCGCAGTGTGAAGAGATAAGAGTTATTGGAACAAAAACACAATACGTTTAATATGTATAAAAAGGCTAAACAAGCAGCTGGTCTTCAGAAATCCAACACAGCTAGCAAACTGCGAGATCAACAGGGAAACCTCATCACAGATAAAAATCAAAACATTTTAATAATATGGACTAAATATAAAGGGTGTCCCGAAAATTAAAATTAACTAAATTATATCACAGATTCTGGGGTTAAAAATAAGTTGATTGAACCTCACTTATCTATATATAATAGTGCACACAAAAAAGTTACAGCCCCTTGAAGTTACAAAATGAAAATTGATTTATTTTCATATATCCAAAATTCTTAGAGATTTTTTATTGAAAATGGACATGTGATATTCTTATAGCAGGAACATCTTAAAAAAAACCAACAGTGAAATTTGTACACCCCATAAAAATTTTATGGGGTTTTGTTCCCTTAAACCATCCCAAACTTTTGTGTACGTTCCGATTAACTTATTCTTGTGATACCATTAGTTAACACAACGTTTTTAAAACTTTTTTGCTTCCTAATATTTTTTCGATAAGCCAGTTTTTATCAAGATGCAGCTTCTCTTTTAATATGTTTACATAAAAATTTTATGATGGTTTCGTTCCTTTAAATCCCTCAAATGTTTGTGTGCGTTCCAATTAAACTATTCTTGCGGTACCATTACTTAAACACAGTGTTTTTAAAAAATTTTGCCTCTTAGTACTTTTCGATAAGGCACCTTTTATCGAGATGTGGCTTCTTGTTTAATATGGTTCAAAATATATCTAAAAATGTAAATTATACCAGGTATAAATATATTATCAGGTCTCTATTTCGTACTTAACCATATACAAACATGTGGTGGATTTGACAAATATTCAAAATATCTCGATAAAACTGGCTTTTCGAGAAAGTACTAAGAGATCAAAAAGTTTTAAAACCATTGTGTTTAACTAATAGTACTACAATAATAATTTAATAGGAACATACATAAAAGTTTAGGGGGGTTTAAGGGAACAAAACCCCATAACATTTTTATGGGGTGAACAAATTTCTCTATATTTTTTTTAAGATGTTCTTGTCATAACAATGCCACATGTCCATTTTTAATAAAAAATCTCCAATAGTTTTCGATATATTGAAAAAAAAAATTGTTTTCATTTTGTAACTTCAAAGGGCTGTAACTTTTCTTATGTGCACATTTTTTGTACTAAGGTAAGTTAGATTTAATCAACCTATTTTCGACCTAGAATCTGTGGTATAATTTATGACTAATCTTTTCGGGACACCCTGTATAACAGAACACTTTGATGGTAATAGATCCGAACAGCTTTCATCATACATACATAATGAGCACTTACCAATCACATCAGATGAAGTGGAAAAAGCATTCACAACTAAAATATGGAAAAGCTCCTGGACCTAATAATGCATATGCTGAACACATAAAACTATTTAACACCGACGGTACTCAACGCCTAACAACAATTTTTAATGACATTATATTTAAGCGGAGTAATGCCAAGAACATGGCTGAAATCGACGTTTATGCTTTACCAAAGAAAACAAAATCCGTATGCTACAGTGATTTCCGGGGCATCAGCTTAAAGAGTCATATTTTAAACTTATTTCTAAAAATTATATATCAAAGGATATATAGACTGTGCGAAGAAAACTTCAGCCGTACACAGTTTGGTTTTCGGAATGCAGTGGGTACTAGAGAGGTTTTAGTATACCAGTGCTATTTCAACGAGGTAGAGACGTAAATTGCGAAATTTTTACATGCTTCATGGATTAACATAAAGCTTTTGATACAGTGAAGCACGACAAGCTGATAAAGATGTTAAAAAATATTGAAATAAATACCTGTGATCTAAGACTTATTAGTAATCTTTACTGGAATTAAACATCGTCTATCCGGATAGAGGCAGGAGAATCCGACGATATTAAAATCAAACAGGGATGTATAATACAACAACTGTTCAACGTATAGTCTGAAGAAATCTTTCAAGAAGCACGGTAGCAATTAGATACGCAGACGATACGGCGGTATTCGCTGGCAGTTCTGAAGGCCTTCAGGAGTTAATGAATAGGATTACAAAAGTAAGTCAGAGATATGGACTTTCACTAAAAATTAAGAAAACAAAATCTATTATGATCTCTAAGAAGGAATAGTAATTTGGACAAATCGATGTAAACGTTCTATAAATAGAAAGAGTACCAACATACACCTACCTTGGTACGACTGTCGATGAAAATTGGGACCATTCCCTAGAAATCAAATGTAGGATAGAGAAAGCAAGATCTTTATTTCAAAAAATGACTAAGTTATTGAAATGTTATGATTTATCAATACCCATAAAAATCAGGTTACTAAGATGTTATATCTTTCCTATACTATTGTACGGAGTTGAGTTGTAAACTTTCACAGACACCACCTGCAAAAAAATTGAGGCTTTCGAAATGTGGCTTTATTTTCGAAGCCTGAAGATATTTTATACCGACCACGTTACTAATCAGGAGTTTTTATTAACTATACAAAAAGAAAAAGAGCTGCTAACACGTTCGGTGCCCATAATGACGCACGAGTAGCGTCACGAAGGTTTTATCAAAGGTACCGATGACGCATAAGTGGTGTCAGTAGGCTGTGCTACTAAATGAACGATTTAAGTACGTGGGACTGCTGCAACTAATTTTACAGGGAAAAGTAGAAGGAAAACGAGGACCCAGAAGGTGGAGGATTTCCTGGCTGACAAATCTACGTACGTGGTTCAACACAACAACTACAAATCTTTTCAGAGCAGCAGCGTGGAAAGTACAGATTGCCATGATGTTCTCCAACATTTGAAACGGATAGGTACTACAAGAAGAAGAGGAATCTTTTTTTAATACAAGCGGGACAAAAATTACCATATTTTCCGTTCGAGATAATCGTTTACCGTATACTTATGGTGTTGACATACTTAAGTAAATGTAGGAGTGAGTGCAGTTGTCCGCTCCCTGTGTATGTGTTCTGTTCTGTCCACTAGAGAGTAGAAGATAGAGCAAGTAGGAATCACGAAGCGCAGTTCCGCCAGCGGCACCGGCTGACCGGAAGCCTTTACTCATGAAGACGCTGCCAAGTCCACTCACCGAGACCGAGACACACGGTAGAGTGCAACTCTCCTACCACTGCTCTCTTACTTTTCAAATCTTAACACGTTAAACGCCATGGGTAAATGGATAAAAAATTTAAAAAAAAATTTTTTTGTATATATATCTGATATTATGTGTTCAAAATAGATATAATATTTATTTTTAGTTTTGAGCGAATTTTTTAGTCATAAATATAAAAAAACACATTGAGGTCACCGGTGCCCTCCGCGGCGCTATTGAATAGAAATTAACTTTTCAGTTGTACCACGCCGCGCCGGTCACAATGTCGGTCATCCCACTCGCAGCAATTCCCGCCCCTCTGGGCTGCTAGTGACCATGCGGTTCTAACAAGAAACAACAGGTCAGTTCTTGCAATCTTCAAGTGGATGCAGTAATAGTGTTTTTTTGGTTCTTTGTTCTGTATTATTTTGTTCCTATTTTTTTTGTGGAGAAAATTCCACACTATGGAGGTGAACAATGAAGATCAAAGTTTTGCAGATATTTTTGGTAATGTAGACGATTTTTTTATAAGTGAAGCAGATATTGAACGATTTGATTTACTGGCAGCAAGTGTTAATAATATCAAAGAAGAAGAGCTTTCTAACAATCGTAAACGTAAGGGAGATATCTCATATGAAGAAGATGACTCTGAAAATGAAATTTTGCATGTGTCCAAATGTCGGAAGCGACGAATTATTACTTCTGATTCTGAAAGCGAGCCTGATTTGTTAAATAATGATGTTGCAATCAATGATATAAACCAAACAAGTTCTTCACGCAAATGGTTCGAGCCGATGGGACGTCAACGTTCAATACTACCATTTACAGAATTAATTGGGTTAAATCATCCATATTCGACTGTGTTGATGCAAGCCCCTCCTGAAGATTTTATATGCTTTTGGTTACTGAAAATCTTTTTGAAAAGATAGCAAATGAAACAAATTTATTTGCGACACAATCTATCTTAGAAAAAGATAATAAACCGCAAGCTCGTTCACATTCTTGGATACCAACTGACAAATATGAAATTAAACGTTTTTTTGGTCTTCTTCTATTTATGGGATTGGTAAAGCTGCCAAAAATTAATTTCTATTGGAGTAAAGACAAAATTATGGGACAACAATTTCCTGGAACAATTATGAGTAGGAATAGGTTTGAGTTAATTCTACAATTCCTTCACTTCTCTGACAACCAAACTACAGACCCTGCAGATCGTATTGGCAAAATAAGGGGGCTTATAGATGAATTAAATTTTAAATTCAAGCAATATTACTCTCCTAAAGAAGATTTATGTGTAGATGAAAGTATGGTGCCCTTTAGAGGACGTTTTATTGGACGTCAGTATAATAAACAGAAACGACACAAATACGGTTTTAAACTATTCAAACTGTGCACGATTCCTCGATACACCTACAAGCTGCAATTATATTGTGGAAAAAATAATGATGCAGTAAATAATACGCCAACCAATGTGGTATTATCATTGTGTAAGGATTTACTGCACAAAGGTCACACAATGGCAACTGACAATTGGTACACTAGTTTAGAGTTAGCATACGAATTATTAAATAATGATACCCATCTGGTTGGAACAGTTAGAAAAAATAGGAGAGGGTTGCCAAAAAAAGTTGTGGAAACTAAACTTCGTCGCGGAGAAAGTATTGCACAGGAAAATGAAGATGGAATCACTGTCATGAAATGGAAGGATAAACGAGATGTCTTAATGTTATCCACTAAACATTCAAATAAATTTTCTACGATTAGAAAAAGAGGCAAGGTAATTAAAAAACCAAAGATGGTTCTAGATTATAATAAATCTAAATCTGCTGTTGATATGAGCGACCAAATGACTTCATATTCATCCCCACTAAGAAAAACGGTCAAATGGTACAAGAAACTGGCAATTGAATTATTGTTAAATACTGCTGTTGTAAATGCCTCTATTATGTACAGTGAAACAACAAAAAACTGTATGTCAATTGTAGATTTTAGAAGAGCTCTAGTTGACTATCTCACCAGTTCCAGAAAAGAAGACGAACCTGAAGCAAGAACGTCACGACCAACAAGAATCAAGCATGAATTGGGAACGAAACCAGGGAAAGTTAGAGATTCAAGACGTCATTGTGTTCAGTGTTATAAGCTTAATGTGGTACAAGTGGGCAGAAAACTAGCTAAAAATAAAACAAAAAAGGTGAACAGTTTTTGCATGCAGTGTGAAGGTTGAAGGTAATCCCCATTTATGTTTGCCATGTTTCAATAAGGTGCACAGATATATATAATCTCATTTTGAAAATTTTCAACATTTCTCTAAAAATTATTTTCTTCATTTTAATATTTTATTGTTTATTGTTAAATTTCTAATTAGTTAGAACTAGTTTATTTTAGTTATTTCATTACTTTCCATAAATATTTATAACAGACAAGATTTTCAATAACATGATATAAAAATTCAAAAATCGTTCTATATCTTTTTTACTTATGTAGGTAGATTTGTCCCATTCAAAAGATCTATTCTACAGCGCCTTGACGGTCATTTCTATACATAATATTAACGAAACGAGTGACCGACGGCACAGAAAACAACTTTGTATAATGCTATGTTGCGGAGGTCACCGGTGACCCCCACGGCGCAATGGGACGTAGGAGCTGGTGGTCACCGGTGACCCCCATGGCGTTGAACGTGTTAACAATCACATTCATTTTGTGTTACATATGAGATTTTATTACACTATAATAGCGGTTCTAGCTTTCTGCCAAGCTAATAAAAATTATATGGTACATTCCATGTCAAATTTTGGATCTCCGATTTGTCTGAAAATTGGTATATAGCTTCTGCGGGACGTAAAAATAAGATATTTAAGGTCAAAAAATCTTCTTTTTTTTTCTCAAAATGTTATTTTATGCGATTTTACAGTAATTTGGTGTTTATTTAAACAAATTTGCATTTTCTGTCGTAAAGTATCAATGAAAAACATAATATTTTAATAGAAAGTACTCAAAAATGTCATTATATGGCATTATAACAAGTTATTTTGAATCAAAACAAGTTTTTGATCAAATTTTATAGTGTAAAAAACGTTAAAATACCGTTTTTTACATTGTCCTCCATTCTCAAAATACATCATCATCGATTTGGCTGAAAATTTGCCCACAGATAGCCAAGAGATAGGACTTTAAGTGGTTAGAAGGATTTGAATTATATTACAATACCAAAAAAGTTACATGCAGTAATATCAGACTCAAAAGTATATATTAGTCCAGTCGGGATAGCATTTGACCTTGAATTCCGAGCTGCCCAAATTTTTATTTTTCTGATCTTTAGGGGAGTCAATAGATTTAAAATCACGAATGAATCCCTCCGTTACGTTAGTCGCCATCTTGATTTTAAAGGAGAACCTGTTTTGCTCAATATCTCCGCCATTTTTAACTTTTCGACAAAAATGGTAGGAACTGAAATTGTTCCAAATAAATCGTATTTACAATTATTACAATTTCTTTTTAACAATTTTTGTCGTGAGGTCGATATTTTCGAGTTAATTGTACTTACAGTAGACGCCTATATTTTTGACTATAATATTGCATGTAACTTTTTTGCTATTTTAATATAATTCAAATCCTTCTCACCACTTAAAGTCCTATGTTTTGTCTATCTGTGGGCAAATTTTCAGTCAAATCGATTCTGATGTATTTTGGGAATGGAGAAAAATGTAAAAAACGGTATTTTAACGTTTTCTACACTATAAAATTTGATCGAAAGCTTGTTTTGAATCAAAGTAACTTGTTATAATGCCATATAATGACATTTTTGAGTCCCTTCTATTAAAATATTGTTTTCCATTGATACTTTACGATAGAAAATGCAAATTTGTATAAATAAACACCAAATCACTGTAAAATCGCATAAAATAACATTTTGAGAAAAAAAGAAGAAGATTTTTTGACCTTAAATATCTTATTTTTACGTCCCGCAGAAGCTATATACCAATTTTCAGACTAATCGGAGGTCCAAAATTTTTTTTGCTCCAAAATTGAGTGATTTGAAATGGAATGACCCATATATAGTTGCTATTATACAGGGTGTTTCATTAATAATTGTCCATATAGTAACTGGAGAAACCTTATCACAAAATACGAAGATTTAACCGAAAACACTTAAATAAAATGTGGTTCCTTACTGAGTTACAGGGTGTTTTATCTAAAAATTTAAAAACTATTTTTGCTCAGCATTTTAAAACTATTCGAGGTATCCTTTTCATACTTGGCAGAAAGTGCAACTACTAGACACTCTACGAAATTATGATAAACAAACGTTTCTAACTACTACCAGAGGCGTACGACAGGGGATGGTGAATGGTTGGCCCTTCTCAAATTCTACGCCACTGGAGAAATTACTATTTTATTGCCATTTTTAGATTCTACAATACTTTCTACGTAAATAATATACTCTTCATTGGTAACGATAAAGTCATTAGTTTTCGAGATATTTGAAGTTAAATATGAAACGGCACAGTTATTTTGATTAATTTATGATATGATTCATATGATTAAAATATAAAAATTATTTGTACCCAGTACTTTAAAACTATTTGGCATATCCTTCTCATACTTGTCAGAAAGTGTAGATACTGTACACCCTACTAAATTAAGATAAATAAACGTTTCTAGCTACTACCAGAGGCGTACGACAGGGGATAGTGGCTGGTTGACCCTTCCCAAATTCTACGCCACTGACGAAATTGTTATTTTAGTGTAATTTTTTGATTTTGCAATAGTTTTTATGTAAATAATGTACTCTTCATTCGTAACGATAAAATGATTAGTTTTCGAGATATTTGAAATTAAAAATAAAGCGACACAATACACTGATCAAAATAACCGTGTCATTTCATTTTAAACTTCCAAATATCTCGAAAACTAATGACTTTATAGTTACGAATGAAGAGTACATTATTTTCCTGGAAAGTATTGGAGAATCCAAAAATTGAACTAAAATAGCAATTTTGCCAGTGGCGTAGAATTTGGAAAGGGTCAACCATTCAATTTCCCCCGTCGTACGCCTCTGGTAATAGCCAAAACATTTGTTTAACATAATTTAGTAGCTTGTATAGTACGTATTAGTGATGTAACGAATGTCATTTTTTTAACATTCGCGAATACGAATGCGAATGCGAATATCTGCTACCGACATTCGCGAATGCGGATGCGAATGCGAATATTCAGTTTTTATTATTATTTGTTTCAATTTTTGTAATGTTTCCTAAATTTATAATGAAAAGTTAATTGATATTTAGTGTAAATCAATCTGAATCTTAAGCTTTATTACATAATACCAAATAATAAAAAAAAGTGAAGGCTGATCATGTGATTAGGATACAAGGTTAACTTCTATCTATTATCTATCTATTGCCCTTCATTTGTCCAAAGTTGAACGTATGCCTCCCTCTTATTTTTCCACTCTTCTTGGTTCAGTGCTAATGCTATCGATCTGGTCCCTGCGTATCTTTTTAGGTCATTCGACCATCTCGTCTGTGGTCTGCCCCTTTCTCTTTTGTAGTCGCAAGGTATCCAGTGAGTTATCGCTTCATTCCACCTTGTGTCTCTTTGTCTGCTGTTGTGTCCTGCATATTTCCATTTGAGAGTAGCTGCATGTTTGAGGTTAAGTTACCTTTTCTTAATAAAAAATGATGAGAAGTGGATAGATTTTGATTTTATTAACCTAATATTATCTTAAAATTATTTTTTTTTCTGGTTTTCATATTCGCAAAACATTCGCACAAATTTCGCGAATGCGGATGCGAATGCGAATATGCAAAAACATGCGAATATTCGCGAATGCGAATGCGAATACGAATATTCGTTACATCACTAGTACGTATACTTCCTTCCAAGTATGAAAAGGATACGTCGAACAGTTTTAAATTGCTGAGCAAAAATAATTTTTTAATTTATAGATAAAACACCCTGTAACTCAGTAAGGAACCACATTTTATTTAAGTGTTTTAGGTTAAATCTTCGTATTTTGTGCTAAGGTTTCTCCAGTTACTATATGGACAATTATTAATGAAACACCCTGTATAGGTTAAGATGTAGTCTCATCATTATCACACAGCCAAATTTGTCCACTGTCGGACATAGGCCTTCTCAAGATGTCTCCACCCTTCTCTGTCCTGGGCAGCGGCAATCCAGTTTGTCGCTATTCTTTTAACATCGTCGGTCCATCTGGTAGGTGGTCTTCCACGACTTCGTTTGTCTGCCCTTGGCCTCCACTCTAAAATCTTCTTTGTCCATCTGTTGTCTCTCTATCTTGCGACGTGTCCTGGCCATTTCCACTTCAACTTCGTAATGCGTTTTATGATGTCTTCCACTCCAGTTCTTCACCCTAACTCATCATTTCGTATTCTGTCTCTCAAAGTTAGGCCAAGCATGGATCTTTCCATTTTTCGTTGTGCTACTTGTAATTTTCTTATTGATGTTTTAGTCAACTTCAGTATTTCAGCTCCATAAGTAAGCACCGGAATTACGCACTGGGTAAATGACCCATGTTGAGCTGCCCCCCCCCCCCCGCTTGCAAAAATTAAAAAACAAATAGCCCTGAAACATATTCCGCAAACTAAAAATTTTGAGCTCGTTCCACTGAGCAGGAATTTAATACTTAAGTGAGGGGGGGGGGCTGAGTCAGCCCCCCCACTACTTAAAAATAGGAATATTGAATTATTGAATCGGCTTTTGCGGCAGAATTACGAGCTATTTATGAGCTCTTGAAATTATATAGTTTCGATTTTTGAGCTCATCCTCTTCACCCCCAAACAACCCTTTAATTGATTTAACTTAAGAGAAAAATGCTGAGAAAACTTAAAATATATCGTACTGCGGATATAATTCCTATAGCGTATATACTCTAAGAATAAACTATTAAATCACGTGCATTTCGATTATTGAGCTACAACCCCTTCGCAAGAAAACCACCCTATCTTCCCGGCTTAAGAGAAAGTTGTACTTAAAATGCATTAAATTAATTATTTGGCGACTACATATCATTTAATAATTTATAAGGTTCCAAATTACGTGCATTTAAATCAGTAAATTGCAATTTATTTTGTATAGTGCAGTCACTGAAAGTAAAAATTAACGATTACCTTCAATTTCGGTGAACCTTCATCGATTTTCACGAAAATTGGTCAGTGGTTAGAGGATACCTCAAGAAACAAAGGTGACATGGTACCACCTTGCGCCTTTACCCTGAGGGTGGATACCGCCTCTTCTCGGGGGTGGAAATTATTTTATAAAAAATAACTGCACAAATCTATAAAAGAACAAATTATTAGCAAAATTTATTATATAAAGTTATTAAAATAAGTCAATGCTTTTTAAGTTATTAAAGATCAAAAATTTTAATTATTCGTGAAAAAATGCATGTTTTGAAGCGGTTTTTCGTAAATCACTGAAAAACTGTAAGTTTTTACAAAAAAGTTGATAGTACTTTTATTTGTATAGCTTATATTCTAAGAATAAACTCTTAAATCACGCGCCTTTCGATTATTGAGCTACAACCCCTTCGCAAGAAAACCATCCCATATTCCCGGCTTAAGAGAGAGTTGTACTTAAAACATTTTAAATAAATTATTTGGCGACTAGATATCGTTTAATAATTTATGAGCTCGCAAAATATACGCATCTCAATTATTGAATTGCCATTTTCTTTCTATAGTGCAGTCACTGAAGGTAAAAATCAACTATGATCTTCGATTTCGGTAAATCTCCATTCATTTTCACGAAAATTGATGAGCGGATTTTGATGCTATCAACTTTTTCTGGAGCTCATTTTTGATAGGTATTTCTAAGTACTTTGACAAGTATTTAGTACCTAAGTGTTATAAAATGCATCTCTTTCCCGTTATTTAAGCTTGAATCCTTAGATTTGAATAGTCGCAGAAACAATATATATTTAATTACCAATAACTTACTTTAAATTAACATTAAAGGGTTTTTCAAGTAAGCAATTTATTATATTTCTTATTAGCTTCAATTTTAGTGATGAACACTTTTTTTGTAAAAACTTACAGTTTTTGAGTTATTTATGAAAAATCGCTTTAAAGCATGCATTTTCTTTCACACAAATTAAAATATTTGATCTTTAATAACTCAAAAAGTATTGATTTATTTTAATCACGTTATATAACAAATTTTGCTTACAATTTGTCCCTCTCTCGATTTGTGGGGTTATTTTTAATAAAGTAATTTTCACCCCCGAGAAGGGGTGACATATATTCCAGGTTAAAACCCCAAGTTGTTATTGTTAATTCGTGAAAATGAATGGAGATTTACCGAAATCGAAGGTCATAGTTGATTTTTACCTTCAGTGGCTGCACTATAGAAAGAAAATGGCAATTCAATAATTGAGATGAGTATATTTTGCAAGCTCATAAATTATTAAACGATATGTAGTCGCCAAATAATTAATTTAAATTATTTTAAGTACAACTCTCTCATGCCGGGAATATGGAATGGTTTTCTTACGAAGGGGTTGTAGCTCTATAATTGAAAGGCGCGTGATTTAAGAGTTTATTCTTAGAATGTCAGCTATACGAATTAAACTACTATTAACTTTTTTGTAAAAACTTACAGTTTTTCAGTGATTTACGACAAACCGCTTCATAACATGCATTTTTTTCACGAATAATTAAAATCTTTGATCTTTAATAACTTAAAAAGTATTGACTTATTTTATTAACTTTATATAATAAATTTTGCTTTTAATTTGTTCTTTTATTGATTTGTGGAGTTATTTTTAATAAAACAATTTTCACCCCCGAGAAGGGGCGGTATCCACCCTCAGGGTAAAGGCGCAAGGTGGTACCATGTCACCTTTGTTTCTTGACGTATCCTCTAACCACTGACCAATTTTCGTGAAAATCGATGAAGGTTCACCGAAATTGAAGGTAATCGTTGATTTTTACCTTCAGTGACTGCACTATACAAAATAAATTGCAATTTACTGATCTAAATGCGCGTAATTTGGAAGCTTATAAATTATTTAATGATATGTAGTCGCCAAATAATTAGTTTAATGCATTTTAAGTACAACTTTCTCTTAAGTCGGGAAGATAGGGTGGTTTTCTTGCGAAGGGGTTGTAGCTCAATAATCGAAATGCACGTGATTTAATAGTTTATTCTTAGAGTATATAAGCTATAGGAATTATATCCGCAATACGATATATTTTAAGCTTTCTCAGCATTTTTCTCTTAAGTTAAATCAATTAAAGGGTTGTTTGGCGGTGAAGGGGATGAGCTCAAAAATCTAAACTATATAATTTCAAGAGCTCATAAATAGCTCATAATTCTGCCGCAAAAACCGATTCAATATTCCTATTTTTAAGTAGTGGGGGGGGGGGCTGATTCAGCCCCCCCACTAAAGTATCAAATTCCTGCTCAGTGGAACGAGCTCAAAATTTTTAGTTTGCGGAATATGAGAACTCATAAATAGCTCATAAATCAGGGCTATTTGTTTTTTGATTTTTGCAAGTGGGGGGGGGGGGCAGCTCAACACGGGTGGTTAAATGCTTTTCTTTTTAGCTTTATTGGGATGTTTTCCGTGAACACGTCTCTTAGTTTGCCACACGCTGCCCATCCTAAAGCTATTCTTCTAGATAATTCGCATGTTTGGTTGTCTCTACTTATTTGTATTTCGTGGCCCAGATAGATGTATTTGTCAACTGTTTCGATATGGCAGTCCTCCAGTGTCAATGGTCCGCTAGGTACTAAATTGGTCATCATTTTAGTTTTCCCAAAGTTTATTTCCAATCCCACTTTTTGAGAAACTCGTTGTAGTTCTTGCAGCATTTCGTGGGCTTCCTTTAAGTCGTCGGTTATTAGAACTATATCATCTGCAAATCGTAGGTGGTTCAGCCTTTCGCCATCGACATTTAAACCTCTGTTTTCTCATTCTAACATCTGTAATATCTGGAATGCATGCTGCATTACGGCATTGAATAGTTTTGTTTGGTGACATGTTGTTTCCTTGTCTAACTCTCCTTTTTAGTTTTATTTTTTGAGTTTGGGTATGGAGGTTTATTGCTGTTGTGGCATTTGCATAATATATATGTTGAATAATGTTGGAATATCGGTAGTCGATTCTACAATCTCTCAAAGCTCTTAAGATGGCTACCATTTCAATAGTGTCAAAGGCTTTTTTGTAGTCAACAAATACTAGAACTAGCACCAGGTTGTACTCCACAGTCTTTTAGATCAGGAATCAGTACCTTTAGACATGTCAGATGGTCATTTGTACCATACCCAGGGCGGAAACCTGCCTGCTCTCTCGGTTGGCATGCCTCCAGTTTGTTCTCAATTCTGGCAGTAATTATTCGAGCAAACCATTTATACAGGTGGTTTAGAAGACTAATTGACCTATAGTTTTCGAGGTCTGTTTGATCTCCTTTTTTATGTATGAGGAGCGTTATAGAATTATTCCATTCAGATGGTGTGGCTTGGTTTTCTAAGCATATATTGAAAAGGTGTTTGATTGCCCTGATGAGAGCAGAGCCTCCGATTTTTAGCGCGTCTGCCACTACTCCGTCCTCTCCTGGTGCTTTGTTATTTTTCATTTTCTTTAAAGAATGATAGATTTCAGCCTTTGTTATCTCGGGAATATCCTCTGAACCTTGATTCATAATTTTTTGTTCTGTATGTTCTGTCGAGTTTAAGTCAAGTTTATTTGTATGTGTTTTATAGAAGTCTTCCACTATCTCTAGCATATCCTCTCTATTGGATGTTATGTTAGTTTGCCATTTTTTCCCTTGAGTCTGATAATTTCTTTTCTGCTGTTCGTCAATTTCCTTCTTAATATCTTCATGCTCTTGTTATGCTCGATTGTCTGCGAGATTTTCTCATTTTTATATGCCCTTATGTCCTTTCTAATTGCTTTAGAGACCTCTTTGTTTATTTTATTTAAGCTTTGTTGTTCTATATTCTTATCTTTTAGCATTTCTCTTCTTTCTTCCATTTTAAGTTTGGTGTTAGCAGTGATTCTCTCCTCTCTCTTGTTGACTGTACAACATTTCCTTTGAGCTCATGCTATGGTATTAGTAATTATTTTGTTTAGCTGATTTATATCATTTGTAGGGGGTCTGTTTTGTAGATGTACAGTTATTTGATTTGCAAACTCTGTTTCATATTTTGGTTGTGACCATTGTTTCATTTGCGTCTTTCTTATTAGTTTATTTCTCTCTTTGTCGATGTTAATTTCTATTCTAGCACGAACCATTCTGTGATCACTTCCTGTTGTGAAGCTGTTTAGGACAGTGACATCTTTAACTATAAATTTTTTGTCTGTAATTTTTGTCAATTTCATTTTCCGTTTTCCCATCCGGGCTTCTCCATGTCCACCTTCTATGATGTTTTTTGTAAAAGAAGCTATTCATTTCATATAATTTGTTCTGAAGGAGATAGTTTAATAAAGTTTGTCCGCTTTCATTTCTTCCATCGCTGCCGAAGTTTCCAAGTGCAAATTCTGATGGATCGGATTTCATGCCAATTTTTGCATTCATATCACCTAGTGATGTGAGTTGTAAAATTACATAACTTACGTTACATAAATTACACGTAACTTACGGTAATATTACATGATACCCGTAACTTAATGTAATTTATGTAATTTTTGGAATTTACGTAATTTATGAAATTTAACGTAACTTATGATAAATTTACATAAATTACCGTAATTTATGTAATTACTGGTAAAATTACATATATTATGGCAACTTATGCGCGCGCAATTGTCGTAAGTGCGGTGCGCCGGTGCCGGCGCGCGCGAACCAGTGGGTGCTATTACGCTCGTCGCTCGTTAGTCGTTCCTTAGTCTGAGTCAGGCAGGTTATGTTTACATTTCTGTTATTGTATGTGTAATGTGTATGTATAAGTTAGTTTTCGACTGTTCTTTCTCTATTCATTCACGCAGCGTTGGTTACTTTACATTTATTTATAAGGAAGCACAGAAACTATAAGGTAAGAAATATATTATTTCTACAAACAGCAAAACACGTGCCGGTGATGTCCATAGCAACCTTAGATTGGGAAACACAGGGGCGGGCCTATCGCATATCGACTGTACGTTAAATCTAACGCGCGTCATTTTATATGTGGCTACAGTACTTAATTCTGAATTCGGTTTACCAAGTTTTATTCGATTTTTTAGATTAGTTTACTGTACAATAACTATAAGAATGATAGGAGCAACGGGGTACTTGTGCATGTAGCATGTGTAATTGAATTACACTGACATAACTTACTAAATAAAAAATTTTGATAACGTTGAGGGCAAAATAATGTAGTTGTCCGATCCAGTATTCTGCTTATTCGAATTTCATTAAATTGTTACACAGATTCAATTTTAATCTTTCTTCTATTTAAGGATGCCTAACAATTTTTTATGCCCTCGTGCCCATCAAATACTTTGAAAAATAATGTTTTTTCCCTTCTTAATGTTTAAGTCTACCTGAATATTTTTTTTAGGTCATAAAACATGGTGAAACGTAAGACAGATATCTGGCTTTATTTTGAAGTGTTACCTGCGGGTTCTTCTAATCAAAAGACCATAAATGTGAGGTGTAAATTTTGCAAGAGTGTACATGCAAAAAATGCTACAAGAATGAAATCTCATCTTCAACAATGCACTTATGTGCCGCATATGATAAAACTTAAATTCAATATTTTAACTCCAAAGTCAAAGGGGAATCACTCTAAATTTCCATTTGAAACATCCATGAAAAAGATCACATCGGCAAAATTGGATAACGATAACACTGATGCTGCTTGTACATCATCAACGGTTTCCACAGCATCAACATCTGCTTCTGATAACATTCATGTGGAAACACCTGTTTGCACAAAAATCAACAGAATACAATCATTTTGTGATCGAATGACACACGAACAAAATAACGAATTGAATATTTTGCTTGCTAGAGCTATTTACACCAGTTCAGCACCACATTCAATTACCGAGAATGAAGATTGGAAATTGTTTTTTAAAAAAATTAGACCTTCATACACCTTACCATCGAGATATATGTTATCAAATCGTCTCCTGACCGAAGAGTACGAGCGAGTTGAAGTTCAAGTTAATGATAAAATTAAGCAAGCTGACAATTTATCATTGCAATGCGATGGTTGGTCCAACTTGCGAAATGAAAGTGTAATTAATTTCATTGTTACAACACCCGAACCGTTATTTGTCAAATCAGTACTAACAAAAGCAGAGAAGCATACCGCAGAATATATAACAAAATTAATGGTTGAAGTTCTGGAGGAGTATGGACCTAAAAAATTTTTCGCTATTGTGACTGATAACGCAAAGAATATGAGGAAGGCTGTGAGACAATGTGAAGAGATGTATCCCCATCTTGTATCATACGGCTGTTTAGCGCACACATTACATTTATTGTGCAGCGATATTTTGAAATTATCTTCAATAGAGACACATTTGTCACATATTATACATATCGTTAAAACTATTAACCAGTGTCAAGTACTGAGAGCTCAATTCACAGAAATAAGAAATGAGATGAAGTGTGGAGTGTCTCTTAGCCTACCTGTAAAAACAAGATGGGGTTCACATGTAAAATGTCTTCAAGATCTGACTAAATGCAAGTCCGTCCTACAACGTCTAGCAATATCTCCAGATAAAACAATTCAAGATAGAATACGCAGCGCAAAAGCAAATTTACTTGATGAAGGATTCTGGATAAATTCTAGCGCTCTTGTTGAATTGCTTAAGCCAATTACTGAAGCAATAACACGTCTTGAAGGAGATTCTTCGTCAATTCATTTGGTTTGTGAAACTTTCGCGAAAATCGGTAGTAACATATCTACTCATTTAGAATGCGTGAAACTAACGGATTGCGAAAAAACAGAAGCGATGGATAAATTTATATCAAGGAAGGAATACGCCCTTAACCGATCCATTTTGCCGCAGACTTACTAAACCCTCGGTCTGTTGGTGCAAATTTATCATCAGCCGAAAGGATTGAAGCGATGAAATACATTACTACTATGTCAACCACGACCACGATAGAGATTGGTGATGAAGGAGTGTCAAAGATTACTGAGGATTTAGGAAACTATTTAGCTAAAACAGACTTTTTTGGCGAAACATTTTTATGGAACATACTCGATAATGTCTCTTTGGTTACATGGTGGAAAGGATTTTGTGGACATTCATGCCTCTCCAAAGTTGCAGTCAGGATATTGACAATGCCGTGCACTTCTGCGGCAACAGAGAGAAGCTTTAGCTCCCAGAGCAGCATTCATACGAAGAGAAGAAATCGCCTAACAACTCAAAGGGCAGCAAATTTAAATTATATACAATATAATTCAAAATTGCTGAAACGTTCACGACAACATCACATACAAAGTCAATATCCTATAGAAGAGACTGTACAGAACAACGTTTCGATAGAAGGTAGAAACTTACAGAAGGAGATAGAAGTAATTGAAAACCATATTTCCGAAGAGGAAGAATTAGACGAGGTAATTTTAAATTTAGGCATTTTTTAGATATGTGATATGTGCATGTGATATATGCAGTTTGCTTCTTTTCCGATTTTCCAATGCATTCCACCGTTTTCGAATAAAAAATTATAAATCTTATGTTTTCAGACAATATCATCATGGCATTCAAATACAACAGGAAATGGAAATTCCGACGATGATTTTAATTTTGCTGACTTTGCAATGACCGATGATGAAATTGATCAAAGAATGGAAACTAGGGAACAGAGACCAGCACGCATTTTGAGACAAAGCAAAGTGAACATTTTAGAAAACGTCTTAATGAAATCGGTAAATTAGTGTAAACACATACATATTTATTGTTTATATTCCAAAATTATCAATTTCAGGGTAAAGGCACAGAACAACCCCAAAAAAAAACGGAAGTCGAGAAGGATACTTCAGATGCCGAAAACAAGGTAGTTAGATCTGTATATATTATATTATAAACCCATTATTTTTACTCTCTATGTTTACACTTTCCTATTTAATTTCAGGATGCAGTTCTGGATTTGCCGGAGATAAAAAAAATTACACAAGGCTCATTGGAAGAGCAAACAATTGAAACTTCGACGTTTTATAACAAGAAGGTCTCCAGTTGTCTGCGAAAAAGGAAGTTGTGATTTATAAAAGCCGCTTAAAACAAAACTAAAGAACCTATGTTTTCATTTCTTTATTATTTGTATGTATTTCTTATCCACTTTTCTTTATTTCATAAGTATGTAGTTACTTTGTGTTTATTATATTCAATATGAATGCAAACAATTGATTTTTTAATACAATGAACATAAATTACATAAGTTACATAAATTACATCTGGTTTGTAATTTTTGGGTAATTTTACACGTGTAACTTACAATTTCTGAAATTACACGTAATTTCACATCGCTAATATCACCACATAGGATTGAAAAAGGGGTGTGATTTTCTTTCAGGGCTTTCGTTACTTCGTCATAGAAAATGTCTATTTCCTCTTCGCTGTGGTCTGTGGTTGGTGCATAAGCCTGTATTATTTTGATGTTGTATCTGTCGTTTAGCTTTAGATGTAGTCTAAAGTAATAATATATTAATCAAACATAGGTATACTCGTCTCGTATACACAGTAAAATCGAATGAAAAAACTGAGGAAATATTTAAAGACATTGGATAAGACTTAAAACATAAAAATTGTTCTTCTTCTTCTTCTTGACAGGCTTTAAAATTTGGGGTGAGTCTTCACCGCATCCACTATAGCCCTCTACCTACGATCTTGCACTTCCATTTCTCATTGTTGTACTCCAATCCTAGATAAATCGACTTCAACATCATCCTTCCATCTTTTTTTGGGACTGCCTGCTCATCTTCTACTGTCTGGTCTCTCAAACAATGCTGTCTTTAACACTCTGTCTTCCTCTGATCTTACCACATGACCACATGATATTATCCGGTTAGTTATTATATACCTGACGATGTTTTCATCGTCAGGTCACCATACAGAGTCACCAAATCAGCAACGGCGCCTTCTCCACTCTCCTGTCAATTCATCTCTTTGAGGACCAAATATCATTCTGACAACCATCCTTTCAAATACCAGCAGATTATTTATTTCTCGCTGACGCAGAGTCCATGTTTCACTTCCATATGTAACAACTGGGCGAATCATTGGCATGTATAGTCTTAATTTAGATTTGCTTTTTAGCACCTTAACACTTTGACTCCTATGTTCATCATACATACATAATACACGACTGGTACTTTCCCTCAGCATATGTTTATAAATTTGATACACAAGAGTAGAACTTTTTCAAGCGACAGAAAGTGGCCAGGCTGTGACAACGTATCAGGATAAATCGGTCCAGGAGTTAAAGTGTTAAATCTTAATAATAATGATAGGGAGTATAATGCTTTATTCCCCGCAGTTATCCTTGCTGAGACCTCTTTTTCTATGTGGTGGTCATCTGTGATTACCGCTCCCAGATATTTAAACTCTTTTACTACTTCGAAGTTGTGGACATTAATAATTAGCTATGTTCTGCATAACTCTTGGTCTTGAATTTTTGGTTACGACCATGTATTTCCTTTTCTCTTCATTTATTCGAAATTCGAAGACCCAGACACCCAGACTACCTGTTTCTTTCTCTAGTTCTGAAATCACCTCTTTCACGTCTCTTGTAGAATGAGCGACTGCATCTAGATCATCAGCAAAGGCCAACAATAGTTTTGATTTTTGATCCTCGATTCGCAAATTCCCTTTCAGCTCAGATAATATTTTGCTTATTGCATATTCTAATTAGAATAAAAATGATTTGAAATATAAACCAGGAAAAATGTCGTGATAACTACAGCGTGTTTTAACTCCAGTGGCGTACAAAGAACTGATAAGAATTATTTTGGAGAATTTCCAATCAATGGATTTTCTAATTATGGAGTTATATCCAGAATTATAATTTATTTTGTTAACTATAGTTTGTAATTCAATCGCATTATGTTTTCCAGTCTCATAAAGAAAAGTGCGAATACGTGTATTACAAACTATTTTATAGAATGGAGACGGTTAAGTGTAGTAAGAATAAACCGATCAGGTTGACAGCGGAATCCAAAAGGATAGTTTACAACAAGGGCGGATCCAGGGAGGGGGCCATGGGGGCCATGGCCCCCTCCGAGAATTTAGAATAATATAAATTTAAATATTTGCAGTTCAAATGTTTTTAATTTCAAACACATATATATGTACAAAACAGGGGATAAATACGTTTTCTGGACTAGAATTGAAAAAAAGAAGTAACGGAGAAGCTTCAAGAATGACTTTTGGGTTTTTTTATAAATCAAAATGTTGATAATTTTACAGAGAAAAGAATAAAAAAGAATAAAAAAGAAGTGAAGCCTTACTTGGGTCACTAGCACTTAGAACAAAGGAGTTGGTTGGTATTTTCGCACAGTCAAAAGGAATTGTTTTACAAATATTGCGTTTCATTTTTCTAATGAAAAATATGGTCACAATAACGGGATGACAGCCCAAAGCCCTCTCACGAAACCTTTAACATCTTTCCCCAAATTCATGACCAAAGACGGAGTCATATAAACCCATGAAAAAACATCATGCCACAAGGAGTGCGTTCAGGTTGAGCTGGATTTTCTAAAAAGTTATAGCAACTCTCAAAAGTCAGTCATTAACCAGATAGACTCTCAGAGGTCTAAACAGAAACAAAAAATAAAGAAAGACTAAAGTAGGGTCTATAGTGTTCTTGAGTCGACAAAATATTTTTCTAAGAGGCCATCGTGATGATGGCCTTATGCTTCTTGACGAAGATGCTGGACCTAGGAATGAGGGGAATTGCTGTGGTACTAAGGCAAAACCCGTTATGTCAAAAATTATCGATTTTTTGTTTTTAATGCCAATATGTACATTGAGCGATGAAGAATGTGATGACAAAACCCTACATGGCTAAACACATCCATGTAACCAGTAGATAATAAAATTGTTTCCGATATGTCCACTATTACAACAACACCGCGAACTTTTAAACTCATCTGGTGCAAAATCACGTTTTTTGACATATCGGGTTTTGCCTTAGAATCACAGTGTTAAGGTTTAAAATCGCATCAGGAGATAAGACTCTTAAATAACACCTATCCACAGCATCTTCCTGAGCAACATGCATTAGTAGCAGCAGTCAAAATCAATTAATAACATGTTGTGGTGAAGAAATAATTGAACAAATAATATTTGACGAAACGACTGACGTATCCCACGTGGAACAGCTTTCTCTAAATTTGGGATACATACACAATAACAACATTCGTGAAGACTTTGTCAAATTCATTGACGCTTATGAGAACCTAAAAATAATGAGTGAAAATCAAGAAATAGGGAAATAACAAGGCCTGGCAGGAGAAGCATTGGAAAAAATAGTATTAAACTTGTTGAAAGAGCTGCACTTGGATCCGAAGAAATGTGTAGGAATCGGTACTATGGCAGGAATGGTGAGTTTTAAGGCACTTCTTAAAGTGTGTGAAAAGTGACTTAAAACTCACCATTGTAACCGTAATTTTTAAAAATTATCATCGTACTTCTGGTACTCTCCCCCAAAAAGTTTATGGCCCCTCCCGAAAATCGGTCCTGGATCCGCCCTTGGTTTACAAAGTGTTTAAATATATTACAAACAATTTTTTTTGTTTTGCTTTATGTTTTACTTTCGTTTGGAAACTTAAGCCACGTAATTACATATAAATATTAGTATTTATTCATACAGGATTAAAAGGAAGGACACGATTTTCACGCTCAGGTGTTCATAAGAGCGACTTCATTATAACACATTAGATATAAACCAAGATTAGATAGGTGGGTAACATATAGGGACACATACAAAGTAAATTCTTCTTTTTTCGGAAAGAATTTTCACTAACGGAGACCGAGACACACAGTAGAATGCTACTCTCCTACGATTGCTCTCTTACTTTTCAAATCTTAACAATCACATTAACTTTGTGTTATATATGAGATTTTATTATGCTAGCGCTTCTAGCTATCTGCCAAGCTAATAAAGATTATATATAGTGGCTACGTTGGTGTTGTCTAAAATGCATTCAAATAATTATATTGTCAAATTGCCAGCAAAAAAATTGCTCAAATTAAATACCAATATAAAAATATTATCAGATAAGAGTAAGTTTTTCTCAAAGATGTATCATGTAACATATGGGAATACTTCTTAAAGAATTCTGCAAACCGGCTCTGACTTCCTTTGCTATAATCAACTAATTATTGCAATATCAGTTTCCGGCCGAACTGGTTATCCTGGTATCAATAACAAAAAGAAGTTTTGTTTATATTTAATTTGGACTTTTATTATATTCATAATTATGGGAACCAATTCTTTATATAACTGTTAAATGGTTAATTGGTGAATAAAAGGTTGTTTACATGTTAAACATATGGCTTAAACATAATGTTGCTGAAAGTGTAGATTTAGAAAATGATCCACTACAGTGGCATGTGCAAAAATAATGACAGACAACAAATGATGATATGAAAGGAAAGTGATTTGGGTTTTATATAGGTACTGAGTGACATGTAAAATGCAATCCTCATCAATTTTTTTTTGTTGAGGGAGATTTGGTAATTTTTATGACTAGATATAACTGCACAAAATGATAATAAATTGACTATTTCAGAATAAGCGCCGAAATAAAACTTCTTCAAGTGTCACACATTCATCGGCCTGTAGTCATAATTGTCCCTCTCTAGCAAGAATGAAAATTTCACCTGCAATTCGAATTTCGCGCCAAACCCTTACATTTCACCTCCAGACTTATCCAGAATTTTCTTATCCAGTTTTGCCAGGTTTGAGTATAAAAGCCACCCATATGAGTCTCCATGCATTCGCATTCTAGTTCTAAGCTGTTTGCAGTATCATACATTAATTTTTGTATAGAAGATCATTTCCCTGCTGTGGAAATATTGGATAAATCCCGCCAAGAGCCAATGATTTATATGGCTCAAATGAGCTTATTGGAAAAGCTATATCCATGATGGACGGTATTCTGTGAAACCAAACAATATCTAAAGCGAACAAACAGCTCATATACGATACCATACTTAAAAGTGTAATCACATATCTTTTGGTAGTAAAGTTTGGCCAATGAAACAAAGAACAGAGAAAATGTAACTAGGAACAGAAAAAGACTTCTGGGGAAGAGCAGCAGGCGAATCAAGAAGAGATCGGATACCAAATGGGAGAATACGAAAAATGATGGGAGTTAAGCATACAATAATTGCTGACATAAAATCAGAACAACTAATATAGTACGGCCATGTACAGAGAATGCCAGATGACAGGATTCCTAAACAGATTTTGACGTGGACGCCACAAGGGAGAGAATTGATTAAGACGAGAAGGAAAAAGAAATCCCTCCAGGTCTATGGTTAGACAGAGAAGAATGACGGTTAGGAGTCGGAAGGCTTATTGTCCATGTCCATGAGCTTATTGTTCATTTGATTAGATTAGACTGTGGAAAGTGCAGCCAGAAAAGTTATTTCAGGGTCTCTTCATTGTGCTGAGTGTAATCACCTGCCTCATTTTGGAATGGAGGGTATACTTATCTAAGGGTACTTTGGGAGAACTTTATGGAGGCTTGATATTTCTGCAGTTAATGGAGAAGCTCTCTTGGATATCATAAAAACTATTGAAAATATCTACACAAATATCGAGATGGAAGTCAAAATGATAGGACAACTTACGGGCTTAGCGACATAGACAAAGACTAATTTCCAGATTCATCATAAGCGCAAAATTGAATATAATGATGTTAACTCAAAAAACAAAAACAATATTAATCATTAAGGAACTAAAGATCTCTCCATCTATAGAGAACTGGAAGTATAGAACGCAAATAGACTGCCAGGAATGCCAGGATGCCTTAATAAAACTAGGTTACAAAATCAACACAGATGAAATCAAGAATTTGTAGCCAGTAGATATGTGTCCAATAATAACGTATACATCAGAAATAAGATCCAAAACAACCATAACACAAAGGCTTTTGGACATGAAGGAGATGAGAATACTAAGAAGAATTACAGAAACTACACTCAGAGACCAAAAGAAGACTGAAAACAGAAGAAGAAAATGTAAAATACTAGGTATAAAGGAGTGGAATGGAGAAGACAGGAATGGCCAAAATAGCAAGATCAAAAACAGTAAAATAGCAAATATGGTCAAAATGCAAGATAGTCAAAATATGGTCAGAAAGAAGGTCAAAATAGCAAAATCACCAAACGGTAAAAGAAGTATGGACCGACCGCTCAAAAGATGGAGTGACGTTTCGTGGGGGTATCAATCTGGCAATGAATAAGCAGAATTGTTTATATAGAGGAATTAGAATAAACATATATTTATAATTAAAATAAATTACATATTAAAGAACCCATACATCAATAAAGAACCATTAAATAAATTTTATGTGTAAACAAAAAGAACACGTTCTTTAGACGCGTTTACACCCCAGAAAGAATTTAACTAACGAAAATCACACTTTAAGTATTTTCCTAAAAGTCCTATTTTTCAGTCATCAGTTATCACAGCACATTCTTTCTTTCTTTCTTTCTTTCCTTCTTTCTTTCTTTCTTTCTTTCTTTTTTCTTTCTCCCCTTTTTTATACCCTTTCAGGTGTCGGATTTGGGTTTAGTTTAACTACATATTCACCCATCTCTTCCATTCTTTTCTGTCTTGTGCTATTAATTTCATTTCTTCAAGCGTTTTCTGTTTAATTTTTCCCGCATATACAATTTACTGTATCCATTTTTTCCTCGGGCTGCCTTTTTTTTGTAATATTCCTTGTTTCGTGAATTTTTCTTGTTAGTCTACTAGTTTTCATTCTCATTAGATGTCCATACCAGTTTAATTCTCTTTATTATTTTGTTCATTATTGGTTCCTGTTTAGTTATCCCTCTTATTGCATCATTTCTTATTCTATCCCATTTGGTTTTTCCGGTTATAGTTCGTAGATGTCTCATCTACATTGCATTTATCCTAATATTATGCTTTTTCGCTTGTATATAATATCATCGGTATCACAATCGTATTTATTTTTATTTTTGTTTCTTGGGATAATTCTTTTTTCCTCAGAAGATTAGATTTTTAGTTCTGCTAGTTACTTCGAAGTCTATTTTTCCATCCAGTTGAGTATTTTTGCAGTTTATATTTATTTCATTTTCTTCCTTTTCGCCGATGACCATTATTTTACTTTTTTCGATGTTTATTTCCATTTTTAATTTTTCTATTTATTCTGTCCATATGTTTTTTAAGTTTTTGGATTTTTATCACGGAATCTGCTATAAGGATTATGTCATCCGCATACAATGAGGCTTCTATTTTTTGGTATCCTATTATTGTCTGTATTTGGTTGGTGTTCTTTCTCCAGAATTTCTAGTCAATTCGTTCATGACTATTATGAATAGTAGCGGGCTAAGACTGTCTCCTTGTTTGATACCTCTTTCCCAATTGAATTCTTCAGATCTTTCTCCTGCTATCTGTACACGTCCTTTTACTATTCTGTGTATACTTTCAATTATTTTTATTAGTGTAATTGGTACTTTCATATTCTGCAAGTATTGCCATATAATTTTTCTTTCTATAAAGTCGAATGCTACTCTTAGATCTATGAATGCCAGAATGAGCTTTCTCCCCGAGTCAATACTTCTTTCTATTATATTTCTAATGATGTAAATCTTATCGTTTGTCTGTCTTTCTGGTCTAAACGCTGCTTGTTCTTCTCCCAGTTATTTTTCTACCTCTTGTTAGCCTCTTCTCTACTATTTTCGTGTATATTTTAAAACATACCGATGATAACATATTGCTCTATAATTTTCGCAGTAACGTACGTGTTCTTCCTTTTTGTATATTGGCACTATAAGGTTACTTTGCCAGTCTTTTGGGATTTCCTGCTTTTCCCATACCTCTTTGTATATTTTCAATAACCAGTTTATCCCTTCTCCTATGTACTTGACCATTTCCGGGTCTATGACATCATCCCCTCCAGCTTTACCTGTTTTTATGTTTGATACTTCCTGTATTGCTTGTTCTCTACTTATTTGGTCTAATTCTTCGTTCTCGTTATCTTGATATGTTTCATTTCTATCGTCTATTGTTTCATTTCTAAATTTATTTTCGTAGTATTCTTTCCATACTTTAGCTTTCTGTTCTGGATTTGTCTGGATGTGGTTTGTTGTATCCCTTACGGCTGTTATTTCTTTATGTTTTCCTTTCTTCACATGTCTGAATGTTGTCCAAAAGCTTATATTGTTTGTTACATAATTTTCCCGTAATTCTTCTCCAAACTCTTTCCACGTTTTTGTTTTTGATTGTGGTATGGTGTTTTTTTATAAAGAGTCTTATTGCTTATAGAGAGGAATTAGAATAGACATATATTTATAATTTATTAGAATAAATTATTAAACAACCCACATGCCAATAAAAAATTGAAACGTTAACATGAATACCGTATAAAAAAACCATTAAATAAATTTTACTTGACAAAAAAAGAACACGTTCTTTAGATGCGTTTACACCCCAGAAAGAATTTAACTAACGAAAATCACACTTTTAGTATTTTCCTAAAAGTCCTATTTTTCAGTTATCAGTTATCACAGCACATTAAACATCATAGCGTTCACGGTTCTGTCTGACAAAGAAAAAACAGTTCCGGCAATTTTTCTTTTTAGGGTGTCGTTTTAGTCTAGTCAAAATAGATATTTTACTTCACGAATTCCAACTGATAAGATTATTGACTTTTTAAAACCCCCAGTACAAAAACCATATGTTCATCACAAAGTTCATCATATATAAAAAATGTCAAGCTTATAGTTTATTTTTAAATCAATAATATTACTACAAAATATATCAGCTATTTTAAGAGGTGTCAATCAGTACATTTTATATTGTGCCTGCATTCCGTATAATATAGAAAATACATAACTCATCAATATTCGTACTTTGAGTTGCAGAATCAGATCATAGCTGCAAAGTACTTTTCTCATATTATTAACTGTTGATCGAGCTTTTCCTATACGTGATAATTTGAACTCTTGTATATAATCGTTTTGTATTCGGTTACGATGGTTCATTCCAAGTATGTATATCTCTCCACTTTTTGAACGAATTCGTCTCTAATCCTTAAAGTCTCTTGTTGTTGTGTCTTTGCAATGGTCATGAATTTCGTCTTTTTGATATTTAAAGTAAGTCCGGTCTCTTCGCTATTTACAATCTTATTCATCAGAACTATTCAGAACCTGTAATTCTTTAACCGACTCTGCGATTACTAACGTATCATCGGCGTATCTGATATTATTTATAGGATCTCCGTTGGCTTTAATTCCACTTAATATTTCTTTTAGTGCTTTCTGAACTATCTCTTCTGAATATATGTTATAGAGCCAGGGCCGGCGATAACGGGCCTGCAAGGGATGCACTGCAGGCGGGCGCCCCTGTTTGGGGGGCGCCAAAATGAGCTTTTTTCGGCTGGTGTTATGCAAAATACTAAGATAAAAAAAATCATTTTTTAAATGTGGTTTAAATTCGTCATTATACCCTAATCTGTGTTTGTAAATTGTGCATATCACTATCACACATGTAAAATATACAAAAATATGCAATGCCGCATAGAATAGTCTTTCCATGTACAGTTCACCAAATATAGCTGAAAGTGTGAAATTCCCATTGCCTGCGCTAACAATGAAGTGAGAACGCACATACAAACGGTCTGAACCGTCAGTGCGAGTGCGAGGTCCGTCGTTTTGACGAATGCGCATCATGATCGTCACGAGTTTTCACACTTTCAGCTATATTTGGTGAACTGTAGTAGGTAATATAATTTATTGGTCAAAGATATCATATTTCAACCGTTTTGCTCTTAATGGGAATGCTTTGTTTATTTTCTCCAAATTTCTTGCAAGTTGTTAGTTTTGTATCAGCAGTTATGAGAGGAAGTGAATGATTTCTAGTAAAACAAACAAGATTTTGATACTGCGTTCTTGCTGTTTGTCTAATTTAAGTATTATGTATTTTACCTATTAATTTAGGTATCAAGTTAAGGATTAATTCCATAAAAACATATTTAACATAAACATTTTAGTATTATTTCATGTAAATATAATACAGAATAGTTTGGCTCTGTTAAAGAATCCAGTGTTGCATTCAATTAAAATAAAATTAATTATATTTGTTAAGTACTCATTACTATTATTAAATTACAGTTTCACATTACTATTTTCATAATCTTGAGGTTTTAAAGTTATTATTTTTATGTAGGTAAATAAAAATGGATTCAAAAAAAATTATAAAAAAAGCCGAAAAAGAAGAAATGACAAAAAAACCATCTTAGTTCCCTTAGCCAATTTCTTAAAAGAGTTAAAGTGATGTTGTTTTGTCAGATGATGGGTCCAATAAAACTGTACCGAACTTTATTTACCGGGGACATTTGCGGATAGCGGGACACCGACGTCGGTGCCCTGAACACACATTTTTAGGACACAATTCTAAAATCAAGCATTAATAAGGCGAAAAGCTCTTCTAGCTACCTATACCCCTAAAATCAGGTGGTTTAACCATATAAAGTAAACCGAGGTAAACAGAGGCCCAGGGCATCCAAAGTAATGTTTAGTACAATGCCATGCCACATTGTTTGATTTGCTTGTCTAGATAATGTTTAGAAGAAATGCGTTCAATGTGCTTCCCCGTTTAGGATTTTGTCCTCTTCAGGGTTTGAGGTGAATGTATTGTGTTGGCAGCAAAGCAAACAGTCCGAAAACCACACCGGGGCAAGCGCCGTGTCCTGGTGTTCTTGGACCTGGGTTATGCCAGACGGTGTTGTCCAGAAGGCCAGAAGTCAACAGAGAAGAAAGTTTGATGGATTGTTGTTGGTTCCATAGACATTTACGTGTACTGTCCGTGCTTTGCTTTCGACCAAGCTCCCTAGAAACCATTGTACAACGACAGGCGAACCTGCGTCCCTCGTCGGCGGTCAGGAGGTGGCTTTGAGCGCAGCGTGGACAGTGAGCGTTCGAGTGGAGAAAATAGTTGCGGCTATTTTCTTGGGACGAACAGGTATAATTGTGCAATGAAGTTGGGAAACCGCAAAAAACCAACTTCTCCCTGTTCGGGGTAAGGAAGAGGAAATGTTATAGGTGGGTACGGAAGGCTAACGGGGTAGCCTCAAGGATGTTTTCGTACTCTACCGGGAGTTCGTCAATGCATGTTTGCATTAGAGCGGACGGTACGTGAATCTTTTTGCGTTTGGGCTTTCGGTAGAGTACGTGGCCGGAAGATGAACAGGAACATTTGAGAGATTCTTGTGTGTCGGAAGGGGGGCCGTTGATTACTTTGATTGTGAAGTTCCTGTTCAGAGAGTTTATTCTCTCGGTGATTTTGGGGATGTTCGAGATGTTATGGATTTCGTTTGAGGGATATCGCCAGTGCTCATAGTTACATCTACGCAAGACTCTGCGCTCCGTCCTCAACAACCTCTCTTGTTTTTGTCTTGAGCAAAGAGAGTAGATACATGATTTGTACTCCATTACGGGTCGAATAAAGGTCTTGTAAGTGTGAATGAGAGTCTTCTTGTGTGTCTTGCCAATTTTTCCCGAGAGAGCGTTGAGAAGTCTGGCCCTGTTCCTTACCCTATCTAAAGTTGCCTTTAGATCTGCGTCCCAGTTGAGAGTCCTGGTAAACAGTACTCCCAAATAGTTCACAGTCGGGCTAACAACAAGCCTTTCTCCCAACAAACTCAGAGGATATTGGTCGTCTTCATTGCGAATGATTCTATTTGACACAGTAGGGGCGCGAAACACAATTGTTGTTGTTTTGTTCGCGTTGAGCGTGACTCTCCACTTACAACACCATTCGCCGACACCGTCCAACAGAGCCTGTGCTCTTCTGAAGAGGAGTCTTGGGTTGTATCGAGAGGTAGTTGAGAGCAGAGTCGTGTCGTCTGCATAGAGAAACAGCCGAGTACCTGGGATATTTTGGTTAGTGATGTCGCTGTTGTAGATGATGTACAACAGCGGCGCTAGGACTGAACCCTGGGGAACTCCAGCTTGTGGAGTGAAGGGGGTGGACTTTTGATCGTATATTTTCACTCTGACAGTACGGTTGTGGAGGTAGGAGTGCACAATTTTGGTAAATTGCAATGGAAGCCCGATGTCCAGAAGTTTCCGAACAAGCCCGTCGTGCCAGACCTGGTCGAAAGCCTTCTGCACATCCAGAAATGTGGCTATGGCGATAGAACCATCGTTGATGGTTTGAGTGACTTTGGTAGTGAAATCTATTAATGCATGTTTGGTAGATTTACCTGACTGGAATCCATATTGGAATTTTGGTATGATATTGTGGTTTTCGAGAAAGTTATTGAGCCTCTCCTTTAGGATTAGCTCAAGAACTTTACCCAGAGTATTGATTAATGAAATTGGTCTGTAGGATTCCACGTCGGTTGGGGGTTTGCCTTTTTTCAAAAGCATGATGGTGTTGGCCACTTTCCAAGGAGTAGGAAAATGGCTGTTTTTGAGACATGCATTGAATATTTTAGTTAGAAGAGGGATGATACTCTCTGGAAGTTTTTTGAGGCACCTTCGGTTGATGCCATCAGGTCCGGGAGCGCTGTTTTTGCCGATTTGGCAAAAGCTCTCCGTTTCCCTGTCTGTGAGGGGGTCCATGATAGGATCATAGACTGGAATGTGGTGGTTGAGAGTAACATTTACAATGTATTCTGTGTTGAATTTAAATATGCGATCAAAGTTCGGGTTATCTGGCGTTTGAAAATTGTTTTGAAGCGAATTTTTGAATGCTTCGGCTTTCCCTTCTGGGGAATTGACTATGTGATTGTTGACCAACAGATGAGATGGTTGAGATAATTTTTGTTTTGTTAGGACTTTGAATTTTTGCCAGAATTTACCTCCGTCTCTGTAGTCCAGTTTTGAGGTAGTCTCTTCCCACCGGCGAGCCGTTAGGACAGATATCTCCCTCTTTATCCTGGCACAGATTCGGTTGTACTCTGTTTTGATTAGTGGGTTTCTGTTGGCCTTGTATTGACGTAGAAGACGTCGTTTTTGTTGAATTTTGGCAATGATGTATTGTGGAAGTGCCGGTGATGTATAAGTTATTTGTTTGAGTGGAATTGCGTGCGTGATCGCCTCAGTGATGAGGTTCTCGATATTGGTTGCACTGGTGTCGATACTATCGTTAGTATCGAGTTCGCCTAACATTGGGAGATTTTGTGTGATGAAGTTTTGGAATTCAGTCCAGTTAGCGTGACGATAGTCTCTTATAGATCTTGGAGGGTTTGGTTGTTTTGGAGTGAGAATGTCGGTGTCGACAAGAAGAGGTACGTGGTCTGACGTTATCGAATCGCCTATGTGGCATCTATCCCCGAACCGATCCAGAATGTTACTAGTAACTAGGATGTGGTCGATAATAGAGGCCCCATTGGCGTTCAAAAACGTGAATTCAGTGTTGGTGATTCTTGAAATGGGAAGGTCTAGTAGATAATCCGTGAGGCGGATGCCTTCTGGGTTTTGATGGTGATCACCAAACTGTGTATGTCTACAATTTAGGTCACCCATCAACACAGCCTTGCCGAGCCTCGAAAAGTACTCTAGCAAATGCCTGTTGAGTGGTTGACCCGGGTGTTTGTAGTAAGAGACTATCGTGAGGGTTTCGTTGTTGGGGATGTGCACGTCAATTGCCAGGAAGTCCACATCAGGTGGACGAAAATTTTGTGGGAATGTGTGTGTGTTGTGCGGTATTCCGTGTTTCACGAGAATACCATTCCCACGTGAAACCTGACAGCGGCTTCGATGGATGATCGAATATCCTGCGAAGTGTGGATCGTTTTTCGACAGAGTATCTGTGAGTGCGAGGATCTGGATGTTATGCTTCGACAGGATATTCTTGATGAGGGGTCTCTTTTTGGAGAGACCCTGACAGTTGACTGTGCCTAGGGTGAAATCCATAAAGGGAGGGTGTTTAGTGGTTGGAGCGGAATGTCACCGTGACATTGCTCCCGTACCCGTGGACCACTGTCGAGTGGTCGTAGACTTGGCTAATCAGATTAGCCGTGATTGCAGCGATATGCTCACGAAGTTCAGGCAACAAGTTAAGCAACAGAGCGGTCTGAATAGACAAGATGTTTTTTGTTTCTGTAGGGAGTTCGAAAGGGGGGAATGATCTTTCGATCGTAAGTGGCTGAATTTCATGTTGGGCGGAGGGGATGGTGTGTCTTTGAGGACACTTGTTGGAATATGCGGGGTGGTCACCGCCGCAATTCGGGCATTTTGGTTCCTGCTGTTTGGTGCAGGCGCTGGATTTATGGTTGCCGCCGCAGTGGGGGCAGACGAATGCTTTTTGTGGGCATTCGTCGATGGAATGTCCGTTGATGCAGCATTTGCTGCAATATTTTGGAGTGGGTATTGTAGGGTCGGAGCCATGAGGGAGTTCGGCATTATAGATCTCGCCATCTAGAGTTATGCCTCGGCTCAGTGCTGACGTGAATTTTTCCAAGGATTTGGTCACCACCTTGATCACTTTGGAGTCCTTGCCTGTTTTATAGGATTTGACTCTCCACAGTCTTTCGACTGGGAATTGCTGTTCTGTGAGCAAGTCGGTGACCTCCTGCTCGGAGTAATCCACGTCGATTCCAGTTATGCAGAGGAGATAGGTGGGCTCTTTTGCGGAAGTGTTTGCATTTCTGCTACGGCTATGGACCGTAACCATGGTTTGGCCAGTTGCTGTGTGGATTGCTTTCTCGATATCCCCTGCATTTATAGGATTAAAAAGTCGAAGATGTGCGATTCCATGTGAGAGGACTTTGCAAGAGTGAATTTTGTTGGACAAAAGAGTGGTGGCATTTATTTGCCGAAAGAAGGTACGTTTGTTACAAAGATCTTTTGGGAGATCTTTGATTAGATATTCGGACAGTGTGGGATCGTTTATGGCGTTGATGACGTTTTGATTTCTGGCTTGGGTTTTGGGGCGTGGATTGGCTGCGGCATTGGCGTAAGACATTTGTCTTATTTGTCTTCTCTGGAAGACGAAATCGTTGGGTTCAGGATTGTTTGCAGTGCTGATGGTTGCTTGTTGTTGTTGAGAAGAGGGTTGCTGTTGAGAAGATTGTTGTTTCGATTGTTTGGGTGCTTGTTTTGATGGTTGAGTTGGGACTTTTGGTATTGCACCGTGAATATTTCGAGCGCTCTGAAGTTGAGGACCAGCCTGTGCTGGTGTTCTTAGTGGCGGAAAATCGTTAGCATATCGCTGCAGAAGGGGGTTGGAGGCGTCGTCCTGCTCGATGCGAAGGTAGGCCTCGCGATACTTGTTGCGGACGATTTGCATCTCCGCGCTAAGCGTCTCGAGGTCTAGCTCCGCCGTGAGCCGGTTGTAACCTCTGGATGGGGGCACAGTGCCTTCCTGATGCAAGGAAGAGAACTGGTTGGCTGTAGTGGTGGTGGTGGTGGTGGCAACGCTTGTCGCGGTCGTCGTCCGAGGACGAAGCGACCGGGTGGAGCTGACTGACCTTACAGAAGAAGGCATTACAAATGGGTGAGGATGCAAGTCTAGCGATCGGAGGGCACCTCAGCCTCAAGGTGTTCTGGGGGGTAAACCCCAGGGATAAAGGTGGCTTGTCCACCCCTCCGTGCTTTTCCGGCGTAAGACAGTGACTATAATTACCTGGTGGGTGCAGTTTACCCTGCCGCTGGTGGGTCCCTCGTTGAAAGCCTTTTTCGCAGTTAGTTTGGCCCCCTTACTCGCACTTGTTCTTGTAACCGTATGTGAACACTAGGTAGAGTTCGGGGCGAGCGTGCTCGCTCGAGCCCAGGGCCAGAGTATTCCTCTGAAACCCAGTAATCCGTCTACCTTTTGGTTTACACGGCCAAGCGTCGTTGGTTTTTCACACTGGTTCCAAACTAATAGCTTAGGGCTAACCGTGCGCCGCTTCTTCAGCACTTGGTGCTCTCAGGCTTCTCGCTGTTCGTCGGTAAGAGTGGGGTGTGCACGCAGTGACCTTACTCTTCGACGTCCGGGACGAGAATGTTTAGTACAAAGCCTCCGCATTCGTTATATACTGCGACCGCGACGGGAGGGGGATGGTGGTATAGCTTGGGGGTCAGATAGATATCACTCCAGGTTATGGGCCGTCAGATAGGTACAACTCCAGGTTACGCAGTGTGACCGGTTTGATCTTCGGACATGTGGGTCTCACTGTTCCATTAGAACCCACATACCCACATAATGTCCCCGAGGCTGGGGCTGGGGCTGTACGAGTATCTGTGTGTATGTGGAGGGGAAGGGGGGGGGCGCCTTTGCTAGTTTTGCAGGCGGGCACCTTATACCCTAGCGCCGGTACTGTATAGAGCAGCGGAGAAAGTATGCATACCTGCCTTACCCCTCGTTGTCTATTTCTTCTGATAGTTCGTTGAGAAACCTTTACAGATGCAGCTTGATTAAAGTAATATAAATAAACAATAGTCTCCCTTTTATACCGCTAACGGCTAACGTGGCTTTGGGGGTATAGCAAGGTCCTCTTTTATCTCTAGGGCCTACGGTATATAAGGAAGGTAACAGGGCCAGGGGACAGTGCTACGTTTCAACCATTAGGATGAACCTTTACCCCTACCCCTTGTTTTACCCAAGGTACTCATTTTATTCAGGTTGAGTCGTGCTGGGGCCTATAAACATTTTTAAAATTGTCTAGATGTTCTCGCCGGCACTGAGATTCGATCCCCGGCCTATCCTAGCGTAGAAGTCAGACATACTACCGTCTGAACTATCCGACCCGCCTTGATTAAAGTAAAGGTTTGATATTATTCTGATATCTTTCATATCCAGATTTTTAGTTTGAAGTAAGTAACTGTAGGAGGCGTTTATGTAGGACTTTGTCAAATGCCTTGTTGTAATCAAGGAAATTGATATAAAGAGGTTGGTTAACATCCATACATCTTTGCATCAATACATTAAGGGGAAACAAGGCCTCTTGTTTCAAGAAACAATACTTGAAATACTTGAAACAAGGAAAGTCACAGCATTCTCTAGCGTTAGCTTTTTTCTGTAAAGTTACGAACGTCGATTTAAGCCATTCTGTTGGAATGACGCCTGTATCATAATATAGTGTTGTATAAGTATTTTAGTGTATTTATTTAATCTTCTGCGATTAATTTAATCATTTCTGCTGGTATCTTACCAGGACCTTTAGTTTTATTATTTTTTGTCAATTTTACTGCATACATGACTTATTCTTTTGTTATAAGTACTGGGCCGAATTTGTCGACTGTTGCAGAGTTCTATGTTTCCTGCTTGCCTCTCATCTTTAAATATTTCCTGTATGTATTGTTTCCATCTCTATATTTTCTTGTTGTTGTCAAGGATAATTTCACCTTTTTCATCTAATAGAATACTACTGTGGTTTTGGTTTTCGGATACCGGCCAGTTCTTTTACTTTCTTCCTCTATAGATTTCCAATCCTCATACTTGTTTGACTACCATTTTTCCCTGGCTTTTCTTATTTTCTGTCTAATTACACTATATATGCCTTTATACTTTTCCATATCTATGTTCTTGTTCCCAATTGAAGCCGGCAATGGGATAAGAGAGGGGAATTCCTTGAGTCCTTTATTGTTCAACCTGATATTGTTAAACCTGACGAAATGATAAAAAAAGTAAGAACTAAAAAAAGATACCAAATGGGAGAAAAACAACTTAAAATAATCTACTATGCAGACGATGCAATACTAATCTCTCAAATTGAAGATGATTTACAACGTATGCCGCACCAATTCAACATAATCGCCAGAAAATTTAACATGTTAATTTCCTCACAAAAGACAAAATGCATGGTTATAACAGCAGATCCAATAAGATGTAAATTGGAGCTGGAAGGTCAGATAATAGAACAAGTGATGGAGTTTAAATACCTAGGCATCACACTATCTAGCTACGGAAGGCTCGAAACAGAAGTGGAAGATCAAGTAAATAGAGCAAACAGAGCCGCAGGTTGCCTGAATGACACAATATGGAGAAATTAAAATATCGAAAAAGAAATTAAAGGCAGAATTTACAAAATAGTTATCAGACCAATCATGACATACGCGGAAGAAACACGACCCGACACAGAGAGGACAAAAAAAAGCTCGAAACTGCGGAGATGAAAACCCTTCGAAAAATCGATGGTAAAACTCTATGGGACGGAGCTAGAAGTGCAGATATACGACGGAGATGCAAGGTGGATAACATTAATAACTAAGCCGAATGACAACAAATAGGGTAGTTAAGACAGCGAGAGACGGTTCCCCAATAGGAAGACGATCAGTGGGAAGATCACGAAAACGATGAAACGACAACTTACTAGAGGCACATTGAAAAAACAGACAGAGTCATGTCTATACAAAAAAAAGAAGAAGAAGAAGGCGTTCTTGTACAATCTTCTTCTTCTTCTTCTTCTTCTTCTTCTTCTTGTAGTTCCTTCTCCTATCGGAGGTTGGCTATCATCACAGCTATCCGTACCTTATTATTGGCGGCTGCTCTGAAAAGATCTACTGAGCTGCAACTATACCACTCTCTTAAGTTTCTCAGTCAGGAAATTCTTCTTCTACGTATAGATATCTTACCCTTAATTTTACCCTGCATTATGAGCCTTAATATCTCATATTTCGCACCTCTAGTGATGTGGCCCAAATATTCCAGCTTTCTTGTTTTGCTGTTCTTTAGCACCTCGTAATCCTTTTGTAGCCTTTTAACACTTCTGCATTTGTAACTCATTGGATCCATGGTATTTTCAAAATCCTTCTATAGCACCACATCACAAATGCTTCCAACTTCTTTATATATTGTATACGTTTAGTGTCCAGCTTTCCATTCCATACAACAAAGTCGAGAACACGTAGCATCTTAAGACTCTTATCCTCAGCTCCAGAGAAAGTTATCGATTTTTTTCATTTTTATAAATGCCTTTCTTGGGATTTGTTCTGATTTCTCTACCTTGGTAGTTGTTTTCTTTTACCTAGGTTCCCAGATATTTGTAGTTATTCACTCTTTTTACTTGTTTTCCCTCGATATCTAGCCTTCCTACTGTATGTTGCTTAGAAATAATCATGAACTTGGGTTTCTTAACGTTCATTTATAGTCCATAGTCCATACTGACTTGATGTAATCTATTAACTAGTCGTTGCAGTGCTTCTAGACTGTCTGCAAAAATAGCGGTGTCGTCTGCGTATCTAATTGTATCTCATCTTTCATCCATAATTTTGTTGTGTTATTATTTTTTTGCTTTCGCTTTAGAATCTTCTTCGTTGGATTCAACATTATATTTTTAAATGTTTTCATTTTTTGTTCGAATCTTGTTTTGGATTGATATTCTGTTTATTTCCTAGTTAATTTTTTTGGACAGCTGATCTCTTACAAATGAAAATTGCAATTTCTTTTTCTTTCGGAAAATCTTTCAATTTTTCTTTCACTTTCGAAATTCTGTAATTCTAATTTTAAGCCCTATGCAAATTTTTCCATGGTTAGAATATTTTTGTCTATTTTAACTGGATTATTTTGTAGCTCTTGTCGATAATCGTTTTGGGTGCTAAGCACTGCCTTTGCCGTTAAAATATTTACTCTCATTTACCGGATTTTAGAGCTACATAATCGAGTGTCATTTATAAAACTGCAGTTATTTTAAAAATGTCTCAGCAGATAAAAGAGACAATGTTTCAAAGGGGGCTACAGCCAGCTGAAGTGCAAATGACAAGTCTATCTTGAGATGTTCGAAAGAAATGGAAATGTTTTTTGAATAAGTAGTCATTTACTGAGAGTTTATAGACTACCTACAAAAAACATCGATTAGAATTGAACTAAAACGAACATTACATAATATTAGTTTAGGCTGTATCGTCGCACCCGTTAGGTAAATTATTCCGATTCGATTTTTTTGCAAAAACTTACTCAAAAAGAGGTCCTTATAACCAATCCACAGGGTGCCAGGCGGTACCGTGGTCGAAAAATTGTTTAAACAATTTTTTTTAAACAAATTCACAAAAATAATTTTTTCACTTCGAACAATTTTTTATTAGATTATTTGCCACAATTAAAATGAAAAAAATAATTTTATTAACGTTTCGACGCCCAAATCGGGTGCCGTTGTCAAAATACAAAATATTACTAAAATAAACAAAAGTGTTGTTGCTAAGCAAAAAAATTCTTCTAATAATTTATTTAATCTCACTCATTTATATTGGTAATTCAGACATATATTATATATTTTAAAGTAGAAGACTTTAAAATGATATTGCCAATATTTATGAGTTGCGTTCCTGGGACGACTTACTGAAAGATACTTCATTCGATTACATGAAATCAACCCCAACTCAAGAATATCCGTCATAAAAAATTATAGCATGTGATCTGTCTTTAAAAAGACAACCAAATGCAACGACAGTAAAATTCTCGCGTTAGAGACTTCATAGTAAATCACAAGGGAAAACCAGGAAAAAACCCTGTGATACTATCCCGACATCGTAAGTATTTGGTCTTACATTAATTTACTCTCAAAAAATAATACCAAATTCTGACTTGTAAGATGTTTAAATTATAAATAATATTAATAATACTAGATATATAAGTAATACTCAAATATAAAATATGTACTAGCTCGATATTATTGACTTACTAATCTTGGTATTTTCTTTCTATTGACTTCCTCTTTAAGTATGGGTAACCACATCCTACTGCATTCTACCGAGGAATTTGCGACACAATTGGTTTCATTTAGCATAATTAGAACCGCTTCTTTGATTTTTCTCTTTTTACTATCTGATTCTTTCAGGACTATACTTGAATCTCTCCACTGAACTCTATGTTCATTATCCCATGCGTGTTGACATATTTGAGATCTCTCAAATTCTCTATTTTTAATATAAGATTGATGTTCACTTATTCTAACGTCTAATGGTCTTGATGTCTCACCTAAATAAAATTGTTCGCATTCACAAGGTATTTTATAAATGCAATTCTTTGTTCTTTCTTGATCATTGTTAGGTTTAGTTTTAGATAGAATAGATCTCAATGTGTTTGTTGTTTTGAATGTTGTTGAAATGTTGAATTTATTTCCTATTGTTTTAAGTTTCTCGGATAGTCCTTTTATATATGGTATTGATATTTTCCTCGTACTATTTCTGGTGAATGTTGTAGGATCCCGTTCTAAGTTGTTCTGTTCCATTCGATCCAATCTTGACAATTCCTTATTTATAAACGATAAAGGATAATCATTTTTTAATAAAACAGATGTTAACAATTGTTTTTCTGCTAAAAAGGAATTTTCGTTAGAACAAGTAATTTTGGCTCTATCATATAAGGATTTAATGATTCCCCTTTTAACGTTGATGTTGTGATTTGACTTGTAATTTGAGATATCTGTTGGTGTGTGTTGGTTTTCTATACACTTGAGTCTCATATCCAATATCCTTCTTTGAGATCAAAACATCGAGGAAAGGTAGGCTGTTATTGTATTCCTTTTCCATTGTAAATTTTATCGTCTCTTCTTGATCGTTTATAATATTCAGGAACGTATCCAACAATTCTGATCTATGAGGCCATATTGAAAACACATCATCTACATATCTCCACCATACTGTGGGTTTTAAATTTTGTTTAGAAATAATATTAGTTTCGAAATCCTCCATAAATATATTAGCCAATAATGGAGATAAAGAAGAGCCCATTGCTAGACCAAAATTTTGTTTATAGAATTCATTGTTTAGTTGAAAATAGGTATTATTGGTACATAATGTCAATAGCTCCATTATAGCTGATACATTTAATCTTGTCCTAGTTGCCAATGTATTATCATTCTCTAATTTCGTTTTGATTATTTTTAAAGTTTTATCTAATGGTACATTTGTAAATAAACTGTTTATGTCAAAACTTACTAAAATATTATTTGGATTAAATTCAATAGTTAATAATTTGTTTAAAAAATGTTTTGTATTTTTTATAAAAGTGTCATCATTATTAGCAAATGGTTTTAGAATGTTTAATATGAATTTTGATAGTTCACTACAAGGAGAATTGAAGGTACTACAAATGGGTCTAAGTGGTATGTTCGCTTTATGAATTTTCGGCACTCCATAAAAATGTGGTGTCTTACTGTAGTGAGGTGTCATTAATTTTCTTTGATAGTATGTTAGATCATTTTTAAATTTGAATAAAGTTCTATATATTTTGTTTTCCAGTGTCTTCGTTGGATCCTTCGTTAATTTGCTATAAGGTCCATTTGTAATTAGATCTGTAATTTTGTCCTCATATTGTATTTTATTCATTATTACAGTTGCATTGCCTTTATCCGCTGGTAGGATTGTTATGGAGTCATCATTTCTTAAAGTTTTTAAAGCTTTTATTTCCTCTTTGCTGATGTTCTGTTCAATTTGATTAGACTTTTCCAATTCAAGTTTACATAGTACCCTATATTGTTCTTTTTCGTGAGTTGGTAGACACTGGGATATTTTCTCCACTGAGCTGATTATGTCTAATTTTGGAATAGATGGATGAGTAACAGCATAGCTTAAACCTTTTGACAATACCAAATTTTCTTCTTCTTCTTCTTCTTCTTCTTCCTCTTTATAAGCAATTCTGCTTGTTCATTGGCGGATTGATACCTCTATGGAAGGTTGTCGCTCCATCTTTTGCGCGGTCGGCCGATACTTCTTCTGCCAAATTTTCCGTTGCATTTAAATGTCTATTTGATAGATTGACAACTGTCGCTAATATTTCATTATTTCTATTTAGGTTATCAAAAGTATGTAAACTATTTTGTTCTAAAAGATTATTAAATTTATTTAAATGTATATTTCTTTGTTTCTGATATGAATTTTCATAAATTATGTGTAAACTAAAAATAATTCGATCAAAATCAGAATTTGATATCATTCCGAAAAGTAAATCTTCAATACTTACGATGTCTTGTTCGATAAAAAATAAATTTGACCTGTGAAACTGCAACCTTTCCCGGATCATCGACAAACTGGCTCTATGTAGAATATTTTGGAGTCTTCTGCTTGAGTATGCTGGCCGTAACCTCAAGCCCTTTGGTATTATGTTGTTATTTCTATATCTTCTTAAAAATTTTATTGAATTTTGACAATGTGCCAGTTTCTCGTAGAAGGTTTCCAATTTCCTAAAATTTTGACACACGATAGGCCCATACCGGTTTCTTAATGTTGTTCTGAAGCTATTTCCTTGTGGCATTTTTATGATTAATTATTTATATGGGAATTATATGGGCAATTAAAATGAAAAAAATAATTTTATTAACGTTTCGACGCCCAAATCGGTTTTATTTTTTTATGTCCAAATTTTCGAACAATTTTATTTAGGTGAGACATCAAGACCATTAGACGTTAGAATAAGTGAACATCAATCTTATATTAAAAATAGAGAATTTGAGAGATCTCAAATATGTCAACACGCATGGGATAATTAACATAGAGTTCAGTGGAGAGATTCAAGTATAGTCCTGAAAGAATCAGATAGTAAAAAGAGAAAAATCAAAGAAGCGGCTCTAATTATGCTAAATGAAACCAATTGTGTCGCAAATTCCTCGGTAGAATGCAGTAGGATGTGGTTACCCATACTGAAAGAGGAAGTCAATAGAAAGAAAATACCAAGATTAGTAAGTCAATAATATCGAGCTAGTACATATTTTATATTTTAGTATTACTTATATATCTAGTATTATTAATATTATTTATAATTTAAACATCTTACAAGTCAGAATTTTTGGTATTATTTTTTGAGAGTAAATTAATGTAAGACCAAATACTTACGATGTCGGGATAGTATCACAGGGTTTTTCCTGGTTTTCCCTTGTGATTTACTATGAAGTCTCTAACGCGAGAATTTTACTGTCGTTGCATTTGGTTGTCTTTTTAAAGACAGATCACATGCTATAATTTTTTATGACGGATATTCTTGAGTTGGGGTTGATTTCATGTAATCGAATGAACTATCTTTCAGTAAGTCGTCCCAGGAACGCAACTCATAAATATTGGCAATATCATTTTAAAGTCTTCTACTTTAAAATGTATAATATATGTCTGAATTACCAATATAAATGAGTGAGATTAAATAAATTATTAGAAGAATTTTTTTGCTTAGCAACAACACTTTTGTTTATTTTAGTAATATTTTGTATTTTGACAACGGCACCCGATTTGGGCGTCGAAACGTTAATCAAATTATTTTTTTCATTTTAATTGTGGCTTATTTCCCATATAAATAATTAATCAAAAAAGGTCTCTTCTAATTTTTCTCTAAAATTGATTGTTGTCGAGTTATATGCGGTTTAAAATTTGAAAAACGCGAAAATAACAATTTTCAAGGCTTAATAACTCGGTTAAAAATTATTATTATGAAAGTCAAGTGATCAAATAAAAGTTTAAAGTCCCCCTACAAGATCCTGAAGAAATTTGTGTCATTATTGTATTACTAAGCCGTTAGTTTTTAATTATTACCAATGAGCTCTAAGCGCGTATTAGGCGGCCGTCAATGGTAAGCGCGAAAGAGATGCACCATTCCGGCCGTGCAATGGTGCATCTCACTCGCACTCACATTTACGGCCGCCTCAATACGCTCTTAGCGCCCATTGTTAATAATTAAAAATAACAGCTTAGTAATAAAATAAGGACAAAAATTTCTTCAGGATCCTGTAGGGGGGGGGGGCAGGGGCTTTAAACTTTGATTTGGTCACTTTCTGACTTTCATAATAATAATTTTTAACCGAGTTATTAAGCCTTGAAAATGGTCATTTTCGTATTTTTCAAATTTTTAAATCGCGTATAACTCGACAACAATCAATTTTAGAAAAAAATCACAAGAGAACTTTTTTGCTCCGAATGAACTAAATGATCTAAAAAAATTGTCCGAAGTGAAAAAATTGTTTTTGTTTAAAAAACATTGTTTAAACAATTTTTCGACCACGGTACCGCATGGCACCCTGTGGATTTGTTATAAGGACCTCTTTTTAAGTAAGTTGGAGCAAAAAAATCGAATCGGAATAATTTACCTAACGGGGGCGATGATAGAGCGTTGACTATATTAAACGAAAGACAGAAGGGAAACAAGACTACAATGCTAAGAATAAAAACACGAACAAAGTTCTGTGTCACATTTCTTTTGTCGTGTAATTTTTTCCACTTCCAAAAAATATGAAGGTTAATACGATGCAATTTTAGGAAAATAATACAAATTCGATTTGTTGATATTTTTCTACTATGTATTCTTGAAGTATTTCAGTTTCAGTTCTTCAGTTTTCTTTCTAATATGTCCCTGTCACTTTAATTTGCTATCCAAATATATCCCAAAGGATTAAACAAACTGTTTTCTTGTAGGGGATAGTTTTGTTGTTTAGTCTAACTGGGTGATTATTTATTCTTTTGTAAATGAAATCGATATGAGCAGATTTACCTTCATTAATATTATTCTCTATTTATTTATTATTTCAAGTGTTTATTTTGTTCACTGCATTTTGGATGTGTCTAGTTGTTATTTCTTCAAATGTTTTACCGACTGTTAGTGTTGCAGTGTAGTCTGTATATGTAGCTAGTTTAATATTTTCTGTAATAGGGATGTCACAAGTATATAAGTATAATAAATATAGTGTGGATATCAGAACACTGCCCTGTGGGATTCCTACTTCGATTGGTCGTAGTTCTGAATATTCGCCTTCCTGTTTAACTCTAAAACTTCTGTTTTCTGAAGTATTTACTCCCAATCTGATGGATTCTTCTGTGGAAGTAGAGGTAAGTATCTTCATTTTTTAAAAGCTGCTATCAAATGAGTTTGCCTATTCCGAAATTCAAATCGTCTAAAGTCATGTTAGCTATTAATAATTTAAATGATAGAAAATCTCCATGGTAGGCTTGATCAATGGAAAAGTGTGGAAAGAATTACCCCCAAATGCATAAGATAAAACTTATAACCGTTTATATTCAATGCAATACTAAATTTAGGTTACTTTACCGATCAATGAAAGTATCTCAGTTAATAACAATTCTATAACCTCAAGAAGAAACTACATAATACAGATCAATGAACATGTTACTAATGACGTCTTAAGTACGCGAAAAATTATTAGTTGAAAGACTCGAACCCTGGATCAAAAATATAATTCCAGACCACCAGTTTGGAATGTTTGGATTTCGGTCTCATCACTCAAGAATCCAACAAGTTCACAGCGTGGTAGCACATATAAATGCCGATTTTGAGGCCAATAGGTACTGTTTAGCGTCGTTTCTTGACGTTAGGCAGGCATTTGACAATGTGTGGTGTGAAGGTCTCCTATCATTCTCCTTGAGTCATATTTGTCAGGTAGGTGTTACATTATTAAATATCAAGATGCAACTTCCAAACTCTATTTTAGCAAAGCTGGCGTACCACAGGGTAGCGTGCTGAGACTTATCTTTATCTCTTGTTTATTGCAAATATACCTAAAACTCTTCAGGAACCACTAGAGGAGATACCACCTACAAAAGAAATGATGCTAGGAACATTTGCCGACGATACTGCAGTCCTAGCCTGACATGTTGACCCTATTTATGCCTCGCATCTCGTTTAAGTATATCTAAACAGAATACAAGATTTGTTTTTGAAATGGAGAATTAAAGTTAACGAATGAAAATCTATTCATGTTACATTTATAACACAAAGAGGAACCTGCCCTCCTTTAACTCTAAATAATTCTCAATTACCTTCAGCCAATATATTGGTATTCATTTGGACAGAAGTCTCACATGGAGGAAATATATTTGGACCAAGGGAAAGCAACTAGGTCTCCAATTTAGAAATATGCATTGGGTAATGGGTCGTTGCATCAAGGTTATCCCTCATCGAAATCATTCAACGCTTTCAATCAAAAATCCTCCGAACTGTCACCAATACACCGTGGTACATCAACAACAGAATTATTCATCATGACCTTAAAAGAGGTATGGTACAGGAAGTCATCAAAAAACATAGCACTGCGTACATTACTAAGATGAAAGATCATGAAAACCCGTTCGAACTTACCTCCTAGACCATCATTTCCCAAACTTATTTCTCCGTGGCTTGGTTATTTTTGTGCTTATCTTTCGTGACCCACTGTTTTTTGCATACCTTGGTACGTATGTACAAAAAAAAAACATTTTTAAATATGTATTATAGTTTTATACATTTTAATAAACAATCATTAGCTCAAACAAAAATGTAATAAAACAAAATAAAAATCAAATACTTTATTAATGAAAAGTATGCAGTTGTTTCTGGTTAACTAAAAACTTTACGTTTGGAGGAAATGTTAATTATATCCTCAGGTCCGGTTGGACTTCCAAACGGTTCTTCCTATATTTATTTTTGAGGAAAACTAGTGTTGAAAACCCTGCCTCACACTTATAGGTCGTAACAAAAGGAATTAGAAACTTTATCGCTTTTTCTGCTAAAACTGGGTACTCCTGGCGGCAAGACAGCTAAAAATATATCGATTGTATTTTGTCAAGTATATCTTTGCGTGCCCTATCACATGATAGTTCAACTACTGACTCAATATCTAAATCCGGAAGTCCTATCCATTGTAAATGGATTCCTTATTCATGATTGGTTGCTGTGGATGGAGGAAAAACATTCCTTCAGATTTACCTACAGTCCTAGCAGGTGTTCCTTGAAAGCCGCTGAAATCTCATCCGACAATGATCACACGTTATACTCTTTTTGTAGTTCTGTTAGCTTTGTAATTTCCTGCTTCCTCGCGACGTGTCCACAAATATAAGTTTTTTGTTGCAGCTTCCACCTTTCCTTGTACTTTCTTCTTCTTCTTCACGTGCCATCTCTGCGACGGAGGTTGGCAATCATCATGGTTATTCTGATCTTAGATGCTGCTGCTCTAAACAGTTCGGTTGATGTGCATCCGTACCATTCCCTCAAGTTAGGCAACCACGAAATTCGTCTCCTTCCTACACTTCTCTTGCCCTGGATTTTCCCCTGTATAATCAACTGAAGTATGTTGTATCTCTCATTACGCATAACATGCCCCAGGTACTGCAGCTTTCGTGTCTTGATGGTTTCCAATATTTCCAGTCTTTTGTTGACTCTACTCATGACTTCGTTGTTTGTTATATGCTCGGTCCATGATATCTTCAGGATTCTTCTATACACCCACAGTTCAAATGCTTCCAACTTTTTAGTAGTCGATGCGTTAAGAGTCCATGCTTCTATCCCGTAAAGCAGAGTCGAAAAATGTAACACCTTGCCAGCCTAACTCTCAAGTCTAATTTCAGTTCTCTTGCACAAAGTACCTTGTACTTTAAATACAGTTAATTGCTATCTTGTAATATTATATTTAAATTGTTCAAGAAGTCAAAAATATCACAAAGATAGGCTACCTTGATTAACAAATTGACGTCAGGAAAACTGTCTTTAAATTGAAACATTGCATCCATAGCCGTTGGTGGATGTTGGTCTAAGAATATTGAAATTTCTTCCTTTAAATCTGAAACGGCAAGGCGAGTCGACCCGGCGTTTTGCTTTCGTGGCCCGGTACCGGGCCGCGACCCACCATTTGGGAAACGCTGTCCTAGACAGTTCCCAAGAACAATGTAGGTTAAAGAGATTCAAACCACTGGAGTTACCATTTAGACTTAGAGTAAACTTGTAAACTCATTAGTTAGTAGTTATATCATGTACATCTATTTCCTATATAACTTTATAATTATTATTGTACTTTACCAGTGAGTAAAATCATTCTTGTCTTAGTCAATGTTAGTCAACTTTTGTTATTGTTGATACTTGCCAAAACATTTTTAAATTAGTTATTGTTATAATCTAATTTTAATCAACAAACGTTTTGTTCCAGGAGTAACAAAAATTGCAACAATGACGTTCAGAAGATATACCATAAATATTTTAAGGATACTTCTTCGGTTGGATAAAAGTCAACTGGCTCATCGGAAATATTTAGGGCGAGGTATGTCTCTCAATCTTATTAATATTTCCCGAAATTAATTGCATGTCACAACACATTCTAAAATATTCAGTATGGCACAGCACAGCACAGGTCTCCCCGAAAAAATCAATAGATATATATCTTCAAATGTAACTTTAATTGGTTAGTGGATGATCTGTCCTTTATTATACAAGTAAATAAAAAAAGTCATTATATATAATAGTACCTATTTATACAACATTGTTAAATTTTATTTATTGACGTGTTTATTATCAGATACCAATGACACTGTTCGTAATATTTTTTTTCTACAAAAATTTTTAATAGATAATGACATCCATTACTATACCCGTGAGTAATAGATCATTACTCACGGGTCATTACTCACGAGTTTAATTAATCAAGTGATGCATGCCTAGTGACATATGTGACAGATATTAAGGTCGAAACAGACTGTCATTACGTTACATGAACTTGCGTGCTACTACGAGTACGTTGCAATCTTTAAATTTGATTCTTTAACAGAAATACACCAAAATACTAGTGTTTATTTGAATAATCCTCACGGATTACACTTATTGTAACAATATTATTGTACTTTACCAGTATTATATGCCTATCTACTAATAATAGGCAACCAATTCAGCCGAGTACTATTGGTGAACTACTCAGAACTACATATCTTTTTGTAAATTTGAATTTTAATCGAGAGTAGTTGAGAATTATTGTTCATTTTTTATAACAGAAGATATTATTAAATAATTATAATTATTTATTTAATTATATGATTAAATAATTATAATTAATTATTTAATTAATTATAGCTCATTTCATAATTTATAAGAAAATACTAACAATGTACCTACTTAGTATTAAGATTTTTATACTTAAAAAATGTATGACATTACTTGTTTATAAAGTTGCTTTACTGCCCCCACATTTCGGGGGCCCTCACAAAGCCCCAAACATAAGAGGTTCATAGATATTGGTAGGAGATACAGGAACTCGACAATGTATGACAAGTATAAAATGAACGGTCCAGGACATTAAGGCGCGGCCACATAGGCGCGGCCGTTTAGGCGCGGCCGTTTAGGCGCAGGGACATTTAGGCGCAGGGACATTTAGGCGCAAGGACATTTAGGCGCAGGGACATTTAGGCGCAGGGACACTTGGGCGCAGATACATTAAGTTAAGAGGGGTATTCAGAAGTGGAACTTGTAGAATGAATATACCTACTTAAAATATAATAATATAAGGTATGCAGGTAAACAAAATTTGTATATAATCCGGCTCTGCCCGAAAAGGTGTAAACTTTTGGGACATTTTATGGCCAGAGGGATTATACAAGTATAATATTTCCCCGAAAAAAAAAACCACTTAGTTTCTTTTGTCCTCTAAAAGAAACAATCCCACAATAAACATTGTATATTTTTTTTTCTTAGAAGGCAATATACAGTTTAAATATTTACAACCCCCATCAGTAGATTACAATGGTACTTACAGGTAATTAGCATCGTGATTGGCCGCCGTAGGATTATTACAGGTATATAAATACTATAATAAATACAGGTAAACATGCTCTCATTTAGTTACTAGTGTGCTAGCTTTCTGACAGTATAGCTGTTTGTGATATTTTTTGTGATTATTGTGGTGTTTTGTGAAAAATGGAAGTAGTTTCGCAGAAAGGAAACAAGAAATTTCATAGCAATGGGTATTGTTATATTTTTGATAGACTTAGTGCATGTGAAACAAAACAATTTTGGCGATGTGAGCAAAAAAACAACGGTTGTAAAAAACGTATTCATACATTGGAAAATGTGATTGTGAAGGAAATTCATCAACATTCACATGATAGTAATGCGGCTAAGGTTGAGGCTGATGTTGTGCGTACAAAAATGAGAATACGTGCTGAAGAAACAATGGAACAAACATCTCAAATTATTAATACTTGTCTAAATGAAGTTAACTTGTCGCAAGCCGCCCAAGCAGCTTTACCTAAAAGTACATCGTTGAAGAAAATGATACGAAGAAAGAGGAATCTAATAAATGCCGCACCTCCAGTTCCTCTACGGATAGAAAACTTGATTATTCCCGAAGAATATAGAACCTATTCAACAAATGGAGCGGCAGAAAATTTTTTGCTAGCCGATAGCGGTCCAGACGCAGACAGAATTTTAATATTTGGCCGAGCAAAGAATATCGATGAGGTGAGATATTTTGAAAAACTGTTAAGGTTTTGTCTCTTAATGGGACTATCCTTTTGTCTTTTGTCGGGAGGTAAATTAAAAATTTAAAAATTACCTTTATATTTAAAAAAAATGAAAAAATGACAGGAGTAAAGTGTGCTTTGGAATGGTCAAATTTCTACCGTTTTTTTGAAATATCTTGGTAATTATTAAATATTTTTAAAAAACTTTAGTATAAAAAATGTAGGTTATAAAGAGAAGTAACTTTTGTTTGTTTAACATTTTTTACGAGATAGGTACACTTTTGTCCTTTTTTTCAATATGCGTGAGCTCATGTGTTGGACCACATCAGATTTTTTCTACTTAAGTTATTTTAAAATATTTAATAATTAAGAGGATATTTCAAAAAAACTTAAAAATTACACGAGTAAGTGCGCTAAAAATGATAAAAGTGGACTTATCTCGTAAACCTCACTATATATACTTCGTATATGCGTGAGCTAATTATATGGCACGAGTTTGTCAAGTACCACACCAATTAGTGTTTATTTTGTTACAGATATTGGTACCATCGCAGCATTGGTTTGTGGATGGCACATTTTCAACGGCACCGCCTTTTTTTTCACAAATATATGTAATAATGGCCAAAAGATTTGGTGGAGTTCATCCTGTAGCATATGCATTATTGCCAAACAAACAAGGTGTCACTTATAGAAGAATGATAGAGTTGCTCAAAAACATAGGGCCAAATTTAAATCCAAATAAAATTTCTTGCGATTTTGAATTGGCAGCCATAAATGCCTTTCGAGATGCATTTCCAAATGCTCAGATGCTGGGTTGTTTGTTCCACCTTACGAAAAACTTAAGAAAACATTTGGGCGAATGTGGTTTGATGGGTCGTTATAATAATGATGCTGATTTTGCTCTGCACGCGCGTATGATAACGTCGTTAGCGTTTATTCCAGTACATGATTTGGATAACGCCATTGAGGAATTATCCCATTCATTGCCTCCAGAATTAGAACCGTTGCTGCAGTGGTTTGAAGATACCTATGTTGGACGTCCAAATCGCCGCGGGAATGGAAGGCGGCCTGCCATTTTTGGCCCAGAATTATGGTCCGTTCACAATCGTGTTTTGTCTGACACAGACAGAACAAATAATCATGCCGAGGCGGCACATAGGCGACTACAAATAGAATTAAGTATGAATCATCCTAGTATTTGGAAATTGATTGATGGCTTAAAAACAGTACAGCGAGGTAGGGACATGTTTTTTGAGCAACTGGTTGCTGGTAATGAACCTCCAACGAAAAGATCCAAATATACTCTTGCCGACGTAAGAATAAAGAATCTTGTACGAGACTACGAAAATAGAAACATTATTGAATTTCTTAGGGGCATCTCTCATAATTACGAGATGAACGCATAATAGTACTGTTATTATCATTATTTTAAATATTATTATTGCTACAATAGATTGTTATTAATTATTAATTAGGTTTTACTAAGTGCGGATTACTCTTGCTATGTACATACCTATACGAATAGTTTGTGTTGAATATGATTGTGACCTTTATTGTATAGAATAATAATAAACTTGTGCTTGAAATGAACTAATTCTACTTTATTATTCAATAATTTTCCTAATGTATCTGCGCCTAAATGTCCTTGCGCCTAAATGTCCTTGCGCCTAAATGTCCCTGCGCCTAAATGTCCCTGCGCCTAAATGTCCCTGCGCCTAAACGGCCGCGCCTAAACGGTCGCGCCTATGTGGCCGCGCCCTAATGTCCGGCTCCGTAAAATGAAGGAGCGCAGGAGTGATAATATAATACATTGTTCATGGTTATGTTTTTCACCTTCCACCGGGTGAGTGTATTGCTTCGTTTGTAAATTCTTATCTAGTGTTCGTACACATTTCAGCCACAGAGGCTTTTGTGATTGGAAACATGCAAATAGTAGGATTATGGATCACGAAATGTCTAAAGCACACGAAAGAATTAGGCGTATTGACACTGAAATAGCAAAACAGGCCAAAGAAATAAAGAATTATTGGAAAATGGTAACTCAAAGACTAATTTTAGTGTTATCAAGTTTATTTGTGAACAAGATTTAGCATTTCGCAGCGAAAATGAGTTGTCGAATTCATCACAAAATGAAAATTATTTGGGAATACTCCTGTTATTAGCTGAATATGATTAATTTTTGAAGCACCATATTAATAAATATTCAAATCCTGGAAGCGGACATATCAACTATTTTTCATCAACTATATGTGAGGAAATTGTACATTTGATGGGTCAAAACGTATTAAATGAAATAGTTTCAAGGATTAAAAAGTTAAAATATTATTCAGTTCATATCAATCAATTAACAATCAATTTCTTAGAATAATTTCTTAGAATTTAGGCTCTAATGCCGCAAAAGGACTAGTTAAAGGTTATAATCAAATTAAAGGAGCATTATCCAAAATTTCGGAAGACTATGAGCAACAATTTAAAACTCGTAGCATTGCAAATGGTTTGTACCTATAATCGAATGTGTTTACTGCAAACAGAGAGGATATTAGGGAGGACAAACAGCACAAGTAGTATTCTTCAAGATCTACATATTGACCTTAATTCAGGAGTTAAGACGTGACAATTTCGAAAGATATTATAACATCAGAGAAGTTTAGAACTCAAAATTTCAGTCACTTCATTACCTCTTTAAGTCATAAGTTTTCTGCAGAAATATGAATCCATTCATTCCAATTTTGGATTTTTAAATCATTCGGGAAAATTGGAAAATTTAACTCTCAATGAAATTGAAGCTCACTCACCAACATTATCATCAACGTACCAACATTTATAGCAATGATTTAGATGAAAACTTATGTGTCCATCTGGTACAGTTTGTAAGATTCTTCAATTCATTTAAAGAGGAAATCAGCTCATCAAATATAAGCAAATGTACCAACTGCTAAAAGAAAAGTATATGAATGATGCTTTTCCAAATGTTGAGGTGACAGTTTGTTTATATTTAGTTGTGATGCTGACTAACTGCAGTGGTTAGAGATCATTCTCAAAATTTAAGTTAATTAAAAATCGACTTCCTTCTATGATGGGCCAAGAGTGTTTGAATGATCTCTCTACAATGAACATTGACCACGATGTCTTAATGCAACTAGATATGTCTCATATAATCAAGAAATTTTCAATTAAAATATCTCGAAAAGTTCCCGGACTTTAAAACAATACATCTTGCTATCATTTTTAACATTTTACTGTAACAAGTTACAGCTCTTGTACTTTTTATTATTTACAATTATATTTATAAAAGTAGATCAACATTTTTTTAATGGTAGGAGGTAGGGCCCCCACACCAATTTTGCCCAGGGACCCCCACTGCCTTAAATCCGGCTATGCCCTGACTCCTCCTGAATATCATCCTGAATACAACGCAAAAAGTTGCAAGTCTACTCTAGGTCCTCTATTGAAAAATTGATTTATTTTGTGCTAAATGCCCTGGCATTTAGCACGTTTTATAGGCAAACAATGATATTTCACTTATTTTTATTGTTAAAAAGAAAACAAAGCAAAATCAAAACTTCAAAGACCTGCATCCTGCATAAGATTTTTACGTGAAATCGATGATTCTTTCAGATATACACTGGGGTATAATATTAAAGATATTCGAGAAGATGGATAGAATGTTAAATGTAAGACCTAAAATGTAGGACCTATATTAAAGTCTGTCCTTTCTCTTAAAGGAAAGTTTTTGTTTATTTAATGTATCTGACGGAATGTCCGCTAGCGAATAGTAGTGGATGCCACGCATATACCCACGTGGTTACAATAATCACGCTACTTAAGAAGTCAAGGGAGCGGGAATGATCTAAATATCAAAAAATGATAATCGAACCGGACTTATAAACATTGTTTTCACCTCTGTCATTTCTCTTGCACGACAATTGTTTATTTTTTGCGATAAGGATACCAGCATTCGCACAAATGTACGCCGAATAGAACACCTGCCCCGTCAAAAATTTCCTTAAAAAATCTGCAAAACACATGTCTCATATCCCTGGGAACCGAAGCAACAGATGCTGCCTTGAACGAATCTCTACACCTACATTTATTATTCGAAAATTTACCTGCACTTTAAGTACACTCGGCCATAGGTATACTCCCCCAAATGTTTCCCATACTTATTTTCATTCACATTGACGGAACTAAGAGGTTGAGATAATTATATAACACAAGCAAAAAATCTGCAAAAATAATTAAGATATTCTAAAATGTCTAAATTAGTTTTAGATAGATTATTATTGATTTTTATCAAATTTCTTGAGAGATCGAAACCACAATTCTAAAAATACCCTTTATTTAACTAGAAATAATGAGTTCAAGGCTATATTTTGTTTTGTTACGTTGTAACCAAAAGAAGCTACACTTTATTTGGTATTGATGGATACTAATAAACTTCAATTGTGTATTTAAAATGCTTTAACAGTAGATAACATACTTTACTAAGTTTATGTATAACCATTTATTTTGGAGTTACCTAGGGCTGCTCTAATTGCCCTCTCTCTCCTATATGGGAGCGTTCAAGTATTACGTAACACGATTTTTGAATATTTTTGACCACCCCTCCCCCCTACGTAACGCACTGTAATGGGCGTTTAACTATTACGTAACGCAATTTTTGAAGCTTTTTGACCCCCCCCCCCCCCCAACCTGCGTTACGTAATACTTGAACGGTCTCTATGGCGCTACAGGCAAATCGACCCCTGGCCTTCCCCAGCATTCGCCTCTAAGTATTTCCTCTCCTCCTGTCATCCACCCCAGTGCCGGATTTATGATACTTGCGGCCCTAGGCCAAATTACCCCGAGCGGCCCCCGATAGCTTCACGATTATGTAATTAAAGCATAAAGCACATTTCATATTAATACATATAACGTTTATTTTAATTTAACTTTTTAAAATTGGTACAACAAACAAAGCATAACATAAATGAATAGAAATGCCACTAATGTCCTATTTGAATACGGTACATAAATAGATTGAAATGTTGTATTCGCTAATTAAATAATCTTGTTTTACGAATTTTGCTAAAACCCCAAAACAGCTCTACCAACAATTTCTAATTTCATAGAAAATATAATCAAACAGTTAGCAAACAGCAGTTATTTGAAAAATTATTAATATTGCTAAAATTATTATATTATAAATTAGTATTGCAGTTAATTGTTAAAATTAAATAATATTTGTTTCATTCGGGGGCGAAAAGTACAGGTGACAACAAAAGACTAAAAAAAGCCGAGTTGAAAAGACATGATAAGTAAAAGAACAAGCAAAATAATATGAACTGTAATATAGGCTACGGTAGATCGGTCAATTCTCACATTATTCTCTTATACTGAAAAATGTCAATGCCATGTTCTTAATTTGGATAAAGTTGTATTAGTGATTAACATTGACACTCACTTCACTCCATACTCATAATAAATCTCATATCTAAACTCTAAACACTCCAGCTTTTTTGGCTGCAAAACCTTTAATCAAATCGTTAAAGTCTGAGGCTTAAAAAAGCTCAGCATTTGAAACAAAACTAGCCAAACTAGACAATCTAGAAGTAGTTTTTGATTCTTTTCAACACGCTGAATGATCTTTCTCCAGATGCATTAGATGTCATCATCCATAGTAGAATGCGCAAAGCCGTGTCCATATTCGGAAATAACGTTGTTAACTGTTTCTCACGAATGAGTTTCAGATATACCAAAAGTGTATTCCTCGGAGGCTTGGTAAATTGGTAATCTTGTTATGATGAGGTTCTCTTTCTTCATCAAATATACTTTCAACAAAGCCTTTGAACTGTACCTACACACTCTTCTCCAAAGTCACCGTCTATGTCGATTCGATACTTTTTAGCCAAAATAGAAGCTCTTCCCCTGATTTCTTCATTGGAAATTGACGATAAGTTGTTTAAAAATCCAAATTCTTCATTAAGGCTGAAATAATCTTCGGACCTTTTATTCAATTCTGAATAAAGCCTGTCAATTACAACATTGAATGTATTAATCTTTAAGTCTTCTTTGCCATTAAAGTGGGGTTCAGTGGATTCATCTTCTTTGTCTTCGCCAGGGAGAGCTTGTATTTGCGGTCGTCTTTTTATTTCAAGAATATAGGTTTCATTTTTAGACAACTCTTTTCCTCTTTTTTCATAGGAATCAAAGTTGTCTCTCAGACTCAACACTTTCCTTTAGGGATTTGTATATGTTGCAAGTCTGCAAGTCACATTCAAGTCTGTATAGCAGTATTTTGCAATGTTTTGCTACTCTTGTCAAAACGTTGTAAACTATCGTACCACATGTTTAGTAGAATAGCATTCTCTAATTTGAAAAATTGTTTACTGATTCCATTAGCTTCAGCTCGGCTCACATTTGTTTCCCCTGTATCGGCTGATATTTTTTTAATTGCATCGTAGTAGCTCCAGTAGTACTAAAATAGTTTTTACAGCATGCCATTTGGTATCTTGTAACGTGTACTCTTTTTGGAAGGAGTTTCTTTTCGTTATTGCTATTTTTGACAATGTTTTCCAACACGGCCCATCTTGAAGTAGATGCACTCATGAAAACGTAAAATTCTTGAACAAACGTTAATTTTTTATTTATTAATAAATTTTAATAATAATAATTGTATATAAGTATTAATAAGCGGTAATATTTATTTTTGATATGAACGTTGGTTATTTTAATTAGTTTGTACCTATTGTTTATATACAAAAGTAATGTACTCCATTTACAGTAGAGGTAATTATTAATTAATTTTGGAAAATAAAAATTAAATTTTTTTACCAAAAAAAGTTTTTTTTACAAACAGCTGCGGCCCCCTTTTGCTTGCGGCCCTAGGCCGCGGCCTAGTCGGCCTAGTGGTAAATCCGGCACTGATCCACCCTGAATATCTCTTTAGTATCAGTTCCCACTTCGTTTATCTACTTTTTCCTTGGTGTTCCTACTGGCCGACGTTCCCACTCCCTAAGCGTTCATTATCCAGTCTTATAAGGTGACCTGCCCAGCACAATCTTTGTATTTTTGCCTAATTTCCTATAGAGCAGCGGTTCTCAATCTTTTTAAGCCATGTACCACCAAATACTTTTTATCATTTTTGGTACCACCTAACTGAAATACTTATCTAGCTAGGTCTTCTTCTTAAAGTTCCCTCTCCTATCGGAGGTTGGATATCATAATGGCTATGGTCACTTTGTTGGCTGCTGCTCTGAATAGTTGTAATGAACTACAGTTAAACCATTCTCTAAGGTTCCTCAGCCAGGAGATGCGTCTTCTTCCTATGCTTCTTCTTCCTTGGATCCTTCCTTGCATAATAATTCTCAGCAACTCATATTTTTCTCCTCTGGTAATGTGACCCAAATATTCCAGTTTTCTAATTTTTATACTTTTCATAATTTCTAACTCCTTATTTAAACGTCGTAGCACTTCAACATTGGTAATCCTTTGAACCCACTGAATTTTCAATATTCTTCTGTAACACCACATTTCGAACGCTTCTATTCTTCTTATGTGTTGTCTCTTCAATGTCCAAGCTTCCTTTCCTTATAGCAATATAGAAAATACAGAGCCCTCAATCTGAGAGGCAACTGAAGGTCTTTATTGTTTGTAAGCAGTGTCTTCATTTTTATAAATGCTTGCCTTGCAGTTTCAATTCTGACTTTAATTTCTTTGCTTTGGTCATTCCTGTCATCAACCCAGGTTCCCAGATATTTGTATGTCTTAACTTTTTCTATTTGGGTTTGCTCTAACATTAACCTTTCATTTCCATGTTCTGTTTTTGAGACACTCATAAGTTTAGTTTTTTTCTTGTTTATTTTTAGTCCGTATCGAATGCAATAATCGTTAATTCTATTTAGCAATTCTTGTAGCGATTCCAGGGTGTCTGCCATATATTATTTACTATTCTTCCGTTTATAGAGATTCCATCACTTAGCTCCGCTATCGCTTCCTGAAATATGGCTTCACTGTACAGGTTAAATAGTAGCGGCGACAGAACACAACCCTGTCGTACTCCTCTCTTTATATCAATATTCTCGGATTCTTGTTCTTATATCTTTATATCGGCCTTTTGATTCCAATACAGATTGATGATAATTCGTAAATAGCATCTGTCTATATCTCTGTTTTTCAATAATTCTATTAGTTTTTCATGTCGGACCCTGTCGAACGCTTCTTCGAAGTCGATGAAATAGGAATAAATATCCAGGTTCATATCTAAGCATCTTTGAGAGAGGACATTAAACGCAAACAATGCCTCTCTTTCTTTTGTTCCAAGTCCTTTGCGGAACCCAAATTGGGTATCAGCCATATCATATTCTAGCTTTCTGTATAATCTTCCATGAATCACCTTTAGAAATATTTTAAGGGTATGGCTTATTAGTGATATTGTCCTATAGTCCGAACAATTTTTGGCATATATTGTTTTTGGTATTGCTACAAAGGTGGACACCAACCATTCCTGAGGGATTTTTCCGGTTTTATATACTTCATTAAACAGATCCAGTAGTACCGGTGGAGTTTCATCACACATCTAGGTGATCTAATTATCTATAATAGTGGTGCTGATTTTGGCTGTTTTTGTGTGTTTGCGTACCATGTCAAATAGCAATATGTACATACTACCAGTGGTACATGTACCACAGATTGAGAACCGCTGAGGATTCTTCGTAATATTGATACAACTCGTGGTTGAACATTATTCTCCACATACCATTGTCGCAGATAAGTCCCAATATCCTACTTTCCAGATAAGTCCCAACATCTTTCAAAAGTATTGATAAGGTTTATTGTCTTTTCTGTCATGATCCATACTTCCACGCCACATGTTGCTATTAGTCATGATACAATAACTGAAGATATGACATGGAGTCGGTGGGCGGAGCCTACGTAGCTACGTCACTCTGTGAGTAGAACAGCATTAAAGTCAGTGTGGTCGTATAGTAAACGGTGTTTATTTTTTCGTTTAAGGTGAATTTTACTTATAATTTGTTAAACTTTTATTAAAAATAAGGTGTGCCGTGTTTGGTTGTAATGTGGACAATCAATCACAAGGTTTCGATACGAATATCAAGTTTTTTAGTTTCCCAAAAGACAAAAAAGTGTGATGTGTGTGAAAAAAATTATGTAAACGTAAACGTGCAGACAATTTTAACGTTAACAACGCTCGTATCTGTTCAACACATTGTAACAGCGACGATTATGAACGCAATCTGAAATAGGAGCTGCTTGGATATTCTCCTAAAATTTTCAATGCCTTAAAAAAAAGCTATTCCATCCCAATATTTAGCTAAAGCGGGAAAAGGCAAAGTGGATTCTGGTAGAGAGCAACTAACTATTTTTAATGGGAAATAAGCCACAATTTTACTAAAAACAGATTTTATTAACGTTTCGACGTCCAAATCGGATGCCGTTGTCAAAATACAAAAAATATTAATGAATTAAACAAAAATGTTGTTGCTTAGTAAATTATTGTTCTAATAATTCCTTTAATCTGACTCATTTATATCGGCAATTCAAACATGTTATAAATTTTAAAGTAGAAGACTTTAAAATGATATCGCCAATTGTGCATTCGATTACATGAAATCAACCCAAACTCAAGAATATCCGTTAGAGATTCCATAGAAAATCACGAGGGAAAAGCAGGAAAAAACCTCGTGATACTATCTCGACATCGTCAGTATTAGGTCTTACTTTAGTTTACTCTCAAAACTAATACCAGATTCTAATATAATACTTACGATAATAATAGTAAGACCCAATACTTACGATGTCATGATAGTTTTACGAGGTTTTTTCCTGGTTTTCACTCGTGATTTACTCTGAAATCTCTAATGCGAAAATTTTACTGTCACCGTTGCATGTGGTCATGTGGTTGTATTTTTAAAGACAGATCAGATGCTATGATTTTTTTTGTGACGGATATTCTTGAGTTGGGGTTGATTTCATTTAATCGAATGAATAATTGGCATTTAAAATGCATAATATATTATGTCTGAATTGAAGATATAAATGACTCAGATTAAATAAATTATTACAAGAATTTTTTACTAAGCAACAACATTTTTGTTTAATTCATTAATATTTTTTGCATTTTGAGAACGGCATCCGATTTGGACGTCGAAACGTTATTAAAATAATTTTTTTGGTAAAATTGTGGCTTATTTTCCATTAAAAATAGTTAATTACAAAAACGCCATGAGAAAATAGCTTCAGAACAACAGTAGAGAACAGCGCTGTGTATTATACAGTATAATTATATACCTAATGAGACGTATCTTGCCTAATAATAAAAAATCATGTTTGTAATTGATTTCTATTATTAGATTATGTTCTCAATAATTATATTTAATCACACTAAACAAAGCAGCACTTCTCGAAAACTTCACAACTGATATTAAAAGCAAAAATCCCCAAATCATAATGGCAATGCATTCGAAATGTAAAGGATCTACTCACAATGTAACGTCATGCGCGACCTGAACGAAATTAGGAACGCTGCGTGTCGTATCTTGGGTTATTGTATCATGGCTATTAGTCGTATGATAATTTTATATACATACCTACTTTATTTGAACTTTACATCTCTATAGATGTCTTTGGATCTATATACCTGCGACAAGGAGACGTATGCTTTGTTCATCATCATAACTGGCTCCACAACCCTTTCTGGGTCTTGGCCTGTTCCAGGATTCTTCTCCATTCTGATCTGGTTCGTGTTTTTTTTCTCCAGTTTTTTATTTTTAAGGTTGTTATATCATTTTCTGTTTGTTCTAAATATCTCAGTTTCGGTCTTCCTCTTGTTCTTTTTCCTACTGGCATCTGTTTGAATATTTTGTTTGGTATTTCGCCTTCTTTCATTCTTTCTGCATGTCCCATCCAACGCATCCGTCCTATTTTAATGAATGTTATGATATCCGGATCCTGGTATATTTTGTATAGTTCAAAGTTGTACCTTCTTCGCCAAATTCCGTTTTCTTGTATGCTTTGTTAGCAAGGATTATACTTTTCCGTATTTTTTCCTCCTCGCTGCCGTCCTCAGTTATCAATATGCCCAGGTATGTGAGCTGTTTTACTACTTCAATATTTGCGTCGTCTATTGTCAATTTCTGCAAGTTTCGTTGTTTCCTTGATTTTATTAGGGCTTTCGTTTTATCTACGTTGACATCTAGCCCTATTTCTTTCGCATTTTCTTCATGCTCCACCTAAAGTTCTGTGATGTCTCTTGTGGTGCGTCCCATCAAGTTGCGTATCGTATCGTCTGCGTATATCAGAATTTGCTTAGAATTATTAAACAATACATTTTTAGGGTTTACACGGACATTTTTCTTACAACATATATTAAACAGAGTCGAAGTCAGTCCATCTCCCTGTTTTAGTCCTTTAATTATTTGGAAGGGATCTTGGAATTGATTTTGAATTTATACTTTCGCTTATGTGTGAGACATGGTGGCTTGAACTAATTTTACCAAGTTCCTTGGTATACCAAATTCTTGCACAATTAAGTATGTTTTATCTCTGTTTAGCTATTTGTTTTACGTTGAATAGCTGGTCAATAGTAGACCGTGCTGGTCTGTATCTGGTCTGATATTCTCCTATGATTTGCTCTGTGGAGTGGCTTAATCTCCTGTTTAGATCCACGTTAACACCTTTAGCTCACACAGAGTAAATATATGCCTCAATAGGTTTTGTAGCTGGGTTTATCTCTCTTTTTATCGATTGGGCATAAAATTGCTTTATTCTAGTCTCCTAGAATTTCTTCTGTGTTCCACACATCTGTTATTAGTTTATGAAATCTATCTAACAGTGTACGTACTCTAATTTCGAAAATTTCAGCTTGTACCTATGTTGTCAATACCTGGGGCTTTAATACTATTGTCAGCATATTTGTAGAGTATTTGTAATTTGTTTCGCAGATATCCCTAAGATTTTTTGAAAGAAATATTTAATTTTGTAACTTTTAGCCTGGCACAATAAGTTTCTCATTTAGTTCTGTAGTTAGAGTATATATAAAGTACTCTACCTCAATACCAAATAAAGTGTAATCAATAGCTTAGTTAGCTCCGCCACTGCTACAAAAAGTCGGTGTGTTTATTGCCTATGATGTGATGGCGTATACATAAAGAACGCTATAAAACATATAAGGAAAAGTAATAAATACCCTTCCAATATTTATTGTCTTTGACCATTTAAGAAAGTCGGAAACTCAATTAAGAAAATAATTTCCTCTTACATAAATTATTTATTGACGCCTCTGAAATATTAGGATCTTACTTTTTCATTGTGATTCACATGTCCGGATGAACAAAAAATGCACCAGAAGGTAGAAAGGGTTTAAAATTACCCTTGTGGAAATATAATAGGACTAAACTATTTTAGGTTTGTGTGGACTTTGAAAACTTTTTGGTTCTCACACGGATTTGATACTGTCTCATAATGAAAGGACCTTTTTACGTATTAAAATATTCCGCCGACTTCTTTCATTCACATTCAGAATTAATATCCTCAAATTAATCATGTTGCACTAATAGACATAAACTTAGACATAGTTGTAATCATAGTTAGAAAGTGAAAAATTAAAAAGGAAAGATCTAGAAAATGATACTATAGCCACATTTGCAGATGATACTTTATCCTAGCAGTAGGTGATACCAGGGAAGAAACAGCAGAAAAATTACAGTTGTCAATAAATAGAATTCATTTTCTTCTTATTCTCTAGGTGCCGTCTCCGCTTCGAAGATTGGCAATCATCAGAGCGATTTTTTACTTTTGAGACCGCGGCTCTACCTAAATAATTCGTTGTTAGTACATCCAAACCATTCCCTAAGGTTCTTCAGCCATGAATTACGTTTCCTTCCTATGGATCTTTTTCCTTGGATTTTTCTTTGCATAATGACCTGAAGTATTAGATATTTATTTCCTCTCATCACATGTCCCGTATATCTCAGTTTTCTTCTCTTAATTGTTAAAAGTACGCAAGAAGTAAGTTAGAAGAAGTAGTAAAATCCATAATTTGACTAAAAAAATGGAAAATCAAACTAAATGAATCTAAATCAAGTCACATTAATTTTACAAATAAAAATCCAAAACATTTCAATTAGAATACATGATGTCCAAATACCATACGCATCTTCTGCAAATACTTAGGTATCACATTTGACGCAAGATTTCGCTGTAAAGTCCAGATTAAAAACAAAAGAGAAGAACTATTATTATTCGTTACAAAAAAATATATTGACTGATGGAAAGAAACTCAGCATTGTCTATGCTTAACAAACAACTGCTATACAAACAAATACTGAGGCCAGATTGGACATATGGTTGCCAACTCTGGGGCGGTGCCAACTCGAGTAATATTCAGATCATCCAGAGATTGCAAAGTAAAGTGTTAAGAAACACTGTTAATGTCCCTTGGTATATCAGAAATGTCAACCTCCACAGTGACCTTTAGATAGAAGATGTAGATTAAGTTATCAAGAAGATGACAGGTAGTCATGAACAACGTCTCCATAGTCATGTAAACAGCGATGACATCCAGTTCCTCGGTAATACTGAAGAAACAAGACTCAAACGAAGAAAACCAATAAAGTTGTAAATTGTTAAACTTAATCAAAAATTTTGGGAGGCGGAATTTTGTGCCGGTGAGTGTATATTGTCTTGTATTGGTATGCCCATTGTTCCACATTTTCTATACCATCTTTTCAAAGCCAGATCTATATAGGTATATGTTAAAAAGTGTAGTAAAAGCGGTGATTGTTTTTAATATATCATTTCCTAACTTTATTTGCATCTGCCTTTCTTTATACAGTCTTTGTTTTTGATCGGCTTGTCGTAATCCGGCTTATCTTTCGCCGTATTGATACCTGTGTTGTTCTATTTTTTCTTCTATAACCATGGAAAAGATTCTTATTAAAAACATGACACTGATTCTTCTATAGTTATTTGGTGACTTTTTGTCTCCTGCGCTAGGCTATTGCATTTCACTTCCACTTATAATTGACAATTTTAAGCGTTTAGCTTAACAAGATTTTAAAATGTTGCGAAAGCATATCAGGAAGCATGTTCTGGAAGTTATTTTAAGCTGAGACATCGCTATCCGGACAGTCAAAAATCCCTTATCCCTAGAATGTACAAGAAGAAGCAAACTTTTTATTTAACGTTTCGGCTTCCTGATGACTAGAGCTCGGGAAATATGCAAAATGCATATTAAGTGCATATTTGCATATTTTGGATAAATTGTATAAGTGCATAATATGCATTTAATAAAGGTGCATATTTTCAGATATATCACAATATGGACAAACATCCGAGGACACAAGTAATGCAATTGGTAAAGTTGGTAGTAGCATAATATGACAATAGGCCTTAATGGACAGTAATGCGATAAGCCGATTGCCGGCAGCATTAAATAAAATCATAAATCAATATTGTTTTTCCCGAAAGCTTAACAAAAATAATAAATTACAAGAATTTGTATTAGTAAAACACAAATTGCAATCGTATTTAGTCCTGTCCGTATTTAGTTCAGTAAAGTTTTATTTAAGTGTTTATCAAAACTGTTTGATAATGCCAAAACAAAGTGCAACCAAATCAATTCTTCTGAAAAAGTGGATTAATAGTAAAACCTAGTTCAAAATCATTTATACCTAATGTGCCTTTACCACCTGAACCTGAGATAACTAGATGGGGAATAGCTCGATGCTCGGGGTTTCGAAGCAGATAGCTGTTTTAAAAAAACCGTTATTTAAAAGTAATTTGGCACATATCCAAACCAATTTTGCAAATATTGCTGAATCGATTACTAAATCAGAGAAGCGAAACATTTCATTAGGCCAAAGTATTGAAATTTTCACTTTATTGAAAAATTAAAAAATTAAACACCTTAGGGAAACCAACAAATTATATCAGAAATTTAGTTTTAGTCAGATAATTTAATTTTACAGGTAGATCCCTCAATTATACAATATTTTAAGTGTGCCGCTTTAACTTCATGTGAAGTAGAAATAATTTTTTCCGCATATAAACAATTATTATCGGATAGACGGCACAGTTTTTCTCTAGAAAAATTATAAAAAATTTATTCATATATAGTTTTAACTCCAATAATAATAATACAATAAAGAATGATGATAATGATGAATATAAAGAATAAATAATATCTATAATTATGTAGGTAATAAAAATTTCAATAAATATTTTTTTGATTTTAGTTTTATTTATTTATATGCATTAAATGCATAGATAAAAGCATGTTTTAGTGCATATTTTAACTGTTTTTTGTGCATATTTTCATGCATATTTTAGGGTTTTTTAAGTGCATATTTCCCGAGCTCTACTGATGACGGTACTGACATATTAAAATGGCAATACAATAAATATAAAAAATTAAAATATAGCTCTCGGATGTTTTGTATATAATTGTTCCTGTTCCTGATCTATAAAAGTCACGGGAATATCGGCACTGGTGTAGCCATTATAGTGTTGTCATGCATACACAATAACATAATATCGTGTCGCCGACGGAAAATTGCATGCAAAAACAAAATGTAGGCAATTGGAAATGGATTTTATTCGTTATCCTGTGGGAGACTCGACTGATGTCTCGGAAATGAAAAAAAAATCGTCTGGCATAAGGACAGATTCACAACTCAAGTATCGAATATTTTTTATACATTACATATAACTTTAAAGATGAATGTCAATTGTTATATCTATTCAATTGACAATATTAAAGTTGGAGAATAATCTATACCTAATGTTGAGCCTTACAAATGCCTAGCTTAGATTAAGATATGAAACATTAACACAGGTTAATGCATTAATGACTAAATTAAGCAAACGGATGCAAAAGGTCTTAACTTGCTAAACTATGTATGTAAACAAAAGTAGGGAGCAAACCCTGTCAAAGCTCTCTCTTTTAAGAGATCCTACATAAACTCAATTCTGGATTAGAGTCATTTGATTTTATTGATATGATTTCAAAGAACGGAAGTAAAGGAACTAATATCACTAGAACACAATTTAAAAGGATACATGTATTTACTATCTAAGAAAGCTCTATGCAGAAGAGGAACAAATGACGCTAGAACTTAGAACCTGAAACACCACAAATTACCACAAAAGAAGAAGTTACATAACATAAGTGCACAGGAAGTTCGAAAAATACTTGAAAAGGCGTAGAACAGAAAAGCTGCAGGTAAAGACGGAATACCAAACGAATTACTTAAATATTGTCGAGCAGCAATGACAGAACAATTAACAATATTAATGAACAAAATTATAAAACACAATAAAATGCCGGAAGAATGGAGAACTATCGAACTAATTCTGCTATTCAAAAAAGGAGATAAAAACTACGGAGGTATAAACTTGTAAAATACTACCCTAAAACTTACAACTAAAATTTTACAAGAACTGATGAATCAGAGGATAAGTTTAACAGATGAACAACAGTGTTTTCGTACTGGAAGATTTGCATATGCAATATTCGTCATGAAGCAAATTATTGAGAAATAACTAGAGTATAATAGACCAGTATTTATGTGTCTCATTGAAATGTATTAATTAATCTATCTTCTGTATAATAGAGAAGTTCCCCAAATATCATAAAAACTATTAAAAACATCTACCAAAACAACAAAATGGAAGTCAGAATAGGTAGAGAACTTACAGAACCTATAGTATAGAGTATGGACATAGGCAGTGGAATAACACAGGGAACTTATTGAGCATACAGTTCTATAAGCTTTAAGAACTATTTTATTCTGGTTTAGCAAATACTTTGTAACATTATTAGTTCATCAGTTAGTGCCCATAATCATAACTTTACCTCCTTATCATCTACAACCGCTAATCTATGATAGGCAACCATACATATCGACCAATTAGTTTAATGCCAGTAATGTCTAAGATCATGGAAAAAATAATAGAAAAAAGACTTTTAAAAATATTAACAGACAGAAATATGATACCCGACCATCAGTATGGCTTTAGAAAAGAGCATGGTACCGTCAAACAAATTCACAGAGTGGTCAACGTTATAAACAAAACATTTGAAGAAAAAAGTTACTGTTCAGCAGCATTCCTCGATGTTAGCCAGGCTTTTGATAAAGTTTGGCATCAAGGACTGTTGTATAAACTGAAAAAGAACTTACGAGAGGAACTATATTATACACTCCTGAAGTCGTATTTATCAGAAAGATACTTTCGAGTGAAGTTTGAGTCAGCCTTTACAAAACTATATCCCATCAGATCAGGGGTACCGCAAGGAAGCCTTCTGGGACCACAACTGTATCTGGTTTACACAGCCGACTTACCCACAAATCGTGATACAACGACCACCACCTTTGCAGACGATACTGCAATCCTAGCAGTACACAAAAATCCCGTCGAAGCTGCTGCAAAACTCCAGAGAGTATTAAATCAAATAAATACATGGGCGCAAAATTGGAGAGTTAAATTGAATGAGCAAAAATCAAACCATATTGTTTTTACAAAATGTCACAGTGAATCACCTATAGTAACAATAAATAATAACGAAATTCCCTCAGTTACCTCTGTAAAATATCTGGGCATGCACTTGGACAGGGGATTAACCTGGAGAACCCATATATGGAACAAACGTAAACAACTGGGCATAAAATTTAGTAAGCATTATTGGCTTCTAGGGCGTAAGTCTAAGCTCACGACAACAAATAAACTGCTAGTCTACAACACAATATTCAAATCAGTCTGGGCATATGGTCTGCAGTTCTGGGGAACATCATCCAAGTCGAATGTATCCATAATTGAGAGATTCCAGTCCAAGGTGTTACGTTCAATCATGGATGCTCCGTGGTTTGTTACTAACAGGGATATTTACAATGATCTGAAAACGAAAACCGTCAGTGAAATGATAGTGGAGTTAAGTGCAAAATACATCGTACGTTTTGAAAGCCACGCGAATGTGCTTGCAATTAATTTGTTAGCAACAGTCAGGAAACAAAACAGTTAAATAGACAGACACCAATAGATTTACCGCACAGACATTAATATTGTTACAGTAGCTAAGTTAATGTGTGTACATACAGTCATTTAATAATATCTCTATAGAGATGTGTGGCGCTGGTCACAATCTCTTTTTCACAGATAAAATGTGCCTATTGTTATACAGATTGCCTAATAAACATAAAAAAAACTAACATAACAAAATTTTGTTAAAAACTTAAGGCGTTGATTTCTCTAGCTAGAGCAATGTAATAACTGTTACGCCATTTTTTCGTTTTTATATTTTATTATGTGGGATGTAATCAGTTTAAAAATTTCAAAAAAATTACACGCATGGTTGAGGCTTTTAAAAAATATGTCTATTTTTTATAGGCCCGTGTGTTAAGTGTAGATACCTAACCAAAAAATGCAATTTTTTTTCGAAAAAAGTTTTTTTTATTTTGTTTATTTCATCAAAAATTATATTTTTGTCTTTTTTCAGATTTTTCTATAAGGTCCACCTTCAATAACCCGAAAAACTAGATTTTTAGTTTTTTTTTTAAAGCTTATTTAACCAACAAAAAAAAAACGTTGATTTGATCTATTTTGAAGTTTAAAAAATAGAGAACATCCCCAAAAAAACAGTTTTTTGGTTTTTGAAGGTGACGCACCTTACGGAAAATCTGAAAAAAATCGGAAATATAGTTTTTGATAACAAACACAACATAAAAAAATAACAATCATCTCCAAGAAAACATTTTTAAATCGATTGTATCCCAAAAAATAACGAAAAAACGACGTTTTTTGCTGGTGGGGGGGGGGGGTGGTTAGGTTAAAATTGCGATGAGTTAAATTTTTTAATCACAGAACGTAAAAAATGAAAATAAATTCTGCAAGTGAGGTCATTTTGCCTATCTTACCGGGGGTACCCTGATATTAATTATTGTAAAAACAGTATGTATTTACAAATAATGTGGCTAGTTTTAAGCACTAGATAATTGATAGAGGAAGGCCTGGAGATAGAAAAATTTCGAACCGGCACTGATTACAACAATGTGCGGCTAGGCACGGCAATTTCAAATTAGCTTCTATCCGCCAACGTTAATTGTTGTGCAAAGAAATGGAAATCAGTGTTACTGTTCCACTGACTGCCATCAATTCATGTCTGTGTAGGCTACTATTCATTGAAAATGGTATTAACAGAAATGTGAGAGGCACTCATGATTTATGAGGAGAATGCCGAAGAATAGGCAAGCATCTTATTCAATTTTTGAGATAACGCGAGATAAAACAAAAACTGTGTTCCAACTCCAACTAATATCAAATACACCTAATAGATGTTTTGGATTCTGCGGTGAGAGGTGTGTTGGTTTAGAGATAACAATTCCTGCTGTGTGTATCAGTTTCCTAAATTTACGTAACTGTGAGCCACTATTATTCATTATAGGGTTTCATATAACTTGGTATTTAACCCATTATCTACCTCAATGAAAAATACCCAAAAAAGTAGTAAATTAACTGTACAATGTACAAATATATTAATTATATTCAATTATAACTATTTTCTTTATAATACACTAAGCACCAAAATTAACGCACCACCTTAAAAATGGAACATTTTTGAGGTCTTGTATTTCCTAAACCTGTTTTCCGATTTTAGTGATTTTTTTTAACATGTTATAGCTTTATTCTTCAAGAAGGTCGATGTAATAATTTTGTTGCTAAACAGATAAGTGTCATTGTATACCTGTATACCGGGTGTAACAATGATCCTGTGTTTTTTCCTCAAAGTTTGGAACACGCTTTGGAATATTCTTGCGTATATAATATATTGAAATTAAAACTCAACTGTAGAATTATGCTTTCTTAACATTATGCTTTTTGATTCATTAGCTTATGTTGGATAATAAAAAAGTTAGGTACTGTAACAACTAGCCATGTTCTTCATCGATACAGGGTGTTTCTAAATAAGTGCGACAAACTTTAAAGGGTAATTCGACATAAAAAATAATGACCATTTGCTTTATAAACATATGTCAGCAAATGCTTCGTTTCCGAGATACGGGATGTTGATTTTTTTCTTACAAACTGACGATTTATTTATTGCTCTAAAACCGGATGAGATATGCAAATGAAATTTGGTATGTTTTAAGAGGTAGTTATTGCGCATATTTTGGCATACAATTAAAAATTTTATATTCACCATTGTCGTGCATACGGGTCATATTACCCGTATGCACGCCAATGGGAAATTTAAAATTCTTAACTGTGCCAAAAAAATACACAATAACTACCTCTTGAAACCTACCAAATTTCATTTACATATGGCAACCGGTTTTAGAGCAATAAATAAATCGTCAGTTTGTAAGAAAAAATTCAACATCCTGTATCTAGGAAATGAAGCATTTGCGGACATATGTTTATAAAGCAAACGGTCATTATTTTTTCATGCAGAATTACTCCTTAAAGTTTGTCTCACTTATTTAAAAACACCCTGTATTGATGAAGAACGTTGCTAGTTGTTAAAGTACCTAACTTTTTTATTATCCAACGTAAACTAATGAATCAAAAAGCATAATGTTAAGAAAGCATAAGGCTACAGTTGAGTTTTAATTTCAATATTTTATATACGCCAGAATATTCCACAGGGTGTTCCAAACTTTGAGGAAAAAAACACACTATCATAGTTACACCATGTATACAATGACACTTATCTGTTTAACAACAAAATTATTACATCGATATTCTTGAAGAACAAAGCTATAACATTTTTAAAAAATCACTAAAATCGGACAACAGGTTTAGGAAATACAAGACATAAAAAATGTCCCATTTTTAAGGTGGTGCATTAATTTTGGTGCTTAGTGTATATATTGTTGTTACTTAACAATAAAAATTATATCGTCCAATTTTGAGGACATTGGCGAGATGTACGTACAGTCCGTCTAATTTACTTACCGTTGCACGTCATTGTTTACGTTAGAGATCTAAGTTGACATTGTTGACCAATTACAAAAAATTCTTGAATTCGTTTTAAATCAAATAGGTACATACATTTTTTGCGGAAGTGGTATTATACAGCAAAACAAATTAATATTCAATGTAAATAAATAAACACTTTAGAAATAGAAAACAAGAATTAAATTATAATCTTACGTTAAAGTACATAATAAAAACAGTAAATATAATGAAACAAATACTTATAGTAAAGAATATAAACAAATATGAAGTGTCATCACCGCAACTGTTAAATAAATGTTACCAATTTATGCCAAAATATCACCTTCGTTCGATTATAGTTTGGAGCGTTTCTTTAAGTTAACATTAATAGGAATCTTTAAATATTATTTCTACGCGTATATAATAAAATATGCCTAGTGGCTGTAACGCCAGTGTACTCGGCAAAGTGATTCTAAAAAAGAACACACCTACCGCCTAAATATTTCGTGTTGGTATCATGTGACGTCTCGGGCTATGACGCGGATGACGTGCAATGGTAAGTAAATTAGATGGAGTATAGGTACTATAGGATAATAAAAACAAAATTAAAATTATGTTTTAGTTTCATTCAATTTTATAAATATTTATATACAGGGTAAGTGAAAAGACGCGCGACGGTCACATATTTCGCGAAATGAACGTCGGGCCTAAAAACTGAAAAAGACGTTTCCAAAATTTTTCAAAAATCTATCGAACGACACCAAACAACTTTGGGGGGCAACTTTAAAATCTTAATAGGAATCGCCATTTTTATTGCAGATTTCGATTCCTCATAAAAACATAAGCAACTTATAATTATAAAGAATATTTTTTCGAATTGTTGATAGATGGCGCTATAACAGAAAAAAAGGTTTATCTAGGTACACTAGGTAAATAATAAAAACGGTCTAATATCGCGAGAAATATACTTCCAAATGATTTCTTTAGAATGTTTTGTAGAATTAGAATCTACATTAACAAATAGAGGTTCAAATTAAAGATTTGAAAGTCGCTCCCCCCCTTTGTTCTATTAAACGTTAATTAAATGTTTTTATACATAAATATTATTGCCTATTCTACTTTTTGCTCTAATCGTCTTTCAGTGTTTGCTACGGAAACGGATAATGCTTGCTAACAAAGTATACTTCTCTCTAGATACTTAGATATTTGGATCCAAAAACATCCATATGGAAGTAAAGTTCAAAGTATATAAAACTGCCATACGAACAATAGCAAAATATGGCATATAAACATGGATCATGACAGAAAAGACTAACCCTTATCAATATTTTTGAATGAAAGATATTAAGAAGGGTATTGCGACCGATTTGCGACAATCGTATATAGAGAATAAAGTTCATCCAAGAGTTATACCAATATTAGAAAAAACCCTCCATAACAAATTATGCACAAATACAAAGATTGCGCTTGGCAGGTCACCTTATAAGAATAGTGACAGAACACCTAGTACTAGTAGAACGTTGAATAGAACTATAGTGGGACGTCCAGTAGGAAGATCAAGGAAGAGGTGGATAGACGAAGTGGGAACTGATACTAAAGAGATATTGCGGGTGGCAGACTGGAGAGAGAGTTTTGCTATTTATCGATTATGGGCGTACATTTAGCATCAGAGAATTTTATTGTGCAGAGTCCCTATTTTTAGCTGATCCTATCACTAATAGACCATCGGTTTTCAATAGAAGTTAATTCACAATTTTATCCCTTATGCCTTTCAGAGTACTGAAATGAAATCAAGTAGAGTAAGATATGTGAAAACTGTGGGGTTTCCCACAGAATTCTCCTAGGAAAATTGAATTTTCTTTTGTAGAGAAATTCGCATCTGCTGCGACGATGTTCTCCCTTGTGCTATTTGACGAATCTATAGAGAGGAGTACTGATTCTAAAAATTTTGACATAAGGGGTACTGGTGTCCTTAGGGTGTTAATTATGATCTAAAAATATAATGTTAATAGGTGAGTGTCCGTAATTTTCTAACAGTGTCCGCTAACAGTTTGTTAGCTTTCATGATAAGGAACCTGCAAAAAAGGCATAACCGCAGGTCGTGAAAACGAACAATTTTGCCTTGAAAAAGTTGCTGAAAATAAGAAAAATTCGATTTCCAGAAAAACGAACCTGGTTCAACTCTAAATTTCCTTTGCTTTTGGTTTGTCTTATACGACATTTTCAGTACACAAAAAGGCATAAGGGATAAAATTGTGGTTGAAGCACTATGCCCCGTAGGTAGAGTCCATTATTTCTTTACAGCCCAGTACTTTCACATGAAATTTATGTACTTCTTTCATAATTCACCTGGCCAACAGGTTCAATAAAGAAACCTGTTAGCCAATCGTTTCTGTATGTCCTGAGATATCATCTGGGTCAACTGCATAGAAAAAACCAAATTAGAGTAATCTGAACAATATTATATGACTCAATTCGGTATTTTTTAATTTTTTTATTGACTTTGGGTGGCTTAAGTGTTGACGATATAATCTGTGTATGTATAATGCCAAATAATAAATATCATGTAGGTACTGATATTTATGATTGGTGAAATTTCACAACCTCCCCTGATGGCGATTTTTTTCCATGGGTCGGAAGAAGCTCGATACCTATAAGAACAATGCCATCTAAACCCAAACTAAAATGTCATTAGACTTCCGTTTACATTTAATTTTACTAGTACTAATATCATATGTTTAGATTTTTTAAATAAAAGACTGCAGCTGATAAAAACACATGGTAAGTAAAAAATCGTAGTGAAAAAACATCTGCCCCATCGGACATGATTTGGTAATATATAAAATGAATAGAGATACAGGAAAGGGGTTGAGGTTGATTTTAAGCAAAAAGAAGTAACGGGTCAACATCTGACGACTTGAGGAACCAAATCAGGACTGCATCTGTTGTGCAGATGGTACTACTTCGAATTTACCAAGGACCTGATACCTCTATCTTTTTCTCGCGGGGCATTATCGCACCTTCCATCCTACCTTTGCCAGGTCCGGTTGTAAAAGATTTTAAAAATTTGGAGAATAGCTAAAATCACTACATAATAAATAAATTTATAATTATTTCAATATGCTCCCTTTAAAAAATAATACATGGTATGCTCAATTATAAACAATTAAAATGTATAACAAATTAATTGAAAAGAGTAATGAAAAAAAAAAATATAAAAAAAATTTTAAGAAACGCTTTTTTTTAGTTACTAGTGACTAAAATGAAAAATATTATAAAACAAGCTGAAAATGCGAGCATTATCATAACGAAAACTTTGTTTATTTACGTATTTTAATTCATAATATGGAAAATTGCTATTATGCAAAGTTGTTTAGAGTTAAAAATTATGTTTTAATGTGCAATTATATCATTCTAATTTAAATGTTGTGAACTTTAAAGCTACTTTACTCTTTATCGAAATTCATATTTTTTATATACCTCGTATAAAATTTGATATATTATGGTTGCATCATAAATCTTAGACCATGAAGAGCTTTTTATGAAGAATAACTTGCTTCGTCAAATTAAAAATAAAAGAGTTATAAATGAAAATGTTGTTGGTATCCATAATTTGAGAAATATCTTCAAAAATTTTTCTCCATTAGAAGGATGTAATTGCACATATCAGACCATAATTTTTTATTCTAAACAACATTTCATATAGTTGGTTCGTTAAACTCAGACACAACTGGCTAGTGATTTTAGTCAGAAATTTTACCAATTTGGCAAAAAAATAATTACTAAATACCTAGTTAATAATTACTAAATAATTCGTAATCTTGCCAATTTTGGCAAAATTGACAAAAAACAAAAAAATTACCTACTAAAATCACTAGCCAGTTATGTCTGAGTTTAGCGAACCGACTATAATAACAATTTTTATTTCATAACAAATGGAACAGTCCATTTATCATTAGGTACTCCGGTACTCCCATTAAAGGGGAGGCCGTATACTTACTCCTATAAACCTTTTTAAAATTGTTGATAAATTATTGCTTTCAAAATATACTCAAATTGTATTTTTGAACATCGTATTTATTTTATATAATAATTAAATTCACTATCAAATGTCATTGATATTTTATTAATACTTTATTTAAAATTTAGTTTGACATTCAAGAAGTGTCAAACATTTTAGACTTTGAGGTCGATTAATTTGAAGACGGTTAGAGATATCGAAATGTTGTTTTCAGATTTGGATTCAGCAGACAAAACTACATAAGAATCCATCGATAAATATCTACTCTAAGTATTGCAGGAGCGGCAACGCAATAACACACAGACTTTGCGAATTTATAAACGAAAAGTTTTCGTTGAAAATCAACTAAAAAGCAAAAAACAAAAAAATTTAAAAAATCTAACACATTCGATAAAGAAAAGCGTGGCGCGTCTTCATGGAATTAACGGTTTTCGCCCCACGCTTTTCTTTAACGAATGTGTTATATTTTTTAAATTTTTTTGATTTTTTGCTTTTTAGTTGATTTTTTTAAAATATTTTTAATTTAGTCACTCGTAACTAAAGAAAAGCTTTTCTTATTTTTTTTTATATTTTCTTATTTTTTAATTTTTAGTCTTACACTTTTTAAACATTAAAATATATCGTCATGTTTATTAAAATATATATAAAGCATATGATGTACTAATATGAAAAGTAGTCGGAGTCGGCAAAAAATTTGAAACTTTATTGTTTATTTATGAAGCATAACGTAAAAAGTGAAATTATGTATAGTTCATATAATTAGCTACCATCTGTAAAAGTTTCAAGTTTCTTCATTGTAAAAAACATCGTTTAAATCGTTTTTTTATTTAAACAATTATTAATAAACATAATTTTCTTTTATTGACTCTTCGTGTATTGTTCCCGCGAATGCATATGTCTGCAAATTTTCAGTCATTTACATTGAAGAAAATGCAGTCAAATTAACGTCTAAAGATTTGACCCAAACGATTGGGCCAAAGAAAAGCGTTTAATTAATAGGCCAAAACGAATTCTAATGTTAATTGTAGCACAAAACGTCTCTACCGGTGGTTTTTCTAAGACTACGGTAAAAACACGAATTTTTTTAATTCGAATTTTGGTTGAAGTTTTATTTCGTATCGTATTGAAATTTGACACGAATAAGCTTATATAAACAAATGTTTCATCGTTCAAAATTTGAAACTTTATTGTTTATTTATGAAGCATAACGTAAACAATTAACGTAAAAAGTGAAATTATGTAGCTAATAGCTTATGTAGCATATCATTAGCTACAATCCGTAAAAGTTTTTACATTGTAAAAACAAGAGAATTTAAGCATTTTCCATTAAAATCGTTTTATTTAGGTAAACAATTAATAAACATAAAAAATATTTTTTTATTGACTACTCGTGTGTTGTTCCCGCGAATGCATATGTCTGCAAATTTGCATTCATTTGCATTGGAGAAAAGGCAGTCAAATTAACGTCTAAAGATTTGACGCAAACTATTGAACTAAAGAAAAGCGTTTAAAAAACTATGGAGAAAATAGTCCTCGTTTAATAATTTGGGTTAATTCGCAAAACATATTAATAACAAGAAAAAATAGCTTTTCCCCACTTTGGCTTTGATGTCGTCTAGCCATCGTTTTTGTAGTCTCCATCTACTACGACTGTGTTCGCGTGGTCTCCAATGTACCATGTTTTTCGTCCACCTGTCATTATTTTGCCGTGCCACGTGTCCTACCCAGTTCCATTTAATTTGCGCAATTCTTCCAATTACATTTTCCACATTCGTCCTGCTTCGCACGTATTCATTTCGTATAATATGTTCTATCAGAGATACTCCCAACATAGCTCGTTCGATGGCCCTCTGTGTTGTTCCTAATCTATTGGCTGAAAATTCTTTAAGTGTCACGTGTCACGGCCTCCATTCCATAAGTCATAACTGGTAGAATACAACAACTGTTGAATACCCTTTTCTTTAGATTTATTGGTATCTTTTTGTTCTTCAACACATCACTGGGTCTTGCTACTGCTGCCCAAGTCATTCGGATTCTTCTAGTTATCTCTGCCGTTATATTCTGTTTGCCTAGTTTGATCGTATGACCTAGAGATATATACTCTTCGACACTTCGATATTCGGCGGTAGCGGGTAGGTACCCATCTCTGATCCCGATAGAGTGTAGATTTACTCCAGGGATTTAAAGTCCATGCCCACGCGAGCTCCTGGTTTTTCTCCACTCCCCACTTAGAGGAAACCAGGCCCAAACCCCAGTATTATCCTACCCTGAACCCCAAATTCCTTCCCTATATCTCCCCAAACTCGCCAACCTGTCTTGCCAGCGTGGCGAGGTTTGGCTAACTCACCCCAAATGAGTTTAAATTATCGAAAGCAACATATGTATTTCAAAATATAGGTTTTGAAAAATAAAAAACGGAAGACTAAGTTTTCAATCTAATAGCACATAAAATAATATCAAAAATATTACTCTACATCCCACCAAATTAAAAACAATGGGAACCTTCTCTAGTAACACCTCCGGGGCTTCTAAAATTTGCAAGCCATAACGGATGCTGAGACTAAAGAAGATAAGGGAATTTTACAATTTATAATTCACGTCCCATCTGCTCAGCGCGGTAAAGTTCCAACGAGAATGGTTCCCTTCGTACTCCAATCAGAGTAAACATGTAAATCAAAAATGAATAACCATTTTCAATTTCGTTGCAACACGAAACTACAGTCATATCGTATTCTAGTTCAATCAGAGAGTGCAGCAAGCACCTCTACCGGTTTCGAAACTTATTAGTATCTCATCAGGAGGCACATATGCTACTCTCTCTGACCCAACCAGGACAAACCCCGGTGTGCAGTTACGGATTGCAACGAACGAAATGGCAGGGATGCCCTAGCAGCAACTGCTAGCAAAAGACTAAGTTTTCAATCTAATAGCACATAAAATAATACTAAAAATATTACTCTACATCCCACCAAATTGAAAACAATGGGAACCTTCTCTGGTTACACCTCCGAGGCTTCTAAAATTTGCAAGCCATTTTTGATAAAAAAAGTTATGTTTTTGATGTGTTGAAACAAAATTCTTGGAATATTGTTGTTTTTATATGCAATTTAAAGTAACAGCACGAGGGGCAAACCAAGGAAAAGCTGGAACACTAGTGTAAACGAAATACTTAAGAAAAGGGGAAAATCTTTAAAAATTGGTATTTTCAGTATTTTTAAAGCCCGTTCCTGGGACGATTTTATCGGATGATAGTTTATAATCCATTGTAATTATAAAAAGTTCTTCGTTGAACACATAATTATTAATATTTAATAGACTTAATAGAATAAATGAGCAAAAATAGTTGTTATTATTAACGATACTATTCCTTATTACAGTGGAACTCCGTTAAGTCGGCCCCTATAACCCGGAAGTCCGGCTAACCCGGACCCGTTTTCATCAGACAAAACAAACATTTTTTCACTTTGACTGAGTTTTTACCAAGAAATAAACAATACTGTATACAACTGTACGTAATTTAGATGTACTGTGCATATATGTATTTCATGTTTTTGCAGTTATAATGGACTTTATCTGTAAGTATACCATATTTTAATAATTTTTACCATATACTCCGGCTAACCCGGACTTTCGATAACCCTGATCGGCCGCGGTCCCGAATAATCCGACTTATCGAGGTTCCACTGTATTATAATCTCTGATTGCCATCTGTGATATTTTATGATTGCTTTACTCGCATGTTAGAGCCGGTCCTGAGACACAGGTAAAATATACCTTCTCGATTTTATGAGATGACACAAATACTAGATGGCCATATTTAAGGTGTTTTGGTTTATATTTTTATTTTTCCTAGATAAATACAGTGTTCTGCATTTTTCTGAATACATACCGACTTTCTTAAATGATAATAAATTGTAAATTATCATTATATCAAATTATTGTATTTATAATATAAACCACCTTTGATGGTAATAAAAATACATTTTAGGTTTTTCGATTTTCAATCCATTGATCATCAAAAAAAAGATGGGACCTTTTCATGGAGACGTGAGCTGCAGAGTCTGTAGCAGAGAACCTGAAACAGTCAAGCATATCTTGCATGACTGCAATTGAAAAACATAGAAGAAGCCAACATAAACAAAGAGGTAAAAAATTTCCACCAAGAAGTTACGAAATTTAGAGAAACTAAAAAGAATAATATAAACAGAGAAGGTTTACTTCTATGGGAAACAACAGAAAAATTAGACATATGAGATGGGCTGAATATTTCGAAGATCTATTCTGTTAAATATAGACCAACAAGAGGAACTATACTGCAATCACAATAAAGATGCACTAGAAATAAACAAACCAAGACAAGTTGAATGTCAGAAGGAGCACTCCCAAATCATAATTTACAATATATGTATATACATTGTAAATCCCAAATCATGATTATACATGTTTATACATTGTAAATCAGGATTTGGGAGTGCTTCTAGTAACATTTAACATGTTTTGGTTTGTTTCTTGTTTATTTCTAGCGCATCCTTATTGTGATTTTAGTATAGAGAGAAATGAGAATTGTCAAGAGGATGAAGAAGAGACGTGGAAGGAACTAACTGTGAATGAAGTCAAATAGAGACCTAAAAATAACCAAAGGACACGAGGAAGTGGTATCCCAGTTGAGATTTTTAAGGAAGGTGACGAAAGACTAAAGGAAATAATATTCCGCTTGACATTAGCAGTCAAAATTGCTAATGGAAGAAATTTTTGGGAAAAGGAAAAAATGCCGAAACAATGGAGCTCTTATGGAGAATATTTGGAAAAGACAAACAAATAAAGAAATAATGAGAATGTACCAATAATTACGGCAAAAATGTTAGTTCAAAGAGCTAGATGGCTTGGTCACATTATACGAATGCCAGAGAACCGAAATGTTAAAACAATACTGAAGGAGGGAGAAATGGGGAAATAAAGACGAGGACGTCCAAAGAAGAAATGGTTGGAAGCAGTAAAGCAAGACTTATCAGAAATAGGCGTGTGAGATTGGAGAGAAATAGCAAGGAACCCGAAAAAATGAAAGGAAGTAACTAAGTTTTTGGAAGCCAGGGGCCTACAAGGCCTATAATAGCGCTGTTGTACATGGTGTTTGGTAAAGAATGGGCCATAGCTTAACCTTCGATTCCTGAGTTTAAAATGGGTCGATTTAAACTAACTTACCTTAGTACAAAAGTTGATAATAACCTAAATACAGGGTGTCAAAGTTAAACTTTTATTTTATTTATTTTTGAATATTTCCTGACAAGCATGGGACAACAACACGATATTTGGTAAGTGGTGCTGGTATTGTACAATCTACTAAATTATGTTAAACAAACGTTTCTGGCTACTACCAGAGGTTACGAATGAAGAGTATATTATTTGCATAGAAAGTATTGGAGAATCTAAAAATTATGCTAAAATAGCAGTTTCATCAGTGGCGTAGAATTTGGGAAGGGTCAAACATTCACTTTCCCCTGTCGTACGGCTCTGGTATTAACCACAAACGATTATTTAACATAATTTAGCAGGGTGTATAGTACCTACACTTTCTGCCAAGTACCATAAGGATATGTCTAATAGTTTTATAGTACCGGGCACACATAGTTCTTAAAGTTTTAAATAAAGAATAAATTATTTAAAAAAAAGAATACTTTAAAATAATTTGAGATATCCGTGTGATACTTGACAGAAAGTGTAGGCACTGTACACCCTACTAAATTATGTTAAATAATCGTTTCTGGCTACTACCAGAGGCGTACGACAGGGGAAAGTGAATGGTTGACCCTTCCCAAATTCTGCGCCACTGATGAAACTGCTATTTTAGCATAATTTTTAGATTCTCCAATACTTTCTAGCAAATAATATACTCTTCATTCGTAACGATGAAGTCATTAGTTTTCGAGATATTTGAAGTTGAATATGAAAAGGCACACTTATTTTGATTAATATATTATGCTCCTTCGTTTTTAGCTTCAAATATCTCGAAAACTAATGGCTTTATTATTACGAATGAAGAGTATGTTTTTTCCATTGAAAGTATTGGAGAATCAAAAAATTTCACTAAAATAGCAATTCAGCCAGTGGCGTAGAATTTAGGAAGGGTCAACCATTCACGTTCCCCCGTCGTACGCCTCTGGCAGTAGCCAGAAACGTTTGTTTAACATAATTTAGGAGATTGTATAATACCAGTACCACTTATCAAATTTCGTGTTGTTGTCCCATGCCTGTCAGGAAATATTCAAAAATAAATAAAATAAAAGTTTAACTTTGACTTTGTATTTCGGTTATTATCAACTTTTGTACTAAGGCAAGTTAGCTTAAATCGACCTATTTTAAGCTCAGGAATCTAAGGTTAAGCTATGGCCCATTCTTTACCAAACGCCCTGTATGTAATATAAGAAATAAGCTTCATTAGATTACACCATTTTGTATTTGGGGAAACTACAAGATAACAAAAACGTCCGTTTTAGGTGGAACAACAATTCTAGTTTAATTTAAAATATTTCGTTATGCTTCTAACAACTCCTAATCCACTTGTTCGTTGTTTATTTGTTTTTAATTTTTCATTGTTACTTTTAATTAAAATATCAAAGATATTGAACATGGAAATCTCCAAAACGTATACAAAAATTGTGTTTTTTTTAAAACCTTATGATATACTAATACACCTATTTAAAACACTTTGGATAAAAAGATACTACTGTGAGGAAATCTAATATCATGTTTTTCTATACAAATATTATTCCACTATGAGCAACCACCCTTTTTCATCATTGATTACATCCATATTGTTTCTAAAAACTCCCAAAATTCTCACCACTTGGATCGCAGTGACAAGACCAAAACAAATTTGAACTTGAATAGTTTTAATACATAAAAAAACAAACAAAGCTTTCGTAATGGTGTCTGAGTAAAATTTCATAATTTTTGTTCCAAAAAAAATGAACATAACGACAGGCTGTACAACCATATGTTTAAATATCTCCTACACTACTAATAGACCAGTAATATTATTCAACTTTTTAAGCTTTATCAATTATTATAATTACGTTTACACAAATATTCTATAAATACACAATAATATATAATTTTATACATTTTTTTTATTAAAATTATTTTTATTGTAATGTAAATAAAAATAAAAAATAAAATATATTATAAAAATAAAAAATATTTTCTAGACGTTGATTAAAAAATAAAGAAAAACGGTTATTACCTAATACTATGTACATGTTAAACAGTATTTACAATTTGTTACAGTATTTTTTCTTCTTCTGCCAATGTTACACTTGTGAGCCGCTTACTTCGTGGGACCGCATCTGTGTTCGGGTACCTGATTATCTGTGCGATCCTGGACATCTGTTCCTGTAGGTACTATTTTTGGCACCGTACCTATTTCCTTGCTTGGCTGTCTTCGGCAACCTTCTGGCTAGATCCTTGTCTAGCTTCTGCCTAGATCCTAAGTGGTTCGATCCTGATTAGATGGTCAAAGATCCTGATTAGATAGTCAATCAGTTTATAGGGTTCACGATGTATCTTCTTCACACTGTTTCTGGCGAGGATATGCCTATATCCCTAGTCTCAAGGAGTCTTTTTATGGTTTGTTGGAAGAATTTTCTGGTCTTGTTCACGGCCACCTCACCCAGTGGTGTGTACTAGAACCTTTCTGGGACGGTTGGATTTGAAACTCAGCTAGGTCTTTTTAAAAGCTTCCAGCTCTGTTCTCTGGATCTTCGTGGCCTGCGATAGAGCACTGGTCCTGTATATGTGGAGATGAACCCCCTAGGTACTTGATGACCTCTAACTGGATTCTATTTCTTCTTAACAACGGCTTACCTCAAGGCTCAGTGCTAGCTCCTTTATTATTTAACTTTTATACGGCGGATATACCTGAAACAAAATCGAGAAAATTCGCTTATGCAGACGACCTGGCCATTGGCTTCCAAGATAATAGTAAGGAAGCTGGAGAACGAGCTCTAAACGAGGACCTAACTACACTTAGTAACTACTTTAAGAACTGGCGCTTACGTCCTAACGCAAGCAAAACTGAAACCTGTCTCTTTCACCTGTCGAATCAACTTGCGGGCGATACCCTCAATGTAACTCTAAATGATGCAGCTATCAAACATAACAACAACCCCAAATATCTAGGCGTCACACTTGATAGAACACTCACCTTCAAAAGCCATCTTACAAACGCAGCCGGTAAACTGAGAACACGAAACAATATAATAACAAAACTTGCTGGAACAACTTGGAGTGCTTCTGCAGATACTCTTCGGACCTCTGCTCTAGCTTTGGTTTTTTCAGTGGCAGAATATTGTGCACCAGTATGGTTAAATAGTGCACATACAAACAAAATCGATATCCAACTTAATCAAACCATGAGAATAATCACTGGAACAATAAAATCAACCCCAGTGAGATGGCTGCCTACTTTGAGCAATATTGCTCCACCAGATCTACGCCGTACAGCAGCATTAGTGAGAGAGTATCAGAAAATTGTAGCCCAACATACAATTACCCAATCCATCAAGACATACCAGACATCTCAAAAGAGCACCAGCGGCTGAGGTCTAGAAATCCTCCAATCAGAACTGCCCGAACAATTGGTGATTCCTATGATATACAAAGGCAATGGTCCACAAGATGGATGCCAACAATAGCCGCAGACTATATTCAGATATCCACCCCAACCCAGGGTTTCATCGGATTGGGTCTGCCCCGGCCCACCTGGGCGAGGCTTAATCGTATACGTACCGGACATGGTAAATGTGCTGATTCTCTGTTCAAATGGGGTCGTGCAGAAAGTCCACAGTGCGATTGTGGATCGCCTAGACAGACCATAAGTCATTGTGTTTCGGAATGCCTAAATCGTGCCTACCGTGGAAACCTCCAGGACTTTGTGGAATGCTCCCCAGATGCAATTGAATGGCTATGTAAATTGGACATTAATATTTAGATTCATTCATTATGTTTTAGTGTTTGAATAATATATATTATATTTGTGTATTTATCATACTGAGAAAGTCCATACGCTAAATAAATAAAATCTATTTCTTCTCGTCGATAATTCTTCTCTGGTGGGTACGGTCGGCTGTGTAAAGATGATGAACTGGATCTTCTTTGTGTTGATCTTTAACTTCCATTTGTCAATGTAGTCTGTAATTCTCTCTAGATGGTTTTCAAGTTTCTCAACGACTCTACCGTTGTCTTTGGTTGCGGTGTAAAATGCTGTGTTGCCTGCATATTTATTATGGCTGTGTTTCTTCTGGTATCAGTGGAAAATCTTAAACAAAAAGTATCGTTGATAAAATGCTGTCCTGATGCATACCTTCTTAAACTGATTGTATCCTGGACACTTTCTTGTCTCAGTAATGAGGCAGCCTAACTCTTTTCATCTTGTAGATTAGAGGTTTTTTCCAAATTGTCTCGTATGTTTTTTCTATGTCTAGTATGATCATTCCTATTCTCAATGGATTCTCAAAGATTATATTTGAGATTCTCTATTAGTGGTCTGATATTCAATAATTACAATGAGATAGTCAGAGTGTTTTGTGAAAATCCACTAGGAAGAATTTCCTGTAGCTGGCTGTATACCATTAATTACAAGTAAAATTTAATAAAAAATTTTGGTCTTGGTAAAAGGTATATTATTTTAAAAAGCCCTATAGGGCTACAAACATCGAACAGAACGTTTTCGCTCTAAAAAGAGCATCATCAGTGTTGCAAGAACATGGTGAGCCAACCAAAAAATACGAAGGTCAAAGCCTTTCAAAAATGGACTAAAAGTCACATCAAAATGCTAACATAGCAAATTCCAAAGGATGGATATAATCCCTAAGGATATGGCCCTAGGATAACATATGACTCCCACACGTTGTAAGTGGGTCAAAGGTAACAAATTAGGTCATTATGTTACAAGAGCTGACAGGCAACTGTCAGCTCTTGTAACATAATGACCTAATTTGTTACCTTTGACCCACTTACAACGTGTGGGAGTCATATGTTATCCTAGGGCCATATCCTTAGGGATTATATCCATCCTTTGGAATTTGCTATGTTAGCATTTTGATGTGACTTTTAGTCCATTTTTGAAAGGCTTTGACCTTCGTATTTTTTGGTTGGCTCACCATGTTCTTGCAACACTGATGATGCTCTTTTTAGAGCGAAAACGTTCTGTTCGATGTTTGTAGCCCTATAGGGCTTTTTAAAATAATATACCTTTTACCAAGACCAAAATTTTTTATTAAATTTTACTTGTTTTGTGAAAGTTATTGAGCAATTATTAAATATTTTGATCAAAAAGGAAACTGCAGCTGTTAGAGTTAGGGATCATTTAACAGACGAGATACAGATAAAAAGAGGTGTGTGACAGGGATGTATACTATCCTCATTATTATATAGAGCACATTATTAACCTAGATCTAATTGATATAGACGAGGGAAAACTTATAAAATAAATAACGACTGAACAACATAATATACGCTGATGGCATTGTCATTTTTGCAGACAGTTTGGAAGGTCTGCAGACCTTCATCTCGGGGTAACAGGTGACAGGTTTGGGCTCGATTTTAACAACCAAAAACAAAATACATGGTTATAGGCAAAAATAGGATAACACAGGGACAATTATTAGTTAACTAACAACCTGTGTCAACAATCACAAATTTTTACTATCTTAATGCAAATTTAAACGAACAGTGGGAACAATCAAAGGGAATTAAGGTAAGGATCGAGAAGGCAAGATCAGTTTTTGTCAAAATGAAGCTTTAACAGTCACTAATTACTAACATGTTTACTAAAATGCTACGTACAGTGGAACCTCGATAACTCGGATTCATCGGGACCGCGGCCGATCCGGGTTAGCCGGAGAATATGGTAAAAATTAATAATATACGGTATACTTACAGATAAACTCCGTTATAATTGAAATAACATGAAATATATATGCACTACACATCTAAATTACTAAAAACACGTAAACACAAATCTAAGCAAACGGAAGCGAACAATACAAGACTGTACTACACACAATACAGTCACAATCGGAACGGTGTTATGGTATTTTAGAACAGTGAAGACTAAGACCATTGTTTAAAAAATAATTTTTTAAATACTGTTTTAGTATTTTTTAAACAATGCTAAGACAGTTTGATTGAAAAATAAAGGAATACTACTACAGGTGCCTGTTGTTTCCGATAATTCAAGCCAATGAACGTCGCTCTGCCATGCCGCCGTGTGCCATGAGTCATTTTTATTATCGTATAGTTCCCAAGCCTTTTTCCCCTCTACTGCTCCTTGCATGATGACGTGTAGCAGAGAGTATTTTATCTTTAGGAAGTATATGGCCCAGATACGATGTTTTTCTTATTTTAATTGTGTTCATAATAGTGATGTTGATTATAGTTACTTTCTAGTATTCGTTACTTTGATTACTATGATTACTTTTGTTACTTTTGTATTTGAGTACCGGTAATCATATCGAGCGAGAATCGTATTTCTCAGTAGGTAGGTATTTTGTATAGGTATTCCGATATAACAACGACCTTCACCGATCTGTTTAAGGGATAAAAATGATTTGATTACTATGATTACTTTTGTTACTTTTGTATGTTGTAACGAAGTAATCAGAGTAAACAAAGTAGATACAATAGTCGTTACTCGCTCTAATGCGATTGGTACGAAGTAATCAGAGTAATCAAAGTAACGATTTGTCTCTCTGTGTAGTAATCGTTACTTTCGGTATTTGTAAGTAACAAGTAACGAATAGTTCCTTTTTGAACATCACTAGTTCATAAGCTTCCTGCCATGTGCAATTCTTCTCAACACTTCTTCGTTTGAGATTTTGCAGTCCAAGGAATTTTCAGAATACGCCTATATAGCCACATTTCGAATGCCTCCAATTTTTTTACGGATTGTGATTTTAGAGTCCAAGCTTCTACCCCATATAGTAGTTGCGACCAAACATAAAATTCGACGAACCTCAATCTAATGTCCATACTCAATTTCTTATTTGTAAATATTGACTTGAATTTTATAAATCCTTTTCGAGCTATTTCTGTTCTGACCTTTACTATGACCGAAATATTCAAGCCTCTTAATTGTCTGTGTAATTTTTTCCCTCTTATGAGCCGTATCAAGGACTTCAATATTGCTAATTGTGTCTACTCATGATATTGGTAGCATTCTTCGATAACACCAACCCTCAAAAGCTTCCAATTTCTTAATCTCCAATTGTTACAGTGTCCAGGCCTCATATTCTCAAAACAAAGTTGTAAAAACGTAGCAGTTTCTATTTCTTCCGACGTTTGATCCTCAATTCTTATTTTGATTTTCTGGCTTCAGTAGAGGTTTGAAGTTTCTCTGATGTCGCTGTCACTCTTTCTCAGTTTTTTCACTGGTCTATAAATTTGATATAATGGCTCATTGCGGGAGAGAACAAAATGTGGTATACAATTAAAAAAATCGCACTAAGTGACACTTCTGTGGCTCTTCATCAATAATATCAAATGTTCTTTTTGTTTTTTACTTCCCTGACTCACACTGAGTAGCTGATAAATAATCTAACAGGTGACATCACCCATGCTTTTATTTCTTTTTCTGTTATTTTTTTAGTGTTAAAGGAACTTGACATAAAAAGTATATTTTAAATATAATATATTCTATTTTTAACGTTATTTTTACACATTTTTTGAAGAATGAAATGTTTGTATCTACACATAGTTTCAAAAGTTATGCATCACCCAAAATTTTCGCTATTATTAACAATTTTTAGAAACTACTGTTATAGATCATTTATAAAAACAATATCATAACGTTGACAGATTTTTTGTGTTAAAAGAGATATTGTTTTTTTTTAATAAATAAAAAATTAAAAACTATAAATTTATTTCTAATTAAAATGTATTGAACAATTTTAATATCGTGTATTTCCACTACAGACATCGATGCACGCCTGGATTCGAGATCTAATACTGCTAACAAGTAAATCAATCATTTCTTGTAGCAGATTCTCCCATTCTCTTCTACAAGCGATTGTAAGTTCATGATGGGTTCCAATAGGAGGATTCCTTCATACATGAACAGCTTTGGAGTGGAGAACACATCCTATGCTTGTTCAAAGGGGTTCATGTCTGGAGACATCGCATTCCACTCCAATCGGCGAATACCTTCTGTCTCAAGATAATCATCAACTACATATTTGAGTCCTAGGTGGGCGGGTGTTATCATCCATAAATAAAAAGTTTTCACCCACAGCTCTTAGCCATAATCTCACATGAGGTTCTACCATGTGAGATTCCACCACTTCAGTGCGTCCACCTGCCATAATACCTGCCCAAAACATAACACTGTCACCAGTGAAAGGAAGTGTGGGACGGGCATGTGTTAGTTGCGCAGCTCTTATTGGTTTTCGCAAACACGAATTCGATGTCTATCACTATTTAAATAGATTCTGGTCTTGCCTAAAAAAAGTACAAAATTCCAAAACTATTGAGAGAGTCGTATATGTTCTTGAGCCCACTGGAAGCCGTACAAAACATGTCTAAGTTGTAGCTGAGGAATTCTTATTGGTCGAAATCTCTTTAAACCTGACTTCCGTAGCATGCCTGAAGTGTGTTTGGAAGGCTTGTACAGCCATAGAAGAATTTATCCGAATGGAAATTTTGATATATAGTCGGTTCGCTAAACTCAGACACAACTGACTAGTGATTTTAGTAGGTAATTTTTGTGTTTTTTGCCAATTTTGAAAAAATTGGCAAAATTACCAACTATTTAGTAATTATTAACTATTTAGTAATTATTTTTTTGCCAATTTTACTAAATTGGCAAAATTACTTACTAAAATCACTAGCCAGTTGTGTCTGAGTTTAGCGAGCCGACTATATCTATTCTGTTGCTCATTGGTAACTCGAGGTCTACCAGAGCGAGCTCTATTCTGCATCCAATTTGTCTCCAGAAACCCCTTCCATATCCATGAGATATCACTCTGATAAACCACTATGAACCGTACGTTTCCGCCACGAACCGCTGTGAATGGCATTCTTTGACTAAAGCGATAATTCTTGAACGGTTTAAGTCAGAAATTAAATTGGGATTCATTATAAATCCCTCTTTCAGAAATTTTAACAAAAAAAAATTCAAACGTTTAGGTACACCTTCGCAAAACCAGATCAATTAAATGCATATTTAAATAAAATGAAAAACTATACAAAGTTTACAATCAAGATGCAGTAGAAATAAACAAACCAAGATACGTTAAATGCTACTAGCAGTGGCGGCTGGTCAGGGTCGGCAGGGTCGGCAGTGCCGACCCACACATTTATGGACACATTATAGATTTTTTTAAATATATAAGTTAATCAGAGTTGATGATATTCGTTTCTGTGAAATAAAAAAAATACCTGTGAGATAATACAGACTAAATTTTATTCATTGTTTTTAAAAGAATTCGAACGATCTGATACGTTAAGTAATCCCTGTGCGCTGTGCGTAAGAGACTTTTCAAATTAAGGATCCTGGCCAGCCATACACCCGACTGTGATTGTGTGAATTCATGGCCCGCTTCGGCTAGCCGTACCCAGTTGAGCATTTGCTTGTAATAAGACGCTATGGAATATTAGCCGATAAGCAATCAATTATACATTCCCCGTATTTATTTGAATGACAAGTACGGCAGAAAAACAATCTGCCGAGCACAGCGGTGATCTGCAAACGGCAATAAAACACGTACTTGGACGTTGAGATTTAATTTGGACGTTGAGAGGTGACTCATATTTGTTTGCAGAAATTGCTTGAAAATAACTCATATAATAATATTTGAGTTATCCTCCCACTCAAAAAGGTCCGGAACATTGTTTAAATAATCAAAATGTCAAAAAATAAAGGAAAAATTCGATTTTCTTCTTCATTTTTTGATTATAACTTTAAAAGTATTCATTTTTGAGAAAAGTTGCACTGACATAAAAGTTGCGTAATTAAATTTTCTACAATAAAGGATTAGCTAAAATTTTTAAAAATTGTCACCCTTGTTGCAAAATAGCAATAAATGCGAAAAAATCATAAAAAACAAGTATTCGCATTTTACGTTTTTCAACCGTTTATGCTACACTTAAGACCTTCATAATTTTACCCAGAAAAACTATATCATATAATAAAAAAATACTGTGAATTTCAGTAAGATCGGTTCAATAGATTTTGCTAGATAAATTTTGCAATCCAGCTTTCGCAAAAAAATTAATTTTTTCAAAATGTTGCAGAACTGAAAATAAAGCAGACAGCAAGTTGAATTTATTTTTACGTATAGAAGAATACTGTACCTTTCTTCTATATGTAAAAAAATTCAACTTGCTATCTGCTTTATTGTCAGTACTGCAAAAAATTAATTTTTTTTGCAAAAGCTAGATGGCAAAATTTATTTTGCAAAATGTTTTGAATAGATCTTAATGAAATTTACAGTTTTGTTTTATTATATCATAAAGGTTTTCTGGTTAAAATATGAAGGTCGTAAGTGTTAGCATAAATGGTTGAAAAACGTAAAATGCGAATACTTATTTTTTATGTTTTTTTTCGCAATTATTGCTGTATTGCAACAAGGATGACACTTTTTAAAATTTTTAATCAATTCTATATTGTAGGAAATTTAGTTACCCAACTTTTATGTCAGTGTAACTTTTCTCAGAAGTGAATACTTTGAAAGTTAAAATCAAAAAACGAAGAAAAAAATCGAAGTTTTTCTTAATTTTTTGACATTTTGATTATTTAAACAATGTTCCGGACCTTTTTGAGCGGAAGGATAACTCAATTGTTATTTACAAGGAATTTTCAAAATATCTATTAGACAAGTTCATTAAAAATTATCCATCATTCTTTATTCAAATAAAATAAGAAAATGGATTAACAGTTTTATATGCTGATCTAAATATTTTCGGAAGGTGGGATAAGTTACAAAATATGTTTAATTTTATATACTGCAATTCATTAGGTACAACAAACTGTTCCCGAATTTAATAAATTATTGTGCTCAAATGTGCGCAAATTCTGCCTCAAATGAATGGGATTTCTCTTGTCTCAAAAAAGTTAAAACGTATTGTCGAAACACCATGAAACAAGAGAGAATGTCAAACTTGTCTCAAATGTCAATAGAAAAAAACTTTTAAAACCTCTCCAAAACAATAATAAATTTTACAATGACGTTATAACCCATTTTGCTACTTCGAAACAACATAGACTAGAGTTAATTATTTATAAACAGGTTTACAAAAAAAACAAAAAAAAAAAAATAAAAAAAAAAATAAAAAAAAACAAAAATAAAAAATCTTCTATGAAATTGAAGCCTTTTAATTAGATGGCATACCTACCTGAGGAGACAAAACCTTGCCGACGCTGTCCCTAAAGCTACGAGCCGCCACTGCTACTAGAGGCACTCCCGAATCATAATTTACAATGTACTTACACTGTAAATCCCAAATCATGATTTCCAAAGTTTATACATTGTAAATTATGATTCGGGAGTGCACCTATTAACGTATTTTAGTAGCATTTAACGTATCTTGGTTTGTTAATTTCTACTGCATCTTGATTGTAAATTTAGATTGAAAGGTGTATTTTATATGAAAAAGGCCTATTAAATATGTGATAAGAATACAGATTTGTAAAAGTGTAAAAATTGGAGAAAAACAAGAGATGAGGCATAACTTTTGAAACTATGTGTAGGTATATACGAAATAGTAGGTAAATAATTATTATCTAAAGTGATTAAGAGTTATTAGGAAATTCGTGACTTATAAATACATTTTTGAATTAATGGGTACGGATATTGAGTGTCGTGTAAAGGAACAAGTTGTATCTTGTTCTGTAAAGAGATCTAGTACGAACTCTTCGATTTACTAAGCTGATTAAATTCCAATAAAATTTACCCAGAACAAAATAAACCAGATGCTATTCTGAAAAAATAGTGTTTACAATTTTAGCATTTCAAGTTTTGACTTGTTCACAAGATCACAGTTTTTGAATCTAAACTATGGCTATTTACTTCAGTTCTAGAGTTAGTTTAGTGACTTTATTTGGCTGAAAATATAGCCTGATTAAATTTTTTCTAACAGCTTAAAAGACCTTACATGTATACTAAAGAGAGGTCTAGAAATGTTCCAACTTTCCAACTGTTCCTGTAGTCAACGGCGGATCCAGCAACCTTGCAAGGAGGGGGCAATGAAATAAAAATTTTCTCGTCACTCGCGTACGCAGGATTCTCTTTCGGTATGGGTTGTTACTTTATTTTTCTTCATGTACCTACCATGTCCTTTCAGAACGTTGGTTACTATCATAGCTATCTTAATTTTATTCACTGCCACCCTAAATCAACCACGAAGTGCTTTTCCGTCCTGGACTGCGTTTGCCTTCTATTTTCACTTGCATAATATTTTGCAGCAACCTATATTTGAAACTTCTCATTACATGTCCAAAATATACTCCACTTTTCTCTTCTTGATGCCTTCTATAATCTCAGTACTCAGTAGTCTTGCTGAGACGTTCAAGTATTGTGGAGTTTTGAATATTCTTCACCCAAGATACTTTTTCTTCTATAGAACCACATTTCGAAAGCCTCAAGGCGATTTAGGTAAGTAGATCGATTTTATTCACAGTCCAAGACTCTACACCATACAGTAAGACCGAGAACATGTACTTTGGAGAAAGAATTCTGTTTTATGTTACATTAGGTTATTCAGTTGTCAACAGGACACAAAACTCACTATTTATTTTCAATCGTAATTATCTCTTTCTTAAAAAAGGCGACACCAGGCGAAGTCTCAAGGAGGGGGCAATTGACCCCATTGACCCCCCCTTGGATCCGCGCCTGCCTGTAGTGCTGAACAAATCATTAAATATATTTCAATTGTTAGACTATACATATATCAAATACACACAACCAAACTTATATCTGTACCGTGGAGGTAAACAGTCGTATATCCACAATGTATACATTTGCAAGAAAGCGCAAAACATACCTACTAGTCAATAAACTATAAAAAAAATTTTATTTCCACCTACCTCTACCGAAAGTATACTTTTCCGGACCTGATTGTAGGGAGCAAAGTTGTACTTTTCCTCCCTAGGGAGGAAAATATTTTTCCTCTCTAGGGAGGAAAAGTAAACGTGACGTCATGGTATTTCATTCATGAAATATAACTTATTGACGCCCTGTATAATACCTATTTTCTATTACGTAAGTATCTATACATTTTAATGTTTGTTTAAAAACACTCTGTATTTTGCAGAATGGTAAAAAACAGTAAATTGTTAATCTGATTTAACAATGTTTACATTTATAAATTGACTTATATTTGACAGTTGACAGTTATATTGTACCTACTTGTTAGTTTTAGTTCTAATAAATTTTGTTGGTTAGTTACATAAATAAATTAAGTAAAAATGAAAAGATGACTTGTTATTTGAGGAAGGTGGAAAAACCATATGTATAACATGGGAGTAAAGTGCCTTTTCCTCCCTTGAATGATTACTTCAATTCTCGGGATGAAAAGTAAACTTCATTCTCGGGATGAAAAGTAGCACTTTCCTCCCTTGTTATACAAATAGCTATTTCCATTACGTCGAATTCAACATTATTGGTATATTATATGTAAATGCAAATCTATTACTGGGTATTAGTATTGTTAAGAAATTATTTACCTGATGTATAATAATGGGAGTTACGACTTTTTACCTCTATGTCTTTAAACAGGTAATATGCAAAATAAAAATAGTAAATGATTACAAAAATAGTATATTCCGTATTTAAAAATGCAAAAACCAAATCACAATGTTTGGAACAAAAAAGGACTCTTGTTTTTCATTATCCCGTTTTAACAACCTCAAAATACCATTTAATATAAAAATGAAGCTACGATTGTTTACCACTACCGCATACGAAAGCATACTATCTAATATACGCACGTATTTATGGAGTTGCTATGTATATGTTATAGTCAAAGCCCGAGTTTCAGGCACTCCTAGGTTTGACTAGGCAATCCTCAGGTCTGACTGACGGTCTTAGTCAAAGCCCGAAATAAATTACAGTTTCGGCCTTAAACCTAGGAGAGACTAGTTGGTCAGGCAAAGGTCGAAATTTAATTTTATGAAATCGGGGTTTGACTAGTCAAACCCCGATCAGCTATTAAAATGTCGTAATGTGTTAGATTGGGTTTAAGAAAACGTCATTTTTTAATTTTAACGTTTATTATTTTTATATTTTCGTAATTAAAATAAAAAAATTAGTATTTATTCTCACATGTTGAGGCATTATGTTATTTAGAGTTGCACAATAGGTTAGACCTTTTACACTTACATAATTTTGAAGAGCATTTCTTATTGTAGTAGCATTTTATAAAGCCCTGTCCTCCAAATTTAGAGTCCTTTGTACTAATTTCTCTTAGACAGCTTAACGTCTGGATCATCTTCGAAATTAAGAAAATTCTCTTTGCATTCTCTTATTTAATTTCTTGTAAAAAGTGTGTGTATTGTTCCGTATTTCCTACCAACTCTATATAAACCGTCAATTGTTTTATCTTGTATGATATCCAAACTATTTCGAGCATCTCCTTTGGCTCTATCAAAGCTGGGGATAGGTATTGTTACAGTTTTTTTGATCGAAATTGGAAGAAATTTTTTTTCACTTAATTGTTTCATAGCGTTAGCCTGGGAGTGAAGACCTTCATTCGCCTTTCCTTTATTTATTTTAATCTTTTCTGTCTGTGCACAACGCATGCATGTAACTTTTCTTTTAAAACCTTCATAGTACCTATGCATCAGGTGTGCTGTCAGCGCACACAACATGTACCACCTGATTACAAATTATGCACGTATGTGCATCAGAGCTCTCTTTTTGGCAAATACAACAAACCACATCCGAAGAAGTAATCTAAATTGTTTGTAAAAGCTGTCTCTAAGAGAAATTATTTGTACAAAAGATTCTAAATTTGGAGGACAAGGCTTTATAAAATGCTACTGCAATAAAAAATACCCCTCAAAATTATTAAGTGTAAAAGGTCTAATGTATTGTTCAACTGTAAATGCCATAATGCCTCAACATGTGAGAATAAATACTATTTTTTAATTTTAATTACGAAAATATAAAAATAATAATCGTTAAAATTAAAAAATGACGTTTTATTAAACCTAATCCAACAAATTACGACATTTTAATAGCTGATCGGGGTTTGACTAGTCAAACCCCGATTTCATAAAATTAAATTTCGACCTTTGCCTGACCAACTTAGTCTCTCCTAGGTTTGACTAGTCAAAGGCCGAAACTGTAATTTATTTCGGGCTTTGACTAAGACCGTCAGTCAGACCTGAGGATTGCCTAGTCAAACCTAGGAGTGCCTGAAATTCGGGCTTTGACTATAACATATATACTACTGTTTACCTCAACTGACTAATGGAGTTGCTATTGTTTCTAAACGCCTTATCTAGGCAACTAATAACGCTGGATGTACGATTTTTTGCCACAATATGCTATGAAAATCTGACAAGAGCGTGGTATTAACTCCATTTCGGCAAAAAGTGGAGTTACGACTGTTTACCTCCACGGTACAGATATGGAATCACCATGTATTTGAAAGCAATATTTATTTCTTTTGAAAAAACTTGTTATTGTTACGAAGAATAAGGGTTTTTATTGAAAATAAACAAATTGATAAGACAATCACATAGTACAGCTCGGTACGGTATAGGTTATTTGTTTATTTGCAAATTGAACGAAAATGAATAAAATAACTTTTGCGTCCAAAAACGAAAATATGCCTCATGTGGGGTTATAGAACTTACAACAGGGAAAGATTATTGGTCTTGTGGAGAAAGTAATGTTCTCAGATGGACATAGCTGCAGAGCTAGGCGTAATACAGGGCGTTCTGTCCAAAACCTATGCTAGGTAACAGGAACTAGGAAAGCTCAAAAATAAAGCAAGGGAAAGTCGTCAAAAAGTAATAACGGCTCACCACGATCGTTTAATTGTCCAAGCAGCTGGAAGATACTCAACCATTTCTTACCTGCAGCTCCAAAGGCAGCCTTTGGAAGCTACAGGTGTAACTGTTTCAGTTGAAACGATAAGAAGAAGAGTTCGTGCCAAGAAGTATACAGCAGGAGACAGTTATGCGTTCCCGAGTTATCCAGCCAGCACAAGATTGATCGCCTAAATTGGTGTCTTCACCACCAAAACTGGAACATTTAGTCCAGAACGCCAATGCGCACCCGCTAGGAAAAATATTCTGATTCGGATTTTTTGCACAATCTTACTCAAATAGGACTCCTTTTAACAAATTGGCATGTTGCCAGGACCAAACGTTTTTAAACGTTTTTTAAACGTTTTTTTTTTATTTTTTTCCTAAAATTATCTTTTTTTGCATGGAAAAAGTTTTTTTAGGTTTTTTGGATCATTCCAAACAGAAAAGGTCTTTAGTGACTTTTCTCTAAAAATGATAGTTTTTGACATATAAGCGATTAAAAATTGAAAAATTGCGAAATCGGCCATTTTTAACCCTCAAAAACTATGTGAAAAACTGAAAATTTGAATGTTGCCAAGGTAGGTAGATATTCTTTAAACATGGATTGATGAAATCCCGAAGAGTTTTTTGCAATACAATATTCAAAACTCCTGTGTTTTTTAATTGCTAATCAAGCGTGCGCGACACTATTTTCCACCGACAGTATGGTGCAAATGAAAGGAATAAATTCGTTATTTCGTAAACCGGTGACTTTAAGGAAAAATTCCGAAACAGGTCGATTTTTATTTTTAAGTTGTGATATTGTAGCATATATGTTATACTAGTGACGTCATCCATCTGGACGTGATGAAGTAATCGATGATTTTTTTAAATGAGAATAGGGATCGTGTGCTAGCTCATTTAAAAGGTTCTTCAATTATCTATTCAGTAATATAAACATTTACATAGTTATTTATACAGGGTGTACAAAATTTTTTTATTAAATTAAATTATTTGACAAAAAAAGAAGTAGAAGGACACCCTGTATAAATAATTATGTAACTGTTTACATTACTGAATAGAGAATTGAAGAACCTTTCAAATAAGCTACCATACGACCCCTATTCTCATTTAAAAAAATCATCGATTACGTCATCACGCCCAGACGGATGACGTCACTAGTATATTATAATATATGCCACAATATGATAACTTAAAAATAAAAATCGACCTGTTTCGAGATTTTTCCTTAAAGTCGCCGGTTTACGAGATAACGAATTTATTCCTTTCATTTGCACCATACTGTCGGTGGAAAATAGTATCGCGCACGCTTGATTAGCAATTAAAAAACAAAGGAGTTTTGAATATTGTATTGCAAAAAACTCTTCGGGATTTCATCAATCGATCTTTAAAGAATATCTACCTACCTTGGCAACATTCAAATTTTCAGTTTTTCACATAGTTTTTGAGGGTTAAAAATGGCCGATTTCGCAATTTTTCAATTTTTAATCGCTTATAAGTCAAAAACTATCATTTTTAGAGAAAATCACTAAAGACCTTTTCTGTTTGGAATGATCCAAAAAACCTAAAAAACTTTTTTCCATGCAAAAAAAAAATAATTTTAGGAAAAAAACAAAAAAAAAAACGTTTAAAAAATTTTCATCACCTTTTGGTCCTGGCAACATGCAAATTTGTTAAAAGGAGTCCTTTTTGAGTAAGGTTGTGCAAAAAATCCGAATTAGAATATTTTTCCTAGCGGATGCGCAGTGGCTTTCTGGACTAATTGGGAATTGACAAAATGTACTATTTTCAGAAAAAGTCAGGATTTGTGTAAAATCAGATGACCCACGAAATCGTGTACTTAGAGGTCGAGGAAGACAAACAAAAAGAAAAACTGTCAGATCTCTTCACAAATATACAAGGGGAAGTGTAATGTTCTGCAGAAGAATTGTGATCCGTAAAAAAACTCCTTTAATTTTAATCCAATCAACTTTAACTCCTCACAGGTATGTTGATAGCCTGTAGGTAGTCTCTGGAGAAGTGCAACACGAGAAAATTTAATTTTCATGCATGATAATGAACCTCCACATAACATACCATTAGAGTGACTAGAGACATCATTGAAGCAGAAGGTATCCCTTGTTTGGAGTGGCCATTTGTGGGATATACTTAAAAGAAAAATTAGAGCTCGCCGGGATAATCCACAAAACACCGCACGGCTGGTATAAACTGCTCTTGAAGAATGAAGCAACCTACCACAAAAAAATGTTGATTATTTGATTAGGAGCGTGCCCACGCAAACTGAAGCTTGCATAAGGACTAAAGGTGACTGGCTACCAAAAAAAAAATAAATAAAAACAATTTAAACATTATTCGTTTTACATTGAAATTTTTTATGCTTTTAACTTTAAAACAACTAGTTTCAGTTTGGTTGTTAAATACTTTATTGTTTTATTTAATTGTTATGTATTTGATTTGTTATTAAATTGCTTTAAATTAATAATTATTGTTTGATTTCGTGTGTTCGTTTTTTTTTAAATTAGCACGAAATAATAAGAAATATCAGATAATTCCATATAAGTTTGGTTGTGTGTAGGACGCATACACCTACAATCTAAACAATGCATGAACGTATTCTTCTTTTTTAGGTGCCTTCTCTAATGGAGGTTCAAATGAATTCGGCAAAACCACGCGGTCGATCCATTTTCCCTTTCATTATTAGTTGAAGGAAGTTATATCTCCTCTGAGTACAGGTTAAATAAACATGGCGAGAGTATACAACCTTGTCTAACTCCTCTTTAGATTTGTATGGTCTCTGTGTCCCCCATCTTCGTTCTAATAAATGCATTTTGGTTCTAATAATGTTCACGTATTATTTTGAAATCATTGGAATCCACGTTCTTTTTTTGTAAACATTCTTTTATCGTGCTTGACTTTATCAAGCCTTTTTTCTATTTTAGTGCTTGATTTGATCAAAGGATTTGCATTATACATACATGATGGTATTCCATTTAAAATAAGCGTCATGTTTAATGAAACTGTAAATTTTCCTGAAACTGTAAAGAACACCCTGTAAATAGATATGTAATAATCAATCATGGTTAGAAGTACGAGTAAATACAATTATTGCTTAAATAAGTTGGGAGTGAGTTTTCTTGGATTTAGGTATGGAACCTTTATGAGACTACATAGTATGTCTTATTTTTTGCGGAACATTAAAAAATGCAATAAAATACAGGATGTCTCATAAAAAAATACAACTCTAATAGGCCGCAATCTATTGGGACAGCCTGTATATTTAAAAATAATTTTAAAATGAAGCTTTTATCAACTTACAAACTATTAATGTAAAATAGTTTTTAAATATTTTACCTTTTCATGTAATCTTCCGTCCCGTTATTGTTGACGCACCCTGAATATATATTGAATTTTCAATAAATTCGTATAAATTGACATATAAATATAGTTATGAATAGAAATTAAACAATAAAATTATAATTTGTATATTGTCAAATATTTGGTATATTGATATTGTTAAAATGGTTGGTCACTGCTTCTGTTAATTTTTTCTTTTTTGCTAGGCGCTCACGACGGCTACATAATCGTGAAACACATTAACGATATCTGCTGAAGAGTCTTTACAATAAATGCTGTTCTGGTACAACAATGCATCCCTTGAGAGTGAATGCAATAGGAAGGAGTCTATTGAGTGCTAAGCTTTTGAACTATCTGTGGTGTATGTATTCACCCTACAAAACGATATTTGTGTTTGCTGTGATAACATTGAGTTGAGCCCTACATGTGAACAAATATTTTTAATGCCGTCAATTTCACTGTTTGTCTGTTTAAATTTTTTAATATTACCTATACTGTCCGTTTATATCCAAAGAAAATAAATACATTTCTCCAAGAAATTAATGCACCACCTTAAAAATGGGTCATTTTTGATGTCTCGAATTTCCTAAACCTGTTGTCCGATTTAACTGATTTTTTAACATGTTACAGCCTTATTATTTAACAATATTACTATAATAATATTGTTGCTAGACAGGTAAATTGGCATTGTATACCGGGTGTACCAATCAAATTGTGATTTTTTCTCAAAGTTCGCATGACCCTGTGGAATATTCTAGTATTTATAAAATACTGAAATTAAAACCCAACTATAGCCTCATGTTTTCTTAAGATTCTGTTTTTTGATTAATTCGCTTATATTGGATAATAGAAAAGTTAGGTACTTTAACAACTAGCCTTCTTTTTCGCCAACACAGGGTGTTTTAAATAAGAATGGCAAACTTTAAGGGGTAATCCTGCATGAAAAAATAATGGCAGTTTGTTTTATAACCGTCTGTCCACAAATACTTCGTTTCCGAAATAGGGGGTGTTGAAATTTTTCTTACAAACTGACGATTTATTTATTGCTCTAAATCCGGAGTAGATATGAAAATGAAATTTGGAAGGTTTAAGAGCACATGTTTTGATATACAATTGGCAATCTAATATTCACTCTTGGCGCACATACGGGTAATATGACCCTTATGTGCGCCAATAGAGAACATACAATTCTTAATTGTATGTCAAAAAATGTACAATAACTACCTCTTCAATTTCATTTGCATATCTCAACCGGTTTTAGAGCAATAAATAAATCGTCAGTTTGTAAGAAAAATTTCAACACCTCTTATCTCGAAAACGAAGCATTTGCGGACATATATTTATCAAGCAAACTGTCATTATTTTTTCATGCAGAATTATTTGCCATACTTATTTAAAAACACCCTGTATTGATGAAAAACATGGCTAGTTGTTAAAGTACCTAACTTTTTTATTATCCAACATAAGCGAATGAATAAAAAAACATAATGTTAAGAAAACATGAGGCTATAGTTGGATTTTAATTTCAGCATTTTATAAATGCTAGAATATTCCACAGGGTAACGCGAACTTTGAGAAAAAATCACAGTTTGATTGGTACACCTGGTATACAATGACAATTTAAATGTCTAGCAACAATATTATTACAGCGGTACTGTTAAAGAATAAGGCTATAACATGTTAAAAAAATCAATTAAATCGGACAACATGTTTAGAAAATTCGAGACATTAAAAATGACCAATTTTTGGTGGTACGTTAATTTCTTGGAGAAGTGTATGTATATGATTTTGTTTGATCAAACTTTATATAAAAAACTTACGTAATATGAAAATGCAGTGTAAAAAATGGCCACAGATTGCAGACTGAGTGTATTTTCCACCAACGTATGTCTAGCCAGCTGCTCAGGAAAAGTTAAGCATAAAAAAGTTACCATAAAAAATCACCCCCGTTTCAATTTATTAAAGAAGGTAGCTCATCCTGTAGTTTAACCATATTTTATAAATAACAAATCATAGAAAGGTATCTTGCATTTGACACACATGTTAAAAAATCGCAGTGGAGCAGATATGCTCCTTCAAATTTACGCAGGGGCAGAACATTCAGGGTACAAACTGGGTTTATATACGAATCTATTATTTAATTCTATTCTCTATGCTTATGTTGCAATATTGAAAAATATTGTTCTGCTTTTCTTGGCACTAAAACCCTTTGTGGCTTAAGGCCCATACCTAAAACATATCGAAAGATATTGTTCTGCTTTTAATTTCTGCAAAAATTCACGTTTCGTGGATATCCCTCAATATTATATATCTTCTTTTTAGTCGTTAACCTGATGTAGGTATCGTGATATCCTGAAGCTATTAGCTGATTTTTTCAATGCTTCTCTGTATCTTCTGCCATTCTAGTACATTCTGGTAATGGAGCACCAATAATAGCAACAATATAGTTCGTGTATCATGTGGGAGATCTACCTCGATTTCCTTTGCCTTCTACCTTTCCCTGGATGATAAGTTTTTTAAGATCATTTCTTGTTGAAGACCATTTGTAATCCATAGATTGGCTTTTAAAATGTATATGCACCGTTTTCTTTCATTGACATATTATACAAATTGTTCTACTGTTGGTTGTGCTTTATGATTAACTATATAGTCGCTTGGTGTTTGTTCCCTTTATTCATTTAAAATCTCATTAAAATATGTCTTCCATGTTTTTAGGATTAGGAACAAACTCTTGAGTTTGTTGTTTGGTTCTTTGTTCTGGAAAATTTCTTGGTCTCTCAATTTCTTGTTATTTATTGCTTGCAGAGGGTATTAATCAAACAATTCTTCGTGTTTTCCTTTCATTTTCTCCTGGTCTAACTTTTGTAGTACCTATGTGTACATTTGTTTGAATTACATTGCTGGTTGGTTTCTGTTCTACCCTTTCCTGATTTCTAAAAATATGTGCGCTCTATTGGAAACATTACAAGATGCAATGAAGGCACAGTGGTTATTTCCAGAAATATGGAACATTGTACGAGCTTGTACAGTTCTACTGGATTTTAGAATCACATATGTTTTAAGAGGCACCTGGTAGTCTCATAGTCATGCAAGGTATAATTCGAATCAAGATGTTTTTCAGGTCACGGATGGTACTGTTTGGTACTCTTACGTCCATCTCTGAAGTATTTTGTAGCTGATCCTCTTTTGGTAAGTTTATCAGCTCCTTCAGTGCTTCCTTAATGACTTGGCATCTGTACTAGTGTAACACTGTTATGTTCCATCAGTCTATCGAGTTCTATTGGCATCCCCACACTTAGGGCTCCTTAGGGCTTTGTAGCCGCTTGGATATCTATGCATAAACTGATCCACTCAAGTTCGAAAGATATCATGTTAATTTTTCTGGTATATTTCAAGATTGCATAAATCTAGGTCTGGAATAGAGAGGCTACTATATTCTCCTAGTTGAAAAAATTATTTTTGTTTCCACCAATATTGTATATTCTTACACCCGATACTTCTGCAATTTTAGACCCGTTTAGTACCAGGTATAACCCTTAGACCTTGGGAAAGGGAGATACCGTATGATCAAAAAGAAGTCCACAACTACCTGGACCGAGCCTAAAAATATAGATTCATTTGAAGAACATATCAACAGCATTCTAGAAAGCGACAGGAATACAGACCTAAATGTTAACACCCTTAATGACATTATAATAGAAGCTATAGAAGACAGCCAGAAGATACACTGCCAAAAGACATCACATAACAAAAGAATAAGCCCCCAAACACAAGCATTAATGGAAGAGCAGAGAAAAATGCAAAGTAATAGAAGTAAAGAACACCATGAACTTAGAGAGATAAGTTAAAGAATACAAAAATCTATTAGGACGGACAAACGAAAATATAAAAACGAACAAATTCAACAAACAATTGAAGATAACAAGAGCCTCAAAGTTCTAAGAAGACAATAATTAACAAATGGCAAAAGAGAAATAACGAAATTAAAGGATAGAGATGGAAATATCATCATCAACAGAGACGAATTATTAAGGGTAGTAGAAAACTTCTATACAGAACTGTATAACAGCCAACAAAACCATAATGAGCCACTAGAAGATTCAGGAAAAAGGATAGTCAACCAAGAATCGGAATTGATGCCTGATATATCAACAGACGAAATCAGGAACGCATTGAAAAAAATTAAAAGAAATAAAGCTCCGGGAGAAGACAATATCATTATAGAAGCCGTAAAGATTGGAGGAGACAGACTTTTAAACAACATAAAGGAATTGTTCAACTTATGTCTGCACCAAAGTGAAACACCTACAAGATGGCACAGTGTACTTACCATCTTATTACACAAAAAGGGCGATCCAACAGACCTCGAGAATTACCGGCCCATAAGCCTATTAGACCACCTCTACAAGTTATTCACAAGAATAATAACAAACAGACTGGAAACAAAATTGGATTTTTACCAACCTAGAGAACGGGTTTTAGGAAAAACTTTGGCACTAACGACCACCTACACTGCATAAAAGGAATTATAGAAAAATCTATCGAATACAACTGACCATTGGTCCTGGCTTTCGTAAACTTTCGCAAAGCATTTGATACGATAGAAATTAACAGCATAATGAGAGCATTGGAGAAAAGTCGTATAGATCATCGGTACTCCAAATTGATAGCGAACATATACAATAATGCAACCATGACCGTCCGACTACACAAAGATACCAAATCTATAAAAATCAAAGAGGAATTAGACAGGGAGACACGTTATCTCCCAAACTCTTTACGGCAGTACTTGAACATGCTTTCAAACAATTGGAGTAGGACGCCAAAGGAATAAATGTCGACGGTGAAAGGCTCTCCCACCTACGATTCGCAGACGACATAGTTATTATAACAGACAACTTAAAATAGATTAGAACTATGCTTACTGAGTTAGATGCTGCCTGTAAAAAAGTTGGTTTAAACGTAAATTTTGGAAAGACACAATACATGACAAACCTGGTCCAAGCGAAAATCCAAAAGTCGACGTCAACGAAATAGCATTGGTCCATAAATATAAATACTTAGGGCATGAAATCCATATTGCCAGGGACAATCAAACTGTTGAATTACAGAGAAGGAGCACCTTAGCGTGGGCCGCATATGGAGCTCTATCAGTCATCTTCAAGAGCAACTTGCCAAATTATTTGAAAAGGAAGACGTTCAACCAATGTGTGCTTCCAGTCATGACTTACGGCGCCGAAATATTATCGTTAACCCAGGCCACAGCAACGAAACTTAGAGTGGCCCAAAGAAGAATAGAACGGTCACTACTTGGACTGACTCTCAGAGACAGGGTCAGAAACGAAGAAATCAGAAGAAGGACAGGCGTCACAGATGTCATAGAGCGAGTAGCATGGCTGAAGTGGAATTGGGCGGGCCATTTAGCCAGAATGAAGGACGGGAGGTGAACCCAAAAAATTACAGTGTGGAGACCAAGAGAAGACGGAAGAAGTAGATGTAGACCACCTACACGATGGACAGACGACGTCAAAAGGATTGCTGGGAATTGGTTGCAGAAAGCCCAAGACCGACAAAACTGGAAGAAATTAGGGGAGGTCTATGTTCAACTTTGGATGCAGAAGGCTGGATGATGATGATGATGATGATGATGATGATGATAACCCTGCAGCCTTAGTTATGTGCTGTCTCGGCCTCATTCCTCCCATGGACAGATATCCAACTGGAAAGGTACTTTAGGCCTTATCTGGGTACCATGGTCAGAAGTCATTTTCTATATGGTATCCCTATATTCTTCTGCTTGCCCTTGGTCGTCACTCGAACGGTTGTTTTCCATTCTTTATATGTGTCCTACCCAGTTCCACTTTAGCATGGCAATCTTCTGGATCACATGTGTTACTTTTGATCGTCTTCTTATCTCTGCATTGGATTTGCGATCACTGATCTTAATGTTGAGCATTCTCCGTTCCATAGCTCTCAGAGTCTCTTGAAGTTTGTGGACTATGCTGTTAAAAGCCCATGTTTCGGTACTGATCGAAGGTTCTTAAATAATACTTGGTAAGTTTGATTTAAATACTGTTTGCAATTGGCTATTTAAATGCAGATTTCAAACAAGATGGACTGATGACATCAAGCGAATGGCTGGCCACGAATGGATGCAAAAAACAACAAACAGAAATGAATGGATACACCTATGGAATAGCTGTTGATGATGATGATAATGATCCCTAATTTCCTTTAAGATATTACTGTCTCCTGATCTGATCTAACCATAACGTTTCTCAGGGTTTCTCGCAGTCGTCAGCTATTATTTACATACTATTACGCATATCATTTACAATATACAAACATGGTAAATAATAAATATAAAAATGTTCCATCCTTCTTAAAATTTATCGGATACCAGCCACTGCTAAGGGCTAAAAAATTAAGACAAGGGTCTCAAAAACGATGTCATAATGCTCACCGGATCTGAGGTAGGGAGTTTTTTAAAAACATATGGAGTTTCACACGTGCTACACCCACTCTTAAACATAATTAAGGTATAGTTCATTAGTTAGAGCTAACTAAGAAACTTCAAGGTAAATGAAACATTTTTTTCCACCTACCTCTACCGAAAGTATACTTTTCCGGACCTGATTGTAGGGAGCAAAGTTGTACTTTTCCTCCCTAGGGAGGAAAATATTTTTCCTCCCTAGGGAGGAAAAGTAAAAGTGACGTCATGGTATTTCATTCATGAAATGTAACTTATTGACGCCCTGTACAATATCTATTTTCTATTACGTAAGTTTCTATACATTTTAACGTTTCTTTATAAAACACTGTATTTTGCAGAATGGTAAAAAACAGTAAATTGTTATTTTGATTTAACAATGTTTACATTATTAATTTGACTTATATTTGACAGTTGACAGTTATATTGTACGTACTTGTTAGTTTTAGTTCTAATAAATTTTGTTGGTTAGTTACATAAATAAATTAAGTAAAAATGAAAAAATGACTTGTTATTTGAGGAAGGTGGAAAAACCATATGTATAACATGGGAGTAAAGTGCCTTTTCCTCCCTTGAATGATTACTGCCCTCCGCTACGCGTCGGGCAGTAAACTTCATTCTCGGGAGGAAAAGTAGCACTTTCCTCCCTTGTTATACAAATAGCTATTATCATACACGTTATTCCAATATTCTAGCATATTAATTAGGAAAGATTCTCAGAATAGATAACACAGGCCAACGATGAAAAAATTTTTTGATAAAATTACCTCTATCTTATGTATTTTGGTGTGCTGAGTCCGAAAATCATATTAAAAATGCTGTATCACCCACCATTCTTTCACAATTTAACATTTAAAATTGCATAATTACCTTTGAAACCAAGATTACTACTAAGGGAAAAGTAGCTTGGATTGGATTCAAAAAAGTTGTCAAGTTCGTAGCTAACTACGAACTTATAGGAGCTAATTTATTAGATAAGTTTTTTAAGATTTTAGATAAGATTTAAGATTTGGGATGTCAAATGAGCCTCAAAATCCACCTTTTGCATAACCATCTTGATCATTTTCCTGAAAATCTGGGTGCAGTCAGTGAAGAACGAGGCGAACGCTTCCACCAGGATATCAAGGTGATGGAGCAACCAGGGATGTTGGAACACCAACATTCATCGGGAACAACAAAGTGCCTCGCATAGGAGAAAAAGCTACTTGAGAAGTTTTACAGAAAGAAAAAGAGAAAGAAAATACAAAAGCATTGACTCCTGAAATGCTTGTACAGACCTATACTATGAGAGGATAAAAGTTAGATAAAAGGTATTATTCTAATAATGTATCATTTTAATGTATGTATTCCGGTATTTTGTGTTTTTCAAATTATTATATTGTAGAATAAACCAGTGCCATATTGTGGGAAAACTGTGGGTGCTACGTAAAATCTAATTTCAGATTCTTTTTAGCGCCAAAAAATACATAGAATTCACATAAATTTATAAGAAAAGTTTTTTAAATCTTTTTTTTCGTTGGCCTGTGTAATTTAACCTTTTACAGATTTTATGAAAAATTATTCTAGTCGCCTTGGCGTACCTAATAGAAAAAGAGCCTTATAAGAAATATTTGCTAATCATTTTAGGCACCATAAGAGACTATAACTTAAATAGTTTAACCTAAAAGAAAACCTATGAGCACTATGCCATGCCCCATGCCGTCAATTTTCAGTGGCACGTGACACATGGGTCGACGGTGGAAAGTCAAACTTTCCACTTATGAACCGGATAAATAAATTATAGGCTACCCCCGTTAAGATAGATAAAGCTCCTTCACTCCCAGAACTCAATTTTTTACATTCTATGCGATTAAAAAATAAGTCTCAGTGTAATTTTAACCCACCACCCCCTTGCCCCTCCCCTCATTAAAAACGTCATTTTTTCGTTTTTATATTTTTAGGTGGGATATCAATTTTAAAAATTTCAAACAATTCACACGCATAGTTAAGGCTTAGATAGAGTGTATTTAACCTCAAAATGCATTTTTTTGAAAAAAGCTTAAAACTTTTTATTGGAGATGGTTAGAGGTCTATTTTTTTATTTTGTGTATTTTATCACACACTATATTTCTAATTTTTTTCAGATTTTTCTGTAAGGTTCACCACCTTATTAAATCCGAAAACTGTTTTTAGGGAGTTTTTGGGGATGTGAACGTATTTTTCCTATTCTTAAATGTTCTAAAGGAGTCAGTTAACTCAATTTATATATACCCTATAAACAACCTTGATTTGATCTATTTTGAAGCCTATAAAATAGGGAAAATCCCCAAAAACCTCATAAAAACAATTTTCGGATTTTTGAAAGTGGCGAACCTTACGGAAAAATTTGAAAAAGCTAGAAATATAGTGTCTGATAAAATACACAAAATAAAAGAAAAATTAGACCTACAGCCACCTCAAAAAAAAGTTAGACACTTTTTTTTCCAAAAAATGAAAATGTATTTTGAGGTTATGTAGATGCAACCTACTGTTCTACCAAAATACACATATTTTTTAAAAACCTGAACTACGCGTGTGAATTTTTGGAAATCTTAAAATTGATTGCATCCTGCCTAAAAATATAAAAACTAAATAATGCCGTTTTTGATGGTGGTGAGAGGGGCAAGGGGTTAAAATTGCGCTGAGTCTTATAATTGCGTATAGAAATATTGAGAATACAAGGGCATTCACCAGTCTCATCTTGATATTTTGAGAGATAGATTTATCTTTCCAAACTTTATGTTGTTCTGAAGCTATTTTCTTGTGGCATTTTTATAATCAATTGCTTTTAATGGGAAATAAGCCACAATTTTATCAAACAAATGGTTTTATTAACGTTTCGAAGCCCAAATCGGGTTTTGTTGTCAAAATACAAAATACTACTAAAATAAACAAAAATGTTGTTGCTAAGTAAAAAAAATCTTCTAATAATTTATTTAATCTGACTCATTTATATTGGCAATTCAGACGTATATTATACAGAGTCGGTATTTTCTTATCGACGGTATGTGCATTTAATAAGAGCAACAAAGAGACATGAGTATTTATTATACATTTAAAACGGGTTAGAAGATGTGGGACGGCCGAACGTGGCGGAACTAGGAAGGGTCACCAAAAAATTTCGGGTTGTAGGTAATGGCTTTGTCAGACAGTGTTGCCAAAGTTGGAAATTATCAAAAGAAAATATTAAAATAGAAAAAATAATATATTTAACTTTTTGTAAACAGATATAATAAACAAATTATTTAAAAGAAAAAAACTTAAGTAAAAAAATATTGTTTTCACCAATTTTAAAAAATGTGAAAACGTTGAATTATATTTCACCGTTTATTTCTTTATTAGTTTTTTCTTTTAAATAATTTGGTTAGTACCTACACTATTTGTTAACAAAAATTAATATATGTTTTCTACTTTAATTATGCAAGTTTTTCTGTCCCAGAGACTTTGTAAACACAACTTTTCCGTCATAAGATCAGACAGAAGGACAAATGAGGTGTAAGAGTGAAAGCTCTTAACCCAAGGATGTTATTAAAGTGAGAAACTTGATCGCACTTCCGGTTTGAGCGTTAAAATTGGAAGTACTATTTTAAAGTCGCCGAAATTGTACAAGCGACATATTATTCGACGCGCCGTAGCAAGATACTTCCGGTATTATTCAAGTCGGTCCGTCCGACAAAAAAATAGAATGACAAATGATGTGTCGAATGAGAGCTTATAACCCAAAGATGACATTAGAAGTAAGAAATTTGACCTCGGACTTCCGTTTATAGAGTTACAATCGGAAGTACGGTTTTAATGACGCCGAATTAATACAAGCAATGTATTATTTAACACGCTTTAGCAAGACGAAAACAAATGTATTGTACTATTTCGGTGATTTTAAAACAGTACTTCCGGTTGCAACTGATACCATCTTTGGGTTATAAGATCTAATTTGATACCTTGTCTTCGTATTGCTAAAGCGCATCGAATAATATGTCGCTTGTACTATTTCGGCGGCTTTAAAACACTACTTCCAGTTTCAACTCATCTGCAACCGGAAGTGTGAAGTCCAATTTCTCAGCTTTAATACCATCCTTAATTCGACACCTCATACTTACTACGTGGCGTTACAACCCTTCGTGGGTTTTAGCCCACTCGACAGCATGCTTTCACTCTTCTCTGTCTTAGACAATCTTTGTCCAGTTCTCCACGCCCGTAGCTTTCAAGTCTCCTGCTATATTATCTCGCTACCGGAGTTGAGTGTTTTAATAACGTAGGAGTTATATTCGATAGACAGACGGACGGACAGACTTGCACAAAGCCGGAAAAATATAATGGTTTTCGTCTTGCTAAAGCGCGTCCAATAATAAGTCGTTTATAATATTTATTGGGCGACTTTAAAATAGTACTTCAAGTTTCAACTCTAAAACTGGAAGTGCAAGGTCAAATTTCTCACCTTAATAAGATCGTTGGGTAATGAGCTTTCATTCGACAGCTCATTTGTCCTGTCTTATCTAATGACGAAAAAGTTGTGTTTACAAAGTCTCTGAGAGAGACAGACATGCGTAATTATCCATCAAAGTAGAAAAAAAATAATACAGTGATGAGCGCGCTAATAACCGGCAAAATAACGCAAAAGATGGAAAACTTAATACGTTGTGAAATAAAAAGAGATGAAACTAGTAGATGTGTAAAATTATCGATAGTGTAGTGTCATCAGCAAATCTAAAATTGGAGATTTTCCTACCAGCTACTGTTACTCCACCGACCCATCCTTCTAAAGCCATCCTCATGACATATTCACCATAAATATTGAATAAGTCAGGTGACAACACGCATCCTTGTCTACCACCTCTCTCGGTCTTGAATTGGTTTGAGAACTTCTGATCTAGTCGTACTGTTGCTATTTTGGACTGGTACAGATTTTTAAGTATCACTAGGTGCATTGGTGTGCCCATTTCTATTAAAATGGACCACCATTAATCACATAGAAAAAAAAAATGAAAAATTGAATTCTGGGAATGAGGGCATTTTGTCTGTCTTAACGGGGGTACCTACCCTTTAATTTACTTATTCGGTCCATAGGTGGAAAGGTTGGTTCCTCCGTTGAGCCATGTTGAACCACGTTGAACCATGAAAATTGACGGCATCGTGCTCATACGTTTTCTTTTAGGTTCTACTATTTAAGTTATGGACTCTTACCGTGCCTAACATGATTAGCAAATTTTTCCTACCTGGCTCTTTGTCTATAATTTTCTTTGGAGAAAAAAATAATATGTTAGCACTAAACAATAATATAAAAATAAAAGAAAATAAAGAGCATATGAAGTATGCAGACAAAAAAACTTTTAATAATAGTACTAAAATGGTAAATTAATGCAATGCAAATCAAATTCGTAAAAGTAATTATTTCTTCATGCACTTTTAAAAGAGCCTACCACCATGATTTCAAAATAAAGTAATAATATTTAAATTTAAATAATCGTGTCTGGCTTTGTAGATAAAAAGTATCAATTTTGTTCCACTGAAATTTACACCCATCAGCCACTACAAAGAAATCTAAGAGTCATTCCAAGGTCAACTCGTGATATTAAGTGTTTACCTATATATACCTAAAGCGATGAGGGTACTTATTATAAAATGCTCGTAAACTGTTGCCTTTGTCTCGTTCAAGTTCTCTTTAATAATAATTACGTGATCGAAAATATTTATTGCAACCAGTTTGCCGGCTGCGTCTTCATAGCTAAAGAAAGTAACCAACAAGAAAATCGGTTGTTGTCCTTTGAAGTTGCCCTACGAAGAATATCAAAAAACTGCACAGATTTGGCTACATAAATGTCAATAAATACATTTAAAAAATGGAGAAAATTCTAGGCTAGTAACAACGAGTAGGTATATAATAATTATAATACAACACCCTATCGACTAAGAGTACAAACATCGTCCTACTTCTCCAAGTGTAGTGTTGGAGCCGTAGAAGTTAAAAATTCAAATAGAACAGACACCAGATCCAATAATTTATTCAGCTTTACGAAAGATGTATTATGTACTGCCTTGACAGAAAAGTCAGGAAGTAAAGACTAAACAGAAAGCCATTATCATCCTCAGGGTACTACAGCCCTGGTTGAGTCTCGACCTTTCGTTTCGCCAGCCATTCCTGTCCATTACCAACCGTTGTCCATTTACTCCGACTACTTCCTGGCATCTTTCTACACCTTCTTCCACCTCAATCTTTTCCTGCCCCTATCCACATTTCCTCCCCCTCTGTTTCTTTTCGTTTCCCTTACACTGTATTCTTGGATTCTCCATGGCCATCTATTATTATCGTATTTGGCAATGTGAACCGTCTCTCGCTATTTCATTTTTATCACCTCCTCTACGCAAGTGCGCATCCAGGACCGATTTTCGGGAGGGGCCATGGACTTTTTTTGGGGAGAGGTACCGGAGGTACGGGGGGTAATTTTTAAAAATTAGGGTTGCAATGGTGAGTTTTAAGGCACTTTTCACACACTTTTACCGTGTGTAAGAAGTGCCTTAAAATTCACCATTCGTGCCGTAGTACCGATTCCTACACATTTCTTCGGATCCAAGTGCAGTTCTTTCAACAAGTTTAATATTATTTTTCCCAATGCTTCTCCTGTCAGGTATTGTTCTTTCCATCTTTCTTGATTTTCACTAATTATTTTTAGGTTCTCATACGTGCCAATGAACTTGACAAAGTCTTCACGAATGTTGTTGTGTGTATGTATCTCAAATTTAGAGAAAGCTGTTCCACGTGGGATACGTCGGTCGTTTCGTCAAATATCACAGACAGAGTAATAATTTGCACTTTGAACCTGATTCATTATTTGTTCAATAATTTCTTCACCACAACATGTTATTAATTGATTTTGACTGGTGTTATTTAAGATGCTGTGGACAGGTGTTATTTAAGAGTCTTATCTCCTGATGCAATTTTAAACCTTAACAATTCCCCTCATTGCTAGCTCCAGCATCTTCGTCCAGAAGCAGAAGGCCATCATCACGATGGTCTCTTAGAGGAATATTTTGTCGACCTAAGATAAGAACACTATAGACCCTTCTCTACTATTGGTCGTAGTCTTTCTTTATTTTTTTTTTGTATCTGTTTAGACCTCTAAGAGTCTATCTGGTTAATGACTGACTTTTGAGGGTTGCGATAACTTTGTAGAAAATCCAGCTCAAGCTGAACGCAGTCCTTGTGGTATGATCTTTTTTCATGGGTTTGTATGGCTCCGTCTTTGCTCATGAGTTTGGTGAAAGATGTTAAAGGTTTCATGACAAGGCTTTAGGCTGTCGTCCCTTTATTGTGACCATATTTTTCATTAGAAAAATAAAACGCAATACTTGTAAAACAATTCCTTTTGACTGTGCGAAAATACTAACCAACTCCTTTGTTCTAAGTGCTAGTGACCCAAGTAACGGTTCATTTCTTTTTTATTCTTTGTGTGTATAGAATATATGGAAATTGATACGATTTTGATGGCTGTCAAGGTCGTTATAACCATTGACACTTTGTAAAATTATCAACATTTTGATTTATAAAACATCCAATGTCATTCTTGAAGCTTCTGTTACTGTCTTTGTTCAATTCTAGTCCAGAAAACATATGTATCCCCTGTTTTGTACATGTGTTTGAAATGAAAAACATTTGAAATGCAAATATTTAAATTTATATTTTTTTAAATTCTCGGAGGGGGCCATGGCCCCATGGCCCCGTCCCTGGATCCGCTCTTGCCTCTACGAAGTAACTATCTAAATTTAAAATCAAGATGCAGTAGAAATAAACAAACCAAGACACGTTAAATGCTACTAGGAGCACTCCCGCATAGGCGTAACCAGGGGGTTTGGTGGTTAAACCCCCCACCTTTGGGATGTACTTTGAGTTCTATACGCTTGACACCATAACCCCAGAGACCTTCCAGTACTTGTAATCCCCCCTTAGGATCATCCTGGTTACGCCGTTGCACTCCCGAATCATAATTTACAATGTATATACATTGTAAATCCCAAATCATGATTTACAATGTGTATACATTGTAAATTATGATTCGGGAGTGCTCCTAGTAGCAGTAGTAGTCTTGGTTTGCTTATTTCTAAAGCATCTTGATTGTAAATTTAGTATAACTTTTTTATATGTATAATAAGCGAGTCTTCTACAGCTAGCGCCTCTTCTCACATCCTAATTTCCAGCGTTTTCTGTTTTAATATGATAGGGGGACCTACATAGAGGCATAGGCGTAACCAGGATGATCCTAAGGGGGGGGTTACAACTACCTGAAAGGGGGGTTACAACTACTGGAAGGTCTATGAGGGCTATGGTGTTAAGCGTATAGAGCTCAAAGTACACCCCAATGGGGGAGGGGGGTTACAACCCCCAAAACCCCCCCTGGTTACGCCTATGCATAGAGGACAAAAAGAATGCTAGAAACAGCAAAGATGAACCCTTCGAGAAATCAATGGTAAGACACTATGGGAGAGAGCTAGAAGTGATGTACGACGGAGATGCAAGGTGGACAACATTAATAACTAGGTAAAAACAGAGTAGAATGGAACGACGAAGGCGATCAGTGGGAAGACATGAAAACGATGGAATGAAAACTTACTGGAGGCACATTGAAAAAACAGAAATGTCTACCCAAAAAGAAGAAAAAGAAGAAGAATGATTAAACAAATTGGTTGAAATTCTAAATATATTCATATAATGATGCCACAAAAATTTGAGCCACAACAAATGAAATATCCGTTTGTTTCGCCCGTATCCCGTAATGATCGTCCCACGCGTCCCCAGCTCTTTTTATGAGTAAAGCAAAATTTTAAGTATGTAATTTGAGTTTAGTACTAATTCTCACAGTTACAGTAAGTACCTTTGTGTTATAATTAGTTTTTACACAGCTTAATGAGTTTTAATTGTGCTTTCACGTGTAAAATCGGTAAGTATATTTGCCGAGAATCGCACTTGACTGAGCACGTGTGCACGTGTGCCGGGGTACGCGAAAAGACAGATGTAGCACACTAGGCCGCTCGCGCCGAAATGTCTCTGTTGGCGTTTTATGACACATTAATAAAATACCACTTGGAATACTATAACACATTCACATATTGAAATAACGCCACATGTAAAAAGAGTCGCCAGTGTTTGGTTTATGCAGATAACGTGATTCTGATTGGAGGAAAAATAATTGGAAGAAATAACAACAGAGTTTATGAAAATAAATTAAAGGAATTATTGTTTGAGATACACCTGTCAGTCAATTTATTTGAAATAAAAAAAAAACAATTATTAAATAAAGTTATACAAATATGCAATAGACTAATATAGCAAAAAATACTTAACACGTAAATTTAAAATTGCTAAAACTAAATAAGAATGTTACAAAGTTTTTCTATATTTAGTGTAGTATTTTTCACAAATGCATTTCCTTGCTTGGGTAGTTCATTTAATTTAAGGAAAAAACCCTAAAAAGTCATAAATCAATTGATATAATATTACTAAGGATTTCCACAGTTTTCTGTTCTCTCCAGTTTTTTCTGTTTTGCCAGTCCCCTTCCTGTAGACTTCTTCTTTCCATTGCTTAGTCCACTTCAATCTCTGAAAGACCTTCGGAGTCTGCCTCTCTCAGTGGCGGCCGGTCAGGGCCGGCAGTGCCGACCCACACATTTATGGACACATTGTAGATTTTCTAAATATTTAATTTAATCAGAGTTGATGATATTTGTTTCTGTAAAATAAAAAAATCTGTGAGATAATACAGACTAAATTTTATTCATTGTTTTTAAAAGAATTCGATCAATCCGATACGTTAAGAAGTGATCACTACGCGTAAGAAACTTTTCAAATTAATATTCCCAGCCATGCATCCGATTGCGATTGTGTGAATTCTTTTTTATAAGATCTGCTTCGACAGGGACGGCAAGCCGTCCCTAGATTTACGATTTACTTGTAAGAAGCGCTGTGGAATATTAGCCGATAGGCAACCAATTATACATTTCACCACAATTTCACCCGTATTTGAATGGCAGAGTCCGGCAGATATCAATCTGCCGATCGGTGATGGGCAGACACCAGCAAGACAGCAGGCAAGCCACGTACCAAGCCACGTACCCTGCTAATAGTGCGCTCGGGATGAAATTAATTATGAAATAAAGTAGCTTTTGGAATTTTAAATCTCGGTTACTTTTCACTGTAGCAGATTTTCGTAAACAGCTTTTGGAAGTTTTTAATTTTATTTTATTAATAAAGGCGACAATTTTTTAAGTGATGATATCTCGATCCGTGAAGCAATCGGTTTGAAAACTTTACTAAATGATTATTCTTTTAATATTTTTTTACATATTTTTAGGAAAGTGTTTACCCAAATTAATGTGATATTCAATGTTGTTCAAAATCAGTCAACTGACATTATTTATTCCAAAAATAGAATAACAAAACTGGTAAAAAATCTCAGAAATAGTAATTTTCAATATATACGCAGTGACGTTTTGGATTCACTTGATATTTCCGAACACCTCCAAAAAATATAAAAAGTATGACACAGATCTCGAAAAACAAGTATATTTTGAAATTTGTGATACTATTATTATTTGTGCAAACAGATACTTATTTTTTCAAATTTTGAAGATTTGCAAAAATTTAAAAGTTACGCCAAAGAATTTTTAAAATATCTATTAGACAAGTGTATTAAAACTATGCATCATTCTTTAATCAAATACACAACTAAGGAAATTAATTAAAAGTTTTATATGCTGATCCAAATATTTTCGGAAGATGGGATAAGTTACAAAATATGTATAATTTTACATAGTGCAATTCATTGCAACAAACTGTTCCCGAAATTAATAAATTATTATCATGAATTCTCTCATTGCTACCAACTTTTGCCTTAAATGAACGGGATTTCTCTTGTCTCAAAAGTGTCAAAACGTATTGTCAAAACACCATGAAACGAAAGAGAATGTCAAGCTTTTCTCAAATGTCAATAGAAAAAACTATTAAAATCTCTCCAGCACATTATTAAATTTTACAATGATGTTCTAACCCATTTTGCTACGTCCAAACAACATAGATTAAAGTTAGTTTATAAACATGTTTAGGTTCTAAATCTATGTGAAAAAACAAAAAAATACAATAAAAAAATTAAAAAAACAAAAATAAAAAATCTTCTATGATGATTGAAGCCTTTTAATTAGATGGTATACCTATCTGAGGAGACAAAAACCTTGCCGACCCTGTCCCTAAAGCCACGAGCCGCCACTGGCCTCTCTTCCTTCTTCCTATCAGGCTCCACTCTGTTATTTTGTTTATCCAACGTTTTTTTGTCTGCTCTTCTGACATGTTCGTACCAGGTTAATCTCTTCTGTTCTATGTAGTCTATTATATCTGAGTTCAATCCCATTCTTTTCTTAATCTCTATGTTTCAATTTCACACCCATAAATCAGGATACCGCTTGTCATGGTGTTATATATTATATTCTTTTTTTGTTGTTGTTATAGTGATGTTCTTATCCCACATGGTTTAATTTTTGTATGCAGTCTCTTATTAGTCCTATTCTGTTTTTTAAACGTTCTTCAGTTGTTACTTTGTTGGATATTATGAAACCTAAATACTTGTACTTGTCTGTTCTTTTGATTTGTTTTTGTTTATGTTCGTTTATTTGCAAGTTTTATTTCTGTATTCTCCTTTGTTAGGTATTCAGTTTTCTTTAGGTTTATGTTCGTTCCGTTCTTTGTATATTCCTGTTCCAGTTTTCTTCTCATCATAAAGCCGAGGTCATCTTCGTCTTGTGCTGATTGTCAGCAAAACTTAGGGTAAGTAGGTATACAGGGCGAGCCAGATAAAAAGCCAATTAGAAATATTTATTTCGAGAACTAAAGGCAACTGAATCATGAAAATGGAAATTTAGAGGTTCTGAATAGTGAACTATTTAATGAAAATATTTTCATCTATTTTTTACTTCCGGTTATACGGGAAGGACACTGCAATCCTAGCTTCACATGCTGACCCTATTTATGCCTCGCATCTACTTCAAGCGTATCTAAACAGAATACAAAACTGGTTTTTGGAATGGAAAATTAAAGTCAATGAAGGAAAATCTATCCATGTTAAATAAATTTACAACACAAAGAGGAACCTGCCCTTCTGTAACTTTAAATAATCATCAATTACCTTCAGCCAACGAGGTAAAATATCTTGGTATTCATTTGGACAGAAGTCTCACACAGAGGAAACATATTTGGACCTAAAGAAAGCAACTAATAGGTCTCCAATTCAGAAATATGTATTGGTTAATAACATTAGTTAGGATATCCGTAGATAACAAATTGCTGCTCTATAAGGCAATACTTACGCCCATCTGGACATATGGGTTGGAACTATGGGGAAGAGCCAGTCACTCAAAACATCGAAATCATTCAACGTTTCCAATAACAAATTCTCCGAACTATCACCAATGCACCGTGGTACATCAACAACAGAATTATTCATCGTGCTTTTAAAATCGACTGACATTATAATAGAAAAATGAGACCTTGTGAGATAAAATCGGTCTACTGGGCTCAGATATATAGCTCTTCAAATATAGCATTCTTCTTCTTGATGTGCCTATCCGTGACGAATGTTGGCGATCATCATGGCAATCTTCACTTTATCTGCAGCAACGCGGAAAATCTGCACAGATGTTGAACCAGGTTCTGAGGTTCTTTAACCAAGATGTTCTTCTTCTTACTGGACCTCGCTTTCCAAATATTTTTACTTGCAGGATGGTTTGTACGAGGGCATATCTGGATTCATTTCGCATAATGTGTCCAAAGTATTCCAACTTTCGAGATTTGATGGTGGTCAGTACCTCTCGGTTCTTCCCCATTCTTCTAAGGACCTCCTCATTTGTGACCCGATCAGTTAATGGGATTTTAAGAATTCTCCGATATAGCCACATCTCAAATGCTTCCAACTTTCGGCACATATCCTCGTTCAAGGTCCATGATTCAACACCATAAAAAAGGTCAGAGAAGACGTAACATCTCATCATTCTTACTTTTATACCAAGAGAAAGGTTGTGGCTATTGAAAAACGCACCCATACGGTTGAAGATTGATCTAGCTTTTCCGATGCGCGCTCTTATCTCTTGGTTGTTGGTTCATTCTTCATTTATTATGGTGCCGAGGTAGTTGTAGTGCCTCACTCTTTCTACAGGGGTTTGGTTGATATAGAGTTGACCTTCTGTTATCTTTTTCTTGCCGACGATCATAAGCTTTGTTTTCTTTACGTTTATATTGAGTCCATATTGTTGACTATAATACGTGGTTTTGTTTATGAGGACTTGTAGGTCTTCTAGGTTGTCCGTAAATACTATGGTGTCATCAGTATACCTGAAGTTATTTACCCGGTACCCGTTTAGTAGAATACCTTTTTTCAGTTTCGTGCAAAGCTTCGATAAATATTCTTTCAGAGTAAAGATTGAAAATTAGGGAGGACAAAATGCAGGCCTGTCTCTCTCCACGCATGGTTTTCACATATTCGGTGTGTTCACCGTCAACTCTGAGGTTTGCAGTCTGATTCCAGTAAAGTTTTCCAATTATTTTCAGATATTGGTTGTTAATTCCTGCTTCTTTTAGTATTTGCATCATCTTGGCCTGTTGTACTCGATCAAACGCCTTCTCATAATCAACCAGACATGCGTATACGTAGCAATTAACGTATCTGCATCTCTGGAATAAGACTTTTACTGAAAACAAAGCCTCTCTCGTACCAACAGCATTTATGAACCCGAACTGGTTGGGCGAAATTTGACTTTCACATAGCTTGTAAATTCTCGTATGTATTACCTTTAGGAACAATTTTAGGAGATGACTCATCAGGCTTATCGTACGGTGTTCTTCGCATTTTTTGGCTCCTGTTTTTTTTTGGAAGTGCAATCAACTCAGACTTCAGCCATTCTGTTGGTATTTCTCCATAGTTGTATATGTTGTTGAATATCTTTGTGATTATTTCTATTGATTCGTTGTCCATCAGTTTAAGTAGTTCTGCTTGTATATTATCGGGACCTGCTGCTTTGCCGTCCTTTAGCTGTGTTATAGCAGAATAAACTTCCTGCTGTAATATGCTTTGTTCATCATTTACCATTTACCTCTTCTTCTAACTCAAAGGTGCTATCTCTTTGGTCTTCAAATAGTTTTTCTAGATATTCTTTCCACGTTCTAATTTTACTTTGTTTGTCTAAGATGATGTTTCCGTCAGAATCAGATTTCCTCTCTGTCTCCGTCTTAGTCCACCTTTGAGTTCTTTAACTTTCCTATATACATTGTCAGTGGCATAACAAACTCCGTCGGGGCCCCCCCCGCAGAATTGGAAATGGGGCCCCATTTAAAAAATTACAAATGCGGCTTGTGTAACAAAGACCTATATGTGTTAGTGTATTCATGTACTGTTTATAACAACTTACATTTTTTTCTTTATTGGTATAGAATAAAATAGAACAAAAATTGAGAGCGTAGGCGCAAAATTTCGTGCCAATGCTTTTTAAATGCATTCATTTTTTTTTCGAATGTTGAGAAAACTAGTATTTTTGAAAAATTTAAACGCAGAATGAAAGATTACATTATTACCGAGGGCCGAAAGTCCCTAAAAAGTTACAGGTGTGAAAAAAAATAATATTTACTATGCTTTTTAATTTCAAATATTTCATTCAAAAGAAATTTTTTGTTTATTCTAATGGACTTTCAGCCTTCGGTAATAATGTAATCTGCTTCATTCTGCGTTTAAACTTTTAAAAAATATTTATTATTTTTCTCAGGATTCGAAATAAAAGGCATCAGTCCGAAATTTTGCGGCTACGCTCTTTAAATGATTACATTATTACATAGTATTATTCTATGAGATAAACAATTTTCTTCTTGCACTACTATCAGCAAATATATCCACAATTTTATTAATATCTGTCTGAAGGGCAACTTCGTTTTCAAATACTTGTAACAGCTAGAGAAGATGACCGTGCTTCACATTGTACTACGAAGATATGGTTTTATGCTCCTCAGTCCCAAGAAAATAGTTTTTATTATTTTAGCAATATTTTCTGTTTTCTCTCTTGATTTGTGAAACAATAAACAAAAATCTATAAAAACTAAAAAAAAATAATTGACAGACATAATTATGACAGGTCCAGCATAATGGACATCAGGACTTAACTTACATTTAATTTAAGTATGAAACTGAAAAAAACATTCTCATTCGGGAGAAATAGAGTATATTTTGCATTTTACACAAAAGAATCTAGTCTTCTTAGCGCATTTACACTGAATCTAGTCTACAACTTACTGCATTTTTGTGGAGACGCCGCTCAGAACCTCACAAGTTTCACCACGTGTAACAACAAACCAACGAATTAGGCGCTGTAGTAAAATTTTGCAAACGAGTAAATTTTACTGATAAGTAGGAAGTCCAATATGCTGCACTAAAGGACGCAGCGATGCCCAACCCGATTAATCACCCGTGCAAAAAATTAGTAAACATTGTCCAGCGGGCTGCACCTATGGACTGAGGAGGTTGTTAACATAAGTTTAGAAAAAGAACTCTCTGAACTAGCGATTGTGATGGGTGAAGTTGAAAACAAGATGTACTCATGACACACCTCTCTGATATGCAAGCACTAATGCAATGAAAATCTATAAGAATAATGTTTGCTGGCTGCATCATAAATAGAGCTCGCCGATTCCAATTATGTCCTTAGTGATTTTCTGTAAAATTGCAGTTGCTCCAAAAACTCATTACTTAAACTGACGACTGACGGGTACGCAGCAACTAATTTACTGGCTTCTGCAAAAACTTCTGGATCCTATTTGAAAAGATATCCTCTTCTAGGATCTAAGACTTTAAAATCGTTGTTCACTTTGTACATACTCATAAATCCAGCTTGAATTTGTTCACTGACTACATCGAGATTTACGAGAAACACGCCTACTCTATAATATATAATATTATGTTTCTTCAGGATTTGAGATGCGTTGATCATGTAATAATTCATCAAAATGCTTCTTAACTCTACCAAACATTTTGATTTTAAAGTACAGAGAAAGCCACGATTAGATTAGTAGCAAAATCTTTGGATTCTTATTTGACGTAAATTTTGGACGTAAGTATAGTTTTTCCTAAAGATTTGATAAAAATTCTTTACAGTTATGTAAAAGTACTTTTTCTGTCATTCTCTACTCACGATCTGTGGTGTGGTAGTTAATATTATTTTAGACAGTCTTTTTAAAATTGACATGTAGTTCTGCTTTACACCAAGCTCAGTTTCAAATCTGGATCACCACCTAGTCACCGATAGCGTTTTTAGAGGAAGAGATTTTGGTTGGAAGTTTTTCTGCATTGTTTGCTAAATCGAATCGAGGGAAGTTTTTGAAGATGTCCAGACACTGTTTAAAAACGTTCCGTACGCATGCGTAAAATAATATATCAATAACACATTTTTACTTATATTAGAAGACAAGATGGGGCCCCTGATATATCGGGGCCCCCGCAAGTTTCATGCTGCGGGAGCCTCTGTTACGCCCCTGTACATGGTGACTATCGTACTTTGACTGTAGAGTCTCAATTTCTTGGCATCTCTCCATTGCTTCTTTTTCTTTCGCTTCTCTAATTTTCCTTCTTATTGATATATAATAAATATAGCATAAAAAGGGCTAATTTTGACCCTTTTGACGTGCTTATCTCTGGTTCAAGATCTCCTAAACGGCTAAAAAATAGCAATAGGCTACTTTTTTAAAGTATAATACATGTGATAATATACTAAAATTTGGAAAAATCCGCGGACACCCCACGAAAGGGGTCTAAAAGTAAAAATATTGCTATATATTTAAATATAATATTTAAACCATATTAAGATGCGATCTTGCCAAAAGCTTCCTGTTAATATTATAATGTTAAGCTTCTTGGCATATGGTATGTTATGACGTGTATTATCTCTTAAGTTCACACCAGGGCCCCAATATTCGGTAGAAAAGTGCGATAATACCACGTCTGTATTTACACACGCCGCCGAGGAAAATATTTATGTCATACGCTTGAAACACTTAAATAACATATGTTGGTACGTGACTTGGGGGGTAGTATGTCAAAACAAACCATCTTTTACTATTAAGTAAAAAATCTCTGAATATAACTTGAATAGAAAGTGATATTTAGGGTGGATAGTTTTCACAACGTACTACATTTTATGTGTAAATGTAAAAGGTGCATCTTACAACTTGTTGGAAGAACAGAAAATAGAACAGAATTATAGGTCAGGACAGATGGCAGTTGTATAATTGATCACCGGCACATGTAACATGTAGTATGTTTTAATGATGAAACTGTTTATGGTTAGTGTACGCAAATTATTCTGGTGTACAATGTGGTACAACTATAGAATATAGCGTACTTTACACGTAAGTATTTTCTATGGGAAATAAGCCACAATTTTACTAAAAAATGAATTTATTAACGTTTCGAAGCCCAAATCGGGTTTCGTTGTCAAAATACAAAATACTATTAAAATAAACAAAAATGTTGCTAAGTAAAAAAATTCTTCTAATAGTTTATTTAATCTGACTCATTTATATTGGCAATTCAGACGTATATTATACATTTTAAAGTAGAAGACTTTAAAATGATATCGCCAATTTTTATGAGTTGCGTTCCTGGCACGACTTTACTAAAAGATAGTTCATTCATTACATGAAATCAATCCCAACTCAAGAATATCCGCCGCAAAAAAATCATAGCATGTGATCTGTCTTTAAAAAGACAACCAAATGCAACGATGACAGTAAAATTCTCGCGTTAGAGATTCCATAGTAAATCACGAGGGAAAACCAGGAAAAAAACCTCGTGATACTATCCCGACATCGTAAGTATTTGGTCTTACATTTAATTTACCTTCAAAAAACTAATACCAAATTCTGACTTTAATATGTTTAAATTATAAATAATATTAAAAATACATAGATATACAATAAGTAATACTAAAATATAAAATTTGTACTAACTCGTATTTGTATAAAATACCAAAGGGCTTGAGGTTGCGGCCAGCATACCCAAGCAGAAGACTTTAAAATATTCTACATAGATCCAGTTTATCGATGATTCGGGAAAGGTTACAATTTCATAGGTCAAATTTATTTTTTATCGAACAAGACATCGTAAGTATTGAAGATTTGCTTTTCGGAATGATATCAAATTCTGATTTTGATCGAATTACTTTTAGTTTACAAATAATTTATCAAAATTCATACCAAAAACAAAGAAATATACATTTAAATAAATTTAATATTCTTTTAGAACAAAATAGTTTACATGCTTTTGATAACCTAAATAGAAATAATGACATATTAGCGACAGTTGTCAAACTATCAAGTAGAAATTTAAATGCAAATGAAAATTTAGTATTGTCAAAAGGTTTAAACTATGCTGTTACTCATCCATCTATTCCAAAATTAGACATAATTAGCTCAGTGGAAAAAATATCCCAGTGTTTACCAAATCATGAAAAAGAACAATATAGGGTACTATGTAAACTTGAATTGGAAAAATCTAATAAAATTGAACAGAACATCAGCAAAGAGGAAATGAAAGCTTTAAAAACTTTAAAAAATGATGACTCCATAACAATCCTACCAGCAGATAAAGGAAATGCAACTGTAATAATGGATAAAATACAATATGAGGACAAAATTACAGATCTAATTACAAATGGACCTTATACCAAATTAACGAAGGATCCAACGAAGACACTGGAAAACAAAATCTATAGAACTTTATTCAAATTTAAAAATGATCTAACGTACTATCAAAGAAATTTAATGACACCTCATTACAGTAAGACGACACCACATTTTTATGGAGTACCGAAAATGGGTGAAGTCGAGTTCGCTCCGCTTCGTTCAGGTATATTTTAGAAGGGTACGAATTGGCTCCCGCATGAATGCGGGTAGGCTCTCATATAATAGCGGAAACATTAAACATTGTTGCCAAATCGTGTAATATTCATACTGCTTAGGAAATTTACATAGTGATATAGACTTTTTATAGGAAAATTATACTTTTAGACAAATACTTTTAGAGTTTGTTTTAGTTCAACATTGGCATATGTGGCAATTTTAACACAAATTATCGGTGTCGGCCGGTATGCGCTCGACCGTTTTGCGCTCTTACCTGAAATCGGCAGGTTTGCGCTCTACACTCTAATACCCGAAAGTTAAGTTAGGACCGAAGGGTTAGGTCTTCCTCCTTTCCCATAAATATTTCTAGGAAGGTACCTGTTTCTAACAAAAAGAGAAAATTTGAAAGAAGTGACAACGCTGGGTGATATTTTCGACATGTTTAGGTAAAATAAATTTTGTCTATGGGAGCCAATTCGGACTCTACCTTTTTTAGTTCAGGTAAAATTCTTACCATTGGGAGCGAACTCGACCCCGTCCCCGAAAATTCATAAAGCGAATATTCCACTTAGACCCATTTGTAGTACCATCAATTCTCCTTGTAGTGAACTATCAAAATTTTTATTAAATATTATAAAACCATTTGCAAATAATAATGACACATTTATAAAAAATACACAACATTTTTTAAACAAATTATCAAATATTGAATTTAATCCAAATAATATTTTAGTAAGTTTTGACATAAACAGTTTATTTACCAATGTGCCATTAGACAAAACTTTAAACATAATTAAAACGAAGTTAGAAAATGATAATACATTGACAACTAGGACAAAACTAAATGTATCAGCTATAATGGAGTTATTGACATTATGTACTAATAATACCTATTTTCAACTAAATAATGAATTCTATAAACAAAATTTTGGTCTAGCAATGGGCTCTCCTTTATCTCCATTATTGGCTAATATATTTATGGAGAATTTCGAAACTAATATCATTTCTAAACAAAATTTAAAACCCACAGTATGGTGGAGATATGTAGATGATGTGTTTTCAATATGGCCTGAATTCCTGAACATTCCCCAAAATTCCTGAATATTATAAACGATCAAGAAGAGACAATAAAATTTACAATGGAAAAGGAATACAATAACACTTTGCCTTTCCTCGATGTTTTAGTCTCAAAGAAGGATACTGGATATGAGACTCAAGTGTATAGAAAACCAACACACACCAACAGATATCTCAATTACAAATCAAATCACAACATCAACGTCAAAAAGGGAATTATTAAATCCTTATATTATAGAGCCAAAATTACTTGTTCTAACGAAAATTCATTTTTAGAAGAAAAACAATTGTTTTATTAAAAAATGATTATCCTTTATCGTTTATAAATAAGGAATTGACAAGATTGGATCGAATGGAACAGAACAGCTTAGAACGGGATCCTACAACATTCACAAGAAATAATACGAGGAAAATAACAATACCGTATATAAAAGGACTATCCGAGAAACTTAAAACAATAGGAAATAAATTCAACATTTCAACAACATTCAAAACAACAAACACATTGAGATCTATTCTATCTAAAACTAAGCCTAACAATGAACAAGAAAGAACAAAGAATTGCATTTATAAAATACCTTGTGAATGCGAACAGTTTTATATAGGTGAAACATCAAGACCATTAAACGTTAGAATAAGTGAACATCAGTCTTATATTAAAAATAGAGAATTTGATAGATCTCAAATATGTCAACACGCATGGGATAATGAACATAGAGTTCAGTGGAGAGATTCAAGTATAGTCCTGAAAGAATCAGATAGAAAAAAGAGAAAAATCAAAGAAGCAGCTCTAATTATGCTAAATGAAACCAATTGTGTCGCAAATTCCTCGGTAGAATGCAGTAGGATGTGGTTACCCATACTGAAAGAGGAAGTCAATAGAAAGAAAATACCACGATTAGTAAGTCAATAACATACGAGTTAGTACAAATTTTATATTTTAGTATTACTTATTGTATATCTATGTATTATTAATATTATTTATAATTTAAACATATTAAAGTCAGAATTTGGTATTAGTTTTTTGAAGGTAAATTAAATGTAAGACCAAATACTTACGATGTCGGGATAGTATCAGGAGGTTTTTTTCCTGGTTTTCCCTCGTGATTTACTATGGAATCTCTAACGCGAGAATTTTACTGTCATCGTTGCATTTGGTTGTCTTTTTAAAGACAGATCACATGCTATGATTTTTTTGCGGCGGATATTCTTGAGTTGGGATTGATTTCATGTAATCGAATGAACTATCTTTTAGTAAAGTCGTCCCAGGAACGCAACTCATAAATATTGGCGATATCATTTTAAAGTCTTCTACTTTAAAATGTATAATATACGTCTGAATTGCCAATATAAATGAGTCAGATTAAATAAATTTAGCCGTCCCTATTTAACATCTACACCAACGACCAACCAATGCACCCTCAGACTGAGAGTTTTGTTTACGCTGACGACCTTGGTATCGCCGTAAAGAGGAAAATACTCACACAAGTAGAGTCAACAATGGAAGAGGCTTTAAACATGATGTCAACTTACTACAAACAAAACTCATTAAGCCAAACCCTAAAAAAACCCAAGTATGTTCATTCCATCTCAACAACCATCTAGCGCATGTAAAACTGAATGTTTCTTGGGAGGGACAATGCTTGGAACATACTGATAGGCCCAAATATCTTGGACTGATACTAGACCGGTCACTAACGTATAAATTCCACTGTCAGAGCACAAGACAAAAGGTTTCTACGAGAAACAACCTTCTCCGGAAACTTATAGGGAGCAAGTGGGGAGCAAACCCCCAGGTTTTAAAGTCAACAGCTGAGGCCTTATGTTTCTTAACAGGAGAATATGCTTGTCTCGTCTGGGGTAGATCTAGACACGCCCAACAAGTCAACAATAATTAGCGGTTGTATGAAGCCTACCCCTCTACCCCTACTGTACCGGGCAGCTGGATTTGCATCACCAAGGATCGTAGATATGGATTCACAATATGTGGAGAAGTTCAGGCACCATGAACTTTAGATGAAAGGCACCAATTATACGGGTTTGACGAAGCGCCAGGAACCAACCAACTTAAATCAAGGAAAAGGTTTATGAGGAATGTCAGCGTCGAACCACCCAAACTGTTCCCCTACCATCCAGAACGACCTGGTGGAATGAACCTGGACTGGCGAACCTGGCGGACACTCAACCTCATACGCACAGGTGTTGCCCCTGTAAAACAGAACCTCATTAAATGGGGCATCAAGACAGATAACGACGCACTTTGTGAATGTGAGGAAATACAGAACGTGGAGCACCTGAGAGTATGCAGACTTTAGCCATCAAAGTTCACCCTCGATGATTTATGGCTCGCAAATACAAAGGGTATAGACGTAGTATTGGGCAGAAAAACTGTAGTCGGATCCAGACACGAAAAAGTAAGTAGAGACTTTAAAGTGCAGACACATAGTAAAATACAACACTTGAGAAAAGCACTCTGCCGAAACAGTAGTAGTGACATTAACTTACAATAAATTTTGTGGAAGTATTTAAGACAAAAGTTTTCAGTGTTTCATTGTTAGATAAAATGAATTTCCATCAAGTAACGGTCGAATCAATAAATTATTAATACTTTTTGTGTCGGATTAACCGTTCTCTCAGAAACAACGCTTGAAGTGACGGGAGATTTTGACTATCGTTACGCGCGCGAAATCAATTTTTTAAATAAAATTTAGCCTTATAGAAGCCTCAGCTTTATAGAAACTGATGTCATTTGCAGCAAAATGCAAAAATTGCTTACGAAAACTGCACTCTTCACTTTTAAACCGCATTTTGATTTTTGTCGATAGGACACTCTAATCAAAATATATGGAATTGTTACCGTCGAGTTGAGACAAATTTTATTTAAAAAATGGTTACGCGCGCCTAACTGACGTAATTGACATTCAAAATCGCCGGTCGCTTCAAGTGTTGTTTCTGAGAGAATGGTTCATTCTACACAAAAGTGTTAAATAACATTTTTGTTTAAAATGATTTCAGCTGCATTCCTTGTTCGAAACATTTGATTTGAACACAATTGACATTCTCAGTAAAATTCAGCTTGTTCGTGTGATTTTTAGAGGTCAAATCTGTGATGACTGGACTATACGGTTTTTCGAATATTCGAATATCATTTCGGTAGAATTATTTTATATTAATGTCGACCCACCTTCATATGAGAAAGGTGAGTCCGCGACACAAAAACAGTTGTCGTCCATTTGTTAATAGTTTCACAATAAATTTTGTGAGAAGTATTTTCAGTATTTTATTTATAAGTTTAAGCGGAATTTTTGCAGTGTAGATTCCTACAAAGCCATAGGCTGTGGTATTTACATATTTTAGTCCAGGGAAATAAGAGTATTCTCAGGACTTCAATAATCCAGGTATGTATCTTTTAGTCATTGTAGAATTGTAGATGTAACGAAAGAAAACCTACTGGTTTCCTGCCAAGAGTTCAATTTAAGTTCGGAGCCGTTTTTAATTATTAACAATTTAGTGCAAAAAACTCGATTTTTCCGATTTTTTGCACTTCATTAAAAAGCTATATAGTTGACATAAAAACAATGTCAGTGAAGAAATTAAAAGAAGAATAGCGCTCGCCAGCCACCTAGAAAAATTTAATTGACGGTCTATAAAATACTAATAAGACCAGTGCTAACATATGGTTCAGAAATTTGGTTGTTTACACAGAATGACCAAGAACTGCTCAAACGTTTCAAGCGAAAAATCCTAAGAATAATATATGGAGGGATAAAAGAAGAAGGTTTGTGGCGCAGGCGATACAACTTTGAGTTGTATAGAAGTTTTGGAGAACCTGACGTTGTAAAATTCATTAAGGTAGCATGTGTATGTGTGAAGTCTGTAAACCTAGTAGAAGCAGAGATGTAGCTAGTGAAAAGTAGGTTCTTAGTCATCAAATTCCAAATCGAATATTTCAACTTGAAATAATCAAAAAATGAAGTACTTTTCAGGAAAAACTCATCATAACTTTTTTAAAGTGTTTAAGAAAAGCTTTATTTTTGTTTTTTAAAAAAGTTTCTAGCATCAAAAGTAAGCAATATACGTTCAAAATAAAGTTGATCCATTTTTTGGGTAAAAAAACTGGTGAAAATCACCCTCTAATTAGCATCTCAAATGAAATTAATCGTTACCGCTTCACAAGTTACTTTAATTTTGTATTGTTTTTATGCGCTGTAAGTTGTATCGGTATAAAGTGCGTATTTACGAAAGGGATGCAGTAGAAAGGAGTTGAACAAGTCACTAATCACGAGTGTATGCAAATTTTAACAGCCATATTTTAACCAATTTTTATCTTACAAAAAAACACAAATTTAGAATATTCAAAAAAGGAAAACATATATTTTACTCTAAGATTTTTGGTACCACTAATAATTTTTAAGTTATTTTGAAAAAAAGACCTTTTTTTCCAAATTTCAAAAACATTGTTTTACTTTAAATCCCAGTCCTTTGGTAAATAAGTAAATTATAAAGCGGTAATAATTATTTTCATGTGGGATGCACACTAACGGGTGAGTTTCAAGATTTTTTACCAAAAAAAGCGACCAACATTATTTGGACCTTAACTTGCTTAATTTTGATACTAAAAAAAATAAAGCTTTTTTAACACTTTAAAAAAGTTTTGATGATTTTGAAAAGTGCTTCATTTTTTGGTTATTTCACGTTGAAATATTCGATTTGCAATTTGACGAATAAGAATCTACTTTTCATAAGCTCCAGCACTGCTTATAGTGGGTCTACATACTTCGTATATGCACCATTTTTTTTACTTTTGTATGTGCTATATTTTTCCTAAGAATATTTTTTCGATAAAATATGTCATTTTTGAGTTATTTGCGAAAAGCCGTCTAAAAACATGTTTCTTTTTGGTTACAAACTTCCCTACTACTACTTCCCAAAACAACATAAATATCTGTAAATTTGTTTTAACTAAATAGTCGCTATAAAGGGGTAAAGGGGCCTACTTCTTATGGCCGCCTAGGGTCCCATGATGCCTTAATCCGTCACTGATGTGGAGCAGCTACACGGAGCACCAACGTTATGGATACGTGCCTTTAGGTGGATAGGGCATGTAATCAGGCGAGATGAAGATGCCATAGTCAGAAAAGTATTTGACCGAAGAGGGCCGATAGGACAACGAGCAAGAGGAAGATCGATACTTAACTTAGAGAATGATTTAAAATCTATTGGAATTAGAGCATGGAGAAGAGTTGCCAGAGACAGGGGCGAATGGAGGATTGTTCTGAAGAAGGCTTTGGCTCATAAAGAGCTGTGACGCCACTGATGATGATGATGATACAATTTAAGACTGATCCTGATTAGAAGTTATTATATTTGTTTATTCCAGAGACCATTTTTTGCAATAATATAAGACAGACAGTAATGAAGATAAGGCAATTCAGCGGGTGCCAAATGAAAGTAGAAGACTTATACTATCATTAAATTAAAAAAAGATAAAAAATCATTTATTATAGTCCAAAATACTAATGTAAAATTATTGACATTTTAGTTTATAAACATTTAGAATAACTTTAACAATATTATCCGTAGAAAAAATCTTTTTACATATTCGAAAAGCTGGTAGGTACCTATTTAAATATGCAATTTTTTTATAAATTTATTAATTGTGAAATTTGTTTATAAATTTTTGAAGCTTTTTCAATGTCAAAATCAAATTTTGTAATTTTATGTCAACTAGCTTTTTAAGGGGTTGCAAAAAATCGCGTTTTTGGCAGGAAACAAGTAGGTTTTGTTCCTATATGTTTACAATAACTAAAATGTTGTCAGATACTTGGATTATTTAAAGTCACGAACAGTCTCTGTTTTTTTCTTATTTCCCTGGACTATTTGAAGCAGAGGACAAAGCGTGTTTTCCAGTTCGTGCCAATAGTCACTCCCTATATACAAAACTAGTCGACATTCACATACATGTATGCATTCCACTGTGTATTGCCTATCACCTGTGACACAAAATATGGATAATTGTTATTCCGTACTTTTTGTTGCATTTATATCGGTTGTATCATGGTACAAGTACCATCATCGTATTATTAAAATGTAATCAATAGTGTATGGGTGGCATTATTTATAAAGCCTTGGGTTATTTTAGTTTGTTTTTCGTTGGGACATTTTATCAGGGCAACTACAAAAAAAAACAAAGAGGAATAAAATAATTTTCTTCGCGATCGTTAGTGAATGTAATATTTCCAAAATACGAGGCTTGTTCAATTGAAACGGATCTTTGATCCAGAAAAAAATTATTGTCAAACGTATCTCACAATAAAACACTGAAAAACGTTTATTTTCTATACTTCCACAAAATTTATTACAACTATGTTATTACTACAGCTGTTTCGGCAAAGTGCCTTTCTCAAGTGATATATTTTACAATGTGTTTGCCTTTTTAAATCTTTAACTGAAGAGGTTGAGGAGTGGGGAGCTGTTTGTCTCGAGTTGGTCATTCAGAATTATATCTGTATTTTTCAATTTATTAATTTCCATTGATTCTAAAAGTGATAGCTTAATGCCTTTATTTTGAATATGTAGAATTTGAAACTCTTCATTGAAAGAATGATTATGATCTAGAAATGATGATTATGATCTAGAAGGTGAAGTGCGTATGTAGAAGTGTCTTCTTCTACATACGCACTTCACCTTCTAGATCATAATCATCCTTTCAATGAAGAGTTTCAAATTCTACATATTCAAAATAAAGGCCTTAAACTATCACTTTTAGAATCAATGGAAATTAATAAATTGAAAAATACAGATATAATTCTGAATGACCAACTCGAGACAAACAGCTCCCCACTCCTCAACCTCTTCAGTTAAAGATTTAAAAAGGCAAACACATTGTAAAATATATCACTTGAGAAAGGCACTTTGCCGAAACAGCTGTAGTAATAACATAGTTGTAATAAATTTTGTGGAAGTATAGAAAACAAACGTTTTTCAGTGTTTTATTGTGAGATAAAATGAACTTCCATCAAGTAACGGTCGAATCCATCAATTATTCAAACGTATCACGTATCTACAAATAATTACCACTATATTTAAGGCGAATGATCAGAGGACAAAGAAAAGAGATGAATGAACTAATATAAACGAAACACATTCAGAACGAAACTTGAGCAGACTATTTTCGATCTCTCTTTGCTAAAGGTGAGGATAACGAACCACCAACACCTGAAGTGACAACAAACGAAGAAACAAAAATTGAAAAAGACGAGGTAACGGAAGCATTAAGGAAATTAAAAATAGAAAATCACCAGGAGAGGACAGAATATCGAATGAACTCCTAAAGTGCGGAGGACAAGACTTGACCAAACAACTATTAAAACCAATCCAAAAAATAATAGAAGAAAACAGAATACCACAAGAATGGAGATAAAACATGCTAATACCTCTCTTCAAAAAGGGAGAAAAATCGGACCCGGAGAATTACAGAGGAATTAATTTACTAAACACACTACTCAAATTAACGACCAAAGTGATAACAAAAACAAACAAACTGAATACAATGATAACATTAGCAGAAGAACAACAAGGTTTTAGGTCGGGAAAATCATGTACCGACGCTATATTTATAATGAGGCAGGTTCAAGAGAAATCGTTAGAATACAACAAACCGGCATACTTATGTTTCGTGGACTTTAAAAAGGCATTGACATGGTCAAATTAAAGAACGTTATCCATTTATTATATGCAAGAGAGGTAATTACCTCTAGGAATAATTCAAACGATCGAAAATATCTACCAGAACAACACAATAAGAGTAAAAGTAAATGAAGAACTAACTGACCCAATTGAAGCTGGCAATGGGATAAGAAAGGGAGACTCCCTGAGTAATCTATTATTCAACCTGATCATGGATGAAATAAAAAAAGTAAAAACAAAAAAGGATACCAAATGGGAGAAAAACAACTTAAAATAATCTGCTATGCAAACGACGCAATACTAATCTCTCAAAGTGAAGATGATTTACAACGTATACTGCACCAATTTAATATAACAGCTAGAAAATGTAACATGTTAATTTCCCCAAAAAAGACTAAATGTATGGTTATAACAGCAAATCTAATAAGGTGTAAATTAGAGCTGGAAGGTCAGATAATAGAACAAGTCATGGACTTTAAATATCTAGGCATCACGCTATCTAGCTACGGAAACCTCGAAACAAAAGTGGAAGATCAGGTTAATAAAGTAAACAGAGCCGCAGGTTGCCTGAATGAAACAATATGAAGAAATAAAAATATCGAAAAAGAAGTGAAAGGCAGAACTTACAAAACAGTCATCAGACCAATAATGACATACTCAGCAGAAACACGACCTGATACAGAGAGGACAAAAAGAATGCTAGAAAGATCACAGATGAAAACACTTCGAAAAATTGATGGTAAGACACTATGGGATAGAGCTAGAAGTGCAGATATACGACGGAGATGAAAGGTGGACAACATTAATAACTGGGTGAAGAACAGAAGAGTAGAATGGAATGACCACATACCACATAAGCCGAATGACAACAAATAAAGTAGTAAGGACGGCGAGAGACGGTTCCCCAATAGGAAGACGATCAGTGTGAAGACCACGAAAACGATGGAATGACAACTTACTGGAGGCACATTGAAAAACAGACAGGGTCATATCTACACAAAAAGAAAAAGAAGAAGAAGAAGATATTTAAGGCATATATCCCATTGTTTCAGTGGCGTAGCGTAGTGGGGGCGACAGGGGCGGCCCGCCCCGGGCGGCACTTTTTAGGGGGCGAAAAAATTTAACAATAAATAATAAAAATATTTTGTAAACATTTAAACCATTTTATATTTTTATCGCAACTGCAAATTCGGACCGATTGAAAGGAACACGGATTTTTTTATTACTTATTTTGTGACGAATTCGGGGAATTCCTTTTCTTTGAATGATATTTATTGCGACTGGCAACAACGTCTATACTGACTTGTGGCAATTCCCCGTTTATGATTAACAATCAGCACCAGCACAACTTTTTTCGGCACTTTAGAACGTTGCTATTATTTTTTTTTCTCATCGACACATCGTTGGGAAGTTCTGATAGCAGCTACAGGCAAAAGAAGGATCCAAGACACGCGGTGAAGTGCAAGAGGCTATGCCGTAAATGTGACATGGCATTATTACAAAGACATTCTCGTCACTTTGGAAAAACTGACAGAGGCAGGTGAAGCTTAAACACTAGAACAGATGCAGGTGCTTCACTAGTTTCGATGCAGTCATTTTCCTTTCTTTGTTTTTTGGGTCTGTGTCAACCGGTGCTACATGAAGTGAATGATGCATAAAAATATTTACAAACAAGGAGACTTGACATAAGATTGTACGCTCAGAAAGTAAATGCTTTGCAGATGATATTGACAGCCAAAAGAGAGGAATGGGCAAATGGCGCAGTAGGTTATGCAAAGTATGTATGAAGAACTTGGAATTTCCATAAAACCTCGAAGGCGCATAACAAGAAAGCATATTTTCGATGATGTAAAAATGAGTTGAGACGAAAGCTGTTTCTCCGTTAGATAGAGTTATTGTAGAAATTCGTGAGCATTTTCAATTGCAACACTGAATGTAATCTAGACTACGTATCTGACGAAATTGACTAGCAGGGTTTCAAGCTGGAGAAACTTCGACTGCGAACTTTCGTTGCTGCTACAGGCAACGAAATTGGTTAATGCAGACTAGTGATGTAACGAATGTCATTTTTTTAACATTCGCGAATACGAATGCGAATGCGAATATCTGCTACTGACATTCGCGAATGCGGATGCGAATGCGAATGTCCAGTTTTTTTAAATTTGTTTCTATTTGTGTAATGTTTCCTAAATTTTTAATGAAAAGTTAATTGATATTTAGTGTAAATCAATCTGAATCTTAAGCTTTATTTACATAATACCAAATAATAAAAAAAAGTGAAGGCTGATAATGTGATAATACAAGGTTAAGTTCTATCTATCTATTGCCCTTCATTTGTCCAAAGTTGAACGTAGGCCTCCCCCTTACTTTTCCACTCTTCTCAGTTCAGTGCTAATGCTGTCGATCTGGTCGCTGCGTATCTCTTTAGGTCATTCGACCATCTCGTCTGTGGTCTGCCCCTTCCTTGTTTGTAGTCCCAAGGTCTCCAGTGAGTTATCGCTTCATTCCATCTTCCGTCTCTTTGTCTGCTGTTGTGTCCTGCATATTTCCATTTGAGAGTAGCTGCATGTTTGAGGTTAAGTTACCTTTTCTTAATAAAAAAAGATGAGAAGTGAATAGATTTTGATTTTATTAACCTAATATTATCTTAAAATTATTTTTTTCTGGTTTTCATATTCGCAAAACATTCGCACAAATTTCGCGAATGCGGATGCGAATGCGAATATGCAAAAACATGCGAATATTCGCGAATGCGAATGCGAATACGAATATTCGTTACATCACTAATGCAGACTCATTTGAATTATTTAAATTTATTGTTAAATCCAAGCTGGAAGATACTCTGCCCAATATTTTCATAATGTTCCGAATATTTTTTATAGTTGCTATTGCTTATATAGCTGTGAAAGGAGCTTTTCAAAATTGAAAATGATTAAAAATTATTTAAGATCGACAATGAGTACTCTAAGACTAACTAATTTGACTATTTTTTCTATTGAGCAAGAGGTGTATGATGCGATAGACATTGATAGTGCAATAAAAGACTTTGCTCTTAAAAAAAGTAAACGTATAAATTTTTAATTGAAGACGGAAGTTTTGTTTTTAATTCTAACAAAAATTATCATATTACTTTTCAATAAAAAATAAAAACATAACATTATAGTATCGTTCTAGTTCTAATTAAAAATTGATTTTATTTAATTTTGTCGATAGTCAAGGTGTACCTAATCTAAAGTGAAGGTACCTAAGTTATATCAATATATCTAATTGATTAAAATAAAAGAATTTTGTATTAATAAACGTGATTGTAAAACTTAGATAAACTTTTTTTATTTAAAATCCAACCTAAATATTGCAAAATAATGATGACTGTTCTTGCCGAAATGTTCTCTATAATTAATGTATGTAATGTTATACAATAAATTAAAATACCTAAGTAATAGGGCGGCAAAATTGTTTGCCGCCCCGGGCGGCCGACACTCACGCTACGCCACTGCATTGTTTCACCAACAGATGTTTCACCAAACCCTGTTTAAAGAATTCTTGTGCTTGTAGCTCGAAAAATTCGTTTACGACATTTTGTATTTCTTCGTCCAACTGAAATAGATTATAGAACTGGATCCCGCGTACCAAAAAAAAAGTTGATTAATAGCAAGCTGAAAATTGTTAATAGCTTAACGGTGTCTAGTCGGACAAACTTTGATGTATGGGAACATTGGAAAAGGGGAAGTTTTAATTGTGGAAGAGGCTAAAAATTTGGAACGTCAGACTACGAAAACGTTCCATGTATTTTGTCGGACAGAACTTCCAATTGATTTGTTATCATTTCATTAAACTCTCATCCAAAAATCAGACTGGTGTTTGTCACCAACTGGGCATTTTAATGAGTGGAACACGAAGAGCATGTCAAATGACTGGAATCATGTTGGTTAGTAATAGCAGTCTGATTTTTGCATGAGAGTTTAATGAAAGGGTAACAAATCAATTGGATGTTCTGTCCGACAAAATACATGGGACGTTTTCGTAATCTGACGTTCCAAATTTTTAAACTATTCCACAATTAAAACTTCTTCTGTTCCAGTGTTCCCGTACATCAAAGTTTGTCCGACTAGACACCGTTAAGCTATTAACAAATTTGTGAAACTTTCACATTGAAAATTTAAACGATTTCTGACTGGCCACTGGCGCTGGTTGACAGCCTTTATTAAGGCTCAAAATTAGTTAAAATAATCAGTATTCCGAGTAAGAAAACTGTTAACTAAAAGAACACAACCCACGGCGTACTTCTGTTATTTAGCCCATCATATAATTTGGAAACAATCGACTACCTACCACCTGAGACCATTGGGTGGTCGAAGAGGTGTTCAGAATACTAATATAGATTTCAAAGATATCGTTACTTTACCGGTGCCCTTTGAAACTTTCTTTTTTAATCGAGAATTAGATTTATTTTTCTATGCATAATTATTTTTACTAGCCCAGAGCGTTTTAAGTGATATCTTCACTTATTCTGATACTTTTCTTATTTTGGAATGGGTTGAATTTTTTGCAGTTCCTTTTCTTAATATTTCGATATAATAAAGACTTCCTTGGATTCTCTTGGCACTTGCATTTTATTATTTCACTGATAAAAATATATATTCATTCTGCAAAGGTAACCAAAGAAATTGGTGGAAGGACTATCAGAAATGGTAGTAATAAACCAGTAAACTAAAATAAAAGACAAGCAAATTCTTAAAGAGCTGTAAAAGTGAAAGACTCTCTCCTACTTTTTCTACTTGTTATTTCACTGATAAAAAGATATATTCTGGAAAGATGACCAAAGAAATCCTGTGGGAAGACAATCAGGAATGATAAGAATAAACTAAAAAAAGTACAATCTTAAAAAACTATAAAAGTGATATAAAGAAAGGTAGATACCAAGATTCTATAGGAGATATAATTCGTTATGTCATCTTAGTTCAGGGCGCATCTGTTTTGAGATGGACGTTGAGAGGTGACTCAAATTTTTTTGCAGAAATTGCTTGAAAATAACTCAAATAATAATATTTGAGTTATCCTCCCACTCAAAATGGCCCGGAACATTGTTTAAATAATCAAGATGTCAAAATATGAAGGCAAAATTCAATTTATTTATTGGTTTTTTGATTATACCTTTAAAACTATTCATTTCTGAGAAAAGTTGTACTGACATAAAAGTTGCGTAATTAAATGTCCTATAATATAGAATAGGTTAAAAATTTAAAAAATAGTCACCCTTGTTGCAAAATAGCAATAATTGCGAAAAAAAAACATACAAAAACAGGTATTCGCATTTTACGTTTTTCAACCATTTATGCTACACTTAGGACCTTCATATTTTACCCAGAAAAACTTTATAATATAGTTAAACAGCACTGTAAATTTCATTAAGATCGGTTTAACAGATTTTGCAAAATAAATTTTGCAATCCAGCTTTCGCAAAAAAATTCATTTTTTTAAAATGTTGCAGGACTGAAAATAAAGCAGATAGCAAGTTGATTTTTTTTGCTTATAGAAGTGTACTGTACCTTTTATTATAACTTTAAAACTATTCATTTCTGAGAAAAGTTGTACTGACATAAAAGTTGCGTAATTAAATGTCCTATAATATAGAATAGGTTAAAAATTTAAAAATAGTCACCCTTGTTGCAAAATAGCAATAATTGCGAAAAAAACATACAAAAACAAGTATTCGCATTTTACGTTTTTCAACCATTTATGCTACACTTAGGACCTTCATATTTTACCCAGAAAAACTTTATGATATAGTTAAACAGCACTGTAAATTTAATTAAGATCGGTTTAATAGATTTTGCAAAATAAATTTTGCAATACAGCTTTCGCAAAAAAAATTCATTTTTCTAAAATGTTGCAGGACTGAAAATAAAGCAGATAGCAAGTTGAATTTTTTTTGCTTATAGAAGTGTACTGTACCTTTCATTTGCAATTTGCAAAATTAAAATCGATTAATTACCACGGCGTCAGGAAATTTTTTAAATAAACATTAATTTTTGGTGCTACGCGCAGGACAGCGGTGTTCGATTCACACAAGTTGATTTCCACCAAAATTTCTTCCAATCTTTATCTAATATATTATTTTCTTACTCTATATTTTGTTGTATTTTAATATTTTAATTCCACAAAAATTAAACTAATTTTATTATTGTTTGTGAAATATTGTTTAAATAATTGCATATGTTTAAAAATAATAAACTTTTATTCTCTAAGTTAAAATATATGAACAAAGAAAGTTTTTGCTAAAAAAGTGTTATTTCAAAGGATAGAGTATGTGTTTTTATTTTGCAATAAACAAATTTATTTATTTATATCGAAATGTAATAAAAATTAAAATGTATCAATCATTATCAAAGGTCATTGGAATGCCCAATCAGAGTAAACTACTATCCGCTGTCCTGCGCGTAGCACCAATAATTAATGTTTATTTAAAAAAATTCCCGACGCCGTGGTAGTTAATCGATTTTAATTTTGTAAATTGCAAATGAAAGGTACAGTACACTTCTATAAGCAAAAAAAAATTAAACGTGCTATCTGCTTTATTTTCAGTCCTGTAACATTTTGAAAAAATGAATGAATAATGAAATTTACAGTATTGCTTTAATGTATCATATAGTTTTTCTGGGTGAAATATGAAGGTGTAGCGTAAATGGTTGAAAAACGTAAAATGCGAATTCTTGTTTTTGTGTGGTTTTTTCGCAATTATTGCTATTTTGCAACAAGGGTGACTATTTTTTAAATTTCTAACCAATTCTATATTGTAGGAAATTTAGTTACGCAACTTTTATGTCAGTACAACTTTTCTCGGAAATGAATACTTTTAAAGTTATAATCAAAAAACGAAGAAAAAAATCGAATTTTTCCTTCATTTTTTGACATTTTGATTATTTAAGCAATGTTCCGGACCTTTTTGAGAGGGAGGATAACTCAAATATTATTATTTGAGTTATTTTCAAGCAATTTCTGTAAAAAAATTTGAGTCCCCTCTCAACGTCCAAATGTACTAATATTTTTACAGATGCGCCCTGGTCTATCTGTGATTAGTTTCCTTCCTATATCGGATAGGATTATGCTATTGCAATTTAAAACAAACAGGATCATGCATGATCATGAATTGTTACAATTGCGTAAGATTTAATCCATATAGAAAAGAAGAAGTACCTACTAAAAGTCTAGAATTTTCTAGATTTTATCGAAATGTCCAGAAATGTCTCGTATGGTCTAGAATTAGAACCAGTGGCGGCTCGTGGCCTTGGAGACAGGGTAGGCAAGGTTTTTTTGTCTCCTCATATAGGTATACCATCAAACTAAAAGGCTTAAATCATCATAGGAGATTTTGTTGTTTTTTGTTTTTTTTATTTGATGTACTTGACATTCTCTCTTGTTTCATGGTGTTTCGACAATACGTGTTGATTCTTTTGAGACAAGATAAATCCCGTTTATTTGAGGCAGAAATTGGTGGTAATAAGAAAATTGATGAACAGTTTGATGTAATGAATTGCAGTACTTACTACATAGAATTATACATACATATTTTGTAACTTATCCCACTTTCTGAAAATATTTAGATCGGCATAATTTTTAAGTACCTAACTTGTAATAATAAATATCTTAAAAATTCTTTGGCGAAGGTAACTTTTAAATTTTGAATCGTCAAAGAGGTCAAACATTTGCAAATCTTCAAAATTCGAAAAACGAGTATCTATTTAAAAGACTAAGTTTTCACTCTAATGGCACATAACATATCCCACCAGAATGAAAACAATGGGAACCTTCTCTGGTTACACCTCCGAGGCTTCTACAATTTGCAAGCCATACGGATGCTGAGACTAAGGAAGATGAGGGAATTCTACAATTTACAATTCACGTCACATCTGCTCAGCGCGGTAAAGTTCCAACGAGACTGGTTCCCTTAATACTCCACACAGAGTAAATGTAAATAAAAAATGAATAACCATTTTCAATTTCGTTGCAAAACGAAAATACAGCCAAACCATATTCCAGTCCAATCAGAGAGTGCTGCAAGCACCTCTACCGGTTTCGAAACTTAGTCTCTCATCAGGAGGCACATATGCTGCTCTCCCTGATCCAACCAAAACAAACCCCAGCCTGCAGTCCCGAATTGCAACGAACGAAATGGCATAGATGCCCTAGCGGCAACTACTAGCAAAAGACTAAGTTTTCACTCTAATGGCACATAACATATCCCACCAGAATGAAAACAATGGGAACCTTCTCTGGTTACACCTCCGAGGCTTCTACAATTTGCAAGCCATACGGATGCTGAGACTAAGGAAGATGAGGGAATTCTACAATTTACAATTCACGTCACATCTGCTCAGCGCGGTAAAGTTCCAACGAGACTGGTTCCCTTCATACTCCACACAGAGTAAATGTAAATAAAAAATGAATAACCATTTTCAATTTCGTTGCAAAACGAAAATACAGCCAAACCATATTCCAGTCCAATCAGAGAGTGCTGCAAGCACCTCTACCGGTTTCGAAACTTAACTTAAGTTAGTCTTTTAAAACTTAGTCTTTTGCTAGCAGCTGCCGCTAGGGCATCTATGCCATTTCGTTCGTTGCAATTCGGGACTGCAGGCTGGGGTTTGTTTTGGTTGGATCAGGGAGAGCAGCATATGTGCCTCCTGATGAGAGACTAATAAGTTTCGAAACCGGTAGAGGTGCTTGCAGCACTCTCTGATTGGACTGGAATATGGTTTGGCTGTATTTTCGTTTTGCAACGAAATTGAAAATGGTTATTCATTTTTTGAGTATCTATTTGTATATAATAGTAGGTATCCAAAATTTCAAGATATACCTACTCGTTTTTCGAGATATGTATCATGTCGTTGTCTTTTTTAGGATGGTTCGGAAGTATCAAGCGAATCCAAAACATCACTGCGTATATATTGGAAACTACTATCATTACGAAAATCTCTGTCAGTTGACTGATTTTGAACAACAATGAATATCTTGGGCAAACTCTGTCTTAAAAATTTAAAAGAATATTAAAATAGTAACTATTTAATAAAGTTCTCAAGGATTGCTTCACGGATCGAGGTATCGCCACTTTCAAAATCGTCGCCTTCGATAATAAAATCAAAAATTTACAAAAGCTGTTCACGAAAATCTGCTACAGATACTAAAACTACCAGAGATATGAGATAATCTGCTTAGATAAAACTAACCGAGATTTAAAATTTCATCGCGTCTGACAAACTGTTCGCTTTATTTTCGAAACAAATTTGTTCTGAAGCAGTAATTCGTTTAGGTGAGCTTAACTGGCAAGAACAGACGATGGTATCATGCAAAACTAAATTCATTATATGCGCATAATAGTGAGTAAATAAAGCTTGTGATGCAATAGTTTTAACTTTTGCCTGGAGACCATTCAATTCACCACACATCACAGCAACGCCGTCATAAGATTGCCCCAGTTTTCCCTACCAATTTATTTTTAATATCAAAAAATTTTAATCTGTTCTTTAAAACACCAAAAATCTATTCTGCCTTATTGCTTTTACTCACGTCTCTAAAACCTAAAAACCTCTCATAAATATTACCACGTAACGCGTACCGAACAACAATAATTGATAATTGTGAATGACATGATAATCAGAAGTTTCATCTACTTTCATCTACAGATTCAATAACGTTATTCAAAATGTAACTATGTATTTGATTATGTATATTAGTTCATTCTGTATTACGAATACAATTCGAATCAGAAAGTAAATATTTCTAAAACAATTTTATTAATTCTCTATAATTACTTTGATTTTTAACAAATGCTTCGATCCATCATGTCCACTAAATGATAATTCCTGGCAACTTAAAAAAATTACAATATCAATTAAACGACGTAAAACGGCGTGATTATTTTTGACAATTTCTGCCGATGATTCCAAATGAAACACCGACCGGCAGACTTAAAATGTGCCGTACCTGCCGCTTATGCCTACGGAGAGAATGTATGTTCGCTTGCTCATCGACTTGTTATTTCGTTGAGTTTTACGTGTAAATCGTCAAGCTACGGATGAGTTGGGTACGGCTAGCCGAAAAGTCAGATGAATGGCTCGGATCATTCATTTTTTGAGAAGTCTGTTATGCGCAGGGATCACTTAACGCTCGGATTGATCAAATCCTGTTAAAAACCATGAATAAAATTTAGTCTGTATTATCTTACAGATTTTTTTACTTCACAGATACAAATATTAAAAAAATCTATATCTATAAATGTGTGGGTCGGCACTGCCGACCCTGCCGACCCTGACCGGCCGCCACTGATTAGAACGTCAGAAAGTATAATATATACTACGGAAAATGATATAAATTGGCCATTGACGTTAAAGACCGGGCATTGTCGAGAATGTCCATTTCCCCTGGTTATTAACGACAATGCCTCGCCATTAACGGCAATAACATTAGCTGTTCGCCAATGTTGTAAAAAAATAATCTAAAATTAGAGTTTTCATCAATAACCGGTCAATAACGACAGTGGCCAAAAGGAAATGGCCAATGTTGATAAATAAATAAAATACGGTATGATGTCCTATTATTTTTTTATATAAGATAGCTCTTGAAGGATAATAATTTTTATTTTGACAAGATAGTGAACCATGACATTTTGTAACACTTTTTACATAAATTTACTACGAGTAATTTCAGCATGAGTACAGAAATGAAGCAAATAATAAACATAACCTATCTTTTAGTCTAAATTTCAACAATGACCGGTTAACAACGGGCATTGTTGGCATTGACCGGTCAATGATGGAAACGTATTATCAAGAATTTAAAATTATCATCAATGTCCAGTTTCTATGGACAATAACGTTAATATCCGGCCATTGTCGACAATGACTAATTCAACAGGCCATTGTCGATATTGACCGGTTATTAACGTTATTGGCCGGATTTACGTTATTGCCCGTAACATATACACTACTCCAAGAAATTAACGCACCACCTTAAAAATGGGTCATTTTTGATGTCTTGAATTTCCTAAACCTGTCGTCCGATTTAAGTGATTTTTTAATATGTTATAGCCTTATTCTTTAAAGATATCGCTCTATGGTAGACAGGTAAATTGTCGTTGTATACCGGGTGTATCAACCCAACTGTGTTTTTTCTCAAAGTTCACCACACCCCTTGGACTATTCTAGCATTTATAAAATACTGAAATTAAAACCCAGCTATATCCTCAGATTTTCTTAACATTCTGTTTTTTGATTCAATCTCTTATGTTGGATAATAAAAAAGTTAGGTACTTCAACTAGCCATGTTTTTCATCAATACAGGGTGTGCGACAAACTTTAAGGGATCATTCTACATAAAAAAATGTCAGTTTGTTTTATAAATTTATGTCCGCAAATGCTTCGTTTCCGAGATACGTGTGGTTGAAGTTTTGCTTACAAACTGACGATTTATTTATTGCTCTAAAACCGGTTGATATATACAAATGAAATTTGGTGGGTTTTAAGAGGTAGTTATTGTGCATTTTTGACATACAATTAAGGGTTTTATATTCTCCATTGGCGCGCATACGGGTCTTTCAACATCCCGTATCTCGGAAACGAAGAATTTGCGGACATATGTTTATAAAGCACATCATTTTTTCATGCAGAATTACCCCTTAAAGTTTGGCGCACTTATTTAGAAACATCCTGTATTGATGAAGAACATGACTAGTTGGTAAAGTACCTAACTTTTTTATTATCCAACATAAGCGAATAAACAACATTAATGATAGAATATTCCACAGGGTGTGGTGAACTTTGAGAAAAAACACAGTTTGATTGGTACATCCGGTATACAGTGACAATTTACCTGGCTAGCAACAATTTTATTAGCGATATTGTCAAAGAATAATTCTATAACATATTAAAACAATCACTTAAATCGGACAACAGGTTTAGGAAATCCGAGACATCAAAAATAACCCATTTTTAAGGTGTTGCGTTAATTTCTTGGAGTAGTGTATAAAGATAGTTGACAGTTCAAGTAGTAATAATTGAGTTTTTGAATAGTCCTTTCATTTAGTTAAAGTTGTTATCAAATGGGTATTGTAATATTGTTAGCTGTTTTCAATAAAAGTAATTTTAAAGAAATGTAACAATATTATACAAGTATATGCTCGTAAATTAATGAAGATTAACACACCGAGAGAAATGGGTATACAAATAGAAAACCAAGAACTGAAATCAGTTGAAAGACTTAATTAACTATTAAGCATACTGAACACGACAGGAGGAGCAGAGAAGGATATCCAGACTCCAGACACGAATTGGCAAAGCACAGACAGCATACTATATGTTAAATGGAAATCTAATGAGATAAAACTGGACACCAAAGTAAAAATCTTCAATAGTAATGTAAAGGCAGTGCTATTATACGGATCACAAACTTGGAGAATAGCAAAACACAACACTGGAAAGATCCTTTATCAAGAAATTCTTAAGAAAAATTGTAAGAATATTTTGGCCCAACCGGATCACAAACTCAAACTTATGGAAATAAACTAAATAAGAACCAATACATAAAGAATAAGAAAGATAAGGTGGACATGGTTGGGCCATACTCTGCGGAAACCGGACACAGACATTACAAAACAAGCATTGGAATTCCAACCTCCAGGAAAACGGAAACAGGGGAGACCGTTAAATACACGGAAGAAAACAATTATTAAAGAAGCAGAAAACGTCGGCCTAACCTGGAATGAAGTCAGAGAAAAAGCACAAGATGGTCAAAAATGGAGAGTGACAGTAGGTGCCCTATGTTCCAGTGAGAACGAAGAGGATAAGTAATATACAGCCAATAATTTACAAACAATTATAGAACAAGAAATGACTCAATGACAAAGCTTGAACATTCCTGTATTTATTCCAAGCTTCATAAACATCATTTATTGGAAATGGAGAAGGGTGTAATTTTACATATAGCGAATATAGTTAGTTTTAGAATGAAGTTATCGTGACTATTTTATATAAACAGAAATTACTGATATTTCGATAACGGAGGGAAGCCGTCGTATAATTTATGAGATTATAAAAAGTATATCTTAAATCTATAACTTATGTTAGAAATATTGATCTAGAAAATGACTTTTATGCATTTATTAACATAATTAAGTAAAACAGGAAATAGTTTTATTTACATGGATGTAACAGTCTGTACAAGACAATTTTTGCTTCGCTTCTTTTATATTTCAGATAATTTTGGGCAAGAAAAGTTTCATTTTTTTAAATCTAAGGATTACTTTGCCAAACTTTTAATTCATAGAAAAGGACCCCGCAGAAACCTTATGGGAAATGGCTCTCTGTCAAATGCTCTGAAACTTTGGGTTCTAGTAGTCCTTGATATGTAGAACAAAAGACTCAATGGGCGCGTAGCTCTAATAAATCATGGTTTTAAGGTATAAGCCTCTGAAGTTATAGGTACAGTGAGGACGTTTGAGTTGGAATAAATTCATTTTGTCGAGAATGGTCGACTCTGGAGATAAGTTACAAATCAGGTTGATTTTTATTTTTAAATTGCTGATGTAACATCTGATGTTACATCACCTGATGTAACATCTTTGTAGCATTATATTCTCTTTAAAAGATCTTGAGAAATATTGTGGCATATAACATTAAATAGGTACTTCAATTCTGAATATCTCTTGCCCCTTTAAAATTGTTTCACTTTCAACTGTTTCATCGAAAAATGTTTTTTTCTTTGTTTTTTGAAGGCTAATTTTGAATATGTTTGAGATTATTGCCTTCACAAAAAAATATTTTTGGCTTCTAGTTCAATTTCGCTTAATTTATTTCTTACGTCTCCAACAAAGCTCAAATGTCATTAATTCTGCTCCAATTGACACGTCCAAGTCCACAGTTTCTAACGTTTTACTTGTTGCATTTACTCGTTTTAAAATCCTTGCCCAAATCAGTGTCAATAGAGTATCTAAGTTAACCTGTCTCAAAGGTATCACCTTGGCTTCACTTTTAACTGCTGACTTTTTTGTCACTATTGTTGCTTAACTGGAAAAATATGTTTGATGGATCCGTAGTTTTTAAGTATAACATTTACAGCGTCAAAACTTTCTACATGTTTTGTTTTCATCGCTTCCAGGATCATTGCAAGTTTGGTCAGACAGATAGCTAATGAACCTTTTTCTTTATTCGCATTCCGCTGTAAATGCTGAGCTAAGAATTCGTCAAAAGCAAAGTATACAAGACAACTTAAGTAATTTCCCTTATGACGACTCGTTAAATTCTCATGGGATCAACGAAACGCTAGTCCTTGAGAAGCAAGTAATTTAATGGTGACAACAACTCTTCTTAGGTCTTAGGACCTTTACTCAATAGTCAGCTTCGCGTTCTACTTGCTCTTTCAAGCCAGCGTCTATAACTCCAATTTAACTGATGATTCATCTAACTCCAACTGATGATCTTGTTATTAATGTAACCATAGGGTTCAGATGAAATTTACTTTCTTCTTGAGATTTGAGTAAACTATTCAAAATATTTCTAGTGGATAAAATATCCAAAATCAGTTAAACTATTTTTTTTTCAATTGAAAATAATTTTCACGGGTAACAATAAACAGCTTTAACAGATCTCTTCGCCTCCATTGTGTTTTACTCTATAAGAGCTGCTTTCATTTAATCTTCTATCATAAGCTTTGTCTCCAGCTTCATACATTTTTTTACAATTTTCTAAGGAATCGCTCTTTGGTTTAAAAGTTGTCACAGTTCTTATTTATCAGTCTTAAAATCAGACCATATCGAAATCGCAGGTATTTCGTAGTCTTTTTCTCTATTTAAAAAATATGGTCCTCGATTATTTAGCGGGCTTTAATTTGTTATTAATAAAAGGAAGGGGCCCGGGGCCCTGGACGCTCGCCCCAAGCGCCCAATGAATAAAACGGCACTGTTATACGCAAAAAAAAAACAAAAAAGAATGCTAGAAACAGCAGAGATGAAAACCCTTCGAAAAATCAATTTTAAGACACTATGGGACAGAGCTAGAAGTACAGATATACGACGGATATGCAAGGTGAACAACATTAAAAATTGGGTGTAAGAAACAGAGGAGTAGAATGGAACGACCACATACGCCGAATGACAACAAATAGAGTAGTAAGGACGGCAAGAGTCAGTTCCCCAATAGGAAGATGACCAGTTGGAAGACCACGATGAAACGATGGAACGATGGAACGACAACTTACTTACTGAAGGCACATTGAAGAAAGAGACATAGTAGTCATGTCTACACAAAAGGAATCAAAACGTTTTCGGTTTGTAAAAAGTTTAAAAGTTGTGAATACTTGACAAGGATTTATTTATTTACTTTCTCTGTATCAAATATTAACTCAAAGTTTAGAGTCACTCCACAATTTCAAAATAAACGAGTTTAATTAAGTGTTGTAAAGGAGCTACCTGTAAAAAAAGAGTTTTATCCAAACCCTGTACCGGTAATATTATTATTTATAATAGATTTTCCTATATAATTTTTTGGCCTCGTTGATGTTCACACAGAATTTACTTCAATTTGCGGCTGCACTCGGGAATATTAGTCAACCACAAAAATTGTTGGTCAGGCCTTTTGTTCGCAAAATGATTTTGCGAAATGAGCTGTCAGCTACATTTATGCGGAAGGCTATTGTGCATTACGAACATGCAGTTATACATTTCGACAAAACGATTCAGGAGCTCATATTGCGATTACTGCTCGGCTCGGCATTGGCAATTTCTGGCCAGACAACGGGACTTCGGAGTTTTCAACATCGATCACAATTTAAAGAGCCGATTATTAGTTAATGTTCGTGACATTGAATCCGACGATTCATAAGATATTTTGTGTCAAGTCTCGACTGAGATTCCAGTTTAGTGGTATTTTCAAATAGGCCAGTTCTTCAGATAAGTTTCAAATTCAAACGGTAATGCACAATAATTGAAAGTTGAGTTCTTACGACAAATTGATTAAGACCCTTTCAATCAAACTTAGTTTCATTAATTATTGGAAACTACGAAAGACTACGATTAAAAATTATAACCCAAGGATCAAGAGAAACGCAGGAAAATTACATCAAGCAAAGAAATAAAACCAAAGAAATACTACAAGAAAAAAAAGTAAATATTATGAAGCTAAGCTAAATAAAAAAATATGAAAAAATATTTTTAAGAAACGCTTTTCTTTAGTTACGAGTGACTAAAATTAAACATATTATAAAAAATCAACTAAAAAGCAAAAAATAAAAAAAATTGAAAAAATCTAACACATTTGTCAAAGAAAAGCGTGGCGCGTCTTCATCGAATAAACGGTTTTCGCACCACGCTTTTCTTTAACGAATGTGTTAGATTTTTTCAATTTTTTTATTTTTTGCTTTTTAGTTGATTTTTTTATATTTTTAATTTTAGTCACTCGTAACTAAAGAAAAGCGTTTCTTAAAAATATTTTTTTCATATTTTTTTATTTTTTATTTTTTAGTCTTACACTTTTCAAACATTAAAATATGTATATCGTCATGTTTATTAAAATATGTATAAAACATGATGTACAAATATGAAAAGTAGTCGGAATCGGCAAAAAATTTGAAACTCTATTGTTTATTTATGAAGCATCACGTAAACAATTAAAGTGAAATGTGAAATTATGTATAGTTCATATAATAAGCTACAATCTGTAAAAGTTTAATATTTCCTCATTGTAAAAAACAAGAGAATTTAAGCATTTTCCGTTAAAATCGTTTTTTTATTTAAACAATTAATAAACAAAATTTTTTTTTATTTACTATTCGTGTATTCTTCCCGCGAATGAATATATCTGCAAATTTTTAGTCATTTGCATTGAAGAAAAGGCAATCAAATTAACGTCAAAATATTTGACCCAAACGATTGAACTAAAGAAAAGCGTTTAATTAATTAATACGAGAAAACGAATTCTAATGTTAATTGTATCACAAAACGTCTCTACCAGTGGTTTTTCTAAGACTACGATAAAAACACGAATTTTTTGAATTCGAGTTTTGGTTGAAGTTTTGTTTCGTATCGTATTGAAATTTGACACGAATAAACGACGATTTATATATAAACAAATATATATGAGCGTTCAAAATTTGAAACTTTATGGTTTATTTATGAAGCATAACGTAAACAATTAACGTAGAAAGTGAAATTATGTATAGTTCATATCATTAGCTACAATCCGTAAAAGTTAAGTTTCTACATTGTAAAAAACGAGAGAATTTAAGCATTTTCCATTAAAATCGTTATTTTTTATTTAAACAATTAATAAACATAATTTTTTTTATTGACTATTCGTGTATTGTTTCCGCGAATGCATATGTCTGCAAATTTTCATTCATTTGCATTGAAGAAAAGTCAGTCAAATTAACGTCTAAAGATTTGATGAAAGCGTCTATTGAAGTAAAGAAAAGCGTTTAAAAAATATAGAGGACAGCTATAAAAAAATCAAATTAGGAACCTGTACCAAGGAATAAAAATGGGAAACGAGGACATTAGCTTAAAACTGGAAAACATTATCAACCACTGTTGAGCTGCCCTTCTTCTTCTTAAAATGCCGTCTTCTCAATGGAGGCTGGCTACTACAATTGCAAACTCTTCTCTGTCTTCAGCTGTTCATATTAGATGTTCAAAATTTAGCCCTGTCCATTGTTGGATGTTTCTGAGCCACGATAGTCTTTTCCTTCCTAGTTTACTCTTTCCCTCGATCTTTCCTTTCACTATAAGTTGAGCATGTCGGTACTTATTATTTCTCAGTATGTGGCCTTGGTATGATGTTTTTCTAACTTTCACTGTGTTGAAAAGTTCTCTTTCCTTGCCTATTCTATGCAACACCTTTTCGTTTGAGATATGCGATGTCCATGAAATTTTGAGGATTCTCCGGTAGATCCACATTTCAAAGGCTTCCAATTTATTTACGGTTGATGTTTTAAGGGTCCATGTCTCAACTGCATAGAGAAGAGTCGACCAGAGGTAGCACTTTTTTGATTTTCTCGAAAGATTTTTATGGCCTGTTCTATTCTCGATCTTATTTCTAGATCAGGATTTAGGCTGCTATTGATCCAACATCCCAAGTACTTAAATCTATTGACCTGTTCTAAAATGTGCTCATTTATTGTGCAAGGTTGAGGTACGTTTTGGTTTTTAGGAATGACATCACTTTGGATTTTTTAATGTTTATTTTCATACCAAATTGCTCACAGGTCGAGTTGGTCTTGTCGATGAGTCGTTGTAGACCCAAGTCGGAATCCGCAATCAACACCGTGTCATCGGCGTATCTGATGCTGTTAATATTTACGCCACTCACCTTGACTCCATCCTTGGAGCCCTCCAGTGCCTCTTTAAATAGAAACTCGGAGTAAAGATTAAACAGCAGAGGCGACAGAACGCATCCTTGTCTAACTCCCCTCCTAATTTCTACTTCTGCGGATGTGTAACCTTCGATCCTAACTCTGTCGTTTTGGTTCCAGTACAAGTTTTTTAGTAAATTAATGTCTTTTCCATCTAAATCGACTTCTTGCAAAAGTTCTAATAGTAGGTCGTGTCTTACTCTATCAAATGCTTTTTCGAAGTCTATAAAGCATACAAATATATCTTTCTGTTGGTCGTAGCATTTTTGGTCAAGAACTAGTAAATTGAAGAGGGCTTCTCTCGTTCCCATGCCGGCTCTGAATCCAAACTAATCGTCTCCGATGATTGTTTCGCACTTTCTATAGATACGGTTATGGACTACTTTTAATAGGACTTTTAGTGCATGACTCATAAGGCTTATCAGACGGAACTCATTGCAGTGTTGTGTGTTTGGCTTTTTCGGTAGTGGGATGAATATTGACTCTAGCCAGTCTTGGGGTATTTTACCTGTATTATAAATGCGATTGAATAAAAGGACAAATATTGCGATTTTGTCTCCGCTGATTAATTTTAACGTTTCTGGGTATATTCCATGTGGACCTGGGCTTTTATTTCTTTTGAGTTGATTAATTGCATTTATAATTTCAGATTTCAGAATTGCTGGTCCTTCGTTGTTATGCCCCCCGTTGTTATGTTGAGCTACCCCCCTTGCAGAAATTAAAAAACAATTAGCGCTAAATTAAGAGCTGTTTATGAACTTTCATATTCCTCAAATTAAAAATTTTGAGACGAAGTAGTTTTCAATCCTAATAGTAAATTAATAATATTGAAAAATATTAAAAACATTACTAAAAGATTTTTAAATTGAAAACTTATTGGTACACTTTCCTGGTGACACCTCCAAGACTTCTACAATTTGCAAGTCAAATGGATGCTGCAGTGAAGACGAGAGGAAAGGAATTCTACACTATGCAATTCACATCCCCCGTCTGCAGCTGGTAAAGTTCCAACGGAAAAATGCACCTAGTTACTCTACGGAGTAATACGACTATAAAATAAAAAATGAATAAAAATGGTATACATTTTTATTTTAAAAATTTTGAGCTCGTTACAGTGGGCAGGAATTTAATATTTTTGTGGGTCACATCATTATTTAAAAATAGAGATATTGAATCGATTTTTACGGCAGAATTACGAGCTATTTATGAGCTTTCGTTTATGTCTTCGCTTTGAAGTTGATCGAGTGAATACCTTTCTCCGTTTATCTACAGTGTATTCTACCTTAATTGTGCCAGGTATCTTTTCTCTCTTGCTTTTTTCATGTGTTCGATGAGTTGTTTTCTTTCGGAGATTATTTGCTTTAGTAAGTCTTCACCTATATATATGTTTTTGTTCCTTTAAGATATTTGGACCCTTTCAGTACATCGGTTCTCGCAGTTTCTCTCCTTATTTCCATCAGTATAGGTCTGTTTTTTATTTTTTTGACTCTCTTGCTTTCCTATTCTATTCGATCCGTTATTTCTTGTTTCGGGTCTATCTGAATTCTTAGTTTTTGCATTAATCTTTGTATTTTGATTTTAAGTTCTCCATAATCTTCTCCTTGTTCTTCCTCTATTCCGTGTACTAGGTACTACGTTCTTCCTTCTGATGTTTCTTTCTAGCATTTCTATTCTTTCCATTTGGACATTAATTTTTTCTTTAATTACCTTGTTTTCTATCTTCAACTGTTCATTAATTGTGGATACTTTCCTTAGGTCCGACTGTATACTAGATGGGTCGTAGTTCGTAGTGCTTACATATTATTTCCTTATTAGTGTAAAAAGATATTACAGCATCAAAATGAGAAACTGGCCTAATTTGTATATTACATTTTTGACCGAAACCGTTACTGAGTGAAGTGAACTAATAGCATTTGCGATGGGAACTGCGTGAGGGAAAATCGGGCCCGATAGAACTTTCTATTTAAGCTTTCGTGAAGTATTCAGCTTCTATTGTTTCGCTTTTTTCTACAAAAAATTGTTTGCTCGATAACATTTATTAACGCGAAAACTGCGAATATTTTTCATTTATTCGATATTAATTAAAAGATAAAAATATAATCGATAATTATTATTCATTTTTATATTTCAGTGATTTTCTCAAAACACGATAGGATCTGTTTTAAAAATATTTTTAATTTTCTTGTATCAACTATGACATGTAAAAAATTACTATCTAGATATCTATCTATATATCTATCTATCTAAAAAAATACTTCATATTTAATCATAAATACTTGACAGTGCTACTATAGTATGCGGTCTACCCCGAGGATGGGGTCTACCTGTGCATATACCTGTGCTATATTTTAGTGTGCGGTGTACCGATCGCAATCTGAAAATTCCTAAGGGAATTGAGCCAAATAATGAAATGCAAGCAAACTCTTGTAGAAAAAAATATTTATTTACAAGTACCTAATAAAGGGCCTAGCCGGGTAAGATGATGAAAAGTGCCCCCAACTCGATTCGAATTCCATATAGGTCACCGTTTAGCATATATAGTGAAACTAACTTTCTGAAATTTTTAGCCCCCTAGGTGGTCATGTGACCCACCTAGAGCCTAATTACGCTTTTTATGTTTTTATTTTTTATCTCAGCCGCATCGAGAACTAGCGAAAAACTTTAAATAAAAAATTTGTAAGATTTAAAAAGTTCTGTGCGAAAATTTTTTTTTTAATTTTTGGCGGGAAATTTAAATTTTAGAACGATTTTAAAATTTTAAATGAGTATAAAAAAATAACTAAGACATTCGTTTTCACGAAAAAAATATGTAACGTGTATTTTTGCATAATATTTTACACTGAATTTTTTCAAATTTTTAAAATTGGTGAAACGCACCTTCAAAAATAAAAAACCGCATTTTTTCGTTTTTTTTTTCGTTTTTTGATACAATTTTATACATGTTTTTCAAAAAAGGTAACACCGTCACTGGAGCAGGTAAAAAATTTAAAAAGAATTGGGGTATGCTTAATAAAAATTTTTTGTAACACCATCCATTTTCAAGATACAGGGCGTTGAAGAAAACAAAATTTTACACATTTTTTACGATTTTGCCGAAACTACTAGCAACATTGTAATAAAACTTGGCGGGTTTTAAGAGGTAGTTATTGTGCATGTTTTGACATACAATTAAGGATTTGATAATTATCATTGGCGCGCTTAGGGGTAATGGTCTGAACTTTTCAAATAAAAAAAGATAGTACGCCACTGACATATTTCAAATTAACAATCATTTTTAAATTCCTCATTCAATTTGCGATAAAAAAACTATCTTATCATTTTTTCATACGAGGCGCCGTTTTGCTGCAAAAAATAAAATATCTTAACGCTACCAAAGTATTCGAATTAGTTTTTATAATGGACGTACGAGTTTACGTATGTGGATGTAGAAACTATTTACTAATAGAAGTTCGAATACTTTGTAAGGGTTAAGATGTTTTATTTTTTGAATAAAAATGGCGCGTCGTATGAAAAAATAGGAAGATAGATTTTTTGTCACAAATTAAACGAGGAATTCAAAAAGGATTGTTAATTTGAAATATGCCAGTGGCGTACTATCTTTTTTCTTTAAAAAGTTGAGACTATTACCCGTATACGCGCCAATGATAAATATAAAATTCTTAGTTGTATGTCAAAAAATGCAAAACAAATACCTCTTAAAACTCGCCAAATTTTATTACAATGTTGCCAGTAGTTTCGGCAAAATCGTAAAAAATGTGTAAAATTTTGTTTTCTTCAACGCCCTGTATATTGAAAATGGATGGGATTACAAAAGATTTTTATTAAGCAAACCCCAATTATTTTTTTAGTTTTTTACCTAATCTAGTGACGGTATTACCTTTTTTGAAAAATATGTATGAAATTGTATCAAAAAACGAAAAAAAAACCGAAAAAATGCGGTTTTTTATTTTTAAAGGTGCGTTTCACCAATTTTAAAATTTTTAAAAAATTCAGGGTGAAATATTATACAAAAATACACGTTAGATATTTTTTTCGTGAAAACGAATATCTTAGTTATTTTTTTATACTCATTTAAAATTTTAAAATCGTTCTAAAATTTTAATTTCCCGCCAAAAATAAAAAAAAAAATTTTTCGGACAGAACTTTTTAAAGCTTACAACTTTTTTATTTAAAGTTTTTCGCTAGTTCTCCATGCGGCTGAGATAAAAAATAAAAACTTAAAAAGCCTAATTAGGCTCTAGGTGGGTCGCATGACCACCTAGGGGGCTAAAAATTTCAAGAAAGTTAGTTTCACTATATATGCTAAACGGTGACCTATATGGAATTCGAATCGAGTTGGGGGCACTTTTCATCATCTTACCCCGCTAGGGCCTTTTGGAGGAAAATAAATGTAAAATAAAAGACTAATAATTGACAAAAAAATTGATATCTAATTACTTACAAAACGATACAGACTAATTATTATTAAAGAAAAAATGCATGCACCTTAATTTAAGGGAGAAAGGCGGTCAATGATTCTAGCTTCAAAAAGTCATTCTTTTTCTTTAAGTGCCATCTCCGCGACGACGGTTGGCAATCAGCATGAGCATGGCTATTTTGACCTTCGAGGCAGCTGCTCTGAACAGTTTTCTTGAGCTGCAACCAAACCATTCTCTCAAGTTCTTCAACCAGGAAACGCGTCTCCTTCCTACACTTCTCCTAACCTCTATTTTTCCTTGATTATGAGTCTCAAGATGTTATATCTTTCGCCTCTCATCACATGTCCGAGATGTTGCAATTTCCTTTCCTTTATTGTGTTTTCAATTTCCTTCTCTTTGCCTATTCTCCTAAAACTTCTATATTCGTGACTCCATCTACCCATGAAATCCTTAACACTCTTCTAAATGTCCACATTTCAAACGTGTTAAGTCGATTTATCGCACTTCGGTTTAATGTCCATGACTCTGCTCCATAGTAAACCGCTTTCTCCGGTACTATTATTATTCTTTATGTCTTTTATTACTGCTATTACATATCTCCATGTCTGTCGGTTTTTGTGTTTGTTGTTGTTCTGTTTCTTCTGTTTGTTGTTGTTCTGTTTTCTGTTTCTTGTGTTTGTTGTTGTATTTCTGTTTCTGTTTGGTCTGTATCGTTTAATAATTCTTTAAAATACTCTGTCTATGTGTTTAATTTTTTTGTCTTATCTTGTACCTAGTAACATACCAGCTTTATTTCTGCAAAACATTGTGCATTATTTATTTTGTGTCACTCGTGTCTTTTTTCCTCGATAAAAGAGTTTTTGTATACCCTGTATATTTTCAACATGGTAGTCTTACGCCATTTTATTTCGCAACAGTTTCAAAGCCAGAAGACCACTCATCTTACAGAATCTCCTTACAAAGAAAAAACAAATTCAATTAACAAACATTGTTCAAGGCTGTCGTCCCACAGGTATACCACTTAGTGCTCGTTATGTAAATGTTTGGGATATGTTACCAGCCAGTCAAAGCTCTCCCCAATAATGAACTAACTGCATTTGTACAAATATGTGAGTGTGATATTTACTCTTCTAATTAACTTTTTGTTTGAATTGTTTCCTATGAATACTTGCTTGTAACAAAACGACAACGCATTTCCCATCCTGAAGACTAAATAGACAAAATGAATATTTGCTGAAATTATTAGGAGTTACGAGATTTAAGTGCTTTCCAATTCCACACACTGGAATATACCGTTCGTATCTTTTTCAATTGTTTATTTCATTTATTAATACCTACACGACTATTTTAATATTGAAATTGATGTTACAAAATATTAAAACATACCAAATACGTAACAAGATTTCTACTAAAATTAATCACTCATAAAAATACTGTTGTAAAGAACTAAAGAACAGTATTTTTCCGCCTCACAGATGTATCAATCTTACAAAGTTTTATTTGTACAATCGTGTGTAACCAACAACCGGAATAAGAATGTAAATTACTATTTTTGGACAACATTTACAACGAGGGCATTCAAGACACGAAATCAAGGGACAAAGCATGAAAGAAATAGGGCTATGACTTCTTAAACTTAAACGATCCGCTTTTTTGAGAAAATTAATTACTGGCAAAGCGTCCATGTAACCACTGTTACCATTGGTAACAGTTAAAAAACTTGCAAATAAATACAGTCTGTCTAATATATAGTATTTTTACTACAAAAACGTTATTACGTAGGTCAAAATTTTTGACGTAAGAGAACTGTCAAAACATTAGAATGTGACTTTTCATTATTGCCATGTTTATTATATATATGGTAATAATGAAAAGTCACATTCTAATGTTTTGACAGTTTTCTTACGTCAAAAATTTTGACCTACGTAATAACGTTTTTGTAGTAAAAATACTATACTTACCGTTACACGTCATTATATACGTCAGAAATCGAAGTTGACTATTGTTGCCCAATTACAAAAAATTCTTAAATTCATTTAAAATCAAATATATCACATAATTTTTGCGAAGTGGATTATACAAAAAAGCAAATTAATATTCAATGTAAACAAATAAAAATATTAGAAATAGAAAACAAGAATTAAGTTATAATCTTACGTTAAAATAAATAATAAAAACAATAAATATAATAAAACAAAAATTTATAGTGAAGAATAAAAATAATTCTGAAGTGTCAATACCGCAACTGTCAAATAAATGTTACCAATTTATGCCAAAATGTCACCTTCGTTCGATTACAGTTACAGTGTGTTCCGAACAAATGTGCTTCATAAAAACGTTTTATAATCCATTAATACAAATTAAATGAAATATATTATTGTGTATTTCTTTAAGTTAACATTAATAGAAATTTTCAAATATTATTTCTAATTATTTCTACGCGTTTGTAATAAAATATGTCTAGTGGTTGTAATTCCAGTGTACTCGGCAAAATGATTCTAAAAAAGAACACATCTACCGCCTAAATATTTCGTGTTGGTATCATGAGACGTCACGGGCTATGACGCGGATGACGTGGAACGGTAAGTATATTAGACGGAGTATATATTATTATGACTATTGTGAAATAATTCCATTTATTTTTTTTTAAATAGAAATATGAGTGTTAATAGTAATTCAGTAAAAAGCCAACTAGACGCACGAAAATATTGGCGAGTTTATGCGACTCGACTGCAGGTCCAGGTTACTAAATACATTGTTACCACTTTCAAATGTGGATACATACGCATTCCGGTCTATCGGCTATCGCTCGTGTCGAAGGCGAAGACGTAGACGCGATGTGGTGCTGTGGATTAGTGCTTTGTTACCACTTTTTGTATTGGTAACTACTCGAGTAACCATACCTAACAGTAACAGTGTGCGTGTAATTAAACATGGATGAGTGTCTTCTTTTTTTTGGAATTATTGACACTATGATTATTAAACTTAAAACAAGGTTTTATAATTCAAAGCATCTAGAATCTAGAGTGTTTGGCACTATTTATGATTTTGACAATTTTAAAAATTATACAAAAAATTCCTGGATAGGGCCTTTCATTAATTATTTGTAAAGCTATATGGACGAGAATTTGACACAGTAAAGTTAAAAACAGAATTGACTGTTCTCTATAATATTCCAGATTATATTAAAAAAATGTACAAGAATGTCAAAAATTGTATCAATGTTCAAATCTTCAGGACTTAATAATCCATTTTAGGAAGCCTTTAAATTGGCAAACCTATTTTTAACAAACCCGGCTACAACTGCATCCGTTAAAAGAAGTTTTTGAACAATGAAGTGGATTAAAACATGCCAAATAAATACACAATTGCAAGATCGAATGTCATTTTCTTTAATTTCCATTGAGAATCCCTTTTTAAATGGATTAATGACAAAACCCTCTTTATACGATTCTGCTATTAACATGTTTGCCAATGAAGTAAACAAAAATTTGTATTTGGGAGGTTCAAAATAATTTTTTTTAATAAGATTTTTCACATCTGATTTTGGTAACACTTTAGAAAAAGTCACGCGTCGCCACTGAAATTAATAGGAAATTCTCTCAATATTATTTGAAGCACTGTCGAAGAGTCGAAGACAAGCAAAAATACGGTTTTAACTGATAATGTATTTTCCATAAGAGAAATATACTATTAGTAGAAAATTACAAATTATATTGTTTTTAAATTATAGTGGTAAGTATTTACTGAAAAAATAATAACAATTTAACTCGAAACTTTTCTTAATAATAAGAAAATGAAAACTACAATGTATTTAAGAATTGGATCTATACTCATAATTCATAATCACTATCATCGATATCTTCATTTGAACTGTAAATGATGATTGGGTTAAATACTTCGATGCAATTTTTATGTATCCAACATTCTTCTATTAAATTTTCACATTTCTGCACACTTTTTCCCAAATTGCAGGAGCAGCAGTATTCAATGCTTCTTGCCATGCTTCCAAAACTGCTGTAACCCTTACGTCCAATATAGTTATCGTAGTAAGAGCTCTATATTCCCTAAATACCTATGTTCAATGGGATTAAATTCACAATGGTAAGGTGGCAGACTTAAGACATTATGTACAGAACTAAGTATAATCTCGTTTACTATTAATATTTTTGGCTAACTGTAGTAACTTCGAGCTTCCTTTCTTCGAGTAAATCCTGAAGAAATGAAATATTTTTATTCGTTAACCCTTCTTTTATTTTATGTACAGTCCAGGAATTTGTTGGTTGCTTATTTATAGTATATATTTGAAAAGGTAACAGAATTTGATTATTTTGGAGTACCAGTTACAAATGGAGAAGACGAAGAGAGAAATATATAAACGGTTGCTAAAAGGTAGTAAAGTAGTAGGACCATTAAACGCACAGTTGAAGGCAAAAAACGTGTCCAGTGCAGTCAAGATTCGAACACATGAAACAGTAGTGAGACCAACGGTGTTGTATGAATGTGAAACTTGGACAATGGATCAGAAAGAAGAAAAAAAGCTAGAAAATTGGCAGGAGAAAATCTTGAGAAAAGTTTTTGGTGGTATAAAGGAGGCTAACGAGGAGTAGCGGAGAAAAGCAAATAAGGAGCTAATTGAAATGTATAAGAGAACAAAAATAACACAGAAAATCACAGCGCAGAGAGTTAGATAGTTGGGACATGTTTCACAAATGCCACAAAAAAGAAACTTCCTAACAGTTTTGCAATAACTAGAACAAGAGAAGAAAAGAAGAGGGAGACCACGAAGGAAGTGGTTGGATGCCGTGGAAAAATCTAGTCAATACTATCGAAGCCAAGTTTAGTGCTGTTATATATAAAGTTTGTTCTAACAAGCGGCTTAACCAGTCTGATACTATCAGCGAATAGTCGACCAGCGCGAGTAGAGGGGATTACACTAGTGACTGTATTATGTTCTCTCGCTGACCAACTGTTTGCTGACGGTTTGTGACTAGTTTAACTGTTTGTTAGAACAGACCTATTATAATATAATATATTATATAATATATTATATAATATTATATACAAAACTCTTTTTTTAAACCAAAACTATACATTCTGGCATTCGTTTTAACACCAGACATTTTTGTATGTTTCTTGACGTTTTTATCCAACGCATTGAACCATTAGTCAATTAAATTCGTTTCAAGTATTATATATAATTTTAGTATTACGTGACATATGAAAAGTTCTTTTGCGTATATACTTAGATATTATAAGAATAATAAATTAATTTGAGTAAGTTGAACTGGTTGGTCTGTTCGTTCTTTTGGAAACCGGATGTCTTCCAAATCATCCAACTGTAAGGAAGTTTCGACAGTGGCGTTTCAGTACCTTATGTAATTCCTTTTATTAGATTGGAGCTTAGATCTTTATATATGATAGTTAAAACACGGAAGTCAATATTCTAAACCCCAATATATTAGAAACAACGAGAAGTCTAAAGAACTGAATAATATATCTAAAACTTCTAACGTTGGAACCAAAATTCTGGTGACAACCTGAATCCGTGCCTTCCACAATTTACGAGGCAAACGGACGATAACAGCGCAGACATGGGGGAATTTAAAATATGCATTCCACAACCCGTCAATTTATCTAGGTAAAAATCCAACGAATTTTGATATCTAGTATCAGGCTCGGATACGGGGGGGGGGGGGGTCAACGGTTCCATGGACCCCCCTATTGTATTTAGTCTATCAGTATTTTTTATTATTTATTATTTTATTATTTTTTTCTGTTAACTCTAAACTTTAAGCCATCAGTACAACACTAAATTACATGACAACCGCTTCCAAAGAATTGAAAGGAGCCATAAAATCTAATAAAACACACTTCTCTGAAAAATAATCTGCAGGCGCATTTGTTTGGGTACCGGTGGAACCATAAACAACTGAAACATTTTTCTCAATTCAAAGAATAACAAAAATGATATTTTAAAATGGAAATACATTACACTGAGTATAAACCTTATCTCATGAAAAGTCACGTTTCAAATTTGCGATACAATAAAGATATAAACATTTGTATTTTACTAGATAATCCATGCGTACCTACCCATTGATGGTAGAAAGGTTAATCTTTATGGTAAAGAACGACCAGTGAGATTAATAGTCGTGAATTGTCTATCAATCCTTTTTTTGATACCGTAGGTATCTGGGATTATATAGTGTATTTTATCCTTAGAGTAAGAGTGAATCGTATGGCTAAATCTGGACAATATAATATTTGAGCAGTGTTGCCACAGATCTTTGACAAAATTTTGGAAGACTGCTCCTATTTTTTTGGTAGAAATCGTCAAATTTCGGTAGATTTCATTTTTTTTTCTCCTTTTGCTATCACATTGCAAAAAAATGATACTTTAGGTACGAGTATTCAAAAATAAACTACATTCATTATTCATCATCATATAATGATCAATAATCACCACTGATCATAAATATCATTTAAAGTTCAAAATCGGTATACCTTATAAAATGTATTTTCTCGGCTTTCTAGGTATTATAGATCAATTTTCTTCATTTTTTTTAATCCAAAGTAACTCAAGTAGAGCCGTCTAACTAACGCAATACTAAATATCAAGGATGCTTTAGTTTTGCTATAAGGAATTAATTTATTTATAATAAAATAAAACTGCATATTTTTCCTAATGTAGACTTTTAAAAAGAACTTACCACACGTGTAGCTACCTAATAACGTTCAAAATACAAATATTTTTATTTGAAAGCTGTATAATTGTTTAAACAAGTTAAACATTTTTGTTATAATAAATAATAGTTATAAGTTATTAACATTTATAAATTACTACAAAAATAAGGGTTTTTTGCAATTATCTCCAATTGTTTATGTATTTCAAATTAGAAACTATAAGGATCTAGAATATTTATTTGAAACATTTTTCTCTAAAATCTACAAGGAATGTTTTATAGGCAAGAACATGATTTTTACACTTTATAATCGTTTAAAAACACAACAATGTCGGATATTGAAGCAATTGAGAACGAGAAAAATTTTTAATGTTCTTTAGTTATGTCGAAATACTGTAAGTTAAAAAGGTGCAAAATAAATTTCTCCTGTTTTAAGATTTTAATATAAATACTATTTTTAGTTTGGAATTATCTTCTATATCAAAATAAGCCACAATCCTTCAGTATTCACTATTCAGATTCAGGTAGATACATTTTACTCCCAAAATCATAATATAAAAGGACAAAGGACTGGTCATAAAATTGGTATCGGTAAATCCGTATTTGCTGGTTCGCACATTGTGTCACAATCTAGTAAAAGCAATTCAAGAATTCTTGAAAATTGACTAAACTCTGTTGCCAAATCTATCCGCTAAAAAAATTTTCTAATAATTTTGATTTTTCGGTAGAAAAAAAATCGGCAGATTAATTTGAAAATTAAGAATTTTGATTTTTCGGTAGGAAAAAAGGTTCCAAGTCAGTTACTGTCACTTGCTGTTGCGGTTATTAAATTTCAATTTCCGACTTATCATCAACTTATTTCGTATGCTTTAAATGATGACGCACGGGTAAAGATTCAGGGACTCAACTGTAGGTTAAGTACGATTATAGAGACCTGTTAATAATCTGAAAATTTATTTATAATTTACATTTTTAGGTATATTTTGAAAAAGAAGCCACATTTCAATAAAAGGCGACTTATCAAAAAAAGACTAAGAGGCAAAAAAGTTTTAAAAACACTGTGTTTAACTAATGGTACTACAATAATAGTTTAATTGGAACGTACACAAACATTTGGGGGGTTTAAAGGAACAAAACCCCCATTAAATTTTTATGTACATATGTATATTAGAAAAGAAGCCGCATCTCTATAAAACTTGGCTTGTTGAAAAAATACTAAGAGGCAAATAAGTTTTAAAAACGTTGTGTTTAACTAACGGTACCAATAATAAATTAATTTAAGGGAACAAAATCCAGGGAAAAAATTCAAATCCAAAAATTAAGGGAAGGTTTAAGGGAACAAAATCCATAACATTTTTATGGGGTGGACAAATTTCACCATAATTTTGTTTAAAAATGTTCCTGCCATAAGAATGATACATATCCATTGTTAATAAAGAATCTCTAATAGTTTTCGATATATTGAAAAAAATCGATTTTCATTTTGAAACTTCAAAGGGCTGTAACTTTTTTTCTGAGCACATTTGTACTAAGGTGAGTTAGGTTCAATCGAACTATTTTTGACCCTAGAATGTGTGGTATAATTTATGACCAATCTTTTCGGGATACCCTGTATAAAACTACATATTTTGTTGTAGATTGACAGAGTGGATTGCCTTCCCCATAGCCAATACATTTTTTTATACTTCATGTTAAGCTCTTCTCGTTTCTTTTTAACATGGGCTCTCCAGCGTAGCCTAGCGTCTAATGTAATACCCAAATATTTTACGGTATCGGCAAATGGTATCTGAGTATTATTTAAGTTAACAGGAATGTCTGGTCTAACATTTAGACCAGTTGATGTCTGTTAACAGAGACTTGTAGTTTTTTTGCTGCTTCTTCATGGTCTTCACCTACGGCCAAGACGGCAGTATTATCAGCAAAGGTAGCTATTGTGTTATGATCTACTCCAGGGATATCACTAGTGTATAATAGATATAGGACCGGTCCTATCACACTACCTTGTGGTACACCTGCATTGATTTCTTTTAGTTTCGAGCAGGCCGCTTCTTGTTTAACCCTAAAATCTCTCTGACAATTATATAAGATTCCAATAATTCTGTGTATTGTCTTGGCAAAATCCTGCTTAATTTGTATTTACGTTCTTCGTGCCATACTTTATCAACAGCTTGCGGCCGTCGAGGAAGACAGCGGAGCAAACTTTCTTTCCTTCCAGCGACCTCTCTATTATATCCGTTATTCTATGGACTTGGTTGATACTCCAGGGTAATACGCTAGAAATAGACCATGTTCGGGACACTCAAAGATCCAGGTGGCTGACTACTTTTTTAGTTTTTGTAGACCTATAGGAAGAAAACCTACTTGTTTCCTGCCTAGAGTTCGCTTCCGTTTTTTAATTAATAACAATTTAGTGCAAAAATGCGATTTTTTCGATTTTTTGCAACCAATTCAAAAGCTAAATAATTGACATAAAATTACAAATTTTAATTTTTTAGAACATTGAAAAACCTTCAAAATGCCGATTTTTGAAAGTTAAAAAGTTAATTTGTTGCTACACAAACTAGAAAATAAGTGAAAATCGTTATTTGTTAATAACTTTTACTAAAACTAGAACGGTAGTGTTTCACTCAAAGTTGGGTATTGGGGTACTTAAGAAACCCTCAAAATTTGAGACCGATCCATTAACTAGTTTAAAAGTTATTCTATTTGTTTATCCTAGAGACCTTTATTTTGCAATAACATAAGACAGAAAATAATGAAGTAGGGCAATTCTGCGTATGCCAAATGAAAGTAGAAAAGATATACTATGAAAATGTGCTAAAAAAAGATAAAAAAATGATCAAATATAGTCAAAAATCCTAATGCCAAATTTTTGAAATTTTGTACTTTATAAACATTTTGAATAACTGTAAAAATATTGTAAGTAGAAAAAATCATTTTACATATGCAAAATGTTGGTATTTTACACAAATTTTTAAAAATGTAGTTTAATTGGTGACTAGTCGTGGTAAGTGAAGACTAGTCGGCTGGGAGCCGACAAATGCTAGAGTTCAAAAACTAAAAAAGGCAACTTAAAACTACTATCATTTTCTATATATCGGGATCTACTGAATATATTTGGATCTTTATTTTTTTTAAGTTTTATGTAATTTTTCTGTACATTACAAATATTCAATTTGTCTAGACATTTATTAATTAATAAACTTTCTAATTTGTTTAAACAATTGTTAAAAAAATAATTTTTTCCCAAAAATCCATGTTTTTAATCATACTATCATTATCAATCATAGAAAAAGTTAAGGTATACTTTTATAAATAAATTGTCTTCAATAAATAATTGTCTAATAAAAATAATTTATTTATTAAAGTGTACTTTAACTTTTTCTATGATCATTAATGATACTATGATTAAAAAAATAGATTTTTGTAAAAAAATATTTTTTTCAAGAATTGTTTAAGCAAATTAGACTGTTTATTAATTAATAAATTTATAAACAAATTACATATTTGTATTGTACGCAGAAATTACATACAAATTAAAAAAAGATAGATAAAAATCCATTGAGTTGATCCGGAAAATTGTATTAGCTTGAAATTGCTTTTTCGATATTTTAACTCGGTGGATTTGTAGGTTCACCCTAGGAACCGTTTGAACTACATTTTCGAAAAATCGTAGAGGGTGCTGTAAAGGTACAATGTTTGTGCAAATTTTTTAACAAAAAACACAAATCCCATTCTTTAAAATGGCATTAATGAGATTCCTTAATAATGATAAATAAATTAACTGTGAATTAAAAAAAAAACACATGCTAATTTTGTCCCAAATGAACCCAGGCTAAATTTCTTTATTTTAAAATTCGTGTTAAAATACTAGCTTTTCCAATATATAAATATATTGTTTCTACAGATAACATTTTTAAAGTTGTTCTAAATGTTTATAAACTACAAAATTTCAAAAATTTGGCAGTAGGATTCTTGGCTATGTTAATTAATTTTTTATCTTTTTTTAATACATTTTAATACTACCACTCTTCTACTTTCATATGGCATACTCAGAATTGCCCTATCTTTATTATTTTCTGTCTTATGTTACTGCAAAATAAAGGTCTCTGGGAAAAACAAATAGAATAACTTTTAAACTAATTAATGGATCGGTCTCAAATTTTGAGAGTTTGTTAAGTACCCCATACCCAACTTTGGGTGAAACCCTAAAATTCTAGTTTAAATTTAGTAAAAGTTATTAACAAAAATCAATTTTCATTTATTTTGCAATTTGCGAAGCAACAAATTGACTTTTTAACATTGAAAAATGGGTATTTTAAAGCTTTTTTAATGTTCTAAAAATTAAATTTTGTAATTTTATGTCAACTATTTAGCTTTTTAATGGGGTGCAAAAAATCGAAAAAATCTCAATTTTTGCACTAAATTGTTAATATGTAATTAAAAAACGAACGCGAACTCTAGGCAGGAAACAGGTAGGTTTTCTTCCTATAGGTCTACAATAACTACAAAATAGTTAGCTACCTGGATCTTTGAGTGTTCTGAGAAAATCCTTATTTCTCTGGACTATGATAGTTGAATGACTTTCTCGAGACCCAAACTGGTTTGATGGAATTAGATCCTTAGCGTCTATGAGAGGTTTCAGCCTTTTCGGCAAAAGCTGTACAGTTTTTGGTTGTTTTCCAGATTTAAGGATCATTATGACCTCAGCCATTTTCCATATCTTGGGAATATATCTTAATCTGAACGAGGCATTTATAAGATATGTCAGTTTTACTATGGCTCTTTTAGGAAGTTGCTTTAAGATTTTCTCAGTAATTAAATCCAACCCAGGTGCTTTCCTGGGATTGATAGTTGATTTCATTTCGTCGGCCACTTCTTTTGGAGTGACTAGTTTAATTTCACCTTCTTCCTGTGTGACATTTTCTTATTGAAGTGTATCACCTTCATTTGGCTGGAATGTTTCCTCGAGATATTCAGCAAAGTACCCCGCACAAACCGGAAATTAGGTCCCAGTGGATTTCGTTCATACTTTGGGAAAATACTCTTTGAAGCGTCCTGATAAAAAGTTCTCATGAGCACAACTCAATCGTATGAAGGATTTTCAAGATATAGAGGCACAAACTCGGAAAATTATAAGATTTACTGGATATTCCAATTCCCTGAGTTACTGGTTATCTGGCAACATGTAGAAGTTTGGATCAAGGAAAGTACTAGTAGTCTAGGATTTTTTCCTGGCTATCCAATGGCGACCTTTAGTTTGACCTTGACCTTCAACGGACGTAATCTTTCTTAGAGTTTCGAGGGTTTCGGCATTAAATTGATATAAACAGATTACTCATGGGTTTTTGGAATCGCTAAACACGAATATGCCATCAAAATTGACCGCCGAAGGACGTGGTGACCAGGGCCACTGCAAGAGACGTCATTTTCTAGAGTTTCGATGGTTTTCGGCATTTACTTGATACAAATGAATTACTGAAGGGTTTTTTGAGGTCGCTAAATACGAATATGCCACCAGAACCGACTCCCGGAGCACCTGGTTTCCAAGGTCAATGAAAGGAGCTCCTGGAGTGTCGAGGGCCTTTGGTACTACATTAATGCAAGCGGATTAGTTATAGGTTTTTGGGGTTGCTGAACACGAGTACGTGATAAGTACAGACACAGGAGTACCTGGTGCCTAAGACAGGTTATCAGGTTATCTTCTGGAGTTTCGGAGGAATCAAATGGATTATTATTCTTAGGTTTTTAACTAAAAAAATTTTTATTAGCCTTCTCTAAATTGCTTTTTGCCCAGCTTCCATCTGTATTTCTTAGTGAAGGATTTGGCATTATTGGTTGTTATAATTTCTTAGTCGCTCTCCAGAGGGAATAATCAGTTGTGCTATTGGTCAATTCTCTTCTTCTTCTTCAGGTGCCATCTCCGCTACGGAGGTTGGCAATCATCATAGCTATTTTAATTTTTGAGGCAGTGGCTCTAAATAGTTGTTTTGAGCTGCATCCAAACCATTCTCTCAGGTTCTTCAGCCATGAAATTAGTCTTCTTCCGATGCTTCTTTTGCCATATATCTTTCCTTGCATTATGAGTCGCAGGATGCCATACTTCTCGCTCCGCATCACATGTCCGAGATACTGTAGCTTTCTTTCTTTAATTGTAAGTTCAACTTCCTTTTCTTTACCTATTCTTCTCAGTGCTTCATTGTTTGTAATTCTATCTACCCATGAAAATATAATTTCTCTTAGATAGTTAATAATTGATTCGTTTTTATTTTTTCTAATTTCTCTTTTAAGCCTTTGAGTAGCATTATTTAGTTTATTTGTATCAGATGGAGCTCTAGAGCATACATGATATTGATTGATTTAAAACAAGGATGTACAGTTACTTACTGAAGTATTGCATAATATGGTGATATTTTTAAGATTTGTCAATAGACTAACTAATACACTTATCATGGTATAATTAAGTTTTCTTGCCCCGAAAATGCCGGCGTTTTTCATTGCAATATTAAAAAATTTAAACTGAAAAAGAATATTACCTTAAAATCCAAATAATTTCTTAACTACTGCTTGAAATTCATCTCTTAATTTCTTGTCACAGTTAGGTTTTTGACCGTACCTGAGATGCTCGTTGACTTGAAGTGACCCGTAAATTATTTAATGTAATTAGAGTTCTGGGAATATACAAATGTTTTAATTATTTGTTTTCTTGCATTCTTAGGTACAATAAACAATTTGTTATGAAAAGTTTCTACGCATCATAGACCGAGCAAGATCTGAACTAATTTTAATCTTGTCTGACTTAAGATGCTGTGAAACTTTGGAAAACTGACGATACAGATATTTCTTTCTGAACTTCATCTCTAATCAGGGTAAGGTGATTTATAATTTGGTAGCTTTGATATTTATTCGTGAAGGTTTTTACGATTAGTTCAAACAAATCTGCTTCTGATATTTCCTTTGATAAACAACTTTTCCAATAACTAATATATTTTCGAAAATTAGAGAAACGAAAGAAAAAGAAGCAATGGAGAGATGCCAAGAAGTTGAGGCTCTACAGTCAAAGTACGATAGTCACAATCTACATAAGAAAGTTAAAGAACTCACAGGTGGACTAAGACGGAGACAGAGAGGAAATCTAACTGATTCTGACGGAAACATCATCTTAGACAAACAGAGTAAAATTAGAACGTGGAAAGAATATCTAGAAAAACTATTTCAAGACCAAAGAGATAACACCTTTGCTTTGAGTTAGAAGAAGAAGTAAATGATGGACAAAGAATATTACAGCAGGAAGTTTGTTCTGCCATAACACAGCTAAAGGAAGCAAAGCAGCAGGTCCCGATAATATACAAGCAGAACTACTTAAACTGATGGACAACGAATCAATAGAAATCATCACAAAGATATTCAACAACATATACAACTCTCACAATAAAACACTGAAAAACGTTTGAAAATAAATTTTGTGGAAGTATAGAAAAACAAACGTTTTTCAGTGTTTTATTGTGAGATAAAATGAACTTCCATCAAGTAACGGTCGAATCCATCAATTATATACAACTCTGGAGAAATACCAACAGAATGGCTGAAGTCTGAGTTTATTGCACTTCCAAAAAAACCAGGAGCCAAAAAATGTGAAGAATGCGAAGAACGATAAGCCTGATGAGTCATCTCCTAAAATTGTTCCTAAAGGTAATCCATACGAGAATTTACAAGCTGTGTGAAAGTCAAATTTCGCCCAACCAGTTCGGGTTCATAAATGCTGTTGGTACGAGAGAGGCTTTGTTTTCAATAAAAGTCTAATTCCAGAGATGCAGATACGTCAATTGCAACGTATACGCATGTCTGGTTAATTACGAGAAGGCGTTTGATCGAGTACAACACGCCAATGTGATGCAAATACTAAAAGAAGTAGGAATTAACAACCAAGCTCTGAAAATAATTAGAAACCTTTACTGGAATTAGACTGCAAACCTCAGAGTTGACGGTGAACACACCGAATATGTGAAAATCATGCGTGGAGTAAGGCAGGGCTGCATTCTGTCCCCCCTAATTTTCAATCTTTACTCTGAAAGAATATTTATCGAAGCTTTGCACGACACTGAAAAAGGTATTCTACTAAACGGGTACCGGACGGATCAAAAACCGATGAAGGCACTGGAGCCGGTATTTTTAGTGAAACAGAGAATGTAGGACTCAGTTTCTCACTAGGGACATACACAACTGTGTTTCAAGCGGAAATGTACGCAATTCAGCAGTGTGTCACAATGAACAACTTGAGGGCCTATGAAAATAGACGGATCAATATACTCACAGACAGCCAAGCATCACTGAAGGCACTAATGAGCCCGAAACTGACGTCAAGGATGGTATGGGAATGCCGGCAAGAACTGGAAGAACTGGCCGAAAGAAATAGTGTAACTCTATTCTGGGTGCCAGGACACACCGGGATAGACGGTAATGAGAAAGTAGATGAGCTGGCAAGAAACGGTTCATCAACTTCATATTTTGGCCCAGAACCTGCTCTAGGAGTACCTAAAACAATAATTAGGGGACAAGTCAGGGAATGGGTCAAAAACAAAAACAAAGAATACTGGGGGAACGTACCTGGTCAGCGACACGGGAGGCCCTTAATAAGGGAATCCTCAAAACGGAGAGCTGAGGAACTAATAAAATTACATAGGAGTCAGCTCCGCATAATTACAGGTCTTCTCACGGGTCACTGTGCCCTGAAAGGACACCTGAATAGAATTGGCTGTACGAAGGGAACCTTAACTGCAGACTGTGCAATAGGGGAACTGAAACAGCATATCATGTACTGTACGAGTGTAAGGCTTTGGATCACAAGAGGCAGGCTATTTATGGACAACCAAAATTAAGTCCAGCAGAATATGCCACCCAACCCATGCTAGGGATGTACAATTTGGTACGTGGAACCAAGCTTGTGGATTGGGTGACATAAAAGGTAGGATGGTTGGCACAATAAGCCCATGAGGATGCAGTGCCATCGGAGACATATGTCAGACGACCTCCAAAAAAAAACGGGTACCGGCTAAATAACATCAGGTATGCAGATGACACCATAGTATTTGCGGACAACCTAGAAGACCTACAAGTCCTCATGAACAAAATCACGTATTATAGTCAACAATATGGACTCAATATAAACGTAAAGAAAACACAGCTTATGATCGTCAGCAAGAAAAAAACAAACCCCTGTAGAAAGAGTGAGGCACTACAACTACCTCGGCACCATAATAAATGAAGAATGGACCAACAACCAAGAGATAAGAGCGCGCATCGGAAAAGCTAGATCAATCTTCAACCGTATGGGCGCGTTTTTCAAGAGCCACAACCTTTCTCTTGGTATAAAAGTAAGGATGTTGAGATGTTACATCTTCTCTGTACTTTTTTATGGTGTTGAATCATGGACCTTGAACGAGGATATGTGCCGAAAGTTGGAAGCATTTGAGATGTGGCTATATCGGAGAATTCTTAAAATCCCATGGACTGATTGGGTCACAAATGAGGAGGTCCTTAGAAGAATGGGGAAGAACCGAGAGGTACTGACCACCATTAAATCTCGAAAGTTGGAATACTTTGGACACATTATGCGAAATGAATTCAGATAAAAGGTCTCCTACAAGCCATCCTGCAAGGAAAAATATTTGGAAAGCGAGGTCCAGGTAGAAGAAGAACATCCTCGTTAAAGAATCTCAGAACCTAGTTCAACACAACATCTGTGCAGCTTTTCCGTGTTGCTGCAGATAAGGTAAAGATTGCCATGATGATCGCCAACATTCGTCACGGATAGGCAGATCAAGAAGAAGAATATATTTTCGTTATTTGCTTAAAGTGTCAAAGCTACAGTTTAATACATAGTCTTGATCTCATTTTTAATGGTTTGGCGATGAAGTGTTGTCTGTTCTGTCTATAACAAACAACATTCATCTGTAAACCAAAATATATCATCATCATTCAGCCTCAAAAGTCTACTGCTTAACATAGGCTTCTTCCTCGTGTTTCCAACCCCGTCATCTTGCGTCGCTCTCATCCAGTTTTTTTACACCTTCTTAAATCATAAGTGCATCGTGTAGGGAGTTGACCGACGCTTCTCTTGTCTTCCCTTGGTCTTATTCCAATATCCTCTTTGGCCATCGCCCATCTGTCATTCTAGCTATGTTTTCTGCCCATCTCCATTTAGTCTGGCTATCCTTTCGATGACGTCAATCACCTTGGTTCTCCTCCTGATCTCTCCGTTTTTTATTTTGTCTTCTTCTTCTTCTTAAAGTGCCTATCCGTTCCGGATGTTGGCGATCATCATGGCTATCTTGACTTTGTTTACCGCAGCGCGGAACAGTTCAGTGGTAGTCGTGTTATACCACTTTCGTAAATTTTGAAGCCAAGAAATGCGTCTACTTCCCGGTCCTCTTTTACCATTTACCTTCCCTTGGAGAATCAGAATTATTTTGTCTAGTAGAATTATTCCATTTAACATATAACATGGATCATTCATTTTTCTCTGTGTTACTGTCAGTTTTGTTAAGGTAATTGTTTCTACTCCGTATGTCAAAACTGGGAGGACGCATTGATCAAATACTTTTCTCTTCAGACATGTGGGAAACTCACTTTTAAAAGTTTCTCTCAGTTTTTCATATGTTACCCATCTAAGACCAATTCTTCTCTTCAGTTCATGATTTGATTATCCTTGCCAATCATAATTTTATGTCTTAGGTATTTATATTTAACTACAGGTTCTATTTCTTGCCCACACTGACTGATGTACGAGACAAAAAAACGATGGTACAAGAGCTGGATCTCTGAGTTGCAGCAGAGACTGTAAGAGAAGAAACAAGACATAGTCAAGTCCTATTAAAAGGAGAAGAAGACGAAATACTGATGTTCTGGGTGGGTACCAAATGCGTCATTGTTTTTTTTCCAGATGTTTATATTTAAACATGCATTTTCTGTAGCCACAATAGTAGTTCTCTGCTCTAGTTCCTGTACTATCTTTTTTGCCATTCCTAGATCCTTAGCTATTACGACTATATCATCGGCGGAACGTAAGTTGTTTAAATTATTATATTCTCCTCTATTTTTATTCCCTTTGTCAACCAATCCAAATTCTTAGAAGTATGTCCAGCACCGTATTAAAAAGTTTAGGTGACATTTGGTCTCCTTGTTTAACCCCCCTTTCTATTTTTATGCTATTACTATTAGTATTACTATTAGTAATTTGATAGTGGTTGTTGCCTGTAGGTGTATTTATTGTATAATAATTTTGTATTTCTATAATCTAGTCTGCATTCTTTAAGCGCCTGTAGTATTTTACTTAGCTCAACTGTCTCAAAGGCTGTGTGAAAATCGATAAAAACCACTACAGGTTTATTGTATTCCACTACTTGCTCTATTAGGGTTTTATACTATGTAAATGGTCATTTTTTCCGTAACTTTTTTGGAATCCTGCCTAGATTCTATCTCTGACTGGGAACCAGACGTATAACTATATATGGCAGTGGGATAGAAGAATTCAACGAATATACAGGGTGAGCCACCACTAACGGGACGGAAGATTACAGCGAAACGGTAAAAGATTTGAAAAAAATTTAAATTGAATAGTTTGTAAGTTGATAAAAGCTACATTTTAAAATTATTTTAAAATATACAGGGTGTCCCAATAAATGGCGGCGTATCAAAGTTATATTTTTTCTTATGGAATACCCTATATTTTATTACATTTTTTAATTGTCCGCAAAAAATAAGGTATAGTTTCATAAGGCTTCCCTATACCTATGTACAGAGTGTTCTGAGTTATGTTGACTTTTCTTAAAATGTAAAGTTTTAAAAGAAGGCTTATTCTCAAGTTATTTAAGACATTATAAAAACATTACTTTTACATCTAAATAGTTGGATATTGGTTGAATGTATGCCATGATTAATTATTACACATTTGTCTACAGGGTGTTCAAAATTTATAGTTTCATTAGTGGGGTATTTAATGTGTCATATGATGCGTATTTTAAATGGAACACCATATATATTAATAAATAATTATACTTAACAAATTTACCTCTTTCGAATGGTATATGGATGTCCTATACCTAGATCTCATAGTTTTTGCGTAATTTACAATTATTTAAATTCTTACTCTGTAAATCGATTTTAAAACAAAAGATGAAGTTAATTAATGTCATTGTATGACATTGTCATTTTATGACAATACGGTCTGGTAATTATCTTATAATTAATGCATTCCATGATTGATTATTACACATTTATTTACAGGGTGTTCAAAATTCACAGTTTCATTATTAGATTATTCAATGTAGCATAATATGATGCATATTTTATTAGAACACCATGTATATTAATCAAAGATTGTACTAAACACTGGTTCCTGGGTTGGGAAGTGCAGCATTTACAATATTTTTAATATAACCTTATTTAAAAAAAAATCATCTTGGTCAATCCTGTGACCTAGGTGGCCAAATATATGGACCGAATCTATCTATCCATTTATTTCTAAATTTTATGTTGAGGTTGTTCTTAACATCACGTCAAAAATAAGCAGGAGCTCCGTCCAATTGGAGCCACATGTTTGTTCGCACGCTAAGTGGAAGGTTTTAAGAAGGATTCAAAAAACTTATTTTAACAAATTTAAAAAAGTTGCTCCATTCAGATTTTCGTCAAAAAAATATGGGTCGATAACGTACTGGCTCAGAATACTGCCCCAAACATTAACACTTCATTGGTGTTGGCGATCAACAGTAAAATGTTTGTTTACTGTATCCTAATAAAATGAAAGCTATGTCTATTAACTAGACGATTATTATTAAAAGTAGGTAGATTCGTCTGTACACAATACATTCTTAAAAAAAATCAGGATCTTCTCCAAATTCTAAAGTCTATAAACGAAAAGTTAAACGTTCCTGTTCTGTCTATTGCTGGTGTCGTTGAGTTTTATACGGATGATAGTGGTTTTTCTTATGTATTCTACATACACTTGTTTGACTGATCTCCAATTGACTCGACATTTTTCACGTAGGTACTAGTATTTGGGTTTTCCGTAACAGAAAGCAGGACATCAAGTTCGTTGACGTCATCAAAAATAAATGGTTTATTTTTATTTAACTTTTCCTACATTATACAACATTACCAGCAGCACGGAATCTATCGAGACATTTTTCAAAAACGTCCTTTTTTGGGTGTCTTCTATCAGGATACTTTTAAGCGTAAACTTTAGAAGCTAAGAGAAAATTTTAAAAATATTCCCCAATGTAAAGTAGCATGTCTACTCTTTGATAGATAGTGTGATTATTCATTTTTAGGAACAATTATATTTGAATGTAATTGGCTCTTCCAAAGCGATTTTTAAGTAAAAAAAATTGAATATCATATAAAGGATGTTTATAGTTTTGATAATTACCAGACCGTACTGTCATAAACTGACAATGTCATACAATGACATTAATAATCTTTTGTTTTAAAATCAATTTACAGATTAAGATAAATAATTGTAAATTACGCAAAAACTATGACACCTAGATATAGGACATTCATATACCATTCGCAAGAGATAAATTTGGTTAGTATAATTATTTAATAATATACATGGTGTTCCATTTAAAATAAGCATCATATGACACATTGAATACTCCAATAATGAAACTGTAAATTTTTAACACCCTGTAGACAAATGTGTAATAATTAATCATGAAATACATTCAACCAATATCCAGCCATTTAGATGTAAAAGTAATGTTTTTATAATTTCTTAAATAACTTGAGAATAAGCCTTCTTTTAAAACTTTACATTTTAAGAAAAGTCAACATAACTCAGAACACTCTGTACATAGGTATAGGGAAGCCTTATGAAACTATACCTTATTTTTTGCGGACAATTAAAAAATGCAATAAAATACAGGGTGTTCCATAAGAAAAAATATAACTTTGATACTCCGCCATTTATTGGGACACCCTGTATATTTCAAAATAATTTTAAAAGGTAGCTTTTATCAATTTACAAACTATTCAATTTAAATTTTTTTCAAATCTTTGACCGTTTCGCTGTAATCTTCCGTCCCGTTAGTGGTGACTCACCCTGTATATATACCTAGACCAAATTCTGAAACTTGACAAAGAGAACCAAATTGCACAAATCACTAGAAGAGCTGGCATGGGAATCACTAGAAGACTGACATGGGAAGGATTTGGTAAACTTAGTTGGATACTTAAGAAGCGCAAAATAGCTCAATACTTGAGAAGCAGATTGTTCAACCAGTCCTTCTATCATTCCTATCATGATATATGGATGTCTAACATGGACCTTAACCAAGACCAATATGAATAACTATCCACAATATGAAAAGAGCATAGCTAGATATACGACTGTCAGATAAAAAGGGGAACGACTGGGTAAGATCAAAATAAAGTCGAGGATATATTATATATGGACCGTTCACTCTTGTTAGAGTATAGGTCGCTCAAATACTATGAGCTCTTTTAATCCATTTCACGCGGTGGATTAGTCCGCAGTTTCCTTTAGGTCGTCGTTCATAGGTTGTGATGTCTTTTTGCCTTCTTTACTATCTTCTTCCACTCTCTTCGGTCCTGAATCTTCTCTGTCCAGTTTGCAATTTCCATCTTTGATATATCGTCAAGCAGTTAATCTTCCCATCTTATTCTTGGTCTTGCTCTTGGTCTATTTTTTACTGGTTTGCAGTTCATTATCTTCCTGATCAGTTCTTCTACCCCTCTTTTTTGTGTGTGCACAAACCATCTGATTTGGGAAGGATTTGGTAAACTTAGTTGGATACTTAAGAACCGCAAAATAGCTCAATACTTGAGAAGCAGATTGTTCAACCAGTCCTTCTATCCTTCCTATCATGATACATGGATGTCTAACATGGACCTTAACCCAGACCAATATGAATAAACTATCCACAACAGAAAGGACCATAAAAAGAGCATGGCTAGATATACGACTGTCAGATAAAAAGGGGAATGACTGGGTAAGATAAAAAAAAGTCGAGGATATTACAACAAATATTGCCAAACTCAAATGGAGCTTCGCAGGCCACACTGCTAGACAAAAATATCAACGTTGGAATGCCACAATACAACATTGGAAACCTTACGAAGGTAGAGAGCAAGAGGAAGATCACAGATGGGTAGATGACATAAAAGCAATAGCCGGAACAAATCGCAGGCGTGTTACTCAGGATAGAGATCGGTGAAAGGAGTTGGGAGAGGCCTATGTCCATAAATGGACGATAGAAGTATAAGAAGAAGGTAGGATTGAAGGCAGGATGATTATAGTACGAAAAGGAATGTTTCTTCTTCCTCTTATGCAATCCACTAATGGATGTTCGCGATCACGTTTGACCATTTTTCTCTATCCCTGGCAGTATAGTATGTATTAGGTCTCCTATGTTTCTTAGTCCTGTCCATTGTTTGACATTACGGAGCCATGCCATTTTCTTCCTGCCCACTCCCCTTTTTCCTTCGATCTTTCCTTCAATTAAGGTTTGCAGAAACTGGCATCTTTCGTTTCTAATTAGGTGCCCCAGGTATGCCGTTTTTCTATATTTAATTGTGCATAGCAGTTGTCCTTCTGTACCAATTCTTCTCAGGATTTCTTCATTTGTTATTCGTGCGGTCCAGGGAACTTTAAGGATTCGTCGATAAATCCACATCTTAAATGCCTCTAACTCATTCATTGCGTTTATTTTTAAAGTCCATCCTTCCATGCCATATAGGAGCACCGACCATATATAGCATTTCTTGAATCTTAGTCTTAGGTTCAGGTCAAAGTCAGAGTTCGTAAAGACGTTTCTGAATTTCATGAATGCACTTCTGGCCCTTTCTATCCGACATTTAATTTCCATATCCGACATCCAGTCCTCACATAGCCAGGTTCCCAAGTATTTAAATTTTCTTACGCGCTCTAAATCTTGATTGTTATATGCTAGTCTTGCATTTTGATGTTGACATAATTGACGCCTGATTATAAGGAACTTCGTCTTTTTATGTTTATGCTAAGTCCCATGTTCTCGCTATGTTCTCCAATTTTATTAAGAAGGTTTTGGAGGTCTTCTATATTGTCTGCTATTAAGACCGAATCATCCGCATATCGTATATTATTGACCCCGGTACCATTTACTTTGATGCCGCTTTCGCATTCCTCAAGAGCTTCCTGGAAGATACTTTCTGAATATAGATTGAACAGTAATGGGGAGAGAATGCATCCCTGTCTTACACCTCTGAGAATTTTTTGAGCTTGCGTTGTTTCATTATCCACCTTGACGACAGCTGTTTGATTCCAGTAAAGAGCTTCTATAAAGCGAATGTCTTTTTGATTTATGTCGAGTTGTTTTAGTATATGTACGAGTTTATGATGTACTCGTTCGAAGGCTTTTTCATAATCTATAAAGCACATCATTACATCTTTCCTTTGATCGTAGCAGTTCTGAGCTAGCACTTGGGTTGCAACTAGTGCTTCCCTGGTACCCAGGCCTTTTCGAAATCCAAATTGTGAGCAACCAATAACCTTATCGCATTTTGTGAAGATTCTCTAGTGAAGAACTTTGAGGAATATTTTTAAAGAATGGCTCATCAGACTTATCAGTCGGTGGTCTTGACACTTTGTTGCGTTGTTCTTTTTTGGCAAAGGGATAAAGGTAGATACAAGTCATTGGACAGGGAATTTTCCTTTTTTTATAGATTTGGTTGAAAAATCTTTGAAGTATCGTAATTCCCTCTTCATCTAACAATCAGAGTAACTCAACAGGAATTTGATCAGGTCCAATTGCTTTCCCGTCTTTCGAGGTATTTATTGCTCTAGTAATTTCTTCAATTGTGATCTCGGGACCGGATAGGTTGTTAATATCTATCACTTTTTCCTAAACGACTTCTATCTCAGGCCTCTCATCTGCAAAGAAATTTTTGATGTATTCTTCCCATATGAGTTTCCTCTCTCTATCATCTTGTGCCATTTGTCCGTGTTCATTCACTAAATTAGATTTTTCTGTATATTCCAGCTACCTCCTTTTAGCTTCTTAGGGACCGTTCAAATATTACGTAACGCAGGGTGGGGGGGTCAAAAATCTTCAAAAATTGCGTTACGCAATACTTGGACGCTCTATTTTGTAGATTGTTTTCATCATGTTGTTTTTGTAACTGTTCCATTTCCTCACACTGTTTCTTTAGCCACTTATTTTTTGCCGATCTTATCTCCCTTCTTATGCTTTGTTGTTGGTCTCGATATTTGTTGTAAGGAATATTTAGTACAAGTATTTCAAAGAAATAGTAAAAAATTGGCCGAGGTAGTTAACTTAAACGTTTCCAGTTGTTGTTTATTCCAAATAAAAATAAACGATAACCTCATTCCGGCTGAAAACAGACGGGCCACGCTGCAGTGCTACTCTGTGGATCCACAAAAGAAGTTTCCGATGATTCACCGTGGGTATGTGTAGAGTGGACGTTACACCCCAGACGAGCGACTGTGGCTGGCCACTCTACATAAGAACCCACGGTAAATCATCGGAAACTTCTTTTGTGGATCCACAGAGTAGCGCTGCAGCGTGGCCCGTCTGTTTTCAGCCTTAAAGTTTCAGTTCCCTTCTGTGCTGATATTATACTTCTATATTGGTGCTCATATTATTTGAAATTATTGCTGTTTGTATGGGTCATTTTTTGCCAGTAAAAAATAGGTGTTGCCTGGACTATATAGAAAATAAAGTAAACATGGTAGAATATTGTATCTACCTGCCCAAGGCAACGTGTTAAACGGTAAGGTATTTAATTATAAGGATATTTCCCAAGTCATAATAGATTAAATCTACGATTAAACTTCTAATTTACGTGTCGTAAAAAAGGCTGCTGTTATTTGTACTCTTCTCTTTTTCCTTAAATTTAGATTAATTTAAAAAACTAAAGTTTTTATGTATATACATAGCTAGATATAAATATAGTATTATAATATTATAATATATAACTAACTGATTTATATTATATTTATTGTATTGTGGTTTGACGGACGAAAGGCACTGTTTTCGTATATTTCCGGGGGTTCATCCGGTAAGAAATCGGTTTTGATTTGGCAGAAAAAGTTTATAGAAATTTCGAAATTACTGGTAATTTTCTATATGTTCTGTTTGAGCTCGAAAATAAAAATCTTTAATTTGAAAGATCACAGAGGAAGCTTGCGGAAAAGTAGCTTTAACTAAGCAAGGGCTCTTCAACATTCCACAAAAGAGACTAGGCGAGAAATGCCTCAACCCCGACAGGACGCGTTAATGACTGATACAGTCGGAAAATTTGTCGTTCAATGAAGTTTTCACTTATGTGCCATAAGGTACAGCAGAGTATACAGGGTGTCCAGAAACTCTACCGACAAACGAAGACAGGAGATTCCTCATGTAATTTTAAGACATTTTAACCCAATTCATCTAGTCCGAAAATGCTTCCTAAGGGAGCTAGAGCTCTTTGAAGATGGCGTCTTGTCATTAGTTTTTCTTAAATACCTCCAGAACGCTTCTATTTAGAAAAAAACAAAAATTGGTACGCATATTTATCTTCCAGAGATAAATCGATTTCATCCATTGTGAATTTCAAGTACCGGTCATAGGCGTTCGTTTTGGGTAGGGCAACGGTTATTTTATCGCATAACTCTTTTGTTTTTAACTTTTAAGCATTTTTGATACTGGATTATTATATTATGAGATATTCTAGTACTAAAAGGTACCCTTGATTTAAGTCGGTAGAACACAACGTTTTCTGGAAAAATCGATTTAAAAATTTTTCGTTTTTTAAATTTGAAAAAAAAATTTCAAAAAAGACGGTGTATTTTACCAACTTATAGCAGGAGTTACTTTTAGTACTAGAATACCTCACAGTTTAATAATCAAAAGTCAAAAATTCTTAAAAATTAAATACAAAAAAGTTATGCGATAAAATAACCCTTGACCTGCCCAAAACGGACGCATATGACCGGTACTAGAAATTCGCAATTAATGAAATCGATTCGTCTCTGGAATATAAATAAACGTACCAGTTTTCGTTTTTCTAAATGTTTTTTTTTTAATTTTTTTTTTTGGAAATTCAAAAAACGAAAAATTTTCAAATTGATTTTTCTAGAAAACGGTGTGTTTTATCGACTTAAAGAAAGAGTAACTTTTAGTACTAGCATGCCTCATAATTTAATAATCCAGTGTTAAAGATGCTTAAAAGTTAAAGACTTAAAAGTTTTGCGATAAAATAACCGTTGCCCTACCCAAAACGGACGCCTATGAACGGTACTAGAAATTCACAATAAAAGTAGTCGATTTATCTCTGGAAGATAAATATGCGTACCAATTTTCATTTTTCTAAATAAAAGCGTTCTGGAATTACTTAAGAAAAACTAATTACAAGACGCCATCTTCAAAGAGCTCTAACTCCCTCAGGAAGCATTTTCGGACTAGAAGAATTGCGTTAAAATGTCTTAAATTTATCTGAGGAATCTCCTGTCTTAGTTTGTCGGTAGAGTTTCTGGACACCCTGTATATTATTTTTATATACAGGGTGTCCCGAAAAGATTGGTCATAAATTATACCACACATTCTGAAGTCAAAAATAGTTCGATTGAACCTAACTTACCTTAGTACAAATGTGCTCGTAAAAAAAGTTACAGCCCTTTGAAGTTACAAAATGAAAATCGATTTTTTTCAATAAATCGAAAACTATTAGAGATTTTTTATTGAAAATGGACATGTATCATTCTTATAACAGGGACATCTAAAAAAATAATAACAGTGAAATTTGTACACCCCTTAAAATTTTATGGGGGTTTTGTTCCCTTAAACCCCCCCCCCCAAACTTTTGTGTACGTTCCAATTAATTTATTATTGTTGTACCATTAGTTAAACACAACGTTTTTAAAACTTTTTTGCCTCATAGTATTTTTTCGATAAGCCAGTTTTATCGATATGCGGCTTCTTTTTTAATATATCTACATACAAATTTTATGGGGGTTTTGTTCCTTTAAACCTCCCAAATGTTTGTGTACGTTCCAATTATACTATTATTGTGGTACCATTAGTTAAACACAGTGTTTTTAAAACTTTTTTGCCTCTTAGTCTTTTTCGATGTCAACTTTTATCGAGATGTGGCTTCTTTTTCAAAATATACCTAAAAATGTAAATTATAAATAAATTTTCAGATTATTAACAGGCCTCTATAATCCAGCGTTGCCAATCGCATTTCCTAGATTATCCGATGATCGCTCGAAAAATATCCGATTTGTCACGAAAAGGTACGCTAGGTCCAAAATTATTCTGTTATTAAAATCAATGTTGCCAATGTTATTCTTTTAGTCCCCTTAACAACCATCAAATAACAAAATCCGTTGTTCGTACGCCAATCAGTTGATTGTAATCAATTATCATTATGATAATTAACATAATTATTTGATTAATTAATTATTAATTATCAATTAACGTAACAATTATTAACATAATTGATTAATTAATCAATTAATCTAATAATTGCAATCAATTATGTTTTCAGCAACCCAATCAAAGTTGACGTTGACAGTCATTAAATATTTGATAATGATCAGTTGATTCCATTTCTGATTAGCGTTCGAACAACCGGCCCTTTAATCTGCTGGATTCTCTGTGTCACAGTTTAAAAAATTTCGTTTATAGATGAAAATCTCGTATCCTAGCTGATTACCTAATTCATGTATGTAAATGCTATTTACTTACTATTATTATATTATTCGTATTTCGTATTATCGTAAGTGTTAAATTCTAAATAAATAAATAAATCTAAATATTTCATTATTTGGATCGTTATATTTATTATAATTATTTAAGTAAAAAAAAATACTTTTAAATATTATTTTATTAAAACGTAATAACTACCTAAAACTAGGTACTAGAAAAATAAATAATAAATAAATCAATACAAAAAAACTACAGCTACATTAATAGCACAGGCGCAAAATTTCTGGTCAATGCTTTTAAAATGCATTTTTTTTGTTCGAGTTCTGAGAAAGCTAATAAGTAGTATTTAAAAATTTAGACTCAGAATGAAATATTACAGTATTACCGAGGGCCGAAAATCCATGAAGATAATTTTTATTATAATAAGTTACAGGGGTGAAAGAAAAAGAGAATATTGAGTGTGATTTTTAATTTCAAATATCTCATTCAAAACAAACATTTTGTTTATTCTTAGGGACTTTCGGCCCTCGGTAATAATGTAATCTTTCATTCTGCGTTCAAATTTTTCGAAAATATTTATTAGTTTTCTCAGGATTCGAAAAAAATGAATACGTTTAAAGATTATTTCAAACAGACGTTTACTTAAGCACTGCACTACATAAAATGAAAAGAAAACTAAATCGTGCGTGAATTAGCTTTCGTAAGTTTAAAGACTAAAAACTAAAAATTCATAAATAACATCGGAGGGCAGACGGTTTCTGAAATTTGAATTGGATTAGTATGCCTTAAGTGAAGGCACTTGTGCATTTAAATTCTAAACAAAAGAATTGGCACATGTCCCTTTTGTCAAAAGATGAAAAGTATCGGATGTCGGATGTCACTAACATTCATCCAGTATTAAAATTTGGGTGGAACCAAAGAAAATTAATGTGTTGTTGGTGTTGGCAATATATGGATGAGAAAGATTTAGTAGATGGTAGATACACTGGAAAATATACGCAAATATCCGATTTATTTGAAGGTAGGCAAATAAATTTTTGACAACTCTCAAAAAGGTACGCAAATCGGATAATTATCCGCCGATTGGCAACACTGCTATAATCGTACTTTACCATATTATACAAATATGTGGTGGATTCGACAAATATTCAAAATATCTCGATAAAAACTGGCTTATCGAAAAAGTACTAAGAGGCAAAAAAGGTTTAAAAACATTGTGTTTAACTAATGGTGCAAAGTTTGGGGGGTTTAAGGGAATAAAACCCCCATAAAATTTTCATGGGATGCACAAATTTTATTTTAATTTTTTTTTAAGATGTTACTGCCATAAGAATGCCACATGTCCATTTTCAATAAAAAATCTCTACGGGTTTTCGATATATGAAAAAAAATCGATTTTCATTTTGTAGCTTCAAAGGGCTATAACTTTTTTTGTGTGCACTATTGTATATACGTAAGTGAGGTTTAATCAACCTATTTTTGACTCCAGAATCTGTGGTATAATTTATGACCAATCTTTTCGGGACACCCTGTATATTACTTAACGTGCAATTTTATAATTATTGATTATAGAAATATTTTTAAAAGCATATTCATATTTGCTCAAGAAATAATAACCTTTAATTTGTATAAGCAATAATAATGATGCTATACAACTTTATTTCGAAATAAAATCTTCCCGCTAATAGTCCATCCCTGATATTCATTTTGACGAAGGGTGCATGAGTTTTGTAAGGGAGAGTTTACAAATCTATTAGTACTATCTATTCATTATATTCGAAATAATAAAACAGGGTAAAGGACCGATAAAAAAGTCGAGGCAGATGGTCCTGACTTTTCAATGCGCTGGCGTGGCGCTCAAATAGGGATGTCCACCACTGATAGATCATAGAGGTAGGGAACAAATAAAGGAATAATATATATGTATATAGAAAAGCCATAAACTCTTGTAATCAACGCTGATCAAGAATAAAAATTCCGAGTTAGTAGGAAGTGAAAGAAAACTCTTTTTAGTATACGAAGCTTTCGCAAACGTTTATTTGCATCTTTAGGGTTCTGCAATAAGTGAAATTAGTTAAAACACAATACAATTTTTTTTTCTTACATTTTACCTACTCACGCTAATTGAGGTTGTATCTTCGTGTTCTTCTTCAGCCTTACGTACTCCAACTTTGGACATATGCAGTTGTGTCCTCCAATCATATTAATGTCATCAGCCCATCTCATTTGTGGCCTTTCTCTTCTTGTCCTTCCTAACCATGGTCTCCATTATTGTATTTCGTGATTCCATCTTTTATCCTTCAGTCGGGCATTGTGTCCTGCGAAGCTCCAGTTTAATTTGGCACCATGTTCTCCTGCGTCTTTTACTTTGGTTTTGCTCCTAATCTATTTGTTTGTTTTTTTGTCTATAAGTCTCACCCCGAGCATTGATCTTTCCATTGCTCTTTGTGCCTTTACTATTTTATCCATATTGGCCTTGCTGAGTGTCCACGTCTGTAAACCATACGTGAGTATAGGGAGGATACACTGATCGTAAACTCTGGTTTTCAAATATTGTTCTATTTTAGTGTTTTGCAAGATCCAACTCAGTTTTCCAAATCCTTCCCACGCTAACCTTATTCTTCTGGTAATTTCGGCAGTTTGATGTTTGATTTTCTTTGTTAACGTTCATTATCTGTCACAGGTGGACGTATTCGCTTACTGTTTCTAAATTTATGTCGTTCAACCGTATTTTTCTGTTCAGTGTATTCGTCATTATTTTTATTTTTTCTAAGTTCATCTTAAGACCTACTTTTTCCGAAGCTTGAAATAGTTGCGTCATCATGATCTGTAATTCTTCGAAACTTGTAGCGAATATTACAATGTCGTCAGCATATCTCAAACGACTTAGTTTTCTTCCATTCATATTTATTCCTTTATCTGCCCAGTTAATGTCTTTGAACACGTCTTCCAGTCCCAGTGTAAATAGCTTTGGTGAGATAACGTCTCCCTGGCGAACTCCTCTGTTGATTGGTATAGGTTTGGTTTTCTCATCTATTTGTATTTTCATTGTAGCTTTCTTGTAAATAGGTTTCTTTTCAAGAAGGAGGTTGTATCAAGATGTTTAAATATGGTAGGAATTCACACATTCTGAGTGCTCGTGCTAGCAAAAATTATTATTTATTAAGCTCAACAGGCCATGAAGGGCCTAGGGCTGAAAGATTTAATTTTTCTTTACAATTACTATTGTATATCTATACAGTGTGTCAATTTTAAAACTTACAATGGGCTATATCTCACGAACAAAAGCTGATCTCGAAAAATGCTTGAAACCGTTTCTAGGATAGTAAGGGGGAACTAAAATGACATAAAAAAGAACTCACCCCCATCAACCCCCTAGGCCCCAGCCACCACAACCAAAAAAGTTTAAATTTCAAACCCCTACTTGTGATACATCATTGAAAAGACTGTAAAAAATGCTATCCAATGGTGTAAATAATAATTATACAGGGTGTTAATATCAGCCGGCTTACTATGACTTTGTATTTGTAATGCTATCTCCCGGACTATTATTTTGAATGATAAGTGTCAGTCGGTACTTTTTTTTGTTAAATAAAAACTTATTTTGCCGTTTTTGCAAAACAAGTTGAAAACATCTGTTTTTTGGATTCTGTAAGATTCAATAATTTTTGGTTTATTTGAGACTTTTAAATGTCATCGGTTTTCATCATTTGTATGATCGCCGATCGGTACTGTCATTCAGCTGTAGTAGGGCTTTTCATCGATTATATGACATATGACAGAATGACAGAAGCTCGAAACAAATGACTGTAAATGAAAAGCCCTGTTGTCACGAGATAGTTTACAGTATACCTGAACGCGTGGAGATCATTTTCATATTTGCTTCCCAGAACCATGAACCAGTGTTATTTACGAATAGCTCAAATATTTAAATGTAAGTCACGTGTACGTCCGCGATTTAGTTGAAAAGTTAGAAACGGGATCAGTGCAAAATAAAAAAAGGGATGCCCCAAGATTACTGAATGAAGTAGCCCAAATTGAGGTCCTTGGAAATTTTAAAATAGAGCCTACTGCATCAACACGTCAAGTATCTGCAATGACAGGACTTTCACATGAGTCAGTTAAAAAGATGTTGAAATTACATAAGTTTCACCCGTACAAAACACACATTCTTCAAGAACTAGGCGATGATGGTCCAGACCGACGAATTGACTTTTGACTGAAAGAATTCGCGTTGAAACGAGAATGTCAAAAAATATGTGTTTCACTAATGAATGTACTTTTATGCTGCATGGCAATATAAATAAACAAAACTGTCGGTACTGGAGTAATGTGAACTTGCATCGATTCAGAGAAGGTCACATATTCAATATCCTGAAAAACTGAATGGTTGGGCAGGAATATTAGGCGATGCTATGATTGGCCCCTTGTTCATACCATGCAATCTAGGTGGCGACATTTATCTCGATATGCTGGAGAACAAAATCGAATCTTTAATTGTGAATGAATTAGAGAACCAAAGGGACGACCAAGGCAACCTAGCTCTAGGCGAAGATTTGCTACACTTCCAACAAGATGGAGCACCTCCTCACTATGCAGGTCCAGTTAGGCACTGGTTGGATACTAATTATCCGAACAAATGGATTGGAAGGAGAGGCCCTATTGAGTCGCCACCGAGGTTACAAGACTTACCGCCTCCTGACTTTTTTCTATGGAGTTACCTGAAGTCAGTTGTTTATGAAACTCAACCTGCGCCACTTAAAGAATTACGCAAGCATGTCGCGCTATTACTAGAACAACATTTGCCAAAGTTCGTGTAGAATTTGAAAATAGGCTATATTATTGTTTACAAAACAACGGAACTCACTTTGAACATTTACTTAATTAACATTTTTAACAAATTTGTAGTTCAACAAAAACCTCATTAAATTTTCCATTAAGGCCAAAGTTTTACAATTATTGCTTCACTCTGTATAATTATTAATTATACCATTGGGTAGCAATTTTTATAGTCTTTTCAGTGATGTATCACAAGTAGAAGTTTGCAATTTAAACTTTTTTGGTTGTGGTGGGTGGGGCCTGGGGGGTTGATGGGGATGAGTTCTCTTTCATGTCATTTTAGTTCCCCCTTACTATCCTAGAAACGGTTTCAAGCAGTTTTCGATATCAGCTTTTGTTCGTGAGATGTAGCTCATTGTAAGTTTTAAAATTGACACACTGTATAATGCTATATCCTATACTACTATATACAATATTATATTTGTTTATATAAAACACTTAATACTACACTTAATATTCCTTATAGTCTTTCCATACATTTCTTCACCACTTCCTTCCATTGTTTTCTATCCAAAGCTTTTTCTTTCCAGTTTACAATATTACTTTTTTGTAAGTCTTCATATACGGTGTCCTTCCATCTCCTTCTTGGTCTACCTATTCTTCTTTTTTGTATTGGTTTACGTGATAGAACCATTTTTGGCATTCATTCCTTTCCCATTCTTTCAATGTGTCCTAAGTATCGGATTCTCTGTGCTTTGATTGACGTCGTTATTTTTGGTTCATTATATAGTTCTTAAAACGGAATACTTAGTAATATCGGAAGAAGACGTAAAAAACTTAAAAGTAGAGGAACAAGCTGAAATAAAAGGAACGAAGAATTTTAAATATTTGGGCTTTATAATGTCGAAAAACGGAACAACAGAAGCAGAAATAAAAAGTAGATTGGGACAAACAAGATCTTCTCCATAATGTAATCTGGAATAAGAACATCAAGGGAAAAACAAAAAGAATGATATACCAAACAATAGTAAGAAGCATCATGACATATACCGCAGAAATTTGGGTCATAAACAAAAAAACCCAAAAAAGCATTCTGGCAACCGAAATGGGATACTGGAGAAGATGCTGTGGTCTCACCAGAAGAGACAGAATAACAAATGAGGAGATAAGGAGAAGAATGCAAGTGGAAAAAGATGCCCTGCAATATATAGACGAGAGAAGACTGAAATGGTACGGCCACGTACGCAGAGCAGAAAACACTTGGATAAACAAGGTTGCAGAATGGAGCCCAAGAGGAACGAGAAGAAGAGGACGACCGAGAAGATCTTGGAAAAATGAAGTCGACGAAGCCATGTCTAAGAAAGGATTGGAAGACGGAGACTGGGAAGATCGAAAAAAATGGAAGTCCTGGCTGACGAAAGGGAAACGGCATTAGCTGTAGACAACCCTTTATATATATATAGTTCTTCCAGTTCCTTATTATCTCTTCTTCTCCATTGACCATCTATTTTCACGCCTCCATATATTACTCTTTGTATTTTCCTCTCCCATCTTTCTAAAAGGTCTATTTCTGATAACTGTTTTGTAGATTCTTATTTTTGTTTTTCTTGAGACATATTTGGATTTCATTAATGGTCGCAATGCTCCATACTTTTTGTTTCCTTTTGCTATCCTTGCTTTTATCTCCCCTTCCCCTTGTCCCTTTTCATCTACTTTTATACCCAGGTAAGTAAATTCTGAAACTCTTAAATGAGCATGAATTTTCTCCTTCTATCTCCAATGTGAAATTGCCTTCTTTTTCTTTATCTGTTTCTCCCATTATCATTATTTTTCTTAAAGTTCCCTCTCCTATCGGAGGTTGGATATCATAATGGCTATGGTCACTTTGTTGGCTGCTGCTCTGAATAGTTGTAATGAACTACAGTTACACCATTCTCTAAGGTTCCTCGACCAGGAGATGCGTCTCCTTCCTATGCTTCTTCTTCCTTGGATCCTTCCTTGCATAATAATTCTCAGCAACTCATATTTTTATTTATCCATTATCATGTACTTTTCCTTATTTATGAGAAGACCAAAAATGTTTGCTTGTGTTTAATTATATTGCTCAATAATTTTTTTTAGCTAGCAAGAATTAGGTACATTATTTTTCCGCAAAACGGATATAGTCATGTCTACACAAAAAGAAGAAGAAGAAGAAGAAGAAGAAGAAGAAAAAGAAGAAGAAGAAGATGAAGAAGAAGAAGAAGAAGAAGAAGAGGTCGAGTGGACGGACAGTTCAGCACCCAACCCTAGTGAACCTAACCTAACGTAACTTCTTTACGAATTTGTAAATCCTCCCGATTTGTGCGTCTCTTTCTTTTATGCTTTAATTATCAGATATATTAATTATTCACCATTATGTATTATGTTTTATGTTTTTTTATTTTATTTGTTTTTTTTTTTGTGCGATGTCTCGGTTTTTATAGAAATTAACAATGTGTAAGAATTTATCCCAGAATTTATCTTCATTCACATGTAAAATGTCCCATATAACGTAGTTTCCTCGTTTTAATTGCCAATGTAATCATTATATTTATTCAAATATGCTTCAAATAAGCAGTGTATAAAAACGGTGTCTGAGAATGATTCCCATAGAGCCATTGTCTCGGGAGGAAGTGGTATTATTTTTTGCACCATAAATAAAAATTAACTTTCAGAAATCAAACACAAGTGTCGATAGCATAGGGATGTAGGAGGTTCCGATTTCCTCAATTCACAGCCAAATAAAAAATTAATAATCAGATTCGGGGTATCATCACCGCACAACTGTTAGAGAAATAAAAGAGCTGGCCCTGGCCCCCAAGTAACTTCCCTAATATTATTAACTACTTGACGGGGCTTCCGGTTTCTGCATGTGTAGCGTATTAAAAAGTTAAGATTTTTTTAAAGAGCAAAAAAATAATTATATAGAACGATCAAATTGTTTACTATATTTTAATTTTCAGTTATTTTCTCATAACTGAAATCAAATAAAAAAATGACATGTTTCTTCTTCTTTTAGTGACTGTTATCTCTTATCGAATGTTGGCAAAATAATGGGGAAATAATATTGGGAAATTTTGAAAGCGAAGGCAGAAATGATAGAGGCAAACAACTGATAACTTTCCTTTTGGAAAACCATCTCTATCAAATGAACAGCTTTTTTAGAAAGCAAAAACATAGAAGATGGACATAGGAAAGCCCTTATGGAAACACAAAGAATGAAATCGATTATTTCTTAACAAACAAAAAATAATTATTTAAAGACGTATATGTGTTAAACCAGTTCAGTACAAGCAGTTGATCAAAACCAACTAATATTCAGGAGTTAAAAAATATATATTTATAATTCATTGAAAGACACAACAACAGATATCAGATATCAATATATTGAACAAACAATGCAACAGACTCAAAGTAAATATTGTCCAACAGCCAACAAACAAAACTGATGAAAAACTAAGGCAACCTACGAAAACTGTCATGGACAATATTGCGTCTACTGCGTAACAGAGTATTTTTACTTCTTTGTTTCCCATTCTGTATCATCTTCCTTTGTTGACACTTTTGATGATTTCATCCATAATAATTAAATTATTGAAGAGGATATGGCTCAATGAATCCCCCTGTCTTATTCCGCTGCCTCTGTCTATAGGTTCTATAAGTTGTCCATCTATTGTGACTTCCAATTTGCTGTTATACATCTTTGAGGTCTACTCTATCAAAATACATTCTTCCAGTCAATCGGATACAGAAATGCTGGTCTGTCAACTTTAGTTATTTCTCAGTAATTTGCTTTATGACGAATATTGCATCTGTACACCATCTATCATCTATCATAGACCTGGATTCCGAGTACCAAAAAAAGTTGATTAATAGCAAGCTGAAAATTTGTTAATAGCTTAACAGTGTCTAGTCGGACAAACTTTGATGTATGGGAACACTGGAACAGGGGAAGTTTTAATTGTGGAACAGGTTAAAAATTTGGAACGTCAGGCTACAAAAACCTTCCATGTATTTTGTCGGACAGAACTTCCAATTGATTTGTTACCCAAAAATTGAATGGGTTGCATATGTGAGTCCATATTAAATATAGTAATGAAACACAGACCTACTCACAATCATTTAATTATACTTTGACAACCCCCTATTTAGCACCGTAAATAAAATTAATCGTTACCGCTTTACCATCTACTTTATATGTGTATGGTTTATACGCTTTGTAAGGTTTACCGGTTGGGAGTAATTAGTTTTAAAAAAATTGGTTTTATAGTTAAAAAAAATTTCCTAAAATATTGGAAAATGCCCTTTTTTCAAAATAACTTAAAAAGTATTAGGGATACTAAAAATCTCAAAAAGTAAAAAGTAGATAGGTTTTGCTTTTATAAATATGATTTTGTTTTTCTGTAAGACAAAAATTGGTTAAATATGACTGTTCATATTTTGCATACACTCGTGATTAGTGACTCGTTCAGGCCCTTTCAATCATGTAAAAAATACATAAGTAAAGTAAATTGTTTGTAAAGCGGTATCGATGAATTTCTTTTGGGGTGCTAAGTAGTGGGAGATTTTCAGAATTTTTTTACCGAAAAAAAAGGAGTTAACTTGATTTTGAGCATAACTCGCTTAGTTTTGATGCTAGAAACTTTTTTAAAACATAAAAATAAAGCGTTATTAAAAAAGTTTTAATTGGTTTTTCCCGAAAAGTGCTTCATTTCTTGGTTATTTCACGTTGAGATATTTGATTTGGAATTTGACGAATAAGAACGTATTTTTCATTAGCTACAACTTTGCTTTTGCTGGGTCTATAGACTTTACGAGTTCACAATTTTTTTCATTAATATTATGCTACATTTTTGGTATTTGTGAAAATCGCCTGAAAACGTGATTTGTTTGTCGAAAAATAAACATTTTCAATCGTAAATAACTCGAAAAGTATTAGTTAAAATTCTATAGAACTAAAATTGATTAAAATTAGTCAATTTATCCATCTCCGGACTTATTTTAATCGCGCGTTTTTTCACCCCCCAACTAGGGGTGACTGTCACCCCCGAGTAAAAGCAACCGACGGCACAAGCTGTCCAAATTTTCATGCAATTCGGAGTTGATCCTGAAAATTACACGGTATTGAACTACAAGGTGTTTCTATAATCTGTATTTAATCCTACATAATAATAATAATCAGACTAAATTACAAAAGAAATCGTAGATTAAGTAAATTATTTATTTTTTATTAAAATTATATTTTTCATTCGATTTTGTCACTTTTAGGAGTGCCTTGTTTTTATAACATAGTTATAAAATTCACTGCAAGTCCTCCTGAAATTGGGTTTCGTGGGTGAAAATCGGGACATTTAGTGTCCCGATCAGGAGCAAATCGGTACGCGTCACCAGACCCCTGAAAATCGGGACGTCCCGCGCAAATCGGGACACCTGGTAACGCTAGTCATGAGGAACTGTACACACTTCTACCTCGTATAGAGGCTCCTATGGGGAATAACAAATGACCATTAAAAAGTGTTTGCTCCCCTTGTTTAATAATATACAGGGCGAGTTTCGCATTTTGACAGAAAGTTTTATTCGTCATAATTTTTGAACGGGCAAATCGATGTGTCTCTTATTTTGGTCAATCGTTACACTATTACCACCTAATCAACTGATTTATCCAAACTAGAAAAAAATCAGGTCCGGCTTTAAAAAATTAGTTCGTTTGGGTCTTAGAAAAAATTTCACCCTGTATACGCTTTTTGAAAACTCCAATATGATTTTTACAAATTAGACAAATAGGCAATTAAAATGGCATATTTATTTTTCCCCCACACGATTACTTAATTTTTTTATAAAAAAATCAAATTTGACTATGAATTAAAAGTTTGGTAAAGTAAACCATAGATTTAAAAAAAAATTAACTTTTATTACAAAAATTATTTTTTTTAACAAATATTTGATTTATGTTACCACCCACTCAACTGATTTATTCAAACTAGAAAAAAATCAGGTCCGGCTTTAAAAAATTAGTTTGTTTGGGTCTTAGAAAAAATTTCACCCTGTATACGCTTTTTGAAAACTCTAATATGAATTTTACAAATTAGACAAATAGGCAATTAAAATGACATATTTATTTTTTTCTCCACATGATTACCTACTTAATTTTTTATAAAAAAAAAATTTGCTTTTATTACAAAAATTAATTTTTTTTGAACAAATATTTAATTTATGTTACCACCCAATCAACTGATTTATTCAAACTAGAAAAAATCAGGCCCGGATTTAAAAAATTATTTCGTTTTGGTCTTAGAAAAAATTTCACCATGTATACGCTTTTTGAAAACTCTAATATGAATTTTACAAATTAGACAAATAGTAAATAAAAATGGCTTATTTATTTTTCCCCCTCACGATTACCTAATTTTTTATTAAAAAATCAAGTTTGTCAAAATCGGAATTTTAACCTAAAAATGAAAAAAAAAAGGATGAAATCACGGTTTAACTCGCTACAACGTTCCATTTTAAATTTTTTTTTCGGAAATTTTTACAGCACATATCTCTTACCATTGTGAAGACTATGACAATTGTTGTAGACTTTCAGTCTTCTTCTCGTAAAAGTTATGAATTTTTAAAAATAAAAGGTGCAGCTTCGTGAATTACAAAGTCAGATCGCAAAAATTAAGTGAAACAATTTAAAATTTATCTATTTGATCACGTCTATGTTAAACTATAGAGTCCAAAGAGAAGTGTTATGGGGTGTTTTAGATCTAGAGGTGTTATAGAAAAAAAATGGTGAAACTTTTAATTGTAAGAAAAATGTTGTTTAATTTTTTTTATTTTTATGGTAAAATTGCGATTTTGACAAATTTGATTTTTTAATAAAAAATTAAGTAATCGTGTGGGGAAAAAATAAATATGCCATTTTAATTGCCTGTTCGTATAATTTGTAAAATTCATATTAGAGGTTTTAAAAAGCGTATACAGGGTGAAATTTTTTCTAAGACCCAAACGAACTAATTTTTAAAGCCGGACCTGATTTTATTCTACTTTGAATAAATCAGTTGATTGGGTGGTAACATAAATCAAATATTTGTTTAAAACAATTCATTTTTGTAATAAAAGTTAATTTTTTTTAAATCTATGGTTCACTTTACCAAATTTTTAATTCATAGTCAAATTGATTTTTTTATAAAAAATTAAGTAATCGTGTAGGGAAAAAAATAAATATGTCATTTTAATTGCCTATTTGTCTAATTTGTAAAATTAATATTAGAGTTTCCAAAAAGCGTATACAGGGTGAAATTTTTTCTAAGACCCAAACGAACTAATTTTTTAAAGCCGGACCTGATTTTATTCTACTTTGAATAAATCAGTTGATTGGGTGGTAACATAAATCAAATATTTGTTTAAAGCAATTCATTTTTGTAATAAAAGTTAATTTTTTTTAAATCTATGGTTCACTTTACCAAATTTTTAATTCATAGTCAAATTGATTTTTTTTTATAAAAAATTAAGTAATCGTGTGGGAAAAAAAATAAATATGTCATTTTAATTGCCTATTTGTCTAATTTGTAAAATTAATATTAGAGTTTTCAAAAAGCGTATACAGGGTGCAATTTTTTCTAAGACCCAAACGAACTAATTTTTTAAAGCCGTACCTGATTTTTTTCTAGTTTGAATAAATCAGTTGATTAGGTGGTAATAGTGTAACGATTGACCAAAATAAGAGACACATCGATCTGACCGTTCAAAAATTATGACGAATATAAATTTCTGTCAAAATGCGAAACTCGCCCTGTATATTATTAAACAATGGGAGCAGACACTTTTTAATGGCCATTTGTTATTCCCCATAGGGGCCTCTATACGAGGTAGGAGTATGTACAGTTCCTCATGACTCACCCTGTATAAACAATACAGAATTCAAGTGACTTGTGAAACGGTAACGATTAGTTTCATAGATTTTTACGATTATTTTATTAAAAAACAGGGACCAACTTTATTTTGAGCGTTACATACTTAATATTGATGCTATAAACTAAAAAAAAAAAACAAAAGTAAAGCTTTTTTAAAAATTTAAAAATGTTGTGATGAGTTTTTCCTAAAAAGTGCTTAATTTTTTGATTATTTCACGTTCAAATATTCGTTTTGGAATTTGACGAGTAAGAACCTATCTGTCATTACCTACGCAACTCTGCACTTATTGGGTCTACACACTTCGTATATACACCATTTTTTTTTCACTGTTTATGAGCTATATTTTTACAAGGAATATTTTTTTCGATAAAATAAAACACGAAAAATGAACATATTCGCTCATAAATACTCGAAAATATTGACTTCGTGAAAAACTCTGTATAGAATTAAAGTTGCTTAGAATTAATCAGTTTATCCAATTCCGGACTTATCTTAAGTATGTTTTTCACCCCTGAGAAAGGGTGAAACACACCCTCAGGGCAAAGCACACATCGGCACAATATCATTTTTTTTGTTCATGTTATCTATGTGTATGCCAAATTTCATCTCAATCCTAGCGGTTGTTATTGGGCGGCGGGCCCGCATCCCGACTGGAACCAGGCCCGCTGATTCATCGGTACGTCGGTACGATACTGACAAGAATATAATATATTGATTTATAGCATGCATCAATATCTTATAGGCCATACTAGTTTATCCTGAAGTGTGAGTCTTTAATATAAGGATAAACTAGTTAAACTAGTTTGGCCTGAACTTGTGTGTATTTATATCAGGATAAACTAGTTTGTCCTGAAATCGGGTTTGGGCGGTAACAGATATTATCTCTGAAAGAATAGTTAGTGTATATTGCAACTGGATGACTGGATGTCAAACCTCTAAATGTGAAAGCAATTTATGCACCTGAGAATAACAGAGATACCACCACAAGAAAAAATTTCTATGAACGTCTTCAGACGGCAGGTGATTTTAACGCCGTGTTGGTAATGATATAGTTCCCGAAATAAAACAACGATGTATTGAAAATCTCAGAAATGAAAATGGAGACTTTCTGACGGACCTCCTTCAGTTTCATATATGTAGGTTGTTTCTTTTTATCGTTTCACTCTATTTCTTATTATTTTTAAGAATCCGGCCATATATTACTCATTGTGGACGTGTACGTGTATACTCCAATATTTTTTAGCAGGTGTACTATATTGTGATTTATTAAAGTCTCCAACTGATGGTGTCACTAATGGAATTCGTGGAGTCATATGGGCACTTATATATCTGTATGATCATTGCATATTGGAAAACAGATCGGAAAATAGCAAGTACTTTCAATTACATATACATCTGGCAAAACAAACATCACCTGCTGAACTGAAACTAAAAGATGTCAAACTTAAATTAAACATATTGGTAAACATATTTTGTCTACACCATAGAGCTCGGACTTGCAAAGTTGTAAAAAAAGCTATAAATCACTGGTCACAATCAGACCAAAGAAAATTTCGATATCCTCACGTATCTATTTATTACTTCCATAATTCTATTTTTACCCCTCTTGTATTTTCATTAATTTACAATTTGCATATTTGATACTTTGCACACGCCCCAAGTATATATTGTCATGTTTTTTATATGTGATAACTGAAATTGAATATTTGTCTGCACCTGGATAAGTTTTGAATGTCATATTGTTTAGTGTAGTAACAATAAAATTATTTTTTTAATCAGTAGTGGCTGCCGACAAAATCAAATCGGAACCTTTTGACTGTCTCAAAACAATACGCGGCTTCAGGTGTAAACGAATACCAAACACTTTTGCCGCACTTGAAATCCGCCGCACTTTTTGGCCACGTTGTCAAACCTGTCTTTTAACAAAGGACATATTATACAAATTACTGGTGCAGGTAATTACGATTAATACATCCGATAGATATAAAGGAAATTGACATAGATAAGTAAGAGCTAGAAAAAATCAGAAGCAGTTTGAAAACGTTAAAATTCTTGAGTTCATTCATAAACCCATGATCAAAAACTTACATTAAATACCGATTGAGGTAAAAAAATATACAAGTGTTCAGATAGGTATATTTAAAAATTTCTTACAATTTGATATAAAACAATCGAAGACATCTCTGCAGCAAATTTATCAATTGGTTTTCTTTCTTCTCTTGTTTCAAAATTTTTCTCTCTTTTCAAAAATATGAAGCACATAATCTGTTGGAATCTGTTGCGAGAATGGTAGATGATACTACAGGCTACAGGACGACATAAAGTTGCATCTTGGCTCTTTAGCAGCGTGCCAGACTCCAAAAGTAAGAAGTAAACTAATAAATGCTTCCAGTTCTTCTTGCACAAAAGGAGAAAATCCCCTCCCATTTTTTGCATAGTATGATTTGACTTTTCTCTCACTAGAACAATAGTAATCAGCAAAGAACCAATCAAATGTAAAATGAAAATTGATGGCATGAGTATTGAACAAGTAATGGAAATAAAATACTTTGGAATTACACTGTTCAGCTATGGAGTCCTGGACAAAGAAGTGAGAGTTCAAGTACAAAAAGCAAATAGACTGGCAGGATGCCTTAATACTACTATATGGCGAAGCCGACTTAACACTGAGATGAGGTCAATAATTTATAAAGCCAATGTAAGATTAATAATGACATATGCATCAGAAACAAGACCCGATACAGCCACAACACAAAGGCCACTGGTAACGACAGAGATAAGAATACTGAGAAAAATTACAGAAAATACGTTGAGAGATCAAAAGGGAAGTGAAAACATAAATAGAAAATGTAACGTTCAGTGTATAAACAAATGGACACTTCTTCTTCTTATGCAATCCATTAATGGATGTTCGCGATCACGTTTGATCATTTTTCTCTATCCTTTGCAGTATGTATTAGGTCTTCTATGTTTCTTAGTCCTGTCCATTGTTTGACATTACGGACCCATGACATTTTCTTCCTGCCCACTCCCCTTTTTCCTTCGATCTTTCCTTCAATTAAGGTTTGCAGAAACTGGCATCTTTCGTTTCTAATTAGGTGCCCCAAGTATGCCGTTTTTCTATATTTAATTGTGCATAGCAGTTGTCCTTCTGTATCAATTCTTCTCAGGACACTATATAGAAAAAAAGAATGGAATAACCACATAATCATAATGGGGGAGACCCGTGTGGTCAAAATAGCGAGAGATAAATTACCAATCGGCAGAAGAAGTAGTATCGGACAACGGCGCAAAATAGGGTAAGGAAAGGTATGTTGGTGATAAAAATGAAAAATACTAATATGTAATATAGGAATTTGACAACTAAGCAAGAAATAAGTTTTGCTTTATTATGTTACTTATTATTTGAAGTAAATGTTTAGAAGAGTTAATTTAACAAAAAAAAATAATAATGATAGTAAATGTCAAATTGACATAAAAACTTATGTTAGGTAAGTTGGTAACACGGTAAAGTATATTGGTGATAGTGGTTAGAAAATTTGGAGAAACCACCGCAATTTAAGGAATTTAACTTACCTTGGCTAAATCACGAATTCAATGATGCTTTTTTTATTGATAATTAGTTTATTGAATGGTTTTATAAAGTTTTATAAAAAAATAGCAATTATTCCAATAAATATGTAACCGTCTCTCACATTCAATAAGAAATGGCTCCATTGTCGACTGTCGCACAACGCAACGGTCAAAACAGTCTGTTTACCAAAAGCGGTTGCGCGCATAGCGAAATCGTAATATCGCTTATGCACGAGAAAAGTGTCACATTTCAAAAAAACTACTTCTGAGATATTCCCATTTTAATGTCATGTCGGTTTTTTAATTTCAACTTGTAGCTCCATACAATAACAATTTACTGTAGAACCTTGGCAGTGTGGTGCCTCGGAATGGTCTTTACAACCCGTACTTATATTGACGGTAAATTACCCAATATTTTTCTAGTTCTGGTCAAAAGTGTCACTTTTCATCTAAAAACAATGGGAATGTTTTGTCGAAATAAGACACTATGACAAATTTGAAAATGTTGCTTTATTGAAACATTAGCTACAATCTCTCATAAAAGGGCCTATAGTAAGATCGAATGATATTTTTTTCGAATAGAGACATAATCCCAGTCTTCTTTTTTCATTTATTTTTGGTTTTTCTGGATATGCTGGTAATATCACTTTGACTTTGCTTTTGGTTTTTCGTTTTATTGATATGGAGGAATACTCGGATCCAAATTAATCTGTTCATTAGTAAGTAAGTAAGGTATGCTTTATTGTCAAAAATTTTACCAATTTGTGGACAAAGCTTATACAAAATAAAAAAATACAATGAAAAACAAAAAATAATAAAAAACTACAAACAAAACAAAAACAGAAACAGACACCAAGTAAATGGCGTGAGTTATACTACTTAATATAATTTTATAGTTATTAAGTACACATTAAAAAATTAAAAATTTTGCAAACAATATGTATACAACGTCAGAGCAAAAAGAAGGCGAACGAGGAAAAGTGAAAGGGAAAGTAAATCAAAAGTTCTATGCCGCTGCAAATATGTATAAAAGTACTCGAAAGTAATAATCCTGCAAGTCAATTTGCTGAATTCAAATCGTTAATAAAAAAGTCATTCACTGTATAAAAAACTCTCTCCAGCAAATAAGCTTTCAAGGCCTTGCGAAAAGCGGGAAATGCTGCAATAGATTTGATGTTAGATGGCAGGTGATTGTACATTTTTCTCGAATTGTATAGTATAGAGCACTTAACCAGCTCAGACCGTGGGGTTGGCAGATAAATATTATGCTCCACGTTTCTAAGAGGGGATAGTTGTGAGTGGGTCTCTCTGGACCTTCTGATGCATGTTTGCGGATTAAACAAACGGATTCAAAAACAAACAAAGAAGGAAGAGTTAATATTTTAAATTTTTTAAAGAATTCTTCTCAATGAACTCTGCTATTGAGTCTCAGGGAGTAACGAAGAGCTCTCTTTTGTAGTTTAAAAATACGCTCAAATTGAGTCGCACAACACGTACCCCAGAATGGAAGGGCGTACCGAAGATGAGACTCAAAAAGGGCATAATAAACGGTCCTAGATGTTGACAAATTCATTTCCGTAGCAACTGATCTTAGCGCAAAACAAGCAGAACTTAATTTTTTGTGTAAGGCATCAATGTGCAAGTTTCATTTTAGAGACTTATCCACAATAAGCCCTAAGAACTTCACCGATTCAACTACCTCTAGACTGTTGTTATTAAGTACTAAAGGTTGCATCATACTGTTGTAAGGTAGGAGTTTGGTTTTAGAAACGTTAAATAACAGGAGATTTGAATCACACCACGATTTAATGGTGACTAGGTCTGTAGCTATGGTATTGCAAAGATCCATAATATCCGTGTTACTCCAAGTAATACTGGTAACATCTGCAAAGAGACATATTTTACCTTTAATGTTCAGACTAGATATGTCATTTATGTATATCAGAAACAATATAGGGCCTAGAACTGAACCCTGAGGTACCCCATATTCTACTGGCATGCAAGAAGACGTCTTCGTGTCAACCCTTACAAACTGACTTCTTTTATTAAGATATGATTTAAGCCATTTAAGAGCCTTTCCCCTAAATCCATAGTGCTGTAATTTGTCAGTCAAGATGTTATGGTTTACACAATCGAATGCTTTAGAGAAATCACAGAAAATTGTTGCTGTAGAGTGATGGTTGTTTAGACTGGAGTAAACATGATCGAAAAGGAAGAACATAGCATCATTCGTGCATTTGTCACTCAGGAATCCAAATTGATGTGGAGTAAGCAATTTGTATTTCAACAGAAAAGATAAGATTCTTTTTTTTACCAGACTTTCAATTATCTTCGACAACGTGGGCAGGAGTGCAATAGGGCGATAATTCGAAGCAAGATCTTTATCGCCTCCTTTGTGTATAGGAATAATTATCGCTGTCTTAGGCCGATGCCACATTATGCGTTTTGAACGGATGCGGTGAAAACGCATCCGTTTCCAACGCAACCGGACCGACCTGTCACACTATGCGTTTAGTCTGGTGCAGGTAGTAAGCGCGTACCGATGACTCAAAACGCATCCGCTTCCAACGCAACCGGACCGATCTGTCACACTATGCGTTTTCACCGGATGCGTCGGAAACGCATCCGGTCAAAACGCATAATGTGGCATCGGCCTTAAGGCAGCTTGGAAAAACCCCAGTTTCGAATGACCTGTTTATTAAGGTAGTAAGATGGTTTAAAGTGCAATCAGGTAGAGCAGAAAACATTTTAAGAGTGAGGCCATCAGTCCCAGATGACGATTTATTTTTAATGTTATTTATTGTAGAGCGTATTTCACCTAATACTATGGGTGTAAAAAGGAAACTATTTACATTCCTATGAGAAAGATATGGAATCGGATCCTGAGAAGGAGGTATAGTATTTGTTAAATTTTTTGCCACATTTACAAAGTAATTGTTCAGGGTCTCAGGAGAAGTCGGGATTGTGGTGGGAGAAGAAGTCTTATCTCTCAGTTCATTTACGATAGACCACGTTTCCTTAGCAACATTACCTGATTTAGCCAGCCTCGCATTGTAATAAATTTCCTTGGCGGCCTTTATGGCTTTATGGTAAATTTTCTTGTAAAGCCTAACGTAATCATGGAAGGATATGTTGTCCGAGTATTTTTTTAGGTACGATAATGAGCGCATGTTCTTTGCAGATATACGTAGACCTCTAGTTGACCAGGGTTTACGATGTTTAGTTTTGATGGGCCTAAGAGGAAAGGATTCATATGCCAGACCAGACAATAACTTTATGAATCTAGAAAACTCGATGACGACATCAACAGAGCGGAAGTCCCAGTCAGTTGTTTGACATAGGTGTTTAAATGTTAGAAAATTTTGTTCTCCAAAGACACGGAACAATTTTCGTTGCGTGTTTTCACTACTATTTTTTGATTTTAACCAAAATGTAGTCAATACTGCTTCATGATCAGAGAAACCTGAGTTGAAAACAGTACAGTCAGTTAGAATTTGGAGCTAAAGACGATACGACATAGTCAATGATACTAGAGCTAGATTTAGTTATTCTGGTTGGGGAATTTACATGCGTACCTATACCAAAGGAATCAAAGATAGAATGAAGAGATTCTTGAGCAGCACACACACTGGAGTAGTCAATATTTAGATCGCCACATAGAATTAATTTACTTTTTGAAGGAATAGATTCTAGCACGCTAAGTAGTTGTTGTAAGAAAATCTGCACATCCGCATCGGGAGTTCTATAAATACAAATAATATAGAGGTCAGAAGATTTCTGATAAATTATGGAGAATTCAAAAACTTTTTCAATTAATAAATTATCAAATTTGGTCACTGCTGAAAAGTCATTTTGTGTAGACATAATCTTTCTTTTCTACTACTTCTTTTCATTCTACTTTTTCAGTTGTTAAATGAATAATGCGCAAGTCTCGAATTTTGATAATCCCTTGTGGAATTACATCGGGCATTGACTTTAAGTTCAAAAAGTCCTTATAACTCATTTCGAGAACTTGGAAATTTTTCTTTCCTATTTTTGTTCCTCTCATGAATGAAAAGTACTGATCAGGATGGAAACTAACCTTTAACTTCAATATGAACAACAGTGTCCGTCTGCACATTTTTAGTCTCAACTTCTAGAGCTATCGTAGTATCGATCTGAACATTATCATTCTCCATTGCGATATACCTATCGTTAGTGGGCTGACTAGGTTCATTGGATGATATTGAATGTGATGCTTGAAAGTCTTGATTATCTATCCATCTGTTGGTCTTGCTGTGTACAGTCTCCATTTCACTAGGAAGAGGGACTTTCTTTAGATGACTTTACTTATTATCTTTTACAACTTCCCAGTGCTCTTTATGTGACCCTCCTGTGTCCACAGCGGACTTTGCCAACCTCATTAACATCATCATTCGATGATATACTAGTATGTTTTACAGGAACTAACAGACAACTTGGCCAATTTCTATCATATATTAATTCACTTCATAATAATATTGAGTTTACAATAGAAACAGAACAGAATAACTCCATAACCTTTCTAGATGTAACGATTTCCAGACTACACAACAAACATGAGTTCTCCGTATATCATAAACCTACCCATACTGACACAACTATACACAATTCATCATCCCATCCTACACAACACAAATTAGCAGCCTACCATAGCATGATACATAGACTGACAGAAATTCCCATGACAAAAAATAACTTCGAGATAGAACTAAACATCATTAAACAAATAGCAGTAAACAACGGCTATAACGAACAAACAGTTAACAAAATTTTAAACCAAAAACTCCATAAGAAAGCCCTGAAATTAGTGTATCCACCACCACACAAAGAACCCAGTACCTTCTGCTCTCTCACATATACTGGCAAGATAACAACAAAAATAGCCAGATACATAAAAAAGAAAGAAATAACACCAGCTTTCAGAACTAACAACAACTTAAGCAAATATATTAAGAACAATAAAGCCGAAAGAGAAAGCAACTACAGAGTGGTGTGTACAAACTAACGTGTGGTGACTGTCCGAAAACGTACATCGGTCAAACTGGCAGAACTTTTGACAAACGGATAGCAGAACACAAAAGGGCATTCAACAATAGAAAAACAGACACTTCTACATACGCACTTCACCTTCTAGATCATAATCATTCTTTCAATGAAGAGTTTCAAATTCTGCATATTCAAAATAAAGGCCTTAAGCTATCTTTTTTAGAATCTATGGAAATTAATAAACTGAAAAATACAGATATAATTCTGAATGACCAACTCGAGACAAACAGCTCCCCACTCCTCAACCTCTTCAGTTGAAGACTTAAAAAGGCAAACACATTGTAAACTATATCACTTGAGAAAGGCACTCTGCCGAAACAGTTGTAGTCACTTAGTTATAGTCGATTCGCTAAACTCAGACGCAACTGGCTAGATATTTTAGTCGATAATTTTTTTGTTTTTATTACTAACTATTTAGTGATTATTAACTATTTAGTAATTATTTTTTGCCAATTTTACTAAAATTGGCAAAATTACCGACTAAAATATCTAGAAAGTTGCGTCTGAGTTTAGCGAACAGACTATATAATAAATTCTGTGGAAATATAGAAAACAAACGTTTTGAGTGTTTTATTATTAGAATTTTTAATTGTTTGACTGTTTTCTAAGCAACAAATTAGTAAATCAACATTCATAAATCGCCATTTTAAAGCTTTAAATGTGTTAAATAGTAAAATGGTTTACTTCGTACTGGTAGACGAAATTTCTTAAAGTGGTCGATTTTTGGAATTCCACCGAACCAACTGCAAGAAACTATTTGTCTCTTCTGAAATAATTCAAACGTTCCATATGTTTGCCTCACATTGTCTGTTACTATTTGCATATGTTTTTGGCTAATAACTTAATACTACGGCGAATGTATTATTCCATTTATATTGGCTTAGGGCCCAGTTTCGCTATGTTTTTTTTTTCAAAAATCATCAACCTCAACATACTAAAAAAGTTGGCGACCACTGCATACTGCATTAAAGTCTCCTGGTCATGTATTGACAGCCGCATAAAATATATTAATATACGGATGCGAAGTGTAACATGTACAGATTACCGACCATACAGAAGTTGTTTTTAAACAGACTTAATCTAAATCTAAGCATGTCCGGCACAAAGTATAAATCCACTCGCTATGTACGTGGTCACGTAGAAATTGATTTAGTAAAGACCTACGTTGGAAAGTTTTGTATGTTAATGAACATATGTCGTACTAAAATAGATATAATCGTGAGAACCGAAACCGTTCATAAATCTGATTTGTTTCTTTTATTGTATTATTTTGATACGAATGAATTTACCCTTCAAGGGGAATGTGAATACACAGTGTACTTAAAAGCACAGAAGCTGAGGGCGAGAAATGGATAAAATATTGAAACAAATTAGGTTTTTTTTGGCTCTATATATTGCACGAACGATAAATTTAGTGCCATGGCATATCCTAAAGTCATTCCCCAAAAATAAGACGGAGAAAATACAAATTGGTCAAATCACAAAACAAGAATGACAGGCATAACGTATGTCCTAAAAGTTCTAGCACAAAATTCATTGGCTTTTATTTTAATAATAACAAAATAATATCAAGATGCATTTAGAAAAAAAGTTTATTTATTTTGTTAACTGTCAGTTAAGATTGATTTATTTTGAAGTTTCCGTTTTAAGAAGTCATATAAAGTCAGTGTTGCCAATGTAATTTTTTTGGTCCCCTTAACAACCATCAAATAACAAAATCCGTTGTTCGTACGCCAATCAGTTGATTGTAATCAATTATCATTATGATAATTAACATAATTGATTGATTAATTAATTATTAATTATCAATTAACGTAATCATTAATAACATAATCGATTAATTAATGAATTAATCTCATAATTGTAATAAATTATGTTTTCAGCAACCCAATCAAAGCTGACATTGACAGTAATTAAATATTTGATAATGATCAGTTGATTCCATTTCTGATTAGCGTTCGAACAACCTCTCTATTTCACAGTAAAAATTTTCGTTTATAGATGAAAATCTCGTATCCTAGCTGATTATTACCTAATTCATGTATGTAAATACTATTTACTTACTATTATTATATTATTCGTATTTTGTATTACCGTAAGTGTCAAATTCTAAATAAATAAATAAATCTAAATATTTCGTTGTTTGTATCGTTATATTAATTTATTATAATTATTTAAGTAAAAAAACACTTAAATATTATTTTATTAAAACATAATAACTACCTAAAACTAGGTACTGGAAAAATAAATAATAAATAAAGCAATACAAAATAAACTACAGCTACATTAATAGCATAGGCGCAAAATTTCTGGTCAATGCTTTTAAAATGCATTATTTTTTTCGAGTCCTGAGAAAGCTAGTAAGTATTATTTAAAAATTTAAACGCAGAATGAAAGATTACATTATTACCGAGGGCCAAAAGTCCCTGAAGATTTCTATAATTTTTATTCTAATATGTTACAGGGGTAAAAGGAAAAGAGAATATTAAGTGTGATTTTTAATTTCAAATATCTCATTCAAAAGAAACATTTTGTTTATTTTAAGGGACTTTCAGCCCTCGGTAATAATGTAATCTTTTATTCTGCGTTCAAAATTTTCAAAAATATTTATTAGTTTTCTCAGGATTCGAAAAAAATAAATACGTTTAAAGATTATTGGTCCGAAATTTTGCGACTACGCTCTTTTAACAACTAACGATTTATTACAACTAAAAAAGTAGAGATGTATTTGACAGTCTTGTAGTTATTAAGGTATCAAAGTTATTATCCATAATACCCGTGGTGCATTCAACGTTAATACCCGACTAAATAATTTTTATAGGCAAAAAAATTTGAAGGATTTTTGAGTTAATTAGTAGATATCTAGATATTACTAGTTTCAAATAAGTAGATTTTTCTACAACCACTATTCCAAATGCATTTTTCTGCACAATTTTATGTTAACAAACTTAATATTTTCTCACAGCATAACTGACAGTAGTGTGCAGAAAAGTGACGTTTCTGTGCCGGAAAGTTTTTTTCTGCATAGTACCATTACATTCCTCAAAAAAATCATAAATATAATTAGGTAAGTATAACATGTTTTGATGAAATGGTTTTGTTTAAGAAATTTGATTTGATAGAACTTTACAAAAAAGAACTAAATTTAACTACATCTCATGTCCGAGAAATCTGGAAATGTTTACTTAAGCACTGCACTACATAAAATGAAAATAAAACTAAATCGTGCGTGAATTAGCTTTCATAAGTTTAAAGACTAAAAACTAAAAACTCATAAATAACATCGGAGGGCAGACGGTTTTTGAAATTTGAATTGGATTAGTATGCTTTAAGTGGATTTGTGCATTTAAATTCTAAACAAAAAATCGGCACATGTCCCTTTTGTCAAAAGATGAAAAGTATCGGATGTCACTAACATTCATCCAGTATAGGCTATTTATAAAAATTTGGGTGGAACCAAACAAAATTAAAGTGTTGTTGGTGTTGGGAATATATGGATGAGAAAGTTTTAGTCGATGGTAGATACACTGAAAAATATCCGCAAATATCCGATTTATTTAAAGATACGAAGAAAATACGAAAACTCTCAAAAAGGTACGCAAATCGGATAATTATCCGCTGATTGGCAACACTGTATAAAGTAGAAATAAGAAAAAGTATCTACAAGTTGGTTGGGCGAGTACCCAAAGCTGAAATCTACTGAACACTTCAAAATGAAAAAATTTCATGCAGAATCATTTATAGAACAACAACGGAATGCAAGCAGGAAATACCATTTCTGAATCTACCAAAAACTGGAAGACCACGTCAAGGGCGGATCCAGGACCGATTTTCGGGAGGGGCCATGAACTTTTTTGGGGAGGGGGACCGGAGGTACGGGGGGTAATTTTCAAAAATTAGATTACAATGGTGAGTTTTAAGGCACTTTTCACACTTTTACCGTGTGTGAGAAGTGCTTTAAACCTTAAACGTCATCATTCCTGCCATAGTACCGATTCCTACACATTTCTTCGGATCCAAGTACAGTTGTTTCAACAAGTTTAATACTATTTTCCCCAATGCTTCTCATGTCAGGCCTTGTTCTTTTCCTCTTTCTTGATTTTCACTAATTATTTTCAGATTCTCATAAGCGTCAATGAACTTGACAAAGTCTTCACGAATGTTGTTATTGTGTATGTATATCAAATTTAGATAAAGCTGTTCCACATAGGATATGTATGATATGTCGCGTATGTCGTTTCGTCAAATATGGCAGAGTAATGATTTGCACTTTGAACCTGATCCATTATTTGTTCAATTATTTCTTCATCACAACATGTTATTAATTGATTTTCATTGGTGCTACTAATGTATGTTGCTCAGGAAGATGCTGTAAATACATGTTATTTAAGAGTCTTTTCTCCTGATGCGATTTTAAATCTTAACAATTCCCCTCATTGCTAGGTCTAGCATCTTCGCCCAGAAGCAGAAGGCCATCATCACGATGGTCTCTTAGAGGAATATTTTGTCGACCTATAACATGAAAACTATAGACCCTACTATTGGTCGTAGTCCTTCTTTATATTTTTGTATCTGTTTGGACCTCTGAGAGTCTATCTGTTTAATGACTGACTTTTGAGGACTGCGATAACTTTGTAGAAGATCCAGTTCAACCTGAACGCACTCCTTGTGGTATGATGTTTTTTCATGGGTTTGTAGGGCTCCGTCTTTGCTCATGAGTTTGGCGAAAGATGTTAAAGGTTTCGTGACAAGGCTTTGGGCTGTCATCCCATTATTGTGAGCATATTTTTCATTAGAAAAATAAAACGCAATACTTGTAAAACAATTCCTTTTGACTGTGCGAAAATACCAACCAACTCCTTTGTTCTAAGTGCTAGTGAAGCAAGTAATGCTTCATTTCTTTTTTATTCTTTATGTGTATAGAATATGGAAATTGATACGATTTTGATGGCTGTCAAGGTCGTTCTAACAATTGGCATTCTTGAAGCTTTCGTTACTGCCTTTGTTCAATTCTAGTCTAGAAAATATATTTATCCCCTGTTTTGTACATATACAGTTTTTTTTTTATTATTTATTAAATTAACAATGCACCTAATCTTAAGACTAGCCAGCATTTTACATTTAACTTAATCTACTACTGTACTGTCCTAGGTATTCCCAACGGTTCACCTTAGAATTTAATAATTATTGTTGCACACATCACTGTTGTGGCTAGGTTCACTGTCCGAATTTAAACTGACACTGACATTTTTATAGATTTATCACTATCACACAAGTTCAAAAGGTTTGGTGCGTTTGAGCCTGCGGACTAGGTTTTGATTATCTAAAAGTTCTAACACTTCCCTGTTTGTATGGTTGTGGAGTCGTTTTTCGTGACCCTTGGCAATCTTCTTTATTTCTTCTTTGATTGTTGCTATACGAAGTTCCCGATGTAGGTCTTTGTTGCGGATATACCATGGAGCGTTGACTATGTTTCTTAGTATTCGGTTTTGGACTCTTTGAAGGCAAGCATAGTTACTCTCACTAGTACAGCCCCATAACTGTAGACCATAGGACCATACTGGTTGGAGCATTTGTTTGTAAACTAATACTTTGTTTTTGATTGTAAGTTGTGAGCTTCTACCTAATAACCAATATAACTTCTTGTACTTCAGTTTTAGTTCTTCGGTATTCTTTCTGATATGTTCCTGCCACTTTAATTTGCTATCCAAATGTAGCCCTAGATATTTAACTGTTTTCTTGTACGGAACGATTTTATTGTTTATTCTAACTGGGTGGCTATTTATTCTTTTGTAGGTGAAATCGGTATGGGCAGATTTCCCTTCATTGATTTTTATGCGCCATTTATTATTCCAGGTGTTTATTTTGTTTAGTGCATTTTGCAGGTGTCTAGTTGTTTCTTCGAATGTTTCACCGACTGCTAGTATTGCAGTGTCGTCTGCAAATGTTGCCAGTTTAATATTTTCTGTAACAGGTATGTCACAAGTATATAATAAATATAGTATGGGTCCCAGAACACTGCCCTGTGGGATTCCTGCTTTAATTGGCCGTAATTCTGAATATTCGCCTTCCTGTTTAACTCTAAAAGTTCTATCTTCCAAATATGATTGTATTAGATGTACAAATTGGATGGGAAGATATCTTTTTAATTTTAGTAACAAGCCTTTGTGCCACACTTTGTCAAATGCTTTTGCTATGTCTAGAAAAATAGCTGAGCATATTTTATTCTCCTCCAGAGATCTCTCTATAATATCTGTTATTCGATGAATTTGGTCTATTGTTGAATGTTTATTGCGAAATCCAAATTGGTGGGAAGGAACAATTTCCCTGTGGTCGAGTATAGGTTGCATTCGTGCTAGCAATATCCTCTCAAATAGTTTGGATAAAATTGGTAGCAGAGATATTGGTCTGTATGATTCTATCTTGTTGGTTGGTTTCCCTGGTTTGGGAATCATGATTAATTCAGATGTTTTCCACGTTATTGGTACATATTGCAACCTGAATACTGCATTTATAAGGTTTGTGACTTTTACGATGGCCTTTCTAGGTAATTGTTGTAGTATTTCTCCTGTTATTAAGTCAAATCCTGGAGCCTTTTTGGGATTGATATTGTTTTTGATTACGTTGGTAACCTCTTTAGGAGTAGTAGGCTTTATTATGTCTTGATCAGTATTGTTCAAATCAATTTCAGTGCTTTGATCATCTTCGTTTTCGGCTTGATGATTATTTCCCATTTCGTTATTTTGGAATACATTTTCCAAGTATAAAGCGAAAAGATTTGCTTTTTGTTTTCCATCTCTTGCCCATGTTCCATTTTCTTTTCTAATCGGCGGAATCTGTTGCGTTGGTCTATTTATTCTTTTTGTACATTTCCACAACGAGTAGTCAGTGGTTTGGTCATCTGTCAGATCATTTAGGTATTGGTTTACTGATTCATTTTTAATTAAATCTATTTCCCTTCTTAACTGCTGGGTGAGGTTGTTTAATATATTTTTATTTTCTGCAGTTCTGCTTTTTTGCCATGTCTTCCTGGCTTTTCTTTTTCTTTGCACCAGTTCTCGAATTTCTTTGGGATAATTTTGTCCTTTGGTTTTTCTTATAATTTGTTTGGTATTATTCCAAGCTGCTTGTTGTATATTTATGGTTAGTGTCTCTGTTTCTTCATCAAGTTGTTCATTAGTTTTGATTGGTACATTAAGCTCAATTCTGTCACTTAACTCCTGTCTAAAGCTAGACCAGTCCGTTCTCTTATTGGTTAATGTTGGGTTATTTTCTCTTAGTATTATATGCTCACTGATTGTGAGTAGTATTAGAGAGTGATCAGAACTGGGACCATCAACTTCTTCTATTTTCATAAAATTTGTTGCAACTTTTCTTGAAATGAAAAAGTCAATTAAGTCTGGTATTTTATTTTGATCAGTGGGCCAATATGTTGGTTTTCCAGTTGAGTGCCATTTACCGTTTATCTTTTCTATTGCTGCATGTAGTTCTCTACCCTTTGTATTGGTTAACCTTGAACCCCATACAGTGTTTTTAGCATTAAAGTCTGCACCAATAATAAATTTTTCTCCAAGCGTGTTAAGCAAATGGACATAATTTTCTTTTTTTAGATTGTGTTTGGGTGGAAAATATGCAGCTGCTATTGTTACTTCATATTTTTTTGTTTTGACACTTATACTAGCTGCCTGGATGGCTTCAGTCTCTATATTTTCTCTTTCGAGGTGAATTAGATTACTCTTAACGATTATTGCTGCTCCTCCACTAGCTGTGTTTCTAGGGTGAAGAGCTTGATATATTTGATATCCTCTCAGTTTAATATATGTTTGTTTAGTGGAGTGTGTCTCTGATATTAAACATATATCGATTTTTTGGTTATTTAAGGTAAACAGCATCTCCTGCTGATGTTGCAAGAGGCCGTTTGCGTTCCAATGTAAAATTCTTAACTCTTCCGCCATTTTATCGTCTACTAGTTTCTATGCTATTTAATCTTTCTAGGATTTTTTTATTGAATTCTTCTTGATTGTTCATGCGTTCTATTAGTATGTGTAGCATGTTTGATATCGAATTGAGATCATTCTCTACTGGTTGTTTTGGCTGGTTAGAGGCTATTTGGGCATATGTTTGGTTTTGGTTAACCTCTCTTGGATGGATTTGCGTAGGATTCTCCATGTCTGCTGCCTTGTTTTGTAGTTGGGTTGTAGGTCTCTGTTTGTTCCGTAATTTTTGAAGATATATAGCAGTGGTGCAACCTCTATAACTAGCTGGGTGGGCACCACCACAGTGTATGCATTTGGGTTCTTTATCTTGTGGCTTCTTACAATCTTTTGTTAAATGTTTTCCGATGCATTTTACGCATCTCGGTTCTCTTCTGCAATAATTTTGTGTATGTCCGTACTCTTGACACCGTTTACATTGTGGAATCAAATTCGGTTTTCTGAAAGCTTCTATCGTCACTTTCATGTTTAAAATTTCGGTAATTTCATACACTTTTTTTGTATTTTCCTCTTTACTAAAAGTAAGTGCAAAAAGTGGCAGTGGCGATTTGTCCTTTCCTCTTAGTAATTGGGTTACGTTTTCTATTTTATATCCCTTATTTTTTAGGTCTTCCGTTATGTTCTTAACTTGGCAAGTTTGATGCAGTTTTCTTGCAACCACTTTTAGAGGTCTATTTTGTTTATCTTCAAACGAATACCATTCGAGATTTGTGTCATTAGAGTCTTGGTTAGGTTTCTGTAGCTATTTTCGTCTTTGACATTAATTTTTATATTTCCACCTGCAAGCATGCTAGTTTGATAAGATATTTGCTTACCTGATAAGTGGCTGACTAGGGTGTCGTATTTTTCCAATTTGTTTATAATGACTGGTGGTGGTTTACGTGCCGTTTGTGTCTCATCTGGTTTACTTCTCTGTTGGTGGGAGTGGGGCTGTACTTCCTTTGGGGAGTTGCTTATCTTCCTTTTTTTTGAATTTTGGACTCGAATCCATTCCGTTTCTTTACTCAGTTCTTCGTCGTCTGTGCGATATTCTATATCTTCATTGTGCTGTTGTTTTTCTTCGCCTATCTTCTTTTGTAGGGTATCTATTTGGATTTTCATTTGTTGTATGACGATATGTAGATTTTCTCTTTCTTGTTTTTCCTGTAACCAGGCGTTGTAGAACATCTGCTTATTTTGACTTCTGGCTTGATTCTCAGTAAAGAGCACTTGATTTTGTTGAAAAAGTAATGTTTCACTTGATGTTGTCGGTAGGGAAACCATATTGTCTTTTTTCATTTTTCAGTACACCCATCTCACACTATGGCCCGAGATTGCCTGGACTATTCCAGGCCATATATTCCATGAAATATTTAACAGTGTAACTATTTATTTGTGCAGATAAAACTTTTGTATCTTATCACAGTCGAATTTTAATTTTGCAAATAAAAACTTTCTAACTTTAATAACAATCGGTTTTTAATTATCACCTTAATTACTGTAATTATGGCTTAATTCATTTGCTAACGATACGATGTGATGTTTATTTGTCGAAAGCCAAATGAATACTAACCCTACTATTGGTCGTAGTCCTTCTTTATATTTTTGTATCTGTTTGGACCTCTGAGAGTCTATCTGTTTAATGACTGACTTTTGAGGACTGCGATAACTTTGTAGAAGATCCAGTTCAACCTGAACGCACTCCTTGTGGTATGATGTTTTTTCATGGGTTTGTAGGGCTCCGTCTTTGCTCATGAGTTTGGCGAAAGTTGTTAAAGGTTTCGTGACAAGGCTTTGGGCTGTCATCCCATTATTGTGAGCATATTTTTCATTAGAAAAATAAAACGCAATACTTGTAAAACAATTCCTTTTGACTGTGCGAAAATACCAACCAACTCCTTTGTTCTAAGTGCTAGTGAAGCAAGTAATGCTTCATTTCTTTTTTATTCTTTATGTGTATAGAATATGGAAATTGATACGATTTTGATGGCTGTCAAGGTCGTTCTAACAATTGGCATTCTAGAAGCTTTTGTTACTGCCTTTGTTCAATTCTAGTCTAGAAAATATATTTATCCCCTGTTTTGTACATATACAGTGAGCACGTAAAGGTTGGAATAAATTCATTTTCTCGAGAATGGACGATTTTGAAAAAAAATCCCGAAACGGGTCAATTTTTATTTTTAAATTACGACTTTTTGGCATATATATCCTACTAGTGACGTCACCCATCTGGGCGTGATAACGTCATATATGATTTTTTTAAATGAGAAAAGGTGTCAGGTGATAGCTCATTTGAAAGGTAATTAAATTATCTATTCAGTAATATAAACATTAACATAATTATTTATACAGGGTGTCCAAAAAAATTTTTTTTAATTAAATTTATTGACATAAAAAGAAGAATTTGTGTAATTTATTTAACTCAAAATACATTTTACTGCTATCAGAAAACAGGAAATAATATTTATTTGACAAATAAATATTGTTTTTTGTCCAAATTCAATATTAAAGCAGCCACCCACCTTCCTCTTGCCAGTTTGAACATTTAATTTAAGCGAAAGGCAATGATTATTTTTCAAATAAACATTTTTTTTCGTTTTCTGAAAGCAGTGAAATGTATTTTGAATTAAATAAATATCAATGCCTTCTTCTTTTTATGTCAATAAATTTAATTCAAAAAAATTTGTTGGACACTCTGTATAAATAATTATATTAATGTTTTATTACTGAATAGATAATTAAATTACCTTTCAAATGAGATATCACACGACCTCTATTCCCATTAAAAAAAAATCATTTATGACGTCATCACGCCCAGATGGGTGACGTCACTAGTATGATATATATGTCAAAAAATCTAAATTTAAAAATAAAAATTGACCTGTTTCGGGATTTTTTGCCAAAATCATCCATTCTCGAGAAAATGAATTTATTCCAACCTTTACGTGCTCACTGTATAATGTGTTTGAAATTAAAAATATTTGAACTGCAAATATTTAAATTTATATTTTTTTAAATTTTCGGAGGGGGCCATGGCCTCCTCCCTGGATCCGCCCTTGGACCACGTGCATTTACTGCACAGAGGTCGGAGAGATTGGTGAGATCAAAAAACTATGTAGGTTGGAATGTCATCTAGCAGATTGACTCTCGCCAATACAGATCTCCTAAGAGTACGATATTGCTGGAATTGAGGAGGAATGGTCTTAAATACCGAAAGAGACGTAACTGCCTCAAATATTCTCAACCGCACCTCCTTCGTATACCAAGATGCTGTCGTCAACTGAGAATAGTACACATTGCTGAAAAAATGAAAATGATTATTTTAGATGATGAAAAGTATTTCAGGGTAATCCTCTATTGGGCAGGCTCGCCCAATAGAGGATTTTTGGCCTTTACCGTCTAGGAGTGTTTATCATGGAGGCTGAAAGCCAAGATGAAGAATAATTAAGATGGCGAATTTACGAAAAACTGAGGGAAATTGACCTGAATTTCGTCCAAGACCTCATGAGAGACGTTCAAAGAAATTTACGTTTAGTGAAGCAGAATAGGCCACTCCATATGGTTGGATAGTATAGTTTAGTTAAGTATTGATTTGTAATTTATGATAACTAGTTATAGCCCAGGGCGCATCTGTTTTGAGATGGACGTTGAGAGGTGACTCATATTTTTTTGCAGAAATTGCGTGGAAATAACTCATAAAATAATAATTGAGTTATCCTCCCACTCAAAAAGGTCCGGAACATTGTTTAGATAATCAAAATGTCAAAAAATGAAGGAAAAATTCGATTCTTTTTCTTCGTTTTTTAATTATAACTTTAAAAGTGTTCACTTCCGAGAAAAGTTGTACTGACATAAAAGTTGCGTAATTAAATTTCCTACAATACAGAATTGGTTAAAAATTTAAAAAATAGTCACCCTTGTTGCAAAATAGCAATAATTGCGAAAAAAACATAAAAAAACAAGCATTCGCATTTTACGTTTTTCAACCATTTTTTCTACACTTAGGACCTTCATATTTTACCCAGAAAAATTTTATGACATAATAAAACAATACTGTGAATTTCATTAAGATTGGTTTAATAGATTTTGCAATTCAGTTTTCGCAAAAAAATCATTTTTTCAAAATATTGCAGGACTGAAAATAAAGCAGATAGCAAGTTGAATTTTTCTTACTTATAGAAGAATAATCTACCTTTCATTTGCAGTTTGCAAAATTAAAATCGGTTAACAACCACGGCGTCAGGAATTTTTTTAAATAAACTTTAATTTTTGGTGCTACGCGCATGACAGCGGTGTTTGATTCACACAAGTTGATTTCAACCAAAATGTCTTCCAATCTTTATCTAATATATTATTTTCTTACTCTATATTTTGTTGTATTTTAATATTATAATTCCACAAAAATTAAACTAATTGGATTATTGTTTGTGAAATATTGTTTACAATTGCATATGTTGAAAAATAATAAACTTTTATTCTCTAAGTTAAGATATATGAACAAAGAAAGTTTTTGCTAAAAAAAGTGTTATTTCAAAGGACAGATGTATGTGTTTTTATTTTGCAATAAACAAATTTATTTATTTATATCGAAATGTACTAAAAATTAAAATTTATCAATCATTATCAAAGGTCATTGGAATGCCCAATCAGAGCAAACGTATCCGCTGTCCTGCGCGTAGCACCAAAAATTAATGTTTATTTTAAAAAAATCCTGACGTCGCGTCGTGGTAGTTAACCGATTTTAATTTTGCAAATTGCAAATGAAAGGTATAGTATTCTTCTCTATGTATAAAAAATCAATTTGCTGTCTGCTTTATTTTCAGTCCTGCAACATTTTGAAAAAATGAATTTTTGTTGCGAAAGCTGGATTGCAAAATTATTTTGCAAAATATATTAAACCGATCTTAATAAAATTTACAGTGTTGTTTTCTTATATCATAAAGTGTTTCTGAGTGAAATACGAAGGTCCTAAGTGCAGCATAAATTGTTGAAAAACGTAAAATGCGAATACCTGTTTTTTTTATGTTTTTTTCGCAATTATTGTTATTTTGCAACAAGGGTGACCATTTTTAAAATTTTTAACTAATCCTATATTGTAGGAAATTTAATTACGCAACTTTTATGTCAGTGCAACTTTTCTCGGAAATGAATACTTTTAAAGTTATAATCAAAAAACGAAGAAGAAAATGGAATATTTCCTTCGTTTTTTGACATTTTGATTATCCGAACAATGTTCCGGACCTTTTTGAGTGGGAGGATAACTCAAATATTATTATATGAGTTAATTCCATGCAATTTCTGCAAAAAAATATGAGTCACCTCTCAACATCCAAATGTAGTAATATTTTTACAGATGGGCCCTGGTCTATTAGTGTTTAAATAAATTTCTCCATTCTCCATCCAACCTCGAAATTCGTTTAGATATGTTGTAGAAGAGTCAATCGGAAGAAAAATCTTCAATATGGGGACTAACAGGATACAAAGACAACAGTTGGAGGGAACAGTTGATAAAAGGAATACAATGAAAGCTGTGAAAAGCTGTGTTTTTCATGTGCCTCATCCATTAAGGACATTGGCGACCATCATGACCAATTTTACTTTATTTGTAGCGGTTCTGAAGAATTCTGTTATTTTTTTCACTTCACTGCTTTACATTTTAAAACAAGGACGTGCGTCGTCCCCAGAACCTCGTTTTCCTTCCACTTTCCCTTGTATAACTAATCACATCAATTTATATTTTTCTTAGTATGTGACCAAAGCAGTTCATTTTTCTTTCCTTCTTAGTGTTGAGCACATATTTCTCTTGTTTTCCTTTATTTTCCTAATGTTTCAGTGTTTGTTACGTGTTGTCGTGTTGTGTCCATGGTTTTTGTTTTTTTTGCGTTCTTAGAAACTTAGACCCATTCCACACCTCTTGTAATACTACGTAGTGCGATCAACCAAAATGTGCAGCCCTTGTCTGCTGTCCGCAAGGATGTATCTGAGATTATTCACTAGTGTTCCGTTAATTGATATGCCTTCTTTGAACATCTGGTGCCTCTTTAAACATCTCCTCTGAGCACATACTCAATAGTAGAAAGGATAGTACCCATCCTTGTCGCACTCCTCTTCTAATAGGTATCTCTTTAGATTTTTGTTGGTGTACTCGTATTATGGCTTTCTGATACCACGGCTTGTAATTATTCTCATATCCTGATATCTATTTCTGTGTTCCGTAATATGTTTGGAAGCCTTCTATCTTGTATTTTGTCGAAGGCTTTCTCAAAATCAGCTAGACATATAAACACGTCATAGTTTACATCTCTACACACCATGCTGTGAGTGTGTCTATAGTAAATAATGCATTTCTAGTGCCAAAACCTTTTCTATTAAATCTTATAGATATATTGATTTATAGATAATATTGACAATAGTATTATGGGATTTTGGTGTACAATTAATTTAGTTCATTCATAAATTATTTGAAAACAATTTTTTGTTTTTAAATAAGACGTTACAATGTTAAACTGAAAATGTTTTAAAAAAATATAAGTAAAATTGGTTACAACGTATGAACGTATGCATTTTACAGCAAATAAAAAATTACCCTAAAATAAACATTTTAATGTTCTGGAACGTATGACTACTTTTATGCAAATAATGGTTTTTAACGAAGTAGAGATGGAGAGAGATGTAGTCAGTGCAACCCGATTCTGTTTTCAGAGAAGTACTACTGACAAGAAAATTAATTCGAAAATGCCCGCCACTGCATATCAAGCTTGGCTTGATGCATGCCAGCAAGTAGAGATGGAGAGAGATGTGTTCCGATTTTTACCCGAGCACGTAGAGAATGTCTTCCAACCATATCCCGCTGAAAATAACTTCAAGATTGAAGATAAAGTGAAAGCATTTTGCAAACCCCATATCAACTGGAACTACCTATTCAAAAGTTTACCATTCACCATGTCACAAGATCCATACACATGTTGAATCCAAAAAAATCTGCAGGAAACGCTTTTGTTGAAGGTAGAAGATAGCCCAAATTATACTAACTCCTAAGCCAGGAAAACCTGATGAGCGAACATTTTACAGATCTATTAGTCTACTCCCTGCTATAGCACAGTTACTAGAAAAATTACTTGCAGAGAAAATAGTACTTAATAGAAAATTTACTTGCATTGTACGTAACTTTCAATATTATTGCTCGTGATCTTAAAATGAAATCTGTCAAAGAAGAAATATCCTACTTCTCCCAAAAGTATGATGAACCAGTGCCGGATTAACCATTGGGCAAAGTAGGCAGTTGCCTAGGGGCCTCGTAGGACACAAAACGAAAAAATAATAATTAGAATTAAATAAAAACTATAAATCATATATGTTGCAAATTCAAATATCGCGGTTTCACGCGGAAAGCCACAGCTATTGAAGATGCAACCATTGCAACCAATGGAAATGCACGTGAAGAAATAGAAATAGCTGAGAGAAACATAGCTTACGTAACTGAAGAAGATGAAAAAACATACAATGACAGTTATATTCCAATTCAAGATAAGAAACAGAAACCGAAACTAAGTTAGAAATTGAAGTTAAAGGTAAAGTGGGCCCAGAATTCGGAAACAACATAAGATTATGGAATACCCACCATAATTGAAGAAATATGGAAATTTTGAATTTGGAAAGGTTCTTCAGTACGTAAAAATCTTGATGGAAGTTTTTCAGCATCAAATAGAAATTTTGAAGGCGTTACAAGATGTTTTACACAATCTATGGTTTTTCGGAAATGTATCAGTGTAACAAATATTAAAAGAGATTGGCTAACGTACTCTCCCTCAAATGGAAATATTTACTGCTTTCGATGTATTCTTTTTGGCGAATACTCATCGACAGACAGGGCGTTCATGGTCGAATTGACAGCTCTTTGGAAATTTAATTTAATCAAGAACGAGATTACTGGATTTAAGTTCTGAAAACAGTACTATCTGTGGTTAAGTTTCTATCTTCTCGCGGATTAGCGTTTAGAAGTGATACAGATATCCTTCGTTCACAAAATAATGGGAACTACTTAGACATTTTAGAACTACTTGCAGAGTACAATTCTCTTTAAGCTCTCATTTAGCTAATTATGGCAATAGGGATACTGAAAAGCCTTGTTACTTGTCTTCAAAGATCTGGGAAGAAATACATAATAGAAGTAATGGGAAAACATGTTTTGAATACAATAATTGTTAAAGAAATTAAAGAAGCCAAATATTACTCCTTAAGTGTCGATTCAATACCAGATTTGTCTCATATTGACCAGTTGACTATTTATTAAGATATGTAAATCCAGCTGATGATAAAGTGTAATCTCACATTCATACTCATAAGTAGCCATACTGGAGAAAATCTTTCTTTTGCTGTTTTAGTCGTTTTAAATGACTGTGGCATTGATGTAAACGACATACGACATGAGGGGAAAATCATGCAGGTCAGGCAAATATAATGGTATCCAGGCTCATTTATCTAATATTATCAAACTAGCAATTTACATTCCTTTTGCCGCACACTCGCTTAATTTAGTTGGAGTAAGTGCTGCTGAAAGTGGTGTTGGAACAATATCGTATTTTGGGTTTGTTTAGACTTTGTACACCTTTTCTCAGCCTCTACCCACCTTTGAAAAATTATGATCAAATGCTTAAATGAACCTCCACTAATCGATCCCATTCGCCACGATCTAGTGATTAAAAGAACAAGCAGCATTAGATGCTGCTTGTTCTTTTCTACAATCAAAAATGATGACTCAGACGAGAAGAAATATAGTCCCACAAAACATTGTAACTCGGTAAAAGAACTTTGTTATTATTTTAATCGCATTTGAGGTAATAATAAAAACTTACAATCATCATTCAGCCTTAAATGTTCACTGCTGAATATACGCCTCCTCCCCTCGTTTCCAACCACGTCTATCCTGCGCCGCTCTCATCCAGTTTTTATTTAGCTTTCTTAAGTCGTCAGTCCATCTTGTAGGCGGTCGACCGACGTTTCTTTGGTCTTCTCTTGACCTCCATTCCAATAACCTCTTTGTCCATCGCCCATCTGTCATTCTGGCAATGTGTCCTGCCCATCTCCACTTCAACCTGGCTAGCCTTTCGATGACGTCAGTCACCTTTGTTCTACTCCTGATTTCTTCGTTTTTGATTTTGTCTTGCAGAGTTATTCCTAACATTGACCGCTCCATTCTTCTCTGCGTTACTCTTAGTTTGGTAGCCGAGGCTTTAGTTAAGGTAAGTGTTTCTGATCCGTACGTCAAGACTGGGAGGACGCACTGATCAAATACCTTTCTCTTTAGGCATGTGGGCAACTCACTTTTAAAAGTTTCTCTGTTTTCCAAATGCTGCCCACCCAAGAACGATTCTTCTATTCAGTTCATGTGTCTGGTTATCCCTGCCAATCGTAATTTCATGTCCCGTGACATGAAATATGTTCAAAACTTACAATAATAATCTTTTATTATTAATTTTACATTTTCCCTACTTGGCCCCATCCTGAAATACATTTTTGGCTTCATTCTTTATTGTTCTTCTCATGCATTCTTCTATTTTATCTTTTTTAATCAAAGCTTAAAATAAAATAACATATGTATTTATTATTTCAACATTTTATTTTGCTTAATAAAAATTTTTGTATAACGAATAATATACGATGTTACCAGTAGTTTCGAAAAAATAGTGAAAGAAATGTGTAAAAATTTTTGTTCTTCGACGCCCTGTATCGTGAAAACGCCCGTTACAAAAATTATTTAGTAAGCAAACCCCAATTATTTTTTAATTTTTCACCTATCCTAGAAATCGTGTTACCTTTTTCTGAAACACCCTGTATATATATATATATATATATATAAGAATCACTGCTTGATATATATATATATATATATATATATATATATATATATATATATATATATAATATATAAGAAGGCACTTATGGAATAAAATTATTTCTGTCCTTGTTTTAAATAATTTTAAAAAACGCTGAGACCCGTAGATTTTCATATATAAAAATGTGTGCTTTTTAAACATAAATTTAAATGTACAGGGTGATTCGTGCAAGCCTAGCGTAGTCCATTATCTTCAATTTTAATTAAACACCCTGTTTTCCCAATTTTCTAAACTAAGTATCAATATAGTGGGTTTTGTATTTAATGCTTTTTATTTAAAAACATTTTTAAATAATTTGAAAATTTACGTATTTAAATCATTAATGAATACCTACTGCTGAAAACGATACTGCATGTTATGGACTTCAGAAAACATACATGATTTATGAGCATGTAGTTCCCTCTGCAACCTCTTAATCCCATATGTGTCTTTTCATCTTTTGTTGTGGAGAAAGGTCCAGCTAATTATTGCAAACACATGTTACAGTGCTTCACAAATTTTAAGATTTTTTCACTTGAATACCATTGTCCTGTTGTCGGAACATGAGCGGAGTGTGAGGGCAGGGTTGCCAGGTCAGTTTTGATTTCTTCAGTAGTTTTGCTTTCAAAATATCAGTAGCAACCTGTAGATTTTTTAAACCATGTGTAATACCCTGTGTTAACCTGTGTTAACGGCCACCTTTACTAACGCCCAGTTTCTAACTAACGGGATAAAAATTGTCCAAACCAATTATATTTATGTAGATTCCCTTACTTATGAACTGGTATCAACGATCACCTTTATATTACGCACGCGGCCAAATAATCTCATATTTTTAAAACCTTCATAATACTTTAGTTATAAAATACTAAAATACTACAAAAAAAGCTACAACTTTACTGTAAAATAAGTTTATTTTGACGTTTTATTATTTATTTATTTATTTATTTTACTTCAAAATAAACTCATCTTATGTGCTTCAGTGCTTATTTCGAACAAAAATATAAATTATAGAAATTAATTATTATTCATTTCTAATTAATAAATTAAAAACAAAGTACTGCTTATCTGATATTTAATTATTAAAATCAACACCGCAAAGTCTAAATACCACAACTTAACAAAACACGCTCTGCAGTTATTGGAAATTGACAATAGAATAGTACTAAACTAAAGAAAAGACAAAAATTACCCATTTCATTTTTACCAAAATATAAAGTACCTACCAATCTATTCATCAGATAAACCCTAAACTCATAAATAACTCCGAAGGAACAGTTTCGGATATTGGAAACATAATATGACACATGGTCTATTCAAAACAAAACAATTCTCAACGAAAGAGTCCCTTTCACTTGACATAAATCCTATGTCGCTAACTTTACCATCAAATATAATTATTTAGGTGAAGTGAAACGAAAGAAGAATGCGCTGTTGGATGTTGGGCTTTGGGTTGTAATGAATGAAAAATGGTTTATATTTGAGCAATGAATTTTTTTTAGATTTTTCGGTACATTTTATACAGTTTTCAGTAGATCGAAGTTCAAATCAGTTGGTCTACTGAAAAATCAGTAGTCTACTGAAAAATCAGTAAACCTAGGTAACCGTGCGTGAGGGTGCAACATAATACAATTCAGGGGTCTATGTAAAACATAAAAGAAAGTATGTAGTTTTTTTTATTTAAGTTAAAAAAGAAATGTTACGTAACGCGCTGTTCGAACCCCCCTCCCCCTCATGTAACGCGCCGTAACGTTTTACAAGACCCCCCTCCCCCCAAAACTGCTTTACATAAAACTTGAACGCTCCCTTATTGGCGAACACTATTCTTCTTTTAATTTCTTCACTGACATTGTTATCTTTAGTTAGCAGCGAGCCTAAGTATATGAAGGTGTCGACACCTTTCAGTTCTAGGTCGTCAATTATTATTCTCGTAGGTGTCGGGTTGCTTGACCTAGTGCAACATATATTTGGTCTTTTCAACATTTATATTGAGTCTCATTCTCTGTGCAGATGCTCTTAACGACATTGTCATTAACATTTGTCTATTGTAAAATTTACAGATTGCAAATTAAATGAGATGTTTATTAAAAAAAATTCATAAAGTATTTGCAAAAATATTTTTTTAAAATAAGGTATGTAACTGTTAAAACGAAAATATAAGCAAAATTGGTTACAATGTATGCGCTTTGGAGCAATTTAAAAATTAGGTACCCCGAAAGAAACATTTTAATGTTCTGGAACGTATGACTACTTTCATGCAAATAATACATACTTTTTAACAAAGTAGATATGGAGAGAGATGTGGTCAGTGCAACCCGGTTCTGTTTTCAGAGAAGTACTACTGGCAAGAAAATTCAAAAATGCCCGCCACTGCATATCAAGCTTGATGCATGCCAGCCGGCCATATACCAGGTGTAAAGCATTGCTTGACACCTGTCCTCTTAAAAATCAATGTCCTACGGCAATTGTTCATTATAATTTTGACTAATGAAGTGAAAAAACTTTTGTTAAGATTTTTAATTGAACAAAAATCATTTCCACTAGCCCTGATTAGTTTTATCTAGTTATATATTATTTATATTCATATTTGGTTTGGGACATCGCTAGAAATTAATAAATAGCCAAGAAATACAATCAAAGTAATTTACTTATCTAGAAAAGCAAAATATCTTAAATAGTCATTTCTTCTTCTTTTATAACATGGCCATCATTGGGGATTGGCAATAAGTACTATTTTATAACCTTTTCTTTCTCAATAGAATCTCATTTTCATCCCAATCTAAGTTTTTATAGTTTTATTCAAATAATATTCACGGCTACGCCATACAAATACGAAATTGCTATAACCCTGCCATAGTTAGTGGCGAAAAATCCGCATTTTAAAAGACTCCTGTAAGTGTTGTTCCTCTCTCATATGGCGCTACAGCCCAGGTTGGATCCTGGTCTCCCCAGCATCCGCCTCCAAGCATCCCTTTCCTTGGCTACTCTCTTCCAGTTATTCACCCTCAATATCTCCTTAGCATCCGTTCTCATTTCGTCTATCCTCCTCTTTCTTAGTCTTCCTACTGGCCAACGTCCCATCGTAATTCCACTAAGCGTTCTACTAGGTGTTTAGTTATTATCCATACTGATAAGGTGACCTGCCCAGCGCAATCTTTGTATTTTTGCATAATTTGCTATAGAGGGTTCTTTGTAATATTGATACAAAATTTCCCGCCATGTGATTTTTAGGCTTCCTCCCTTACGTCCGTTAGAAACATAAACTCTTCACCATGTTACAATTATTATACTTATTTTCAATTACATATAAGTATCCTTTATTTTAACTTGACCTAGAATAAGGTCAAGGAGGTAAACAGGAAAGCAGTGGGAAAGGGAAAAATTTACAACTCTACAAATAAACGTAGAAATCAAACACGCAACTAAACTAGCTAATAAGATCCCGCCCACTTGCATATGCATACGCACAGGCCCAATCACAAGAAGCAACGTAATTAAGCGAAGCATTTTTTTTTATTGGAAACTATCGATAGTCGGTGCCATCGATAGTTATCGATAGTTGGCGTCAAACTATCGATAGTTTTCGATAGTGATGTATTTTTGAATGGTCACTCCTGCGCATGCGTAATTGCAAACGCAGTTTTAAACAATCTTTTATTTTGACAAATGACATAATATTTTTGAATTTGACATTTTGATGTTATAAAAATAACCTATAAAATTCTATTTACGTGTAACAAGATCCTAAATAAAAATTAAAATAAGATCATTGAAAAGAGAAAAATGTTAAATTGAATTATTTTGCTATTTAAAGAATACCATAATGCATATCAATCACCACATAATATGGAAGTACAATATTATGTAATTAATTGGACAATGTATTACTAGGGAAAAATTTTTTTGAGATAACATAAATTCAACTACCAACTAATAAAAAAATAATTTCGACTCGCTATAATAAACAATACAACAACAATAACAATATACAATAACAACAAAATACAACTTAATCGAACCACACCCAAGCGAAGAAGAATGGACATGACATGACACTATGACTCTATGACATGACACATGAAATGTGACATGTGACATGAGACATGAATTTGGAATGACTTCAACGATTGTACCTCTGTAATCTGTGTTTACATCAACAAATCTTCGACATACGACAATAGACCGATAGTTATCGATAGTTAGCAAAACAATCGATAGTTTCCGATAGTCAAAACTATCGATAGTTATCGATAGCACTATCGATAGTTTCCGATCTCTTGTCCCCCAGTGTAAACGGGGTTTTTGGAATGCAGCGGCCGCCTATCTATTCTTTGGGTGCTATGCAGAGAGCTTCAACGAGCCAGGTTGAAGTATCTTCTGCGTTGATTCTATTTTCGGTGGATTTCTTTCGGTGGATTTCTAGTGTTTCTTCCATTAATTCTTCTTAACGTGCCCTATCAAGTCCCCTTGACGTTGGCGATTAACATGGCGAATTTGTCTCTGTCTCGAGCTATTCTAAATAGTTGTTCTGCTTTCTTTATTCCTGTCCACTCCCGGATATTCTTCAACCAAGAGGCCTGATTTCTACCAATTCCCCTGCGTCCTTCGATTTTACCCATCATAATAAGTTAAAGAATATTATACCGGTCTCCCCTTACTACGTGTCCAAAATAGGCCATCTTTCTATATTTGATGTTATCAAGCAGCTCGTGGGCAGTATTTGCTCTCTTAAGGACTACCACATTTGTCAGCATAGCCGTCCATGGTATTTTCAGTATACGTCTGTGCAGCCACATTTCAAAGGCCTCCAAACGATTAATGGTGGATATTTTTAATGTCTATGCTTCGACACCATACAAGAGGATACATGTAACATTTAATCATGCGCCTTCGAAGTTGAAGTTGCAAGTTATCATTACAGAAGAATGACCTCATTTTTAAAAATGTCGTGCGGGCTATCTCGATTCTACATTTTATCTCTTTATCTGGATCTAGTTGTTCAGTAATAGGGCAACCAAGATATTTAAAACTGAGTACTCTTTGGATTATATGACCATCAACATATAATCGTGAATCTTGAAGGGCCAAACGGCTAAATACCATGTATTTTGTTTTTGAACAGTTTATGTTTAGGCTAAATTCTCTTCCCACTGTGTCAGTGGCATTTAAAAGATGTTGTAATCCATTCATATCATCACTTAAAATAACTGTATCGTCTGCATATCTGATTATATTTTTTATCAGAATTCCATTAACTTTCACACCCCATTCCAAATTATGCTGCGCTTCCGTAAATATTCTATTTGAATATAAATTGAATAACAGTGGGGACAGTATACAACCCTGTCTGACACCTTCTTGTATTTTGCATATTTCTGTTGATTTTCCATTTATGCAAGCTGTCGCTGTTTGACGCCAGTATAATTATTTTTCTATGATTTGTACATCTTGACTATCAACTCCTTTATCCTTTAATATTTTAATTAATTTGTGATGTTGTACTCGATCAAAGGCCTTCTCATAGTCAATAAATACAGCAAAGACGTCTTTCCTTTGATCTCGGCATTTCTGCCCGATATAAGATTTGTCACAGTCCAGTGGCGCAGACAGGTGGGGGGGGGTTTGGGGGTTAAAACCCCTACCAGGGCATATAAAAAATATATAAAGAATAGTAGTAGGCGAGGAAATAAAGCACTAAAATCGCCTAAACCAACTTTTTTAAAGTAAGACGGAAAGTAAGATCGTTATGAAACCTTTTGCATTCGATTCGGGAGAGCTTCAGAAAAATTCTTGGATCACTTGGCATAAGGAACAAATATTGAAAATTGCATTATTGTAAGCGGCAAATGAATTTTCCAAAACGCATCTCAAAGTGTTCACAAAATAAAAATTCACAACTCGGAAAATAATCATGGGAATGAGTGTAATTTTCATATTTGGGGGATTTTGAGGTCGCTGAACAGGAATCGGGGAAGCTGTAAAAGGTACCTGGTGCCAGGAATCTATGTTATCTCCTGGAGTTTTATGGAAATTCGTTATGAAAATAGTTGAAATTTATTATCTCGGGGTTTTGAGATCGCTGAACACGAATATTGCATCAAATATGCTGTACGAGTTATCTGGTGCCCTGTATCTACCTAGTCTCCAGGAATTTTATGGAAATTCGTAATAAAATTTGTTGAAACTTGTTATTTCGGGAGTTTTAAAGCAACTGAGCGTTTTAATCATATACTCGAGATTCTGTCATCTCTATATCTAAAAAATTGCTGTTAATACTGAAAAAAAATTCGAATTACTTATTTTTTTCATAATTTGGGCTTTGAATTAAAATAACTTACTGTTATTGTTACTTACTGTTGAATTTTATAACAAATTTCTATAAAAGTCCAGGAGACGACCTAGAGACCGGGCACCAGGTACCTCATACAGCATCCTCCATGTAATATCTGTATTCACGGACATCAAAAACCCCGAGATTACAAAACCCATCGTCATCAAAAACTCCAGAGAATTTTCATGAAACTCCAGGAGACAATATAGATACATGGCACCAGGTACCTCGTACAGAAATATTCGTGTTCAGCGACCTCAAAAACCTCGGAATATCAAGTTTCAATGATTTTCATAACGAATTTCCATAAAACACCAGGAGACGACGTGCCTACCGGGATACCGGACACCAGGTACCTCTTACAGCTTCGCCGACCCCATGTTCCTGTTTAGCGACCCCAAAAACCTCAAGTATGAAAAATGACCTCATTTCCATGATTATTTTCGGGGGTGTTAATTTTTATTTTTTTAACACTTTAAGAAGCACTTTGGAAAATGGATTTTCCGTTTACAACAACGTAATTTTCATTTGTCCCTCATGCCGAGTATTCAAAAATTTTCCTAAAGCCCTCCCGAATCGAATGCAAAACGTTTCACAACGTAATGCTTTATATCCTCATCCATAGGAAAATATAACTTGTCTTTCACAAACAATACAAAAGAAACTCGGTGTCCAAGCCATAGCCAACCCCTCCCAGAGGAAAATTCTAGGTGCGCCACTGTCACAGTCCCCAAATGAAATCTCATTTTTGTTTTTGCGGATGGTAAAATAGTTGAGATTTTTCTGTGAGTATTAAATACGTATTTCTGATACGAAAATAAGTGTAAATATCCCTTTTTTGTTGCGAGATATGCCAATATTTTCTATCTTGGTGTTACACTGCGCGTCATAGAAAACGGGCACCCTAAAAAATGGGTCATTTTTGATGTCGCGTATCTCCTTAACCTGTTGTGCGATTTAAGTAATTTTTTTAATATGTTATAGCCTTATTTTTTGTTAATATCCCTGTAATAATATTTTTGCTAAACAGGTAAATTTTCATTGTATAACGGGTGTACGAATCAAACTGTGTTTTTTTCTCAAAGTTCGCAACACCCTGTGGAATATTCTAGGCTTTACAAAATACTGAAATTAAATCCTGACTATAGCCTCAGGTTTTCTGAACATTCTGTTTTTTGATTCATTCTCTTATGTTGGATAATACAAAAGTTATGTACTTTAACAACTAGTCATGTTCTTCATCAGTATAGGTTGTTTGTAAATAAGTGCGACAAACTTTAAGGGGCAATTCTGCATAAAAAATAATGACCGTTTGCTGTATAAACTTATGTCCGCAAATACTTCGTTTACGAGATACAGGATGTTGATTTTTTTTTACAAACTGACGATTTATTTTATTGCCCTAAAACCGGTTGAGATATGCAAATGAGATTTGGTAGGTTCTAAGAGATAGTTATTGCGAATTTTTTGACTTGCAATCAAGAATTTTATATTCACTATTGGCGTGCATACGGGTAATATGACCGATCATATTACCCGTATGCACGCCAATGGTGAATATAAAATTCCTAATTGTATATCAAAAAATGTGCAATAACTACGTCTTAAATCCCACCAAATTTCATTTGCATATCTCAACCAGTTTTAAAGCAATAAATAAATCGTCAGTTTGTAAGAAAAAATTCAACATCCCGTATTTCGCAAACGAAGCATTTGCGGACATACGATTATAAAGCAAACTGTCATTATTTTTTAATGGAGAATTACCCCTTAAAGCTTGCCGCACTTGTTTAGAAACACCCTGTACTGAAAAAGAACGTGGCTAATTGTTAAAGTACCTAACTTTTGTATTATCCAACACAAACGAATTAATCAAAAAACAAAATGTTGAGAAAACCTGAGGCTATAGATGGGTTTTAATTTCAGTATTTTATAAATGCTAGGATATTCCACAGCATGCGGACATGCTAGGATAGGGTGTTGCGAACTTTAAGCAAAAAACACAGTTTGATTCGTACACCCGGTATACAATGAAAATTTACCTGTTTAACAAAAATATTATTACATAGATATTGACAAAGAACAAGGCTATAAGATATTCAAAAAATCACTTAACTCGGACAAGTTTACCTCAAAAATTACCCATTTTTTAGGGTGCCCGTTTTCTATGACGGGCAGTTTATTTGCTCGCATTATCCTTGTCTTCCTTTTCTTTCTTTCTTTATTTATGTAAGTATTTATATAATGTATGTAATATTTAAGTACCTATTTCTTGATCTACTACACTTTTAGTTATGTGTGTCAGGATAACCAGGGCCTATTTTACCACTAGGCCCGTGAGACACCTGCCTCGGGCCCCGGATTTTAATTGGGTCCAGAAAGATCACAAAAAAATTGCAATAACAAAATAAATTTTCAAAATTCTTTCATTTTACGAACGGGAAATTATATTAAGATATCTCACAATAAGAGTCATATTCATAAACCATAAACCGTTCTGCATAAACAATGTTTAATTGTTTAAACATAAATTTTATTTACAGTCACTGACCATATTATTAGACGCACTATAAGATTTTATATAAAATGTCAATTGAGGCCATGAAAGCCAAAGTGGCCTAACTGATAAGAACATTGCTTTATATAACTAAAGGAAAAGATCAGAAGCTATCAACATCCGATTGTTTTAGTAATTGTATGTTGACCAGTAATGATTCTTAGTCAACATACAATTATTAAAACAGTCGAACATTGTTAACTTCTGATCATTTTCTTTGATTATGTAAAGTAATGTTCTTATCAGTTAGGCCACTCTAGCTCTCATGGCCTCAATTCTAAGTGATACTAAATAGGTATTTTGTATCTACCAGACACAATGTATGTTGTTTGGTTGTGCATTTAATTATCTATAGTTTATTACAAATAAAACATCATTATTAATCAACAAATATGTATTTATTAACTCTTGAAGGAAAATAGAACTAACGACAATTAAATGTTAATATTTTAGCAAGGAGCCCCATCTTGCATAAAAAGGGATGGTTCTCCATTTGGAAACCAGTCTTGGAGCTGCAAAATCAACCGCCTTTTCAAGACATCTTTGTATCTGGTCTTGCCGCTTCATTCCTTTTACCACGTACAGACGTCCAGTACCCTTGCCGATAATGACTGACCAAATCATCACTTTTATAGGGTGCTCCAGAGCATTTTTTTATTGTTGACAGGTCTGCTTCAGTGATAAAATCACATTTGAAATGCTGCAGACTAAAGTTCAGTTTTTTGCGTCGTCGTCGTCGAGAAAAGTTTCATCCTGACTGTTGTTCAGACTGTAGCACCCTGCAAAAGTGATACTTGGCCAGTGGCGGCTGGTCAGAGGAGGCAAGGGAGGCTTAGCCTCCCCCTAAATTATTTAACACATGCTACACAGTTTTGTTTACTTTGCTTCGCGTTAGAGATATCGGAGAAAGTTATTTGAACAAGTTGTTCCAAATAATGTTCTAACCCCACATACCAAATTTCATCACAAAATTCGCACTTCTATTCGCCCAGCAGCGTTTGAGGAGACCCGGTCTCCTTAGCGCTGCATTAAGTCGCGTTTACACGATGGCAATTGGCGAGACAATTGTCATTGGACAATTGTCATCACGTGGTTGCGGATTGTCGGAGGCCAGTCCAGTTGAAAGAGAAGATGTTTACACGGGGCCAACTATTGCCATGGCAGTAGACAGCTAAAACATGGCCGACTGCTCGTCATCTCGAGGGAACTGGCAAAAAACAAGACAGCACTACTGGCCTACACCGTTCACACGGCGCCAATTGTCGCGACAATTGACATTTCGAGTGGTGGGGGGCTCATTGGGCGCAGCTCATTGTCCTCAGTCTACTCCCGGAGACAACTGAATTTTGGGCCAATTGTGAGGGCAGTTGGCAAGGCAATTGGCCTGAAGTGTTTACACGAAGACAATAATTTCATGCCAGTCAGTTGTCTTCTGACAATTGTCTCGCCAATTGCCATCATGTAAACGCGACTTTATCGCTTAACGCACACGCTAACCTCCTCTCCGATTTTAGGATCCTGACTACAAATAATGAAAAAACTAAAAGTGCGAATTTTCTGATGAAATTTGGTATGTGGGGTTAGAATAATATTTGGAACACTTTGTTCAAATAACTTGCCGATATCTGTAATGCAAAGCAAAATATCGGTAATTTACCGTATTTTTGGATTCGCCGTAGGCCGCTTTTAGAATTATAAAAATTCAGTTGAGTATCTTCAAAAATGTGAACCTTCAACCTGTATGGACTGCAAAACCTGAAATCTGTATTTATTTTGATATACATATCTACTTACAGAGATAGAATTGTTAACAAATAAACGACACAAACTTTGGTAATACACTTTTACAATTAGACTAACTATTTTTAAAACTATATGATATTATGAAATTATGAATTATGATGATATTATAAAATGTCAATAAAAAATGGTCAAAAAAAATGGGGCCTTAAATTAGATTTTTTTGGCGGATTTTGTTTGCTAGTGCAAATTTGTCTAGATATTTTACAGTTAGGTATAGCCTCCCCTATTGTAAAAATCACGAGCCGCCACTGTACTTGGCCAGTCATTAGCGGCAAGGGTACTGGACTACTGGACGTCCATGCGTGGTAAAAGGAATGATGAGGCAAGACCAGTAGAAAGATGTCTTGCAAAGGCGATTCATACCGCAGCTCCAAGACTGGTGTCCAAATGGGGAACCAGTTAGGAAATAGAAACGATAATTTACATGTGTCATCAATCATCCTTAAATGCAGGAGACCGTACAGGTTTGCAATGATAGTATTCCGCGCAGAATTGAAGCTCTAATAGCGGCTAAAGGTGGCTCAACAAAGTATTAACATCTAATTGCCGATATTTCCGTTTTCCTTCAAGAGTCAATAAATACATATTGGTTTATATACATAAATACATATTAATAATATTTTAGTTGTGATAAAATATAGACAATTAAATGGTCAGTCAATCAACATTAAACATCAACATCAACATTGTGTCTAGTACATACAGAAAACCTATTATTTAGTAGCACCTCACAATTATTAACATATTTTATTAAATGTTATAGTGCGTCTGATAATGTTGCCAAGGACTGTATTGTTAATAAAAATTTATTTCTGGTGCAACTGTATTTCTATTAAATAATTAATACATTTAAAAAAGTTATTATTATAATTATTAAATTATATTTAGGGTTAAATTATATTTAGGGGCCCGAAAATTGTGTAGTGCCTCGGGCCTGACTTGAAGTAAAATAGGCTCCGAGTATAACCCGAACAATAAAATATTTTTATTATAAAATTCTATTTAAAGTGCAGAATAAATAATTAGAAAAAGAGGATAGAAAATAGAAATAGCAAAATATAGTGACTGTAAATAGTCGACTTCAACCAACTTTTTTTGCGTTCGCTTAATATATTTTAATCTTCCTCTGCCATCTAGGAAAAGGGCGACCTGTTGATCCCTAGGATATGCGTCGGCGCATAGAAAATAGCGCGAGTGCGTGTTGTTGTGGCTCGTGCCACAAACCATACATACTCATAGACGTTTCACGTAAATTGTCAAGGTCAAGACAGCAAATTAGTTACCATTCCAATCCAGAGATGTCGCTGTCAGTCAATTCTCTTGTCATATTTAACAACTGACAGTTGACAATTAAATTAATTTGTTATTTAGTTTTTATTTTACAGTTTGTGGCTTAAATATTTTATTATAGTGGTGTTACGTTTTTAATTAGATTTAATCACAATTTTAATCAATTGTATTAACCTCCTCTCCGTTTCTGTGAGTAGAATTTTTAGTTTACATTGATCAACCCGTGTTGTGTTTCTCCATATTTAAAAAACAATATAATCGATCCTGAAACAGTTTATTCCAATAGACAAGTGTGTCATCAACATTTCGGGCCTATATATTTTTGGAAGTTTGTAAAAGATTATAAGGTATTTATCTAAACAATCATCCTACAAAATTCTTTCAAAAATTTTCATTTAACTCAATATTACACATCAGTGCTTTCACGTGACACATGTCAGTAGTGTTTATAGCATTTTGAAAACAAATTGGAACATTTGAAGTTTTCAGTAAAACATTGAATAAAACATTGAATTGTCTTTCTGTTGTTTTAATTTCCTGCGAAATTTCATCAAAAATCCCGCAAAATTTATAATTTGAAATTCCTACATAACAAAAATTTGTCAATTTAGTTCCCATTCCAATCAAGAGATGGCGTTAATTCGATCCGAAAGATTAACATGGTCGTGAAACGTCTATAAGTATGTATGGTTTGTGGCTCGTGCCACTATGCTAAGATAAAAACGTGTGTGCTGCAGCTGTCGATACCGACATTGTATTCCTATAATATACCGTGCTTTATATTTATCTGTCAGTCCATCAAAAGCCTCTTTGTCTCGAATTCTATCGAAAAATTCGTATGTTTACCTGAGTTACCAGTATCAACAAGTATCTTTTCAGAGTAATGGTAAATAGACTATTATTATAACTGAGTTTACAATTATATTAAATGGGGCATCGGCATGTAGTTCAATTTTGTACAAAAAGTACAACAAAAGTCTGCTATATATGTAATTAAAGATCAATGATGCGGTGACATTGAAGCCAATATTTAATATGGCATTGGCTATGGAGGGTGTAATAACTTCGAAGATAACTCAATACCTCTAATTACTTCCCTCTTTAATAATCCTCTTCCTTTGCAATCTTTTCTTCGGTGTCTTAGAAATTGCCGGTTTTCAATTACTTACTCTTAGAAGAATGGTTAAAAGAACAATGTGTAGAAATAGAAGACTATAAGAAAAGACATGATAATTTTAACACGCACACGCAAATTAAATAATTAAGTCACAACAATAAAAAAGGAAACAGTGGGAAACAAAGATACAAGTGACAAACTAGTGTTGAATACTAACGAAAAGTTAATGAGATGGACGGAATACACCAATAAGTTGTTCAAAGATAATAGAACAGAACATACGGAAGTAGAAATGGAAAATGGTATGGTTTTTAATGTCAAAATAGCCATGTCGTTGACCAACATCCGTAACACATAGGCACCATAACACAGTATAAAGAAGGACAGTAAAACCTCTTCCATGCCGGCACTTTGATCTCAGGAAGTAATACTGGCAGTACGCAATTGGTAATTCACCAGTGGTGGATGCGGGTTTTTCCTGTTAAAACCCGTACGTTTCTACGCAACTAGCAATGTGAGAGTGGGGCAAAAGCGACTGGGAACATTGCGCGGTCGCCATGCGCGACTAAAGATTTTACTTCCAATTTTTCGGAGAGTGGTTCTACTGTCCCTCTTTATACTGTGAAGGGAAGAAGAAGAAGGTTCTGCGAACCAGCGAACCAAGCGACTTCAGCTGTTTAGGTAAGGGTTGGTTAGTCTACGTTACGTGTGCGAGTGAAGCGATTGAGCGGATCAGATGATTAATTACATTTTGTAGAAGCTTCCTCTAACTTCAACAAAACGTTGAGCTAAATATATCCATGTGGTTGCTGGACTTCCTCGTTTTCGTTTTCTAGGGGGTTGCATTCTAACGATTTTTTGGGGATTCTTCTTTCCTCCATTCGTCTTCCGTGCCCGTCCCATACTAGCTCTTGTCTTTCGATGCCATCTATGATCATTCTTTCTATCTCCATTTGTTGTCTAATATCGTCGTATCTTATGTAATATATACCTACCGCTATATACCTAATAGCTTACCGTTTTATACCGCTAACGCGGCTTTGGGATTATACCAGGGTAGTCTGCTATATCTAGGGCCTACGGTACACAAGGAAGGTAACAGGGCCAGTGCTCCGCTTCAACCGCTTATTATTACCCCTGGTTTTATCCAAGGTACTCATTTTATTCAGGCTGAGTCGACCTGGGGCCTATAGACATAGACCGGCCTACCTGCATGGAAGTCAGACATACTACCGCCTGAGCTACTCCGGACCCCGTTTCTTATGTATCTATGTTACCCGCCAAACCCGATTTCAGGTGTCCTGAACGCGTTAGTATAAACTAGTTTACTAGTTTGTCCTAATAAACTCGATAGGATAAACTATGCTGATATTAATACGGACACCGCAGGATAAACTAGTAAGCCCTTTATAAAATACCTACAATATCAAAATAAATAGATAAACTTAATAAAATATCAATTATCATCCCTTTTGCGACCACTACTCCCCTCATCAGAACATTAAGGAGTATTCACCTTAACAATTGGGTTACAAATGCACATCCAGAGCTAACACCAATATTAGATATCAACCCGTTTTGATCCACACGTTGTCAGCCTTACACTAACACATACATAAATAAATAGAAATCTTTTAATAAACATAAATAAAAATCTTTAATAAATATAAATAAAAATCTTTAAAACAATCACAGATTAAAAATTGTATATAACACATTCACTTCAGTCTACTTCACAAACAAAATAGCAGGCACAGATTTTTTGGTTGTCTCTCACCAATTATCCCACCTCCCTCAAGAATTTCCATAAACTTGTTAACCTTTACAACATTCTCCGTCTACTCCACCATATCCCGTAAGCATAACTTGAGCAAGATATCATGTTAATGAATACTCATGAAGTAGCTCCTTGTAGCCGAATGTAAGTACGACACGTTATCATTGCATGATTACAGACGGCATACATGTGCATGTTATGCTTGGGGGACGTTTGTTGGCGCCCCCCCCCCCCGAGTGTACATGCATATGTATTTGTCTGCTGTCTTAACTACTTTTATGTATGTTGTTCAATATTGGCTTGATCTTATGGATCTTTAGCATCTTTTACAACCAAACATTGTTCTAACTCTGGTTTTTATTTGTAGCATTTACTGACTTGTAACCGTTGACCTCAAGATGCTCTGCATATATAGACAGCGAAACCGGTCGTCGGAAGTTACAACAAATGATTGACAGTACGTCTGTTTTTTACTTCATTCAAAATGAACTCTCACATGCAACCCATTCAACATTTAAACTTAATAAAATACTCTGTAATTGGAAAATAATCATTTTTAGTTAAAGATAATGACTCGTCGTTAAAATTAATGGAAAATTATTGGTATTACAAAATGAGGAGGTCTTCAGAAGAATGAAGAAGAACCGAGATGTGCTGACAACTATCAAATCTCGAAAGTTAGAATAATTTGGACACATTATGCGCAATTAATCCAGATATGCCCTCCCACAACCCATCCTTCAAGGAAAAATATTTGGAAAGCGAGGTCCAGGAAGAAGAAGAACATCCGGGTTAAAGAACGTCAGAACCTGGTTCAACACAACATCTGTGCAGCTTTTCCGTGTTGCTGCAGATAAGGTGAAGATTGCCATGATGATCGCCAGCATTCGTCACGGATAGGCGTTAAGAAGAAAAATATATATCTCGTTAATTTTGTATTCCAAGAAGGTATGATTTAAATGTCCAATAGAAACATTGTCACAAAAGCTATAGTATTTTAAAATCAAGTTTAGTCAAATCGATCCAGTCGTTCTCAAGTCGTTATAAACAAATATACTGTTATGATCTGCTTCTTATTTATTTTATATTAATTATTATTTATTTGATTAATTATTTAATTGTCGCAAATCATACATAAAAAAATGAATAAAAAATCTCAGGGTGCCTTTTTATACTATTAAAAAAAATCTAAATTATCTCCCGTTATACTTATCTTCTCTCGTGGGTTCAGTATCTCTTAGTTGATCCTAATCGGGATAAAATACGGAAAAGAAATAAAGCAAAATATTAAAATAAAAATACAGAATTGTCTTTTATTTATCAAAATCAATACTCTAAAATCTATCAAATCTAAAACCTGTGGACACAGATGTCCGAATGAAATTTTTATTATTTAAATTTATTATAGTTACAAAAATAATTTATCGGTTTGTTCCCGATGACTTTGGTAAAACAAACTAAACAAAACAAATTTATGTATTCGCAAGATTAGCTATACTTCCTATTTACTTTTAGAAATATTGGAATTTTAATTCATATGCTTTTTACTCAAAATTTAGTTTCCGAACATAAAAATATCTTTCACATAAGTTGACTGACCTTTTTCTTCACTCACTCTGATGTCTTCTCGTGACCCAAAAACAGCTCTCCCTCGTTGACTATGTTAAAGGCTACTCCTCAAAGCCCTCTCCGTTCTCCAGCTTCAAAACTATCAGCATACCAGCACCAATTCTCCAACAAGCCGGGCCTCTTTTGACACGTACTCGATTCAAACAAAACTCCAAAAATTCTTTGCTCTCCTTCTCACAATAATACAGAATCAAAGAGGTATTTCGTCTCAATTTGATCTGCCTCTCGTTCCACTTTTCAACACTATTCTCCACTATCAAACAGCCACTGGTACTTGCTAACTATCTATCCACGAAAACGACGAACTGCTTTTCAGCGATGCCAAAAACATAATGACTTCTTTTTCAAACTCTCTCAATCATCCAATCCGCTTTTCCCCTTCCACATTGCCAAGAATCAGAAACATCGACTTTTCCATTCGACAAACAAACAGTCATTTTCAAAATTATTCCGACCATCCTTAATTACTTTCGGGGAAACTCTACAACATTTACTCGGGTTGAAACAAATATTAAAATTCCAAACTTTCTTTTAAACCACCTTTTCTAGAAAGTGATAATTACATCTACCTGTGGGTTCTATAGTTCTCGTAATAAACAATCTATTTCCATTTTAAATCTAAATACATCGTCCTTTTCACTTTAATTATTCACAAAAGTCTTTAATGGTTCATCGGAAAGCTCATTAAAAGAGAAATCCACTTACATCCAAACTAAATTCTAATAAATATTTACAGCTCAATATACAGGGTGTATCAAATTTATGTGCCCGCGTTATTTAAAAAAAATTTAATTTAATTTTCATTTTGCTTTTGATTGATAAATTTAAAACACAATAATACCTATTACATAAAATATGTATACCGCAAAGTTACTGCACGTGTCTCGATTTTTCGAATGACGTTAAATAGGATTTCGGGCCCGTGCAAAACCATCATATCGAGCAGTAAGAAGTATTCACTTCAAAAACTGTACTATCAATAATTTTCAAACGAAATATCTATGTAGGTAAATAGTGCGGCACAAATATAGGTACCAATAAATCACCCTGTATTGTTAAATAATATGATAAAAATTAAAATAACGAAGGACAAAATTGAGTATTTTTTGATTATATAATTTTTTTCGGCCGAACCGATTCTGCCAAGAAGTGACAGCTGCAATGTTGTAGATGGTCTTACGATGGTCCACGTCAAAATATCTTAAAAAATGTCTTTCTACCATTTTTGTGTGTGGTATTTTTTTAATTGTAAGGTGAAACAGAATGATGTTTATAATGAAGAAATATGTGATGTCAATTGCTTTAAGTAAGTTGTACATGACCATATTTTGAGGAGGTGTATGAAAGTTCCGATAATATATTAAGCAGATGAACGAACATCTGAATATCATTATATACCGAGCAGACTGTGAGACTTATTTATTGTAAGTATCTACTGCATTAAAAACATATTTGTTTATTTATGTTCCACTATTCCTTTTATATATAAATATTCAACAAATCAATAATGAATATATTTAAATATCGTGAGAAGATTTTTTTAATTTGTGCATAATCGAATTTGTCGAAAATTAAAACTTTTTACTGCAAATTTACCACTATTTTACATATTATTTGGCATAAAACATAATAGTCTAAGAGCTAGTGAACCCTCCGACTAACGGTCGTCCTGTAAGGCTAGAAATTTTTCTAGTGATAATTCATAGCACATCAAGGCTAAAAACCATGACCTGGCAGGCCTCAGCGGTGCACGTGTATCTACCAGGTGAATCGAAAAGTGCAAATTTAGGGGGTAAAATAAACTTTCTCCTGTAAGGTTTAAATTTAAGTATGTGTTTGAGTAAGTCATTTAGAAGAAATGTGTACAATGACAGGCGATTCTGAAGAGCAACCTTGCCAGGCGAGGGGAAAGATTAGGGGTTTTTTCTAAAATTATTCTTTTTGCACCGAACAAATTTTTTTTTAGGTTTTTTGAATAATTCCAAACAGAAAAGGTCTTTAGTGATTTTTCTCTTAAGTTAATAGTTTTTGTTATATAAGCGATTAAAAATTTTGAAAATTGCGAAATTGGCCATTTTTAACCCTAAATCGGACATTTATCTAAATATTTCAAAGTTGCCAAGGTAGGTAGATATTCTTTAAACACTGATTGATGAAATCCCAAAGAGTTTTTTTTAATACAATATCGGAAACGCCTTTGTTTTTTAATTGCTAATCAAGCGGGCGCGACACTGTGGTATAAGTGAGGACGTTTGAGTTGGCATAAATTCATTATCTCGAGAATGGGCAAATTTCAAGAGAAATCCTTAGACATGTCGATTTTTATTTTTAAATTAGGACTTTTTGGCATATATCTAATACTAGTGACGTCATCCATCTGAGCGTGATGACGTAATCGATGATTTTTTTAAATGAGAGTAGGAATTGTGTGATAGCTCATTTGAAAGGTTATTTAATTCTCTATTCAGTAATGTAAACATTACCATAATTATTTATACAGGGTATACAAAAAAAATTTTTTTTATTAAATTAACTTTGATTAAATTTGACAAATAGAAGAAAAATTTTTTTTGTACACCCTGTATAAATAATTATGTTAATGTTTACATTACTGAATAGAGAATTAAATATCCTTTCAAATGAGCTAGCACACAACCCCTACTCTCATTTAAAAAATCATCGATTACGTCATCACGCTCAGATGGATGACGTTACTATTATTACATATATGCCAAAAAGTCCTAATTTAAAAATAAAAATCGACCTGTCTAAGGATTTCTCTTGAAATTTGCCCATTTTCGAGATAATGAATTTATGCAAACTCAAACTTCCTCACTTATACTACAGTGACGCGCCCGCTTGATTAGCAATTAAAAAAACAAAGCGGTTTTCGATATTTTATTGCAAATAACTCTTCGGGATTTCATCAATCAATGTTTAAAGAATATCTACGTACCTTGGCAACATTTAAATTTTTAGATAAATGTCCGATTTAGGGTTAAAAATGGCCGATTTCTCAATTTTCAAAGTTTTCAATCGCTTATATAACAAAAACTATTAACTTAAGAGAAAAATCACTAAAGACCTTTTCTGTTTGGAATTATTCAAAAAACCTAAAAAAAAATTGTTCGATGCAAAAAGAATAATTTTAGGAAACGCCCCTAATCTTTCCCCTCGCCTGGCAAGGTCTTATGCTCTTCAGAATCGCCTGTCATTGTACACATTTCTTCTAAATGACTTACTCAAACACATACTTAAATTTAAACCTTACAGGAGAAAGTTTATTTTACCCCCTAAATTTGCACTTTTCGATTCACCTGGTAGATACACGTGCACCGCTGAGGCCTGCCAGGTCATGGTTTTTAGCCTTGGTGTGCTATGAATTATCACTAGAAAAATTTCTAGCCTTACAGGACGACCGTTAGTCGGAGGGTTCACTAGCTCTTAGACTATAATAATTTTACACGCTACACTATGCAGATGACCAAATTGTAATTGCTTAGAACATGGAAGATATTGAATATATGACAAGGAAACTAATAGAGGAAACTAGAAAATGAGGTCTGGAAATAAATACCAAAAAACACAATAGCTGTGCGTAGAAAGGGAAGGAACACAGAACAGGAGACAATTGGCCTGGAACAGGAGACAATCACAAGCTGCAATCAATATGTAATGTATATCTGGGAATAAAACTATCGAGTACAGGACGAAACGAAGAAAATATTAAAAAAAGTGTAGTAAAGGGAATACAGGTGATAGCAGCTCTGAATTCGGTACCATGGCAAAAAAATATAAGAACAAAAAATAAAAACGAATTTACAACACAGTATTAAAACCAGTATTAACCTATAGAGCTGAAGCCAGGCAATTAACCAAGGAGTATAATGATAAATTACTAGCCACTGAGATGGATTTTTGGAGAGGTTCGGCAAAAATATCTAGAATAGATGTAGATGTTACCGGCCGATTTCAGGACAAACTAGTTTGGCCTAGGCCAAACTAGTTTGTCCTGACCGCGCTAGGATAAACTAGTTTGGCCTTCTTCTTCTTCTTAAAGTTCCGCTCCTATCGGAGATTGGAAATCATTCCGGCAATTACAATTTTGTTGGTTACGCGCCGGAACAGTTCAATTGAGCTGCATCCAAACCATTCACGGAGATTGCGTAGCTACGAGATTTTACGTCTTCCTACGCTTCTTCTGCCTTTGATTTTGCCCTGCATTATATTCCTTAATAGTTCGTATTTCTCACCTCTCATGATGTGCCCCAAGTACTCCAACTTCCTGATTTTTATGGAATTTAAAACGTCGCATTGTTTTCCTAGTTGTTCGAGCACTTGTGCGTTTGTTTTACGATCTGTCCATGATATTTTCAGAATACGTCTATAACACCACATTTCGAATGCCTCCAGGTTTTTAATGTGGGACTGTTTTAGTGTCCATGCCTCAACCCCATACAAAAGGGTGGAGAAAATATAACAACGAAGCATTCTTATCCGGAGCGTTATATTGATATTGCGATTACAGAAAAGTTTCCTCATTCTGTTAAAAATGGATCGTGCAATTTCAATGCGGCATCTTATTTCTTTTGTCTGATCAGTATCTTCTGTGATCCATGCTCCAAGGTATTTGTACGAAGATATTTGCTCAATTTCTGTATTATCCAGTACTAGTCTAACTCTGATGTTTTGTGTTTTTGTAAATACCATGAACTTCGTTTTCTTCAAATTTATTTTTAGTCCATAATCGTTGCAATGTATATTTAGTTGTTGAGCAAGGTGTTGCAATTCTTCTAGTGTTCCCGCTAAAAGTACGGTATCGTCGGCATATCTTATATTATTAAGTGGCTCACCGTTTATTATTAGGCCCTCATTGACTTCGGCCAACGCTAATTCTGAGATGGCTTCACTATATAAATTAAATAACAATGGTGATAAAATACACCCTTGGCGCACCCCACGACGAATCTGGATATCCTCAGTCAGTTCATTTTCAACTTTCACTTTTGCTGTCTGATTCCAATAGAGGTGGTTACATATAATTCTAATGTCTCTACTGTCTATGTTTTTATTTAACAAAATTTCTTTAAGATGATTATGCTGCACTTTGTCAAATGCCTTCTCAAAATCAATGAAACAGGCATATACTTCCTGATTCATATCTAGGCATCTCTGCGAAAGAACACTTACTGCAAACAGTGCGTCCCGTGTTCTCAGACCTTTCCTAAATCCCATTTGTGTATCACTTATGCCTTCGTCTAATTTCTTATGTATTCTATTGTGAATCACTTTTAAAAACAATTTCAAGACATGACTCATTAAGGCTATGGTGCGATGTTCATTGCCTAACTAGTTTGTCCTAAACGCTGTAAGATAAACTAGTTTGACCTAGGCCAAACTAGTTTATCCTGATTTTAATACGGATAATGCTATTTAGCGTCATTTGAAAAATCGAGATGCGTGCAGTAACTTTGCGGTATACATATTTTATATAATAGGTATATTTTTTTATAACGACTTGAGAACGACTGAATCGATTTGACTAAATTTGATTTTAAAATACAATAGCTTTTGTGATAATGTTTCTATTAGAGATTTAAATCATACTTTCTTGGAATACAAAATTACCAGATATATATTTTTCTTCTTGATGTGCTTATCCGTGACGAATGTTGGCGATCATCATGGCAGTCTTTATCTTATCTGCAGCAGAGCGGAAAAGCTGCACAAGTGTTGTGGTGGATCTCGCTTTCAAAATATTTTTCCTTGCAAGATGGCTTGTAGGGATGCATATCTGGATTAAGTTCGCATAATGTGTCCAAATTATTCCAACTTTCGAGATTTGATGGTGGTCAGCACCTATCGGTTCTTCTTCATTCTTTTGAAGACCTCGTCATTTGTGACCCGGTCAGTCAACGGGATTTTAAGAATTCTCCGATATAGCCATATCTCAAATGCTTCCAATTTTCAGCACATATATTCGTTCAAGGTACACGGTTCAACACCATAAGAAAGGACAGAGAGAAAAGATGTGGCATCGCAGCATTCTTATTTTTATGCCAAGAGAGTGCAAAGTGTTTCTTGAAGAAGGCTGAAATACGTTTGAAGGTGGATCTAGCTTTTCCAATGCGCGCTTTTCTTTCTTGGTTGTTGGTCCATTCTTCATTTATTATGGTGCCGAGTTGCCGAGGTAGTTGTAGTGCGTCGTGCGTCACTCTTTCTACAGGGGTTTGGTTGATGTAGAGTTGACCTTCTGTTATAGATTAGAATAGAAATATGCTTTATTGTCACTGAAAATTATACAAATTTTATGGACAAAGCTTAACATAAAGAAAAATAAATAATAACAATAACAATAACAAATACAATTTTCTGAAATTTGATAAATCGTCAATACAAAAAAATACAAGTTAATAAAGTATGGAAAAAAATCAAAACCGATATATTGCAAAAATTAATAGAAATTGCAAAGTGAACATACAACAAAGTAAAATACAGACATAGGAACTAATAGGTTTAATCTGCTGCATGTGACACCCAAATATAGATAAGTTTGGTTACTTGTACATTGTACATTACTGTAATTTCTTAGTTAGTCATTAAGAAACTCTTCTACTGAATAATATGGTCTTTTAGATAGATGATCTTTTGTCATTTTACGAAACTTGGGGAAAGATATTGCAGATTTGAGTTGTAAAGGGAGATGGTTGTACAGTTTTTTTGCGCAATATAATATAGATTTCTTTACTAACTCAGACGACGGGATCGGTAAATAGACATTAAAAGTTTAATTTCTGGTGGAGTAGTCATGATGAGGCCTTGCTGGAAAGACATGCATGTGTTTACGAATTAAGCAAACAGTTTCTAAAATATATAAAGATGGAAGGGTTAAAATTCCGTGACCTTTGAAATAACATCTGCAATGTGTTGTTCTTCTGAGGCCAAACAGATACCTTATTGCTCTTTTTTGTAATTTAAAAATAACATCTAATTGGGCAGCTGTACTAGAACCCCAAAAAGGAAGATCAGATCGAAGATGAGACTCGAACAAGGAAAATATGTTAGTTTAGAGTTTAGAAGATGCTAAATTGAGTCCTTTCGAAACAGATCTTATAGCAGTTTCTTACGAAGGCGAGTTTCTTACTTAACAAATCGATATGAAGGGACCATTTGAGGTTGCTGTCTAAAAAAACACCAAGAAATTTTACAGAATCAACGGTAGAGATCTGGCTGTTATTAAAAAGCAGGGGTTGAAGAGCACTTTTATAGGATAATGCAACTGTCTTATCCACGTTAAAAGAGAGTAAATTAGAGTCAGACCAGATTTTTATCGTAAGCAAATCAGAAGTTATAGTTGCATGAAGAAATGCAATAGTTGAGTTGCTCCAAGTGATACTGGTATCACCAGCAAAAAGAAAAATTTTACCATCGATTTTTAAATTAGTGATGTCATTTATAAAGATAAGGAACAGTAGAGGACCCAATACTGAACCTTGTGGTACTCCACATACAATGTTTTTGAGACTAGAGTCAGTACCATTTGCTCTAACTAGTTGTTTCCTATTATTCAAGTAAGATTGGAACCAGTTCAAAGAAATACCTCGAATTCCATAGAAATTTAACCTTTGTTTAATGTTACCTTTTTTTTGCTAATGATTATAAGCTTTGTCTTCTTTATGCTTATACAGGGTGTCTGCGTAACTTGGAACCATATGGGAAACTTTTTTAATATCAATTTTACGAAAAAAAGTTATTCTTTATAAAGTGCTCTGCATAGTCTAAAACCAAAGATGCAATCATCAGATATCAAATTTTGTCAACAGTATCCGAGGTATGTCAAAAAATATGAATTTCGCTCAAGAGCAAACTACCTTTATATTTCAAAATATCAAAAAATTTTATTACGAAAAGTTATTTGTAATTAAAAACCATATTCAAATATGCAATAACAGCCTTCTACTTGAAATAAAAAATTTCTGAAATTTTCCTAAATTACCGATTCCGAACATCATTTTTATTTATTAGACATATAATAATTCTTATTAATAATTTTAGGAAAAACAGTTATTCTTCATAAAAATCTGTGCATGGTCTAAACCTCAAGATGCAACCATCAGTTATCCAAGTTTGTTAATTTTATACGAGGTATGGTCAATAATATGAATTTAGAAAGAATTATTTCTAAATTCTTTCTAAATTCATATTATTTGACACACCTCGTATAAAATTAACAAACTTGGATAACTGATGGTTGCAGCTTGAGGTTTAGACCATGAAGTTCATTTTTATGAAGGATAACTTTTTTCCTAAAATTATTAATAAAAGAGTTATTACATGTCTAATAAATAAAAATGATGTTCGGAATCGGTAATTTAGGAAAATTTCAGAATTTTTTTTCAAGTAGAAGGCTGTTGTTGCATATTTGAATATAGTGTTTAATTACAAATAACTTTTCATAATAAAATTTTTTGATATTTTAAAATATAAAGGTAGTTTGCTCTTGAGCGAAATTCATATTCTTTGACATACCTCGTATACTGTTGACAAAATTTAATATCTGATGATTGCATCTTAGGTATTAGACTATGCAGAGAACTTTATAAAGAATGACTTTTTTTCGTAAAATTGATATTAAAAAAGTTTTCCATATGGTTCCAAGTTACGCAGACACCCTGTATATTGAGTCCATATTGTTGGCTGCAGTACGTGATTTTGTTCCTAAGGACTTGTAGGTTGTAGGTCTTCTAGGTTGTCCGTAAATACTATGGTGTCATCTGCATACCTGATGTTATTTAGCCGGTAGCCGTTTAGTAGAATACCTTTTTCAGTTTTGTGCAAAGGTTCGATAAACATTCTTTCAGAGTAGAGATTAGAGGGAGCAAAATACGGCCTTGCTTCACCCCACGTATGATTATCACATATTCGTGTGTTTACCTTCAACTCTGAAGTTTGCAGTCTGATTCCAGTAAAGGTTTCTACTTATTTTCAGATCTCGTTTGTTATTTCCTGCTTCTTTTAGTATTTCCATCATCTTGGCGTGCTGTACTCGATCAGCACTCCAGAGATATATAGAGCAATTATAATAGAGTCTACAACAAACACAAGTGTATTTTTCAATTAGGATCGATCATTTACTAAGTTTCCATGAAATGGATTTAATTAATTTACTGTTTAATTATTTGAAAGAAATAGAGATTGGTATTTAAATTAAACAGGTCTACATATAACAAAACTAATGGATCACGGTACCAAACTTCACAGTGCAATTCCAATAGATCCATTTGTGATTTTATACAATTCAGTTCGAATAATCTCTGGCAGGAGTGTCGCTCTAACTAATCACACCGGATTGAGTCCGGTCCGCCAGTCGGATGAGCTATCGAACTGACATTAACGAAACATACCCTATGAAATGAGGTAATACGAATTTAATATCAAACCGTGTTCATAGGTGTATTTTGACAATGTAAAAATGACTTGAAAAACAGTTTCATTTTAGCTCATTAATTTCCACTTTCAAGTACGTCTATGACAAATGTGTTGTAAAAAAATGTAAACAGGTAATAACTTTAATGTCAAAGAGTTAAACGAGTTTAGTAATTAAACATTATAAAACCGCAATCGTAAGTCAACCTTTACATTCTTGTCTTAACACCGGTATGTTATGTAAAAATAGCATTTACAATAATTTCATTTAAAGGTTGTCTCTATATTTCAAACAAACATGATGAAAATTATGCAGGGTATAAATAATTTATTCTTAATCAGAACCTAAAAGATTTGTCCATTTCAACCAATTTATACTAACCATAAAGAATTGTCAAGAAGAAATATTTAAAACTACCGAGCAAACTATCAAAGACAGTTTGAAGGAGGAAATTAAGGAAACAGCGAGAAAGAGCAACAATTGTTGATTGCGGTTCGACAAGAGAGGGCACTGCTACTAGCCTAAATTTTTCAATCTGCCGTTATTCGACGCGTTACAGTATTATTTTACAATGGAAAAAGTCAAGTATCGTGCAGTTATTGCATTTTTATTTTTGAATGGTTTAAAAGCAAATGAAATTTGTGGACGAATGTTGAAACTGTATAAGGACTCTTCGTCTTCAATTAGCACGGTAAAAAGATGGGTTGCTGAATTTAAACGTGGTCGTATAAGCCTTGAAGACGATCCACGTCAAAAATGTCCAAAAACGGTAACAACACCAGAAATCGTAGAAAAAGATCGTCGAGTGATTGAAATGTATTTATAGAAGCCCTAGGCATCTCATTGGGCATTGTAACCAATATTTTGACTAAGAAAGTTCATCAGAAAGCTGTGTTCACAATGGGTGTCGCATTCACTAATAATGGAACGAAAACCAAGTCAAAAGCGACTTTCTCAGTAACATTTAGAACGTTTTCGAATAGATACAGTGGGTTTTGTGCATCGATTCATCTCTATGGATGAGACTTAAGTATATCATCATGATCCTGAATTAGAATAAGAGGCTATAAAGTGGTGTGAATCTGGTTTTCTGGCTTCGAAACGAGTTCGTATCAAGAAATCGCCCAAGAAGCCCAAGAAGGTGTTAGCATCAGTATTTTGTAATACGAAAGGAACTTTGTTTGCGGATTACTTGCAAACTGGTAAAACAATAAATTCTGAATAGTATTGTAACCTTTTGGACCAGGTGAAGAAAAAATTTATAAAAAAGACCCGGTTTGAAGAAGAAAAAATCGTTTTTTATGAGGACAATGCACCATAGGAAAAAAGTCTACTAAATATAGAAAAATAAGTGGAAATGAATAGTTGTATTTTAAAGTGCATAAAATGCATAAAAATAAGTGTATTAAGGGCTAGATTTTGATACTCGGGGATTTTGTGGTCGCTGAAGACAAATAGCCATCAGAACATATTAGCACGTGATGCGTAGGTTCGCAGCTAAGGCACGTCATCTGAAGTTTCGAAGGTTTTCGGCACTAAATTGATTACTTTGCGTTTTTTGGGCTCGCTGAACAAGACTATGCCATCAGAACCGACCCCCCGGTGCACCTGGTGCCCAAAAACCCTTGAAACTCCAGAATATAACATGCTAGCAGTGACCTTGGTCACCAGGTGGTCCGTGGGTCGGTTCTGACGGCATATTCGTATTCAACGATCCCAAAAACCGCCTATTAATCTATTTGCATGCATTCAAGGTCGAAAACCTTCGAAACTCCTGAAGATGACGTGCCTTAGCAGTGACCGTGGGCACCAGGTGCTCCAGGAGTTCTGATGGTCAGCAACCCCTAAAATCCCCGTGTAATCTGTTTGCATCAATTTAGTGCCGAAATCGCTCGAAACTCCAGAAGATGACGTGACCCTAGGATCACGTCAGGTCAAATCAGGTGGTCTGGCTGTCGGTTCTGATGGCGTATTCGTTTTAAGCAACCAGAAAAACTGCCCGAGTAATCTATTTGCATCAATTTAATGCCGAAAACCTTCGAAACTCCAAAAGATGAGGTGCCTTAGCAGTGACACTGGGCACCAGGTGCTCCGGGGGTCAATTCTAATGGCGTAATCGTGTTCAGCGACCCCAAAACCCTAAAAATAAACTGTTTGTATTAATTTAGTGCCGATAACCTTAGAACTTCCAGATGACGTGCCTTAGTAGTGACCCTAGGCACCAGGTGCTCCTGAGGTCGGTTCTGATGAAGTAGTCGTGTTCGGAGACCCCAAAAATCCCCGAGTAACAAAATCTGGCCCTTAATATGCTTATCTTGACATGTTTATGCAATTTTGGATGCATTTGGTGCACTTCAAAATGCAATTGAGGGGATTAGATGCTAAGTGGTACAAGTGATAAAATGCTTTAATTGAGAAAAACAAAGTCAAAATTAAATTTACATAGTAAATTCTACATTCTACAGCGAATTAATTACTTATGGACTTATTTTGAATTAATTTTATACATTTTATTTATCCAGTTGTAAAAGCTTTTGTAAAGTTAGTATTTATTTTGATTCAAAATATTTGAAATTTTGAAAAACTGTTCACACTTGTACCCCTTTGCTTCAAATTTTGCACTTGTTTCTCTTTGCCACTTAATACTTTGTCACTTTTTAATATCCAATACCATATAGGCAAAGGGATACAAGTGTAGTTATACCGTTTGCCGCAAACTTTTTTTAAATATTTCGTAAGTACTCGAACTAGAACCTGCGATATGTCGCTACCAGTAGTTTAATTCACCTGTATCTCTTTGCCACTTAATTTTTAGTAATATCTAGTATTATTTTGTGCACTTAACTCAATTTAAAATATTTTGTCACTTGTACCCCTTAGCATCTAATCCCCTCAATTATGCATTTCCACCCATTTTTCCATACTAGACTTTTTCCTGACATCCTCCTGAACACAATGCAAAAAGTTGCAAGTCTGAAGGTGCTTTATTTAAAAATCGATTTATTCTGATGTTTTTAGTGCTAAATGCCCTGATCTATGAATAAAATAGGCTAGGTTAATAAGCTTTCAAAAACATTACTTTAGTTTGCACTTTAAAATTTATGATTATTTTACATTCCGACATAGAAAAGATAAGAATCAACCTTTAGAAAAAGAAAAGTTATGTGTGTGTGTGGAGAAAAAAGAAAAGTTAATATTGTAAATAGGGATGGATGGCGATGCTCGAATTATTTTGCTCCATATCAGGAAGAGAGAGCCAGAGCCTAAGGGCCGACCACGCCGATTCTAAAAAACGTTTTTAAGACTGTTTATCGGAAGGTATATAGTAAACCAATACGGATAAAAGTAAGGATGTTACCATCTAAAGTCCATCTGCCTTTGCATACATCTGTTCTTCCAGCTGCGGCGCAATCACGAAAATACCTTACAAAACTCGTGTTTGATTTTGATAAGAGGATCACGTAAGAGATATAATTTAAATATAAATACCGATATAAACACAAATATTAAAAATGTGGATGAACCCGCATGGAGTATGGAGCCATCGATTTTTTTAAAGGATATAAAGGTCAACTGCAATGTATTGTTAAATGGTTGTATATAATTGTGTGGGTCAACAGGGTAGAACTCGCACACCATTTAAAAATAATTAAATAATTTTTATGTAATCGAATCTTCTGTTGTTCGAGATAGTTTGGGGGAATACAGGGGTTAGCATAACTCAGCTGGCAAATTTGCAAAAATAAAAGAGTTCAAAATGTTCGCCATTCATCTCAATACACACAATCAACCCTTATATGGAGTCATCTGATATTTCTTATTATTTCAAGCGAATGAAAAAACCAACATAAGAAGTTAAACAATATTTATTTTAAAGTAATTTAATCACCAGTACATAGAAATTGAGCAGCAAAAAGCAAGAATCTATAAAGCAGCAATTAGACCCATATTGACATACACGGCGGAGACAAGACCTGACACATCTAAAACGAGACGACTACTAGAAACAACAGAGATGAAAATACTCCGACGAATATCAGGAAAAAGTCTGTTGGATAGGGAGAGTAGCGAAAATATAAGAATATCATGTAATGTAGAAGACATACATGGATGGGTGACAAAACGGAAACAGGAGTGGAACGAACACATTAGTAGAATGGCAGAGGATAGGATAGTACGAGATAAGTCACCAAATGGACGAAGAAGTATTGGCAGATCAAGAAAAAGATGGTGCGATAACTTAAACAATTTAGGAGGCTAATATTGAAGAAGAAACAGGCTTTAAAGTCTACATACAAGAAGGAAGAAGAAGATAAAAATTAAAGGAAACGAAGTCTGGAAACAACAAATTCAAACTATTTGTTTTAAAATCCATAGCATAAAAAATTTCAAAGCGAAACGCATAATGTTTAAAGTGTTTTTATTTATTTATATTTTTTTTAGTAGTCATTGTTACCACCACTAGCTCTTAAACAAGCTTTAATTTGCTTATGCTCCTAATAAAATTGTCAACATTTTGTTGTGCTAGGTTGTTCCATTCTTCAAGAGCAGCTTGTTGTAGACGTGCGGTGTTTTGCTGATTATCCCGGCGAGCTCTAATTTTTATTTTAAGCATATTCCACAAATTCTCTATAGTGTATAGTATAGGGTTAAGGTCGGTTGAGCAAGCAGGCCACTTCAGAACAGTGATGTCGTCTGCTTCAAGAAAGTATGTTGTTCAATCACAAATTAATCCCTTAATTTGTTATCTCACATTATTCTTAATTTCCTAAACTTTTATAGTTTCACCGTGTATAATTGAAACATTGTGAAACATATCGAGTAATATTTGAATAATTAGAGTCCATTCAACCTACAAACCTGCAAAACTTAATAAATTGCCAAATAATATATTTTCTAATTGAACTTCCTAAGTGTTGCAATAACGTCCTCGATTAAATTGTATTGTAAGCTCATAGTTCAAAGTTTGTTATTAGGATAGAGGCACTGGCCTCTGTGCTGATGTATACATTATTTGTGAAATTATAAATTGGGGATTTGAGCTCTTTTGAGCGCAGTCTATTATAGAAAGTTGCCTAATCAACAACTATAGTGTAATAATCAGTAGCTGTCAATAAAATCATATTTTTTACTACACACCTCAAACATTTATTTACCATCGTCGACCGAGAAGAAACGGACACAGGGCATTAGAAAACAATTCGAACCTGATATTTACATCGAATTATCCACTGTAGTCTTTCGGAGAAGTTTTTTGACCAATAATAATGCCCGCCCTGGACATGATACTTCTCATTCATATCTGTGAACAGATCTAGCAGTTTCCGTACTTGCTTGTCTTCTTTGCCCTTTAACTACACCAAGTAATCTGATTTTACACAAATACTGGTTTCGTTTGAAAATCGCACATTTAATGAGGGGACAGCGATATAAAATGCTAAGACTGATAATACAGGGAAAGATAAGAGGTGGGAGGAGTATAGAAAGAGGGAGAGTGTCATGGTTGAAGAATTTAAGGGACTGGTTTAAATGCAGTTTTATATAACTCTTCAGAGCAGCGGTAGATAGAGTAAAGATAGTGATGGTGATATCTACCTTTGATTGGGACACGGCACTTAAAGAAGAAGATATCAAGGAAAAAATTTTGGGCACATTATAAATTTTATTTTAATACAACATGGATCTCAACCTATTTTATTTTTATTATAATGATTAAAATAATTCTTTCGTGCACAATGGCTGTGACTATCAAGCACTGTCCTGTAAGTGAAGTATGACATGACCGCCCGTATCCCGCCTGTAGAAGGCATACATTCGTACATGCAGTAAAGCCACTCATAGACTAAGAGCCGGTGTAGATGAAATTGCTAATCATTTTAGCATTAGGGTCTATAACTTCAATAGTAGAACCTAAAAGAGAACGTCTGAACACTGTGCCGTCACTTTTTAGTGGCACAAGCGTCGACAGTGACACTTTCTACTTATGGACGGGATCAATAAATTAAAAGATACCCTCCCTCACTCTCCGAATTTAATTTTTTTCATATTTTTAAGTTCTGTGTGATTAAAAAATGAGACTCAGCGTAATTTAAGCCCACCACTCTCTTTCCCCACCATAAAAAAATTCATTTTTCGTTTTTATTTTCTAGGGGGAATGCAATCAGTTTTAAAATTTCAAAAAATTCACCCGTAGTTAAGGCTTTTACAAAACATGTCTATTAAAAATATTTTTGTTTAAAAAAAGCGTATAACTTTTTTTGGGGATGGCTGCAGGTCAAATTTTTTTATTCTTGTATATATTATCAAACGCCATATTTCTAATTTTTTTCAGATTTTTTCGTAAGTTTCGCTACCTTCAAAAATAAAAAAAAAACCGTTTTTTGGGGTTTGAAAATGTTTCTCTCATTTTTAAATATTCTAAAGGACCCAGTTACTCCAATTAAGAGATAACCTATAAAAAACATTGATTTGATCTATTTTGAAGTCTATAAAATAGGGAAAATTCCCAAAAACCCCCTAAACAACAGTTTTTTTGGAATTTTTGAAGGTGGCGAACCTTAGGGAAAAATCTGAAAAAATTATAAATATAGTGTTTGATAAAATACATAATATTAAAAAAATTAGACCTGCAGTCATGCCCAAAAAAAAGTTATACACTTTTTTCTAAAAAAAAAATAAATTTTTTTTGAGATTATGTACACTTAAACTACGGGTCTATAAAAATAGGCATGTTTTGTAAAAGCTGCAAATATGGTCGTATGAATTGAACGTGTGAATTTTTTTGAAATTTTAAAATTGATTACATGCCACCTAAAAAAATAAAAATGAAAAATGAAGTTTTTGACGGTGGGGAAGGGGGAAGGGGGTGGTGGGTTAAAATTACGCTGAGTCTTATTTTTTGATTATACAGAACTTAAAAAAATGAAAAAATTTAATTCTGGGAGTGAGAGAGGGTACCTTTTAATTTATTTATCCCGTGCATAAGTAGAAAGTTTGATGCGCCACTGTCGACGCATATGCCACTAAAATGTGACGGCACACTGTTCATATGTTTTCTTTTAGGTTCTAGTATTTTAAGTTATAGTCTCTTATCGTGCCTAAAAATGAGCAGCAAATTTCATCTATACCGGCTCTTGGTCTATATAGCCACTCAGGTTGCAGACTGGGATACAAACAGAAATAAACCACATTGTTCTGAATAAACGCAGTAAATGCAGGTAATGAGCGCTGACTGGGTTTTTAAACTTTAAAAATACGCAATTATATGTACGTATGCGTACCGTCGTGCAAGCTGCACTTCACAAATACGGTCGCATTAAATTATTGTATGAACAACAACATCAAACAAATTTAATGGATATTTTTATTGAAATTTCTTTCATAAAACCACTACAAACTTCCTGAAATGAGAGCATATAGGACATTCGCAATATTAAGCGGAACTTATATTTATATACAGGGTTGTTCTGAAGCTATTTTCTTGTGGCCTTTTTGCAATTAACTAGTTTTGATGGGAATACTAAAAGTTTATTAATCTTTTTTGTATTTTGACAACGACACCCGATTTGGGCGTCGAAACGTTAATAAAATCTTTTTTTTAGTAAAATTGTGACTTATTTTATTTATTTTATTTTTATTTATTTAATCAGTTAAGCCCATTCGTACCTTTCGGTGTTGGGCTTTTTACAACTAGTTCAATATCTACATTTCAATACATTTTAATAATTATACAAAACTTTTATTTTAACAATACAATTTTAATAAATATAAATTACTTATTTGACCCATTTTTCTGTCCATATGTTTTAATCTTGTGGTGCTTCTTTGATACTTCTTTTCCATGCTGTTCTATTTTGAGCCAATTGTTTTACCATACTCCATTGCAGTCCTCTCTTCTCTGCTTCTTGTCTAACTTGTTCTTCCCATCTCATTCTTGGGCGACCTACTTTATTTTTCCCTTGTACTCTGACTTCATATACTTTTTTCGTTATTTTTGTGTCGTTTAGTCTGTGGATGTGGCCCAACCATCCTAACTGTCGTTCCCCTATAATTGTCTCTATGGGTTTTATCTTTAGAGCTTGAGTTATTGTGTCGTTTCTTATTTTGTCTCTTCGTGTGACCCCTTCTATTTTTCTCAAGAATCTCATCTCTGTAGCTTTGATTTTTCTTTTGTTGTTCTTTGTTAGCGTCCACGACTCACTCCCATAGACGATTGATGGTCGAACCACTTTTTGGTACACTTGTGTTTTGACTTCTTTGGGTACCTCTTTCTTTCCAAAGAACGTATTTCTTAATGTGTTATAAATTGTCCCTATTGTGACTTATTTCCCATAAAAACTAGTTAATTATATACAGGGTGTAAGAAAAAGGTAGGTCATAAGCAGGCGCGGATTTAGAAATTCATAATAGGGGGGTCAGACATAATAGGGGGGGGGGCAAATTGGCGCAAATATTTCATTGTCCAGATTTAGCCATACGACTCACACTTACTCTAAGGATAGAATTCGGTCATCTCAGATACCTACGGTATCAAAAGAATTGAGCTCTGGTTGACAGAAAAAAATAATAAATAATAAAAAAATACTGATAGACTAAATACAATAGGGGGGTTCATGGACCCGTTGACCCCCTCTGTATCTGCGCCTGGTCATAAGTTAAATCACATATTCTGGGACCAAAAATAGATCGATTGAACCTAACTTACCTTAGTACAAATATGCACATAAAAAAAATTACAGCCCTTTAAAGTTACAAAATGGAAATTAATTTTTTCCAATACAGTAGAATTCCGATGAATATGAAATATGAAAAATGATATGATGAAGACTCTTTCAGTGAGAATACTCACCGAGCTGGAGAAATATTACTTGCTGCGTCTAAGATGAATGAAGATCCTTCTTCTTCTTTTTCCTTCTTGTATGTAGGCTTTAAAGCCTGTTTCTTCTTCAATATTAGCCTCCTAAATTGTTTAAATTATCACACCATCTTTTTCTTGGTCTGGCAATACTTCTTCCTCCATTTGGTGACTTATCTCGTGCTACTCGTTCTATCCTATCCTCTGCTATTCTACTAATGTGTTCGTTCCACTCCTCTTTACGTTTTGTCACCCATCCATTTATGTCTTTTACATTGCATGCTCTTCTTATGTTTTCGCTTCTCTCCCTATCCAACAGACTTTTCCCTGATATTCGTCGGAGTATTTTCATCTCTGTTGTTTCTAGTAGTCGTCTCGTTTTAGATGTATCAGGTCTCGTCTCCGCCGTGTATGTTAATATAGGTCTAACTGCTGCTTTATAGATTCTTGCTTTTGTGTCCTGTCTTAGGTGTTTGTTCTTCCAGATTGTGTCATTAAGAGATCCCGCCGCTTTACTTGCTTTTAAGCTTTGTTGTCGTACTTTCTCTTCAACATCTCCGTAACTGGTAATATATATTCCCAGATATCTAAATCTTGCTTCCTGCTTTATTATTTTCCCATTAAATTCGATTTTACATCGTAGTGGATATTTAGTTGTTGTCATACATTTGGCTTTTTCTGCTGATATTATCATATTGTATTTCTTGGCTGTTGTATTGAATATGTGTGATAATCTTTGTAGATCGTCTTCTGTCTCTGCGATTAATGCGGCGTCGTCTGCATAACATAATACTTGGATTTCTTTATTCCTCATTCTTTAACCATGACCTTTACGTACTGCTTCTATTATTTCGTCCATTATATTAAAGAGCAGTGGGCTAAATGAGTCACCGTGTCTGACTCCGCTTTATACTGGTATAAACTGCGTTAGTTTTCCATTTATCTTTGCCTGTACTCGATTATGAAAGTAGAGATGTTTTCGATGGTTTGTATAATATTGATTGGTATGTTTCTTCTATACAGTAAATGTAAGACGTCTTCGACTTGTATGCGATCGAAAGCCTTTGTCAGGTCTATAAAACATAGATATGCTGGTTTATTGTACTCAATGACCTTTCTGTGATTTTCTCAGTACAAATACGGCGTCTACGGAGGATCTTCCGGATCTGAATCCAGAATCCTTGTTGTTCATCTGATAAAGTTGCTAGTTTATTGATTTTGTTGGTTAGGACTTTTCTGGTTAGCTTAAGTGCGATGTTCAGTAGATTTATATCTCTATAATTGTTGAGGTCTTCTTTGTCTCCTTTCTTGAACATTGGTATCATTATGCTGTTTCTCCATGCGTCTGGTATCTTGCAGTGCAATATTAATTTTTGTATAAGTTTTGTCATCTCTAGGGTTATACTTTCTCCTCCGTATTTTAGAAGCTCGTTGGTTATTCCGTCTGGTCCTGGTGACTTTCTATTTTTGAGTGAATTTATGGCTATCTCTACTTCCTGAAAACTGATTTCTATTTCGTGTCTTAATTCAGATAGGTTCGAAGATAATTCAGGTAGGAATGAAGATCCAAATGGTGCAATCTCATGGAAAATAACATGGCACAGACTAGTAGACCTGCTTAGAAACTACTGAAGAATCTTAGCCAAAATAGTCATCATCATTATCACCAGCTATTCCATCCATCGTCGGATGTAATCCTCCCTTAGATGTGTCCATTCATATCTGTTTGCTGTATTTTGCATCCATTCGTGGCCATTGATGGCATCAAGCGAATTGCCAAAATAGCAAGGGTAAATAATTTGTCACAGCAAATCAAGTGGCCTCACAACTCCTTAAAACCCGGGAACAGTCGCGCTCTATTCTGTCACGTAATCGGTCGCGCGTTAGATTTTTCCAACAATACGAATTTAGACGCGAATCTACAACAATTCTTTATGTTATAGTATTTTTATTTACTTGTAATGTTAGAAATATTATTTCTGACAATTATTAAAGCTAATTTTTTCTCACCAAAGCCATAAATTTAAAAAGAAGAAGAAGAAGAACAAAAAAATAGAAAAAAAAATATACCTACGCATTACTACACCCTTCCTCGAGGCACTTACGAGTGGAAAGTTATGTTGCAAAATCTTTCATTTTGCAAAAGTTATCACGAAAAAGGATAAAATGTTAGATTTTTTCTAACTTCGCGACTGCTCGCGGGTTAAATAATGACAGATAACCTGAGAATAGATGTAAAGAAAAATTTTAAATTGCAGAGGACGAAACCAGTAAGCTGAGCAAACATTTCACTGATGCTAAGATTAAATCCCAGGACAAATTAAAAAGTTTGAACCAAAAACACTACAATGGCTCCTCTACATGACAAACAGCTGTGTTTATGACTTTGTTAACCCCACATGTGACAAAAAAATTAGTTTGAAAATGAAGCTGGTCAAGCAGTGACTGTTTGTTATTGGTACTCGATATCGCAACATAATAAGAGAGTTATTGCTGCCTAAATTATATGATTGGGATTTGGAAGACATGTGGTTTCAACAAGACGATTCCACATGCCATACAGCCCATCTAGTTTCGGTGATTAGAATTGGTCCCCTAGATTGTATGATTTAACACCATTAGATTTCTTTTTATGGGGTTATTTTAGGTCAAAGGTTTATGCCAACAACCCTTTCGCAAGAACTTCAGGAACATTTATGTAAAATTACGATGTAAAATTTCGACAAAAGACTTGGTACGTTCCAGCGAAGCCGTGGAGGCTATTTGCTTGATGTGTTTTCCGTATATAACCCTATCCTATGTACTTTAGGATTCAATAAAAAAAATTAAAATCTAAAAAAACAGTACTTTCTGTTTAAATTCAAATCTTTCGTAAATGTTGGGACCCCCTTTAAAAATTGTTTACTTCTTACCAGTGGTCTTCTTTGACTGAACATTCCTTAACAAATTCATTTTGACCACCGTCCATTATATGCACTTGAGGCTCGTGTCAGATCCTTTGTTTGTCTTATTTTGGATGTAGAAAACGTAATTTCTAACAAGCATATAAAAAATCAATAAACAATAGCTTGTTTTGATCGATTTCAAATTATATTTGAAAAACAATAGAGTTTGGTAATGTGTCTTTGATGAAACACTTCTATTCAGGTAACCAGTACCGGACTGACATTTTTTTATTTCAAACGGCAACATTAGTTACCACTAATACTACAGAAGATATAGCACAAGCGAGTACTTTAAGCTTTACATATTAATATGTATTTTACGAACAAGAGCTTAAGCTGTTTAATATAATTTTTTTTCATTCTCAATATAATAATTTATAATGACCACAAGATTAAGCATTTTCATTCCTCTCAAAAAAATTTAAAAATTCTTCAACCAACTTTAAAAATATTAATGATAAACTTAATACCATTAAGCACTAAAAAAACATATCTTAGCCAGAATCAAGGATCGGTGCTTAGCGAAGCCATATTAGTTCTTATTTTTGCCGGAGCAGATAACAGGAAATGGAAAACTCATAACTGACAAAACTTAATAAAGGAATGCGAATTAAATTAAGGGATGTAAAGAAACTTTATTCTTTGCAATGCGTAATAATGGAAGGAATGAGTCACGACATGGTGGTTGGAGTGGATGAATTAACAGGGAAACATGTATCCATAGGCTTTTAAAAAAATAAGTTAAACATAGAGAAAAAATTAATTAACATAGAAGGCGATGAGGCTTTGGAAAAAGACAATGAAAAGCAAATTAATATGGCGATTAATCAAGACCAACACGAAGCCAACAAGATAAAGTGGACTGAAAAATAAAAGGAAGAGAGCAAGAAAAACAAGAAAAAAAGAAAAATCAAATCAAGAAAAAAGGGTGATGGGGATTCAACAGAAAGTGGGAACCTGGATGAAATCAAAATAAGCAAGATGAAAGAAGATACAAAAGAAATAGAGGGGAATTGAGACTTAACAAAAAAAAGTGTGAATGAAAAGAAGATTCCTATACAAGAAAGAGAGGTTGAAAATAAAACATTACTAGTTGAGGGAAATTTGAATTTTCATGAAGAATTGTATTATGAAGTTAATATGTATGAGCAATCGGAAGAAGAGGAAAGAAGAATAATCTGCGGAGATAAGGATGATGTTGGAAAATTATGAATATCTGATATAAATGAAGAAAACAGAATTGCGAAAAATTATGAACATAGTTTCAAGCTAAAGAACTTAAGAACTTTTTAATCAAAAACTTATCCAATCCCATATATAATTATCTACAGGAGGTAAATAAAGAAATAAATAAGGTGTTAAGACATCAGATTATCGATCGATGTGATTCCCTATATACGAAACCAATTATTGTGATAGTTAAGAAAATCGGTGAAGATTTGCGTTTATGTTTAGATGCCAGAAATATAAACTAACATACGGTATCGCAATATGAATCACCTTTAAACATTGAGGCTATATTTGGAATAATCACCGGGTCCCATGTATTTTCGAAAATCGATTTGAAGCATAGTTTTTGGCTGATATCTTTGGCAAAAAATTGCAGAAATTATACGTCTTTCTCGATCTATGGAATAATATACCGATTTAATAGCCCGATCAAAGAACAATCTGACCCCAAAAAAATAAAGGAAGGATGAAAATTTGGGAATAGGTAGTTGAAATTATCTATTATTATATAAGAAAAAGTTTACAATTCTACATCCCCTCCATTTTACAAAAATGGAGGGGAATACCCCCCTCTCGAAGATGAAAGAAATACATTCAAAATAAGACCGAAATTGGATAAAATGACTAATTCTAAACAACTTTTCTTCTATAGAGTTTTTTCACTAAGTCAATACTTTTCGAGTTATTTGCGAGTGAATATGTTCATGTTTAACAAAATAAAACATGTTTGTGGACGGTTTTTCGGAGATAACTCAAAAAGTAAGTATTTTAGCGAAAAAAATATTCCTAGAAAAAATATAGCCCATAAAAAATTGAAAAAAATGGTGTATACATGAGGTCTGTAGACCCAGTAGAAGCAGAGTTGCAGCTAATGAAAAGTAGGTTCTTCTTCGTCAAATTCCAAATCGAATATTTCAATGTAAAATAACCCAAAAACGTAGCACTTTTAGGGGAAAATTCATTTTAACTTTTTTAAAGTGTTAAAAAAAAGGTTTATTTTTGTTTAAAAAAAAACTTGTAATATTAAAAGTAAGTGAATTACACTCAAAATATTGTTGGTCCCTTTTATTTTTTGGTAAAAAAATCGCGAAAATCACCCCCTAATTAGCATCACATATACATTTTAACATTACCACTTCACAAGTTAATTGTCTATGTATTATTCATATGATCTGTAAGTTTCATCGGTTCAAAGTGCTTCGTTTTGAAAAAGCTGTAGTTAAAATGGCTTGAACGAGTAACTAATCACGAGTTTAGCCAAATTTTGAACAGCCATAGCATAACCAATGTTTGTCTAACAAGAAAACAAAAAATCAAAAATATTCAGAAAAGCAAAACGTACATTTTATTACTCTTTGAGATTTTTGGTATCCCTAATTGTTTTTAAGTTAATTCCATAAACAATTACGATTTTTTTCAAAATAAAAAAAATTGTTTTATTTTAAATCCAATTTTTTTTCAAAACTGAGCACTTTGAACCAACTTTACAACCATCTCCCTTTACAACTTAAATCTGCAACATCTTTCCCAAAGTTCCGTAAAATGACCAAAGCCTATCTATCTAAAAGACCATATTATTATTCAATAGAAGAATTTCTTAATGAATAACTAAGAAAATTGGGTTTCATACGCAGTAGTTTAAACTGTCAATTCCTAATGTTGTATTTTATTTGTTGTAAGTATATTGAATTTGCAAGTTATATAAATTTTGCAATTAATTGTTTTTGTCTTTGGTTTTATATCATATTTACTGTATACGGACGATTTATCTAATTTTAGTAAATTGTAGTTGTTATTTGTTATTTGTTGTTGATATTATTTTTCTTTTGACTGTATGTAAGCTTTTTCCATAAAATTGTAAAAATTTTCAATAACAATAAAGCATATTTCTATTCTATTCTAATGAAACTTATATAAAATATAAACAATACATAAGTAAAGTAACTTGTAAAGCGGTAACGATTAATTTTATTTGATAAGCTAATTTAGAGGTGATTTTCGCCATTTTGTTACCAAAAAATAAAAGGGACCAACAATATTTTGAGCGTAACTCACTTACTTTTATTGTTAGAAGTTTTTTTAAAAACAAAAATAAACCTTTTTTTAAACACTTTAAAAAAGTTGTAATTAATTTTCCCCGAAAAGTGCTCCGTTTTTTGGTTATTTCACATTGAAATATTCGATTTGGGATTTGACGAAGAAGAACCTACATTTCATTAGCTGCAACTCTGCTTCTACAGGGTCTGCAGACCTCACGCATACACCATTTTTTCAATTTTTTATAAGCTATATTTTTACTAAGAATATTTTTTTCGCTAAAATACTTACTTTTTGAGCTATCTCCGAAAAACCGTCCAAAAACATTTTTTTTTGGTTAAAAATGAACACATTCACTCGCAAATAACTCAAAAAGTATTGACTTAGTAAAAAAACTCTATAGAACAAAAGTTACTTAGAATTAGTCATTTTATCCAATTCCGGATTTATTTTGAACGTATATTTTTTCATTCCCGTGAAAAAATTTTTCACCCTGTATTTTCCAATTTTTGTAAAATGGAGAGGATGTAGAATTGTAAACTTTTTCTTATATAATAATAGACAATTTCAACTACCTATTCTCAAATTTTCATCCTTCCTTTATTTTTTGGAGGTTTTCGTAAAATCTTGCGTTCCCTGATCAGGCTATAAGATGATTCCTTTCGGATTACTGAGTGCATGTGCGGCACTCGTTCGTGCTCTATATTCTATTCTCAATCGGCATGGAGATTTTATAGTACATTACTTTGATGGCTTGTTAATTTTCTCCCCAGATGTTTGTAGTCATTTGGAGCACATACAAATTGTACTAAAAGATTTAGATGCAGCCGGTCTCGAAATAAAATTGAAAAATGACAATTTTTCGAAAAGGAAATAGTGTACAGTGGAGCCTCGATAACTCGGATTAACCGGGACCGCGGCCGATCCGTGTTAGCGAAAATCCGGGTTAGCCGGAGAATATGGCAAAAAATTAATAAAATACGGTATACTTACAGATAATCTCCGTTATAATTATTGAAATAACATGAACTACGCATCTAAATTATTAAAAACACGCAAACACAAACCTAAGCAAACGGAAGCAAACATTACAAGACTGTATTACACACAATACAGTCACAATCGGAACGATGTTATGAACAGTGAAAACTAAGACCATTGTTTAAAAAAGAATTTTTAAATAGTCTTTTAGTCTTTTTTAAACAATGCTATGACAGTTTGAAATAAATAAAGGAATAACAGGTGCCTGTTCTTTCCGATAAATCCGAGACAATGACCGTCGCCATGCCGCCGTCATTTCTACTATCGTATACATAGTTCAAATTACACAAATATACATTATCTCTCAAATATTATATTACATACTATCCCTTGCGATAATTGGATGGGATTCCCCAGATTAAGAGACTGGGCCGATATCAAGCACAAAATAATCTGGGGAATTCCATCCGAATTATCTTGCAACGGATAGTACATTTTTATTGTTGAAATGTTTGTCTGATGAAAATCGGTCCGGGTTAGTTCCGGGGGTTATCGGGGGCCGACTTATCGGGGTTCCACTGTATTTGGGATTTAAACTCGATACTAGTGGAGTCAGCTAGCTGAGTTTATTGCAAATCAAACAAAAACAGAAGCCCAAAAATGCAAAGATATGTACGATAAACCTCACGAGTCATCTCCTAAAATTGTTCCTACAGAGAATTTACAAGCTGTGTGAAAATCAAATTTCCCCCAACCAGTTCAGGTTCATAAATGCTGTTGGTACGAGAGGGACTATATTCTTAATAGAAAGAAGACAAAGCTTATAATCATTAGCAATAAAAAGATAACAGAAGGCCAACTCTATGTCAACCAAGTGTAGAAAGAGAGAGTCACTACAACTAGCTCGCCACCATAATAAATGAGGAATGCACCAACGACAACAACCAAGAAATAAGAGCGGGCATCGGAAAAGCTAAATACACTTCAACTGAATGGGGACCTTCTTCAAGAGCCACAATTTCTTTCTTAGTATAACAGTAAGAATGCTGCGATGCTACGTCTTCTCTGCACTTCTTTGTGGTGTTGAATCGTGCACCTTGAACGAAGATATGTGCAAAGCAAAAGATTTGAAGCATTTGGGCTGTGGCTATATCGGAGAATACTTAAGATCCCGTGGACTCACCAAGTTTCAAATGACGAGGTTCTTAGTAGAATGAAGAAGAACCGAGAGGTACTAACCACCATCAAATCTCGAAGTTTAAAATACTTCCGAAATAATATGCGAAATGAATCCAGCTTTTCCCTCCTATAAGCCATTCAACAAGGAAAAATATTTGCAAGGTAAGCTTTAGGAAGAAGAAGAACATCCTGGTTAAAGCACCTCAGAACCTGGTTCAACACAACCTGTGTAGCTTTTTCGCGCTGCTGCGGATAATATAAAGATGGTCATGATTATTACCAATATTCATCACGGATAAGCAGGCACATTAACCAGAGACATGTGACCAAAAACAAACAATGATGAGTGAGTTTATTTTTTTTTATTTATTAAACACCAATAAGATGCTTAAGAACATTACAATCTGATCAAATAATGTGATCAATGAGCAACTTATTTCTAACCTAAATTTCTACTAAAAAACTTAAGACTAAGGACAAACTCGATAGTACCCCTTAGGTTCTGTTAATATATTGCACAAGGCACAAATGTTAACTTGTACCATCATTTGCACCGTGCACTATTTTTCACTTAACTAACTCGAAGGGTTTCTTCCTCTTGAGTCTTCTAGCTAGATCCGTGTTGTCGAGGAGCTGGATGGCCTCAACATTGACGTGTTGAAGAAGTCGTTGTTCGTGACTCTTGGCAAATTTTTCTATGGTCTTGTTAACAGTATCCATGTCTAGGTCCCTATGGAGGTCACTGTTCCTATAGTACCAAGGAGCGTTGACAATGCTCGTTAGCACTTTGTTTTGGAATCGTCGAATGATAATTGAATTTGTATTACTAGCGCCGCCCCATAGCTGGATGACATATATGTCCATATAGGTTTTATAATCTGTTTATACAAAAGTATTTTATTGTAGATCGAGAGAGTGGATTGTCTCCCCAATAGCCAATACATTTTTTTATACTTTATGTTAAGCTGTTCTCGTTTCTTTTTAACATGGGCCCTCCAGCGTAGCCTAGTGTCTAGTGTAATACCCAAATACTTTGCGGTATCGGCATATGGTATCTGAGTATTATTTACGTTAACAGGAATGTATTGATTTTTCTTGTTTGTAAAATTTATATGCACTGACTTCATTTCGTTTAATTTAATTCCCCAGCGTTTAGTCCACTTGTTAAGTCTGTTAACAGATATTTGTAGTTTTCTTGCTGCTTCTACATGGTCTTCACCTACGGCTAAGACGGCAGTGTTATCAGCAAAGGTAGCTATTGTGTTATGATCTACTTCAGGGATATCCCTAGTGTATAATAGGTATAGGACCGGTCCTATCACACTACCTTGTGGTACCCCTGTATTGATTTCCTTTAGTTCCGAGTAGGCTTCTTCTTGCTTAACCCTAAAAACTCTCTCTGATATATAAGATTCCAATAATTCTGTGTATTGTCTTGGCAAAATCCTGCTTAATTAGTACTTAAGTCCTTCGTGCCATACCTTATCAAAAGCTTGCGCCACGTCGAGGAAGACAGCGGAGCAAACTTTCTTTCCTTCCAGCGACCTCTCTATTATATCCGTTATTCTATGGACTTGGTCGATAGTTGAATGACTTTCTCGAAACCCAAACTGGTGTTATGGAATTAGAGCCTTAGCATCTATGAGAGGTTTCAACATTTTCAGCAAAAGCTTATCGTACAGCTTTGAAATTACGGGTAGCAATGAAATCGGTCTGTACGATGATACTCTATTTGGTTGTTTTCCAGGTTTAAGGATCATTATGACCTCAGCCACTTTCCATATCTTGGGAATATATCTTAATCTGAACGAGGCATTTATGAGATATGTCAGTTTTACTATGGCTTTTCTAGGAAGTTGTTTTAAGATTTTCCCCGTAATTAAGTCAAACCCAGGTGCTTTCCTGGGATTGTTGTTTGATTTAATTTCGTCGGCCACTTCTTTTGGGGTGACTAGTTTAATTTCACCTTCTTCCTGTGTGACATTTTCCCATTGCAGTGTGTTATCACTTCCATTTGGCTGGAATTTTTCCTCGAGATATTCATCAAATTTATTAGCCTTCTCGGCTATTATCGGTCGTTTTAATTTCTTAGTGGGTCTCCAGAGGGAATAATCAGTTGTCCTATCATTTGTCAATTCTCTTAGATAGTTACTAATTGACTTTTTTCTAATTTCTCTTTTAAGCTGTTGTGTAGCATTATTTAGTTTTTTTATCAGATGGAGCTCTAGAGCTTTGCCAGATCCTTCTGAGTTTTCTTTTCTCTTCGATTAGTTTTCTAATTTCTTTAGGGTAATTATTAGCTTTAGCTCTATGAATCAGTTCAGGTGAGTTATTCCAAGCGGCTTGTTGAACTTGTTTAACAAAATATTCCGTTTCTTCATCAAGTTCATATCTAGTTTTTAGTGAAACTTTCAGATTGATTGTTTCTTCTAAGTGAAGCTGAAAACTCCGCCAATCTGTTAGCCTATTAGTCAGTTTAGGAGGTGGCTGGCTTTGAATAACAGTATCACTCACTGTGAGAAGGATGGGTGAATGATCGGAGTTCATGTCCCAAGCTTCTTCAATATGTAAATAATTAACAGAAATATTTCTAGTTATAAAAAAATCAATCAGGTCTGGAATTTTGTTGGGATCAGTAGGCCAATACGTCGGTTTACCTGTTGAAAGTGTTTCACATTTTAATTGCTTAACTGCCTGCAAGAGTTCCTTCCCCTTTGTTGTAATTAACCTAGAACCCCAATGGGTGTGCTTGGCATTAAAATCACCACCAATTATAAATCATTTGCCATGTCTATTCAAAAATTCTAGATACATATTGATCTTTTTTGAGGTTATGTTTTGGTGAAGAGTAGACATCGGTAACGATAAGCTCAAAAGATTTTGTTTTAACACTTACTGAAGTAGCTTGGAACATTTCTGTTTTGTAGCATATTTCTTGATGATGTCTAATTGTTTCTTAGCACTACCACCTCTGGCTGTATTATCCGGATGTAAGGTATGGTATACTTTAAATCCTTTAAAATGAATGTTTTTTTTTTTTTTTTTTTTTATTTAATGTTGTAATATTTACAATCTGTCCTCAACTGAGAACAATAGGTAAATTATTTGACAAAAATTGAAAATTTTGACCTGTAGAGGGAGATCCAGTGATCACCCTCTTTACATAAATTAAATTAAAACAAATTAAAATAAGTTTAGTTATCACAGATTATTCGAATCTTCTTGCTAGATCTACTACTTTGAATCTCTTCAGGCGTCGTACATCATTGTGGTCATCAGTAAGGTTGCTGGCTAACTCATTTGGATGAGATTCTAGTCTCTTGGAATATTTTTTGTAATATTCCGTTATTACTGTTTTTATGGATGGCACATTGAGGTCTTGCTCTATCACATAGTTTGGCACGTACCAAGGGGCATTCAGCATTGTTCTAAGGACTTTGTTCTGGAATCTCTGCAATATTTCTAGGTTAGTTTGACTGGCTGTCCCCCAAAGTTGGATACCATAGGTCCACACTGGTTTTAATATAGTTTTATATATCAGCAGTTTGTTTTCAAGTGATAGTTGAGATTTACGACCGATGATCCAGTACATTTCTCGAAATTTTATTCCTAGTTGTTTTCTTTTTGTAAAAATGTGTTTTTGCCAAGTTAATCTCCTATCAAGATGGATTCCTAGGTACTTGACAGTATCGGTTTGTGGGAGTTGAGTTTCATTTAGTGTTACAGATGGACATGTTTGTCTTCTCATGGTGAAGGTTACGTGGATGGATTTACTCTCATTCGCCTTTATCTTCCATTTTTTAAGCCATATTTGTATATTATTAAGGTCTTTCTGAAGGGTTCTGGATGCTGTATTTGGATCATGGTGAGAGGCTAGTACAGCAGTGTCATCAGCAAAAGTTGCACACGTTGTTTTGTTACTTGTGGGTAGGTCAGCAGTGTAGAGCAAGTACAATATCGGTCCCAAGACACTTCCTTGTGGTACTCCGGCTTTTATTGGTCTTAGGCTTGTGTATTCATTATCCTGCTTGACTAGGAAATGTCGGTTGGAAATATAGCTTTTTAGGATTTGATAAAAAGGATGAGGAAGGTTTTTCTTTAGTTTAAAGAGCATACCAGCATGCCATACCTTGTCGAAGGCCTGACCAATGTCCAGGAATGCAGCAGAACAATACCTTTTATTTTCTAGATCACTTCTGATGTGTTTTACCAGTCTATGTACCTGTTCTATCGTTCCGTGTTGTGTTCTGAACCCAAATTGGTGTTGGGGAATTAGTTTCCTTTCTTCTATAACTGGGGATAATTGTTTAAGGAGAAGTTTTTCCAAAATTTTTGATAGAACAGGTAGCAGGCTTATTGGTCTGTATGAAGTCACCTGAGTTTTATTTTTCCCTGGCTTAGGTATGAGAATAATTTGAGCAACTTTCCATTGTTCTGGGTAGTAACCTAGCCTAAATATTGCATTAAATACTTGCGTTATCATTTTCAGACCTTTGCATGTCAATTGCTGCAGTACTTTCCCGTTGATCAGGTCATACCCTGGAGCTTTTTTTGGACTGATTTCATGCTGGATCATATTTCTAACTTCTTTAGTGGTGATTTTTTGTATAGGTAAATCCATCTGGTAGGGCGATTCCAGGAAGTCATTTATTTCTTCCTCTGTGTCACCATCTTCCATGGGATGTGGCTGGAATACATTAGTGAGGTGATTTGCAAATGCTTCGGCTTTTTCCTTATTATTTCTACACCAGTTTCCCTCTTGGTTTCGTATTGGTGGTATTTGTTGTTTCGGGTGTTTGATTTTTCTCGTGGCCTTCCAAAGGGTATATTCACTATCTGCGTTTGCTGATAAACCTGTAAGATATTCTTGTATTTTGTTATTTTTGATATTATGCAATTGTAGTTTAATTTCCTTGGTGATTTTATTTAATTTCGCCTTGTTCTCATGTGTTCTTTTTCTTCGCCACTCTTCCTTTATTTTTCTCTTTCTAGCAATCATTTCCTTTATTACAGTTGGGCAATTCTCTTTCAATTCTGTTTGGTAGCAGTCAGGGGTAGCATACCAAGCAGCTTCTTGTATAGATTTCTGAAGATTTTCTACTGCTGCGTAGATGTCACTTTCTGTTTTCAATGGGATGTTTATGTCAATTAGTTCATCTAGTTTAGTCTTGAAAATGCTCCAGTCTGTTTTGTTACTGTATAGTGATGGTTGTTTAGTACTGTTTGTTATTTGTGCATACCATGTCGCGATTACGCTAGAGTGGTCAGAGGGTAGATCGTAACAAGATTCTACTTTTGCCAATTTAACATTAATTCCTTTAACAATATAAAAGTCGAGTAGATCAGGTATTTTTGCATTGTCGGTAGGCCAGTAAGTTGGTTCCCTTGTGGTGAGGTAATTTGCATTGGTCGCATTTATAGCTTTAAGAAGTTCTCTGCCTTTTGTGGTAATAATTCTGGATCCCCAGGTAGTATGCTTAGAATTAAAATCTCCTCCTGCTATAAATCTATTTCCTAATGTTTTAAAGAAATTTTCAAACTGTTCCGTTTTGTTATTGTGCTTTGGCGGACAGTATATAGCTGATACTGTTAGTGGGCCTAGTTGATCTTCCACAACAATGCTGGTGGCCTGTAGATAGTCGCATTCATGTTTTTGTATTTCGTAGTGCTTTAGTTTATTACTAACTATTATTGCAGTGCCTCCATGTGCTTTTTCGTTGGGATGTTGCGTATGATAAGTTGTAAATCGTGGAATATTGATGTGGTTTTTGGATGTAAAATGAGTTTCTGTAATCAGCATTATGTCAATTTTTTGTGTGTTAATAAATAGTTTTAATTCTTCTACATGTTGACTTAAGCCATTGGCGTTCCATAATACTAGCTTTAGTAACTGAGTCATTTCTGGTTGAGAATCATGGTCAGGAGGTTGAGCATAGTGCTCATTTGTTCCGTCAGTTTTTTTAACATGTCTTTCAGTTCTGACATGTCTGTGTGGTTATTAGTTTGATTTGGTATATGTTGTGTAGTAGTTTGGTTGGAGGCTTGCTGGATAACTGCTTGCGTTGCTTGTGCGTATGTTATTCCAGGTTGCACATAGTTGACTGTTGTAGTTCTATCTTGGTTTGTCCTCGCGTTGTGTCGTCTCAAGTTAGGGAATTTAAGTTTTTGTAATTGTTTGTGAACTTCACACCCTCTATAATTTGCGGGGTGATTTTCACCACAGTTAGCACATTTAACATTACTGTCTCTGGTTTTCCTTGGACATTCTTTAGTGTAATGAGGTTCTGCGCATTTGACACAGCATGGTTGTTTATTGCAGAAGTTTTTTGTGTGGTTGTATTTTTGACATCTACTACATTGCGGAATTATTCTCTTGACATGCGGTGCTTCGAATTCTACTATGGAATGCATTACTTGTTTAATGTTATAGATGTCCTTGTTATTATCTTTTGTTTCTAGATCAATGTAGAACATAGGCAGCGATTTTTTAGTTTGGTTGTGTAGTATATTCCATATATTTATAACATTATGGTTTTTGGTTTTAAGATCTTCTTTTATCTCTTCTAAATTTGTCGTGGGGTGCATGCCTTTAAGAACCACTCGGTAGTGTCTTTCACTTTTAGGTTTATAAGTGTGGAAGTCCGTGTTTTTTGTTTTCAGAGCATTTATTATGGCGGTGTATGCTTTGTCTGATTTTGGTTGAATTTTTATTTGTTCGCTGTTGATAGCTTTAGTGATAAAATCATTTTCTGCTACTTGTTGCAATAGATCGATAAGAGGCTTGCAGATCTGCACGCCTGATACAAATATTGGAGGTGGTTTTGGTTTTGCATCTGTATTTTTAACTGTGTCTTCCAAATTGTCACTTTCATCTATTGAACTTAGTGCTTCAAATTGATTTTGTGTTGTTATAGGTTTACTTAACCAGTACTCACCAAGTTTTGTTTGTCTTTTGTTACTTCTAGGCATTTCTGGACTGCTTCTTAATCTTTTTCCGGTAACCTCATTCCATTGCTGTTCTTCAATACTGGCTGTTTGTTCATTTGTTTGGTTTATTTGTAGTGAATCATTAGGTTGTTGGGAACAAGTGGGAATTTGTATAGGATTTTGGATCATTGGAGCCATGGTTTTTACATTTTGTTCATAATTTGGTTGGGAATAAAAGCCTGTTGAAAAGTTGTTCATGTTACCTGCTCGGTTGATACGCCACTGGAATCATTGCTGACGATAACTCGCTGCTAACAGCCTTCAATGAGCCAATGTTCTTTTACTTATTAACGTTAAAAATTAAAATGTTATTAATAAAATATAAACACTCGTAAAATCCGCAATAACTAATTGCTTTGTTTAAAAACTTTAAATACATTCACGAATTTTTAGACACAATAAAATAATTGTTTTGTTTTGTTGTCGTTTCGAATAACTCATTAGCGAAACCGGGTTTGTTTTATCACAGCTTTTTCGTACATAGACAACCGTTCGCTTTGGCTGCTCATTGACGATTTAAAAAAAAAAAAAAAAAAAAAAAAAAAAATTTTCCCCGTAATTAAGTCAAACCCAGGTGCTTTCCTGGGATTGATGTTTGATTTAATTTCGTCGGCCACTTCTTTTGGGGTGACTAGTTTAATTTCACCTTCTTCCTGTGTGACATTTTCCCATTGCAGTGTGTTATCACTTCCATTTGGCTGGAATTTTTCCTCGAGATATTCATCAAATTTATTAGCCTTCTCGGCTATTATCGGTCGTTTTAATTTCTTAGTGGGTCTCCAGAGGGAATAATCAGTTGTCCTATCATTTGTCAATTCTCTTAGATAGTTACTAATTGACTTTTTTCTAATTTCTCTTTTAAGCTGTTGTGTAGCATTATTTAGATTTTTTATCAGATGGAGCTCTAGAGCTTTGCCAGATCCTTCTGAGTTTTCTTTTCTCTTCGATTAGTTTTCTAATTTCTTTAGGGTAATTATTAGCTTTAACTCTATGAATCAGTTCAGGTGAGTTATTCCAAGCGGCTTGTTGAACTTGTTTAACAAAATATTCCGTTTCTTCATCAAGTTCATATCTAGTTTTTAGTGAAACTTTCAGATTGATTGTTTCTTCTAAGTGAAGCTGAAAACTCCGCCAATCTGTTAGCCTATTAGTCAGTTTAGGAGGTGGCTGGCTTTGAATAACAGTATCACTCACTGTGAGAAGGATGGGTGAATGATCGGAGTTCATGTCCCAAGCTTCTTCAATATGTAAATAATTAACAGAAATATTTCTAGTTATAAAAAAATCAATCAGGTCTGGAATTTTGTTGGGATCAGTAGGCCAATACGTCGGTTTACCTGTTGAAAGTGTTTCACATTTTAATTGCTTAACTGCCTGCAAGAGTTCCTTCCCCTTTGTTGTAATTAACCTAGAACCCCAATGGGTGTGCTTGGCATTAAAATCACCACCAATTATAAATCATTTGCCATGTCTATTCAAAAATTCTAGATACATATTGATCTTTTTTGAGGTTATGTTTTGGTGAAGAGTAGACATCGGTAACGATAAGCTCAAAAGATTTTGTTTTAACACTTACTGAAGTAGCTTGGAACATTTCTGTTTTGTAGCATATTTCTTGATGATGTCTAATTGTTTCTTAGCACTACCACCTCTGGCTGTATTATCCGGATGTAAGGTATGGTATACTTTAAATCCTTTAAAATGAATGTAGGTTTCATTTGTATTTGTAAAGTGTGTTTCAGAAATGAGACAAATGTCAATTTTTTCAATGTCTAGGACAGTCTGCAGTTCTTGTTGATGCTGCAGTAGTCCATTTGCATTTCACTCCATTATCCTCAGACTATCTGGCATTAAAATTTTTAGGAATAGCTCCTGTGGTGCTATATTCTAATCTAGTAATGCGCTCATCCATTTTGGTCAATGTTTCCAGTATTTGTTGGAGAGTGCTCTCAATGTGAGAGCTGTGTGAGTTTATGAATAAACTTTATGAGTAGATATTAGAAAAACGGAGTTTTTCAGTATATTTTTATCGTCTAGTATTTAGTCATAAGGTATTCGTTGTTTAAGATGCGTTTGGTGGTGTTTCTACCTATATTCAGTTTAAAGACATTATCGGTATATCATCAAGCATTAAAACTTGTATAATCCTATCCTGCAACTGCCTATGTAATTGTTTTCTAAAACACGGCTCTCCGATTTTTTATTTAGTATCTATTGTTTGATTTACTGATTCGAGTGAAAGTCGAGGGTGGTAGCTGTGGTGTTTCAAAAACAACACAATTGAGCTGTTTTTAAATAAAACTCCACGTTAATTGTTCTGTAACATTTAGATGTAGACACGCTTACCATTTTTGTGATATTAGAATACAATAGAAAGTCATAAACCGTAAAAAATACAGATTAGAAAGAATAGGTTCAAAGATCGTAAATCAGCTGAGAAAAAATTGTTACTAGTGGTGTATTAGGGAGAAAACATGAAATTGTTTATTCTAATTTAAAGTCATTTAATCATACTCCCTCCGTTCATATTTCCGTTAAAATATAATGGTTTTACAAAAGTCATACATATAAATCAAACTCTTCTTCTTCTTCCCTTATATAAGCAGTTTTGTTTATTTATTGGCGGGTTGTTACCTCTATGGGGCCGTTCAAGTATTACGTAACGCAGGTTGGGGGTGGGGGGGGGGTTAAAAATCTTCAAAAATTGCGTTACGTAATACGTGAACGCCCCATTAAGGTGCGTTAGGTAGGGGGGGAGGGGGGGGGTCAAAAATCTTCAAAGACCGCGTTATGTAATACTTGAACGCTCCCTATGAAAGATTGTTATTTCATTTCTTGCGAGGTCGGCCGGCCGACACTTCTACCACATTAGACCGGGTATTTAGCACTAAAAACATCCGAATAAATCGATTTTTAAATACAGCACCTAGTAGTGATGTTGATTATACTTTCTAGTATTCGTTACAAATAGTTACTTTTCTATAAAGTAACCACTTACAGTATTCGTTACTTTGATTACTTTTGTTAGTTTTGTATTTGAGTACCGGTAATCATATCGAGAATCGCATTTCTCAGTACATATTTTGTATTAGTATTAGTAAGATACTTTGATTACTATAGTCTGTTCGCTAAACTCAGACATAACTGGCTAGTGATTTTAGTAGGTATTTTTTTTTTGTTTTTGGCTAATTTTGCCAAAATTGGCAAAATTGGCAAAATTACTAACTATTTAGTAATTATTAACTATTTGGTAATTATTTTTTTTTTGCCAATTTTATCAAATTGGCAAAATTACTTACTAAAATCACTAGCCAGTTGTGTCTGAGTTTAGCGAACCGACTAGATCAGCGATACTCAACCTTTTTCTTTCCTGGGCCACATAGTAGCTATTGCCACAGCTTGCGGGCCGCAATCAAGATGAAGTAATATACAGGGTGTTTCATTGGAAAACGGAAATACTTGAATGGTGAATAGAGGTAAATGAGACGGTTCTAGACATACTAAATTAATTGCTCCACCGACTTAATAACTGAGTTACCGAGGGTGTTCTATCGATTTGGCCCATTTCTTTCTGGACCCATAACTTTAGAACCACCTTATATATTTTTTTGATATTTGGTACACATATTGTCACATTTAGAACCCAAACCACCCCTCTACTAATCACAAGAAAAATTCAGGTCCGGATTAAACGAAATTATAAATCCATTGTGACCTTGAAACAACATCCTGAAATTGAAATTTTATTGATTTTTCAAATATATATTGAAATTTTCAAAACCCGTTTGCACATTTGAAAAGAGCTTTAATGGAGCTTCCATTTTTTGCACAGACAATTCAATGACTTTAATTTTGAAATTATGTCGAAATTTTTAAGAACTCGAATTTTCAAAACAAAAATTTCGATATAATTTCAAAATTAATGTCATTAAATTGTCTGCGCAAAAAACTGAAGCGAGCAATTAATCTTAGTTTTTTGTGCTCTTTTCAAATGTGCAGACGAATTTTAAAAATTTTAATATACAAGGTGTGTTGTTTCAAGGTCACAATTATTTAAAAAAAATTTTGTTAATCCAGACCTGAATTTTTCTTGTGATTACTAAATGGGTCGTTGCAATGTAGTAAATAAGTATTGATTATTTTTAAAATAAGTATTTCTTCATTAACTTTAATAATTTATTAATAAAAGTAAATAATACCTTGCTTTCTAATCAGAGTTCTTAAAAATTTCAATATAATTTAAAATTAAAGTCATTAAATTGCCTGCCTCACGCCCAGACACGTCTCAAATACATCGGCACACTATCAAATAATTTGAAGAAAAAAACACGAAATTTGACAAATAATTTGATCACAAGGCCCTTTAGTTAGCCTTCGGGCCGCATAAAAAACGCTAAAGGGCCACATGCGGCCCGCGGGCCGCAGGTTGAGTATCACTGGACTAGATGATTACTTTTGCATTTGAGTACTGGTAATCATATCGAGAATCGCATTTCTCAGTATTTCGTATAAGTATAAGATCCGATATAACAACGACCTTCACCGACCTATTTAATGGATAGAAATTAAATGATGTGTAATCTATTATGTTAAAAATTAATAAAAACAAGGGGTGCCCGACATAATTTTGTCCAGACTAATTAATAATTAAAAATGAATTTTTTTTTATAAATTCTACTAATTTTTTTGGCCCGGGCAGATATTATTTTAGATTTTTGGATCATAACAATAAAATACACATAAACCAAGGCATTTAGGAAAAAATAAATGATTTTTAGGGAAATAGTGAAACAGGAAAAGTTTTCAATAGAAAAATGAGTGGAAATGCATAATTGCAGTATAAAATTCATCAAAAAGTAAAGTACATAAACATGTCAAAATCAGTATATTAAGGGTCAGATTTTGTTATTCGGGGATTTTTGGGATCACCGATTACGACTACGCAATCAGAACCGACCTCCGAACCACCTGGTGCCCCGGGTTACTGCTAAGGTACGTCATCTATAGTTTCGAGAATCCAATACCCCGAAATAAGAAAATCTGGCTGATATATCTGACTTAATATACTGATTTTAACATGTTTATGCATTTTTCGATCCGTTTTATACACTTTAAAATGTAATAATGCATTTCCACCCATTGTCCTATTGTAGACTTTTTTCCAGACGTCATCGTAATCCTAAATACAATGCAAAAGGTTGCAAGTATCTATGTATGTACCTACTATATTTAAAAATATATTTATTCCTGTGTTTTTAGTGTTAAATGTCCTGGTCTAATAAAAGCAATGCCATACCTACACGTAAAATTAAAGTTGATGATCATAGTCTAGAAATATTATCATTTCTACATTTTTTCCGGTCAATCTAAACTATTTTTTTTTTCTAAGCTTGATAAGAATAGTGTGTATTTATCTATGAAATCCTGTGAATTATCTACCTCGACAAATCGTATAGACATCTGTTTTTGGGTGCATGCTTGTTAAATGATATACCTCTCTCTGTTTCAGCTACTCCTCAGCGCCCTGTAAAAATCCTGTAAAACTCTTCATAGCCTTCGCTCTTCATAGATACAATTCTAGTTAACTGTACTGATACCGAACACTCGTGGAATTCCGGTCCGATTCCGATATTAACCGATTGTAGATCATCATCATTGGCTCGACAGCCCTTTCTGGGTCTTGGCCTGTTCCAGGATTCTTCTCCACTCTGATCTGTTTCGTGCTTTTTTTCTCCAGTTTTTTATTTTTTGATCAGTCCGGCTTTTCTTCCTTTCACGTTCATAACTCGTAGTTTTTCTAGGAGGAGGTAGTTAACCTTCAGCCCAACCCCCTATTCATCGGAGGACCAAGACTCCCTTCTTCGTCAGCCCTGATCCCACCTTCCACTGGGGTTGGTTACCCAATCTCCAGTGGGGTTGCTCAGGTTACCGGTGTGTACCAGCTTGGAGGAGAAGATAGGAATTGAGTAGGAGAGGCTAAGTGATGCCAACAGGATACGACATCCGCTTCACTACCCCTTTACACACCAACCGATTGTAGATACAATACTCAAATAGGTACTCGCTCTGATACGATTGGTACGAAGTAATCAGAGTAATCAAAGTAATCAAAGTAACGACTTGCCTCTCTGTATAGTAATCGTTACTTTCGGTATTCGTAAGTAACGAGTACTTTGTAACGAATAGATACTTTTTCAACATCACTAGCACCCAGAGACTAGCAGTTTTTTGCAATATGTTTAGAATGACGTCAGAAAAAAGTCTACTATTTAATAATTGGTTGAAAATCATAACTGCACTTTAAAGTGCATAAAATGCATCGAAAAGTGTATAAACATATCAAAATCAGCTGAGTTTCGAGGGTTTACGGCATTAAATTGTTGCAAACGGATTACTCATGGGTTTTTGGGGTCGATAAACACGAATATCCTATCAGAATTGACCATCGGAATACCTGGTGCCCAGGGTCACTACTAGGGCACATCATATTCTGGAGTGTCGAGGGGCTTCGACATTAAATTGATGCAAATGGATTACTTGGGGGATTTTTGATAAAATATTGTTATATACGAATGTTGTTATATAGAATACACCATAAGGACAGCACCCCGGAGCACCTGGTGCTCAGAGCCACTGCAACGGACGTCATCTCTGAAGTTTCGAGGGTTTTCGGCATTTAATTGATGCAAATGTATTACAGGAGGGTTTTTGACGTCACTAAACATTGAATACACAATCAGAACCGACCTCCGGAGCACCTGGTGCCCAAGGTCACTGCAAGGGACGTCATCTTCTGGCGTTTTGATGGTTTTCTGCATTTTATTGATTGCTAAATACGAATATGCTATCAGAACTGACTTCCGGAGCACCTTATCCCCAAGGTCAATGAAAGGGGCGTCATCTTCTGGAGTTTCGAGGGTTTTCGGCATTAACTTGATACAAACGAATTACTCATGGCTTTTTGGGGTTGCTGAACGCTAATACGCCTTCAAATCCGACCCACGGAGCACCTGGTGCCTAGGGTTTGCTTACTACGGAGACCAAAGGATGGTATCCTCGCCTAGAACAGAGTATCCTACTTTTCATATTCGTGAATTCTGGGTCTAGGACGTTTCATCGCCGCCAGTTCATCGCCGCCGTTTCGATGCCGCCAGTTCATCGCCGGCCGACTCATCGCCGGACCATTCATCGCCGGCCGATTCATCGCCAGTCAGTTAATGGCTAACTGATATATTTCCGAATTTTCGACCAATTTTGGACAGTTACATTTATTATTTATTTTTAGTATTAATTAGGAATTCTAGGGAATGCGAGATATGACCATTCCCGTTGCCATACTTAATCTTTAAATAGACTTTTAAACTTTTATAATATAAAATATAATTTAACACTACAAATTTAATACTATTTAGTATCAAATTTACGGGAAATAGAAATAGAACAGTAAATTAACGGAATGGGACGTTTCGATGCCGCCGGTTCATCGCCGGCCGTTTCGATGCCGCCGGTTCATCGCCAGTCCATTTCATCGCCGTCATATCTCGCATTTCATAGAATTCCTAATTAATACTAAAAATAACTAATAATTGTAACTGTCGAAAATTCGGAAATATATCAGATAGCGATTAATTGACTGACGATGAATCGGCCGGTATCGGCATCGAACTGGCGGCATCGAAACGGCGGCGATGAAGCGGCGGCGATGAAACGTCCCATTCCGTGAATTCTTGTATTTAAAATAATGTATTTATTTTACTTGGCGATCGAAACTATATTATCGATCGCTATGTAAAATAAATACATTATTTTAAATGCGAAAATTCACTAATATAAAGAGTAGGATACTCTGTTCTAGGCGAGGATACCATCCTTTGGTCTCCGTAGTGAACGCTCCCTAAGGCAGGTCTTCTTCTCGAGTTTCGAGAGTTTTGACATTAAATTTATGCAAACGGATTACTCATGGCTTTTGGGGTTGCCGAACACGAATAAATCATCAGAATAGACACCGGGGCACCTGGTGCCTAAGGCATAGCATCTTATGGAATTTCGAAAAATTTCGGTACTAACTTGCAAAAGCTACTAAATATAGGCAAACGAATTGCTCATGGATTTTTGGGTTTGCTGAACACGAATATGAAATCAGAACCGATCCCCGTAGTTCCTATTGGCTCGAGTGACTGCTATGTTTTAAAATTTCGAGGCTCTCCGACACTAAATTGGCATACACCGAGTACTCGAAGGTTTTCTAAGTTGCTGTTCAAAGAAAGTGTTTAAATTGGTGGAATTTTTTTACTATTTGTAGAATTTTTATAAAAATAACTATGTGGTGCTATTCAATTTTTTTAATTATTTATAAATATAAACTCAGTTTATATCTGACAATGTTTTTCCTTCATTTATTTAAAAAATCGATTGACTATATTCTATTTTGATAGTGTTATTCATCGTGGTCACAGCAACCCCAAAAACACAAGAATAATCCGTTTGCATCATTTAAGTACTGAAAACTTTCGAAACTCCAGAAGATGACCTGCCTTGTTGGGCACCAGATGCTCCGTGGGTCGGATCTGATGGCGTATTCGCGTTCAGCAGCTCCAAAAACCTACGAGTAATCCGTATGCATTAATTTAGTACCGAATACTCTCGAAACTCCAGAAGATGACGTGCCTTAGGTACCAGGTATCTGGTGGTATCTGGTGTCTGTTCTGATGGGGTATTCGTGTTCGGCAACCCCAAAAACCTATGAGTAATCCGTTTGCATCAATATAGTACCGAAGACCTTCGAAACTCCATAAGATGACGCTCTTTGCAGTGACCCTAGGCATCAGGTGCACAAGGGTCGGTTCTGCTGGCATATTCGTGTTTAGCAACCTCAAAAACGTTCCAGTAATCCATTTGCTTTAATTAAATCCCGAAAGCCCTCGAAACTCCAGAAGATGACGTCCCTTGCAGTGACCCTGGGCACCAGGTGCTCTGGAGGCCGGTTCTGATTTTGTATTCGTGTTTAGTGACCTCAAAACCCCTGAGTAATCCACTTACATCAATTTAATGCCGAAAGCCCTCAAAACTTCAGAAGATGGCGTGCCTTAGTAATGACCCTGGGCACCAGGTACTCCGGAGGTCAGTTCTGATGGCATATTCGTGTTTAGCGACCCCAAAAACACAAGAGTAATCCGTCTGCATCAATTTAATGCCGAAAACCCTCGAAACTCCAGAAGATTATTATTATTTTATTATTATTATTAAAGAAGAAAAAGGAGCCGAGGTCTAGGACCTATATGGCTCCATTTGACTAAAAAGAACTATGCAAAAAGAAACCTAAACTTAAGACTACATACGACTTATAAATTAATTTAATTTAAGAAACGAAAAATTATTGTTCCCGTTCCCGCTAATTTGTATGGATGACCCCGCAATCTAACGTCCTTACTCAAAGGGAAAAGATGTGATAGATCTATCCCAAACTTTCCCTGTAACGCTCTATAAGCAATTATTAAATCAGCACGAAGTCGTCGGTCCATAAATGTAGGATAATTTAAGTAGGTTAACCGTTCTTCGTAGGAAGGACGACGACGGCCATAATGAATTCTTGTTGCCCATCTTTGCACAGATTCAAGTCGATCAGAATCCCTTTGCCAGTCGACATTCCATACGGGTCCGGCAAACTCTAAAATAGGTCTTACATATACACTAAAGAGAGCAACAAAATTTTTTGGCGATATCTTAGAGAAAGTCTTAGATAATAAGTAAACTGATGTTCTAGCTTTATTGCATACCGACTGGATATGTTCAGACCAAGATAATGTTTCCGTCACAAGTACACCCAAGTCTTTTTGCTGCGAAACAGTTTTTAGAGAAATATTTGAAAGTACATACCGATTCCTTGGATTGTTTTTACCTAAATGTAGAACTGCACACTTGGATGTGTTTAATTGCAAGCATCAATCGTCTACCCACTTAGCAACCTCTTGAAGGTCGGTCTGTTATTGATTGTAACCAGAAAAGGGATTTGCATATAACTTTGTGTCATCAGCGAAAAGCGACATGTTACTTTTAAGGTGAATTGGTAGATCAGCAACGTACACTAGGAACAAAATCGGCCCCAACACTGAACCCTGCGGAACGCCACTGTATACACTAAACATTGAGGAATAACAGTCACCAACGCGTACGCAAAATTTACGGTTTATTAAAAATCCTTTAATCCACTCAAGTAAGTTTCCTCTAATACCGTTATGTTCAAGCTTAAATAGTAGTCTCTTGTGAGGAACTCGATCAAAAGCCTTAGCAAAGTCTAAATATATAATATCAACAGGTTGATTACTGTCCAAACAAAGAGACCAGTCATTAACACATGTTAACATATTAGTAACTACCGATCTTCCAGGTACAAAACCGTGCTGGGAAATAGGAATTCTATTATTGTTTAAGAGAAAGTTCATAACCGATTCGCGAATAACTGATTCCATCAATTTAGCCGCAATGGATGTTAGACTAATTGGTCTATAATTGTCAGGATCTAACTTGTCACCTTTTTTATAAATTGGAGTAACACTAGAGATTGTCCAGCCATCAGGTAAAGTGTGTGACAAAATGAGGTTTTCATTATAAAACTTAACGGATGGATAATCGAGTTTGCACACTTCTTAAATAAAATTGCGGCGAAACCGTCTAATCCGGGAGCGGAAAAGAATTTTAAACACAAAATTTTTTGTTTAAGAATCTCTGGATCAAAGTCTATGTCACTAATATCGTAGTTACTTCTTGTAGAAACAACACGTAAAGTATTCGGAAGAGCCTCCTCGATTGTAAACACTTCTTGAAATTTTTTGGCAAAAATAGTAGCAACTTCCATTTTCACTGAGGTTGGTTCGCCTGTTTCGGTTTTTAAAATAGGTAACGAAACTTTAGATAAAATAGAATTTCTGACATATTTATAAAGAGGTTTTTTGTTCTTATTTGAGGACAGTTGGTTTTCAAAATTTTGTTTAGATTTAAAAATAGTTGATGTTAAGTTATTAGAAAAAGTTCGATGATTGAGGTAGTCAGCATTCGTTTTACTTCGTAAATACTTTTTCCATAATGACTTTTTAAATTTTATCATTTCAAATATTTCTGCACTTATCCATGGCTTATTAGGATTACATCTACGTTGCACATAATGAGAGTTCGTGCGCATGGATTCATTCAGAAAATTTTCAAAAATTTCCCACTGTTTGTTAACATCCTTACCATTCAACATATCTGCCCAATCTGCAGTAGATACATCTAAGTTTACATGATGATAGTTTATTCTTTTATATGTCATTAGTATATTATTTTGTAATATTTCCGACTTGAGGATCTGTATGGAAGTTGAAATAACTGCGTGGTCCGACTTTCCAATTGGAGATGTAACCGAAATATTAGTTAAAAGATTAACATCAGAGGTTAAAGTAAGATCTGGCTGAGAAGGTTGTTGATTCAGACGAAAACGAGTCGGTTGATGACGTCCGTTGCAGTGATCTTGGGTACCAGGTTCTCCGGGGGTCGGTTTTGATGGCGTATTCGTGTTCAGTGACTCAAAAATCCCCCCAATAACAAAATTTGGTCCTTAGTTTACTAATTTTAACATGTTTATGCACTTTTGGATGCATTTTATGTACTTTAAAGTGCAATTATGCATTTCCACCCATTTTTGAATAGTAGACTTTTTTCTGACGTCATCCTGAACATAATGCAAGAAAACTGCAAGTCTCTAGGTGCTGTATTTAAAAATCGATTTATTTAGTGCTAAGTTCCGTCGTCTACATTGTGATTTTTTCCTTGCTATTTTAACGAATATGGTGTCCGCTTCTACTGATGCTACTGATGTGATTGTTCCATTTTTTTTCTATTTAGTACATATATATAAATATATGCGTGTGCAAATGTAAATGTGTGCGTGCCTGGCTACGGTGGGTTATTTTGTCTGGTAAATAGGGTTTTTTTGCTTAAAAGTACAACACAAACTGGTGTAAAAATAGTTATTTGTGCCTCTTTCATTTGGCGTAAATAAAATTTTTGGGCTTGGCATATTTTGCGAAACTATATTTTTAAGGAAACCCTGTATTTAGGTTATTGCAAAAGTTATTATATGTTATTTCTGTTGAATGTAGCTATTGTCGTGCTGAGACAAAAATGTTAAAATTGAGTATACTTAAAAAGGGGCTTAGTTATTTCGTGAGATTACCTTGTCCGGCCTGTCATATGGCACGTACAGATTGCTAGGATCGTTTTTTAGAAGTGCATTATTTCTTCAGTGTTGTTTCGTGTTATAATAAATGTAAGACCAGCGATTTATTCTTGAAAAATTATGTTTTTTTTTAAACTTCATTCATCTTTCTAACATATTAACATAAATATCAAAAATATTTAAAATGCGTATCTGTATGTTTACTATAATTGGAAGATTAAACAGTTTACATGTCCTCAAGCTATGGTTGTGAAATACTGGTTTATCTTCAATAAAAAAAACCGTCTCTGCCAGATGTACACTATTCAAATGCGAATCAAAAAACGAATAGATCTTCCTGAGGCTATGAACTAAACGGATCCTACAAGAAGTGCAGTGAGCGGTAACTCCACCAATCCTATCATTAGCAGACGAAAATTAGACAGGTAATAATGCATTGGCCTTGAAAAAATCTTAGGTACCACTTTTTTTATGATACCGGGAGTATAGGTTTTTTAATATTTTGTCTACTCGTATATTAGTAGGAAGTCCATAGTGGAATTTTCCATCCCATAACTAAACGCCTTTAAACTTTAAACTAACCATTAATAAATCACCAACACTTTTACGTGTTAAATACATCTCCAAGTACCTAATTAAAGCATTAAGAAAAAAATTCTTATTCTTTTGGTTATGTTCTTGATCGTTCATCCAGTTAGGTTTGCGGAAAACATGTTGTCTTGCCTCAGCAATCAGTGTTTTCACTTATATCTATTGTCGGTTTGATTATTTTAAACTCTTTTTCAGTTATAGCCGAATTGATATTTTTGCTTGAGTTCTTATTTTTCTTCATTTTGTGTCGACATGACGCTGTCTGTTTTTTCAATGTGCCTCCAGTAAGTTGTCGTTCCATCGTTTTCGTGGTCTTCCCACTGATCGTCTTCCTTGGTCGTTCCATTCCACTCTTCTGTTTCTTACCCAGTTATTAATGGTCTCCTTGCATCTCCGTTGAATGTATGTTCTTCTAGTTCTGTCCTATAGTGCCTTACTATCGATTTTTCGAAGTATTTTCATCTCTGCTGTTTCTAGCATCCCTTTTGTTCTCTGTGTAGGTCGTGTTTCTGCCGCGTATGTTATGTAATATTATTATTGGTCTCATGACTGTTTTGTAAATTCTACCTTTCATTTCTTTTTCGATATTTTTAGTTTTACATATTGTCTCATTCAGGCAACATGCGGCTCTGTTTCCTCTCTATTTATTTAATCTTCCACTTCCGTTTCGAGTTTTCCGTAGCTAGATAGTGTGATGCCTAGATATTTAAACTCCACAACTTGTTCTATTATTTGACCCTCCAGCTCTAATTTACAACTTATTAGATCTGCTGCTATAACCATACATTTAGTCTTTTTTGGGGAAATTAACATGTTAAATTTTCTAGCGGTTATATTAAATTCGTGCAGCATACGTTGTAAATCATCTTCACTTTGAGAGATTAGTATTGCGTCGTCTGCATAGCAAATTATTGTAAATTGTTTTTCTCCCATTTGGTATCCTTTTTTGTTCTTACTTTTTTTATTATTATTTCGTCCATAATCGGGTTGAACAACAGAGGACTCAGGGAATCTCCCTGTCTTATCCCATTGCCAGCTTCAATTGGGTCAGTTCCCAGCAAACAGACTGACGTGTTAATTACGTGAATTTTGGGTACATTTGTCACCAATATACGTAAATTGCTTACGTGAATTTCACATAAAAATTTGGTTGGAATGTTACATTGAAAATACGTCTTTAAATTACGTGAATAACTCGTCTTCAATAGACGTGTTATTTACCTTAAATAGCAATAAAATGTTTCGGGATATTCACGTTGCAAATACGTGTTGATTAACGTATCTTTTAGGGAATATATATTTTAGTATTCACGTGAAAGATACGTCCTCGGTTCACGTAAATAATTCGACCTTAATTAACTTATGAATCACGTAATTATTATCCTCATATGATATAAATAAAACAAGCATATAAACTATTAACAATGTATTTATTTAGTAGAATTTAGAGACTTTAAAACATTTGTCTTGTATAATGATTATACAAGATAATGAAACAAAAATGGTACCGACCTAAAGACACATTAAAAAATTTGCCAACACAAAACATGCACAAAACACAACACAGGTCACTTTTTATTTCGAGGAGGACACTTCGACACTTTGTTTTTTCTAATTGCATCATCGGCACTTCAACCCTCGAGCAGTGAGGTAAACGTTAATTAATACAAAAGACATTATAAACCCGCCTAAAATAAAACGAGGGAAATAAAGCTCTTCACGTTTCACTTTTTGTTGTGAGAAGCTGATATTAGAGGTTATGATCATCGATTATAAAAATCGATTATTGTTAAATTACAGTTAAACTATTCTACTTACTTTAAATTAGTATTACGTATTTTCTTTTTGTTTTTAAATTTCTTCTACTATTAACTAATTGGTCTTACTAAAAATCTATTTCAATACCAGAATAATTTAAAAAAAGAATCCTATCGAAACGTATCTATTATTCGATAAATCGGTTAATTTAGTTTTCGAACCAACTATGTTGGTCACGTACCGTGGTCACGTGATAGTATTTAAAGGAGGAGAAAGGCTTGGTAGTACGTCATCACCGCGCGCAATTTGGAAATTAGACTCGACATTTTAGGTCTTGTGATATTTTTATAGAAAAAAATAGCAAAAATAGCTTCAAAGCAAGGTTGGATTGGAATAGTTATGCTAAATGATTTTAAAAGCGAAATCATAAACTTTTTGTTTAATTATTGCTATTATTTACATTATTTTTACGTGAAATACATCTAATTTTTCGACGTCCATAAAATACAGTGAGTAAAATTCAAGAGATACGTATTTAACCAACACCGTTGTAAAATTTTGTTTTCCAAAATATTTCTCAAAATTTAACCAAAGGAAGTTATTTCTGTTTCGTGATTATTACGTGAAATAAACGTACCTTTGCGATGTAACCGATATTCACACCTATTATAAAAAACATGTACTATATTCGTCATTATGATTTTATATTATTCTAATGTCAAACATGTATAAAGGAAGCACTAATATATAGGTGAATTATTTGGCACTGAAATACGTTTTTTTCCCGTCATAAATCACCGAGTAACGTATTCGTTGAAATTTGCCGTAAATTTAACGTAATCATCACGTAACTGGGCTCAAACCTGTTTGCTGGGTTAGTTCTTCATCTACTTTTACTTTTATTGTGTTGTTCTGGTAGATATTTTCGATCGTTTTAATTATTTCTAGAGGTGCCTATCTTGCATACAATAAATGGATAACGTCCTTTAATTTGACCCTGTCAAATGCCTTCTTAAGGTCCACGAAACATAAGTATGCCGGTTTGTTGTATTCTAACGATTTTTCTTGAAACTGCCTCATTATAAATATAGCGTCGGTGCATGATCTTCCCGACCCAAAACCTTGTTGTTCTTCTGCTAATGTTATAATTTCATTCAATTTGTTTTTTATCACTTTTGTTGTTAATTTTAATGTTGTGTTTAATAAATCAATTCCTCTGTAATTCTCCGGGTCCGATTTGTCTTTTTTTTTTTGAAGAGAGCTATTGGGATGCTTGATCTCCATTCTTGTATTTCTGTTTTGTTCAATTGTTTTTTAGATTAGTTTTAAAAGTTGTTTGGTCAGATCTTGTCCTCCGTACTTTAGGAGTTTATTCGATATTCTGTCCTCTCCCGGTGATTTTCTATTTTTTAATTTCATTAATGCTTGCTTTACCTCTCCCTCCTCCTCATCCTCAATGTTTATTTCTTCGTTTGTCGTTACGTCTGGTGTTGTTGGTTCATTTTCGTTGGTTTTAGCAAATAAAGATTGAAAGTAGTCTGCCTATGTTTCCTTCTGACTGTATTTCGTTTTTATTAGTTCGTCATTCTCCATATTTCTTTTTGTGTTCCGTAGAAGTCGAGTTTCATCTGTTTTGAGAAGCTCTGTCAGTGTTCCGTTTTTATTTGTCTGACTGAAGTATTCGTTTCATTTCTGATTCGTTTAGAGTGATTCTGGTTGTATGCTTATTGTGTTGGTTTTTTTTTTATTAACAAAATCGCATTAGCCGAATTGGCTATTAGCGAAACAATAGTAGCGAACAATAATTTGTATTACATTTGTATATTTAGATAGAGTTAAAAATGTTAATTGAAGTTAGGAAACTTTTTAAATTTAATATATTGCACTGTAGACCTAAAATATTACTTAGTTTTTTGGGAATATTAACTGAGTTTGCGGGTACAGTTGACAAATTGTCGCCGATAATTTCTAACCCCACTTAATATAAATAATACCGTTAATAGATAAATATACAAGGTATATTTACTTTTAATTAATATTAATAACTAATTATTAAATTATACTATTTAAATATACCTTGTATATTTATCTATTAACGATATTATTTATATCATTTTAAAGTGCGCATGCGTTTTGCTGCTAATTTGTCGCCGACTAGTCGTCGACAGGCACCCGCGAACGCACTTATTGTACAACATGTGCATTGACGTTAATGCTGGGCATTTCTGTAATAAATGTTTGATTGTTAACTTTTCATCACAGTTGTCACATCTTGGTTCTTGTTTGTCGAAAAACACATGGCTATTGGCCGATGACACTTTCCACTTTTCTTCCCACATATACCGCACTTTACGTTTGACCACCGCTTTCACGTCCGCACTCGTAGATGTTTCAGTACTTGAGTACACTCCGCACTATTACTAGTTGCGGCTTCTTTTGCAGCGTTGTCTAAATAATTAAATAATAATAAATGTTTATTCAGAGAAAAGATACAATACATACAATGGTAATACATTAAAATCATTATCTGCCTCTTCATTTCCTTCAATTCCAATATGGGATGGGATCCAGAAGAATATGATAATTTTTCCATTCAGTTGAGCGGTATGAACTATCTGGACAGAATTAGTTGGAGCATCGGCAGGTTATTGTACAAATCGTTAATGTTCCACTGCAAAATTGAAGAGAAGCCCTTGCATAATACATAAAAATTGAAATTTTGGATTGTTACAGAAGTTCACGACTCGATTCTTGAGAAAACTCACTTTTAGTCTCTGATGCCTCAGTATCCGAGTAACTCATCTGTAAATGTTTTAGTAGTTTCTTTCTTATTTTTGTACATCTAACTTTAATGGATCTTTGTTTGAAATAAGGGTATATCGCTGTTAGCATTTTCACTAAAACATTAAAATCACTAGTATAGTTTCTTATGATGCTGTGGATCCTGTGCACCATAAACATTTTCAAATAGGTCGGATATTTGATTAAAATCAATAATAAATAGAGGGTTTTGCTCTGAGATGAATGCCTTAGCCGGTTCCATGAGTTGGAGTCTTTTTCTTACTTTTTTTTTGGTTTTTTGGCAGGAGCATCATTTGGTTTAACAAACGCGTCTAGACCTGGGTTTTCTGAATTAGCATCTTGCGCTGGGGGAGGTGTGACAGTTTCTTCCAAACTGCGTTTTGAGCTATTTTATGTAGACTGGGTTGCATCTATATTGATGATTGGTTGTGCGGTTGGAGTTGGTTTTGTTCTGCATTGTAAAAAGGCTTTCTCCTTTTCGTCATATTTTATAATCGCTTCATCTCTAAACTATGGGATTATCTTTTTTGATATGTTAGTACTTGTTACTTTCCTCTCTCCAAGTGATTCTTCTGCCGCGTTAGTTATGTTATCTTTAAATTTTCCCAGCTTTCCTCGATGTTATCGTTTTCTTTGTTTTCCAATATTTCATGCGTCAGTAATGTTTAGTTAATTCTTTAGAAATCTTTAGTAGATGCTATAATTTTTTCCAAACTAACTACATGTTTATTACTAACTGAAGCGGGTATCAAAAAAGGTGCATAAAAACTTAGTTGCGCTGACTTTTTCAAATATGAAGCCTAATTTAACAGGACAAATGGTTATAATAATAATTCCCGTAATGATTTTGAAGACAAAAACGTAGAATTATTATGCGAGACGGAGACGGTTAGTAAGTCTCCACTGTTTATTTTTACTGAACTGTAGCATTATAAGACACCTGTGCTGCCCTTGAAATAAAAATAATATCTAATATTTTTTTGTTTCGACGGACCGGACAGTAAAGATATACCTACCAGACTTATTAAAACTGTCAACTTAACGGATCAGAGATTATACATGCTGATCCCATTTATAAGAGTTCTTGTAATTGGGATACAGGTATGGTAGAAATTAGGCTGTCATCAATTTGTTTGTCAACGGAATTTCGGTGTAACGAAAGAATAAAAATACTTATCCATATAATATATGTTACCGGCCAAACCCGATTTTAGGGCAAACTAGCTTGGCCTAGGCCATTAAATTTTTATTTTTTGCTTTTTAGTTGATTTTTTATAATGTTTAATTTTAGTCACTCGTAACTAAAGAAAAGCGTTTCTTAAAAATATTTTTTCATATTTTTTTATTTTTTACTTTTTAGTCTTACACTTTTCAAACATTAAAATATATCGTCACGTTTCTTAAAATATGTATAAAACATATGATGTACAAACATGAAAAGTAGTCGGAATCGGCAAAAAATTTGAAACTTTATTGTTTATTTATGAAGAATAACGTAAACAATTACCGTAAAAAGTGACATTATGTAGAGTTCATATAATTAGGCTACAATCTGTAAAAGTTTCAAGTTTCTTCATTGTAAAAAACAAGAGAATTTAAGCATTTTCCGTTAAAATCGTTATTTTAGTTAAACAATTATTAATAAACATAAAAAATTTTTATTGACTATTCGTGTATTGTTCCCGCGAAAGCATATGTCTGCAAATGTTTAGTCATTTGCATTGAAGAAAAGGCAGTCAAATTAACGTCCAAAGATTTGACCCAAACGATTGAACCAAAGAAAAGCGTTTAATTAATTAATACGACAAAACGAATTCTAATGTTAATTGTAGCACATATATCGTCTCTACCGGTGGTTTTTCTAAGACTACGATAAAAACACGAATTTTTTGAATTCGAGTTTTGACTGAAGTTTTGTTTCGTATCGTCATTGTTTATAAACTACCTACCTGGGTAATTTATTATCAATGGTATCGTATTGAAATTTGACACAAATAAACGCCGATTTATACAGGGTGTTTCATTAATAATTGTTCATATAGTAACTGGAGAAACCTTAGCACAAAATACGAAGATTTAACCTAAAACACTTAAATAAAATGTGGTTCCTTACTGAGTTACAGGGTGTTTTATCTAAAAATTTAAAAATTATTTTTGCTTAGCATTTTCAAACTATTTAACGTATTCTTTTCATACTTGGTAGGAAGTATAGGTACTGCAGAAGGTACTAAATTATGTTAAACAAATGTTTATGGCTATTACCAGAGGCGTACGACGGAGGAAAGTGAATGGTTGACCCTTTCCAAATTCTACGCCAATGGCGAAATTGCTATTTTAGTTCAATTTTTGGATTCTCCAATACTTTCCATGAAAATAATATACTCTTCATTCGTAACGATAAAGTCATTAGTTTTCGAGATATTTGAAGTTAAAAATGAAACGACACGGTTATTTTGATCAGTGTATTGTGTCGCTTCATTTTTAATTTCAAATATCTCGAAAATTAATCATTTTATCGCTAAGAATGGAAAGTATATTATTTACATAAAAACTATTGCAAAATCAAAAAATTACACTAAAATAACAATTTCGTCAGTGGCGTAGAATTTGGGAAGGGTCAACCAGCCACTATCCCCTGTCGTACGCCTCTGGTAGTATCTAGAAACGTTTATTTATCTTAATTTAGTAGGGTGTACAGTACATGCACTTTCTGCCAAGTATGATAAGGATACGCCAAATAGTTTTAAAGTACTGGGTACAAATAATTTTTAAATTTTAATCATATGCATCACATCATAAATTAATCAAAATAACTGTACCGTTTCATATTTAACTTCAAATATCTCGAAAACTAATGACTTTATCGTTACCAATGAAGAGTATATTATTTACGTAGAAAGTATTGTAGAATCTAAAAATGGCACAAAAATAGTAATTCCTCCAGTGACGTAGAATTTGAAAGGGGTCAACCATTCACCATCCCCTGTCGTACGCCTCTGGTAGTAGCTAGAAACGTTTGTTTTATCATAATTTAGTAGAGTGTCTAGTAGTCGCACTTTCTGCCAAGTATGAAAAGCATACGTCGAATAGTTTTAAAATGCTGAGCAAAATTAGTTTTTAAATTTTTAGATAAAACACCCTGTAACTCAGTAAGGAACCACATTTTATTTAAATGTTTTAGGTTAAATCTTCGTATTTTGTAATAAGCTTTCTCCAGTTACCATATGGACAATTATTAATGAAACACCCTGTGTATAAACAAATATATGAGCGTTCAAAATTTGAAACTTTATTTTTTATTTATGAAGCATAACGTAAACAATTAACGTAAAAAGTGAAATTATGTATAGTTTATATCATTAGCTACAATCCGTAAAAATTTCAAGTTTCTACATTGTAAAAAACAAGAGAATTTAAGCATTTTCCATTAAAATCGTTTTTTATATAAACAATTAATAAACATAAATTTTTTTTTATTGACTATTCGTGTATTGTTCCCGCGAATGCATATGTCTGCACATTTTCATTCATTTGCATTGAAGAAAAGTCAGACAAATTAACCTCTAAAGATTTGATGCAAACTATTGAAGCAAAGAAAAGCGTTTAACAACCTATTGTATCCTAAACTTTATATACTAAAAACTTAAGGTATTGATTTTTCTATTGCACATAATATAATATCAGGAAATATGAATGAAAGGCAACCAATTAAAAAATTCCGTGCTATCACAAAGTGTTACCATTCGGATATCATCCGGTAATTCATTTAATAATTGAAACAAATTCCTCAGCAAAGTGAAGGTATATACTAAATAGTACGTAAACAACCAACTTATTACAACAATAGGTTTTTGCATAAGAATGATAAATTACGTAACCTAAATATTATGTGAAGAGAAACAACCGATACAACGTACAGTGAAGTAAAGGATTTTTAATGTCACATTCCGCAAAAAAATTTAAATAGGTAACTTAAACTGAGTAATCGTACCACTTATAAGTTCCTACCTTAATACCAACATCTTGAAATAAGAAATGTGTGGAAAATTCAATATTAAAGAGGTATTTAAAAAGACTAATGATTGCTTACCCCTTTCTGAGGGACTGAGAAGCCATTACTGTACGGAGTACCTGTATGAGGTAGTATTGTCTTAGTACACTGTTTCCTGGTCTTCGGGTCGATGTTTGGAATTTGCGGATCATCTACAGCTTATTTGGTACTGAAAAAGAGATATTTATAATCCTTACGCTCCCGAGCCTACTTTTTTCTGAATTTGCAGATACAATTTAACCTAAGTACTTCATGATCATAGCATCTACACGATTCTTTCATCACGTTTTCGGTCTTACTCTTCTGGATAACTGCTTCTGGATTGCTCCTTTCTATATGTCCCATCCATCTGAGTCTTTGTGTCTTGATAAATCGACGATGTTTTTTTATTTCAAAAGTTCTCTTTCTTCGTAGTTCATTAGTTTTCTAAATTCATTATTACCTAAGTTTAGTGGACCTGCTATCCTCCGAATGATTTTTCGTTCTAGGATCCTCAATATTTCCTAATATTCCTGTGTCAAGCACATTACTTCAAGTTCAACACCATATTATGTGATTACTGGTCCAATTGCTGTTCTGTAAATTTTCAGTTTAGTATTTTGATTAAGCTTTTATCTTTAAGGAATTTGTTGTATTTCCAGAATGTTCTGTTTCCTGCCAGAATTCTTTCATTGATTACTATACTTATATCATTAGTTCCATTAACTGGGACCCTAAGATATTTAAAGTGTTTTAGCTTTTCAAACTCATATTAGCCAATTAGTCCAGGCGCATCTGTTTTGAGATGGACGTTGAGAGGTGACTCATATTTTTTTTGCAGAAATTGCTTGGAATTAACTCATATATGTAATAATAATTAACTTATCCTCCCACTCAAAAAGGTCCGGAACATTGTTTAAATAATCAAAATGTCAAAAAATGAAGGAAATATTCGATTTTTCTCTTCGTTTTTTGATTATAACTTTAAAAGTATTCACTTCCGAGAAAAGTTGCATGGATATAAAAGTTGGGTAATTAAATTTCCTACAATATAGGATTAGTTGACAATTTTAAAAATTGTCACCCTTGTTGCAAAATAGCAATAATTGCGAAAAAAAAACATAAAAAACAAGTATTGGCATTTTACGTTTTTCAACTATTTATGTTACACATGGGACCTTCATATTTTCCTCGGAAAAACTTTATGATATAGTAAAACAATACTATAAATATTATTAAAATCGGTTCAATAGATTTTGCAAAATAAATTTTGCAATCCAGCTTTTGCAAAAAAAAATCATTTTTTCAAAATGTTTTAGGACTAAAAATAAAGCAGATAGTAAGTTGAAAATATTTTTTTACATATAGAAGAATACTGTACCTTTCATTTGCAATTTGCAAAATTAAAATCAGTCAACAACCACGGCGTCCTACCTCGTCCTACGCGCAGGACAGCGGTGTTCGATTCACACAAATTGATTTCCACCATAATTTCTTCCAATCTTTATCTAATATATTATCTCCTTACTCTATATTTTGTTGAATTTTAAAATTTTAATTCCACAAAAATCAAACTAATTTGATTATTTTTTGTGAAATATTGTTTAAAAAATTGCATTAGTTTAACAATAATAAACTTTTATTCTCTAAGTTAAATTTTATGAACCAAGAAAGTTTTTGCTAAAATAAGTGTTATTTCAAAGGACAGAGTATTTTTTTATTTTGCAATAAACAAATGTATTTATTTATATCGAAATGTACTAAAAATTAAAATTTACCAATCATTATCAAAGGTCATTGAAATGCCCAATCAGAGCAAACTTATCCGCTGTCCTGCGCGTTGCGCGTAGCACCAAAAATTAATGTTTATTTAAAAAAATTCCTGACGCGGTAGTTAACCGATTTTAATTTTGCAAATTGCAAATGAAAGATACAGTATTCTTCTATATGTAAAAAAATTCAAGTGGCTGTCAAGTGCTATTTTCAGTCGTGCAACATTTTGAAAAAATGAAAGTTTTTTACAAAAGCTGGATTGCAAAATTTATTTTGCAAAATCTATTAAACCGATCTTAATGAAATTTACAGTATTGTTTTACTATATCATAGATTTTTTCTGGGTGAAATATGAAGGTTTTAAGTCTAGCACAAATGGTTGAAAAACGTAAAATGCGAATACTTGTTTTTTTATGTTTTTTTTTTCGGAATTATTGCTATTTTGCAACAAGGGTTACAAATTTTAAAATTTTTAATTAATTCTATATTTTAGGAAATTTAATTACCCAACTTTTATGTCAGTGAAACTTTCTCGGAAATGGATACTTTTAAAGTTATAATCAAAAAACGAAGAAAAAACTTGAATTCTTGCTTCATTTTTTGACATTTTGATTGTTTAAACAATGTTCCGGACCTTTTTGAGTGGGAGGATAACTCAATTATTATTATATAAGTTAATTCCAAGCAATTTCTGCAAAAAAATATGAGTCACCTCTCAACATCCAAACGTACTAATATTTTTACAGATGCGCCCTGGTCTAAATGTCACATTACCTATATTTTTTCTTGAGCATATTAGGTAAGTATTTTGTTTTATTTTGATTTATTACCAAACCCCTCTTGGATGCTTTCTTGCACAACTTCTCAAATTCTTCCTTTAAACTATTTAGGTTTCTGCTAATCAATGCTATGTCGTGAGCGTACCCAACAAGGTGCGGCGTCAGATAAACCACTCTGCAGCGCTACTCTGTGGCGCCCCAAAGTGGCTTAGACAGGCAAATTTGTAGCGCCAATGATTTTGTAATGGACGCCACTAGCAGCGAGGATCGGCGACACTGACTAACCAGCCAGAAGTAAAGGACTTTAAAGTAATATTCCGCAAAAAAATTTCAATAACTTAAACTGAGTACGAGTAAACGTACCACTTATAAGTTCCTACCTTAATACCAACATCTGAAAATAATAGACCAGGGCGCATCTGTAAAAATATAAGTACATTTGGATTTTGAGAGGTGACTCATATTTTTTGCAGAAATTGCTTGAAAATGACTCATATAAACATATTTGAGTTATCCTCCCACTCAAAAAGGTCCGGAACATTGTTTAAATAATCAAAATGTCAAAAAATGAAGCAAAAATTTTTTCTTCATTTTTTGATTATAACTTTAATAAAAGTAATCATTTTCGAGAAAAGTTGCACCGACATAAAAGTTGCGCAATTAAATTTCCTACAATACAGGATTAACTGAAAATTTAAAAAAATTGTCACCCTTGTTGCAAAATAGCAATAATTTCGAAAAAACCATAAAAAAACAAGTATTCGCATTTTACGTTTTTCAACCATTTATGCTACACTTAGGACCTTCATATTTGACCCAAAAAAACTTTATAATAAAGTTTCAATAAGATCGTAAATAATGTAAATACAATAATGTAAGTTTCAATAAGATCGTTTTAATAGACTTTGCAAAATAAATTTTGCAATCCAGCTTTCGCAAAAAAAAATTCATTTTTTCAAAATGTTGCAGCACTGAAAATAAAGCAGACAGCAAGTTGAATTTTTTTACATATAAAAGAATACTGTACCTTTCATTTGCAATTTGCAAAATTAAAATCGGTTAACTACCACGTTGTCAGGAATTTTTTTAAATAAACATTAATTTTTGGTGCTACGCGCAGGACAGCGGATACGTTCGCTCTGATTGGGCATACCAATGACCTTTGATAATGATTGATAAATTTTAATTTTTAGTACATTTCGAAATAAATAAATAAATTTGTTTATTGCAAAATAAAAACACATACTCTGTCCTTTGAAATAACACTTTTTTTAGCAAAAACTTTCTTTGTTCATATATTTTAACTTAGAAAATAAAAGTGTTTTATTTTTAAACATATGCAATTGTTTAAACAATTTTTCACAAACAATAATCAAATTAGTTTGATTTTTGTGGAATTAAAATATGAATAAACTATTTAGATGAGAAATAAGCCACAATTAAATTGAAAAAATAATTTTATTAACGTTTCGACGCCCCAAATCGGGTGTCCTTGTCAAAATACAAAATACTACTAGATTAAACAAAAATGTTGTTGCTTAGTAAAAAATTCTTCTAATAATTTATTTAAACTGACTCATTTATTTCGGCAATTCAGACATATATTATACATTTTAAAGCAGAAAACTTTAAAATGATATATCGCCAATATTTACGACTTGCTTTCCTGGGACGACTTTGTGTGATCTGTCTTTAAAAAGACAACCAAATGCAACGCTAACAGTAAAATTCTCGCGTTAGAGATTCCATAGTAAATCACGAGGGAAAACCAGGAAAAAACCTCGTGATCCTATCCCGACATCGTAAGTATTTGGTCCTACATTTAGTTGACTCTCAAAACTAATACCAAATTCTGACTTTAACCTTTAACTACCCGAGCATCAAGTTATAGCATAACTACACGCGTGGCGTACTTTGTACGCCACAAGAAAATACACTTAAAAACAGCGGATTTGTTTGTTTTTTTGAAAAAATACACTTAGTTGTTTGTTATAAACCTTATTCGACATCAGTGAATACTTGGAGTTCCTTCTCAGTAAGCCAATTGGGATTTATAACTGGAATCATGGAATAACTGGATTCCATGATGAATCATGGAATAACTGGATTCCATGATAAATTAAATTACTAATAAAAAATTTTTCGAAATGTGATTGTTTACAGGAGAAAAAGTATTGTTTATAAAGAAAAATATATTTTGTGCCATAATGACTAAAATACAATTGAAATATGTACTTATATTACTACTTATCGAATCCATCAACTACTTATATTAATATAATCTTCGCGTATATTGTCCACCACCGGAAACAACAAATAATAAACTGTAAATTACGATCTTCCCAGAACATCGATTATAACGAAACTAAAACCAAATTGTAAAGCATACTCCACTGATAGGTTAGAGAGATAAACAAGGTCAAAAATTAAATTTTTACAATTGTAAATATATTTGCAGAAGAATTCTAATATCTGGCGTACAAAATAGGCCAGCGCGTGTAGTTAAAGGTTAATATATATGGTGTTTAAATTATAAATAATATTAAAATTATTAAAATTATTTTTTCAATTTAATTGTGGCTTATTTCCCATCTAAATAGTTAATTATAAAAATCCCACAAGGAAATAGCTTCAGAACAACATTAAAATATGAACATACAACATAATATTTATAGAGTAAGAAAATAATATATTAGATAAAGATTGGAAGAAATTTTGGTTGAAATCAACTTGTGTGAATCGAACACCGCTGTCCTGTGCGTAGCACCAAAAATTAATGTTTATTTAAAATATTCCTGACGCCGTGGTTGTTAACCGATTTTAATTTTGCAAACTGCAAATGAAAGGTACATTATTCTTCTATAAACAAAAAAAAATTCAACTTGCTATCTGCTTTACTTTCAGTCCTGCAATATTTTGAAAAAAATATTTTTTTTGCGAAAACTGAATTGCAAAATCTATTAAACCGATCTTAATGAAATTCACAGTATTGTTTTATTATGTCATAAAATTTTTCTGGGTAAAATATGAAGGTCCTAAGTGTAGCATAAATGGTTGAAAAACGTAAAATGCGAATGCTTGTTTTTTATGTTTTTTTTTCGAAATTATGGCTATTTTGCAACAAGGGTGACAATTTTTAAAATTTTTAACCAATCCTATATTGTAGGAAATTTATACTAAAAATTAAAATTTATCAATCAATATCAAAGGTCATTGGAATGCACAATCAGAGCGAACGTAACCGTTGTCCTGCGCGTAGCACCAAAAATTAATGTTTAATTAAAAAATTCCTGACGCCGTGGTAGTTAACCGATTTTAATTTTGCAAATTTCAAATGAAAGGTACAGTATTCTTATATTTGTAAAAAAAAAATTAACTTGCTGTCTGCTTTATTCCCAGTCCTGCAACATTTTGAATAAATTATTTTTTTTTGCGAAAGCTGGATTGCAAAATTTATTTTGCAAAATCTATTGAACCGATCTTAACTAAATTTACAGTATTGTTTTATCATATTATAAAGTTTTTTTGGGTGAAATATGAAGGTCCTATGTGTAGCAGAAATGGTTGAAAAACGTAAAATGCGAATACTTACTTGTTTTTTATGTTTCTTTTTGCAATTATTGCTATTTTGCAACAAGGGTAACCATTTTAAAAATTGTTAACCAATCTTTTATTGTAGAAACTTTAATTACGCAACTTTTATTTTAGTGCAACTTTCTCGGAAGTGAATACTTTTAAAGGTATAATCAAAAAACGAAGAAAAAAATCGAATTTTTCCTTAAATTTATGACATTTTGATTATTTAAACAATGTTCCGGACCTTTTTGAGTGGGAGGATAACTCAATTATTATTATATGGGTTAATTCCAAGCAATTTCTGCAAAAAAATAGGGTTACCTCTCAACGTCCATCTCAAAACAGATCCGCCCTGGACTATAATAAATGTGTAGAAAATTCAATATAAAGAGGTGTTTAAAAAGGCTAGTGATTGCTTACCCCTTTCTGAGGTAGTGCGAAGCCATTACTAAATGTAGTATTGTATTAGTACACTGTTTCCTGATCTTCGGGTAGATGTTTGGACTTTGGGGATGATCTATAGTTTTTTTACAGTACGCCTTTTTGCAGGACACAAAGATATTTATAAATACACAGGGAGTGCTGGAGGATAGAGACAAACAATAGACAAATTATACAATAATACAATGAAGATGCTCCACTTTACTGATCATGTTTAACAAAATTGTACATATATAACTGAACAGATTTAACTAAAATGCTCAAGGTCGCTTGCATCGCATCAACGAATGTCTGTCGTGTCTTGTCTTCGCGGTTGCAGATAAATGGGTTATACTGTACTTACTAAATTTGTGTTTCCATCTAGTAAATTCATCAAATCACTTACCTGCAAATAAAAGAAAAAGAAATTAGTAAATATTATAATCAGTAAAATAAAAAAATAACCGAAAAATTACAAAGTCAAGTAGAAGTTATATAGAAGATCATACAGGGCAGAGAAGGGGACGCGATTTAATCGAATAAGGGCTAAAAGAGGAAAAATAAACAGGTAACTAAAAGTAATATGCCCTAGTACTTGCTTATATGGCCCATTATTTTATTTTTTTTGTTGTTGTCTACAGGATTTTTTATATTTTATTAGTCTCTATTGGCCTCAGAGAGGTTTTTCTTCTTCTTTAGGTGCCATATGTCATGTTATTATCTGCAACTAAATAATCTATTACTTAATGTACACTGTCCTTTCTATTTCTGAGACTAATAATTCTAGGATAACGCAAATCACGGCCTTGCAATATTCTATTAGGACGTCCAATCTCTCCACGAGGCTGATAAGTCCCATCATAAATCTCCTCCAAATTCCTAACACCATTGATAGATTAGGACCGTGATTTTCCCTTTAATTTGTAATTGATAGATTAGCTTCAACTGTTCGTGAAATCTTTCTCTTTCATACCTACAATGCGTCCTTTTTCGAAATCGCTTAAATGACGAAATTGCCGACAACCACGAACTCTTGCCATTTTAAATTGTTTTGGGCAAATTAAAAAATCCAAAATAACTAAAAATTACAAATAAACTAAAGTTAAATACACACAAATAAACTTTATTATCTTTTTTGTTTTAGCGAAAAGCAAAAGAAGAAAAATTCAGTTAAAGACAAGGTATCGAGGCAATCAAATACAGTGGAACCCCGATAAGTCGACCCCCGATAACTCGGAAGTCCGGCTAACCCGGACCGATTTTCATCAGACAAAACAAAAATTTTTTCATTTCAACTGAGTTTTTTACCAAGAAATAAACAATACTCTATACAACTGTATGTAATTTAGATGTACTGTGCATATGGATTTCATGTTTTGACATTTATAATGGAGTTTATTTCTAAGTATACCGTATTTTAATAATTTTTACCATATTCTCCGGCTAACCCGGATTTTCGATAACCCGGATCGGCCGCTGTCCCGATTAATCCGACTTATCGAGGTTCCACTGTACTTATATTATATTTTAGACAAAGCAATAAAGCACTAAAATCAGCCTTACCTCCAAAAAAAAAAACGACAAGACGGATCTTAATGATTCTTCTTGCATTCGATTTGTGAATGCTCCAGGAAACTTTGTGAATCAGAGCCATGATATAATATTGAAAAACTGCATACAGAAAATGCATTCTTAAAGTGCATCTCAAACAAACAAAAAAAATTCAGAACTCGTGAATTATCGGCCAAGGGTACCTACTGTTTACCTCGTCATTAAAATTCATTAAAAAATTAGTCAAAAATCATTACTCGGGGGTTTTTGGGACCGCTAACGACGAATATTGACATCGGAAGTGATTTTCGAAGTACCTGGTGTCCAGGGCACCTACTGTTTAGCTCTCTTGTGAAGTTTTCGGCAAAAAATGTATTAAAAAATTAGTCAAAAATAATTACTCGGGGGTTTTTGGGGTCGCTAACGACGAAAATTACATCGGAAGCGATCTCCGGAATACCTAGTGCCCAGGGTACCTACTTCTTATGGAGTTTTCTGCAAAATTATTAAAAATTAGCCAAAAATCATTACTCGGGGGGTTTTTGGGTCGCTGAATACGAATATGACATCGGAAGTGATCTACGGATTACCTGGTACCCAGGGTACCTACTGTTTACCTCATTTTCTGGAGTTTTCGGCAAATTCATTAAACAATTAGTCAAATATCATTAGTTACGAGATAAACAGTAGGTAATACCCTTGGCACCAGGTACCCCGGAGATCACTTTCGACGTCATATTCGTTTTCACGACGTTTTGACGTTTGAGGGGCCCCAAAAACCCCCGAGTACTAAAGTTGAACTCATTTCCGCCGATAATTGACGAGTTCTGAATATTTTTTATTGTCTGTTTGAGATGCACTTTAAGAATGCATTTTTTGTATGCAGTTTGTCAATATTATATCATGGCTCCGGTTCACAAAGTTTCTTGGCGCATTCACGAATCGAATGCAAAAAGAATTATTAAGATCCGTCTTGTCCTTTTTTTCGGAGGTGCAGTGCTTTATTGCTTCGACTATTTTTAGATAAGACTTACAAAGAAATATTTTTGATCCAAATAAATAACCGTATACAAAGCATTGCATTTTTTTGGCCATCACTATATTATTAATAACTTTTTCTGCTAAAAAATACTGTTCAATTTTTCTTTCTTCGTTTTTCGACAATTAGTACCTAAATGAATTCGTAAATATGTACAACAAAAGTCGCGTGGAGTTGACTTCCAAAAACCAACACATAGGGGCTTTAAAAAGTAATGAGAGAATGGTTGGGCACAAACGCGTCCACCTTGTACAGTGATATTTCTCGATACCTGTTAATATGGGACAGGTGAAGTTTTGTGCTATTTGCGTTCAACACACCTGTCACTGCGGCTGATGGTACACATCAAGACATCCATCGAATCATCGTGTCATGCGATATTGAGCACTTATTATCGTTGCCACTCTGTTTAAGGTATATAAATATTAATTTTTTTAAATACCACTGGCACCTATGGAAATCGTTGGCAATCTTTGCGATTATAACTACATAGTTTTATAAAAAGTTTCATGGCAATTATTATATTATTGTTCAGCACCTATTTTCTTGTGGCATCTTAATGCAATTTAATATTTTTCTTGGAAATAAACCAAAATTTTACTTTGAAATTAAGTTTATTTGATGATTTAATTTCCACTTATTTTAAGAACGGATTTCGAAGTGGAAAAAACTACAAAATATTAGAAACGAGAACAAAACGTCGAAAGAACTATAGGTAATGTCAAATAAAAAACAGTATACTTATTGCAGCATAAGAGGCTAGGGGTATGAGTGGTGTGACCAACTATGTAGCCCGAAAAATCCGGGACATAGCCCGAATTACGGAAGTCGTGTCCCGGCGTCCCGGACCAGGCTTCCGGGCCATCCGAATTTTCAATGTTTTGGTAAAATTCTATTTTGAAATTTTGAATATTCTTCTAAGAATTCATATCAAACTGAATTGGTAGGACGAAAAAAGGTCGACATTTTCGAGAGAGTAATATTAAGATCAATGCTCGGGGTGAAGCTTCTAGATAAAAAACAAATAAATAGATTAGAAACAAAACCAAAGTAAAAGACGCAGGAGAACATGCTGCCAAATTAAAATAGAGCTTGGCAGGACACAATGCCCGACTGAAGGATAAAAGATGGAATCATGAAATACAACAATGGAGACCGTGGTTAGGAAGAAGAAGCAAAGGAAGGCCACAAATGAGATGGGCTGATGACATAAAGAACTTTGGAGGACACAACTGGAAACAGGTGGCGCAAAATAGACTACACTGAATTGAATTGGGGGAGGCCTATGTCCAAAGTTGGATTTCTGAAGGCTGAAGAAGGAGAAGAATATTAATGCCACATCCAAAACGCTGCATATCTTGGTATTTGGTATTATATTTCTACGAAAACTCAAACTGTGAACTTTTTTTTCGTTTCTATATTTTAATTATCGTCATTATCATTATAACCAATTATTGTGGCTTAACCCCATTAAAAATATCATTATCAACATAAAAATGTTTAATAACTAAAATGATGATATTATGAAAGTTCTATATTAAAAAAAAAAAAGAATGTGTGTGTACTTTGTACGCACGTAAGAAGTTATACTTCTATTACATATTATGTGATTTTAACGAAATTGATATAATGTACTTTAAACAGTTTATTTATATTTTATTTAAATATTAAACTAATTTTAATACTTACTACTTTCCAAAAAATTTTATTAAGACAATACCAAAAATTTAAAAAAATAAAAGAATAAAACGCACACAAACACATTGAAAAATGCCACAAAGAAAAAATGATTTCTGAACGATAATAATTGTTGGCAAAAATTTTAAATACGCATTTTCTGAAAAAAAAATTATATAATAAATATACTTACAATCATAAAATGCATAAAAAAATAGAAAAATAAAAACTTGCATCGGGATTCGAACCCGCGAATTTGGGGACGCCTTGATTCGTAATCGAAGCCTAGACTCACTCATCCAATTACTCATTATTTGTCATGTGGAAAAATAGGGCAACTGGACGTTTTACTGTTTAACAGTTATTCTGAATTTAAATCAAATTATGTAGTTTGATTTATGTGGAATAAAATATTAAAATATAACAAAACAGTAAGAAAACAATATATTAGATGAAGATTGGTAGAACTTTTGTTGGTAATCAAATTAAGCATGTAAATCAAAGCATTACATACCTACTAGATAAATAAATCTACACCAAAAAATCATAATTTAAAAATAAAAATCGGACCTAATTTTGGATTTCTCTCTAAAATCCCCATTCTTGAGAAAATAAATTTATTCCAACCTAATCCAAATGTATAATTACAATACGATTATAATAAAAACTACTTACCAAATTAGAATGAGTCCTTGTCCAAAATAGTCCAAAAGTCCAAAAATATATATGAAAACTATTTAAAAAGGCAGTATAACTATTAACTAACTTTTGTTTGTTGTTTCTTTTCACACAAATTTCAAAACGCAATAACCATAAATAATCAAACCACAGCTTTGCCACAGCCGACATATTGAATAATTTTTGACATGTCATTTGAACATCCAATCAGAACAAAGTTATAATGCGCATGCGCCCGGATCGTAGGTTTTAACATATAAAAATTCACCCTCATATCGCGCGTAAAGAAGAATAACTTCAAAAATGTCCCAATTTTTATTGAAAAGTCCCGAATTTCAGGTATTTTTTTAGCCATGTCCCGAATTTGACTAAATAGGACTTGGTTACACTGGGATGTATGGGATGTGTTATAGGGGTAGTACCTTTCTATCGGAACGGCCACATCGAGCGTCATAGACGGGAGATGGTTCTTGATAACTGGTCCCCATAAGACATCCAACTCTCATTTATGGCTCCTCGTGCCACATCCCGGGCAACTGCATTGGTCTGCAGGCTAAACTAAGTGAGGGTAACCAGATATGGTGAAATCTACCGAATGATTGCCGGTATAAGCAATCCCACCACTTACTGGCCAACGGCTTCGGGCGGATGAGCTAGTATGTGGAAGGGCACTCTTTTGTCCTGAGATCGAGAAATCGGTCTTGAAGGCGGATGAACCAAGGATGGTCAACGGTGGAAGGATGCAGAAGGCAACGGGGAACCACTGCATTAAAGACTCATAGAGTACCCCTAGTTAAGTCATTACGGTGTACACAAAAAATAGTGGAAACTCTACTGATCATGGGAATCGGATACCAAGATCCGGCAGAGAGAGAAAAGCACAAGACTACAAGGCTCACTCGGTCGTAAACCTGCAAAATCCTTGTACAAAAATGCAGAAACCAACAACTTTAAGAGTTGCAACGTGGAATGTGAGAAGTTTGTTCTCTGCAGGAAAACTGGATAATGTTGAACAAGAAATGAATAGACTAAACATCGATGTTTTAGGAATCAGCGATACACAATGGCCAGGATCTGGGAAATGTTCAACACGAAATGATGGCGTATTTTATTACTCCGGAATCGACAACAACACCTATCGGTACGGAGTTGGAATCATCATTTCAAAGAAATGGAAAAATTCTCTAATTACCTGTACTCCTTACTCAGAACGCTTAATATTAATACAAATTAAAGAAAGACATAACTTAATAAATCTTATTCAAGTCTATGCACCAACAGCAGATAAAGATGACGATGAAATAGAACAATTCTACAACGACTTAGAAGAAATGCTGAAAGCAATAAAAAAGCAACACATTAACATAATAATGGGCGATCTTAATGCCAAGGTCGGTCAAGGTAAGGTAGGAGAACATGTAGGAAACTATGGACTTGGAAACAGAAACGACAGAGGAGATCGATTGATTCAATTTTGCCAGAGCGAAGACTTCGTAATAACAAACACCCTTTTCAAATTACCTCCTAGGCGATTATATACATGGACATCTCCACAACATACCAAAGAAAAAATAGTGAGAAATCAAATAGACTACATTCTGATAGCAAGGAGGTATCGTAATGCTGTTAAATGTACTAAGACGTACCCAGGAGCTGATATAGGCTCAGATCATAACCCGGTAGTTACTGTGATAGAGGCGAGACCAAAAAAGATTAGGAGACCACACAGAAAGACACTAGATTTAGATAAACTTAGAAATAAAAATATACGACAAGAAACAGGAGAAGAAATAAATGAAAACCTCAGTTCAGTGCAACAACAAATTAATGATACGGATAACGTTAACCAAAAATTAAAGTACATAAATACAGCTATACAAACAGCAGGAAAGAAACATCTGACAAAAACAACAACAAAGAACAAGGGGTGGATGACACAGGACATACTAGACTTGATGGAACAAAGAAGAAAGATGAAGAATTACCTAGACAAATACAAAGAAATAAACAAACACATAAAAAAGAGAATAAAAGAAGCCAAAGAGGCGTGGATTAAAGAACAGTGTGAAGAAATGGAAACCTATGAGAAAAAGTACGATGCGTTCAATATGCACAAAAAAGTAAAAGAGATAACAGGAAGCATAAAGAAATGCGAAATAGGTAAACTTAAAGACAAAGATGGAAATCTTATTGTAGATCTAGAGAATAAAATAAAAAGATGGACAGAATACCTGAATGAATTATTTGAAGACGATAGAAACAACTTAACTCAGATAATCAATGCAACTGGGCCAGACATATTGAAAGAAGAAGTAGAATACGCAATAAGAAACGCTAAAAATGGAAAAGCAAACGGACCTGATAAAATCCCTACAGAACTGCTGAAGCTTTTGAATGATAAATCCGTAACCATAATATTGCATATATTCAATACAATATACAGTACTGGTATAATACCGCAAGAATGGTTGCTGTCTACGTTTGTCACCATACCGAAGAAAACTAAGGCAATGCAATGTTCAGATCATCGAACAATCTCCTTGATGAGTCACCTGCTTAAAATATTTCTTAGAGTCATTCACAACCGAATCTATCAAAAACTAGACATTGATATTAACGATACACAGATGGGATTCAGAAAAGGATTAGGTACAAGGGATGCTCTCTTTGCCTTGAACGTTCTAACACAGAGATGCCTAGATGTTAACCAAGAGGTACACGCCTGCTTTGTAAACTTTGAAAAGGCCTTTGGCAAAGTACGCCACAGTAAACTCAAAGAAATCCTGGAGAGTAAGAACATTGACACCAGAGACATACAAATAATATTAAATCTGTACTGGAATCAGCGAGCTAATATAAAAATAGAAGAACAAACATCGGACGAAATAGAAATACGTAGAGGAGTACGACAGGGTTGTATATTGTCACCGCTCTTATTTAATATCTACAGCGAACAAATATGCCAAGAAGCTCTCTCATATGCAAACGAAGGGATAATAGTCAATGGAGAAGTTATCAATAACATTCGATATGTTGACGATACTGTGATAATGGCAAGAACAGCGGAAGATCTACAACATTTAGTTGAAACTATGAATGAGATATGTAATAACTACGGCATAAGGATGAACGTCAAAAAAACCAAATATATGACCTTCAGTAAGAATCCAATAAATTACACTAGTATCACAATAAACGGTACCCAACTTGAAAAGGTAAACGAATACAAATACTTGGGAACCCTTATCAATGAAACAGGTGACCAAAATCACGAGATAAAAAGACGTATTGAAATTGCCAGGTCTACTTTTATAAAAATGAAAAAATTATTTTGTAATCGTGATATTAGTATTCATCTACGAACTAGAATGTTAAAATGCTATGTATTCAGTACTTTGCTCTACGGTGTGGAGTCATGGACTCTTAAACAGAGGAATATTAAAAATCTTGAAAGCTTTGAGATGTGGTGCTACCGCCGTATACTACGAATAAGTTGGGTGGATAAAATTACAAATGAAGAAGTAATACGCAGAATAGATAACGAGCCAGAAGTTCTACGGAGTATAAAAAAGAGAAAACTTGAATACTTAGGCCACCTGATGAGAGGACAAAAGTACACATTCCTACAAAATATAATGCAAGGAAAAATCCAAGGACGAAGAAATCCAGGCCGTAGAAGAATGTCCTGGATGAGAAATTTGAGAGAGTGGTTTGGCTGTACCACTAACGAATTGTTCAAAACAGCAGTAAATAAAATTAGAATCGCCCTAATGATATCCAATCTCCGATAGGAGAGGCACTCAAAGAAGAAGAAGACACTAGGTATGAGGAAAATGTGTGAAACCAAGATTCAGAGTGGTGATCACAAGAAAAAAGGGAGTTGGTAGTTAGCAACAAGAAAACTTATTGAATCTGGATAAACACGCAATACCCAGAAGACCTTAGAACATACACTTACTGAAAGAGGAAAGTTCAGAAAACTGTGACTAAAAGAAAAAAACGAAACGCGGGACAAGAGGTGTGAAGAGGTAAACAGATAGGGTAGAACTCGAGTATCTGAAGCATGGAAGTTTATAGGAAACCTTAGAAAATATCACAAAGGGGTAGGGAGATTAAACCCGTAAATGTGTCAGAGTGGCAAGAATATTACGAATCCCTATTAACGGAAGCAGGACCACATTGAGAAATAAATTACAGAGATTTCAGAACAGATCCAATAGACGAAACCGAAGTACAGTTAATGGGTGTGGACGAGATAAGATGAACTTTAAAGGAAATGAAAAACAGGAAAGTGACAGGACTTAGAAGCATCCCATTGAATTAGTAAAACTCTGACCGTCAATACTAATATAATTGTTGGAAGAGATCTTTAATAAATAATGTCTAATCAAACAAGAAAATGTTCCAAAAGCTTGGAGCTTGGCGTGTACATGTTATAAGCTCTATCTACAAAAAAGCAGACAGAAATGTAAAAATTACAGAGGTATGAGCATTATTGTCTCATTGGGGAGGTTGTACGGTCGATTGATAGAAGAACGAATCAAAAACCAATATGACGAAATAGAAGATCAGAGTTTCGTGCCGGCAGATCTTGTGTTGATAATATATTTGTACTAAATATAAAAAGTGCCGTTAAAATGGAGAATAAAATTTTAGACACATTTCCTGTCAAAAAAGGCCTATGACAAGGATGTTCTTCATCCCCAACTCTATTTAAAATCAATATTCAGGAAGCATTCAACAACTGGAGGAGAAAATGCACAGGGATGGGAATAGAACTTTTTCTTCGCAGACGATTAATAGACCAGGCCGCATCTGTAAAAATATTAGTACATTTGGATATTGAGAGGTGACTCATATAATAATATTTGAGTTATCCTCCCACTCAAAAAGGTCCGGAACATTATTTAAATAATCAAAATGCCAAAAAACGAAGGAAAAATTCGATTGTTTTCTTGGTTTTTGATTATAACTTTAAAAGTATTCATTTTCGAGAAAAGTTGCACCAACATACAAGTTGCATAATTAAATTTCCTGCAATAAGAAATTAACTGAAAATTTTAAAAATTGTCACCCTTGTTGCCAAATAGCAATAATTTCGAAAAAACCATAAAAAAACAAGTATTCGCATTTTACGTTTTTCAACCATTTATGCTACACTTAGGACCTTCATATTTCACCCAGAAAAACTTTATATGATAAAACAATACTGTAAATTTCATTAAGATCGGTATAATAGATTTTGCAAAATAAATTTTGCAATCCAGCTTTCGCAAAAAAATAATTTTTTCAAAATGTTGCAACACTGAAAATAAAGCAGACAGCAAGTTGATTTTTTTTACATATAAAAGAATACTGTACCTTTCATTTGCAATTTGCAAAATTAAAATCGGTTAACTACCACGGCGTCAGGAATTTTTTTAAATAAACATTAATTTTTGGTGCTACGCGCAGGACAGCGGATACGTTCGTTCTGATTGGGCATTCCAATGACCTTTGATAATGATTGATAAATTTTAAATTTTATTACATTTCGAAATAAGTAAATAAATTTGTTTATTGCAAAATAAAAACACATACTCTGTTCTTTGAAATAACACTTTTTTTAACAAAAACTTTCTTTGTTCATATATTTTAACTTTGAAAATAAAAGTGTATTATTTTTAAACATATGCAATTGTTTAAACAATTTTTCACAAACAATAATCAAATTAGTTTGATTTTTGTGGAATTAAAATATGAACAGAGAACAAAATATAGAGTAAGAAAATAATATATTGATAAAGATTGGCAGAAATTTTGGTGGAAATCAACTTGTGTGAATCGAACACAGCTGTCCTGTGCGTAGCATCAAAAATTAATGTTTATTTAAAAAATTCTTGACGCCGTGGTAGTTAACCGATTTTAATTTTGCAAATTGCAAATGAAAGGTACAGTATTCTTCTATTTTCAAAAAAAAATTAACTTGCTATCTGCTTTATTTTCAGTCCTGCAATATTTTGAAAAAATGATTTTTTTTGCGAATGCTGGATTGCAAAATTTATTTTGCAAAATTTATTGAACCGATCTTAACTAAATTTACAGTATTATTTTATCATATCATAAAGTTTTTCTGGGTGAAATATGAAGGTCGTAAGTGTAACAAAAATGGTCGAAAAACGTAAAATGCGAATACTTGATTTTTTATGTTTTTTTCGCAATTAGTGCTATTTTGCAACAAGGGTAACAATTTTAAAAAATTTTAACCAATCTTATATTGTAGGAAATTTAATTATGCAACTTTTATTTTGGTGCAACTTTTCTCGGAAGTGAATACTTTTAAAGTTATAATCAAAAAACGAAGAAAGAAATCGAATTTTTCCTTCATTTTTTGACATTTTGATTATTTTTAAACAATGTTCCGGACCTTTTTGAGTGGGAGGATAACTTAATTTTTATTATATGGGTTAATTCCAAGCAATTTCTGCAAACAAATTAGAGTCACCTCTCAACGTCCATCTCAAAACAGATCCGGCCTGGACTATAAGTAATTATGGAAAACAATGAGGAAGACATCGGTTATATGATTCGAAAGGTAACCGAAGAATGCGAAAATTGGGGTCTCAAGATCAACATTAACAAAACGGAATATCTTAGAATATAGGGCGAAGAAAGGGATCCGCAACTCTCGATTAGAGATATAAAAGAATGCGAAAAATAAATGCCTATACTAAAATCACAATCAAGATGCAGTAGAAATAAACAAACCAGGACAATTCAATGTTACCAGGAGCACTCTCGAACCATGATTTACAATGTATAAACTTTGTAAATCATGATTTGGGATTTATACAATGTATATACAAAGTGAAGGGCGGGCCCTCGGCAAAAAGTGAAGAGCGAAAAAAATTGTTTAATTTTATAGAAATAAAATTATCAATAATAATAATAAGAAACATTTCCAATATATTATAATAGTGAAAATATTTATAATACAGGTGCTATTTCGAGTTTTTTAAATGACAAAGATGTCTGTAATTTTCGAAAAATCGCATGATTTTCCGAAATCATTCTCAATTCACAAATTCACAAGTTGATAAGTAGTTAACCGATCCTGTTTCATTATAGCTATCATTACCTCATAGCATTTTTTATGCAAGAAAGAAAACTAAAGGATCTTTCTGCTTTTGCGACTGCCATCGGTAATGTGCAAAATATTCTTAACGCAATAACGATTCAAATTTGAGATGTTTAATTTTATTAAGCAAATCTATTGGAGAAAGTTGAGATTCACCAATATGATCCTTGTATATCGCTCTCAAATGAAAAATTTCATCTATAAATTCACTGATGTCTTTTTTATAAAACTTGCTCAATATTTATATCCATTTTTTTTCCTAATATCGTCGTCATCTTCATCTCCGAATATCCATAAAATGTTAAATAACGAATGAATTTTATTTTTCGCATTAAATCTTCTGGTTAAATTGCTTATTATATGACAATATTATATTCACAATTGACAATTATTAGTAGCATCACTACTATAGGCCCAGGCAAATCATCAAAAAATATCACAGGCTTTTTACGCCGTTTTTCTTTATTTAATGTAAATTCTGGATTTGTTCCATAATTGCTGGTAACTAATTTAGATTCTTCAACATGGATTCTTCTGATTTTTTGTAAATCTTCTAGGAGCCCTGATATGTTTTTGATCTCCATATCCATACCCTAGTTATCTGACTGCACTGTAGTATTTGACTCCTGTGATTTATTGCTGTCAACATTTTAAACCAAATCGATTAAGGGTCATAATATTAAATATAGCCGAGTATTAATTAAACGCATTATGGACATAAAATTACGTCTTTGGTCTGGTCGACGCCGGGCCCCTTACATCGCCGAGCCTCGATAAAATGTACCAGCTGTACCGCCTTCTCGGCAGCCCTGTATATACATTGTAAATAATGATTTGGGAGTGCTCGTAGTAACATTGAAGTGTTGTGGTTTGTTTATTTTTAAACTAAATTTACAATCAAGATGCAGTAGAAATAAACAAACCAAGATACGTTAAATGCTACTAGGAGCCCTCTCGAATCATAATTTACAATGTATAAACTTTTTAAATCATGATTTGGGATTTACAATGTATATACATTGTAAATTATGATTTGGGAGTGCTCCTAGTAGCATTTAACGTGTCTTGGTTTGTTTATTTCAACTGCACCTTGATTGTAAATTTAGTATAGTACATCTTGATTGTGAATTAGTATAGGGATAGTGATAGCTAAGAAAGGAACATCGAATCGGGAAGTTTTCGAAGATTTCAGCAGAAAATACAGCAGAGTCGAAATGTGCTACAAACACCAAACTTATTACTTTGGTCTCCTAAAATTAGTTTACGAACAAAAATGACAATCTACAAGTAGGATATAGAACAAATTTTGACGTACGGATCTGAATATGGGTAACTGACGATGAAAGAGAAGTAAAGACTAGAAGTGGTAGAAATGGACTATCTAAGAAAAGCGTGTCAGATATCCAGACTTGATCCCAATTGAATAAATACGAAGAAGAACAAGAAGGATTTACAATAACGTAGATAAGTAGAATTCAATCATTTTTTTATGGCATGTAATGCGAGTAAAAGACGAACGATGGTCCAAACAGAGCTTAAACTATGTTGCATGGAGTAAAAGATAGAAGGAGAGAATTAGAATAGAGGAAACGAATCAGAGTAATAATGAGAAATAGAGCCATAAATAAGGAGGAATGGACCGACCGATAAATGTGGAAATCGAAATGCGGGATGCGGCAGACGCTGTAGAACCCCCGTAGATATAAATTGTTTTTTTTTATTTTTGATTAAATTAAAAATTTTATAAATTGAGAACACACATAATCTCATGTCACCCTTCAATTATTTCGTTGAGCCTACTTAAGGGTTAAACGTTCCCTTAATTCCTCCAAAAAAAACTTAATAATGCTGAATCCAAGAGTGTGTGGACTCACTGAACCTTGGCGGGAATATCAATAATATGAATTAACGCCGTTGGTAATAATTATAATATTAGACCAGGCTGTATCGTCGCCCCCGCTAGCGAAATTATTCCGATTCGATTTTTTTGCACAAACTTACTCAAAAAAAGAGGTCCTTATAAGATATCCACGAGGTGCCGGGCGGTGCCGTGGTCGAAAAATTGTCTAAACAGTTTTTTAAACAGATTCACAAAAATAATTTTTTCATTTCGAACAATTTTTTAGATAATTTGGATCATTCTGAGCAAAAAGGTCTCGTGTCATTTTTCTCTAAAATTGATTGTTGTCGAGTTATATGCGATTAAAAATTTGAAAAATGCGAAAATGACCATTTTCAAAGCTTAATAACTCGATTAAAAATTATTATTATGAAATTCAAAAAGTGAAAAAATTAAGTTTCAAATCCCTTCTTCAAGGTCCTGAAGAGATTTATGTCATTATTTTATTACAAAGCTGCTATTTTTAATTATTAACAATTAGCGCTATAGTCCAACTGTATCGTCTCCCCCGTTAGCGAAACTTTTTTTGCACAAACTTACTCAAAAAGAGGTCCTTATAACATATCCACAAGGTGCCGGGCGGTGCCGTGGTCGAAAAATTGTTTAAACAATTTTTTTAAACAAGTTCAAAAAAATAATTTTTTTGTTGCGAACGATTTTGTTTTATTTGGGTTAGTCAAAGCAAAAAAGGTTTCTTGTGATTTTTCTCTAAAATTGATTGTTGTCGAGTTATATGGCCATTTTAGCATTTTTCAAATTTTAAATCGCGTATAACTCGACAACAATAAATTTTAGAGAAAAATCACACGAGACTTTTTTGCTAAAAATGTCCCAAATTATCTAAAAAAATGTCCAAAATTGTTCGAAGTGAAAAAATTATTTTTGTGAATTGGTTTTAAAAAATTGTTTAAACAATTTTTATCTCTTCAGGACTTTGAAGAAGGGGTTTGAAACTTGATTTGGTCACTTTTTGAATTTCATAATAATAATTTTTAATCGAGTTATTAAGCCTTGAAAATGGTAATTTTCGCATTTTTCAAATTTTTAATCGCATATAACTCGACAACAATCAATTTTAGAAAAAAATGACAAGAGACCTTTTTTGCTAAGAATGGCCCAAATTATCTAAAAAAAATTGTTTGAAATAAAAAAATTATTTTTGTGAATTTGTTTAAAAAAAATTGTTTAAAGAATTTTTTGACCACGGCACCGCCCAGTACCCTGTGGATGTGTTATAAGGACCTCTTTTTGAGTAAGTTTGTGCAAAAAAATCGAATCGGAATAATTTCGCTAGCGGTGGCAACGATACCGCCCGGTCTACACCTGTGTCCTGTTACTCGCTAATGCTGAAAATGAATCACACGCTTGTTTTGAATCAATGGTATATTTAACCAATTTTTTCTCAATAACTTTTATTTGTTTTGTGTGTGAGCGCTTTAAGAAGTTAAGTCACCCTAAAGTAACTTTCGCACTCTTAATTAAAATCCTTTTAGTCCTATTTAGTCTTGCACTCTTATTTTTAATAAAACTGGTCTTATATTAGATGAACTGTTCATCCCCCAATTTTATATGCTTCTCATCGACAGCAACCGCTACATCTTTTTTAAATTCTCAACTGACCAACCGGTTTTTTAAATCAAAGTTTAATCCTATTGGGCTCTTACAAATAGTTCTCACGCTACATATTGCTTTGTCTACTAATATAGATTAATTGCTGGACATTGTTTGTATACTACCAGCTGGTAATGATTGAGTTTCATTCATATGAGATGAGCAGAGTGGAAATCAGTAATAGGCCAGGTAATATCAATAAAAAAAAACATATAAATATAACAGGTTTGAATAATTCGGGCCATTTTCTACGTGGAATGGTGCAAAAAGAAAAGGAAATGGGAAAACAAATTGAAAGAAGAAAAACAGAGATGATATAGAAAAGCGGATACGCGCCAACTCGCAACTTTTAATGACAAACATTTTCAAATTAAAATGTACACCGGCCAATTCGTAACTTTTCTACTACCTGAACCTGCCAACTTGAAACCTTCTACAGATGAATTCGAAACCTGGATTAAATCTAATACCTCAGGTAGTTAGGTTAAAACCTAAGAAATAAATTTGAACAGTAGCGGAGTAAGCCAACACGGGGCCTATCGCAAATGTATACCTTTCATTAATGTTTATTGATAAATAAAGCTCCAAATCTATTTTACTTCAACTCATTTTAAAGCTTTTTCAATAAACTAATCGGATCTTTTTTCAGTTTTTTGGTAAAATGTAACTTATAAACGAAAATTCCTAAAATCGGCTATTTTTCATTTAAATTGTCAATAAATAAATAAATTAAGAAAAATTGGTCAGATTTACATAAATTTTGTTAATTTATCCATATAGAAATTAAAACAGTTGTTACATGTAGTACTTAGTTACACTAAGTGTCATAAAATCCGTATATTTTTACTTATTTTTTTGCTAATAATTTCACGTAATATCGAGATAGAAGTTCTATATTTACATAAGTTATTAACGTTTAACTGAGTTAACTTAGTTTTATAAGCAACAATTAAGTGTAGCAAGATTTATAAAACCTTGTTTAAATTGGTTTACATGCACTATAATGCAGTTATCTTAAATTTTGTATTAAATGCTTTTCTTCTTACTGGTAGACAAAAAATAGCAAAAATGTGCATTTTTGATATCAAATTGTTGATAACCAACATAAGTGTTTGTTACCACTCAAAATATTTAAAAAAAACTTACCGTCGGTATAACAGGTTGCCTTGCAACCAGATGCAGAACAATACCATAAATGTTTTCCACTTTTTAGCACTTTCTTTAAGTGAAATTTAAAATTATTTTACCACCAATAACTTACACTCACTTTCACTCATTACGAAATCTGTTACAAGAATTTCAGCCATTTTCTCGAAATTTATTTGGATTTTCTTTCTCCCAAGTTTCTCAACTCTTCCAAGAGACAATACATAAATGATGAAAACCTTTTACACCACCTTCAAAGAGGGTAATTTATACAGGTACATACCTGGAATACCGGTATTAGATTATCAAAATTACTTAAAAAATGAAAGTTACAAATTCACCGGTAGTTAGTGGGTTATCGAAAAATTAGCTTCGCGCCAGAGTTGCCAGTTGGCCTGTAATTAGGATGGGGGATTAAAATAGTTACGAATTCACCGGGACCCAGAAAAGCTAACCAAAGTGGAAATAAAAAGAAAGTATATCAGTGAAATAAATAAAGGGCTATTATCCCAGTAAGACGAAGAGAAACTAAAGAAATAGAGGAAGTGTGGCAAACTACAAGACTAACTATCATCATCATAAGTGGCTCGACAATCCGTTGTGGATCTTGGCCTGCTCGCAAAGAAATCGCCACTCCTGTCGATTCCTGCCAACTTCCCTCCGTCTTCTGACCCTTAGAATCTTTAGGTCTTCTTTCACATCATCAATCCATCTTCTTCTTGGTCGTCCTCTACTTCTTGTGCCCTCTGGTTTTGAAAATGTTCGCCAATAACTATACCAAATGATAAAGTTATTCCACAAAAAAGCCAAATAAAAGCAGGGAAGAATTGGTTTGATAAAGAATGCATTAAAACAGCAGAGGAGAAGAAAAGATTAAGGCATTTGACACTAGAAAATAATAATGATGGTATGAACCATCAAAGAAAAGAGAATATAACGAACAAATGTAAAAAGAAATAAAGGATCTATTTCAGCAAAAGAAATACAGTCGAAAGAAACACTCACGAGTGAAAAGAATCTGAATCATAATAATAGAACTACCTAGTGAAGGAGAGGTTAAAAGTATAATTGATGCGCTCAAAAATAACAAAAGAGCGAGAGAAAACAAAGTGGCTGCGGAAATGTTAAAAAATGAAAGAGAAGAACTACAAAAAAGGATGTATAGCTTTATCAAGAGGATATGGGAAGCGGAAAATGTGCCCAAAGATTGGGCCAAAGTTTTATTATGCCCCATTAGGCGAAGCAATAAAGCACTCAAATCGCCCTTACCTCCGAAAAAAAAAAAACGACAAGACGGATCTTAATAATTCTTTTTGCATTTGATTCGTGAACGCGTCAGGAAACTTTGTGACCTGGAGCCATGAGATAATATTGAAAAACTGCATACAAAAAATGCATTCTTAAAGTGCATCTCAAACAGACATTAAAAAAAATCAGAGCTCATCAATTATTGGCGGAAATGAGTTCAATTTTGTTACTCTGAGGTTTTTGGGGTCGCTGAAAACGAATATAACGTCTTAAGTGATTTCCGGAGTACCTGGTGCCCAGGGTACCTACTGTTTACCTCGTCATTAAAATTCATTAAAAGATTAGTCAAAAATCATTACTCGGGGGGTTTTTAAGGTACGATTCCGAAAGAGGCTGCAGACTGCAGACCGCAAACCGCAGACTGCAGCGACAGTGTCGCCTGCGGTCAGACCAATTCCGAGCAGAACTGCACTTCATCTACATAATATCGACAACAGCATTGCACGATGGGAATTTATAATAGTATAATATTAAAAGTCGTATAAGTAGGATGTCAGACGCAATGAACAACGATGAATTATTAATGTTATATCTTTTGATGGAAGAAGAAGATGACGACTATCTTTTACTTTTGCATTATAAAAAAAAAGGAAATCAACTAGGTCCCTATTTAAAAGTAAACAATTTGAAGGAAGCTTGCCTCGTAAATAACTTAATATTTTGCTAAACAATTAATTAATTGCCCTTCTTATTCATTTAAAATACTCATTTTCAAAAGAAATTCAATTCTTTTCAATTTAAGTCAATTTGGAAACAGCAAAAATACGTGTCGTCGATCTGCGGTCGGCGACACTACTGGTTCTGGTGCAGTCCTGCGGTCTGCGGTGGCGACAGTGCCGCTCTACTCGACATCAACCTCATAAGAAACCGTATGAATAGGGAGCGGATTTTATGCTAAATGCATATTGCATGCATATTTCGCATATTTGAGAACTTCACTAAATTTTGCATATTTTTAAAGAAACATGCATATTTTGTGCCTATTTAAAAACATTTAAATCCAAAAAAAATTAAAATTTTTTAATTCGACCCAAAATATTTCCCCGCACAGGCTGTCGTATCTATTAATTCGAGAAATACCTGAAGAGAGACGGCTCATTCACTGCCTTTTCATTTTTTTTTAGAAAATACCCGATCTTTACACAAAGTAGGTACTTAAACATAGTAGTTGTTATAGTGCTTATAGTACGCCGTTATAAAATTATTGTAGGATGTTAAAATGATGAAGGATGGTTTACCGAAAAATCAGAATTTTATTTACTTTTATTATATTTAGTACAATTTGTATCCAAATTAACCAGGTACCTATAATTCTGGTGATTCTTTTAAATCCCCTATTGTTAAGAGAATTTACACCTTTAACCATAGTTTTACGATTTTCTAACGGAAATTGAAATATTCATGCTTTTGATCAGAATCCCGTCTTTAAAGGGCTTTAAAATTTTGGATGACATATGCGAAATTTTTAATGGGAATTTTGAAATTGATTTTGTTGCAGAATTTTAGGCTTTAACAAGTTATTTTAGATGTGCCCCAATTACTGCCGTTGATGTTGAAAGGAGTTTTTAAGTTAAAAAAAATATTTTATCTGATCAAAGAAAATGTTTCCTCGTAAAAAATTTGGAAAAACACATTGTAGTGAATTATAATCAAAGATATATATAGTGATATTGTTGTTTTATTTTAAATAGGTAACTATTGGTATCAGTTTTTGTAAAAAAATGTGAATAAATTGCATATATAAAGAATAATGATTTTATTTGAAAGATAATAAGTAAGATTGCCCCCCCCCCTATAAAAGAACCCCTTAGATTAGAATAGAACAGAAAATTTGTGGTTTCTCGAAATGCGCATTTTTTGAATTTTTGTGCATATCTTGCGCATATTTCGTAAGTTTTTACTGCATATATATGCGCATATTTTATCAAAATTGGTCGCATATAAATCCGCTCCCTACATATGAACCAGTAGGTCTGTCGCTGCGGTTTTCGGTCTGCGGTTTGCAGTTTGCGGTTTGCGGTCTTGTTCGGAATCGTACCTTTAAGGTTACTAACGATGAATATGACATCGGAAGTGATCTATGCAGTACGTGGTGCCCAGGGTGCCTACTGTTTACTTCGTCTTGTGGAGTTTTCGGCAAAAACTTTATTAAAAAATTAGTCAAAAATCATTAGTTGGGGGTTTTTGGGTCCCTAACGACGAATATGACATCGGAAGTGATCTCCGGAATATCTGGTGCCCAGGGTACCTCGTCTTCTGGAGTTTTCAGCAAATTCATTTAAAAATTAGTCAAAAATCATTAGTCACGAGATAGAAAGTAGGTACCCCGGACACCAGGTACTCCGGAGATCACTTCCGATGTCATATTTGTCGTCAGCGACCCCCAAAACCCCCTGAGTAATGATTTTTGACTAATTTTTTAATGAATTTGCCGAAAACTCCCGAAGACGAGGTAAACAGTAGGTACTCTGGGCACCAGGTATTCCTGAGGTCACTTCCGATGTCATATTCGTCGTTAGCGACCCCAAAAACCCCACGAGTAATGATTTTTGACGAATGTTTTAATACATTTTTGCCGAAAACTCCACAAGACGAGGTAAACAGTAGGTACCCTGGGTACCAGGTACTCCGTAGATCACTTCCGATGTCATATTCATCGTTAGTGACCCTAAAAACCCCCCGAGTAATGATTTTTGACTAATTTTTTAATGAATTTTAATGACGAGGTAAACAGTAGGTACCCTGGGCACCAGGTACTCCGGAGATCACTTATGACGTCATATTCGTTTTCAGTGACCCCAAAAACCTCAGAGTAACAAAATTGAACTCATTTTCGCCAATAATTGAAGAGTTCTGAATTTTTTTTATTGTCTGTTTGAGATACACTTTAAGAATGCATTTTTTTGTATGCAGTTTTTCAATATTATATCATGGCTCCAGGTCACAAAGTTTCCTGGCGCGTTCACGAATCGAATGCAAAAAAGCACCGACCATATATAGCATTTCGTGAATATTAGTCTTAGGTTCAGGTAAACGTCAGAGTTCGTAAAGACGTTTCTGAATTGCATGAATGGACTTCTGGCCCTTTCTATCCGACATTTAATTTCCATACCCAACATCCAGTCTTCACATAGCCAGGTTCCCAGGTACTTAAATTTTCTTACGCGCTCTACATCTTGATTGTTATATGCTAGTCTTGCATTTTGATTTTGAAATAATTGACGGCTGATTATAAGGAACTTCGTCTTTTTATGTTGATGCTATGTTCCCGCTATGTTCTCAAATTTTATTAAGAAGGTTTTGAAGGTCTTCTATATGGTCTGCTATTAAGACCGAGTCATCTCCATATCGTATATTATTGACCCAGATACCATTTACTTTGATGCCGCTTTCGCATTCCTCAAGAGCTTCCTGGAAGATACTTTCTGAATATAAATTGAACACTGGGGAGAGAATGCATCCCTGTCTTACACCTCTGAGAATTTTTTGAACTTGCGTTGTTTCATTATCCACCTTGACGACAGCTGTTTGATTCCAGTAAAGAACTTCTATGCAAAGAATGTCCTTTTGATCTATGTCGAGTTGTTTTGTATATGTACGAGTTTATGATGTTGTACTCGATCGAAGGCTTTTTCATAATCTATAAAGCACATAGTTACATCTTTCCTTTAAAACAACTTTGTAAAATTTTAAAATTCTATCAATTGTGCACAACGTCAAAAGTATTTTCATAGTCGATGAAATAAGCATAACTACCAACATTTAAAATCATGGAATTATAACCTGAAAGCGGCGATACTGAATAAATTTGAAACCGGTTTCTTGTTAACTAAGTTTACCAAACTTGCTGAACATTTCCAAACAATAATGTTTTTCATAATTATTATCTTAATAAACCAAAACATATTTTTTACAGAAAGCAGCATAATTAATTTATATCACTAATTAACAAGAATTCTTTTTAAATTGGACGTTACAGCTCATATACTTTTATTCTATAGCGGATTGTGCTGCTTTATCATGATATACAAATTTTTTTAGCAATTGTTTTCTTATATAATAAAACCGTACACTCTACGACTAATTAATCTTGGTTACGGTTATTATAAAATACTAAAAAATATAATGACATAAAACATATTGTGAGTTTATTGACATTACAGAGAGGAGGTGGAAATTTAAGTAGGTATTAGTTGGAAAAAAATATGAGTGTGAGGATTGTTTATTAATGTTTCCTTCAGTTTGGTTATTTTACAATGATGCTTTAGTTTTTCTTCATTTCTCCATTTTTGAATATTCTGAGAGTAGATTAGCTCATCACAAGTGACCATCATCTCCTAATCGGAACCATTAAAATCAAGATGGCAAAAAAATCACCCAAAACACCAACACACCAACATACAATCTAGACAAACTAAAAACTCCCCTAGAAAGAAACATGTTTGGGGAGGAACTTCAAGTCAACACAAAAGAACTCGAGGTAAATAACTGGGCAGACTTGACAAAAGTAGCTAAATAAAAACTGGACAAAAAAGAGATAGATAGAAAAAAATGGATATCAGATGAAACTTGGAATCTTATCCAGGAAAGAAAACAGTGAATTAAAGATATTTTTAAAGCAAGAACTGTAGAAGTGTGAACGAATGGACAACAAGAATATGACACAATTAAACCAGTTAAAACGAATGCAAGAACAAGAAGAGACAAAAGAAGGTGGGCTGATAAACTGGAAAAACAAGCAGAAACAGCTGCACAACATAACTGAACTAGAGAGCTATATCAAATTACTAGACGACTAACAAAAAATGCGCCCAAGAGTTCGAACATTGTAAGATCCTAAACAGGTGAATTACTTACTACAAAAGATGACCAAGTAGAGAGACGGAAAACGGAAAGTACACCCAGGGATAACGCAGATGAAATTGTCGAAAACCCGCTGAATATAGACCTGTATATATCTTAAGAGTCCCCTTCCAAAATGGAGATAATAGCAGCTATCAAGTCTCTGAGAGACAACAAGTCCCCGGGAATCGACAACATTTCCGCAGAAATACTAAAAACTGATCCGCATTTAACTGCTGCACTTTTAGTCCCCATAATCTGAGAGGTGTGAGAAACAAGTCACATTCCAGCGGGCTGGAAAAAAGGTAACATTATTAAGTTTTCAAAAAAGGGCAACCTCACACTGTGAAAAAATTGGAGAGCAATAACCTTGCTTACCACCATAAATAAAATTTCCACGACCATAATACTAAAAAGATTAACAAAGTTGAATAGTAATCCAATCAAGCAAGCTTTAGACCAGAATCCTCCCGCATAGACCACATAAATACTGTGAGAGTAATAATGGAATAATCGGTCGAATGGAACACACCCTTATACATGGTTTTTGTCAATTAGCGTGTCTTTGACAGCTTATCTCATGCTGCTATATGAAAAATTTTAGAGCTTAAAAACATCCCGCAAAAATTTTTTTCCATCATAAAGTCACTGAGCTGAAATGCAATGTGGCACACAAAAGGATCAACGGTGACAAATTTAATATACTTACTGGAGTCAGACAGGGATGCGTGTTTTAGCCGTTTCTTTTTAACATAGCTGTAGACTAATAGTTTTTTTTAACTTTCCTCTTAAAACTAGATAAAGAAATATCCTAATTTTAAATACTATTAATAACTTTTAATGTGTGTAGGCATGTAAATTCATAATAATTAGAGTATTATTATTAGACTAAATCTCAGGTTATTAGAGGGAAAGATTTTGTAAGATAATAAAACCAAAGATTATTTTGGTTCTAATCTACGAAAATGTCAATAACAATGAAGTATGTCGCGTTGTCTTAGCCTTTTTCTGATTGACTGTTTTTGTGGAATTTATTTCCTCAAAATATTTTTATTTTGTACAATAAATAATTTTATTTGTTATCAATTATTTGTTATTAATTAAGAGAGGAATCAGACAGGGCGATACCATCGCCAAAACTGTTCAATCAAGCGCTAGAAGACGTGTTTAAGAAGTTGAAGAGGGAAAAAACAGGAATTAACATCAAACAGGAATCACCTTCGCTACGCAGATGACATTGTCGTGATAGCTGAAGACATAAATGAGCTCCAAAACATGCTGAAAGAGCTAGATACAGAAGCAAGAAATATAGGGTTAAAAATGATCTTTCAGAAAACAAAAACAATGACTAATACTAATGAAAACTCTACAATAATAACTATCCAAAATGAAGAAATCGAACAAGGCAAGAGTATATAGATTGTTCGTCCGCTATAACTTTTCCCATGCGTCACGATTCATTTTCAAACAAATTAAGTCAAAGCATAAAGTGAAACGTGTGTGTGTGTTTGTGTAGTATATAGTATACAGTATACAAAATGTATATACACATCGACGTTCGTTTCACTTGATATTTTGACTGAATTTGTTTAAATATGAATCGTGACGCATGGGAAAAGTTATAGAGGAACAACTATATCTGCGTCAATAGTTTAAGCCTAGAAAGGAGAACCATACATACATCGGAGGTGATCAGAAGAATCAAAGTGGCATAGGTAGCGTTTGTAAAGCTCAGCTATATTCTCAAAAATAAGAGATACCCGCAATACCTAAAAACAAAAGTCTATAACCAATGTCTACTGCCTGTATTGATATATGGAGCGCAAACATGGACACTGACAAGAAATAACATGGATAAGATATTAACAACAGAAAGGGCCATGGAAAGAAAAATGCTGCAAGTAAATCTGAAGGATAAGAAAAAAAACGAATGGATAAGAAAAATCACTAAGGTCAAAGATGTAAATGAAAAAATAGCAGAACTGAAAAGGAAATTTGCTGGGCACAATGCAAGGCAAAAGGAGGACAGATGGAGTAACCAAATACTACATTGGTGACCCTGGGAATACCGAAGAGGAAGACGAAGACATCAAATGAGATGGATCGACGACATCAAAAAACACGCTGGTTCCAAATGGATGAGTATAGCCCAAGACAGAGAACCCTGGAGAGAAAAAGGGGAGGCCTAAGTTCAAGAATGGGCTAAATACGTTACAGATAGATAGACAGTTCGGACTGAGATTAGTGAATCGACTATACCAAGTTGTCCGAATTTATTTTCACTAATTTAAATTTTTATTATTTGATTATTTGACGAGCAAATTAGAATGTTGATTTTTTTGTTTTGATTAGTTTTCTTAAGATAACACCAACGGTGTCATGTTGTGTAAATATCATTTACCACTCAAGAAGAGAATTCATTTATCAAAATTCAATTAAAGGTAATAGTTTATCGGTAAACCTCCATAAAATCACAAGGTTATACTGTCATTGAATATGCATCATCTGTCATCATTCGTTTGGGAAGAATTACATTATGTAAGATTGATTACATTCCTCAGCTTGATGAATCAACGGTACATTACGTACGTATGGACAAATGAGAGTAACAGATCTCTGAGAGAAAACGTGCATTTTGATTAGATGGTAATAAGACATTAATATATACGAATTTGTTAATATCTTTAGAAATGGTGAATAGATAAACAGCCAACACAAACTTTCCTTTATAAAACAAATTTTATACATAAGTCACAACGTTTCCCACTCGGTGTTTCAAAATAAATGATACTTCATGAAGACCAGTCAACATACACTTTATTTGGTATTAAGAGAGAGAGAGAGAGAGAGAGAGAGAGAGAGGGAGAGAAAGAAAGAGTTATAAACTCCAATTATGTAAGTAACACGCTTACTAAGCGGACAAAATATTTTTATTTTTATTTCTTTTCCAATAGCAAATAAACTCAATATGAGAATATCAGTAGAAAAAATTAAATGTACCTATAGTGATAAGTAAAGAGCCGCGTAGATTTAAGTTAGAAATAGACGGCAAAATTGTAGAACAAGTAATTAAATTCAATTACCTAGGAGTAGAGATCACTAGTGACAGGAATATAAGAACAAAAACCACAACACAAGCAACAAAAGCGGCAAGAGTAAGTGGTTGCCTCTGAGAGACCATATGGAGAAACAAATATTTAACCACGGAAAGCAAAATAAAAGTATACAAGACAACAATAAGACTTATCCTAACATATGCAGCGGAGATAAGGACCGATACAAGAAAGACAAAACAACAAATCAACAATATCGAAATGAAAGTATTAAGATCAATAGCGGGCGTATCATTAAGAGACAGACAAAGCAACAGAAGTATACGAGAACGATGCAAAATTTAAAATATTAACAGGTGGATAAAAACAAGAAAGAAAAACTGGAAAGAACATGTAAACCGAATGGAAATAGATAGATTAGCGAACATCTGTAAAAACAACAAGCCGTATAGCAGAAGACCCGTTGGAAGGCCGCCGAAAATGTGAAAAGACAATGTACAGTGAACAACAACTGAAACAGAATAAGAGGCAGACAAACAGGAGTAATCCTAGTCGCACGAAGAAGAAGAAGAAGAAGAAGAAGAAGAAGAAGAATTAAAACTTCCCCTGTTCCAGTGTTCCCATACATCAAAGTTTGTCCGATTGGATACCGTTAAGCTATTAACAAATTTTGAGCTTGCTATTAATAAACTTTTTTTGGTACGCGGGATCCAGACCTAATAATAATAGTTCTTGTGCTTTGTCATTTATTTCGATAATTTGACTTTCCGAAAATTGGAAATAGTAAATAAACTTGATCTGATGAGTTTCATTTTTAAATTCAGCATGCATGAAATATAAAAGATCACCTATAAAAGTACCGACCTCAAAAATGACGCAGGTCACTTATTCTACATATTTATTGACAAGATTTTAAAATTGCAAAAAAATAAAAAAAGTTAGTTTTATGTGAAAGTGAGTTATTGTTAACCATTACTTTTTGTTTAAATGAAAATGTTTGTGTAAGCTTCAACTGTCATAGTAAAATTTATATCAGTAAAATTTTTAAGCTTTCCCAGCGACAATGGTCTAGACATCCATAAATAATACTGATTTTATAACAAGACCTGTCGGATTTCAGTTCACACAGGCTGCCTTAACTTTTTAAAATGCATTCATATGCGTGGTGCAGGTGCCGATCTTCAATAAAAAAGAGGTAGAAAGGAATAATTTTAGATTTAACAGGTGCTGGTTCACTACTGATATTTAAAAGATCTTGTTAAACTGATTTGTCCTCCATAGCATTAAACTGTTATATTAAATCGATATCAAAGCCATATTTGTGCTGTAGGTACATATAACTATACTATTATATCGTTTATCTTTTTATCTTGGCTAATTGATATCTACAATGTCATAAACAATCACAGTTTTCTTTTTTTATACACCTGCCAATATGTCTCTAGTTTCTGCACCACTACTTCCGGTAATGATTTTAGGCTCGGTTTTCATTATTGTTTTCTAATGTTGCATTTTGATGGAAAAATAGACCTCAAAATAACAAATACAACAAAAAAAATCGAACAAACTATACTACGCACTAGCGCCGCGCCAGTTCTGAGAAAAAAAAATTGTTCCAAAAAATAAAAATGAAAATACATATATGGCACCTCCGCTCAAAGAGTGTCATAAGTAAAAAAAGCAAAGTTTCGAGAAAACGACCACGTTTAAAGTTTGTCCTACAGTCCTACATCATTTTCGGGTTTAATTCAAAAACTATTAAAATTATAATAATAACTATTTTAGTCAGTTACAATGGTTTTTGAAGCTCTATAAAATAGCGTATTAAGTATATTACAAAAAATTTTTTTTGAGTTGTGACGCTATACGGATAAAATAAAAAAAAATTTACGAAATATTATTTAGCAAAAGTGACACTTGCAGTACAGAATGTAGTAGGTATCATTATTATTTTCTGGTTAAGAGACTTATACTTTTTAATGATGTAACTTTAAATACAAGTAACAACATTAAACACAAAATACTGCAAAAAGAAAGATAAATAAGGGATAAATGTGTCACTTTTCTTGAGCACATACGCAGATTGTTTTGAATAAATTAATCACATATATACTGTCTTAACTCGACAAACAACGCTTTATACACATCATAGATGGACAAATGCTTTGCATAAGTCGATATGTGACACTGTTTGGTTCGGTGCGTCGTTGATTTTGGATAACCGTATAATGACACTAGTGTCATCGAACGATAAATACTTGACCCATACACGTGACACTTTGTAAGATAGGAGTTCATAGTTTTATTAAACTGTTGTTGCAATAAAACCGATTTTAAAATTTCTTGAGTTATGACACTTCTTGAGCGGAGGCGCGATATATATAATACGATTGTGATATCGACGATATATTACGAGTGAAAATTGGACTTGAAGAAAAAGCATAATAAACATCTGCGACGCAGGCGCGGATCTAGAAATGCATAATAGGGGGGCCAGAATTACCTCAAATAATATTATATTTTCCAGATGTAGCCATACGATTCACACTTACTCTAAGTATAAAATACACTATATAAACCCAGATATCTACAGTATCAAAAGGATTGATAGACAATTCACGACTATTAATCTCACTGGTCGTTCTTTACCATAAAGATTAATCTTTCTACCATCAATGGGTAGGTACGCATGGATTATCTAGTAAAATACAAATTTTTATATCTTTATTGTAGCGCAAATTTGAAACGTGACTTTTCATGAGATAAGGTTTATACCCAATGTAATGTACATATTTGCATTTTAAAATATCATTTTTGTTATTCTTTGAATTGAGAAAAATATTTCCGTTGTTTATGGTTCCACCGGTACCCAAACAAATGCGCCTGCAGATTATTTTTCAGAGAAGGATGTTTTATTAGATTTTATGGCTTCTTTCAATTCTTTGGAAGCGGTTGTCGTGTAATTTAGTGTTGTATTGATGGCTTAAAGTTTAGAGTTAACAGAAAAAATAATAAATAATAAAAAAATACTTATACACTAAATACAATAGGGGGTCCATGGACCCGTTGACACCCCCACGCCACGCCCCTGTATCCGCGCCTGTCTACGAGCTATAATGGGAAAGACCAAATGGGATAGAATATTAAAGCAGACAATAAGAGGGATAACCAAACAGAAACTAATAATGGACAAAATAATAGAGACAATTTTTCTGGTGTGGACATTTGATAATGAAACCCAGTAGACTTAAGAGAAAAATTCACGAAACAAGAAATATCACAAAAAAGAAAAAAGGCAGACCGAGAAAAATTGGATGCATCAAATAGTATAGTAGATGCCGGGAAGATTAAACAGAAAACGCTTGAAGAAATGAAAATAATACCACAAGACAGAAAAGAATGGAAGAGATGGGTGAATATGGGGCATAACTAAACCCAAATCCGACACCTGAAAGGGTATACGGAAGGGGAGAAAGAAAGAAAGAAGAATTGCATTTTTAATTTTCCACGATATGATCAAGTACAAATTGTTTGTTTTTATCATCCGAGAACAGTGAAATTTTTTCATAAATAAGAGGCTCTTCATCCTCTCCCATCATCATCATCATTCTCTTTGCCTTATCCCTATGCGGGGTCGGCTTCCCCAATTGCATTTCTCCACACAATTCTATTCTGGGTTGTCGAAAATTAAATTATATAATATCCTCTCCCGTTGTCGAAAATTCTGTTAAATTCGATTTCTAACAGTTTTTCTCGATTCTTTGATTCTTGATTTTTCTAGAGTCGATTTTTTTTATAAAATACATTTTTCTTACAAATATAAGTAACACAGTAATATACATTTTATGTGGTAAGTAATCTTCTGTGTTTTTTATTGAAACGAATTGTACTGTTCATTTAACAAAAGAAAACGTGGTAATATAATAATTTACCACATGTCTATCTAGGTAGTCTACAATATCAAATAAATAGACCGTATTTAAAAAAAAGCTAAATAGAAATAGGTCAAAAAATAGTTCACCTGGAAGGTACTATGCACCCATCCTATATCTTTGTACCTATTTGTCTCCCACACATGCTCTCATTCGATATTTTTTCAGATAAGCAGATGTAAATAAATTTATAAAAACTTAGGATAATAGAAATGTAGGATTTATAAATTAGTTTTAGGGAAGAAAATAAAACATGGTGTTGAACTAAAATGGTTTTGATTTGATGGCTTTCGTCAAAACAGGTTGGTTTGGTCAAAAATATGAAGAGGATTATTGTGTAAATATGTACAATTAAACATTTAGAAACCTTTCAGCACGCTTCAGCAAATTATTATAACATTTCTTCTTCTTCAGGTTTCTTGTCCTAATAGAGGTTGGAAATTATCATCGCTAGCATAATTTTCCAGTACAGAAATCCAGTGCCGGCCGGTCAGGGTCGACAGGGTCGGCAGTGCCGACCCACACATTTGTAGATATAATTTTTTTTAATATTTGTATCTGTGAAGTAAAAAAAAATCTGTCAGATAATACAGACTAAATTTTATTCATGGTTTTTAAAAGGATTTAATCAATCCGAGCGTTAAGTGATCCCTGCGCATAACAGACTTCTCAAAAAATGAATGATCCGAACCATTCATCTGACTTTTCGGCTAGCCGTACCCAACTCATCCCAACGAAATAACAAGTCAATGAGCAAGCGAAAGCGAACATACATACATTCTCTCCGTGGGCATTATGCGGCCAGGTACGGCACATTTAAATCTGCCGGTCGGTGTTTCATTTGGAGCATCGCATCGGCAGAAATTGTCAAAAATAATCACGCCGTTTTACGACGTTTGATATTGTAATTTTTTTAAGTTGTCAGGAATTATCATTTAGTGGACATGATGGATCGAAGCATTTGTTAAAAATCAAAGTAATTATAGAGAATTAATAAAATTGTTTTAGAAATATTTACTTTCTGATTCGAAGTGTATTTGTAATACAGAATGAACTAATACATAATATAATCAAATAGTTACATTTTAAATAACGTTATTGAATCTGAGATTTAGAAAACCATTTGCTTTTCGCTGGAAGTAGATGAAACTTCTGATTATCATGTCATTCACAATTATCAATTATTGTTGTTCGATACGCGTTACGTGGTAATATTTATGAGAGGTTTTTAGGTTGTAGAGACGTGAGTAAAAGCAATAAGGCAGAATATATTTTTGGTGTTTTAAAGAACAGATTAAAATTTTTTGATATCTAAAATAAATTGGTAGGGCAAACTGGGGCAATCTTATGACGGCGTTGCTATGACGTGTGGTGAATTGAATGGTATCCAGACAAAAGTTAAAAAATTAGAGGCATTTGAACTGTGGATGTATCGCAGAATCTTGAGAATATCATGGACGGAGAGAGTCACAAACTTCGAGGTCTTGAGAAGAATGAATAAAGAAAAGGAAGTCATATTTACGATCAAAAAACGAAAACTGCAATCCTTGGGACACATTACAAGAGGCGAAAGATATGAACTGCTTCGAATAATTATGCAGGGGAAGATAGCAGGAAAAAGGTCCATAGGAAGAAGACGAAACTCCTGGCTAAGGAATCTACGGTAATGGTATAGCTGTAGCAAAAACGAATTGTTTCGGTCAGCAGTTTCGAAAATACGTATAGCCCTGATGATCGCCAACCTTCGGAACGAAGATGGCACTTGAAGAAGAAGATCTTGTCTCAAAAGAATCAACACGTATTGTCGAAACACCATGAAACAAGAGAGAATGTCAAGTACATCAAATAAAAAAAAACAAAAAACAACAAAATCTCCTATGATGATTTAAGCCTTTTAGTTTGATGGTATACCTATATGAGGAGACAAAAAAAACCTTGCCGACCTTGTCTCCAAGGCCACGAGCCGGCACTGCAGAAATCCAGTTCTAAGGCATGGAAGACGAAAGCGAGAACAACATCCCAACAGAGGAAGGAGTCATCTCAGCAGTATAAAAATTGAAAAAAAAATCAAAGCTACTAAAGTAGATGACGTTCCTTCTGAGGTTTTAACACATAGCGCAAAAAATCTGGCCTGTTGTATAAGTACAACATACAACAACATATAAGTAGGACTAATTTGCAAGCAGATAAAATTACCAGAAGACTAGAACGTAGGTATAATTATACCTATCCACGAGAAAGGAGATCGAACAATTTGTGATAACTACAGAGGAATTACCCTTCTAAACGTGACCTACATTCTTTACTATCAACTATCGGGATATTGTGAAAGGGTGATTCCATTTCAAATCACTCAATTTTGGAGCAAAAAAATTTTGGATCTCCGATTTGTCTGAAAATTGGTATATAGCTTCTGCGGGACGTAAAAATAAGATACATATTTAAGGTCAAAAAATCTTCTTCTATTTTTCTCAAAATGTTATTTTATGCGATTTTACAGTGATTTGGTGTTTATTTAAAAAAATTTGCATTTTCTGTCGTAAAGTATCAATGCAAAACATAATATTTTAATAGAAGGGACTCAAAAATGTCATTATATGGCATTATAACAAGTTACTTTGATTCAAAATAAGTTTTTGATCAAATTTTGTAGTGTAGAAAACGTTAAAATACCGTTTTTTCCATTTTTCTCCATTCCCAAAATACATCATAATCGATTTGGCTGAAAATGTACTTTAAGTGGTGAGAAGGATTTGAATTATATTACAATACCAAAAAAGTTACATGCAATATCATAGTCAATAATATAGGCATCTACTGTAAGTACAATTAACTCGGAAAATATCGACCTCACGACAAAAATTGTTAAAAAGAAATTATAATAATTGTAATCACGATTTATTTGGAACAATTTTAGTTCCTACCATTTTTGTCGAAAAGTTAAAAATAGCGGAGATATTGAGCAAAACAGGTTCTCCTTTAAAATCAAGGTGGCGGCTAACATAACGGAGGAATGCATTCGTGATTTTAAATTTAGGCTACTATTGACTCCCCTAAAGATTAGAAAAATAAAATTTTGGGCAGCTCGGCATGCAAGGTCAAATGCTATCCCGACTGGGCTAATATACTTTTGAGTCTGATATTACTGCATGTAACTTTTTTGGTATTGTAATATCATTCAAATCCTTCTAACCACTTAAAGTCCTACATTTTGGCTATCTGTGGGCAAATTTTCAGCCAAATCGATGATGATGTATTTTGGGAATGGAGGAAAATGTAAAAAACTGTATTTTAACGTTTTCTACACTATAAAATTTGATCAACAACTTGTTTTGAATCAAAATAACTTGTTATAATGCCATTTAATAACATTTTTAAGTCCCTTCTATTAAAATATTATGTTTTTCATTGATACTTTACTGACAGAAAATGCAAATTTGTTTAAATAAACACCAAATCACTGTAAAATCGCATAAAATAACATTTTGAGAAAAAAGAAGAAGAAGATTTTTTGACCTTAAATATCTTATTTTTACGTCCCGCGGAAGAAATACCAATTTTCAGACAAATCGGAGATCCAAAATTTTTTGGCTAATCCAAAAACATAGGCAAATAAGAGTGTGGGTTTCGCAAAATCAACTATCCATCGAATATTCTTTCTAAGACAAGCGTTGGAAAAACAGGAGAATGGAATTGATACCTACCATTTGTTTGTGGATTTTAGATGTGCCTATGACAGTGTGGATAGAAACGCACTATACAAGGCCATGTTAGAATTCAATATCTCAATTCACTTGGAATTTGTGAAAGCAACCCTTTTAACAGTCGAATGTAAAGTTAGAGTGCAGAACGGAGTATCAAGATTTTTCCAGACACAAATAGGATTACATGACTTGATAGACAGAGAATGGATTAAAGTCAAAAAACTAAACCAGTTGTAATCTTTTCAAAAAGAAATCATCTTTATAAATCTGTACAAATTTCGAATTTCTTGCTTTTACTCCTTTTTCCTATCTTTTCTAGTTCTCTTCATTCTCTATATCTGTCAGTTTCTCTTTTTATTTCGATATAGTCTTTCTACATCTTGATTCTGGTTTGGCTTAACAAAATATTTCTTTCTGCAGTTTCATAATTCAACAAGAATTATATATTTATGGAATGTATATAATATTTTTTGTTCGGATAATGGAGTCAGTCAACCCAATTGCGACAGGTGTGAGCTCAGAACTGCTTTCATTACAGCTTTTTTAATTATCTAAATTTTAAAAATGGCGCACTTAATTAATATAAATGGCCACAGATGCACCTGAAATTTTAATTTTAAGTAATATATCCTTAGGTGTCATTATTATGTTAAGTTAAGCTCCATCAATAATCGGTAATCGGTTGACAGTACTTTTTATATTTTGATGAAAAAATAATTTTGTTTTATACTACATTGTTGCATTGGTTAGAAGTAATTTGAAACTTATATTTCGCATATATGTATATACAGGGCACAGGTTGAGGCAGATAAAGGGTCTATTAGAAATATCTCAAGAACTAAAGGTAAGAGAATCATGAAAATTGGAATACAGGGGTTTTGGGGTATGAACTATTTAATGAAAATATGTTGGTCTCTTTGCTACTTCCGGTTATACCGCAAGTTGATTGTAACTTCGTTTTTTTTTTAATGGGACACCCTGTATATTTTTACGTTTTTGGATTCTGCTCGACGTTTTCTTTCCTAAAATATGAGGTTTTGTAATATTATACAGGGTAGTTTAAAAGATAATTAGGGTTTTTATAAATTTTGTAGATAACTTCACACCCTGACTCCACACTGACACACTCCATACTGACACACCCTGAGACACTCCTGACAAAACTCCATTTATGTTCAAGTGATTTTTAATATAGTCTTTTATTATTAAAAATTATTAATATAGCGACATATTTAATTTCAGTATACAGGGTTGGTCGAAACTCGGAATGAGTATTTTCTGAGTTTTCTTAAATGGAATATCCTGTATTTTAGTATTGTAATGAAATGATATTTTATAGTACTTTTTTATTTCCTAAGCATTCCCTATACATAACTGCTTTAATTTGTAAGTTATTCGTAGTTCTTTAACATTAATTGCAAAAAAAATTACGTAAAATTTTATTAGGTTTTGAAAATATTAAATCACAAACAAATTTTTTGAAAATAAATACATACATGTTAATCTAGAATGAAATTGACATTTTCTTTCTCCAATACTCGGTTCAACCCGGAAGCCTGGTGAGTTTAATCTAAGATTCTCGTTTTCATACCTCTCTAATCCAATTGTTAATTGTATAAGGGTGTTAATGTCGGTGTATTTACGGTTTTAAGGTAACATTCCTAAATCCTAATGATGTGGCATGGGGATCCTTAATACCTAGCGATTACTATATCTTACTATGTATACGGGGTCATGCGTTCTCTACTACTTCCGGCATATTAGTCTCCTTCTATCCGTCCACTTAGCCTCCTGCATACCTGTCAATCATTTTCCAATATATCTTTGCTATCAATAATTTTCAAATGGGGTATATATACGGTTCTGAAACTAGTTTCTTCTGGCATTGTTATGTTATCTACTATTTTTAATATCGTGGTTATTTCTCATTAAAAATTTATAACTTTATTTCCAGATTATACAGTGCACTGGAATAAGTGTTACCCCCCTTAATAACTTATTTATTTTTAGCATATAAGCAAAATGCTCGGACAGGTAGATTTTTAAACTAATCATAGTATATTATAGCATCAATTTTTCGAACTTTACGCGATCCCTCTTCAGGTGACAGGCATAACTCTGATTTTTTTAAATGGGAAAGTACATCATGTGACACCTCATTTTAAAGCTTTTGAAATACTGATTAAAAAAATGTATAATATGTAGTTTAATCCTTTTTAAGAGCGTAGGCGCAAAATTTCGGTCGAATTCTTTTTAAAGGCATTTATTTCTTTCAAATCCTGAGAAAACTAATAGGTATTTTTGAAAAATTTAAACGCAAAATGAACTATTACAGTATTGCCGATGGTCTTAAGTCCCTGACAACTTCTATAATGTTTCAATAAGTCACATGAGTGAAAAAAAAAGAGAAACTTTAGTCTGAATTTTAATTTCAAATAATCATTCACAAGAAACTTTTTGTTTATTCTAAGGGGCTTTGTCCTATCGGTAACATTGTAATGTTTCATTCTGCGTTTAAATTTTTCAAAAATACTTATTAGTTTTCTCAGGATTGGAAAGAAATAAATGCGTTTAAAAAGAATTCGACGAAAATTTTGCGCCTACGCTCTTAAAAAGGATTAAAGTATTATACATTTTTGTAATCTATATTTCAAAAGCTTTTAAATGAGGTATCACATGACGTACTTTCCCATTAAAAAAATCCAAGTTATGCCTGTCACCTGAAGAGGGATCGCGTAAAGTTCGAAACATTGATGCTATAATATACTATGATTATTTTAAAAATCGACCTGTCTGAGCGTTTTGCTTATGTGCTAAAAATAAATAAGTTGATAAGGGGGGTGGGGGGTAACACTTACTCCAGAGCACTGTATAAACAGTATGTTACCAATTATATAAAAACAAATCTGTTTTTCCTGTACCATGTACTGTACTGATTAATCTCCCCCATATTTTCGTCGTGTTGTTTAGGTAGTTTTGTGATCGTATATCTTGTGCATTGTTAAACATCCCCTTTGTTTTTGTAAGCAGGTATTAGGACGCTACTTGTACATTTGCATGACATTGCTCTCACTTCCAGAATTGTATTAAACAAACAGTAACTGGAACCAGGTGGTTCAAATTGATGTTGATTCCTATAGGGATATCATCTGCTGTGGCTCCTTTACCTGTATTTATGTAGTGGTTGAGCAACTTCCTCGTTTGTTATTTTAGAAGCCATAGATAGTAGTTACTCTTTCAGCTTGTTCTACTGATTGTTGCCAAAATTGTTTGTTTAATAAGATTTCACAGTATTCTGTGAACAGTGTTCACATCTGATTTGATTAATTTTTGTTTCTTATTTGTTCTTTGCTTAACTAAGTTTATATATTTCTATCCTTGATTTATGGTTAATGGAATATTTATATATTTGAACATTTGAATTTCACTGTCAAGATAATTTGCAATCAATATGTTGAAAGATTTGACTATTTGGCGTATTTCTAAGGTGGTGAAAGACTTGCATGGTGCATATAGTTTTAGTTGTTGATGGAAGCATATATTTTTTGGGGGGTTTGTTGATCTACAGGTGCCATAATTGAAATATCATCGAAACCTTGTGGATTTTGGAGGATTTCGAGCACCTGTTGGATTTGTTCTTCAGTAGCTTCATGAAAGGCTAAGCCAAATCTGTGATGTTATGGAAACACATAAATGTTTTGGTGATATTTGTTTCGAAGACTTGTGCTATTTGATTAAAGGATAGGGATGATCACCCCCGGTGAGAATCTGCCAATGGTCTTGTGCTAGATCCAGATAAACAGATAAAAAAATGTAGAATCGAGATTGCCCTCACAACATTTTTAATAAAAAATATAAAAAAAAAGTTTGTGTGTGTACTTTGTACGCACGTAAGAAGTTATACTTCTATTATATGATTTCTTAAAAATAAAAATACTTTAAACAGTTTGTTTTAATTTTTTTAAACACCAAACTAATTTTGTGCTTACCGCTTTCAAAAAAATTAAAAAAGAAGTATAGGATTGCTCCGGATTCGAACTCAAGACCTCTCGATCTCTGGCCGAATGCTATACCAAATACGCTACGAGGACTGTGTATGTATCGGTTCGGACGTACCTAATGACAATTCACGGTAACAAACAGACAAGGTGAGTATAATAAATATAAAATAAAATGTTTTAATAATACTCATCTTACTCCTGAGGAAAACAAATCCAAAGACAAAAAAATTATAATAAATATATTTACTAAAAACACTAATATATCCTTTTCACACCTTTTCTTGCACTGATATATTTATACATAACTTGCAAGATTTAGCAACTAAACGCCATACTGTCTGTGTGCGTATGCGCGCAGAATTATGAAATTTTACTCTCAATCGCGCCTAAAGAAGTATAACTTCAAAAAATTTTAAGAAACGCTTTTCTTTAGTTACGAGTGACTAAAATTAAAAATATAAACAAATCAACTAAGAAGCAAAATATAAAAAAAAAAAAGAATGTGTGTGTACTTTGTACGCACGTAAGAAGTTATAATTATATGATTTAAACGAAATTAATATACTTTTTATTTATATTTTGTTTAAATATTAAACTAATTTATACTTACTACTTCTCAAACATTTTTATTAGAACAGTGCCAAAAATTAAAATAATAAAAGAATAAAACACACACAAACACATTAAACAAGCCACAAATTATGTCTGAACATTAATTGTCGAAATTTTTTTTAACTAAATACGTATTTTCTGAAAATACAATTATATACACATTCGTTAAAGAAAAGCGTGGAGCGCGTCTTCATCGAATAAATGGTTTGAGGATAGATACTTTTTTAGTTTTGGCGCCCCACGCTTTTCTTTAACGAATGTGTTAGATTTTTTCAATTTTTTAACGAATGAGTGAGGTTTTTGTATATTTAATCTGTCTAACAGTTTTTCTCGAATACTCCTTCGAGTTTGAATTTTTTTTATTTTTTGCCTCTTAGTTGATTTTTTTATATTTTTAATTTTAGTCACTCGTAACTAAAGAAAAGCGTTTCTTAAATTTTTTTTTGAAGTTATACTTCTTTAGGCGGAATTGAGAGTAAAATTTCATAATACTGCGCTCATGCGCACACAGACAGCATGACGTTTAGTTGCTAAATCTTTCTAGTTATGTATAAATATATTAGTGCAGGAAAAGGTTTGAAAAGAATATATTAGTGTTTTTAGTAAATATATTTATTATAATTTTTGTGTCTTTGGATTTGTCTTCCTCAGGAGTAAGATGAATATTATTAAAACATTTTATTGTATATATTTATTATACTTCACCTTGCCTGTTTGTTACCGTGAATTGTCATTAGGTACGTCCGAACCGATACATACACGGTCCTTGTAGCGTATTTGGTATAGCATTCGGCCAGAGATCGAGAAGTCTTGAGTTCGAGTCCGGAGCAATCCTATACTTTTTTTTTATTTTTTTGAAAGCGGTAAGGACAAAATTAGTTTGGTGTTTAAAAAAATTAAAACAAACTGTTTAAAGTATATTTATTTTTAAGAAATCATATAATAGAAGTATAACTTCTTACGTGCGTACAAAGTACACACACATTCTTTTTTCATATTTTTTTATTTTTTACTTTTTAGTCTGGCACTTTTCAAATATTAAAATATATCGTCATGTTTATTAAAATAAATATATATATAACATATGATATACTAACATGAAAAGTAGTCGGAATCGGCAAAAAATTTGAAACTTTATTGTTTATTTATGAAGCATAAAGTAAACAATTAACGTAAAAAGTGAAATTATGTATAGTTCATCATTAGCTACAATCCGTAAAAGTTTCAAGTTTTTACATTGTAAAAAAACAAGAGAATTTAAGCATTTTCCATTAAAATCGTTTTTAACAATTAATAAACATAAAAAAAATTTATTGTCTATTCGTGTATTGTTCCCGCGAATGCATATGTCTGCAAATTTTCATTCATATGTATTGGAGAAAAGGCAGTCAAATTAACTTCTAAAGGTTTGACGCAAACTATTGAACTGAAGAAAAGCGTTTAAAAAAGAAGTCATTCTTCTGTATTGATAACTTGCAACTTCAAGTTCAACTTCGAAAGCGCATGATTAAATGTTACATTTGGTCAGTCCTCTTATACGGTGTCGAAGCATGGACATTAAAAATATCCACCATTAATCGTTTGGAGGCCTTTGCAATGTGGCTGCACAGACGTACACTAAAACTAGCATGGAATGCTATATACTGACAAATGTGGCAGTTATTAAGAGAGCAAATGCTGCTAGCGAGCTGCTTGATAACATCAAATGTAGAAAGATGGTCTATCTTGGACACGTACTAAGGGGAGACCGATATAATATTCTTCAACTTATTATGATGGGTGAAATCGAAGGACGCAGAGGAATTGGTGGAAAACAGGACTCTTGGTTGAAGAATATCAGGGAGTGGACAGGAATAAAGGAAGCAGAGCACCTATTTAAAATAGCTCGAGACAGAGACAGTTTCGCCAGGTTAATCGCCAAGGTCCAGGGGACTTGATAGGGCACGTTAAGAAGAAGAATGTCACCACTCCCTGACAAGGGCTCAAGGAATGAGAAGGGCGATATGGGGAATTGGAAAGTGAATAGTGGCGTATTATGACGATTGTAGACAAGTTGTATTCATTGTGAGTCATATGTCCCATATGAGTCAGTTTGTAATTGATCCATTAGTCGTTGGGTATTAGAGTAATTTACAATATTTTAAATAATTGTTTGTGGCCGCATTTTTGCGACAACCTGTATAGGAAGAGACATTAAAAAGATAATTCTATAGAATTTATATTGTCTGTGAAGCAGTTACAATTCCACTTTTCCTAAAACGAAATTCTAAAATCCAAACACAAAAGAACTTTTACAATATTAATCTACATTAAGATTGTCACATTTCCCATGTCGCACTATTATATTATATGTTCAAAATTAATTGCAAAAACGTTTCTTGTTCATTCTTTATTTTTACTACCACAAATCTGTAATTAACATTGACAAAAGAGGAAATATTCATTTTGTAATCATTTTGTTCACATATTATATGAGTTACAAATTACTCAACTGTCACTCCACTTTTTTGTTACACTTAATATGCCAAATTAGAATTGTTAGTCATGTCATGATTTATTTATTCTGTAAATCAGTGTTCTTAATTTAAAACGATATTTATTTTCCCAAAGAGTATACAAGCGTAATAGCATGTAATAGATTGCTACTGTACCGTAATTTTTAAACCGCAACCACAGACAGGGTCATAACGGCCCCTACTTTAAATAATGCACAATTTTAAAAAACACTTCGAAGAGTTCTTATTGAATGGTGAGGTGGAGCGCGAAGCAGTTACTGTAGTCAACTGGGCAGTTGGAGAAATAAGACAGTGGAAAGGCAGTCTACAAAGGAGGTAGCGATAGCAATACAAGAAATGAAAAATAACAGAAGTCCTGGGAAAACTATCATTTGCATAGAAATGATAAAGTTTGGTGGAGATCAACTGCAAGGAAGGATGTATCAACTAATAGTGCAAGTATGGGAATATGAAATAATACCAACTGATTGGTATGGAGCCAGAAAATGCTCGGTGCATTAAAAAGAAGACAAACTGAAGTGTGACAACTGTTACAGGTATAGTCTTACTCTTACTAGATCCTGTATACAGAATCATTCAAAAATATTGAAAAATAGAATAAGCTAGAAATAGACCATGTTCGGGACACTCAAAGATCCCGGTAGCTGACTACTTTTTTAGTTATTGTAGACCTATAGGAAGAAAACGTACCTGTTTCCTGCCTAGAGTTCGCGTCCGTTTTTAACTGTTAACAATTTAGTGCAAAAATCGCTATCTTTTCGATTTTTTGCACCCTACTCAAAAGCTAAATAGTTGACATAAAATTACAAAATTCAGTTTTTTAGAACATTAAAAAACCTTCAAAATGCCGATTTTTGAAAGTTAAAAAGTTAATTTGTTGCTGCGCAAACTGCAAAATAAGTGAAAATCGTTATTTGTTAATAACTTTTACTACAACTACCTTAGAACTTTAGTGTTTCACCCAAAGTTGGGTATTGGGGTACTTAACAATATAAATATATTAAATTACAATACTTAAAATTTGAGACCGATCCATTAATTACTTTAAGAGTTATTCTAATTGTTTATTCCAGAGACTTTTATTTTGCAATAACATAAGACAGAAAATAATGAAGATAGAGCAATTCTGCGTATGCCAAATGAAAGTAGAAAACTGATGCTATCAAAATCTACTAAAAAAAGGTAAAAAAATTATCTAATATAGTCAAAAATCCTAATGCCAAATTTGTGAAATTTTGTAGTTTATAAATATTTAGAATAATAAAAATATTGTCCGTAGAAAAAATCATTTTACATATTAGAAAAGCTGGTATTTTACACGAATTTTTAAAAATGTAGTTCAATTGGTGACTAGTTGTGGTAAGTGAAGGGGGAGCTGAGAGCCGACAAATGCAAGTGTTCAAAAACTAAAAAAGGCAACTTAAAACTACTATCATTTTATATATCTGGGGATCTACTGAATATATTTTGATCGTCCTTTTTTTTAATTTGTATGTAATTTTTCTGTACATTACAAATATGCAATTTGTCTATTTTTGAAAAAATAATTTTTTCTTAAAAATCCATGATTTTAATCATACTATCGTTATTAATAATAGAAAAAGTTAAGGTATACTTTAATAAATAAATTATAGCCACAAGGAAGAATTTCCTCTAATATAAATTATCTTCAATACATAATTATCTAATAAAAATCATTTATTTATTAAAGTGTACATTAATGATACTATGATTAAAAAAATAGATTTTTGTAAAAAAAAATATTTTTTCAAGAATTGTTTAAACAAATTAGACTGTTTATTAATAATTAAATTTATAAACAAATTACATATTTGTAATGTACAAATTACATACAAATTAAAAAAAAAAGATCAAAATCCATTGAGTTGATTCGGAGATACAGAAAATTATATTCGTTCGAAATTCCTTTTTCGGTATTTTAACCGCTGGATTTGTAAGTTTCCCCTAGTAATCGTTTGAACTACATTTTTGAAAAATCGTAAAGGGTGCTGTGAAGGTACAATGTTTGTGCAAATTTTTTAAGAAAAAATACAAATCCCTTTTTTTAAAACGGCATTAATGAGATTCCTTAATTATTATAAACAAAGTAGCTGTGAATTAAAAAAAAACATATGGCTAACTTTGTCCCAAATAAAACCAGGCTAATTTTTTTATTTGAAAATTCGTGTTAAAATAATATCTTTTCGAATATATAAAAATATTTTTTCTACGGACAACATTTCTAAAGCTATTCTAAATGTTTATAAACTACAAAATTTCAAAAATTTGGCATTAGGATTTTTGATCATATTAATTATTTTTTATCTTTTTTTAACACATTTTGATACTATCACTCTTCTACTTTCATTTGACATACTCAGAATTGCCATATCTTCATTATTTTCTGTCTTATCTTAAACTAATTAATGGATCGGTCTCAAATTTTGAAGGTTTGTTAAGTACGCATCTTTGGGTGAAGCACTAAAGTTCTAAGGTAGTTTTAGTAAAAGTTATTAACAAACAACGATTTTCATTTATTTTGCAGTTTGCGTACTGCGTAGCAACAAATTAAATTTTTAACTTTCAAAAATCGGCATTTTGAAGGTTTTTAATTGTTCTAAACAACTGAATTTTGTAATTTTATGTCAACTATTTACCTTTTGAATAGAGTCCAAAAAATCGAAAAAATCGCGATTTTTGCACTAAATTGTTAATAATTAAAAATCGAACACGAACTCTAGGCAGGAAACAATTGGGTTTTATTCCTATAGGTCTACAATAACTAAAAAAGTAGTCAGCTACCTGGATCTTTGAGTGTCCCGAGAAAATCCTTATTACTCTGGAATATAAAGATGCACTAGAAATAAACAAACCAAGACACGGTGAATGTTACGAGGAGCACTCCCAAATCATAATTTACAATGTATATGCATTGTACCTAAATCCCAAATCATAATTTACAAAGTTTATACATTGTAAATCATCATTCGGGAGTTCTCCTCGTAACGTTAAACGTATCTTGGTTTGTTTATTTCTAGTGCATCTTTATTATGATTTTAGTATAAATCACTATACGAATACGAAAAGAATCTTACAGGAGTACCAGGCCGGCTTTAGACAGGATAGATTTACTATAGACCAAATCTTCTCCTTGAAGGAGATACATACAACTAGAAGAGTAGAAGAGTTTCTTAATGACTAACTAAGAAATTACAGTAATGTACAAGTAACTAAAGTATATTTAAAAGCAATGGGAAAATCCCAATAGTTGGCTGTATACCATAGTTTAAAAAACTTATACAGAAGTAAAAACTTCAAATTGTATTCTGGTATAAAATCGTTTATTTAAAAACTATCTAAAAGTCATCCACATGGATTGCAAAACGTTTTCGTTCTAATCAGAACATCTTCAGTGCATTCCGCAAAGTAGTTGTAACTAGCACACCAATGAAGGTGGTAACTTCATAATATATGGCTTACATTATAAATGTTAATAAAATATTGTGACTACTAGTCGATGTTAAAAGATTAAATTATGTTATGTATGTGCCTAAAGAGCAACATGCTTAACCAACTCTGTGAGAGTTGGTCTGTGCTAATTGAAATGGCAAGTACCTAGTTTTTTCGAGCAAGGAAGCATGTTGCTCTTTAGGCACATACATAATTTAATCTTTTAACATCGACTAGTAGTCACAATATTTTATTAAAATTTATAATGTCAGCCATATATTATGAAGTTACCACCTTCATTGGTGTGCTAGTTACAACTACTTTGCGGAATGCACTGAAGATGTTCTGATTAGAACGAAAACGTTTTGCAATCCATGTTGATGACTTTTAGATAGTTTTTCAATAAACGATTTTATACCAGAATACAATTTGAAGTTTTTACTTCTGTATAAGTTTTTTAAAGTATATTTATCTATATTTGGGTGTCACATACTTAAACTTATTAGTTCCTTTGTTTGTGTTTTATTATATGTTGTATGTTCAATTTTGCAATTTATAGTAATTTTGCAATATATTGGTTTTGTTTTTTGCTTCACTTTTTTAACTTGTTTATATTATTTTTTTATTGACGATTTTTTATCTAATTTCAAAAAATTGTATTTGTTATTGTTATATATATATTTTTTTGTGACTCTATGTTAAGCTTTGTCCATAAAATTGTATAATTTTAAGTGACAATAAAGCATATTTCTCTATTCTATTCTATAACTTGTTACGAAGGTAAAGTTCCTCTGCATGTTTTGGTTGTGGATTTTAGACAAATTTGATAGAGTCGATAGAGTCAAAATGTATCTAACATTAGAACATTTGGATATACCAAAAAATGTATCAGACTAGCAAAAATAATACTAAATAACTCTACCTGTGAAATTGCTTGGCAGGGTCACATTTCAGATCAATAATATGCAGCATGAAGGTAGAAGAACTAATAATGAAAAATGAGCAAAAGTGCATTGTATTTACTGATGATCTTACGATCTTAGCAAAAATCGCTAAAGAATTAAAAAGAAAAGTGACGAATATTCTTGAAGAAGCACAGAAGTTTGGCTTTGAGCTAAATGAAGACAAAACCAAATATATGATCATGGGAGGGACTGAAGAAAAAAAAAAGATTTTAGTGTGACGTTTTTAAGGGTTGAAAGTTATCGTTTTAAAGGGCGGATAATTTTAAATACCCGGGTGTAGTATTCGATAAAAATGGAAAATGGAAAAGAAAAATGGGAGCTCGACGCCAGAAAGGGAATCAAAAATTGGTCAGTTTATGAGTCCAAATGAATTCAAATACGTTTCTAGACAAGGAAAACTGCGAATATATAAAACAGGAATTAGACCCACAATAATATACGACTTCGAGGCATGGACCTTAAATAAGAAGGAAGAGGATACCTACTCTGGAAAAATAAGAAAGGAAAATATTGAGACGTCTATCGGAGGAAAGAAGACATAAGATGGGTGGGAGAGTAGAACCAACAAGGAATTAATGACTTTGTACAAGGAGCCTACCAACACCAGGTTCGTCAAGTCGCAAATGATTAGACGGTTGGGACATGTAGAAAGAATTGCAGCGAATAGAATGCTTAAACTAGTTATGGCCAGAGAACTAATCGGTCCCAAATAAAAGAGGTAGACTCAGAACGAAGTGGATCAATAAAGTGGAAGAAGACCTTAAACACGTGAAGATGAGGGACTGGCAAAATAAAACTAAAAGCGGAAGGGAATGGAGAAATATTGTTCATCAGGTCCCTCAGAGTAGTTAAAAAAGGAGGTAAACGAAGTTTTACCACTACGATCGCCAACATTCGATACTGGGACAGGGTACTGAAAGGAGAAGAAAAATATGTCCCTACCTGATGGGCCATTATTGCTAGTCTACGCTTTATTTCTGAGGAGTAATCTCCATTGTTGGTGCACCAGTCTGGGCCTCTTGTTGGCCTTTGTTGGGACCATTCAACCTTTCGCTTAAGATACATGGGAATTAAACTTCTTAGTTTTATGGCTTAGTATGCCAAATGCTGCCCATGTCCGGCATTTATTCGTTTTGTCTTTCACATGTTTGATTGTCTCTGTTTATTTGGTGTCCAAGATATATTTGTAAATATCTGTTGTATGGTATTATTGTCAATAGTTATATTTCTGCTCATCAGGAATAAGCCAATTTTGTGGCTTATTCCCAACTAAAATAGTAAATTGATATGACAAAGTATTAATTTGTAAAATTAAATTAATAATAATTATTCTGATTTATGCATTTTACTTACTTTACAAAGATTTTCATTATTATGTGCAAACCCTTCTGAGAAAAGATTATCGTGATGTTTAGCGGCACAGGTACACAATGCCAGCAAAAACAGTCTTTTCAAAGTATGTAAATAAAACGCATAAATCAGATGAATTATTATTTTTTTTTTATTAGAAATAACCCGCATCAACCATAAAAGGTTATTAGCGGTGGTACAATGATACATATTAATTTGATATAAAATATAAACTATTTTACAAAGTTTTTTTACAGAGTTTTTACAAAGTTGATTTTAATTTATGATTGTTCTGAAACGTAGCACTCATATTTGGTTATATAATTTAGTTTCCTTTAAAAACCTAATGAATTTGTCACAATTCGCACTGTTTAACGCACACTTTATATCACATGGTAGTCCAGTAGCTTGTCTTTGCAGATGATATAATGGACAGTCTATAACAATGTGACCTACAGTTATATTGGTGCCACAGGCGTAGCACATTTATTGATTTTTTTTAATTGAGGTTTTCTTGGGAAACATCTGTATCTTCGGAGTTATCATTTTCAATTTTATCTAGATTTAGTTGACGACGTATTTTCTTCCTTATTCGTGTAATTCTAGATTTAATGCGTCTGTCTTCGAGTTTGCGGTAGATTTCTGTTAGCATTGTTAATAGTCCTGCTATGTTCTTCGTGTATTCCTGTGCGATACTTAATGGATTGGGGGAACCGTGTGCATCATCGAGAAAGCTGACTATCTCTGTATAGTTTAATTCAAACAGGGCTGAAGCTTTATCAATAAATTCCTTTGCCGGTTGGATAAGTGATTCAGTAGAAACTGTTTCTCCAGTTTTTGTATCAGATTTAGTGACTCTTGGCTTTTTTGTTGATCTTGCTTTAGGTTTTGTAAAATCTATTTCTGTGTTTTCTACCGATGGTGTATTAACTGGAGACGATATTTCAGAATGAGAACGTTTCGGTATAGTAATTTCTGTAGGGAGTTCTTGGGAGTCCATTACTTCACCAGTGTTTTCTGTTTCATTCTGGACAGAGTGATTTTTGTCTTCAGCTGTTGCATTACAGGAAAAAATAGAGTCTTGGTCAGTTTGGGATGTAAGTATGGACGGGTTTGACTGGGTGGATGTATAGGTACATGTTGAGGCGATATGACCAGATTGATGACAGAGATAGCAAGTGAGTCTATCAGAAAGAAAGATTCGGTAAGGTGTATTATCGAAGTCAATGAGAATTGATTCAGGAATAACAAGATTGTCGACAGGTGTATAGTACACCTGCCTACGAAAGCTTAATACGTGACTATATTGAGGATCTTGAATTCCCGCTCTTAAGAAAGACATCGGTGAAAGAAGATGAAAGCCCTTCTCGGCAAGATATTTTTCGAGTATGTGATGAGGAATGGACGGACAGACACTAGACAGCAGTAACCTATTAGCAGGAGTGACTAGTCTTCTTGCTCTGATAACATTATCTCCTATTTTTATACCTCCGTGGTCTGTTAAAAAAGTGTCAACAACTTATTTGTTGGAAAGGTAGATGCAGATTCTGCCGTTAGAAATTCGTGATGAAAAAAGTACATTTTTGGGTTGTACTAGTGATCCTATTGCTGTAACGTAGTCTTCTAATTTTAGTGTGTCTACTGCTGGGATAATAACGGCTTGTAGTTTCGAAGGGAATGTAGCTGCTTTCTGTTGGGTAATTGTAGAGTAAGATGGTGTTTGTTGATCGGGTAACATTGGAGGACCCCTGTAGTCAGAAGTACCAGCCATCGGATGAAATTGTTAAATACTTTTTATTTTAATTTTCTTATTTCGTTTCATTATATTGTAATTGGGTCAGTACGACTCTGTCAATTACAAAATATTTAACTTATCGAAGATAAGCCAAAAAACAAGTTTTTGTTAAACACCTTTAAATTTACAAAACTGTATGACTGGATTGAAATTCTATAAGATTTTGATGAAACCGTAAATATATTGATAAAATTACTTACGGCAATCAAATCACAACTAATAACTAAACTACTGGCTATGTTTCTTATAATTACTTTAAAGATTTACTATGGTAAAGCGATGAAAAAACTTCGAGACTAAATTTAGGTGTACTTAATCAACTAGGTTCAGGACCGCACTGAATTATTATTTTATTTTTACAAATTAATACTTTGCCATACCGATAATTGGTAATAATCTACAAAATTGGCTTATTATGCACACTACAATAGATATGCAGAGGTAGACCACATACTATAGTAGCACCGCTCATTCATATTAAAATGAATTATATTTTCCGGCCATGAAATTTTTTATCTTGGTGTAAGTAATAAAACACAAGGTGCGCCTTTTTCTCGCTAAGAACCATCCAAGCAAAACACCACCGCGGCACCGTCGCGTTACCGATACCCCGTACAGGTAAGCACGTCACTGGCTGTTGCACCCTTAATGATACAGGCCGGTAACCACGTGTTCTTGGCACGAGCCAGGTGGTTGCTGCTTCCAAAATTAAACGACATATGTGAAATTTTGCTTCACTACTTAAGAAAAATCCAATCGGTTTATCTTGTTCTTGGAAGCCAAGCTGACGTAGGGCCCCGGCTATAATTACTAGCATATTTAAAATCACATATGTCCTGCCAGATTTTTAGCATTGGCCCACCGAATATACTTAATAAAATACCTTAGGTGCATTATACTCATAGTTTCAAAAGTTATGCATCACCTAAACTTATGGTCATTTTCATAGTTGATTTTTTCGTGAAAAGATTAACGGGTTCCGCTAATTTTTTTTATTATTTTAGATTTTTTTTGACATTTACACAGTTGGACAAAGATTTACTCAAACTTCTTTTTTGTACTTTGTACTAACGGGTGGAAGAAAATAAATGTTTTTCTTATGTTAAGTTCGAGACACCCTGTAGGGAGGACAAGATACAAGTATGGGTCTTCTTCTTCTTCATTTTGTATAGACATGACTCTGTCAGTTTTTTCAATGTGCCTATAGTAAGTTGTCGTTCCAACGTTTTCGTGGTCTTCCCACTGATCGTCTTCCTATTGGGGAACCGTCTCTCAATGGCCTGACTACCCTATTTTTTGTCATTCGGCTTATGTGGTCATTCCATTCTATTTTTCTGTTTCTTACCCAGTTATTAATGTTATCCACCTTGCATCTCCGTCGTATATCTGTACTTCTAGCTCTGTCCCATAGAGTCTTACCATCGACTTTTCGAAGGGTTTTCATCTCTGCTGATTTCTAGCATTCTTTTTGTCCTCTCTGTGTCGGGTCGTGTTTCTGCCGCGTATGTCATTATTAGTCTGATGACTGTTTTGTAAATTCTGTCTTTCATTTCTTTTCCGATATTTTGTCTCCGACATTTTGTCTTTTTTGAGAAAATTAACATGTTAAATTTTCTGGCGATTATGTTAAATTAGTGCAGCACACGTTGTAACTCATCTTCACTTTGAGAGATTAGTATTGCATCGACCGCATAGCAAATTATTTTAAGTTGTTTTTCTCCCATTTGGTAACCTTTTTTAGTTCTTACTTTTTTTATTATTTCGTCCATGATCAGGTTGAACAATAAAGGGCTCAAGGAATCCCCCTGTCTTATCCCATTTCCGGCTTCAATTCGGTCAGTTAGTTTATCTTCCACTTTTACTTTTATTGTGTTGTTCTGGTAGATGTTTTCGATCGTTTTAATTATTCCTAGAGGTACCTCTCTCGAGTATAATAAATGGATAACGTCCTTTAATGTGACCCTGTCAAATGCTTTCTTAAGGTCCACGAAACATAAATATGCCGGTTTGTTGTATTACAACGATTTCTCTTGAACTTGCCTCATTATAAATATAGCGTCAGTGCATGACCTTCCCGACCTAAAACCTTGTTGTTCTTCTGCTAATGTTATATTTTCATTCAATTTGTTTGTGATCACTTTCGTTGTTAATTTTAATGTTGTGTTTAATAAGTTAATTCCTCTGTAATTCTCCGGGTCCGATTTGTCTCCTTTTTTGAAGAGAGGTATTAGGATGCTTGATCTCCATTCTTGTGGAATTCTGTTTTGTTCTATTATTTTTTGTATTAGTTTTAATAGTTGTTTAGTTAGATCTTGTCCTCCGTACTTTAGAAGTTCGTTCGATATTTTGTCCTCTCCTGGAGATTTTCTATTTTTTAATTTTCTTAATGCTTCGGTGTTTCTCTCCCTCCTCGATGTTATTTCTTCGTTTGTCGTAACTTCAGGTGTTGGTGGTTCATTATCGTCGCCTTTAGCAAATAGAGATCGGAAGTAGTCTGTCCATGTTTCCTTCTGAATCTGTTTCGCTTTTATTAATTCGTTTATCTCCTTTCTTTGCCCTCTGATCATTCTCCATACTTTTTTTTTGTGTTCCGTAGAAGTCGTGTTCCATCTGTTTTGAGAAACTCTGCCAGTGCTCCCTTTTTATTTGTCACACTAAAGTATTCGTTTCGTTTCTGATTCTTTTGTAGTGGTTGTATGCCTGTTGTGTTTGTTTTGTTCTGTATTGTAAAAAGACTTTCTTCTTTTATTCACATTTTGTCTTAACTTGCTCTCTAAACCATGGGGTGTTGTTCTTTAATATGTGAGTATTCGTTACTTTTCTCTCTCCAAGTGATTCTGTTGCAGCGTTGATTATGTTATCTCTGAGTTTTTGCCAGATGTCATCGATGTTATCGTTTTCTAATATTCCATTCTCAGCAATCTTCTCTGATATTCTTTTCCTGTATAAGTATTCCGTGGATTCCGTATGTAGTCCTTCGACTTTGATTTTTGTTTGTGTGTGTTCTGCCCTCTTGGGTGTGAAGTATTTCATAATGATTCCTATTTTACATAATACATACTAGGCTATGGTCGCTACCTACATCTGCTGAGTTGAGGCATCTTACGTCGATTATTTTTGATGGATATATATCTCTGTTGGTTACAACATAATCTATCATAGATCTTTGTCCACGGGTGTTATTGAATGTATCTTTATGTTGGTCTTTGTGGTCAAAAAATGTGTTGTTTATTCTAAGTTCGTTATTCGTGCAGAAGTTTATCATCAGTTCTCCATTTTCGTTTTTAACATTTTCACTGTGTTTTTGCTTAATTCCGGGCATTACTTGGTTACATATTCGAGCGTTAAAATTCCCCAGTATTATCATCTTCACTCTAACTTGATCTACTACTTGTTGTAATTCGTCATAAAAGATTTCCCTTGTTGTTTGAGGGACAAGTCACAAGGCACATTAAATAAAAATTGTCTTTTCAGAGAACTCGAGTCCTGTCTTTCCTGCCTCTTGGAAGTTTGAAAATTTGTAAGTTAAGCGAAAATCAATGTTAATTTATGATATAAACATTTTTTTCCATTTTCGGGCAACAGTAAAATGCATTTTAAATTAAATGAATTAAAAAAAATTCTTCCTTTTTGTCAAATAATTTAAATTAAAAAACAGTTTTTGGACACCTTGTATAAATAATTATGTAATTGTTTATAAGAGACTGTTTTAGCCAAGGCTATTTTAGCCGGGGCTGTTTTGACCGGGGCTATTTTGTGTGCGATCTATTTTGTCGGGGCTATTTTGTTTGCGGGCTATTTTGTCGAGGCTATTTTGTGTTCGGGCTATTTTGACGGGGCTTTTTTGACGAGGCTGTTTTGACCGGGCTATTTTGAAGGGTCACGCTTTAAAAATGAAGAAGATAGACGGTTTTACTGTATAACATGTGTTTTAACTGAAAAATACTAAACTAACAATAATAAATAAGAACAGTTAGCAAAACCTAAAAAACAGAAAGAAAAATTTGGAGGCTAATTGATTTTGAATAGAAATTTGAATATTTGATTTTGGTCTCTGGAGTTTCAGATAACAGTAACCATATTTTCTATATCTCACAGGAAAAAAGAAGGGGATGACGAAGTGTTAATTTTCTACCGCCAATATCGCACAAGTGATCAATAGGAGTCATGTCGAGACTAAGTCAATATCTGAATATTTACTTCACTTAAATATGGAATAACGACATGCGATACGTGAGGAGGCCATGTCTTATCATACACTAAGAGGATATTATTCCTCTCTTATTATTTTATTATAAAGTATCTCTCATTTTCACGACATTATTTTCTTTATTGTATCGTTTTAAAACTCATTTGGGGTGAGTTAGCCATACAGGGGGGGCATGTGCCCCCACTGACCCTGAAAATGACTGAAATTTACAAAAATACATCAATTCTATAGTATTTGATAATGTATTGAATATATAATGCTTGCCCCCCCCCCCCAATCAAAATTTCAAATGACGCCCCTGTAGCCATAACTCGCCACGCTGGCAAGACGGGTTGGCAAGTGTGAGGGGGATATAGGTAAGGAATTTGGGATTTAGGTAGGATAATACTGGGGCCTGGTTTCCTCTAAATAGGGAGTGGAGGAGAGACCAGGAGCTCGCGTTGGAAGGGACGCTACCTCCCTGAAGTAGGTCTACCCTTTATCAAGATCATAGAGGGGTACCTACCAGCTACCGCTTGGTAAGTACCGTCCGTGCGAAGCAGAACGAAGATGGAAGATGTAATTGGAAGAATTGCGCAAATGAAATGGAACTGGATAGGACATATGGCACGACAAAACATCGAAAGGTGGACGAGAAACATTGTACATTGGAGACCACGCGAGCACAGTCGTTGTAGAGGAAGACCACAAAAACGATGGCTAGACGATATCAAAACAAAAATGGAGACAAACTGGCACCAAATGGCACAAAACAGAGAAGAATGGAGAACTCATTAGCCTTTGTCCAGGAGTGGATGCAAACAGGCTGAAGAAGAAGAGATTTTCTATATAAATAGGGAAAAGAACAAAGTGCTAAAAGAAAGAAAATCTGTGTAATGTAATTTTCGCTATTTAAAGAGCCTCCACGTAGACACTAAATCCGTACGTAATACCAAGGAAACTCCACCCCAAAACATCACAGAGCCTCCATTAAACAATCTCGTCTCTCTTCTGTTGCGCTGTGCAACACCTGGTCGACAAATAACTCTTATAGGTGTCGACCAGAACTGTTAACGTTATGTGTTTTTCTGTTTTAAAGTTTTCTTAATTGATATTTTATTGTTTATTTAGTTTTGTTCCAGTTAAAAAAATAAAACCATATATTTTCCTTGTTTCTAAAAATATTAGGGACATTCAGAAAAAAAAAATGTTGACAAAACATAAGACTGCAATATGATTTCGATGTATACTCATACTTATACCTTGTCCTCTCTACAGAGTGTCTCAAACTTAACATAAGAAAAACATTTCTTTTCTTTCGCCCGGGATAAGTTCCAAAAAAAGTTTGAGTAAACTTTTGCCCCACTGTGTAAAAACCGAAAAAAAATTTAAAATAATAAAAAAAATTAGCGGTATCTGTAATATGTTCACGAAAAAAAGCAACTATAAAAATGAGCATCATTTTAGGTGATGCATAACTTTTGAAGCTACGTGTAGGTATTATTACGTTTTAGTGAAAAAGTGAACAGTTTAAAGTCTGTTGTTAAAATGAATGCATGGGCTACCTCGAATTCTTATTGACCTAAGTAGGCTGTGGTAAGTAAATGCCAATACTTACCACTACATGTCGGTTTTTTTTTTAATTAATTATCCTAATACGTGGAAAATAAAAAAAATTGTATCTACATATTTCAATAAGAAAGAAATACGTAAAAATTGTTATTAAAGTTGTTAACAATTGGTATTAAATTTTGCTTTAAAATTAATTGTTTAAAAATGAATGGATAAATTAATAATCATTGACAAAACAAAAAAATGAATACAAATTACTGTTAAATTTCCACAGAACATCTTATCTTTCTTATTTGTTGTACAATCGCTTTCTCAGAAGAGAAATACCTATTAAAAATTTAAGTTTTTTTCTCCTGGGGCTATTGTAAGTACAGGGAAACATGTCAAGTTTTGATGATATTGTGTGGAGATTTAAAAAATCAGTGCTTCTATAAATTTTAAAATAGCCAAACTTGAACAAGAGATTCCAAAAAACCAATAATATTAAAAGAACCCTTACTAAATAGATGGTTTTGGAGAGAACGATAAATAATGGAATATACATCCCACTTATGGAATATATCGAAAAATAATGAAATAATATTATATGTAAATGTTGTTCTGAAGCTATTTCCTTGTGGCATTTTTATAATTACGTATTTTTTATGGGAAATAAGCCACAATTTTACTAAAAAATGAATTTATTAACGTTTCGAAGCCCAAATCGGGTTTCGTTGTCAAAATACAAAATACTATTAAAATAAACAAACATGTTGTTACTAAGTAAAAAAATTCTTCTAATGATTTATTTAATCTGACTCATTTATATTGGCAATTCAGACGTATATTATACATTTTAAAGTAGAATACTTTAAAATGATATCGCCAATATTTATGAGTTGCGTTCCTGGGACGACTTTACTAAAAGATAGTTCATTCGATTACATGAAATCAATCCCAACTCAAGAATATCCGTCGCAAAAAAATCATAGCATGTGATCTGTCTTTAAAAAGACAACCAAATGCAACGATGACAGTAAAATTCTCGCGTTAGAGATTCCATAGTAAATCACGAGGGAAAACCAGGAAAAAACCTCCTGATACTACACGTCTGAATTGCCAATATAAATGAGTCAGATTAAATAAATCATTAGAAGAATTTTTTTACTTAGCAACAACATGTTTGTTTATTTTAATAGTATTTTGTATTTTGACAACGAAACCCGATTTGGGCTTCGAAACGTTAATAAATTCATTTTTTAGTAAAATTGTGGCTTATTTCCCATAAAAAATACGTAATTATATGTAAAGACCAGTGGTGGCTTTTGGGGGTAGGCAGGATAGGCCAGACCTACCCAATAATTTTAAGAGCTTTAAAATAGAAAAAGACATATTCAAAAATTATGTTAAAGCATGTAAATAACTTTTAAATGTACTAAATCACTCAATACATTAGCGTCTGTTAAGACAACTTTGTTATTACCAAATTCACAGAAAGCATCGAATCGTATTCAGGCATTTTAAATATCATTAATAGGCCCGCTTGGAGCTGGCCGACTCCGCTTACATAAGATAAAAAGCGTTCGAAGTGAAGCATCTTGCCGGACAACGATTTTTATATTGTCGTGTTATGCCTGGTGTATAGGCCCGATTCAAACTGCCCTTCGCCCATTTCGTCGTGCCTCGTTGCTACTTGTAACAATTATCGAATTGTAACTAGAATAGAATAGAAATATGCTTTAAAGTCATGAAAAATTGTACAATTTTATCGACAAAGCTTATAAAAGTCGAGAAAACAATGGTACCACAATGATATTATATAAACGATTAAACAATTGGAACGTACATGAACATTTGGGGGGTTTAATGGAACAAAACCCCCACAGAATTTTTATGTAAACATATTAAAAAAGAAGCCGCATCTCGATAAAAATTGGTTTATCGAAAAAATACTACGAGGCAAAAATTGTTAAAACGTTTTGTTTAACTAATGGTACCACAATAATGAATTAATTGGAACGTACACAAAAGTTTGGGGGGGATTAAGGGAGCAAAACCTCCATAAAATTTTTATGGGGTGCACAAATTTCACTTTAATCTTTTTTTAAGATGTTGCTGCCATAAGAATGCCACATGTCCATTTTCAATGAAAAATCTCTAAGCGATTTCGATATATGAAAAAAAAATCAATTTTCATTTTGTAACTTCAAAGGGCTGTAACTTTTTTTGTGTACACTTTTGTACTAAGGTAAGTTGGATTCAATCAATTTATTTTCGTCCCCGGAATGCGTGATTTAATTTATGACATACCTTTTTGAAACACCCTGTATATCACTACATACTGCCAGATACTTTATATAAACAAGTATTTAAATCTTCCGGAGAGATTTCTTTAGAAGATGTGGGGATGACTTGAAAAAAACAAATTTCAATTGATTTTTTCTCGGCGCAGCTGGAAGGATGTAAGGTAAACTCGAGGCACACTTCATAGCCTCTATTCAAGCGAGAATATTGATGATTTTTTCTATTATCACTGTTTACCCGGCAAGTTGCAGATAAAGAAATCTTTTTAAGTAGGTCTGTTGTCAAATATAATAAAAAATAATAAAGGAATAGATTTTAACGAAAATACTCGAGGATACTGACAGATATGGACTAGTCGTAAATTTGAAATAGTTAATAGGTTGGGAATGGGCAATGAATATAAAATAAATTAAGACGGTAGCCAATAATGATCATTTCGAATGCTGGAAAGAAAAAAGTGATACAGTAGGCGGTACTGTAGACCAGCGCGAAGATTTATAGTACGTTTTTTGTATTTTGAAAATTTAAATATTTTTTTCTATTCTCATACTATAATATATCAATTATGATGTCACTACTTGTATCATAATGAACTTCATTATGATACAGATTTTCATTACGATACAGATTTTTAACCAATAGAATCGCAATATGGCATTCGCGATAAAGGTGGCACACGCGCAGTGACCATTGGTGAACAAAATACATACGCTTTGACAGTTCTCAATACGTAAACAAACTGTCAAACTGACAAACTACTTAATTTGTTTGCGTTACAAAATTAATAAATTTCAATATATTTTTTGTTGTGAATGATCATAGAAAAAATCGTGTATACAACTTGCATTTAATTATCATTATGAAGCTCGTACTCTATACGAAACTCGCCGCTAGGCGGCTCTTTTCGTATCCCTCATACTCGCTTCATAATGACCATCATTAAATGTTCGTTGCATAATATAGGTACTATTAAAACTGAATAAAACACAGAAAACTTTTGTTATCAATATTTCCACAAAATTTATTTAGGGGGCGTTCAAGTATTACGTAACGCGATTTTTGAAGATTTTTGACCCGCCCTCTCCCCTATGTAACGCACCTTAATGGGGCGTTCAAGTATTACGTAACGCAATTTTTGAAGATTTTTGACCCCCTTTCCCCCCAACCTGCGTTACCTAATACTTGAATGGAACCTTATAACTTAATATCGGTATTTTAAAGAATCTAATTGAGGAGTGGGGAGCTATTTGTCTCAAGTTGGTCATTCAGAATTATATCTGTATTTTTAAATTTATTCATTTCCATAGATTCTAATAAACATAACTTAAGGTATTTATTTTGAATATGAAGAATTTGAAACTACTGTTAACTAAAAGTAGAATGTGTTTTTCTATTGTTGAAAGCTCTTTTGTGTTCTTTTATCCTTTTGTCAAATGTTCTGCCAGTTTGACCGATGTAAGTTTTTGTACAGTCACCACATGTCAGTTGTGTACATCACTCTTTAATTGCTTTTTCTTTTGGCTCTTGATGTTAGTTCTGAAAGCTGGTGTTATTCCTTTCTTTTTTTATGTATTTGGCTATTTTTGTTGATATCTTGCCTTTATATGTGATAGATCAGAAAGTACTGGATTTTTTCTTTAAAATTTTGTTAATTGTTTGTTCGTTATACCCATTGTTTACTGCTATTTGATTACTACAAACGGTCCCACTCCTTTTGTTCTGTAATTATTTAATTGTTCTGTAATTTTCGAGTTTGTTTTTGTCTTCTTTCTTGTGTAGTAGAAGTACCTGCGCATTTTTCAAAGAGATTGGAATAGCACCCCCAAAAAGGCACTTATTCATTAGGATTTTAACTGCTTCCAAAGTGGTTTGACCTCCAGCTGTAATCATCTTTTTTGCTATTCCTTCGTTCCTTGGACCTTTTCCATTTTTCATCTATTTTTATGGCATTTTTAACTTTCTCGTCAGTAATTTCTGGTGGTGTTTCAGATCCGATATTTAATGTTCTTCGTTCTTTATCGAGGTTCTCGGTTTTTACTTCGCTGGACGAGTATAAGTTTGTCTAGTATTCTTCTGATCCTGATCAGAAACATTTATTACAATCAAACGGCCAAATCAAAATAGAAGACCAATAAACTGATAAAATTGCAATAGAATGAGGAGTGCAACAGGGCTGTATTTTATCTCCACTACTATTCAATATATACTCTGAATGGGTATTTAAGGAAGCTTTAGACGGTTATGCGAAAGGAGTATTAATTAATGGTGAATGGTTGAATAACATTATGCAGATGACACCATAGTTTTTGCTGATAATCTGAATGATTTACAAATATTAACAAATTGTATAACAGAAGTCGGCAACAGATACGGACTAGCTCTTAACATAAAGAAGACCAAATTTATGACAATTAGTAAAAAAACCAATACTAAACGCTCAACTTACAATCAACCAACAGAATATCGAAAGAGTTGAGCAATATACATATCTGGGTACGAATTTAAATAGCCAATGGGACCACTTAACAGAAATTAAACAGCGAATAATAAAAGCGAAAGCAGCATACCTTAGAATGAGACCCATTTTCAACAGTCGAGACATATCATTAAAAACAAAATACCGTCTGTTGAAACGCTACATATTCATTGTTCTGCTCTACGGAATGGAAGCATGGACACTAACTGTTGCATCTATGAATCGGCTCGAAGCTTTCGAAATGTGGTGTTATAGGCGCATCTTACGTATATCCTGGGTTGACCGAATTACTAATGTGGAAGTCCTGCGTAGAACGAGGAAAGAGTGTGAAATTCTCATAACCATCAAAACAAAAAATTAGAATATCTAGGACATGTAATGAGAAATCAAGAACGTTACGGCCTTCTCCAACTGATTCTCCAAGGGAAGGTAAATGGTAAAAGAGGACCGGAAAGAAGACGCATTTCCTGGCTTCAAATTTTACGAAAGTGGTATAACACGACTACCACTGAACTGTTCCGCGCTGCGGTAAACAAAGCCAAGATAGCCATGATGATCGCCAACATCCGGAACGGATAGGGACTTTAAGAAGAAGAAGAAGAAGAAGAAGGAGAAGAAGAAGAAAAAGAAAAAGAAGAAGAAGAAGAAAAAGAAGAAGAAGAAGAAGAAGAAGAAGAAGAAGAAGAAGAGGAAGAAGAAGAAGAGGAAGAAGAAGAAGAAGAAGAAGAAGAAGAAGAAGAAGAAGAAGAAGAAGAAGAAGAAGAAGAAGAAGAAGAAGAAGAAGAAGAAGAAGAAGAAGAAGAAGAAGAGTATTCTTCATTCAATATTTATTATCTGATTTTTCTGGCTTATAGTGATTCAATTTGTGCCTTTTATCTGATATATTTATTGCCGGCCTCTGCTATTTAGAGTTTTTACACTTTCATGCTCTTATTTTTCTCTATATCTAATATTTTCGATATTTACGGTTTTGCTGTCCCAGATGTCTTGTGTTATTCTTTTTCTTATTGTCTTATTAAGTTCCTTATATTCTAGTAAATTTCGATACATGCAGCTTGTGTCGTTAATCATATGTGGTGTGTCTATGTTAATTTATTATTAATCGGTTTCCTATCGGTTTTTTTGATCGAAGTGATTATAATCAATCTTATCGTTTCTTCAAAATCATTTATATCTTTTTCTTTTAATTGATCTATTGGTTTTAGGTTAGCTTGAAGATGTTTCTGGTAATTGGTACTGCTTTGCATAAATTCAGTTAAATTTATGTTTATATCATCCTGTACACTATTACCGTTCTTATGAAAAATATACTTTAAACACATCTTTATAAAATACCATACGATTTCACCCTAATTATAAACATTTATTACCTAAAAAGTTTATTGACTTTTCACTTTTAAGGTATAAATACGTTTTAAATTCGGGCTTAATTTATAAAGTCTGGTCCTGGCAACCGATGCCCTACAGTAGAGATGCATCTGCCAGTTTCGTGGAAGTTTTCAAGATGTACGTACCTCTTTTTCACCTGTCACAAAAAGGAGGATTCAATGATAGTTGCTATATTTTTCGGTATAGAGCTCAAAACACATTGTAATGATATTTGCTCTAAACTAGTCATAAATGGAGCAAACAGTTCTAATGAAATCAATATGAATACTAAATACATGGCTTTTTAACCGAATAGGACCTGGTATAAGACTAAACTGTACAAGATATACATAAAATGTTAAGTGAATTCTCAAAAAATGCTTTATGGAATAATCCCTGTCGGTAATATCGCCGTCATCTCTTGCCAATCAGTCACTTATCCACTTTATACAAATATTTACGTCATCAGCTTTATGTAATATTGGGCATTTATTTTCGTATCTACCTACGTTACTTTGATATTAAAGGTATACTAGTTGCACCCAGTATTTCACTTATATCATCATCTTTGGCTTTTACAACTCTTCGTGAGTCTTTGCAGTGTTTACTATTGTCTTCCATTGGTTACGATCCTGTGCTACTATTTCCCATGGTCTCACTTCCATCTTCTCTAGGTCTTCTCTGACTGCATCTTTTCACCTTTTTCTAGGCCGTCCTGTCGGTCTTCTACTACCGTCTCTTTGGTCTTTCCCAAAACACATTGCTAATCAGTCTGACGTCATCACTTTGTACCCCGTGACCTGCCCATCTTAATCTATTGGCTTTTATTTATCTCACGATGTTTCCCTGTCCGAAGAGAGTAGCTAATTCGTTGTTGTATCTGCTACTCCATTGATTTGTCACACTGTCCCTTCAAGGACCATATATATATATATATATATATATATATATATATATATATATATATATATATATATATATATATATATATATATATATATATATATATATATATATATATATTATATATATATATATATATATTGTTATATTTCTATTTGATATAAAAATTAAAATTTGATAATTATAAACAAAATTCACTTTAATATAAAATATTTTTAATTTTCTCAACCTCGGGCATATAAATTTAGAACAACCTGTATACAACAAATTGTTATATTTAATTTTAAGAAGTGATTAGAATAAGCGTACGAAACTCGGAACAATGTGCTTAGATAAACAAAGTGAATGACGCGTACCATTATCGTTCTTCTCGGAAGGTCGATCATTAGCCTATGCTAAATAAAACTCAGTGAAATAGATGATAGTTCATTATCGTTTTTCGCGGAAGGTTTCGATCATTAGCCTATGCTAAATAAGACTCATTTGAAAGAGAGAATAGGTCATTAAAATTTGTAAATAGTTAGAAAGTATTTTAGAATGGGAATTAAATATTTTCTTTTGAAATCCATTAAGCATATTTAGAAAGATTAAAAATTGGTTTTGAGGAATATTACGAATGAGAGTTGGTGGTGGAAGATTGATTTGTGAATCTGGAAGGGATATTTAGAAAGTAGGGGAATGAATGACAAAGTGAGATCAGAATGTTTTGAGCTGTCGAGAAGTGAAGTCAAGTAGTAGACGGTAGTGTACGGAGAGTGAGAAAGCCGGTAGTTCCGTGAGTGTGGAGTATCTATCGTGGAACGAGAAGTAGGCCAGGTCGAGAGTAAAAGAACCTCCTTGAGCCAAGAGTGTCCCGGTAGCTGATAGCAGTTTCGAAAAAGGTAGAACACAGCATCACGACAAAAGCAGGAACGAGAGCTATTCGAGCTAGTTTTTCAAAGGAGAACATTACTGGAAGCCAGGACGAGGTTTGATCGCAGCCAAGGATAGCAGGAAACGGGTCTTGTGTGAGGACATTTTCAGTTCACCAGGAAAAGGTCAGTCTCATTTGTTTGGACATGAATGTATGGGTTTTTCGTATTAAATTCCACATAAAAAATTGAATAACATAATCAATAATATCAGAAAAGCTTCATCAAAGTTAAATAGAGTTGTTCCTAATAACTCCTAATAGTTAAATGTTAATAAAAACTTTCAATTGAAAACCAAAAGGAAATAAGATTCCCATTTGTAAATGTTATGTTTAAGAATAATAAGAAATAGCAAATATTAAGCATTGATTGCCTTTTAAATAAAATAAAAAAAATATTTTGATTATAATTGTAACCCATATGTGTATTTTTTTTACTCTTTTCTTTTCTATCCCGATTAGGAACCATTAAGAAATATGAAATATTTGAAGCCACGAAAGTAAGTAATTAATTTATAATTCGCCCTGAGATTGAAAACATATTGATATGTGATCTGGTTAATTAATTAGATTAGTATTAATACATTGATTAAATTAAGTGACATATAAGAATATTATCTCATATCAATAATCAAGATCACAACAATATATATATATATATATATATATATATATATATATATATATATATATATATATATATATATATATATAACTCGACGGAATTTGCGTTCCCATACTAATAGTTTATTGATTTCTTTCTTTCTCAATGTCCATGTTTCACTTCCGTATGTCACTGCTGGCTGTATTATGGTTTTGTACAATTCGATTTTGGCACGTTTTAAAAGAAGCTTTGACCTCATTAGATGCTGGACGGTAAATAAAGATTTATTCCCCCCTCCCCCGAGTATTTGTACTTCAACCTGTCGTTCCCCTGTGTTGTCACTGGTAATTGCTGTTCCTAGGTATTCTTTGACCACCTCAAAATTATGATCGTTTATGGAAACGTTTTGTCTTATTCGCTGTCGTTCCTTTTTTGGCACGACCATGTATCTAGTTTTTTCTTCGTTTATTTTCAGTCCGACGTTTAGTGTTGCTTCTTCAAATTTCGAAACTATATCCTTAAAAGGGGTGATACACACGCGAGTAAGTACGCGAACTTATGGCTCGCGACCTTTTTCGCGCGTGTATCACCGCAAGTACGCCGAGTAAGTACGCCGTCGATACAACAAGTTTGAAATCTTACTCGTAACCCGTACGTGTATCACTGCCACGAGCCACGAGCCTCGAGCCATCATGTTATTGCGTTTAAAGTTACACTTATATTTTCACTAATTAAGCAAATTGCCTAGAAATAATTCAATCGTTTATTGTTGAAAGGAGACAAGTTACATTTTATAAGTTTTGAGAAAACCGTAAAACACTATTTTAAGCTATACTAAATTATTTTGATTATTTGTTTTTGAGTAAACCTACTTATTTATAGGCTGTTTTATCCTCCTGATGAAAATATTACCATCTTATCTATGATATTTTGTTTGTTTATGCCTACCTTGTATTAAATTAAAATAGATCAAAAACAAGTGCTATACTTCACATCATGATTTTGACAGCTTACCACGCTTATAAAAAATCAAATTATTCTTCTATTTAACAAAACCTGATCAAAAAAATAATCAAACTCTACTAATAGTCTAAGAGCTAGTGAACCCTCCGACTAACGGTCGTCCTGTAAGGCTAGAAATTTTTCTAGTGATAATTCATAGCACACCAAGGCTAAAAACCATGACCTGGCAGGCCTCAGTGGTGCACGTGTATCTACCAGGTGAATCGAAAAGTGCAAATTTAGGGGGTAAAATTAACTTTCTCCTGTAAGGTTTAAATTTAAGTATGTGTTTGAGTAAGTCATTCAGAAGAAATGTGTACAATGACAGGCGATTCTGAAGAGCATAAGACCTTGCCAGGCGAGGGGAAAGATTAGGGGTTTTTCCTAAAATTATTCTTTTTGCATCGAACAATTTTTTTTTAGATTTTTTGAATCATTCCAAACAGAAAACTTCTTTAGTGATTTTTCTCTTAAGTTAATAGTTTTTGTTATATAAGCGATTGAAAATTTTGAAAATTGCGAAATCGGCCATTTTTAACCCTAAATCGGACATTTATCTAAAAATTTCAATGTTGCGAAGATACGTAGATATTCTTTAAACATTGATTGATGAAATCCCGAAGAGGTTTTTGCAATAAAATATCGAAAACCCCTTTGTTTTTTTAATTGATAATCAAGCAGGTGCGACACTGTAGTATAAGTGAGGACGTTTGAGTTTGCATAAATTCATTATCTCGAGAATGGGCAAATTTCAAGAGAAATCCTCAGACAGGTCGATTTTTATTTTTAAATTAGGACTTTTTGGCATATATATAATACTAGTGACGTCATCCATCTGAGCGTGATGACGTAATCGATGATATTTTTAAATGAGAGTAGGGGTTGTGTGATAGCTCATTTGAAAGGTTATTGAATTTTCTATTCACTAATATAAACATTAACATAATTATTTATACAAGGTGTGCAATAAAGTTTTTTTTATTAAATTAACTTTGATTAAATTTGACAAATAGAAGAAAAAATTTTTTTGTACACCCTGTATAAATAATTATGTTAATGTTTATATTACTGAATAGAGAATTAAATAACCTTTCAAATGAGCTATCACACAACCCCTACTCTTATTTAAAAAAATCATCGATTACGTCATCACGCCCAGATGGATGACGTCACTAGTATTATATATATGCCAAAAAGTCCTAATTAAAAAATAAAAATCGACCTGTCTGAGGATTTCTCTTGAAATTTGCCCATTCTCGAGATAATGAATTTATGCAAACTCAAACGTCCTCACTTATACTACATTGTCTCACACGCTTGATTAATAAATTTAAAAAACAAAGGGGTTTTCGATATTTTATTGCAAAAATCTCTTCGGGATTTCATCAATCAATGTTTAAAGAATATCTGCGTACCTTGGCAACATTGAAATTTTTAGATAAATGTCCGATTTAGGGTTAAAAATGGCCGATTTCTCAATTTTCAAAATTTTCAATCGCTCATATAACAAAAACTATTAACTTAAGAGAAAAATAACAAAAGACGTTTTCTGTTTGAAATGATTCAAAAAACCTAAAAAAAATTTGTTCGATGCAAAAAGAACAATTTTAGGAAAAACCCATAATCTTTCCCCTCGCCTGGCAAGGTCTTATGCTCTTCAGAATCGCCTGTCATTGTACACATTTCTTCTAAATGACTTACTTAAACACATACTTAAATTTAAACCTTACAGGAGAAAGTTTATTTGACCCCCTAAATTTGCACTTTTCGATTCACCTGGTAGATACACGTGCACCGCTGAGGCCTGCCAGGTCATGATTTTTAGCCTTGGTGTGCAATGAATTATCACTAGAAAAATTTTTAGCCTTACAGGACGACCGTTAGTCGGAGGGTTCACTAGCTCTTAGACTATAAAAAACATAAGATTTCAGCAAAATTAGGTACACAGAAAATAAAAAATTTAACCACGAGGACAGTTTCTAAATTTTTTGCTACCGACGGCGACCGCGATCTTTAAAACCGCGTACTTTAAGTCTGCCGTGTATCACCGACGGCGAGCCGAGTAAGTCCGCGATCTTTAAACCCGCGTACTTAAAGATTGCGTGTGTATCACGCGCTTAACTCTTCCAATGTTGTTTGTGCTACTGCTACTGCATCTACGTCATCTGCAAATTCGAGAACAATCTTTGCTCCATGTTCTCGCATTATTTTGCTCCATGTTCATAATCATGAACGGTAAACTTAACCCTAACATGGTAGCTTATTAATACACTGATGTTTGTTGTTATGATTAAATTTTACTATAAATAACTTTTAAAATTAGTGGCTAGTGTAACTATATATCAATTCACAAAACTTCAAGTTGCCTTGTCTTTCTCGTTCTGTCATCAGTCGGAAATGCTTTTACACCTTTACTTTAGTTGACTTTTACCTTTCTCAATGTGAAGACACATAATTTTTACTTATTAACCCACGTGCTTCGTGGAAGTCATATAATGCATTAGAGCAGATCCTCAGGGATTTTATCCATCCTTTGGATTTTATATTTAATATTCCAACGTGAGACATTTAGTCGATATTTAAAAGGTTTTAACCAATGTATTTTTGATGGCTCAGCATGTCAAGCCTGTAAGTATAACCTAACCTTGTTTTTTATCTTGTCCAACATTTAAATTTTAACTTTGTCTTCACTAATTAGGGTTATACAGTAGAACCCCACAAATCCGAAATAATTGGGGGGACAGCCTGTTCGGATTCCGAAACGTTCGGATTATCTGAAAGTTAGCCTAATTAATGATTCAAAGCTTTCGTTGTCGTTGATTTAGAGTCGCTGCACCTGTCTCGCTCTCTTCCTCTTCCACCCATCTCAGATTGATGTCACTGATGCAGAGCCAGTCCAGTGGCTAGATTTCCAATTGAAGAACTCCTACAACAACAGGATGAGAAAACTAAGAAGAAAGTGCAATTACAGGGTGGATTGAAGCTGACGACAATTGACACCAAGAATTTACGGATGAAGACATTGTAGACTTGGTTCAACCTCAAGGCAACCCTAATGAAGATGAAGACAGCGAGGAAGAAGTTTCCCTGCCATATCGAGTGTGACACGCAGATGCCACTAAAACTCTGGGTGCGGCTCTACTTTATTTGGAGCAGAACTCTGCTGCGTTACCGGTTGATGTAATGTTTATACGTAAATGGTTTAACATTGCTGCGTCAATTCGCTACACCACCATGCGTCAAAAGAAAATAACCGACTTCTTTAAGAATGCTCCTTAAGAATGCAAACGTTCTCGCAAGAGTATGGACAATATTTTTGGAATCTTTTGGACTACAAGAGAACCGACGTTAAGTATATGTTTATGTTTAGCCTTTATAAGCACTACGTATCAAGTACGTATTCATTTTAAGAAATTTTAAATGTCAAAACCTATTAATCCTAGATTGTTAAATTTTCTGGTTTTATTCTGTATAATAAATATATTTTTAAGTTTCTGTCTTTTTTGAATTTTTTAATTTTTTTTACTTTACGTTGGTTCGGATTTGCCGAACATTCGGATTAGCGAGGTTCGGATTTGCGGGGTTCTACTGTACTTATTTTAGGTAAGAACACTGATGATGCTATTTTTAGAGAACGAAAACGTTCTGTGATATTTGTAGCCCTTTTTAGGGTTTTTTTAAATAAATATACCTTTTATAAAGAAAATTTTTCATAAAATTTTTTTGTAATTAATGGTATAAACAGCCAGCTACAGGAAGTTTTTCCTTGTGGATTTTTCTTTTAACTTCGGAGAGTTAGAGAAGCTGGTGAAGTTTTGTCGTTAAATTTACTTATTTGAATTTATTGGTAAAACAATTCAAGAAGATTGTATGTAGCGGCACTAGTGATATACGATTATTTCTATTTGTTCGGAAATAATTTTACACAAATACTCTTCAAACGACTAAACTGCTAATTAAACAGTTTTTTACGACTATTTGCAAGCTTCTACTATAAACATTAAAGAAAAATTGGTAATAAAAGAATTTATGAATCTTTTGACAATGTTGGCGATCAATCAGGATTTAAGACATACATAATGCCTGCAAAATTACTATGCTTAATACCACACAGTAACGTTATGTCTCATTTGCATTCTTTAAAGTTTTAAGTAACATTGTATGCTACCATAAAAATGATAGTAATTCCGCTAAGGCTCTGAATATTCCCACGATTAATTTTAAATGCAAATTGAACGTACCTACTAGAAAGAAATGTGTTTGATTTATTGATTTTTAAGAAATAAAGTGCAGAATATAATTTTATACTTTTTTTCTACAATTATAGAATTATACAAATATTAGATTTTGTTAGAACAGTAAAATATTACCTAACAATTAAACACTGAAAACTTTTGTTTTCGATACTTCCACAAAATTTATTATAAAATTATATATGACTACAGCTGTTTCGGCAGAGTGCCTTTCTCAAGTGATTTATTTTACTTTTACTATGTGTTTGCAGTTTAAAGTCTCTAACTTAATAGATTCAGATTCAGGAGTGAGGAGCTGTTTATCTCAAGTTGATCATTCAGAATTATATCTGTATTTTTTAATTTATTAATTTCCATAGATTCTAATAAAGATAAATTAAGGCCTTTATTTTGAAAATGAAGAATTTGAAACTGTTCATTAACAGAATGATTATGATGTTGAAGGTGAAGTGCGTATGTAGAATCTGTTTTTCTATTGTTGAAAGCCCCAGTGGCGTAACTAGTCTGACCTGCGCCCCAATGCAAGTATTCCTCGTGCGCCCCCATCCCCAGACTTATTCTCCACCCCTCCCCCCCAACCTCCAACGAAACTAACAACGACATTTCTCCAGAGAAAGATTATACAAAGAAATATAATATTTCCAAATACCAATAATATAACTCAAGTAAGGATCACAATATATACTTACAATTAATTAATGTACTTTTTAGGACGATAAAATATACACTACTTACTTTACTCAACATATTTTATTTATTCAGTGCCCTATACAGTATCTATAGTATACATGATATCGCAAGCAACAATATAATATTTATGTTCCGTTTCTCAAACTTTGATTAATTTTACTAGATGATGCATTCATACAGTCAAACCTACCTACGGCTCATAGGAACAACACTGTACGTTAATTCCTATTCCCTGACAAAGCCCCTGCGACTCTTTGTTTCTAGGAACAGTCTTGCTAACTTTTCTACATCTAAAGACCGAGTTCTTTCATGTTCAATACTAATTACACTAAGATCACACACTCTAGTATTGGACATAGAGTTCCTTAAGTAGTTCTTTATTATTTTTAATTTAGAAAAAGATCTTTCACTACCTGCAACAGTTACGGGTAATGTAAGAAACATTATTAATGCTGCACGTACGTTTGGGACACTTGATGCAATAAATTTATTCCTAATTAATAGATAATCAGCCAACTGGCTGATTTTGCTTATTTTATTACTTTTGATATCGTCTTTGACTACATTTCTAAAGCAAATTACTTCATTGGTCAAAGCATGAGTCACATCAGATTCATATTTTTTACAAAACTCAGAGGCTGACTTTACAAGTTGTTCGTCAGAAAAATGTAATAAATTATCTGGGTTTAAAAAACTGAACGTGTCAATTATGCATACCATAGATTTAAACCTTTCGTTTAACTGTGAAATAAGAATATCAACAGCTCTCAAAAATACCTTAACTTTAAAGCAATGCACAGGATCACTAAACTCATAGTGACTAGAAAGTTCGTCAAAAAAAGTCTTTACTTTTCTTTTGCGTTTGGAGGTCATTGAGGAATCAATATTCCACTTCGCAGCTAACTTTCTGGCTTGATCCAGGACATCGTCGAATTCTCCTCGCAGTTCGCTCACAGTCTTTAAACACTTCTAAAGGAGATTCTTTGCATCACCTAGATTAACATCGGATCTCTGTAGGGTTTTCGATATAATCTGGATTCTTTCTAAAATTCGACTTTGAAACACTAACATCAAAACAAAATCAAATGAAGATATTTGCTTTATAAGACCATTTGCTTCTGCAACTTCATTGTTCTTGTTCGAAGTCAAAATTATTTTTTTTAGACACTTCAGCACTGCTACAAAATTTACACTGATTGATAGCAAAGCGTCGTACCTCGATGACCACCTAGTAGGACAGAGTTTTTTCAAGGTTAACTTGATAACACACACACGAGTCGGTTAATTCTTTTAAACATTGCAATCTTGGTAGGCTTTGGCCGAAAAATACGTATATACTGTTTATTGTATCATAAAATGATGAAATCTGTGAAATCGATTTCATACTGTCGTTTAAAACTAAATTTAAATTGTGACTAGCACAATGAACATACTCAGCGTTAGGAGACTTTGATTTGGCAGACAGATGGCAGAAGCGCCATCATATCCCTGACCTCGGCACTTATCAAAAGTGCCGAAGTGAATAAAATACCACGAATATTTTTTTTACATTTTTTATTTTCGGGAAGCTACAGGGAGTTTTGCTTCAACATATTTTTTTGCTAAAATTTTTCCAGAATATCAGTTTTTTGCGCCCCCTAAGGCCTGCGCCCCAATGCACCGCATTGGTTGCATTGGCGTTAGTTACGCCACTGGAAAGCCCTTTTGTGTTCTACTATCCGTTTGTCAAAGGTTCTGCAAGTTTGACCGATATAAGTTTTTGGACAGTTACCACATGTCAATTTGTCAACACCACTCTGTAATTGTTTTCTTTTTCGGCTCTTATTGTTCTTAATAAATTTGCTAAAATTGTTGCTAGTTCTGAAAGCTGGTGTTATTCCTTTCTTTTTATGTATCTGGCTATTTTTGTTGATATCTTGCCTGTATATGTGATAGAACAGAAGGTACTGAGTTTTTTTCTGTGATGATGGATAGACTAATTTCAGGGCTTTCTTACGGAGTTTTTGGTTCCAAATTTTGTTAATAATTGTTTATTCGTTGTAGCCATTGTTTACTGCTATTTGATTACCTTTAACCCGCGAGCAGTCGCGCCGTTAGGAAAAATATAACATTTTATCCTTTTTCGCGATAACTTGATGAAAAATTTTGCAACATAACTTTCCACTCGTAAGTGCCTCGAGGAAGTGTGTAGTAATGCGTAGTTTTTTTTTCTTCTTTTTGTGGAATTTATGGCTTTGGTAAAAACCAATTAGCTTTAATAATTGTTAGAAATAGATATTTCTAACATAGCAAGTAAATACAAATACTATAAAGCAGGGGTGCCCAAACTGTGGCTCACGAGCCGCATGTGGCTCTTTGAACGATTATTTGTGGCTCTCAGTACATGTACCTGAATTGCTTTTAATTTTTGTGTTTCAAAATGTATTAAATTTAAATTACTGACATCAAATATAAAAGAATATTAGAAGAAGAAATATAAAAGAATAAGTGTAAAATCAGGACTTAGACAAGGAGACCCCTTATCACTGTTGTTATTCAATTTGGCATTGGAATATGTAATAATTAAAATATCATCTGAGCTGCCAGGGGGATTTGCGAATCGAGGATTCAAAACTATTTTTAACCTTTGCTGATGATCTAAGTGCAGTAGCTCATTTTACAAGAGACGTGAGAGAGGTGTTTTCACAACTCGAGGAAGAAACAGATAGTCTGGCCCTTCGAATAAATGAAGGGAAGACAAAATACATGCTATAAAAAAATAGTAACCAAAAATTCAAGAGCAAGAGTTAGGCAGAACATAACTATTAATGACCACAACTTTGAAGTAGTAACAGAGTTTAAATATCTAGGCATGGTAATAACAGATGACAATCACATATAAAAAGAGGTATCAGCAAGGATAGCTGCGTGGAATAGAGCATTATACTCCCTATCGTTATTAAGGTCTAAGCTTCTAAAAAGACAATCTAAATTAAGACTGTACATGCCAATTATTCGTTCAATTGTTACATATGGAAGTTAAACGGGAAATGAATAAGCTGCTGGTGAAAGGAAAGTTCTCAAAATGATATTTGGCCGTCAAAGTGTTGGATTGGCAGGAGTGGAGAAGGCATCGCAAAGCTGAATTGGTGATTGTTGATGGTACTGAAAACATCGTTCGACATAATATAAAAGCTAAGATGAGATCGATCGGCAGGTCATGTAGTAAGATCAGACGAAGACAGAGTGTTAAAGACAGTGTTTTTTGAGAGACGGTAGAAGATTAGTAGGCCGTCCCCGAAAAAGATGGAAGGATAATGAAGAATTGAAGTATCCTGAATTAGTACAGGCTTTATAGAATTTTGGCATAATTGAAACAACGATGTGAACAATTTTATTTCAGTTTAAAATTTGTAGAATCCACACAGTGAGAGAAAAAAATTAAATTTAAATAACTTTTTTACACTTTTCAGATAATTGTTTAATTGCGGCTCGCGAAAAAATTCAAATTTTGAACAATGGCTCGTATTATCAAGGAGCTTGGCCACCCCTGCATAAAGTAAAAATTTGTTGTAAATTCGTATTGTGAGATAAAATCTAACACGCGACTGTTCATTTTACAGAAGTGAGCGCGACTGCTTCCGGGTTAACGTCGGGAACCGCATATACGCGCAAAAGCTTTCTTGCCTCATATACGGGGTTTTTTGGGCATTGCGCTTCCGTGCGCTTCCGTTTAACACTTCCGCGCATCTATGCATTTCCCGACTTTTGTGGTAATTGTTCGTAAGTGCAAAATTGAATAAACGTTTTAATAATAATTATTTATAAAAATGAATCTAACGTTCCTGCTCTGAAGTACATTTTTATGCAAGTGAATATCGTGGACGTACTGAGAAAATCCACTAACTCACACACGTATATGGGATACGGCACGTTTAAAAACTCCCGTCGCGAAAGGGTTAATGATGTTTGTGCCTCCTTGGTTCCCACAGCTTTTATAAAACCAAATTGAGTATGAGTACCTTCAAGATTTTTTCGCATTTGCGTCTCATTCTGTTGTGATCTATTCTTAGGAAAATCTTAAAATGTGGCTTATTCGGCTAATTCATCGATATTCTGAGCATTTTTTAGCATTGCATTTTTTAGGTACATATTGCGACGAAGATGGACTTAAGCAGTGGGAATCACTCTGCTGTTATATATTGCATTAAAAAGTTTTTCTACTACTTTTAGGTTATCTTCATTTATTAGCATCGGCGACTCAGTTGTTGTATTATCTGGACTAAAAGCTTTCCTAATTTTAGCATTTTTATAACTTGTTCTACCTCTGATTTCATAATTTCTGAGCCTTCAGTATAATTTTGGTAAAACATTAAAACATTTGTTTTCTTCTAATAAAAGGAAACATGACTGTAAGAACTTAATTTTTGAATGACGATCTCCCACGAAAAAAATTTAAAATATTTCAATTTACTTTGGAATCACCCTGTACTGATTCATAAATTTATTCAATTTTCCTTAAAAAATAATTTTGACATGCTACTTCCACACAAGCGAGTATGTAACTGTGTGATCATCTTAATCTTAATAATCTGCTATAAAATGTTTACCGTGTAGGTATATGATTTTAAAAATAGCTTCAGAAACTGTTCCAATATACACATATAAAACAGAAGGGGATCGTCCTAATAAAAACCAAAACAAAATATTATGGATAATACTTTCGTGATGTGTCGTGATGTTCCTAATGGTAATATAAGAGCGTCATTTATAAACGACAATCGATAGCTATGTGATTTTTGACCTAAAAACTTGTTTACTTGAATTTCATTGAAAAACTGATAGGTTTTCCGTTTAGATATGATTTCTTTGTTTTTACAGATTACAGACTGATTAATATTCCCAAAAAATTACGTCAAAAAAAATGTTTGTTATACTCAAAATAAATTGTTTCGTCAGGAGTCAGGCTAAAACATTAAAAACTTTAAAAGCTTATTTCTTAATTTGTTTCTGGCTACATTAGGGTGACCAAACGTCCCGTAAAAACGGGATTGTCCCGTTTTTTAAAGATTTGTCCCGGTGTCCCGACAAAGTCTCTCGGGACGCCTAAATGTCCCGTATTTGCGGTGGGTTGATTTTATGTACTGACTACATTTTCTCTTTTTAATTCTTCTACAATTTCTGCATTCGTTTTCATTCTTATTAAATTTCTCCCTCTCTTGTTATTACATTGTGACTCAGTATTGTCTCATCATTTTTCTTTCAAATTTTAGAAGGCTATGTTCTTGTTAATCGCCGTTGTTTCCATCCCATATATAACAACCGGTCTTATATAGGTTCATATTATACTTAAAGTCTTGATTCCTAGCTGATTTATATTCATTCCATATGTTTTACTGCTTTTCAGAATTCTTTCCTCTATTCTTTTTTTCCGGTTTTCCCTATTGTTAGTCCCAAGTAACTAGAGGTGGATACAGTTTCAAATTTATGGTTGTGTTATTACATATTTCTGAGTTGTTGTGTCATCCTTCCCCATCATCATGTATTTTGTTTTGTGCTTGTTTATCTCTAGTCCTATTCTCTTCGCTTCCTTATCTAATTTTCCAAGTGCTTTTATATTGTCATCTTCGTCTTCGCTATGATGACTAGATTATCTACATATGCTAAAAATTGATTTGTAATAATGTTTTTATTTGCAAAGTGTGTCCCCCTTATGATTACTTTCAATATTAGATTAAATAGTGTCGAGTAGATTGTTTCACGCCATTGTTTACATTGATCTCCTAAAGAAGTGGTTTCGTTGAAACTGGTGCTTCCTCTGGTGTTCTTTAGGCTCACTGTAAGCATATGTCTTAATTTTTCTGGGATTCCAACATTCTCTAGCTCGTCCATCATTTTCGTCCGATTGATTGTATCCATTGATTGTATAAAAAAATATTAGGTGCAGTTCTCTGTTGTATTCTCTCGATTTTTAAACTATCTGCTCCACCGTATGTATAGAATTAATTGTCTATTTTCCCGCTCTGAACTCGTTATGGTATTCTCCTAATATTCGTTCAGCGCATGATATGTCTCAGGTATAGTACGTTTGCTAGATTAATATATAATATATGAGGTGTTTAATAAAATTTCCCCCGATCTCCTTTTTTATATAAGTATAGGTACAGCTGGTTCCTAAAAAAAACTGATACTGACTCTTAGTAAGATTTGATCATTTTGAGCAGTGTATTTGATTGATCTGACATTATATTATATTTATTATGACAGGCAAATAATAAAAACAAACAACAAACAACTAATTACATAATAATATGTTAATTCATAAATTGTAATAATTACTAAGGTCTAAGTTTTTATATTATTTTGAATTCCTGCATTTTATAAAGAGCATAATATAAATGATAGTTTTTACATAAAATAGGGTTGTTGTTCAGATTTAGCCATACGACTCACACTCCCTCTAAGGGGAAAATTGACTCATCCCAGATACCTACGGTATCAAAAGGATTGAGCTCTGGTGGGACTCTTTCCGTGTTATCGAGCCCTAGGTGACTTGGTATGCAGGTGTATCTCCCAAAAATTTTCGTACACATCTGGCCGTTGCGAGTAGTACTGCCAATTATTATTAAGAAATAAAACAGACGACTTAAGTGAACAATATATTAAATTTTAAGATTTGGCAGTGACAGTGACAGTATGTAAATAATAAATATTTATTCTTCAAAATACACTGCTCAATTTTCTACAAAATACGCTTTAAGAGGCGTATCATTTTTTTTACTAACCAGCTGTTCTATATATAATACCTGTGTTCCAATCGGCTGGTAGTCTTTTTTTCCATATTTGTTGTAGTAGCCGGTTTATTTCTTTATGTAATTCTCTTCCTCCGTATTTTATTAATTCCACTGCTCTCTCATCTTCGACTGCTGCTTATCTTCTCATCGCAGTGTGTTTCCTTCATAGTGAATAGCATTTTTTCGTAATATTCTTCCCATATTCTGCTGATCTGTTTGTCTTCAAATACGGTTTTTCCTTTTTGGTTTTTTAGTCCTCTTAATTTATGGCTGGGTGTATTTTTTGTTGTTCTTTCTGTTTTGTAAAATTAATCATTTTTCTTCTTTTTCTTTGTTGGGTTGGCTTTGTTTCTCGCTATTTTGTATTCTTCCCTGTTTTGTGCTGAAGAGTTGTTGACACATATGATACTGGCAGAGTTTTTTAGTGTTCTGTCTGTTTCGCAGTCTTGATCGTACGTAAACTACATATTCAAAGGTAAATTAAAAATAAAAAAGGTAAATTAGCTAAAAGATCAATTTCAATCGCTCCTACCTGTTTGAGTATCGCTCCAAACCCTCCTTGGAAAATTATATAAAAGATAGTAAATTTCTGTCCCAAACCCCCCCCCCCTCAGAAAAAATTCTTGGTGAGCTACTGCTCCTTGAATGTGTCCCGTAGATTCAGTAGAAGTAAACAAACCAAGACACGTTAACTGCTACAACGAGCACTCCTGAATCATGATTTACAATGTATAAACTTTGTAAATCATCATTTTTGGGATTTACAATTAGGGGCAATTAGGGCAGTCAATGAGGCTATTTGGCTCCGAATTCCATCCTACTACTACATCTATTTACTATTTTTACAGTAAGTAGGGAATAGCTCAAGAAACAAAGTTTTCCCTATGCGGATGTGCGCTTTTATCTTGGGGGTGGTTCCCACCCCTTCTCGGGGGCTGGAAATGGTTAAAATAGCCACGAAAGTGGCTATAGAACCTAATTCTAAGCAAAAAGCAATGTTAAATGTTGATCATATTCAAACTAAGCAAGTTCTGCTGCAAAAAACTTGATGACTAATGTATTTTAAGAAGAACTGAGAAGTATATTTAACCCTCATCCATCAGAATTTAAATGCATCGTTTTCCTTTTAGAATACTTTTTACTATAAGCAGTGTTATTTCTATGTTTGAAAAGTTGGATTAGTTTAAAATGAATGGTTTTTGAAAAAAATAAGATCAAATTATAGGGCGCATTTTTAAATTTTCTTAAAAATCTTCCTTTTTCTCCATGTAACTCGAAAATGATAAGAGATACGAAATAAAGATACCATACCAAAATGTAGGATTTTTTAGATAAACAATGTGTTTTTATTTTTCATTACTGTATCTCTTATAATTTTCAAGTTACATGGAGAAAAAGAAGATTTTTAAGAAAATTTAAAAATGCTCTCTATAATTTGATCTTATTTTTTTCAAAAACCATTTATTTTGAACCCGTTCAATTTTTTGAACATAGAAATAACACTAATAAAAGATATTGTAGAAGGAAAACGATGCATTTAAATTCTGGTGGATGTGGGTTACATATACTTCTCATCTTTTCTTAAAATACATTAGTCATCAATTTTTTTGCAGCATCTCTCGCTTAGTTTGAATGTAATCGACCTTTAAGATTGCTCATTTTAAAGGTCTTTTAAAGCACTACAAAAGGAATTGGAAGCATTATACACCTAAAATCCACCGTTTCTCTATTATTTCAAGTTGAATACATCAATTTGAGCATGCGCCAAAAAAACATACTCTTTGCACCTACCATATCTCTTTTTTTATGATAACTAGAAGATTTATGAAGGAACGAGTCTCTTTGTTTTTTTATAGTCTACAAAAATGTTATACACAGTTTTTTTAGTTAGATGCATAGTTTTTAAGGTATTCGCAAAAAATCGTTCGAAAAGATGTTATGTGTTCAATGAAAATGGCCAATTTTTAACCACGAATAACTCAAAAAGTATTGAGTTTACAAAAAAAATTATAGAACAGTTTTTGCTTAGAATTAAGTTCTCTAGCCAATTCCGTGGTTAGTTTAACCAAAAAATTTTCCACCCCCAAGATAAAAGCGCACATCGACATAGGGTAGACTTTGAATTAGGAGATAAGTAGAGGCTAGGCCCAGAATTTGATTAAAATCCATGCAGTAGGATAGAATTCGGAGGTAATATCCTATTCTTGATCCCATTGACTGGCGTAAATGTAGATACATTGCAAATCATGATTCAGGAGTGCTCCTTGTAACAGTTAATGTGTCTTGATCTATAATTGATTATGGATGTATTCTATATGGCTCAGCTTCTAAACATATTTTAAACAAAGTAGACGTTGTACAGAACTTAGGACTCCGTATCTGTTTAGGAGCTATGAAATCAACTCCAAATAAAGCTTTACATGTAGAAGCTTTAGAAATTCCACTCAATTATAGAAGGAAATATCTCAGCCAAAAATTTTTAATGAAAATTCGTTACCTAAATATCGGTCTTTACCAAAATATTAACAGGCTAAATGTAGCGGATTTAACTAATAAATACTGGAAGCTAAAGAACTCGCCTCCGCTTTGCGAGGCTTTTCGAGATCTGTCAAATTTTGACTGTGATTATAACGTGATTGATAGCTTTGGACTTGAAGATTTTCATTCTTTTTTACATACAGTTAAATTAGTAAAACCAAGTTACCATGAAAACAGTGATATTAGCTCTAACATCTTAAGAACATTCTTAGAGAATTGGCCAGACTCTGTAAATCAGTGTTGCCAATCGGCGGATAATTATCCGATTTGCGTACCTTGTTGAGAGTTGTCGTATCTTCTTCGTACCTTCAAATAAATCTGATATTTGCGTATATTTTCCAGTGTATCTACCATCTACTAAATCTTTCTCATCCATATATTGCCAACACCAACAACACATTAATTTTCTTTGGTTCCACCCAAATTTTAATACTGGATGAATGTTAGTGACATCCGACATCCGATACTTTTCATCTTTTGACAAAAGGGACATGTGCTAATTCTTTTGTTTAGAATTTAAATGCACAAGTTCCTTCACTTAAGGCATACTAATCCAATTCAAATTTCAGAAACCGTCTGCCCTCCGATGTTATTTATGAGTTTTTAGTTTTTAGTCTTTAAACTTATGAAAGCTAATTCACGCACGATTTAGTTTTCTTTTCATTTTATGTAGTGCAGTGCTTAAGTAAACGTCTGTTTGAAATAATCTTTAAACGTATTCATTTTTTTCGAATCCTGAGAAAACTAATAAATATTTTCGAAAAATTTGAACGCAGAATGAAAGATTACATTATTACCAAGGGCCTAAAGTCCCTAAGAATAAACAAAATGTTTGTTTTGAATGAGATATTTGAAATTAAAAATCACACTCAATATTCTCTTTTTCTTTCACCCCTGTAACTTATTATAATAAAAATTATCTTCAGGGATTTTCGGCCCTCGGTAATAATGTAATAGTTCATTCTGAGTCTAAATTTTTAAATACTACTTATTAGCTTTCTCAGAACTCGAACAAAAAAATGCATTTTAAAAGCATTGACCAGAAATTTTGCGCCTGTGCTATTAATGTAGCTGTAGTTTTTTTGTATTGATTTATTTATTAATTATTTTTCTAGTACCTAGTTTTAGGTAGTTATTACGTTTTAATAAAATAATATTTAAAAGTGTTTTTTTTTTACTTAAATAATTATAATAAATATAACGATCCAAATAATGAAATATTTAGATTTATTTATTTATTTAGAATTTAACACTTACGATAATACGAAATACGAATAATATAATAATAGTAAGTAAATAGCATTTACATACATGAATTAGGTAATCAGCTAGGATACGAGATTTTCATCTATAAACGAAATTTTTTAAACTGTGACACAGAGAATCCAGCAGATTAAAGGGCCGGTTGTTCGAACGCTAATCAGAAATGGAATCAACTGATCATTATCAAATATTTAATGACTGTCAACGTCAACTTTGATTGGGTTGCTGAAAACATAATTGATTGCAATTATTAGATTAATTGATTAATTAATCAATTATGTTAATAATTGTTACGTTAATTGATAATTAATAATTAATTAATCAAATAATTATGTTAATTATCATAATGATAATTGATTACAATCAACTGATTGGCGTACGAACAACGGATTTTGTTATTTGATGGTTGTTAAGGGGACTAAAAGAATAACATTGGCAACATTGATTTTAATAACAGAATAATTTTGGACCTAGCGTACCTTTTCGTGACAAATCGGATACGCAGATGCCGTCCGCGGACGGCATCTGCGTATGCATCCGCAGATGTGTAGATGGGGTAATTTGTTCGTCTGTTGTTTACCTCGGACCTCTACGACGCATTAGTTTTCGCAGTGAATTCAAAGTAGATATTGCGTCACCCGAGAATTAACAAAGACTGAATGATTTACAGATGTGTACCTACAGATGTGTGGTCACCTCGTGATGATACATCGGCAGATGCATCCGCAGACGCGTCTGCCGATGTGTAGAGGAGGCATAAGACGTTAGTTGGCACTGGCTGTGCCTTTTACATACCTGCTACTATAACAGAAAAAATGTTTAAGTTAGGCCATGATTTTTCTATCTTCAGTGCTGCAGCCATAGCAATTTATGAGGCCCTGCAATATTTTAAAGAATCAGAAGATATCTACAACAATTATTTCCGATTCACTCTCTGTTCTTCTTGATATTCAAACTATAGATTTTCCCAATAACAATTCAAATATTTATATCCTACTAATTAAGAAAATCCTTTTTGAAATTCATAAAACAAAAAGAAGAGTGAACTTTTTATGGGTTAAGGCTCATATAGGACTAACGCATAATGAATATGTTGATAGTTTAGCTAAAAAAGCTATTGAGTATGGTACTTCAAATAATCGTAAGTTTTGCATATCTGATTTAGTTAACACTATTAAGCATCGAGTTAAAAATCAGTGGAGTCAATCATGGCGAGATCTTTGTAAACAATCCAAATCTCAGTATTCACTGATTCAACCTTTTGTACCAAATATATATTGGTTTAAAAATTATGTAGTACCTCGAAGATATATAACAACATTAATTAGAATGAAGTTTGGACATGCTTGTTTCCCTCTACATCTATCAAGAATTAAAGTTTTTGATTCAAATCTTTGTACTGAATGTCAGAAGGTGGGTGATTTGAATCACACTTTCTTTGAGTGCACAAAATACATTCCATACACCTATAATTTGATCGAAGATTTAATAAAATGTAATGTTTTTCCACCTTTCAATGTATCCTATCTATTGTTTCTGAACAGCAAAAATATATATGATTGTTTAATGAAATTTATCTGTGAAACTAAAATTAACCTCTAAACTTTTAATCGTGATAATTTGATATATTATGTTCATATAAAAAAAGAAGAAGAAGAAGATGTATAATGAAAAAATGTGGTGAGCAACTTGGACAGTCCATAGCGGCCAGCTGCAGCTTTTGAACTGAGTAGAGAGCTGTGGAAGAGTTTGCTATGGAACTCTAAGGACCTCATTGCCTTCTTTATGTATGAATAGAAAACAAAAAGTAGTGACTGGCTAATTGACACCCAAGTCTATGCCATAAAACAAAACAAAAATGTGTCTTGGTTTGTTTACTTCTACTGCATCTTGATTGTGAAGTTAGATTAGTATTAAAGCCAAAAAAAATACAGACGTTACATCAATTCAATCTACACACACTTATAATACAGTATCAGTATTTAGCTTTCTAAAATCATTAAAAAGTAATAATGTCAATATTATCAATAGCGTAAAAAATTATCTCTAAAATATCAGCCATTCTATTTTTTTGGCCATTCCAGCTTATACAGGTCTAGTAGATGGTTACCATATTTTTTTGGGAGTCAAGTAATGTCTTCTGGCAAGTGCATGCACCAGCTCTTTCATTGCCTTATATTCCCCGGTGAAACCCATACCAGTGTGACACCGTTGTGTTCCTCCAGTCTTTCTAGTTCCTCTAGGTATTCTCACACTAGCCTAGAGTCACCCTTAGGGCTTCTTGTTCGATTCTTGATATGATTTTTTTGCTTTTTTGGTTACACTGGCTATTAATATTTGCTCCTATTCAGTAGATTAAACGTCTACAGTGGGCAGGATATCTGGCCAGAGCAAATGGAAACTATCCTGCAAGACGTACTCTATTGTCGAAATCCGAGGAAACTAGACGATGAGGGAGACCCAGATCGAAATCGTGGATAAGGATACCAGGAAAATTATAATGGCAAACTAGCACAAAGCTGCAAAAAATGGTCGAAAAATAGTAAACTAATAAAGGTCGAAAATCAATTAGGGGCTTAGCACTGATGATGATGATGATGATGCCGAAGAGAACACCGTAGATAAGTTTTTAGTTTTATAAAATCTTGTTTATTGATCAGTTAAACAGATTGCAATAAAAATGCCGATAAACTGATTCTCAAAAAAACTTAAATTACAATAATTACTTCGCTTGTTGTACACAGGGCCGGATTTAAGGGGGGGCAGGCTGAGCAGCTGCCCGGGGCCCCCACATTTCGGGGGCCCCCACAAAGTCCCAAACATAAGAGGTTCATTTAAATAGATATTGGCAGGAGATACAGGAACTCGACAATGTATGACAAGTATAAAATGAAGGAGCGTAGGAGTGATAATATAATTGTTCATGGTTATGATTAATTATTTATATGGGAAATAAGCCACAATTAAAATGAAAAAAATAATTTTATTAACGTTTCGACGCCCAAATCGGGTGCCGTTGTCAAAATACAAAATATTACTAAAATAAACTAAAGTGTTGTTGCTAAGCAAAAAAAATTCTTCTAATAATTTATTTAATCTCACTCATTTATATTGGCAATTCAGACATATATTATACATTTTAAAGTAGAAGACTTTAAAATGATATTGCCAATATTTATGAGTTGCGTTCCTGGGACGACTTACTGAAAGATAGTTCATTCGATTACATGAAATTAACCCCAACTCAAATATTAATTAAAATTAAAATTAAAATTAAAATTAAAATTAAAAAAATTCACAAGGAAATAGCTTCAGAACAACATTAAGAAACCGGTATGGGCCTATCGTGTGTCAAAATTTTAGGAAATTGGAAACCTTCTACGAGAAACTGGCACATTGTCAAAATTTAATAAAATTTTTAAGAAGATGTAGAAATAACAACATAATACCAAAGGGCTTGAGGTTACGGCCAGCATACTCAAGCAGAAGACTCCAAAATATTCTACATAGAGCCAGTTTGTCGATGATCCGGGAAAGGTTGCAATTTCACAGGTCAAATTTATTTTTTATCGAACAAGACATCGTAAGTATTGAAGATTTACTTTTCGGAATGATATCAAATTCTGATTTTGATCGAATTATTTTTAGTTTACACATAATTTATGAAAATTCATATCAGAAACAAAGAAATATACATTTAAATAAATTTAATAATCTTTTAGAACAAAATAGTTTACATACTTTTGATAACCTAAATAGAAATAATGACATATTAGCGACAGTTGTCAATCTATCAAATAGACATTTAAATGCAACGGAAAATTTGGTATTGTCAAAAGGTTTAAACTATGCTGTTACTCATCCATCTATTCCAAAATTAGACATAATCAGCTCAGTGGAGAAAATATCCCAGTGTCTACCAACTCATGAAAAAGAACAATATAGGGTACTATGTAAACTTGAATTGGAAAAGTCTAATCAAATTGAACAGAACATCAGCAAAGAGGAAATGAAAGCTTTAAAAACTTTAAGAAATGATGACTCCATAACAATCCTACCAGCGGATAAAGGCAATGCAACTGTAATAATGAATAAAATACAATATGAGGACAAAATTACAGATCTAATTACAAATGGACCTTATAGCAAATTAACGAAGGATCCAACGAAGACACTGGAAAACAAAATATATAGAGCTTTATTCAAATTTAAAAATGATCTAACATACTATCAAAGAAAATTAATGACACCTCACTACAGTAAGACACCACATTTTTATGGAGTGCCGAAAATTCATAAAGCGAACATACCACTTAGACCCATTTGTAGTACCATCAATTCTCCTTGTAGTGAACTATCAAAATTCTTATTAAACATTCTAAAACCATTTGCTAATAATGATGACACTTTTATAAAAAATACAAAACATTTTTTAAACAAATTATCAACTATTGAATTTAATCCAAATAATATTTTAGTAAGTTTTGACATAAACAGTTTATTTACAAATGTACCATTAGATAAAACTTTAAACATAATGAAAACGAAATTAGAGAATGATAATACATTGGCAACTAGGACAAGACTAAATGTATCAGCTATAATGGAGTTATTGACATTATGTACCCATAATACCTATTTTCAACTAAACAATGAATTCTATAAACAAAATTTTGGTCTAGCAATGGGCTCTTCTTTATCTCCATTATTGGCTAATATATTTATGGAGGATTTCGAAACTAATATTATTTCTAAACAAAATTTAAAACCCACAGTATGGTGGAGATATGTAGATGATGTGTTTTCAATATGGCCTCATGGATCAGAATTGTTGAATACATTCCTGAATATTATAAACGATCAAGAAGAGACAATAAAATTTACAATGGAAAAGGAATACAATAACAGCCTACCTTTCCTCGATGTTTTGATCTCAAAGAAGGATATTGGATATGAGATTCAAGTGTATAGAAAACCAACACACACCAACAGATATCTCAATTACAAGTCAAATCACAACATCAACGTTAAAAAGGGAATCATTAAATCCTTATATGATAGAGCCAAAATTACTTGTTCTAACGAAAATTCCTTTTTAGCAGAAAAACAATTGTTAACATCTGTTTTATTAAAAAATGATTATCCTTTATCGTTTATAAATAAGGAATTGTCAAGATTGGATCGAATGGAACAGAACAACTTAGAACGGGATCCTACAACATTCACCAGAAATAATACGAGGAAAATATCAATACCATATATAAAAGGACTATCCGAGAAACTTAAAACAATAGGAAATAAATTCAACATTTCAACAACATTCAAAACAACAAACACATTGAGATCTATTCTATCTAAAACTAAACCTAACAATGATCAAGAAAGAACAAAAAATTGCATTTATAAAATACCTTGTGAATGCGAACAATTTTATTTAGGTGAGACATCAAGACCATTAGACGTTAGAATAAGTGAACATCAATCTTATATTAAAAATAGAGAATTTGAGAGATCTCAAATATGTCAACACGCATGGGATAATGAACATAGAGTTCAGTGGAGAGATTCAAGTATAGTCCTGAAAGAATCAGATAGTAAAAAGAGAAAAATCAAAGAAGCGGCTCTAATTATGCTAAATGAAACCAATTGTGTCGCAAATTCCTCGGTAGAATGCAGTAGGATGTGGTTACCCATACTGAAAGAGGAAGTCAATAGAAAGAAAATACCAAGATTAGTAAGTCAATAATATCGAGCTAGTACATATTTTATATTTTAGTATTACTTATATATCTAGTATTATTAATATTATTTATAATTTAAACATGTTACAAGTCAGAATTTGGTATTATTTTTTGAGAGTAAATTAATGTAAGACCAAATACTTACGATGTCGGGATAGTATCACAGGGTTTTTCCTGGTTTTCCCTTGTGATTTACTATGAAGTCTCTAACGCGAGAATTTTACTGTCGTTGCATTTGGTTGTTTTTTTAAAGACATATCACATGCTATAATTTTTTATGACGGATATTCTTGAGTTGGGGTTAATTTCATGTAATCGAATGAACTATCTTTCAGTAAGTCGTCCCAGGAACGCAACTCATAAATATTGGCAATATCATTTTAAAGTCTTCTACTTTAAAATGTATAATATATGTCTGAATTGCCAATATAAATGAGTGAGATTAAATAAATTATTAGAAGAATTTTTTTTGGTTAGCAACAACACTTTAGTTTATTTTAGTAATATTTTGTATTTTGACAACGGCACCCGATTTGGGCGTCGAAACGTTAATAAAATTATTTTTTGCAATTTAATTGTGGCTTATTTCCCATATAAATAATTAATCATAAAAATGCCACAAGGAAATAGCTTCATGGTTATGTTTTTCACCTTCTACCGGGTGAGTGTATTGCTTCGTTTGTAAATTCTTATCTAGTATTCGTATACATTTTAGTCACAGAGGATTTTGTGATTGGAAATATGCAGATAGTAGGCTTATGGATCACGAAATGTCTAAAGCACACGAAAGAATTGGGCGTATTGATACTGAAATAGCAAAACAGGCCGAAGAAATAAAGAATTATTGGAAAATGGTAACTCAAAGACTAATTTTAGTCTTATAAAGTTTATTTGTGAACGAGATTTAGCATTTCGCAGCGAAAATGAGTTGTCGAGTTCATCACAAAATGAAAATTAATTGGGATTACTCCAGTTACTAGCTGAATATGATCAATTTTTGAAGAACCATATTTTTAAAAAATATTCAAATCCTGGAAGCGGACATGTCAACTATCTTTCATCAACCATATGTGAGGAAATTGTACATCCGATGGGTCAAAACGTATTAAATGAAATAGTTTCAAGGGTTAAGAAGTTAAAAATATTATTCAGTTCATACCAATCAACTAACTGTGATATTTCGTTACATAGAAGTTTTCACTCCTGTAGAAAGGTTTACCATATTTTTTTGCCAAATCGCGGTCATAAAGCAGAAGATATATTTAATTCTCTAATGACGTTTTTGCAAGAACATGATATCGATTTGAAAAACTGCAGGAGACCGTCCTACGTTAATGCGTCAGTTATCAGTGGAAAATACAATGGTGTTCAGGCTGAAATTATAGAACAAAAAGGTACATACGTGGGTGCTCCGTGCTCGGTGTAGCTGCTCAAATGGATACGGCATGCGCTCCCCTACATATAAACCTCAAACCGGGTAAATCAAAGAGGGTGAGCGCCGTGTGGCGAGCACCAACGTATCCACTATGTGGAGCTGCTACACCGAGCACAGAGCACCCACGTATGGATACGTACCTTACTATCTTGGAGTTGTGGATTCCCCGTGTCGCCCACTCTCTAAATTTAGTTTCAAAAGCTGCAACTGAGTGATATCATGCAATAGCATAGCACATCATTCTTTAATTTCTTAGCTATATGTATTTTTCAGTTCCTCTACATATACAGGGTGTTTGGTAAAGAATGGGCCATAACTTAACCTCAAGTTCTTGAGGTTAAAATTGGCCGATTTAAGCTAACTTACCTTAGTACAAAGTTTATAATAACCGAGATACAGGGTGTTAAGTTAAAGTTAAACTTTTTTTTTATTTATTATTGAAACGTTTTCGAGATAAACGCATTTTAAATCTACGATACACCATCATTTTTAGCATAATATAGTTACACCCGAAAAATAACTTAAAACCATAAAAATTTATCCAAAAATGTATCGCAAATTTCTTCAAATGAAATTTGCGATGCAATGACATAAATTTGAGAACTGATACAATTATTATGGTTTTAAGTTATTTTTCGGGTGGAACTACAATGATATTATGCTAAAAATGATGGTGTATCGCAGATTTAAAATGCGTTTATCTCGAAAACGGTTGAGTTTAGGGAGATGAAAGAGGTATATCTTTTTTAAGTAGAACTAATAGGAGAATAAAAATTTTATGTCAAAATTATACAGAGCGAGGGATAAAAAAAATTGAACATAATAAATGAGTGCTGAAAGGCGTATGTGGCGCCATCTGCGCAATACATAATTTTTGGTAGGGAATTTAGTTTTCTCGATCCAAAAAACCCCCACATACCAAATTTCATGTTGTTACCTCATACCTGTCAGGAAATATTCAATAATAAATCAAAAAAAAGTTTAACTTTGACACCCTGTATCTCGGTTATTATAAACTTTGTACTAAGGTAAGTTAGCTTAAATCGGCCTATTTTAACCTCAGGAACCTGAGGTTAAGCTATGGCCCATTCTTTACCAAACACCCTGTAGATACAACTTAACAGAATGTTTAAAAGCTGCATCTTTAAGCGACACCAACGCAGATTGCGGCAAAAATATTGTTGTTCCTAAAAGTATTTAATATTACTAGATGGTCATGGAGGTCATGCCGCAAAAGAACTAGATAAAGGTCATAATCAGATTAAAGGAGCATTATCCAAAATTTCGGAAAACTATAAGCAACAATTTAAAACTCAGAGCATTGCAAATGGTTTCTACCTATAATCGAATGTGTTTACTGGAAACATAAAGGATATTAGGGAGGACAAACAGCACAAGTCGTATTCTTCAAGATCCAAATATTGACCTTAATTCAGGAGTGGCAGCACTTAGATCACTTAAATAAATTATACAGTCAATATCAATACGTGACAAAAGATATGCGAACATCAGAGAAGGTTAGAACTCAAAATTTTATCGCTATTCTAGATCACTTCATTACTTCTTTAAGTCAGAGGCTTCCTGCATATGAATCCATTCATTCCAATTTTGGGTTTTTACATCAATTTGGAAAATTTGAAAATTTAACTCTCAATGAAATTGAAGCTCACTCACTAAAGCTTACCGACATTTATAGCAATGATTTAGATGAAAGCTTATGTGTCTATCTGGTACAGTTTGTAAGATTCTTCACTTCATTTAAAGAGGAAATCGTCTCATCAAATATAAGCCAAGAACTTCAAATGTACCAATTGTCAAAAAAAAAAAAGAATATAAATGATGCTTCTCCAAATGTTGAGGTGACCCTTTGTTTATATTTAGTTCTGATGCGAACTAACTGCAGTGGTTAGAGATCATTCTCAAAATTTAAGGTAATTAAAAATCGACTTCGGTCTATGATGGGTCAAGAGTGTTTGAATCATCTCTCTACAATGAGCATTGGTCACGATGTCTTAATGCAACTAGATATGTCTCACATAATCAAGAAATTTTCAATTAAAATATCTCGAAAAGTTCCCGGACTTAACCATACATCTTACTATTATTTTTAATATTTTACTGTAACAAGTTACAGCTCTTGTACTTTTTATTATTAAAAATTATATTTATAAAAGTAGATCAACATTTTTTTAATGGTACGAGGTAGGGCCCCCACACCCAGTGTTGCCAATCGGTGGATAATTATCCGATTTGCATACCTTTTGGAGAGTTGTCGTATCTTCTTCGTACCTTTAAATAAATCGGATATTTGCGGATATTTTTCAGTGTATCTACCATTGACTAAAACTTTCTCATTCATATATTCCCAACACCAACAACACATTAATTTTGTTTGGTTCCACCCAAATTTTTATAAATAGCCTATACTGGATGAATGTTAGTGACATCCGATACTTTTCATCTTTTGACGAAAGGGACATGTGCCGATTCTTTTGTTTAGAATTTAAATGCACAAGTGCGTCCACTTAAGGCATACTAATCCAATTCAAATTTTAAAAACCGTTATACAGTGTGAAAGGCACTTTTGGAATAAAATTATTTGTGTCCTTGTTTTAAAGAATTATAAAAAGCGCTGGGACCCGTCGATTTTAATATATATAAATGTGCATTTTTTTAAATATAAATTTAAATCTACAGGGTGATTGACGCAAGCCTGGCAGAGTCCATATGTTTTTTTTATTGGAACACCCTATATATTTTTATATTTTTAAAAGCTGCTTAACAACCAATTTTAACGAAATATAATTAACAATAATACAGGGTGAAATTTTGAAATTAGAAAGTATGGAAACTACTTATGGAATAAAATTGTTTGTGTACTTATTTTAGAAAATTATTAAAAAATGCTGTAGCCGTTAACTTTTAAATTCAAATGGGCGCTTTATAAACATAGATTTAAATATACAGGGTGCGTCACGAAAGTCTAGCATAGTCCATGATCTTTAGTTTTAATGAATCACCCGGTATATTTTTGTGTTATTAGAAGCTAATGTTATACCTAATTATATTTATGATTTTTTTGAGGAATGTAATGGTACTATGCAGAAAAGGACTTTCCGGCACAGAAACGTCACTTTTCTGCACACTACTGTCAGTTATTCTGTGAGAAAATATTAAGTTTGTTAACATAAAATTGTGCAGAAAAATGCATTTGGAATAGTGGTTGTAGAAAAATCTACTTATTTGAAACTAGTAGTATCTAGATATCTACTAATTAACTCAAAAATCCTTCAAATTTTTTGCCTATAAAACTTATTAGTCGGGCATTAATGTTGAACGCACCACGGGTATTATGGATAATAACTTTGATACCTTAATAACTACAAGACTGTCAAATACATTTCTATTGTTTTAATTGTAATAAATCTTTAGTTGTTAAAAGAGCGTAGAGGCGCAAAATTTCGGACCAATAATCTTTAAACTTATTAATTTTTTTCGATTCCTGAGAAAACTAATCAATATTTTTGAAAAATTTGAACGCATAATGAAAGATTACATTATTATCGAGGGCTGAAAGTCCCTTAGAATAAACAAAATGTTTCTTTTGAATGAGATATTTAAAATTAAAATCACACTCAATATTCTGTTTTCCTTTTACCCCTCTAACATATTAGAATAAAAATTATAGAAATCTTCAGAGACTTTCGGCCCTCGGTAATAATGTAATCTTTCATTCTGCGTTTAAATTTTTAAATAATACTTATTAGCTGTCTCAGTACTCGAAAAAATAATGCATTTTAAAAGCATTGACCAGAAATTTTGTGCCTATGCTGTTAATGTAGCTGTAGTTTATTTTGTATTGATTTATTTATTATTTATTTTTCCAGTAACTAGTTTTAGGTAGTTATTACGTTTTAATAAAATAACATTTAAAAGTGTTTTTTTTTTTACTTAAATAATTATAATAAATTAATATAACGATCCAAATAATGAAATATTTAGATTTAGTTATTGATTTAGAATTTAACACTTACGATAATACAAAATACGAATAATATAATAATAATAAGTAAAGAGTATTTACATACATGAATTAGGTAATAATCAGCTAGGATACGAGATTTTCATCTATAAACGAAAATTTTTAAACTTTGAAATAGAGAATCCAGTAGATTAAAGGGCCGGTTGCGGTTGTTCGAACGCTAATCAGAAATGGAATCAACTGATCATTATCAAATATTTAATTACTGTCAATGTCAACTTTGATTGGGTTGCTGAAAACATAATTGATTACAATTATGAGATTAGATTAATTAATCAATTATCTTAATAATTGTTACGTTAATTGATAATTAATAATTAATTAATCAATCAATTATGGTAATTATCATAATGATAATTGATTACAATCAACTGATTGGCGTACGAACAACGGATTTTGTTATTTTATGGTTGTTAAGGGGACTAAAAGAATAACATTGGCAACATTGATTTTAGTAACAGAATATTTTTTGACCTAGCGTACCTTTTCGTGACAAATCGGATATTTTTCGAGTGATTGTCGGATAATCTAGAGAAATGCGATTGGCAACACTGCCTACACCAATTCTGCCCAGGGGCCCCCACTGCTTTAAATCCGGCTCTGGTTGTACATATCAGTAAACCTATTGGAAGAGTAAATTTTATGGACTCTATTTAAAAAGAAACTAAAATATTTAAATTCATTGGTCTCGAGTTGTTTAATAAAATGTGGAAATTCCGGAAAAAAAGTTTACGTTTGATGAAGGTAAAAACATTTTCAATAGTTACTTCGCTTTTGCTTTTGTAGATGCATTTATCTTTGTTGCGCTTTGTTCCGAATGAAATAATACCCTGTATATAATCACAAATATCGGCCAGCTGGTGTACAAAAACCACTGCTTCTTCTAAGTTTCCGTTTTGCCTGTTGATTCAGCAATACTTTAAGGTAAGGGACACGATTCTACAGGAAGTAAGTTTCCTCACAAGGAAATCCTATATTAAGAGCATTGCCTACTTTAAAATAAGAGAACAGCTGCTGTAACCTGTGTCCACCCGAGTTTTATTTTCTGGTCCATGAGCACGTGCCGAACACGTGCCTGGTCCACCAGCAGCTTTGGCTCAGATCATGTTTCTGCGGTTATTTTTATATGGTATCTTGTCTTTTGGAAATCGGATATCAGGTGGTACATTCGGTTAATTGGTGAGATGCTTAATATGTGTTGTCAAGTGGTCACGTTCGTGTTCCTGATGTTTGTGTATACCGGAAGTGTAGGGCCTTGTTACACATTACCGACAAACAATCTTTGAATGTAGGTAAATATTTGATCTACTTTCAAACTTTTAAATTCAATTGTACAATAACTTCGTCTACAACAAAAAGTTGTAACATACAATTCACTTCAGTAGAAAATCTGGCATTTATAAGAGTATAATATATCGTGAACACCACTTATGGAATAAAATAATTACTTGTCTTTGTTTTAAAAAATTGCCCTGTTAAAAAATTGTTTTAAAAAGCGCTAAGAACCGTCAATGTATATATATAAATGTGCGTTTTTTAAACTTAAATAAAATGTACAGGGTGTTTCACGCAAGCTTAACAGTGTCCTTAACGATAACTTAGTGTGAAAACCTCGTATCTCATTTCACAGAAAATTTCACAGGAGAGAATAGAATAGAATAGAATAGAATAGAATAGAAATATGATTTATTGTCACTGAAAATTATACAATTTTATGGACAAAGCTTAACATGAGTCACGAAAAAGATATACATAACAATAACAAATACAATTTTATAAAATTAGATAAATCGTCAATAAAAAAATATAAATAAGTTAAAAAAGTGAAGTAAAAAAACAAAAACCAATATATTGCAAAATTACTATAAATTGCAAAATTGAACATACAACATAATATAATAAAACACTAACAAAGGAGCTAATAAGTTTAAGCTGCTGTATGTGACACCCAAATATAGATAAATACACTTTAGTTACTTGTACATTACTGTGATTTCTTAGTTAGTCATTAAGAAACTCTTCTACTGAATAATAATATGGTCTTTTAGATAAATGAGCTTTTGTCATTTTACGGAACTTAAGAAAGGATGTTGCAGATTTGACTTGTAAAGGGAGATGGTTGTATAGTTTTTTTGCGGAATATAGTATAGATTTCTTTACTAACTCTGAAGACGGGATCGGTAAATAGACATCAAAAGTTGAATTTCTGGTAGAGTAGTCATGATGAGGCCTTGCTGGAAAGACATGCATGTGGCATGTATTTATGAATTAAGCAAACAGTTTCTAAAATATACAAAGATGGAAGGGTTAAAATTTCGTGATCTTTCAAGTAACTTCTGCAATGGGTTGTTCTTCTGAGGCCAAACAGATATCTTGGCAGAACAGATATCAAATTGGGCAGCTGTACTAGACACCCAAAAAGGAAGACCATATCGAAGATGAGACTCGAATAAAGAAAAATATGTTATTTTAGAAGATGCTAAATAGAATTCCTTCGAAACAGATCTTATGGCATAGCAGGCTGAGGCGAGTTTCTTACTTAACAAATCGATATGAAGGGACCATTTGAGGTTGCTGTCTAAAAGAATACCAAGAAATTTTACAGAATCAACGGTAGAGATCTGGCTGCTATTCACAAGCAGGGGTTGAAGAGCACCTTTATATGATAATGCTACCGTTTTATCCACGCTAAAGGAGAGTAAATTAGAGTCAGACCAGGTTTTTATCGTAAGAAGATCAGAAGTTATAGTTGCATGAAGAGTTGCAATAGTTGAGTTGCTCCAAGTGATACTGGTATCATCAGCAAAAAGAAAAATTTTTCGATCGATTTTTAAATTAGTGATGTCATTTAAAAAGATAAGGAAAAGTAGAGGACCCAATACTGAACCTTGTGGTACTCCACATACAATGTTTTTGAGACTAGAGTCAGTATCATTTGCTCTAACCAGTTGTTTCCTATTATCTTAGTAAGATTTGAACCAATTCAAAGAAATACCTGGAATTCCATAGAAATTAAGTTTTTTAATCAAAATGTTGTGATTTACACAGTTAAAAGCTTTGGAATAGTCACAGAAAACAGTGGCAGTATAAAGATTATTGTTTAGTGCTTGGTAAACCTCGTGAAGTACAGAAAACATGGCATCAGTTGTACATTTATTAGTTAAGAAGCCGAACTGATTTTGTGATAAAATATTGTTATCAAAGAGAAAGGACATAAGTCGGGTTTTTATGAGCCTCTCAATAATTTTGGAGAGTACCGGTAGTAGGGCAATAGGTCTATAGTTGCAGGCATTAGATTTTTCGCCACCTTTATGAAGAGGAATAATAATGGCTGTCTTTAGGCACTCTGGAAATTTACCGTTTTCAAAGGAATCATTAATTAGTGACACGAGGAGTTCTAACACATTATCTGTGAGATTTGAGAAGATTTTTATGGATAGTCCATCAGTACTACAAGATGATTTGCTTTTGATACAATTGATCGTTTGGATCAATTCAGATTTATACATTGGTCTTATAAAGAATGAATTCGAGACAATTTCTGAATTAGGGAGATAGGAAATGGGATCTTGTTGAGGCTGAATAGTTGATGTTATATTTTTACTCACGTTAATAAAGTATTCGTTTAGATTTTCAGGGTTTGGAAGGGCAAATGTTTGAGCTGCGTGGGTTTTATTTCGAAGATCGTTTAAACTTTAAAGAGACTTTAAACTGAATTCTGCATACTCTAACTTAAAACAAAAAGACTATCTTTATATACTTTTGAATCTGAGTACGTTTAGATCATTACCCATACTTTTTTCATATATATTTTGGGTTAGAGTAGGCAGAAATTCAGTTTAAAGTCACTCATGTAAAATTTTCTGTAAAGTGAGATACGAGGTTTTCACACTAATCCATCAATGAGCTTTATTTTTAATTCAACAACGCAACGTGAAGATCATGCAGCAACGCTATATTTATAATGATGCAAGTATTGCAAGTGCAAGAGACATTATTAGAATACAAAAACCGACATATTTATATTTCGTGGTTAAGAAAGCATTTGGCGGGATCAAATTAAAGAACGTTATCCACTTATTGTACGTAAGAAAGATATGTCTAGGAATACTCAAATTGAGCGAAAATATCTACCAGAACAAAACAATAAAAGTATAAGTAGAAGAAGAACTAATTGACCCAATTAATGCTGGCAATGGGATAAAACAGGGAGATTCCCCGAGTCTTCTGTTGTCCAACCTGATCATGAATGAAATAGTAAAAAAGTAAAAACTAAAAAAGGATACAAAATGGGAGAAAAACAACTGAATATAATCTGCTATGCAGACGACGCAATGAAGATGATTTACAACGTATGCTGCACCAATTTAACTCCATAAAATTGTTAATTTATGTTTAAAAATGATAAATTCAAAATATTACGTCTTAACAATTAATAGTGTACGTACAACAACTGATTATAATTCCGCGCCCGAAATTACCGTTTCAAACAACTTTAAAAGCGCTCGCTTGGGTCTGACGTCACCAACCATGATATTTACCACTGTTCTCGTTTGGCTACTGCCTAGTGCCAGACGTGCACTCTGCAGATAATATCTTGTAAAGATTTTCATGCATTCATAATATTATTTTTAGTTTAGGGAAATACATTTTTATTTTACAACATAGGTATCTCAAATGCCAAATTATATTATAAAGTTTGAACCAAATTAAATACCTAAATTAATATCATATTTCTTAAAAAATGTAAGTACATAGATACTACTAAAAAATTACTTATAAAAAGAAAAAGAAAGAATGTTTTATTATAATATATAAATATATATTTAGTTTAAAATATGAATTTCATTCTCACATAAAGAAATAAAAATATTTTATCGATGAAACTTTATTTTATCAAATTTTTATTCCATTTATTTTTAAAAATTATTATCAGATCCAAATAGACGCGGGAAAATATTTACACTCCAAAAGTCTTGTGCTATATGTACTAATCAAACTGTCGATAAGATCTGCGTCCTATTCTATCCAAATATAAGTAAATTTTGAATTATTTTTAAAGTGTGTACCTGGTACGCAAAATCAACACTTTTTTTTTCAAATAGAAACATTATTTGCAACTGTACTTTTGCATTGTACATTGTAACATTGGTTATTTGGTTGTCTATTGGTTATTAAATGTTCCAAATATATGTACTTCTGGTCGTAATATTTTGTAATAAACAAAACTAAAACCTATAATTTATAAATATTTTAAATTCATAACAAAGAAGAAAGAAAATAAAAATAACTTAAAAATAAACAAATCTTTTAGTAATAAAAGTCAGAGTAACTAAAAACTATTGTTATAAACAATTTAAACGTGTTTATTAATAATACTTATAATAGGTACCTACTTATTTGCCTCCTCGCATTTCTCCAATAACTTTCACTGCTTTTTATCAAATTTGCCACCATGAAGACATCAATACTACTGTAGATTGTCAGATTAACTTTTTGAAAAACCCTAGTCAGTCATATTATACATTTAAAAACACTACTTTATAACGTAGCACTCAAAATGATCAATTTCAGTTTGAAACTAAATATACTCATTATGGAACTATACAAGAACACAAATACCTTGGAATTTCCAATTAAATAATATGATTAAAATGGAATTAATACAATCCCAAAACAACCTTTTTTTGAACTTTTATTTACAATCAACTTCTACATGAGAGTTTTAAGTAAATGTGAATGAATTTGTAAATAATTTCGAAATATCCTAGCGGCTTTGTTGTCGACTCATAGAAATCTAGCAGGTAGACGTGGGTCGTGACGTCAGACCCGTTTACGCGCCTCTGAAGAAATTTGAATTTTATAGCTTTTTCAATGTCTCGTAATAAGCCTATGGGTTAACAATATTTGTTTTTTTTGCATGCATGCGTTTTATGATCATGTTACCTTATATTTTTTATTATTATTTTAATATTTAAAAATATATGCAAGTTCCCTATTTTCCCAAAAATGACAAAATGCAAGGTTATAACAACAAATCTACTAAGATCATCTCTGCTGTTTCTAGCAATCTTTTTGTCAGGTCGCGTTTTTGCCGCGTCATTATTGGCCTATCTGCCTTTCATTTCGTTATATTTCCTCATATTTTTCATTCAGATAACCTGCTGTTTGCTCTATACATTTGATCTTCCACTTCTGTTTCGAGCTTTCCGCAGCTAGATAGTCTGATGCCTAGATATTTAAACTCCATCACTTGTTCTATACTAAATTTACAATCAAGATGCAGTAGAAATAAACAAACCAAGACACGTTACATGCTACTAGGAGCACTCCCAAATAATAATTTACAATGTATATACATTGTAACTCCCAAATCATGATTTCCAAAGTTTATACATTGTAAATTATGATTTGGGAGGGCTCCTACTAGCATTTAACGTGTCTTGGTTTGTTTAATTCTACTGCATCTTGATTGTAAATTTAGTATAGAACAAGTGATGGAGTTTAAATATCTAGGCATCAGACTATCCAGCTGCGGAAAGCTCGAAACAGAAGTGGAAGATCAAATGTATAGAGCAAACAGCAGGTTATCTGAATGAAAAATATGAGGAAATATAACAAAATGAAAGGCAGATAGGCCAATAATGACGCGGCAGAAACGCGACCTGACAAAAAGATTGCTAGAAACAGCAGAGATGAAGACCTTACCTTAGAAGATATATTAAATGCAAAGTTTAAAAAAGCAACTAATTATTATCTAACGGTAGTTTTATTACCCCAAATTATTAATTAATTCGTTTCTAAAAAAGTTTATGGTTTGTTGGCAAAAAGCAGTTATAGCCATAAAGTAAAAAAATATTCTGATTTGTCCTAATTTGACAAAAAAAAAAGAATACGCGAAATGTATATACTAATTGCTATTATTATGTATATGTTTATAAAGTAAACATTTTTATAACCCTCTCTAATTAATCAAACGCAGAGTAAGCTACTAAATTATCACGTAATTTAAATCCGTTAGAAACGATTAAAAAATTCCTTTAATTTTTTTAACGTGCATTTTTCTGTTAAAAATTGTTTAAGTTTATTTCCTATAAATGACGTCTTTTATTCTTTTTTAATTAAAGAAATTTGTCCCGGATCTTCAGTATGTGGACATAAAATTAATACATTTTTTATACAGTAATGGACAACATTAGAGAAAAGCAAAAAAAGATTTTTATTTACTGTTTATTACGCAATAACGGCGACTAGCAAAAAACAATGAAACATTTTATAAAATAAAAATATAACACGTTCATGTATAAATAGGTGAAAAAAGTGGCTGGTATCTTTAATAAGAGACAAACACTGCTACACGATGAACATGGTGAAGTAACTCCGATGGACCAATAATAACACGCTCTGAGGGAGTAAAACCATAACTTCATCAAAAATAGCAAAGCGATATAGTCCAGAGAAATAAGGTTTTTGTCGGGACACTTGAGCAGCCAGGTTGCAAATGGATTTTTTGGGTACTATATACCTAATACATTATAAATACAAAAATGCCCGTCACAGTTCGGACGAAAAAATTAGTTATTAACAAATAAGGGTCAAAAATGGCAGTTTTTTCGTTTAAATCGCTACAGGTAAAAATAGAGTAATTTAATATCTTATTTATAATATTCTTCTTTTTGTAGTTGAGCCAAGGTTTAAAATGGCACTTTTTGAATTTTGGTCCGATCCTTTTTTTGTTTCGGAAACTGCAAAATAAGACTAAAATTTCAAAAATAAAAAATGTGCTATAACTTAAAAAATGGCTTTAAGACTTTCATATTGCACGAAAAGTTGAGTCAAACATTCCATATATTGCACAAAAATTTTTAAGACGATTCGTCAATTAGTTTAAATTTTATTCAATTTGTTTATCGCAAAGAGCTTTTTTTTCGCAATGTTATTGTTCAGAATATAATAATGACATAGCAATTCTGTGGAAACCACATGCAATAATAATAGTTATATTTTTAAAGTATTGAAAAAAATCAATAAAATGTCGTTTTTATCACTCCGAAAAAAGTTTAGTAAAATAGAGTCATTTTTGGCTTCTAAACACTTTGAATAACTTTGTTAATATTGACTATAGAGTAAATCTACTTTGGGATTTCAAAAGTTGGTATTTTTATACGAATTTTCATAAAAAAACTTTTTGCCTAGGTTAATTAGGTTCAAAGTTAGCCACTTTTATTATTTAATTCGCAGTTACTTCTATATATGTACATAAAATTTTCCTGTAACAGTGTTAGTTACCATACTACTCCGAAACGGCTTGGCCGATTTTTATAAAATTTTACACGTTTATCCTGTAGGACGTTGAAGAGGTTTAAATATATTTTTTATACCCATAAGTTATAAGGGGGGTTGCCCCCCTGACGTGTTTTTTAAATTTTTTTGGACAAAATTATCTACCTTAATTTTATATGATGTAGAATTAAAAAATACATACAACCCTTAATTTTCACTCTTCTATCACCAACCCCTCTTTGTTAATAGTCATCTATATATTTACATCTATAAAATTCTCCTGTCACAGTGTTAGTTTCCATACTCCTCCGAGACCGCTTGACCGATTTTTATGAAATTATATATGTATATTCGGTAGGTCTCAGAATCGGTCGTAATCTATTTTTCATATCCCTAAGTGATAAGGGGAGTTCCCCCTAAGATTTTGTAATGTTAGGTGGGGTTGTGTATACATAACGTACTCTATAAGACTACGAGTTCATACAAATTAAAAAAATTATGATCAAAATCCATCAACAAGTTCCAGCGATATTAATCGCAGCATATGTTTGCAGAATCAGTTTCATTTTTTGAGTGCACGTATTTTAGTAATTCCCCTCCACCGACCACGAATTAATTCCGTTCTGACGCCATTTTTAAAGCTTTATTAACCACTCTGTTGAGGTTCAAAGTGTACTCAAACTTTTACACCTAACTTATATATCTTCAACTTCAAAATGGCTCTAGTTAGGTTGCTTAATTGTTATAAACAATGTAGCCGTCAATTAAATAAAAAAAGTGGCTAACTTTGACCGTAATTAACCTAGGCAAAAAGTTTTTCTTTGAAAATTCGTATAAAAATACCAGTTTTTCAAATTCCATTATAGTTTTACCCTACAGTCAATATTAACAAAGTTATTCAAATTGTTTATAAGCCAAAAATGACTCTATTTTAGTAAAATGTTTTCTGAGTGATAAAAATGACTTTTTAATGATTTTTTTAAATGATTTGAATATATCACTATTCTTCTTTCATGTTGTTTTCATATAATTGCTGTATCATTATTATTTTCTGAACAATAACATTGCGAATGAAAAGCTCTTTGGGATAAACAAATTGAATAAAACTTAAACTAATTGACGCATCGTTTTAAAATTTTTTTTACATTGTATGGACTGTTTGACTCAACTTTTCGTGCAATATGAAAGTCCTAAATTCATTTTCGCAAAAGTTATAGCAAATTTTTCATTTTCGAAATTTTAGTTTTATTTTGCAATATCCGAAGCAACAAATAATCGGACCAAAATTCAAAAAACGCTATTTTAAACCTTGGCTCATCTACTAAAAGAAAACTATTATAAATAAGACATTTAATTACCCTATTTTTACCTGTAGCGATTTAAACGAAAAAACTCTCATTTTTGACCCTTATTTGGTAATAACTAAATTTCTCGTCTAAACTGTGACGGACATTTTTGTATTTATAATTTATTAGGTATATAGTACCCAAAAACCCCATTTGCAACCTGGCTGCTCAAGTGTCCCGAACATGGTATATTTTTGCCTTATTTCACTGGTGTAATAGGTCCTACTGAAATTCCAAGTGAAATATATCAGTTTATAAAAGTGACAAGAGCTGAAAAAGGTTATAATGCATTACGAGCAGTAAGTCACATAACTTGGGGAGCAGATGCAAATATTTCATTAATAATGTACAGATCATACATAAGATCTATTTTAGATTATGGATGCATATTTTATAATCAGGCAGCCAAAACTCATCTTAAAAAAGTAGACGTGTTATCAAATAAATGCCTTCGATTATCTATCGGAGCTCTCATAAGCACCCCATTGTCAAATTTAAGTATAGAGTGTAATGAACCACCACTATACCTAAGAAGAAAAACTCTATGCGAAAAGTTTATACTTAAAAGTATTGCTAAAGAGAGTTTAATAGGGGATAAGTGTCAAAAACTTTTTATACATGACCTAACGAGTGAATACTGGAAGAAAAAACCTTCTTTACTACTTGCTGAAACATATAACAGCTTGCGCCAATTTAAAAATAAATTATACACATCAAAAATATCACCCACATTTCAAATATATCTAAATAGCACTCCTAATATACAGCCAATTTACATGAAAGATTATTCGAACTTTCCAGCGAATTTAAGGAACTCTATGTTTAATGCAGATATAGAAACACTATGCCCACAGTATTACCAAATTTATACAGATGCCTCAAAGATTAACTCTAAAGTTGCTGCTGCCATATGGGACCCTAAAACACAGTACAAAGAAGGAATAGGACTGGATGAAGATACCACGGTATTTACAGGCGAACTGATAGCAATACTGAAAGCAATGCAATACATAGCCACGATCAACAATAACAACAATAGATTCGTAATACTGTCAGATAGCAAAAGTGCTCTAAGTAAATTGGAAAAGTGGACAGGACATAACAATCATATTATTATAGAAATAATAAGAAACTTTATCGAACTCAAAGCCAAAGGCAAAGAAATATCTTTCTGCTGGATAAAAGCTCATTGCAATTTAAAACACAATGAAATTGTAGACAAACTAGCAAAGAGTGCTACAGAACTAGAAACTAACTGTGAATATAAGCTAACACTAAATGACGCATATGCTTATATTAATAACAACAAAATGAATAACTGGAAAGAATGGTATACCAACTCCAAAAAGGGACTGTATTATAAAAGTATTCAAACAGATATTCCATCTAAAGGATGGTTTAGTGATTATCAAGGCAACAAGGTCCTCATATCATATATATGTAGACTTAGGTTTGGTCACTCCTTAGTTCCAGAACATAAATATAAAATAGGATTGTCTGACACAAACTGTTGTGAATGTGGAGAATTAGGATCCGCAGAACATATGATATTAGATTGCAAACTAAAAGAAAAAGAAGTAGAACATTTTATAAATCAAATTCATACTAAACAACACATAAGAAAACCTTTTAGTTTACAAACACTGATTGCTACAAAAGATAAAAGTATCTACGAGATCCTAATTAAACACATTAATAATATAAAACTAAAATTGTGAAATTATATATATAAGTTACCTTTGTTTACCCCATTTGTTGACCCTCCTTTCCGTGGTCTGGTCTTGTTTGATTTTGCTCTGAAAGACCCCTGAGCACTTATGTATCCCAGTTAATAATCCTTAGGTTAGGAAAAAAAAAAAAAAAAAAAAAAAAAAAAAAAAAAAAAAAAAAAACACATAATAAATAAATAAAAAATAAATAAAAAAAATATATAAATAAATTACAAAAAAAAATAAATTAAAATAATTAAAAAAAAAAGAAAAAAAAAGAAAAAAAAATAATAATAAAAAAAAAATATGTGTGTATATATATATAAAATAAAAAAAAATTAAAGAAGCTATCATTAAAATAATAAGTACTTATATTTGTAAATCATTATTATCAAATAGGTCATTCATATTCAAAAATATAATGAGAGTATAACAGATATCTCATGAGATTTTAGTTAGTAAACAAATTTGGTTCGGCTAATGGATTAAGTCCACAGTCAAGAAATCCGATAGCACACACACACAGTTTATAAAAAATAATAGCAATATTTTAGAGGCTATAACTTCATTTTTCAATACTATTTATACTATCGGATACCTACTTAATGATTGATCCAATTCATTTTTCATAGGATAAGTCTACCCAACAATACAACAACAAAAACCTGTGCTGATTATATCGAACCATCAATTTGTTGAACCATCTATAAAATTTTTTCTAAAGGTAATACATGGCCGTATGTATTATACAAGCAAGGAATACCTCAGTGACACACAGTTTGGTTTTTGGAACAGGTTTAGAACAAGAGAGACATTGTTTGGGATGAAATTACATACTTGCTCAAATATGTGATATATCTGTAGACGTGTACTGCTTCTTTATTGACTTTGAGAATGCAATTGACCGTCGTAAACACTCTATATTGATCGAAGCTCTAAGATACATTGGTTTGGATGACAGAGCCATATACGTTCGCCAAATTTGAATTAAAATCAGACAGCATAAGTTTTAGGAACAGCTTGTATTGATTAGTGCACCTTATGTAACCTACATCTGAATCTTATGTTTGTGCGTCACAGTGTTGCCATACTTTTTTGTTTATTTCTTTCATAATTTCAATCAATGTTAAATGTACCTACAAGAATAATAGAATCATTTTATAAGAACGTTTAAATTGAACCCAATTTTGAAAAAATGTGAAAACTTTTGTCCACGTCCATCTGTCCGTCCGTCTGTCTGTCTGTCCGTAAACACAAAACACAACTCCTACGTGATTATACCAGGTAGAATGACAAATGAGGTGTCGAATGAAAGCCTATAATCCAAGGATGGTACTAAAGGTAAGAAATTTGACCTAGGCTGTCTGTCCGTCCGACCGCGAATTTAACTCCTCCCCACGTCATTATACCAGGTAGAATGACAAATGAGGTGTCAAATTAAAGCTTGTAATCCAAGGATGGTACTAACGCTCGGTTTCATAATAAAGTTAATGTGGACTTTAAATTTAAATATGGTACCTTTATCGGTATAGTGACGAAGGAATTATACTCGCGGTCGGACAGACAGACAGCCTAGGTCAAATTTCTCACTTTTAGTACCACCCTTGGAGTATAAGCTTTCATTTGATACCTCATTACCTTATTTGTCGTTCTACTTGGTATAATGTCGGAGGAGTTGAGTTTACAGACAGACAGACAGAGGAAGGATGGACAGACGGAAGTGGGTAATTCAACGTTTTCACATTTTTTCAAAATTGGTGAAAACAACAACATAAAAAACTTTACTTAATTGGTGCTTCAAAACTATTTTTGAAGTTATACTTCTTTACGGGCGTAATGACGGTGAAATTTTATATGGGAAAACCTAGCGACCGGGCGCATGCGCATTATAACTTTGTTCTGATTGGATGTTCAAATGACATGACAAAAATTATCCAATATGGCAGCTGTGGCACAGCTGTGGGACTGCGTTTGGTTATAATGTATGCTTGTTGCGTTTTAAAATTTGTAGGAAGAGAAACAACAAACAAAAAGTTAGTTAATGGTTATACTGCCTTTTTAAATAGCTTTCATATTATATTTTTGGACTTATTTACATAGAAGAGATGATTGTTTCATGCCAATGTGAAAGCTCATCAAACTGTGCCTAGTATGAGTGCCGCAGATCTCGCTTATTCAAAGCTAAATAATCTTTCACTGGTAAGTGTTTTATAAATAGTTGATCAAATTTTGTTATGATATTTGAACATAGCCACTTTGCACGACGCAAGTGATTGCGAAATTTATTAGTCGTTATACGGGCTCCGATACCTACCTTGAACCTACCAAAATACATAAGTAGTATGTAATACTTTTATTTACATAATTTATATTTATATTTACATAATATATTGTCTTCTTACTCTATGTTTTGTTGTATTTTTTCAATTCTAAATCATTTCAATTAAAAATCAAAATAATTTAATTTACATAAGTTAAAAATGTCAAAAAGGTTAATCTGTTTAGTTAGATGATCTTCGCACATAATGACAAGCTGTCTCTGTGGCGCAGTTTTAATGCGAGAGAATCCCAATACAACGCAAATACCAGCCGCGTGGTAAGTTGGTTCGAATCCCAATAGAAACTTTTATTTTTTTATTTTTTTTTTATACATTTTATGATTGTAAGTATATTTATTATATAATTTTATTTTCAGAAAATACGTATTTAGTTAAAAATTTTTTCGACAATTAATGTTCAGAAATCATTTCTGGCATTTTTAGTGTGTTTGTGTGTGTTTTATTTTTTTATTATTTTAATTTTTGGCACTGTTTTAATAAAAATGTTTGAGAAGTAGTAAGTATAAATTAATTTAATATTTAAATAAAATATAAATAAAAAGTATATTAATTTCGTTTATAATCATATAATCATATAATAGAAGTATAACTTCTTACGTGCGTACAAAGTACACACACATTCTTTTTTTAAATGCAACTTTCTTCTAAAAGTGCCTATCTTCTAGAGATGTTGGCGACCACATTGACCCATCTTATTCTATTTACGGCAGCTAGAAATAGATCAGTTGACGTTAGACCAGTCCACTTCCTAAGATTGGCCAGCCAGGATATACGTCTACGTCCAGGGCCTCTCCTACCCTCAATCTTGCCTTGTAGAATCAACTGCAGCAGTCGGTATTTTTCATTACGCATAATGTGGCCGAAGTAAGCCAATTTTCTGTTCTTTACGGTGTTAATTATTTCTTTGTCTTTTCCTAGCCTCTGGAGAATAGTTACATTAGTTGTGTGGTGTATATATGAGACCCTCAACATACGTCGGTAGCACCACATTTCAAACGCCTCTAACCGTTTTATGGCATCTTCTGTCAGGCTCCAGCTTTTAACTCCGTATAGGAGGACACTAAAGACGTAACATCTAAGAATTCTTATGCGTATATTGATACTTAAAGACAAGTTGCAGAGAATTTTCTTAAGACTTTTAAAAGAGCTTCTGGCTTTTTCAATACGAGTTTTTATTTCGTAGCTATGATCCCAAGTATCCTTAATGTTGCAGCCCAGGTAGCATATTTTTTGTAATGTGATTATGTGATAGTATGAAAAAATAGAGGATATGGCAACGGTGTTACATGTCAATTCTGGATCCAATGCCAAAATACGCACATAAATATTAGGGTGCACTAATATACAAGCTGTCCAGTTTTAGTAGACACTTTAGAATCATAGGCTCTTGATATACAAACGGGGGTAAAGCAGGGCTGAATCCTGTTGTCCCCTTTTTTAACGTTTACTCCGAGAGAATTTTCAGAAATGTACTTTTCGAAAAATAAGAAGGAAACATTTTGAACGAAGAAGTCATTAATAATTTGCAATATGCAAACACTTCTTGACAGTATCGTTGAAAAATGTAAAGAAGCAGGTCTGGTTCTGAACATACGGAAACCCAAAATACTCTTAGTAAATAGTAAATAATAACTCAACAAAAGAATATATAACCGTCTGTAGGTTATGCAAATAGTACAAAATTTGAGCAATTTGATCAAATTGTTTAATTTGGCTATCAATTAAACTGTAACGCAAAGAGTCACGATGAAATTATATCCAGAATTGAGCAGTTTTCAGAAGGATGCCCAGAACAAGAACAGAAGGCAAAGTAGGTCCAGAACGAAGAAAGACTTAATATATGAAGAATTTTCCAGATTGGAATGGTATTTATGATCTGATAAACTTCAATAAAAACAGCCAAAATCGAATACCTCGGTCACATCACATAATGAGAAACAGCGAGAGATATGGATTGCTGCAACTAATTTTATAGGGAAAAGTAGAAGGAAAACGCAGACCAGGAAGATGAAGGATGTCCTGGCTGCAAAATCTACATACGTAGCTCATCACAACAACCACCAATCTTTTCAGAGCAGCAGTGTACAAAGTAAAGATTGCTATGATGGTTACCAACGTCTGAAACGGATAGGCCCTACTAGAAGAAGAAGAAGAAGGTATGGTATTGATACAAGCATACTATTTAGGGTGGCAGTGAATAAGATTAAAGTCGCTATGATGGTAACCAACGTTCTGAAAGGACATAATACATGAATTATTAATGTGTGAGAGACTGGGAGACACTTATCACTTGTCTTTCGGCTAAGCAAGTCTCTTTTATCATTCTCGTTAATTTTATTGAATTCATAGTAACTTATCACCAAGTTAAACAAACAAATCTGGTTTTATTTTCATATTTTTATGAATTTCCATAGATTTGTACAACTCTACTTTTTCTTCTTCTTGATCTTTATAAGAAATTCTACTTGTTCATTGGCGGATTGATACCTCTATGGAAGGATGTCACTCCATCTATTGCGCGGTCGGCCGATACTTCTTCTTCTTCTACCGATTGGTGATTTATCTCTTGCTATTTTGACCAGAGCTGTCTCATCCATTCTGGTTATGTAATTATTCAATTCTTTTTATTAAACGCTTTTCTTTAGTTCAATAGTTTGCGTCAAATCTTTAGACGTTAATTTGACTGCATTTTCCTTCAATGCAAATGAAAGAAAATTTGCAGACATATGCATTCGCGGGAACAATACACGAATAGTCAATAAAAAATTTTTTATGTTTATTAATTGTTTAAATAAAAAACGATTTTAATGGAAAATGCTTAAATTCTCTTGTTTTTTACAATGCAGAAACTTTTACGGATTGTAGATAATGATATGAACTATACACAATTTCACTTTTTACGTTAATTGTTTACGTTATGCTTCATAAATAAACAATAAAGTTTCAAATTTTGAACGCTCATATATTTGTTTATATAAAAATCGGCACTTATTCGTGTCAAATTTCAATACGATACGAAAGAAAACTTCAACTAAAACTCGAATTCAAAAAATTCGTGTTTTTATCGTAGTCTTAGAAAAACCACCGGTAGAGACGTTTTGTGCTACAATTAACATTCGAATTCGTTTTGGCGTATTAGTTAATTAAACGCTTTTCTTAAGTTCAATCGTTTGGGTCAAATCTTTGGACATTAATTTGACTGCCTTTTCTTCAATGCGAATGACTAAAAACTTGCAGACATATGCATTCGCGGGACAAATACACGAATAGTTAATAAAAAAATTTCTTTATGTTTATTAATTGTTTAAATAAAAAAACGATTTTAACGGAAAATTCTTAAATTCTCTTGTTTTTTACAATGAAGAAATTTGAAACTTTTACAGATTGTAGCTAATTATATGAACTATACATAATTTCACTTTTTACGTTAATTGTTTACGTTATGCTTTATAAATAAATAATACAGTTTCAATTTTTTTGCCAATTCCGACTACTTTTCATGTTTGCACATCATATGCTTTATACATATTTTAATAAACATGACGATATATTTTAATGTTTGAAAAATGTAAGACTAAAAAGTAAAAAATAAAAAAAAAAGAAAAAAAATTTTTAAGAAACGCTTTTCTTTAGAGTTACGAGTGACTAAAATTAAAAATATTATAAAAAATCAACTAAAAAGCAAAAATTAAAAAAAAATGAAAAAATCCAACACATTCGTTAAAGAAAAGCATGGGGCGAAAATCGTTTATTCGATGAAAACGCTTTTCTTTGACGAATGTGTTAGATTTTTTCAATTTTTTTATTTTTTGCTTTTTAGTTGATTTTTTTTATTTAGTGTCCATTGGTTTATACACTGTACGTTACATTGTCTTCTAATGTCTTCACTTCTCTTTCGATCTCTCAGCGTATTTCCTGTAGTTCTTCTCAGTACTCTCATCTCTGCCGTTTCCAGTAGTCTTTGTGTTTTCATGTCATTATTGGTCTTACACTGGCTTTATAAATTCTCGACTTCATCTCAGTGTTAATATGTCGGTTCCGCCATATAGTGTTATTAAAGCATCCTTCCAGTCTATTTGCTTTTTGTACTTGATTTCTCACTTCTTTGTCCAGGTCTCCATAACTTGACAATGTAATTCATTAACATTGACATTGACAATGTAATACTTTTTCTGTAGCTGTTTTTAAAACGTTTTTATAATCAATGGAATAGACAGAAATCAACATGAAAAACATGACAACGTTGAACTAAACAAATTTAAAAGAAGATTATTTAAATAGACCTCTTGTGTAGCTTTCGAGAAAATTTAATTAATTCTCCAACATACTGCCAGGTTAAACATTTTGAATAAGTATAGGGGGCTCTAAAGCCGGTAATTTTGTCTACGCTGATGCAGTAAAGTAAATGACTACTCCGAGAAAACGAACACTTATTTATACACCGTAGGACGCATTAAATCGAAATAGAAGAAAATTGAACTATTAAGTGGTTTTGGCAGACTCTAAAGGGCCCTAATCTAATTCGCATCCATTTAAAAGAGCAAACTGCCGGCATTAACTATAATCAATCATTTATTTGAGGAAAGGAAATACAAAGCATCATTAAGAAAAAAATCAGATTTCAGGGAGCTGGTAATTTGCTATAAATTGGACTACTAATTTTATATAAAATATTTCTAAACTTCTCTAATTTTCTTTTCTCTAATATCTTTTTAACTTCTAAATCTCTTGCAGAATCACTAACTAAACAACAAGTTTGAAAAGATTCTCTGTGATTAACAAATTAAATAACTTTAATAATTAAACTATTGCTAATCATCTGTAAAAAACTGCAATATTAAAACTAAACAAGAGAGAAATAGAAGAAAAATAGTAAAACGAAACAAACGAAGAATTCCAAAAATTAAGAAGTGAAGAAATCCGGAAGAATCTCAAAGAAAAGTGGAAATTATTCAAAAAACAATAACCGATAAGAAGAAATTAATTTTATTACAAAGAAAAACAGCAAAAGGGACAGTCAAAAAGGGAAAGCTGAAATAGAAATATTACAAACTTAAAAAGACCATTATATTTTTGGATGTTAAAATAATTTTGAGAAATTCACCAGGTCAGGACAATATATCAAATGAATGAATTAAATACGGGGGTATAAATATATAATAGAAGAGATAATAACATTATTCCACAAAATTGAAAATAACATGACCAGAGGAATGGAGAGAGAGAGAGAGAGAGAGAGAGAGAGAGAGTATAACAATACTCATCTACAAGAAAGGCGTAACATGCTTTGTAGATCTGAAACAGGCATTCGACAGAGTGCGATTGAGGGACGTGCTCACTCTCCTTGGAAAGCAGCACATAAGTCAGAAATATAGAAACATAATCAAAGAGCTCAATAGATCCAATACAACAAGAATAAGAACCACACACGAGCTCACGGAAGAAATCAAAATCAATGTCGGCATTAGACAAGGTGACAGCCTCAGCCCATACCTATTTAATTTGATAATGGATGAAGTTATAACTAGTGTTAACAAAACGAATTAGGGATACAGAATGGGTAACCGAACCATGAGAATACTTTGCTACGCAGATGAGGCTATCTTAATAGCCGAAAACGAAGATGACTTACAATGCATACTACAAAAATTTAAAATAACCGTCGAAAAGTATAACCTGAGACTATCAAAAGAGAAAACCCAATCGATTGCAATATCCAAGAACCCAATTAGATGTAAATTAGTAGTGGACAACCATAGAATCGAACAGGTAATGGATTTTAGATACCTGGGCATTTTTGTCTAGCGACAGGTATCTGTGCCAAGAAACAAAACAGCAAGCAACGAAACCAGCGAGAATATCTGGTTTTCCTGAGGGATATAATCTGACGAAATAAATATATTAGCACTGAAAGCAAAGTCCGCATTTATAAGACATGTGTTAGACCCGTACTGACATACGTAGCTGAAACAAGGGCCGAGACAACAAGCACCAAACAAATAATGAGAACAACAGAGATGAAAACCCTAAGATCCATAAGAGATATCACACTCAGAGATAGGATACGAAACGAAGACACATTCAGAGAGTTAGGCGTTCAAGACGTAGTGAGATGGACAAGAGCACGACGACACATGCGGAGAGACCGCGTACATCGGATGGACCTTGAACGTATGGCGAAAGGGGCGAAGAGAAAGAAGCCCAACACCAAGCGACCCATAGAAAGACCCAAAAAATGATACGATCGGTACGAGAACTGGAGCTCCGGATCGCAGCAGAGACTGTAACAGAAAAAACAGGACATAGTCCTATTAAAGAAGAAGAAATAATTTGGGTGAACTTCTAAGTACCCAGGACCGGTATTACAGAGTAAAGGGGAAATATGCATGGATATGCATGCAGCAGAGCTAGTGTTGGGTGGATGAAGGGGAAGAAAGCGAGTGGTGTGTTATGTGGCATAGATTTATAAAACAGTCATAAGAGCAGCTATGCTTCACGGAACTGAATGTTGGGCAGTTAAGAAGAAAGAGGAACAACAAATGCATGCGGCGGAATAATAATAAAATGAAAGAGCAAAGGTTAAAATCTGCAGGTTCCTGGGGGAGTAGGAGAGGAAGACCAAAGAAGACCTGGGGGAGACGTTTAAACAGGATATATCTGTAAAGGGGATTGCTATTGGTATGACCCAAGATAGAAACTTCTGAAGAGATGTAATTAGGGAAGCAAACTCTGCATAGTAATAAAGGCAAAGAGAAATATGACTGTTTGCTGTATATCTCATATGTTTTATCCAGTGATTTTTATATTTCTAGAGTAGGAGAAGTGTCAGCAGGGCCGTCTTAAGCATACACGGCGCCGGGGTGCGAGACTCATCTTTGCGCCCCCTTTTGTCAGAAGATTATAATATAGGTTATAGGTACACAAAAATTAAAAATAATTATGTTTGCTTTCTTTATTTATATTTTTAAAAAAACATGGTTTGAGTATTCAAAAAAGATCAATCTTATAACATTATATTATATCAAAGTCAAATTTTCTTATAGCTTTTAAGTTGGCAAAAGTATTTATTACTTCGGTGATACTTTTTACTTGCTTTTCTATACTTATTAAAGCCAGGTTTGTTCATCTATCTTGGCCCATTGTTGAGCGCAGATCATTTTTGATTAATTTAAGTTTAGAAAAAGACCTTTCTCCTTTAGCTACTGTTACTGGGAGTGTTAAATATATCCTTCGAAATATTTGGGAAAACGGAGAGTAAATTATTAGATTATATAACTTAAAATATCGAGTGGAGTAGTGTCTTTATTTATAAAAAATATTGGTAACAATTCTAACTCATGGAATAAATCTTCATCATCTACCTATGTCAGATCTATTTCCATGCGCTACTTTTCTTCGTGAAATATTCGGAGTTTCTCCAACTCAATATATTTTCCAAGAACGATAATTATGATTACGTTCCCTCAACATTTCAAATCTTTCACTTAATTTTGCAATGGCTATGTCCAATAAATAATAATAGAAGTTAACTTTAAAATTTTGTTTTGGGTCTAACAGAGGCTTGTCTGCAGCCTCGTAATTGGAATGTCTTTTTCGGGGACGTGGACGAACATTTTCAGAAAATTTAGTTTCGCAATCGAGTTCTTTAGCAATTGGTACTGAGTCACTGAGTCAATTCATATCTGCTCAAACGCAGTGTCGGTGCGGTTGTTGGCTAAATCTTTACTAAATTGATCAATCATCTTAACAGCTGCCAACTGCCAATGCCAAAATAATAATATCCCGCGTTTGCAAAATTTTACTGACAATATTGATCTTTGCTAAAATATTTTACCAGTCACGACAGAGCAGATAAACTTAGTTCTTTAATTTTGTCATCAATGAGCTTGCGATGTTTCTTGTGTCATTGTCGTACTTGTTGTCAAAAATTAAGTATAATGCATCGTAAATTTTCCCCATATTAAAACGAAGTATATTTTTAATTCTACTCTCCCATCGCGTCTTTGAAAGCGGTTTTAATGTAAAGGTGGGTATCTCATTCATTATGACTTTCCATAGTAGTAATGTTGATGCGAAAAAAAAACATAAATTTCTTGAAAAATTAAAAAAAAAATTGTTATTTCCAATGAGCATTTATCAGCATCATTTAGCACTAAATTAAGGCTGTGAGCTGCACAAGGAACATAAAACGCACGAGGTCATTCATGTCAATGATTTCAAAAATTCTAATAAATAATTAGATAATCCTTGTCCGGTAGTATCAGTAACCGGTAAAAAACCTAGAAAATTCTCTCTAACTTCGGCAAGCTTTGTTGACGCATTGAGATAAACGAACCTATGAACCCATAAATATAAATGAACCCATAACAACAATAGTAAGTTGTTCTTCCTTGTATGAAATTCGACATTCAATATTGGTCAAAATTACGAGTCACCTTTTTGAAATTATTTTTGGAATAATCTAAATGGGTTGCATATTTCATTTGCATATCGTAGGTGTAGTAAGCATTAATAGCCTTTGTAAAAAATACCGAAAGCGCACTTGTATATTTTTGTTATTTGTAGTTTTTTTAAAAGAATTTTGAAAATTTTCAGGACAAAAAGCGTAAGTGTGAGCCTAGCAAATGTTCGGCTTGCGCCCGGCTGCCTCGCACCCCTTGCACTCCCGGGTTGAGACGGCCCTGAGTGTCAGAAAGGTAGATTACCAACTTTCATATAATGAATACCTGTGTAAAGTTATCAAAATATTTCCGTATTGGTAGGTTCCGTATTCCTATCGATTGAATTACATCACAGATGATTTATTTGTATTTGTCAGCGAACAAGCACTAAAATTGCACCGATAGGTACAAGAAACGAGTTTTCAACAAAATATTGAATTGCATATAGCTCTCAATATTTCTGAAAGATTTATAAGCCAATATCACAACAGGGATTCACCTCTTCTTTTTTGCATTATACTGGCAATACAGTTTTAAAGCCTTATTATTTTTAACTATGTATTCGAACGATACACAAAGTACAATTTGTGTGTGCCTTATTTTGAATATTTTTTCAGCAATAAAATATGTAAAAATAATGAATATTCTAGACATACAAACACCATAAAGAAGCAAACGCAAATTGGACAATTTAAAAATTATATATAATATAGCTTGCGTGTACTTACAAAAACGTGGAAGTACAAATTTGTTCGACATACTTTCAGTTAATCTGTAACTCAAGGGGCAGGCAGCTTTACGAAGTATGTACTTCCGTTGTTGGATATTAGTATGTATTGTTACTATCAAAAGAAAAAATTGATATCTACATACTAACGATCAGATTCAATTTGTTCAACCTGAACATTACCGCAAGTAAAAAAAAATTATTAGCAATGTTGATGAGACAAAAATAAATAAAACCGATTAATAAATAATAAAAAATATATAACGTTTATGACGAAGTAGTTTTCAATCCTAATAGTAAATTATTAATATTGAAAATATTAAAAATATTACTAAAAGATTTTTAAATTGAAAACTTATTGGTACACTTTCCTGGTGACACCTCCAAGACTTCTACAATTTGCAAGTCAAATGGATGCTGCAGTGAAGACGAGAGGGAAGGAATTCTACACTATGCAATTCACATCCCCCATCTGCAGCTGGTAAAGTTCCAACGGAAAAATGCACCTAGTTACTCTACGGAGTAATACGACTATAAAATAAAAATGTATACCATTTTTATTCAGTTGCAATGCGAAGGCAAAACAATCTTACTTTTCAATTAGAATACGGAGTGCAGTCCAGTCCCTTGAATCGTGATTTTCGGCTCTTATTGGAGCCTTCATCGGAAAGAACATAGGCACTGTTCTCCATATTTTGACTGATTCGCATCGAGAGGTTTTCCGACCCATTGCAACTGAAGTGATGATAGTAGGTGGCTAGCGCCATCTGGTATTGAAAGACGAAGTAGTTTTCAATCCTAATAGTAAATTATTAATATTGAAAATATTAAAAATATTACTAAAAGATTTTTAAATTGAAAACTTATTGGTACACTTTCCTGGTGACACCTCCAAGACTTCTACAATTTGCAAGTCAAATGCATGCTGCAGTGAAGACGAGAGGGAAGGAATTCTACACTATGCAATGGAGGTGTGCAATGCAATGCAGGTGTCACCAGGAAAGTGTACCAATAAGTTTTCAATTTAAAAATCTTTTAGTAATATTTTTTATATTTTCAATATTATTAATTTACTATTAGGATTAAAAACTACTTCGTCTTTCAATGCCAGATGGCACTAGCCACCTACTATCATCACTTCAGTTACAATGGGTGGGAAAACCTCTCGATGCGAATCAGTTAAAATATGGAGAACAGTGCCTACGTTCTTTCCGATGAAGGCTCCAATAAGAGCCGAAAATCGCGATTCAAGGGACTGAACTGCACTCCGTATTCTAATTGAAAAGTAAGATTGTTTTGCCTTCGCATTGCAACTGAATAAAAAAATGGTATACATTTTTATATTATTATATAACGTTTATATTCAATGTCATACTAAACTTAGGTTACTTTCCGATCAATGGAAAGTATCTCAGATAATAACAATTCTATAACCGGGCAGACCTTAAGAATAAACTACATCTTACAGACGAATCAGCTTCTTTCCAATCAGGTCTAAAGTGGTAGAAAAACTATTATTCAAAAGACTCAAACCCTGGATCAAAAATCTAATTCCAGACCACCAGTTTGGATTTTTGTGTCAGAATAACTTTCTCTTAAAACCTACCAAATTTCATTTGCATATCTCAACCGGCTTTAGAGCAATAAACAAATCGTCAGTTTGTAAGAAAAAATTCAACATTCCATCCCATTTATAAAGCAAACGGTCATTATTTTTTCATACAGAATTATCCCTTAAAATTTGTCGAACTTATTTAGAAACACCCTATATTGACGAAGAACATGGATAGTTGTTAAAGTACCTAACTTTTTTATTATCCAACATAAGCGAATGAATTAAAAAACAGAATGTTAAAAAAACATGAGGCTATAATTGGGTTTTTATTTCAGTACTTTATAGATGCTGAATATTCCACAGGGTGTGGTGAGCTTTGAGAAAAAACACAGTTTGATTGGTGCACCCGGTATACAATGACAATTTACCTGTCTAACAGCAATATTATTACAGTGATATTGTTAAAGAATAAAGCTGTAACGTATTTATAAAATCACATAAATCGGACAACAGGTTTAGGAAATTCGAGACATCAAAAATGACCCATTTTTGGGGCGCCCGTTTTCTCTGACGCGCAGTGTACCTATATGATGTCAATAAGAATTGTCAATATGAGTGAGTCAAATTAAATTAAATTAGAAGAATTTGTATAATAACACAAAGGAAAAAAGTCAACAGAAATTTAAGGATCTTTACCTGCAATAAATAGTAATCACATTAAAGGATGAAAAGATCCATAAAGAAATAATAGGTAACAGAAAAAAGCGAAAAAAATTTACTACCTCCTATACCTATAATAAAATATTTGAAAAAAAGGAAAAAGTAGACAAATAAAATTAAAAGTAAACAATTTAATGCAGTACCAATATTAATATCTATGTAAAGTAAATAAAACAATACCACAGAATACAATAGAAGATACGCCAAATGTGGTAGACATGAAACAGCAGAGAAAATAACAGGGAAAAACAAAAATGGGACAGCATAAGATTTAAAGGTATCAAAAAAGAACTAAAACGGGAACCTGTCTAAAAGGACATATATCAATAGAATGAATCTAGGGAGGATAACAAAATAGGTACTTAATGGATTTCAAAAGATATGGTAAAACGAAGACCGTGGAAAACATGGATAGGTAAGGTCATAGGTAGTAAGAGAAAAAAGCAACCCCGATTAACACATAAAAAATTGTCGCAAAAAGCAGAAAAACTGAAAGATACGAATAGAAAAACAAATAATGGTAAGAATATGTCTCTGACACCCCCGAAAGACAATATAATTTCTCTATTATTATTTTTCCGTTGTTACAGTGGAATAATAATTTATCTATATGCGGAAAAGTGGTCTAGGATTAAATCTTAACTTGTCTTAAAATATTTGCTCAATCGGATGTTATTTAGTGGTGCCCCCACCCACATTTGTGAATAGACGCTTTCTCTTGCTTAGTAAAAAATTCTGTTATAATTTATTTAATATGACTCATTTATATCGGCAATTCAGACATATATTTTGTATTTTAAAGTGGAAGACTTAAAAATGATATTGCCAATATTTATGAGTTGCGTTCCTGGGACGACTTTACTGAAAGATAGTTCATTCGATTACATGAAATCAACCCAAACTCAAGAATCTCCGTCGCAAAAAATCATAACATGTGATCTGTCTTTAAAAACACAACCAAATGCAACGGTGACAGTAAAATTCTCATGAATTAAAATTAAAATCATTTTTTAGTTAACCAACTGACTTAGACTGAAATAGATTTTAGATAAAGTAGAACTATTTTAAGTTTTACTTTATTTTACTAGTAGTACTATCTATACATTTGTTGATAATTTAGAAAGGAAAGTTTTCATTGGAATTCTTACCTACATGTCATAGCCTAAGAAAGTCATAACTTTAACTGATTGTTCCTAACGGAACAGATTGTTAAATAAATTGGAGTAATAAAAAAAAAATTTTTTTAGTTAAATTGTGGCTTATTTCTCATTTAGAATAGTTGATTACCGAAGAGCATATTGTGTTAGTTTCAGTACCAAACTCTGAGTATTTTGGACATCTTACTTTACAATCTAGTTCAGCAATAAAATATTGCAGATAATTTATTCAATTTCTTAAAATCGAAATGTGACTTTGCTACTTCGGTTGCAATTGGATGCGATGGAACAGCGGTAAATACTGGCGTTCATAATGGTGCAATTCGCAAATTAAAACTTCAAATGAAGAAACCATTACAGTGGTTCTGTTTGTCTTTTACATGGAAAGGAGTCCATTACGACATTAGATGAAGTATTTAGATGGAGAAAGCGCAGGACCTACCGGATTTTCGGGTGAAATAAGAAAGCTTTTAGAAACTTGTGAAACCCTACCTGTTTTTGAATTTCGAAAAATTCAAAGTGAACTTCTTGATGTAGATGTTAATACATTAAGTACAGACCAAAAATATTTGTACGAAATAAGCATAGCTGTAAGTAATGGTACCGTATCAGATAGCTTAAAATATCGACAACCGGGAAAGATGGCACATTCGAGATGGATTACAACAGCAAACAGACTTTATGTATAAACTTTAAATCGTACTACCGATTTAAATATTTTGGCAACTTATAGTAAAGCCAAATGTTAAATATGGGCAAATTCAATTATTTAATATGATTCAATGCTCGCAATATTTATCACTAAAACTAAAGAAATAGTGAAAAATGTCATTCAAGGTAATGGATATTTTGCACATCCAGAGAATATTCTTGTCCATGTTGGGTGATAAACGACCCCACATCCGAGAGCTAGGTTTGAGGCGCATATTAAAGTCTAATAATAGGCAAGAAACCAAGGGAATTCGCCAGTTTAAAATTCCAACTATAAATTTTGGAGTCAAAGAGTATTTTGACTTAATTAATTGGCAAACTAGTGTAATATCAGAACCAACAATAACAAAACAATTGTCAACAGATGAACTTAGAAAAATGATTGATGACACGACTTCAAATAAATTTGAAATTCCTAAATTTCCATGTCATTCGCAAGCAGTGGAAAGATGTGTCAAACTAGAGACAGAAGCATCATTATTGGTTTGTGGAGCTGAAGCAAGAGATGGATTCATAAGAAATCGAGTTTTGTCAAGACAAGTATTACCTAAGTTTGAAACAAAATCTGATTTTTTTCAAACTTTACAGTAAATAAATAAACTATTTTGTAGTAAGTTCTGAGTTGTAAACAAGCAAAAACAACATTAATATAAAATAAAAAAAGTTATGTTTTTTTTTTCAATATTTTTTGAAGTGAAAACTTCTTTAGGGACGTTGTGCGATTTTTGGATAGGGGAAAAAGCATTAAATTCGCGACCGTCATTGCGACCGTCATCACGACCGTCATTGCGACCGTCATCGCTTATGCTATATATTATTTGTGTGTATATATAAATTGTATAGAAGTATTTCAATTTAAAATAAATGTAAAACCTATTTTTAGGATGGGGAAAAAAAGATTTATTTCGCGACCTTCATAGCGACCGTCATCTCTTCGACGAAATAAATTTTGTACGTATCTATATTATGTGTATCTATACATAAATTGTATAGAAGTATTTAAATTTAAAATAAATGTAAAACCTATTTTTCGATAGGGAAAAAGGATTTATTTCGCGACTGTCATCGCGACCGTCATCTCTTCGAAAAAATAAATTTTGTACGTATATGTATTGAAGTGAAAACTTCTTTAGGGACGTTGTGCACTTTTTGGATGGGAAAAAGTATTAAATTAGCGACCGTCACTGCGACCGTTATCGCCTCGAAGAAATACATTTTTGAAGTGAAAACTTCCTGAGGGTCGTTGTGAACTTTTTGGATGGGGAAAAAGTATTAAATTAGCGGCCGTCATCGTTTCGACGAAATAAATTTTGAAGTGAAAATTTCTTTAGGGACGTTGTGCACTTTTTAGATAGGGAAAAAGTATTGAATTAGCGAACGTCATCGCGACCGTCAACGCTTCGGCAAAATAAATTTTTAAAGTGAAAACTTCTTTTGGGGACGTTGTGCACTTTTTAGATGGGGAAGAAGTATTGAATTAGCGACCGTCATCGCTTCGGCGAAATACATTTTTGAAGTGAAAACTTCTTTAGGGACGTTGTGCACTTTTTGGATGGGGAAAAATTATTAAATTTGGATGGGGAGAAAGTAATAAATAAGCGACCGTCATCGCTTCGACGAAATAAACATTTGAAGTAAAAACTTCTTTAGGGACGTTGTGCTCTTTTTGGATGGAAAAAAGTATTAAATTATCGACCGTCATCGCTTCGATGAAATAAATTCGTGAAGTGAAAACTTCTTGAGGGACGTTTTGCACTTTTTGGATGGGGAAAAAGTATGGAATTATGGACCGTCACCGCTTCGACGAAATAAATATTTGAAGTGAAACTTCTTTACGGACATTGTACACTTTTTCGATGGAAAAAAGCATTAAATTAGCGACCGTCATCGCTTCGATGAAATCAATTTTTGAAGTGGAAACTTCTTGAGGGACGTTGTGCACTTTTTGAATAGGGAAAAATATAAATTAGCGACCTTTATCGCTTCGACGAAATAAATTTTTGAAGTGAAAACTTCTTTAGGGACGTTGTGCACTTTTTGGATGGAAAAAATTATTAAATTAGCGACCGTCATCGCTTCGACGAAATACTTTTTTGAAGTGAAAACTTCTTTAGGAACGTTGTGCACTTTTTGGATGGGGGAAAAGTATTGAATTAGGGACCGTCATCGCTTCGACGAAATAAATATTTGAAGAGAAACTTCTTTACGGACATTGTACACTTTTTCGATGGAAAAAAGCATTAAATTAGCGACCGTCATCGCTTCGATGAAATCAATTTTTGAAGTGGAAACTTCTTGAGGGACGTTGTGCACTTTTTGGATGGGGAAAATATATTAGGGAACCTTCATCGTTTCGACGAAATAAATTTTTGAAGTAAAAACTTCTTGAGGGACGTTGTGCACTTTTTGGATAAGGAAAAATTATTAAATTAGCGACCATCATCGCTTCGACGAAATAAATTTTTTAAGTGAAAACTTTTATAGCGACGTTGTGCACTTTTTGTATGGAGGAAAAGTATTGAATTAGGGCCGTAATCGCTTCGACGAAATAAATATTTGAAGTGAAACTTATTTAGGGACGTTGTGCACTTTTTCAATGTAAAAAAGTATTAAATTAGCGACCTTCATCGCTTCATCGACTAAATTTTTGAAATGAAAACTTTGACGTTGTGTACTTTTTGGATAGGGAAGAAGTATTGAATTAGCGACTGTTATTGCTTCGACGAAATAAATATTTGAAGTGAAAACTTCTTGAGGGACGTTGTGCACTTTTTGGATGGGGAAAAAGTAGTAAATTAGCGACCGTTATTGCTTCGACGAAATAAATTTTTGAATTGAAAATTTCTTTAGGGACGTTGTGCACTTCTTGGATGGGGAAAAAGTATTGAATTTGCGACCGTCATCACTTCGCTGAAATAAATTTTGTACATATATAAATTATGTGTATGTATACATAAATAGCATAGGGCATACGCATCGTGTATATCGTATATGATATAGGTATAGCACTTCTTTTAGGATGGGGTAAAAGCATTGAGCTCGTAATTTATATATATATATATATATACTATAAGAAGTTTTCACTTCTGTCGGCACTCCCACGAGTGCCTTTAATTTTTTTTTAATTTGTAAATTTTTAAGTTCTGGGGGCACCGGAAGATATTATTCTATAAATCCCAAATTTTGGATAACGTTTTGCAATAACATCTAACCACTTTTCCGCATATAGGACATATCAATTTGTAAAAAAAATTTTTCCTTGTTTTCGCCCCACCCTAATGCACAATATAACTTAAACATGCTTAAACCATATTTTTTGGCTCTTAACATTTTGCCCAATAAGAATACTTCAAATATTTTTCTATGTATATGCCACATCAATTTTAAGGAAACGCAAATACTCTCGAATATGATGTTATTGGTCGTGTTTGACTAACCAATGTGATTCTTGCGCAATTCTATTGGTTAATAAATTGTTTGTAAAAAGGGCTTGGTACTGGACCCACTGGAACTACTTTTATGGGATTTTATGTACTCAAACAACTCGTGAAATGTGCCTGTAGCTACTTCGGTAACCCGGAGATGTTGCCCTCACCAATTGTGAGAAGACATCTCTTGTTTGTTAAATGGGCTTGGTACGTGTTATTACATGTTTTCTTACACAGAATGAATAGTGCCTGCCACCTAGGTGTTAAAGATCTTAATTTCATCTTCCATTTTGTAACTGTAGTGAAAAGTAAACAAATTATGCAAATTGAATACGGGGAAATCCAAAAAGAGTCAATATTTCTACCATGGTTCGAAAATCTGATATTTATATACCTATTTATAATAGCCGTCAACTGGAAGACTTAGAAAGAATAATATTACATTTAAAAAAACCAAATTTATGAAAATTAGCAAGAATGAAGGTAAAATAAATGAATAATTAAGGACTTTTTTGAAATATTTTAGGGTGGCAGGGATTTTTGCTGATTATTGTATACAGGGTGATTGATTAGTGGGGTAAAGCTCCGTAGATCCGTTATAGTAATAGATAGCGATAAAAGTTAATAACAAAAATTGTAGCCAACTTTGAGCTTCACATTACAAAATTAGTTAGAAGGTTACAGGGTGTTCGATAACATAGTGGCAGACCAAACTTATGTTTTTTTAAATAGAACACCCTGTAGTTTATTTTATATTCAAAATCTTCTTAACTCATTACAAAAATATAAAGGTTTGGTATGATATACAGGGTATTTACAAAAGTTATAACCAATTTTATATGAAAATCGTAACAAGTTCAACTCCCTGTATAAATAAAAATAAGCACAAAAGCAATGGATTTATTGATGCGATATTTTTTTATTTATTGTCAAAATTGTCATAAACGATTGATATGCTAATTTTCTTTATATTGAATACAGGGTGAGTCAAAACGCAAGTACATTATTTTCTCAGTAATTTTAAATGGAACACCCTGTATTTTATATCACTATCGAAAAGTACCATTACTGTACTTTTTAACGTTTCAACTCATCCTGTATTCAATATAAAGAAAATTAGCAATATCAAACATTTATGAAAATTTTCACAATAAATGAAAAAATATGGCATCAATAATCCATTGCTTTTGTGCTTATTTTTATTTATACAGGGAGTTGAACTTGTTACGATTTTCATATAAAATTGGTAATAACTTTTGTAAATACGCTGTATAACATACCAAACCTTTATATTTTTGTAATGAGTTAAGAAGATTTCGAATATAAAATAAAATACAGGGTGTTCCATTTAAAAAAACATAAGTTTGGTCTGCCACTATGTTATCGAACACCCTGTAACCTTCTAACTAATTTTGTAATGTGAACTTTAAAGTTGGCTACAATTTTTGTTATTAACTTTTATCGCTATCTATTACTATAACGGATCTACGGAGCTTTACCCCACTAATCAATCACCCTGTAAACAATGATCGGCAAAATCACCTGCCACCCTAAAACATTTCAAAAAGGTACTTAATTATTCATTTATTTTACCTAATAAGGGTGTTAAACTAAAGAACCATTTTTGCTGATATGGAGCGTAAATACTAACAACAAAAGTTCTACTTTACATAATTTAAGAAAATAAAATAAGACTACAAAAATACATGTTTACGAAATTGCAACAGTTTCAAAGGAAGTCCTGCTATATTTTAATACTTTACATAGTATACAGGGTGAGGCAGATAACTGGCCTATTAGAAATATCTCGAGAACTAACAGCAACAGAATCATGAAAATTGGAATACAGGGGTTTTGAAGGATGATCTATTAAATGAAAATATTTTCATCTCTTTGCAACTTCCGGTTATACCGGAAGTTGCTTATAACTTCGTTTTTTTAAATGGGACACCCTGTATATTTTTACATTTTTGGAGTCTCTTGGATGTCTTCTTTCTTAAAATATGAGGATTTGTAATGTTATACAGGGTATTTTAAAAGATAATTACGTTTGTTTATTAATTTCGTAGCAATATTCACACCCTGTAGAATTGTAGTAGTTTGACAACTAAAACTCTACTTACGTTCAAATGATTTTTAATATAGTTTACTATTGTTAAGAATCATTAGTATAGCTAAATTTTTAATTTGAGTATACAGGGTTGGTCGAAACTCGGAATGAGCATTTTCTGAGTCTTCTTAAATGGAACACCCTGTATTTTAGTATTGTAATGAAGTGATATTTTATGGTACTTTTTTATTTCTTAAGCATTCCCTATACCTAACTGCTTTAATTTGTGCTTAATTGTTAGTCGCAAAAACAATCTTAACTACGTAGCTATTTTGATAGCTAAACCATTATTGGTAATTTTAAGGATCGGTCTGGATTAATATGTATTTATTTCTGAAAAATTGTTTGTGATTGAATATTTTCATGGCCAACCTAATAAAATTTTACGTATTTTTTGTTGCAATTAATGTTAAGCTTGAATCACCAATAACTCACAAATTAAAGCAGTTAGGTATAGGGAATACTTATAAAATAAAAAAGTACTATGAAATATCATTTCATTACAATACTAAAATACAGGGTGTTCTATTTAAGAAAACTCAGAAAATATTCATTCTGAGTTTCGACCAACCCTGTATACTAATATTTAAAAATTAGCTATACTAATGATTCTTAACAATAATAGACTATATTAAAAATCACTTGAACGTAAGCATAGTTTTTAATGTCAAACTATTACAATTCTACAGAGTGTGAATGTTGCTACGAAATTAATAGAGAAACGTAAATATCTTTTAAAATACCTTGTATAATATTACAAAATCTCATATTTTAAAAAAGAAGATATTCAGGAGAATCCAAAAATGTAAAAATATGCAGGGTGTCCCATTTAAAAAACCAAGTTATAAGCAACTTCCGGTATAACCGCAAGTTGCAAAGAGATGAAAATATTTTCATTTAATAGATCATCCCTCAAAACCCCTTTATTCCAATTTTCATGATTCTGTTGCCTTTAGTTCTCGACATATTTCTAATAGGCCAGTTATCTCCCTCACCTTATATAGTCTAGTCGCAACATAGGGGGTCCCGTGGGCACTTTTAGGTCGCCGCGATTTGATGGTGGTATTATAGGTTTTTTGGGTCGCTGAATCCAATGGAAGTGGCCTGGAAGCCCAAATGTGGTGCGTTTATTTGTTATTAACAAATTAGGGTAAAATTAGGTGTTTTTCAGGAATTCTTAGAAGCCTTGTAAATAAATTGATACTGTTAAGGTCTTCTCTGATGTATTTTTGGTCGCTGAATCGAATGCGACTAGTCGCGATTACTCAAAATGTGTTCTTATTTTGTTAACAACAAAATAATTGTTTATTCGCCGAAAAGCTCGAAATGCGTTATTTACAGCAAGTTTTTAGTATTTTTCATATTATTTTTATTCGCCAAATCGATTGTCACTAGTCATGATAGCTTAAACCACGTTCCGACTTTGTTATTAATACATTACCTATTGAAAAAATATAACGGTGTAGAGTACGTTTACTCACGGCTTTTGCTCTAAATTTTAAAAAACCGCTTGGAATGACATGAAATTTGGCATGCACGTAGCTAACATGCCAAACAAAACAAGTCATATTGTGCCGATGTGTGCTTTTACCCTGGGGGTGAGTTTCACTCAGTATCGGGGGTGAAAAAGAAACCTTTAAAAGTCCGGAATTGGATAAACTGATTAATTCTTAGCAACTTTTGTTCTATATAGTTTTTTCACTAAGTCAATACTTTTCGAGTTATTTGCGAGTGAATATGTTCATTTTTCAAAAAAAAAACCAAATAACTCGAAAAGTATTGACTTAGTGAAAAAACTGTATAAAATAAAAGTTGTTTAGAATTAATCAGTTTATCCACTTTCGGACTTATTTTAAAGGTTTCTTTTTTCAACCCCCAAAATGGGGTGAAACTCACCCCCAGGGTAAAAGCAGACATCGGCACAATATTACTTGTTTTCCTTGACATGCTACGTGTATGCCAAATTTCATGTCAATTCAAGTGGTTTTTTAAAATTTAGAGCAAAAACCGTGAGTGAACGTACTATACTCCCGTGCTAAGCCCAAAGGCGGTAACTGATTTTTTATCGAAAATGAGATTGTTGTATTTCTAGGTAGATTATAGGTATTTAAAATATTTTTACCAAGTCCTTAGAGTTGTGGAACTATTATAATGGGTATCTAGAATATATTTACAAAGTCTTTGGAGTTGTAGAAGCATTATAATATAATATAACCTACCTAGAAATACAAAAATGTCATTTTCGATAAAAAAGCAGTTACCGCCTTTGGGCTTAGCACGGCAGTATAAACCGTTATTTTTGCAATAATTTATTAATAACAAAGTCGGAAAGTGGTTTAAGCTATCATCACTAGTGACAATCGATTTAGCGTATAAAAATACTATGAAAAAGACTACAAACTTGCTGTAGATAGCGCATTTCGAGCTTTTCGGCGAATAAACAATTATTTTGTTATTAACAAAATAAAAACATATTTTGAGTAATCGCGACTAGTCGCATTCGATTCAGCGACCAAAAATACACCAGAGAAGACTTTAACACTATCAATTTATTTACAGGACTTCTAATAATTCCTGAAAAACACCTAATTTTACCATAATTTGTTAATAACAATTAAACGCACCACATTTGGGCTTCGAGACCACTTCCATTGGATTCACCGACCCAAAAAACCTATAATACCACCATCAAATCACGACGACCTAAAACTGCCCACGGGACCCCCTATGTTGAGACTAGACTAATACTTATATTGGCATGGAATGATTCAAATTTACTTTAACAGCAATAAAATAAAATGTTAAAACTTACCTTTACGACAAAATCTAAATACGTAGAACTATATCTCATATTCTGTTGGTCTGTATCAGCATCCATTACTCGTAAACTGTATCTTTTCAACCCTAGTTCGCGTAAATCACCCCGGACATGTTCTGATCCCAGCGGCGACCAACTCATTCTGACATATCTGTCATACCATCACCAAACAGTTTCTATTAGTTATCCATCAAGTTGTCTTAACAAGAAATTTTGATGATTCCTAATCAATTTACAATACTTGTGCTGCTGTTACTATACAATTTTCGTACATTTCAGCGATTCCATCTTGATTCTCTTCGTTGATCTTTTTTATCCCACTTCTTGACTTCCACTTCTTTCTTCATATCAAAATTTCTCTTTTAGACAACTTTTTGGCAGCACCCGGATCAGCCTTGAACAACTTACCCCGGCCTCGAAAGACTCACAGATTAGTTACGCTTATTGACCACTTAGAAACTGTCAATGATCCACTCTTATATCTCACGGTTATCAAATTCTCGCTCTCACTCTTACTCTGTGGAGTCCCTACCTTTAATAAATATTTCAATATTTTTGATCTTAAATTATTATATTAGTGATTTTGTATTTCATTTTATAGATATTTAAACTTTTACGAATCTCAAATCTCCACCAGAAATATTCTCCTACCTTTACCGATAAAAACGACCCGACATTAGCGACACGGTACTGGATGCTGTAACAAAGAGAAGATTTGTTAGTACGTACAGACGTTTTGCATTAGTTAAATTTAAAAAAAAATTGGGCGTCTGGCTAACACCAAATGGGAGAGAAGTAAAGTCGGGTCCATCGATATTTCGCCCGTCGGCAAATTCAAAGGGATAATATTTGTATGTTATGAAATTCGAGTAAACCGATGTCCCTTTATCTAGGCACATGCCGGTATTTTTACAACCCGGTTACTCATCGTAAATCAATCAGTTTAGCACTTAAAAATTTATACTTGGGGATTAGTACAGTTAAAATTGTTAGACAATTATACTATTAAGCAATATAATTGAAACTTTTTTCTACTTTGAAGGACAAAAAGCGAGTTCATTAGCGGAACGTAATTCAAAATTATTCTGCAAATTACATTTGATACAATATTTGATTAAAATATCTCATTTTTGATGGTAAAAAATATATTAAATACATATATTAATTTATCTGGACTAAAGGTGGTAAAAGCTGGTCTGGAGTTATATTTTTGTTTGAATTTGCCGACGGGCGATAGATAGATGGTGTCAACTTTACCAACAATGAATTAAGGGACTTAAGTATTACGTAATTACGTAACGCAGGTGGGGGGGGGGGTCAAAAATCTTCAAACATTGTTACGCAATAGTTAAACGCCCATTAGAGTGCGTTATGTAGGGGGGAGGGGGGGTCAAAAATATTTGAAAATCGCGTTACGTAATACTTGAACGCTCCCTAATAGTCTAAGAGCTAGTGAACCCTCCGACTAACGGTCTTCCTATAAGGCTAGAAATTTGTATAGTGATAATTCATAGCACACCAAGGCTAAAAACCATGACCTGGAAGGCATCAGCCCTGCACGTGTATCTACCAGATGAATCGAAAAGTGGATAGTTTAGGGATAAAATAAACTTTCTCCTGTAAGGTTTAAATTTAAGTATGTGTTTGAGTAAGTCATTTAGAAGAAACGTGTACAATGACAGGCGATTCTGAACAGCATAAGACCTTGCCAGGCGAGGGAAAAGATTAGGGTTTTTTCCTAAAATTATTTTTTTTGCATCGAACAAAGTTTTTTAGATTTTTTGAATCATTCCAAACAGAAAAGGTCTTTAGTGACTTTTCTCTTAGGTTCATAGTTTTTGACATAAGCGATTAAAAAGTTTAAAAATTGCGAAATCGGCCATTTTTAACCCAGAATCGGACATTTAACTGAAGATTTCAATGTTGCTAAGGTAGGTAGATGTTCTTTAAACATCGATTGATGAAATCCCGAAGAGTTTTTTGCAATACAGTATCGAAAACCTCTTTGTTTATTAATTGCTAATCAAGCGGGCGCGACACTGTAGTATAAGTGAGGACGTTTGAGTTTGCATAAATTCATTATCTCGAGAATGGGCAAATTTGAAGAGATATCTTCAGACAGGTCGATTTCTACTTTTAAATTAGGACTTTTTGGCATATATATATATATATATATATATATATATATATATATATATATATATATATATAATACTAGTGACGTCATCCATCTGGGCGTGATGACGTAATCGATGATTTTTTTTAATAGGAGTAGGGGTCATGTGATAGCTCATTTGAAAGGTTATTTAATTCTCTATTCAGTAATATAAACGTTAACATAATTATTTACACAGAGTGTGCAAAAATTTTTCTTTTTTTTGTGTAAATTAATTTAATAAAAAAATTTTTTGTACACACTGTATAAATAATTAGGTTAATGTTTATATTACTGAATAGAGAATTAAATAGCCTTTCAAATGAGCTATCACACAACCCTTACTCTCATTTAAAAAATGGGAAACCGGTTTTAAACCAATAAATAAGTCGTCAGTTTGTAAGAAAAATTTTAACACCCTCTATCTCAGAAACGAAGCATTTGGGGACATAGGTTTACAAAACAAACTGTCATTATTTTTGCATGTAGAATTACCCCTTGAAGTTTGCCATACTTATTTAAAAACACCCTGCATTGATGAAAAACATGGCTAATTGTTAAAGTACCCAACTTTTTTACGGTCCAACATAAGCGAATGAATCAAAAAACAGAATGTTGCGAAAACATGAGGCTATAGTTGGGTTTTAATTTGAGTATTTTATAAATGCTAGAATATTCCACGGGGTGCGTGATGCGAAGTTTGAGAAAAAAAAACAGTTTTATTGGTACACCCATTATACAATGAAAATTTACCTGTTTAGCAACAATATTGTTACAGCGATATTGTTAAAGAATAAGGTTAAAACATATTAAAAAATCACTTAAATCGGACAACAGGTTTAAAAAATTCGAGACATCAAAAATGACCCATTTTTAAGGTGTCCGGTTAATTTTGCACCCCAGTGTATATGCCAAAAAATCATAATTTAAAAATAAAAATCGACATGTTTCGAGTTTTTTCTTTGAAGTCGCCAGCTAACGAAATATCGAATTTATTCCTTTCATTTGCACCATACTTTATTTCTTTCAAATGGAAAAGTGGAAGAAGAAGTGCAAAAACAAGTGAGCATGGCAAACAGAGCAGCAGGATGTCTGAACAACACAATCTGGAGACACAAATACCTCACAACGTAAACGAAAACCAGGATATATAAATCAACAATAAGACCGATAATGACGTAAACAGCGGAAACAAGAGCAGATACGGCGAAAACACAAAGACTGCTGGAAACAGCAGAAACGAAAGTCTTACGAAAAATAACAAACCAAACTCTAAAAGACAGGTGGTATAGAGGAAATAGAAACGTGCACCAAAAGAAGAAAAGTGGAATGGAATCAACACATAGAAAGAATGACAGAAAATGAACACAGAAAGAATGACGGAATAGTACGAGTAGCAAGAGACAAATCGCCAAATGAAAGAAGATCATTGGGACGACCGAGGAAAAGATGGTCAGATAACATTAATTGAGCTAAAAACCAAAGTAAAACAGGCATGAGCCTATTTATAAAGTAAGAAGAAGAAAAAGAAGAAGAAGAACTGTCATGTCACAGAATATATAACCACACAGAAGCGAATCTGACTGTCGTTTCCATTGATTTTGTTGGGACCGAAATATTTGACCTTGTGCACCAGTTACAGCATAGCAACTTGATGTTTTAAGGAATAGACCATTCCAAATTAGGTAATATTTTTGACAAGTTGTTATTAATTAAATATGAAATATAAAATTTAACTATAAAATATAAAATAAAACATATATAAATATAAAATTTAACTATAAACAACTGTCACGTCAGTCGCAAAAGTGAGGTTGCACCAGTTACGTTGACACATGAGCATGAAAATTATGTTACCGTTTTCGGCAGGAGTTTCGCTTCTGTATGGTTATTTATTCTGTGGTCATGTTAATTGAAAGAACTGAAAATAGGGCTTTTCATCGATTGTCATTTGTTTCGAGCTTCTGATATATGTTGTATAATATGTGTATAATATTAATATAATATTAATATACACGTATTATATGACATATGGCCCTATAGGGAAATCATAAAATGAAATAATAAAGAATCTGATTAAAATGATGGCAAACCCTGTATATACTTATAATAAATTAATATTTAATGGACTAAGTTGTTTAAGAGAAGTAATACATATCTGACTAAACAGAGGTACCTAAATAAACTTATACTATGTAGTCCATGGTGAAATGGAGGAGGTGCAAAAACTATGATTTTTGGATGCAAGTTTTTCAAAAAAATAATGAACTATGCCTGTAAAAATTTATATGAAAATGTTCATCAGTATCTTATTTAAATTATGTACTTAGAATATTATTATGATAATATATAGATCAGTCAAAATCTACTTGGAAAAATGCTAAAATTCAAAAATTACTCTACTGGTCTATTTATTCTTTCAAATTTAGAGTCGAGATATTAAAGTATTCTAAACTTTACGATATTAACATACCAAATATTCCTCAAATATACCATTACATGAACTTGTTTTCACTTGTATTTCACTCCTAAACACATATTAATCGCTATTTTATTGAAAAAATAAAAAAACCGACGCTTACCGGACATTATTTTACGAAATGTCAAACCCGTCTTCAATAGGCAATAACTCTATCGTGCGCACAGAACGCTAAAGGCAGGTTTTCATATAATTTCGTAGAACACGAGAAAGGCTCATAACTAGTTTTAATTTAAAATTATATTTTAAATAAAATTAAAAAGTTTTAATAAAGTGAGATTACTTTGTAAATTTATTATTTGATATGATATTTATATTTGTTCAATTAGAAATAAAAAATAAAAACAAACATTGTAGCAGTTTTATTGGTCATTTTGTCGTAAAGCCGTTATACGTGATTTCGTTTGACGTTTTGATTTTCGGAGAGTGTTGCCGGTTTTTCCATTTCCAAGAGGAATTCCAACTTTTTGTACAACACATTGTTGCAAATTTCTTGTATTCGTTTGTGAAGCAATAAGTATGCTTTTTATTTTTTATGTTGCATAATTTTAGAAATATGTGACGAATCCATAAAACAATTTATATGTAGCACCGAAATAGAAATTCATTATACAGATTTCAATTATTGTTGGACGTACTTATTTTGAAATAACGATTGACTGTTTGAGTTTAGTCGAAGCAATAAGGCACTGAACGTAAGAAAAAAAACGACAAGACGTATCTTAATAATTCTTTTTGCATTCGATTCGTGAATGCGCCAGGAAACTTTGTGACCCCTAGCCATAATATAATATTGAAAAACTGCATACAAAAAATGCATTCTTAAAGTGTATCTCAAACAGACAGTAAAAAAATTCAGAACTCGTCAATTATCGGTGGAAATGAGTTCAATTTTGTTACTCGGGGGTTTTTGGGGCCGCTGGAAACGAATATGAATGTGCCCAGGGTACCAGGGACGCGCCGTCCATATGGGCAAGGTTGTGCGGCGCACGACGGCGCCAAGGCGTTAAAGGCGCCTTAAGAGTCGGCAAAGTTAAATAAATATAAGTTAAAAGTGAATACTAAATATTTTTTGAAGTAAAAAAAACATTGCAAAAAATAACAGTCCAATCATTCCTAAACATTACTATTGCGTTACGTATATTATTAACTATAACGATTTATTTAATTTTATTTAATTACTTAACCCGCGAGTAGTCGCGCCGTTAGATAGAATCTCACATTTTATCCTTTTTCGCGATAACTTGATGAAAAATTTGCCTCGAGGAAGGGTGTAGTAATGCGTAGGATTTTTTTAATTTTTCTTCTTCTGTTTGTGGAATTTATGGCTTTGGGGAGAGCCAATTAGCTTTATTAATTGTTAGAAATAATATTTCTAACATAACAAGTAAATAAAAATACTATATAATAAAAATTTGTTGTAAATTCGTATTTAAATTCGTATTTTGAGTTAGAATCTAACACGCGACTATTCACGTTACAGAAGTAAGCGCGACTACTCCCGGGTTAAGATCTAGAATGGGCCAGGAACGACTAGAAAATCTTGTTTTCTACAGATTTCTACAGAAATTTCTAAATAATCTGAGTTTTTAAAGGACCTGGATATTGAAAATCTAATTAATGAATTTGTCAAAGGTAAAGCAAGAAAAGTTCAATTTCTATAAGAAATTTCCGTTGGTTTTCATCATAATAAGTGTATTTGTTTAAAAAAAATCGCAATATAAAAATGTTTTTTTTATCTTCAGTTTTTTAATAAGTTTAAGTAGTGATTTATAACTTTCACATAGTTTTTAGTCTGTTCTGTTTTATTGTGCAATATATTTTATATTTGTGAATATAGTGTTTTATATGGTGACTGAACATTGCCGTTTAAGAAATCACCTATACAAACTAGGTAAGGTGAATGAACCATGGTGCAGAAAGTGCGAAATGGAAGAAGAAACTGCCATACACATACTATGCCATTGCAGTGTGCTAGGTGATGTAAGGCAGAACTTCACTGGTCAAATGAGGTTTGAACCAGAAGAGATCCTAAAACTACCAATAAGAAAACTGTTGGCCTTCGTTGAGGCCACAGGACTTATTAAAGTTTAAGGAGAAGAACAGGGTTTGGTACAAAGGTCTTATGACCAAGTGCCAGAGACTAACGAGTCTCGCCTGAGTTAAGAAGAAGAAGAAGAAGATAGTGTTGGTCTTATGACCAAGTGCCAGAGACTAACGAGTCTCGCCTGAGTTAAGAAGAAGAAGAAGAAGATAGTGTTTCATATATTATTTTTAATAACTACTATATCTAGTTTATTTTTAAACTAGGAGGAGTAAACTAAAAAGACAGACTCACACCCAAGAAAGTCACTAGAAAAATCACCAAATACATCTTCTTTTTTGGTTGATCATGTCGGTCTTCGACGGTAATCCATAAATATTATATTACACTAACTATGTCGCTAAAGAATTCTAAAATCAACTGTTTTTATATAAAAGCATCCTAAAATATTAAAGTTAAAGGAATAACGCTGAAAACACAAAAAATCGCCGATAAAATTTAATTAACCTATGAAATTCCAGTAGTGTCAAAATTCCATAAATGTCATTAGTGTCTAAAATTTGATAACAGTGGAGTAAACTTGGCTGAGAATGGACCAATTATAAACAAGCATTACGGCGTGATAAATTTGAATTACTTCTCTTGGTTAAAAAACAGATCGTAGACTACTAGAAAAAACAGAGATGAAAATACATCGACAAAAAACAGGGAAAAGTCTGTTGGATAGGGAAAAAACCGAAAACATAAGAAGAGCATGCAATGTGTAAGATAGAAATGGATGGGTGACAAAACGAAAGCAGGAGTGGAACGAACACATTAGTAGAATGGCGGAAGATATGATAATACGAATAGCACGAGATAAGTCACCAAATGGACGAAGAAGTATTGGCAGACCCAGAAAAAGATGGTGCGATAATCTAACCAATTTAGGAGGCTAATATTGAAGAAGAAGCAGGTTTTAAAACCTACATACAAGAAATAAGAAGAAGATATTATTTTTTATAATTGTACTTGTGTACTGTGTACTTATTTATTCCTTCAAAAAAATCTAGGTAGATGTAGAAAAAAAATCATACTTTTCCACGTTGAAATCTGAAGGAATGATTGATTATAATATTTCTACCCTGGTGATTTTTATAAAGGCGCTTATCAATATTTTGCACGACGGCGCCGAAGTTACTTGGCGCGTCCCTGCAGGGTACCTACTGTTTACCTCGTCTTGTGGAGTTTCCCTCAAATTCATTAAAAAAATTAGTCAAAACGCATTACTCGGTCGGTTTGTGGGGTCGCTAACGCCGAATGTGACATTAGAAGTGATCTCCGCAGTACCTGGTGCCCAGGGTACCTACTGTTTACCTCGTGCTGTGGAGTTTTCGGTAAAAAAAATCGTCAAAAATCATTACTCGTGGGTTTTTGGGGTCGCTATTCATTAAAAAATTAGCCAAAAATAATTACTCAGGGGATTTTTGTGGTTGCTGACGACGAATATGACATCGGAAGTGATCTCCGGACTACCTGGTGCCCAGGGTACCTACTGTTTATCTCGTAACTAATGATTTTTGACTAATTTTTTAATGAATTTGCCGAAAACTTTACCTTGAGTAATGAATTATGACTAATTTTTTAATCAATTTGCCAAAATCTCCAGAAAACGAGGTAAACAGTAGGTACCCTGGGAACCAGGTATTCCGGAGATCACTTCCGATGCCATATTCGTCGTTAGCGACCCCAAAAACCCACGAGTAATGATTTTTGACGAATTTTTTGCCGAACACTCCACAACACGAGATAAACAGTAGGTACCCTGGGCCCTGGGCACCAGGCACTGCGGAGATCACTTCCGATGTCATATTCGTCGTCAGCGACCCAAGAGCCCCCAAGTATACAACAATAATTATTTATTGTTGAACACCCAAAAAACTCTTTTCATGCAGTTTCACAATAGGTAACGATGTATTAATCCAATTAACTTAAATATAAATAATAATGATATTGAACTTGTTTCATCATTAAAGTTCTTAGGACTTCATTTAGATGAATGTCTTAATTGGAGGAAACATTGTGATACGCTGGCCGCAAAGTTAAACTCAGTAACGTTTTTGTTTCGAAATTTAAAACAAGTATTAACGGAGAAACAATTAATAATGCTTTATTGTGCCCAAGCCGAATCTCGTTTGAGATACGGGATTTGTTTTTGGGGATCAAGTTGCCATATCAATGAAGTCTTTTTTTGCACAAAAAAGAATAATACGGACTATTGCTGGTATCCCTCATAAAACAAGTTGTAGGCAGTACTTTCAAAATTTCAAAATATTGCCATTGGCCTGTACTTATATTCTGGAGACTTGTATATATATATATATATATATATATATATATATATATATATATATATATATATTTAATAACCTCGAAAATTTTAAAACCAATGGGCAAATACATAACATGAATACTAGATATAAAGATACCTTGCGTGCCCCAATGTGTAGGGGAAATATATATTGCAGGTCCCCGGGTATAATGGGACAAAGACTCTATAATAGATTACCAGCGCATATAAAATTGTGTAGGAGCCCGATAAGCTTTAAACTAAATTTAGAGGAATTTCTGATGACACACACTTTTTATTCGGTTGAAGAATTTCTTCAATTTTAAATGTATTTTCATTGTTTGTTTGTGTAGTGAAATTGTTTATTTGTTTGTTATATTTACTTAATGTATTACTTTTGACTAATTCTATACAGACTCTGTCTGTCTAAAAGAAAATAAAGTATTTATTTATTTATTTATTTATTTAAGTAATGATTTTTCACTAATTTTTTAATGAATTTGCTGAAATCTTTAGAAGACGAGGTAAACAGTAGGTACCCTGTGTACCAGGTACTCCAGAGATCACTTACGACGTCATATTTGTTTTCAGCGGCCCCAAAAACCCCTGAGTAACAAAATTGAACTCATTTCCACCGATAATTGACGAGTTGTGAATTTTTTTATTGTCTGTTTAAGATGCACTTTAAGAATGCATTTTTTGTATGCAGTTTTTTAATATTATATCATGACTATGGGTCACAAAGTTTCCTGGCGCATTCACGAATCGAATTCAAAAAGAATTATTAAGATCCGTCTTGTCGTTTTTTTTTTCGGAGGTAAGGCCGATTTTAATGCTTTATTGTTTCGCCTAGTTTAGATTTCAAAAACACCTAAATTTGTGTTTTAAAACAATTTGATCGTTTGCACGTCAAGGCATTAAGCATATTATTACCGCAATAAATCAGACGCAATACCTAGTCATAAAAACGTCTATTTAATTAATTTATTTAATTAAAATATCCAAATTGCCTACCTATAATGTCCGAGTTTTGTACAATATGTCGCGAAGTTATGGCTTTTTTGATTGTTTTAAAATCAAAATTTCTTCGGACATATGAAAGTTTAATAAACCTTTTAGTGGTCATAATTTAAGAATCAAATATTAATTTATGTGAGAAACATCGGTGACAACGACGTGGACTGCGTAAAATATTAATGGATTTCAAATCATGTCTGTTATATCTCGTTTTATATTTGAAATCTTATTGGGGTTTATTCGACCACGAAAGCTATAGAGATGAAAAGTAAAGGTCTTATGAACAATCCTGAACTGTTTTTACAATGTAAACGAGTACAATGTAAAAGTTTTTTGTTCGTTTTAAATCTATTCAAGAATATTAATTATTTCGTACCATTCGATTGGAATATTTTAATTGACTTATTTTCTTCTTCTGACGTAGTAGGCGGAGTAAATAGAATCAATTGATGCAGAAATACAAAAAATCGAATTTATGACATATAAAAGTGCTTTGGAAACTAAATGTGGTTAAGACAATGAACAGTAATCGAAGGTAAATGATGATAAGCTTCTCTCAAATAAATACATTTTTAAATAAGTAAACACAAATTTAGGTGTTTTTGAAATACAAACCCAAACATTCACATTCAATCGTGATTTCAAAATATGTCCAACAATAATTGGAATCTACATGTTGAATTTCTATTTCGGCGCTACATATCAATTGTTTTAGGGAGCGTTCAAGTATTACGTAACGCAATTTTTGAGGATTTTTGACCCCCCTCCCCCCCATGTAACGCACCGTAACGTCTGTACCCCCCTCCCCCTACCTAAACGTTACGTAACACAAAAGTGGCCATTTGAACCTAAATGGAAAACGAGGTTGCGAAAAGTACAGGAAAATCGGTAAAAAAACTTTGTTATTATTTTAATGGCATTTGAGGTAATAATAAAAACTTACAATCATCATTCAGCCTTAAATGTCCACTGCTGAACATAGGCCTCCTCCCCTCGTTTCCAACCACGTCTATCCTGCGCCGCTCTCATCCAGTTTTTATTTAGCTTTCTTAACTCGTCAGTCCATCTTGTAGGCGGTCTACCGACGTTTCTCTTGTCTTCGCTTGACCTCCATTCCAATAACCTTTTTGTTTATCTCCAATCTGTCATTCTGGCAATGTGTTCTGCCCATCTCCACTTCAACCTGGCTAGCCTTTCGATGACGTCAGTCACCTTTGTTCTTCTCCTGATTTCTTCGTTTTTGATTTTGTCTTGACGAGTTATTCCTAACATTGAGCGCTCCATTCTTCACTGCGTTACTCTTAGTTTGGTAGCCGAGGCTTTAGTTAAGGTAAGTGTTTCTGATCCGTACGTCAAGACTGGGAGGACGCACTGATCAAATACCTTTCTCGTTAGGCATGTGGGCAAGTCACTTTTAAAAGTCTCTCTCAGTTTTCCAAATGCTGCCCACCCAAGAACGATTCTTCTATTCAGTTCATGTGTCTGGTTATCTCTGCCACTCGTAATTTCATGTCCCATTACATGAAATATGTTCAAAACTTACAATAATAATCTTTTATTATTAATTTTACATTTACATTTACATTTTCCCTACTTGGCCCCATCCTTACATACATTTTTGGTTTCATTCTTTATTGTTCTTCTCATGCATTCTTCTATTTTATCTTTTTTAATAAAAGCTTAAAATAAAATAACATATTTATAATTTCAACATTTTATTTTGCTTAGTAAAAATTTTTGTATAACGAATAATATACGATGTTACCAGTAGTTTCGGAAAAATAGTGAAAAAAATGTGTAAAACTTTTTGTTCTTCAACGCCCTGTATCGTGAAAACGCATGCCGTTACCAAAATTATTTATTAAGCAAACCCCAATTATTTTTTAATTTTTCACCTATCCTAGAGATCGTGTTACCTTTTTCTGAAACACCTTGTATATATAAGAAGGCACTTATGGAATAAAATTATTTCTGTCCTTGTTTTAAATAATTTTAAAAAACGCTGGGACCCGTAGATTTTCATATATAAAAATGTGTGCTTTTTAAACATAAATTTAAATGTAGGTACAGGGTGATTCATGCAAGCCTAGCGTAGTCCATTATCTTTAATTTTAATTAAACACCCTGTATATTTTTGTTTTTAGAAGCTGCTTAACAACCTCATCTCAAAAATGTGGATTATGTAGGGTCTATTATGAATAATGCAAGGTGAAATTTTAAAATTATGTATAATTTTCGTCAAGATATTAATCACATAAAACTTTGAAATTAATAATTCAGGAATAACACTTTAAATAAGGGTATTATTTTTTAAAATATCTATCACTTTTCTAAACTAAGTATCAATATAGTGGGTTTTGTATTTAATGCTTTTTATTTAAAGACATTTTTAAATAATTTGAAAATTTGCGTACATATTTAAAACATTAATGAATACCTACCTACTGCTGAAAACGATACTGCATGTTATGGACTTAAATTACCCATTTCATTTTTACCAAAATATAAATTACCTACCTACTATTCATCAGATAAACCCATAAATAACTCCGAGGGAACAGTTCTGGATATTGGAAACATAATATGACACATGGTCTTTTGAAAACAAAACAATTCTCAACGAAAGAATCCCTTGTTAACTTAGGTGGCACTTGATATCATTTTTACCCTGAAAATCCTTTGTCGCTAACTTTACCATCAAATATAATTATTTAGGTGAAGTGAAACGAAAGAAGATTATGCGCTGTTGGATGTTGGGCTTTGGGTTGTATAATATAAATGAGAAATGGTTTACATTTGAGCAATGAATTTTTTTTAGAGTTTTCGGTTGATTTTATACAGTTTTCCGTAGATAAGTAGATTGGAGTTCAAATCAGTAGGTTTTATACAGTTTTCAGTAGATCGGAGTTCAAATCAGTATGTCTACTGAAAAATCAGTAGGCAAATCATAATACAATTCAGGGGTCTATGTAAAACATAAAAGAAGTTATGTAGTTTTTTTTATTTAAGTTAAAAAAGAATGTTAGGTAACGCGCTGTTCGAACCCCCTCCCCCCCATGTAACGCGCCGTAACGTTTTACAAAACCCCCCTCCCCCCAAACTGCGTTACGTAATACTTGAACGCTCCCTTATGGATTCGAGTTATTACTAAAGATATTTAGAGACATATGAAGAGAAGAACAGATACCAATGCACTGGTAGATGGCTCATGGACTCTAATCTAATTAGCCTTCTTCGCTCCATGTTTGGACATAGGCCTCCCCAATACTTTTCCATTTTTCTCTGTCTGTCGCTACAGGCATCCACCTAGAGCCCACGTGCATTTGTGGCCTTTCTCTGCTTCGTTTATATTCCCACGGTCTCCAATTTATAAGAATTTTCTTCCATCGGTCCTCTTTTTGTCATTGTGTCCGGCAAATCTCCATTTCAGACTTGCAGCTTCTTGTCTAACATCCCTAACTTCTGTTTTCTCTCTTATCCACTCCTTTCTCTTTTTATCCATTAGTCTTATGTGCAACATTTGCCGTTCCATTGCTCTTTGCGTTTTAATGAATTTGTCCATGTTTGCTTTTGTAAACGTCCATGTTTGGGAACCATAAGTAAGAACAGGGAGTACGCATTAATTGTATACCTCGGTCTTAAGACGTTGTGGATATCTTTTGTTTTTAACGATGTAGCTTAGTTCGCCATATGCCACCTATGCCAGTCTAACTCGTCTTTTGATCTCGTCTGTTTGGTTTTCCTTGTTAAGTTTTATAATTTGACCCAGATATAAATCGTGAACTTGTTCTATTTCACCTTGTCCTTTCATTTTGTCCGATGGCTCAGGTAATACCGATTTATAAAAAGGGCGATAGAACGAATTACGAATTGCAACTACTACAGAGGAATAACACTCTGAAGCAGTGCCATGAAAATATACGAAAAAATACTGAACAAAAGAATAACCAGAAAAATTGACAGCCCACTCCAGGAATCACAAAGCGGACTCAGAAAAAATAATAAACAGAGTATATACGAGATTATAGAGAAAAGTATCACTATATATACAGTTGCGAGGTATGGCCACTGGATGAAAGAACACTGGCAACGCTGAGAGCAACGGAAATTGTTTTTTGGAGAAGTTTAGAAGTTTAGCAGGAAGATCTAAAGGCGAAAGGGTTACCTATGAATGTATTAGAGAAATAATGGAAATCAAACGAACAATCACAGATGACTTACCAACAAAACAACTTATCTGGTTTGGACATTTACAAAAAATGGATGAACAAGGGAATAACAAAATGGCAACCAGAAGGAAAGAGAAAACGAGGTAAACCGACAAAAAGTTGGAGCGAAGGAATAGACAAAGAGTTGAAAGAAAGAAATACAGAAGATCGCTTATGGAACAACCAACCGGACGATGTGGCGATTGGAAGTCGTAAAATGGCGGAGAACGTTATAAACCGCCAATATATGGAACGACGCCTACTTGCATTGGAAATGGACTTCCGTAGAAGATCAGCTAGAAAATCAGTTCTTGAAAGAATACCAAATAACCAAATCAGAAATATAATGGGAGTCAAGTCAACCATCATAGACGAAATTCAAAGGAGACAACTGATCTGGTATGGTCATGTAGAAAGAATGGACGATGACAGGCTGCCAAAACAAATTTTAAAATGGGCGCCAAGGGAAAGAACGAAGAGAGGAGGGCCGAATCAATCCTGGCTAGGTGGCATTCAGAAGGCAATGTCGGAAAGGAACCTTCACCCTGACGAATGGAACCACCGACGAAGCTGGAAACTGGGAACCGGAAGGCGGAGAACGCTATAAAAAAACCGGGAAAATAATAATATATACTAATAATTGTCTTAAAAGTGATCTAGTATGTGAATTAATTCATAAAGAGAAAACAAAACCTCTTGCACTGGTTAGTGGGAACATCTGTATACGAAAATCAATTCCTTCAAATGCTAAGTAATTAAAAAAAACACCCTTCAAAAATCATAACACTCTGACAGTCTGAGCTTAGCACCTATGACACATTTTTTATTACCTCACCACAACTGCCTTCTCCTACTACCGTACCGCAGTTATACCGCTTTGACTTTTTTATCGGAAGGAAATTTCAACCTCCATAATCTGTATATCCTGTTTGTGATTTAAAAAAATCTATACTGCAACCTATTAGGAACCATATGCAATATGTGCAACATCACTGACTCAAGGTAATAAATCACTTTTTTACATTTTGAAAAAACTCACTCCAAACAATTACCAATTGGCCCACACAGGACCGCATTACGAAAAAGGGTATATACAAATATACTTCATTAGGGTATATTTAAATTTACATTATGGGATAAATATGAGACCTTCATTTAACTATTGAGTAATAATCTATCTATTTTTCTATATCTGTTCATTATGAATTTATTTTTTTTTAAACGCTTTTCTTTACTTCATTAGTTTGCATCAAATCTTTAGACGTTAATTTGACCGACCTTTCTTTAATGCAAATGAATGAAAAATTGCAGACATATGCATTCGCGGGAACAATACACGAATAGTCAATAAAATTTTGTTATGTTTATTTATTGTTTAAATAAAAAAACGATTTTAATGGAAAATGATTAAATTCTCTTGTTTTACAATGTAGAAACTTGAAATTTTACGGATTGTAGCTAATGATATGAACTATACATAATTTCACCTTTTACGTTAATTGTTTACGTTATGCTTCATAAATAAACAATAAAGTTTCAAATTTTGGACGCTCATATATTTGTTTATATATAAATCGGCGTTTATTCGTGTCAAATTTCAATACGATACGAAACAAAACTTCAACCAAAACTCGAATTCAAAAAATTCGTGTTTTTATCGTAGTCTTAGAAAAACCACCTACGACTACAAAACTACCTGTGCTACAATTAACATTAGAATTCGTTTTGTCGTATTAATTAATTAAACGCTTTTCTTTAGTTCAATCGTTTGGTTCAAATTTTTGGACGTTAATTTGACTGCCTTTTCTTCAAAGCAAATTACTAAAAATTTGCAGACATATGCATTCGCGGGAACAATACACGCAATTGACTTAGTAGTCATCGTTGACCGAAGATGGTTGATTGGGTCCTCGGGTAGAGTTTCACCATGTTCCCAGAGGTTTAATCCCTGAACATCGGCGTTTAGCCATTTTAAATTTATTTTAACATAATGTAGATTTATTTATAATCACAACCATTGTTTGGTTCTGAGGCTATTTTGCAAGTATTCAAATTTACTGATGATGGACCGATAGGTTTGAAAACGTTCTGATGAACTCATTTTATTGAATCCATTTGGGATTCTAAAAATTTTTAGTAAATATACCTTTTACATAGAAGTGGTTTTTACTTCATGTTCCAGTTTGAATACACGAATAGTCAATAAAAATATTTTTTTTTGTTTATTAATTGTTTAAATAGAAAAACGATTTTAACGGGAAATGCTTAAATTCTCTTGTTTTTTACATTGAAGAAACTTGAAACTTACACAGATTGTAGCTAATTATATGAACTATACATAATTTTACTTTTTACGTTAATTGTTTACGTTATGCTTCAAACGTAAATAAAAAATAAAATTTCAAATTTTTTGCCGATTCCGACTACTTTTTATGTTTGCAAATCATATATGTTTTATACATATTATTTTAATAAACATGACGATATATTTTAATGTTTGAAAAGTATAAGACTAAAAAGTAAAAAATAAAAAAATATGAAAAAAATATTTTTAAGAAACGCTTTTCTTTAGTTACGAGTGACTAAAGTTAAAAATATAAAAAAAATCAACTAAAAAGCAAAAAATAAAAAAAATTGAAAAAATCTAACACATTCGTTAAAGAAAAGCGTGGTGCGAAAACCGTTTGTTCGATGAAGACGCGCCACGCGTTTCTTTAACGAATGTGTTAGATTTTTTCAATTTTTTTCATTTTTTGCTTTTTGGTTGATTTTTTATACTTAATATGTTTAATTTTAGTCACTCGTAACTAAAGAAAAGCGTTTCTTAAAAATATTTTTTTCATATTTTGTAGATGAAGTAAATCTATATATTGTAGATTATTTACACTATTTTCATAGAAAAAACAATGCTATAGATCCCTTTAAGTATTTTTGATTATTCTCAATTTTTGAAAGTCTTCACTTGGTCTGGATTTTTTACAATCTACTTTTCTTTCTATTTCTTCTATAATTAAGCTATTAATAATTCCGCAATAGGATTCCGGTCCCATAAGACACCCTAAAAAATATGAACTTTTGCATCTGATCATGAAGGAAAACATCCAGGGTAAACGTGGTCCTGGTAGAAGTAGAACTTCATGGCTGAAAAATTTAAGAGAATGGTACGGAAAATCTACTACATCATTATTCTGAATTGCTGTAAATAAAGTCACGATAGCGAATATTGTAGCCAACATGATATTCAACGATCAATAAAGGTCATGGAACTAAAAGAAGAATGATTTTTTTAATTATGTAAGCTGTAGCGCTTTGTGCTTGTAGTGGTATGTGCCTTCAGATACAACTTCAAAACTTATAGAATATACCAGGAACCAGATATCGTAAACCACATTAAGATAAATATGACGTCTCACAGATCTGCCTTACGGGTGGAACAAACTGACCCAGCTATTAAAACGTTCCTTGATAGACCCGTTGGTCAGAGAAGCAGAGGAATACCTAGAACAAGATTCCTTGATAACATTGATGAAGAGATGAGAAATATGGGAATAACGGAGAAATGCGATTGATAGATATGACTGGAGAGAAATCTTAAGAAGATCCCCTACTCACACACGGCTGTAAAACCTGAATGATTTTAGACATCGACATGCAAGAGTAATACTTGTTACATCTAACATATTCATCTTTTGGACCGATAGGTACATTAAGCATGTTCCAAAAGAATAGTCATAAATTGCCTTAACGGTACGTATACTGTGAAGAAAATATACTGATAAAAGCTTTCTGTAATTTCAAAATACTGTAACCAGTTCACTTATAAGAAGCTTTGCTTTTATCGTACCCCCAAGTTTATACTGTCGTCCCCACTTCTTACTGGTTTTTGAACTTCCTTAGGTTCCCGGTCTAACTAACTCTTAATCATGGTCAGAAACATACGAATGTAAAAACGCGTCCTTTTGTGCTTCTGTACAAGGCATGCCATCGTTTACCAAATTACTTATCCTAAATCGGGATTTCGATCAGAGAACCCCGCTATTTGGCTTCCAGTTCAACCAACTAGCCTGTGATCAGTTTCTCGATCTAGCGTACTATTTTCCGTTATGTAGAAGCCAAAGTATTGAAACTCTCCTAATTTTCCTACTTTTCCTAAAAAATATTGTTGGGAATGTTGGAAGAAATCACGATCTTCAGTAATGGGGAAACGACAAGAGAGAGAGACTTTTCCTAATTTTTCCCAAATTAATTTGATTTCTCCAACCATTCTTATTCCTCACAGCCACATATACTCCATTTTCCAACTTGCTTACCTTCAAGTCCTCCCTCTTCAAAAACCCTTCTCAAATTCTCCAATTTCTCCTCCAACATTTCTTTGTTCTCTTCAACTAACACGATATCATGTGCAAAGAGCCCCCTCCGGAGGAGCCCCCTCCGTCAGTACATCCATAACAAGATTAAACAGGTAGGGATTTAGGCTGCTAAGAACCTTGAAGCAAACCAATCATCACCGGAATACTTTCGATCAATCCACCACAAATCCTTCCTTTGATGTACTCTCCTTCATACAGATCATTTACGAGCCTTACGTACTTCTCCAGCTACTGTTCCACTTATTTGAGCATTGTTTTTTTTTACGAAGGGTAGGTTGCTAGCCTTGCTCTTCAACCCTCCTTCTTTACCCGGGACTCCTTGGCACCGGCAGTGATGGTGACTTCTGAGCTACTAGATTCACCCAGCATCACCACCCCAGCTCCGGAGCTCCGGATCGCAGCAGAGACTGTAACAGAAGAAACAGGACATAGTCCTATTACAAGAAGAAGAAGAAGAAAGAAGATGTACTTCTCAGGAACCCAGTTCTCTTTCATAAATCTCCTTAGCTCTTGTCTAGGAACTGTGTCGTAGGCCTTCTCACGATCTGTAACAATCAAGTGTAGCTTTCTTTTCTTCTTGCTTGCAACTATCTCAAAGCAAACAAGGCATCCGTTGTCTTCCTTCCTGGTACAAATACAAACTATTCTTCTTCTATGATGGATGTCTCTCTCTTTTACTCTTCTATTAACTTTACCCCTTTGTAGTTATTATAGTTCTATGTCCCCCTTAACCTTTATTTATTAAAGCCATCATGCTCTTCCTCCCTCAATTATATTCATGGAAGATAGTTTAATAATTCTTGAAGAATCTTGATAGTAGAAATCTTGATAGTAGAGGCCAGCAGATCGAAAGAGTAAAAAGTACACTTACCTAGGAACACTTATAACAGAAAATAATGACTACACTGCAGAAATCAAAGTCAGAATCGAAAAAGCACGTTTTAATTTTATGAAAATAAAAAAGGTCCTATGTAGCAAATATTTAACATTGGCTCCTAAAGTACGCCTACCAAAATGTTACGTATACAGTATACTATACTATGAAGTGGAATCATGGACGTTAAATGTAGAGACAATGAGACCACTTAACGCCTTTGAAATGTGGACCTATAGAAGAATTATGAGGGTTTCCTGGGTAGATAGAGTAACAAACAACGAAGTACTGAGAAGAATAGGTAAAGAGAAGGAAGTTGAACTTACAATTAAAGAAAGAAAACTACAGTATCTCGAACATGTGATGCGGGGCGAGAAGTATGGCATCCTGCGACTCATAATGCAAGGAAAGATAGATGGCAGAAGAAGCATCGGAAGAAGACGAATTTCATGGCTGAAGAACCTGAGAGAATGGTTTGGATGCAGCTCAAAACAACTATTTAAAGCTACTGCCTCAAAAATTAAAATAGCTATGATGATTGCCAACCTCCGTAGCGGAGATGGCACGTGAAGAAAAAGAAGTTTAATAATTGACGAAATTATCAAATATACCTTATTAATGTATTAAAATTATCTTTCATGGAATATTCCTTCGGAAAAATTAGGCATTTTCGTTTCGATAGGATAAATGGATAAACAAGCTTTCCAATCATCTACAGTCGGAAAAATGAAAGAATACCCATGAACGATCACATCAATCACTTATTTTGTATTTGCTGTCTTTTTCTATAAAATAACAAACGTTTGTTATAGAAAAAGATAGCAAATACAAAATAAGTGATTGATGTGATCGTTCATGGGTATTCTTTCATTTTTCCTACTGTACGTTTCATTAAGTTTTAAAAATGGCTGGTACGAGCCTGCCCCACGAAGAAAATCTAGTGGGTGAGCAGATGTTACACGTTGATTTCGAATACTGTAGAAAAAACGCACCAAGACCATCCTGAATTTGTGGTGCACCTTTAAAACCCTGTTGTTTGATCGGCATATTCATTTAGCTCGTCAATATAACTACCTAACTTAAGAGTCGTGAGAAAGGGCTCTCTCCCTCAATAGCTAGATTAGTTGTATTATTTTTGTTCATCTTTTTTATGCAAAAAAGGCCACAAGGTGTTGATGATTGATTACATGTATAGTATAAATACGTATGATTTGGATTTATTTAAATTCAAGTAATAAATCATCATTACTAAATGAACCAATAAACAGTTGAATAAAAATACAAATGAGTGAAAGGATAGTTTAGAAAAAAAAATTATCAACGCGCTAAAAAGAAATAGTACCCTGGAAGAGCCAAGGGTGCTTATATTAAAAAACGGATAAAGGTAAATCACAACGTATAGGTACATGCAAACATACAACATACAATTCTCTTCATCCAACCGTTGTCTTCCATTCTTCCTATGTGTCCTGCCCAGTTCCGCTTTATATGGCAATCATTTGTATCGTAGAGTTAGATCAAGATCTCAGGTGAACAATTGTCTTACTTTTAGGAATGCCTTTCTGACCTGCTATATTCTAGATTTGACTTCTTGTTCCAGTGGCGGATCTACGAGGTTGGAAAATGGGGAAATTCCCCCTTAACAAGGTCCAAACCTAACAATATATTAGCTGACATGAATTGTAAACCACAGGCAGACAAATTCAACCCAATAAATAGGATAGTCACGAAAATTAAGGGAAGTTAAAGCATACTCGTATAAGATATTATTTATGGCCTTTAAATAGTTTGGATTTATCTTGTTTATGTCTTTTGGTTGATGTTTCATTGGAAGTTCCCCCTAAGGTAAATTTCCCCTCCCAACGTAAATGCCTGATCTCATATATCCAGTATTCAAGATATTTAAACTTTTCAACTTGTTCAATTAACTTTTCAGTAATTTTAAGGCTATATTTTTCACTCTCCCTCACTACCTTCTTTAGCAGATTTTGTAGTTGTTCTTGTACGCTTCTCGCAATTAATATCGTATCTTCGACAGATCGGATGTTGGTAACAATTATTGTGCCTCATCCAAAGCTCGTCCAAAGAGCTCCTCTGAGTACAGTTTGAATAATAATGGCGAGGGTATAGAACCTTGTCCCTTGTCTAACTCATCTTTGGATTTTGATGGTCTCAGTGTCCCCTATCTCCGTTCTAACAAATACATTTTGATTCCAATAGAGTTCAAGTATTATGTTTATACAGGGTGTTTCATTGGGAAACGGAAATACTTTAATAGAGATCACCAAGGCGGTTCTAGGTATACTAAATTTTTTGCCCTACCGACTTTTATATCCGAGTTACAGGGTGTTTTATCGATTTTACTCATTTCTTTCCTAAGCCATAACTTTAGAACCACCCTGTATATTTTTTTATTATTTGGTACACATATCTCTCACATAAAACCAAACGACCGACATACTAACCACAAGAAAAATCCAGGTCCGGATTAACAAAAAATTATAAAATTATTGTGACCTTAAAACAACACCCTGTATATTGAAATTTTGAAAATCTGTTTGCATATTTGAAAAGAGCACAAAAAAATAAGTCTAATAGTTTGCTTCGATGTTTCGGCCAGACAATTTTTTGGTTTTAATTTTGAAATTATATTGAATTTTTTTAAGAATTCCACATTAAAAAGCAGGTATTATTAACTTTTAATTATAAATTATTAAATTTATTGAATAAATACTCATTTTAAAATGAATCAATATTTATTTACCACATTGGAAAGACCCAATTATTAATCACAAGAAAAATCCAGGTCCGGATTAACAAAAAAACATAAAGTAATTTTGACCTTGAAACAACACCCTGTATATTGACATTTTCAAAAATTGTTTGCACATTTGAAAGGACCACAAAAATCCGAGTTTATAGATTCACTTTGATTTTTTGTGCAAAAATTTATTAACTTTAATTTTGAAATTAAATATATTATTCAAATTTTCAAGAACCCTGAAATTAATAAGCAGGTTTTTAAAGCACTTTTATTAATAAATCATTCAAGTTAATGAATAAATACTAATTTTAAAAATAACCAGTTAATATTTACAGCATTAGAAGGACTTACTTACTAATCACAAGAAAAATCCAGGTCCGTAATAACAACAAAATACAAAGTAATTCTGACCTTGAAAAAACATCCTGTATATTGAAATTTTTAAAATACGTTTGCACACCTGAAGAGAGCACGAAAAACTAAGTTTAATGTCCCGCTTTAATTTTTTGTGCAGACAATTTAATGACATTACTTTTGAAATTACATATATCGAAATTTTTATTATGAGTTCCCAGAGTTCTTAAAAATTTCGACATAATTTCAAAATTAAATTCATTAAATTGTCTGGCCAAAAAGTTGAAGCTAACGATTAAACTTAGTTTTTTGTGCTCTTTTCATACCTATGTGCAAACGGATTTTGAAAATTTCAATATACAGGGTGTTGTTTCAAGGTTACAATTACTTTATATTGTTTTGTTAATTTGGACCTGGATTTTTGTTGTGATTTGTAAGTGGGTCATTCGAATGTCGTAAATACTTATTGATTATTTTTAAAATGGGTATTTATTTAATAACTTTAATAATTTATTGTTAAAAGTGCTTTAAAAATCTGCTTTTTAATTTCAGTGTTTCAGTGTAAAGTCATTAAATTTCTTTCACGAAAAATTAAAGCAAACCGGTAAACTCAGATTTTTGTGGTCTTTTCAAATGTGCAAACAGATTTTGAAAATTTCAATATACAGTGTGTTGTTTCAAGATCACAATTACTTTATTTTTTTTTGTTATTCCGGACCTGGATTTTTCTTGTGATTAATAATTGGGTCGTTCCAATGTGGTAAATAAGTATTGATTAATTTTAAAATAAGTATTTATTCAATAGCTTTAATAATTTATAATTAAAAGTTAATAATAGCTTCTTTTTAATGTCAGAGTTCTTAAAAAATTCAATATAATTTTAAAATTAAAGTCATAAAATTGTCTGGCCGAAAAATTGAAGCGAACAATTAGACTTAGTTTTTTGTGCTCTTTTCAAATATGCAAACAGATTTTCAGAATTTCAATATACAGGGTGTTGTTTTAAGGTCACAATTACTTTGTAATTTTTTGTTAATCCGGACCTGGATTTTTCTTGTGATTAGTTTGTCGGTCATTTGGGTTTTGGATGAGACACATGTGTACCAAATATCAAAAAAATATACAGGGTGGTTCTAAAGTTATGGCTTAGGAAGGAAATTGGCAAAATCGATAAAACACCCTGTAACTCGGTTATAAAAGTCGCTAGGGCAAAAAATGTAGTATACCTAGAACCGCCTCGGTGATCTATATTTATAATTAAAGTATTTCCGTTTCCCAATGAAACACCCTGTATAATTGGAATTTATGTTCTTTTCTTTTGCAAAAATTCTATCAGTTTTTCGTGTTCTACCTTATCAAGAAATCTACCTTTTCAGAATCTATGAAAGACAAATAAGTATCTTTTTGTTGATCGCGACATTTTTGCATATATGCACAATGAAACTAAACAGGGCCTATCGAGTTTTCATACCGTTCCTGAAAGCAAATTATCCTGGGCCCATGTTATATTTAGGAAGGGGTGTTTCCATGGAAAATTCTGGGAATTTCCATGTTTTGTATATACAAAACAGTTTGTATATACAGTTTTTTACAAAGAAATCTAAGTTCTCTGCTTCTAAGATTCTAAGTTGTCAGTTTCACTGTGAATGTTATGTTTCACTGTGAATATTATCGGGACGAGGTGCTATTTCAGTTTTCATGGTTTTCAATACATATTTTCTTTCTGGTACTATAATAGATAAATCATTCTGGATATATGGTATTAAACCAAAACCAGTGAAAGAATAAGACAAATCATGAACAGAACAACCACCATTATAGAATAAATACAGCAAAAACATATTTTTTGGTACATACAAGTACAGAGAATGACTGACCATGGCCTACCGAAATTAATAGCAAATTGACAACCACCTGACCGAAAAAAACGAGGAAGAGCAAATCCAACATGGCTTAATGGAGTCTAAAAAGTAATGTTAGAGAGAGACTAGATCAATACATGTGAATGGCGCCAATAATGGCAAAAAGGTTGTTTCTTCATGTCTATATCCACGAGGAGGCGTATTGTTTTTAAAGTATTGTATCGTTTTATTCTTGCGTTCATTTCGGATTTTGCTATCTGTAAGCCCAACTCCTGGATTGTCCTCTTCCCTATTTTTGGTGACCTCCTATTTCTAGATACGGATTATATATAAAATACCAACAATAAAATTTGGAAATGCCGTTATTGACACATGTGGCTCTCAAACACTCATAAACGAAGGGAAATATTTATCGGTTTGTTTTTTATCAGTTTGGCACACGATAATATATGTGCATGTAAATGTCTGCATCTGTTTTGGAATGTCAGACCATAAATATCGGATAGAGAAATATGTTGAGACTTAATTTAGATTTTTTGAAGTACGACCAGCTATCATCGTTTTTTAAAATTAAGGCTTTTGTTTTGAATTATGATAATTAACACCAAGATGTTTGCGTACACTGCAAAATTTAAACTAGATCATTGTAAGCAACACTCGTCTTCGAAAACGATTGTCGATCTCTCATTAAACGTTATTATTTTACGTCGTACGGAAATAAAACGTCGAAAGAAACAAGAGAATCTGGATATATGTATATGTATATTATGGGATTAATGATCCTTCAGATTACATTGTAAAATTTTCATTCCGTGAATTTCGTAGTGGCCGTATATCACATTGGATGAATCACGTAGGTACTGGACGGCCCTTCGATGCAGTTACACTGGAAAATGTGAAGAAAGTCCATGATATGGTTTGAGCTGGTCAGTGGTCATAAAGTGAAGGTGCGGGAATTGGCAGAGGCTACAAGAATTGCCGCGTTTGCTGATCATTGGCCAAAAACATGATGGTGTGGGCATGCGCACTTCTCAGCAGAGTTTGGACATTATGAAGCGCAATACGTAGGACTTTCGGCGTCGATTGGTATTTAACCATTGGTGAAGCCTGGATTCATTCCTATATATAAAGTGCTCCGAAGCGGTTAAGAGTGGCTCAATGGACAGGAAAGAGTATGTCCACTGTATTTTGGGAATACATAGGTATAAATTTGCAATTCCATTTATAAGCAGCAAATATTAACTAAGAACACTTCATAGTAGACTCCAAAAATAAAAGGGGCACTAGATAAATAAAATACAATTTACATAATATGCTGTTTATACAGGGTGTTTCATTGGGAAAGTAACATACGTTAACTGTAGAAAGAGGACACTTAGGCGGTCTCAAAAATACCATACTTAATGGGTCTTACTCCATTAATAACAAAGATACTGGGTGTTTTATCTATTTTGCCATTCTCTTAATGTTTCATAACTTTTTAACCACACTGTATATTTATTTTATATTTGGCACGCAAATATCATTTAAGGTGTACAATAAATTAATTTATTTACAATTGTAAAAAATCCAGGTCCGGATTAAAAAATATTGGAAAAATGTTCCGACCCTAAAACAACACCCTGTACATTCAATTTTTTTAAAATGGATTTTTCAGTTGAAAAGAGAATGAAAAACTAAATTTAGTGGTATACTTTGAATTTTCGGCAAAATGATTTTTCTGGTCAAATTTTGAATTTGAATTCTGAAATTATGTGAATTGCGAGAGCTCTATGTAGAAAAAATTGAAATACAGCTTTCAACTTATCAACCGCACTGTATATTCATTTTATATTTAATACGCGAATATTCTTTTAGGTGTCCAATCAATTAATTTATTTATAAATAAAAAAAATCCAGGTCCGGATTAAAAAATATTGTATAAATGTTCCGACCCAAAAAAATACCCTGTATATTAAATTTTTTAAAAATGGATTTTGCATTTGAAAAGGGTATGAAAAACTAAATTTAGTGGTATACTTTGAATTTTCGGCAAAATGATTTTTCTGGTAAAATTTGGAATTTGAATTCTGAAATTATGTGCATTGTGAAGCTCAAAATAAAATAAATTAAAATATGACTTAATTTTAATTAATACCATTATTTAATCTAAATTGGTAAAATATTAACATTTGTACACATAACAATAATTTTTTATGGTGGTAATTTTGAATAAGTACTTTAGTTTTGAATAGTTATTATGCTGCAAATTTTCGCTGTTTTGTTATAATTTTTAGATACTTTGTTGATTAAAGTGATGTATTCTTTATTGACCCTTTATTATTTATTCATTACTTAAAGATGAATATTCGCCATAAACTATTTGTCACACATAATTAAAAAACACTGAAATGTTAACATTTTACCAATTTAAATTAAATAATGGTATTAATTAAAATTAAGTCGCATTTTAATTTTATCTGCTTAGAGCTCTCGCTATTGACATAATTTCAGAATTCAAATTAAAAATTTTACCAGAAAAATCATTTTGCCGAAAATTCAAAGTATACCACTAAATTTAGTTTTTTATCCTCTTTGCAAATGCAAAATCCATTTAAAAAAAATTTAATATACAGGGTATTTTTTTGGGTCGGAACATTTATACAATATTTTTTAATCCGGACCTGGATTTTTTATAATTGTAAATAAATTAATTAATTGGACACCTAAAAAAATATTCGCGTGTTAAATATAAAATCAATATACAGTGCGGTTGACAAGTTGTAAGCTGTATTTCAATTTTTTTCTACTTAGAGCTCTCGCAATTCACATAATTCCAGAATTCAAATTCAAAATTTGACCAGAAAAATCATTTTGCCGAAAATTCAAAATATACCACTAAATTTAGTTTTTCATTCCCTTTTCAACTGAAAAATCCATTTTAAAAAAATTTAATGTACAGGGTGTTGTTTTTGGGTCGGAATATTTTTCCAATATTTTTTAATCCGGACCTGGATTTTTTACCATTGTAAATAAATTAATTTATTTTACACCTTAAATGATATTTGCATGCCAAATATAAAATAAATATACAGTGTGGTTAAAAAGTTATGAACCAATTAAGAAAATGGCAAAATAGATAAAACACCCAGTATCTTTGTTAATAATGGAGTAAGACCCATTAAGTATGGTATTTTTGAGACCGCCTAAGTGTCCTCTTTTTACAGTTAACGTATGTTACTTTCCCAATGAAACACCCTGTATAAATTGTACATATTTTAGATTTATTTATATGATTGTGTGTGAGACACTGTATAATGACAAATTGCAATTTTTGTTATCGCGTTACTTTTAAATACTTGAAACAGTATGTATTGTTTCTGTATCGGCCTTTTGGGTAATCTATTCTTTGATTTGCCACCGCTCGCTGGTAGGTGATAAGAACAGAACCTCTTTGTATAAGCTAATTGTCATTGTCCTTTGACCATTGGTCCACTATAATCCTTTAGTCCTTTATGATACCCCAGGTATATTTTAAAAACCCCCCAGGTCGGCTCGAAGATTAACAGGTAGGTATTAGTACCTCATTAGTAGGTATAATGATAATTTCATCTTGGAATTATAGATTAGGGAAAATTTCTTATTAACATAGAAAAACGTCCTACCCTCAATACCCCTTCCTTCAATATTGTACAGAAATTTTGGGTTCTAGTTTCTCTTGGTTGGAAATGTAGGCCGTGGAATCGATTTCGCTACTGATACATGGGATAAAGCTTGGTTAGATGTTTAAGACATATTGACTGTTTGAGTATCTGCTACGCCACTGTTAATGTAGTTAAAATCAATTACGTTTTTATCTTGAAATTATACCTAATTTAGCTTCTATGTATTATGGTAAAGGTTCAGCTTTTTATCCATTTTATTTCTAGTTGAAGGTACACTACTTCACTGTTTTTGCACTGTTTTACAAAGCACGACAAAATACAGAACGATGTTACTCGCTCGACACCCCGTAGTGGAATCAATTTATCTTTCAATTAATTACTAGTTCAGTATCCAGACAAAATGGAGTATAATGACATCTTTAAAGTCCAGTATAAGTGAAATGTTTAGTCAAAGAGGAAAATTGTTATTAGTGTGTGAAAATTCGCTTCAGGTGAAACAAAGTAGAGATGTGTAAAGGATAATTGCAAAGCTTTCATCAACACAATTGGAGAAAATGGAGAATTGAATTACAACTAGTATAAACAATAATCATAATCATGATCCGGAATCAGAAAACCTAATAGAAAGACAAATCTTAAGTCACGGGATAAAACGAAAGGCTGAAGATGACTAACTTATTTGAAAAACATTCCAAATTAATTAGAAAAGAACTAAATAATAGTAAGTAAAGACAATAATTTAACCAATTTGCATGGTACATTGATATTTATATGGATGGTACATTTTCATACTGTACCAAGTTTTTTAAAAGAGTTCACGGTTATTTTAATGGTCATTATATTCCGTTTTCCGTTAGTATTTTGTTTATTGAAAGACAAAAGCGAAAATTCTTATAGACAATGCATTATGACCATTTATCAATATTAGTTTTTATTTTTATTGGGCTATGTATGTATAATTATATATCTATTTAATAAAGTTATTCTATAAATGTATTTTTTTACATTGAGATGTAAAATTACTTGATATATAGTAATAATTAATATCCCATGAGCCGAGCTGGTATATTTTATATCAGGCAGTTTTAATCTTTGCGCCGACTTGGGACAGTTTTAAAAGACCTAACTGTTTCTTGGGCCGAGATAGCCACTGTCCGTTATAGCTTTGAATCATTCAAAAATAAAGAAATGTTATTTATGTGAAGTAGGTATCAGTTTTTCATTAACAATTTAAGAAGATTTTTACAAAAAAAGAAGTGTTGTACATGCATATGCTAAATAATGAAAACATAGAGAAACAGTTCCAGTTACATATAAAAGAAACCCTAGAACAAACCTGGACAGTCTGCAAGCCAATCACTGAAATGTGGAACAACTGCAAGGAGGCTTTGAAATTAGCAGCCGAAAGCACATTGGAAATGTCCCGTGTCCCGAACTGCAAAGAAGCAACTGATTCGACCAAGAGTGCAAAAAATAACATATGAGAAGAACGAGGCATTTAGGACCATTTACTTACTTATCCTCTTTGTTTCCACTGGATAATAGGGCACCTACTGTCACTCTCCATTTTTGACGATCTTTTGCTTTTTCTCTGACTTCTTTCCAGGTTAGGCCGACATTTCCTGCTTCTTTAATAATTGTTTTCTTCCATGTATTTATCGCTCTCCCCTGTTTCCGTTTTCGTAGAGATTGGAATTCCAATGCTTGTTTTGTTATGTCTGTGTCCGTTTTCCGCAGAGTATGGCCCAACCATTTCCATTTTCTCTTTTTTATCTTTTTTATGTACTGGTTCTTGTTTCGTTTTTTTTTTCCATAAGTTTGAATTAGTGATACGGTTGGGCCAAAATATTCTTAGAATTTTTCTTAAGCATTCTATTGATGAAGGATTGAATCTGTCCAGTGTTGTGTTTTGTTATTCTCCAAGTTTTTGATTCGTATAATAGTACTGCCTTTACAGTGCTATTGAAGATTTTTTACTTTGGTGTCTAGTTTTATCTCATTAGATTTCCATATATTATTTAGCATATAGTATATTGGCTGTACTCAGCCAATTCCTGTTGGAATAGTTGGAATATCCTCCTCTGCTCCTCCTGTCGTGTTCAGTATGCTTCCTAGATAACTAACTCTTTCCACTGATTTCAGCTCTGGTTTTCTGTTTGTATGCCCATTTCTCTCGATGTGTTAATCTTCATTAATTCAGTTTTATTCATGTTTATCTCCATACCCACTTTTCACCTTCTTTGGCTAATTTCTCACTTTTTTCTGCATGCTCTGTCTCTTTTCTGAAAGAAGGCATACATCATTTGCGTATTCAAGATCTTCTAATTGTTCAAAGGTATTCCAGTGTATTCCAGTTTTACCGTTGCTGCTTTTTCTCATAAGCCAGTCCATGACAATAATAAACAGAGTGGGAGAGTGATTTTGCTGTGGTGTTTTCATAAAACAGCTTTCATCATTCTTAAGAATTTGTCCGGTATCCCATAACTTTCTACTATTTCCCACAATTTTTCTCTGTGTAGTATATCGAACGCTTTCCCAAAGTCAATGAAGTTTAGATATAGTTTACTTTGCCATATTCCACTGACTACTCGATGATCATTCTGAGCGTGCAGATCTGGTATATACATGACTTATTTGTTCGGAAGCCAGCTTGATTTGGTCTAAGTTTTGGTCTATTTAATTTTTCATTCTATTAAGCATGATACGGGTCATTATTTTACTTGCAACACATAAGAGGGTTATAATATCTCTCTAGTTCTCGCACTTTGAGGTGTCGCCTCAAACCCTCAAAAAAAAAAAGGAAAATCAGAAGACATTAGAACGGCTCCCAAGCAATATGAGTCACGGAGACATAAGGAAGTTCTACCACCAAATACACATGATTAAAACTGAGGAATTTGTGAAATCACCCTAGGTAGAGGAGTAAAAATATCTATAAAAAAAAACTAAAATACCTCAAATCCCCAGGCAGTGATGGCATCCTAGTGGAGTTATTTAAACACGATCAAGAGCAGATCAATGTGATGCAAAAAATAGTTTGTAAAACTTGGTTTCAGGAACAAATGCCTGAGGAATAGAGCTTAGGCTTAATATGCCCGTTACACAAAAAAGGTAAACAAAAAAAGCACTGTATTCAGCTAAAAGGAGAATATATCGAATAAAATAGAAAAATATTCTACAAAAACATGTTTTGATTTCAAAGGATGTTATCAGAAAATAATTCAATTTTTGCAGTGTAACCTGACAACTAACTTTAACCAAATTCATTATATATTTCGTATTCTCGTATCACAGGATTTTTTGTGTACTGAGAATAGAACCGGGGCAAATTGCTAAAGATTTATTAGTCTTGATGATTTATTTGTCGAACAACATAGATTTTTAACGATTTTTCATTTTAATGCCTTTATTATTCTGCGTATAATGGATTCTATTTCAATGAATGAAATCCAAAAATAAAAAATAGCGTGAACGATGGGATGTGCAAGGAAACTGGATCGCTAAAAATAATCGCAAACGGTTGCAGAGAAATTCAAATCATGATGTATGGCACAGCTTCTCGTGGACTTTTCGAACAAATAAAGTTTATTGACTAAACTCATATTTTTGTTTGAAAAACAAAACTCGCAGCCGCTTTTACTGCGGGTTCTTCGTTGAAGAAATTACACAAAAGACCGTGTATATATATCTTGAAAATGGACAAGCTTTTCATTAAAAAATTATTTTCGACTAATAAGTATTTTTAAGTGATACGAAGTAAACTATAAGATAATATGAAACGAGTGGTTACTGTTTAACTGTTTACACTTCTTCTTCTTCTCATATCTTTATGGCCTCTCAAGCGTTCGATTCGGATTCCGGTTCTGCCTTTACCCATTTTTTCCAAGCATTTCTATGTTTGTCCGTCGTCTTTAATTCTTTAATACCTGTCTTTTATTTAATCTATCCATATCCTTCCGCATCTATTTTGCCATCATCGGTCACAATGCTACGCAGATGACGAACGAAAACTATCTCCCTGTTTCAATCCTCTACTTGATTTGATTTCATTGGATCTTTGGCCTCCCACTTGTACTTTTCCTCTGGCTGTCTTGTATGTACTTTCTATGATTCTGATTAATGTTTTAGGAACTTCTAGTTGTTCCAGAGATTTCCATATTTTTTCCTGTCAATCGACTCAAAAGCTCACAGGCGTAGCCAGGTTTTAGTTTCGGAGGGGGTTCAAAAAAATAAAACGACTAAAACTACATAAAATAACCTTTATATTCATAACAAAAAATTTGAAAGATGTTAATATCTTATCTTTTCGGGGAGAGTCACCCAGGGCCGGTGATAACGGGCCTGCAAGGGATGCACTGCAGGCGGGCGCCCTTGTTTGGGGGCGCCAAAATGGGCTTTTTTCGGCTGGTGTGATACAAAATTATAATTTAAATGAAACTGAAGGGTGCCTATGCTAGTTTTGCAGGCGGGCGCCTGATATCCTAACGCCGGTACTGGAGTCACTAAAACCCCCCTGGCTACGTTCGTAAAAGCTGCCTTTAGGTCAATAAAGGCCAAGTGTAGTTCTTCTCCTTATTTTATCTCTATTATATTTCTTAGTGTATATATGAGGCCTATAGAGTCAAAACCTGCTAGATCCATTTTTTGAAATTTTTCAGGAGACAAAAAAATATTAAAAACGTAAATTTCCCAAAAAGTATCCGGCATTTCTTAATCAAAATTGGCATCAATAAATGTCATAAAATGGCACCCTAATTTGGTATAGAGTCATTTTTCTGCATGCCTTTTACATATTCAGAAATTTGTACTTTTATTTTGGATTTAGCAGATTTTGATTCTAAGCCTACATAATATTGCTCATTTTCAATTGCTTTTAGGCGCAATTAATGCAGTAAAAGTAGGTATTGAAACATTTTGATAGGAAAACATACAAAATATACAAGAAAAAGAAGTATTTTATTGTTCATAAAACTATGGATATAGCAGGGTTTGATTCTACGTTAACATTTCAGTGGTATTTTGAAGAGGATTTAGTAGGTTTTGAGGCGAAACCTTATGTCTGTAGATTAATAGATACTTGAACTTGAAACTGTGTAAAAAAAGGGAAAACGAAAAATTTAGGATTTAGCAGGTTTTGATTCTAATGGACTCATATGTGGTAATTTGTCTTCCTATCTGGCCAAAATTCTGCCAGTTCTTCTTCCAGTTTTGGTTCAACGTACTCTCTTAGTCGTTTCTCTATTATCGATGTATACAGTTTATGGGGATGGCAGATTGCTCTGTAGTTTTCACATTGGATTGCTTCTCCGTTTGGTATTGGTACGATTAAATTATTTGGTCGTCTTCAGGGATCTTTTGATTCTTCCAAGATTTTTTGCAAATTATCCACAGACCATTATTTCCCTTTCCTCTCAGATACTTTATCATTTCTCGCGCAATTTCGTCCTCCACACATGCTTTTCCTCTTTTGGTTCTATTTAAAGCTTCGTCCGTCTCCTCTCTTGTTATTTCCGGTTCTTGTTACTTCGACTTCCTATAAGTATTCTTCTGCCAGTTCGCCCCGAAATATTTTTTTTCTGTATAATGTTCTTTCGAAGTTTGTAATATTTCTATTTTCTCCGTTTTTAGTGACTACTTTTGTCTTTTATTGTTCTTATTTCTTTTCTTTGGTTGCTTTTTACTCTCTTTATGCGAGTCCAAAATTGTCTGTTATTTATTTTATATTCTTCGTTCAAGCTACCTCCAAAGTTTTCCTCTTTTTGCCATTTTGACTGCTCTTTCGAAGTCCACAATTTAACTCCATAATATACAGGGTGAGGCAGATAAAGGGCCTATTAGAAATATCTCAAGAACTAAAGCTAAGAGAATAATTAAAATTGGAATACAAGGGTTTTGAGGTATGAACTATTTAATGAAAATATTTTGGTCTCTTTGCTACTTCCGGTTATACCGGAAGTTGATTGTAACTTCGTTTTTTTTTAATGGGACACCCTATATATTTTTACATTTTTGATTTTTCTCGATTTCTTCTTTCTTAAAATATAAGGTTTTGTAGTATTATACTGGGTAGGTTAAAAGATAATTACGTTTTCTTATTAATTTCGTAGTAATATTCACACCCTGTAGGATTGTAGTAGTTTGACGTAATAAACTCTATTAATGTTCAAATGATTTTTAATATAGTCTACTATTGTTAAGAGTTATTGGTATAGTTAAATTTTTCATTTTAGTATACAGGGTTGGTCGAAACTCGAAATGAGTATTTTCTGAGTTTTCTTAAATGGAACACCCTGTATTTTAGTATTGTAATGAAATGTTATTTTATGGTACTTTTTTATTTCTTAAGCATTCCCTATACCTAACTGCTTTAGTTTGTGAGTTATTGGTGATTCAAGCCAAACATTAATTGCAACACAAAATAGGTGAAATTGTATTAGGTTGGCCGTGAAAATATTCAATCACAAATAATTTTTTGAAAATAAATACATATTAATCTAGGCTGATACTTAAAATTTCCAATAATGGTTGAGCTATCAAAATACCATCGAAGTTAAGATTGTTGGTGCGATGAACAATTAAGCACAAATTAAAGCAGTTAGGTATAAGGAATGCTTAAGAAGTAAAAAAGTAGCATGAAATATCATTTCATTACAATACTAAAATATAGGGTGTTCCATTTAAGAAAACTCAGAAAATACTCATTCCGAGTTTCGACCCACCCTGTATACTAAAATTAAAAATTTAGCTACACTAATAATCGTTAACAATAGTAGACTGTATTAAAAATCATTTGAACATAAATAGAGTTTATTATGTCAAACTACTACAATCCTACAGGGTGTGAATATTGCTACGAAATTAATAAGAACACGTAATTATCTTTTAACCTACCCTATATAATGTTACAAAACCTTATATTTTAAGAAAGAAGAAATCGAGGAGAATCCAAAAATGCAAAAATATACAGGGTGTCCTATTTAAAAAAACGAAGTTATAAGCAACTTCCGGTATAACCGGAAGTACCAAATAGATGTAAATATTTTCATGAAATAGATCAGTCTTCAAAACCCCCTTATTCCAATTTTTATAATTCAGTTGCCTTTAGTTCTCGAGATATTTCTAATAGGCCCTTTATCTGTCTCACCCTATATATGTAGTATACATAACATTTAGTTAATAGTTTTTAGATTTGAAAAATTAATACGGTGTTATTATATGTATTTTCACATGCAATTTTAAATTTTTACTATCAAATTGTTACAACAGCCAAAAAAACTGATTTTTTTTCGAATCTTTATATACACATATTCCCAAAAAGACGTTTAACGTCTCATGCAATATTAGGATTTAAATAATTTATTCCTCAGGTAATCGCATCAGAACCGCTTCTTTTGTTTGATGGCTTCCATCTTTGTGAACGGCTTTCGCCTATAGAGAACAATTTTAAGCTTCAGAAGACTTGAAAAGTATGCAAACAGGACCTGCACACTGAAGATAAGATTTTAATAATCTTATCACCGCCGAATGTGCCTAAATAAAGGGACAATAGATAAAATTTATATATGTTCTGGAGGATTTATACACAAAGAAAAATAATCTGTTGAAATTTTCATAAAAAGTTAAATTATCGTTTGTAAATAATAATAACATAGAGTAATTTCAATTGAATTGATAGAGAAAAGATGTTAAAGCAATTATCCATGCAAGGTACACCCTAAAAGTTAGTTAAACATATGCTACAAATGACCTTGGACCAACCTTAGACAAAGCGATGCCTTATCATCAGTAGTTTTTAATCTAACTTTGAAATTCATATTAGAAAATTAGTTATCGTGGACTGTATAGACACATGAGTACAAGCTCAAGGCGCAGGGGAAATGATCCTGGATCAGCTTTAAACTGGACTGCCACAAGCGTAACTGAAGCAGTTTGAATCTTTGTGATATTGCGATGGGAAAGGTAATGGAAAACCACCCCATAAGAATTTCCTAGAACAGTCATCGTGGCAATAGACTACGACATCGTTCGCAGTGAACAGGGCATCTGAAGAATAAGAAACTAAGAATCTTTAAAACAGTTATTAGGTCACCGGTCACTCGAGTGATATAAATGCTTTTACTGGGGCTTAGCCTTGGTTTCCCTCCGTATACCTTCGTATACCCTTAATAGCGTAATAATTAACACTATTACGCTCCCAAAACGCACTCAGCAGCTGAATTTGAGGGAAGCATTGCCTATATTCGTCTGGTGGAGGGTGATATTCGGTAGAAGTTGTTTCACACAGTGCCTACGGGCATTGACAGAATTTGAAGTGTTGGAGCTGTCAGTTTGGCTTATTCTTTCCGTCATTTATTGATCCACAGTATCATGGTTTGCTTGTGGATCGTGGAGGTTTTCAATCAGGATGGTCTGGAGTGATGAAGATGTTCTAGTGGGTTATTTTAAAAGCTTGCTTCTTCTGAAAAGCTGGATTATAGCAGTAGACAGAAAGCAATAAGATTATTTTGAATCATACAAAAAATATTTTAATTTTTTATTTTAATAGTGATATTTAAGAGTAGGTCTGTCTGGTAAGGGATATGTCCTGTCACCTTTGCTGTTCAACGTTTATTCTGAGAAGATATTTAAGGACGGTTTGGAAGGCACCTCGGATGGTATAACTATAAACGGGCAATGTATAAATAACTTACGATACGCTGATGACACGAGTTCTGGCAGATAATGAAGCACAGCAACGCCTAATGGACCGAGTAATGAAAGCCTGTAGAGAATTTGGCATGTCATTGAATACAAAGAAGACAAGAACGATGATCATCAGCAAGCACCAAAACAGAAGGGTGAAGGTCAATGTCGACGGAAGAGATCTGGAAAGAGTAACAAGAATAACGTACCTTGGAAGTAATCTTGGGGACCACTCACTGGAGATAAGAACAGGCCTGAAAAAGGCACGTACAGTGTTTTACATAATGCAAAAAGTTCTAAGCAACCGCCAGCTGGGTATCTCATTGAGAACTAAAATACTGAAGTGCTATGTTTTTCCACCTTGCTCTATGGTTTTGAAGCCTGGACAATGACAGAAGCAATACAAAAAGAATCCAAGCATTCGAACTCTGGTATTACCGTAACATGCTCAGAATATTATCCTACATGAGCCATACGACAAATACAGAAGTCTTGCAGAAGATGAATAAGGAAAGAGAGCTTATGCTTATAATAAAGGAACGGAAACACAATATTTTGGTCACATCGTAAGAAATCAAAAGTATGAACTGCTCCAACTATTAATCGAAGGCAAAATCAATAGCAAAAGCGGACCAGGAAGAAGACGCAACTCTTGGCTTAAAAACCTACGACAATGGACATATATGACCTCCATAGAACTATTTAGCGCTTCTGCGAAGAAGCTAATCTGCAAATAAGATTAAATGGGCAAATGTAATGGCCAACGTCCTTGGATAAGGCACCGTAAGAAGAAGAAGAAGTTATATTTAAATATAACATTGAAAATACTAGAAATACATTGAAAAAAAAGCAGCGACATGTATATCACAGAAAGTAATGGAGTCGAAGAAAGCTGGGCAAAAATTAAGTCTAATATCTTAGCCTCAGCCAAGGAAGTTCTTGGTGAAAGAAACATTAATAAAAATAAATCGCTTCCAAGACGAAGAACTCCATGGTTTTGTACAGAAGTGAAGGAAAAATGTAAAAAGAAGAAAAAAGCTTACCTAAAATACATATCAACTAAAACACAAGAGGCATACGATAATTATAAGACTATAAGAAACGAAACACATTCAGTAGAAAAAATGATCACTGGGAACGTTTTTCGAAAGAAATGGAAGATGATTTTTATGGTCTCCAAAAGGAAATATGGCGCTTTTAAGAGGTCAAAGAACGGAGTTAAAGGAACTAATAGAACCAAAACACATAGAAAAGGATACATGAATTGACTATCTAAAAAAGCTCTATGCAGAGGAAGAAAAAATGATACTAGAACCGGAAACAGAAGAAATTACCACAAATGAAGATGTTAATATAAGTGCACAGGAAGTACGAAAAACACTCGAAAAGCTGAAGAACAGAAAAGCTGCAGGTAAGGATGGAATACCAAACTAATTACTGAAATATTGTGGAGCAGCAATAACAGAATAATTAACAACATTAATTAACAAAATCATAAAACACAATAAAATACCGGAAGAATGGAGAACGAGCGAACTAATTCTACTATTCAAAAAAGGAGATAAAAAGCAGCCAGAAAACTACAGAGGTATCAACTTGTTAAATACTACCCTAAAACTTACAACTAAAATCTTACAAGACGTAATGAATCAGAGGATAAGTTTAGCAGATGAACAACAGGGTTTTCGTACTGGAAGATCGTGTACGCATGCAATATTCGTCATAAAGCAAATTACTGAGAAATCACTACTAGAGTATAATAGACCAGCATTTGATTGACTTAAAGAAAGCATTTGACAGAGTAAGACTCAAAGATGTAATCCATCTTCTGTATAATAGAGAAGTCGCTCTAGATATCATAAAAACTATTGAGAACATCTACCAAAACAACAAAATGGAAGTCAGAATAGATGGACAACTTACAGAACCTATAAATATAGGCAGCGGAATAAGACAGGGAGACTCATTGAGTCATGCTTTTCAATTTAATCATGGATGAAATCATCAAAAACGTCAACAAAGGAAGAGGATATAGAATGGGAAACAAAGAAGTAAAAATACTCTACTACGCAGACGACGCAATATTGATAGCCCAAGATGAAGATAGTCTGCAAAGATTAGTCCTCAGATTTAACATAAGAGCAAAAGAATTCAATATGACAATTTCATCTCAGAAAACCAAAACAATAGTAATCAGTAAAAAACCAATCAGATGCAAAATAGAAATTGATGGTATCAGTATTGAACAAGTAATATAAGTAAAATACCTTGGAATTACATTGTCAAGTTACGGAGACCTAGATAAAAAAGTGAGAAATCAAGTACAAAAAGCAAATAGATTGGCAGGATGCCTTAATAACACTATATGGCGAAACCGACATATTAACACTGAAATGAAGTCAAGAATTTATAAAGCAAGTGTAAGACCAATAATGACATATGCATCAGAAACAAGACCCGATACAGCCACAACACAAAGACTACTGGAAACGGCAGAGATGAGAGTACTGAGAAGAATTACAGGAAATACACTGAGAGATCGAAAGAGCACTCAACGAAAAAGGTACGTAATATCAATAAAAATGTTAATTCAGACAATAAACGCAATACTTAAAATTTGTCCAATTCTTGGTTTTGTTGGGACAACAAAACGATGTTCATCAATTCATTATTTTCGTTCGTTGAGCCAATGTATTACGTTTATTGAATGGATGAACATTCATTATGTATACCATAATATCACTTTATTGATATTACGAACTCTGTTCACTGAGTCAACGAACACTATTTATTGAAACAACTTCTGCTTCTTCTTTAAGTACCGTGCCCAAATTTTTAGGCGTGGGTAGCTTCCATAACAATTTGCCGATATCGTTCTCGATCTTGTCCGGCATGTAACAATTGATCTGCTGATAAGCCAGTCCATTGACGAAGGTTTCGGAGCCATGAATATTTCTTTCGACCAATTCCTCTTTTTCCGTCGATCTTTCCATTCAGTATTAACTGCAGCATCCTGTATCTGCTACCTCTCATTATATGCCCCAGATATTCAAGTTTTCTCTTTTTTATCATCTTCATTAAGTCACCTTCGCCTTGACCTACTCTGTTTAAGACTTCTCTGTTTGAAATGCGTTAAACCCAAAATATTCTGAGCATTCTACGATACGACCACATCTCAAACAACAACGTCTTGAAACAACAACGTTGTTAATTGACCGACGAAGACTATTCGTTGTGTCAATAACAGTGTTATTTCTCCTAACGTATTTCGTTTATTTCTACAATTATTTCCGTTTATTGTTACAATTAATTCCGTTCATTCCCACAATAAATACTGTTTTTCTTACAATCAATTATATTCATTCTTACAATCAGTTTCGTTCATTCCTACTATGAACGTATTTTATATTAATAATTACTGAATGCAATAGCCCAATGTATGATATTAATTGATTAATAATAATTTTTTAAATCCCCTTTTTTGTCCTTAACCTAAAGGACTTTACACTGTGTGATTTTTCATATGATTTCACTTATACAGTGTACTGGAATAAGTGTTACACTTCCCCCGCCCCCTTATTAACTTATTTATTTTTAGCACATAAGCAAAACGCTGGGACAGGTCGATTTTTAAAATAATCAAAGTATATTATAACATCAATGTTTCGAACATTACACGATCCCTCTTCAGGTGACAGGCGCGGCGTAACTTTGATTTTTTTTAATGAAAAAGTACGTCATGTGACAGCTTATTTAAAAGCGTTTGAAATAGTGATTCCAAAAATGTATAACATTTTAATACTTTTTGAGAGCGCAGGTGCAAAATTTCGATCGAATTCTTTTTAAACGCATTCATTTTATTTGGAATTCTGAGTAAACTAATAAGTATTTTTGAAAAATTTAAACGCAGAATAAAATATTACATTATTACCGAGGGCAGAAAGTCCCTTAGAATAAACAAAAAGTTTCTGTTAAATGGTATGCCTATTTGAAATTAAAAGTCATACTAAATTTCCTCTTTTTCACCCCTGTGACTTATTAAAATAATCATTATAGAGGTTCTCAGGGACTTCAGATCCTTGATAATACTATAATATTTTATTTTGCATTTAAATTTTCAAAAATAATAATTAGTTTTCTCAGGATTCGAAAAAAATGAATACATTTAAAAAGAATTCGACCGAAATTTCACGATAATAGACACACAAAAACTTCCTTCTACTACGGATTACACTTGAAAACGAAATGCAATTATTATTCGGCACTTCGGTAACACAGACAAGCTAGGGGTATCACGATAAGGAAAAGCCGTTAACTTTCAAATGGTCAAGCAAAACATTTATTGTCTCAACAACTACGATTATTGTCGCAATGAACGCATTAATTGTGGGAATTAAATGCAGTAGTAGATTGATTAATGCATTCGTTGTCACAACAATCAATTTACATCTATTTAATAATCATATATTACTATATATTAACAACATTTGTACATTGTTTTAATGAAATCTGTACGTTGTCACGATAAACCAAGGTAATTGCTTGTCATCTACGAAATCAAGAACGTGAGTTGCTGCCAGAATTAACAGTATTTATTAAATATACGAAACTAAGTTATTGGCTGAATAAATTGAGTGTTATTGATTAATGTACTCTAGTTATTCTCACAATTATTATTCAATCATTGTGACAATAACCAAATACATTCGTCAATGTCTAAAAGTTCGTTGAAACAACAAATTAAATTGTTGTGACAACGAAATACTATTCAGTAATCACTGTTAATCAATATTACGAACTAAATTTCTTTGAGTGAGGAGCGAAGATATTAGAAGACAATGTAACGTACAGTGTATAAACGAATGGACACTAAATAGAAAAAAAGAATAGAACAACCACATAACCAGAATAGGGGAGATACGTGTGGTCAAAATAGCAAGAGATAAATCACCAATCGGCAGAAGAAGTATCGGCCGACCGCGCAAAAGATGGAGTGATAACCTTCCATAGAGGTATCAGTCCGCCAATGAACAAGCAGAATTGCTTATAAAGAGGAAGAAGAAGAAGAAGAAGAAGAAGAAGAAGAAAAAACTACATTTATTTGTCCTTAAATTTTTAAGAAAACATTTTTATTCGTGTATACGAACTACAAACACGATGCCGTGCGAATATGTGTTGGTATTCAGTGGTGTTTGGGTTTCTTCAACCAATATTTGCTTATCCCACCGAGGAATAGTAGAAGGAATATATGACCTACTATTAATGGTATTAAAGGTCGTTTCCGGTACAGCCAGGCTGCCTCAATGGCGGATATCCTGACACATCCGGAACTACTTGTCACTTCTATTAAATTCTTTCAGAAGTATCGGGATACATACAATCATCACTTAATATTATATTCGATGCCAACTATTCTCGGAGAGAATGGATTAATATGGTTATGGTTGCTATTTTTTGTTCGTTTTCATTTTTTGAATCGCTGTTCTTTTGGCATTTCCTTTCGCGTTATTTATTGTGTTATATTCCCATAACCGAATGAAAAGCTGTACGCTTATTTGGTGTAGTGGGATGTTCTACAACCCTTTTTGGGCGTGAATTATCCTTATAATATGTAACAGGATATTTATATTCGATTTTATGGGATGGAAACAGTGGGCGACGATTGATAAAAAAATTTCTATTTTTATTCATATTTGCCGGTTGTCCCAAGATTTAATTTTGCCAAAAACGATGTTTTTGTTAAACGCTTTTTTTAGTTTATAATTTTTTAAATAAATAATTAAATAATTATTTTATACAATAAATTATTTTATAATTCTCTCGTCAGAAAAACCAGTAAAAAACTAACCGAGATCATTTTACTGTCATGTATTCTCTGAAGTTACAACTTTATTGCATGTAATCTACCTATGAACTAGCTTCCAATAAAGTCGTCCCAGGAACACATGAATGATGCATGAATTTTATGGGTTTATTAGCGAATTATAGATATTTAATAGACCATCAATGTATATGGTATCAACAAGACAGAGCTACATGCGATATTGCAGTCGCTGTTAGGAAATACCTTGAAACTATTTTCAATGGCAAAGTAATACATAGGTATTCCGAGATTTTTTGGCCTGCTAGATCTCTACACATAAGTCCTCTGGATTATTTCTTATGTATCTTCTTAAAATATAGGGTTCATCATCAAGCATGTCAGGAAATTACTGAAGATATGATAAAGAATATATGAAGGGAATTTGATAAACAAACCATTAAATATCTAGAACGAGATGGTGGATAGATTGAGACTTTAACATAGGAACTAGGAATAATTAAAACGATAAAAAATATCTACCGGAACAACACAATAAAAGTAAAAGTAGAAAAAGAACTAACTGGCCCAATTGAAGCTGTGAATGGGATAAGACAGGGGGATTCCTTGAGTCCTCTATTGTTCAACCTCATCTCTCATTGTTGATGAAATAATAAAAAAGTAAAAACTAAATAAAAAAAGATACCAAATGGGACAAAGACAACTTAAATAAATAATCTGCTATACAGACGATGCAGTACTAATATCTCAAAGTGAAGATGATTGAAAACGTATGCTGCACGAATTAAATATAACCGCCAGAAAATTTAACATGTTAATTTCTCCAAAAAAGACCAAATGCATGGTTGTAACAGCAAATCAACTAAGATGTAAATTAGAGCTGGAGGGTCAGATAATAGAGCAAGTGACGGAGCTTAAATATCTAGGCATCACCCTATCTAGTTACGGAAAGCTAGAAATAGAAGTGGAAGATCAAGTGAATAAAGCAAACAGTCGCAGGTTGCCTGAATGAAACAATATGGAGAAATAAAAATATGTGAAAAGAGATGAAAGGCAGAATTTACAAAACAGTCATCAGACCAATAATGGCATACGCGGCAGAAACACGACCCGACACAGAGAGGACAAAAAGATTGCTCGAAACAGCGGAGATGAAAACTCTTCGAAAAATGGAAAAATCGACGGTAAGACACTATGTGACAGAGCTAGAAGTGCAGATATATGACGGAGATGCAAGGTGGACAACATTAATAACTGGGTAAAAAACAGAAGAGTATAATGAAACGACCACATAAGCCGAATGGCAACAAATTAATATACAGTAGAACCCCGTAAATCCGAACCCCGCGAATCCGAACTTTCGGCAAATCCGAACCAACGGAAAGTGAAAAAAATTTTAAAATTCAGGACAAAAACTTAAAAACATGTTTTTCTACAACCGTGTTAAAAATGCAATTTTTAGCACTCCATACGAGCGTTAAAAATGCTACTTTAAGGCACTAGTGCTTTAAAATTTTTAAGGCACTGCAGTTCGTATTGACCGTATAGACAATTTTGATGTAATGTCAAAAAAATATAAAAATGGAATGCCAGTGTTCAAGTAAAAGTTTTTGTAGATATTGTCCTGTAATTACGTTTGTAGAAAAAATATTGTATGATATCCGTGTTAAAAGTACATTTTTAAGGCACTCATGTAAATTGCAGAACTCGCTATCGCTCATTCTGCAAACTATCACATGCGTGCATTAAACGTGTACTTTTAACACTTATATCATAAATAACTATTATTATACAGAGTAAAGCCAGAAAATTGGACAATGTAGGATTACTAGGACTTTGACATTTAAAATTTCTTAAAAAGAAATATTATACTTTAATATATAGGTTTATAAAGTGTTTATAAAGGTTAAACACAAACTTACTTTGGTTCTCTCGTAGTCAACTTGAGTCCAAAAATATTGTCCACACTCTTGCGAGAACGTTTTGTGACTCAAAATCAACGACAATGAAAGCTTTGAATTACTAGTTAGGCTAACTTTCGGATAATCCGAACTTTTCGGAATCCGAACAGGCTGTCCCCCCAATTAGTTCGGATTTGCGGGGTTCTACTGTAGTAGTAAGGACGGCGAGAGACGGTTCCCCAATAGAATACGATCAGTGGGAAGACCACGAAAACGATGGAACGATAACTTACTGGAAGCACATTGAAAAATCAGGTCTACACAAAAGAAGAAGAAGAACTTACTAATAAACCGAAAAGTTATCATATCATGTTTTTGCATCATTTATTTATACCAAAAATTATTAAAGATATTTTTTAAATAACAAAATTGTCAAAAAATCGTTTTTTGAAAACGATATTTTTAAAAATACCGGTAGGTGTGTATTTTACTCTTGATTAAAATTCATATTTTTTGACAAACCTCGTATACGACTTAAAAAATTAATTGCTGATGGTTGTATTTAAGTTTTAGATCATGCAGAACTTTTTATAAAGAATAGCTTTTTTTCATACAGCTAAGAATAAAAAAGTTTCCCAGATTTGCTACCGACTTAATTTTACACACTGTATGTATGGGATTTGTAAGTTTTCTCCGTTTATTCTCTCTTTAATTGTGTTTTTTCTATAAACGCCTTTGGTTGTTCTAATTAACTTTTGCGGATATTGCTCATTGCACCCATGCTGTAGCATCTTCCAGCTTTATCAGAGGGTTTAGCATAAAAAGTACAGTGCCTGAATATGATCTTCCAAATTTAATAACCCTTGTTTGTTGCATACATTCATTAGATATTTAGAATTTTGGTTTCTACTATTTAGATTTTAATTTTTAAGAAAATTACAGTAGTAAAATATTCAATATCCTGTTTTGATTATTTCCTGTATTTCAGCTGTATTTTCTCTCCACAACTAAGTATTTTCTGCCAAGAAATGAACTTGTTTCTATGATATCCTTTAAATCTGCTGAGATGAAGAGATATTAGAAATATTTTTTAAAAAGATTTCCAATAATTACGGTATCATTATTTCTCTTCGTCAAAGTGTATTTTTACCAACAATCTTGACCTACATCAAGGTTTAATGACGACCGTCCTTCCGAATTCAAAATATTGGCATTAGACAAAAAAATTTATCAAAAATATTCTCAGAATTCGCATCTGTATGTTAAATGAAGGCGTCAAATATTTTAATGACCTTGTTGTTCAGTGTTGGCTTTGCTCACTGTTAAGGGTGGATTTAATTTACTATTTTTGCTAAAAATAAACCACAATAATCGTAGTTTAAAATATTGTGGTTTATTTGCAGTAAAGATAGTAAATTGTGTTAAGATGCCTCGCGAAAATAATTTCAGAAACTGTGTATTATAATTTTGCTTCTTCTGACCCTAATGACAATTTCGCCATTAATATATTTCTACAAAAAGATTTGCCAGATGTTCGTAAAATTTGCCTGTTAAGTTCAGGGTCAAGGTCAAGATTTTAATGCATTCGTCTCTCTAAAAACTAGTTTTAATGTCGACAGACTGTCTAAGGTAAAATCAGTTCAATCTGCAAATCTGCATAATATAGGCAGCTGCCATAATCTAATATAATATCAACATTGATATTAAAGACGTATAAGTAAAAGTGAGGAGAAAAAATATGCAAGAAATACAGTACATTGGCGATCAATAAAAAAAACTACAGAAATGTGAAGATTAAATTGTAAAATTTCTGAAATTTTTGTATTTCAGACAGCCTTTTAATAAAGTGTGACATGACGGCGTCCAATGCAAAATAAAGAAACTATTAATGCAAGGCTACAACTGATTCCTTTAGTTAAAGGAGCTTAAACAATAATCTGAAAAAGTCGGTTTAAAAATGAACTTAAATGAAACAAAATTGAGACAAATCAAGATATCACAATCGACTTGATGGAAGTGAGATCGAAAGTGTGGAAAAGTATATACAGTGCGCTGGAATAAGTGTTACCTTACCCCCCCCCTTATTAACTTATTTATTTTTAGCACATAAGAAAAACGCTCGGACAAGTCGATTTTTAAAATAATCGTTGTATATTATAGCATCAATGTTTCGAACCTTACGCGATTCCTCTTCAAGTGACAGGCACAACTTTGATTTTTTTAAATGGGAAAGTACATCATGTGACACCTCAATTAAAAGCTTTTAAAATACTGATTACAAAAATGTATAATACTTTAATCCTTTTTGAGTGCGCAGGCGCAAAAGTTCAAACGAATTATTTTTAAACGCATTCATTTTTTTCGAATCCTGAGAAAACTAATACGTATTTTTGAAAAATTTAAACGCAGAATTAAAGATTACATTATTACCGAGGGCCGAAAGTATCTTAGAATAAATGAAAATTTTCTGTTAAATGATATATTTTAAATTAAAAATCAGACTAAATTTTATCTTTTTTTTTTCACCCCTGTGACTTATTAAAATAAACATTGTAAAAGTTCTCAGGGACTTTCGATCCTCGATAATCCTGTAATATTTCATTTTGCGTTCAAATTGTTCAAAAATATCTACTAGTTTTTTCAGGATTCGAGAAAATGAATGCGTTTAAAAATAATTGGAGCGACATTTTGCGCCTACGCTCTCAAACAGGATTAAAGTACATCATCCTCATTCTCTTTGCCTTATCCCAAATGCGGGGTTGGCTTCCCTAATTGCATTTCTCCACACAATTCTATCCTGGGTCATATCAATATTAATCCCCTTTACCAGCATGTCCTGCCTAATCGTCTCCCCCCACGTCTTCTTTGGTCTTCCTCTCCTACTCCTTCCAGAAATCTGCACTTCAGCTACTCTTCGTATTGGATGATTAACGTCTCGACGTTGAACATGACCAAACCATCTCAACATATGCTCTCTCATTTTGGCATCAATTGGTGCCACACCTAGACTTCCCCTAATATACTCATTTTTAATTTTATCCTTCTTTGTCACTCCACTCATCCATCTAAGCATTCTCATCTCCGCCACATGCATTCGTTGTTCCTCTTTCTTTTTCACTGCCCAACATTCAGTTCCGTACATCATAGCCAGTCTTAGGGCTGTTTTATAGAATTTTCCTTTCAGCTTCATTGGAACTTTTCTGTCACACAACACACCACTCGCTTCTTTCCACTTCATCAATCCAGCCCTAATTCTACTGCATGCATCTCCATCTATTTCTCCATTACTCTGTAATACCGATCTGTATACCGATAACAGGATTAAAGTACATATTATACATTTTTATAATCAGTATTTCAAACGCTTTTAAATGAAGTGTCACATGATGTACTTTCCCATTCAAAAAACTAAAGTTTGATGCTATTGATGCTATAATATAAAACATTGATGCTATAATATACTTTGATTATTTTAAAAATCGACCTATTCGAGCGTTTTGCTTATGTGCTAAAAATAAATAAGTTAATAAGGGGGGTAACACTTATAGTCTAGGCGCCAAATAGGGGTCACCGTGTCATTTTCAATTCTGATGGACAAACTCAACGGTTTCTTATGGATTTTGGGCTGCTGATTACGAATTTCGAGGGGGATTTGGATCCGAGTGGTCAAAAAATTGTTATAAACAATTTAATTGTTTATAAATTGTTTATAAGGCTCTGGCTCATAAACTAAAAGAGATAAAAAAAAATGTTTCAAACAAAATTTGTTCCCTAATAAAAAACGAGGAAACAACCATTTACTAAACTTAAATCCGACAATTAGAACTCAAGATATTGTAAAATTAGTGCACAATGCAAATTGCAAATTGCAAAATAAGTATTTTTCGAAGCTTTACCGATCTTAACTCGGCTTCTACGCATGCAAATGAGCCTTATAAGGTGTCCTTTTAAAGGTTAATTAAGAGGCTTCCAAACAAAGTTCGTTAAATTATTTGATCTTCATTTGTTTTAAAGTTATACCCGTTTGAAGTTATAATTTTCTTAAAAAAATTGTACATTAATTTGTTTATAAAGGTTTCAAGCAAACTTGAGCTATAAACATTTAAACTTTAATTAACAATAATGATAAAACAACTCAAAAAGAACAATTTGAGCTTACGAAAATGTTCGTAAGTTTATTTTTGGCTAAGATGTCGATATTTTAATGGCGCGCTATGAGGTGCAAGATTGGCTCACAGTCAAGTAAGTTTGTATTCTTCGACGCTTTATCGATGGTAACTCGGCTTCTACGCATGAAAATAAGCCAATATGTGATATCCATATAAAAATGGATCCAGTTCTTTTGCAGCATCATCATTGCATATAAAACGAGCATTTATGATGTGGCGGCATACACGCAATTGACGGGCCTTGATGATGCTGCAAAAGAACTAGATCCACTTTATATGGATATAATATAGATAATTAGACCCTGAAGCCTCAAAAAGTTTTAGTTTTACTGCCTACAAGAACAGACTTGTACCACCATGTAACTGTTAAAATTTCGCTAAGAACTTATGCAGATGTAAAAAAGCTGATATTCCCTGTATATCTCTATGCAGAATTGCAGATGCATGAAAAAAAAAGTTTGTAAAAATAGTATTAATAAATAATATCAACTTACTTTTTAGTTATACTTCTGAAATATTAGTTTTTAATGTTTTTTTCTCATTTAGTGCAAAAAATAGAAGACAATGTAAATAGAATGAAAAATGATATGAGGTAAAGTATGATGATGTAATTATAAGAATTATATGATAAAATTTTATTAGGATCTTCAAAAATGAAAAATGAAGATAACGTATGTATACATAGAAATTATAATTTGCATCGAGAAGTTAGCGCGTAAACCTTTACGCGTTGAGCCGATCTTGCGCCTCATAGCGCGCGCCATTAAAATATCGACATCTTGGCCAAAAATAAACTTATGAATATTTTTATAACCTCAAATTGTTCCTTTTGAGTTTTTCTATCATTATTGTTCATTAAAGTATAAATGTTTATAGCTCAAATTTGCTTGAAACCCTTATAAACAAATTAATGTACAATATTTTTAAGAACATTGTAACTTCAAACGGGTATAACTTTAAAACAAATGAAGATCAAGTAATTTAACAACTTTGTTTGGAAGCCTGTTAATTAATCTTTAAAACGACACCTTCTAAGACTTATTTGCATGCGTAGAAGCCGAGTTACGATCGATAAAGCTTCGAAAATTACTTATTTTGCAATTTGAAATTTGCATTGTGCACTAATTTTACAATATCTTGAGTTCTAATTCTTAGATTTAAGTTTAGTAAACGGTTTTTTCTTCGTTTTTTATTAAGGAACAAATTTTATGTGAAACATTTTTTTTATCTCTTTTAGTTTATGAGCCAGAGCCTTATAAACAATTTATAAACAATTAAATTGTTTATAACAATTTTTTGACCACTCGGATCGAAATCCCCCCTCGAAATTCGTAATCAGTAGCCAAAAATCCATAAGAAACCGTTGAGTTTGTCCATCAGAATTGAATATGACACGGTGACCCCTCTGGCGCCTAGACTATTATTCCAGTGCACTGTATACTGTATACCTAGTAGGGTGGTGCGAAAAAAGTCAAGTTGATAATTCCGTATCGCTATAGTGCGGAAAAGTTGCGATTGGTAATTACAAGAAAAACAAAAAAAGAATTATTCAAATCGGACTTTATCTTCCGATCCCGCAACGGACCTAAAGATTATGAAAAAAAAAATGAAATTTTACCTTTTTTTCAAAAATTTTTATTCATCCTTCGAGTACGTTTTATTTATCGCTATAGTAAAATTTATTTACACTTTGCATGGTTGAGTACTAAAAAAAATTGTTTTACGCATTTAACGGATATTTTCCGATCCTGCAAGATCAATCAAAATCTATAAAAGAATGAAATTTTTGATGATTTTGAAAAATTAAAAAACATTTAGTTATCTCATTTTTTTGTTACATTGTGAAGCTCTTCGCTTGTTTAGATATTGTATGACAATACTTAAACAACCCAGATCTCAAAACGAGGGAGTGGTTGCACTTCTAGCTCCACACGCACCCTTGTCTCCAACCAACCAATGAGTGTGTGTTTTTTTACATTATTTACATATGTACATTTCTTTTTCATCTGTTTGTGTCCAGCTCTCAAACACCAAACTTGATTTGAGTGTTGTCCTGATGAATCCATCTCTTGATTGAGGCCCACATACATTAGCATTAGACGATGCTTCCGTGGCCAACTTTAGACACCGCTCATCAGCTGGCTTGTGGTAGGGATAATTTTGTACATACATTCCAGTCTTACATGTCGCCCGATGTAATACAGGGAGTTATGTCTTCATTTGAAACTCTTCGAGGAAGTGGTGGAGAAGATAGTTTTGCATCATTCCAGTCTATTATTTTAGTTTAGTCCTGTGCTTCAAAATTTCAAGTAGTATGGAGAAAGGAAACACATTATAGAGAGCTAGGGCCAAGAAGAGTGTTAAAAGCCGGACAGACTAAACCCAAGGGCAAACGTATGACAAATTTCATCCCCCCTACTTTAAATTTTCAAGCACAGGACTACACTGAAATAATAGACTGGAATGTTACAAAACTGTCTTCGCCACCAGTTCTTCGAAGAGTTTCAAATGAAGATATAACAACTTCTTGCATTACATCGGGAGACATGCAAGACTGGAATGTCAAAACTATCCGTGCCACATGCAAGCTGACGAGCGCTGTCTAAAGTTGCCCATGGAAACATCGTCTAATGCTAACGTATGTGGGCCCCAATCAACAGATGGATTCATCAGGAAAACATTTAAATCAAGGCCCATGCTGCCAGATTTTACCAAGAAATCACAATACAAAGTTGATGTTTAAGAACTGGACACAAACAAATAAAAAAGAAATGTACTTATGTAAATAATTTAAAACACACACACTCATTGTTTGGTTGGATAGAGGGTGCGTGTGGAGCTAGAACTGCAACCACCCCCTGTCCTGGGTTGTTTAAATATTGTCATACAATATCTAAACAAGCGAAGAGCTTCACAATGTAACAGAAAAATGAGATAACTAAATGTTTTTAATTTATCAAAATCATCAAAAATTTCAAATTTTTATAGATTTAGATTGACCTTGCGGGATCAGAAAATGTTCGTTAAATGCGTAAATCAATTTTTTCTACTACTCTACCATGCAAACTGTAAATAGATTTTACTATAGCTATAAATAAAACGTACACGAAGAATAACTAAAAATTTTTGGAAAAAAGGTAAAATTTCATTTTTTTCATAATCTTTAGGCCTGTTGCGGGATCGGAAGATAAAGTCCGATTTGAATAGTTCTTTTTTGTTTTTCTTGTAATTACCAATCGCAACTTTTCCGTACTATAACGACACGGAATTATCAACTTGACTTTTTTCGCACCACCCTAATACCCAGGTCACACGATCAAACTAGGCAAAAGACTAACTGATTCTCAAATCAAACTTTGCTGGTGATTACGGCTGGTTAGTAGAGGAGAGCAAAGAAATATTGGAGAGTTGGAATAGGGCCATCAAAGAGGCAGGACTTGAGGTTAGTATGTCGAAAACGGAGTACATATAGTTGGAAGGAACAGGAATGAGACACTAGATCGTTAAATTGCCCACATGATACAGGCTGGTTGATTTAACTAAAAGCAAATGAGCTGGGTACTCTGTGATCAAAATCAGGGAAGGGGTTGAAAGGGAAAATATACAAGAGTGTTGTGATGGACAGGGCACTTAAAGAATATTATTGGAACATGTATGCCTTGTATTCGATATCATCACTCAATAAAGCCGACTTCAGCTGTTAAAAATAAACACATTTCTCCGAATTCGCTGGGATTGATGAGTTTCGATGGGCTGGCCATATTGTGAGGATGGATGACGACAGATTGATAAGAAAAGCCTTAGACAATAACGGACAGAGCAGAAGACCAAAAGGTGTTTCACAGAACTGGCAGGGGGCGAGCAAAATCTGACAAGTGACGGCTGACCGTCGCTCGTCTCGAAGAGATCTCAAAGCGTCTTCAATTACAGAAGGCGGTAGCGCAATTTAAGGTACAGACATCAAAATACATAGGTAGATATAATACAGTTAAAAGATTTTGATATAAAATTTCTTATGAATTTTCTATTACGTAAAATAAATTCAAAATTTTCAGTCCACCACTGCTTATTACATTGAATTCATCACCTTAATCCAGATAACTTATTAAAAAGCTCACAAAACGGTCCCATATTAATGTCTGGTCGACTGTCTGCTTGATCTATTTAAATCGCAGGTAGGACATAATAAATAAAAAATCAAATAAAAACGTTGATTGGGGACGAAAGAGGGTTAAAACAGACGCGTACTCTATTTTTAGCACTTTTAAAATAGTCTACGGACGTGTATTATTTTACTTTTTTAAGTGGCAGCTCAAAACCATAACAGCCGATGTGCACTTCAGCATTCAAATGTGTAGACGATCCGACAATGATACTTTTAAAACAACAACTATTTTCGGTGTAGTCGCTATTTTACATTGGTGAATATGTTACATTTTGGGTAGTGTCAATTTAGAGAAATTCTGTTTAAATTTAAAACAGAAGCAGGTTAAGTAAACGCAGGATGAAAATTGGAAGGAAGCGTGTAAAAAAAGCTAAGAAAAATATGTTTTCTATAGAGGCTGGCACTTGGAAACACCCTCTGAAACTGTGATCATTAACGCTACTGTAAAAAATGCCAACTTTGAATTTTTATCAATTATTCCAAAAAGGGTCTAACCTGAGATTAGATCTGCTCACACTTTTCTCAAATGGAGCTTGCTTTCTGGATATGTTGAATCACAGTATATGAAATAGTTCTCAAATTAGAATTACACTCTGTGAATATGTAGTATAAACCTAGCAGTCATGAGATGAGAACAGTCCTTAGAAGAGAAAAACTCATATAGAATTGACCATAAATGGAAGAATTAATCAAAGCAATTATAACATCAAAGAACAAACTAGAATTAGATCCACTAAAACATTTTTCATTAAAAAACTTTCATGAAACACCTTCCACAAAAATACAACAAACATAGAGAACGAGCCAAAGGAATAATACGATCAAATAAAAGAAAATACAATGAAGATGGATTGAAATCCATAGAAGGCTTTAAAAATAGAGAAATTGGAACTTATATCAAGGGGTAAAAAATGAGAAAAAGGGTTACCAAAGAAAACCTGTACACTACAAAAGCAAAAATGAAGGAAATTTAATAGGTAACGAGGAAATACTGAACAGATGGAAATCAAACTTTGAAGAGCTTCTCTAAATAAAATTCCCACAACAGAATATGGAGAAGAAGAATAACTGAAACAAAATACCGGTTAAGAAAGAACAGAGGAAGGACCTATTAATGATAAAGAAATAAAAGAGATGATAGAGAAATATAATATAAAGTAACAGCTGAAATAGTTAAATATGAAGGACCAGTACTAATTAAGCATTTGGAAAAGTTGCTGAAAGAAATATGGGAACAAGAATACATACCGAAAGAATGGACTGAAGCCACACTGTGCTCAATTCACAAAAAAAGGTTACAAATACAATAAAACAATAGCGCTGCTAAATGTTGCATATAATATGCGTGGCTCTATTCATCGATTTCAAACAAGAAAACAAATATTTGCATCAATTTTAATCAACCAAAATACCAACTCCTAACATTCGCTGATAACATAGTACTGATTGCCAGAAGTAAACAAGAATTAAAAGAAATCCTAAAAAGACTAGAAGCGAAAGTGAAAGATAAAAAATAGATATAGATAAACGAAGAAAATACTAAATATGTAGAATGGACAGAATACATACAAGGCCAATGCCTGCCAACAATCACGGAAGCAAAATATATACATTGGAAGAAGTAAAAAGATTCCGGTACCTAGGAGCAACATTCACCAAGAGACCCAATATGAAAGAAGAAATTCAAGCTAGAATTATGGCTTATAATCGTTGTATCTTTGTTCTAAACAAGTTATTAAGAAGTAAACACATATCTATAAGGGCAAAGATAAAATATATAAGACAGTGATAAGACCTACAGCATTACATGCCAGTGAAACACGGACGATGAATAAATCCGAACAAAACATACTCCAGGTATGGGCAAGAAAAGTTCTCAGGAAAATACTTGGAGGTAAGCTATGGAATGAAATGGGGATAAAAGACCAAATATACAACTAGAGAAGATGTATGGAGAACCGAATATCGTAGGCATCATAAAATCAGAAAGACTGAGGTAGTTGGGACATATCCAAAGGACGCAAAACACGAAACTACTCGAAAGGAAGGTCTATTAACAACAATATTTTATTATAAAATAAATAATTGAAAAGGGTAACGAGTTTAAAATAGAACGAATTGAGGCAGTGATAAGAAATTTTTATAAATAGAAGAATTATATAAAAAAAATAGTCCGATACAACTGAGCATATATAGTCTCGACAGAATTCTTGAACACAACACCAAAACGAAACTCAAGTTTCAAGACCTTAGGACTTTTTCAAGAAAAAATAAAGGCCCAATCATATGGAAAGAAGAAAAACCTCTATTGACCCCAAATCCAACATTGTTCTTCTTTCAACTAAAAGGAACTTATGTACCAAGATCAGCATCTTTCCTTTTAGGACTTTTCCTTTAAGAAAAAATATTGCTTACACCAAAAGGAATGTTTTTACCAAGTTTCAAGACACTAGGACTTTTCCATCAAGAGTTATCGCATAGACATAGAGAAAGAACGAGATGGTTTCAAAAATGACCTGAAAATTTTCCTTAATAATTATTTATAATTTTATCCAAACTGTCTTATAGCAGTCATTATGTTCGAAACATTCAAAGAGATTTTCCCTCTTTCTCTTGAGGATACGCCAGTGGTAATGCGTACTAAAATTCCCGTTTTGATGTTAACGAAAGATAAGAGACTATATCATACCTATTATTCATTACATAAAATTTAAGTCCTAGGTAATCATTTCTTTTCCAACTTTTAACGAAGTCAGAAATCAACTTGCGGTAAGAATTTTTTATGTATATAATATATGTTTATTTTAATCTTTCATATCTAACTTTTTCAGGGACCAAAGACAGAAAACCGACGCATTTGAAGCTGTTACGAGTTTTTGGAAAGCTTTAAAATATACTGAATTGTCTGTAATATTTATAGTATTGGCTGTAAAATTTCTATCTATTTTAATAAATCAATTCTCGTCTTCTTTTTTATTTCTTACTCCTAATACACGGAATATTTATATACAATGAAGTTTTAAAAATCTATGATTCGACACCCGGAACGATGATGAATAATCGAATTACATAATTGCAACGGAATCTTTAGTTGCCGTTTATTAGTCAGTAGCACTTTCTTACCTATGGGGTGAACATCTCGTAGTTGTTTTAAGTAATTTTGTGATTAGTTTTAAGTAATTTTGTGAGTACGAAGTGGTTATTTGAGTGTTTCGTATCCATTTTAGATGTAGAATTAGGAAAACGAACTCCTGTTTGAGTTTTAAGAGTATTTGTGTACGTGAGTAGAACTATTTTATTTATTATTTTTAACACATAAAGATATATCAAATTCAGACTAAGAGGTGGTGGTTCATTGCAACTGGGGTATATTTACAAGACTAAATGTTTAAGTCGGCAAAATATTTTTACCTCCAAACATTTATGATCTTTTATATAAATTATGCAAAGTACTGAGTAAGATATGTTTGAGTAAACTATGTATTAATAATTTGACTGCGTATCAAGTATTTTTGGCTTTATTTTCATGTGATCTATTATTTTAAGTTTCTGAATCATATCTATACGAAATAATTTTAGTATTTAAACGAAGCATGAAACATTGTATTTATTAGAAAATTATAGCAAATTCCTCACCCACACCTGAACAATTTTATGCCCAGAAAATATTTTTTAGTTCCGGTAGGTTTGTTTGTCAAAAAAATTTGTACATAAATGAGTAACTGTATTTTATTATTTATTATTTTGTCGATCTCAACATTCTGTTGTAAATATTTTTATCTCTACTTTTATAAAAACTGTTTTTTCTTCTTCTCAGAAGTTTCTCGCTATCACGGCATTTTGAATTCCTCTTTTATGACTGCAAATAAATTATGTATCTGTCACAACTTTTCGATATCTCTATTCCTCGTTTACTTGTTATTTCTGTTAGTGTCTTTATTCAAAAACAAGCCCTGGCCTTCCAGTTGTCTATCTTTAATATCTCTTTTGCATCGGTTTTCACTTCGTCTATCCACCTCTTCCTTGCTGTTTCTACTGGCCTACACCCCATCATAGTTCCACTAACCGTTCTACTAGGTATTCTGTTATTGTCCATTCTTATAAGGTGACCTGACCAGCGCAATCTTTGTATTTTTAAATAATTTGCTTTAAAGGCTTCTTTGTAATATTGATTGATTTCTTTCTTTCTAGTATTTCTTTCAAAAGTGTAAATAAGGTTTATCGTCTTTTCTGTCATGATACATGTTTCTGCGTTATTGGTCGTATGAAGGTTTTATGTATTTTAAACTTTGCTTCTCTGTGGATGTCTTTGCGTCTTTGAATATTTGCGTCGTCTGTTGTCAAATTTTGCAAGTTTGTTTGTTTCCTTGCTCGTATTAGGGCTTTAGTTTTATCTACGTTGAGGGCTAGTCCTACTTCTTTCGTATTTTTTTTTTCAAGCTCTACATAAGATTCTTTAATGTCTCTTGCTATTCGTCCCACCAAGTTTACATCGTCTACGTACATCACAACACAATCTCCTTAGACTGATTACAATATATATTTTTTGTTTGCAAACGTTTTTCTTATAACGTATTTCATACATATATTAAATAGAGTCGGAGCTAGCCCATATCTTATAACGTATTTCATACATATATTAAATAGAGTCGGAGCTAGCCCATATCTCTGTTTTAGTCCCTTAGTTATCTGGAAGGGATCTGCCAATTGGTATTGGCCCAATATTTGCCTCTATAATTTTTGTAGCTAAGTTTGTCTCGCTTCTTGTGGATTGGACATAATTGCTTTTTTCCAGTCTCGTGAAATTTCTTGTGTCCCACAAGTCTGTTATTAGTTTAATCTATTAATGTGTGTGCTCCAATTTTGAAAATTTCAGCTGGTATGTCGTCAATTCCTGGGGTTTTATTATTCTTCAGTGCTTTATTGGCATTCATTATTTCCACTCTTGTGGGTGGGTACGTTAATTCATTACTCTGGTTCTGATTTTCTGTTATCTAAGATTCTGTAACCCTACTACAATTATTTTTCTAAAAAGCTATAGTTTTTACGTCTTTTCTTAATTGTTCGCTTGTCGAATATTAACTGTTGTCATTGTTGACAATCGGTCTCCTAGATATCTCGTAACCCCATTTCTTAACTATTCTAATTAATTTTGTCTCCATTTAACCTCTTGTATTTTTACTGTTATCACTATAAGTAAATCCTATATTTATGTAATACATTCTAAGGTACTGGATTAAATGGTTCATCTAATTGTTATCGTTTTTCTCACGGTATTTTCACTGGGATCAAATAAAGTAATAACATTAAATTGTTTTGAAACTTTTATATATTCTATTTGTTTATGTCGTATCGGTTATTATTAATAAATATTTTAATAGTACATATAAGAATTGATAAGACAAGTGCCATGATTTTGTGTTTATTTGCTAAGCAAGCAAATATTTGAGATCTATACACACAGACATGTATGACTTTTTAAATTTAAGAAGAAATTAATTAAATATTACTATCCAATAGATATAACTATGTTAAGAAATCTTTCATATTTTTGCTTTCTTCTTATTCTTACCTCAGACGAGACACTACTTTTCTCTGCCTCTTGGTTGTGATACCTTGATACCAAACCCTGTGATTATACTCTACCGAGGACGTATGTGTTCTAAATAAGACCCAGAATTATCTATGGGGAGTTTGATAATTTATACTACCTACACAGGTCAGATCTACAAGATTCAGGTTTCAATTGAAGTGTTTGGTATGCCCATAATTATCTCTTATTCTCTAAAACTTAATCCCCCAGTATTCTGGATGTTCGGCATATTGCCCCTATGATCTTCCTTTCGACTGAAGAGATTTCCTTACGTGGTACCTGTTTTTTAAATCTACTGAAATAGGTCCATTATGGTCTCATCAGTATGGAAGAAATTTAGTATGGTACAATGCGCACTTATCTTTGGTATGGTTTTTAATAGGACCAGTTTTTATTACCAGAATCACTGTATATACATGAATAAATAAACTGCATTTTTATATTATTAGAAAAAAATTGTTTCAACTTTGCCAAATTTATTCAGTTTTTCTAATCTTTTATTTTAAAAGGCAAGCAAATTTTGGCAAACTTATTACTTAGAATCGCCAAAGAAGACAGTTTAGTATGTTATGGTATAATATTCCACGTGTGCAAACTAATTTTCTCTTACCTTGGCAGTATTTTATGAGCTAAAAATTCTAAGATGTCTTTATATATCTCTGTTCTATATTTATCTCTCTACCTCTATTTAGCTTTATTTATTTCTGCTTTATAGTATTGAGTTTTGTCCCTTATTTTCTTGTCAATGTATAATTTTATCTGTTTATCATGACTTGTTCCTAGTCACGTATAGTCCAGGGTAATAAGGTTTTTTCCATGACATTCGAGCAGCCAGGATACTGAAGCGTTTTTTCGAAAGGTAATAACTATAAGAGCAAATTGCAACTATTTCCTGCGTAGGATCTGGCGGCCATTTTTATTTATAAACAATTAAGTGTCAAAAAATGGCATTTTTCCCTTTTTTTTCAAATCAATGGAAAACAGTGAAACTTATGGTTTTTTTAGTACAAATATCTTTGAGATTATAGAAAAAGCTTTAAAATGACGTATTACAAAGTTTGATATACTCATTTATTGTTAATATAATTGCGAAAAAAGGTCGGAATTGCGAAAAAAATTAATTTCGCAATATCTATTGTAAAAATTAGTGTACAGCTTTGAAATTTTTGTCATATAAGGGTTCTTTGGTGCTTAATATGTGATAAAAATTTCAAAGCGATTCATTAAATTGTTTAAATTTTATTAAAATTGTTTATCCCAGAGGGCATTTTTTTCACAATAACATAAGTCAGAAAAAAAATGACGTTAGAACCATTCTACAGGTGTCAAATGAAAGAGCATGAGCTATATTTTCAACTTGGTTTAAAAAAAGCGAATAAAAAATGAATTTATTAGTAATAAATAATTATCCAAAAGTATCGTAAATCTTTCCTTATAAACTTTTTATTTTGTTATATAAGAAATTATATATATTTATTACAATTTTTTATCAATTATGATATAAATAACATTACTTGGTAGTTGTGCACTTAAAACAGGGTAAAAAAGGTAATTTTTTTGGAAAAAGTTATTCAAAAAGTTTATAAGGAAAGATTTACGATACTTTTGCACAATTATTTATTACTAATAAATGCATTTTTTATTCGCTTTTTTTAAACCAAGTTGAAAATATAGTTCATGCTCTTCCATTTGACACCTGTGGAATGGTTCTATCGTCATTTTTTCCTGACTTATGTTAGTGCAAAAAAAATGCTCACTGATATAAACAATTCGAATAAAATTTAAACAATTGAGTGAATCGCTTTGAAATTTTTATCACATATTAAGCACCAAAGAACCCTCATTTGACAAAAATTTCAAACCTGTACACTAATTTTTACAGCAGTTATTGCGAAAATAATAAAGCTTTTTCCATAAGCTCAAAGATATTTGTACTAAAAAAATCACAAGTTTCACTGTTTTCCATTGATTTGAAAAAAAAGGGAAAAATGCCATTTTTTGACAGTTAATTGTTTATAAATAAAAATGGCCGCCAGATCCTACGCAGGAAATAGTTACAATTTGTTCCTATAGGTATTATCTGTCTAAAAAACGCTTCAGTTCCCTGGCTGCTCGAGTGTCACGAACAGGGTATATTTTTGTCTTATTACCCTGGCCTAGTATCCAAATATTGGTTTCTTCTCTTTAAATGTGTATTTGATTTTTCACCATGTCGCTTAGATATCCCCTCTAAATTTCCCTATAAGGTAGATTAAGTAGTAGCTCAAAGGGTGTTATTGCTGGATAAAGGATTTTAGGGGAATATTTAAAACTAAAACTAAAATAATCGGAGAAAGAGTTATACACGTGAACTCTAGAACATGCTCCAAATTAAAACAACAAGTAGGTAATTGTTAAATTAGTTGATGCATTCAACCAATACTAGAAAAAATTAAATTTCTAAATTATTTTAGAGTTTAGTGTTTCCTAAACTTTTTGCGTCGTCTGTAAGGTTTCTCAAATCAGTGTTTTAATGTGTTCACAATTAAGTATTTAGAAGAGAGAATTGTTTGCACAACTTCATTATCAGGCGTGTGTACTTTTTTTAAATTTATTCATTGTAATGTTTAAATTTGTTAAAGTCGATAAGCATAACTAGACATTCATGCTGTGTATGGTATCATGTATTCTACAAAACATCTGTTAAGAAAATTTTCTAATGCCTACATTGCTTTTTACTTATTCCACTTCTATAATTCCCAGGTGAGAATATTCCCGCCAGGTGCTGTACCTAGTTTTATTTAATGTTAAGGCCAATTGTACTTGATACGTGATATTCTTCTGCAACTTATGTCTACCCAACAGCCAATAGTATTGCTTATATTTTATTTGAAATTTTTTTACAAAAACTCCCCATAGTAACTTGGTATCTACTATTAATCCACAATATTATTTTGCATGTTTTGGGTACAGTATTAACTTTGTGTTTAAGAGTTAATATTAGTTTAGTTATTCTTATTTTATTTGTAAAATATATGAGTGATGCTTGGTTTCTCTTAATTTAATTCTCCAGTCATTGGTCCAACTTGAAAACTTATCACAGGCTTTCTGTAGGTATCATCCATGAGGTGTCATCTGTAAACGTAGGTGTAGGAATTTCTCTTTAAGTTAAGGAGATAATAATATACAGTAGGTACAAAATTGGACCTAGTAAAGTAGTACCATCTTTCTAAGAGACTCATTAATATTCCGTAAACAAGTGAATACAATTTGTACCTCTTCACTAGTTATATCTTCGTCATTGCCAGTATCTACGTTACTTTGGTCTGGTTCTTCGGTGTATCGGTGTCATTGTACAGTTTACTGAAGTATTTTGTCCAAATTTTAGATTATATAATTATTGTTTGTCTTTTCTCATTTATTTTCTTCTTTATTCCTCTTAGGATGTTCCACACCTTCTTTTTGACCTCCATATATGTCATATTTCATATTCCATGGATATTGAGAATATTTCACAGCAACGGCGTAACCAGGATGGCCCTAAGGAGGGGGTTACAAGGCCCTAAGGGGGGTTACAACTACTGGAAGGTCTCTAGCGGGTATGGTGTTAAGCTTATAGAGCTCAAAGTACATCCCAATGGGGAGGGGGGGTTATAATCCCCAAAACCGCCCCTGGTTACGCCTATATTTCACAGTATGTTTACTTTAATTGCTGTATTTCACAGTTCACTCTGGTTCTAACATTTTTGTAACGTTCATATATCTCCTGGTTTTTGTTGCTCATATTGCAACTCGTTTTCCTTAGCTGCTATAATCTTGCAATGACTTAATGTGAAAACCATGGTTTATTCATAGTATCATGGTATTTAATGTTTCTGTCAGAGTTTTTAGTTTTTGTTAATATCTAAACCAGTTGTCCAAGTTAAACTGTATGATTATGTTCAAACTCTTTAATTTTACTGTGTTGTTTTCCTTCCATACGAAACTATTATATGCCAATACAACTGAATGCTGTAATTTTACATAACTGTTCACCTTCTATATAGCGCTTATAGTCTTTGCGCGATAGTTTACCACGTTATTTTTTCAATGAATCGTTTGAATTGCTACGACAAAAATGATAACAGAGTAGGTATGAACAAAAACAACAAACTGATCGGAAACACTGATGATATGAGCAGACGGATCCATTCTTTAGGGTGAAGCGCTGTTAACATATTCCCAGAATCCCGGATATCCAACCGTCTTTCTCTATGCGTCACTCATTTAGTAGAAACACCCCCATATCAAATCGCAGATATCTACTCTGTACAGTATGTATAACAAAAAACATTACGTCCTTTACGATTAATATTTGTCTCAAGGTCCTAGACGATTTTATTTTGTAGTATATTTATGTGTTTCCTTTTTTTGTATATGTAGGTCAAAGTTTAATGTCTTTTGCAAACGCCAATAGAGAAAACTATATATTATGATTTTACTTAGTGACGTGAGAATCCTTCTGGATCTTAGATTGTCAATCAATATTAGTTTTACGTAGTGAAAACATCCATTTCCTGTCATTAATTTTATATTTTAGGGATGTTGTGTTATTCTATTTTCTAAATAAATAGTTATTTTGTGCTCAGAATTTCTAAGAATTTTTGCATTAAAATGTTTAAGTCAACTTTTTGATCACTTGCAACATGAAGTATTTATACATTTATCTATAATTTATATATTTCTTATGGAGAACAAAATATCTGTGTATTTATTGGTTTTCTTTGTTTCGTTTTAATTGCTAGGTTTTCTATTTTTCTATTACCGATGACTATAGATCTAACTCGCTTAGAAAATTGAAGTGCAAGAACAAGAATTCTTTTTAAATGAATAATTCTGGGTGCTAAATAAATAAACAACCCACAATAAATACTATTTATATATAAACAGGGATGGAAACATTTAGAATATCATATAGGAATACTAGTGAACTTATTTTGCTTACTTATTAGCATAATTGGATTATTAATTTTTGGAAACTAACCAATGCATTACTTTTCTGAACAGTTTTTCCATGATATTTCTATATTCATTTTTTCTATACCATGCTTGTTTTTCTTATTAATTATCCAGTGTTCAAATCCTTAGCTGAATTGCTCAAATTCTTGGTATAGTATTTTTACTACAAAAACGTTATTACGTAGGTCAAAATTTTTGACGTAAGAGAACTGTCAAAACATTAGAATGTGACTTTTCATTATTGCCATGTTTTTATAAAAGTCACATTCTAATGTTTTGACAGTTCTCTTATGTCAAAAATTTTGACCTACGTAATAACGTTTTTGTAGTAAAAATACTATATTTCCCTTAATGTATTCTTAAAACTTTTCCTTAATATTTTTCCATCTAGTCTGTCTATTTCACTGCCCTTTGTAGTATATCGTTTTTTATAAATGGATGTAATAAAGGCTTCTTTTCCAAAATTCTTCTTCATTCAGCCTTTTCTCAAATTTTCTATGTAGGTAGCAAAAAATCTTCTGATTTTGTGTTGTTTAGTGTTTTGATTGCTTGTTTAACTTATACAGGGTGAGTCATGAGGAACTGTACATACTCCTACCTCGCATAGAGGCCCCTATGGGGAATAACAAATGACCATTAAAAAGTGTCTGCTCCCATTGTTTAATAATATACAGGGCGAGTTTCGCATTTTGACTGAAATTTGTATTCGTCATAATTTTTGAACGGTCAGATCGATGTGTCTCTTATTTTGGTCAATCGTTACACTATTGCCACCTAATCAACTGATTTATTCAAACTAGAAAAAAATCAGGTCCGGCTTTAAAAAAATTAGTTCGTTTGGGTCTTAGAAAAAATTTCACCCTGTATAAGCTTTTTGAAAACTCTAATATGAATTTTGCAAATTAGACAAATAGGCAATTAAAATAACATATTTATTTTTTCCGAACACGATTGCTTAATTTTTTATAAAAAAATCAAATTTGATTATGAATTAAAAGTTTGGTAAAGTGAACCATAGATTTAACAAAATTAACTTTTATTACCAAAATTAATTTTTTTTAACAAATATTTATTTTATGTTACCACCAATCAACTGATTTGTTCAAACAAGAAAAAAATCAGGCCCGGATTTAAAAAATAAGTTCGTTTTGGTCTTAGAAAAAATTTCACACTGTATACGCTTTTTGAAAACTCTAATATGATTTTTACAAATTAGACAAATAGGCAATTAAAATGGCATATTTATTTTTTTCCCCACACGATTACTTAATTTTTTATTAAACAATCAAATTTGACTATGCATAAAAAGTTTGGCAAAGTTTTTGCATAGATTTAAAAAAATTAATTTACTTTTAATTACTAATTAACTTTTTTTACAAAAATTAATTTACAAAAACAACGTTTTTCTTAAAATTAAAACGTTTACCATTTTTTTTATAACACGTCTAGATCTAAAACTTCCCATAACACTTCTTTTGGACTCTATAGTTTAACATAGACGTGATCAAATTGATAAATTTTAAATTTTTCCACCTAATTTTTGCGATTTACAAGTTTGCAGCTTTTAAAAGAAGAAGACTGAAAGTCTACAAAAATTTTCATAGTCTTCAAAATGGTAAGAGGTATGTGCTGTAAAAATTTCAGAAAAAAAAATATTAAAATGGAACAGAGTTGTAGCGAGTTAAACCGTGAGTTCATTTTTTTTTTCATTTTAGGTTAAAATTCCGATCTTGACAAAGATTTTTTAATAAAAAATTAAGTAATCGTGTGGGGAAAAAATAGATATGCCATTTTAATTGCCTATTTGTCTTATTTGTAAAATTCATATTACAGTTTTCCAAAAGCGTATACAGGGTGAAATTTTTTCTAAGACCAAAACGAACTAATTTTTTAAATCCGGACCTGATTTTTCTCTAGTTTGAATAAATCAGTTGATTGGATGGTAACATAAATTACTTATTTGTGCAAAAAAAATTAATTTTTGTAATAAAAGTTATTTTTTTTAAATCTATGGTTCACTTTACCAAACTTTTAATTCATAGTGAAATTTGATTTTTTTTATAAAAAATTAAGTAATTGTGTGCGGAAAAAAATAAATATGCCATTTTAATTGCCTATTTGTCTAATTTGTAAAATTAATATTAGAGTTTTCAAAAAGCGTATACAGGGTGAAATTTTTTCTAAGACACAAACGAACTAACTTTTTTAAAGCCGGACCTGATTTTTTTCTAGTTTGAATAAATTAGTTAATTAGGTGATAATAGTGTAACGATTGGCCAAAATAAGAGACACATCGATCTGACCGTTCAAAAATTATGACTAATACAAATTTCTGTCAAAATGCGAAACTCGCCCTGTATATTATTAAACAATGGGAGCAGACACTTTTTAATGGTCATTTGTTATTCCCCATAGGAGCCTCTATACGAGGTAAGCGTATGTACAGTTCCTCATGACTCACCCTGTATCTGTGCCATTTCTATCTAGTTTGCTGCAAATTAGATACTACGATCGCTACAACATTTGATTAATAAATTCGTTGATGTTATAAAAAAAACGTCAAAACTGAATGTTATAATTGGTGGCAGGGAAGTAACCATTGTTTAACATGCAGATGATGCGGTCGTTGTAGAAAAGAATGAAAATGGTCTACAAATTATGGACAGATTACAATAGAAATACCTACATATCGTAAATAATAACGTGAAAAAAATTATAGGTAAACAAATAAACAGAATTAAATATGAAATAAAAAAGCAGTTCATTAAGATCGTAACATGAAGCTATAAATATAAACATCAAAACTTAAATAGTTAATGCTGGACACTTAAAAGAAATTAAAAACTAAACAAATATAGCCAACAGAAGTGGTAACATTAGGGAAACAATATAAAAACGCTAAGGAATAAGGAATGGGGCAAAAATGTAGTTACAGATCTATAATTAACTCTAAAGAGTAAATGACTGTGTATTGGGCTCAAGAAATACTAGAATGAGCACATCAGCAGTAAGGGCGCCAAAAGATAGTGAGGGTGGCGCGAAAGAAATCCCCGAGAAGAATAAACAGATGGAAGGGTATTTAAACAACGGCTTTTAAAAAAATTATAGCAAAAAATGCATTGTATTTTCGTGTAGATAAATAATAAATATGTGTTGTGGAATGCGGTATAACAATGATAATAACTGCATATTAGTTTATTGAAATTACTAACAGGAATATGAAAATATTTTCGTGTGATATGTTTTATATTTAATGCCATATTTTTTCGGAATAAACCGAATGAATTGTAATTCAATTTACATACTTAATATTTTTGATATTTCGACTTCCAGTCCAGAAATCATTTTAAAATAATATTTTAAAAATAAAAATAGTATTACCTATAAATTCTGTATTTATATGCACAAGAATTAAAATTAAAATAATATTTATGTGTAATATTATTTTATATTTACGTATTTATTTAACGTCAAAAATATTATGTGATTTTAATTTTACATTTGCTGTATTATTCCCAAAACATGTAGATGTAATTCAATCCGAAAAGAAAATTAAAAATAACCATTGGTACCTATTTTGGGTATTTTTCATTTTCCTCGTATATAGAATATATACAATGATCACAATATATCCGACATTAGTAATATAATACTATAATATTAACATACTATAATATATTGTCGTTTTTATTGTGTCTTTCGGGTATTGTACAAAACAGCACATGGTTTTTCGAATGCACATGCAGTTTGCAATCCTGCCAGCCAAGTGCAAAGATGAAAAGTTTGAAAGGGGGCAGTAAATCCGCGAAGAGTCTCGGAGGCGAGCGGGTAAAAAGTGTGATTTTGACAAAAAGGCAAATAAGGCTTCGTAAAAGTAATAAGTGATGGCGTATGGGGTAGTTTGATGTCGTATGTGGTTTACAAATGGTCGTACTACCCTATGGCAGCCGTTGAGCAGCTGCTTTTGCCTAGCGCGTCCCTCATATTAAAGCGGACACGCCGGGTGGCTGCCCATTCGAGGGTAGCGAGCGCGCGAGTGTAGAAGTTAATCTAAGCAGTTTTAAACAAGTACACGTTCTTTTCGTATTCGTATTGTGGAACACAGAACTTTGGCGGAAGCACTACATAGTACCCCTTAGAGCGCCCCCTCCATAAAGTATACGCTACCGTACCACACGGTTGAGTTGAGCCGACGTCCAACGTGAAGTTTATGTTTAAGCTCAGTCAGTCTGTATTCACCGCCCGAGAGTTGTGTAACCGAAACTCTCATTTCTGGATATACGTGTGCTGTGTTGTGCATTGCCATTATGGGGTGTTTTAAAGAATATTAAATTTTAACAAACGTTTTTGCATGTGCTGTGCCTATGTGGATTTTTTAAAGTGTGTGGGCGACGAATATTGTCGTTGTCCAATTGTGTTTTTAGTGATTTTTATTTCATAATAGCCTATGGCGCGGTGTTGCAGATTACCCCTGAGGTAACAGCATTAGGAGGCTGCTGATACCACCTATTCAGGAACAGCTTATTTAACTCAAGAATCAACAACATGTCTTGGATATTATTCCCCCTATTAGGGCTTTTAGCCTTTCACCAGGTAAGTGTTACCGGTAGTTTTAGATACGCGATAAATTTTTGTAAAGTTTTTTCGCGGTTTTATCAATTCGAGATAGTGAAATCTTGCGTATAGCCAATGTCTCGAACTCTTCTTCGGGAAACTTAGAGTATCTCTTAACTAATTTTTGATCATTCGCGCACTTTTCAACAATTTCCAACTAACAAACAAATTTTGAGTTTGGATCATTGTCAAATTGATTTAAACGCGGCCTTTTTGTAAAATCAAATACATATACAAGTTATTCTTCCTTAGGCCCAGTCGTCAGGAGTTTTTGAGTTACGATTGATTTCTTTCGACAATGAAGCCGGCAAAAATGATTTAGGAACGTGTTGTACTGGAAAATCTCGACCAAATTCAGAATGTGACGGATTTTGCCGACCTAGATTTAGGGTTTGTTTGAAGGAATACCAAGTTAAAATTGACACGACATCCAAATGCACGTTTGGTGATAAGATAACACCTGAATTAGGTCCCAATCCTGTTACGGATACACCGCAGAATGGGTTTTCTAATCCCATAGCCTTACCATTCCCATTTACATGGCCGGTAAGTTTATGAACTGAGTTTTGTTTTGAATATGTAGATAATGGGAATGTGAAACATTTTTACGTTCAATAGCTTAATCAGAAATTGTGAGTAGGATGATTGAATCAAGTCTATTTTCAGTAATAATAGCTAAGTAAAATTTCAAAAGAAAACATTTAGTACATTGTATTAAATATCAAGAATACCTGGTTAACTAATCATGATGTTACCACCTGCCCCTACTCGACAATGATGCGGGCCGGTCTTTAAACTTTGAAGAGAGAAAACGCGTAATTTAATTTCTTCTTACTGTCTCTATTTTTAACATTACATATCAGTCAATCCTTTAATAACAAATACTTAAGTAAGAAAAGCTCTTAAAGCCGAAAATAAAAATACGCTATAAGGAATGCCTTCTTGTTCTGTACCCGATCGTACCGAAGTGTCTGAATTCTTGCAGAGAGTGTACATTATCCGCGGAGAGATTTTAAAGTATCTTGGACTGTCTCGAAGCAGGTATCAGCCGTGGGAAATAAACTGCACAATTCCAAAATTAATTAGGTACCCATTAAAGATTTATTTATTAAATAACAATGTATCATATTACTTTTTTATTGTTAAAACATTCTTGAACTAATATGATATGCTACGTTTGTTTCATTAATTGTTAGTAAAAGTTCGGTAAAATATTTAGAATGAAAATAATTGTTGCGTTAGTATGGGTAATTTAAGCAGAACTATTTTTCCTGATGTAATTGGAAAGCGTAACAGTTTGGTATATTATTTTAGAGAGGATACTTCCTTATGTAGAAATACCACATTCATAGTTTAATGGTTTTATTATCGAAAGTGCTAATAAATGTCCTATTACATATTGTCACTTAACACTAGGCCCAAGTAACTTGGTTTTTTGAAAATTTCTAGTAATCCATAAAAATAATTTTACTTGTAGCATATCATTAAATAATGCTTGTAAAACATTCACATTTGATAACTATGTGCATTCTTATTTATATATTTAACCCAAATTGGCGTGCTATATATAATATATAATATGATCTCTTCAATTGCTATTCATGAATTGCAATTTTTAAGATCCCAGTTCTTTCGCGAGTTATATCAGCGGTAAAAAACTAAAACAGTATTTTCCCACAATTCTCTGTGCATTAAGTATAAACATCAAGAGAAAGATGCATACTTAACCGGTTTTATTATTACTACGGTTAGTATTAAACCTCCAACCTCCGTTCTTGCGCAGACTCATTTCTTAACCTCTTCACTCAGTAGATATAGACTGGAATAAATCGTGAACCACTCTGTGAAAATCGTTCTCCGAGATTTTACTATTAATTACAAAGCATCGGTTCATCGTGTTTAATTTTTATTTTTGCTGGACTTTATTATATTAAGTCTTCAAGACTTTGTGTTTAATCTTCCCAGGGCCTTCTTCTCTTTTGTTATCGAAGATTTATTGGTGTTTATCCAATCTACAGAGTGTACGACATAAAAGCAGCGCTAGTATCATAAAAAGTCAAAATTAAAATTTATATCCCTTTGCTCCTAAAATAAACTTCAGTCCTTACTGCATACATACCAGCAAACCATAAAAAGTATGTGAGAGGGAGGTCTAATGTATCAAATAAAGATGCTGGTACAACTTTTAAACATGTTTTTCTGCAAATGATATTTAAAACGGACGGAAACTACATTCCTGTGTCATTTTTCAACCTAAAACTAATTTCAGTTCAGATTGTCTGGCGGATTAGTAAACAAAACAAACAGCATTATTCAACAAACTATCAACCGTTCGCTTGTTTTGTATTTTTAGTTTTTAACAGACCTCTACACAATGTAGGAAAATCCGTGAAAAAATTCGTTATATAGAATAACAACATACATTGTCTTGTATATTGAATTGGTTATATAATGGAATTGTTTATATAAGTACCAGTATTCATATTTTTATCAAAAAGAATTTGCAATTAATCAAAAAAACAATAAAGAAGAATTAGAGATAATTTTAAAAGGTTCATTATTTTTATAGTTGAAAAATGGCATTTCAAATGTTATCGCTATTCTAGACAGTTAATAGCACTTCATAAATAAATAGTACAATTGCTGTGTTGTCTGCATGAAAACAAACAATTTTCCAATTAAGAACTTTAATTTTTTAAACATGCCATCGTAGTACATAATATCATTGTGCAGTTTTATGCTAAAATTGTTCATAACAAAATACATTGTGAAAATGTTTATTTCTAAATATCGCACGCGAATTTAAATTTGTCACAAAAGTGGATGAATCCATATTACACGAAGTGGGAATAGATGAAAAAGATCTTGATTGAATTTATAGACTAGATACCATAGACAGTACCTATATGTAGACTATAGACAGGCATTTCATCTATTGAAAATCTGAATTAATAGATAAGTTATTTACAAAACCAGTTTGAAATAATCAAGTATGTGCTTATTTCGCAAAGACATCAGAAAACATTACAATCTTCTATTGTCCGTCTCTTTTTTCGTTGCAGAAAATCATTTTACAAAATAGTATTTGAATAATTTATGAGTCCTTCCACAAAAGTGGAAGAATCCATATTACACGAAGTGGGAATAGATGAAAAAGATCTTGATTGAATTTATAGACTATATACCATAGACAGTACCTATATGTAGACTATAGACAGGCATTTCATCTATTTGAAAATCTGAATTAATAGATAAATTATTTACAAAACCAGTTTGAAATAATCAAGTATGTGTTTATTTCGCAAAGACATCAGAAAACATTAAAATCTTCTATTGTCCGTCTCTTTTTTTCGTTGCAGAAGATTGCCTCATTTTACAAAATAGTATTTGAATAATTTATAAGATATTGGGCAAAATTAAAGGCTTATGTGAGACATATGACATTTAAATCAAATGCTGATCTTATTGTAAATCTCTCGCATAAATATAATAACCGACCTTGAAGCATAATAAACTGCTCGGCAAAAGTTAGGAATATAGAAAATTCTGCTGATTTTCATAGTTGATTTTTTCGCGAACAGACGGATTCCGCTATTTTTTTTTATTTTAGCCTTTTCTTTAGTATTTGCACAGTTGTGCAAAGGTTTACTCAAACTTATTTTTTGTACTTATACCAGGTGGAAGAAAAAGATATGTTTTTCTTGTGTTAAGTTTGAGACACTCTGTAGGGAGAACGAGGTACAAATGTGAGTATACATCAGAATAATATTGTAATCTTGTTTTGTGAACATGCTGTTGTTTGAATGTCCCTGGTATCTTTAGAAACAAAAAAAAAATAGACGGTTTTGTAATTTAACATGTGTTTTAACCGAAACAAAAGTTTGAGACACCTTGTAGGGAGAAAAAGGCACAAAGGTGAGTATACCTCGATATTTTGTTGCAGTCCCATATTTTGTGAAATTTTATTTTTTTAATTTCTCTGATATCTTTAATAACAAAGAAACTAGACGATATTACTCTTTAATATGTGTTTTAACTGACGACATGCGTCACATCACACATGTGAAACATCGAAAAACATATTAGAGAGTAATACCGTCTAGTTTCTTTGTTATTAAAGATAGAGAAATTAAAAAAATAAAATATTCAAAAAATATGAGACTACAACATAATATCGGGGTATACTCACCTTTGTGCCTTTTTCTCCCTACAAGGTGTCTCAAACTTTTGTTTCGGTTAAAACACATGTTAAATTACAAAACCGTCTATTTTTTTGTTTCTAAAGATATCAGGGACATTCAAAAAACAAAATGTTTACAAAACATAAGACTACAATACGATTTCGATATATACTCCCATTTGTACCTCGTCCTCCCTACAGGGCGTCTCAAACTTAACATAAGAAAACATTTCTTTTCTTCCACCCGGTATAAGTACAAAAAAAAGTTTGAGTAAACCTTTGCATAACTGAGTAAATACTAAAGAAAAGTCTAAAATAATAAAAAAAAATTAGCGGAATCTGTTAATCTGTTCACGAAAAAATCTACTATAAAAATTCAGCAGAATTTTCTATATCCCTAACTTTTGACGAGCAGTTTATATGAATGTACCCAGTACCCTACTTGTTCGGTTTGTATTTCAAAAGTGTCAAAGACACTAAATATTTAAGATAAAAATATTTTCTTTAGTAGGTCAACTTTTCCAGGTATTTTTCTATTTAACTAGTTTTATAAATTTCATTTTATTATGACATGTGTTTAGTAACCATTGTGAAAAACCATGTAGGTACTCTGAAACTATAAAATCCGTGATATTATATTATACCACCTCAGGTATTTTTATGTGATTGTCATTTGAAAAAGACATCGTATATTTGAGATGATTTACAAATTATTTTATTTATGACCGAAATTATCAATTATTAATAACTCGGTATTATTATTATAGTGATTCTTGATTTAGTGATCTGATTTTGTAGAATTTATATTTGATTACAAATCAAAAACACTAAATGTTGTTTAGTCGAACCATAAAAAATAATTGTTGTGTATGTCCTGTAAATAATGTTGATTAATGTTTAGTAAGAGACACCATATTGATAGAAATTATTCGACTCACATAAAACAGCTATAAAATGAATGTAAAAAGGTGATCACATCAATATTGCATGTAACATTAGCATCTTCTTCAGTGAAAGTTGTTTTCTCTCAAAATAAAAGAATTCACAATTTCTTCTTCAATTTTACAGGGTACCTTCTCGTTGATAGTGGAAGCATGGCATGGAAATGAAACGTCACATTCTGCCGGTGAGTAGAAAATCATTTTCAAAACTATTGCACAATGGGAAAAATAATATTTTATATTTTTAATAAAGAGCGCCTGAATAGCAATCTCTGTAAATTGCATTGCGTGATTGTAATATACCCGTTTTCATTTCTCAGATGGTATTGTTTCAGTTATAGCAATGTGGAAGTAAACTGGGATCCTAATTAAATATATAAAACGCAATCGTTTACGATTTTAACTCTTCCGCTTTTGCCATTTAGAACAATCACTATTAATAATAATGATAATAGCTAGCTCTCATATTAAACTTAAGCCATATTTGGTATTACTTGTTAGTAACTATATTTTGCTTCTATATTGCATACTACCTAAAATATAATCTTTCCTTGATCTTCACTTATAATTTTATATCCTCTTGATCTAAACTATGTAACAGAAATATGCAGGATAATAAAGCAATCACATATATTTTGAGAAAGCCTTTTAAGAAATGTAGGTATATTTTGGTAGGATATTAGTCCATAAATATCTTATTGTATATATTGGTTCGTGTAAGAAACTATTTTGATTCGGTCTTCTTCCCTTTCGTTATCTTGCATAGGAAATATTAGTTTCAAATAAATTATTATTTATATTAAAAAACTTTAACATCGTTTAAATTGTAGACTAGGTACATACTTAAAAGTATTAAATTAAACAACATAAAGTCGATGAAAAATGGATATAACTCCGGGAACAATATGTCCCTCATTACATCTGTCTTGGACTGCAATAGCCTGCCAACTAATTATAGTTTTTTATATTAATTATACAAGACCTCAGTGACTACAATACAGAATATAGAGATTAAACAGGGGCCATCGAAACAACCATAATATCTAAAATGACATTATGGAAACATTTGAAAGGAGCGGTTGGCAAGTGTAAAAAACACAATGGAAAATCACTTTTGATGGACAAATAGGAAACCCAAATCTTTATTTTACCTATTCAATCTGTACTTTATTTCAAAACAATTAAACAATTACATCTGTTACGAGATGAAACTACCCACATAATGAAGAAACAACAGATTTATTGTAAAATATGAAAGTTTTACTTTAATTTTCATGAATCCTTTCCTAGGCGTTGTTTTTTCAGAGACATTGGTATATCATCAGTGTTTCTCTTGTTCATCATTTGAACTATATTTATGACCTGTTATGATACGTATCCTATGTGGTTTTCATTATTTCTTTTCCTGTAGATACATTTTGACTTTTCATTATATTCTTTTGAAATAATATAATAATAATTCTTTCGATATATTATAAAAAATAATATTTCTACTTATATATTCATCTACTACAAAACAATAATATATTCGTATTAACTACGTGCCGATTGTAGCTCCTAATTGTTCTAATTTAGTAAAAGATCATTCGCCTTTTTCATTTTCGAATGGGAAAAATTTGAGATAGAGGTTATATGTGTAACAATGCCCTACTAAATCCAATCAATAGTTGTTGGCATTAGAGTTACTGGTGAATAGTGTGTATATAAGTTGAACTTATCACTGTTTTTGATCGATCAATAATCATTAATGTTTGATGACTTCTAGCAGGTCTTGTGATGAAAAACCATACTTTAGACATGATTATAGTGTAAAGAAAATTATTGAAACGCGGAAATCAAGGAATGTTAATTGAAAAATTATTATGTACGAAACAATTTCTCACTTCCTGAAAATAAAAACTTTCGGTAATAAAAATATTGTTGATGAAAAGATGAAACTATTTTTAAAACATGGGATTACTTGTATAATGTGATTTCGATAACGTTTGTTATTTCCGAAGTATTAAATTGTTTACGAAAAGGCTTGCTTCTTCCCGTCGTCGTAATATTTACCTCACTTATGTATCAGCCGTGTGAATCATTCCTGGAACTTTTTATATCATATCCGAGTTACATATACGAAAACAGACTATGCTCTAAAACTAAATAAATATCCAACCATATAGCACGGTGTAAAAAGCCACATGTATAGCAGCTGTCAACTCTTAACTTACCAACAAAACCAGCCCTCTTCCTGATAACCTAAAAGGCTCTTCCGCTTCAACTGATATTTCCACTACGTTTTCCTTTATAACTAATCTTCGATACCAAAACGCCGTCTTTTGCAGACCACTGAATTTATTTTATAAACGACATTAAATTTATAAAAGCGGTTGTAATTGAATTTAGTTGAGCTTTTAAAATAGGATTGATCCTCTCTTGGGGCTAATTACTTCAAAGATTAAGTTTAACAAACTTTCCAAACTTATTTAATTATTTATAAAATTGACTTAAATGTTTATTTGTTCCTCGAGTTATTGTTCGCTAGTTATTCGAATGTTTCGTTAATTAATCATAAATTAAGTCTATTAAAAATATGAATGTAGTTAAAAAATAGATTAATATGATAATTATATGATATACATATTTAACATTTATATTTCTGATGTTCATCTATTCGTCGCCTCGATGCCTTAACAAGGTAGCATTCACCTCGATGTGAATAGTAAATTCATTGTTCAAACCACGCGCTATTCAAAAAAATTTCAAACGTGGCAACATAAAATCCAAAATGAATCTTCGACTGTGAATTTCAGTTTGTGATCTGGCTGATGGATCAGTATTGGACTTACGATTCAGTGATTCCAACCAGAAGACTTTGAGACGCTAGAAAACCGGAATATAGGACATGTCGAGCTATTAAGATAGCGTCTGTTTCTCAAGAGTTTACCTTGTTATTTTCTGTTTATGGGCCTTGTTAATTTATCCTGCTTTGGCTCTGCTTTGTACAGCATAGATGAGGATTACTTTTTTATATATTTGGTTATCTCATAATTTGGCACTTCCTTTGGTCCCCTTCTTTGCTTTTGTTCTTTTTTCTGTATTGTGTAATTGCAGTATTAGTTTTGTCTTTTCGTCTTCAACATATTACATACTAAGTATTTCTTTCATATTGAAGTGTTTTCAAATATCCTTGTTTATTATCTCATCTTGTCTTTTATTTCTAACTTATATCTTACATAAAATAACTTGTTTGATAATAGTTTGAAGATTATTATAACAGTAGTTACTTTTCTTACATGTTTGGTTACCATATAATTTGTCACACGTTGTTCCTCTTTTGCGTTTGTTTCTTGTTTGGAAGTACGAAAAAACTAATTTAAGTCTTACTGTCTTTACTAGGATTATTAGTTTATATATTCCGTAGTTATTTTATTTTTTACGAACATGCTGCGATAAAATCAAAAACAAGTAAATAATAATTTTATATTGAAATTTCAAATTCGTTCAAAACAAACTGACGTATCTATTTTGCAACTGATTTTAGATGGTTTAATAAAAAGCCATATTTATTCATACAGGGTCTAACAATAAGGCATTCAAATTTTATGTTTCGCCTGTACCTAACTTGTCCAGGTGTTGTAACAGTAAAACCGTTCAGCGTTCCCTCGTTCTATTGAAGGCACCCAGTTGACAAAATGATAAATATATTTCAAGCAATCTTCTGACCGATTATTGATAACTTTAACTTTATGGTATTTAAACGTTGTTTAAATTCATTTAAAAATGTGTATACAAAGTTTATCGAGAGATATATTTTTCTTTTCTGAGAAGTTTTTATACGGCGTATAAAAAGCCGCCATGGTGTAACGCATTTTTAACGGTTTTACTTCACAATGGAGTCTCTCTAAGATCTCTAAATTAAATATCCTAACCGAGACTGGTTCTTTAATTAACAACCATTCGTTAATTTGAAGGAATACATGCAAAGGCGAGCTATGGTTGAGAAAAGATGGTAGAAATATATAACTTAAATGCCGAGCTGACATAGGACGGCAATTATTTCTGTGACAAAGTGTATATGGGAATTTAATAACCTTGTGTAGCTACAATTGGATACGTAAACTGGTTAGGCCCTAGAAAAATGACAGCCATATTGTTATTTATTGAATACACAGTAATTTTCGTAGCTTTACAGGTAATATTTACTTCTTTATGAACAATTTATTTTATCTGCAGCAGTGATAGGAATTTCATATCGAGAAAAGTATTTAAATTCATTTATTACACAACAAAAGTAATTAATTTCTCTAATAGCAATATTTTACTAACATAGTTGTTTTCTCCGGTGCCATTAAAACCGTAAATGTACACTGGAATACCGTGTACAAAATCTATTGAATATTTTCATCAAAAAAGGAAATGTTATTTTTTTACCACGATGTCGAAGAATGTTTGTCAAACGCATTTCTTTTCTCTTGATTTTTGTTGCTACATACTACTACTGCTACTACTAGAGTTTAGTTATTTTTACCCAGAAAAAAAGGTCACTGGGGAATAAAAGTTAATGGCATCCAAATATCAAGCATCAGATAGGCAGATGACACAGTTCTCAATGCAAACTAAGACGGATTAAACACGTATTCAACAGTTAAATCAGGCATGCCACAAGTTCTAAACGGAGATAAACGAAAAAAAAACACCAAAACGTGTTTTATTACAAAATTACTTTTTTAAACATTCCATTGCCTATAACGATACATGGAAAATGCTGCAAATAAACGCCTATACAGTTATATTAACACCAAGCTCAATTCTGAACAAGAATCAAAACCGAGAATATCTCAAACGGTAAAATATTGGAAATATTTAAATAAATAAAATAGAAAGAAATATCAGTGCGAGAAAAAACTGACCAGGCTAAGCTTCAAACAACTTGTACGAGCAGCAATAAACAAGGGTAGGTTTGCCAAAGTAATCACAGTTGAGTAAAAAATAGCAATTATTGTTCTTACATGACTATTTTCAGATATCTTCTGTAGTTGAAAATAAGAACTATTGTTCTTCTATGACTATTTTCAGATACATTCTAAGAACTGGATGGAACATGTTAAACAAGACCCCACTGAAGGCAACTATGCTGGTTATATGATATCAAAAGTACATACCACTTATTAAATGCCATAAAAGAATAAACTATAAATCCTACTAAAAAGATTCCTGCCCAGAATAGCCCATCTATAAATAGAATATACATTTTTCATCCATATGTAGGTATATTCTATCTATATTCCTAATATAAAGGCTTTGCTTATAGGTATGCTTCTGTCATCTTTAAATTGTTTTTGTAACATTTTGTGTGAACTAAATATTGTAAATGATTAGTTCTAATTAAATAGGTAATCCAGTATGCAGGAACATAAAAATAAATGACTATAATATACTCATGATTAACTGTAACTTCCTTTTTAAAAAGTGCTTAGCAACACCGAAATATTAATAAATACAGCAAATTAAACAATTGGCTTACTTCAACGGCTGAATTGAATTGTTTTGTTCGACGGATTTGGAACAAAAATGTAAAATAGTAAAATCTAGTTAATAAATGATAGGATAGCCATAAGTAATTAATTACTTTAAAAATTACAAATGAGTGCAAGTTTTGCTAAAATCCTATTTAATTATGACAGATACAATATTAAGCCCCAGATCAGTAATAAATAATGAATATTATTTATGATCTCATAAGTTTTAGACCTGTAGCTTCAGAAAGATGTGTATTTTGCACTATGCGCACTTTTCTATAGATGGTTTTAACTAAATATTGCCAGTTTCACGTGTGTAAGACTTGAAAAAGTTGCTTCATTAATAGTAAGCAAGTTATTTAACTAATATACTCTTAGACCTGGTCGTTGATTGCCCTTTTTCCCTTCAGTAACCAATTGCAGTAGAATGAGGAACGAAACCACTACCTGATCACAGGTACAATTAATATTTTCCTATTATTGTGGTTTTGTATCGTTTTTTTTTGATAGAGTGATATAAATCAGTCATAATGCAGCCACTTGGCTTAGTGTACATCTGCCATTTATTTAATAAAACCATTCTAGAACCCTGGAGCATTGCACCAGCTTGTACAACTTCAGTGAGTTGATACCATACGTTTTTGGAGTTACTTGGTAGTCTCTAAAACCTATTTATTTGGCACCTGCGATTTAGCACCTCCCAGTCATACAAGATAAGGTTGACTGCTTCAGATTCTCTATGAAGAGTCGGAATAGCCCCGTTGTGTACAGTTATCTCTTGACTGGCGCATGTACCGTAAGCAATCCCGGTATGATTATGAGCTAATTCCTGCTTATTTTCCGCAGTACTTTAGCCTTTTTAGCCCAAGTCCATTTTATAATGTGCCTACATTACAAAATGTAATCACTTACATTTTACCAAGTATACTTTTCCAGTGAAAGTTATATTGTATTCGAATCCAGGCTTTTTCTGGTCGCGGATGTAGCTTTTTGGCACTCCTATGGACCGGTGTATTTTGTAGCTGATCCTCTTGTAGGTATTTCATAGCTCTTTCACAACCATATATAATCTGGTAAGCTGGCACCTTAACCAGTGAAAGTTATATTGTGTTCGAATCCAGGCTTTCTCTGGTCGCGGATGTAGCTTTTTGGCACTCCTATGGACAGGTGTATTTTGTAGCTGATCCTCTTGTATCTATTTCATAGCTCTTTCACGGCCATATATAGCTTGGTAAGCTGGCACCTTAACCAGTGTGACACTGTTATGTTCCGTCTGTCTATTGCTTATTCTCGACATTCCAGCAATAGTCTAGCGTCTATCTTAAGCGCCTAAGAGTCCCTACAGCCACTTTGCTATCTGTGCAGCTATTGATCATCTTAAGTTCGAAAGCCACTATATTAATTTTTTCTTTACTTCATGTTACCTTTTTTTTATTTTTACTCGTGATATTTGACTCCAGGTAAGACAAATATTATGAGTCAGTGCAATTCCAAATACTTAGTAATTATAAATAGTCATTATATTGTAGAGGATTCAAGAGCCTATAAGATTTAATATTGTAGTTTTATAGTATTTATGAGGTTTTTCCACGTAGAGGTTCCAACCCTGCTATTTGAAAGATCTGTTGTGTATCCTTACTTACGTGCTAACTACAACAGATCTGGGCTTTTTAAGAAAGCATATTAAACTGATAAGGTATAACTGATATTTGTGACATTGTTCATTTTGTAGATATGAGTAAATCCTGTGGTCAGGCAGGCCAGCGCACTCACTTTGATGTGGGTAGTCTAGAGGTTTTATCGTTTAAATCTCGGCGCGGGCCAGGAAACAAAAAGTTTCTTCTACTTTGGATAACAGGAAATAGACACGATACGGTGTGTTTGAACTACGCAGAAACAGCAAATTTCTTTGAAACTACCTCTATCATCCATATTGTATGGCAGGGGTGGCCAAGCTCCTTGATAGTCCAAGCCATTTGTCAAAATTTGAAACTTTTCGCGAGCCGCAATTAAACAATTACCTAAAAAGTGAAAAAAAGGTTATTACATTTCTCTCTCACTGTTTGGATTTCGTGTTTTTTAAAGTGAAATAAGATGGTTCACATCGTTTTTTGAAACATGCAAGTAATTCTACAAGCAGCCTTTACTAATTCGGGATACTTCAATTTTACATCATCCTTACATCTGTTTCTGGGACGGCCTAATGATCTTCTATCGTCTCTCAAAAAACACTCAGTGTAGAGTCAATGTTTCACTTTCATATGTAACAATTGGGGGAATAATTGGCTGTATAGTTTCAATTCATATTGTTTTTTAGCAGCTAGATCTTAGTAATGATGATAGGGAGTATAATGATCTATATTCCACGCAGACATCTTTGCTGAGACCTCTTTTTATATGTGGTTGTCATCTGTGATTACTTGATTACCGCCCCTAGATATTTAAACTCGTTTACTACTTCGAAATTGTGGTCATTAAAAGTTATGTTCTGCCTAACTCTTCATCTTGTATTTGTGGTTACTAGCATGTATTTCGTCTTCTCTTCATTTATTCGAAGGCACAGACTACCTGTTCCCTTTTCGAGTTCTGAAAACACCTCTCTCACGTCTCTTGCAGAATAAGCGACTGCACCTATCTATATCAGCAAAGGCCAACAATAGTTTTGATCCTCGATTCTTAGATCTTCCTGTCAGCTGAGATGATATTTTACTTATTACATATTCTAAAGCCCAATTGAACAGCAACAGTGATAAGGGGTATCTTTGTACAAGTACTAATGTTACACTTATTCTTTTATATTTGCTGTCAGTAATTTAAGACATTTTGCAACACAAAAATTAAAAGTAATTCAGGTACTTTATTAAGAGCCATAAGTAATCCTTCAACCTGGCCTGTTGGCCAACCTAGCCAGTGTGGTTCGCGAGCCACAGTTTGGCCACCCCTGTTGTATGGCATATCGCCTTAGTGGAAAATTGGCTTAAGAATTATTTCTCCCTCTTAGTCTGTCTTCGATCTGGCTATATCTGATCGAGTATCTGAAAGATTCTATCGAAGATTGCACAAGTCAGTAAATGAATGCATGGTTTTGTATTATCCGCCAATAACGATATACGAAAGGATATTCTTTTACTCTGCCTTTACCAGCAAGTTCTGGCTGATGAGCTAATAATAGCGAAACACATATCACAGAATGGCAGGTAGGCGAGGTGTGAATATTCCTTATCCTATTTTATTTATTAGTTCCGTCTCTGATAAATTACTGTTTTATTAATGCCAACCCTGGAAAAACATATACAATGAAAGTTACGGAAATGTAGGAGAACGAAGACCTAAGAAATTACAATAAATTTTAATGAATGAGCTGATAAAAACCAGCGTAGGTATTGAATATGCGTAATATGTTCCGGACTACAGAGAATTAATGTTACTTCCTTTGACTGTCTTAATAACGTGCGAACTTTTGTAATTAGTTGAATATATTTATACTTCTTAATAATATGATTTTTAATGAGTACATAATAACATCGAAGGATGATTCTTTCATTCGCAGAATCGTAATCGTTCGCATACAGCACCTCTTGTAGTCTTTGTGTATAAAAAATGTCTAGACTCATTCTGAGATTCTTAAAATATAATAAACAGCATCTTTGTCTTCCACTCGTTTGCCATTCATTCAAAACAAGATGCCTAAATTAACACGTCTTGTTAGTTTCGTCGGTTAGTCACATCAAGTATTCAAATGATATACATATAGATTTGTCCCGTGCGTATTTGTTAGATAAATGTGTATTGGATACCAATTTAATTATGCAAATGTTGTGACTAACTAGATATTTTAAATAAATTCTAAATATATCAATAAATTAGTTAAGGATTAAATTGAAGAGATTCTTTATTTCATTTTCTCTATCTTTCGACTATATACTACTAAGTGGAAACGTGGACCTAATTGATATTGACGTGATTATTTAAATAATAAAAATAGACTCATCAACAAGACTAGACATGTTATATCTTTTTTCTTCGACTATTATTTCAAAAGTAACATTCAAGTGGTAGCTGAAGAATCAAAACCAATATTCCTATTTGTTCAAATTATAAATTTTGAAATTTGTCAAATGGAAATCAATAATACCAAATCAGTAAAATTGTATCACAAATTTTATAATTTATATGAACAATTGATAACAGCTCGTAAAAATATGCACTTGTAAGTTCGCATCAAATTCTTCAAAATAAACATGGTTCCACCCTTAAGGGAGCTCGTTCGGATCTTTAATAATTGGAGTAGGTGCATACAGAAGGTACCTTCGGCGGTGTAGAGTTTACGAACAACTTGTTACACAATACGGCCTTTAGACGCTTTCGCGATTTAGAACACTTAACCGGATATCCTGTATTTTTAGTAGCTCCCCAACTTGTGGAATATTATCTCCGACTTCCTTTCTTAACCCCCTGAACAAGATAAAGATTTTTATAACACCTGAGTGGAGAGAATACTACCTCTTTATGCAAGCCAAAGCGACGAGAAAAATACTTCATTCTTAAAAAAGTTTGTAGAATGAATTGTATTGTTTGTTAGGTATTTATATTATTAAAAGGCTGCATTTGCGCATACTTCCGACCACCTTCGTATTCCTTTTATTAGTGATGTGTTCATTTTTTTAAAGAGGGAGGATGTGTTCATTGTTGTTTATCGCATATCTGTTTTGACTAATCTTTTGATATTCGGGTAGAACTCTCTACTTTTCTGTGCATAATTTCGCCTTTGATTTGTTTCTTCTTCCTCTTTTCTTCTTATTTTTGTGTAGACATGACTGTCTCTTTTCAATGTGCTTCCAGTAAGTTATCGTTCCATCGTTTTCGTGGTCTTCCCACTGATCGTCTTCCTATTGGGGAACCATCTCTCTCCGTCCTTTACTACTCTATTTGTTATCATTTGGCTTTTGTGGTCGTTCCATTCTACTCTTCGGTTTCTTACCCAGTTATTAATGTTCTCCACCTTGCATCTCCGTCCTATATCTGTACTTCTACCTCTGTCCCATAGTGTCTTACCTTCGATTTTTCGAAGGGTTTTCACCTCTGCTTCTTCTAGCATTCTTTTGATTTGTTTGTGCCCTATTTTTTTAATTTTTAACACCTCTGTGCGTTTTGTTTTTATAAAAAATATATCTTTTTGTCGATAAATTAAGAGATCATAACTCTAAACCATATGCCCATTGTCTTTGATCATATTTTTTTAAATTTTGGACTGTGACTGTGAAAACCAGCTTTTTTAACAAATCTAATAAGAATATTAACACGCCATCAAAAATAATTGTACAGCACAACAAAAGCAAAACTTTAAAAAAAAATTATAGACATTTAACAGTAATATTTACATTAATATGTATTTATACATATTTATTATATCCGATCAAAAAAGAAGAAGGCAGACATGTTTGGAAACTCAGGACTGTTTTTATCTAGGAACATTCTTATATCAGTTTATAATAAAGTATGTAATATAAATATTATAAAGGTGTGAATATAAATGCATTAAGTAAATTTTATTTTTTGAAAACACCTCGTATATGCAGGTTGTTTCATTAATAATTGTCTATATAGTAACTGGATAAACCTTAGCACAAAATAGGAAGATTTAATCCAAAACACTTAAATAAAATGTGGTTCCTTACTCAGTTAAAGGGTGTTTCATCTGAAAATTTAAGAACTATTTTTGCTCACCATTTTAAAACTATTCGACGTATCCTTTTCATACTTGGCACAAAGTGCGACTACTATATACACCCTACTACATTATGATAAACAAACGTTTCTAGCTACTACCAGAGGCGTACGACAGGGGATAGTAAATGGTTGACCCTTCTCAAATTCTACGCCACTGGTGGAATTACTATTTTAGTGCCATTTTTAGATTCTCCAATACTTTCTACGTAAATAATATACTCCTCATTGGTAACGATAAAGTCATTAGTTTTCGAGATATTTGAAGTTAAATATGAAACGGCACAGTTATTTTGATTAATTTATGATTCATATAAATTCATGATTTATGATTCATATAAAATGATTCATATTTAAAAATCATTTGTACCCAGTACTTTAAAACTATTTGGCGTATCCTTATCATACTTGGCAGAAAGTGTAGGTACTGTACACCCTACTAAATTAAGATAAATAAACGTTTCTAGCTACTACCAGAGGCGCACGACAGGGGATAGTGGCTGGTTGACCCTTCCCAATTCTACGCCACTGACGAAATTGCTGTTAGTGTAATTTTTTGATTTTTCAATACTCTTTATGTAAATAATATACTCTTCATTCGTAATGATAAAATGATTAGTTTTCGAGATATTTGAAACTAAAAATGAAGCGACACAATACATGAATCAAAATAACCGTGTCGTTTCATTTTTAACTTCAAAGATCTCGAAAACTAATGACTTTATGGTTACGAATGAAGAGTATATTATTTCATAGAAAGTATTGCAGAATCCAAAAATTGAACAAAAATAGCAATTCCGCCAGTGGCGTTAACTTTGAAAACGGTCAACCATTCAATTTCCCCCGTCGTACGCCTCTGGTAATAGACAGAAACGTTTGTTTAACATAATTTAGTAGTTTGTACAGTATCTATACTTCCTGCCAAATACGAAAAGGATACGTCGAATAGTTTTAAAATGCTGAGCAAAAACAGTTTTTAAATTTTTAGATAAAACACCCTGTAACTCAGTAAGGACGTACATTTTTTATTTAAGTGTTTTAGGTTAAATCTTTGTCATCATCATTCTCTTTGCCTTATTCCTATGCGGGGTCGGCTTCCCTAATTGCATTTCTCCACACAATTCTATCTTGAGTCATATCAATGTTAATCCCCTTTACCAACATGTCCTGCCTTATCGTCTCCCCCCAGGTCTTCTTTCGTCTTCCTCTCCTACTCCTTCCAGGAATCTGCACTTCAGCTATTCTTCGTATTGGGTGATTAACGTCTCGACATTGAACATGGCCAAACCATCTTAACCTATGCTCTCTCATTTTGGCATCAATTGGTGCCACACCTAGACTTCCGCTAATATACTCATTTCTAATTTTATCTTTCTTTGTCACTCCACTCATCCATCTAAGCATTCTCATTTCCGCCACATGCATTCGTTGTTCCTCTTTCTTTTTCACTGCCCAACATTCAGTTTCGTACATCATAGCCGGTCTTATGGCTGTTTTATAGAATTTTCCCTTCAGCTTCATTGGAATTTTTCTGTCACACAACACACCACTCGCTTCTTTCCACTTCATCCATCCAGCCCTAATTCTACTGCATGCATCTCCATCTATTTCTCCATTACTCTGTAATACCGATCCTAGGTACTTAAAACTATTGCTTTTCACAATCATTTCACCGTCCAAAGATTCCATTTTATTTGTAGTAGCTCCATCTTTAAATGAACATTCCAAATACTCTGTTTTTGTCCTACTAAGTTTTAAACCTTTTTCCTCCAGCGCTTTTCTCCACTGTTCCAGTTTTTGTTCCAAGTCTCTTTCACTATTTCCTACTAACACGACATCATCAGCATACATTAAGCACCATGGAATGTTACCCTGTAGTTTCGCTGTTATCTGGTCCAAAACTAATGAGAATAAATATGGACTAAGCACAGAGCCTTGGTGCAATCCTACTTTCACATGAAATTTATCAGTGTCTCCCACACCTGTCCTAACACTAGTCGTTACTCCCTCATACATATCCCTCACAATCTTTACATATTCACCAGGGACTCCTTTCTTATTGAGTGCCCACCACAGAATCTCTCGAGGAACTCTATCATATGCTTTCTCAAGATCAATGAATACCATATGAGCGTTTGTTTCTTTACTCCTGTATTTTTCCATCAACTGCCTTATCATGAAAATTGCATCTGTTGTTGATCTACCCTGCATAAAGCCAAATTGATTCTCGGATATTTCGGTCTCTTCACGTATCCGTCTATCAGTTACTCTTTTCCATATTTTCATGGTGTGGCTAACCAGTTTTATAGCCCTGTAGTTTGTACATTGTAGTATATCTCCCTGGTTTTTGGAAACAGGTACCAGTATACTGCTTCTCCATTCGTCTGGCATTTGTCCAACTTCCATAATTCTATTAAATAGACCTGCTAGCCACCTTGTTCATGTCTCTCCCAATGCTCTCCATACTTCCCCAGGAATATCATCTGGTCCTACCGCTTTTCCTTTCTTTATTTTTTGAAGCGCTTGAGCCACTTCCTCGTTGGTTATTTTGGTGACCATTGCTGCTACTGTCTCCGTTGACTCTACAGGCTGTCTGTCACTTAATAAGCTGTCAAAGTACTTTCTCCATCTCTTTTTGATATCCCTTTCGTGAACTAGTATTTTATTATTTTCATCTCGGATACATCTAATCTGATTAAAATCTTTTGCTTTCTTTGCTCTCTGTTTGGCTATTTTATATATCTTCGTTTCGCCTTCCCTGGTATCAAGTTGATCGTATAGGTTTGAATACGCTTCTGCTTTGGCTTTTGCTACTGCTACTTTCGCTTCCTTTTTCGCCACCATATAGTTTTGAAGATCTGTGTCGGATCTGGTTTCTTGCCACTTTTTATATAATTTTCTCTTCTCTTTTATTTTTCCTTGTACTTCGTTTGACCACCACCAAGTCTCTTTACCCTCAAACTTTTTTCCTGACGTTTTCCCAAGTATTTCAATAGCAGTCTCTCTAATACTACTGGCCATTTTTCTCCAAATTGTATTAGGGCTTCCTTTCATGTTCCAACATATTTTTTTACTATTCTTCTCCTGAATAGACCTTCTTTCTCATCTTTCAGCAGGCATCACTTGATTTTTTGTGGTCCTCTCCGATATTTTTGTTTAGTTTCGCTTTTTACTTTGTCCAGAACAAGCAGCTTATGTTGTTGGCTTACTGTCTCACTAACTATTACCTTGCAGTCCTTGCATTCACGTATGTCTTCTTTCCTTATCATGAAGTAGTCTATTTGGGATTGATGTTGTCCACTTTTGTAGGTAATAAGTTGAGTTTCTCTTTTTTTAAAGAATGTGTAACAATCGCCATATCCAATGCTGTTGCTAATTCAAGCATGTCATCTCCAGCTTCATTTCTAGTTCCAAAGCCTAATCCCCCATGTATTGTTTCATATCCTGTCTTGGTTTGGCCCACATGTGCATTGAAATCACCTCCTATTATAACTTTCTCCTCTGCTGGAATATCACTCAGTACGTCTCCTAATTGATCATAGAAAGCTCTTCTTTCATTCTCACCCAGACCTGTTTGGGGAGCATACACACACACACACACACACACACACACACACACAACATTCAATACCTCTTTATCAATTACAAATTTCACTGACATCATTCTATCACTCGTTCTTACAACTTCTACTACGTTATCTTTCATTTCACTATCAGCAATTATACCAACTCCATTTCTAGTGTTACTACTCCCTACATACCACAATTTGTATCCTTCACCTAGTTCTTTCACCCTTTGTCCTTTCCACCTAGTTTCTTGAATACAAGCAATTTGAACTCTTCTTCGTTTGAGCGCATCCACTAACTCCAGACTCTTACCTGTAAGACTACCAAGATTCCACGACCCTATCCTGATTTTTCTAACCTGCAATGGTGTTCCCCCTGAGATGTCCTCACCCGGAAATCCGAACGGAGGCTCATTTTACTTCCGGAACATTTTACCTCAGGAGATGCCATCATTTAAGTATAAGTTTTTATTGCGTTTGGAGAAGGTCTTTTCATTATTATGGCCTGAAAAGATTTTTAGATATTTGATGCCTGAATGCCTTTTCTATCAGCACCATACCCTGCCCTGCACGTTTAGCCAATACACCACCAATGCAACCAAAGTGCAGTATTACCCCACACCCGCCTGCATTTTTCTGTATAGGCCAGGATCCCTACTGTAAGGACTGCCCTATTAGCCAATGTATTGTTGCCCGTATCCCGCCACTAGGAGGCACGTACTTTATTCGGGATACTAGGTTAAATCTTCTTATTTTGTGCTAAGGTTTCTTCAGTTATTATATGGACAATTATTAATGAAACACCCTGTATACGGAGTATTTATCGTCTTCATTTCAATATAATGTTCTAAATAAACCCAGTTCATTTAAAAATGAAATCAAAACATTTAAAAGAATTAGTTTTTATTAGTTTCACATCTTTTGTCATCACCAGCATAAAATCAGAAAGCGAATTAAAAAATAAAGGTGTTCTTATGGTGGTGATACAGCTTCACCGGATACAGCTGCCTGTTGCCGGATGCTTAAAGAATACACCTGCATTATGTTTCTCAGACGTCTATCTCTACCCGTTCAAATTTACTTTCCAATTTCGTCTGCTCCAGCCTACCTGTATCTTTTCCTACTTGGATATTTATTAAAACAAAACTATGGGAAATTAAAACAACTTCGTCTCGGTTCAGTTTCTTATTATGAGCTATTAAGAAAATTAAAAATCTACCAGCCCGAATTCAGCCCGTGCAATTTACGCGGTCAGTTGTTAGACGCTGTAATTTTTTTTTGTTTTGTTTTTAAATTTGATAGTTAGCCCTCCCAAAGCCGCTTTGATTTTTAAACTAAGAAATAATTGGTGATGATTTAAAGGTTAAGTTTCGGCACTTCCTTTTAATGCATTTATAATACATTGCAGCAATGATATTATTTACACTTTATTTGGTATTGACAGAGACTTATAAACACCACTTATGTTTGATGTAAAACTCTATAAAAGATCCGAATGCAATAGAAACGGGTTTCTACTTTTATTGTTATTGCCAGACATAGGCGTGCCTTCGAGTCATAAAAATTGATTTTTTTCTTCGGGATCCGTTTGTTGTGATAAACGCTCGCACTGCAGCCAGTTTGGCTAATTGTGTATTTTTCAAACGTGCAAACTTCTGGCTCAGTTTTTTAGTGTTCACGACCACTTACGTAGCCGGTATCGACGACTTTACGTGCCTTCCGAAGAACGGTGATAGCTCAGTTAAAGTATAAATTGAAAAATTTCTGATGTGAGCCAGACCTAGCCACTAAGCTATGGCGCCGCCATGTGATTGATCAGCGATATATCTCCGACCGAAGTATGTATGGCATCTCCTATAGAGATTTTAATAGGTGCAGACATTGCAGGAAAGCTCTATACCGGAAGAAGGCATTTTTAGGATGTGGACTGGTAGCTGTAGAAACCTTATTGGGCTGGACTTTGATGGGAAAAATACCTTTAGATCAACAAGACAATCGTACCGCAACAACTGTTTCACTTTTTAGTAGCGTTTTTATTCGCGTCTATTTCAGCACACACTTATATTTTATGTATAAACTTATAAAACTCTCTAATTTTCATATTTTCTTCACTATCGAAATCAAGTCTATTACACATTTCTGCATGGATGTGTTTAAGTGCTTGTTTAACATATTTCTGAACATCTCTGAATTGACATGTGTTCGCGTTTGTAGTTAGTAAGTCGACGTATAAACATTCCATTAATTTTGACATGCTGTTAGTAATGTATTTTACAAACCAATAGTTATGTTACAACATAACAACAGAATCTTCTACAATATCCAGAACATGTACGAAATCTGTTGGAATTAGCTCTATTACTTGCTCAAAGTATTTTTTGCTGTATACTTTTTTTTTGTACCAGAAGGCGCTTTTATTCCCGTATATCCTTCTCCTCCAACCCCTCTATCATTTCTCCTTCGTAAGGATGTAGTCATGTAGGCGTCATGTAATATGCGTCCAATAAACTATCCTGTGCGTGTTGTTTGGCTTCAGAGAATAAGTAACCACTCATGTCCTTGGTCCGACCAATGTGCTGGAGATCTTAATGTGGACCTTTGCCTGCTACGTTGCCCTCAACTATCATTCGTTCCATGCCTTCTCTTCTTCTAGTTATGTCTAAAATCATCATCATCATCAATGGTGCTACAGCCCTATGAAAGAGCCTCAACCTTCTCAAGTCTATTACGCCAGTCAGTCCTATCCATTGCTAACCGTTGCCAATTTGCTGCGCCTATTTTTCTTCGATCCTCATCTACACCATCCTTCCATCTAAATGTTGGCCTACCCCTATTTCTACTTCCCACATGTTGTGACATAAGGATTCTTCTAGGAGGGTTGTTATGCTGTGATCTTGCTAGATGTCCTGCCCATCTTAGTTTTCCTATTCTTATAAGAGATACTACGTCTTTACCACCAAATATATGTTTATATCTGTGGTATACCTCGTAGTTGTACCTTCTCCTCCAAATACCATTTTCACAGAGGCCACCGAATATTGCTCTCAGATCTTTCGTTCAAATATAAGCAGAAGGTTTTCATCTGCCTTGGAGATGGTCCATGTCTCCGATCCATATGTCAACAATGGTTGTATAAGGGTTTTGTATATGGTTATTTTTGATTTTTGGCTTAAGTTTCTGCTTCTCATATGTCTACTCAGTCCAAAATAGCATTTGTTCGCTCGGATTATCCTTCGCTTGATTTCTTCCGTCATGTCGTTCTCCTTGGTGATCAGGGAGCCTAAGTGTGTGAATTTGTCCACCACTTCAAAGGTAGAGGTATCAACAGTGAATTGATGACCGATGTTTCTGGCTCTATTGTTGGGTGTTGATGCCATCATCTTAGTTTTCTCATCGTTTGCTTTCAGCCCATATTTTTTGAGGCATTTGAGAAGGTGGTATACATTTCTTCTAGTTGCGTGTTGTGCGGACAACTAGGTCCACGTTCATTAGCATATGCCAAAATTTGGGATGATTTATTAAAAATATTTCCTCTGTTGACTATTCGGGCATTTCTGACCGCCTTTTCCAGAGCTATGTTGAAGAGGAGACACGCCAGCGCATCTCCTTGTCTCAGCCCAACATTCGTTTCAAACGCCTGTGATTGTTCGCCCTGTATTTCGACTTTGCAAACAACTTTACGCATTGCAGCCTTAACCAATCTTATTAGTTTATCAGGGATGTGGAATTCATGCATGGCTTCATATAATTTATTTCTTAGGACACTATCATAGGTTAGACAATTCATTGATTTTTCCAGTATTTGCTTTAGCACAAAGATCTGGTCTGTTGTTGATGGACCAGGCTTAAAACCACTTTGATATTCTCCAAAAAGCTCCTCTGAATGTGCACTTAGGCGACCATATAAGATACTCAGTTATGTATAAAATATCTCACTATATTTTGGTTGACGGTTGTAGTGAGTCTAGTTTCCGTTTATCTTTGAATATATTTCTGTCGGCAATATTTGCAATATATTGGTTTTTACCTTGGGTTTAACTGGAACGAATCCAGAAAGCTCATCCCTTTTTAACACTAGTAAAATTACTTTATATAACTTTATTGTATTGTTATTTACCATGACAGGAAGTAGAATGTTGCCTTGACGAAGAGACAAACTAGACTATTTTAGAAAATGATCTCGGGTGCACTGCTTAACAAAGTTATTAAATAATTTTGAAGTACGTAAGAAATAAAAATTTCAAATTAAAAAATTCCTTGTATAACTTTTGTATCGAAGAATAGCATTACCTATTAGGAACAAAAAATTGGTTTGAAAAGCTAGTTATCTCCCTTGTGATCTATTAATTCCCTAATCCTGAGAGTTATATGTCAAATGAAGATAGTATGCTATATTATTCCAAGGGTGGCCAAGCTCCTTGATAATCGAGCCATTTGAAATTTTTCGCGAGCTGCAATTAACGACGTTCTACACCTTCGTTGCGGGGTATGCCTCTCAGAGGAAAGGGGGGGGGGGAACTTATATGCAAGCGAAAGTTGGTAACAATGCATTTATAGCAGAATACTCAAATCATATGTTTCAGTATTGAATACTTTACAAAAATAAATTACGGAAATTACGGAATAAATTACGGAATTAATTGTAATAAATAAATTAAAAATAAATGGTGCGGTAAACAATCCTCATTTTTTAATATGTTATTCCTTACAAAAAAACCTTTAAGCACAAAGAATTAAAAATCGTAAATTTGGGTCAAAAGTTATTAACTTTTTAAAAATTCCCATAAGAGCCCATGTTAAAACTTAACTTTGGCCCTTAATAGTAATTAAACGGCACGGTAAAACAATTTTTAAAAAATCAAGTCTTAGTTTTTGAAGTAAACTATAACATACTAAAATTTCATGCAAATCCTTAATTCTTTGCCGAAGGTGTAGAACGTCGTTAAACAATAATTTAAAAAGTGTAAAAAAGGTATTCATTTTTTCTCTCATTTGCTCAATATGCAAATAATGCTACAAGCAACCTTTACTAATCCAGGATACTTCAATTCTTCATCATCCTTCCATATTTTTCTCGGACGGCTACTGACCTTCTACCGTCTCTCAAAAAACACTGCCTTCCTCTAATCTTACCACATGACCTGCCCATCGTTTCTTAGCTTTTATGTCTCTTACGATGTTTTCAGTCCATATACAGTCACCAATTCAGCTTTGAGGCGCCTTCTCCACGCTCTTGTTTTAAGATCTTAATACTGATGATAGGGAGTATTATGCTCTTTTCCACGCAGCTATTCTTGCTGAGACCTCTTTTTATATGTGGTTGTCAGCTGTGATTAGCGCCCCTACATATTTAAACTCTTTTAGTACTTCGAAGTTGTGGTCATTATTAGTTATGTTCTGCCAAACTCATGGTCTTGGATTTTTGGTTACTAGCATGTATTTCGTCTTTTGCGGTGATAACAACGATGATAAGGGGTCTCTTTGTGTAAGTCATGATGTTACACAGTCTTTTATATTTGTTGTCAGTAATTAAAGACATTTTAAAACACTAAAATTAAAAGTAATTCAAGTACATTTATTGAGAGCCACAAATAATCTTTCAAAGAGCCACATGTGGCTCGCGAGCCACAGTTTGGCCACCCCTGCATTCAGGCGTTCTTTATGTATATGTACAGTGTTTGTAGGTCATTTCTCAGAAATGCGGACCATTTTTTATAAAAAAAATTTATTTTGGCAGTTAAAGTACATATTGCTCGAAAAATTAGTATAATATAGGTAGCTTACGCCTATGAATAGGCACACCTAAGGAATGACCACTTCATAGTGCTTTATTACTCTCTCTCCCTCAAACACAACTTTACAACTTTAGAGCTTCAAACTTCCATTTAGACGATGTTTTTTGTTACAGTGCTAATAAGCAGGTTGACGCGACAACGATATCTGGACGTTAGTGACGAGTGGACAGAAGATGTCCACATGTCAAAATTTTCCACTCTGAAGTTCGAATACAGGGTAACCTGCGATTCGCACTACTATGGAAAAGGTTGTGAAAATCTGTGTCGACCTAGAGATGACAACTTCGGCCACTACAGCTGTTCTCCTATTGGAGAGCGAGTATGTTTAGCAGGATGGACAGGAGATTATTGTACTAAAGGTAAGTTTGTAGTTACTTTTACAACACGTTGTATTTATAGCCCATACAAATTTCTTCATTCTATTATTTAAATTTAAAAATGTTTACACACAGAAATCAGAAAAACGTCTTAAAAATTAAACTTAAAGATATTGGTTTAAAAACCAGATAATTCTACACTTTTGTGGCGAGTAAGAAAATCTTATATGCATCAATTGCAGTAGCATCAAGAAAAACTTTATTTAATATTATATAACCTATAATCCGGACAAACAAAAACAATTTTCGTAATTCAATGTAATACCACAGTTGAATGAACATGGGTTTTACAGGGTGATCCGGTTCAATGTTTCAATATAGTGTTATGCTGTGATTATCAGGTTCCATGACAGGTTCTTTCTTTCTTGCTATTTATTGAGGTTCATCGATGTTTTATATTTTTATTATGAAAACAAATTACCTTTTATTATGTGTTTTCTACCTGGGACAAAATGAGAAGGACTGATAGTATTTATGTTACTAGTACAATATAGTTATTCATCTATATCTATAGCACTTACTGAAAATTTCAACATTTTTCACTTATCTTCAATCTTCAATACCTTGGTCATACAGTTCTTATCGTTCTTGCATATTTGTCGTTACATTTGAAAAGAGATACATACTTTATTAACCGTCAGATATTACCGTCTTTATTAGATATACTAGAATTATTACCGTTTATTCTGTTTTTCTTTTAATTACCATATTTTCAAAGAAGGATTATTTTGGAAAACCCACAGTTTCATTAAACAAACGCAGGCGGGTAAGAGACATGAAAAAGAAAAATGGGTGGAATATAAAATCAAATTGTTTCCAACATTTCCTGTAGTAAGGTTCTTGTAGCTTCTACTCTTTGAGACGTTGTTTAATCTTGCGGAAAATCTGGTTACCAAAGAGTGAGTTTGTTGATCTGAAAAATCTTCAAAGATCATCTACACATGGTGTAAACTCTCGAGTAATGTGTTGTAAAACTAGGTTGTCCAATAAGTTTTGCGGTTCGATGCGAAAAACATAATTTTATGATTTGAAATACACTTTATTATTCAGTATAGTCTCCCTGAACATCAATACAATTGTTCCAACGAGATTTCAATTTATAAATTCCATCCTTGAAGGGAGAATCAGGAAGGATTATAAAATACGCTTCCACAGCTGTTATATACTCATCATTTCATGAAAAACGCTTTCCACACATAATTTTTTTATTTATTGAAACAAATGGGAGTCGCTAGGAATCAAATCTGATTAATACTGTGGATGCTCCAACAATTCGAACTTAAATTCAGGGATTTTAGCTATTGGTAAAATGCCCATATGGCACAAGAATTTTTTTTCTTTTGCAAACTGGGTATTTTTTCACGATTTTTTGCCTTTAACTGGTCTAAACGGTTAAATACAATAATATCCAGAATTTATTGTTTTTTCAGTTTGCAAGTAATCGACACAAAAAATTCCTCTCACATCCCAAAAATTCATGCTAAAATCTTCTCGGCCGATTTCTGGACACAAACTTGTTTTGGAGCCGAAAAACCAGATTCTACCACTCTTTAATCTTTTGATTTGATTCAGGGTCGTGGTGATACACCAAGTCTTATCCATTGTGATGAATCGATGCACAACATCTACTTTATCCTTTTGATAACGCCCTAAATATTGCTGAGAAAGTCGCATTTGAATGTGTTTGTGTTCCGTTGTCAGCAAATGCGGAACCCATTGTGACCACAGCTTTTTGAAACCCAATACTTCGGCCAAAATATTGCTTACGTTGTCCAATGAGATTCCTAGGGATTCTACCAATCACTTTCATTTACTCGACGAGTTTCCTATACCATATCCTGTGTTTTTCTACGATTTCTGGTGTTGTTGCTGTTTTTGGGCGTACTTGATGTGGATCGTCTTCAAGGCTTGAACAACCACGTTTACATAGAGCAACTCATCTTTCTACTGTAATAATTGAAGGAGAAGAGTCCGTATACACTTTCAACATTTGTTCATAAATTTCCTTTGCTTGTAAACCTTCCAAAAATAAAAATTAAATCACTGCACGATACTTGATAATTTCGATTGTAAAAAATACTGTGACACATCGATACTAAATAGCTTCTACAAAAATAATTAATTAACAGATTGAAATAAAACTTTACATACATTTATATAAAGAGCGTACCTAACAAAAAAATAATAGGCTAGTAGCAACGCATCCTCTTATTGAACCGCAAAACTTATTGAACAACCTAATATATTAACAGTTTCTGGAGTCTCTTATCATCAATGAGTACCCAGTAATTCCTCGTTTAGAAACTGCGTAACAGAGTGTCCATTTTTCACTATGCGACAGTATGTCTTGCATTCTTTCTTTTCTTGTCTTACATCTCTTGTCTGTGAAAACTTATGAATCTAATGATAAATCTATTTACATGATCTGACAAATAAAAAAGACATTTATTACTGTTCGATAATACATCTTCTTCCTATTTATAAGCATTTCTGCTTGTTCATTGGCGTATTGATACCTATATGGAAGGTTGTTACTCTATCCTTTGCGCGCTCCTTCCATACTTCTTCGCAGATTGGTGATTTATCTCTTGCTATTTTGACCACACTAGTCTCCCCATTCTGCTTGTGGTTATTCCATTGTTTTTTTCTATTTAGTGGCCATTCGTTTATACACTGTACGTTACATTTTCTTCTAATGTCTTCATTCTCGCTTCGATCTCCCAGCATATTTCCTGTAATTCTTCTCAGTACTCTGATTTCTTCCCTTTGAAGTAGTCTTTGTGTTGTGGCTGTGTGAGGTCTTCTTATTGGGCTTATACAAAGTACATAAAGATTCAACTATCTATAACAGTATTGACATCATCAACATTGTCAATTGTTTTCGTTCCGTCGTTTTTTGGCAATGTCCATGTAGTTTCTGAATCTGATACTTCTTTGGTAAAGCTTATCGTCAATGTTTATGTCAAATAACACTTTGTAGAAGTTTAAGTAAAGTAGGCCTCCCGTTTTAGTAGTCTAGACCTATTAATTAATTACTTTATTATTAATTACTTCAAATCACTTATTATATTTCAATTTTTATTTGTATAGAGTCGTCAACAAGTCTAGTCTCTCTGTGGTTAAATCGAAATTCCGTTGTTTTTCTATTAAATCTATTTTCGTCTCTTTACTGCTGTATTATTAATTCTAGAAATCCTACAAACAATGTCAATGGAATGCATTTTATTTTCTTTAATATTCAATTCACGTTAAAATATCGAAATTTTTTCTAATAATTAATTCTTGTCTGTATTGTGTCAATATGCAACAGGAAAAAGACGGTATACGATAAATAGAATGGAGTAATGTGATGTAAATATTAGAAATGTAACATTTTTGTAAATGTTCATCGAATTTCTTTAATTCAAGTCTTTCGTTTAGTTTAAATACCAGCCATGTTACATAAACACGTAATATTAAAAATACAGTCTACATCGTTTTCGAAATCGTTGCTATTTTAAAAATACGTTTTAGCGAGTGAAGAGTTGGATTTTAAAATAAACTTCATTCAGACAAAGAAGCTAAGCCTGTTGTGGACTTGGGGTACACACCCTGTAAAAATATAAATAGAGCTGGGCAAAAAACGCCGAATTTTGTCCACAAAAAAAAAGAAACAGCAATGACCGCGAGAAAACAAGACGTGAGCGCCGTTCGCTCAGCTACTGTCGAGAGCTTCCCACGATCACGGCATACCTGACTTATACAGGGTTCACTTCGTTATTATCTACTCAATAAGAAATAATTATCAGAACTTATTATCTTGCCAGGAATTCCATCACAGACGAAATTCAATGCATTTTAATTGTTGTATTTTTTGTTACAGCACAATGCTTACCTGGATGTGACGAACAACATGGACACTGTACCAAGCCCAACGAATGCAAGTAAGTTATTAGACCACCATTTTTTAAGACAATTAATTCATTTTAAATTTAAACGGCAGTGACAGATATTCATATATATTTTACATTTTAAAAGTATCTCATTTTTGTCCTTAGATATTAATCGCATCTTCTTTCATTTTTAAATATTTGTTCTTATCTTACTTTTCAGTTTTTAATATCTTCAGAATCGTATGAATAATATATTGAAAAAATCTGGTTCATCATTTTATCGTTGTTATTTGTCGATTTAGAGCGTGCATTTGACAGCTTATCTCATGCTGCCATTTTAGAAAGCTGCTAGAAAATTTTAGAGCTAAAAAACATCCCGCAAAAGGTAATTTCCAATGTACACTAAAGAGAAATGCAGTATGACACACAATGAGATCAACAGTGACGAATTTAACATAGGTACTTACTGGAGTCAGACAGAGATGCGTGCTTTCTCCTTTCTTTTTAATATAGCTGTAGACTATGTTCTCTTCAAACTAGAATCTGACATAAGAGGTATACAATGGATATTAACCACACGCCTAAGCGATCTAGAATACGTAGATGATATCTGCCTCTTAGGAGAAAGGTTCCAAGATGTGGCTGACCAACTGGAAACACTTTCCATTGAAGGCAATAAAATAGGTTTGAAAATCAATATTACTAAAACCAAAGCCATGAGAACAATGCAAGAAACAACAGACTATTTACTATTAACAACATGCAGATTGAAAATATGGAAAATTTTACGTATCTTAGAAATGTCATAATAACACAAAGCGGAGGTACAGAAGACGATATTCGTATGATGATACGAGAAGCTCAACAAGCATTCATCATGCTCAACCCTCAACCCTGTCTGGAGGTCTGTAGGCCAGACATACGACAAAGACAAAGATCCGAATATTCCAGTCAAATGTCATGTCTGTTCTACTCTACGCATGTGAAACCTGGAAAGTGACAAAACTACTTGCAGCAAACTGCAGGTCTTTATTAACAAATGTTTACGAAGAATTGATCGGATTTTCTGGCTTAACATCATCAGAAACGAATATCTGCTACACCTGAATAAACAAAAGAGTCCAGAAAGTGGGGCTTCAGAAAGAAAACTCCAGTATTGCAAAGACTGCCCTGGAGTGGAATCCTCAAGGAAAAAGAGGTTGACCAGCATAAACTTGGCGAAGATCAATCATGGACGAGATAAGAGGTCAAGGAAAGTTTTGGAATAAGGTGAAGACCTTAGCGGAAAACAAAATTCGATGGCGCGTTTTTACTGAAGCTCTATGCTCCAGTTGGAAGTTCAAGAACCTTATTATGTGTATATGTTACAGTTCAAGTTGATTCTCAGTTAGAGTTGACTCCAACTAGTTGGAGTCAACTCCAACTGAAACGAGCAGTAAAAGTTGATTCTAAAAATTTAAATCAACTTTTACTAGTTGGAGTTGACTCTTCCTGGATCGATTCAGTAAATGTTGATTATACGAGAATCTCAAGTGCATTTTTGATGAGTGTGCGTTTCTTTGTTTTGACCGTTTCAACTACTTATTAGTATAGCCTGTAACGTTGCCCCCGTTAGGTAAATTATTCTGATTAGATATTTTGCACAAACTTACTCAAAGAAATACATCCGTATAACAATCCTTATAATAAATACATAGGGTGTCACGCTTTACCGCGGTCGAAAAATTGTTTAACCAATTTTTGTTAACCAAATTTACAAAAATAATTTTTATCTACTCTATCTCATATTATGTAAAGCAGCGGTTCTCAATCTGTGGTACATGTACCACTGGTGGTACATATCATTATTTGCGGTCCTGCCAAAGACAAACCATTTTCATTTCCAATAATGACACGAGCCGTCTCACCGTGCCTCGGAGAGCACGTTAAGCCGTCGGTCCCCCTGGGCTAGTGTACATCGACACTAGTTGCTTGAAACAGGGTTAAAGATGTAATTGGCGCCGGAACTGTCCGAAAGGCAAAATGCCATACGATATTATATATTATGAAAGTCAGAAACTAAAAAAAAATCAAAAATTAAAGCTACCTCTATAAGATCCTCAAGAAATTTTTGTCATTATTTCATTAATAAGATATTATTTTTAACTATCAACAATGAGCGCTAAGCGTGTATTGAGGCGGCCGTCAATGTGAGTGGGAGTGAGATTCACCATTGGACGGCCGGAATGGTGCATCTCTTTAGCACTCACCATTGACGGTCGCCTAATACGCACTTATCGCTCATTGTGAACAATTAAAGATAAAGCTTAGTAATAAAATACATAGTGACAAAAATTTCTGCTGGATCTTGTAGAGGGGGCTATAAACTTTGATTTGGTCACTTTCTGACTTTCATAATAATGGATTTTAACCGAGTTATTAAGCCTTGAAAATGTCTATTTTCGCATTTTTAAAATTTTAAATCGCGTATAACTTGACAACAATCAATTTTAGAGAAAAATCACAAAATACCTTTTTTTGCTCAGACTAACCCAAGTGATCTAAAAAAAATTGTTCGAAGTGAAAAAATTATTTTTGTGAATTTGTCTAAAAAAATTGTTTAAACAATTTATCGATCAAGGTACTGCCTGGCACCCAGTAGATTTGTTATAAGGACCTCTTTTTGAGTAAGTTTGTGCAAAAAACTAGAATCGGAGTAATTTACCTAACGGGGGCGACGAGACAGCCTAGACTAATTTGAACATATTCAGTAACATTTAATTCCTAGAATCGGCTGTTTGTGTGAATCAGAATCACCTTTACTAAATAGCATTGGGAAGAGTATACTTTTCCTAGTTGGAGTCTACTTTTACTAGTAAATGTTGAATATAAATCTTCATTTTATATTTATAATCAACTTTTACTGAAACCAGCCGTTAGAGTTGACTCCAACTAGTTGGAGTCAACTCCAACTGGATAATCAACTTGAACTGTAACATATACATATTATCGTTGTTACGTTAAATTTTGTATTGATTGTTCTTTATTTTTATAGCATTTCAAATGTTTTCAACAAGTATTGATCTGTGTCATTTTTAAGTAAACCGAAATCTTAATTATAGAAAACAAGACGTGAGTATCCAAGACGAGAGATAAATTAAAAAAATTAAAATGTTTTGAAATTCAATATTGGTGTCGCCGCGCTGTCTGTAGTAAAAGATAAATACTAGAGTTTTATCGGGTAAGGTGACCTGCTTTTATGAAACATTAGAAAGCATAAAACACTTGACTTTTGAGATCTGTTAAAACAGTGGAAACGTCTCCCGAGGAAAAGCTTTCACAACTTTATCTTTATGAATCTTATAAAAGTTTTATAGGTAGGTATTTTAAAGTTTTTTTCGTAATTCATAAAATGTATGTTCAATCTTCGGTTTGGTTTTGTGCCATTCGATCAACACGTTTATTCCATTCTATTTTTATTTTGAAAAGGATTTATTTTACATTTTCTTCTGATGTTCTTATTTCTTTCTCTATCATATATACAGTTTAACCGGTTATTCTTCTTTTCACCTCCACCTCTGTCATTTTCATAATTCGTTTTGTTCTACTTGTGTCAAGCATTGTGTCTGCAGTGGAGCATATATCATAAGAATCTCTATCCTGAGCAACATACTTTCAGTTTATTCGGCTATTTTTTTGATGTCATTTATCCATCTCTTCTGTGGTATTCATTTTGGTCGTCTACCTTTGTAAGGACTCCAATGTTGTGCTGTGTTGTTCAATGTTGGTCTTTTTGTCTAGCAGTGTGGCCTGCGAAACTCCATTTGAGTTTGGTAACTCCATTTTTGTTGTGATATCGTCGACTTTTGTTTTCAATCTTACCCAGTCGTTCCTCTTTGTCGTATTTCTTACCCAGTCGTATACCTAACATTGTCCTTTCAATGGCTATTTCTGTTTCGGCTAGTTTGTTTATATTTGCCTTGGTTAAGGTCTAGGTTTGACATCCATATATCAGAATAGGAAGAATGCACAGTCATCAACAACACTCTTTATATGATGCCGAAACATTAGCACCAAAAAGGTTTTATTTCATAATTGTCATTTATTCATAATTAAATGTTTGATGCAACATATACAATAAGTTTCGTGTTCTTATTCCACTGGAACATGTTCCGCCATGATAGTCTTCTTCTTCCGATTTTTCCTGTATTACTACAGCTAATAATTCGTATTTGTCCCCCCTCATTACAACATGTCCCAAGTATTAAAGATTTGTTGTTTTAATAGTTGCCATTAATTCTTACTTCTTTCCCATTTGTCTCATTTTCTCTCTTATGACGTTACATTTCAAAGTCGGCCATGGCCTCCCCCAGTATCCGCCTCTAAGTATCTCTGTCCGTGGCTACCCTCCTACAGTTATCCACTCTTAATATATCTTAAGTGCCGGTTCTCACTTCGTCTATCCACCTCTTTCTTGATCTTCCTAGTGGCCGACGTCCCACCATAGTTCCACTAAGCGCTCTATTAGATGTTCGGTCATTATCCATTCTTATAAGATGACCTGTCCAGCGCAATCTTTGTGTTTTTGAATAATTGCCTATAGAGGGTTCTTTGTAATATTGATATAACTCGTGGTTGAACCTTATTCTCCACATACTATTGCCGCAGATGGGTCTCAATATCCTTCTATATAATTTTTTTCATTACCTCCATGATACCTTCAACATCGTTCTACATTTTAAATGACTAGAACCTGTTAAGTATCAAACTTTTGCTTTGAAATATCGTTAACTGCAACTGCAAAAAAATTTCGCATTTTATTAATAACATTTCTAGCTGTTTCGATCTGTCTGTTCTTATTTATTTTCTCTGGTTCTTCTAAAAAAAAAGATCTGCGTAGAAAATAGCCGTCTTTTATTAAAAACTGCAAATGTTTGGTGGCTAAAGACGTATTTGTTTTGAAGCAGGTAAAAATCTGTACAAGAAAGATATAAATATTGCCAATTACAAAAATTATTAAGGTTGCATTAAAATCTGTGAAACAACTAAAAATTTAATTAAGTTTGTGGGCAAAAAGCCTGTTTCTTTTACTTACTGACTCAACGAAAGATATAATTTAGAATGAAAAATGGTTTTGTGATCTATTATTAAAATATAAGCGTAGCGTGGTACGAATACGTTCTCGACCGGTACGTGATTACTTAATCCCCACCCATTCAATCTGTATTCATTAAATTTCAGGCCCTATAATTTTCCAGAAGTTTAGTCGAATTAGGCAGTAATTAGAGTCCCAGCTCAAGGCTCGTCATTAGAAGTTAGTAGTTTTCGGTTTTGTATCATAGTTTGCAACGGAAGGATCTATATGTGCAGTCCGGCTATGCAGATTGGGGCGCCGACCCGTATATAACCTTTCCTTGACCTGCATACTTGCCAACGGGCAGCGTGGGAAAGAGCTCTGTGGGCGTGTTGCATCCCCCCTAGATGTCCCCGCGCGGCCCGGTCTGCGATTCAAGCTGCAACTCAATGAGCTCTTCGATACACTCTCTTTCAAACACATGCTTAGAATAAGAAATGCACATCACATTCAACATACCAACCGATTTGCTGTTGCTGTGCCGCCGATGCTACGCCGTGGTACCGTCGATCCACAGTAAGCCGGTACAGTACTGCCGTGCTTAATTCTCATCTAACTAGTTCGCATCGTGCAAATATTTTCATAAATTTAAGATCATTGCTTACAAAAATTATAAATCGACTCTACCTGACAATGTACTTAAACATACAAGAGTAATTCCCGTGGGACAGGTAATTGTCTCATATCTATTCATACGACTCATTATAATTCTTTTGTCGTTCGTTGTTTCTCATTGAACGTACTTCATTGATTATGTGATATTTACCTCATTATACGGAATCTGTCATTGACCGTTTTAAGAACGTTTCCCAGTGTGTCGGCATTTTAATTTACTCTTTATTTTTTATTACAGGTGCCAATCAGGATGGGAGGGTCCTTTGTGCAATCAATGTCAAAGATATCCCGGATGTATGCATGGTACTTGTGTTAAACCTTGGGATTGTTTATGCAATGAAGGTTGGGGTGGGCTATTCTGCAATCAAGATTTAAATTTTTGCACCAACCACAGACCGTGCCGTAATGGTGGGACATGTTTTAACACAGGACAAGGGAGTTATACCTGTAGTTGTCCCGCGGGATTCAATGGAACAGATTGTGAAATTCCAGCAGACGATTGCTTGAAAAGCCCTTGCAGTAATGGAGGTAAATGTGTACTCAAGGGAGGCTACAATGTATGCTCTTGTCCACCTGGCTACAGTGGTCTTCAATGCGACACCATCATTAATTATTGCAGTAAACAACCCTGCAACAATGGTGGTACCTGCAGCAATACCGAGACTGGATATCAATGTTCCTGTAAACCTGGATTTAGTGGTACCGACTGCGACTATCAAGTTAATAGATGTTTGCCAAATCCTTGTAAAAATGACGGTACTTGTATTGAGACTGACGATGGATTTCAATGTATCTGTCCCACTGGATTTTCTGGAGAGTTGTGTAATATCAATATTGACGACTGCAATGGAAATCCATGCCAAAACGGTGGAACCTGTATAGATAAAGTAAATGAGTTTCGCTGCCATTGTGTACCTGGATATGTAGGACCCTTGTGCCAAAACCGCGTAGACTATTGCATAACGAAACCATGTGCCAACGGCGGAACTTGTTTACAACTGATTAATGACTATAAATGTAAATGTGCCCCTGGTTTCTCAGGAAAAGACTGTAGTAAAGAAATTGATGAGTGTCTCGACAACCCTTGTCGGAATGGGGGTACGTGTGTGAATAGCGTCCATGGCTTCGAATGCCAGTGTCCCATCGGGTTTCTGGGACGCGAATGTGACGAAGTGTCATCTAGCGCTGCTCCGAGTGCTCGAGTTTCATCGGAATCAAACCTTACGACTGAACACGTTGTTGTAATTGCAACCATCTCAACGTTTGTACCATTAGTTGTCTTAGTGGCTGTAGGTGTTATCATCTGTCTGAAACAACGACGAAAACGCGAAAAAGCTCGCGCTGATGAAGAAGCACGGTTGCAAAACGAACAAAATACGGCAAACAGTAGTTTCGCTAAACGCGGTGCCGCGATGTCTGCTGACCCCCACATGATAAAAAACTCTTGGGGGAAGTGCACGAACAATGTGATTGGTTCAACCTTTTCCTCGCCAGATGACTGTAGTGTTTCTAATATCAGTATAAATGACTGTGATGGTTTCCCGAAACCTCAACACCAAGTGATTGATGGACGCCCTGTGTACACTCTGCAGAGGACGCGTTCCCAGAAGCAGTTAAATACGGAGACAGGTGCTCGTGCATCAGCTTTACTAGCTGCAAAACTGCATGAACCTGACTACGAGCACATCAAACGTTTGTCTGTGATGTCAAACGCTTCGGCTGTGTGTGGCTCTAGGTAAATATTTTTACTATACATTATACTTCTTCATCTTAGCTGTCTATTTCCAATTTCCTTTATTCTCTCTCTTGTCTTCTTTTATCTTTTTCTTTGCTTTCTATTTCCAATTTCCTTTATTATCTCTCTTATGTTCTTTGCTCCTTTTCTTTGCTTTCTATCCAATTTCCATTATTCTCTCTCTTATGTTCTTTTATCCTTTTCTTTACTTACTATTTTAAATTTCCTTTATTCTCTCTCTTATCGTCTTTGATCCTTTTCTTTGCTTTCTATTTCCTATTTCGTTTATTCTCTCTCTTGTGTTGTTCTTTTATCCTTTTCTTTGCTTTCTATTTTCAATTTCCTTTATTATCTCTCTTATGTTCTTTACTCCTTTTCTTTGCTTTCTATCCAATTTCCATTATTCTCTCTGTTATGTTCTTTTATCCTTTTCTTTGTTTCTATTTCCTATTTCCTTTATTCTCTCTCTTATCATCTTTGACCCTTGTCTTCTATTTCCTATTTCTTTTATTCTCTCTCTTGTCTTCTTTTATTCTTTTCTTTGCTTTCTATTTCCAATTTCCTTTATTATATCTCTTATGTTCTTTTATCCTTTTCTTTGCTTTCTATTTCCAGTTTCCTTTATTCTCTCTCTTATCTTCTGTGATCCTTTTCTTTGCTTTCTATTTCCTATTTCCTTTATTCTCTCTCTTATCTTCTTTTATCCTTTTTTTTTGCTTTCTATTTTTCCATTTTTGTATTTGTTGAAGTGTATCTAAATAAGATGTTTCTTTGTTACAGTGATCCCTCCATATTGAAGAGGCCGATTGAGAAGGAGTCAAATGGCGTATATGTGATAGAAGAACACTTCCATACTCCAGATGCGCTTTCGTCTGGACTTTTCGCAACGGAGGTGTAGATAATTTAAAAGAATGACTGAGGTGTGCATGTTATGTCCATGCTTCCATCAGGCTTGGTCCGTTGTACAGTCTATTTATTAATCTCCAAGGTTCTGAGGGAAGCACGGACAACCTAACTTATGATTGTATGAGTACATATATTCGAGCTAGTGCCTCGTGTCCAAGAAGTTTTGCTACTCTCAAGACTCCTCTCTGGATAACGCAAACAATTAATCGGGTCGTTGCCACTAGTGGTAAATTATTTTGTGTTTATATTGTAAATATCCCACTGGATTCTTTGTTTATTTGTATTTATAGAATTTACCAATGGTGGATGTTCCTGGTAAGAAACCAAAGATTTTGACATTGTTCAGGGACAGACTCCTGAGCATAGCAAGACTGAATTTCGTCGAGTAGTATATCTGTGTAACTAACGTAACATTTTTATTGTTATAGTATATTGTGATGATTCGAAGGAAACTAAGTCACCATTGTACTTAAGTAGGCTTTTCTTAATAATTATAAGCCATTTCAGTATTGCCATCGTTATTAATTTGCAGTCATTTATAAATGATTTTTTTATAGGCCAGTGATACTTTAAAATTAATACCGATCGCAACCACTCGTCTTAAAATCGTTTTGTAAACAATTTTTGAACAAAGAAACGATGTTCCTTTATATAAAAACTAAGTCATTTACTTTTTTTTTCGATGTTATAGATAGACCCGCGACTTTATGTCTCTCCATAACATTGATTGACATTTTTTGTTCGCTACTTAAATTCTTGGACCGTTAAAGACTTGATTATGATAAAGACGTTTTGTAATATATAATATGTATATTTATAGTTTGTAACTTGTTCATGTTTCATAATAAATACTTCTTTAGAGAAGCGGCTGTATTGTTCCTCACGTGAATCATGTTATTTAAAAGTTATCTTAATAAAAATTTTTGTTCTATTTTTCTTACTTTATTATTTATTTACCTCCTGCAAAATACTGCTGTACCTACAGGATGTACGTTGTTAACAATTTTTTAAGAACAAACTATACGACATAGGAAAGAACATACAGAGGATAAAACTTCCCGTGACATAGATACAATAAAAGAGTAGACAAGATAAAGATAAAAGTATTTAAAGAAATACTCATGGAGAAACAACTAAGAATAGCTTTGGAATGGCAATGAAATTATATTGACTTTACTAAAGGTCTAAAAATCTATCAAAAATAGATAGGTACTGCTGAGGATATAGTGTGGAATTGATAATACATTGGTGAGAACTAAAAAATACATAAACCCAGGTGTCAATTTATTATTTACTAAATGTTTTTGCTATTGAATTCTTCTTTTGGCATCATTCAAACCTCTCTTGTGCCTTTCTCCTTCATTCTCTTACATTCATAGTTTTCAGGTCGTCTTCCACGTCATCCAATCGTCTCGTTTTTGGTCTACCTTTTTCGTGTTCCTATCGGCTTCCATTGAAATACATATTCTGTGTTCATTCATTATGTCTTAAATGTTTTTGCTGTTGAATTACTCTCGCCAATGTTTGCGTGCCTTTTAGAAAACTAAACGAATAGAAAAAAAAATTAACTTTGCTTAATAAACTCCTTGCTAATGATAGTGTTATTTAGGATTTTTAATTACAATAAATATAAAAAAATAAGATTCTTTTTTGTTCTTGATTTCTAGAAAATCTCCAAAGTAATATCGTTTCTCTTCTGTCAATGTTTTCACCAAATTTTACAACTTTTAGAGCAAACAAACTCAAAGGAAAAAAATCTGAAGTAAGATCTTGACATTTCTTTCAGTGTAGAAAAAGTTGGCTGTATTTTTTGTAGGTCCATACAGTATCAAAATCCGTAATATTAATATGATATCTACTGGGTCCCCATTGGTCTTCAACTTTTACTTTCCACTTAACTATAGAATAAGGCATCATATGATCTTATAGGGATTGGATTTTGATAAGAGCTATGAGTCGTGCCGATTTAAAAATTTTCAAAGGTCATAGCTCTTGTCAAAATCCATTACCTATACCAAGACTACCTATACTCACAAAGAAGTCACCATTTCCGTCGATTCCTATATAGCAACTTCATCTTCTGACTTTCAACTTAATGTCTTCCGCATCAGCAATCCATCTTCCACGTGGTCGTCATCCGCTTCTTCTGCCCTCTGCGTTGGAGAATGTCAATATACTCCTGTAGTCATTATCTGACATCCTAGCTATGTGCCCAGCTCATCTTAGTCTCTGCAGCTTAATAAACACAATATCTGGATGTGTGTATAGTTATTAGCACTTTATAAGTGTGTGTATGTATATGAAATAATAAATGTAAAAGCTTTAATAGTTTTGAGCAACTTATATTCCGATATCTGACTATCTCCTTTCAAGGTAAGTACATATTGTTATTTTATAAACACTCAAAATAATGTTTGTTTGAAACTTTTTTTAATGCTAATATGAATGTTTCATTGAAACTGTTTTTACATAAAATAATTGACAAAAAAATACATGAAAATAAGAGCCTATATTAGAGAATTTTCTGTTTATCGCCAATAATCAACAGAAATTGCTGTGGTAGAGACTCATCCTTCAAAAAATAAGCACAATATTATATAAGAATTTTATCAAACAGAAAGTTCAGGTAAGAAACTGTTGGGTATTTCATGGGTACCGGTCCCAGATGGCATATGTTTCATCTCATACAAAAGGTCCAGGTGTAACTGAAGGCTGAAGGGCATTCAGTTTTCAAATATAGGTAATACCTTTTCTAAAGGACTTTGTGTCAAGACATCTCCGGGTAGAGAACAAAGCACGTTTTTAAAAAGAAACATCTGAAATTATAATTTTTTTTCTAAAAATTAACACATAGGTACTCATGTACATATTATTATATGTAGTATGTATATACAGGGTGTTTCTTTGAGAAAGTAACATTATAACTCTAAAAATAGGCCACATAGGCGATCTCAAAAATCCTATACTTAATGTAATGGGTTTTCATCATTTCATCAATATCTAACAAAGATACTGGGTATTTTATCTATTTTGCTTCGTATTTGTTTCATAACTTTTTAACCACACTCTATATTTTCTTTATATGTCGCGCGAATATTCTTTAAGGTGTCAATCAATTAATTTATTTATAAATATAAGAAATCGAGGTCCGGATTAAAACATACTTAAAAAATATTCCGACACAAAAATAACACCCCGTACATTAGATTTTTTAAAATTAATTCTGAAAAGAGGATGAATTTAAAGGTGTACTTTGAATTTTCGGCAAAATGTCTTTTCTGGTAAAATTTGGAATTTGAATTCCGAAATTATGTGTATTACGAGAGCTCGAAGTAGAAAAAAATTTAATGCGAATTCATTTTAATTATTACTATTATTTAATTTTTAAATTGATAACTGATTTAATCTAAATTGATTGAGAAGAGCAAATACTGAGAGACAATTGATCAACTTGATCAAGGCACGAAAAATTGGATGCCTGGGCCATATTTTGAGAGGGCAAAATACGGAATCCCTAAAATGATCATCCAAGGAAAGATTGAGGGCAAGAGAGGAGTAGGTCGCAAACAAATATCGTGGCTGCGACATATAAAGAACTGGACAGGCATAACTAACAAAAGACAGACGTCTGATTTTAAGATAGTTCTCCAACGTACTATAGGTGCACGGCGCACGGCACTATAAGAAGAAGAACATAAAATGTATTTCAGTGTTTTTTTTATTATGTGCGACAAATACATAACAAATTTAATTTATAATATACAATAACAAATTTAATTAACGAATAAAAATAATAAAGAGTTCACAAAATATACATAACTTTAACCAACGAAGTATATTAAAAATAAAAAAAAATAGCGAAAATTTGCAGAAAAATATCTATCTATTCAAAACTAAAGTAATTATTCAAAATGACCATCACAAAAAACTTGGTTTTCTTAAAATATTAGGTCTGAATAATCTACAATACGCAAAGTGAAATGAATATGCCTTAATGTTTTCAAATTTTAGTGTGCGGTGCGGTGACAATGATAGGATCTCTTTGTGGAATAGATACGGTCATTGTCATTGTTTTGAACAGTCTACTAGTGTCAAACATACTAAAGGTCCTTTCAGTTTTATCACATTGAATAATTTCTTTGTGTTTTCATACAATATTTCTGTGTTATGAACTAATATGCCTTGCAAATTCACAATTCAGCAAAGAAGAATATGCGGATATGGTATATGTGTACGGTTTTTGTAAAGGTAACGGCAGAGCTAAGAGGATATGAAATGCGGTTTCCTCAAAGAAGAATACCAAGTTACAAGGGCGGATCCAGGACCGATTTTCGGGAGGGGCCATGAACTTTCTTTTGGGAGGGGTACCAGGGGGTCTGGGGGTAATTTTTAAAAATTAGGGTTACAATAGTGAGTTTTAAGGTACTTTTCACATACTTTTGAATGCCATAAAGACATTCAAAACTTATCGTTATAAAAGTCAGTACTGATTCCTACACATTCCTTCGGATCCAAAGGCAGTTCTTTCAACACATTTAATACTATTTTTCCCAATGCTTCTCCTGTCAGGCACTGTTTCCCTCTTTCTTGATTTTCACTAATTATTTTTATGTTCTCATAAGCGTCAATGAACTTGACAAACTCTTCATGAATGTTGTTATTGTGTATGTATCTCAAATTTAGAAAAATCTATTCCATGTGGGATACGTCGGACGTTTCATCAAATATGGCAGAGTGATAATTTGCACTTTGATTCTAATTCATTCAGTTGTTCAATTATTTCTTCACCACAACATGTTATCAATTGATTTTGACTGGTGCTATTAATGTATGTTGCTCTGGAGGATGCTGTGGATAGGTGTTTTTTTTTTTTTTTTTTTTTTTATTAACAAAAATCGCATCAGCCAAATTGGCTATTAGCGAAACAATAGTGGTGAACAATAATTTTTAATACATTTGTGTTTTTATATATTGTATAAAATGTTAATTGCACTTAGGAACCTCTTTAAATTTGACATATTGCACTGTAGGCCTAAAATGTCACTCAGTTTGTTTGGTATATTGTACAATATGCGCTTTGGCGTTAATGCTGCGCAATTCTCCAATAAATGTTTGATTGTTAACTTTTCTTCACAGTTGTCACATCTTGGTTCTTGTTTGTAGGAAAAAACATGACTATTAGTTAATCGCGTATGACCCAATCGGAGTCGCGTTAATATTACCTGGTCTCTCCGGCTTGTTGGTAATGTTGGCCAGGGTTTTATCGATTTTTTAATTTCGCGTAGCTTGGCCGATGACACTTTCCACTTTTCTTCCCACATATACCGCACTTTACGTTTGACCGCCGCTTTCACATCCGCACTCGTAAATGTTTCCGTACACTCCGCACTATCACTAGTTGCAGCTTCTTTTGCAGCGTTGTCTGCCTCTTCATTTCCTTGAATTCCAATATGGGATGGTATCCAGAGGAATATGATAATTTTTCCATTCAGTTGAGCGGTATGAACTTCTTGTTTTATTTTGATGACCAAAGGATTAGATGGGTAGACATATTGGATTGACTGTACCGAACTTAGAGAGTCTGTGAGTATGATATATTTGGTATTACTGGACGCATTGACAGCAAGGGTGGCCTGGTATAGAGCGTATAATTCAGCAGAGTAAATAGAGTACTCTGAAGGGAGTTTGTATTTATTTGTTGATGTTGGGGTTATGACTGCAGCACCAGTGCCTTCATTTGATTTAGATGCATCGGTGTATACTTGTGTATACTCCTTGTAATTGCGGAGTATATCATTGAAGGCGGATTTTATTAACTGTGGGTTTGTTGAATGTTTATCGAAAGAAATGAGGTGTGTTAGGCACTGAGGGTTCTTTATTTGCCACGGAGGAATTGAGGACAGTTTGGAAGGAAAGCATTCTGGGAACGCATAGTTTATTTGATTTAAGTAGCTTCTAATTCTTGCGTAGAAGGGTTTGGCCGTTCTTGGTTTATTTATGAAGAGATTTGGGAACTTTTCTGTAAAACAATTTTGTATAGTAGGGTTTTTTGAGTTACACCTGATTTTTGCGGCGTATGCTACACTTAAATAAACTCTTCTGTCTTCTAAGGAGGGTTCTCCAACTTCACAATACAGACTTTCGATTGGTGTTGTGCGAAAAGCTCCAGATATTATACGTAAAGCGAGATTGTGAAGACTGTCAAGTTTTTTCAGCAGCGTCTTAGCCGCTGTAGAATACACAGTAGACCCATAATCTAATTTTGATCTGATTAATGTTCTGTATAACATTAAAAGTGTTTGGCGATCCGCACCCCATTCTTTATTGGCCAGAGTTTTTAGAAGATTTAGTCGCTTGTGACAAGATAACATCAGATTTGTTATATGAAGTTTCCAGCTTAGGGTTTCTTCGAATGTCATGCCCAAGAACTTAATTGACGTTGCACGCTTTAGGTTTTCATCACATAGTCTTAGGTTGGGGATATTTGTGACGTTTCTCTTTGAAAACAAGATGAAGCGAGTTTTTTCAGCGGAAAAACAGAAACCTGGATAGGTGTTGTTTAGTAGTCTTATATCCTGATGCGATTTTAAATCTCCCCTCAACTTCACCTCATTGCTAGGTCCAGCATCTTCGTCCATATACTATAGATTCTACTATTGGTCGTAGTCTTTCTCTATTTTCTAGTATCTGTGTAGACCTGTGAAAGTCTATCTGGTTAATGACTGACTTTTGCGGTTGAGATAACTTTGTAGAAAATCCAGCCCAACCTGAACGCACTCCTTGTGGTATGATGTTTTTTTATGGGTTTGTATGGCTCCATCTTTGCCCATGAGTTTGGCGAAAGGTTTTGTGACAAGGCTTTGGCCTGTCATCCCTTTATTGTGACCATATTTTTCATTAGAAAAATAAAATAAAATTTGCAATACTTGCAAAATAATCCCTTTTGAATGTGCGAAAGTCCAAACCAACTTTATTCTAATTAGTGCTGGTGACCCAAGCATAACTCTTTATTTCTTTTTTATTCTTTTTGTGTACAGAATATGCAAATTCATACGATTTTGATGGCTGCCAAGGTCGATCTAACAATTGGCACTTTGTAAAATTATCAACATTTTGATTTACAAAACATCCTATGTCATTCTTGAAGCTTCCGTTATTGCTTTTGTTCAATTCTAGTTCAGAAGACATATTTATCCCCTGTTTTTTTTACGTAGGTAATATATAGGTATGTGTTTGAAACTAAAAACGTTTGAACTGCAAATATTTAAATTTCTATTTTTTTACATTCTCGGAGGGGGTCATGGCCCCCATGGCCCCCTCCCTGGATCCGCCCTTGCCAAGTTATCGAACTTTTGGAAAGATATATGATTATTCCAGAAAACACGGTCAATTTCCAACCGATGTCTACACGAACGTCTTCTGTTTTGGTGCCAATTCGCTTCGAATATTGTCGATCATTCTAGCTATTAATTCCATAATTATTTTATTAGCTGACGCTTGAAATATATCAGTTGTTATTGTGGAGAACTATTTCCTGATTTTACCATGATATTCTTCTTCTTCCAATTCCTCGCTTTCCGAATACTTTGCCTTAAAGGATTATTTTCAGTAATCTGTATTTAGTATCGTTTCTCATTATGCGTCCGAGATACTCTAACTTTCTCCTTGTAATCGTATACATCACTTCTCTTTCTTTCCCCATTCTTCGCAGTACGGTCTCGTTGGTTATCTTGCCCGTACATGATCATAATATCCTTAAGATTCGCCTGTATAGCCACATCTCGAAGGCTTCGATGGAGAAAAAACTTATTTTTTCTCCATCGCTTCAGTGAGTGTCCAGAATGTATAATTTTGAGAAGATATAACATCGTAGGAACCTTACTTTTATCTCCATATTAAGATTGTGGCTTTTAAAGAGTTTGGCCATGTTGTTGAATGCACTCCTGTTGTTTACAATATTGCCTTCCAGTAAAATATGTACCTAATCTATTTCACAATAATTGGTGTTAGCACAACTGCTACTTTTTGCAACTTTATCCAAAATATTTCATCATCCAGATAGTTTTGTTTAAAATTCCGTGAAAATTTTAAATTTTCAGTAGTAATTGCACAAGAGCTCTGAAATTATTGAATTTTTCCCGAGTGATACTTTGATAGTTTTAATTTCACGAGCCGAAGGCGAGTGAAATTATGTCAAAGTGTCACGAGAGCAAAAATTATATATTAATTTCAGAGGTCGAGTGCAATTTGTTGCGATTATTTCATGAATAAAACTGTTCAAAACCAAAATTTTATTGTAATTTATTTATGTAAGTACCATTAAACACACAGTTTTTATAAATATTTGACGATTGAAAGTCATCACTTTTATAATTTTTAAAACATTAATTGTCATTAATGTCACTGAATGTATTTTTTCGTAGCAACGAAGGGCATCTGACGTAATATACTTAACGACGGGAGATTATCAAAAATTATCGATTTAATTCAGATTTCTGTAGCTTTCTATTGGTCAGAATCTCCTATGAATGAAATAATCAGTAGTAATTGCACAAGAAATCTAAAATTATTGAATTTTTCCCGAGTGACACTTTGACAGTTTTAATTTTACGAGCCGAAGGCGAGTGAAATTATGTCAAAGTGTCAAGAGGGCAAAAATTCTATATTAATTTTAGAGTTCGAGTGCAATTTGTTGCGATTATTTCATGAATAAAACTGTTCAAAACCAAAATTTTATTGTAATTTATTTATGTAAGTACAAATTAGTACAATTAAACACAAAGTTTTTATAAATATTTGACGATTGAAAGTCATCACTTTTATAATTTTTAAAACATTAATTGTCATTAATGTCACTGAGGGCCGGTTGTTCGAACGTTAATCAAAAATGATCATTATCAAATATTTAATTACTGTCACAACTGTCAATGTCAACTATGATTGGGTTGCTGAAAACATAATTATTAATAACAATTATGAAATTAGTTAATCAATTATGTTAATAATTGTTATGTTAATTGATTAACTAATCTCATAATTATAATCAATTATGTTTTCAGCAATCCAACCAAAGTTGACATTGACAGTTGTGACAGTAATTAAATATTTGATAGTGATCATTGTTGATTAGCGTTCGAACAACCGGCCCTAAATGTATTTTTTCGTAGCAACGAAGGGCATCTGACGTAATATACTTAACGACGAGCAATTATCAAAAATTATCAATTTAATTCAGATTTATGTAGCTTTCTATTGGTCAGAATCTCCTATGAATGAAATAATCTGCTTTCTCTCTCTATGACCATAAGCATCGATAAAGCACTTTTAGACTCAATAAAAATTTATACAAATTAAGGAGTGAGCCCTATCTAGTTTTTACAGAAAGTTTTAATGATATAACTTCATTGTAGTTTCGAATTTTTTCTTTTTATTTTTTATTTCTGTTTTGAAATATTCCCATGCATTATACCTATTTACTACAATCACAATAAAGATGCACTAGAAATAAACAAAGCAAGACACATTGAATGTTCGAGGAGGACTCCCAAATCATGATTTACAATGTATATACATTGTAAATCCCAAATCATGATTTCCAAAGTTTATACATCGTAAATCATGATTCGGGAGTACTCCTCGTAACATTCAACGTATCTTGGTTTGTTTATTTCTAGTATATCTTTATTATGGTAGAGCTTTGGGTATTTTTAGTATAAAAATAACGAAGGTAATGTTCAAAACAATGTTCCTTTTGTACTTAGCAGTAGTACCTATAGGTTCGCTGGCCGTGTGAATTAAATAGCGCTATTTACATGTAAATTCAAATTATGTCACTGACTCATGTCCACAAAAGACTCTTGGAAATATTCTCAAAAATTCTCGGAAATATTATGGAAAGTTCTCGGAATCATTCTTTAAAGTTCTCGGAAATATTCTCGAGAATTTTCCATTGAAAGTTTCCGGCAATATTCGCGGTCAAGAGAATATTTCCATTTTTTATAGGTGAATATTCTCGGAAACTTTCCAATGTTCGCGAATATTCACTTGGAAATATTCTCGACTCCCATCACTATTCCTGATGTAATCTTTTTTGGACATACCACACGCATACACATATATATCTTTCACTTACCTACTTCAGTTATTTTGTTTATTAGTTGCTGTAAACTGTTCAAATTGCGTGCAAAAATATCGGTATCGTCTGCATAGCAAATGTTAAATGTAGGTTAAATAATATAGGCGAAAGTATACATCCTTGTCTAACGCCTCGCTGAATCTGGATCGCTTCCATCGGTTCATCTCCAAGATTTGTTCTTATTGTAGCTGGTTGATTCCAGTATAAATTTTGTATTATAAGCCGGTCTTTACCATCCATTTGAGTTTTTGTTAGAACATCTATCATTTTTCGGTGTTGAACTGTATCAAATGCTTTTTGGTAATCCACAAAGCAGGTGTAAAGAATATCGCAATACTAATAGTTTATTGACTTCTTTCTTTCTCTATGTTCATGTTTCATTTCCGTATGTCACTGCTGGTCGTATTATGTTTTTGTACATTTGGATTTTGGCACTTCTTGAGAGAAGCTTTGACCTCATTAGATGTTGATTGGAAAAGAAAGATTTATTCCCAGCCAGTATTCGTATTTCATCCTCCCGTTCCCTTGTGTTGTCAAATACTATGGTGGCACCAATATAACCATTATTAGTGAGAAAAAGTTATTTTGTAGTCCAACAATAAAACACTGAAAACTTTTGTAGTACAAACTGACATTTGGTGACTGTCCAGGAATTTGACAGAACACAAAATGGCTTTCAATAAAAGAAAAACAGATTCTACGTAAGCACTTCACCTTCTGTATTCTAGATTCTAGATCATAATCATTCTTCTAATGAAAAGTTTCAAATTCTTCATATTCAAAATAAAGGCCTTAAGCTATCTTTATTAGAATCGATGGAAAATACAAACATAATTTTCTCTAATACATTCAGTCGGAGACTTTAAAGTGTAGATACATAGTAAAATACATCACTTGAGAAAAACTCTCTGCCGAAACAGCTGTAGTCACATTAATTTATAATAAATTTTGGGAAAATATTGAAAACAAAAGTTTTCAGTGTTTTACCGTTAGATAAAATGAATTTCCATCTAGTAACGGTCGAATCCATCAATTCTTTTGTAGTATCCCATCATTACGGCTCTGTAGATGAAAGATCTTGTTAAAGAGAGCCAGTGATGAGGAAATTGTATATAAAACATATCAGAAACACCGAAACACATAGAAAACTATGTCATTGGAAGATAAATTTAGCAGTTTATAAAATGGAAGATTGTAAAAAAATATCCAAACATAAAAATAGAAATTAACTACATGCGACAGTAAATATATCTACACTCTATAGATTTCTCACTTCAACTTTTGAATGGAGAAACCATTAGAAAAGGGAGAATCACTAATTAATTTCGAATGTGAGCACCAATGATCTCAAAAACAGTTTCAAAAATAACAGTAATAATACCTACATAACTTATATTACTCATCTCTCTTTATTATCAGTCCCTACAGCATAAGATCACGTCTGAAGTCTGAACAACATTTGACACATCTTTCAAAGGAATTTATTTCACAAACAGTACCGTCTCAATACCTGATAACAATTCCAAGATTTCGAAACAGTAATTGAACTTCTGCAAGCCACATCTTGCGCACAGAAATCTTCGAGTTAACTGTCAATAATCTCTTCTAAGTAGGCCCTAATAAAACATTTAACTTACAAAGAATTTTAGGTGTTAACGGTTCAGGTCCGTTTTTAGTCAAAATCTTATGATTTAGGTTTTTTTTTGTAAAAAATAGACAGATCAAATTTGTGTTGTAGTTATCATTGTAGGTATCTATGCCAAACAGTCTTTATGACATATGTAAATATACACACACCCAAACTTACATGGAATCATTTGATATTTCTTGTTATTTCAAGCTAATTTCAAAAAACCGATTTGATCACCAACACATAAAAATCAAAGAAAAGAATAAAGTCTTGAAACAATAAATTGAAACTATTTTTTTAAGTCAATAGCATAAAAAATTTCAATGTAAAATGAATAATGTTTTGTATTACCACCCCTTGCCCTTTGCGTGGGCACGCCTACTCAAAGTATCAACATTTTTTGCTTAATAGGTTCAAGGTCAGGTGAGCAAGCAGACCACTCCAGAACAGTAATATCCAGGGACCGGATTAAATGCAATCTGCATTTTTTGCATATTTTTGCATTTTTTTGATAAATTAGAAAATGTTGCATTTTTTCAAACATTTTTAACATTTTGCATTTTTTCTTGATAAATTCAGAAAAGTTGCATTAACCCTTAACTACAGACATCCCAATATTACCACGTAACTACAGATCCCCGGTATTTTTTACAGGTCATTATAAAATAGACTCAAAATATAAAGTTAATAATAAAAAACAAAAAAATATGCATTGTGTGTTTTTCTGAAGTCTCTAGATATGGGAAAATGGTAAAATGAGTGAATTTAATAATATAATACATGATTTTTAAAGAATAATCTGTTAAACGAGAATTTTGGTGACATTTTTGGTCTATAGAAACAAACGGCCATAAATGCTTTGGACAAAAATTTAGACTTTTTTTTAACAAATAAACGTAACATAGAATGACAAAGGAAACATAAAAAAGCATTTACGAAAATTTTTACATCCATGAAAAAAAATCTGCAAGGGGTAAAATTATCACAGAATTAAATGGCAATTCCATTTTTGCAAAGTGGCCTCAAAATTTTTATCGTCAAATTTAACCTTCATTGAAGGTCTAGGATGACTTCCACAGTTCATTTCTTTACTTTTTTCCTAAAAACACAAAAAAATAATATAAACATTTCAGATTTACAAATATAGTACTCATATAAAAATACTTACTTAAAACAGACATCCGGTAATTTTTACCGGTTAAGATTTTTGATGTGTGCTAGAAAATAAAATATTGACAATACACACTACACGCTTTGACTAGCATTGTTATAGAAACTACCCGAGAGGTACAGAGACACATGAACTTACATGTAAGTGGTGAGGTTACCATGAAATCCACATTTTATGAATGCCCGCCGGTAAAAAATACCGGATCTCTGTAGTTAAGGGTTAATTCGATATTTTAAATCTCAAAAGTTCACTTTAACTTCCAGTTAAAAAACTATCAGTCGTAAATTCAATAACTGTGTATAATCCATTTCTTAAGAAAAATGTTTAAATCAGGTAATATTCTTATTCTATTATCTATTTTTGGGACTAGGGATTAGTCGGCTTAAGCGTCGTTTAAACACAACGATAAGTCGCAGCAACTAGTTGTGATGACAAGTTGAAACGCTGTTTAGACGCTGCGATTCAATGCGATACCACCTTCAACCCAACTCCAACTTTGATAAGTTGTGCGATGCACCGTTTACACACAATGATAAGTTGCCTTAAAGGGTCGTTTAAACACAGCGATAAATCAAACAACTTATCAAGGTCAATCGAGTTGTTGCAACTTATCATTGTGTGTAAAGGGTCGTTTAAACACAGCGATAAATCAAACAACTTATCAAGGTCAATCGAGTTGTTGCAACTTATCATTGTGTGTAAAGGGGCGTTTAAACACAGCGATAAGTCCAGCAACTAGTTGTGATGACAAGTTGCTGTGATTTGTTGAGGTTGAAACGCTGTTTAGACGCTGCGATAAGTTGACCACAACAAGTTGAAGAGGGGACCATTGTGTACATTAGACCCTTTTAGACCCTTCAATGAATTATAACTAGTTTTCATCGTAAACAAATAGATCCTGTTACTTTCAAAATATAAAGGTTGGGTATATTATACAGGGTATTTACAAAGTTATAACCAATTTTATATGAAAATCGTAACAAGTTCAACTCACTGTATAAATAAAAATAAGCACAACGGCAATGGTTTATTGATGCCATATTTTATTTATTGTCAAAATTTTTAAAAATGATTGATATTGCTAATTTACTTTATATCTAATAAAGGGTGAGTTAAAACTCAAGTAGGTACATTATTTTTTCAGTAAAATTTAAATGGGATACCCTGTATTTTATATCACTATTAAAAAGTACCATTACCGTACTTTAATTTGTATACAACATTTCCTATTCGTCTGTCTACGCAAAAGAAAAAGTAATTAAAAATGCGTGATCAAGGGATCAGGCACGTGCTTCTTGAAAAATAACAGTCGAAGAGTCCGATTAGGTACTTACTTCGTAGAAGTTGTATCGGATTATTACCAACAACTGTTTGCCACGAATTCTGACTGTTTGACTGAAGTTTTACAGCTTGTAGGCAAAGACCTAAATATTTCATGAGTTCACATGGTATTCACGTGTTACTCCGTATTTTGTGTAGACAAGGATAGTTTTCGAGATATTTTTATTTTTCAATGGACCAGTAGCGTGACTACCCAGATCACCAGAATTTAAGGTACTAGTATACTTTAGAAGACCAAAAATAAGCATTTTTTGAAGATTTTTTTTTTTCAGAACCTTTATTAAAAGTTGACATAAAACTTTTTACATATTAATACCTAACTCTTAGAGAATACAAAAAATATATCTTTTTCATTTATGCACGTACACTAGGGTGGGCCGAAAAACCCCCCCTATTTGTAAAGACCCCCTCTGTGGCTCAGTGGTAAGAGCGCTCGAAAGGTCCGAATGGTCGTGAGTTCGAATCTCACCACGGTCAGAAATTTTTCGTTTATTATAAATTAATACATAAATGAAACTAGTTTCTGTCCTTGTGGGATCGGTACTCACCGGAGTGACCGCAGACGTTCGGATACAATTAGCGTCTCTTTGCAAAGACAATGACGTCGACTTTGCAAAGTAACAAGACACTTACTCAACACACACACTACACATTACTCCCCTGAGTTAGTAATATAATAAGTTATAGGCTAAAACAAATCATTATGAAATTGACTGGCCAGTTGGTTGTAAAAACCAGTGCTAATAAAACACAAAACACACACACACACAATATTTGTAAAGCAAAGCTGTCCTATAAAACGAGCACATCTAATTTAAAAAAGCATATGCAAGTAAAACATGCAACAATATTAAACGTTGGAACATCTTCAGGAAGTAATGTACCTACAGTACATTTTTTAAATATTTCAATTAATTAGCTCTTTTTTATTAAAGGTATCAGGTTTACTTAAGTCAAGTTAATTATGTACCTTACTTACTTACTTTCCGTGTCCGGAACACCAACAACTTTAAATTCTGTATTTCCAATGGTTGGCCACATAGATGGCCCTGTCATTTGCTATAATTAAGTCTTGTTCTGTGCAGGTCTCCCTCATCTCTGTGCATGATAGCAGATGCCGGCTGGTCTGAACCGCGCCACAGTCGCAGGTATCGTCCTCCTGGTATCCCCATTTTTTCAGGTTACTAGCACAACGTGAAACGCCGGTTCTTAGTCTGTTTAGCGCTTTCCAAGTCGGATACGGTAAATTGTCTCCAGCAGCCATTTCCTCTGAGGGAGGAAAATGTGTCGCGGTAGCTGACGCTTGCCATAGGTGTATTCGGCGCATCTCTGGCGCTTCGGGGATGGATCTTGATGTTTTCAGGAAGCTTTTCCGAGATCTTAGTCTGCTTGGCCGAGTTTGGTGGTCATATAAGGGGTGTCTTCGGTCCGTCTCCTGCTTTTTCCGTTCTATCTCTGACGTGACCTTCCTCCTGATAGGTGGTGGAGCAATTCCAGCAATGGGGTATACCTCTTCGATAGGTGTCGGTTTCAGGCAACCCGATATTATACGGACCGTTTCATTTAGAGCCACGTCGACGTTCTTTGCGTGAGAAGAGTTTGCCCATACTGGTGCTCCAAACTCCGCGGCCGAAAAACATAATGCCAAGGCAGAAGTGCGGAGAGTGTGTGGTTGTGCTCCCCATTTTGTATTAGGATCCCCATTGCGGATGATATTATTTCTGGCACTTATTTTCTTCTTGACATCTTGACAGTGGTATCGGTAAGACAGAGTTCTATCCAGACGGACGCCAAGGTATTTTGGCGTCTTGTTGTGTTCCAGCAATTATGTACCGAAATGATTCCTTTTTAAATAGATAATTAGATAAATACCAGTTTAGACTCATATGAATTGGACAAAAATCCAATATGCAACAAAATTTTATTTTTGTGTAAAAACCTGGTATAAAATGACATTTACCTGTTTAGCAACAATATTATTAGATTGGTATTGTTAAAGAATAAGACTATAACATACTAAAAAAATCACTTAAATCGGACAACAGGTTTAGGAAATCCGAGACATCAAACGTGTATAATTCATCGAGTGACCTAATTTTTTTGCTGGAAAGTGTATAATTATTATAGTTGATAAAAGTATTATATATTGTTGATTAATTGGCAAAACCACATAGTATCAAATTATAAGCTTAAGGGGAAAGGAACAAAATGCAAAATTTTGACGGCTCTCAAAATTTTCAATGTATTTTTAAATGTAATTATTTTTTTGGAATCCTGAGAAAACTAATAAGTATTTTTGAGAAATTTAAACGCAGAATGAAAGATTTGCCTGAATGACACAATATGGAGAAATAAAAATATCGGAAAAGATATGAAAGGCAGAATTTACAAAACAGTCATCAGAACAATAATGACATACGCGGCAGAAACACGACCCGACACAGAGAGGACAAAAGGATTGCTCGAAACAGCGGAGATGAAAACCCTTCGAAAAATCGATGGTTGAGACTATGGGACAGAGCTAGAAGTGCAAATATACGACAGAAGACAGGGTAAGAAACAGAACAATAGAATGGAATGACCACATAAGCCGAATGACAACAGAGTAGTCAGGACAGCGAGAGACGGTTTCCCAATAGGCAGACGATCAGTGGTAAGACCACGAAAACGATGGAACGACAACTTACTAGAGGCACATTGAAAAAACAGACAGTCATGTCTATACAAAAAGAAGAAGAAGCAGAATAATTTATGAAAATTTTGATAATAAATAAAAAAATGGCATCAATAATCCATTGCTTTTGTGCTTATTTTTATTTATACAATGAGTTAACTTGTTACAATTTTCATATAAAATTGGTTATAACTTTGTAAAATACCCTGTATAACATAACAATCCTTTATACATTTGTAATGGCGAAGTTAAGAAGATTTTGAATATAAAATAAAATACAGGGTGTTCCAATAAAAAAAAATAAGTTTTGTCTGCCACTATGTTATCGAACACCCTATGTAACATTCTAATTAATTTTATAAATGTGAATCTCAAAGTTGGCTACAATTTTTGTTATTAACTTTTATTGCTATCTATTACTATAACGGATCTACGTAGCTTTACCCCACTAATCAATCACCCTGTACATTATTTAATTGGATATGTAAATAAATTCTAATACGGTAAGATCCTCCTAAATTGATACAACCCAAGTCCAATGATAAATCGCTGTACCGTTTAGACACGACGATAAATTAAAACAACTCGATCCTTGTGATAAGTTGATACCAACCTCAACCCAACTCCAACTTTGATAAGTCGTGCGATGCACCGTTTACACACAATGATAAGTTGCAACAACTCGATTGACCTTGATAAGTTGTTTGATATATCGCTGTGTTTAAACGATCCTTAAACGGTGCATCGCACAACTTATCAAAGTTGGAGTTGGGTTGAAGGTGGTATCGCATTGAATCGCAGCGTCTAAACAGCGTTTCAACTTGTCATCACAACTAGTTGCTGTGACTTATCGTTGTGTTTAAACGACGCTTAAACGGTGCATCGCACAACTTATCAAAGTTGGAGTTGGGTTGAAGGTGGTATCGCATTGAATCGCAGCGTCTAAACAGCGTTTCAACTTGTCATCACAACTAGTTGCTGTGACTTATCGTTGTGTTTAAACGACGCTTAAGCCGACTAATCCCTAATAACTTGGTCGGTAGGGCAACTACATAGGTTGTAAAAACCTGTTTGCTCTTTGTAGGGGGATAAGCAGGTACAGTAATTTAGATTTTAATATTAATTTGTTTATAAATGCTGAATACATTTCGTGTTTTGATTCGCAGTGCGTTGTTGCGTATTATTTTTGACATATAGTTTAAATTGAGTAACGAATAATTTTTTCGCCAAAATGCCGAAAGTGACAAGTATTAAACATTTGTGGATAAAGGCGCATCCAGAGCTTTCATAAGACGGAGGTAATTTATTTTGCTCAGCGTGCACAAAAATTGTAAGTACCTACCTATTACCTACCATTATACTAATTTAATTTATAATGCCTAATAGTCCAAAAGATTATTAATGTTGCATTTTAATATCGCATTTTTCATAAAGGCTCTTGCATATTTTTCACAAATCAATTGCATTAAAATGCGCATTTTTTTACATTTTTATGGTGCATTTTTTCCGGTCCTTGAGTAATATCTTTTGCTTCAAGGAAGTCTGTAGTCACTCTACTGGCATGTAGAGGTGCATTATCATGAATGACAATTAAACTTTCTCCCATTGCACCTCTCCACATCCTAACTACAGATGCTAGAACAAAAAATCTATTTAGAAAGACGAAATCTGGTACATTTATTTATATTCCAGAGATGAATAAATTTCATTAATTGCGAATTTCTAGTACTGGTCATATGCGCCCGTTTTGGGTAGGTCAACAGTTATTTTATAGCATAACTTTTTTGTCTTGAATTTTTAAACATCTTTGACACTAGATTATTAGATTATGAGGTATGCAAGTACTAAAAGTTACTCTTGCTTTAAGTTAGTAAAATACATCGTTTTTTTTGAAAATTTTTTTCAATTCTTTTCAAATTCCAGAAAACGAAAACCTTTCAAATCGATTTTTCTAGAAAACGGTGTGTCCTACAGACTTAAAGAAAGAGTAACTTTTAGTACTAGAATACCTCACAATTTAATAATCCAGTGTCAAAAATGCTTAACAGTTTAAGATAAAAAAGTTATGAGATAAGATAACCGTTTCCCTACCCAAAACGGACGCCTATGGCCGGTACTAGAAATTCACAATGGATGGAATCGATTCATGTCTGGAAAGTAAATATGCATACCAATTTTCGTTTTTCTAAATAGAAGCGTTCTGGAGGTATTTAAGAAAAACTAATTACATGACGCCATCTTCAATGAGCTCTAGCTCCCTTAGGAAGCATTTTCGGACTAGGTGAATTGGGTTAAATTGTCTTAAAATTACCTGGGGCCTGGGGAATTTCCCGTTTTCATTTGTCGGTAGAGTTTATGGACACCCTGTATAAAGGCCAATAATAGTCTAAGATGGACAGGGCATGTGATACACAGTAAGGACAATCGCCTTATAAACAATGTGTTTTGGGAAAGACCAGATGGGACAAGGTCTGTAAGACGGCCTAAAAATGGTGGAAAAATTAAATCAGAGAAGATCTGGAGAAAATGGGAGTGAGACAATGGTAAATTGTGGCACAGGACCGACAAACATGGAAGGCAATAGTAAACGCGGCAAAGATTCACGAAGAGTTGTAACGCCATTGATGATGATGATTATATGGAATAACAGATAATTTAAATGTCTTCCAGTTTAAGGTATACCATATAGGGTGTGTCATTTAAAATAAGAATGTGTACGCAGGACCCCCGCAAGGCTGATTGGCGCCCGCGTGCGGGACATATTTTAGCGCCCTTTAAATCTACTATACAGGGTGAGTGGGAAGGAACGCACCAAGCTTTAAGACTGTATAATATACGTAAAAATAATCAAAAATAACTCATATGTTGTTATTCGATTTTCATTTGTTTCCGAGGTACGGGGTGTTAAAATTTTTCTTACAAACTGACGATTTATTTATTGCTCTAAAACCGGTTGAGGTGTGCAAATGAAATTTGGTGGGTTTTAAGACATAGTTGGTTTTGACACACAATTAAGAATTTTATATTCACCATTGGCGCGCGTACGGGTAATAGTTTATAATTTTTGAAACAAAAAAAAAATTAAACTGAGATATTTCAAATTAAAAATTATTTTTGAATTCCCTGTTCAATTTCTGACAAACAATCTATCTTCACGTTTGTTCATACGACGCTTCGTTTTCATGCAAAAAATAAAATATCTTAACGCTTATAAAGTATTCGAAATTGGACTAGAATATGATGCGGCTGTATTTTCGTTTTGCAACGAAATTGAAAATGGTTATTCATTTTTGATTTACATGTTTACTCTGATTGGAGTACGAAGGGAACCATTCTAGTTGGAACTTTACCGCGCTGAGCAGATGGGACGTGAATTATAAATTGTAAAATTCAATCATCTTCCTTAGTCTCAGCATCCGTATGGCTTGCAAATTGTAGAAGCCTCGGAGGTGTAACCAGAGAAGGTTTCCATTGTTTTCAGTCTGGTGGGATGTAGAGTAACGTTATGTTGTTTTATATGCCATTTAATTGAAAACTTAGTCTTTTATTAGAAATAAGTTTCTACACATTCATATAGAAACTTCGTCGAAAACTTTGTAAGAGTTAAGATGTTTTATTTTTTGCATGAAAACGAAGTGTCGCATGAAAAAAGGGAAACTAGATTTTTTGTTACAAATTGAACGAGGAATTCAAGAAAGATTTTTAATTTGAAATATCTCATTTTTATGTTTAAAAAATTTCAGACTATTACCCGCACGCGCGCCAGTGGTGAATATAAAACTCTTAATTGTATGCCAAAACATGCGCAATAACTATGTCTTAAAACCCACCAAATTTCATTTCCACACCTCAACCGATTTTAGAGCAATAAATAAATCGTCAGTTTGTAAGAAAAATTTTAACACCCCGTATCTCGGAAACAAATGAAAATCGAATAACAACATAGGAGTTATTTTTGATTATTTTTACCTATATTATACAGTCTTAAAGCTTGGTGCGTAAACCCCGAATGAAAGACTGATTACTGAGGCCGAAAGCGAAAGTCCCTGAAAACTTCTATAATGTTTATTTTAATAAGTTACAGGGGTGCAAATAAAACAGAAAATTTCGTGTGATTTTTAATAATTGCAAATATTTAATTCAAAAGAAACTTTTTATTTATTTTAAGGGACTGTCGGCCCTCGGCAATAACGTTATCTTTCATTCTGCGTTTAATTTTTTTAAAAATAGTTTTCTCAGGATTCGAAAAAAATTGCGCCTTTCCCCTTAAATTTTTTGCATCATTAATGAAGTACCCTGCATATTAAATTAAAAATATACATTTAAGTAAATAAACAATCATATTTTGTCGTTTCAAAGTTTTCAAACAAATTTTATACAGGATGTCTACATTACTAGAAACCATATGGGAAACTGTTTTATTATTAATTTTACGAGAAAAAGTTATTCTTCATAAAAAGTTCTGAATTATCTAGAACTCAGAATGCAACCATCAAATATCAAATTTTATGAATCTTATAAGAGATATGCCAAAAAATATGAATTTCGGTCAAGAGCAAACAAAGTACGTTTAGTTTTCACAATATTGAAAAGTTATTATGAAAAGTTGTTCAGCATTAAAAACTATGTTTCTATATGCAATTACATCCTTCTAATTGAAATATATTGTGATCTAGAAAGGCACTTTACTTTTGATCGAAACTCATATTTTTTTACATATTATATCTCATATAAAATTGAAAAAAATTGATAGGATTTCATGGTTGCATCTTAAATTTTAGACCATGCAAAGCTTTTTAAAAAGAACTTTTTATCGTAAACTAATTGTACTTTTCAACAACGCCCTTTTCATTTATTAGAAATAATGTGATGTCTTTTATTATTAATAATGAACCCTTTTCAGTTATTACAAATAATGTGATAACTCTTTTATTATTACTAATTAATTAATCAATAGCAATAAAAGAGTTATCGCATTATTCGTAATAAATGAAAAGGCGTTGGGTATCTGTAAATTGAAAAAAAAAATTCAATTAAAAGGATGTAATTGCATATTAAAACATGGTATTTAATTAATTCCAAACAACTTTTCATAATAATAATTTTCGATATTGTGAAATATACGGTATTCTTGATCGAAATTCATATTTTTGATACTCATAAGATTGACACAATTTTATATTTGCTTGCATTTTGGTTTTTACACTATGCAAAGCATTTTATGAAGAAATTTTTTTTTCCTTAAAATTAATAATAAAAAAGTTTCCCATATGGTTATAAGTTACGCAGACACAATGTCTTAATTATTTTTTTTTTAAAATAAATTGTTGTAAATTGTGGATTTTATTAGAGGAAACCCGATTATAACTATTTTAAAATTAATTATTATTATTCTATGCAATGATTATGATATTACTTACCAATTTCACAATTAATTTAATTTCCACACCACTTAAAATAACAACAAATAAAAAGATTGTCCAATATTTTTTACACGAAAACAAAAGTTTAAAATCAGGGCAGAACAAACCCAACGGATATTGCAATAATAGTCGTAGGTAATTATTAACACCAATATAAAATAACATTTTAAACCTTTCACTGTAGGAAACCACCCGTTCACCAGTAACAGTAAATAATGTTTGTGCCTAATAAACGCATAGACGAGAAGGGAAAAGATACTCAAGCCAAATACATAATCATAATTCATAGAGTATGTGTTTACTTAAGGGTAATTATTGTAAATTCGAGTAAAATATTCACTTTATACGAGTAAAACTGCTTGATACAGCAAGTTGTGTTTTGTTGGAGTGAAACTGCTAAGTTGCTTTTTATGGGTGTTAATTTGTTTCTACTCGTCAAAGAGTATGATTTGATGTTTATCTGACTAATTTGAGTGTCGCTTTAGTGTACAACATAAAATCGATTGGATGGTATGCCAAGCGTAATGCCGGATTTATACTCAGCCATTGCCACTGCTGCTGCTGCTGCTGCCGGAAATATTGCCCGAAATACGATATCGACGCGAGTGAGGTGTTCACATCAGTTCCTCGCCAATGTGTTCACAACTCATTTACCGAACGACTCTCAAGAATGGAATGTAACGACAGTATCATTTTGCTCCCTTATTCACTTGCCGCTTTCCGGCGGCAAGTGAGAGAGAGAGAGTAGTTGAATGTAAATACTCACTCGCGCTCGCGCTGCCAGTCCTTTGACTTCCATCTCGAAAACCGACTTTTGAGGGAGCGCCGTGCAATGGCAGTAGCATGAGCAGCAGCAGCGCGAGTGAGCTATTTACATATTCACGCTGCCCACTTCCCTGCCCAATTCCCTGTCCAACAGGACTGAGTGTACATGCGGTATAATTCAATCTACTTCAAAGAAAAAAATTAGGAAGGAACAACAAAATGTAGTATATTTTTGACGGAGTAAGTTTAACATTTCAGGACGGGAATAATTATTTTTTCAGTAATAACACAATATTTGATTTTTGAGATTTCTCTTTTCCTGTTCATGAAATAATTAAAATTGTATATAAAAAATGATTATCTCATTTAAAATAAATATTTCTTATTTACCAAACCTTCGGTTTGGCGCCCCTTTGGGGTTACGCCCGCGTGCGCCGCACGCGTTGCACGCCCGGTTACGGGGGCCCTGTGTGTACGTTATTAGTTATTACAGCTTAAATGTGCTAATAGAATAGAACAATCTAATATTTTGACCATCCCGTAAAAATTTTGTATATATTTTTGAACGTTTTGTATTCTAGTTCTGGTATTAAATTGATAACCATTTTCTAATATTGTATATTATATGTTATCGTTACCATCACAAACCCGTTATTTATATTGATCTACCTTTGAAATTCATATTCTTCAAATAAGGAAAGGTTTTAATGTTTAATATCTATATAAATTCATAATCTAATGATATCTTCGAATAATCTACGTTTAATGAATCTCAGAATTTATTACTAAGTTTAATTAGCCAGAGAGAAAATCTAATTATCTATTTTATTGGCCATATCGGTATAACGCTATAATTAAAATCATCGACGTTACAGCAAGATGGTAATATTGTGTAATACACGGCAATACTTTGTATGCACTGCACATTATGGAACAAAGCATTAGCTCAATGATAACTTCGACATACTGCACATATAAATTTAGATCCTGAAAGTATCCTCATTAGACTTCATGGAATCAAGGAATTAAAAAACATATAGCCGGAATAACTAATGTTTATTCAAACTCTATTTTCTCTATCGCCGTTGATGTAACATTTTACTTGATAAAGATACGTTTTCATTGGAACTGCTGTCGTTTTGAGTTTTGATAGGAAACAGTGGTTTTCATACGTTTTTGATTTAGAAAAAGTGGTTCTGTATAGACCAGGGGTGGGCAAACTTTTTCTAGTAAGGGCCACAAAATGTTTTTGGTCTATTACCGAGGGCCGCAATATTTTTTACCTCAACATGTTCGACTTTTTACTAATTTTGTTTAGGGGGGCGGATATGGTTTGAAATCAACTTTCAAGTACATTTTTGTGAATTTTGTTTGAAACTATGGTATAATTATTTTATTTCTAAATTAATAAACATATTCAGGACAATTCGAAGAATATTAAAAAAACTTCAAGAACAAATATTGAAAAATAAGTCAACGGTGACATATTTCTACAGACACCTCAAAAAATGGATTTTGCAGTAGATATTAAAACTTGTCATTGGATCATATTAAATAAAAAATTCAAGAATATTTTATTAGCTTATGACTTTCTTGAGATAATGCCGTCGAGTTTTTTGTTTTAACGATTTTTGAGTTTTTGGTGTACTTAAAAGTCAAAATAACAAAGTTTTTTGTAAACAGGGTGAAAATCAACATATTGTTAAAAAAAAAAAAAAAAAAAAAAATATCTCGACAGCGTTATCTCACGAACTGTCTAAAGAAAATATATGAAAAATTTCAGGTGGATCTGTCAAGTAGCTTTCGGGTTAAAATGTCCACCGCCCTTGAAAAAGAAATTTTAAGAAAAACGCGTTTGAAGTTTTGACAACTTTTATTTTCAATTCCTTTTTTGTCTGTCAAATCATAAAGTGATGAATACCGGAATATGTTTTTGAATCGTCATTTAAATAAAAATAGACAAAGTTATAAATTTGAAAAAATCTTAGATGCCCTTCATTGTTTTTGTTTTCTTTGAAAGAATTAAATAATAAAAAAATATTTATGAAACACATTATCTATTATTTCCAAACTTATGTAAGGTATTTATTAAGGTATTTATTAAAAGACGAAAAACGAATCTTAATGGATTTTATAAAGTTTTAGTTTTAGTTTTATGTCCTTGTTCATGATTCTTTCTATTTCGGGTGGAAATCTAGTCAAAGCATCATCAATTCCGGTCCTCAATGGATTCTATCGATAAGTCGAACTATAAATTTAGCTATGTGTTTTTGGACATTTGTAAAGATGGGTAAAATGCAAAAATATTGAAAAAATATGCAAATTAATCTATAATTTCTAGTTGAATGTAGACTGGTACGGAATCACTTTGAACTGAAAAATGATTTCTTAGAAGTGATAAGGAAAATGATATTCAAAATCTTTGAAGCCATTTTCAAATTCCGTCAGCAAGTTACAAAGTTTTTCTTCATAAATTTTAAACTTATTTTCTGATACATTGTTTTTAATGATTTTAATGAGGAAAATAATTGAACTAATTTTTTTTATATGAACAATGAATAGTTTGTGATTCATTTTAAAAGTTTCATTTTGCGTTCAAAACTTGTAAAGTTAGCAAATTTGTTGCAGTTTTTCATTTCTATAAATAAAGCAATTTCCTCCCCTAATTCACAGCATCTTTTAAGAACCTTTTCTAAACTCAACTACCGAATATGATTGTGGTATAAGATATCACTATGATATATTTTTAACTTTTCCAAAAATGCTATGAATGCACGATGATTTATTCCTTTTGAACAAATAAAATTAACAATATTTGTTGTAATTGAAATAACGTTGTCTACTTTCAAAACATTTTTCACAATACCTGCTGATGGATTATGCCGTGAAAAAATAATAAATAATGTTCTGGAAATTGTTTATGAATGTAATCTTTAAGTTTTCTCAACATTGCAATATTAGTTCCTCTTAAATTTAGTGCCCCGTCAGTTGTTACACTTACTAGGTGGTTACGGGTTAAGTTAAAATTTTCTAAACAGTTCCTGACTACTTCAAACATATCGTTTCCATTTGTTGAAATTTCATGGATTTCATTGAGGGAGCCGACAAAACTCTGTGTCGGGAACCCAAATAATTGCCCGCGGTATGTTGAAAATTTGCGGAAAAATGACCCGCTGCAAAAGTATTAATTATTAGCTGCATTATCTATATTTAATTATTAATATTAGCAAGAATTCAAAAAAAAAATTTCCACGGGCCGCAAAAAATGTCTGAAATGCCGCAGCACTTTGCCCACCCCTGGTATAGCCTAAATTTTATTATTTTTTACTTTTCACATGAAAAACAAGGTCACAAAATGACCTTGCATTAAACTAAAAAGGACCCAAAGAAATTACCGTTCAACAAAATATGTATATAAAACAATGCATTAATTTAAGGAATACCTGACAAACCACCAAAGAAGAACACTAACACAATAGCAGGACACCACATCTATACGGAGTCCCAAAAATTCACAAAGAAAATGTACCTCTCAGACCAATTTGCAGCAGCATGGCTCTCCTTGCAGCCGGCTGTCAAGGTTCCTCCTAGACATAACGCAGCCTTAGCACACAACACTTCTTCTTCAGCCTTAAGTAATCCAACTTTGGATATAGGCCTCCTCCAATTCAATCAAATGTTTTCTGCTTTGCGCCACTTGCTTCCAGTTGTGTCCTCCAATCTTCTTAATGTCATCAGCCCATCTCATTTGTGGCCTTCCTGTGCCTCTCCTTCATAACCATGGTCTCCATTATTGTATTTCGTGATTCCATCTTTTATCCTTCAGTCGGGCATTGTGTCCTGCGAAGCTCCATTTTAATTTGGCACCATGTTCTCCTGCGTCTTTTACTTTGGTTTTGCTTCTAATCCATTTGTTTGTTTTTTTGTCTAAAGTCTCACCTCGAGCATTGATCTTTCCATCGCTCTTTGTGCCTTTACTATTTTATCCATATTGGCCTTGGTGAGTGTCCACGTCTGTGAACCATACGTTAGTATAGGGAGGATACACTGATCGTAAACTCTGGTTTTCAAATATTGCGGGTTGCTCTGAGCGCCTTAAATATATAGGTCTGGATCCCGCGTATTTTAGTATTTTTCAAGATCCAACTGAGTTTTCCAAATCCTGCCCACGTTAACCTTATTTTTATGGCAATTTCATGTTCAAGTAACATGAACATGTTCCCAGAGTTATCTTCTAACATCGGCGTTAAGCCTTCTTAATTTCAACACACTATAATGTAGACCGAATTTTAATTACAACCAGTGTTTGGCTCTGGGGCTAGTTATAGAAAGTATATGAGTTCACTGATGATGGACTGATAGGTCCGAAAACGTTCGTTCTGAACACTTTTTATACAATCCATTGGGATTTTTAGGATTTTTATAATATACATATTACATAGAAGTTGTTTTACTTCGGTGTTAGAGTTTTTTTGACTATGTGGTATACAGCCAACCCAGGGAACTATCCCTTTTTAGTTTATTATTAAAAACTCACAGCAATTCTTTCTTGCAAAAACTATTCAGAAATAGACTACAATACCAACATATGCTTGCAGATGAAAAGTACTCTAAAGTTTGTCATACATAGTAGTACTTGTTATTGGAAAGAGTTTTTTTGCGTTTTGACAGCAAGAATAGCGTGACGTGTTCTAGATATATTAGTCCAGGGCGCATCTGTTTTGAGGTGGACGTTGAGAGGTGACTCATATTTTTTTACAGAAATTGCTTGGAATTAACTCATAATAATAATTGAGTTACAAAATCCACAAGGAAAAAGTTTTCCTGTAGTTGGCTGTATACCATGTAATACAAAAAACAGTAAAATCCTTTATAAAAGGTATATATTTAAAATCACTAAAAAGGGCTACATCACCATCACAATCACATAACTAGTTTTCGACTGGTTTTCCAGTCATCATCAGTGCTTACGTGAAGTTTACATGCTAACCACCAAGATATAATTTAACAAAAATATGAGGGTCAAAGCCCTGTATAAGTAATCCGCCAAGGAAACATCGGTTGAAAATGTTAACTTAAGCGTGGATGTTTTAAATATTTTTACTAATATGCCCCAGGTAACATCTGAGCTGTGGTTTGACTTGTTCACATGGTGGAAGTGTGGCAGCAAGTCACTTGGATCAGTTAAAATTTTTAAAAATTGTCACCCTTGTTGCAAAATAACAATAATTGTGAAAAAAAACATAAAAAACAAGTATTCGCATTTTACATTTTCCAACCATTTATACTACACTTAGGACCTTCATGTTTACCCCAGAAAAACTTTATGATATAGTAAAACAATACTGTAAATTTTATTAAGATCGGTTGAATAGATTTTGCAAAATATATTTTGCAATCCAGCTTTCGCTAAAAAATTCATTTTTTAAAAATATTGCTGGACTGAAAATAAAGCAGATAGCAAGTTATTTTTTTTGCGTATAGAAGAATACTGACCCTTTCATTTGCAATTTGCAAAATTAAAATTTATTAACTACCAGGGCGTCAGGAATTTTTTTAAATAAATATTAATTTTTGGTGCTACGCGCATGACAGCGGTATTCGATTCGCACAAGTTGATTTCCACCAAAATTTCTTCCAATCTTTATCTAATATATTATTTTATTACTCTATATTTTGTTGTATTTTAATATTTTAATTCCACAAAAATCAAACTAATTTGATTATTGTTTGTGAAATATTGTTTAAACAATTGCATATGTTTAAAAATAATAAATTTCTATTCTCCAAGTTAAAATATATGAACAAAGAAAGTTTTTGTTAAAAAAGTGTTATTTCAAACAACAGAGTATGTGTTTTTATTTTGCAATAAACAAATTTATTTATTTATATCGAAATTTACTAAAAATTAAAATTTATCAATCATTATCAAAGGTCATTGGAATGCCCAATCAGAGCAAACGTATCCGCTATCCTGCGCGTAGCACCAAAAATTAATTTGGTAGTTAACCGAGTTTAATTTTGCAAATTGCAGATAAAAGGTACAGTATTCTTCTATATTATGTAAAAAAATTCAATCTTAATGAAATTTACAGAATTGTTTTAATATATTAGTTTTTTCTGTGTAAAATGTGAAGGTCCTAAGTGTAGTATAAATGGCTGAAAAACGTAAAATGCGAATAATTGTTTTTTTATGTTTTTTCTCAATTATTGCTATTTTGCAACAAGAGTGACAATTTTTAAAATTTTTAACCAATCCTATATTGTAGTTTAATTACTCTTAATTTATTTATTGCTTAATTTAATTACGCAACTTTTATGTTAGTGCAACTTTTCTCGGAAATGAATACTTTTAAAGTTATAATTAAAAAACGAAGAAAAAAATCGAATTTTTCCTTCATTTTTTGACATTTTGATTATTCAAACAATGTTCCGGACCTTTTTGAGTGGGAGGATAACTCAAATATTATTATATGAGTTATTTTCAAGCAATTTCTGTAAAAAATATGAGTCACCTCTCAACATCCAAATATACTAATATTTTTACAGATGCGCCCTAGTCTATATGTAAATCAAGTAATATTTAATTTGCACGCTTATTTTTTTTTGAAAAACCAGTTCAATCCGTACATCAAGATCACACCCTAAGAATAAAGATCTTCCTGAGGGTTGTAAAAAAAAAAAATAGAAATACATTAAGTCTCTGGAGAGTCTTCATTTTCTAATCAACAGATTAGGTTTAAGTTGAAAATTGATCACAAATAGAAACGCCTTACGTGAAAAAACACACTTCATTTGATATACATTCACGTCATAATCATTAAGGCTATTCATTCGGGATGAAATGTTTGCCGCTCTTAGATTCGCTTATTGCGGTGAATTACGCATTCCACCTGTGTGTTGTTAATGTGTGCCTTGGCTTTCGTTGCAATTTTCTTCCACTCATTTCGATATGTGCATAGTTCTCTCCAGTATCTCACTTTCAGAATTTTCATATCTCTCATGACCTAATCCTCCCATCTCTCTCTGGGTCTTCCTCTTGGTCTTTCAGTTTCTGGTTTCCATCTGGTGATCTTTTTAATCAATAGGTCGTTTTTCCTTCTCTCTATGTGTCATAGCCATCTCAGTCTATGCGCTTTAATAAATCTAACTATAATATATCTACCTTCATTATGTCTCTTTATTCATGGTTCATTCTTCTTCTTATTTCTCCGTTTTCCATTCTTATCGAGCCCATAATCCGTCTGAGGATTTTCCTTTCGATTATTCTCAATTTTTCTTCATCTTTTTCTGCGAGACATATTGTCTTAGATGGTACGGAACTACTGGTCGGATTGCAACTCCGTATATTTTCAATTTTGTATTTCTGGATAAGTTCTTGTCCTTCATAAGCCTATGATATCTCCAGTATGTTTTGTAGCCTGCTAGTATTCGCTGCGTTCCTCTTCATTTCTGTTATTTTGGCCATTCACTATTACACACTCCCAAATATTTAAATTGTCGAACTCTTTCAAAAGTGTAGATTTCTATCTTGATTTCTCTCGTCCTGTTATCTTCTCTTCTAGAGCAGAGTAGATATTTTGTTTTTCCTTCCTTAATTTCTAGACCTCTTTACCGTGCTTCCTTTGCTAGGATTGTTACTACTCCTTTTAATCTTTCATTGTCTCTTCCCATAAGAACTATATCATCTGCATATGCAACTATTTGCGTTGAGGAGTGGGCTAGAGTTCCATTAATTCCGATGGCCTTAATTATTTAATCTACTGCTATGTTGAACAGTGTGGTTGACAGGGAATTGTCCTTTCACACTCCTGTTTCTATTGCAATTGATTTTGTGCTACCTTCTTCTGTCGTTACTTTACCTCAAGATCCATCCATAGTAATTTTTGTTAATCTGATTAACTTTGCTGCTATATCTTGATTTTTCATTTCAATAAATGAATATATTCACACATTTCGTGATATATACAAATATAATTCGGCTGGTATATTGTCGGAGCCTGGAGATTTTGCGTTCTTCAATTTGTTAATTGCTTGCAATGTTTCGTCTATTCTTGGGTCGTCTACCGGTAGGTCCACGTTAAGGGGAGGGGGGTATGGTTTAAAATATTTATTTTTTTTTTATTATTTCAAATAAAAGTGCATAATTTCAAGAATACTCTCAGAAAATTTCAAAATAGCCGGACTAAAATTACCAGAGATACAGCGTGTTAAATATCTCTACCTTCGACTCGCTTTGCCGCGACTTCGCGCCAACACGCTTGAGCGTAGTGAGAAACGTTAAACAACTGTTCGCCTTCTCTTTTGTAGATTACTCCTCGATTTAAAAAACATATTCCAATGTGCATCACTTTACGATTTGGCAGACAACTAAGAAGATGAAGATGCAGTTGTCAAAACTTCAAACTCATTTTTCTCAAAACTGCTTTTTCAAATGCGGTAGACATTGTAACTTAAAAACTACTTGGCCGATCTACCTGATATTTTGCAAAGATTTTTTTGAGACATTTCTTGAGGTAACAACGTCGAGATATTTTTCTTTTTTTGCTTATTTTTTGTTCAACAATAATAAATCTGTTGATTTTCACAAAATTTTTACCAAAAATTTAATTTTTTTATTTCTGAGTGATACTAAAAATTCAAAAATCATTAAAAATTAAAAAAACTCGACGTTGTGACCTCGTGAAACTCATAAGCTAATTAAATCTTTTTGAATTTTTTGTTTCGTGTGATCTAGTGACGAGTTCTGATGTCCCCCGCAAAATATATTTTTTTGTGAGCTGCCTGTCAAAATTTGTCACCTATGGCTTACTTTTCAATATTTTGGATTGAATTTTTTTCTAAATATTCTTTGAATTGTACTTAATATGTTTATTTAATTTAAAAATAAAATAATTGTACCATAGCTTCGAAAAAAATTCATAAAAATGTGCTTGATATGTTGATTTCAAACAATACCCCCCCCCCCCTTGATATACAGTGCTCGTCAGATAAAACTATCCACCTTAAATAACTTTTGAACCACTAATTTTTAGAAAAAACGCAAAAACACGTCAAATAATACTTGAAGGGGGAGACATTATGCCATATTTAAGCTTGCCGGGAAAGGCAAGCTTATCATCCCTTATTATTTTTATTACTACCCCATTTTTGTTTCATATTTGGATTCTCTTCTTTGTACTGATTTCAAAAATGTATACTATGTATAAATACAAAATGAACTATGATTTCAAAAATGTATAAATACAAAAGCAACAAAACTGGATTGAATAAAAATTATTTTTTTAACAATTTTATAACATTTATAGTGTACATTTCACTACCAAAAATTTTAACAATAATTATTCAAAAATTTTAACAATAATTATTCAAAAATTTTAACAATAATTATTTAAAAATTTTAACAATAATTATTCAAGCTTTCAAAAGTCATTTTGAAGAATTATTGTTAAAATTTTTGGTAGTGAAATGTTCATTCTAAATGTTTGTAAGTAATAAAATTGTTAAAAAAATAATTTTTTTCAATCCAGTTTTGTTGCTTTTGTATTCATTTTTCTCATTAACTAATCACTTTAAGCATCAAGTGTTATACATTTTTGAAATCAGTACAATGAGGAGAATTCAAATCTGAAATAAAAAAGGGGGTAGTAATTAAAAAAATTAAGGGATCGTACGGGGGGTGAGAGGGTGCCATTCACAACAAGCTTAAATATGGTTGAATGTCTCCTCATTCAAGTATTATTTAACATATTTTTGCGTTTTTTCTAAAAATCAGTGGTTCAAAAGTTATTTAAGGTGGATAGTTTTATCTGAAGAGCACTGTATATAGGTTCTCCAGGTTCTCTCTCTTAATGTATTGTTATCATCTACTTTTTATTACTTTAATATCAATTTATCTTTATTTGATTACTCCAATTAATTATTTAATCAATTATCCAATTGTCACAAATCATACAAAAATTTAAGTAAAAATCTCAGGGTGCCTTTTTATAATACAAAAAAATTATCCAAATTATCTTATGTTTTACTTATCTTCTCTCGTGGTTTCAGTATCTCTTGGTTGGTTCTAATCGGGAAAAAAATATTAGGAAAAGGAATTAAATAGAAATATAAAATAAGCAAACAGAATTGTCTTTTATTATCAAAATCAATACTCTAAAAATCGATCAAATTTACAACCTGAGGACACAGCTGTCCGAATAAATTTTTACCACTTAAATTTATTCTAGTTAAAAAAAAAACAATTTATCGGTTTGTTCCCGATGACTTTGACAAAACAAGCTAAATAAACAAATTTAGGTATTCGAAAAATTACCTATACTTCCTATTTACTTTTTGAAATATTGGAATCTTAATTCATATGCTTTTACTCAAAATTTTAGTTTCCGATCATAAAAATATCTTTCACATAAATTGACTGACCTTTTGCTTCACTCACTCTGATGTCTTCTCTTGACCCAAAACAGCTCTCCCTCGTTGACTATGTTAGGCTACCCATCAAAGCCCTCTCCGTTCTCAAGCTTCAAATCTATCAGCATACCAGCACCAATTCTCCAACAAAACACAAACTCCAAAAATTCTCTCCTTTCCTTCTCACAATAATACAGAATCAAAGAGGTATTTCGTCTCAATTTGATCTGACTCTCGTTTCACTTTTCAGCTCTATTCTCCACTATCAAAACACCCACTGGTACTTGCTATCTAACTATCCACGAAAACGTTGACTGCTCTTCAGCGATGCCAATAACATAATGAGTTCCTCTTTCCAAAACTATCTCACATTCAAACAAAACTTTCCCCATTCCAAAGTGCCTAGCCAATCAGAAACATTTATCTCACCACCTTCCTTTTTTTATTTGATAACAAACAGTCATTCTCTCAAAAATATTCCTACTCAAACTTATGACTTTCCGGAAATTATCTAAATATTCCTATCATTAAACAAACATATTTAAAATTCCAAACTTTCTTTACCTTAATTTCCTAAGAACTAATTAATGTGGCTTTTGGAATCGTGCCTAACAAAACACCGTTATAATCTCCAAATACCCTGAACAATTATTGTCTTATTCATATCACTTTCTTTCCTAATGTGTTTTATTTTTCAGGGAAAAACTTACTAACGATAAATCACTTCTTAAAAACTACTTTTAATAAATAGTTACAAATCAATATACAGGGTGTATCAAATTTATGTGCCCGCGTTATATTAAAAAAAATTAAAATTTTTTGAGAAAAAATCAGTCTCAGAAGTCAGAAGAAGCTCAGAAGTCTCAACTCAAAAGAGTTGAGACTTCTGAGCTTCACCGATGAGGCATAAGGATGCTGAAATAGCTATATGGAGATGGTGGTCCAACTCTGAATCAAATATAAACAAAACCTGCCTTGATCTTTTTTATAAAATTCTTTATTCTATCTTTGATTGATAAATTGAAACACAATAGTATGTTTAGTAAATTTTTAAAATATTCTTGCCATGTTTGGATCTGTTCCTCTTCGTTGATTATTAATTCATCATTACTCTTTCTGACTAGGTACAGACATTCATAGTATAATTTCATAAATTTTTTTATCAAGTCGTATATATACATTTTAAAATTTATTTTATCACAGTTGCCAAACTTACAGTTTAATCCCTTATTTTTATCTTGATTTCAACGCCTATGTGTTCTTTATGATTGTCAGGTGAATGTTGAGGTCATGAACTGGCAACCTACGACCTGCCGTTTTAGCGTATAAAATCTTGGCAATCACAGGATTATTTGCCGTTTAATATTAGCGAATTGGGGTTACTGCATACCAAAGAAGTATTCTTAGTGTGGTCTATGGGTACTGAAATATTACAAAGCTTTATCAGAAATATAACATTGGCTAGATGAATACAAGGAATGGTTCGATGAGGAATGTAAAATAGAGCTAGACGAACGAAATAAATTAAGACTCAAAATTATGCAAAAAAAACACCAGCTATAGAGAGAAAGTACAACGAACAAAGAAAACGAAACAAAAAAATCATAGGGCCAAAGAAAAGAAAATATAAAGTACGTAAATTGAAATACATAGAGGAAAGCTTTAAAAATAGAGAATTCGTCTTCTTCTTCTTCGGATTTTCCCATTATGAGTTTGCCGTTTTCGTCCTCCACAGCACTCTATTCTCACAGTCACCTTCTCTGAGGTCTATTATATCATAGCAATTTCCTCATAGCAAGTCTTCTTCTCCATCTTCTTCCCGACGAGTATCACTCCAGTTCCCAACTGTTCGTATTTTATCTCGTATTGTTAGAAAATACTTGACAATGATGACAGAATAAAAAATATATAAATTCGAAGAAGTAGAAAGATTCCGGTAACTAGGAGAGACATTTACCAGGAGTCCAAATACGCAGGAAGACATCCAAGAGAATTATGAGAATTATGGCTGGTAATCGTTGTATCTTTGCTCTAAACCAGGGGTTCCCAACCTTCTAGCAACTGTGTACCACCTGAAATATTTTGAAGATTATGGCTTACCACCAAACACCGGGGTGGGGGGACATGAAGAGGAAGTACTAAATTATTTCTAATTCTTATTCTTCTCAGTGTATGATTCAGGAGCAATTTTCTTTATGCTGCTAGCACTGTCAATTTACCTGACATATGAGTTCCTCTGTAGTGTATGATTCAAGTGGTTTGCATAACAAAAGCTCTTCTATAACTTCTTTATAAAAAACAAATCGTAAAAATGCGAGTAGCTGTGCTGTTTGTTATATCGGTGGTGCTTTCGTCTACTTGAAGTGCAAAATATGTGCATTCTTGAAGTTTTATACAAAGTTGTTCTTCAATATTGGAAGACATATCAGTATTTCGCCTTTTCACTATGTTGTTTGACAATGGTATTTTTTAAATTTCTTTATTTACAGCGGCCGGTAGTAAAAGGGTCTCACCTATTGTGTGAGGCTTTCCATCCTTTGCAATTCTACATCTAACAAGTAGGATACCTTTATTAAGTTAGTATCATATTTAAAAAGCTAGTCACGCAAAAAAGTAGATTCTCTTTTAAAAAAATTCGATCAACTTACCAACCACATCAGAGTGCTTTGTGTGTTGGTGACGTATCAGCATAGAAGGCTTCATGCTTTGGTTCAAAAACAAGCAGCCAACCCATTGAGGAATAAGATTGTCACTATTTTCTGTGCCACACTTCACTACAAAACCACACTATAAGTAGCTTTCGTGGTATTTTCAATTGGCCTGCGGTTTAAGTTTTTAAACTCTATCCTTTGAAGTCCCAGGGTTCCCCAATAACTGCTTTATGGATTAATATGGAAGCACAACAACTGCACTGGCACTTTCGCAGACAGAGGTCCAGCATAATCGCTTGATGCACACACGTGACGCGTACCACCTGAAATCTTCCCGCGTACCACCAGTGGTACGCTTACCACCGGTCGGGAACCCCTACTCTAAACAAGTTATTCTTCTTCTTCTTCTTTTTCTTATACCGTTTGTAGATCTGTCGATCTGTTAATTCCGACGTTGAAGTATTTCTTGAGAGGTAGACTGCCAGCTATCTCTCCATTTTTTGGTGGTCTCCTCGGTGGACGCTTGCCTGCTGGTTTTCCTTCTTGAGCAATTCTTGGTAGTTTATGCTCCTTCATTCTTTTTACATGACTGAACCATTCTCTTCGTCTTTGCCTGCCCCATCTGACTACATCTTGCACGCCACATTGTTCCCTGATGATGTTGTTTCGTATCCTATCTCTTCTTGTCTTCCCTGCTATTGCTCTTAGTTTCTTCATTTCGGCTGTTTGTAGCATGCTTTGGTTTTATTGGTGTCTTCTCTTGATTCAGTGCCATAGGTCATAACAGGTCTGATGCAAGTTTAAACAAGTTATTAAGAAGTAAAAACATATCTACATAGATAAGAACATATAAGACAGTGATAAGACTTATAACATTTTATGCCAGTGAAACGTGGACGATGGACAAATCCAAACAAGTCATGCTCCAATTGTGGAAAAGAAAAGGAAAGATTTGGAGGAAAGCTATGGAATTGAATGCGGATAAATAGACCAAATGTAGAACTAGAGAAGATGTATGGAGATCTAAATATCGTTGGGATCATAAAATCACAAAGACTGAGATGAGTCATATCCAAAAGATTCCAAACACGAGACTATGTCTGTTATTGGAGCATTCTCTAGTTACTCGATCTAAAAAGAATTGAAAATCTTCGATACTTTCAACCATCATCTGCATAATATCTGATGTTGTTAATAGTTTCTTCCCCAATTCGAACTCGACATTGCACCAAGGCTTGTCAAATATTATTTCCTAGTACACAGTAAAAGACCTAAAAAATAATAAAAGTGCCTGAGAATGCGCATGCGGAGTGCCAGCAGATATTAAAGGTAGGAGGAAATATACTGCAGCAAAAATAGCTGGACTTATAAAGAAAATATGGGACAAGAAAATAATGCTGGAGCAATGGAACACAGCACTCATCTGCCCAATTCACAAGAAAGGTTATAAGACCATATGTAAAATTACAGAGGAATCGCACTGTTAGAAGTGGTGTATAAGGTATTAGCCAAAATTATAAGAACTATATTGAAAGCTTATAGATAATAGGAGAATACCAGGCTGGTTTCAGACAGGGAAGAGGAACAACCGATCAAATTTTTTTGCTAAAGTTATTACAAAACAATAGTTATGAACAAAATTTAGGCTTGCATATGCTCTTTATCGATTTTAAACAGGCTTACGACTCCACCTCACGAAACGGGCTATACGAAGCAATGAGAGCACTAAGAATATCAGAGAAACTGACACGATTGGTAAAAATGACGTTAACCAACACAGTCAATAAAGTCATGATAGAAGACCCATATTAAGCTGCACCCCCCACCATGGCGAATAAAGTTCGGACTAGGCAAAAAATTTAGTGCTATTTATGTGCTAATTAGTTGCTCTATTCCGAATTTTGTTGCTCAAACCGTTTACCAGGAAATCGCGTTGAAAGTGGGGGGGTGCAGGTTAATGTAAAGCTGCACCCACCCACACCGAAAAAAGCTCAAACTTCTTGATTTTTTTTGGTGATAAATTTAGTGCTATTTATGTGCTAATTAGTTGCTCTATTCCGAATTTTGTTGCTCAAACCGTTTACCAGGAAATCGCGTTGAAAGTGGGGGGGTGCAGGTTAATGTAAAGCTGCACCCACCCACACCGAAAAAAGCTCAAACTTCTTGATTTTTTTTGGTGATAAATTTAGTGCTATTTATGTGCTAATTAGTTGCTCTATTCCGAATTTTGTTGCTCAAACCGTTTACCAGGAAATCGCGTTGAAAGTGGGGGGTGCAGGTTAATGTAAAGCTGCACCCACCCACACCGAAAAAAGCTCAAACTTCTTGATTTTTTTGGTGATAAATTTAGTGCTATTTATGTGCTAATTAGTTGCTCTATTCCGAATTTTGTTGCTCAAACCGTTTACCAGGAAATCGCGTTGAAAATGGGGGGGTGCAGGTTAATGTAAAGCTGCACCCACCCACACCGAAAAAAGCTCAAACTTCTTGATTTTTTTTGGTGATAAATTTAGTGCTATTTATGTGCTAATTAGTTGCTCTATTCCGAATTTTGTTGCTCAAACCGGTTACCAGGAAATCGCGTTGAAAGTGGGGGGGTGCAGGTTAATGTAAAGCTGCACCCACCCACACCGAAAAAAGCTCAAACTTCTTGATTTTTTTTGGTGATAAATTTAGTGCTATTTATGTGCTAATTAGTTGCTCTATTCCGAATTTTGTTGCTCAAACCGTTGACCAGGAAATCGCGTTCAAATTGGGGGGTCCAGCTTAATGGCAAGCTGCACCCACACCGAAAAGAGTTCATACTTATTGATTTTTTTTTGGTGATAAATTTAGTGCTATTTATGTGCTAATTAGTTGCTCTAATCCGAATTTTGTTGCTCAAACCGTTGACCAGGAAATCGCGTTGAAATTGGGGGGTGCAGTTTAATGGCCATCCTGACCCACCCACACCGAAACAAACTCAAATTTCTTGATTTTTTTGGTGAAAAATTTAGTGCTATTTATGTGCTAATTAGTTGCTCTAGTCTAAATTTTGTTGCTCAAACCGTTGACCAGGAAATCGCGTTCAAAGTGGGGCGGTGCCAGCTTCTCATTAGACGCACAACGAAACACTTGTATGTTCACTAAAACAATGAGAAATAAAATCAGATAGAAGTATAACTTGATGGTACGTGTTCCCTAAATTATTTTAGTACCAAATAATATGTACGAGTAACTTATTTATTTAACATAGAACAGAGACACATATGTATAGCGCGGAGCCAGGTCGGGTGGGATTAACGAATGCATTTGCAAGTTCTACGGTTAGCAACAAAATCGGATACCGATATATTTCGATAGTACGTATCATTATCATCATCATACAGCCCTTTTCGTTCACCGCTGACCATAGGCCTCCCTCATTTTTGTCCATTGTGCTCTATTTTGAGCACTTTGCATCCAATTTCTTGACATTTTCTTGAGTTCATCAGTCCAACGAGTAGATGGTCTTCCTCTACTTCTTTTGTCTAATCTCGGCCTGCACTCTTCGTCCACTCCCCATCACTGATTCGGGCGACGTGTCCGGCCAAGTTCCATTTCAGGGTGGCAATTCGGGAAATTACATCGGTAACTCTTGTTCTTCGCCTTAAGTCTTCATTTCTAACTCGGTCACGAAGCGACATACTCAGCATTGACCTTTCCATTTTCCTCTGGGCTATTTGCAGCATTTTAGAAGCTGTGGCTGTCAATGTCAAAGTTTCGGCACCATAAGTCATCATAGGCAACACAAATTGGTCAAATGTTTTACGTTTTAGAGAAATTGGTATGTCGCTTTTAAATAGGTCTTTGAGTTTTCCATAGGCTACCTATGGTAGGTTTATTCTTCTTCGTAGTTTGCATATTTGTTTGTCTCTTGTGATCTTTATTTCGTGTCCAAGGTATATGTATTTTTCCACTAGCTCTACTTCGTTTTCTCCAATATTGATATTTCCGCTAGGTACTAGGTTTGTCATGAATTTTGTTTTGGAGATGTTTATTTTGAGACACCTACACTGGCGTACACTAACTAAAGTTCATGTAGCATGGTACATATCTTCTTGAGGTTGTCAGAGAACAAAACTATGTCGTCTGCGAATTTCAAATTTGTTAATCTTCTACCGTCAATATTCAGGCCTCGCTCTTCCCAGTTAAGTTATTTACAAGCATATTCTAGTACTGCGGTAAAGAGTTTAGGCGATAAGTTATCGTCCTGTCGGACTCCTCTGCCGATTGGGATATGGTCCGTGTTTTTATGTAGTTTCACCGACATAGTTGCGTTCTTTTATGTATTGTAAATTAACCTTGTGTATCGGTAGTCAATGCGGCATGCTTGTAGTACTTCCAGAATTTTGTCACATTCTACCGTGTCAAAGGCTTTATGGAAATCTACAAAAGCCAAAACGAGTGGTCGATTGTATTCAATAGTCTTTTCTATTACCGTTTTAATGCTCTGTGGGTGATCATTTGTTCCAAATTGGCTGGTAGAAATCAAGTTTTTTCTCAAGACGATTCGTTACTATTCTTGTAAGGAGTTTGTATAAGTGACTAAGAAGACTTATAGGTCTGTAATTTTCTAATTCATGGGGATCTCCTTTTTTGTACAATAGAATTACTTGAGCATTATGCCATTTGTCGGGTATATTGCTATCTAAAAGGCACATATTAAAAAGGTCTTTTATTTTCTTAAGAAGACAAGTGCCTCCGATGTTTATTGCATCAGTAATTACACAATCTTCGCCTGGAGATTTTTTATTCTTATCTTTTCTTAGGGCTAGTTTACAATCTAGAAATATATGTTCCAGGGCAAAAAGGTGGTCTTTTGTATTTGTTTAAAAAAATTGTTTAAACAATTTCTGCCCAAAAATTCCGCCATATATCCTTCTTCTCCTTCTTAAAGTGCCTATCCGTTTCGGATGTTGGCGATCATCATGGCTATCTTGACTTTGTTTACCGCAACGCGGAACAGTTCAGTGGTAGTGGTGTTATACCACTTTCGTAAATTTTGAAGCCAGGAAATGCGTCTTCTTCCCGGCCCTCTTTTACCATTTACCTTCCCTTGGAGAATCAGTTGGAGAAGGCCGTAACGTTCTTGATTTCTCATTACATGTCCTAGATATTCTAATTTTTTTGTTTTGATGGTTATGAGAATTTCACAGTCTTTCCCCATTCTACGCAGCACTTTTACATTATTAATTCGTTCAACCCAGGATATACGTAAGATGCGCCTATAACACCACATTTCGAAAGCTTCGATCCGATTCATAGATGCAACAGTTAGTGTCCACCTTCCATTCCGTAGAGCAGAACTGTGAATATGTAGCTTTTCAACAGACGGTATTTTATTTTTAATGATATGTCTCGACTGTTGAAAATTGGTCTCATTCTAAAGTATGCTGCTTTCGCTTTTATTATTCGCTGTTTAATTTCTGTCGAGTGGTCCCATTGGCTATTTAAATTCGTACCCAGATATGTATATTGCTCAACTCTTTCGATATTCTGTTGGTTGACTGTAAGTTGAGCGTTTAATATTGGTTTTTTACTAATTGTCATAAATTTGGTCTTCTTCTGTTGCTGACTTCTGTTATACGATTTGTTAATATCTGTAAATCATTCAGATTATCGTCGAAAACTATGGTGTCATCTGCATATCTAATGTTATTCAACCATTCACCATTTGCACAACCGTCTAAAGCTTTAGTCCTGTCGCCAGGGGGGGTACAACGGCCTCCTGTATTCAGATGGACTTACCCAAGTTTTTTTTATGTATTTTGACTTGTAGAACACGAATTTTTTGGGTAACAGTTGATCCGGATGTCGATAAGATTGTTATAAACCAAGAAGTTGAGGAATCACATAACAGCGATTTCTCGCAAAACAAAACATTTTTTTTGTATTTTTTGGGCCATTCTTACCAAAAAATGATCCTACAAATTTTTTCGTAGGATGCATAGTTTTCGAGATAAACGCGGTTGAACTTTCAAAAAATCGAAAAATTACAATTTTTGAACCCGAATAACTTTTGATTATAAAATAAAATAGCAATTCTGCTTACCGCATTTGAAAGTTCAAGTCAAATTATATCGGTTTTAATTATTTGTATTGCTAAAAATTTATTATTTTATTGTTAAAACAAAGCTATAAACACCTAGTGCTTGAGTGATGTTTTCAATGATTTCTCATTTAAAATCGAACGAGTAGATAGAGGAGGTAAAAGTGCAAGCGGGGCTATTTCTACGTAGCATGCGTTAAAACGCATGTATTAGGCACGGGAAACACTATGTGTGTTTATAGATTTTTTTAGCAATCAAAAAATAAATTTTTAGCAATGCAAATATTCAAAACGGATATAATTTTACTCAAACTTTTAAAGGCGGTAAGCAGAATTACTATTTTATTTTTTATTCAAAGGTTATTCGGGTTCAAAAATTGCAATTTTTCGATTTTTTGAAAGTTCAACCGCATTTATCTCGAAAACTATGCATCATACGAAAAAACTTGCAGGAACATTTTTTGGTAAGAATGGCCCAAAAAATACAAAAAAATGTTTTGTTTTGCGAGAAATCGCTGTTATGTGATTCCTCAACTTCTTGGTTTATAACAATCTTATCGACATCCGGATCAACTGTTACCCAAAAAATTCGTGTTCTACGGGCCAAAATACATAAAAAAAACTTGGGTAAGTCCATCTGAATTAAGAAGGCCGTTGTACCCCCCCCCCCTGGCGACAGGACTACTTCTTTAAATATCCATTCAGAGTAAATATTGAATAGTAGTGGAGATAAAATACAGCCCTGTCGTACTCCTCGTTCTATTGCAATTTTATCAGTTAACTGGTCTTCTATTTTGATTTCTGCCGTTTGATTGTAATATTTGTTTCTGATAATCGATACCCTTCAGATTTGTTTAAAGGGGACATTTTTTAATAGGAATCTCCAAAGAAACCGAATCAGAAATGTTTTCAGACTCACCATATCGACTATATGGAACGGTCTCACCATATGGACTATATACATACTTCCACATTTTGTAATAAACATACAAACTTTCACCAGGTAACCATCATGTTGATGTAAGATACGAATACGAGTGTGAATTATAAATTTCTAAAAAAAATACAAAATCTTTGTGGCTTGTGAATGTTTTAAAAATAAAACAATTGAATATTAGTCTTAAAGGTGGTGTTGAAGCGGCTGAAGTTTCATTCTTCGGTGAGGTATCTTACAGTCTGACCAGATTCACTTTGTATTTGAGATTTGGATGCGCATTGTTGTTGACTTTCGGATTTTCCAAATTTTGTGATTTTTATTTTGATAACATCTCGTCAAGTAAAATACCTGCACGGTACCAAAATAAAATTCAGAAAATGTGGAAAACCCGAACGCCAAACATTAGTGCACATCCAAAATCTCAAATACACACTGAATCTGGCCCGACTGTACACTGGTGAGTGTTTTATAGAAATCACTAATATAGTTTTAAAATTTTTTATTACAAAATCTAATACAATATTTTACATTTATTAATTATTATATTAACAGAAATAAAATACATTTTGATATAGCACAAATTATTTGCGGTAAAACTCAAGCAAATCTATTAAATTTTTTCTACAATCACTTGATAAAGAAGAGTTTTTCGCTTGTCAATGGCAACGAAAAGTTAACGTTTATTGAGTACCGTCACTTTATAGCGCTAGCGCGTTAAAGTTTGATTACCGCGCGTCGTCCGTAGCAACCGTACAACCATACAATACTCGTACAATTTGAAAATTCAAATTGAATAGTTATTTATGTATTAAGAACGAAAAGTGATACATTATTCCTTGAGAGTAAGAGTTACCACTCGACCGTAGCGGAGAGCGGTAATTACTCGAAAGAAATAATGTCACTTTGCGCTTGTAATACATACAACATTTTTTCTACAATCACTTAATAAAATGAAACTATTTTTAAATCACTAACTTTACTGTAACTATTTTATATCTGTCGTTATAATGTCATAACATTAACTTTTATATCTTTCAGTTTGAATGTTCAATGTGATTGTATTGTATGGTTGTACGGTTGCTACGGACGACGAGCGTAAAATCAAACTACGCGCTAGAGCAGCGTTTCCCAAATGGTGGGTCGCGACCCGGTACCGGGCCACGAAAGCAAAATGCCGGGTCGCCTCGCCGTTTCACATGAACATCTTCTTTTAGACTGCGAAGTGCGTTGACTATCAAAAGGGAATGTTTAAAGAAAACTTTTTTTGAATTAATTGAATAATTCAAGGAAGAAATTTCAATATTCTTAGAACAACATCCACCAACGGCTAGGGATGCAATATTTCAATTTAAAGACAGTTTTCATGATGCCAATCGGTTAATCAAGGTAGCGTATATTTGTTATATTTTTGACTTCTTCAAGAATTTAAATATGACATTACAAGGTAGCAATGTAGTACAAGAGAAGCTGGAAGCTGCAATAAAGTTTGCAAGTTTGCCATACTTATTTAAAAACACCCTGTATCGATGAAAAATAAGGCGAGTTGTTAAATTATTACCTAACTTTTTTACTATCCAACATAAGCGAATGAATCGAAAAACAGAATGTTAAGAACACATGAGGCTATAGTTGGGTTTTAATTTCAGTATTTTATAAATGCAAGAATATTCCACAGGGTGTGGTGACTTTGAGAAAAAATTACTTCTTGATTGGTACACTACCTGTCTAGCAACAATATTATTAAACGAAAATGTTCAAAAATATATCGAAAACAGGTTTAGGAAATATGAGACATAAAAAATGACCAATTTTTAAGGTGATACGTTAATTTCTTTTGGAGAAATGTAGATATACATAAATACAATAAAGATAAAGACAGATTATACGAACATACATAATATACCCGAACAATACATACTGTTTCAAATATTCAAAGATAAAGCGATTACAAAAATTGCAATTCGGCATTCTTCAATATACATTATACAATAACTCACACACAGCCAACGGAATTGACAATGAGAGATACCTTGAAAACAATAAAGCTCTGTTGTTATGGGGCAGAGAATAGATAATAGGTAAATATGATTTATATAGGTATATATAAAGAATCCACTACACCAAAATGTTGATATCCAAACAACATACACTGTTTCAAAGCGTTTTAATAGTGAAATACCTGTAGAATATTTAGTTCAATCTTTGCAAATGGAATTTTGTTTCGACATGCCGCGATGGGGCCCTTGAATGTCGGGGGCCCCTTGAATGTCGGGGGCCCCGTATAATTGATACGGCTGATACGACGGTAGCTACGCCCCTGGCGTTAAGTAACAATGTATTTTAAATGGGATTTACTTTTTCGCACTGTTTGTAACTTTCGAGTTGTCATGGTGACAATCCTTAATTTTCGCGTTGTCATGGTGATGACAATATGAGCAATGAATTATAACAAGAGTTTTGACAGCTTTGTGGTTTGAAAGTATGTAATTTTTAAATTTCAAAGTTCTAAAAATTGTAGAATAGAAGAGTTACAGCTTTTTTTATTTATTTATCGTAGATAAAATATTGTATGAAACTGTGCGTGAAGTACTTTTTGCGAACTTGCTCCGTTGTCGCTCGTGCTCTAAAAATCGCGTGCGATCGCAAAAAGCATACTTCACGAACTGTTTCATTAATAACTATTTTAGCACTCCATTGGAGCGTTAAAAATGCTACTTTATAGCACTAGTGCTTTAAAATTTTTAAGGCACTGCAGTTAAAAGTGAATTGTCAAATTGTGAAAAGTCAAAATATTTATATTTCATTTACTAACATTAATATTCATAGTAAAACTTGCACAATTTGAAAACGGTGGTTTAAAAGGTTTTTTAAATTTAATTTAAACTCTATTATTGCATTTTTAACACGTTTGTAGAAAAAACAAGTTTATATAACGGTATAATATTTTCGCTAAGAATTTTTAGATATTCCCCTCGAGTGTAGACAACCAGTTCTATCTTTTACGGGTGATAGGTTTCATGGTTTCAGCAATTAACAAAAATATTGTATTTTATATGTTTATAACGTTTGTAGAAAAAATATTGTATGATATACGTGTTAAAAAGTACATTTTTAAGGCACTCATGTGAATTTCAGAATTCGCTTCGCTCATTCCGACTAAATATATTCTTTATATGCAAAAAATTTGAATGAATTTTGAATTAATTCGTTTTCAAGTAAGTACATTTATCAGCAATAGTCGTAACGTAAGTGTTGTAAACTATAGTTTTATTACTAATTAGCTAATTAGCACATAAATGACACTAAATTCTTCACCAAAAAAATCAAGCAGTTTGAGCTTTTTTCGGTTTGGGTGGGTGCAGCTTGCCATTAACCTGCACCCCCCACTTTCAACGCGATTTCTTGGTCAACGGTTTGAGCAACAAAATTCGGATTAGAGCAACTAATTAGCACATAAATAACACTAAATTTATCACCACAAAAAAATCAATAAGATTGAACTTTTTTCGGTGTGGGTGGGTGCAGCTTGCCATTAAGCTGGACGCCCCCATTTTGACCGAGATTTCCTGGTCAACGGTTTGAGCAACAAAATTCGGAATAGAGCAACTAATTAGCACATAAACAGCACTAAATTTTTCATCAAAAAATCAAGAAATTTGAGCTTTTTTCGGTGTGAGTGTGTGCAGCTTGCCATTAAGCTGGACCCCCCACTTTGAACGCGATTTCCTGGTCAACGGTTTGAGCAACAAAATTCGGAATAGAGCAACTAATTAGCACTAATTTTATCATAAGAAAAAATCAAGAAATTTGAGCTTTTTTCGGTGTGGGTGGGTGCAGCTTGCCATTAACCTGCACCTCCCCCCACTTTCAACGCGATTTCCTGGTAAATGGTTTGAGCAACAAATTTAGGAATAGAGCAACTAATTAGCACATAAATAGCACTAAATTTATCACCAAAAAAATCAAGAAGTTTGAGCTTTCTTCGGTGTGAGTGAGTGCAGCTTGCCATTAACTTGCACCCCCCCACTTTCAACGCGATTTCTTGGTCAACGGTTTGAGCAACAAAATTCGAATTAGAGCAACTAATTAGCACATAAATAGCACTAAATCACTAAATTTTTCACCAAAAAAACCAAGAAGTTTGAGCTTTTTTCGGTGTGAGTGGGTGCAGCTTGCCATTAAGCTGGACCCCCCACTTTGAACGCGATATCCTGGTAAACAATTTGAGCAACAAAATTCGAAATAGAGCAAGTAATTAGCACATAAATAGCACTAAATTTTTCACCAAAAAAGTCAAGAAGTTTGAGCTTTTTTCGGTGTGGGTGTGTGCAACTTGCCATTAACTTGCACCGCCCCAATTTCAACGCGATTTCTTGGTCAACGGTTTGAGTAACAAAATTTGGATTGTAGCAACTAATTAGCACATAAATAGCACTAAATTTATCACCAAAAAAAATCAATAAGTTTGAACTTTTTTCGGTGTGAGCGGGTGCAGCTTGCCATTAAGCTGGACCCCCCCACTTTGAACGCAATTTCCTGGTCAACTGTTTCAGCAACAAAATTCGGAATAGAGCAACTAATTAGCACATAAATCGCACTAAATTTTCACCAAAAAAATCAAGAAGTTTGAGATTTTTTCGGTGTGGGTAGGTGCAACTTGCCATTAACTTGCACCCTCCAATTTCAACGCGATTTCTTGGTCAACGGTTTGAGCAACAAAATTCGGATTAGAGCAACTAATTAGCATATAAATAGCACTAAATTTATCACCAAAAAAATCAATAAGTTTGAAGTTTTTTCGGTGTGGGTGGGTGCAGTTTGCCATTAAGCTTTGACCCCCCCAATTTGAACGCGATTTCCTGGTAAACGGTTTGAGCAACAAAATTCGGAATAGAGCAACTAATTAGCACATAAATAGCACTAAATTTTCACCAAAAAAATCAAGAAGTTTGAGCTTTTTTCGGTGTGGGTGGGTGCAACTTGCCATTAACTTGCACCCTCCACTTTCAACGCGATTTCTTGGTCAACGGTTTGAGCAACAAAATTCGGATTAGAGCAACTAATTAGCATATAAATAGCACTAAATTTATCACCAAAAAAATCAATATGTTTGAAGTTTTTTCGGTGTGAGTGGGTGCAGCTTGCCATTAAGCTGGACCCCCACTTTCAACGCGATTTCCTGGTAAACGGTTTGAGCAACAAAATTCGGAATAGAGCAACTAATTAGCACATAAATAGCACTAAATTTATCACCAAAAAAATCAAGAAGTTTGAGCTTTTTTCGGTGTGGGTGGGTGCAGCTTTACATTAACCTGCACCCCCCCACTTTCAACGCGATTTCCTGGTAAACGGTTTGAGCAACAAAATTCGGAATAGAGCAACTAATTAGCACATAAATAGCACTAAATTTTTTGCCTAGTCCGAACTTTATTCGCGATGGTGGGGGGTGCAGCTTAATATGGGTTGATAGAAGGCAGTTTTTCAAATCAGTTTAACGTCAACAGAGGATTAAAACAAGGGGACCCCCTGTCAACAGACTTATTCAATCTAGTGCTGGAAAAGATAATTAGAGGAGCCAATATCCAGACAAGCGGCACGATTCTTAACAGAAGACAACAGTTTATAGGTTTTGCAGGTGTTTCTGCCACGTTCAAGAACAGAACTTCAAAAAATGTTCAAGCAATTTGAAGAAGAAGCAAAAAAATATGGCCTGAGTATAAACCAAGGAAAAACCAAGTACATGGAAATGAGAGGAGAAAACGCTGAAGAAAATAAGTGGATTACTCTAAGGACAAACGACAAAGATTATAAATTTGAGAAAGTAACTGAATTTGAGTACCTTGGAGTAACAATTACAAATAGAGGAGACGAAGAGAGAGAGATAGATAAACGGTTGTTAAAAGGTAGCAAAGCAGTAGGTTCATTAAACGCACCGTTCGTTGAGAGAAAAATATTGAGAAACATTTTTGGTGGTATAAAGGAGGCTAACGGGGAATGGCGCAGAAGAACAAACCAGGAGGTAATGGAGATGTATAAGAAACCTAAAATAACTCAGAAAATCAAGGCACAGAGAGTTAGATGGTTGGGTCATGTTTTACGAATGCCACAAGAAAGAAACGTCCTAAGAGTTTTATCAGCAGGAGAACAAGGGAAGAAAAGAAGATGGAGACCACGAAGGAAGTAGTTTGATGCCATCCGGACTGACCTAGAAGAAATGGGTACAAGAGACTGGAGAGGACAAGTACAGGATCGCAAAAAGTGGAAGAAATTAGTCAAGACTATCGAAGCCAAGAGCCTCTAAGGCTTGTAGTGCTGTTGTATATATATACACATTAAACAAAGTTGGGGATAACACACAACCCTGTCTGACACCCCTCTGAATGAAAATTTTGTCTGTTTCTTTGTCGTTTAGCAGAATAGAAGCTTCTTGATTCTGGTATAGATATTGTAAATCTGTCAGATCTTTATGAACTATTCCAATCATTTCTAGGTACATACTCATGTTAGATTCTATCAAATGCCTTTTCACAATCTATAAAAAAGACGTAAATTAGTTTCTGTACTAATTTACGGCTGCTTTATAAATTTTGAAAGGGCGTTTAATAGGTTCCAACATGGTAGGCTCTTCGAGTATATAAAAATGATTGGAATAGATGATAAAGATCTTAGACTTTTACAACATCTAAAAGCTACAACAAACCGAAAATAAGAGGAACGAAAACAAATACAAAATCAAATCTAATGAAATAAAACCTTGACTTAATCATGATATTATGAATTCATAACTATCCAAGGATTCTTCCTACTTGAAATACACCTTCCTTTATAAATATATAGTTTTTCCCTCTAATAATCATTAATTTATTTCTCTGTCTGTAATTATATAAATATGCCATTCCTCTGTAGCACTATCATTATCAAAAATTCCTTCAAATGATTTATGACGTTTATGGCTGATTTATACGAAACCACTAGGCTACCTTTTTCTAAGATCCTGGTTAAACAAAATAACTAACTAATAAAAATAAATGGGATTTGGGCACTTGTGTGGGAGGATTAGTTTCGTTTACAATCACTGATTACTGGGCGGCTCAAGTACTGCCTACTTTATAAGAAGCTTACAGTGAAATACAACACCCTTAAATTATAAAACAGGTAAAATATTTTTAATATTTCTTATTGCAAGAGCTGCAAGGGAATCATCTTGACCTTTGTTGTATATCGTAGATGTGAGAAGAAAACAAGAATGAAAACGTGAAATGAAACGTGAATGAAAATGAACTAGCTCTGGAAAGCTTAAATGTTATAATCTCATATTATACAATATATTAAATATATAGATAGAGATAGATATATGGAGAGATATTGTCGCACTCCATTAACCCTTAAACGCCCAAGGGTGGGTAAAAAATGTCCACCTAATGCGTACTCCTTTGTAACATATTTATTACGTGTTTAAAAATTAAAAAAAAATATTTATTGTTAAAAAGACAGCCCTTTATCAAATGTTAATTTGGTTCTACCGATATTTTTGAACATAAAAGTAGCATCTTGAATGGCTGGACATAAAAAGTACACCCTTGGTAAAACTTGTTACTAAAGGTTTTTATATAATATCTCGTTAGTAGGAAGATAATCCATATTATTGACGTAGAATTACATAATCTACATAATTATCCGCCAATGAGGAGGTTGAAAGGAAGAATGTGGAGAAAATCGACAAATTTGAATTACTGGCTTTTACTGTTATGTTGATTTTGATGTACATTGTAATTTTGTTGTAAGGTTTGTAAATTGTTTATATTAATATTTTAGAAGATTCTGTGTTTATTAAGCATAAGAATCTCAAGTTTAATCCATTTTCAAAAACTCTCAATAAATATATTAGCTATTTTAGAGGTGGACATTTTTTACCCACCCTTGGGCGTACATGGAACCTAAAAAAGGTTGGGCGTTTAAGGGTTAATGTCACAAAAGGCCTTAGACAGGGTTGTAGCATGTCTCCTCTTTTGTTTAATTTGTATGTTGAGGCAGCCCTTAGAAGCTGAAAGAAGAGATGTGGCGGAATGGGTATTCCAATTAATGACAACACCCTTTTCTCTCTTAGTTTTGCAGATGATCAGGTCGTGATAGCTCAGGATGCTTTTGATCTAGAATTTATTGTGGCGTAATTGTCTTTTTACGCGGTTGACTCTACTATTTTATTGTTTATGTTTTTAGGCACTAAGTTTAATTTAATTGACTTTATTTATTTTTAATAACTTACACTTAAAGAAATAAAGAACACTGAATTTATATCCTTTAATAACACTAATTTACAAACTTAACATTAAAATACTACATTATTTTTATTCGTTACAAAATAACCACGGCTTTATTAAAGATTACACTAAAACAACAATTTATCTAAATGTCTAATATGTACCATTTATATTTACATTTATTTCGCGTCCGAACATCGAAAAATGTTACTCGACCGACGACTACAAATTTATAACTAACTCTAATTTCAAAAATGTCTCTTTATATAGTTATAAAAATTAATCTACTGATTTCCAGAAAAAATCGAAAGATAGGTATTATTTACAAAGCAATAAAAGAAAGGTGTATTAAGTGACCTTCTAGATATGCCGATACGTTCGTAAACAGCTGTCTCGCCGACGAACAGGGTTTCAGACACTTCGGCGCCAGAAAGTTCTGGCGTTGACAGGGCCGGCCTGGGACCGTGACATTATGATGAAAAGGTTGTATAATGAGTATCAAAAGTGGGGACTGCAAGTGAGTCTAACAAAAACATAGTATTTGTTAGTAATCAGCGAGGCTCGGTTTCAAGTCCTTGTCAATGATGACGTTAACATTAATCAGGTGAAAGCATTTAAATACGTGGGAGCATTGTTTGACAAGACCGGATTGGGGGAGCAGAGACAGTCAGCCCTGTGAAGTTGGCACCTCTAAATACGATTTTTTCAAAAATTTTTCTTTTTTTTTAATTGTCCATCAAATGTCCACTCTTGTCCAGTAAAAAATTTTTTTGTCTACCTTTTGTTTACGAGATACTAAAAAAACGTGAAATAAGGCCCAACACACCGAAGTCAAAAAAACGTCGTAAAAACTGATACGTTTGATTGTCCAACTGTTGTCCACACTTGTCCAGGCATTTTTTTTAATTGTCCACCTTTTATTTATTTAAATTAGCAATAATTATCGTTTGTTAAGTAGTAAAAATGCCAAAAAATGAGAATTTTTGGAAATTTTTTTTTCACGTTTGATTGTCCATCGAATGTCCACCCTTGTCCAGCAAAAATTTTTTTTGTCCATCTTTTGTTTACGAGATACTAAAAAAACGTGAAATAAGGCCCAACACCCCAAAGTCAAAAAAACGTCGTAAAAACTGATACGTTTGATTGTCCAACTGTTGTCCACACTTGTCCATGCATTTTTTTAATTGTCCACCTTTTGTTTATTTAAATTAGCAATAATTATTGTTTGTTAGTTAAAATGCCAAAAAATGAGAATTTCTCATTTCTTCTTCTGTGTTTGGTAGATGCCGCGTCAAAGAATATCGATCGGGAAAAAATATTTCGTCATTAGTTAAAGCGGGACAGAGGCCGTTTTCTCCGTTTCCTCCTTCCACTCATTCGTTTTCTGTTCTATGCGTCTCACTCGCAATGCAGCAGCCTCTGTGTCCCGTTAAGATGGGAAATATTGCTTGCACCAGGAATTTGATTAAAACTTGCAGTTTATATTTTTCGTTTATTAAAACATTTATTACCGACACTTTTACTATTTTCTATAAACTTATAGAAAAATGACATGTTGAATGTTTACAAAAATCCTACAGAAGTATATCAATAAACTCACTTATTAATTGTTAGTCGTCTAATTGTCTATTTCTCCGTGATTCTCAAACCTATCATGCATTTTTTTTTCAAAATATGTAAACGTATATTATTTTTCGGTTATCCAATCAACATAACTTGAGCATAGTTTCTTCGAATTTTACAATTTAACTTGTGCCTTACTTTTCATTCACAATCAACTATTAAAATATATGACAAGTACTGCATATTAAAATGAGTTATCTTTTTAAATAGTAAGTAACCCATGTGAAAAGTTACAGATGACATACTATTCTCAAAAATGTTGATCATCAAGAAATTTTTCATCCTCGCCTTCAAATTTACAGAAAATTGTCAGCATTTAACGCATCAAATGAATCATACTTCCGAGGAATTTTCTAATATGTTATTACCAAATTATAAATAATTGCGATCAACAAAAAAAAAAAAGAAAAATAGAAAGTGTACAAATAAAAAAAATGCCAAAATATGTCTAGACATCAGTTGGACAGTAAAATCTATTAGTTTTTATGACCTTTTTTCAAAGTCCAGGTGCTTGGCCTTATTATGGGTAAAATATATTATGTATCATTTTCTAATTATCTCTTAGGCTAAAAATGGACAACGAAAATTTTCTTGCTAAGCAATAGTAAAAGTTCAAACATCAAACAAACAATAATATATTTCTTCACTAGTGTGGAAAAGTTTTCTTAAACGAATCTGAGGGTTGCAATGCGAGCCGAACGCGAGCATTGTAATCAGATGAGTTAAAAAAACTGTTCCACACTAGTTAAGAACGATATTTTATTCAACCATGTGTGAAAATGCGAATATTGCATCGCTCGAGCGTGTGGAAAAGTAACCTTTCCTACACGGCGTTGAATAAAAATATCATTTTTTGGAATTCGCATTCATGATCCATTGTTGCTACCAAACTAAAAAATATTGCTGAGAAAAAACCAATGTTTCACAAGTAATGAAAATGTCTGAACACGAATGGACAACTTTTGGACAATTCAAAGCTGTTAGTCCTGACAACTTTTTCTTGAATTCGGAAACTTGTACTCCTTCCCTGTCCAAAAAATTTTTTTCAACTATTTTTTTTCAAAAAAGGTGGACAAAAAAAACTTTTTGTTAAACAAGGGTGGACATTCGACGGACAATCAAACGTGAAAAAAAATTTCCAAAATTTCTCATTTTTTGGCATTTTTACTAACAAACAATAATTATTGCTAATTTAAATAAACAAAAGGTGGACAATTAAAAAAAATGCCTGGAAAAGTGTGGACAACAGTTGGACAATCAAACGTATCAGTTTTTACGACGTTTTTTTGACTTCGGGATGTTGGGCCTTATTTCACGTTTTTTTAGTATCACGTAAACAAAAGGTGGACAAAAAAAAATTTTTGCTGGACAAGGGTGGACATTCGATAGACAATCAAACGTGAAAAAAAAATTTCCAAAAATTCTCATTTTTTGGCATTTTTACTACTTAACAAACGATAATTATTGCTAATTTAAATAAATAAAAGGTGGACAATTAAAAAAAATGCCTGGACAAGTGTGGACAACAGTTGGACAATCAAACGTATCAGTTTTTACGACGTTTTTTTGACTTCGGGTTGTTGGGCCTTATTTCATGTTTATTTAGTATCTCGTAAACAAAAGGTGGACAAACAAATTTTTGCTGGACAAGGGTGGACATTCGATGGACAATCAAACGTGAAAAAAAATTTTCCAAAAATTCTCATTTTTTGGCATTTTTACTAACAAACGATAATTATTGCTAATTTAAATAAATAAAAGGTGGACAATTAAAAAAAATGCCTGGACAAGTGTGGACAACAGTTCGACAATCAAACGTATTATCTTACGACGTTTTTTTTACTTCGGGGTGTTGGGCCTTATTTCACGTTTTTTTAAGTATCTCGTAAACAAAAGGTGGACAAAAAAAATTTTACTGGACAAGAGTGGACATTTGATGGACAATTAAAAAAAAGAAAATTTTTTGAAAAAATCGTATTTAGAGGTGCCAACTTCACAGGGTTGAGACAGTCCATAGAATCCGGAAAGGCAGGCAAATTGTGGGAAGCTTGAATTCATTTTGGTGGGATAAGAATATTTCTAATAAAAACAAGAAAATTGTGGACAGAGCAATAGTGGAGTCGGTATTCTGTGTTACGGCTCGGAAGTATCGACTCTCAACGCAGATCTGAAAAGAAGAAGAAGTGCAAGAATTTCAAGATAAGAAAGGAAAACTAACGAAGAAGTAAGAACAAGATTGAACGCTGAGGAAATGGTAGTAGATAGAATAGAAAGAAGATCATTGAAATGGTTTGAACACCTATTAAGAATGCCTGAAGAACGTTGGCCTAAAAAAATATATTAGTGGAGACCACCAGGAAGAAGAAAGCGGGGTAAACCGCGAAGGTCGTGGAATGAGAGAGTCAGGAGATCAATGTACGACCGCAATAAACAGGGTGAGTCATGAGGAACTGTACATACTCCTACGTCGTATAGAGGCTCCTATGGGGAATAACAAATGACCATTAAAAAGTGTCTGCTCCCATTGTTTAATAATATACAGGGCGAGTTTCGCATTTTGACAGAAATTTGTATTCGTCATAATTTTTGAACGGTCAGATCGATGTGTCTCTTATTTTGGCCAATCGTTACACTATTACCACCTAATCAACTAATTTATTCAAACTAGAAAAAATCAGATCCGGCTTTAAAAAAATTAGTTCATTTTGGTCTTAGAAAAAATTTCACCCTGTATACGCTTTTTGAAAACTCTAATATCAATTTTACAAATTAGACAAATAAGCAATTAAAATGGCATATTTATTTTTTTCCGCACACGATTACTTAGTTTTTTATTAAAAAATCAAATTTGTCAAAATCGGAATTTTAACCTAAAAATGAAAAAAAAAATGAACTCACGGTTTAACTCGCTACAACTCTGTTCCATTTTAATATTTTTTTTTCTGAAATATTTACAGCACATACCTCTTACCATTGTGAAGACTATGAAAGTTGTTGTAGACTTTCAGTCTTCTTCTTGTAAAAGTTGCAAACTGTAAATCGCAAAAAATAGGTGGAAAAATTTAAAATTTATCAATTTGATCACGTCTATGTTAAACTATAGAGTCCAAAAGAAGTGTTATGGAGAGTTTTAGATCTAGACGTGTTATAGAAAAAAAAAAAATGGTAAAACTTTTAATTTTAAGAAAAACGTTGTTTTTGTAAATTAATTTTTGTAAAAAAAGTTAATTTTTTTAAAATCTATGCAAAAACTTTGCCAAACTTTTTATGCATAGTCAAATTTGATTTTTTAATAAAAATATAAGTAATCGTGTGGGGAAAAAATAAATATGCCATTTTAATTGCCTACTTGTCTTATTTGTAAAATTCATATTAGAGTTTTCAAAAAACGTATACAAGGTGAAATTTTTTCTAAGACCCAAACAAACTAATTTTTTAAATCCGGGCCTGATTTTTTTCTAGTTTGAATAAATCAGTTGATTGGGTGATAACATAAATTAAATATTTGTTCAAAGAAAATTCATTTTTGTAATAAGTTATTTTTTTTAATCTAGGGTTTACTTTACCAAGCTTTTAATTATTCATAGTCAAATTTGATTTTTTTTATAAAAAAATTAAGTAATCGTGTGGAGAAAAAAATAAATATGCCATTTTAATTGCCTATTTGTCTAATTTGTAAAAATCATATTAGAGTTTTCAAAAAGCGTATACAGGGTGAAATTTTTTCTAAGACCCAAACGAACTTATTTTTTAAATCCGGGCCTGATTTTTTTCTTGTTTGAATAAATCAGTTGATTGGTGGTAACATTAATTAAATATTTGTTCAAAAAAAATAATTTTGGTAATAAAAGTTAATTTTGTTAAATCTATGGTTCACTTTACCAAACTTTTAATTCATAATCAAATTTGATTTTTTTTTATAAAAAATTAAGCAATCGTGTGCGGAAAAAAATAAATATGTTATTTTAATTTTTAATTTGTAAAATTCATATTAGAGTTTTCAAAAAGCGTATACAGGGTGAAATTTTTTCTAAGACCCAAACGAACTAATTTTTTTAAAGCCGGACCTGATTTTTTTCTAGTTTGAATAAATCAGTTGATTAGGTGGCAATAGTGTAACGATTGACCAAAATAAGAGACACATCGATCTGACCGTTCAAAAATTATGACGAATACAAATTTCTGTCAAAATGCGAAACTCGCCCTGTATATTATTAAACAATGGGAGCAGACACTTTTTAATGGTCATTTGTTATTCCCCATAGGGGCCTCTATACGAGGTAGGAGTATGTACAGTTCCTCATGACTCACCCTGTACAAGAAAACGATGCCTTGGACATAGAGGTTTGGCAAAGGATGACGGGAACACGGCAAGATGCTGTTAACGATTGAATAATTATTGTAACACAATTGTACCCGAAAATAGGTAAATAGATAAATATATAGGTTTAAATAAAAAATATAATAAAATCGAAGGCGTCTATGACCAGAATCAGAAATGTACTTCTTCTTCCCTTCCTCGGTTTTTTCCCATTATGGGTTCGCCGTTTTCATCCTCCCTAGCACTCTTCCCAGTCACCGTCTCCATCTATCATAGCATTTCCTATATAGGTTTTCCACGTTGTAGCAGGTCTGTCTCTACGTCTTCTTTCCGGTGATTTTCAGTCCAATATTCTTTTCGGCAACCTGTGCTCTAATATTCTTTGTACATGTCCGTACCACTGCAGGGCTCTGTTTACCGTTTTTGTAATTGACAATTGAGCATTCCACTTCCATTCTTTTTAATATGATATGTTCATATGATCTTTTTGATATTTAAAGTAAGTCCGGCCTCTTCGTTACTATCTACAAGCTTATTCATCAGAAGCTGCAATTCTTCAACCGACTCTGCGATTACCAACGTATCATCGGAGTATCTGATGATATTTATAGGTTCTTCATTGTCTGTAATTCCACTTGATGTTTCCTTTAGTGCTTTCTGAACCTATATCTTCTCAATATAGGTTAAATAGCGGCGGAGGAAGTATGCTTACCCCTCGTTGTATTTCATTTCTTCTGATAATTTACTCCAGGGAAATAAGCTAGAAATAGACCATGTTCGAGGCATTCAAAGATCCAGGTAGCTGACTACTTTTTTAGTTATTGTAGATCTGTAGGAAGAAAACCTACCTGTTTCCTGCCTAGAGTTTACTTCCGTTTTGTAATTATTAACAATTTAGTGCAAAAATCGCGATTTTTTCGATGTTTTGCACCCCATTCAAAAGCTAAACAGGTGAAATAAAACTACAAAATTTAATTTTTTAAAACATTGAAAAACCTTCAAAATGCCGATTTTTGAAAGTTAAAAAGTTAATTTTTGTTGCTAAGCAAACTGCAAAATAAGTGAAAATTGTTATTTGTTAATAACTTTTACTAAAACTACTTTAGAACTTTAGTGTTTCAGCCAAAGTTGGGCATTGAGGTACTTAACAAACCCTCAAAATTTGAGACCGATCCATTAATTATTTTAAAAGATATTCTATTTGTTTATCCCAGAGACCTTTATTTTGCAATAACCTAAGACAGAAAATAATAAAGATAGGGCAATTCTGCGTAAGTCAAATGAAAGTAGAAAAGTGATACTATCAAAACGTACTAAAAAAAGATAAAAAATTATCTAATATAGTCAAAAATCCTTATGCCAAATTTTTGAAATTTTGTGTTTATAAACATTTAGAATAACTTTAAAAATATTGTCCGTAGAAAAGATCATTTTATACAGGGTGTCCCGAAAATATTGGTCATAAATTATACCACAGATTCTGGGGTCAAAAATAGGTTGATTGAACCTCACTTACCTATATACAATAGTGCACACAAAAAAAGTTACAGCCCTTTGAAGTCACAAAATGAAAATAGATTTTTTTTCATATATCGAAAACTCCTAGATATTTTTTATTGAAAATGGACATGTGGCATTCTTATGGCAGCAACATCTTAATAAAAAAATTAAAATGAAATTTGTGCACCCCATAAAAATTTTATGGGGGTTTTGTTCCCTTAAACCCCCCAAACTTTTGTGTACGGTTCAATTAAATTATTATTGTGGCACCATTAGTTAAACACAATATTTTTAAAACTTTTTTGCCTCCTAGTACTTTTTCGATAAGCCAGTGTTTATCGAGATATTTTGAATATTTTTCGAATCCACCACATATTTGTATATGGTTAGGTACGATTATAGACACCTGTTAATAATCTGAAAATGTATTTTTATAATTTACATCTTTAGGTGTATTTTACAAAAGAAGCCACATCTCGATAAAAGGAGACTTATCAAAAAAAGACTAAGAGGCAAAAAAGTTTTAAAAACGATATGTTTAACTAATGGTACCACAATAATAGTTTAATTGGAATGTACACACACATTTGGGGGGTTTAAAGGAACAAAACCCCCATAAAATTTTTATGTAAATATATTAAAAAAGAAGCTGCATCTCGAAAAAAACTGGCTTATCGAAAAAATACTAAGTGGCAAAAAAGTTTTGAAAACGTTGTGTTTAACTAATGGTACCACAATAATGAATTAATTGGAACGTACACAAAAGTTTGGGAGGGTTTAAAGGAACAAAACCCCCATAAAATTTTTATGGGGTGGACAAATTTCACTATAATTTTGTTTTATGATATTCCTGCCATAAGAATGATACATGTCCATTTTCAATAAAAAATCTCTAATAGTTTTCGATATACTGAAAAAAATCGATTTTCATTTTGTAAATTCAAAGGGCTGTAACTTTTTTTATGATCACATTTGTACTATTTGTTAGTTTCAATCAAACTATTTTTGACCCCAGAATGTGTGGTATAATTTATGACCAATCTTTTCGGGACACCCTGTATATTCGAAAAGTTGATATTTTACACGAATTTTTAAAAATGTAGTTCAATTTGTGACTAGTCGTGGTAAGTGAAGGGGGAGCTGGGAGCCAAAAAATGCACGAGTTCAAAAACTAAAAAAGGCAACTTAAAACTATGTACTATAATTTTCTATACCTCGGGATCTTTTGAATATATTTTGATCTGTATTTTTTTAATTTGTATATAATTTTTCTGTGCATTACAATAATATGCAATTTGTGTATTTGCAATTTGACATTTATTAATTAATAAACAGTTAATAAAATTTGTTTAAACAATTTTTGAAAAAATAATTTTTTTTCAAAAATCCTTGCTTTTAATCATACTATCATTACTAATCATAGAAAAAGTTAAGGAATACTTTAATAAATAAATTATCTTCAATAAAAATAATCATCTAATAAAAATAATTGATTTATTAAAGTATACTTTAACTTTTTCTATGATCATTAATGATACTATGATTAAAAAAATAGATTTTTGTAAAAAAATATTTTTTCAGGAATTGATTAAACAAATTAGACTAATTATTAATTAATAAATTTATAAACAAATTGCATACCTATTTGTAATGTACGTATAAATTACATACAAATTAAAAAAAGAACGCTCAAAATCCATTGAGTTGATCCGGAGATACAGAAAATTGTATTAGTTTGAAATTGCTTTTTCGGTATATTAACAAGGTGGATTCGTAGGTTCCCCCTAGTAACCGTTTGAATTACATTTTTGAAAAATCGTAGAGGGTGCTGTGAAGATACAATGTTTGTGCAAATTGTTAAACAAAAAAATACAAATCTCATTCTTTAAAATGGCATCAGTGAAATTCCGTAATTATTATAATTATTACAAATTAGCTGTAAATTAAAAAAAAAACACATGGCTAACTTTGTCCCAAATGAACCCAGGCTAAATTTTTTTATTTGAAAAGTCGTGTTAAAATACTAGCTTTTCGAATATATAAAAAGAATATTCCTACGGACAATATTTTTAAAGTTATTCTAAATGTTTATAAACTACAAAATTTCAACAATTTGGCATTAGGATTATTGATTATATTAATTAATTTTTTTATCTTTTTTTAATACCCTTTGATACTCTAGTTTCTTCTAGTTTCATTTGGCATAATCAGAATTGACCAATGTTAGAATACTATCTTTTCGAATATATAAAAAGATTGTTTGTACGGACAACATTTTTAAAGTTATTCTAAATGTTTATAAACTACAAAATTTTAAAAATTTGGCATTAGGATTTTTGACTATGTTAATCATTTTTTTTTATCTTTTTTTAATACATTTTGATACTATCACTTTTCTACTTTCATTTGGCATACTCAGAATTGCTCTATCTTCATTATTTTCTGTCTTATGTTATTGTAAAATAAAGATCTCTGGGATAAACAAATAGCATAACTTTTAAACTAATTAATGGATCGATCTCAAATTTTGAGGGTTTAAGTACCAAAATACCTAACTTTCACCTTTCAACTTTCCACCGGTTGAAACCATAAAATTCTAAGTTAAATTTAGTAAAAGTTATTAACAAATCACGATTTTCATTTATTTTGCAATTAGCGAAGCAACAAATTAACTTTTTAACTTTTAAAAATCGGCATTTTAAAGGTTTCTCAATGTTCTAAAAATTTAAATTTTGTAGTTTTATAACCGTTTAGCTTTTGAATGGTGTGCAAAAAATCGAAAAAATCGCGATTTTTGCACTAAATTGTTAATAATTAAAAAATGGATGCGAACTCTAGCCAAGAATTAGATAGGTTTTCTTCCGATAGGTCTACAATAACTAACAAAGTAGTCAGCTACCTGGATCTTTGAGTGTCCTGAGAAAATCCTTATTTCTCTGGACTAATTCGTTGCCAACCTTTACAGGTGCAACTTGATTAAAGTAAAGGTTTGATATTGTTCTAAAATGTGTTTATCTTGAACTATGTGTAGAAAGCGATTATGTAGAACGTTGTCAAATGCCTGGTTGTAATCAAGAAAACACATATAAAGAGGTTGGTTAACATCCATACATCTTTGCGCCAATACATAAAGGGAAAACAAAGTATTCTACAGAATTCGAGGTATTTCTTTAGATTGGTTCCAATCTTACTTGGATGATAGGAAACAACTGGTTAAAGCAAATGATACAGACTCTAGTCTCAAAAACATTGTATGTGGGGTACCTCAAGGTTCAGTATTGGGTCCTCTACTTTTCCTTATCTTTATTAATGACATCGCTAGTTTAAAAATCGATGGAAAAGTCTTTCTTTTTGCTGATGATACCAGTATCACTTGGAGCACCTCAAATATTGCAACTCTTCATGCTACTATAACTACTGATCTACTTACAATAAAAACCTGGTCTGACTCTGATTTACTCTCGTTTAACGTAGATAAAACAGTAGCATTGTCTCATAGAGGAGTCCTTCAACCCTTACCTCTTAATAGCAGCCAGATCAGTACCGTTAATTCTGTAAAATTTCTTGGTATTTTTTTAGACAGCAACCTTAAATGGTCCCACCATATCGATTTGTTAAGGAAGAAACTATCCTCAGCTTGCTATGCTATAAGATCTATTTCGAATGAACTCAATTTAGCATCTTCCAGAATAACATATTTTTCTTTGTTCGAGTCACATCTTCGTTATGGTCTTCCTTTTTGGGGTTCTGGTACAGCTGCCCAATTCGAGGTTATTTTCAAATTACAAAAAGAGCAATTAGATATCTGTTTGACCTCAGAAGAACAACACATTGCAGAAGTTACTTCAAAGATCACAGAATTTTAACCCTTCCATCTTTGTATATTTTAGAAACTGTTTGCTTAATTCGTAAACATCTACATGTCTTTCCACCAAGACCTAATCATGACTACTTCACGAGAAATTCTACGTTTGACGTCTATATGCCGACCCCGTCCTCTGAGTTAGTAAAGAGATCTATATTATATTCCGCAAAAAAACTTTACAACCATCTCCCTCTACAACTTAAATCTGCAGCATCTTTCCCCAAATTCCGTAAACTGACAAAAGCCTACCTATCTGAAAGACCATATTATTCAGTAGAAGATTTTCTTAATCAATAACTAAGAAATTACAGTACCCTTTGCACAAGTAGTATTTTTATTATCATTTTTTTGTCTATATTTGGGTGTCATATGCAGCAGCTTAACTTTTAAACTTATTAATTACTTGGTAGACTATGCATTTGCAATTTACTTAAATTTTGCAATTGATTAATTCTGTTTAACTTCATTATTATTGTTATTATTGTAAATATATTGACGATTTATGTAATTTTAGTAAATTGGATTGTTATTGTTTTGTTTTCTTGACTTTTTATAAGCTTTGTCGATAAAATTGTACAATTTTTCATGACAATAAAGCATATTAAAAAAAAATCTCTTGTACCCATTGCGTTGCTAAAGCCAAACTGAATGTTACTAATATCTTGCTCCAGTTTTCTGAAAATTTTATGATGTATAATTTTCAAGAATATCTTTAATTAAGGGTGTCGCTCATTAATCTGATGCTCCGGTGATCACAGCATTCTCTAGAGTTAGATTTTTTCGGTTATTCCTTTACTGTTAGTTATTCCTTTACTGCAGATAATACTTCCCAAATATTTGTATTCGTAGTACCTTTTCATTTGTCTAATTTCCAAATCCGGGTCTTCGTCTTCACTGCCTATTCGCATATATTCTGTTTTTGACATATTCATACTCATCCATGTTTTTCGTATTCATCATTGAGCTTTCTAAGCATACATATAATCTGCATCTTCTTCACAGCTTGCAATTAGTACTTAATCATCTGCAAAGAGCAACGCTGTCAGATAATGGTTTTAAGCTTCAACAATGCTTCAACCCCATTCCCGCACATTTTTGTCTCCACTGCTGCAGTGCTTCTTGGATATACAGGGTTTCCCGAAAATATTGCTCATAAATAATACCACACATTCTGGGGTCAAAAATAGTTCGACTGAACCTAACTTACCTCAGTACAAATGTGCTCATAAAAAAAGTTACAGCCCTTTGAAGTTACAAAATGAAAATCGATTTATTTCAATATATCGAAAACTATTAGAGATTTTTTATTGAAAATGAACATGTATCATTCTTATGGAAGGAACATCTTAAAACAAAATTATAGTGAAGTTTGTTTACCCCATAAAAATTTTATGGGGGTTTTGTTCCCTTAAACCCCCCGAAACTTTTGTGTACGCTCCAATTAATTCGTTATTGTGGTACCATTAGTTAAACACAACGTTTTTAAAACTTTTTGCTTCTTAGTATTTTTTCGATAAGCCAGTTTTTATCGAGAGGCGGCTTCTGTTTTAATATATTTAAATAAAAATGTTATGGGGGTTTTGTTCCTTTAAACCCCCCAAATGTTTGTGTACGTTCCAATTAAACTATTATTGTGGTACCATTAGTTAAAGACAGTGTTTTTAAAACTTTTTGCTTCTTAGTCTTTTTTTGACAAGTCACCTTTTATGGAGATGTGTCTTCTTTTTCAAAAATGTAAATTATAAATAAATTTTCAGATTATTAACAGGTCTCTATAATCGTACTTAACCATATCGTATCGAAACCGTATCGAAAAAGTACTAAGAAGCAAAAAAGTTTTAAAAATATTGTGTTTAACTAATGGTGTCACAATAATAATTTAATTGAAACGCACTAAAAAGTTTGGGGGGTTTAAAGGAACAAAACCCCCATAAAATTTTTATGGGGTGCAAAAATTTCACTTTAATTTTTTTTAAAGATGATGCTGCCATAAGAATGCCACATGTCCATTTTCAATAAAAATCCCTAAGAGTTTTTGATATATCAAAAAAATCGATTTTCATTTTGTAACTTCAAAGGGCTGTAACTTTTTTTGTGTGCCCTATTGTATATAGGTAAGTGAAGTTCAATCAACCTACTTTTGATCCCAGAATCTGTGGGATAATTTATGACCAATCTTTTCGGGACAACCTGTATATATTTTGAATAGGGTAGGAGAAAGGCAGCATCCTTGTCTCAAATCTTTAGTTTGTGTAAATACCCTTGAAAAAGTATTTCCTCTTTTTACCGTGCTTGCATACGGCCGATCATGACACATGGTATAGATGTACGCGAAGACACCAACAAAACGAAACAGATGCTAAGAGTTGCCTAAATGAAAATCCTAAGAACAATAGTGGGGAAAACAAGGAGAGACAGAGTGAGAAATACAGACATTAGAGAGCAATGCAAAATTCAAGATATTGTAAGATGGGGAAGGCAGCGCAAGAGGATGTGATACAAACATGTAAGACGAATGGATGAGAATAGACTTCCAAAAATTGCCCTAGAAAACAACCCGTCCAGTTTAAGACCCCCCGAAAGACCACTTAAAAGATGGAGGGATAGTTGGCAATCTACCTCCCAGGAAATTAACCAGAGGCAACCAAAGAAGAAGAAGAAGAAGACCGTGCTTTGAGGACTTTTATAGTTGTTCAGTAGTGCTTTTAGATATGTTTTACTAAGGTCCTTTTTCGTCAAGACACTGAATAAAAGTTTTAAAGGGACAGTATCTTAAGCTTTCTTCAGATCTATAAATTATATCCGATGCGCAGGAAGGTTTTAGGCGGTTCTTTTTTCAATTACTACTTTTGTTGAAGAGTAAATGTGATGTCCACGCACGATCTTCTTACTGGTATTTAATATTTGTTGCTACCCACTTAAAAATAATTTCGCACGACATTGTCCAATAGTGAGCCATCGATTGCTACGAGTAGTCTCATCTTCATTTAGCGAAAAATCCTGGAGATAACATTTTCTAAAGTGAAGTGAAAGCTCTGCACATTGCTACCTCTAATTATTTTAATGCGATATACGAAAAGTAAAAATAGATACTGCGAAGATGCACTCGTGGTTTGACTAAAAAACGAATTGCAAATTTTTAAATCATGTTCATGTTGTTTATATGGGAAGAGCCACAGTTTGGTTGTGATGACAATTACATTTATACCTTAAAAAACAGAATGTGTGTGTACTTTGAGTACACACACAACTTTGAAAGAAGTTATACATACTTTATTATATGATTTCAACGAAATCAATATACTTTAACCAGGTTATTTATATTTTATTTAAGTATTAAACTAATTTTAATACTCACTACTTTTCAAAAATCTTTATTAAAACAAACCCGTGTTGAGCTGCCCCCCCCCCCCACTTGCAAAAATCAAAAAACAAATAGCCCTGATTTATGAGCTATTTATGAGCTCTCATATTCCGCAAACTAAAAATTTTGAGCTCGTTCCACTGAGCAGGAATTTAATACTTTAGTGGGGGGGGGGGGCTGAGTCAGCCCCCCCCACTACTTAAATCGGTTTTTGCGGCAGAATTACGAGCTATTTATGAGCTCTTGAAATTATATAGTTTCGATTTTTGAGCTCATCCCCTTCACCCCCAATCAACCCTTTAATTGATTTAACTTAAGAGAAAAATGCTGAGAAAACTTAAAATATATCGTATTGCGGATATAATTCCTATAGCTTATATACTCTAAAAATAAACTATTAAATCACGTGCATTTCGATTATTGAGCTACAACCCCTTCGCAAGAAAATCACCCTATCTTCCCGGCTTAAGAGAAAGTTGTACTTAAAATGCATTAAACTAATTATTTGGCGACTACATATCATTTAATAATTTATAAGCTTCCAAATTACGCGCATTTAGATCAGTAGATTGCAATTTATTTTGTATAGTGCAGTCACTGAAGGTAAAAATCAACGATTACCTTCAATTTCGGTGAACCTTCATCGATTTTCACGAAAATTGGTCAGTGGTTAGAGGATACGTCAAGAAACAAAGGTGACATGGTACCACCTTGCGCCTTTACCCTGAGGGTGGATACAGCCCCTTCTCGGGGGTGAAAATTATTTTATAAAAAATAACTGCACAAATCAATAAAATAACAAATTAAAAGCAAAATTTATTATATAAAGTTAATAAAATAAGTCAATAATTTTTAAGTTATTAAAGATCAAATATTTTAATTATTCGTGAAAAAAATGCATGTTATTAAGCGGTTTTTCGTAAATCACTTAAAAACTGTAAGTTTTTACAATAAAGTTAATAGTAGTTTAATTCGTAGAGCTTATATTCTAAGAATAAACTCTTAAATCACGCGCCTTTCGATTATAGAGCTGCAACCCCTTCGCAAGAAAACCATCCCTATTCCCGGCTTAAGAGAGAGTTGTACTTAAAATAATTTAAATTAATTATTTGGCGACTACATATTGTTTAATAATTTATGAGCTTGCAAAATATACGCATCTCAATTATTGAATTGCCATTTTCTTTCTATAGTGCAGTCACTGAAGGTAAAAATCAACTATGACCTTCGATTTCGGTAAATCTCCATTTATTTTCACGAATTGACAATAAGAACTTGGGGTTTTAACCTGGGGTATATGTCACCCCTTCTCGGGGGTGAAAATTACTTTATTAAAAATAACGCCACAAATCGAGAGAGGGACAAATTGTAAGCAAAATTTTTTATATAATGTGATTAAAATAAATCAATACTTTTTGAGTTATTAAAGATCAAATATTTTAATTTTTGTGAAAGAAAATACATATTTTAAAGCGATTCTTCATGAATAACTCAAAAACTGTAAGTTTCTACAAAACAGTTTTTATCACTAAAATTGAAGATAATAAAAAATATAATAAATTGCTTCCTTGAAAAACCCTTTTATGTTAATTTAAAGTAAGTTATTGGTATTTAAATTTATATTTTTTTCTGCGACTGTTCAAATCTAAGGATTGAACCTTAAATAACGGGAAAGAGATGCATTTTATTACACTTAGGTACTAAATACTTGTCAAAGTACTTAGAAATACCTATCAAAAATAAGCTCCAGAAAAAATTGATGGCATCAAAATCCGCCCACCAATTTTCGTGAAAATGAATGGAGATTTACCGAAATCGAAGATATAGTTGATTTTTACCTTCAGTGACTGCACTATAGAAAGAAAAGCGCAATTAAATAATTGAGATGCGTATATTTTGCGAGCTCATAAATTATTAAACTATATCTAGTCGCCAAATAATTAATTTAAATTATTTTAAATACTCTCTCTTAAGCCGGGAATATCGGACGGTTTTCTTGCGAAGGGGTTGTAGCTCAATAATCGAAAGGCGCGTGATTTAAGAATTTATTCTTAGAATATAAGCTATACGAATTAAACTACTATTAACTTTTTTGTAAAAACTTACAGTTTTTCAGTGATTTACGAAAAACCGCTTCAAAACATGCATTTTTTTCACGAATAATTAAAATTTTTGATGTTTAATAACTTAAAAAGTATTGACTTATTTTAATAACTTTATATAATAAATATTGCTTATAATTTGTTCCTTTATAGATTTGGGCAGTTATTTTTATAAAATAATTTTCACCCCCGAGAAGGGGCGGTATCCACCCTCAGGGTAAAGGCGCAAGGTGGTACTATGTCACCTTTGCTTCTTGAGGTATCCTCTAACCACTTACCAATTTTCGTGAAAATCGATGAAGGTTCACCGAAATTGAAGGTAATCGTTGATTTTTACTTTCAGTGACTGCACTATACAAAATAAATTGCAATTTACTGATTTAGATGCGCGTAATTTGGAAGCTTATAAATTATTAAATGATATTTGTTGTCGCCAAATAATTAATTGAATGCATTTTAAGTACAAATTTCTCTTAAGCCGGGAAGATAGGGTGGTTTTCTTGCGAAGGGGTTGTAGCTCAATAATTGAAATGCACATGATTTAATAGTTTATTCTTAGAGTATATACGCTATAGGAATTATATCCGCAATACGATATATTTTAAGTTTTCTCAGCATTTTTCTCTTAAGTTAAATCAATTAAAGGGTTGTTTGGGGGTGAAGAGGATGAGCTCAAAAATCGAAACTATATAATTTCAAGAGCTCATAAATAGTTCGTAATTCTGCCGCAAAAACCGATTCAATATTCCTGTTTTTAAGTGGTGGGGGGCTGACTCAGCCCCCCCACCAAAGTATTAAATTCCTGCTCAGTGAAACGAGCTCAAAATTTTTAGTTTGAGGAATATGAGAGCTCATAAATAGTTCATAAATCAGGGCTATTTGTTTTTTAATTTTTGCAAGTGCGGGGGGGGGGCAGCTCAACACGGGTTTAAAACAATACCAAAAATTAAAAAATAAAAGAATAAAACACACACAAACACATTTGAAAAATGCAACAAAGAAATGATTTCTGAACAATAATTGTTGGCAAAAATTTTAACTTAATACGTATTTTCTGAAAAAAATTATATAATAAATATACTGACAATCATAAAATGTATAAAAAAAATAAAAATTTGCATTGGGGATGAAACCTGCGCATATTAGGGTTGTATGGTTTAAAAATCAACGGACCTTCGAACTTACCCCCTTAGACTCACGAGTCATGAGGGAAGATACACCAACTAAACGTTAAACTTTTTGACAGTTGCTTATTCTCATTTAATTAAATTAATAGTTTAATTTTTGTGGAATTAAAATATTAAAATACAACAAAACATAGAGTAAGAAAACAATATAATAGATGAAGATTGGTAGAAATTTTGTTGGTAATCAAATTATGTAAATCAAAGCATTACCTACTAGATTGATAGGCACATTTTACATTTTCCAAATAGTTATGTAATTTTTTATTACAATACTGAAACATCAATTTACGTACCTGTTGCTTTTAAAAACTATTTAAAAAGTCACTACAATTATAAACTTGCTTTTGTCTTTGTTCTCCCAAACCAATAAAAACTAATATACACAACATTTGTTTACCCATAACCTCCATATTGAACAATTATTGAAAAGTCATTTTAACACCCAATCAGAATAACGTTTCAGCTGCGCCCAGGACCAAGACTTTTGATGAATTCGCGCATATATAAATTTACTCCCAACGCGCCTAAAGAAGTATAACTTCAAAAATAATTGACGTTTCGATTTCCACTAAGGATATCGTTATCAAAAATTAAGAGAAATTTGTTGAAAAGGTGTGTATAACCGCCAATTGTTGTTATTGACAAGCCCTTCTTCTCTACTGGGCACACTGGGCACGTGCCCAGAGCCCAGCGATCGATTGGGGCCCCCTAGTCTTTACTCGATTACTAAATGATAACAGAATCGAGACTCGGAAAAAAATATATCATCATCATTCTCTTTGCCTTATCCCTATGCGGGGTCGGCTTCCCTAATTGCATTTCTCCACACAATTTTATCTTGGGTTATATCAATGTTAATACTCTTTACCAACATGTCCTGCCTTATCGTCTCCCCCCATGTCTTCTTTGGTCTTCCTCTCCTACTCCTTCCAGGAATCTACACTTCAGCTATTCTTCGTATTGGGTGCTTAACGTCTCGACGTTGAACATGACCAAACCATCTTAACCTATGCTCTCTCATTTTGGCATCAATTGGTGCCACACCTAGACTTCCCCTAATATACTCATTTCTCATTTTATCCTTCTTTGTCACTCCACTCATCCATCTAAGCATTCTCATTTCCGCCACATGCATTCGTTGTTCCTCTTTCTTTTTCACTGCCCAACATTCAGTTCCGTGCATCATAGTCGGTCTTATGGCTGTTTTATAGAATTTTCCCTTCAGCTTCATTGGAATTTTTCTGTCACACAACACACCACTCGCTTCTTTCCACTTCATCCATCCAGCCCTAATTCTACTGCATGCATCTCCATCTATTTCTCCATTACTCTGTAATACCGAGCCTAGGTACTTAAAACTATTGCTTTTCACAATCATTTCACCATCCAAAGATACCATTTTATTTGTAGTAACTCCATCTTTAAATGAACATTCCAAATACTCTGTTTTTGTCCTACTAAGTTTTAAACCTTTTTCCTCCAGAGCTTGTCTCCACTGTTTCAGTTTTTGTTCTAAGTCTCTTTCACTATTTCCTATTAACACTACATCATCAGTATACATTAGGCACCGTGGAATACTACCCTGTAGTTTCGCTATTATCTGGTCCAAAACTAATGAGAATAAATAAGGACTAAGCACCGAGCCTTGGTGCAATCCTACTTTCACCTGAAATTTATCAGTCTCTCCCACACCTGTCCTAACACTAGTCGTTACTCCCTCATACATATCTCTCACAATCTTTACATATTCGCCAGGAACTCCTTACTTATTGAGTGCCCACCACAGAATCTCTCGAGGAACTCTATCATATGCTTTCTCAAGATCAATGAATACCATATGAGCGTTGGTCTCTTTATTCTTGTATTTTTCCATCAGTTGCCTTACAATGAAAATCGCATCTGTTGTTGATCTGCCCTGCATAAAGCCAAATTGATTATCGGATATTTCGGTTTCTTCACGTATCCGTCTATCAATTACTCTCTCCCATATTTTTATGGTGTGGCTAAGTAGTTTTATAGCCCTGTAGTTTGTGCATTGTTGTATGTCTCCCTTGTTTTTGTAGACAGGTACTAATATACTGCTTCTCCATTCGTCTGGCATTTGTCCAACTTCCATAATTCTATTAAATAGACCTGCTAGCCAACTTATTCCTGTCTCTCCCAATGGTCTCCATACTTCCCCAGGAATATCATCTGGTCCGACTGCTTTTCCTTTCTTTATTTTTTGAAGCGCTTGAGCCACTTCCTCGTTTGTTATTCTGGTAACCATTGCTGTTACTGTCTCCGTTAACTCCACAGGCTGTCTGTCAAATTCTTCATTTAATAAACTGTCAAAATACTTTCTCCATCTCTTTTTGACATCCTTTTCGTGAATTAGTATTTTATTATTTTCATCTCGGATACATCTAATCTTATTAAAATCTCTTGCTTTCTTTGCTCTCTGTTTGGCTATTTTATATATCTTTGCTTCGCCTTCCCTGGTATCAAGTTGATCGTATAGGTTTGAATACGCTTCTGCTTTAGCTTTTGCTACTACTACTTTCGCTTCCTTTTTGGCGTCCATATAGTTTTGAAGATCTATGTCCGATCTGGTTTCTTGCCACTTTTTATATAATTTCCCCTTCTCTTTTATCTTTCCTTGTACTTCATTTGACCACCACCAAGTCCCTTTATCCTCAAACTTCTTTCCTGACGTTTTCCCAAGTATTTCAATAGCCGTCTCTCTAATAATATTGGCCATTTTTCTCCAAATTGTGTTAGGGCTTCCTTTCATGTTCCAACATATTTTTTCTACTATTCTTTCCCTGAATAGACCTTCCTTCTCATCTTTTAGCATCCACCACTTGATTTTTTGTGGTCCTGTCCGATATTTTTGTTTAGTTTCGCTTTTTACTTCGATGTCCGGAATCGGAAAAAAATATATGTGAAATAAAAAATATATATTTTAGATACTTACTAGTGCGCAGTTATAATATAGCTGTATAAGAATTGATAAAATAAGCAATGATTTTCAGAAAGAAACAATAACACTGGACGTTGCAATTTATTGGTTTACTGCACTCGATGATTATAGAATTTTATTAACCTCAGGGATAAATTTGATAGGTTTGAATCGTCCGCCAAACAAAAATACCCGGAATCTGACTATAAAGACCTAGGTATCTCAAAGAACCAGACGGAAAAGCTCACGTCAAACATTTTTTAATGAATCTGCATCATCATCAGTCCAACAGAAAGATTCAAATCGAAATCTCTATCCCCATAATTGATACCCTGGGCATTCATCTAAAACAGCTATTAAGTTCGTATAAGAACATTAATCAGCGCTTTGGATTATTTTTTCGCTTGAAAACTCTGAATTCCGTAGAGTTGAGACAAAGTTACAAAGCATTTGCTGAAATTTGAGAAAGAGTTAGTGATGGAATGTCTGCATTTAACAGAATACTTGAAAATTACTCAAAGTAAAAATGAAGGAACTAATAGTATTCTGGAAATACACTTCGCGTCAGAGAAAACGGACACCCCAAAAAAATGGGCCATTTTTAATGTCTAGTATCTCCTAAACCTGTTGTCCCATTTAAGTAACTTTTTAATATGTTATAGCCTTATTCTTTAGCAATATCGCTGTAATAATATTGTTGATAAACAGGTAAATTTTCATTGTATACCGGGTGTACGAATCAAACTGTGTTTTTTCTCAAAGTTTGCAACACCCTGTGGAATATTCTAGCATCTACAAAATACTGAAATTAACACCCAACTATAGCCTCAGGTTTTCTTAACATTCTGTTTTTTGATTCATTTTCTTATGTTGGATCATGCTGAAGTTAGGCACTTTAACAACTAGCCACGTTTTTCGTCAGTACAGGGTGTTTCTAAATAAGTGCGGCAAACTTTATGGGGTAATTCTGTATGAAAAAATAATGACTCAAAGTAAAAAATGAAAATTACTTAATTAAAGTAAAAATGAAGGAACTAATAGTATTCTGGAAATACTCTGCGCGTCAAAGAAAACGGGTACCCCAAAAAATGGGTCATTTTTAATATCTAGTATCTCCTAAACCTGTTGTCCGATTTTAAGTAATTTTTTTAATATGTTATAGCCTTATTCTTTAACAATATCGCTGTAATAATATTGTTGCTAAACAGGTAAATTTTCATTGTATACCGGGTGTACGAATCAAACTGTGTTTTTTTCTCAAAGTTAGCAACACCCTGTGGAATATTCTAGCATCTACAAAGTACTGGAATTAAAACCCAACTATAGCCTCAGGTTTTCTTAACATTCTGTTTTTTGATTCATTAGCTTATGTTGGATCATGCTGACGTTAGGTACTTTAACAACTAGCCATGTTTTTCGTCAGTACAGGATGTTTCTTAATAAGTGCGACAAACTTTATGGAGTAATTCTGTATGAAAAAATAATGACTGTTTGCTTTATAAAGATAATATGTCCGCAAATGCTTCGTTTCCGAGATACGGGATGTTGAATTTGTTCTTAGAAACTGATGATTTATCTATTGCTATAAAACCAGTTGAGATACGCAAATTAAATTTGGTAGGTTTTAAGAGATAGTTATTGCGCATTTTTTGATATGCAATTAAGAATATTATGCAGTAAATGATGATTATAAAATACTTAATTGTATGTCAAAAAATGTGCAATAACTACGTCTTAAAATCCACCAAATTTAATTTGCATATCTCAACCGGTTTTCAAGCAATAAATAAATTGTCAGTTTGTAAGAAAAAATTCAACATCCCGTATCTCGAAAAAGAAGCATTTGCGAACATACGATTCTTTGCATACAAACTGTCATTATTTTTTAATGCAGAATTACCCCTTAAAGTTTGTCGCACTTATTTACAAACACCCTGTACTAATGAAGAACATGGTTAGTTGTTCAAGTACCTAACTTTTGTATTATCCAACATAAGCAAATGAACCAAAAAACAAAATGTTAAGAAAACCTGAGGCTATAGTTAGCTTTTAATTTCAGTATTTTATAAATGCTAGAATAGTCCACAGGGAACTGTGATGCGAACTTTGAGAAAAAAACACAGTTTGATTCGTACACCCGGTATACAATGAAAATTTAGCTGTTTAGCAACAAAATTATTACAGAAATATTGTTAAAGAATAAGGCTATAACATATTAAACTAATTACTTAAATTGGACATCAGGTTTAGGAGATACGAGGCATAAAAAATTATCCATTTTTTGGAGTGCCTGTTTTCTGTGACGCGTAGTGTATATAATCTTTTAAAAGAGAACAAAATTGAAGAAATCATTTCTAATGTAGAAATGGCACTGCGAATGTTTTTAAGAAGCGTGATGGTAACAAACTGTAGTGGGGAAAGCTCTTCTCCATATTAAAACGAATAAAAAATGAATCAAGAAGTACAATGCTTCAAGAGAGAGAATTAACAGTTTGTCGCTAAGGTCGATAGAATGTGATATGCTCCAAAACATAGATTTTAAAGATGTGATTAACGATTTTGCTCAACTTAAATCTAGAAGGGTTCCTGTTCAATCAGCATAGATAGGTACTTATAAGGATTAATCGTGGATGGTGGATGCTAATTACTTTGTGTGTATTACATTATTTTAATTATCTATTCATAATACATAATATCTAATGTTGCTGTAAAGGAATAAAAATAAAGCTAAAACTTTGCATATACATTTGTTATTTGTCTATTCTAACACAATAGTACTTTATTATAGGCCGAGGGGCCCATTTTCCTAATGTGTCCAAGGCCTCTAATAGGTGAAAGACGGCCCTGGTTATTGAGGTTGTGTTTTACCACTGTCAACAAACATTGAGGTTTGAATGTACTTTGCCTATATGATGGTGGTAGGCAACAGCCAGCTTTGACTGGAAAGATATGAGAGTGGATAGTTTTAAGTCCTATGGAACATCAAATTCTGATTATTTTGTGTATTTGTGCAACAATTATATGTGTTGCGTGATTCTATGTTTGGGTGTGTTCGTAATAATGAACTTTTGGGGTAAAAAAGTTGTAAATTGTGCTTTTATATATTTTGTGTTGCATAATGTTAAATTAAGGATATACCTAGTTTCGAACTTTCGAACTTTGAAACTAAACGTCGGCCTGAAAATAAACGAAGAAAAAACTAAATACAAGAAAGGAACGGCAGCAAATAAAACAAAACATTACCATAAAAGATCATAATTTTGAGGTGGTCAAAGAATACCTAGGAACAGCAAGTACCAGTGACAACACAGGAGAACGACAGGATGAAATACAAATACTGGGGGGGGGGAGGGGGAATAAATCTTTATTTGCCGTCCAACATCTAATGAGGTCAAAGCTTCTTTCAAAAACGTGCCAAAATCCAAATGTACAAAACCATAATACGACCAGCAGGGACATACGGAAGTGAAACATGGAAATTGAGAAAGAAAGAAATCAATAAAATATTAGTATGGGAACGGAAAATCCTGCGAGTTACATATGGTCCTTGCCTCCTTGCAGCGACAGTGTGACAAATGAATGGAGGAGCAAATACAACAATGAATTAAGGACTCTCTTCGGACAGGGAAACGTCGTGAGATACATAAAAGCCAGTAGACTAAGACACAAGATGGGCATTCCACGTGGTACGAAGTGATGACGGCAGACTGTTTAGCAATGTGTTTTGGGAAAGACCAGGCGGTATAAGACCGGTAGAACGGCCTAGAAAAAGGTGAAAAGATGCAGCCAGAGAAGACCTAGAGAAGATGGAAGTGAGACCATGGGAAATAGTAGCACAGGATCGGAACCAATGGAAGACAATAGTAAACACTGCAAAGATTCACGAAGAGTTGTAAAAGCCAAAGATGATAATGATGTGCTCCATATGTATAGTGTATGATAGAGAATGTGCTTCACATTTTCCTATCCTCTATTGTTGGTATGCTTTTGTTGTTCGCTTCTTCTGTATGTATTGGCAACCAAAGTCTGCTGACAGACATAAATAAGAGAAAAATCAAAGAAGCAGCACTCATCCTACTAAATGAAGAAACATTAGCAAATTCATCAGCATAAACAAAAACAAAAACATAACAACAATAGAGGATAAGAAAATGTGAAGCACATATCTCTATCATACACTATACACATGCAACACAATACATAAAAACACAATTTACAACTTTTTTACAACAAAAACCCATTATTACGAATACGAACATTCCCAAACATATAATCACATAACACATAGAATTATTGTACAATACACACAATAATCTGAATTTAATGTAACATAGGACATGTGATGTGGGGCGAGAAGTATGGCATCCTGCGACTCATAATGCAAGGCAAGATAGATGGCAGAAGAAGCATCGGAAGAAGACGAATTTCATAGCTAAAGAACCTGCGGGAATGGTTCGGATGCAGCTCAAAACAACTATTTAGAACTACTGACTCAAAAATTAAAATAGCTATGATGATTGTTAACCTCCGTAGCGGAGATGGCACTTGAAGAAGAAGAAGGGCATACAAATATCCACCCTCATATCGTTCCAGCCAAAGCTGACTGTTGCCTACAACCATCATAGGCAAAGTACATTAAAATCTTAATATTTGTTGACAGTGGTATAACACAACCTCAATAACAACAATTGGCAGTTATATACTCGTACACCTTTTCAACAAATTTCTCTTACTTTTTTGGTAACGATTTCCGTATTGGAAATCGAAACGTGAGGTATTTTTTCAAGGCATTCAAGTATTTCTTCGTCAGGTAAAACTAATATATGGCTATTCCCATATAAACATAACATTTAACTGATTTAACTTGAACATGCCACAAGTCAACAGCTTTAGAACCCTTTTCTAAATTATATTCTTGTTTGGTTTACCACAAGTAACTTTTCCTGTGCCTTTTATTGCATACTTCGTTTCCCAAAGAATCCTACAGATTTTTATCTTAAGCACACCTCTTAATAAAGATTACTCATGATAATCTAAACCAGTGACTGGCCAAATATTCGCAATAATTTGTAGAGCGTCAAGTCGGAATCAACAATCACCTTAAAAAGAACAAAAATGTGTATTGGGCAAAATAAAATTAGGCAGACAGTCAATATCCCACGGGAAGAAATACTTTTTATTTGGATTTTTTACATCTTGCGAAGAGAGACCATGAAAAGAATGGCAAGAATTTAGGTTACAGGTCCGGCACGGCTCTCAGCTTTCAGTTACTTGTGTTTATGTGACATAGACAAAATTTAACAAAAGGCAAAAAAGGATAAAAATGATAAAACCGAAAAAGTAATCCAAAAACATAATCTAGAAGAAAAAGGGTACCGACATAATAACAGAAGACGAAAAACATGGTTAACATAATTTAGGAACTGTGAAAAATTCCACAAAAATAACTAGAAAATGCGTTAATGAGCCAGGGTCTTAAAAGCTCGGCGTATTCAATATTAATAAAAGATATAACGCGTATTTATTGTTTAAGTAATAAGGCCCATTATCCGTTACGGAAATACGTGTCTTACGTGGTCGGATTCTAAAAAGAAATATTCTAGGTATTTATAGTAGATTTCATAGAAGTCTTTTGGCTTCATAGATCTTTCCACATCGCAACCTGAGAGAGCTTTTGCGTATATACTACATCTGTGTTTAGTCCAATGGACCAATATTTCTAAGAGAGCCTATTGTTGGTATTCGTATTTAATCCGTATCGTTACCTAGTAAGGTACTACGTAACAAATGACTTATATCTTATTGACTTTGTAGCTAGTAAAATCATGGTCGTCAGTTCTACCCTATTTTCCAACAAAGGCACCTGGATATCCCCTGAAGGAGATGTTGTGAACCAAATAGACCACGTCTTCATAAAAAAGCGATCAGTAACAAGCATTTTAGACGTAAAAAGGAGACCGTGCTGTGGTTCAGACTACCGTCTAGATCAGGTAAACTTCAGATGTAGGATCAGCTGATAGGCAAAGGAGAATCAAGCAAACAAGAAATCCTAGATCTAGGAAAACTAAAAAGTTTTGAAATTGTTTTTTACAATATATATATAGTATTGATTAGTTATATCGTAAGTAAATGGTATTATTATTAATAAACATTAATTATTATAATTTTACTCGAGGGAAAGCTCAATACATATACAGGGTGTTTCATTAATAATTGTCCATATAGTAACTGGAGAAACCTTAGCTCAAAATACGAAGATTTAACCTAAAACACTTAAATAAAATGTGGTTCCTTACTGAGTTACAGGGTGTTTTATCTAAAAATTTAAAAACTATTTTTGCTCAGCATTTTAAAACTATTCGACATATTCTTTTCATACTTGGCAAAAAGTGCGACTACTATACACCCTACTAAATTATGATACACAAACGTTTCTAGCTACTACCAGAGGCGTACGACAGGGGATAGTGAATGGTTGACCCTTCTCAAATTCTACGCCACTGGAGGAATTACTATTTTAGTGCCATAACGATAAAGTCATTAGTTTTCGAGATGTTTTAAGTTAAATATGAAACGGCACAGTTATTTTGATTAATTTATGATATATGATACATATGATTAAAACTTAAAAATTATTTGTAGCCAGTACTTTAAAACTATTTGGCATATCCTTATCATACTTGGCAGAAAGTGTAGGTACTGTACACCCTACTAAATTAAGATAAATAAACGTTTCTAGCTACTGCCAGAGGCGTACGACAGGGGATAGTGTCTGGTTGACCCTTTCCAAATTCTACGCTACTGACGAAATTGCTATTTTAGTGTAATTTCTTGATTTTCCAATACTTTTTATGTAAAAACTATACTCTTCATTCGTAACGATAAAATGATTAGTTTTCGAGATATTTGAAATTAAAAATGAAGGGATACACTACATTAATCAAAATAACCGTGTCGTTTCATGTTTAACTTCAAAGATCTCGAAAACTAATGACTTTATCGTTACGAATGAAGAGGATATTATTTTCATATAAAATATTGAAGAGTCTAAAAATTAAACTAAAATAGCAATTCCGCCAGTGGCGTAGAATTTGGAAAGGGTCAACCATTCACTTTCCCCCGTCGTACGCCTCTGGAAACAGCCAGAAACGTTTTTTTAACATAATTTAGTAGTTTGTACAGTACCTATACTTCCTGACAAGTATGAAAAGGATACATCGGATAGTTTTAAAATGCTGAGCAAAAATAATTTTTAAAATTTTAGATAAAACACCCTGTAACTCAGTAAGGAACCACATTTTATTTAAGTGTTTTAGGTTAAATCTTCGTATTTTGTGCTAAGGTTTCTCCAGTTGCTATATGGACAATTATTAATGAAACACCCTGTATATGTTACCGTTAAAACCCGATTTCAGTTAAAACCCGAATTTACTACGAAAAACTAGTTTTAACTATGCGCTTTAGACAATTCTAGTTTTAACTAGTCAAAACTAGATTTGACTGCTACATTCAGTTAAAACTATACTAAATTTACAATCAAGATGCAGTAGAAGAAATAAACAAACCAAGACATGTTAAATGCTACTAGGAGCACTCTCAAATCATAATTTACAATGTATATATATTTTAAATTCCAAATCATGATTTCCAAAGTTTATACATTGTAAATTATGGTTCGGGAGTGCTCCTAGTAGCATTTATTTAACGTGTCTTGGTTTGTCTATTTCTACTGCATCTTGATTGTAAATTTAGTATAGAAACGGATTTCATTTAGAGTAGTTTATAGCATCGTTCGCGGTAACGATTCCGTACTTGTCCAGGACAACTTCGCATGCGCACTTTAAAAATCGCATGCGCACTTTAAAAAAGAGAACGCTCTTTTTTAAAGTGCGCATGCGAAGTTGTCCTGGACAAGTACGGAATCGTTACCGCGAACGATACTTATACTAGTTCCAAATAGTTTTTTCTGGAATTACTAGTGAATACCAGTTAAAATTGTTGCGAGAAGAGACAAGTACTACGGCTTATTCGGGGTAGTGTTAATGACGAAGGCGGCCGGTTGGTAGCAAACTAGTGTGTGCAACTGTTGATTGTTTTGCATCGTTTTTATTGGTTATATTACACCACTGTGTATCATTCACCATGAGCATGATTCATCATTCACATATCAAAGATCAGATTGAGAGCAGAGATATAAGAAAGTGAAAAAAACGTCTTTTGGAAATGATTTTGCAAATGGAAGAGACAGAGAAGAAAGAAAGTCACTACAATATTGTGACCAAAAGTATATACAATAAATTAATGGTCGAAGTACAAGATGCGGAACTGTCTGCCAAGAAAACACCATTACAGAATCGAAGACTAAAACGATTGAGAATTGTTAAAGTAGGCGAAATAAAAAATCTAGCTTCCAAAATTGATCCCATCAAATATTATGTACCTGCCGAAGACATTTTTGGCATAATTGAAGCAGCCCACGCCACGGTGCTATTGTTTATGGAGATCGGGATAGGTTGAAGACTGAAACCGCCAGGAAATAGGCAAATATAACAATTGATATGATCAATACTTTTATACCAATGTGTGAAACCTGCCAACAGAAGAAGAGTAAAAATATAAAAGCGAAGAGGGCAAGAGGGGTCTTGTGTCGAAACCTATATTGCATTCAGAAATGAATAGTCGCTGTCACGTAGATTTGATCGATATGCAATCACAAGAGGTTCTGCTCTAGATCGATAGAGAACTACTCTAAATGAAATCCGTTCGGGATTTCTAGTTTTAACTGAATTTAGCAGTCAAATCTAGTTTTAACTAGTTAAAACTAGAATTGTCTAAAGCGTATAGTTAAAACTAGTTTTTCCTAGTAAATTCGGGTTTTAACTGAAATCGGGTTTTAACGGTAACATATACATATAATAATTTACTCTTTCCTTCGCTGCTTTCCTGCAGTTATCCACCCTCTTTACCATCGGTTCTCACTTCGTCATCCACCTCTTACTTGGTCTTCCTACTGACCGACGTCGGTCTACCTTTAATTTTTTTTGCGTTTACAGACATTTTTCTTATAACATATTCCATATACATATTACATTAAACAGAGTCGGTGCCAGCCCATCTCCCTGTTTTAGCCCTTCAGTTATCTGGAAGGGATCTGTCAATTCAATTTGAACTCGTACTTGCGCTTCTGTGTGAGTCATGGTGGCTTGAACTAATTTACCAATTTTCACGGTATATCAAATTCTCGCATAATTAAGTCTATGATCCTCTTATCATAGGCTTGTCGAAAATCTACAAAGATTTGATAGATCTCTATATCGTGCTCCCAGGCTTTAGCTAATATTTGTTTTACGTTGAATAGCTGGTCAATAGTAGACCGTCCTGGGGCCTGATTCTAATTCATTTCGACAGTCGCAATTTCATTTCGACACCGCCATGACAGCCGCAGAGTATAGCGATTCTTATTCATTTCGATATTAGTTACAACTGGAGATATTAACCTTATCATGTTGACACTGCTCAGAATTTGGGTTGGCGCTCCGGTTTATTGGAATTTGTTGATAGTCTGGGAAAATTATCGAAAAAATGCCATTTTTGGGAAAAATTATTTATCAGCTATTTTATTGCTAAAATCGAATCTTAAGATTGCATATATTAGTAATATGGCGTATGACAAGTCCGCAGAAAGTGTGTTATTTTATTTATAAACAAATTAGCACTCCTAAATCTTCTTTTTTTTTCAATTAGTGCATGCTCTGTAACTCCTAAGATTCTTCCTTTAAGCCAAAGACACTCAAATAAAAATTCACCGTAATTTAGTTCTGCACAAAATTATTTTTTTTCCGATTTCCTTCAACAAATATTTTACTCAGAAAATCCGAGGTTTCCCAAAAAATCTCCAATTTTCAATTAAAATTTTAGGGAAGTACCTAATTATTTATCAATAATTAAATAATTGATGACATGAAAGATTTATTATAGTAGATTATACAGAGGGGCTAAATTATGGAATAAATTCATTTCTTTAAAACGGACGATTTTGGAGCAAAATCCCGAAAGAGGTCGATTTTTATTTTTAAATTACAATTTTTTGGCATATATTTCATACTAGTGACGTCATCCATCTGAGCGTGATGACGTAATCGATAATTTTGTTAATGGGAATAGGGGTCGTGTGGTAGGTCATTTGAAAGGGCGTTCAATTCTCTATTCAGTAATATAAACATTAATATCATTAGGTATTTATACAGGGTTGCCAAAAAATAATTTTTGAATTAAATTAATTGGCGCAAAAAGAAGAATGTATGTAATTTATTTAACTCAAAATACATTGTACTGCTGTCAGAAAATAGAAAAAAAGGTTTATTTCACAAATAAACATTTGTTTTCGCTTAAATTAAATCACAAACAGCCTCCCTCCTACCTATTGGCAGTTTGAACATTTAGTTTAAGCTAAAAGCAATGTTTATTTGCAAAATAAACATTTTTTTCTATTTTCTGATAGCAATAGAATGTATTTTGAGTTAAATAAATTACATGCATTGTTCTTATTGCGTCAATTAATTTAATTCAAAAATTTTTTTGGCCTCCCTGTATAAATAATGATATTAATGTTTATAATAGGGCTTTTCATCGATTGTCATTTGTTTCGAGCTCCTGTCATATGTTGAATAATCTGTGTATAATATTAATATTTACGGATTATACGAAATATGACAGAAGCTCGAAATAAATGACTGTGAATGAAAAGCCCTATACTGAATAGAGAATTGAACGCCTTTGTAAATGAGCTACAACACGAACCCCTATTCCTATTTAAAAAATAATCGATTACGTCATCACGCTCGGATGGATGACGTCACTAGTTTGAAATATATGCCAAAAAAATTTAATGTAAAAATAAAAATCGACCTGTTTCGGGATTTTTCTCTAAAATCGTCCATTTTAGAGAAAATGAATTTATTCCATAATTTAGCCCCTCTCTGTATATCAGGAGACCGTCGACAATCTAACCAATAGTTTAGCAATAATTAAAATGTTAATTAAAAAATTTCGGTCGAAATAATAACCAGAAAGATTATGATACACCAGAATAACTATGATTTTCGTATAAAAAAGCACTATACCTATTCAACGTACCTTACAGGATTGAAATTGGACCATTTGAGCGGTCTTAGGAATGTTATAAAGAAACATTTTTTTGGCTTATAAACAAATAGAACCCCTCAGAAAATATTAGATTAAATTAAATTAAGTTAACGCTGTTGAAAAGGGCACGGCTTCTGTGCCCTTTTCGAAGAAAAAAAAATTGAATTGCGAGGAGTGATTCCAGGTATAACCGGTCAAATTTGACAGAGTTATAAACAACAGGATTTTAATCTTTGAACCATTAGATACCTTTTAATTCCGGTAATCTTTGTACATACAAATTTTCATATCTTCAAGACACTCATAACAAAAAAGATTTATGTCACTGTCACCAAATTATTTAATTATTGATAAATAATTACTTCTCTCAAATTTTAGTTGAAAATTAAAGATTTTGTTTGGAAAACCCGAATTTTCCGAGGAAAATTTCCGTCGAAGGAAATTGGAATAAATTATCAATGTGCAGAATTAAATTACTGTCAATTTTTATGCGAGTGTTTTGGTTTAAAGTTAAAATTTTCGGAGTTATAGAGCAATAATTAAAAAAAGATTTCGGAGCGCTAATTTGTTTATAAACAAAATAGCACACTTTCTGTGGACTTTGCACAGCTATATTACTAATATAGGAAATCTTAAGATTTGATTTCAGCATGTCCAGCAATAAAATAGCTGGTAATTAATTTTCCTTGTTTTTTACTAATTTTCCCAGATTATTACCTTACATCTTTCATTGCGTTGATGATTCATGTTGTGGACATTCTCAATTATTATATTTCTAATTTAATACTATTCTATCTAATTCCTCAAAACAAGCAAATTTCAATTAAACCCAAACCCAGTCATATTAATACCTTTTGCTTTAGTTTTCCTTGCAAGAAATAAACAAAACACATCTAAACTAAACCTAACCTCGCTTTTGGCCATTCATTCATCTCCGTGTTTTATCCGTATAATTTCGACATCGAAATTATAATATCAACCACTTTTTTGGAGTCGCTATTAATTTCGATAGTCGCTATTTCGTGACGTCATTTCGTTAGTTCAACTAAAATCCACAAGGCTCGCACAGTCGCATTTCGACGTCGCCATATTGAAAGCGACTTGTTTAGTGTCGAAATTTGATTTAGAATCAGGGCCCTGGTCTGATTCCGGCCTGGTATTCTCATATGATTATTCTGTGATGTGACTTAATGCTATATTTATGATCTACGTAAGCATCTTATAGATCACACAGAGTAAGGATATGCCTCTATAGTTTGGTAGCTGAGTTTTTATCCCATCTTGAGGATTGGGCATACATAATTTTTCCGGTCTGCTGGAATTTCTTCTGTGTTTTACACGTCTGTTATTAGTTTATGAAATCTATCTATCAGTCTGTGTTCTCCAATTTGGAGAAGTTCAACTGGTATGTTGTCAATACCTGGGGCTTTATTATTCTTCAGTGCTTTAATCGCATCCATTATTTCCTGACTTGTGCAGAAAAAACCAAATGTATGACAACATCTAAATATCCACTACGATGTAAAATCGAAATTGATGGGAAAATAATAAAGCAGGAAGCAAGGTTTAGATATCTGAGAATAGATATAACCAGTTACGGAGATGTTGAAGAGGAAGTACGTCAACAAAGCTTAAAAGCAAATACAGCGGCGGGATCTCTTAATGACACAATCTGGAAGAACAAACAATTAAAACAAGGCACAAAAGCAAGAATCTACAAAGCTGCAATTAGACCTATATTGACATACACGGCGGAGACAAGACCTGACACATCTAAAACGAGACGACTATTAGAAACAACAGAGATGAAAATACTCCGACGAATATCAGGAAAAAGTCTGTTGGATAGGAAGAGAAGCGAAAACATACGAAGATCATGCAATGTAGAAGACATTAATGGACAAAGAAGTATTGACAGCCCAAGAAAACGATGGTGCGATAACTTAAACAATTTAGGAGGCTAATATTGAAGAAGAAACAGGCTTTAAAGCCTACATACAAGGAGGAAAAAGAAGAAGAAGAAGAAGAAGAAGAAGAAGAAGAAGGAGAAGGAGAAGGAGAAGAAGAAGAAGACCTATGTTATCATCAAATCCACTACTGCATGGGCTGTGTTTGTTTGTACTTGCACTGTTGCATGAAATCTTCCTCCATTTTTAGTATTTGGCCATTTTCGTATCTTCTCGTCTTCCTTCTCTATATTGTGACTACCTTTCTTTGTTTTTCTTCAAATTTTTCGCGCCTGTCTCGTGTTCTTCTTTGAATATGCTGCACGTGTAGTGTATTTCTTTTGTCTATTGGTTGTGTTTACATTATTCATCAAACCAAACTCTTTTCTCTGATGTTGTTTAATTCCTAATACTCGTTTAGCCGTTTCCCACGTTATTCTCTTAATATTATTCCATTCTGCTTGTATCGTTTCCTTTCTCAGTTATAGGAGTTGTCTATTCAATTAAGTTAACTATATTCTGTGGAAATTAAAATAGGTGTTGTATTTTATGTTATATTGGAGTATAATGATAAATTACTAGCCACTGAGATGGATTTTTGGAGGGGGTCGGCAAAAATATCTAGGATAAATCTAGATACATAAGAAACGACGACATTAGACAACAAATGGAAATATAAAGAACAATCATAGATGACATCGAAAGACAACAACTAGTATTGTACGGTACGGACACGTAAGATGAATGGAGCAAAGGAGAATCCCCAAAAAAGTGTTAGAATGGACCCCCACAGAAAAACGAAAACGAGAAAGACTAGCAACTACGTGGATAAAGGGCATCGGAAAGAAATCTATGAGAGGAAGACTGCCACAATAGAAAGGAGTGGCGATTAGGAACGGAAAGGCGTAGAACGCTATAAAACCGTTTTAATATATGTATTATGTATTATATACCTTAAAAAAGCTTGATAAAAGGAAAAGAAGACCAACAGATAGACAAAGGGCAGTAGCGATTGTGTATCGGACCAGAGTCCAAAACGTTTTGAAATCGATTATTACATATAGTATTGCTTAGCCTTATCATGGCATCCTTATTAGTGAATATTATTCATAGTTTTATTCGAGGGAAAGATAAATATTTCAACAAGTTCGGCTCCACCGTGAGATTGACTAAAAATAACCCAGCAGATACCCAATTTAAAAATAATATGACAGTAAGCCATTAATTATTGTGATATCAAGAGGATATATCTGGTTTGTGTTGATCACTCTGTATTTTCAATAGCCTCCGATTCGATACCGTCCATTGCAAATTAAACGTAATTAAATATAAAACATTAATTATCTGAAAGTAATTGACTCTCTTCTGCTCTAGTAAGCTCCTCCATCTTTAGTGTTATTAACGTATCCTTACATTTACCTGCCAGTAAAAAATATGTGAGAAAATTATTCTCCGCTGACTAAAGAGAGTCAGGGAGGCATTTTATTGTGTGACCGATCGGATGCTTCGATCGGCCTTCGTACATTACATACAACCCGTTCTCTTTCTGAAGAAATAAACCACTTTATATATTTATCTGAATACTTAAGTCACAATTACCTTACAAAACACAGTATTAAAAGCAGAGCTGGCAAAAAATCTTTACAAAGCGAATAAAACGCATAAATCAGAATATTTATTATTTTAATTTTACAAATTAATACTTTTTCACCTACCTCTACCGAAAGTATACTTTTCCGGACCTGATTGTAGGGAGCAAAGTTGTACTTTTCCTCCCTAGGGAGGAAAAGTAAAAGTGGCGTCATGGTATTTTATTCATAAAATATAACTTATTGACGCCCTGTACAATATCTATTTTCTATTACGTAAGTATCTATACATTTTAACGTTTATTTATAAAACACCCTGTATTTTGCAGAATGGTAAAAAACAGTAAATTGTTATTTTGATTTAACAATGTTTAGATTAATAATTTGACTTAAATTTGACAGTTGACAGTTATATTGTACCTACTTATTAGTTTTAGTTTTAATAAATTTTGTTGGTTAGTTACATAAATAAATTAAGTAAAAATGAAAAAATACTTGATATTTGAGGAAGGTGAAAAAACCATATGTATAACATGGGAGTAAAGTGCCTTTTCCTCCCTTGAATGATTACTGCCCTCCGCTACGCGTCGGGCAGTAAACTTCATTCTCGAGAGGAAAAGTAGCACTTTCCTCCCTTGTTATACAAATAGCTATTTCCACCTACCTCTACCGAAAGTATACTTTTTTCGGACCTGATTGTAGGGAGCAAAGTTGTACTTTTCCTCCCTAGGGAGGAAAAGTAAAAGTGACGTCATGGTATTTCATTCATGAAATACAGTGGAACCTCGATTATCCGTCAGGGCACCGAACCAAGGGTATGACGGATAATCGAAAAGACGGTTAACAGAACATTAACAAAACTTAATCGATCAAACGACTAAGGGCCGGTTGTTCGAACGCTAATCAAGAAGTTGATTATATCAATCAGTTTATTGTAATCAATTTTCTTGATGGGAATCAATCAAGACATCAAAAATACATGTAAAACACTAATCATTCATTGATTGTAGGTAAATTATTAAAAATTGCTTATTGTTATTATTGATTTGTAAGTAAAAACAAGAAATTAACATCAGAAAGAGTTTAATTATGGTCTATTATAAATTAAAACCAAAAAAATAAAATAAATCAGTCAACATAACCTCAAAATGTGACATCTGTCAGAAGTAGGCTTAATCAAATAGAATTGTAATTAAATATTTGATAATGGTCAGTGGATTCCATTTTTGATTAGCGTTCGAACAACCGGCCCTTAGTGACACAATCAATGTTCGAATTTGAATCAAATTTAATTATGGTGACACACAGATATTGACTATAATAATTATTGTACTGTGCATTTTTATTTTCGGCTTGGGATTCTAAAAATAGAACTCTAAAAGCACGGTATCATGTATCACCTATTTAAATTGAAATTTAATCCAGAGCCCTGAATAAGAACAAAAATTATTTACATAAAAAAATGCGGTGGTGGCATAACTGCACGTGTACATTTCAACGAATTTCGTTTGGCTTATCGCAATGCTCAAACAAAATGAATTGATGACTAAATTTTTACTTATGTAGTCAATATGACTTATGTAGGTATGGACCCTGACGGTTAACAGAGTTGACGGTTAATAGAGAGACGGATAGTCGAGGTTCCACTGTATAACTTATTGACGCCCTGTACAATATATATTTTCTATTACGTAAGTATCTATACATTTTAACGTTTATTTAAAAACACTCTGTATTTTGCAGAATGGTAAAAAACAGTAAATTGTTATTCTGATTTAACAATGTTTACATTAATAATTTGACTTATATTTGACAGTTGACAGTTATATTGTACCTACTTGTTAGTTTTAGTTCTAATAAATTTTGTTGGTTAGTATAAATAAATTAAGTAAAAATGAAAAAATGACTTGTTATTTGAGGAAGGTGAAAAAACCATATGTACAACATGGAAGTAAAGTGCCTTTTCCTCCCTTGAATGATTACTGCCCTCCGCTACGCGTCGGGCAGTAAACTTCATTCTCGAGAGGAAAAGTAGCACTTTCCTCCCTTGTTATACAAATAGCTATTTCCACCTACCTCTACCGAAAGTATACTTTTCCGGACCTGATTGTAGGGAGCAAAGTTGTACTTTTCCTCCCTAGGGAGGAACCTGTGTAACGTTACAAACGTCACATCTTTGATATTTTATTTTTAAATAATTATTTTACTTTATTTTCTTTAATATTTCATTAGTAATAATCTTCTTCTATTTGTTTTACCTGTTTTCTTCGTTAAAAACTCGTTGGCGCCCTCTTTTGTTATCCTCTATTACCATATCTCTTTTCATCTAACAGCAAAGTCATCATACTGAACGTACTTCATATATTCTTACTCTCTAGGTATGTCTTTAAATACGGAACATGGTTGTCCATCTCCTCGTACTGTGCGCTGTCATATTTCAATGACAGTGACAATAATGGAGAGAGGGCAAAATTAATTTATTTAAAGAGATGAGCTTTAGATAAGGCGCAATTTATTTCATCAAATTATCATCTCTTGGGGTAAGTTTTTAACCATCACTTTACAAGATTTTCTAATCCTGTATTCATTTTTTATAACCTTTTTTGTTTCTATACCTAACCTCGATGTTACTTTCCACGTGTCTTGGCATCTTAATTTTGAATATTTCATTTATTAATATGCTTTTAGTAATCAAATTATTTGACTAGTCCCCGTCAGTATTCATTTTAATTTTCCTTTGCCAATTACTACTTTTTATGATTATTTGGCAAAGGCTCGTTTTTGGTTTTTTTAGTTCTTGATGTTTGATATGTGTTTTATCTTCTAGTTTTTGGATAGAAATCACTTCTCTCCCACATATTTCCGCAAAATTACAGGCCGATTAGCTTACTTCCAGCAGTCAGTAAGATAGTGGAGCGAGTCATCCAAACCAGGCTCCAATCAGAGACAGACAGGCTAGGCATAATGCCAGAAGCACAATTTGGATTCAGAGCTCAACATTCCAGCGAACTTCAAATATTAAGACTTACCGAATATATAGTAGCTGGATTCAATGACCAACAATATACGGGAGCAGCCTTTCTGGATGTAAGCAAAGCCTTTGATAGAGTGTGGCATGAAGGACTGACATACAAAATGAGAGATTATGGATACAGCGGGGCCATGATGAAACTCATCTCCTCGTACCCAAGCGATCGGAAGTTCAGGGTCCGGATAGGACCAGTTCTATCAGAACACGGAATGCCGGAAGCTGGAGTACCACAGGGGGCAGTTTTATCACCCCTTCTGTATAGCATATATACAGCAGATGTTCCAAGAACACCCGGAACATTGATCAGCCTTTATGCAGACGACACTGCAATTGCTGAAAAACACATGAACCTAGATATAGCTGTAAAAAATCTACAGATGGCATTGGATACAATAGAAGAATGGAGTATCCAATGGAAAATAGCATCCAGATAAGACCCAAGCGGTTATCTTCAAAACGGGAAGAGATAACTCAGAAGAACAGCTAACATTGCAAGACAGACCCATCGAATGGCAAAACAAAGCTAAATATTTAGGAGTCACAATGGACCAAGGTCTAACATTCACATCACATGTCAACGTAACAGTCCAGAAAACAGCAGCGGCCAGCGCGGCAATAAGACGACTCACAGGAAGAAGAAGCAAATTAGCTATGAAAACAAAATTAAGACTGATAAATAGCATTATACTGCCAATAATTACATACGCATCTCTTGCATGGGGTCACACAAGTCAAAGTAACAAAAAGAAGATACAAGCGGCACACAACAACTGCCTCAGAGAAGCTGCAAACGTGCCCAGATACGTCGCCGAACGGTTCTTATTTAGAGACCTAAAACAAATAAGAGTACTGGATATTATGGAAGAAAAAGCCAGAACAAAATTTGCTGAGCTAGAAGACCACCCAAACCGGATCCTGCAAGAAATATTAAGGTATGATGTGTACCGTAGATGGATACACAGGAGACCCAAACAGCAAAACATTAGTAAATATATAATAAAGGCTAGATAATCGTAGCTCTATCAAAAGAAGACAACTTGCTCACCTTTGGCATCTCATTATATTTATTAATGTTGACTTTTATACGTTTCAGACATCCCTCAAAAAAAAATATACAAAAAACTTAAAAACGGCTTCAGCCACTAAACAAATCAATAAAATATTAACAATAGGCGAAAGCCACAAAAAAAATATTAGTAACAAAACCCAAAAAACGGGCATGAGGGGCCCACATCCTCGAGCGCCGAGTCACCGAACTGGACATAGCCCAGAGCAGGAACTCGGCGCCCGAGCAAGCAAAATAGATCGAAGATAAGTCACTAGAGATAGCGGAAATAGAGCGCCTCACGCTGGCCTGCATTGATCGGGGTAGGATTTCATATGGGAGTCCGTGTACCCAAGACTCCCATATGATAAGCACTTTGCTGATTGAGAGCCCCTATAGCGCATCAGAGTGTTATCGGGGGGTAAGTGGATGGTCTGGAGCATTGAAGCTGGGTGGAGTGATTTCTGCTTACGGGAGTTAATCCTCCTCGCCCCAATGAATTGTATCACCCGAATGTCATTCTCTAGGGGTGAGCAAGTCTCTCAGGCTGGGTTAAATCACTATGCTTGCTTGCTTGCTTACTTTTCTCCCTTCGGGAGCCTCAAGCCATCTACATCACCGGTGATGCTACTCATAAGGCAAAGACGACAGGATGCATCGCAACTAGACTGCAGCGACCAACACCACCAGTAGACTAGAGCTGCACTGACTTGAGGCCTACCATCGAGCCCAGGTCAAGAGAAGTCAACAGCTGTACCATTCGACATCAAGAAATTACCATCGAACGAATACCAAAAGAATTGTTAGTTTTTGGCAAAAATTTGAATATATTCGTTAATAGTCCAGGGCGCATCTGTTTTGAGATGGACGTTAAGAGGTGACTCAAATTTTTTTGCAGAAATTGCTTGAAAATAAATCAAATAATAATATTTGAGTTATCCTCCCTCTCAAAAAGGTCCGGAACATTGTTTAAATAATCAAACTGTCAAAAAATGAAGGAAAAATTTGATTTTTTTCTTTGTTTTTTGATTATAACTTTAAAAGTATTCAAATCCGAGTAAAGTTGTACTAACATAAAAGTTGCATAATTAAATTTCCTACAACATAGAATTGATTAAAAATTTAAAAAATAGTCACCCTAGTTGCAAAATAGCAATAATTGCGAAAAAACCATACAAAAACAAGTATTTGCATTTTACGTTTTTCAACAATTCATGCTACACTTAGGACCTTCATATTTCACCCAGAAAAACTTTATGATACAGTAAAACACTACTGTAAATTTCATTAAGATCGGTGCAATAGATTATGCAAAATAAATTTTGCAATCCAGCTTTCGCAAAAAAAAATTCATTTTTTTAAAATGTTGTAGGACTGAAAATAAAGCAGGTAGCAGGTTGAAATTTTTTTTGCTTATAGAAGTGTACTGTACCTTTCATTTGCAATTGGAAAAATTAACATCGATTAATTACCACGGCGTCAGGAAATTGTTTAAATAAACATTAGTTTTTGGTGCTACGCGCAGGACAGCGGTGTTCGATTCACACAAGTTGATTTCCACCAAAATTTCTTCCAATCTTTATCTAATACATTATTTTCTTACTCTATATTTTGTTGTATTTTAATATTTTAATTCCACAAAAATCAAACTAATTTTATTATTGTTTGTGAAATATTGTTTAAACAATTGCTTATGTTTAAAAATAATAAACTTTTATTCTCTAAGTTAAAATATATGAACAAAGAAAGTTTTCGCTAATAAAAGTGTTATTCCAAAGGATAGAGTATGTGTTTTTATTTTGCAATAAACAAATTTATTTATTTATATCGAAATGTAATAAAAATTAAAATGTATCAATCATTATTAAAGGTCATTGGAATGCCCAATCAGAGCAAACTATCCGCTGTCCTGCGCGTAGCACCAATAATTAATGTTTATTTAAAAAAATTCCTGACGCCGTGGTGTTAATAGATTTTAATTTTGCAAAATTGCAAATGAAAGGTACAGACTTCTATATGCAAAAAAAATGTCAACTTGCTATCTACTTTATTTTCAGTCCTGTAACATTTTGAAAAAATGAATTTTTTTGCGAAAGCTGGATTGCAAAATTTATTTTGCAAAATCTATTGAACCGATCTTAATGAAATTATCAGTTTTGTTTTACTGTATCATAAAGTTTTTCTGGGTAAAATATGAAGGTCCTAAGTGTAGCATAAATGATTGAAAAACGTAAAATGCAAATACTTGTTTTTGTATGGTTTTTTCGCAATTATTGCTATTTTGCAACAAGGGTGACTATTTTTTAAATGTTTAACCAATTCTATATTATAGGAAATTTAATTACGCAACTTTTATGTCTGTACAACTTATCTCGAAAATAAATACTTTTAAAGTTATAATCAAAAAACGAAGAAAAAAATCGAATTTTTCCTTAATTTTTTGACATTTTGATTATTTAAACAATGTTCCGGACCTTTTTGAGAGGGAGGATAACTCAAATATTATTATTGGATCTATTTTCAAGCAATTTCTGCAAAAAAATTTGAGTCACCTCTCAACGTCCAAATGTACTTATATTTTTACAGATGCGCCCTGGTCTATATAATGCATTTAATAAGTCACATTTTTATTATATCTTTATGAACAATAAACATGATTGGTTAATAGCTATTTGTATAACAAGGGAGGAAAGTGCTAATTTTCCTCCCGAGAATGAAGTTTACTGCCCGACGCGTAGCGGAGGGCAGTAATTATTCAATGGAGGAAAAGGCACTTTACTCCCATGTTATACATATGGTTTTTCCACCTTCCTCAAATAACAAGTCATTTTTTCATTTTTACTAAATTTATTTATGTAACTAACCAACAAAATTTATTAGAGCTAAAACTAACAAGTATGTACAATATAACTGTCAACTGTCAAATATAAGTCAAATTATTAATGTAAACATTGTTAAATCAGAATAACAATTTACTGTTTTTTACCATTCTGCAAAATACAGGGTGTTTTATAAATAAAAGTTAAAATGTATAGATACTTACGTAATAGAAAATAGATATTGTACAGGGCGTCAATAAGTTATATTTCATGAATGAAATACCATGACGCCACTTTTACTTTTCCTCCCTAGGGAGGAAAAATATTTTCCTCCCTAGGGAGCAAAAGTACAACTTTGTTCCCTACAATCAGGTCCGGAAAGGTATACTTTCGGTAGAGGTAGGTGGAAAAATATTATTTAGTTTGCTTCCAGTTTGAAGTTTCATAGTTCATATTTAAGATTAGGACAAGACGATCACACACCTTGAGAGACTGAGCTGAGCCAGGGTGAACGATAGCTATCTTGGATGATTGGAGTATTATTTTCGAATATTATTTCAATTAACTAAGGTAGTCTATCATCTTCGCTTCACATATCAAAATAAGCATAGTGAGTACTAGATTCAGACCTTCGGAGCAGCTGGTGTCCAGGTTTTACTGCTAAGTCACGTCATCTGAAGTTTCCAGGGTGTTCGGGACAAAATTGATGCAAACAAATTGCTGAACAATAATACGCCATCAGAATACGACCCCCGGTGCACCTAGTGCCCAAAACTCCCCCAAACTCTGCAAGATAACATGCCTTAGTAGTTACCTTGAGCACCAGGTAGTCCAGGGGTCCGTTCTGATGGCGTATTCGTATTCATCCACCCCAAAAACCGCCTAGTAATCTATATGCATGCATTCAAGTTCGAAAACGTTCGAAACTCCAGAAAATGACGTGCCTTAGCCGTGACCGTAGGCACCAGGTGATCCGGGGGTCAGTTCTGATGGAGTATTCGTGTTCAGTAACTCCAAAAAACCCCTCGTGTAATCTGTTTGCATCAATTTCGTGTCAAAATCCCTCGAAACTCCAGAATATGACGTAATTCTAGACACCAGTGGCCCCGGGTGTCGATTCTGATGCCGTATTTGTTTTCAGCAACTCCAAAAACCGCCCGAGTAATCTATTTTCATCAATTTAATACCGAAAACTCTCGAAACTCCAGAATATGACGTGCCTTAGCAGTGACACTTGGCACCAGGTGCTACGGGGTTTGGTTGTAATGGTGAATTTTTGTTCCGCGACCCCAAAACGCCCGGAGTAATCTGTTTTTATCAATTTAGTGCCGGAAACCATCGAACCTCCAGATGACGTGCCTTAGCAGTGACCCTGGGTGCCAGCTTCTCCGGAGGTCGGTTCTGATGGCGTAGTCGTGCGATCCCAAAAACCCCCCGAGTAACAAAATCTGTCCCTTAATATGTTTAATTTGACATGTTTATGCACTTTTGGGTGCATTTTATGAAACTTAAAATGCAATTATGCATATCCACCCATTTTTCTATAGTAGACTTTTCTCCTGACATCATCCTGAACACAATGCAAAAAGTTGCAAGTCGATAGGTGCTATATTTAAAAATCAATTTATTTTTTCCTAATGGCCCTTGTCTATTTGGTTTGATTATTTCATCATACTGAAATTAAGTTAAATTCATTGCTGACTATTGAGCATTACAACGATATGTAACTTTTTAAAATCCAATCAAAATTGATGTATATTATATGAGAAAAAACTGTGTGTTCCTTAGACACATTTTTTAGATAATTTAGTTTTCACTTTTCACTATAAATTTTAATTCATTGGTGGAATAGTTTAGGTATTTCGCCGAAAAACACAAACAGTTTTTTGGCCTGATTTACCGCAAAAGCAATGCACTTGTTTACATTATACTTACATTACAGTTTGAGTAAAACAATAAGGGGAAAACTCTTTACAACATTAAATTATCAGTAAGAAAAATGACATTTTTGAAGATATTCTTCTTTAGCGGCGAATCGATTGAGGGTAAAATTGTACATGAAGCACGCGCCTGCGCACACTGACAGTATGTAGTTCATTGCTAATCTTTCAAGATAGGTATTTTAGGTATGTATGTAGTTGTAACCGTGCAAATAAGTCATTAAAAGAATATATTAGTGGTTTTAGGAAATGTATTATTTATTATAATTCTTGTGTTTTTGGATTTGTGTTTCCCTGTAGTAAAATAATAAAATATGTAGGCATAACATGTTTACAGTTTGTCGCCGTGTTGTGTAATTATATCCGAAACTTACGTCTCAATTCAAGTGGCACGATGGTGTAGTTGGTAGAGCGGTGGGACAGAGAACGGAAGCACACGGAAGGTCGCGGGTTCTAATCCTAGACGATTCATACTTTTTTTTTATTTTTCGTTATTTTAATAAAAATTTTTTGAAAGTGGTAGATAAGAAAGTTAGTTTAATTTTTAAATAAAATACAAATAACCTGTTAAGTATATTTACTTCGTTTAAATTACCTATATAATAGAAGAATATCTTCTTACGTGCGTACAAAGTACACACACATTCTTTTTTATTATGTACAACCTGTCTGAAGTTTGAAGTGAGTTTAGTGCAACTGATTCTAATTAGGGACTTGAGATATTCAACTGTTGGCTGAGATCTGTACCGATTTTTAATAAAGTTCATTCTTAAAAAGGAGGCTTCGCACACATAAGTTGAGCAAAAACATAGAACGCAATTTCATGGCCAAACATTTTCAAAATTGGTCAAAACGGCAAACAGGTGTATGTTCTCAAAAAACTTTTGATAGTGTGTACAAAATGTTTTATTATCAGCTAAGTACTTTCAACACATAACGTGCCATCATCAGAGCTTCCTAAAAGGACATTTAAGATAAGATTTTTTTATATGAAAAATGAGTGAAAAACTTACGTCCTCTTATAAAACCTTCATAGAAGAGCAATTGCTAAACGACACAATAAAAAACATGGATACTGGGCAAAAGCCACAGATATCGGGTATAACAACCCCTTAAAATGAATAAATCACATCTAAATTCTTTTATAAATTAACTGGGCTTTTGCCCAGTATCCATGTATTTTATTGTGTCGTTTAGCAATTGCTCTCTATGAAGGTTTTATAAAAGGACGAAACTCTGATGATGGCACGTTATGTGTTGAAAGTACTTAGCTGATAATAAAACATTTTTTACACACTATCAAAAGTTTTTTGAGAACATACACCTGTTTGCCGTTTTGACCTATTTAGAAGTGTGTACAAGTCTTACAGTCTTTTCCAAATAATTTTCCAATTTTCAAAATTGCCAAACACTATATTCTGAATTTAATAGCGGTCCCGCAGAAAACTAGCCTACGGTCCGGATGCGGACCGCGGTTCGCCAATTGGTAACCCCTGGCATAGAGTATAGAGGAAGACCCGAGTCGGTCTATTCTCCATCGTGCACAGCAGTTCAAATATGTGTACATAACTTTATGGAAGATTTTGCGGAAAGATATTTGTTTGCGTGCTTACAAAATCCAACTCATGCAAGAATCGAAGCTACACGATCACCTAGCAAGGCGTAGATTCGTTGAATGGGTCCAAAACTAGATTGCCGTTGATCCCGATTTTTATAAGCGAATTTTGGTTGAATGGCTACTACTCCAGGGAAATAAGGCAAAAATATACCATGTTCTGGACACTTGACCAGCCAGGTTGCAAATGGGTTTTTTGGGTACTATATACCTAATACATTATACATACAAAAATGCCCGTCACAGTTCGGACGAGAAATTTAGTTATTAACAAATAAGTGTCAAAAATGGCAGTTTTTTCGTTTAAATCGCTACGGGTAAAAATAGGGTAATTAAATATTTTATTTATACTATTATTCTGATAGTAGATAAGCCATGGTTTAAAATGGCAATTTTTGAATTTCACTTCAATCATTTGTTGCTTCAGAAATTGCAAAATAAGACTAAAATTTCGAAAATAAAAAAATTGCTATAACTTTTGTGAAAATGACCTTAAGACTTTCATATTGCACGAAAAGTTGAGACAAACAGTCCATATGATGCACAAAAATTTTTAAGACGATTCGTCAGTTAGTTTAAATTTTATTCATTTTGTTTATCCCAATGAGCTTTTTTTTCGCAATAATATTGTTCAGAAAATAGTAATGTAATAGCAATTCTGTAAAAACCACATGAAAGAATAAAAGTTATGATTTCAAAGTGTTTAAAAAAATCATTAAAAAGTTATTTTTATCATTCCGAAAACATTTTACTAAAGTAGGGCCATTTTTAGTTCATAAACAATTTGAATAACTTTGTTAATATTGACTATAGATTAAAACTACTTTAGGATTTGAAAAGCTGGTATTTTTATACGAATTTAAAAAAAAAACACTTTTTGCCTAGGTTAATTACAGTCAAAGTTAGCCACTTTTTTTATTTAATTGGCAGCTACTTTGTTTATAACAATTAAGCAACCCAACTAGCGCCATTTCGAAGCTGAAGGTATATAGTTTATGTGTAAAAGTTTGAGTAAACTTTAAACTTCAACAGAGTTGTTAATAAAGCTTTAAAAATAACGTTCTAACGAAATCGATTTGTGGTCGGTGGAAATGAATTATTAAAATCCGTGCACTCAAAAAATGAAACTGATTCTTAAAACATATGCTGCGATTAATGTCTCCAGAGCTTGGTGATGGATTTTGATCATAATTTTTTTTAAATTGTATGTACTCGTAGTCTTGTAGAGTACGTTATGTACGTAAATCCCCACCTAACAATTCAAAATGTTAGGGGGAGTTCCCCTTATCACTCAGGGATATGAAAAATAGATTACGACCGATTCTAAGACCTACCGAATATACATATATAATTTCATAAAAATCGGTCAAGCGGTCTCGGAGGAGTATGACAACTAACACTGCGACAGGAGAATTTTATAGATGTAAATATATAGATGGGTATTAACAAATAGGGGTTGGTGATGAGGGGTTACACTTTGGAAAAGTGTAAATTAAGGGTTGTATGTATTTTTTTAATCCTACATCATATAAAATTAAGATAGACAATTTTGTCCAAAAAAATAAAAAAAAATGTCAGGGGCAACCCTCCTTATAACTTATGGATATTAAAAATAGATTACATCCTATTCTCAGTCCTATACACTTGTAAAATTTCATAAAAATCGGCCAAGCCGTTTCGGAGTAGTATGGTAACTAACACTGTTGCAGGAGAATTTTATGTATATTGAAGTAACTATGAATTAAAAAATAAAAGTGGCTAACTTTGACCGTAATTAACATAGGTGAAAAGTTTTTTTTGAAAATTTGTGTAAAATACCAGCTTTTGAAATTCCAAGGTAAATTTACTCTACAGTCAATATTAACAAAGCTATTCAAATTGTTTTCAAGGCAAAAATGACTCTACTTTAGTAAAATGTTTTCGTAGTGACAAAAATTACTTATTAATGATTTTCTTCAATAATTTGAAAACAAAACTATTGTTCTTTCATGTGGTTTTCAGATAATTTCTATATAATTATTATTTTCTGAACAATAACATTACAAAAAAAAGCTGTTTGGGATAAACAAATTGAATAAAATTCAAACTAATTGACGAATCGTCTTATAATTTTTTGTGCATTATACGGACTCTTTGACTCAATTTTTTGTGAAATATAAAAGTCGTAAAGTCACTTTCGCAAAAGTTATATCAAATTTTTTATTTTCGAAATTTTAGTTTTATTTTGCAATTTTCGAAGCAACAAATGATCGGACCAAAATTAAAAAAACTGCCGTTTTAAACATTGGCTCATCTACTACAAGAAGAATACTATAAATAAGATATTTAATTATCCTATTTTTACCTGTAGCGATTTAAATGAAAAAACTGCCATTTTTGACCCTTATTTGTTAATAACTAAAATTCTCGTCCGAACTGTGACAGGCATTTTTGTATGTATAATGTATTAGGTATATAGTACCCAAAAATCCATTTGCAACCTGGCTGCTCAAGTGTCCCGACAAAAACCTTATTTCCCTGGAGTATACGTCGACAAACAAAACTGCCGTATATGTAGTGAAGATAAGCCTAAAATGTATGTTAAGACACCATTATTCAGAAAAACTGACTGTTTGCTGCGCTTTATGGGCTGGTGAAATCATTGGTCCGTACTTCTTCAAAAACTATGCTGGCCAGAACGTTACAGTCAAAAGTAACCACTATAGAGCCAGGATTACTGACTTTTTCACACCTCATTTGAACAACCAACATGTGCAGGAGCTGTGATTTATCAGGAAAAAATCTACTATAGACAAATGGGTGGAAATGCATATTTGCATGTTAAACTGCATAAAATGTATCCGAAAGTGCATAAACCTGTCAAATAAGCATACTGAGGACCACATTCAGACCTTCGGAGCACCTGGTGTCCACGTTCACTGCTAAGGCATGACGTCTGAAGTTTCGAGGGTGTTCGGGACAAAATTGATGCAAACAGATTGCTCATCGGGAGTTTTGGGATCACTGAACAAAAATACGCCATCAGAATACGACCCCCGGTGCACCTAGTGCCCAAAACTCCCCCAAACTCTACAAGATAACATGCCTTAGCAGTTGCCTTGGGCACCAGGTAGTCCGGGGGTCGGTTCTGATGGCGTATTCATATTCACCCAACCCAAAAACCCCCTAGTCATCTATTTGCATGCATTAAAGTTCGAAAACGTTCAAAACTCCAGAAAATGACGTGCCTTAGCCGTGAGCGTTGACACCAGGTGCTCCGGGAGTCAATTCTGATGGGGTATTCGTGTTCAGCAACTCCAAAAATCGCCCGAGTAATATATTTTAATCAATTTAATGCCGAAAACCCTCGAAATTCCAGAATATGACGTGCCTTAGCGGTGACACTTAGCACCAGGTACTCCGGAGGTCAGTTCTGATGGCGCAGTCGTGTTCAGCGACCCCAAAAACCCCCCGAGTAACAAAATCTGGCCTTAAATTGTTTAATTTGACATGTTTATGCACTTTTGGGTGCATTTTATGAACCTTAAAATGCAATTATGCATATCCACCCATTTTTCTATAGTAGACTTTTTCTTGACATCATCCTGAACACAATGCAAAAGTTGCAAGTCGATAGGTGCTATATTTAAAAACCAATTTATTTTTTCCTAATGGCCCTTGTCTATTTGGTTTGATTATTTCATCATAGAGAAATCGTATTACAATAAAATTAAGTTAAATTCATTGCTGACTAATTGAGCATTACAACGATATGTCACTTTTTAAAATCCAATCAAAATTGATGTATATTATATAAGAGAAAACTGTGTGTTCCTTAGACTCATTTTTAGATAATTTAGTTTTATATAAATTTTAATTCATTGGTGGAATAGTTTAGGTATTTCGCCCAAAAACTTTTGTGTCTGATTTACCGCAAAAGCAATGCACTTGTTACGTACACATACGCACATTCTCTGCGCATCGCATTACCTTCGATATCCGTCAAAATGATTTTAAGTTTTTGTCAAAGCTGAAATATAAATTATTTCGGCGTCCTTTTGCAAGCTGCATTATTTAAAATGTGAAAAAGTGACGAAATTTGTAAGCATTCTACCAAAGTAAGTAAAATAATATTCATAAAAAACATCGCTTTTATTATTTAAAATAGCGCGACAAAAATTTGTAGGTATTATATAAGTTTATTATGAAAAACCTGTTGAATCTTGATCTTGTATTTTATTACCGGTAGTCTGTGTCGTATTTGTAAGTTATATTACATATTATTAGATGGTATTATGCTCATATCAGTCATATCAGTAAAAATAATTAATAATACACTTTTATTTTAACAAATTGAAAACTTTGCATAATTTGATAAATTTTTTAATGCATTGTACTTGTTATATTGTTGTCTTTCTGTCTGATGTTGTAATAACGTTGTTCGTCTGGCATCCATATTGTGTCTAGGCCTAATCCGTCTAAACGACGTCTAGTATAGTTTTTCACTTCTTTTTTTTTGGCTATATACAATTTTGCTTGTTTTTCTACTGATGTTTTCACTAATCTTTCGGTCTCTCGGTGTATATCATGTAATTCTTCTCAGTATTCTCATATTTGCTAATTCTTATACATACCTAGTTTTTGTGTGTTTGATTGTATCGGGTCTTGTTTCTGATATACTTCGTTATGGTCTTTTTTAACTTTACAAACTAGTGATTTCATTTTAGTATTAATATATTACTCCAGGGAAATAAGATAGAAATATACCATGTTCGGGACACTCAAAGATCCAGGTCTACTTTTTTAGTTATTATAGACCTATAGGAAGAAAATCTACCTGTTTCCTGCCTAGGGTTCGCGTCCGTTTTTTAATTATTAACAATTTAGTGCAAAAATCGCGATTTTTTCGATTTTTTGCACTCCATTCAAAAGCTAAATAGTTGACATAAAACTGCAAAATTTAATTTTTTAGAACATTAAAAAACTTTCAAAATGTCGATTTTTGAAATTTAAAAAGTTAATTTGTTGCTACGCAAACTGCAAAATAAGTGAAAATCGTTATTTGTTAATAACTTTTACTAAAACTGCCTTAGAACTTTACTGTTTCACTCAAAGTTGTGTATTGGCGTACTTAACAAACCTTCAAAATTTGAGACCGTTCCATTAATTAGTTTAAGAGTTATTCTATTTGTTTATCCCAGAGACCTTTATTTTGCAATCACATAAGACAGAAAATAATGAAGATAAGGCAATTCTGCGTATGCCAAATGAAAGTAGAAAACTGATGCTCAAAATCTACTAAAAAAAGATAAAAAAATTATCTAATAGGGTCAAAAATCATAATGCCAAATTATTGAAATTTTGTAGTTTATAAACATTTAGAATAAATTTAAAAATATTGTTTGTAGAAAAAATCATTTTACATATTAGAAAAGCTAGTATTTTACACGACGTTTTAAAAATGTAGTTCAATTGGTGACTAGTCGTGGTAAGTGAAGGGGGAGCTGGGAGCCGACAAATGCATGAGTTCAAAAACTAAAGAAGGCAACTACTATCCTTTTCTATATCTCGGGATCTACTGGATATATTTTGATCGTTCTAGTTTTAATTGCTATGTAATTTTTCTGTACATTACAAATATGCAATTTGTCTAAACATTTATTAATTAATAAACAGTCTAATTTGTTTAAACAATTTTTGAAAAAATAATTCTTTTCCCAAAAATCCATGATTTTAATCATACTATCATTAATAATCATAGAAAAAGTTAAGGTATACTTTAATAAATAAATTATGTTCAATAAAAAATTATCTAATAAAATTCATTTATTTATTAAAGTGTACTTTAACTTTTTCTATGATCATTAATTATTCTATGATTAAAAAAATAGATTTTTGTAAAACAATATTTTTTCAAAAATTGTTTAAACAAATTAGACTCTTTATTAATTAATAAATTTATAAACAAATTGCATATTTGTAATGTACGTAGAAATTACATGCAAATTTAAAAAGAAAGATCAAAATTCATTGAGCTGATTCGGAGATATACAGAAAATTATATTAGTTTGAAATTGCTTTTTCGGTATTTTCACTCAGTGGATTTGTAGGTTCCCGCTAGTAACCGTTTGAACTAAAATTTTGAAAAATCGTAGAGGGTGCTGTGAAGGTACAATGTTTGTGCAAATTTTTTAAGAAAAGATACAAATCCCATTCTTTAAAAGGGCATTAATGAGATTCCTTAATTAGTATAAAAAAATTAGCTGTGAATTAAAAAAACACATAGCTAAATTTGTCCCAAATGAACCCAGGCTAAATTTTTTTTATTTGAAAATTCGTGTTAAAATAAGCTCTTTGAATATATAAAAATATTGTTTCCACGGACAACATTTTTGAAGTTATGCTAAATGTTTATAAACTACAAAATTTCAAAAATTTGGCATTAGGATTTTTGACTATATTAATTATTTTTTTATCTCTTATTAATATATTTTGATACTATCACTCTTCTACTTTCATTTGGCATACTCATAATTGCCCTATCTTCACTATTTTCTGTCTTATGTTATTGCAAAATAAAGGTCTTTGGGATAAACAAATAGAATAACTCTTAAACTAATTAATTTATCGATCTCAAATTTTAAAGGTTTGTTAAGTACCCAAATACCCAACTTTGGGTAAAACACTAAAGAGATAGTTTTGGTAAAAGTTATTAACAAATACCGATTTTCACTTATTTTGCAGTTTGTGTAGCAGCAAATTAACTTTTTAACTATCAAAAACAGGCATGTTTTTGAGACTCTCAATAAACATGTTTTTGGACGGTTTTTCGGAGATAACTCAAAAAGTAAGTATTTGAACGAAAAAAATATTCTTGGCAAAAATATAGCTCATAAAACACTGAAAAAAATGGTGTATGCTTGAGGTTCTTCTTCATCAAATTCCAAATCGAATATTTCAATGTGAAATAACCCAAAAACGGAGCACTTTTCGGGGAATATTCATTTCAAATTTTTAAAAGTGTTTAAGAAAAGGTTTATTTTTGTAAAAAAACTTGTAACATTAAAGGTAAGTGAGTTACGCTCAAAATATTGTTGGTCCCTTTTATTTTTTGGTAAAAAAATCGCGAAAATCTCCACCTAATTAGCATCACAAATAAATTTTATCATTACCACTTCACAAGTTACTTTGCTTATGTATTATTATATGATCTGTAAGTTTCATCGGTTCAAAGTGCTTATTTTTGAAAAAGCTGTAGTTAAAATGGCTTGAACGAGTAACTAATCACGAGTTTACTCAAATTTTGAACAGCCATAGCATAACCAATTTTGGTCTAACAAGAAAACAAAAAAGCAAAAATATTCAGAAAAGCAAATCGTAAATTTTATCATCCATTTACTTATTTTTGGTATTACTAATAATTTTTAAGTTAATTCCATTTTTTTTTTCAAAATTAAAAAAAAATGTTTTATTTTAAACCCAATTTTTTTCAAAACTGAGCACTTTGAACCAATGAAACTTATAGATAATATATACAATACATACGTAAAGTAACTTGTGAAGCGGTAACGATTAATTTTAATTGGAAAGCTAATTAGGGGGTGTTTTTCGCGATTTTTGTACCAAAAAATAAAAGGGACCAACAATATTTTGAGCGTAACTCACTTATTTTCAATATAAGCAGTTTTTTTAAAAACCAAAAATATACCTTTTTTTAAACACCCCAACGTTGTAATGAATTTTCCCCCAAAAGTTTTTTGGTTATTTCACATTGAAATATTCGATCTGGAATTTGACGAAGAAGAACCTACTTTTCATTGGCTACAACTCTGCTTCTACTGGGTCTGCAGACCTCACGCGTACACCATTTTTTCAATTTTTTATAAGCTATATTTTTACTAAGAATATTTTTTTTCGCTAGAATACTTACTTTTTGAGTTATCTGCGAAAAACCGTACAAAAACATGTTTTTTTTGTTAAAAATGAACATATTCACTCGCAAATAACTCGAAAAGTATTGTCTTAGTGAAAAAACTCTATAGAAAAAAAGTTGCTTAGAATTATTCATTTTATCCAATTCCGGGCCTAGTTTGAACGTATATTTTTTCACTCCCGAGAAAATATTTTTCAGCCCGTATTTCCCAATTTTTGTGAAATGGAGGGGATGTAGAATTGTAAACTTTTTTTTATATAATAATAGACAATTTCAACTACCTATTCCCAAATTTTCATCCTTCCTTTATTCCTTTATTTTTTTGGAGGTTTTCGTAAAATTTTGTGTTCGCTGATTGGGCTAAATATATAAATTAAACATGAATAAACATTTTCAATTTCGTTGCAACCCGAAGTTGCAGTCATATCATATTCTAGTTCAAGTAGAGAGTACAGCAAACATCTCTACCGGTTTTGGGGATTCTTATTCCCTTACCAATACATAATATGTGATACATATACTCTTCTCTCTGACGGAACCAGGATAATACTCCGCGTGCAGTCACGGATTACAACGAACGAAATGGCAGGGATGCCCTAGCGACATATGCTAGAAAATAGTTTAAGTTTTTAATCTCATGCACATAAAATTATATTTAAAATACCATTTTATATCCTACCAGATTGAAAAAAAAAATGGAAAACCTTCTCTGGTTACACCATCCGAGGCTTCTAAACCATATAACCAGAGAAGGTTTTCCATTGTTTTTAATCTGGTAGGATGGTATCCTACTGGTATTTCCAAAATGGTATTTTAAGTATTATTTTTATGTGTTCTTAGATTAAAAATTAAACTTTCTTCTAGCAGATGTCGCTAGGGCAACCCTTCCATTTCGTTTGTTGCAATCCGTGACTGCACGCGGAGTATTATCCTCGTTTAGTCAGAGAGAAGAGCATGTATCTCCTGATGAGGGGCCAAGAAGCCCCAAAAACCGGTAGAGATGCTTGCTGTACTCTCTACTTGAACTAGAATATGATAAGACTGCAGTTTCGGGTTGGAACAAAATTGAAAATGTTTATTCATTTTTAATTGATCTTACATTAATTTTGTAATTTGTTTAGTTTGACTTATACTGTAGTTGCTCGTATGTGTACTGTTTCATATTTGGGTTCATGATAATGTTTAGCTCCTCATAAACGGGATATGAAAACTTTGTTATATGTCAAACAGGCCAACTAGAGTTCAATTAAATTTTCTTCGAATTTCTTTATGAAAAACTGTTATCTCGAAATGGTAGGTATTACACAAATTGAACTCTCATCTTTATTGCTGCAAATCGCGTTAAATATTCAACAATATTATAGAAATGAAAGTTGAATACTAGATGCTAACGTTATTTATTAACTTCCTCTAAGCATTACTCCCACGTTTCAATATAAATGTAAAATCTAATGTTTATAGTTAGCTGCGCTTGAAATATATTAGCAGGAAGCCTTTCACGAAGCAGGAATTAATTGTTAAATTCGAAACATCTAACAGCCGACTAAATCATTTATAAGAAATTCAATAACTTTAAGTCACTTAGTGTGTGGCATCTTACTCGAAAAGGGCCTAGAAGGGTAAGATGATGAAAAATGCCCCAACTCGATTTAAATTCCATATACTTAGGTCACCGTTTAGCACATCTAGAGAAACTCACTTTCTGAAATTTTTAGCCCCCTAAGTGGTCACGTGATCCACCTAGGACCTAGAGCCTAATAATTAGGCGTTTTATGTTTTTATTGTTTATCTCAGCCGCATCGAGAGCTAGCGAAAAACTTTAAATAAAAAAGTTGTAAGTTTCAAAAAGTTCTGTCCGAATTTTTTTTTTAATTTTTGGAGGGAAATTTCAATTTTAGAACGATTTTAAAATTTTAAATGAGTATAAAAAATAACTAAGACATTCGTTTTCACTTAAAAAATATACAACGTGTAATTTTTGCATAATGTTTTACCCTGAATTTTTTCTTCTTCTTCTTTTTCATAATCCTTAGTGCCCTTCAGGGCGTCGGATGTCGGGTTCCGCCTTTTATCCATTTCTTCCAGTCGCTTCTATTGGTGGCCAGGTTCTTCATATCCCTCATCCTCATGTGTCTCCTTTCACCTATATCCTGGATCTGGTCCATCCATGTCTTTTTTTTTAAGATTTTTAAAATTAGTGAAACGTAGGTACTTTTAAAAATAAAAAACCACATTTTCTCGCTTTTCATTCTCTCTCTCAGTCTCTCCTCATTCTTTCATCTCTCCAGTAACCTAGTCTAATCTAGGGTTTTTTCCTCCATATATTCCGGTCCTGTATTTTTTGTACCTATCTTTGCACTTTGTCTTTTTGGGTTCTCCAATATCTGGTCTTTCTATCTACTTTTTGACCTTCCTTTAGCTCTTGTTATATTTGGATTCCACATTGTAAATTTCCTTACAACTTTTTCTTCTCCCATTCTTCTTAAGTGTCCATACCACCCTAGTCGCTGGATTTTTATAGCTACTATGTCTTCGCCTTCTAGTATATCTCTTATTTCTAAATTCAGGAGCCTTTCATAATCACCGTGCACTGTTTTCTTTGGTCCATAAATTCTTCTTACCATTTTCCTCTTAAATATTTTTAACTTTTCTTCTTGGCTCTTTGTGAGGTTCATGGTTTCTGCCCCATAAAATGTCACCACTGTTCGAATTGCTGTTCTGTATACTTGTATAGTCGGATTTTCGTATCGCTGCTGATTTTTTTGTTGTTAAAATACTTTTGTATTTATAATACGCTATACGACCCGCTTGTATTCTGTTGGTAATCTCTCTGTTTCTTTCATTTTTATTGTTAATTGTGTCTCCTAGGTATCAAAAATTACTATTTCAAAATTATAATTCCAGATTTTTATATTTTTCTCCTCTTTCTTTGTTTCCTCTCTCTATTTTCATGTGCTTAGTTTTCCCTTCATTTATTGTTAAGTCTCTTTTCACTGCTTCCTTTTCAGTTTGTCTAGTTATGTCCTCTAAGCTTCTTCTGTCTCTCGCCAGCACCTCTAGGTCATCAGCATATGCTACTATCTGGACTGAATTGTTGGCGATCGTCCCCTTGATTTTGCACCTCTTTATTATGGCATCTAAAGTTATGTTAAAGAGCGTAGTTGACAGCCGATCTCCTTGTCTTACTCCTGCAGTGTAGTCAAATTCGTAGATTGTTCCTTCCTGCGTTAATACTGATTCTTTTGATTCTTTCGTCGTCATTTCCACGAGTCTTAGTATCTTTCTAGGAACTTCTATTTTCCTCATATTATGGTTTACTACTTCTTGTCGTTAATGCTCTCAAATGCTTGTTTGAAATCAATAAAGAGGATGTGCAGCCACATGTCACATTCAAAGAAATTCTTGATAGTCTTGAGTCATTATGTGTATGGCATCTACAAAGGATATGGAGCCACATGTCATATTCAAAGAATTTCTCGATAGTCTTGAGTCATTATATGTGTATGGCATCTACAGTAGATCTTCCTCCTAAACCCATTTTGATGTTGTTCTGAAGCTATTTTCTTGTGGCATTTTTGTAATTTTGTAACTATTTTTAATGGGAAATAAGCCACAATTTTACTAAAAAAATGATTTAATTAACGTTTCGACGTCCAAATCGGATGCCGTTGTCAAAATACAAAAAATATTAAAAATTAAACAAAAATGTTGTTGCTTAGTAAAAAATTCTTTTAATAATTTATTAAATCTGACTCATTTATATCGGCAATTCAGACATATATTATACATTTTAAAGTAGAAGATTTTAAAATGATATTGCCAATATTTATGAGTTGCGTTCCTGGGACTACTTTACTTTACATTCGATTACATGAAATCAACCTTAACTCAAGAATATCCGCCACAAAAACGCATAGCATCTGATCTGTCTTTAAAAAGACAACCACATGCAACAGTGATAGTAAAATTCTCGCGTTAGAGATTCCATAGTAAATCACGAGGGAAATCCAGGAAAAAACCTCGCGATACTATCCCGACATCGTAAGTATTAGGTCTTACTTTAGTTTATTCTCAAAACTAATAATACCAAATTCTGACCTTAATATATGTACATATGTTATTTTAAATTATAAATAATATTAATAATACATAGATATATAAATAATACTAAAATATAAAATATAAAATTTACTAACTCGATATGTTATTGACTTACTAATCGTGGTATTTTCTTTCTAATGACTTCCTCTTGTATTTTGGGTAACCACATCCTACTGCATTCTACCGAGGAATTTGTGACACAATTGATTTCATTTAGCATAATTAGAGCCGCTTCTTTGATTTTTCTCTTTTTACTATCTGTTTCTTTTGAGGACTATACTTAAATCTCCCCACTTAACTCTATGTTCATTATCCCATGCTTGTTGACATATTTGAGATCTATCAAATTCTCTATTTTTAATATAAGACTGATGTTCCCTTATTCTAACGTTTAATGGTCTTGATGTTTCACCTAAATAAAACTGTTCGCATTCACAAGGTATTTTATAAATACAATTCTTTGTTCTTTCTTGTTCACTGTTAGTTTAGTTTTAGATAGAATACATCTTAATGTGTTTGTTGTTTTGAATGTTGTTGAAGTGTTGAATTTATTTCCTATCGTTTTAAGCTTCTCGGATACTCTTTTATATATATGGCATTGACATTTTCCTCGCATTATTTCTTGTGAATGTTTAGGATCCCAAAAAATATCTATGTGATAGAACCAAAATTACTTGTTCTAACGAAAATTCATTCTTAGAAGAAAAACCATTGTTAACATCTGTTTTATTAAAAAATGATAATCTTTTATCGTTTATAAATAAGGAATTGTCAAGATTGGATCGAATGGAACAGAACAACTTAGAACGGGATCCTGTAACATTTACAAGAAATAATATTGGCAATATCATTTTAAAGTCTTCTACTTTAAAATGTATAATATATGTCTGAATTGCCGATATAAATGAGTCAGATTTAATAAATTATTTAGAAGAATTTTTTACTAAGCAACAACATTTTTGTTTAATTTATTAATATTTTTGGTATTTTGACAACGGCATCCGATTTGAACGTCGAAACGTTAATAAAATCATTTTTTTTAGCAAAATTGTGGCTCATTTTCCTATTTTGATGTTCCCCTATTTTTATTTCTGTATGCTCTATCAATATTTTATTTATTATTGTGGTCAAGATCTTATAAACATAAACCACATTTAGAAGAGTAATACCTCTGTAGTTTTCACAAACTTTTGGGTTTCCTTTTTTTTTAAACATCTTGGGTTGTGATGTGATCCTATATCGGCACTCGGATATATTTTTACTGATATAATTGCGTTCCGTATCTTTGTCTAATACATAGTCTATTTATTTGATTTCTTACAATTCTCTCTTCTTGATCTGCTAGTGACTTCCACGTAAAAATAAATAATCGAATATGATTTTTTAAATTATTTCAAATTGAGTTCGCAAAATATATCAAAAATTCCGTTTAGTGGGCTCAAATCAATATTTTTGACGTAATATATATAGTTTAGGTTAACTATGTACGCATACTTATAGTACAATCAATAGAAATCTATTCAGAGGATTTGATTAGCTTTGTTATCTGTGTACTGCCACTTCGTATTCTGTTGAGGGCCCTATAGCACGACTTATTATACGGGAAGTATAATATATCAAAAAGTGCGAAAACATCATTTACCAATTTTTAGCTGGCAGATAATTAATCAAAACAAAATAAGTTTTATAATTCTTTGTTGAAGTGGTATGAAAAGAGGACTGAAAAGAACTGGCAATTAGAATAGAATAGAAATAGCTTTATTCACAAGAATCAGTTGAAAAGAAACAGTTCAAATTAGCTTCAATTGAAGTGTATAACGTCAAACACAAAGGCGTCATTACTTAATTTATTAAAAGCGTGTCACAAAAGTAAGTACTGTTAACAAATTATTCAACTATACTAAAATCACAATAAAGATGCACTAGAAATAAACAAACCAAGACACATTCACGTTGAATATTACGAGGAGCACTCCGGAATCATGATTTACAATGTATAAACTTTGTAAATCATGATTTGGGATTTACAATGTATATACAGAAAACTCGAACTCCACAATACTAGAACGTCTTAACAAGACTACTTCTTGTTCGAGATTATTAAAAGCACCAAGAAGAGAAAGAAAAAGAAATCCTCCTCCTTGTCACAGACCCTCGTTTGTAGTAAATGGTTTTGGCGTTCTGTTTTGATTGATGACATAATTCACATTGTTGTTGTAAATGTTCTTAATTACCCTTATCTTTTTTGTTACTTATACCTCTCTTCTCTACTATTTTCCATAATTTTTGCTTTGGTACCGTGTCAAAGGCCCTTTCAAGATCTATGTAAGCCATATACATATTTTTTCCTGTTGTTGATATTTTTCTATTATTTGCTTGATTGTAAATATATGATCATGGGTGGAGTTTGCTGTCAATTTTTCTAATTATTCTTTTGTTCAGTATTTTTTCGTATATTTCCATGGCAGTGCTTAAAAGTGTTATTCCTTTGTACCTTCTACCAGTCCATCGGTACTGTTCTTCTCTCCAAACGGCATTAAATATTTTTAATAATAACTGTGTTGCATTTTGTCCCATTTTTTTTTATCATTTCACTGGTTATCCTGTCATACTCTGGTGCTTTTCCGTTTTTCATTTCTGCAATAGCTTCTTGCAGTTCATTTATGGTTATAGGTTGTCATCTTCTATTCTTTGATTCGCCACGTTGTTGTCTTCGTCATAGCAGTGAATTTCTGTAGCATCTCTTGGAAATATTCTCTCCATTTGTTCTTTATTTCATTTTCTTTTGTGATAACTTCGTCAGTTTTATTCTTTATGTTTTCTATTTCTTGATTTTCTTCTTTTCTCATTGATTTTAAAACTCCATAGAACAATTTCTGATTTTCTTAACTGTTTGTTTCCATATTTTGTCCAAATTCTGTCCATTTCTACACAGGAAAAAATTAATTATGGTTTATAACTCCCTTGCTAAATCAGTTTTAAGATATTGTATTGTGGCATGGGATGGCGCGTTTAACAAAACTCTTAACATTTTAGAAACAGTTCAAAATACTCTATTAAAAATAATTTTTAAAAAAAGAAAACTGTATCCAACAAAAAAATTATATGATGAATCCAAGATATTTAGTGTTAAATCCCTCTACATCTACAACTGTGTTTTAAATGTTTATATAAACTCAAACAAATTTAAATTTCAAAACAACCGATTAACTCGATCAGTAAAAAATATGGATATTAGTATTCAGCAGTTCAAAAAATCAGTAACACAAAGATCCCTAATGTTCTTTGGACCTAAATTTTATAACATAATTCCTATACATATCAAACAAGAACCCAAATTATTTAAATTTAAAAAATACATAAAAACCTATCTAAAAACCCACTTACAATTATTTTTGGACGCAATGTCTTAATGTATGAACGACAGCATAATCACAGTAAAATTTGGGTGTATTATAATTAACAAAGTATTCAGCAGCTAGAGAGGTTTATCGTCCGTCTTGTTCTGTTGCATTATCTCTTCGATAGTTAGGTATTATGTTACTTCTTAGTTCCAACCTTAATACTACTTTTATGTACAATTGATACAGTTTCGATTGACATAGTACAGTGCAAAACAGGCAACTCTTGCCTAGGCATGGTGCTGAGTCAGTCGACACTAATAATATAGGATCTAAATGTAAAATGTTGTACACACATATTTTTGAATAAATTTGATTTGATTTAATTTGTCCTTCCTTGCCTTTGTAACCAATTCTTTTACTAGTCTCCTGTGTGTTTATATTCTTCATCGTTTTCTGGTGTTTTGTTTTAGAAGTATGTTTTCCAAACATTTTTCTTTCTTTTAATTTGGTTTTATTTCTTCATTCCACGCATGCAGTTTGCTTTCTTTTATTGCTCTTTTTACTTGTTCCATATACTTCTGTAGCTATATTTAGTATTATCTCTTTGAAGTACATAGTTCCATAATTGTTCAACGTTTTAACCCTCTCTATTTTCTTTAGTATTTTCTAGTTTTTGATTTATGATCCTCTGGCACTCCTCAGTATTCTCTGTATTTCTCAATTTATATGACCTAATAATTTCATATTCTTGCACTTTTCTTGCAGTTTGTTAATTTTATTATTATTTGACATATTTTGTTTTATTTGCATTACATATTACTAAATAGTGATCACTTCCTGTTTCTGGACCCCTTCTAACTTTTGAGTCTATTACGTTTTTTCTGTTGTTTTTCTTCCACTAACATGTAATCAATTATAGATTTTTCTTCTCTACTTTTAACTTCTCTTGTGTACTTAATAAAAAATTGTACGGGTATTAAATATTCTAATTTTACACAAGCATAAGCAGCCCGATTTTGAAGTCACTTACTATACCGGTTGCAATTTGGATGAACAAATTTCAAAGCCACGGTAAGTTCTTGCTATAAAATTTCACGAACTCGTGATGAAACAATGAATACTAATACCCTAAGGCATTTGAAATATTTAATGAAATGCTTATCACTCATTCGGGTAACCCATAAGAAATTCCTCGAATTGTTTCTTTTTGTCATAAAACTTTGGTTCGTTCCCATGGATTCTGTGTAATATATTGTCTGATTGTCGTCGGCTCGAACCGCACAGTTGCCAGATGAGTAATGCTAACCTTCTTTTCTTTACCTACATTTATTATGTACAATGTATAATATAATAAAATATTCTCTATATTTTTATTTTTTAGCAGTAAATTGAAAAATTGTAATTAACAAACAAATACCTTATTTGTTTTTTAATAGAATGGAAATGTCTTCCTTTTAGCTGAATGTGAGTCTTATATTGTATAACCTAAAATGTACCCATACGGCATTTTATTTATTGTTTAATAGTTATTTGGCGGGTTCTTATTGACATTTTATTTCCAGACTATTTGGTTTTATCTTAACAGAGTATTTCTTCTTCGTGTGCCCCATCCTTGAACGATCCATTAATTAGTTTGAGAGTTATTCTAATTGTTTATCCCAGAGACCTTTATTTTGCAATAAGACAGAAAATAACGAAGATAGGGTAATTCTGCGTATGCCAAATGAAAGTAGAAAACTGATGCTATCAAAATATACTAAAAAAGATAAAAAAGTTATCTAATAGAGTCAAAAATCCTAATGCCAAATTTGTGAAATTTTGTAGTTTATAAACATTTAGAATAACTTTAAAAATATTGTCCGTAGAAAAAATCATTTTACATATTAGAAAAGCTGGTATTTTACACGAATTTTTAAAAATGTAGTTCAATTGGTGACTAGTGGTGGTAAGTGTAGGGGGAGCTGGGAGCCGACAAATGCACGAGTTCAAAAACTAAAAAAGGCAACTTAAAACTACTATCATTTTCTATATCTCCGGATCTACTGAATATATTTTGATCGTCCTTTTTTTAATATGTATGTAATTTTCCTGTACATTACGAATAGGCCATTTGTCTAAACATTTATTAATTATTAAACAGTCTAATTTGTTTAAACAATTTTTGAAAAAATATTTTTTTCCCAAAAATACATGATTTTAATCATAGTGTCGTTATTATATATAATAGATTTTTGTAAAAAAAATATTTTTCAAGAATTGTTTAAACAAATTAGACTGTTTATTAATTAATAAATTTATAAACAAATTGCATATTTGTAATGTACGTAGAAATTACATACCAATTAAAAAAAGAAAGATCAAAATCCATTGAGTTTATCCGGAGATACAGAAAACTATATTTGTTTGAAATTGCTTTTTCGGTATTTTAACTCGGTGGATTTGTAGGTTCCCCCTAGTAATCGTTCGAACTACATTTTTGAAAAATCGTAGAGAGTGTTGTGAAGGTACAATGTTTGTGAAAATTAAAAAAAAATACAAATCTCATTCTTTAAAATGGCATTAATGAGATTTTTTAATTATTATAAACAAATTAGCTGTGAATTAAAAAAAAAACATATGGCTAACTTTGTCCCAAATAAACCCAGGCTGAATTTTTTTATTTGGAAATTCGTGTTAGAATACTATCTTTTCGAATATATAAAAAGATTGTCTGTACGGACAATATTTTTAAAGTTATTCTAAATGTTTATAAACTACAAAATTTCAAAAATTTAGCATTAGGATTTTTGACTATATTAATAATTTTCTTATCTTTAATATATTTTGATACTATCACTCTTCTACTTTCATTTGGCATACTCAAAACTGCCCTATCTTCATTATTTTCTGTCTTATATTATTGCAAAATAAAGGTCTCTGGGATAAACAAATAGAATAACTCTTAAACTAATTAATGGATCGGTCTCAAATTTTGAAGGTTTATTAAGTACGCCAATACCCAACTTTGGGTAAAACACTAAAGTTCTAAGGTAGTTTTAGTAAAAGTTATTAACAAATAACGATTTTCACTTATTTTGCAGTTTGCGTAGCAACAAATTAACTTTTTTACTTTCAAAAATCGGCATTTTGAATGTTTTTCAATGTTCTAAAAAACTGAATTTTGTAATTTTATGTCAACTATATAGCTTTTGAATGGAGTGCAAAAAATCGAAAAAATCGCGATTTTTGCACTAAATTGTTAATAATTAAAAAACGGACGCGAACTCTAGGCAGGAAACAGGTAGGTTTTCATCCTATAGGTCTACAATAACTAAAAAAGTAGTCAGCTACCTGGATCTTGGAGTGTTCCGAGAAAATCCTTATTACTCTGGACTATGAGGTTATCTAATTATACAAATAACACAAGAATATTATAAAAACCTCTACAATACAAAACAGAAACCAACACAAGAAATCCTTAAGCAATTACAAAAAAAAATAAAAAATGTCAATTCCGACTTACAACCAGAAATCAGTAAGAATGAGATAAAAAGAGCACTCAAGGAGATGAAGAATAATAAATCGCCAGGAAAAGACGGGATAACTGTAGAAATGCTAAAAAATGGTGGGAAAACAACTAGAGAAGTTTTGTACACACTTATGAATAAAATATTAATGACAAAACAAATACCCAACACTTGGAACGAAGCAGTAACATTGTTACTATTTAAGAAAGGAGATAAAAAGGATCTAAAGAATTACAGACCCGTAACTTTACTAAATGTGATGTACAAACTATTAACCAAGATATTAACAAACAGATTAACAACTAAATTAGATGGATACCAGGCAAGAGAACAAGCCGGATTTAGAAAAAGCTTCAGTACAAGTGACCACCTTTTAACGATGAAGATATTAATCGAAAAAGCTAACGAATATCATATCCCGCTATACATGGCATTTATTGACTTCGAAAAAGCATTTGATAGTGTGGAACACTGGGCAGTAAAGAATTCCCTACAAAACAGCAGAATAGACCACAGATATACCGACTTAATTACAAATATATATGAGAAGGCAACAACAACTATTAAGCTAATGAAACAAACGGAGCCTATTAAAATAAACCGAGGAGTAAGACAAGGAGATACCATCTCGCCCAAGCTATTCAACCAAGCGCTAGAAGATGTGTTCAAACAACTGCACTGGGATGGTTTGGGTATAAACATAAACGGGCAATATCTGAATCACTTACGATATGCTGATGATTTGATGATATTGTATTAATAGCAGAAAGAAGTGAAGAATTACAAAGAATGATGGAAGAACTAGATAGAGAATCGACAAAGATAGGACTGAAGATGAATTACAGTAAAACAAAAACCATGACCAATCAACAAGAAGAACTAGTAATTACAGTGGCACAAACAAGAATAGAACAAGTAAAAGAGTATATATATCTAGGACAAATCACTAGATTAAATAAAGAAAATCAGACCGAAGAAATAAAGAGAAGAATAAGGTTGGCCTGGGCATCATTCGGAAAACTGTCATATTCTAAAGAACAGAAAATACCCGCAATACCTAAAAACAAAAGTCTTCAATCAATGTATACTCCCTGTTTTAATATATGGCTCTCAGACATGGACGTTTACAAAAGAGAATATGGAAAAAATAGCAAAGACAGAAAGAGCCATGGAAAGACAAATGCTGAACATTAAATTATCAGACAGGAAAAGAAACTAATGGATCCGTAACAAAACAAAAGTGAAAGACGTCTCTACCCAAGTAGCAAAGCTTAAATGGAAGTTCGCCGGACACACCCTACGGCAGAAGGATGAAAGATGGACTAAGATGATAATACATTGGAGACCATGGAACCACAAACGAAAAAGGGGAAGGCCACAGATGCGATGGTCAGATGACCTGAAGAAACATACTGGGTCAAAATGGATGCAAATTGCCCAAGATAGAGAGGCATGGAAGAAGGAAGAGGAGGCCTATATCCAAGGATGGATGTTTAGGGTTGATTAGATAGATAGATGAGGTTATCTGTGTCTTGTGCGATCACTATTTAGTCGTCAGCAAAACTTGAGTATATAGATATTCGTTTCTTACCGGTATACCCATTCTTTCCAGGAATATTTTGAACAGCGTAGGGGATGTTGAACAGCCCTGTAGTAATCTCTTCGTCGTTTTAATTGGACTGCATGTTTTATTGCCCGTTTTGATAGCTACTTTGTTATTCTTGTAGAGTGCTTTTATTAATATTCGTGGAAATGTTTTCCATTCCTTGCCATAGCTTGGTTCTATAATAGTCATACGTTTTCTTAAAATATACAAAAGCTCTCTAGTTCCAAAGCCTTTTCTACGTATCAGTTGGTTTCCTGTTATTCTATTGTCTAGTTTTTGTAGACACGTTCACGTATCACTCGCAAGAAGACTTTTAAAACATAGTTATAGTCGATTCGCTAATTTGAGACACAACTGTCTACACTACAATCACAATAAAGATGCGCTAGAAATAAACACGCACGAAATAAACACGCTCTACCAAATCACGATTTGGGAGTGCTCCTCGAACATTCAACGTGTCTTGGTTTATTTATTTCTATATAGTGCATTTTTATTGTGATTCTAGTGTAGTGCACACCAAAGAAACATGAAACGAAAAACATGAAACATGTTTCATGAAAATAAAACACTGCTAAACAAATCTCAAAGTCCGCCTACCAATGAAACGAGTGTGATTCATGCTCATGACTAGTGTGACCAACTCCAATTCACTCGAATTCGGGACAATGCTGAAAAAAATACCTAAAATCCGGGACTTTTCAGTGAAAATCGGGCCATTTGTTTTACATAAGTATAATTTTACTTATTGGTATGGTTTGTTCAACAGTAAATGGTTGAGTTCAATTAGTGCGGTCGTAAATATTATTAAATTTATCTGACCTGGCCCATTGTTAAGACCCACCTGGAGCGATAAGCCACAGAGGTAGACAGAGTTGGTCTTTTGCAATTAACACTGACTAGACGGTACTCCCATAATAAAGCCTGAAATTTTACCTGAAACCGGGCCTTTTATACTATTATCGGTTAATCCAGGATGTTTATAGTGGTAACTAATTGAACTCAACCATTTACTGTTAAACATACCATATCATCATTTTATTGATTATTTATTTTCATAATTATTATTTTTAAACAACATTAAAAATTTTTTAACAGGATGGGTTGTAATGATAATTACGTTTTTGTTAATTTTTGACGTTTCGACTCCAACACGGAAATTGTTCTCAAAAAGGACAAATTAGAAAATCAACTGATGTTGGATTTCCATGTAAATAGAACCTTAGGTTAATATAAAAATATAATTATCATTATTTGATATTCATGTTTTTGAATCTTCTTTTCAGAAGACGATAATTAAAATACAGAAAGGGGAAAAAGTCCAGAGTTTGAGTTTTCGTAGAACTATAGTACCACGATATAAAATGCATGCGTTTTGAATGTGGTATTAGTATTACACTCTAGAATTTGTCGACTTTTTTCGTCCCACCAATTCAATTTGATTTGAATTCTTAGAAGAATAATGTGTTCAAAATTTCAAAACAGAATTTACCAAAACGTTGAAAATTCGGATGGCCCGGAAGCCTTGTCCGGGACCCCAGGGCCTAGATTCCGTGCACTGTAGATATCTACATGTCGCTTTCTATCGATATTTGAATATCAAAATATTTGAATTTTTAGCTTTAATTGAATTATTTTCTAGTTTTGCTCTAGTTTATCAATTAGAGTATAACCTAGCGAAACTAGAAAATAATTCAATTAAAGCTAAAAATTCAAATATTTTAATATTCAAATATCGATAGAAAGCGACTTGTAGATATCTACAGTGCACGGAATCTAGGCCCAGGACACGACTTCGTAATTCGGGCCATGTCCCGGATTTTTCGGGCTAGTTGGTCACACTACTCATGACACATTTTTATTTTCGGAGAGTTTCATAAATGACCGGTTGTATATTTGTTCAGCAGTGTTTTATTTCCATGAAACGTAATTTACGTTTCATGTTTCTTTGATGTCCTTAGGCAGGCCGCACATCAAAGAAACATGAAACGTAAATTACGTTTCATGGAAATAAACCACTGCTAAACAAATATACGTCCGGCCATTTATGAAACTCTCCGAAAATAAAAATGTGTCATGAGCATGAATCACACTCGTTTCATTGGTAGGCGGACTTTGAGATTTGTTTAGCAGTGTTTTCTTTTCATGAAACATGCTTTTCGTTTCATGTTTCATGTTTTTCGTTTCATGTTTCTTTGGTGTGCGGCTTGCCTTATAGACAGTTGTGTCTCAGATTAGCGAATCGACTATATTAAGCTGATCGTTTTATATTCTGCACATTTCATTGCATTGAATTTTTTGGATATTAGGATTAACTCAGATATTAACCATTCTTTCGAAATTTCTCCAGTATAGTGAATTTCATTGAATTCTACTAGTAAGTCAGTGTGGTTCTCTGATAGTAGGTATTGCATCCGGTCCCATGGCTTTATCATTTTTTATACGTTTTAGTGATTTTTCAATTTCCTCTTTGGCAATTATTGGTCCATTTCTACCTCTTGGCTCTATTGTTTCCATTCTTAACATTTTTGAAATATCTCTATAAAACTAGTTTCTTCTACTTCAATAGCTGTCGGGAAGGTTGACAATCATTAAGACTGTGCATGTGTGCATGCTTTCAAGACTGCTGGTCTAAACAGATGGTTTGGTAGTATTGAACCATTCGCGCAGATGTTTTAATCATGAATGTCTTTTCATTCCTATTGATCTTCTTTCACTTATCTTTCCTTGCATTATAAGTTGAAGAAATTCTTATAATGTTTTTCCTCCCACAATGTATCCCAGGGAGCGCAGTATCATTATCATTTGCTTAAAAACCTTTTGTGGGTCTTAGCTTGTTTTATGATCTGTTCCTTGTTTTGTTTTTCCAGTTGATGATCTTTAGAGTTTTCAGAGTTTGTTCTACTTGTGCTATATCTCTAAATTTGGGTGTTCCTTTTGATCTTCCCTCTATAAATCTAATCATGGATGAACCTATAAAAAGCGTCATTCACATCAGAATATCGGACACAAGAATCGTACACACAAAAAATCTTTCAAGTCACAGTCACAACATGGAAAAAACTAGCCAAAATGACCCGTTTCAAATATAATGTTTTAACGATAGTACATTTCCTGGGGCAGATATTGGATCTGATCATCAACCACTTGTAGCAGATATTAAACTAAGGTTAAAACGAATTCAGCGACAAAAACCAAAAACCAATGTACTTAACTTTGACGATATAAACATAAAACATAACATTAAAAAAGAATTTAACAATAGAATAAAAAATATCGGAGAACAACTAGAAGATCCGGAAGAAATATGGAGTGAATTTAAAAATCAAGTTAACGAAATCTCCACAAACAATGATTATAGAAAAAACTTAATCAAGAAAAATAAATGGATGACAGACGACATCTTGAAATTGATGGAACAACGACGACTGATCAAATCTAATGAAACAGAATATAGACACCTGCAGAGAAGAATAAAAAAGGAGATCAAATTAGCCAAAGAAAAATGGATGAGAGAAAGGTGCGAAGAAATGGAGGATGTGATATCTAGACACGACTTGTTTAATGTGCACAAAAAACTAAAATAAGTAAGTAACATATTTAAAAAACGAGTTCCCTCTGTGCTCGTTGGCAATAATAACAAAATTATTGTAAATGAGCACGAAATAAGAAAAGAATGGCAACTGTATATATCAGAGTTGTTTGAAGATGATAGGAATAATATTACCGAATTCTACCAAAACTGTACTGACGGCCCAGAAATTATGAAATGAGAAGTAGAACACGCTATAAATAGTGCTAAAATTAGAAAAGCTTGTGGTCCAGATGATACACCAACTGAGTTATTGAAACTAATAGAGGATGATAACATAAAAGTAGTAGTAAGACTTTTTAATTCAATATATAACACCGGAGTGATTCCCACAGATTGGCTCAAATCCATCTTTGTCGCAATACCTAAAAAACACAATGCGAGAAAATGCTCAGAATATCGATGAATTAGCCTAATGAGCCACACTCTTAAGATTTTCCTAAGAATACTTCACAACAGAATTAGACGCAAATGCGAAGAAGATCTCGAAGATACCCAATTTGGTTTTAGAATATTAATATAGAAATCACTTTCTAGCTGGATAAAAAATATAAAAATAAATAACATATTCTAGTAATAATGTAAAACTTTATAGAACATAGACATAGTCTTTTGTAAATCTTTATTAGGTTAAGTGAATTTTCTCTTGTTTTCTTAATAATCAGTTACCTCCATTAGATTAATTTTATTGATTATAATAAATAGAATAAGTACACACACAAACAATATGTTCATCGTGTACTTAGCATCTAAGTTTTTTGCATGTAAACTGATTTTTTCTTGAAATAAAATTATTTATTATTTAGAAATGCTATGGGTACCAGGGAGGCACTTTTTGCGCTTAACATCCTATTACAAAAGTGCCGTGATCAAAGAAAATATATATTTGCATGTTTCGTGGACTTCGAAAAGGCATTCGATAAAGTACAGCATGTAAAATTAATGCAAATACTGAAAAATATCGGAATAGATGACAAAGATATTCGTGTCATTAAAAATTTGTACTGGAATCAAACTGCTACGGTCAAAATTGGAGATAACTACACCGATGAAATCTCCATACAACGAGGCGTCAGACAAGGTTGCATTTTGTCACCAACATTGTTTAATGTTTACTCGGACCAGTTATTTAAAAAGGCACTTGAGAGACAGCCATATGGAATAAAAATCAACGGAGAACTACTTAATGTGATAAGATATGCAGACGATACAGTAATTTTGTCAGATAATATTGAAGGTCTCCAAATTCTGCTTGATCATATTCACGAGGTAGGAGAGGAAATGGGCATTAAAATAAACTCAAACAAAACCAAATTTTTAGTGTTTAGTCGTGACCCACATCCCGATGCAAAGCTTCAATTAAACGGAGTCCAAGTTGAGAAAGTTCACAAAATGACATATCTGGGAACTGTGATAACGGACCAACTAGATCCAGACATAGAAATAAAACGTAAAATAGCAATGACTAAAACTACTTTTACGAAAATGAAGTCATTCCTTTGCAATAATCATCTCAGTTTAGAACTAAGACAAAGAATGGTCAAGTGCTATGTTTGGTCCGTACTTTTGTATAGTGCAGAAGTGTGGACGCTAAAAGTATCGATTATGAACATAATTGAAGCATTGGAAATGTGGATTCATAGACGGATGCTGAAGATACCAGGCCAGGTTATAGCCAGGATTATAGATTAAGATGCCAGGATTATAGACGCTGGTCTGGAATGATTTCTTCCTATAGAAGAGGCGGACGAAAAAATTCCCTATATTACGGCCGATAATGTTTTAGTTTAATTGACTTTTTTAATGTTTTTAAAACAAGATATGCTTACATTATTTTGCAATACTTATCTTTAGTTCTGCAATCGAACTAAGAGAGTCATTAATATTCAGCTCAGCAGAGTACTATTGTTGGAAAACTGTACTTAAATAAACAAGGGATAATTCCATAAAACAGGTAGATCCTTGTTGATAGAATTTCACACCTCAAAGAATAGCACCCCGCAGAACTGAATATTAATGATTCTCTTAGTTCGATTGCAGAACTATAAGCACTGTAGTTCTGAAATATTCAAGCAAATTTTTGCGCGCTTTTAAAACTCTTTTCTTGTATGGCCCAGTCGCGCCCGATTATAGCTATTGTTTCAGCTTGCAAAATTAAAGGGGTGTTAGACAAGGCGATTGATAGGGCGTGATTGATTCCCCTTCTGCCTATTCAACCCCTTGTCATTATGATCGACTCACCAACACAGCTTTATTCCAATAGCTCCAGTAGAAATAGTTTCCTATTTTTTATTTTTATATTTATCTAAATATGTCTTTAAAATGCTTCTTTTATGTTCACTAATATTAATATTTCCGACAGTGTAGTAAAAATATCAGAAATATTTAAAATAGTGACATCTTGCAACATGAAAATTAAGGCTCAAACATGAAATCGACCACTTTTGTTTTAGACGTTTTGGCTGATGGTCGGAATCTGATTACTATATCGGTCATCAAGCCGTCCCTTCTTCATTTTATTGATAGTTATCTTAGTTTCATATCTTCTGGGAATCAGTTTATTGGTTTAAATACATAAACCAAAAATGTCAGGTCGGTTTTTTCAACTGGTGAAAGGTTTTTATTATTTTTTTATCCTATATTCCAGTCTAAAAAACCTGCGGTAAAATATTACCTCCTTTTCATACAAACATATAAACTTATACAGGGTATTCCTTTGGAAAATTAACAGACGTTAGTTAACTGGAGATAAAGAGATAAGGAGAGGGGTCAGGCAAGGTTGCATACTGTCGTCGTTATTGTTTAATGCTTATTTTGAAGAAATCATAAAAGAAGCTTTGGTAAACGAGACAGTTGGCATAAAAGTGAAATGAAGTTTAATTAATATCTAACATTAGGTATGCCGACGATACTGTCCTAATAGCCGATAACTTGGACACTTGGAAGACTTAGAAAGAATAATGAACAAAATATTAAGATATAGTGGAGAATACGGACTTCCTCTTAACATCAAAAAAAACCAAATTTATGAAAATTAGCAAGAACAACAATACAAATAAAAAATTATAGGTAGGTGGCCAGCAGATTGAGAGAGTAAAAAAGTATACTGACTTACTTGGGAACGATAATCACAGAAAATAACAATTATACTGCAGAAATAAGAGTGAGAATTGAGAAAGCACGTGATAACTTCGTGAAAATCAAAAATATTTTATGCAGCAATGATTTGACATTGGCCCTCAGAATAAGACTAACTAAATTAAATTATTGAGTGACTCATAAAAGCCCTTTCTCTCTTGAAATTGGAAAGGACTTCTGTCCTTTCTCGTTGAAATCAACATTTTTTCACAAAATCAGTTCGGCTTTTTAAATAATAAATGCACCACTGATGCCATGTTTTCTGTTTTACATGTGGTTTATCAAGCACTGAACAATAATCTTCACACTGCCACCGTTTTTTGTGACTACGCCAAAGCTTTTGATTATGTAAATCACAACATTTTGATAAAAAACTAAATTTCTACGGAATTCGAGGTATTTCTTTGAATTGGTTCCAATCTTACTTGGATGATAGGAAACAATTGGTTAGAGCAAATGATACAGACTCTAGTCTCAAAAACATTGTATGTGGGGTACCTCAGGGATCAGTATTGGGTCCTCTACTTTTCCTTATCTTTATAAATGACATCACAATTGAAAAATCGATGGAAAAATCTTTCTTTTTGCTGATGATACCAGTATCACTTGGAGCAACTCAAATATTGCAACTCTTCATGCTACTATAACTTCTGATCTACTCACAATAAAAACCTGGTCTGACTCTAATTTACTCTCGTTTAACGTAGATAAAACAGAAGCATTACTTTATAAAGAAGCTCTTCAACCCTTACCTCTTAATAACAGCCAGATCAGTACTGTTGATTCTGTAAAATTTCTTGGTATTTTTTTAGACGACAACCTTAAATGGTCCCTCCATATTAATTTGTTAAGGAAGAAACTATCTTCAGCTTGCTATGCTATAAGATCTGTTTCGAATGAACTCAATTTAGCATCTTCCAAAATAACATATTTTTCTTTGTTCGAGTCACATCTTCGTTATGGTCTTCCTTTTTGGGGTTCTGGTACAGCTGCCCAATTCGATGTTATTTTCAAATTACAAAAAAGAGCAATAAGATATCTGTTTGGCCTCAGAAGAACAACACATTGTAGAAGTTACTTCAAAGATCACAGAATTTTAACCCTTCCATCTTTATATATTTTAGAAACAGTTTGCTTAATTCGTAAACATCTACATGTCTTTCCACCAAGACCTAATCATAACTACTTCACGAGAAATTCTACCTTTGACGTCAATTTACCGACCCCGTCATCTGAGTTAGTAAAGAAATCTATATTATATTCCGCAAAAAAACTTTACAACCATCTCCCTCTAGAACTTAAATCTGCAGCATTTTCCCCCAAATTCCGTAAACTGACAAAAGCCTACCTATCCGAAAGACCATAATGTTATGCAGTAGAAGATTTTCTTAATCAATAACTAAGAAATTACAGTACCCTTTGCACAAGTAGTATTTTTATTATTATTATTATTAAACGCTTTTATTTAGTTCATTAGTTTGCGTCAAATCTTTAGACGTTAATTTGAGTGCCTTTTCTCCAATGCAAATGAATGAAAATTTGCAGACATATGTATTCGCGGGAACAATACACAAATAATCAATAAATTTTTTTTTATGTTTATTAATTGTTTAAATAAAAAAACGATTTTAATGGAAAATGCTTAAATTCTCTTGTTTTTTACAATTTAAAAACTTCAAACTTTTACGGATTGTAGCTAATGATATGAACTATACATAATTTTACTTTTTACGTTAATTGTTTACGTTATGCTTCATAAATAAACAATAAAGTTTCAAATTTTTTGCCGATTCCTATTATACTACTTTTCATGTTAGTACATCATATGTTTTATACATATTTTAAGAAACATGACGATATATTTTAATGTTTGAAAAGTGTAAGACTAAAAAGTTAAAAATAAAAAATATGAAACATTTTTTTTAAGAAACGCTTTTCTTTAGTTACGAGTGACTAAAATTAAAAATATAAAAAAAATCAACTAAAAAGCAAAAAATAAAAAAAATTGAAAAAATCTAACACATTCGTTAAAGAAAAGCGTGGGGCGAAAACCGTTTATTCGATGAAGACACGCCACGCTTTTCTTTGACGAATGTGTTAGATTTTTTCAATTTTTTTTATTTTTTGCTTTTTAGTTGATTTTTTTTATATTTTTAATTTTAGTCACTCGTAACTAAAGAAAAGCGTTTCTTAAAAATTTTCTTTCACATTTTTTTATTTTTTACTTTTTAGTCTTACACTTTTCAAACATAAAAATATATCGTCATGTTTATTAAAATATGTATAAAACATATGATGTACTAACATGAAAAGTAGTCGGAATCGGCAAAAAATTTGAAACTTTATTGTTTATTTATGAAGCATAACGTAAACAATTAACGTAAAAAGTAAAATTATGTATAGTTCATATCATTAGCTACAATCCGTAAAAGTTTGAAGTTTTTACATTGTAAAAAACAAGAGAATTTAAGCATTTTCCATTAAAATCGTTTTTTTTTATTTAAACAATTAATAAACATAAAAAAAAATTTATTGATTATTTGTGTTTTCAATTTTTTTTATTTTTTGCTTTTTAGTTGATTTTTTTTATATTTTTAATTTTAGTCACTCGTAACTAAAGAAAGGCGTTTCTTAAAAAATTTTTTTCATATTTTTAATTTTTCATCTATATTTGGGTGTCATATGCAGCAGCTTAACTTTTAAACTTAATCTTTAATTAAGCTTATTTGCAATTTGCTTAATTTGCAGTTTATTTAAATTTTTAAATTTTGCAATTGATTAACTGTTTAACTTCATTATTATTTTTTTTTATTTATACTGACGATTTATGTAATTTTAGTAAATTGAATTGTTATTGTTTTGTTTTCTTGACTTTTTGTAAGCTTTGTCGATAAAATTGTACAATTTTTCATGACAATAAAGCATATTTCTATTCTATTCTAAATGTTGTGTACACAGTGTGCTTTACTATGAAGCTGAATCATGGACATTAACCCGAAATGCAATAAATCGACTTAACGCGTTTGAAATGTGGCCATTTAAGAGAGTGTTAAGAATTTCATGGGTAGATAGAGTCACGAATATAGAAGTGTTAATGAAAATAGGCAAAGAGAGGAAATTGAAAACACAACAAAAGAAAGGAAATCGCAATATTTCGGACATGTGATGAGAGGCGAAATATGTAACATCTTGATACTCATAATCCAAGGAAATACAGAGGGTAGGAGAAGTGTAGGAAGGAGACGCGTTTCCTGGTTGAAGAACCTGCAGTGGCGGCTGGTCAGAGGAGGCAAGGGAGGCTTAGCCTCCCCATAAATTTTTTACACACGCTACACTGTTTTGTTTACTTTGCTATTTTGCTTCGCGTTAGAGATATCGCAAAAAGTTATTTGAACAAGTTGTTCCAAATAATATTCTAACCCCACATAACAAATTTCAGCAAAAAATTCGCACTTTTAGTTTTTTCATTATTTGTAGTCGGGATCCTAAAATCGCAGAGGAGGCTGCTGGCCGGAAAATCTCACTTGCTAATGCTCCGCGTAGCCCATCAGCGTTTAAAGGATCCCCCAAACCAACGCGAAACTTTCGCAGCCGCAACCTACGCGGAATCGCGGCGAACCGATATTCACGGCGGATTATGAAGGTGTTCAGACCACTTTGCGCGGGATCCGCAACGGTCGCGGCAGAACAGCGTTCCTTTCATGAAACGCAGCATGCACGGTTTTTTCCGCTACCGTTGTAGTTTCGCGTGTTTTAAAATGGTTGTTACAGAAAAACTCATTGAAATTGTTAAACAATATCCTATAATATATGATTTAACGGACGAAGATTATAAAAATATAAGAAAAAAGGATAAAGTCTGGAATAGTATAGGGTCAGAATTAGGAGAAAATGATAAATTTTCATTATATATTATAATATTATTATTAATTTGCGTGCATAGAGATTACGCCCACTTAAAAATTTGGTCATTTTTGATGTCTTGTATTTCCTAAACCTGTTGGCCGATTTAAAAATATAATTTGTTCACATTTGTATGGCGAATAGTCGCGTCGGATTTCGCGTCAATATGGGGAACCCTTGTCCGCTACCGCTCCGCCTGCGAATGTTCCGCTACGGAAAATTCGCGTCGCAAAACTTTCGCGCCGGTTTGGGGGATCCTTAAGGATGGTTTAAGGAGACCCGGTCTCCTTAGAGCTGCACATTGAGCACATCGCTTAACGCACACGCTGCCCGGAGATCGGGCAAGTGAGATTTTTTGGCCAGCAGCCTCCTCTGCGGATTTTAGGATCCTGACTACAAATAATGAAAAAACTAAAAGTGCGAATTTTGTGATGAAATTTGGTATGTGGGATTAGAATAATATTTGGAACAACTTGTTTAAATAACTTTTTCCGATATCTGTAATGCAAAGCAAAATATCGGTTAATTTACCGTGTTTTTGCATTCGCAGAGTAAGCCGCTTTTAGAATTAAAAAAATTCAGTTGAGTATCTTAAACAATGTAAACCTTCAACCTGTATGGACTGCAAAACATTTTGATATGCTTATCTACTTACAGAGATAGAATTGTTAACAAATAAACGACACAAACTTTGGTAATACACTTTTACAATTATACTAACTATTTTTAAAATGATATGATATTATGAAATAATTATGAATTTTGATGATATTATAAAATGTAAATAAAAAATGGTCAAAAAATGAGACCTTAAATTAGATTTTTTTGGCGGATTTTTTTGCTAGTGCAAATTTGTCTAGATAATTTACAGTTAGGTATAGCCTCCCCTATTGAAAAAATTACGAGCGGCCACTGAGAACCTGAGAGAATGGTTTGGTTACAGCTAGTGTTGCCAGGTCCGATTTGTTTTTAATCGGTACATAAGCAAAAACAACTCGGGATTTAGGGTTGTAGATCGGGACACATAAACAACAATAGCCCAATAAATGACCGTTTTGGAGTGTAATTTTCAGTCAACTCCTAATTGCATAAAAATCTGGTTTTAGCTTCTACTTACTGTCTACTTCAAAGTTGAACTTGTACCGTTGGTTGCTTTTACTTGGGGGGTGGCAGTTACAGTTACCCCTTTTCGGGGGTAAAAAACGCTCGTTTAAAGTAAGTCCCAAAATGGATCAACTGACTAACTCTAAAAACCTTTTGTTCTATATAATTTTTAATCTAAGTCAATACTTTTCGAGTAATTTTATTGAAAAAATATTCTTAGTAAAAATGTAGCTTTTAAAAAAGCAAAAGAAATTGTATGTTCAGAAAGTCTATAAAACCAGTAAAAATATAGTTGTAACTCATCAAAAATAAGTTCTTATTCGACAAATTCCAAATCGAATTTTTCAACTTGAAATAACCAAAAAATTAAGCACTTTTCGAGCAAAACTTATTAAAATTTTTTAAACTGTTTAAAAAAATCTTTAATTTTGTTTTATATAAAAGCCTCTAGCATTAAAACTAAGAGTTACGCTCAAAATAAAGTTGGCCACTTTTTTTGGTAAAAAAAATCGTGAAAATCGCCCCCTATTTAGCACCTTAAATAAAGTTAATCGTTACCGCTTTACCATTTACTTTATATGTGTATTGTTTATACGATCTGTAAGGTTTACCGGTTGGGAGTGCTTAGTTTAAAAAAAAATTGGTTTTATATTAAAAAAAAATTTCTTAAAATATTGGAAAGTAAACGTATTAGATTTCAAGGAGTAAAATGTAGGTAGGTTTTGCTTTTATAAATATGATAGATTCATTTTGTTTTTCTGTAAGACAAAAATTGGTTAAAATATGGCTGCCCATATTTTGCATACACTCGTGATTATTGGCTCGTTCAGGCCCTTTCAATCATGTAAAAAAAACATAAGTAAAGTAAATTGTTTGTAAAGCGGTAATGATGATTAATTTCATTTTGGGTGCTAAGAAGGGGGAGATTTTCACAATTTTTTTACAAAAAAAGGAGTCAACTTGATTTTGAGCATAACTCGCTTAGTTTTGATGCTAGAAACTTTTTTAAAACATAATAAAAGCTTTATTAAAAAAGGTTTAATGTGGTTTTCCCGAAAAGTGCTTTATTTCTTGGTTATTTCACGTTGAAACATTTGATTTGGAATTTGACGAATAAGAACGTATTTTTCATGAGCTACAACTTTGCTTTTGCTGGGTCTATAGACTTTACGAGTTCACAATTTTTTTCATTATTTTTATATTACGCTACATTTTTGCTAAGAATATTTTTTTCGATCAAATACTTACTTTTTGAGTTATTTGTGAAAATCGCCTGAAAACGTGATTTTTTTGTCGAGAAATAAACATTTTCAATCGTAAATAACTCGAAAAGTATTAACTAAGTTAAAATTCTATAGAACTAAAATTGCTTAGAATTAGTCAATTCATCCGTCTCCGAACTTATTTTAAAAGCGCGGTTTTTCATCCCCAACTAGGGGTGACTGTCACCCCCCGAGTAAAAGCAACCAACGGCTCAAGCCTTTCAAATTTTCATGCAATTCGGAGTTGATCCTGAAAATTACACGGTATCGCCGTATTTCCCGTTCATTTACTGGACTACAAGGTGTTTCTATAATCTGTATTTAATCCTACATAATAATAATAATAATCAGACGCAATTACAAAAAAATCGTAGATTAAGTCAATTATTTCTTTTTTATTAAAATTATATTTTTCATTCGATTTTGCCGCGTTTAGGAGTGCCTTGTTTTTATAACATAGTTATAAAATTCACTGCAAGTCCTCCTGAAATTGGTTTTAGTGGGTGAAAATCGGGACATTTAGTATCCCGATCAGGTAGAAATCGGTACGTGTCCCCAGACCCCTTAAAATCGGGACGTCCCGCGCAAATCGGGACACCTGGTAACGCTAGTTGCAGCTCAAGGAAACTGTTCAGAGCAGCTGCCTCGAAGGTCAGCCATGATGATTGCCAACCTTTATTGCGGAGATGGCACTTAAAGAAGAATAAGTTAACTTTAAAAAGGGAAAACTTGGGTGATCTCAAAAATCTCACACTTAATGGGTCTTACTTCATCAATAACAAAGATAATGGGTGTTTTATCTATTTTGCCAACTTATTTGTTTCACAACTTTTAACCACACTATTCTTTAAGCTGCCTATCCAATTAATTTATTTATAATTATATGAAATCTAGCTCCGGATTAAAAAATATTGGAAAAATATTCTGACCCAAAAACAACACCCTGCACGTAAGATTTTTTACAAATGGATTTTGCGTTTGAAAAGAAGACGAAAAACTAAATTTAGTGGTATATGTACTTTTATTTTTCGAAAAAAAATTTCTGGTAAAATTTTTAATTTGAATTCTGAAATTAAGTGAATTACCAGAGCTCGAAGTAGAAAAAAAATTCAATTGTAAAATTAAAATTAAATGGTAAAACTTAATTGGTAAAATGCTAACATTTCAGTGTTTTTTATTATGTGCGCAAAATAATTCATAACAGACATTTAAAAAAAACAGCGAATATTTGCAGAAAAATAGCTACTATCCAAACTAAAATAGTTGTTCACAATGAACACCACCTTATTGAAGGCTAAATCTTGTTCTTTTTGTAATATGTCTGACGTTTCATTTCTTGAAAGACGTCTTGAATCCGTTCAAGAAGTTCTTCCTTACTATGTATTTCATCGTTATAGATTTTGGATTTATACATCCCCAAAAATACTTAATAATCGATTGGATTAAAATTACATGATCGTGAAGGCTAGACATGAGGACCACCTCTACCAATCCATCTATTGGGAAAATTGTTGGATAAAAAATCTCCTATGCACCTGTAATGTGGTAAAGCACCATCATGTAATATTCCACCTATATTGATACTTTCATCAGCTAGCAGTACTGGTAAATTATTTTCTAAAAAATCTAAATACACTTCACCGGTTAGAGGTAAAATATACGGTCCTATTAATTTGTTATCAAATATGACACACTAGACATTAATAGAACATTTATGCTGCGAGTAACTTTGCCTTGTGTCAAATGAATTTTGCTCTGCCCAAACGTGTGAGTTCCTGAGATTGTATACCCCATCTCTCGTGAATTTTGCTTCATCCTTGAAGAAACATCTATTTACAGTATTTCATCTCTAGATCATAGGCTTAACCAGGGGGGTTTGGGGGTTATAACCCCCCCCCATTGGGATCTACTTTGAGCTCTATACGCGTAACACCATAATATGTTGTTGACAAATCAAGCCATTTCAAAGTTGTAACCTCCCCCCTTAGGATCATTCTGGTTAGGCCGTTACTTGGGAAGCTGTAAAAAGACTCAGTGATGTGTCAAAAAACAAAAAGGTACCAATAAATCTAAAGAAAAGGGTATTCAACAGTTGTATTCTACTAATTATGACCTATAGGATGGAGACGATGACACTTATAGAGGCATCAGCCAATAGATTGAGAACGACACCGAGGGCGATCAAACGAGCTATGTTAGGGGTATTTCTGAGGGAACATATACAAAATGAGGACGTGCGAAGCAGAACGAAAGTGGAATATGTAATTGGAAGAATTGAAATGCAAATGAAACGGACTGGGTAGGACACGTGGCACGACGAAGACAAAACATCGAAACGTGGACGAGAAACATTGTACATTGGAGATCAATCGAGCACAGTCGTAGTAGAGGAAGACCACTAAAATGATGGCTAGACGACATCAAAGCAGATATGGAGAAATAGTACAAAACAGAAAATAATTGAGAAGACCTTTGTCCAGGAGTGGAGGCTCAAGAAGAAGCGATTAACTTGGTTTGATTAGTTTATCCTAGAGAAATCATACTTATTCACTGAAATTTAGATGACTACCACTGATTAGATAAATTCATTGCTGACTAATCAGGCATTATGTCACTTTTAAAACCCAATCAAAATTTATTTATAAATGAGAAAAACACTCTTGTCTCCCTTTTGGTGTATTGATAATATAATGTCTTTCTTCCAGTCCTTTGGTATTTCTGCTCTATTTATGATATCATTCATTAGTTTTTTGATGCTGTCCATTTCTTCTATTCCCATGAATTTTATAATTTCCGGGGTGATATGATTCTTGCCTGGTGCTTTGCCGAATTTTACTCTTTCTATTGCTTTCTCTAATTCCTCTCTTGTTATGGATTCCACTTGTTGTTCTTCATTCATTTCTTGAATCTCCACTGTGTTGTTCATGTCTGCATGTGTTAGCTCTTTAAAATTTTCCATTATTTGTTTTTCTTCTGTTAGTACGTGTCCATTCTTCTCTTTTATATTCGGCATCGTGTGCTCTTTCTTTTGTTTGAGTTGTTTTAATGTGCCGTAGAAGAGTTTTTGGTTTTCCCTATAACTTTTTGTAATTTTTTGTTCAAACCTCTTCCATGACCTTTCCTTTGCTGCTTTCACCGCTATTTTAACCTCTTTCCTTTTTTCTTTATATGCCTCGTAATCTTCCGGGTGCTTTGTGCTTAGGTATCTCTTCCATTTGTCTTTTTTGTTCTTTATTTTCTCGTATTTTGTCCGTCCACCATTCCTTTCTCCTCATGTTAGTATTTGCTATTTTTACCTTCCCGCAAATTTACTCAACTGCTTTGATTATACTGGTTTTTAGATATTCCCAGTTTTCTTCTATATTTTATTTTTTTTCCCTATCTTTTAAAGTATTGTATTATCTAATTTTTCTTGGAATTTCTTCTTATATCTTTCCTCGTTTAATTTATAACTTTTTAATTTTTCGTTTACTATCTTTCTTCTCTTTTCTTCATTTTCCTCTATTGTTCTCATTTTCATTATTACTAGATGATGATCACTGCCAATATCCGAGTCTCTTTTCACTTTCGTGTCTTGTACTCTTTTCCATTTGTTGCTGCTTGCCAATTTTTCGTTTCTGCTGTCTTTTACTCTCGTGTATCTGTGGACTTCTTTATGTTTAAATCTTGTATTTGTTATAACTAGTTTGTTCTCCATACATATAGCATATAGTATTTCTATTATTCTTTCACCATTTCTGTTTAGAATTTCTTCCTCCTCTTTTCCCACGCATTCTTCTATTCCGCTGTTTTTGTTTCCGACTCTACCGTTTAGATCTCCCATTACAATTATGTTTTCTTCCCCATTATCAATTTGCATTTGAAGCTCTTCGAAAAATTTATCTTTCTCTTCCTTTTTTGCATCTTCATTTACTCCGTAGGCTGGCTTCATTATTGTCCATATTTCCTCGTCCATCAGTTTCAATTTCACCGATAATATTCACTGGTTAACATATGTTTCTTCTATTCTGTTGTAGTCTATTCTCTGTAATTATTATCCCAATTCCTTCTTTTGCTCTCTCCTTTGTATCCGCTCCTACCCAAAGTAACCAATATCCTTTGTGTATTTTCTTAAGACCTTTTCCTTTCATCTTCGTTTTCGTTATTCATAGTATTTCTATTTTTTGTCTTATTATTTCTTCTACCAGTTTTTCCTCTTTGATGCTTCTCACATTTCATGTTCCCATTTTTTATCTCTCCTTTTTTCTGCAATCGATCTTTCACCTTCTTCTTATTTTCATCCTTGTTTACATTTGCATCATCGTTTTCACTATCGCTATTCCTATTCATTGCCTTGGTTGTCATTGTTGTGGGTCCGGTCTCATTATTTACTATTACTTTTTTGAAGTCCTTTCCCCGATATTTCTGGGGAATTTCCCCGATATGGAAATCTTAAATACCATCAAAACAAGAAAATTAGAATATCTCGGACATATTAAACGTGGAGAGAGATACAACTTGCTCCAATTAATTATACAGGGAAATATTCAAGGAAAAAGAAGCATAGGGAGACGCAGAATATCGTGGCTGCGCAACCTGAGAGAATGGTACGGATGTACATCAAATGGACTTTTCAGAGCAGCCGTCTCTAAAATTCGAAGAGCTATGATGAATGCCCACCTCGGTCGCGGATATGGCACTTAAAGAAGAAGATACATCCTTTCTTCGGACTCTGTCAAACGCCTTTTCCGGTCGATGAAGCATATATGTATTATTCTTATTGATTAGGTACCTACCTTCTCACTTACTTGTCTTATTGTGAATATTAGTTCTTGTCCTAGCTACCTTATTTCCTGAACTTTTGCCGTTTTAGTTTGTATTTTTTTCTTTTTTTTTCATTCATGAAGAGAGACAATTTTTAAATATTTTTTTGATTTATTTCTTGTTTCTAGGCCGTTTCCTCTTTCACATCCAGACTGAATTATTTAAAATTTGAAAAAATTGACGAAACTGGTACTTAAGTAAATTATAATTATAAGTAAAATAATATTGATAAAAACATCGTTTTTATTAAAATACTGTGACAAATGTGTATTACTTAAATTTTTTTATAAAAAACATGATGATTTTCTACATTTGTATTTTTGTAAGTCATATTAGGGGATATCATTCGCATAAAAAATAATTAATAATAATTTTTGTATTGTAACAAATTGAAAATTTTGTCTAATTTGATATATTTTTTAATCTGTTACGAGCATGGGTTTTCCCTATCTCAATGGTCTCTCTCTAATACTACCGGCTTCTATTACTATATGATTATGGTCGCTAATATTTTTCTTCTAGCCATAGTGCATCCAGAATATAACATAGGTCTTCTTAGGTTCTTCATCTATTTCTGTCTTGAAGTTTTTCTTCATCATTAACATCTTTCTTTGTGAATGTCTGCTCTAAGATTCGCTGCTGTTCTGTTCCGTTTCTGGAGACTAGATCTTGGTCATGTTCTGATTTTTAATATCCCTAGGTCTGTCTCAACTCCTTCTAACCACACATTCGCAGTCGGCCTCTACTTCTTCTTCCTGCAGGTGTTCCTGTGGTTAACTTTTTAGAAATTGTGTTGTCTAGCATTTGTATTGTGTCCAGCCCATCTAAATCGCTGTGTTTTAATGAACGTTACGACGTCTGGTTCATTGCTTCAGTTCTTCTTTTTCCTTGCTTTTCTTCAGATGTTTTCACTCATCTTTCGGTGTCTCAGCGTGTTTAATTTAATTCCTCTTACAATTCATCTTTGCCGTTTCTAATACCTAGTTTTTGTATTGTGATTGTATCTGATCTTATTTCTGATCTGATGTATACTTCGTTATAGTTCTTGGTCCCACCATTAAAAAAATTAGTACATCCCTCATGAGACTTTTTTTAATCAGTTATTCATGTTGAGTCGGACAACTGTTATCGGTATGCTGTAAGCATTTTTCTTTTCTGAGGTAGCTAGATATAAGCTGGCGGTATGCAATTCTATTTCCTTGGATAAATCAGTGCCATGTCATAGTATGCACAGATTGTGAGATGTAAAGCAGATGTCTTACATTGGTTTTGAAGATAAGATCTCAAATAAGCAACTTGATTTACCATTTGGTCACCTGGCCTCCACTACTCCCTACCCTAAATGTGATCTCGGATCCTAATAAGTAATGATCACTCTAACGTCTAACCATTAGTTCTTCTGGAAACTCTTCCATGTCTTCCCTTTGGTTTATGTTTTATAAATTTGATTTTATTTTCGATTCTTTGAACGGTTTTTAATTATTAATTTCTGCATGTATGACAGATGCACATTAATTTAATTTATTTAACAGTTTTATTTTTGTTCTAGTGCCTACTCAGTGTTGTGAGGAAACAGTGGAAATGGATTTATGGATATGGCAGAAAAACTGGCCTACCATGGTAAGCTTCATCAATGAATTCATATTATTTATTGTACTCTTAATGTATATTTTGTAAATATTTATTTTGGAAGTCACTAGACATAATAACTTCAGATTGAAAAGGTGAAAAAGTCTGGTCCACTCGGAATACTATTAATTCCAATGAAATTTTTTTGCATAATCACTTGTTTCATAAGATACGTTAGGATTAGAAGGTTCAAGAGGTCCCCAATCTGGAAAGTGGTCCTAGTTTATTTACACATTTTTTTTAAACAAATTGTAAAAATCAATGTTTTTGGCCCGGATAAAATTTTTAAGATTTTTTGGATCCGTGTAAATATTTCATTCATTTTTCTGGACCACGGAGTTTATGAATATTTTTGTTTATGACGATTTACTCATTTTTTTTGTATTACTAATTAAAAAAAAAACTAAGTTTTAAATCTAATATCACATAAAACAACACCAAACGATGTTACTCTACATCCTACCAGATTGCAAACAATGGGAACCTTCTTTGGTAACACCTCCGAGGCTTCTACAATTTGCAAGCCATAATGGATTCTGAGAGTAAGGAAGATGAGGGAATTTAACAATTTATAATTCACGTCCCATCTGCTCAGAGTTCCATCTGCGGTAAAGTTCCAACGAGAATGGTTCCCTTCGTACTCCAATCAAAGTAAACATGTAAATCAAAAATGAATTATCATTTTCAATTTCGTTGCAACACGAAGCTACAGCCGCATCATTATTCCAGTCCAATCAGAGAGTGCAGCAAGCACCTCTACCGGTTTCGAAACTTATTAGTATCTCATCAGGAGGCATTTATGCTGCTCTCTCTGACCCAACTAGGACAAACCCCGGCGTGCAGTCACGTATTGCAACGAACGAAATGGCAGGGATTCCCTAGCGGCAACTGCTAGCAAAAACTAAGTTTTCAATCTAATAGCACATAAAACAACACCAAACGATGTTACTCTACATCCTACCAGATTGCAAACAATGGGAACCTTCTCGTTGGAACTTTACCGCGCTGAGCAGATGAGACGTGAATTATAAATTGTAAAATTCCCTCATCTTCCTTAGCCTCATCATCCGTTATGGCCAGGGGTGGGCAAATACTTTTAAGCGCGGGCCAAAATGAAATTTTCAAAATGTCTCCCGGGCCGGAGACCTATACCCAGTATGTACGCTGCGCACACGCTAATGTTTTTGGTGGAGGTTTTTCTCCGTCCAAGAAAGTTTTTTGACATAAATACTATAAGTATCATTTTAAAGCATTTGGACAAATACATTTGACTGTTAATAATAAATAATATTAATAATCAATTGTCTTACTTGTGTGTACATGCGAACAGTTTGTTTTCAGTTAAATTACGAAATTTTTAATATGGTCCATTTAGTCCATTCTTTCACGGTTTTTGCTCTAAATTTTAAAGAACCGCTTGGATTGACATGAAATTTGGCACACGTATAGCTTACATGTCAAAGAAAAAAATTGATATTGTGCCGATGTGTGCTTTTGCCCTGGGGGTGACTTTCACCCCCTCTTGGGGGTGAAAAAATATATGTCAAAAATAAGTCCGGAAATGGGTAAACTAACTAATTTTAAGTAACTTTTGTTCTATAGAGCTTTTTCGCCAAGTCAACACTTTTCGAGTTATTTGCGAGTGAATATGTTCATTTTTCAACAAAATAACCACATTTTTAGACGGTTTTTCGCAAATAACTCAAAAAGTAAGTATTTTGTCGAAAAAAATGTTCTTAGCTAAAATATAGCTTATAAAAAAGTAAAAAAAATGGTGTACGCTTTAGGTCTCTGGATCTGGCAGAACCAGAGTTATAGCCAATGAAAAATAGATTCATATTCACCAAATTTCAAATAGAATAATTCGACGTGAAATATCCAAAAAATTAAGCACTTTTTGGGGAAAACCTATCATAACTTTTTTAAAGTGTTTAAAAAAAGCTTTATTTCTGTTTTTACAAAAAGTTTTTAGCGTTAAATTTAAGCAAGTTACGCTCAAAATAAAGTTGGCCCCTTTTGTTTTTGCAAAAAAAAAAATCGGGAAGACCACCCCCTAATTAGCAACTTAAATGAAATTAATCGTTACCGCTCCACAAGTTATTTTACTAATGTCATCTTTATATGATCTGTAAGTTTTATCGATTCAAAGTGCTTATTTTTGAAAAAATTTGGTTTCAAAATAAAATTTTTAAAAATTTAAATTTTGAAAAATATGCTTTTTTCAAAATAACTTAAAAATTGTTAGAGATACCAAAAATCTCGAAAAACAAAAAAAAGTCAGATTTGCTTTTCTAAAAATATCATGTATTTTTTTGTTTTCCTGTTAGACAAAAATTGATTAAGATATGGTGTTTCTAAATTTGCATACATTCGTGATCAATGACTCGTTCAACCCTTTTTAACTACAGCCCTTTCAATAATAAGGACTTTGAACCGATGAAACTTACAGATTATATAAACAATATATACACGAGTTAAGAAACTTGTGAAGTCGTAACGATTAAGTTTAATTAAGATACTAATTAGGGGGTGATTTTCTCGATTTTTTTACCAAAACCAAAAGGTACTAACTTTATTTTGAGCGTAACTTGTTTAATTTTGATGCTAGAAATTTTTTTATAAAACAAAAATGAAGCTTTTTTTAAACACTTTAAATAAGTTTTAATGAGTTTTCCCCGAAATGTGCTTCATTTTTATTTATTTCACATTAACGTATTCCATTTGGAATTTGACGAATATGAACCTATTTTTCATTAGCTATAACTCTGCTTTTACTAGGTGTAGAGACGTGAGATATACACCATTTTTTAAAAAATTTTACAAGATATATTTTTGCTACGAATGTTTTTTCGACAAAATACTTACTATTTGAGTTATTTGCGAAAAACCGTCTAAAAGCGTGGTTATTTTGTTGATAAAATGAAGATATTCACTGCCAAATAATTCGAAAAGTATTGACTTAGTGTATAAATACGTAGGATGTAAAAGACGTAAGTAGCGATAAATACGTTTATTGATATAGACGAACACAAGGATATATTTCAATCCCGGGAGAACCGCCGAACACTGTAACTGATAAATGATACGCGATTAGCTGAAGACTGAATGAGAACTCTCTTTCTAGGCCCAAGAGCCTAGTTTTATAGAAGCTTAAATTGGGTCATAGGTGACGCTAGTCACCCGTGATTTGTATATCTAATTAAGGTAAATAATTCTACTTTTGTCAGCAGTTTCGTGACATTTCCAAATTATATTGTTGATAATTGACCAATTTGTATCTAAACTAATTAATCTACGTGCTTGAATATAAAATAAATAAATTCGTGCGGTCTACTGGGTGATAAAATAATTCTGTTCAATATCGAATATGAATTCTGAATATTTATTATTGGACACTTAGTGAAAAAACTCTATAGAACAAAAGTTACTTACAATTAGCCAGTTCATCTATTTCCTGACTTTCTTTGGACGAATATTTTTTCACCCCCAAGAGGGGTGAAAACCACCCCCAGGGCAAAAGCACATATCGGCACATCACTTTTTTTCTTTGACTTCTTAGCTATGTGTATGCCAAATTTCATGTCAATCCAAGCGGTTCTTTAAAATTTAGAGATTTTGCAATATTTTACCGTTAAAGAACGGACTAATTATATTAAGCCATAACAGCGATCAAAAAAAAAAATGAAATTCAGAAATTCAAGAGCAGCCTTTTTGAAGATGAGGAAATTTATGAGCAACCAAAGATTCAATATGCAAATCTGACATCGGATGGTAAAATGTTAGGTCAAGTCAACCATCATAGTCGAAATTCAAAGGTATCAACTGATCTAGTATGGTCATGTAGAAAAAATGGACGACGACAGGATGAGAAAACAAATTTTAAAATGAACGCTAAGGAAATAAGGAAGAGAGGAAAGCCGAAACAATCCTGGCTAGGTGGCATTCAAAAGACAATGTCGGAAAGGAACGTTCACCCTGACGAATGCAACGACGGACGAAGCTGGAAACTGGGAGAACAATATAAAAAACCGGGATGATAATAAAACTGTTATGTCCACTCTATTCTTCTTTATTGGATTGTTAATGCTGACTTAGTGAGAAAGTTGGAAGCTTTTGTGATGTAGCTTTTTAGGAGAATTTTAAAAATACCATGGACCGATCATATTACTAACGAAATGGTGTTGCACAGAATGGAGAAGGAACAGAAAACTTTGACCATCATTAAAGGGAGAAGGACAGCAAGGAGAAAGGACACATACTAATAAATGATAAGTACGTTGTTGTAAGTTGTTGCAGCAGCTGATTATGAAGGGTAAAATGGAAGGAAAAGGGTGCTGGTAGACGACAAATTCCCTGGCCAAAAAATATTTGCGCCTGGACCGGGTTAAACATACAGACGCTTTTAAGAAAAGCAGAAGATAGAGATACATTTTTTATATGAACACTACAAACACTAATACTGTTGATTTCAACAAAATCGCATAAAAGAGATTAAGAGCGTAGGTGCAAAATTTCGGACCAATGCTTTTTAAATGCATTCCTTTTTTTCGAATCGTGAGAAAACTAATAAATATTTTTGAAAAATTTAAACGCAGAATGAAAGATTACATTACTACAGAGGGCCAAAAGTCCCTTAAAATAAACAAATAGTTTCTTTTGAATGAGATATTTGAAATTAAAAATCACACTATTTTTTTTTCTTTTTTGTTCACCCCTGCGATTTACTAAAATAAGCATTGTAGAAGTTTTCAGGGACTTTCGGCCCTCGGCAGTATAATTTTCTCAGGATTCGAAAAAAATTAATGCATCTAAAAAGCATTGCGTCTATGCTCTTAAATAAAGCTTGCGGGATTTTTCAACGGGCCGGATAAAGTAAGCAAAAGGGCCGGATCCGGCCCGCGGGCCGCCTTTTGCCCACCCCTGCGTTATGGCTTGCAAATTGTAGAAGCCTCGGAGGTGTTACCAGAGTAGGTTCCCATTGTTTTCAATCTGGTAGGATGTAGAGTAACATCGTTTTCTGTTGTTTTATGTGCTATTAGATTGAAAACTTAGCTTTTGCTAGCAGTTGCCGCTAGGGAATCCCTGCCATTTCGTTCGTTGCAATCCGTGACTGAACGCCGGGGTTTGTTTTGGTTGAATCAGAGAGAGGAGCATATGTACCTCCTGATGAGAGACTAATAAGTTTCGAAACCGGTAGAGGTGCTTGCTACACTCTTGATTGGACTAGAATAATGATGCGGCTGTAGTTTCGTGATGCAACGAAATTGAAAATGGTGATTCATTTTTGATACTAATTTTTAATTCTTATATATGTGACGGATACATATCTCCAGATTTTTGAAATGTACTTATGCAAAATATCTATATCTTTAACAAATCTTTCTTTTGTTACAGCATCCAGTGCGGTATCGTTAATGTCTGGTCGTTATTATCGGTAAAGGTAGGAGTATATTTATATCTGGTGGAGATTTAAGATTCACAAAAATTTAAATAGTAGAAAATGAAATAAAAAAATAATATTTTAAGAGCAAATATTGAAATATATAAGTATATTTTAGTTAATACTTAACTTGAGCATGCGACAAGACAACCATTTCAGAACCTTATTGAAATATTAATTAAATATAGGGACTCCACAGGGTAAGAACTAAGTGCGATTTTGATAACTATTAAGTGGGATCATTAGACAGTTTCTGGATCGATAAGCGTAACTAATCTTCGGGGACGCTATTGTTGACCGTACGTAAACTTTAAAGACCCCCCGATTTATAAGAGAATTACCTCATCGGGGCCCTCAGCGAAGTTTACGATCGGTCAAAAATAGGGACCAGGGTAAGTTGTATCCAATTATCTTCTGGGGCGCTATTGTTGACCGTACGTAAACTTTAAAGACCCCCCGATTTATAAGAGAATTACCTCATCGGGGCCCTCAGCGAAGTTTACGATCGGTCAAAAATAGGGACCAGGGTAAGTTGTATCCAATTATTTTCAGTGGCGCTATTGTTGACCGTACGTAAACTTTAAAGACCCCCCGATTTATAAGAGAATTACCTCATCGGGGCCCTCAGCGAAGTTTACGATCGGTCAAAAATAGGGACCAGGGTAAGTTGTATCCAATTATTTTCAGTGGCGCTATTTTTGACCGTACGTAAACTTTAAAGACCCCCCGATTTATAAGAGAATTACCTCATCGGGGCCCTCAGCGAAGTTTACGATCGGTCAAAAATAGGGACTAGGGTAAGTTGTATCCAGTGATCTTCTGGGGCGCTATTGTTGACCGTACGTACACTTTAAAGAGCTCGCGATTTAGTATTTAGTATATACTTCATCGAGACCCTCAGCGAGGTTTACGATTGGTCAAGAATAGGGACCAGAGTAAGTTGTTCGAGGCTGACCAAGGTAAATTAAAGTTGTCCAAAATTAAATTATTTAAGATCAAATATTGAAATATTTATTAAATATAGGGACTCCACACAGAGTAAGAGTTGAGTGCGATTTTGATACTGTTAAATGGGATCATTAGACAGTTTCTGGGTCAATAAGCGTAACTAATCTTCGGGGGCTATTATTGACCGTACGTAAACTTTAAAGAGCTCGCGATTTAGTATTTAGTATATACTTCATCGAGACCCTCAGCGAAGTTTACGATCGGCCAAGAATAGAGATCAGGATAAGTTGTTCGAGGCTGACCAAGGTAAATCCAAAAAGTTGTCTAAAAGAAGAATTTTTATACGAAGAACGAAGTGAAAAAAAAATCAACGAAGAGGAGGCGAGCAGTCTAATCGCTAAAATGCAAGAAAATTAAAAATCTCGCAACCCACAAATAGATTTTTGTGCAGGAGAGTAACAAAGCGTGCTCTGCATGCGAAAGTCGTTAGACCTAAATGGAGAATTGTTGATTTAAAATCAATGGTATTAGTATTACCTTGTTATTGAATCAATACTTCTCTAGTTAGGTTTGGCGATTTTCGCATGCAGGGCATGTTTTGTTACTTTCCTGTGCAAAAACCCATTTGTGGGTTGCGAGCTTTTGCATCTCAAGAGCGACGACAAGTATTGATTAGGAATCATCAAAATTCTTTCTTTAGACAACTTAATGGACAACTAATAGAAACTGTTTTGTGATGGCGTGTATCTATGTCAGAATGCCAGAATATCAGAATGAGTTGGTCGCCGCCGGGATCAGAAGATGTCCGGAATGATTCACGCGAACTAAGATGAAAAGGATGCAGAGAAGCGGCAGTTTACGAGTAATGGATGCTGATGCAGACAAGCAGAATAGGAGATATAGTTCTACGTAGATTTTGTTGTAGAGGTAAGTTTTAACAGTAATTTTTATTGTTAATATATAGGGTGAGGCAGATAAAGGGCCTATTAGAAATATCTCGAGAACTAAAGACAAATGAATTATGAAAATTGGAATAAGGGGGTTTTGAAGACTGATCTATTTAATGAAAATATTTTCATCTATTTGGAACTTCCGGTTATACCGGAAGTTGCTTATAACTTCGTTTTTTTTAATGGGACACCCTGTATATTTTTACATTTTTGGATTCTCCTCGATTTCTTCTTTCTTAAAATATAAGGTTTTGTAGTAATATACAAGGTAGGTTAAAAGATAATTACGTTTTCTTATTAATTTCGTAGCAATATTCCCACCCTGTAGGATTGTAGTAGTTTGACATAATAAACTCTATTTATGTTCAAATGATTTTTTATATAGTCTACTATTGTTAACAATTATTAGTGTAGCTAAATTTTTAATTTTAGTATACAGGGTGGGTCGAAACTCGGAATGAGTATTTTCTGAGTTTTCTTAAATGGAACACCCTATATTTTAGTATTGTAATGAAATGATATTTCATGGTACCTTTTACTTCTTAAGCATTCCTTATACCTAACTGCCTTAGTTTGTGCTTAATTGTTAATCGCACCAACAATCTTAACTTCGATGGTATTTTGATACATCAACCACTATTGGCAATTTTAAGTATCAGTATAGATTAATATGTATTTATTTCCAAAAAATTATTTGTGACTGAATATTTTCACGGCCAACCTAATACAATTTCACCTATTTTATGTTGCAATTAATGTTTGGCTTTAATCACCAATAACTCACAAATTAAAGAAGTTAGGTATAGGGAATGCTTAAGAAATTAAAAAGTACCATAAAATAACATTTCATTACAATACTAAAATACAGGGTGTTCCACTTAAGAAAACTCAGAAAATACTCATTCCGAGTTTCGACCAACCCTGTATACTAAAATGAAAAGTTTAACTATACCAATAACTCTTAACAATAGTAGATTATATTAAAAATCATTTGAACATTAATAGAGTTTATTATACCGATCTACTACAATCCTACAGGGTGTTAATGTTGCTACGAAATTAATAAGAAAACGTAATTATCTTTTAACCTACCCTGTATAATATTACAAAACCTTATATTTTAAGAAAGAAGAAATTGAGGAGAATCAAAAAATGTAAAAATATACAGGGTGTCCCATTAAAAAAAACGAAGTTACAATCAACTTCCAGTATAACCGGAAGTAGCAAAGAGAAGAAAATATTTTCATTAAATAGTTCATACCTCAAAACCCCTGTATTCCAATTTTCAAGATTCTCTTAGCTTTAGTTCTCGAGATATTTCTAATAGGCCCTTTATCTGCCTCACCCTGTATATATGGTACTTGTTAAGGTAGATGTAGTTTGTTTAATTTACTTTGTTTGATATTCATACTACTAAGAGTAGAAGAAAATTCAGGATCTTGCTACTTCATCCTTTAATGAAAACGTTTATCGTTCCATCCTTATTTATTATCGTTTGCATTTCAAGCTCTAAATTTGCTATAAGTACTACACCATCCTCGTACATTAAGGCTTCCATCTTCTCTACTAACACGGATCTAGCTAGATCCGTGTTGTCGAGGAGCTGGATGGCCTCAACATTGACGTGTTGAAGAAGTCGTTGTTCGTGACTCTTGGCAAATTTTTCTATGGTCTTGTTAACAGTATCCATGTCTAGGTCCCTATGGAGGTCACTGTTCCTATAGTACCATGGAGCGTCGACAAGGCTCCTTACTTAGCACTTTGTTTTGGAATCGTTGAATGATAATTTTTGTATTACTAGCGCAGCCCCATAGCTTGATGCCATATGTCTGGATGCCTGTTTATACAAAAGTATTTTATTGTAGATCGAGAGAGTGGATTGTCTTCCCAATAGCCAATACATTTTTTTATACTTCATGTTAAGCTGTTCTCGTTTCTTGTTAATATGGGCCCTCCAGCGTAGCCTAGTGTCTAGTGTAATACCCAAATACTTTGCGGTATCGGCATATGGTATCTGAGTATTATTTACGTTAACAGGAATGTATTGATTTTTCTTGTTTGTAAAATTTATATGCACTGACTTCATTTCGTTTAATTTTATTCGCCAGCGTTTAGTCCACTTGTTAATTCTGTTAACAGATATTTGTAATTTTCTTGCTGCTTCTTCATGGTCTTCACCTACGACTAAGACGGCAGTGTCATCAGCAAAGGTAACTATTGTGTTATGATCTACTTCAAGGATATCACTAGTGTATAATAGGTATAGGACCGGTCCTATCACACTACCTTTTGGTACCCCTGCATTGATTTCCTTTAGTTCCGAGTAGGCTTCTTCTTGCTTAACCCTAAACACTCTCTCTGATATATAAGATTCTCCAATAATTATGTGTATTAAATGTAAAGACTGAAATAGTTTTGTACACACTTATGACAACAGGTAAAAGGGGGGAGAAGTGTACTTTTGAAGTATGTAAAATAAATAATTCTTAGCTGAGCGCTTTCGGCTTATAAAGCCATCTTCGGAGCTATGGTCAAAAAGGTCAAAATACCACTATGAAGAGAGATGGGTTCCATGTACGATATAAAATACTTCTGTTTCTTATGCAGTTTTTTATTGGTTGGAAAAAACCTTGTCTGTCTGTTTAAAAAATTGTTCAATTTGCTGTTGGTTATTTTTGTATCCAGAAAAGTTAAACATCAAGAACGAGCACAAATTCTGCTATCTGACACCGTACTATTCAAATGTTAGGGTTTTTTTTGTCCTTACCATGATCAAATATTCGTTTTATATGTAATGTAATTTTTCGTGTGAAAGTCCTTTGTGCTCGTTCTTGATGTTTAACTTTTCTGGATATAAAAATAACCAACAAATTGAACAATTTTTTAAACAGACAGACAAGGTTTTTTCCAACCAATAAAAAACTGCATAAGAAACAGAAGTATTTTATATCGTACATGGAACCCATCTCTCTTCATAGTGGTATTTTGACCTTTTTGACCATAGCTCCGAAGATGGCTTTATAAGCCGAAAGCGCTCAGCTTAGAATTATTTATTTTACACACTTCAAAAGTACACTTCTCCCCCTTTTGCCTATTCTCTGTATTGTCTTGGCAAAATCCTGCTTAATTTGTACTTAAGTCCTTCGTGCCATACCTTATCAAAAGCTTGCGCCACGTTAAGGAAGACAGCGGAGCAAACTGTCTTTCCTTCCAGCAACCTCTCTATTATATCCGTTATTCTATGGACTTGGTCGATAGTTAAATGACTTTCTCGAAACCCAAACTGGTGTGATGGAATTAGAGCCTTAGCATCTGTGAGAGGTTTCAACCTTTTCAACAAAAGCTTCTCGTACAGCTTTGAAATTACGGGTAGCAATGAAATCGGGTCTAGGAAAGTTGGTCGAGAACACTTCGTCGACGGAAAATTAGTCGACAACATTTGGTCGACAAATAGTTGGTCGAATGCACAATTCATCGAATGTACAATTCGTCGACGAACAGTTGTTCGAATGAATTTTTCGTCGACAAACTATTTATCTTTAGAATAAAGGGATTAATGGTGACAAACGACGGATTGTTGGTTTTTATTTTGTTAACTGCAATACTGTGTTATACATATGTGAATTTTTTTTGGGGTTTTATTAATTTTTTTTAAATCTTAATTATTTTTAAATTTAATGAAAAAAATGGCTGCGGTGGGAGAGTAGACAGCAAATATAAACCGATATTTTAATAAATGATGTACTGTTTTTCTTTTTGGTGCCGGCGCACTTGCGAACGGAGCATTTCCGGACAAGTCAAATTTGGGGGCACTTGCGGACAAGACGAAATATGCGAGATGCTGAAGTAAATAAATTGTTAAGGAATCGAGGCATCTCCGTACAATGTTTTCAACTGCAATAATCAGTCAATATCAATAAAAAAGTAAAGAAATCGCGAGAATAAGCTTCCTTCCTTCACACTTTATCCAAGGCTTAGGACTGGCAATCTATAAAATATTTTTTTTTGATATGGTACAAAGAAACTAACTTTATATGTTGCCGTGTTTCCGCCATATATTATTCCCTTTGGGCCTTTATCGACGAAAAATCCATTCGATCAAATGTTCGTCGACGAATTGTACATTCGATGAATTGTGCATTCGACCAACTGTTTGTCGACCAAATGTTATCGACTAATTTTCCGTCGGCGAAGTGTTCTCGACCAATTTTCCGACACAGATGAAATCGGTCTGTACGATGATACTGTATTTGGTTGTTTTTCAGGTTTAAGGATCATTATGACCTCAGCCACTTTCCATATCTTGGGAATATATCTTAATCTGAACGAGGAATTTATGAGATATGTCAGTTTTACTATGGCTTTTCTAGGAAGTTGTTTTAAGATTTCCCCAGTAATTAAGTCAAACCCAGGTGCTTTCCTGGGATTGATGTTTGATTTAATTTCGTTGGCCACTTACTTTTGGGGTGACTAGTTTAATTTCACCTTCTTCCTGTGTGACATTTTCCCATTGCAGTGTGTTATCACCTTCATTTGGCTGGAATGTTTCCTCGAGATATTCAGCAAATTTATTAGCCTTCTCTAAATTGCTTTTTGCCCAGCTTCCATCTGTATTTCTTAGTGGGAATTTTGCATTATCGGTCGTTTTAATTTCTTAGTGGCTCTCCAGAGGGAATAATCAGTTGTGCTATCATTTTTCAATTCTCTTAGATAATTACTAATTGATTCGTTATTCTGGCGTTGCCAGATCCTTCTGAGTTTTCTTTTCTCTTCGATTAGCTTTCTAATTTCTTTAGGGTAATTATTACCTTTAACTCTATGAATCAGTTCAGTTGAGTTATTCCAAGCTGCTTGTTGAGCTTTGTTTAACAAAACATTCCGTTTCTTCATCAAGTTCAGATCTAGTTTTTAGTGAAACTTTCAGATTGATTGTTTCTTCTAAGTGAAGCTGAAAACTCCGCCAATCTATTAGCCTATTAGTCAGTTTAGGAGGTGGCTGGCTTTGAATAACAGTATCACTCACTGTGAGAAGGATGGGTGAATGATCGGAGTTCATGTCCCAAGCTTCTTGAATATGTACATAATTAACAGAAATATTTCTAGTTATAAAAAAATCAATCAGGTCTGGAATTTTGTTGGGATCAGTAGGCCAATACGTCGGTTTACCTGTTGAATGTTGAAAGTGTTTCACATTTTAATTGCTTAACTGCCTGCAAGAGTTCCTTCCCCTTTGTTGTAATTAACCTAGATGGGTGTGCTTGGCATTAAAATCACCACCAATTATAAATCATTTGGCATGTCTATTTAAAAATTCTAGATATTGATCTTTTTTGAGGTTATGTTTTGGTGGAGAGTAGACAGCGGTAACGATAAGCTCAAAAGATTTTGTTTTAACACTTACTGAAGTAGCTTGGAACATTTCTGTTTTGTAGCATATTTCTTGATGATGTCTAATTGTTTCTTTTATTATGATAGCACTACCACCTCTGGCTGTATTATCCGGATGTAAGGTATGGTATACTTTAAATCCTTTAAAATGAATGAAGGTTTCATTTGTAAAGTGTGTTTCAGAAATGAGACAAATGTCAATTTTTTCAATGTCTAGGACAGTCTGCAGTTCTTGTTGATGCTGCAGTAGTCCATTTGCATTCCATTCCATTATCTTCAGACTATCTGGCATTAAAATTCTTAGGAATAGCTCCTTTGGTGCCATATTCTAATCTAGTAATGCTTTCATCCATTTTGGTCAATGTTTCCAGTATTTGTCGGAGAGTGCTCTCAATGTTAGAGCTGTGTTTTGGGTTAGTACTTTCAATTTCTATATTACCTCTAGCAGCTTGATTGTAGGTTTTTTTGTTTTCGTTGGTTTTGTATATCGGATTCTGCTGCTGCACCCTTTGCGGTTGTTTAGTTATTGTAGTTCTCTTATTTCGAATATCTTTTAACTTCTGCATTTCTTTTGCTACCATGCATCCTCTGTAGTTTGCAGGATGACTTTCTCTACAGTGGACACATTTTGGTTGGGCATTTTTAGGTTTATCACAATCGATAGTCACGTGCTTTCCGGTACATCTAACATATCGTGGTGGCTTGGCGCAATATTTTTGGGTACAGAAATATATAATTGTGAACTTTTCTATTTCATCTTGTCCGATCCTCATTGTGATGTGCTCATCTGTATTTGTTATGATTTTGGTCTTGCTGTAATTCATATTAACGCCTCTCTTTCCAGCTTCTATGTTCAGTTCTTTCATCACTTCAAACAATTCTTCTTTTTTATCGGTTAATAATCCATTTATAATGGGTCTCATCTGGGATTTTAATGGAAATTCGTTACTAAATCAGTGCAAACTCATTACCCGGAGAGGGTTTTTGGGGATGCTGATCACGATCAGCAATATACCTAATGATTGCGATGGTCTCCGAGGCAACTGTTGCTCAGAACGGGCCTGGTGTCCTGGAGTTTTGTTGACAGTTAATACAAAATTTTAGAGCTAACCAAGCAGGCTTTAGACCAGAATCCTCCTGTATTTAATACTGTGAGGGTAATCATGGAACAATCGGTTGAATTGAACACACCCCTATACCTACATGGTTTTTGTTGATTTTGAACGTGACTTTGACAGCTTATCTCATGCTGCTATATGGAAAATTTTAGAGCTAAGAAACATCCCGCTTAAAATAATTTCCATTATAACGTCACTGTACACTAAAGCGAAATGCAGCGCGACACACAATTTGATCAACAGTGACGAATTTGACGTACTTACTGGAGTCAAACAAGGATACGTGCTTTCTCCGTTTCTTTTTAACATAGCTATAGACTATGTTCTTTCCGAACTAGACTGCGACACAAGAAGGATACAATGAACGTTAACCACACGCCTAAGCGATCTGGAATACGCCGACGATATCTGCATATTAGGACAAAGGTTCCAAGATGTGGCTGATCAATTGGAAACACTTTCCAGTGAAGCCAATAAAATAGGTTTGAAAATCAATATTAGTAAAGCCAAGTCCATTAGAATAAATGCAAGGAACAGCACGCTGTTTACTATCGACAACATGCAGATTGAAAATTTGGAAAACTTTACGTATTTGCAAAGACTGCCCTAGAGTATAATAAACAAGGAAAAAGAGGTCTCCCAGCACAAACTTGGAGGAGATCCATCATGGACCCATGGACGACATAAAAGGTTAAGGAAAGTCTTGGAATGAGGTGAAGGCCTTAGCTTAAAATCGAACTCTGTGCTCCACCCAAGAATATTATACAGGGTGCCCCGAAAAGATTGGTCATAAATTATACCACAGATTCTGGGGTCAAAAATAGGTTGATTGAACTTCATTTACCTATATACAATAGTGCACACAAAAAAAGTTACAGCCCTTTGAAGTTACAAAATGAAAATCGATTTTTTTTCATATATCGAAAACTCTTAGAGATTTTTTTATTCTAAATGGACATGTGCCATTCATATGGCAGCAACATTATAAAAAAAATGAAAATGAAATTTGTGCACCCCATAAAAATTTTATGGGGGTTTTGTTCCCTTAAACCCCCCCAAACTTTTGTGTAAGTTCCAATTAATTCATTATTGTGGCACCATTAGTTAAAAACAATCTTTTTAAAACTTTTTGGCCTCTTAGTACTTTTTCGATAAGCCAGTGTTTATCGAGATATTTTGAATATTTTTCGAATCCATCACATATTTGTATATGGTTAAGTACGATTATAGAGACCTGTTAATAATCTGAAAATTTATTTATAATTTACATTTTTAGGTGTATTTGGAAAAAGAAGCCACAACTCGATAAAAGGTGACTTATCAAAAAAAGACTAAGACACAAAAAAGTTTTAAAATCACTGTGTTTAATTAATGGTACCACAATAATAGTTTAATTGGAACGTACACATACATTTGGGGGGTTTAAAGGAACAAAACCCCCCTAAAATTTTTATGTAAATATATTAAAAAAGAAGCTGCATCTCGATAAAAACTGGCTTATCGAAAAAATATTAACAGGCAAAAAAGTTTTCAAAATGTTGTGTTTAACTAATGGTACCACAATAATGAATTAATTGGAACGTACACAAAAGTTTGGGGGGGTTTAAGGGAACAAAACCCCCATAAAATTTTTATGGGGTGGACAAATTTCACTATAATTTTATTTTAAGATGTTACTGCCATAAGAATGAGATATGTCCATTGTCAATAAAAAAGCTCTAATAGTTTTCGATATATTGAAAAAAATCGATTTTCATTTTGTAACTTCAAAGGGCTGTAACTTTTTTTATGATCACATTTGTACTAAGGTAAGTTAGGTTCAATCGAACTATTTTTGACACCAGAATGTGTGGTATAATTTATGACCATTCTTTTCGGGACACCCTGTATAATCGAACCCGCTTATTAGAATACCTGTTATAGGAATATCTTGGTATAAGGAATAGAAATTTGAGGTCCCTAAACGGTTTTACTAGCCACCAATGATCGGTTATTAGAATATTCCGTTTATAGGAATACTTTTGCTTAGCACGAAGGCTATTCCAATAAGCGGGTTCGACTGTAATACAAAATCAGTGAAAAATCATTACTTGGTGGTTTCTGAGGTCGCTGAACACTAATATCATGCTGGCAATGTTATCAGAAGCACCTTGTTCCCAAAAAGAGCCTTCTCTCCTGGAGTTTTGTGAAACGTTTTTTGTCTCCGAGGCACCTGGTGGAGACACCTGGTGGAGAAGGGGACTTCTCCTAGAATTTTATAGATATTTGATACAAAATCAGTGTGTGCTGGGCCTGGGCACTAGGTCACTTGGATACTCGGAGATTCGGAGACCATCGACGATATATTATTCGTTTTCAGCGATCCCTACACCTTCCGAGTAACAAGTTTGCACTGATTTTGTATGGAATTTCTATAAAACTCTAGGAGATGAAGCTCATTCTGGGTAACATGTGCCTTAGAGACCATCACCGATATGACATTTATGTTGAGCAGCACCAAAATCCCCGTGTAACCATTTTGCACTGATTTTGTAATGAATTTTCACAAAACTTCAGAAGACGAGGCTTACGAGACCATTGGAGATCGTTATTCCGATACAATATTCGCTTTCAGAGATCCCTAAAGTCCCCAAGTAACGAGTTTGCACTAATGTTGTATCGAATTTTCATAAAACTCCAAGTGACGAGGACCGTCTTGGGCACCAGGTGTCCCGGAAACCATTGCGGTCTGCACTGATTTTGTATCGAATTGTAACGAGTTTGAACTGAGTTTATATCGAATTTTCATAAAGTTCCAGGTGACTAGACCAATATTGGGCACCAAGCGCCACGGAAACCATCGCCGTCATAATGTTCGTAATTATTGACCCCAGAAACCTCCTTGGGAACCAGCTTGCACTGATCTTGTATCGAATTTTCATAAAACTCCATATGGGGCCTATCCTATTTTAGTGAGCTACTAGTTCTATGTTAAGCATCTGAGTAACTTTACGAAAAAATGTAGGCAAAAGTTAATTAGTTAATGTGTGTTAAGCCTAATTTTCTTTGTGGTTGTGTATTTCTAATAATCCATATTAATAACAGCATACATATTGGCTTTTTTGCATTGGGTGTTTCTTCACTGTTACAATTTTTACATTAAGTTTTTACACACACCCAAACTTATATGGAATCATCTGATATTTCTTACTATTCCGTGCGATTAAAAAAAAAAACGAACACACGAAGTCAAACAATATTTATTTTAAAGCAATTTAATAACAAATACATAACAATTAAATAAAACAATAAAGTATTTAACAAAAAAATTGAAAGTAGTTGTTTTAAAGTCAATAGCATACAAAACTTCAATGTAAAACGAATAATGTTTAACTTATTTTTAAACGCTTTTATTTAGTTCAATAGTTTGCGTCAAATCTTTGGACGTTAATTTGACTGCTTTTTCTTCAATGCAAATGAATGAAAATTTGCAGACATATGCATTCGCGGGAACAATACACGAATAGTCAATAAAAATTTTTTTTCATGTTTATTAATTGTTTAAATAAAAAAAAACGATTTTAATGGAAAACGCTTAAATTCTCTTGTTTTTTACAATGTAAAAACTTGAAACTTTTACGGATTGTATAGCTAATGATATGAACAATACATAATTTCACTTTTTACGTTAATTGCTTACGTTATGCTTCATTAATAAACAATAAAGTTTCAAATTTTTTGCCGATTTCGACTACTTTTCATGCCAGTACATCATATGTTTTATACATATTTTAATAAATATGACTATATATTTTAATGTTTAAAAAGTGTAAGACTAAAAAGTAAAAAATAAAAAAATGTGAAAGAAAATTTTTAAGAAACGCTTTTCTTTAGTTACGAGTGACTAAAATTAAAAATATTATAAATAAATCAACTAAAAAGCAAAAAATAAAAAAAAATTGACAAAATCTAACACATTCGTTAAAGAAAAGCGTGGGGCGAAAACCGTTTATTCGATGAACACGCGCCACGCTTTTCTTTGACGGATGTGTTAGATTTTGTCAATTTTTTTTTATTTTTTGCTTTTTAGTTGATTTATTTATAATATTTTTAATTTTAGTCACTCGTAACTAAAGAAAAGCGTTTCTTAAAAAATTTTTTTTCATATTTTTTTATTATTTATTTTTTTTTGTATTTTGTGGTAGTCAGTGTTATCACCTCTAGTCCTTATGCAAGCTTCAGTTTGCGTGGGCACGCTCCTAATAAAATTATCAACATTTTGTTGTGGTAGGTTGCTCCATCCTTTAAAAGCAGCTTGTACTAGCCGTGTGGTGTTTTGTGGATTATCATGGCGAGCTCTAATTTTTCTTTTAAGCATATTTCACAAATATTCTATAGGATTAAGCTCAGGTGAGCAAGCAGGCCACTCCAAACAAGGGATACCTTCTGCTTCAATGATGTCTGTAGTCACTCCAATGGTATGTAGAGGTCCATTATCATGCAATAAAATTAAATTTTCTCCTGTAGCACCTCTCCAGAGCCTGACTACAAGTTATCAACATACCTGTGAGCAGTTAAAGTTGATTGGATGAAAATTAAAGGAGTTTTTTTACGGATCACAATTCCTTTCCAGAACATTTCACTTCCCCTTGTATATTTGTGAACCGATCTGACAGTTTACATTCTTGCTTGTCTTACTCGACCTCTAAGTACACGATTTCGTGGGTAATCTGATTTTCCATCTGATTACATTAGATCCTGACTGTTTTTAAAAATAGCACATTTTGTCAATTCCCAATGTTCCAGTTTTGGTGGTGAAGACACCAACTTAGGCGATCAATCTTGTGCTGCCTGGATAACTAGGGAACCCATAACTGTCTCCTGCTGTATACTTCTTGGTACGAACTCTTCTTCTTATCGTTTCAACTGAAACAGTTACAGTTGTAGCTTCCAAAAGCTGCCTTTGGAGCTGCAGGTGAGAAATGGTTGCGTGTCTACCAGCTGATTGGACAATTAAACGATCCTGGAGAGCCGTTATTACTTTTGGCGACTTTCCCTGGCTTTATTTTTGAGCTTTCCTAGTTCCTGTTACCTAGCATATGTTTTGGACAGAACGCCCTGAATTATTCCTAGCTCTGCAGCTATGTCCATCTGAGAACATTACTCTCTCCACAAGACCAATAATCTTTCCTCGTTGTAAGTTGTATAACCCCACATGAGGCATATTTTCGTTTTTGGACGCAAAAGTTAGTTTATTTATTTTCGTTCAACTTGCAACCCAAGTAAATAATATATACCGTATCGGTCTGTACTATCCGATTGTCTTATATATTTGTTTATTTTCAATAAAAACCTTTAATTTTCGCAACAATAACAAATTTTTTCGAAAGGAATAAATATTACTTTGAAATACATGGTGATTCCATATTCCATATAAGTTTGGGTGTGTGTATATTAAAACATATTAAGCGCCCATAGAGTAAAATTAATATTATTTTGTTTCTTTTGCAGTACGAATGGTACAACGTAACCGGTGAGTAAGGGAATGAGTCAGGGATTTTATATTACTAACATATTTTTTATGTACCCTTTACTTAAAAAATATTCCATTTAAACACTAGGTGTAATATTACGGTATGCACCAACTGGTACTTACTGGTACACCCAATAGTAGCCGACAAAAAGGTATCTCAACTGTTTAATTACAGTATGCGTCATTTGATGCTTACTCCCACAAATTCGGTTGCTGTAGCCTTCGCGTTTTTTTGGGTTTTTTGCTTTGAAATTTCGTTTTTACCGATAAAAATCGAACGGGGTGCTTGAACATGTAGAGCTCAGTTCATGACTGGCACCCTGTTTAAACCAAGCGCTCTACATCTACATAATATGTTCGGAAAGGCTTCTGTAGTTTTAAAACACAGATGTGATAACATACAATAAGTAATTGTGCACTATAAACATGTTTTGACTTCTACATACAGTGATGATGTTTGAGTTGGAATAAATTCATTTTCTCGAGAATGAGCGACTGGAGATAAATCCCGAATCAGATCCATTTTTATTTTTAAATTATAATTTTTTGACATATATGTGTATCATACTAGTGACGTCATCCATCCAAAGCCCATTCGAAAGGTATTTCAATTCTCTATTCACTAATATAAATATTAACACAATTATTTATACAGGGTGCCCAAAAAAACATTTTTGAATTAAATTAATTGAGACAAAAAGAAGAATGTATATAATTTATTTAATTCGAAATACATTTTATTGTTGTCCGAAAATAGGAAAAAATGTTTATTTGATAAATAAATATTGTTTTTCGCTTAAATTTAATATAAAGCTGCCACCCACTTGCCTCTTAGCAGTTTGAACATTTAATTTAAGCGAAAAGCAATGTTTACTTTTCAAATTAACATTTTTTTTCTGTTTTCTGACAGTAGCAAAATGTATTTTACATTAAATAAATTACATAGAATCTTCTTTGTGTCTCAATTAATTTAATTAAAAAAAATTGTTTTGGGCACCCTCTATAAACATTTATGGTAATGTTTATATTAGTGAATAGAGAACTGAATCACCTATAGCATGACCCCTATTCTCATCACGCCCAGATGGATGACGTCACTAGTATGATATATATGCCAAAGAATTATAATTTAAAAATAAAAATCGACCTGATTCGGGATTTATCTCCAGAGTCGCCCATTCTCGAGAAAATGAATTTATTCCAGCTCAAACGTTCTCACTGTATGTACCTACGCATTTTTTCTCTTGGTAACTGTTTAAGTACTTTCAGTAACTTGATTAATAGCTCGATCAAAGACCAATCTGACCCCAAAAAAAATAAAGGAAGGATGAAAATTTGGGAATAGGTAGTTGAAATTGTCTATTATTATATAAGAAAAAGTTTACAATTCTACATCCCCTCCATTTTACAAATATGGAGTGGAAAACCCCCCTCTCGAAGGTGAAAAATATACATTCAAAATAAGTCCGGAATTGGATAAAATGACTAATTCTAAGGAACTTTTCTTCTATAGAGTTTTCTCCTTAAGTCAATACTTTTCTAGATATTTGCAAGTGAATATGTTCATTTTTAACAGAAAAAAACATGTTTTTGGACGGTCTTTCGGAGATAACTCAAAAAGTAAGTATTTCAGCGAAAAAAATATTCTTAGTAAAAATATAGCTTATAAAAAACTGAAAAAAATAGTGTATGCTTAAGGTATGTAGACCCAGTAGAAGCAGAGTTGTAGCTAATGAAATGTAGGTTCTTCTTCATCAAATACCAAATCGAATATTTCACTGTGAAATAACTCAAAAACGCAAAAACGAAGCACTTTTCGGGGAAAATTCATTACAATTTTTTTAAATTGTTTAAAAAAGGTTTATTTTTGTTTTTTAAAAAAACTTGTAACATTAAAAGTAAGTGAGTTGGGCTCATAATATTGTTGGTCCCTTTTTTGGTAAAAAAATCGCGAAAATCACTTCCTAATTAGCATCACAAATAAATTTTATCATTACCACTTCACAAGTTATTTTACTTATGTATTATTTATATGATCTGTAAGTTTCATCGGTTCAAAGTGCTTACTTTTGAAAAAGCTGTAGTTAAAATGGCTTGAACGAGTAACTAATCACGAGTTTAGGCAAATGTTGAACAGCCATAGCATAACTAATTTTTGTCTAACAAGAAAACAAAACAGCAAAAATATTCAGAAAAGCAAAACGTACATTTTATTACACTTTAAGATTTCGGTATTATTAATGATTTTTAAGTTAATTCCATGAACAATTCCATTTTTTTTCATTAAAAAAATGTTTTATTTTAAACCCATTTTTTTTAAGTGAGCACTTTGAACCAATGAAACTTATAGACATAATATAAACAATAGATAAGTAAAGTAACTTGTGAAGCGGTAACGATTAATTTTATTTGGGAAGCTAATTAGGGGGTGATTTTCGCGATTTTTGTACCAAAAAATAGAAGAGACCAACAATATTTTGAGCGTAACTCACTTATTTTTATTGTTAGAAGTTTTTTTAAAAAACAAAAATAAACCTTTTTTAAACACTTTAAAAAAGTTGTAAGGAATTTTCCCCGAAAAATGTTCCGTTTTTTGCTATTTCACATTGAAATATTCGATTTGGAATTTTACGAAGAAGAACCTACTTTTCATTAGCTACAACTCTGCTTCTACTAGGTCTACAGACCTCACGCGTACACCATTTTTTTCAATTTTTTATAAGCTAAATTTTTACTCGGAATATTTTTTCGCTAGAATACTTACTTTTTGAGTTATCTGCGAAAAACCGTCCAAAAACATGTTCTTTTTTGTTAAAAATGAACATATCCACTCGCAAATAACTCGAAAAGTATTGACTTAGTGAAAAAACTCTATAGAACAAAAGTTGCTTAGAATTAGTCATTTTATCCAATTCCGGGCCTAGTTTGAACGTATATTTTTTTACTTCTGAGAAAATATTTTTCACCCCTTATTTCCCAATTTTTGTAAAATGGAGGGGATGTAGAATTGTAAACTTTAACTACTTATTTCAACTACCTATTCCCAAATTTTCATCCTTCCTTTATTTTTTTGGAGGTTTTCGTAAAATTTTGTGTTCCCTGATCGGGCTATAAGACTTACTGAAAGTATTTAGACTTATCAATAGGGCTTTTCATTCACAGTCATTTGTTTCGAGCTTCTGTCATGTGTCACATAATTTTAATATATCTACGTCATACGTTACTGGTATTTTACAATGATACAAACCAAAGACGTATGACGTAGATATATTAATATTATGTGACACATGACAGAAGCTCGAAACAAATGACAATCGATGAAAAGCCCTATAGAAAGAATACGCGCATATGAACAAATTAAATATGTTTAAAGTGTACAATTTATTCTATGTTAGGCACATCGGACTTATAACTTTTTTAAACTAAGATACCTAAATAAGATTTAAGAATTAATATTAAACCGTTGATTGAAATATTAATCCCGTCTTAATATTTCAATCAACGATTAAACTCAATCAGTTTCGAGGTTAGGTCGCGTTGAACATTACATTTGTGTATTTTTTGGCTATTATCGTATCTGCATCTCTTGAATGCTCTCTTTCTTAAATAAATTCGATCTTCTTTTATTTTACATTTCTGCATTTGGAACGTCATGTTTTGTAATACTATACTTTCTTCCATTATTTTTCACTATAAACAAAAACTACTTCACTTAACTTGATGTAATAAAAAAGATATTTTTAATATTTTTTGATTATTTTGATATTTTGATTTTTGATTTAAGATTTGGGTTGAGTTTAGCTACATATTCACATCCCCCCGACAGAGCACGATTGCGCAAATAGTACCTGCTACATGCACACTTTATACATATTTTAATACAAAATCAAACCGCAATGTTTACGTTTAACTGATAGTATTCAATCTCCCAAAAATAATTTCGAAAAAACGTAAAAGAACGCTTACATTTATTATGACTAAGCGTAACCAGGGGGGTTTGGGGTGTTATAACCCGCCCATTTGGATGTAGGCATACTTTGAGCTTTATACGGTTAACATTATTACTATTCCATACCCCCCAAAGACCATCAAGTAGTTGTAACGCCCCTCCCTTAGGATAATCCCTGTTACACCTCTGCTCCAGATATCAATATTTCTACTTCTGTAGATGGTAAGGTTTAGAACTAAGACAAAGAATGGTTAAGTGCTATGTTTGGTCCGTACTTTTATATAGTGCAGAAGTGTGGACGCTCAAAGTATCGATCATGAACAGAATTGAAGCATTGCAAATGTGGATTCATAGCTGGATGCTGACAGCAGGATAAACTAATGAAGAAGTACTAAGGAGGGTCAACAAAGATAGAGGACTGCTACAGACTGTTAAACACCGGAAAATGTCTTATCTGGGACATATAGTGAGGGGAAATCGATATAGAATACCACAACTGATCTTTAAAGGCAAAATAGAGGGCTGTAGAGGTGTAGGAAGAAAACAAGTTTCTTGGTTAAAAAACATTCGTGAATGGAGTCAGACATCAAATGCAGCACAAAAATTATTATTCCATATTGCAGAAGATCAGGGGCGTAACAGAGGCCCCCGCAACGTGAAGCTTGCGGGGGGCCCCAATCGCTTAGGGGCCCCACCTTGTCATCTGATATTATGTAAAAATCTGTTATTGTTATATTATTTTAGGTTGTGTGTTTAATCCCTTCGGGCCAAGCGAAATTTTATGGTAACGACAATAAACTACATAAATATAATGCTTTGTACGTGACAATTGAAAGATTTGAAAATTGCAATTTGCCGAAATGGGTTTTCTCTTTAATCTTTACCTACCTTTAGTAGTTCGATACAATTATCCAGAGGCGTAACAAAGGCCCCGTAGCATGAAGCCCCAATATGTCAAGGGCCCCATCTTGTTGTCTAACATATTATGTAAAAATGTGTTTTTATATTATTTGCATACATACGTTTTTTAAGCAGTGCAGTATTGAAAATGAAGTTGTCCATCCGAATTAATAAAATTATATATATAAAATATTATAAATAACTTAAAAAGTATTAGTGATACGAAAAATTTCAAAGAGTAAAGAAATGTAGGTAGGTCTTGCTTTTATAAATATTTTGGCTTTATTTTGTTTTTCTATAAGACAAAAATTGGTTAAGACATGGCTGTTTAAAATTTGCATATACTCGTGATTAGTGACTCGTTCAAGCCCTTAAACTAGAACCGTTTTAAAAATAAGCACTTTGAACCGGTGAAACTTACAGGTCGTATAAAAAGTTAGGTAATTTGTAAGGCGATAATGATTAGTTTTATTTGGGGTGCTAAATAGGGGAAGATTTTCACAATTTTTTACCAAAAAATTAGATTAACTGTATTTTGAGCATAACTGGCTTAGTTTTGATGCTAGAAACTTTTGTAAAAAATAAAGCTTCTTTTAAACACTTTAAAAAAGTTCTAATGAGTTTCCCAGAACAGTATTTAATTTTTTGGTTATTTCACGTTGAAATATTCGATTTGGAATTTGACGAATAAGAAAAACTTTTCATGAGCTACAAGTTTTCTTTTACTGAGTCGATAGACTTCATTTTTGTTTCACTTTTTTTATAAGCTAAATACATTTTTGCTAACAATATTCTTTTCGATCGAATACTTACTCTGAACTATTTGAGAAAAATCGCCTAAAAACGTGGTTTTTTTGTTGAACAATAAACATTTTTACTCATAAATAACTCGAAAAGTCTTGAGTTGACCACTCGGTGGTGACAAAATTACACGGTATCGCCATATTTTACGTTGATTTAATGGGCTGTAACACATATAGGTATTTGTTACACATTTAGCATTGGGTAATTTTTTAAAGGGGGCCCCATGTCGGAGTTTGTTACGCCACTGCAGAAGATAGAGAAGCCTTCGCAATGGCGATCGCCAACGTCGGATAATTTTGATATGGCACGTGAAGAAGAAAAGATGGTAAGGATGAAGATTGTTCTTAAACGTTATTCAGATAGTGGTACTCACTTTTCGATTGTTCTCAATTAAATTAGGAATTTTATCCTATAAGTATTAACATTTTGTCTTTCATTACGTTCTTCTAGACTTACTTGGAAATTGACCGTGTCTTCTGAAATAATCATAATACCTTTTCAAAATTTCGATTAGTTGGTAATCTTCGATCTTCGTTGAGAAAACCGCGTTTCATACTCTCTTTTAGCAGCTCTACCGTTACCGTTAATTGATAATGCATTGATAAGGCATATTGTTAGTTCTTGTTGTGCTGAATTGACAAGGCATATTGTGTTCTGAAACACACAAACAAATTATTCATTGCGATAAAAATGAAAGAACATTCAATATTTTTGACAATAACAGTAGTAGATTATTTAAAACAAATGACAATACCTTATCTACTCGACAAAGAGATCCTTTCATTGTCACCGCAGACTAAGGTATTAAAATTTGAAAATATAAAGGCATATTCATTTTACTTTTCGTATTCTAGCTTAGTCAGCTATACTATTTCACTAATTGCGGTCATTTTGAATAATTACTTCAGTTTTGAATAGTTATTTGTCTGCACATTTTGCTGTGTTTGTTTAATTTTTAAGATACTTGATCAGCGGATACAGGGGGGGGGGGTCAACGGCGCCATGGACCCCCTATTGTAGTTAGCCTGTAAGTATTTTTTTTATTATTTTATTATTTTTTTCTGTCAACTCCTAAACTTCAAGCGATCAGTAGAACACTTCTTCTTCTTCTTCAGGTTCCTTCCCCTATTGGAGGTTGGAAATCATCATCGCTATTTTAATTTTATTGGCCGCACTTCTGAATAATTCTAATGAGCTGCAACCGAACCACTCTCAAATTTCTTAGCCAGGATATTTTGCGTCGTCCTGGGTTTCTCTTCCCTTGTATCTTCCCTTGCATAATTATTAACCTAAGTAATACGTACTTCTCGCCCCTCATTATATGACTCAGATATTGAATCTTTCTAATTTTAACAGTTTTTATGACTTCACATTCTTTCTTCATTCTTTGTAACACCTCTATATTAGTTACTTTTTCAGTCCACAATATTCTGTGGATTCTCTTGTAGCACCACATCTCAAAGGAGTTTAATTTTTTGATTTCAGACTGTTTTATTGTCCACGCTTTCATGCCGTATAGTAAAGTAGAAAACACGTAACAACGTAGCATTCGTGTGCGGATCTCTAGATTAAGGTTACGGTTGCAAAGTAAGTTCTTCAATTTTATGAACGTGTTTCTTGCCATTTAAATTCTAGATCTGATTTCTTTTGTTTGATCTCCATCTTCGGTTAGCCACGTTCCTAAATATTTATATGTATGCAGTCCGTACCTTTCACATGCATTGTATATGTTACGGACAATGACGTAAATCCGGCCAATAACGTTAATGGCCGGCCAATAACGACAATGGCCGGTTGAATTGGTCATTGTCGACAATGGCCGGCCATTAACGTTATTGTCCATAGAAACTGGACATTGATGATAATTTTAAATTCTTGATAACATTTCTATCATTGCCCGGCCAATGTCGACAATGCCCGCTGTTAATCGGTCAATGTTGATATTTTGAATAAAAGATAGGTTATGTGTAGTTTTACTATTGTTTACTTCATGTGTGTATATTGTGTATTGTTTTCGTGTTGAAATTAATAAAATATAAGGTTTATTTCCCCGATTTAAGATTATTTAGGCTTGTAAAATATCATGCTTTACGAACTAAAATTTTTGAAATTCAACACAAATAGAAGAAGTACGGTTTAAATTACTATTTTGAATAAGTAAAGAAGAAGAATAATAATAAAATAACTCAATGAAAGAAAAGAATACTAAAATTGTCTTTATCTTTAGCATATAAGTAAAATACCATATACCATCCGAACAGAGAGTTCGACGGAAACGACTAAATTTTTGGTAGTTATAGAAAATGGGTAATAAATATAACAAAACAACTAGGAAATATAAGAATAAGTATACATGTTGTATTATGTACTGTAGATCTTCCATGTCGCTTGCAAATATGACCGTATCGTCCGCATATCTAATATTATTAATGCTATTTCCGTTGCCCAAAATACCTTCCACAGTAGAACACTAATACACTACAACTGCTTCCAAAAAATTGAAAGAAGCCATAAAATCCAATTGACTAGTATCTATAGTTTATTTTTAACCACGAGGAGTAACCTAAAAAGACAGATGCACATCCAAGAAAGTCACTAGAAAAATCACCAAATACATCTTCTTTTTTGGTTGATCATGTTGGCCCTCGTGTTGGTCCTGATTATATTAATACGTCGCTAAAGAGTTCTAAAAACAACTGCTTATTTATATAACAGCAGACTAAAAATCTAAAAATTAAAGAAATAACGCAGAAAACACAAAAAATCGCCGATATAACTTAATTAACCTCTAAAATGCCAAGAATGTCAAAATTTGATAAATGCCATTTGCCAGTGTCAAAATTTTATAACAGTGGAGTAAACTTGCCTGCGGTTGGACCAATTACAAACAAGCATTACAGCGCGGTAAAGAATCACTCCTCTTGGTTTTAAAGCAAACTATAGTGTTGCAGGATTTAACTGGAGAGACATTGTCAAGCGTTATAATACGATAACTCGGAGACTTAGGGCTAGATAATTCAAATCTTCGTTGTCGACGGCGGAGCTAATATGTCAGGAAAGTTACATGGTGTGTAAGCGAGAATTTTGAAACAGCAGCCTTTAGCATTTTTTATGCACTGTATTTACTGTATTAGACAAACACTTGACATAATAGCTGAAGTAGCAAAATTTTTTAAGGAATGCAGCAAGAGGTCAAATATTTAGAATAACATTGTGTGTTTCTCAGAAGTCACAGAGCCCAAATCTCGACTTATGTCAATGCTACCAAATGATTGAATGTGTAACTTTACAGACCAATAATAACACTACAATCATCTTTTTGATAAAGCTGTTAATATTGGCTCATTCTGCGGACATGGAAGTGAAGTTATCCCGAGTTGCATCTAAAACAACCCATCGCAATAATATTCCTACCAATTCCCCTAAAGATTATTACCGCATCTGTGTATTTCTTCCTTTTGTTGATCATCTTCTCAGCGAATTATCTGGAAGATTTCCTTCTGATACACACAATCATGTAATGAAATTCCAGTCATTGATTCCTAATATAAAAGCAATATTGATAAGATCATACGAGCTACTACCATTTACGAATTGGACCTACCAGGAACTAATCAAGAACTAAGATGAGAGCTACTCCTGTGGTTTGAATTTTGGAAGACCCAGCAAAAGAAACCGGACACCGCAATTGACGTTTTGCTACACACAAGAAATAACTTTTATCCAAACATAAATCCTTTGGATACCTAGGTAGGGAAGGAGGGGGCTAGTTGTAACAATTTTCATAAAATCAAATATATTTTGACAGCTATTGTCCCAATTATCACTAATTAAACACTCAACGCTAGTTTAACTCTTTTTGAATCAAATTGAACTGAAAAAAAGTTAAAAAGACTGGTACATTTTAATCAACTAGCATTTTACGAAAAAAAGTGCATTGTTACAACTTACCCCACGCTTGGGGCTAGTTGTAACATCTATTGGGGCAGGTTGTAACAGTACGATAATTTGAACTTTTGGTATATTTCGAAGAAAATAAGAACGTAGCTCCTTTTCAAAGATGTTGCTCGACTTAATAGCGTGGCTTCCGGTGTTCTTAAATATAAATGTAAATTTCTACGCATAACATTTTGAACCCAATCTGGACCAACTCTATAATTTTGATACCAATAAGAAAGAAGTTGCTTAGCACTGAGTTTCACGGCACATTGGTAAGACAGTTTTCGCATCTTCATGGGAATTAATCCAAAATATATTTCAGCTCACTTCAGAGTATACGAAGCCATATTACAACATGTTACAACAAGTCCCAACGTTTTGTTACAACATACCCCGTAGCACAATTTTGTATATTTATTAAAATAACTGTAAAAATATCTTCCTAATCGTAAAATTGTTAAGCAACATCAAAGAATAACTAAATTTAGAAAAGAAATGAACACCAAAAGTTTCATTTCAATTTAAAACAATAGCGATAACCAAAATTTTATGAGTGTCAAATTTTATATTAACTCATCCAATTGAAGCTCGTGCACAAAACTACTATTTGCAACTATGGGAGGATGACTGGCTAGACGGTGTCATTTGCAGGGCGATAAGAGAATAAGATTGAGTCAGCTAAATTAGTTAAAAACGGTCAAATAACATGAAAAAGCTGTGTTACTACTTACCCCTGTTACAACAAGCCCCTTGTTCCCCTATATAGGTTGAGTGAATTTTCCCCTTAAAGGGTGTGAGAGCCGTATGGCTCTATAAGACCACGTAGAAAGCTACTTTCAACATCCACATGCGTAAGAAATTTTCTGGGAGATACTCCGACGTACCAAGTCACTTACGGCTCGATAATATGGAAAGAGTTCCACCAGAGCCTAATCCTTTTGATACCGAAGGTATCTGGGATGAATGAACTTTTTTCTTTGAGGGAGTGTGAACCGTATTGGTAAATCTGGAATAATAAAGCTGTGCTACTCTCAATATTCAGATATGTAAGAAATTTTTTGGAAGATTCATTGGGAGATGGACTTGATAACACGGAAAGAGTCCCATCAGAGCTCGATCCTTTTGATACAGTAGGTATCTGGGATGAGTGGATTTTATCCTTAGAGGAAGTGTGAGTCGTGTGGCTAAATCTGAATAATATAATATTTGCGGTAAGTCTGCCCCCCCCCCCTATTATAAATTTCTAGATCCGCGCCAACTTGATTAAAGTTATGTATTTTTGTGGACTTTTTGAAGTTATACTTCTTTAGGCGCGATTGAGATTGAGGGTGAATTTATATTGATCTGCGCGCATGCGCACACCGACAGTATGGCATTAGTCGTTATACGGGCTCTGATTGGGTGTTGAAATGATCTGTCAATAATGAATAATTGTTCAATATGAAGGTAAACAAATGTATAATATATTAGTTTTATTGTTGTGAGGACAGAAACAAAAAAGTTTATAATTGTAGTGACATTTAAATAGTTTTTAAAAGCAACAGGTACGTAATAATTGTAAATGTATCATCGGTACCTACCTATTTGAACCTACCAAAATACATAGTATGTAATACTTTTATTTACATAATTTGATTTCCATTAAAATTTCTATCAATGTTCACCTAATATATTGTTTTCTTACTCTATGTTTTGTTGTATTTTTTCAATTCTAAATCATTTAAATTCAAAATCAAAATAATTTAATTTAATTCAAAAATGTCAAAAGCTTAATCCGTTTAGTTAGTCGATCTTCGCACATAATGACACATTGCCTCCGTGGCGAAGCGTTTAAGGCGAATGACCCCCAATATACCAACCGCGCTGATAGCTGGTTCGAATCCCAATAAAAACTTTTATTTTTTTATTTTTTTTTTATACATTTTATGATTGTAAGTATATTTATTATATAATTTTATTTTCAGAAAATACGTATTTAGTTAAACAATTTTCCGACAATTAATGTTCAGAAGTCATTTGTGGCATTTTTAATGTGTTTGTATGTGTTTTATTCTTTTATTATTTTAATTTTTGGCACTGTTTTAATAAAAATGTTTGAGAAGTAGTAAGTATAAATTAGTTTAATATTTAAATAAAATATAAATAAAAAGTATATTAATTTCGTTTACATCATATAATAGAAGTATAACTTCTTACGTGCGTACAAAGTACACACACATTCTTTTTATTATTTATTAATAAATTATCATCATCATCATAAGTGGCTCGACTATCCGTTGTGGATCTTGGCCTGCTCGCAAAGAAGTCGCCACTCCTGTCGATTCCTGGCAACTTCCCTTCATCTTTAGACCCCTAGAATCTTTAGGTCTTCTTCCACATCATCAATCCATCTTCTATGTGGTCATCCTCTACTTCTTGTGCCCTCTGGTTTTGAAAAAGTTAATTTCTTAGTGTATTCGTGATCTGGCATTCTAGCAATGTGTCCAGCCCATCTAAGTTTCTGCACTTTAACGAATTTCACAATATCTGGATCGGTGTATAACTGATACATTTCAAAATTGCACCTTCGACGCCATATCCCATTTTCATTTACGGCCCCAAAAATCTTTCTAAATAATTTTTCTCTCAAAAATACCAAGAAGTTTTTCATCATTTTGAGATAAGGTCCTCGTTTTGCCCCATATAATATATGGGGCTATATGAAACCGGTATTATTAAGGTCTTGTATACAGGGTGTTTCTGTTTCATTAATAATTGTCCATATAGTAACTGGAGAAACCTTAGCACAAAATACGAAGATTTAACCTAAAACACTTAAATAAAATGTGGTTCCTTACTGAGTTACAGGCTGTTTTATCTAAAAATTTAAAAATTATTTTTGCTTAGCATTTTAAAACTATTTAACGTATCCTTTTCATGCTTGGCAGGAAGTATAGGTACTGTACAAACTACTAAATTATGTTAAACAAACGTTTCTGGCTATTGTCAGAGGCATACGACGGGGGAAAGTGAATGGTTGACCCTTTCTAAATTCTACGCCACTGGCGGAATTGCTATGTTAGTTCAATTTTTGGATTCTCCAATACTTTCTATGAAAATAATATATTCTTCATTCGTAACGATAAAGTCATTAGTTTTCGAGATCTTTGAAGTTAAAAATGAGACGACACGGTTATTTTGATTAATGTATTGTGTCGCTTCATTTTTAATTTCAAATATCTCGAAAACTAATAATTTTATTGTCACGAATGAAGAATATATTATTTACACAAAAAGTATTGGAAAATCAAAAAATTACACTAAAATAGCAATTTCGTCAGTGGCGTAGAATTTGGGAAGGGTCAACCGGCCACTATCCCCAGTGGTAAGCCTCTGGTAGTAGCTAGAAACGTTTATTTATCTTAATTTAGTAGGGTGTACAGTACCTACACTTTCTCCCAAGTATGATAAGGATACGCCAAATAGTTTCAAAGTACTGGGTACAAATAATTTTTAAATTTTAATCATATGAATGATATCATAACTTAATCAAAATAACTATGCCGTTTCATATTTAACTTCAAATATCTCGAAAACTAATGACTTTATCTTTACCAATGAAGAGTATATTATTTACGTATAAAGTATTGGAGAATCTAAAAATGGCACTAAAATAGTAATTCTTCCAGTGGCGTAGAATTTAAGAGGGGTCAACCATTCACTATTCCCTGTCGTACGCCTCTGGTAGTAGCTAGAAACGTTTGTTTATCATAATTTAGTAGTTTGTACAGTCGCACTTCCTGCCAAATATGAAAAGGATACGTCGAATAGTTTTAAAATGCTGATCAAAAATAGTTTTTAATTTTTTAGATAAAACACCCTATAACTCAGTAAATAACTACATTTGATTTAAGAGTTTTAGGTTAAATCTTCGTATTTTGTGCTAAGGTTTCTACAGTTAGGTACTATATGGACAATTATTAATGAAACACCCTGTATATTGAGCTTTACTGCACGTTTTATATTTTTATTTTTTAAATGGTTCTGGAGACCGTGAACAGTTCTGTTTGCTATTGCTGTGCGTCTTTTTATTTCGTCGCTTGTCGTGTTTATTGAGTTTATTAGTGATCCAAGATATATGAATTCCTTGACTTGCTCAAAGGTATCGTTGGTTATTTGAATTCTCTGTTCGATATTTCGGGAGTTTTTAGAAACCAACATAATACATTTGGTTTTTTCCTCGTTTACCACAAGTCCTAATTCACTTGCCGCGTCCGCAAGCCTTGTAAAACACTCCACCATGTCTCTCATACTTCTGCCCACTATAACTAGATCGTTAGCGAATGCGAGAATTTGCGTCGATCTATTAAAAATAGTTCCATTCATTCTAATATTTAATTTTCTGACTGCCCTTTCCAAGGCAATATTACAGAGGAGACACGCCAGCGCGTCCCCCTGTCTTAGACCATTATTAATGTCAAAGAACGTCGAATTTTCTCCTTGAATTCGAAAGCACGAGCTTACGTTTTGCATTGTTAGTTGAGTCAACGTAACTGACTTAGGGGGGATTCCAAAGTCTATCATTGCATTATATTTATAATGCAGTCCTTTTAACACTATCATAAGCTGCTTTGAAGTCGACGAAGGGATGGTGTGTCTATGTTGTATGCTACTCACTTTTCTAGAATCTGCCTATGTGCTTGAATTTGATGTATAGTTGACTCTCCAGCAGTGAATTCGCATTGATATTAACCAACAATATCCTTTGTGAAAAGTTTCAGTCTTTCTTTGTAAAAAGTTTCTTTTTAATAAATTATTGCATATCATAAAAAACACTAAAATGTTAACATTTTACCAATTTAGACATGTAATGGTAAAATCTAATTAACAACATAAGATATGCAGATAACACCGTGATTATGGCACGCTCTGCTGAACAACTACAACTACTACTAAACAAAACAAACAATTTCTATGAAGAATATGGACTAAAAATAAATATAAAAAAAGACCAAATACATGATAATACATAACTAAGAAAACAAACATACAAACAAGCATACATTTGGGAAATGTACCGATAGAAAGGGTTGATAAATTCAACAAATACCTAGGAACCTGGACCTCAAAGAAAAATGATCAAACAACAAAAATAAGGACCAGGATAGAAATAGCAAGAAATGCGTTTGTAAAAATGAAGACAGTTCTCTGCAGAAAAGACCTTAGCTTAGAACTGAGAGTAAGAGCTTTGAGATGCTACGTGTTCTCGATACTACAATATGGACTTGAAAGCTGGACATTAAAACAAGAACACATAAATAAGCTACAGTCATTTGAAATGTGGTGTTACAGAAGGATGCTTAGAATAGCATGGACACAGAAGAAAACGAACATGAAAGTATTGCGAGAAATGGGTAAAGAATGCGAAATAATAAACATAATAAAAATAAGAAAGTTACAATATCTGCGACACGTAATGAGGGGACAGCGATATGAAATGCTAAGACTGGTAATACAGGGAAAGATAAGAGGCGGAAGGAGTATAGGAAGAAGGAGAGTGTCATGGATGAAGAATTTAAGGGACTGGTTTAAATGCAGTTCTATAGAACTCTTTAGAGCAGCGGTAGATAGAGTAAAGATAGTGATGATGATATCCAACCTCCGATTAGGAGACGGCACTTGAAGAAGAAGATAAAATCTACCAAATTTTTTTCCATATGTCAGCTGGTTTCAAAGTAATAAATAAATTGTTTGTTTGTAAAAAAAATCAACACCCTGTATCTCAAAAACGAAACATTTGCCGATATAAAATACAATGCTATTCAAAAGTCCCCTCCCACCCGTATCATTTGAACGTCTTCTTCTTCTTCTTCTTCTTCTTCTTCTTCTTCTTCTTCTTCTTCTCTTTCTTCTTCTTCTTCTTCTTCTTCTCTTTCTTCTTCTTCTTCTTCTTCTTCTTCTTCTTCTTCTTCTTCTTCTTCTTCTTCTTTATCTTTTTCTTCTTTTTCTTTTTCTTCTTCACTTCTTCTTCTTCTTCTTTTTCTTCTTCTACTTTTTCTTCTTTTTTTCTTCTTCTTTTCTTCTTCTTCTTCTTCTTCTTTTTCTTTTTCTTTTTCTTTTTCTTCTTCTCTTTTTCTTTTTCTTCTTCTTTTTCTTCTTCTTCTCTTTCTTTTTCTTCTTCTTCTACTTCTTCTTCTTTTTATTTTTCTTCATTTTCTTTATCTTCTTCTTCTTCTTCTTCTTTTTCTTCTTTTCTCTTCTTCTTTTTCTTCTTCTTCTTTTTCTTCTTCTTCTTCTTCTTTTTCTTCTTCTTCTTCTTCTTCTTCTTCTTCTTCTTCTTTTCTGGTAGCACTACAACCCAGGCTGGGTCTTGGCTGACTGCACAACTCGCTTCCATCTCGAACAGTCGTCCATGATAGTTGGGTCAGTGGGTAGCCCCATTGTTCTTAAATCTGACCATATATTGTCTCTCCATCGCATTCGTGGGCGTCCTAAGGACCTTCTTCCTGTGGGGGCTTATGCAGAATCGCCCCCTGGAGTTTTGTCGCAGTAACTTACTCTTACTAACATCCTGTATATACACAGCGGTGCAAAAAAATCGATCCACTAAAAATTTGGTAATTTTTGATGTGTTGAATTTCCTAAACCTGTTGTCCGATTTAAGTGATTTTTTACCTCGTTATAGCCTTATCCATTGACAATATCGATGTAATAATATTGTTGCTAGACAGTTAAACTTGGTTAAACGGTCATTGTATACCGGATGTACGAATCAAACTGTGTTTTTTTCTCAAATTTCGCATCACCCTGTGGACTATTCTAGCATTTATAAAATATTGAAATTAAAACCCAACTATAGCCTCAGGTTTTATTAACATTTTGTTTTTCGATTCATTCGCTTATGTCGAATAATAAAAAAGTTAGGTACTTTAACAACTAGCCATGTTCGTCATCAGTACAGGGTGTTTCTAAATAAGTGCGACAAACTTTAAGGGGTAATTTTACATGAGAAAATAATGACAATTTGCTTTATAATCATATGTCCGCAAACGCTTCGTTTCCGAGATACGGGATGTTGAAATTTGTCTTACAAACTGACGATTTATTTATTGTTTTAAAACTAGTTGAGATATGCAGATCAAATTCGGTGGGTTTTAAAACGTAGATATTGCACATTTTTTGACATAAAATTAAGAATTTTATATTCACCATTGTCGTGCGTACGGGTAATATTATCGGTCATAATACCCGTTTGCGCGCCACTGGTGAATATTAAATTCTTAATTGTATGTCAAAAAATGTGCAATAACTACGTCTTAAAACCCACCACATTTGATTTGTACATCTGAACTGGTTTTAAAGCAATAAGTAAATCATCAGTTTGTAAAAAAAATTGAACATCCGTATCTCGGAAATGAAGCGTTTGCAGACATATGATTATAAAGCAAATTGTCATTATTTTCTCATGTACAATAACCACTTAAAGTTTTGCGCAAATATTTTAGAAACACCCTGTACTGATGACGAACATGGCCAGTTGTTAAAGTACCTAACTTTTTTATTATCCAACATAAGCGAATGAATCGAAAGACAAAATGTTAAGAAAACCTGGGGGCTATAGTTGGATTTTAATTTCAGTATTTTATAAATGCCAGAATAGTCCACATGGTGATGCGAACTTTGAGAGAAAAAAACACAGTTTGATTCGTACACCCGGTATACAATGATAGTTTGACTGTCTAGCAACAATATTATTACAGAAATATTGTCAATGAGTAAGGCTATATATAACGTGGTAAAAAATCACTTAAATCGGACAACAGGTTTAGGAAATTCGAAATATCAAAAATGACCAAATATTTAGTGGATCGATTTTTTTGCACCGCAATGTATAAATAAATATGAATATATAAATAAAATATAGTGTTGGATGATGAATGAACAAATCCACTAATAGACTAATACAAAGTTTTGGCTATTAGCGGCAAACCATCACATCGCTAAATAATTTCTGTATTTTAAACCGCCTTCGCTTTTACAGAAATGAGATACTCTAATACCAACAATACGAGCATAAGTATTTTTAATAGGAGTGTATGCTACACCTACTAGTAGGTGCAGGATTACTTAACAATTCTGCACCTACCCACTATTACGGAGGTAAAGCAGTATTGATGACCCATTACTATTTAGAAATTTAGAATTAAATTCTTAAAATAATTATTGTGGGTTAATTTATAACTAGTTGCAACTCTTCACCATCTATCAAAGAGATAAATATAAATTATTAAGGCCATAATTGAAATAACTAGACTTATGTACAAATACTCTATAACCTAATTTTTTTATCCAAACTTACTTTAATTTATCATGTCGGGACATATCATTCATAGAATTTCAGCCCAGTATCGGGCTACGTCGATTTCATCTTTGTTGGCGAACCACAACGATGGGGACAGTTTCAAAAAATGTTCCATATTTTTTGTTTCTCCAAAGTCACAGTTCATATTAGCTTGGTCTATTTTCCCCAATTTTACCATGTTTGGTTTTACTGGAGCTACCCCCGTTCTTATCCTATTCATAGCTTTCCACTTTTTAAAGTCTAGATACTGGCCGGTCCATTGAACCTAGGGAAAAGGAAAATACTTAGGCGGTTCATCTTGCACTGTTCCAAGAAAGCTTTGGATTTTAGTCGCTTTCTTGTTGTTCGAGCTTTGTATAGGGCATGCCGCTCTGTTTAATTTTCTCTATGTGCTCTGCAACGCCTCTGCGTCTTGAGTGTTCTGCAAAATCCGCTGCTTTATACAGATTCGACAGTTGCATGTCATTTAGGTCACTTCATTTGGGGCAGTATCAACTTTTTTGGTGTGGGAAGATCTGTCCCAGAACTATTTTTATCCAAAAAATAGTCAGAGAGGTTTTCCATCATTACAATCTGATTAAAAAAATCATTAAGCAATGGTGTTCTCATCATTATTTTCTCTTTGCCTTTATTCCTATTCTACACCCCTATCGCTCATACTTATAGTTTTCTAGAACAAATACGAAATTGGGAAAATTCTTTTCATTTAAGAAGTTCCTTAACAACTTAAATTCACACTCTCTGTAAAGTTGTTGCACAGAGTGTACCAGTGAGGCCAGGAGAGATAGTTCATTATGTATCTTTTCTTCCAAATGAGTTCTCACTTAGCTTTTTACTTCTTCTTTGTGTGTCACGTCCTTTTAGAACGTTGGAGCTATCTTAATTTTATTCACTGCTATTCACCCTAAATAGGATGCTTATATCAATACCATACAAATCTTACAAGTTCTTCAACCATGAAGTTCTTCTTCGACCTGGGCTGCGTTTGCCAGCTGCTTTTGCCTTGCATAATATTTTGTACCAATTTATATTTTGGACCTCTCAGAGGTCCTTACATATCCGAAATAGTCCAGCTTTCTCTTCCTGATACTTTTTATAATTTCAGTAATCTTGCTGAGACGTTCTAGTATTGTGGAGTATCGAATCTTCTCCACCCAACAAACTTTTAGAATTCTTCTATTGCACCACCTTTTGAAAAATGTATATAGATATAGATACAGTTTTTTACGCAGATGGCAAAATCGTTAATTTTGAAGCTAGATTTGACGAGTAGTAAACCATAGCAGATCTGATGGCAGTTTTATCGAATTTGCCTTTTAGTTTCATTGGAATCTTTCTATCATATCGGCTTCTTCCATTTTATGTATTCTACCTAACTCTACTTCATGCATTTGTGTATATTGTGTATAATAGCATGTTATTATGCGATCGCGCAGAGTTAGATTAAGATCTTGGTTGGTCTTTAATATATACCTATACAAACGCCCAACGTACCCGGACTTAAACCATGCAGTTCCTCTATATTCTCGCAAGATGTGCTCAAGGAAATAGTTTTGAAGAGGTGGAGGAGAAACTCGAGACTGCCTTAAAAACAATGACAGCGTACTACCTGCAGAATTCTCGGAGACCGAATCCCTCTAAAACCCAAGTTTGGGCCTTCCACCTTCGCGCAAAGGAAGCCAAGCGAAAACTCGAAAGTTCGTGGAATGGTAATACATTAGAGCACACAGACCAACCTATATATCTTGGAGTAACTCTGGACTGGTCTCTAACCTACAGACAACATTGCATAAAAACGAGAGGGAAAGTAACAACTAGGAACAGCATACTCAGAAAGCCAACGGGAACTAAATGAGGAGCATGTTCTGCAGATGAGCAAGAACAACAGCAGAGGCACTGTGTTTCTCAACTGCTGAATATGCGTGCCCCGTTTGGGGCAGATCTGCCCACACCAAACAAGTTTATACTGCGCTAAATGAGACATGCAGGATCGTAACGGGGTGCATGAAACCAATGTCTATCTCAAATCTATATAAGGCTGCGGGTTTTGCAGAACCCTCAACATGCAGAGGTATTCCAGGGACTATAGAGACAAGTAAACAGATCTCAGACGAGCGGCATGCCCTATACAAAGCTCAACACCACGAAAGCGACTAAAATCCAGGAAAAGGTTCCTTGGAACAGTGCAGGATGAACCGCTTGAGTATTTTACTCTTCATCAGGAATGACAGTAAACACGACCATCCCACTCCACCCCCTAGAGTTGGGGTGGAGGTAACTTTAAAATCTTAAATATAATCCTCATTTGTTATTGCAGATTTGGTTTGCTTACGTAAAAGTAAGCAACTTTTATTCGAGACATTTTTTAGAATTATGGATAGATGGCGCTATAATCGGAAAAAACTATTTTTTCGTGATACCATAGGTAAATTATAGAAACGGTCTAATATCTCGAGAAATTCACTTCCAAATAAAAACCAAAAAATACGTTATATTTTTTAAGAACCTATCGAATAACATAAAACACGACCCTCCACTCCACCAACTGAAGGTGGGGTGGGGTGTAACTTTAAAATCTTAAATAGGAGCCCCCATTTTTGATTGAAGATTTGGATTCTTTACGTAAAAATAAGTAACTTTTGTTCGAGACATTTTTTCGAATTATGGATAAATGGGCTATAATCGGAGAAACACTATTTATTAGCGCCATCTATTAACAATTCTAAAAAATGTTTCGAATAAATATTACTTATTTTTTCATGAGTAATCCAAATCTGCAATAAAACATGGGGATTCATATTTAAGATTTTAAAGTTAACCCCCACCCCACCTCCAGGGGGTGGAGTGGAGAGTCGTGTTTGATGTTAATCGATAGGTTCTTCAAAAATATTAAATACGTATTTTTGGTCTTTTATTTGGAAGTGTATTTCCCGAGATATTAGACCGTTTCTATAATTTACCTATGGTATCACGATAAACCGTTTTTTCCGATTATAGCGCCATCTATCGACAATTCGAAAAAAATTTAGAATAAAAGTTGCTTATTTTTTTACGTAAGCAATCAAAATCTGTAATAACAAATGGCGTTTCTGTTTAAGATTTTAAAGTTACCCCCACCCCACCTCCAGGGGATGGAGTAGGGGGTCGTCTTTAATGTCATTCGATAGATTTTTGAAAATATTAAACGCGTATTTTTCAGTTTTTCGATCCAATCTTCATTTCGCCAATTATTCAATCGTCCCGCGAATTATTCGATCATCCCAGGCGACGTGCTCCACCCTGGGCACCAGGTACCTCGGAGACCATCGCCGTCATGAAATTTGTGTTCACTGACCTCCAAAACCCCCAAATATAAAAAATGAACTCATTTCCGTCAATATTTCCGGAGTTCAAAATTTTTCATTTTTCATCTCTTCGAGATGCACTTTGAAAATTCTCATGCACAAAATTTTTTGGCGGAGATCAATTTAGTTCACAAGATTGCCTGACACTCTCTCGAATTGAATGCAAAAAGTTGCATGACGATTCATCTTACTGCACAAAATTCCTAGGTTTTGGGCTTTTTAGTGCCTCGTTGCTTCGTCTATACGTCAAATTTAATTTTGCTTCATTCATTTTTGAGATTCACTGAATGATAGTCGTTTAGTAATGATCAGCTTTTATAAGATTCCAGGGATTTTTTTGATATAATCAGTTTTAAAAACGACTACAAACAAAACATGAGGATTTAGTAACTAAAAGTCTTCGGATAATCACTGCTATGGTTGTAAATTGTCTTTTGTCGCTTTTCCTTGTTCTAAAGCTGTCCAATAAGCTTTCTCACATGCACGAATAAACTTTCAATTAATCACTATTTCAATCGTTCGCTTTTAACAATTTTCCTGCCTCCCCTAAATTCTTTTGTGCAGTAGCTTTAGGATTAAGCATACGATTTATTACTCAATCAAGTCTTTTGCCAGTTTAAAATTAGTCTAAATTGAATTGCATCGTATGATTACATCCTACAATGTAACTAAGGGAGGGGCGCTAGTTAATCTTTATGTGCTCAATACTCTCTAAATAATCACGTTGCTTCCTATGATTGCATTGTTTTTATCGCTCGGCTAATTCATGGGGGGAGCTAATGCGAAAAAACTGTAGGAGGAGGGTTCATGATTTAATAAGTAATCTATCAAGACAAAATATAATTTATTACACACTCATGGTGTTTTATTCAAGTTATAGTTTTTGTTAATAAATTGCCTTAGATCTGAAACAAGTAATTTTGGTGCATTGTTTTATATTTAATAAGTTTAAATGTGTATTTTCACATCAATAATATAGACAGGAATACATAAATACATCACCAAAGCACTACAATTTAAATGGTCAAGTCGTAGAATTAAATGACGAGTTCGTTGAGAGAATAATTATAAGAATGCTTAAATCACTAAAAAATAAAAAAGCATGTGGTCCAGAAGTAATCCCACCGGAACTTATAAAAAATGGAACTGAAAAATTGATCAGATTAATAACCCTTATTTTCAACAACTACACAAATAAAGAAAACATACCAGAAAATTGGAAAAAAGGATGGATAACCCCAATACACAAAAAGGGTAACAAGGAAGACTTCAAGAGCTATCGCTGTATTACTGTACCCAGCACATTTAGCATATTATATGGAAAAACCTTTAAAAACTCTTATTCGCTCTGAGCGTTAACAAACCGTCAAAGCAAAATCGACCGACCTGCTCATGGTGGCGGTTTTTTGAAATTTTATCAGGACGCTTTGTGTATGTTTAAATGAGACATTTAAAAAAAATGCCGTGTCACGCTAGTGATATTATGTATTAATATAAACAGAAAATAAAAACGCACTTAATCTGATATAAATTCTTCTATTTCCAATATTGATTATCAGTTTGATTTTGTATACATAACCTCACTATCGCAGTTTATGTCAATAAATCTTTATTAACGAAAAAGAAAATATTTTTGTTGCACTATAAATTACAGTATAAATTAATAACTAATGAATTCTAACAATTGTATTCGGTTATTATCACTACAAAATAAAATATTCAAGTTTAACAAAATAATCCTATAAGACTCAATGTTAAAACGTCCTGACAAAATCTGACAGCTTGTCACGTGACTGTAAGTAGAGGGGAGACGCACGGAGCCAATAAGAGATCGAACACAAGCAGCATTCCGAGCAGGAAGATCCTGCATCGACCAAATCTTCACGATCAACCAACTCAACGAAAAAAAGTAGCCAGGGACAGAGAAATACATTTACTACTCATCGATCTAACTAAGGCATATGATATCGTCATCATCATCATCATTCAACCCGGATCTATCCACTGCTGGGTATAGGTCTTCCTCAGTCTTTTCCATGCATTTCTTTTTTGTGCTGTTTGCATCCAGTTTTTGTCGAACCGTTTTATGTCATCAGACCATCTAGTTGGCGGACGACTTCTACTTCGATATGCTTCTTGTGTTGGTCTTCAGTGTATTATTCGCTGTGTCCACCTGTTGTCCGCCATTATAGCTATGTGTCCAGCCCAGTTCCACTTTAGGGTCATAATTCTTTCTATGACGTCCGTCACTCCTGTTCTCCGTCTTATCTCTCTGATACCCTACCACTATGTAAATTATGGCAACTCCTGGAAAAATGCCCTATTATTAAAACTTTTTTTAATTTAATTTTTAATTTTAATTTAAAACATTAAAAAAGAAGTCAATAGAATATAACAAACCTGCATATATCTGCTTCGTAGACCTAACGAAAGCATTTGACAGAGTCAGACTTAGCGATATAATAAAGAAAATTAAGCAAAAAAGGATACTGGCAAACATTGTTGAAGTCATAAAACAAATGAACAATAACAACTCTACAAAAATTAAAACAAACGACACTACTATGGCCAACATACCAACACCAGGAGGAATCAGGCAGGGAAACAGGCTCAGTCCATTTATATTCAATATGCTAATGGATGAAATAATAGAAGATGTGGAATCGCTACAACTAGGATACAGACTCGCCCACAGTACAATCAGTATAGTGTGCTCTGTGGATGATGCAGCCCTGATTGCAGAGGACGAGGATGATCTACAAAGACAACTTTATCGATTTTATCAAGCATGTCGACGACTCAACATGAACATATCCACGCAGAAAACGAAATGCATTACCATTGCGAAAGACCCAATTAGACGCAAGCTCGTGGTAGAGGGGAAACCCATAGAACAGCTAAACCAGTTCAAATATCTAGGTGTAGAGTTATCAAGTTATCATGACCGAGCCAGAGACTCAAGAGGACAAATTAACAAGGCCGATGTCTTGTCCGATCTGGATGTGATCTGGAATAAGTCATCTATTATACTGGACAGCAAAGTTAGAATTTATAAAATTTGCATCAGACCTGTTATAACCTATGGCATTGAATCAAGAAAAGACACCAATAAAACCAAAAGCATGCTACGAACAGCCGAAATGAAGACACTAAGAGCAATAGCAGGGAAGACAACAAGAGATAGAATACGAAACAACATCATCAGGGAACAATGTGGCGTGCAAGATGTAGTCAGATGGTGCAGGAAAAAACGAAGAGGATGGGTCAGACCTGTTATGACCTATGGCATTGAATCAAGAGAAAACACCAATGAAACCATAAGCATGCTACGAACAGCCGAAATGAAGACACTAAGAGCAATAGCAGGGAAGACAAGAAGAGATAGAATACGAAACAACATCATCAGGGAACAATGTGGCGTGCAAGATGTATTCAGATGGTGCAGGAAAAGACGAAGAGGATGGTTCAGTTATGCCAAAAGAATGGAGGAGCACAGAAGGAGGACCAAGAATTGCTCTAGAAGGAAAACCAACAGGCAAGCGTCCACCGAAGAGACCACCAAAAAGATGGAGAGATAGTTGGCAGTCTACCTCTCAAGAAATACTTATACTTATTAAAAATATTCTTCTTTAGCGGCGATTCGATTGAGGGTAAAATTGTACATAAATCTGCGCGCCTGCGCACACAGACAGCATGTAGTTCATTGCTAATCTTTCAAGATAGGTATGTATGTATCTGTAACCGTGCAAATAAGTCATTAAAAGAATATATTGGTGTTTTTAGTAAATGTATTATTTATTATAATTCTTGTGTTTTTGGATTTGTGTTTCTCTGTAGTAAAATAATAAAATATTATGTAGGCATAACATTTTTACACTATTTGTCGCCGTGTTGTGTAATTATATCCGAAACTTACACGTCAATTACAAGGACCTCGCTGGAGTAGTTGGTAGGGCGTTAGCTCCGAGATTGGAAGGACGCGGATTCGAATCCTGGGCGATTCATATTTTTTTTATTTTTGGTTGTTTTAATAAAAATTTTTTGAAAGTGGTAAATAAGAAAGTTAGTTTAATTTTTAAATAAAATACAAATAACCTGTTAAGTATATTTACATGGTTTAAATTACCTATATAATAGAAGAATATCTTCTTACGTGCGTACAAAGTACACACACATTCTTTTTTTTTATTATACCTCTTCTTGTAGTTTCATGGCCTCCACCTTTTAGGTACTTGGCCAAATTTTATTATACCTCTTTAAAATTTTATCTAAAATTTATTATACCTCTTTTGTATTTTATTAAAAGCTGATCTCCTTTAAGCACTACATTCCGCTTTACGTCTAAGACTGGACACTAAATTAGATCAAAGGGATTACTCCTTTGGTTTCTCTCTCCCAGTAGACACCCCTTCGTCTAATGGCTCTTCTATGGCCCTTCTCTATGGTTCTAACAGAAACGTCTTCTACATTTATACTTACCTACTGCTCTATTGGAGAGCATACTGAATATCCATTTGCTTACGACCAACGGAACATTTCTGACATTTTCTCCAATTCCTAGAAATATATTCCCACAAGGTGCGGCAGAAGGATATCCAGTTCCCACCGTAGTAGACACCATATATGCCGTCAGGACCTGGTGACTTGAAGGGGGTGAAGGACGATATGACCCATCTTATCTTTTCCTCACTAATAATTTTTCTGGTGAGATGCGGTCATTCAGTAAGAATATGATTGTTTCTTCCATCCAGTTCGGTACTGTTAAGGAGCTAGATCCGTCGAAGTGTGTTTTCAGCCGGATCTCAGCCCTTTAGAAAAGTTGGAAGTTTAGCTTCTATTTTCCTTCGTTAATATGCCGATGTGGGTCTTTTGAGAGCGCTTTTTTTAGTCTAGAAGCTGCGGAAAATCTTCGATTTCCTCATAGTAGGCTATCCAAGCAGCTCTTTGTTTTTGTCTGTACTCTCTAAGGTTTGATTGATAAGAATCCCAATCCTCGTTGACTTTGGTTACTCAAATAAAACCTGTTCATGCTGTCTTCCTAAGGTGTTCCAGTTCAATGCACCACCAAGAGTTTGATTTTCGACATTCCTGAACCATCGTTATCAAACAGGTTATTTTATAAGCATAACTTATTTCGTTTTGAAGAGATACCGTATTAGCCCGATCAGGGAATACAAAATTTTACGAAAACCCCCACAAAATAAAGGATGAAAATTTGGGAATAGGTAGTTGAAATTGTCTAATATTATATAAGAAAAAGATTACAATTCTACATCCCCTCCATTTTACAAAAATTGGGAAATACGGGGTGAAAAATATTTTCTCGGGAGTGAAAAAATATACGTTCAAAGTAGGCCCGGAATTGGATAGAATCACTAATTCTAAGCAACTTTTGTTCAATATAGTTTTTTCACTAAGTCAATAATTTTCGAGTTATTTGCGAGTGAATATGTTCATTTTTAACAAAAAAAAAACATGTTTCTGGACGGTTTTCGCAGATAACTCATAAAGTAAGTACTGTTACGAAAAAAATATTCTTAATAAAAATATAGCTTATAAAAAATTTAAAAAATGGTGTACGCGTGAGGTCTGCAGACCCAGTACAAGCAGAGTTGTAGGTAATGAAAAGTAGATTCTTCCTCGTCAAATTCCAAATCGAATATTTCAATGTGAAATAACCAAAAAACAGCACTTTTCGGGGAAAATTCATTACAACTTTTTTAAAGTGTTTAAAAAACGTTTTATTTTTGTGTTTTTTGAAAAAAATTTCTAACATTAAAAATAAGTGAGTTACGCTCAAAATATTGTTGGTCCCTTTTATTTTTTGGTACAAAAATCGCGAAAATCACCCCCTAATTAGCTTCCCAAATAAAATTAATCGTTACCGCTTCACAAGTTACTTTACTTATGTATTGTTTATATTATATCTATAAGTTTCATTGTTCAAAGTGCTCAGTTTTGAAAAAAATTGGGTTTAAAATAAAACATCTTTTTCTATTTTGAAAAAAAAATGAAATTGTTCATGGAATTAACTTAAAAATTATGAGTAATACCAAAAATCTTAAAGAGTAATAAAATATATGTTTTGCTTTTCTGAATATTTTTCCTTTTTTGTTTTCTTGTTATACAAAAATTGGCTATGCTATGGCTGTTCAAAATTTGCCTAAACTCGTGATTAGTTACTCGTTCAAGCCATTTTAACTACAGCTTTTTCAAAAATAAGCACTTTGAACCGATGAAACTTACAGTTTACCATATAAATATCATATAAATACCATATAAACTTTATCATATAAATAATACATAATACATAAGCAAAGTAACTTGTGAAGTGGCAATGATAAAATTTATTAGGAGGTGATTTTCGCGATTTTTTTACCAAAAAAATAAAAGGGACCAACAATATTTTGAGCGTAACTCACTTACTTTTAATGTTGCAAGTTAAAAAAACAACAACAAACTTTTTTAAACACTTTAAAAAAGTTGAAATTAATTTTCCCCGAAAAGTGCTCCGTTTTTGGGTTATTTTACATTGAAATATTTGATTTGTAATTTCATGAAGAAGAACCTACTTTTCATTAGCTACAACTCTGCTTCTACTGCGTCTACAGACCTCAAGCATATTTTCAGTTTTTTATAAGCTATATTTTTGCTAAGAATATTTTTTTCGCTGAAATACTTACTTTTTGAGTTATCTCCGAAAAACCGTCCAAAAACATGTTTTTTTCTGTTAAAAATTAACATATTCACTTGCAAATAACTCAAAAAGTATTGACTTAGGGAAAAAACTCTATAAAACAAAAGTTGCTTAGAATTAGTCATTTTATCCAATCCCGGACTTATTTTGAATGTATATTTTTCGCCTTCGTTTTTGAAAAATGGAGGGGATGTAGAATTGTAAACTTTTTGTTATATTATAATAATAGACAATTTCAACTACCTATTCCCAAATTTTCATCCTTCCTTTATTTTTTTGGGGTCAGATTGTTCTTTGATCCTAATTTATTTTTTATTCTCTCTATCAACACCAAATAAATTGTACCTTTACTAAAGCTGTGTTGGGGTTCAAGATATATTATTTTTTCTTCCAATACTATTTCCAGTCATTCCTACACTAGCTTTACACGTTTATAAAATACTAGGATGTTCAATAAGTTTTGCAGTTCGATAAGAAAAACACAATTGCATGGTTTCAAATACACTTTATTATTCAGTATAGTCTCCCTGAACATCAATACACTTCTTCCAACGATATTTAAATTGAGAAATTCTATCCCTACAATGGGCTTCAAAATACGCTTACACAGCTTCCACAGCTGTTCTGACCTCATTCTTTGACAAAAAGCGGTTTCCATGCATGAATTTTTTTTAAGTATTGAAACATAAAAAAAGTCGCTAGGGGTCAAATCTGATGACTAAGGTGGATGTTCCAACAGTTGGAACTTTAATTCATGGATTTTTGCTCTTTGTTAAAGTGCTAATATGACACGGTATATATGCTTATGGTATTGAACAACCTATATGTTTAAAATACAGCTCTGCTCAATTGTGTAGTCGAAAGATCAACATGTATGATCTTGTTTCATCAACTGGCTTGTCTTCTACTTAGTGAGCCGGACCTGGTACAAATCGAATGGGAAAAGAAAATAAATCATTCCTCTTTTGTAAATGTGCAAGTTTGATTTCAGCAATTTCAATAGTTGGTGTTTTGAAAGTCTTTTGGCGGTACAAGAAAAATGTTAAACAGTCGGAGAGGTTGACATATTAGCAAATTATCCAATTAGCCAAAGAACCATTTGGAATTTATTTATCGGCTACCTTTACAATACCACTAAAAATCCACTGGCTTGATAAGTTGACATCTCAAGTACCTGATTGAATAGTTTCGAAAGTGTTCGAGGCATACAAGACATTTTTATATGCTTTTTTAAGAACGTTTATTTTTGTACTTTTATGGCTCGATTCAACATAAAACAAATACATAAATTTTAATAAAATGGGGAATCAGCGAACAATCCGAACAACGTGAGCCGTTTTTGTCTGTGTATGCCATGCCCTTCGTTTTAATGAGATTCAACTGAGAACTATTTTTTGTCTTTGCTGTTTAATAGTCCAAGCATAAAAAGAAAGAAAAATAAATTCAGAGACGAAAAATCGATATGATATAGAGAAGCTAAGCGAAGTGGAAATAAAAAGAAAGTATATCAATGAAATAAAGGGCTGTCCCAGGCAACCAAGTGACGTCAAGAACGTCGAGGAAACGTCAGTTTCTGGTTGAATATATACACGTGTTTGAATATTACGTCATATAAACGTCTTTTGTAGGTGATTTTAAATACGTAAGATTAATGACGTTAAAATACGTCTAAAAACACGTTTTCATTCTGACGTCACAAAATTGGGTGATAAAAAAGGTGGTTGGGAAGAAAGAGCTACAAATAGTATAAATCGAGGAGAATAGTAAACCAATTTAGTAGGCAAGGAGTATTATTGGACAAGAAGCCACCCCACTTGATACAACTTTTGTAATATATAAGTATTATATTAATTGTATTTTAGCCCTTGGCCGTCAACGCCTATTGAGATGTACTTAAAGTTAGCGAGAATCACTTTTCGCAAATATTATGGCAAGCACAATGGGAATTTGCCGCTCTTTTGCCGTAATTATTTGTGGAAAAATTAATTTTGCCGCTTTTTTATTTTTTTTAATATTCGATGTTTCGCTAACTTCATATGAAGTTAGCGAATCACAACAGCAAAAAATGTTTCAAATTCAAATCGCGTTAGTGTTGGATTTGCCATTTTTTGCCATTCATTAGTTGTGGAAAAATTAATTTTGCCGCTTTTTTATTTTTTTTTAATATTCGATGTTTCGCTAATTTCATATGAAGTTAGTGAATCACATTAGCAAAAAATGTTCCAAATTCAAATCGAGTTGGTGCTGAATTTGCCGCTTTTTTGCCGCTCATTAGTTGTGGAAAAATTAATTTTGCCGCTTTTTTATTATTTTAATATTAGCTGTTTCGCTAATTTCATAAACGGTGGGGAATTAGTGTGAAGAAGTCCAATTACTCGTTCATCGTACGAGATACGAAAAAAAGTTATTTAGTTAAAAGTTGGTGCCCAGACAGGACCATAATTTAAAAATATTTTCAAATATACAGGGCTATCCGTATTGACAGGGTGACACAAACTTATGTTTTTTTAAATAGATATTTTTTTTACATTTGTATGTTTTTACATTTTTGGGTTCTCCGTACGTCCTCTTTCCTAAAATATAGGCTTTTATAGTAATATACGAAGTAGTTTAAAAGATAATAATTACGTTTTTTGTTAATTTCGTAGCAATATTCACACCCTGTAGAATTGTAGTAATTTGACATAAAATTTCTATTTATGTTGAAAAGATTTTTAATATAGTCTACTATTGTTAAACATTATTAATATAGAGAAACGTTTAGTTTTAGTAGACCAACAGGGTTGGTCAAAACTAGGAGTGAGTATTTTTTGAGTTTTCTTAAATGGATTTTAGTAGTAGTATTTTAGTATTGTGGTGAAATGATATTTTATTTTACTTTTTTATTTCTTGAGAATTCCCTATACCTAAGTGCTTTAATTTGTGAGTTATTCGTGATTCTTAAGCCAAAAATTATTTATTGCAACCAAAAATAAGTATAGTCGGTTCGCTAAACTCAACTTTCTAGTGATTTTAGTAAGTAACTTTGCCAATTTGGTAAAATTGGCAAAAAATAATTATTAAATACACTAAACGCAAAAAGTATCGCATAATTTTTGAAACAGAAAAAAAGTTTAAAATTAATTTTTAATTTTTAGCAGAATATTATAATACCAGTCTATTGTCTTCTTTAGGTGTCTACGAACCCATAACATTTCAAGTTGAAGCGTGTTTTTGCCGAAGAAAAAAAGAAAGGAAACGTTGTTAAAGCAGAGTATTTATTTTGGACATTTGTGTTCGAAAATTTAATCTGTGCACTATCACTGCTTGATTTTTCAATAAGGAGGTGCGTTCTTACAAATAATGAGTACTATAACGTCAGAACAAACAGCCTAAATTGTTGGTTTAATTGGAGATGACCGATCGCAGCAATAAATTGCTGAAGTTATGGGAATCCACCAATCCAGAGTTTCACGAACTTTAAGAAGGTATAGAGAAAGGGTAAGATACTCAAGAAGACCAGTTCCAGGACTTCCCAGGTGCACGAACCCAGCAGACGGCAGCAGATGAACATTATTTACATCTGCAGACTTTGCGTACACATCATGTTATAGCTATACAACTGCGAAATTATCTTTCCATAGCCGTGGACCGTAATTTTCGGTTCGTAAAGTGCCAGTTCGGCTAGAAACAGATTAAGGGAATTTGTAATCAGAGTCAGAATGTCTGCTACTGCTGCGCTGTTAACGAAGGCACACCGCATGGCACGTTTAAATTTTGCACCAGAACATGTCGATTGGCATATTAACGACTGGACTAATAGTCCTTTTACTGATGGATCAAAATATGCACTTTATGGATCCGACAGAAGTGTCTATCGGATCCAAAAAGTGCAAATTTTGACTCATCAATAAAAAGATTATTAGTCCAGTCGTTAATATCCCAATCGACATGTTTTGGTGCAAAACTTAAACGTGACATACGGTGTGCCCTCGTTAACAGTGGAGCAGTAGCAGTCATTCTGACTCTGATTCCAAATTCCCTAAATCTGTTTCTAACCGAATTGGCACTTTACGAACCGAATATTAAGGGCCACGGGCTGTGGAAAGATCATTTACAGTCAGTTGCCTAGCTGTAACATGATGTGTACGCAAAGTCTGCAGATGTAAATAACGTTTATCTGTTGGGTTCGTGTACCTGGAAAGTCCTGGAACTGGTCTTTTTGTGTATCTTCCACTTTCTCTCTACCTTCTTAAAGCTCTTGAAATGGTGGATTGATGAATTCCCATAACTTCAGCAAGATATTGCTGCAATCGGCCATCTCCAGTTAAACCAACTATTTGGGCTGCTTGTTCTGACGTCATATTAATACTCATTTTTTGTAAGAACGCACCACCTTATTGAAAAATCAAGCAGTGATAGTGCACAGATTAAATTCTCGAACACAAATGTCCAAAATAAATATCCTTAACAACGTTTTGTTTCTTGTTTTTTTTTTGGCAAAAACACGCTTCAACTGGAAATGTTATGGGTTTGTAGATAGGCTAAAGAAGACGATAGACTGGTATTATATTTTGCTAAAAATTAAAAATTATTTTTAAATTTTTTTTCTGTTTCAAAAATTATGCGATACTTTTTGCGTTTAGTGTAGTTAATAATTACTAACTAGTTAGTAATTTTGCCAATTTTGGTAAAATTGGCCAAAAACAACAAAAATTACCTACTACAATCACTAGCCAGTTGTTTCTGAGTTTAGCGAACCGACTATACGTGAAATTTTATTAGGTGACCGAGAAAATATTCAATCAAAATAATTTTTCGAAAAAAAAACCATTCATAAATTTATTAATTGGAAGAGATATCAAGATACCTACATGCAGAATTGTTGGCGCGTAAAATATAAACCAAAACACATAATATTCGCTAACTTCATATGGACTTAGCGAATCACAACAGCGAATAATGTTTCAAATTCAAATCAAGTTGGTGCTGAATTTGGCGCTTTTTTGCCGCTAAATACAGTTTTAAAATAAAATTGTAGTTGTGGAAATATTAATTTTGCCACTTTTTTATTTTTTAAATATTCGATGTGTCGCTAACTTTATATGAACATAGCGAATCACAACAGCGAATAATGTCTCAAATTCAAATCGTCTTGGTGCTTTTGCCGCTTTTTTCCGCTAATTAGCGGGTAATAAGCTTCGAGCCCATTCATAGATGCAACAGTTAGTGTCCACTGTGACTAGAACTGTGAATATGTAGCATTTTAACAGACGTTATTTTGTTTTTAATTATATATGTCTCTACTGTTAAACATGGGTCTCATTCTAACGTATGCTGCTTTAATTGTTCGCTGTTTAATTTCTGTTGAGTGGTCCCATAGGACATTTAAATTCGTGCCCAGATATGTATATTGCTCAACTCTTTCGATATTCTGTTGGTTGATTGTAAATTGAGCGTGTAGTATTGGTTTTTTACTAATTGTCATAAATTTGGTCTTCTTTATATTAAGATCTAGTCCGTATCTGTTGCTGACTTCTGTTATACGATTTGTTAATATGTGTAAATCATTCAGATTATCGGCAAAAACTATGGTATCATCTGAATATCTAATGATATTCAACCATTAACCGTTTATTAATACTCCTTTCGCACAACCGTCTAAAGCTTCCTTCCAAAGCAGACATGTAGGAGAATCCAAAAATGTAAAAATATACAGGGTGTTACATTTAAAATAACATAAGTTTGTGTCACCCTGTCAATACGGATAGCCCTGTATATTTGAAAATATTTTTAAATTATGGTCCTGTCTGGGCACCAACTTTTACCTAATAACTTCTTTCGTATCTCTTACGATAAACGAGTAATTGGAGTTATTCGCACTAATTACCCACCCTTTATGAAATTAGCGAAACACCTAATATTAAAAAAAATAAAAAAGCGGCAAAATTAATTTTTCTACAACTAATGAGCGGCAAAAAAGCGGCAAATTCAGCACCAACTCGATTTGAATTTAAAACATTTTTTGCTGTTGTGATTCGAAACATCGAATATTAAAAAAAAAATAAAAAAGCAGCAAAATTAATCTTTCCACAACTAATGAGCGGCAAATTCAGCACCAAGTCAATTTGAATTTTAAACATTTTTTGCTGTTGTGATTCGCTAACTTCATATGAAGTTAACGAAACATCGAATATTAAGAAAAATAAAAAAAGCGGCAAAATCAATTTTTGCACAACTAATGAGCGGCAAAAAAGCGGCATATTCAGCATCAACTCGATTTGAATTTGAAACATTTTTTGCTGTTGTGATTTGCGAACATTATATGCTTTGGTTTATATTTTACGCGCCAACAATATTGAACGTAGGTATTGTAATATCTATTTCAATTAAAAAATTAATTTATAAAAATTAATAAAGTAACGAATAGTCTAGATTATTTTGTTTTTTTACCGAAAAATTATTTTGATTGAATAATTTCACGGTCACTTATTTTCCTTTCCATGGGAATTTTTCAGTGCGTCACAAATGATAGAAAAAAAGGTAAGTCCGGGATAATATACATTTATAACATTTATTCTAACATGATATTTTAGTTTAATTTGACAGTTGTCACATTTTATTTGCAATTTGGCATAAAAACAAAACAATTGTGTTTATTGCATTTATAAAATGGTATTTTCTTTGATTTGTATAGTCTTATAAATTGTACAGATTATATTCGTAGATATACTTATTATTATATAATTCGTAAATATTTTTTTTGATTATAGAATAGAATGTCGATAAATTTGATCTATCGACAATAGAATAAATGTTATAAATGTCTACAAATCACAGAGGTGCCTTTTTCTGACGCATACAATTTAATGCGTTAGAAAGAAATCGAAAAACTGTGACGCACTGAAAGATGCCTATGAAAAAAAGCATAATAAAGTTTCACTTACTTATTTTTTGTTGCAATAAATAATGTTCAAGAATCACGAATAAATCACAAATTAAAGCACTCAGGTATAAGTAATGCTTAAGAAATAAAAAAAGTACATAAAATATCATTTCACTACAATACTAAAATAGTACAACTAAAATCCATTTAAGAAAACTCAAAAAATACTTATTCCTAGTTTTGACCAACCCTGTATACTAAAACTAAACGTTCCTGTATATTAATAATGTTTAACAATGGTAGACTATATTAAAAAATTTTTCAATATAAATAGAAATTTTTATGTCAAATTACTACAATTCTATAGGGTGTGAATATTGCTACGAAATTAACAAAAAACTTAATTATCTTTTAAACTGTTTCGTATATTACTACAAAAGCCTATATTTTAGGAAAGAAGACGTACAGGAGAATCCAAAAATGTAAAAATGTACAGGGTGTTCTATTTAAAAAAAAATATAAGTTTGTGTCACCCTCTCAATACGGATAGTCCTGTATATTTGAAAATATTTTTAAATTATGGTCCTGTCTGGGCACCGACTTTTAACTACATAACTTTTTTTCGTAACTCCACGATAAACGAGAAATTGGACTTCTTTACACTAATTTCCCACCCTTTATGAAATTAGCGAAACACCTAATATTAAAAAAAATAAAAAAAGCGGCAAAATTAATTTTTCCACAACTAATGAGCGGCAAAGAAGCGGCAAATTCAGTACCAACTTGATTTCAATTTGAAACATTTTTTGCTGTTGTGATTCGCTAACTTCATATCAAGTTAGCGAAACATCGAATATTAAGAAAAATAAAAAAGCGTCAAAATTAATTTTTCCACAACTAATTAACGGCAAAAAAGCGGCAAATTCCCATTGAGCTTGCCATAATATTTGTCAGAAGTGATTCGCTAACTTTATGTACATCCTAATGAGCTTTGTAAATAAATAATAAAATCTTATCTTTAACCACCTGTAATAGGTCTAGGAAGATTACATCTAGCAGAAAAATATGTAGAGATTTGTTGAATTAAAAATTAAACACATTTCTTAATTTTTACCACTTTTTTAACAAATGCATTAAAATACATAGGTTATAGTAGATTTACCAAAGGTCAATACCTTTATTAAAATTTTTAGTAGCTCATAAAATGTGTAGGTTTTCCATGACTAAATCTACTCCATATTAGTTTAATTTATTATATCAGAATTTCCTTTTTTAATATGTGAATACTAAAGATCTCTTGTAAAAACATTAATCAAGTCTCAAATTCTGTAAATGATACAATTCCTTACCACGGTATAATAAAATAGACACTCATTATAATTTTTTAATTGTATAAATTAGTTAAACACTCTCTTGTCTGCTTCATTTTATGATTACATAATTTACATTTACCAAAAAGTCGAATCTTTTAAGTCAAAGTAATTATTAACCAAAAGCTTTTTTCTTGATTTTCTATGCAAAAGTGCATGATACAAGTACATACACTCCAAACAAATATTAAACATAATCTTATAATAGAACAAAACAGAATACCACAATAATGGCGATTAAGTATCCTAATACCTCTCTTCCAAAAGGGAGACCAATCATGCTCGGAGAATGCCAGAGAAATTATTTTATTAAACACAACACTAAAATTAACGACCAAAGTGATAACAAACAAACTGAATACAATTACAACACTAGCAGAAGGTTTTAGATCGGGAATATCATGCTATATTTATGAGGCAAGCGCAAGAGAAATCATTAGAATACAACCAACCATATTCATGTTGCATGGACCCTTAAAAAGGCATTTGACAGGGCCAAATTAAAGGACGTTATCCATTTATTGTACGCAATGGGAATAAATAAAACGATCTAAAATATACCAGAACAACACAATAAAAGCAAAAGTAAAAGAATAACTAACTGGCCCAATTTAATCTGGTAATGGGATAAACCAGGGGGATTCTCAGAATCCTCTATTGTTTAACCTGATCATGGATCAAATGATAAAAGAAGCGAGAACTAAAACACGAAAGGTACTAAAAGAGAGAAAAACAACTTTAAATAATCTGCTATGCAGACGACGCAATATTAATCTCTCAAAGTGACGACTACAGTACAAAAATAATGCTAGAAACAGCGGAGATAAAAACCCTTAGAAAAGTCGATAGTGACACTATGGGACAGAGCTAGAAGTACTGATATACGACGAAACGGCCACATAAGCCGAATGACAACAAATAGAATAGTATACACGGCGAAAAACGGTTTCCCAATAGGAAGAAGATCAGTGGGAATACCACGAAAACGATGGAATGACAACTTACTGGATGCACATTAATAAACAGACAGAGTCATATCTACACAAAAAGAAGAAGACGAAGGAAAAAATTAAATTATCTAGCCCACAAAAGCTAAGAAAAGCCAAAAATATTTTAGAACAAAATAATTACCTACAAGCATTTTACAATCCTCTTATTAGAAAAAGACTCTTTCTATTTAAAAAATCCATCTACCAACAATTTTAAAGTCTTAATAAAATTTCATAAAATAATAATTTCCAGTTCCTCGAATGAGCTCGCTATAATCACACCCAAAGGGCAGAAATTACTAGAAGAGCAAGACTAGCATGGGAAGGATTTGGAAAGTTAGTTGGATACTTAAGAACCGCAAAATACCCCAATACCTGAGGAGCAAAGTGTTCAACCAGTGTATCCTTCCTATCATGATATATGGATGTGTTAAACCTGGACCCTAACCAAGGCAAATATGAAGAAACTAGCCACAACAGAAAGAGCAATGTTAGGTATACGACTGTCAGATATAAAGAGGAACGACATAACAACAAAAGTTGCCAAACTTAAATGGAGCTTCGCCACACTGCTAGACAAAAACACCAACGTTGGAATGCAACAATACAACATTGGAGAACTTACCAAAGTAAACGACCGAGAAGAAGACCACAGATGAGATGGGTGGATGATATTAAAAGAGTAGCCAGAACAGATTGGAAATATTTTCAGTGGCGTAGCTAACATATGTGACACCCGGGGCGGTAATTGATGGTGTCACCCCAAATCCAAAAAATAAAGATTGGTAAAATCAACGAAAATCCGATAAACGTATAATGAAATAATGAAAAAATTAAGAATCATAGTTAATAAGCTGACGTTATTTAGCTTGTTGGATCCATTACTACCCGCAAGTAATTATTGGTTAATTTTATCTTACTAAAACTTCTCTCACATGAAGCAACCGATATACAAGTGGTCATATACAATTTTAATGCGACCATTAAGTTTGGGAGGGATTCCATGAAATCCCATTCCACAATGAATTTTTTAAAAATCTACAGCTAACCATTTATATTTAGAGGCTGTAATATTGGCCGCTTGTAAATGTCTTCTGAGCGTTGGTCTTTCTAGCAGGAGGTCTTCTTATGATACCTCTTCATGGTAAAAGTTACAAAATGTTGAAACAGCTAATTTAAACTGTTCACTGTTCGTGAAAAGCAAAGTGTGTGTCTGCACAACCTCGAACAATGAAGCCACATCATGAATGGACTTTGAACTGGTTTCAAGTTCAAAATTGAATAGGTCAAAATATTCCATCATATCCTTTCGAAGTTCGGCTCGAAATGCGAGTCCTGTGTTCGTTTTCGGTAGGAAGACCGTCGCGTCGTCCTCATAATTTCGTGGCGATATCTATTGCTTCAGCTATAATATGACCACGCTTTTCTTCAATATAAAACGTACCTATAGTATTTTTACTACAAAAGCGATATTACGTAGGTCAAAATTTTTGACGTAAGAGAACTGTCAAAACATTAGAATGTGACTTTTCATTATTGCCATGTTTATTTAGTCCAGAAAGCCACTGCGCATCCGCCAGGAAAAATATTCTAATTCGGATTTTTTGCAATATCTTACTCAAAAAGGACCCCTTTTAACAAATTTGCATGTTGCCAGGACCAAAAGTTGGTCATTTTTTTTTAAACGTTTTTTTTTGTTTTTTTCCTAAAATTATTTTTTTTGCATGAAACAAAATTTTTTTATATTCTTTGGATCATTCCAAACAGAAAAGATCTTTAGTGACTTTTCTCTAAAGTTGATGTTTTTCTAATGTTCTCTAAAGAGTTTTTGACATATAAGCGATTAAAAATTGGAAAATTGTGAAATCGGCCATTTTTAACCCTCAAAAACTATGTGAAAACCTGAAAATTTGAATGCTGCCAAAGTAGGTAGATATTCTTTAAACATCGATTAATGAAATCCTGCAGAGTTTTTTGCAACACAATATCAAAAACCCCTTTGTTTTTTAATTGCCAATCAAGCGTACGCGACACTATTTTCCACCGTTGCATGTGTATACAGTATGGTGCAAACGAAAGGAATAAACTCGTTATTTCGTAAACCGGTGACTTCAAGGAAAAATCCCAAAACAGGTCGGTTTTTATTTTTAAGTTATGATATTGTGGCATATATAGTATACTAGTGACGTCATCCATCTGGGTGTGATGACGTAATCGATGATTTTTTTAAATGGGAATAAGGGTCGTATGCTGCCTCATTTGAAAGGTGCTTCAATTCTCTATTCAGTAATATAAACATGTACATAATTATTTATACAGGGTGTCCAAAAAATTTTTATTAAATTAAATCATTTGGAAAATTGACAAAAAAATTAAATTATTGGACACCCCGTATAAATAATTATGTAAATGGTTATATTACTGAATAGAGAATTGAAGAACCTTTCAAATGAGATAGCACACGACTTCTATTCTCATTAAAAAAATCATCGATTACGTCATCACGCCCAGATGGATGACGTCACTAGTATACCATATATGTCACAATATCATAACTTAAAAATAAAAATCGACCTATTTCGGGATTTTTCCTTAAAGTCGGTTTACGAAATAACGAATTTATTCCTTTCATTTGCACCATACTGCATACACATGCAACGGTGGAAAATAGTGTCGCGCACGCTTGATTAACAGTTAAAAAACAAAGGAGTTTTGAATATTGTATTGCAAAAAACTCTTCGGGATTTCATCAATCGATGTTTAAAGAATATCTACCTACCTTGGCAACATTTAAATTTTCAGTTTTTCACATAGTTTTTGAGGTTAAAAATGGCCGATTTCGCAATTCTTCAATTTTTAATCGCTTATATGTCAAAAACTATAAACTTTAGAGAAAAGTCACTAAAGACCTTATCTGTTTGGAATGATCCAAAAAACTTAAAAAAATTTTGTTCCATGCAAAAAAAAATAATTTTAGGAAAAAAACAAAAAAAAACGTTTAAAAAATTTTTGACCAACTTTTGATCCTGGCAACATGCAAATTTGTTAAAAGGGGTCCTTTTTGAGTAAGATTGTGCAAAAAATCCGAATTAGAACATTTTTCCTAGCGGATGCGCAGTGGCTTTCTGGACTAATTATAAACATGGCAATAATGAAAAGTCCCATTCTAATGTTTTGACAGTTTTCTTACGTCAAAAATTTTGACCTACGTAATATCGCTTTTGTAGTAAAAATACTATATCTCGGTCGCTGATTGATCAACGGTTATGCCTTTACTTTGCAATTTAATCTGACAAAAATTTATATCTCTTAGTAAGTACATCATTGCAAAAGAAAATATAACAAATAAATGTAAAATTACACACATCGGGCATACGGTTATGTACAGCACCTCTGGTGCCTAAATTTTCTTATTGATGATCTAATTCTTCAATTGCAACAACAAAACTATCAAAATGTTCTACCCATACTTTAACTGGAACATAGTGAGCACTTCACTGCATTGTGGAAAGTCGTTTAACATATGCTTTGCTGTGTTTAATAAGCACTTAACAGCAGCTAGTGGTAGCAGAAAAAAATTGCCTCTACAGTTCCGAAAAATGTTACACAAGATGTATTTTGTGCAAAAGAGTGCTGGCCACATAAATTAATTTAATGATTAATACATCCAACGAAAATGGCCTTTTTGTTTTTTGCTTTAATAATAGTTTTTATTCATCCATGTCCAATAAAAATATTAGATTCTCCATTTCACCTTTTCCGTTTTAATTTTTTGTATTTATTCTGTTTTTGTTTTTATACTGAATTCTTTCTTATACAGGGTGTTTAGTAAAGAATCGGCCATAGCTTAACCTTAGATTCCTTAACTTAAAATAGGTCGATTTAAGCTAACTTACATTAGGACAAAAGTTGATAAAAACCTAAATACAGGGTGTCAAAGTTAAACTTTTATTTTATTTATTTATGAATATTTCCTGACAGGCTTGGAACAACAACACGACATTTGGTAAGTGGTGCTGGTATTGTACAATCTACTAAATTATGTTAAACAAACGTTTCTGGCTACTACCAGAGGCGTACGACTGGGGAACGTGAATGGTTGACCCTTCTCAAATTATACGCCACTGGCGGAATTGCTATTTTAGTACAATTTTTTGATTTTCAAATACTTTCTATGTAAAAAATATACTCTTCATTCGTAACGATAAAGCCATTAATTTTCGAGATATTTGAAGCTAAAAACGAAGGAGCATAATACATTAATCAAAATAAGTGTGCCTTTTAATTTTTAACTTCAAATATCTCGAAAACTAATGACTTTTTCGTTATAAATGAAGAGTATATTATTTTGCATAGACAGTATTGAAGAATTTAAAAATTATGCTAAAATGGCAGTTTCATCAGTAACGTAGAATTTGGGAAGGGTCAACCATCCACTTTCCCCTATCGTACGCCTCTGGTATTAATCACAAACGATTATTTAATATAAATTGGTAGGGTGTACAGTACCGACACTTTCTACCAAGTACCATAAGGATATGTCAAATAGTTTTATAGTACCGGGCACACATAGTTCTTAAAGTTTTAAATAAAGAATAAATTATTAAAAACAAAGAATACTTAAAAATAATTTGACATATCCGTGTGGCAGAAAATGTAGGCATGTACATCCTACTAAATTATGTTAAATAATCGTTTCTGGCTACTACCAGAGGCGTACGACAGGGGAAAGTGAATGATTGACCCTTCCCAAATTCTACGCTTTTGATATTACTGAAACTGTTATTTTAGCATAATTTTTAGATTCTCCAATACTTTCTATGCAAATAATATTCTCTTCATTCGTAACGATAAAGTCATTAGTTTTCGAGATATTTGAAGTTAAAAAAGAAACGACACCCTTATTTTGATTAATTATATTATGCTCCTTCGTTTTTAGCTTCAAATATCTCGAAAACTAATGGCTTTCTCGTTACAAATGAAGAGTATGTTTTTTACATAGACAGTATAGAAAATCCAAAAAATTGCACTAAAATAGCAATTCCGCCAGTGGCGTAGAATTTAGGAAGGGTCAACCATTCACGTTCCCCCGTCGTACACCTCTGGTAGTAGCGAGAAACGTTTGTTTAAGATAATTTAGTAGATTGTATAATAACAGCACCACTTACCAAATTTCGTGTTGTTGTCCCATGCCTGTCAGGAAATACTCAAAAATAAATAAAATAATACTTTAACTTTGACACCCTGTATTTCGGTTATTATCAACTTTTGTACTAAGGTAAGTTAGCTTAAATCGACCTATTTTCATCTCAGGAATCTAAGGTTAAGCTATGGCCCATTCTTTACTAAACACCCTGTATATCTACTAGTGACAGTTGTTAACATTTTGGTGATATATAACAGCATCATAAATCTTATTTGTATGATGGGTTTATTGGTCTCTTTTATATATTGGCAGTATTTATTATCCAAAAAAGGGTTTGATTTTACCGTTACCACTGAAACCGTCCCTGATTATGATATCCTTTACTAACAAACTCTTTAAGACCTTTTAAGATTATAACACTTTAAATAATTTATCTCATGTCTTTCTGTTCAACCACTGCCGACTACCTCCAAGAGATAAAAAGGACATAATGTACCCTGTTGAAAAACAATCGTTACTTTCTCATTAGACTACTGAACGTAAGTGGTTGATCTTAATTTTCAGTTTTTTTTACTAATTCGTAAGTAGGGCGGTGGTTTTTGAAAAAGGGGAAAGTATTTTTATCTACAGATTAATTAATTTGATCATTTTTCATGATTTAAAGAAATTTGAATTTTGCAGCATACAGCAATTTTCAATGACTCTGGCTCATCAATCTACCATTAGGTATATAGTTTGGTTTTGATACAAATATAAATTTTAATGTTTATTTTAGATAAATTTTAATTCTTTCTCCCCTTGCTTATACTCTTTCAGGTGTCGGATTTGGGTTTAGTTATGCTATATGCTATATATTCACCCATCTCTTCCATTCTTTTCTATCTTGTGCTATTATTCTCATTTCTTCAAGTGTTTTCTGTTTAATATTTTCCTTCTACTAGTTGATGTATCCATTTTTTCCTCGGTCTGTCTTTTTTCTTTTTTGTAATGTTTCTTGTTTCGTGAATTTTTCTCGTTAGTCTACTGCTACTGGGTTTCATTCTCATCAGATGTCCATAGTACATATCAGTTTTATTGTCTCATTTCTTATGCTATCCTATTTGGTGTTTCTGACTATAGCTCTAAGATATCTCATCTCCATTGCGTTTATCCTACTATTATGTTTTTTCTGCAAAGTCCAATTTTCACTGGTATACAGGGTGATCAACTTCTGTGACAAAGTCCAATATATCTGTTATTATACAATATATGAAAAAAAGTTGTTAATAAAAGTTTCGACAGCTTTAATGTACACATTTTAAAATTAGTGAGAAAGATACAGGGTCCTCCATAACACAATGCCAAACCAAAGTTATGTTTTTTTAAATGGAACACCCTGTGTTTTGTTTAAAATCTGATTTGTCTACATTTTTCTGATTAAAAAGATATAACACTTGTCTAGGGTTATACCAAGTGTTTCAAAGTTATGAGCACTTTTATTAAAAAATCATACTGATTTGATCTCCCTGTATGATTCTAACGCTGTAATATAAACTTATTTTTTACTGCTGTTGGACTGTCAATATTAAAGTAGTTTTGCAACAACGTAAAATTTTTTTATCACTACACAATTTGTATACAGGGTAACTCAAAATGTAAATAAAAGATTTTCTTCATATTTTTAAATGGAACACCCTGTATTTTATATTACCATCGAAAAGTTATATCAGTATACTTGCATATCTTTTAAATATTCCCTAAATCTAAAGTTATTAGTTTTCGAGATATTTTAGTTTAATTGTTGATAACTCATAGATACATTTATTACAATAATTAATTAGCCTTAATATTAGAAACCTCCAATGTGTTTGTTAATGATAATTAAAATTATACTGCATTTCATTTTTTCTCCAAATTTCTGGTAAATTCTATACAATAACGACCATTTTATAAATTTACTAACAAAATGATATTAATTTTCCGCGAAGTAATTATTATCTGTATCTTCGTTTTTATTTTTATAATAATTGTTACCTAACAAGTGTTAGGTAAATGTTATAATTGTTACTTAACAATAAATTTTAGTCATGAAGAAAAGACAAAACTCATTACATACTTGCCACAAGAATTTATAAGAAACGTTATCCACAGCGTCGACAACCAAATAAGAGAGCATTTGACAACTTATTAGTCAGGTTTATTTGTACTGAGTACTGGTTCGGTTTTATATGAAGCGAAGGAAAAAACAAAAACCATTATTACGGATGAAAATGAATTAAATGTTTTACTGGCTGTTACAGAAAATCCTCATACAAGTATTCTAAATATTATTCGAAGCAAGATATAAGTTATGGATATATCCAAAACATACTCAAGAAAAACAACATGCACCCATATCATATACAATTACATCAGGAACTTGTTGGGGATGATTTCGAATGAAGAGTACAATTTTGTCAATGGTCACAACAGCAAATAGTTATACAGAGAGATTTTTTTGAAATGTTATGCAATTTTTTTTAGTTTGTTCTTTTTGGAGACGAGGCAACATTCCACAAAAATGGTAGTGTAAACAGACACAATTTTTATTGTTATTCCATAACCAATCCGTACTGTGTTCGCACACATAGTCAAACGAGATGGTCCTTAAATGTTTGGGGTGGAATCATAGGCAATTACGCTATAGGTCCTTTCTTTTTTGAGGAATCGGTAAATGGTGAGGTTTATTTAAATTTTCTAGTGAATCATTTACTTATTCTACTTAAAATTGTACCATTAAACATCCGCCAACATATGTGGTACATTCACGACGGATCCCCTGCTCACCACAACGAACTTGTCAACGGTGAACTCGATGAACTATTTCCTGAAAGATGGATAGGAAGAGATGGACCAGTTCACTGACCACCCAGATCACCAGAATTAAACAAAGTTTACTTCCATGGGACACCTCCAACAACAGTTGACGATATGAAAATAAGGATTAAAGCTTAAAACGCCTTTCCAAGTGTCACATAACAAATGGTTACAAACGTCAGTAGGTCTTTCGAAACCCGTCTCCAGGCTTGTGTAGACGTTATGGGAGGTTACTTTAAACACATGTTATAAGAAACATAAGAAGTACGTTGACCATATTTATTTAATTTAGTTTTCTTAATAAATCAAAGTATTGTTATTATTAATAACTAAATAATACATGCTGTTATCATCAATAAAACTAAAATATCTCGAAAACTAATAACTTTAGGTACAGGGAATATTTAAAAGATATGCAAGTATAATGATAGAACTTTTGATGGTAATATAAAATACAGGGTGTTACATTTAAAAATACGAAGAAAATCTTTTATTTACATTTTGACATATATTTTTACATCAAATCTGCATATAAATTGTGTAGTAATAAAAAATTGTACGTTGTTGCAAAACTACTTTAATATTGACAGTTAAAAGCAGTAAAAAAATAAGTTTATATTAGACCGTTAGAATCATATAGGGCGATCAAATCAGTATGATTTTTTAATAAAAGTGCTCATAATTTTACAAAGTGTTATATCTCTTTAATCAGAAAAATGTAGAGAAACCAGATTTTGAATAAAATACAGGGTGTTCCGTTTATAAAAACATAACTTTGGTTTGGCACCGTGTTATAAAGGACCCTGTATATTTCTCACTTATTTTTAAATGTGTACATTAAAGGTGTCTATAACTTTTATAAACAACTTTTTTTCACATATTGTTTAATAACAGATATTTTGGACTTTGTGACAGAAGTTGATCACCCTGTATAGTATCGTCGGTACCAAAATAGTACACATTATATATTTTCATTTTTGTTTCTTGGGACAATTTTTTTTTTTTCAGAACTGGCGCTAGTACGTAGTAAGTACAGTGTGTTCGATGTTTTTGTTCTTTTTTGTTACTTCGAGGTCTATTTTTCTATTACTGATATGTATATAGGGTGAGGCAGATAACTGGCCTATTAGAAATATCTCGAGAACTAAAGGCAACAGAATCATGAAAATTGGAATAAAGGGGTTTTGAAGGATGATCTATTAAATGAAAATATTTTCATCTCTTTGCAACTTCCGGTTATACCGGAAGTTGCTTATAACTTTGTTTTTTTAAATGGGACACCCTCTATATTTTTACATTCTTGGATTCTCTTCTATGTCTTCTTTCTTAAAATATAAGGTTTTGTAATATTATACAGGGTATTTTAAAAGATAATTATGTACGTTTTTTATTAATTTTGTAGCAACATTCACACCCTGTAGAATTGTAGTAGTTTGACATCTAAAACTCTAATTACGTTCAAATGATTTTTAATATACTCTAATATTGTTAAGAATCATTAGTATAGCTAAATTTTTAATTTTAGTATACAGGGTTGGTCGAAACTCGGAATGAGTATTTTCTGAGTTTTCTTAAATAGAACACCCTGTATTTTTGTATTGTAGTGAAATGATATTCTATAGTACTTTTTTATTTCTTAAGCATTCCCTATACCTAACTGCTTTAATTTGTGAGTTATTGGTGATTCAAGCTAAACATTAATTGCAACAAAAAATACGTAATATTTTATTAGGTTGGCCGTGAAAATACTCAGTCCCAAATAATTTTTCAGAAATAAATACATATTAATCCAGACTAGTCCTTAAAATTACCAATAATGGTTTAGCTTTCAAAATACCGACGTAGTTAAGATTGTTGGTGCGATTAACAATTAAGCACAAATTAAAGCAGTTAGGTATAGGGAATGCTTAAGAAATAAAAAAGGACCATAAAATATCATTTCATTAAAATACTAAAATACAGGGTGTTCCATTTAAGAAAACTCAGAAAATGCTCATTCCGAGTTTCGACCAACCCTGTATACTAAAATTAAAAATTTAGCTATACTAATGATTCTTAACAATAGTAGAGTATATTAAAAATCATTTGAACGCAAGTAGAGTTTTAGATGTCAAACTACTACAATTCTACAGGGTGTTAATTTTGCTACGAAATTAATAAAAAGACGTAATTATCTTTTAAAATACCCTGTATAATATTACAAAACCTCACATTTTAAGAAAGAAGACATCAAAGAGACTCCAAAAATGTAAAAATATACAGGGTGTCCCATTTAAAAAAACGAAGTGATAAGCAACTTCCGGTATAACCGGAAGTTGCAAAGAGATGAAAATATTTTCATTTAATAGATCATCCTTCAAAACCCCTTTATTCCAATTTTCATGATTCTGTTGCCTTTAGTTCTCGAGATATTTCTAATAGGCCCTTTATTTGCCTCACCCTGTATACATATTTCCAAGATAATCATATGCGATAACTATTTCCAGTTAAGTATTTTTGCTTTTTATTTGTATTTCATTTTCTTCGTTTTCTCCGATGACTATTAATTATTTTATTTTTCTCGATGATAATTTCCGTTTTTAGTTTTTCTATTTCCTTTGTTCATATGTGTTCACTCTTTTTCTGTTGCTTTTTACATGCCTCTTTGTATATTTTCAATACAGTGAAAACTGTGGAAATGCTTAGTATATAATTCGACCCTGGAGTTCGACCCTAGGTTATTTAATCGAACTCTGTGGTTCTCCATTATTCTATTTTTATTCTAGTATTTGAACTGGTTATCTTTTTCTTTTGCTTGATTCTACTGAAACCAAACTGTTCTCGTACATCCTGTATATTTTCGAATATGGGTTCACATACAACATTTATGTTTTCGGTTTATTGCATTTTTTCTAGATCTTTATTTAGCTTCTAAACTCGTTTCTTTCTTCTAGAGTTCTAGATTCCAGTAAACCGTTTATTATCTATTAATACTTGTTTTTTATTATCTAAATTCATCTTCAAATTAATTGATAATTAATTAGAATTAATGTGGTAACTGTAGGTAGTTGTTACAACGAATTTGTCAAAAATGATCATAAACATAGTATCTATACCTTTCCTGGTTTATCGTAGCCATCGGCAATGTAGATGAGAAATATCTTATTAGAAACCAGTAGTCACTTTTTGTTTATCGGATGGATGCACCTTTCTTCCAATGTTATATATGGCAGTCTAGGTTATGCAACTTGACCAATTAATAATAAAAGAAAGTGATGCTAGTGTGACTTATTACTTAGTTTGCCATGGAAACATTTTAGAAACATTCACAGAAAAAACGGTTTTATCGTTTTTTATACAGAGTGAGTTTTATATAAGGAACGCCTCAATTATCTCTGAAACGGATTGTACGATTTTTTTAGGTTTTAGTCAGTTTATTTATTTAGCGTATGGCTTAAGTACATCACAGAATATATTTTTAGATTTATGCATTATACAATGCATCACAAACAGATGTCCAATTTTTTTATATATTCGATTGACCCTTCGGTTGCCATTACAAAGTCTACAGGGTCGCCTGTGTATGCTCTGCGTGGGCAGTCCTGAACAATGTGACTGATCGTCTGTCTTGCAGCGCCGCAGTCACAAGAAGATGAGGGGAGTTTACCCCATCTGTAGAGGGAGTCGGCGCATCTTCCACAGTTTGTTCGAATTCGATTAAGGGCTGCCCAAATCTTACGGGGACGTTCAAATTCGCCAGGTTTCCCTATGATGTCCGGTAGACTTTGGTAATGCGGATCTGTCCTACTTTCCCAATCTTCTCTCCATCGGGTATTTAAGTCAAAGTTGGATTGCTGCAGCGCTTGAGCAGATTGTAGAGGGGGTAACCTGGATCGGAGACGGTTTCCAAGAATATCGGGGATGTCGTTGTGGACTAGAAGCTGGCGACTGTCCATTATTTTGTTATATTCTTTAACCAATGCATGTTCGCGGCGTATGTTGGGGGGTGCTATATTACTAAGGGTAGGTAGCCACATTGTAGGGGTGGGCTTAATTATGCCTGTTATCATACGCATAGCACGGCTTAGTTGGGTGTCGACCAGGTGGGTATGCCTGCTATTTAGCCACACTGGTGCACAGTATTCTGTCACCGGATATACCAGGCCAAGAGCAGAGGATCTTAAAGTTGATGCTGTGGACCCCCATGTAGTGCCGCAGAGTTTCTGTATTATATTGTTGCGTGTTTTCAATTTTGCTGCTGTTTTCGTCAGGTGTTCTCTGAATGTGAGCGTTCTGTCTAGAGTAACCCCAAGGTATTTCGGGTATTTATTGTGTTTTAACAGCTTGTTATTAAAATACACTCGTAATTCTCTGTTTGCCAGCTTGTTGTTGAGATGAAAAGCTGATACTTCAGTTTTTGTAGTACCTACTTGGTTGTAGTCTCTATTTCTTAAGGTATTCGCTGAGGATGGATAAGTCATTCGTGAGAGTGATTTCTGTAGTTTCTAAAGATTGGTGGCTTGTTGCAAAGGTCCAGTCGTCAGCATATCCAAACTTCCGAGATTCCGAGATTCGGTTTAAGCAGTGGTGTCATGGCAAAATTAGCAGTGTGGGAACGCAGTGCCGGAACGCACTGCTAATTTTTGTTTACAAAACCTAAATTCTCTATTATTTTTTTTCTTTTCTTAACCAGTGCGGGAACGGCGTTCCCACGCGTTCCCACACCATGACACCACTGGGTTTAAGGCATTTCAGCAATATAGAGGCTAAAAAGTAAAGGGGCAAGGACAGAACCCTGTGGAAGACCATTGTTAAGTTTTATCTGTCTACTCGTCTCCTTTCCCATTATAACCTGGAAGGCTCTGTTTGTCGGCATGTTGTCAATGAGGTTAATCATCTTTCTGCATGGGATAATACTGGCCAGTTTATATATTAATCCCTGTCTCCAAACAGTATCATATGCTGCTGTTAGATCTATAAATACTGTTGCTGTCTTTTGTTTCTTTTGAAAACTAGCTTCTATAAAATTGTTAATGACAGCACTTGGTCCGTACAGCTTCGATGAGAGCGGAGGCCAGCTTGTTCAATGGGGACATTTTCTAGTATCCTGTGACTAATTCTGTTGAGGAGAAGCTTTTCTAATAGTTTATATACCATACTGAGTAGAGCTATGGGGTGGTAGTTTTCTGGCTTATCGTTTGATTTGCCCGGTTTCGGAATTGCAATTATCTTTGTTCGCTTAAGTGAGAAAGGAGTGTTACCTGACTGAAGTATATCACTAAAGAACATTGAAAGCCACTATTTCGTGTATGCACCACTGTGTATCAAGAACTCTAGATGGATACCATCAAACTTAGGTGCTTTACCTGATTTCATTTCTTTCAGCGCATGCGTGTGATTTCAGAAATAAGTATTCTTGCTGAATATTCAGAGTTCGTTCTGTTTATTTGTTTTAATGCTTTTAAAGTCTCTTTTCACGTTGGTAGTATGTGTTCGATCTCGTGAAGCTCTGGATAGAGATACTATATGGGAGGCAACCTTGTTAGGAGACATTTTAGACTCTCTGGATTCCAGCTGGTGAGCTGGATGTTTTAGTCAGTAAGGGTCTTGTGATACGGCCGATATTATGGGGGTATTTATATTATTGTCAGATCTTCCGTTTTTCTGGAAATCTAATGAACTTTCTTATTTCAAATGAAACACCCTGTATATTTTTTGCGTTCTGAAGTCCTTAAGAAATACCGATTATTTTTCATGTAATGTTCCCTATTTTCATAATTTCGGAGTTATTGCTATATTTACTTTTTACAATTTTTTTAACAATAAATTTAGTATAAAAATCAATTTTTTTGGTCCGGGCAGATATAATTTTAGGTTTTTTGAATCATTCGTAACAAATTTTCCAACTTAATCCTCCTCCTTGTCTCAGACCCTATTTTGTAGTAAATGGTTTTGATGTTCTTTTTTGACTGATGACATAATTCATATTGCTGTTTTAATTTTTCTTAATTACCTTTATCATTTTGTTACTAATACCTCTCTTCTCTAATATTTCCCATAATTTTTACCTTGGTTTTTTCCGTGTCAAAAGTCTTTTCAAGGTCTATGTACGCCATATAGAGTATGGTGCAAATGTTAGGAATAAAGTCGATATTTCGTAAACCGGCGGCTTTAAGAAAAAATCCCGAAACAGGTCGATTTTTATTTTTAAATTATGATATTTTGGCATATATACCATACGAGTGACATCATTCATATGGGCGTGATGACGTAACCGATGATTTTTTTTTAATGAGACTACATTTGAAAGGTTATTCAATTCTGTATTTAGTAATATAAGTATTAATATAATTGTTTATACAGGGCGTCCAAAGAAAATTAAATTAAACTAATTGACAAAAAGAAGAAGAATGTTTATAATTTATTTAATTCAAAATACATTTTACTGTTGTTAGAAAACATAAAAGATGTGTTTATTTGACAAACAAGCATTGCTTTTCGCTTAAATTAAATGTTCAAACTTCCAAGCTGCTTTGAACATTGAATTTAAGCGAAAAACAATGTTTATTTGTTAAACAAACATTTTTTCTGTTTTCTGACAACAGTAAAATGTATTTTGGACGCCCTGTATAAACAATTATATTAATATTTATATTACTGAATACAGAATTGAATAACCTTTCAAATGAGCTATCACACGACCCGTAGTCTCGTTTAAAAAAATCATCGATTACGTCATCACGCCCATATGGAAGACATCACTAGTATAATTACTCGCTAAAATATTACGATTTAAAAATAAAAATAGATCTGTTTCGGGATTTTTCCTTAAAGTCGCCGGTTTACGAAATATCGAATTTATTCCAAACATTTGCACCATACTGTATATCTTCTTTCCTGTTGCTGATATTTTTCTATTATTTTTTTTTTTTTGGTAAATGATCATGGTTGCTTCTGCCTTTTCTGAATCCGCTTTGTGATTCCTCAAGTGCGCTGTTAATGTTTCCAGTTATTATTTTATTCAATATTCGTATATTTTCATGACAATACTTAAAAGTGATATTTACTAACCTGGAACAGGTTTATTACTAAAGACATTTAATGTCATAGCATTTTGTCTTTATTTTTATCATCATTTCACTTGTTATTCTGTCATAGGCTTATACTTTCCTTTTTTTCATTTCCGCAATAGCTTCTTGCAGCTCATTTATGGTTATAGGGTCTACATTATCATTTTCTATTCTTTGCTTCAACAGGTTGTTCAAATAATAAGGAAATTAAATTTAGAGGTAGGATATTAAATCTTAAAATAATCTTAACACCAAATTTAATTCAACATTATTAAAATGTTTCAAGGTATCCAAAAATCGATTTTATTTTTGAAATCTACCATACAGTGTGTTTCTGTATCTACAATCGAATCTAATTAACAAGCAATCTAACCCTCAAATCACCTTAATAAATCACAAAGCCAATAAAAGAGTTAATCTTGAATCGATATGGCCAGTCTAGACCTACTATTTTTTATAGTGTGGGAACTGTGCATTCCGAAACTCAACAATATTGTGACAAGAACCGATAACTATTAATCACATTACTTTACCTGGACCAACGTTGAATCACCGATGAGATGGTTAGTCCTGTTGGCACTTGGATGTCATTTTTAAGAGTTTTATTGTTTTCTGTGATTGAGTAACATTGTTTACATGTAGAAAAGCACGATATATTGGTTAACCGATTAAAGCGATTCCTTCGAATGATGACACAGCTAGTTTAGTCGATAATATACACCACCTGAACTATAATAAGCTATTTTTTTTAAGATTTGTGCTTCTTTCGCTATTTCGTGCCCATATACAAAAAAAGGAGAACATATATAAACTGCGATATAGATAGAGTTATATGTCTGTCATGCTTGAGAAAATTTAATGTATACCAAATACATTGATAAAAATTATAGAAAGTACTTACAAAGAGGTAAAAGGAAGAGTATAGTATTTTTACTACAAAAGCGATATTACGTAGGGCAAAATTTTTGACGTAAGAGAACTGTCAAAACATTAGTATGTGACTTTTCATTATTGCCATGTTTATTATGAAGTCACATTATAATATAAAAAGGAAAAGATTCCTCTCATTGGCTGTATACCATAATAAAAAACTTATATCAATGTGACTTATGTCAATATCCGTTTAATGTCATATTTCAGTCTGTCAGTTTGAAGCCAAGATGAAGACCACTCTGTAACACCGCTGCATTTTAATTTCTTGTGGCATCGACTTATTGTCGACATTTTTGTAGCCGAAATGGCATAATTATTATAATATTAAGGTCTTTTGACCTAAATATGTAGCTAGTTCCAACTACTTTGGATCTAAAGTAAGTAACCACATGTTGTAATTTTCCTAACTTTCAGACAGTCAAAATTTCATCTTGGCCTTTGTTTTAATGCAGTGGTTTGCTTATTTTAGGTTTCTACCACCTGATGATGGACTGATTGGTCCGAAAACGTTTGTGTGATTTTATCCATTTTGGACAATTTAAGAAAAAATTTTTTAATAAATTATATACCATCTACCTACGCGTGAGGTTTTTACTTCATTAGTAAGTTTCACATTATAATGTTTTGACAGTTCTCTTACGTCAAAAATTTTGACCTACGTAATATCGCTTTTGTAGTAAAAATACTATACAACAAATAACAGGGGAAAGATCGGAAGAATTTGATTAGAAGAAAAGTATTAAACAAGGAGATAGTCTCAGCCCTTTGCTATTCATAATAATAGTAATGAACGAATTCATAAGAAATACTAGAATAAGAACCAACCACCTAGAAACAATAATAGGATACCATAGGTTACAACCTGTAACAATCTGTAGTCAGTATAACAACCTGTAGTCCTTAATGTATGCGGATGACATAGTAGGTACTAATAGCAGATTCCAAGAATAAAATACAGATAATAATGGATATATGGATAGAACAAATAGAAGAACTAAAAATGGAAATAAACGAGGAAAAAATGTAAAAACTCATAATTAATTGTAAATAGTTTCAATTTACGAATACTGAGAAGTATAATTAATACGACGGAAAAATAGAGTGGAAAATAACAAATCGAGCAAAGAAATCAAACAAGTTACTTATACTATGCGTTAGCCCCAACACTGGGAAAAGAGAGCTTACACGAGAGACAAGGATAAAACTTTATAACACAATAGTGATACCGACTGTGCTCTATGCAAGTGAAAGAATGACCAACCAAGAACCAATAATGAATAAAATAGTAAAGAGACTAATTAACTGGTATGGGTATCTGATGAGGATGCAACCCAACAGAATTACAAGAAAAGTCAATGAAGCGAAGAACATCGTAAAAAAGAAAAAGAGGCAGAAAAAGAAAAAAATGGATACAGCAAGTAGTAGAGGCGGGAAAGGTTAAGCAAAAATCACTCAAGGAATTGAAAATAATGGTAGGAAAAAGAAAAAAATGGGAGAGATGGGTGAATGGAAATTAAAATTGCGAGCCCAAATCCGATAACCTGATAGGGTAAAAGGAAGGGAAGAAAAAAAGAAAGTGTTTGAGTAACATTGTTTGCACTGTTGACAGCAGCTCGAAATAGTTCTGCACTACTCGCAAAATTATTTAGATGCACTTGTTTTAGTGTCCACGCTTCCAAGCAATAAAGAAAAGTAGAGAACACGTCCCACTGAAGCATCCTTAGGCGTAGTTCTAGCCTTATATTATCCCGACAACAGAGAAAGTTTTTAATGCATGATGAACTTGCTATTTCAATATGTGTCTTAATCTATTTGGTTTGGTCTACATTTAATGTTATCCATGTTCTTAAGTATTTGTGGATATCCACATTCTTAATTACAGTTTACAGTCTCAATATTCAGTAGCGTAGCTGAAGATTGGGAGGCCCTCCCGCGACAATTTTTGTGGGCCACCGTATTATAAACATAACGTCACCAAATAACAGTATAATTACTAAAATATGTGTAAAGGACAATATTTGGCCTTTCTTTAATGTCTTCATCCGTTAGTGTTAATAGATTTTTTGGGAATAGACATCAAAACCTATTATACATGCGTACATGCCTCTTAATCCGAAAAACCTATTAGCAAGTTGTTGCAATATTATATCTTTTACATTGAAAACATTAACTTCGAAAGTTTTTTTGCTATAAGTTATTTTTTCGTCGCAGCTGAGCCCATCGTAAATTTTTTTTATACGTTTTATCCGTTTATTTTTAAATTCTGGTATAATACCAACTATTCTTCTATTCCTGCTGCTTTTGCTAAAGTTTCGGAAAACAAATTTTCGAAGATTATCACGAGTTTTTTCAAGAAGTTGAAGGGAGACCGTTAACTGCCTTTTCAGATTGCAAAAGTTTTGATATTAGATTAATAAAGTTGAGTATTTTAGATTGAATAGTAATGTTAACGGCAAATTCAAAATTATTCATATGCTCTAATAATGTATTAGCTTCTAATTTTTCATCATTTTATTTAGATAGCAATGAAATTTTCGTTAAAGATTTCATTATTTGTCGGAAAGCTCGACGCAAAGCCGTAACAGCATCATGTCTGGATGACCACCGGGTTTCACATAACCTTTTAAGTGTTGGCAAACGCGATGGATCCAAAGTCATAATAGTACATAGTAGATCCCATCTTTTAATACTTGCTCTAAAAAAACATATAATCTCTTAATCGTATCGTAAAAAAAACCAACTCCTGTTAGGGATGGTCACTAGCTCGAGCTTAGCTCGGCTCAGCTCGTTTGAGAAGCCGAGCTTCAAGCTCAAGCCGGTTTGTTTCTTGCGAGCCGAGCCGAGCTGAATTCTAATCGAGCCGAGCTTTCCTTAACGAGCTTGTCAATATTTTAGCTAATGCTTAATACTTTTTTTAATTAATTCATTTCTGCTACGACTGATACTTTTGCTAGAGAATAAGTAATTCAGACTACAAATAATATGTGTTTTTAATATACCTAGATTTATGTGTCCGTAAAATATAGAATAAATTCCAGCCGGCTCGAAATATTGAGTCGAGTCGATACGAGCCACGAGCTTATCCGACAGCTCGAAGTTTAAGCCGAGCTTCTATCTTGATCTCGGCTCGACATTCCGAGCCGAGCTCAAGCTTCTCAAAAGCTCGGCTCGGCTCGAGTCCTTCTCTAACTCCTGTACACCAGCAACGGCATCATTCAACACTAGGTTCAGATTATGGGATGCACAATGAACATAGGAAGCTGTTTTTTCAATGTCAGTTATGCGCTTTTATACGCCTGAATATACACTACTAATAACGCTTGTCCCAGCATACCCCGTATTTGCTCTGCAGTTGTGTACGGAAAGGTGTTTTGATTGTATATATTTTAAAATTTTATTTAAAATACTTTTTTTGGACTTTGGACCAAAATGCGAATAAATCCCAAAAAACTTTCAATAACCTCTGCTTTGGAAGGTAAATTATTTTCATCGCAAGTTAGTTTTATATAACGGAAAACAAAACTAAGCTGATCGTGTTTTGAAATATCTTGAGTGGAATAAAGAATTATTGAATAAAAACAACTTTTTTAATTACATTGATCAATTTATCTTCAGTTTCTTGAGCCAGCAAATTTATAACTTCGCTTTGTATTTGGGGGCTCAAGTAATTTTGTTTTTAAGTTATTGTTTTTATCGATTAATTTAGCTGAAACAGGATAATATTGAGTTAGTAAAAAAACCACCGACAAAAAATTACCTTTTTGGGATTCACTTTCATCTAAACTACCAACATGTCCACGAAACTATAAATTGCACCCAGAAGGGTAAGAATTACGTCAATTATCCGCTTCATTACTTCCTTCCAAATTCCCTATTTTGATGCTTATTAGGCAAATATGTTTTGGTCCGTAATTTAAAGAAAGTAGAAATATGAAGCTTAAAGGCTTTAAGGGGCCCCTCCTAACGTCGGGCCCCCGCCTTGCGGGCCCTGCGGGCCTGTCAGCTACGCCACTGTCAATATTCAATTAGATGTTTGCATCTGCTGATTTAGTTATGATCATACACTTAGTTTTCTTCAAACTCATGTTCAGTTCGTATTCATGACAGCATTCATTAAGGCATTACGTTCTGCAAATCATTGTTGTTATCTGTCATTATTACTGTATCGTCTGCGAAATGTAAATTATTCAAAACTTCTCCATTGATCAATATGCCTTCTATTGAAAGCACAGAAGAAGAAAAACATTGGTGTACAGAATAAAGAGATGTAATGAGAATATTCCAACAGCATAAGAAGTAATCATGGACACTAAATTAAAATGCGATAAATCGACTTAACGCGTTTGAAATGTGGACATTTAGAAGAGTGTTAAGGATTTCGTGGATAGATAAAGTCACGAATATAGAAGTGTTAATGAAAATAGGCAGAGAGTGGGAAATTGAAAACACAACAAAAGAAAGGAAATTGCAATATCTCGGACATGTGATGAGAGGCGAAAGATATAACATCTTGAGAATCATAATTCAAGGAAATATAGAGGGTAGGAGAAGCGTAGGAAGGAGACGCGTTTCCTGGTTGAGGATCCTGAGAGAATGGTTTGGTTGCAGCTCAAAGCAACAGTTCAGAGCAACAAACTCGAAGGTCAAAATAGCCATGATGATTGACAACATTCGTCGCGGAGATGGCACTTAAAGAAGAAGAAGATAAGAAGTAACGTTGAAGAAAATCAAACAATATGAATAAATAAAAGAAGATTTTTTGTTTCTTCAGATACTTTTTTGAAGTTATACTTCTTTACCGGCGATATGAGGGTGAATTTTTATATGTTAAAACCTATGATCCCGGCGCATGCGCATTATAACTTTGTTCTGATTGGATGTTCAAATGACATGTCAGAAATTATTCAATATGGCGGCTGTGGCACAGCTGTAGTTAGATTATTTATGGTTGTTGCGTTTTAAAATTGGTGTGAAAAGAAACAACAAACAAAAGTTAGTTAATAGATATATTATGTACTGCCTTTTTAAATAGTTTTCATATACCTATATTTTTGGACTTTTGGACTATTTTGGACAAGGAAAACTCATTCTAATTTGGTAAGTAGTTTTTATTATAATTATATTGTAATTATACATTTGGATTAGGTTGAAATACAGTAGAGCGTCGATTATCCGAACTAATTGGGGGACATAGGTGTTCGGAAAACCGATTTGTTCCGATAATCGAACTACAATATATTGATACATATTTATAGTCATACATATTTATCCACAAGTGAATAAAAGCCATATTTATATACCTACATATTTATTTATATCTTGATAATGACAACTAGCAACTAAACAAAAAAGTGCAGTCTTTGCAACAACATAATTATTTTTGGATACAATATTGAAGAAAATTGAAGATATTTTAAGCGTGCTCGCTTGCTCGGTATTCGAGTGCGGGACGCGGGAGTCGATAGTTCGAATAAGCGGTCGTTCGGTTGATCGACGTTCGGATAATCGACGCTCTACTGTACATTTATTTTCTCAAGAATGGGGATTTTAGAGAGAAATCCCAAATTAGGTCCGATTTTTATTTTTAAATTATGATTTTTTGCTTTACATACTAATGCTTTGATTTACATACTTAATTTGATTACCAACAAAAGTTCTACCAATCTTCATCTAATATATTGTTTTCTTACTGTTTTGTTATAAACTGCGCGTCATAGAAAACGGGCACCCTAAAAAATGGGTCATGTTTGATGTCGCGTATCTCCTAAACCTGTTGTCCGATTTAAATTATTTTTTGAATATGTTATAGCCCTATTCTTTGTCAATATCTTTGTAATAATATTTTTGCAAAACAGGTAAATTTTCATTGTATACCGGGTGTACGAATCAAACTGTGTTTTTTTCTCAAAGTTCGCAACACCCTGTGGATTATTCTAGCATTTATAAAATACTGAAATTAAAATTTAACTATAGCCTCAGGTTTTTTTAACATTCTGTTTTTTGATTCATTCGCTTATGTTGGATAATACAAAAGTTATGTACTTTAACAACTAGCCATGTTCTTCATCAGTACAGGGTGTTATAAGTCTAAAGTGTTTTAGGGACTAAATAACTTCGACAAACTTTAAGGGGTAATTCTGCATTAAAAATAATGACAGTTTGCTTTATAATCATATATCCGCAAAAGCTTCGTTTCCGAGATACGGGATGTTAAATTTTTTCTTACAAACTGATGATTTATTTATTGCTTTAAAACCGGTTGAGATATGCAAATGAAATTTGGTAGGTTTTAAGAGATGGTTATTGCGCATTTTTTGACATTCAACTAAGAATTTTATATTCACTATTGGAGCGCATACGGGTAATATGACCGATCATATTATTCGTATGTACGCCAATGGTGAATAAAAAATTCTTAATTGTATATCAAAAAATGTTCAAAAATTACGTCTTAAAACCCACCAAATTTCATTTGCATATCTCAACCGGTTTTAGGGCAATAAATAAATCGTCAGTTTTTAAGAAAAAATTCAACATCCTGTATGTCGGAAACGAAGCATTTGCGGACATATGTTTATAAAACAACCGGTCATTATGTTTTCATGCAGAATTACCCCTTAAAGTTTGTCGTACTTTTTTAGAAACACCCTGTACTGATAAAGAGCATGCCTAGTTGTTAAAGTACATAACTTTTGTATTATCCATCATAAATGAATGAATCAAAAAACAGAATGTTAAGAAAACCTGAGGCTATAGTTGGGTTTTAATTTCAGTATTTTATAAATGCTAGAATATGCCACAGGGTGTTGTGAACTTTGAGAAAAAAACCCAGTTTGATTCGTACACCCGGTATATAATGAAAATTTACCTGTTTTGCAAAAATATTAATACAGTGATATTGACAAAGAATAGGGCTATAACATATTCAAAAAATCACTTAAATCGGACAACAGGTTTAGGAGATACGCGACATCAAAAATGACCCATTTTTTAGGGTGCCCGTTTTCTATGACGCGCAGTTTATTTTAATATTTTCTTCCACAAAATTTAAACTACATAATTTAATTATATTTAAAACAACTGTCAAACAGTAAAACGTTCAGTTACCCTATATTTCCACATGACAAATAATGTGGAATTGGACGAGTGAGTCTAGGCTTCGATTACGAATCAAAGCGCCCCGAAATTCACGGGTTCGATTCCCGATGCAAGTTTTTATTTTTTTATTTTTTTATGCATGTTATGATTGTAAGTATATTTGTTATATAATTTTTTTTTCAGAAAATGCGTATTTAAAATTTATGCCAACAATTATTATCGTTCAGAAATCATTTTTTCTTTGTGGCATTTTTCAATGTGTTTGTGTGCGTTTTATTCTTTTATTTTTTTAAATTTTTGGTATTGTCTTAAAAATCACATAATATGTAGTAGAAGTATAACTTCTTACGTGCGTACAAAGTACACACACATTCTTTTTTTTTCAATTTAGGTACTTGACCTGAACACATACCCACGAGGTGTTGTACCTACGTCTTTTAATCACAGTACTAAGTTTAAGTAGGTAACATTTTCTTTTAAGTTCCCTTTTTCCTTAGAAGCGTTAAGGTTTATATTTGTTGCTTATATATTTGTAATTGTGGTGTAATTGATATCTAATCATTTGAAACCAAACCCCACATTAGACAAGGTAAATGTAGTACTTTATATAGTACTGTTTTTAGCTTAAACCCACCTTTTAAACGGTAACATATTCAAAATTATTGGACTCTATCCTGCATTGATAATTTCGTGAAACTCATCCAACTGAACAATCAACCAAGCAAGAAATAACACTTGAACCCATCTCTAATGACTAACGAGACTATCGTATCGTAACCATAGTATGGAACATAGGTATGATAAGTACCTTTCTTTACTCTTGCAGATGATATAGTGTGTTTTATGGTAAACTTGGGCTACGATACACGACATACATTCCAGCAAACATTCTTTGTTTTTATTACTTGTAAACTAACTTGACATTTCATAGGTAGGACTATGATGCTAATGAATCACGGGTGAGAAGAGAGTGTATATACAGGATGATTTTAAAAATATGCAATTTATTGATTTATACGTAATATCGCTTGTAAACATCTATTTATTTATGAAATAAATTAAAAAATCACTAACAGGTAATCTCGTGGTAAATATTGTTACAAAAACAAAACCTCGAAATAGAGCATAAATAGGTTCCAATTATTATTTTTGCTGAATTCAGGTTAAATCTAAAACAATCTAAACAGAGCCAAAATAGACACAACATTGATCTCTCCACACTAAAAAACAGGGAAAACAAATTTTAACGTTAAAAATGGATAAATCAAGAACTAATGCCAGCTACAATAATTAATAACAGAAAAGGTCAGGATGCAAATATCCAATGGAAGAACTTACAATGCACCATATTGCAAATAAATAAAGATGAACTCAATAAAAAGTGCCATAAAAAATACTGGATGACCGACGAAATACTTAAGTAAATGGAGAAAGAACGATCATTAAAGCTGTAGACAAAACAAGATATATACCAAGATACACAAAAAAATACAAAAGAAAATAAAGGAAGCAAAGGACAATTGGTTGAATGAGAACTGTTGTGAAATAAAAAATCTACAAGAATTACACGACTCGTAATAAAATATATGCTTTAATAAAAATGTTTGGAAAGTAGTAAGTATTAAAATTAGTTTAATATTTATATAAAATATAAATAAACTGTTTAAAGTATATTGATTTCGTTGAAATCATATAATAGAATTATAATTTCTTACGTGCTTACAAAGTACACACACATTCTTTTTTAAATATTATTATTCTTCTTCTTCTTCATGTGCCTTGTCCGTTGCGGAAGTTGACTATCATCATAGCAATTTTAATTTTGTTTGCGGCAATGTGGTAATGTTAAAGATTTTACATAACGAATTTGCAAAATTTAGATCCCACCAATAAGTAACACACAATTCGGATTTCGCAATGGCATAAGCATTAGGAAGGCCTTATTCTGTTTAAACGTATAACGCAACGCTGTTTGGACGTAAATGAAGATGTGTATGCTTGCTTTATTTATAGATTATGAAAATGCGTTTGACAGACTAAGGCATGACCAACTCATGACAATTTTCAAACAAAAGCAAATAGACAAGCGAGATGTAAGAATAATAGAAGACTTGTATTATTACAAGACAGCAGACAGCGCATATAAAAATAGATAACACACGACTCTATATAAAATATAAAAATATGCAATAACACCAACCAAATTACATCAACCCTCTAGCGGGGGCGGACACAACCCCCAAAATCTTTAATAGAAAGGGGGGTTGAGTGATACCTCATTTTAAAGGTCATTCGATTACCTTTTCAAAAATACCACATACCTCGTATTTCTTTTCAGGAATTTTGAAAAAATCTACTCTAAAAAAATTTGGAGTTCTGAACTCGATACTTAATATCTTTACGGTTTTACTTAATTTCTTCAAAATACTCCAAAAAAATACTCTAAATATGTACTCCAATACCCAAAAAAATTCAATTTGGAGTTCAACACTCCAAAAAAATTTTTGGAGTTATGAACTCGATACTTAAAATCTGTACGGTTTCGCTTGATTTTTCCAAAAGTACTGAAAATAAATATAATGTATGTTGTATTTTTGAAAATGTAGTCGAACGGTCTTTAAAATGAGGTATCACTCAACCCCCTTTCCATTAAAGATTTTGGGGGTTGTGTCCCCCCCCCCCGCTAGAGGGCTAATGTAATTTAGTTGAAAACTGGTCTACAAAATGTCTCCCTTACAAATAGATTTGACGTGTTATTGTATATTTTTAGATTTTCTATAGGGACCAAATTATAGGGGGTGGCAACTTTTCAAATTGTCACCCTATATAACCAATCGCATCAATTCATTTTTTTGTATTTCTTAGTATCTGTCCAAAGTATCTCATTTTTCTTTCCGTTATAGTGTAGAGTATTTTCTCATGTTTTTTAAGATTTCCGTGTGTGTTACATGTTGTGTCGCTGATAATTTCCACATTATTCGATAATACACATCTTAGAGCTAGCAAGTGTATTTTCAGTTGCGTTCGTAATTGTCCAGGTTTCAACTCTATACAGGGTGTCCAGAAACTCTACCGACAAACGAATACAGGAGATTACTTAGATAATTTTAAGACAATCTAACCCAATTCACTTAGTCCGAAAATGCTTCCTAAGGGAGCTAGAGCTATTTGAAGATGGCGTCTTGTAATTAGTTTTTCTTAAATACCGCCGGAACGCTTCTATTTAGAAAAACAAAAATTGGTATGCATGTTTATCTTCCAGAGATAAATCGATTCCATCCATTGCAAATTTCTAGTACCGGCCATAGGAGTCCGTTTTGGGTAGGGCAACGGTTACTTTATCGCATTACTTTTTTGTCTTTAACTTTTAAGCATTTTTGACCCTGGATTATTAAATTGTGAGGTATTCTTGTACTAAAAGGTAGTCTTGTTTTAAGTCGATAGGATACACCGTTTTCTAGAAAAATTGATTTGAACATTTTTAGTTTTTAAATTTCAAAAAAAAAATTCAAAAAAAAATATTTAGAAAAACGAAAACTTGTACGTTCAATTATATTCCAGAGATGAATCGATTTCATTAATTGCGAATTTCTAGCATCGGTCATAATATGCGTCGGTTTTGGGTAAGTCAACGGTTACTTTATCGCATCTTTTTTGTCTTTAATTTTTAAGCATCTTTGACAGTAGATTATTAAATTATGAGGTATTCAAGTAGTAACAGTTCCTCTTGCTTCAAGTTGGTAAAATACACCGTTTTTTTTTCAAAAATTTTATCAATTTTTTTTTAAATTCAAAAGACGAAAAATTTTCAAATTTATTTTTCTAGAAAACGGTGTGTCCTACCGACTTAAATCAAGTGTACCTTTTAGAACTAGCATACCTCACAATTTAATAATCCAAAGTGAAAGATGCTTAAAATGTAAAGATAAAAAAGTTATTCGATAAAATAATCGTTACCCTACCCAAAACGGACGCCTATGACCGGTACTTTAAATTCGCAATGGATGGAATCGATTTATCTCTGGAAGATAAACATGCGTACAAATTTTTGTTTTTCTAATTAGAAGCGTTCTGGAGGTATTTAAGAAAAACTAATTACAAGACGCCATTTTCAAAGAGCTCTAGCTCCCTTAGGAAGCATTTTCGGACTGGGTGAATTTGGTTAAATTGTCTTAAAATTACCTGAGGAATCTCCTGTCTTCGTTTGTCGGTAGAGTTTCTGTACACCCTGTATAAAAGGACAGAAAACACGTAGCATCTCAATACTCTGGGTCTAATTTCTATTCCCAGTTTTCCATTGCATAATACTGCTTTCATCTTTTTGAAAGCGCTTCTGGCCATCTCAATGCGTTGTTTTATTTCAATGCTGCAGTTCCATTGTGCATTTAGCCCACATGCCAAGTAATTGTATCTGGGTACTTTCTCTATAGCTTTTCCTTTAACGTAGATTGTTTCGTCTTTAGTCTTGTTCTTACTGACAATCATAATTTTTGTTTTTTTTTGTGTTCAGAGCCGTTCCATACCTCTCGCAGTACTGCGTAGTGTGATCAACCGAAATTTGCAGCCCTTCTCTGCTGTCCGCAAGGAGTATTGTATCGTCTGCATATCTGAGCTTATTTACTGGTATTCCTTTAATTGATATGCCTTCATTGATATCTTCCAGTGCCTCTTTGTCTTTAAACATCTCTTCTGAGCAAATATTACTCATTATACAAATTAATATAAATTGTGAGCATTTGCTCACAATTTTCTTTTGGTAGATATAGGTATGACACTTCAACAAGGCCAATCAGTTTCTAGGGTAAATACAAGTACTATTTACTGTTATTAACTCATCAACTTAAACTTATGATGAAAAACTTATTATAATTCGGTTATTATCGCCTAAAAGTGTTGTAGATATTGTTTTTTTCCTTGTACCTGTAAAGTTTTTTCACTAGAATTAAAGTTAATCATGCCTTTTAAATAATTCTTTCAACTAATTACTATAAACCAATAAATAACAATAAATCGGTAAGACACCGACTTCATGAAGGTAGCCTATGTTTACCATGGATCGGAGTTATTTTGTACTCTGAGAATATACCATAATCTACAACAGTGGCTTAGACTAAAAGGGAAATAGAAAAATAAACGAAACAACATTTTGTTTTAAAACAGGGAATTGAGGTTAAATTTTTTAAACTATCGAGATTTAATGCTTGTTTAGAAAAAGTTTAGCGTTTCTGTCATAAAAGTAGTCCTACGGTATATTTGAGATACAAATGAGAAATTTTAGTCTAAGAGCTAGAGGCGAGAAATCATCGTCATAAGTAATATGGAGTTTGGCATGTGAAATGTGTCTATTGTATGTTGATAATTATGAGCCCTTTCAGGCTGACACCTCAGTGGATACAGGGAGTAGCAATAAGGGATGAAAGGGGAAAGTTAACGCAGTCATTAAAGGTTTTCACCTCCTATTTTGTTAAACCTCCATCGATTTACATGAAAATTGGTGAGTAGTTAGAGCATACCTCAAGAAATAAAACTGATATGGTGCCAACGTGCGCTTTTACCCTGGGGGTGGATGCCACCCCTTCTCAGAGGTGAGAACTATTTTATTAAAAATAACCCCACTAATCGATAGAGGGACAAATTTTAAGCAAAATTTATTACCTCTAATTATTAAAATAAATCAATACTTTTTGAGTTATTAAAGATCAGAGATTTGAATTTTTCGTGAAATAAATGCATGATGTAAAGCGGTTTTTCGTAAATAATTCAAAAACTGTAAGTTTTATCAAAATAGTTATGATTACCAAAATTGAAGATAATAAAAAATAAAAGAGATTTGTTATTCAAAAAACCTTTGAGAATTAATAAAAAGAGTTATAGGTGATGGAATGTAAATTTTTTTCGGCTAGTACCCAAATCTATGTATTCAAGCTCAAATAACGGGAAAACGGTGCATTTTATAAAATATATTTACTGACACTTGTCAAAGTATTCTTGAGTACTTTGACAAGTTTTCAGTAAATATATTTTATAAAATGCACCGTTTTCCCGTTATTTGAGCTTGAATACTTAGATTTGGGTACTAGCCGAAAAAAATATACATTCCATCACCTATAACTCACTTTTTGTTAATTCTCAAAGGTTTTTCTAATAAGAAATCTCTTTTATTTTTTATTATCTTCAATTTTGGTAATCATAACTATTTTGATAAAACTTACAGTTTTTGAATTATTCACGAGAAACCGCTTTACATCATGCATTTATTTCACCAAAAATTCAAATCTTTGATCTTTAATAACTCAAAAAGTATTGATTTATTTTAATAATTAGAAGTAACAAATTTTGCTTAAAATTTGTCCCTCTATCGATTAGTGGGGTTATTTTTATTAAAATAGTTATCACCCCCCGAGAAGGGGTGGCATCCACCCCCAGGGTAAAATCGCACGTTGGCACCATATCAGTTTTGTTTCTTGAGTGATGCTCTAACTACTCACCAATTTTCATGCAAATCGATGGAGGTTTAACAAAATAGAAGGTGAAAACATTTAATGACTGCACCAACTTTCCCCTTTCATCCCTTATTGCTACTTCCTGTATCCACTGAGGTGTCAGCCTGAAAGGGGTCATAGTTATCAATATACAATAGACACATTTCACATGCCAAACTCCATATTACTTATGACGATGATTTCTCGCCTCTAGCTCTCCGTCTATTTGAAAAGACTAGTTAGATCAGAGAAATTAGCAAATAAAAAATATTTTTCGAAAAACTCGAAAAGTAAAATTTTGCAAGATAAATATTTATTTTAAAATGTTTACACAAATTACTCGGTTAAATAAACAATTCACAAATTAACTAATTAAATTTGTATACCTACTTTGCAACGAGTTACCCCAAATTAAAAATATCATATTCTTCTTTTTCTTCAGCCTGTTTGCATTCACTCCTGGACAAAGGCTCCCTCCTTATCAGTGGCGGTGCCTGGTGTATAGTATTGGTGATGCACACATAATATTAGATATAAAAAGCCCTTGAGGCCCTATTTTCCTAGGTAAAATTTTTTGTGTCGTCAAATTGTAAAAATCAAAGGACCTTTTTGTAAAAATCAAAGGACCTTTTTAAAAAATTACAATAAATAATGTATTTTATTGACTTAAAATTATAATTTAGTGTTTAAATGTTACAAACAAGTTTTGTAACGAAAGTCAAGTCGCCTGTTATTTTTTTAAATAAATTCTTCAATAACCAATTCAGTAAAATTTGAAATTTCTTGAGTCATTTTTTTTATTGAAACATTGCGAGTTCTGTTAGTCGATCCTAGCCAATAGCCATTCTAAGGAAAGTTTTGGGTTTTGATACGTTTCAATGCAGAGAAACGCCGTTCTGTTTCTGCAGTTGTCACTGGCATCATAACAAGTAATTGAAGAATTCAAAATATTTCAGAAAACTTATCTTGTAAATTATTAAGTGGACTGCCCCGGATAGTTAAAATCGGATCTTCTATTTTGTTCTTTATGATTCCTCTTCTCCAAATATGTAGCCTACACAGTCAGTAAGTTTTTTCACAAATCTCCATCTTAAATGATCTTTTATATCCCGACCTTTGTTTGGTACATTCGTAATTAAGAAATTTGGTTTAGATATTTTTAATTTTTCTTCTAAATATAACGAAGAAAATTTAATTGATGTTAAATATTCCACGCTAACTTTCACATCCACAAATCCCTCCATTCTTAATATTGTTCCGAAATTCGAACTTTTCACAAAAGCAAAATGTAAATGTAGGTACATGTGCGCAGTGCACGTTAAAAACACCATAAGATCACAGTCAATGTGTGCTCTTGTGCCCATATAAACTTGTGGGCTATAGCGGGAAGCGGGGTGTGTGGTGAGTTGTATTTTGCCCTATGATAAGTCATCGGGATATGAGCCACCATAAGAGCGGTGAACGAGATGGTTCTGTCTAAGGCCTCGCATTCGTGAAGTTTCCTCGTCGAAATAGAATAAAAATAATTAAATAAACTCCTTGGATCTGCAATTTGTGATTTCAATTACAGTATAGTTAGATTAAAATGTTATTTATAGAATGATAAATTTTAATATGAATGTTTGTATGAAAATAATTTTGGGGATTCACGTGCACATGTGCACTTATGGAGAAACCGCCACTGCTCCTTATGTTCTTCATTCTTCTCTGTTTTGTGCCATTTGGTGCCAGTTTGTCTCCATTTTTGTTTTGATATCGTCTAGCCATCGTTTTTGTGATCTTCCTCTACTACGACTGTGCTCGCGTGGTCTCCAATGTACAATGTTTCTCGTCCACCTTTCGATGTTTTGTCGTGCCACATGTCCTGCCCAGTTCCATTTCATTTACGCAATTCTTCCGATTACATATTCCACTTTCGTCCTGCTTCGCACGTCCTCATTTCGTATATATGTTCCCTCAGGGATATTCCTAACATAGCTCGTTCGATCGCCCTCTGTGTCGTTCTCAATCTATTGGCTAATACCTCTGTAAGTGTCATGGTCTCCATTACATAACTAGTAGAATACAACTGTTGACCCTTTTCATTAGATTTACTGGTTTCTTTTTGTTTTTCAACACATCACTGAATCTTCCTATGGCTGCCCAAGTCATTCGGATTCTTCTATATAGGGTGAGGCAGATAAAGGGCCTATTAGAAACGTCTCAAGAACTAAAGGCAACTGAATTATGAAAATTGGAATAAGGGGGTTTTGAAGCCTGATCTATTTAATGAAAATATACTCATCGATTTGGTACTTCCGGTTATACCGGAACTTGCTTATAACTTCATTTTTTTTAATGGGGCACCCTGTATATTTTTACATTTCTGGATTCTCCTCGATTTCTTCTTTCTAAAAATATACGGTTTTGTAACATTATACAGCGTAGGTTAAAAGATAATTACGTTTTCTTATTAATTTCGTAGCAATATTCACACCCTGTAGGATTGTAGTAGTTTGACATAATAAACTCTATTTATGTTCAATTGATTTTTAATATAGTCTACTTTTGTTAGCAATTATTAGTGTAGCTAAATTTTTAATTTTAGTATACAGGGTGGGTCACAACTCGGAATGAGTATTTTCTGAGTTTTCTTAAATAGAACACCCTATATTTTAGTATTGTAATGAAATGATATTCCATGGTACTTTTTTACTTCTTAAGCATTTCCTATCCTATACCTAACTGCTTTAATTTGTGCTTAATTTTTAATCGCACCAACAATCTTAACTTCGATGGTATTTTGATAGCTCAACCATTATTGGCAATTTTAAATATAAGTCTAGATTAATATGTATTTATTTCCCAAAAATTATTTGTGAAGGAATATTTTCACGGCCAACCTAATACAATGTCACCTATTTTGTGTTGCAATTAATATTTGATTTGAATCACCAATAACGAAATAAAGCAGTTAGGTATAGGGAATGCTTAATAAATTAAAAAGTACCATAAAATAACATTTCATTACAATACTAAAATACAGGGTGTTTCATTTAAGAGAACTCAGAAAATACTCATTCCGCGTTTCGACCAACCCTGTATACTAAAATAAAAAATTTAACTATACCAATAACTCTTAACAATAGTAGACTATATTAAAAATCATTTGAACATTAATAGTTTATTATGTCAAACTACTACAATCCTACAAGATGTGAATGTTGCTACGAAATTAATAAGAAAACGTAATTATCTTTTAACCTACCCTGTATAATATTACAAAACCTTATATTTTAAGAAAGAAGAAATCGAGGAGAATCCAAAAATGTAAAAATATATAGGGTGTCGTATTTAAAAATACGAAGTTACAATCAACTTCCGGTATAACCGGAAGTAGCAAAGAGGCCAAAATAATTTCATTAAATAGTTTATACTTCAAAACCCTTATATTCCAATTTTCATTATTCTCTTAGCTTTAGTTCTCGAGATATTTCTAATAGGCCCTTTATCTGCCTCACCCTGTATAGTTCTCTCTGCTGTTTGATTCTGTTTGCCTAGTTTGATAGTGTGACCTAGGTATACAGGGTGTTTCATTTGGAAAGTAACATACGTTAACTATAGAAAGAGGACACTTAGGCGGTCTCAAAAATATCATACTTAATGGGTCTTACTTACTTCATTAATAACAAAGATACTGGGTGTTTTACCTATTTTGCCATTTTTTTATTTGGTTCATAACTTTTTAACCACACTGTTTATTTATTTTATATGTGTTGTTCTGAAGCTATTTCCTTGTGGCATTTTTATGATTAATTATTTATATGGGAAATAAGCCACAATTAAAATGAAAAAAATAATTTTATTAACGTTTCGACGCCCAAATCGGGTGCCGTTGTCAAAATACAAAATATTACTAAAATAAACTAAAGTGTTGTTGCTAAGCAAAAAAATTCTTCTAATAATTTATTTAATCTCACTCATTTATATTGGCAATTCAGACATATATTATACATTTTAAAGTAGAAGACTTTAAAATGATATTGCCAATATTTATGAGTTGCGTTCCTGGGACGACTTACTGAAAGATAGTTCATTCGATTACATGAAATTAACCCCAACTCAAGAATATCCGTCATAAAAAATTATAGCATGTGATATGTCTTTAAAAAGACAACCAAATGCAACGACAGTAAAATTCTCGCGTTAGAGACTTCATAGTAAATCACAAGGGAAAACCAGGAAAAATTAAAAAATTAAAAAATTAAAAAACGTCGAAACGTTAATAAAATTATTTTTTTCATTTTAATTGTGGCTTATTTCCCATATAAATAATTAATCATATTTTATATGTGGCACCTAAATATTGTTTAAGGGGTACAATCAATTAATTTATTTACAATTGTAAAAAATCCAGGTCCGGATTAAAAAATATTGGAAAAACGTTCCGACCCAAAAACAACACCCTGTACATTAAATTTTTTTAAAATGGATTTTGCATTTAAAAAGAAGATAAAAACTAAGTTTAGTGGTATACTTTCAATTTTTGGCAAAATGATTTTTTTGGTAAAATTTTGAATTCGAATTCTGAAATTATGCGAATTGCGAAAGCTCGAAGTAGAAAAAAATTAAAACACTACTTACAACTTGTTAAACACACTGTATTTTTCTTTTATATTTAACACCGAATATTATTTAAGGTGCCCAATCACTTAATTTATTTACAATTATAAAAAATCCAGGGTCGGATTAAAAAATATTGGAAAAATGATCCGATGCAAATAAACTCGGTGTACATGAATTTTTTTAAAATGGATTTTACATTTAAAAAGACGATGAGAATCTAAATTTAGTGGTATTCTTTGAATTTACGGCAAAATGATTTTTCTGGTAAAATTTTGAATATGAATTGTGAAATTATGTGAATTGCGAGAGCTCGAAGTAAAAAAAAATAAAATTTAACTTAATTTTAATCAATACCTTTATTAAATCTAAATTGGTAAAATGTTAACATTGTAGTGTTTTTTTATTATGGCGACAAATAATTCATAACAAATATTCACCTTTAATTAATGAATAAATAATAAAGAGTCCACAAAAAGTACATAACTTTAATCAACGAACTATCATAAAAATTAAAAAAAAAAAGGAATTTTTTATCGAAGAAACAAACTTATCAAAACTATAGTAATTGTTAAAAGTGGCCACCACCTTGTTAAAGACAAATTTTTGCTCTTTTTGTTATTTGTGTGACTGACTTTCTAATCTCGTCTGAGTTATTCTTCATTTCTTGGAAGGAGGCTCGAATCCGGTCAAGAAGTTCTTCCCTACTATTTATTTCCTCAGCATTGGATTTTAGATAAGCAAAAGTTATTTTTCAGAAATTTTTTTCTGTTCTTTTAATTTTTAATATAGTTCGTTGATTAAAGTTATATCTTTTTTGTGGACTTTTTATTATTTATTCATTAATTAAAGCTGAATATTTGTTACGAATTAGTTGTCACAATAATAAAAAAAAACACTAAAATGTTAACATATTACCAATTTAGATGAAATAATGGTATTAATTAACATTAACTCACATTGTTTTTTTTTACTTCGAGCTCTGGCAACTCAAATAATTTCAGAATTCAAATTCAAAATTTTACCCGAAAAATCATTTTGCCGAAAATTCAAAGTACATCACTAAATTTAGTTTTTCATCCATTTTTCAAATGCAAAAGCCATTTTAAAAAAATTTAATACACAGGGTGTTTTTTTGGGTCGGAACATTTTTCCAACATTTTTTAATCCGGCCCTGGATTTTTTGTAACTGCAAATGAATTAAATGATTGAACACCTTAAAGAATATTCGGTGTTAAATATAAAAATAAGTATACAGTGTGGTTAACAAATTGTAGTAGTCGTATTTCAATTTCTTTTTACTTCGAGCTTTCGCAATTATTCACATAATTTCAAAATTCAAATTCAAAATTTGACCAGAAAAATGATTTTGCCGAAAGTTCAAAGTATATCACTAAATTTAGTTTTTCATCCTCTTTTCAAGTGAAAAATCTATTAAAAAAAAAATTAATGTACAGGGTGTTGTTTTTGGGTCGGAACATTTTTCTAATATTTTTTAATCCGGACCTGGATTTTTTACAATTTTAAAGTAAGCCCCATTAAGTATGGTATTTTTGAGACCGCCTAAGTGTCCTCTTTCTACAGTTAACATATGTTACTTTCCCAATGAAACACCCTGTATATACCTACTCTTCGATATTTTCGATCTCTCTTCCAACTAAGTCGATAGTGATATCTTGATTTGTCATCACTTCTGTTTTATTTAAATTAATTTTTAAACTGGCTTTTTCAGATTCTTGTTTAAGCTCCTTTAGCATTAGCATGTAGATTAGTTCTTCTGTATTGTTGCTTATGAGTACTATATTATCGGCAAATCTTAGATGAGTTAAAAATCTGCATCAATTTTAATTCCACGTTATTCCCAATTTTACTTCTTCAACACATCTTCCAATGCAATAGTAAATAGTTTTGGAGAGATAGTGTCTCCCTGTCTAACTCCTCTCTCCGTTCTTATTTTGCTTGTTGTTAGACCTTTTGATACATTTATTTGCATAGTTGCATTGTCGTAAGTATATGTATTTTAGGAGTATCATCTATCTCGAATCAATCCTTGCGTTATTCATTAGATTCATTACTTCTACTAGGTACGGCCGTACGGCCCGGAGTTGGCAAAAAAAAACATCAATAATTGTCGGCAGTGCCGGATTTAGGGTACTTGCGGCCCTAGGCCAAATTACCCCGAGCGGCCCTCGATGGCTTCACGATTATGTAATTAAAGCATAAATACTTAATAATCTTTTATTCTTTTACTTCTTGGAGATCTTTCGATCTGTTTAATTCTGAAGCTGCCTCTGGTTAATTTCCTGCGAGGTAGACTGCCAACTATCCCTCTATCTTTTAGGTGGTCTTCCGGGGGGTCTTAAACCGGGTGGGTTGTTTTCTAGGGCAATTTTTGGGAGTCTATTCTGATCCATTTGTCTTACATGGTTGTACCATATCGTCTTGCGCTCCCTTCCCCATCTAACAATATCTTGAATTTTGCATTGCTCTCTAATGTCTGTATTTCTCACTCTGTTTCTTCTTGTTTTCCCACTATTGTTCTTAGGGTTTTCATTTCGGCAACTCTTAGCATCTGTTTCGTTTTGTTAGTCTCTTCGCTCAGTTCTATGCCATATTTCATGATCGGTCGTATACAAGTCTTGTATATTCTATCAAGACTTAATAATAATAATTAAAACATTTATTTTAATTTTACTTTTTAAATTTCGTAATACAAAATAGGTATAACATAAATGAATAATAGAAATGCCTTTAATGTTCTATTTGAATACGGACATAAATAGGTTGAAATGTATTCACTAATTAAATAATCTTGGTTTGCAAATTTGGCTAAAACCCCAAAACAGCTCTAACAACAATTTCTATATTTATAGAAATTTCGAAAAAGAAAATTTATAGAAAGAATTCTCATTTATAAAAACCTTTGAGATGTTGGTTTTTCGAAGGATGCTGAAGATCTCTTGGACAGATCACATGACCAACAACGAGGTGCTGAGAAGAATGAAGACTGAGAGAAAACTTCTAAATATTGTAAAAAAAAAACAGAAAAACTGGTTATCTAGAACATAATTTACAGAGGAGAAAGATACAACTTTTTACGACTCATAATGAAAGGGAAAGTGGAAGGAAGAAGAGGTTCAGGAAGAAGAAAATACTCCTGGCTGAAGAACGTGAGAGATTGGACAGGCATGGACCCACATTCGATACTAAGAACCGCTCAAGATAGAGAGCAATGTGCTGTAGATAGCCAACCTTCAGTAATGGAGAAAGCACCTCAAGAAGAAGATAGAAAATATATAATTTAAAATGTTATGTCAAAAGCAAACAGCGGTTATTTGTAAAATTATTAACATTGCCAAAATTATTATATGATACATTAGTATTATTGTTAAAATTTGTTTCATTCGGAGGGAAAAGTACAGATGACAACAAAAAACTAAAAAAAGTCGAGTTGAAAAGACATTATAAGTAGAAGAACAAGCAAAATAATATGAAATGTACTAGTAATAGGCTATGGTACTGAAAAATAGAAATACAACAAATAAACTTATAGATCGTTCAATTCATTATTCATTATTCTCTTATACTGAAAAACGTCACTGTCATGTTTTTAATTTGGATAAAGTTGGATTAGTGATTAATATTGACACTCACTCAACAACTCCATACTCATAATAAATATCATATCTAAACTCTAAACACTCACTTTTCTAGCTTTTTTGGCTGCAAACTCTTTAATCAAATTTTTAAAGTCTAAGGCTTGAAAAAGCTCAGCATTTTAAACAAAACTAGCCAAACTAGACAATTAGTCCAGGGTAATAAGGTTTTTCCCATGATACTCGAGCAGCCAGGGTACTGAAGCGTTTTTTCGACAGGTAATACCTATAAGAGCAAATTGTAACTATTTCCTGCGTAGGATCTGGCGGCCATTTTTATTTATAAACAATTAAGTGTCAAAAATGGCATTTTCCCCTTTTTTTTTCAAATCAATGGAAAACATTGAAACTTGTGGATTTTTTAGTACAAATATCTTTGAGATTATGGAAAAAGCTTTAAAATGACGTATTACAAAGTTTGATATACTCATTTATTGTTAATATAATTGCGAAAAAAGGTCGGAATTGCAAAAAAAATTAATTTCGCAATATCTATTGTAAAAATTAGTGTACAGCTTTGAAATTTTTGTCATATAAGGGTTCTTTGGTGCTTAATATGTGATAAAAATTTCAAAGCGGTTCATTCAATTGTTTAAATTTTATTCAAATTGTTTATCCCAGAGAGCATTTTTTTGCAATAACATAAGTCAGAAAAAAATGACGTTAGAACCATTCCACAGGTGTCAATAAAAAGAGCATGAGCTATATTTTCAATTTGGTTTAAAAAACGCGAATAAAAAGTGCATTTATTAGTAATAAATAATTATGCAAAAGTATCGTAAATCTTTCCTTATAAACTTTTTATTTTGTTACATAAGAAATTATATATATTTATTACAATTTTTTATCAATTATGATATAAATAACATTACTTGGTAGTTGTGCACTTAAAACAGGGTAAAAAAGTTAATTTTTTTTGGAAAAAGTTATCCAAAAAGTTTATAAGGAAAGATTTACGATACTTTTGCATAATTATTTATTACCAATAAATGCATTTTTTATTCGCTTTTTTAAACCAAGTTGAAAATATAACTCATGCTCTTCCATCTGACACCTATGGAATGGTTCTAACGTCATTTTTTCTGACTTATGTTATTGCAAAAAAATGCTCTCTGAGATAAACAATTCGAATAAAATTTAAACAATTGAATGGATCGCTTTGAAATTTTTATCACATATTAAGCACCAAAGAACCCTGATTTGACAAAAATTTCAAACCTGTACACTAATTTTTACAACAGTTATTGCGAAAATAATTTTTTTTGCAATTCCGACCTTTTTTCGCAATTATATTAACAATAAATGAGTGTATCGAACTTTGTAATATGTCATTTTAAAGCTTTTTCCATAATCTCAAAGATATTTGTACTAAAAAAATCATAAGTTTCACTGTTTTTCATGGATTTGAAAAAAATGGGGAAAATGCCATTTTTTGACAGTTAATTGTTTATAAATAAAAATGGCCGCCAGATCCTACGCAGGAAATAGTTACAATTTGTTCCTATAGGTATTACTTGTCGAAAAATCGCTTCAGTACCCTGGCTGCTGAATTGTCACGAACAGGGTATATTTTTGTCTTATTCCCTGGCCTGAATCTAGAATCTTCGTCAGAAGTCAAGATCCACAAGTATAGTAGTTTTTGATTCTTTTCAACACGCTGAATGATCTTTCTCCAGTTGCATTAGATGTCATCATGCATAATAGAATGCGCAAAGCCGTGTCTATATTCGGAAATAATATTAGGTTTCATTTTTACACAACTCTCTTCCTCTTTTTTCATAGGAATCAAAGTTGTCTCTCAGACTAAATACGTACTCCTTTAGATATTTTGTATGTTGCAAGTCACATTCAAGTCTGTAGCAGTTTTCGCAATGTCTTGCTACTCTTGTCAAAACGTTATAAAATATTTGTTGTAAACGTTGTAAAATTTTACAATTAGTAAATTTTTTTTTTACCGAAAAAAGTTTTTTTTACAAAACGCTGCGGCCTAGTCGGTCTAGTGGTAAAACCGGCAGTGATTGTCGGTAATTAGAACCGGATATAGTAAAACCGCTGCGCTTTTAAACCCTTTATTTTTGGCGCATCACAGACGGCTCATTTTTAAAGGAATCGTTTAAAAAACTTTTTCAAAACTTGAATGTTTAATATTTAAAATTTCTTAATGTTTTTAAACAAAACACAGTGCATTTTTGAAAAAAAAAGTACTAACTCGAGTTCTAAGGGTCGTAGGACATTTTATTTTGTTTAATTCGAGTAAAAATGCCATTCTTTCGAAAAAAAAAACACTTCCTACGTGTTGATGCGTCTAAGTTATTTTAAATGTTTATAAGCTAAAATCATAGGACCTTTGTAAAACTATTTTATAATATTTAGCATAAACTTCTGGTGGAATAGTTTTAAAGAAAATAAAATAAAGACGGAAAATAAAATTGCAATATTTTTATGCTATACCGTTTTATGTGGCAACTAATAGTACATATCTGTGTATTAATAGTTGCCTAATTTTAGGATGATTGACATTATTGAAACATTGTATTGTGAATTAATTCTGTTATGTACATGATTTAATCACAATTGTCTACCTATCGACATGTTCCGTCTATTCCATTTTGGGATAGTTGTTTTTTCAACAGCTTTTGGTACTCAGGTTCTGCTTCACATTCCTGTGATTGAAATCAGATCTTTTAGAGATAGGCCAACATTGATCGTTTAGTGCATACCTATTGTATGGTTCGTATCTTATTAACTCTTTCATTTTTTAATGGAAAACGACGGTTTATATTGCCTGCTCACGGTACTAGCATAGATCTAGCTTGGAAAATGGTCTGTTGAATGAATACATCAAGAAAAACAATCTTAACGAAAACCCAATGCACCAACGGCAATGAGCGTGTCAAACAGGGAAATCAGGTGAAGCTATCCTACACAATCTGGCGTCGAAACGCGAAAGAAGTCGCCCATATTGCATTCTTAAACATAGGTGCATTTGATAATACCTCCATCAAGTCAATACATTGTGCACTGGTGAGGAAGAAAATCAACAACACAACATGCAAGTGCATTTTTCGATGCTTCAGAGCAGAATAATATCCACAAATACGTACGGAGGTCCCATAAACCTAAAGGTAACTAAACCGTGCCCTCAAGTGGATGTATTGTCACCATTATGGAATATAGTCATTAATGACATGATTCATGGGCTTAGCAGTCAAGAGATCTGGGTACAGGGTTTCGCAGTGGACACAATAGTGACTAGGAAAAATTTTTCCATTACTGTTGCGGAGGAGATGCGATATACCTTTTTTTACATAGAGAATTGGTGTCTGAATTAGAACCACTCTGTGAAGCCTTCCAAAACTTAATTGGTATCCTTCGCTAGTAAGGGAAAGGTTACTGGAGCGAGTGAGCTGAAATTATTTAGGGAGGAACTAGAAAGAACCAAGTATCAACGGGCAGCCCTGGATTCCAAACTTAATTGGAACACTCACATTAACAATATAACCAACAAAACTAAGCGACTCTTCTGGTACTGCAGACGAGTTGTAGGTAAAACCTGGGGGTTGAATCAAAAGGTAATCTGTTGGTTATACACATCAGTGCTACGACCGATATTTAGCTATGGTTTCAGAACTTTGACGGAAAAAAACGATTTTGCAATCCCGTGCGACAGCTCCCACCACCCTACAAAGACAAGTGCTTCTAAATATAAGAGCAGCCTTGAATAGTACATGAGCGGCATCTTTAGAAGCTATCACAGGTGTCTATCAGATGGAATTATATTTTCGACAGTAGCCTTTATGATCACCCTGAGATTTAAAGCAAACAATATTTATGAGGCCAAATTAGGTATGGAATAGCTACACACTAATACTATGGGGACTATACTTGAGGAATCCATCTTTATGGTGAAATCAGATTATGATGACCCGGAACTAATCTTCACTGAGAATATTAACACAATTATACGATCTAGAGAACAAAAAGTCACAAATATTACTGGGGACTTATATGGTTCAGTGATGGATCTAAAACTGCCCATGGTAGTGGATCAGGAGTCTTTGTCCAAACGTCTAATTAATAAATCTCTCAGCCTAGGTCAATAAACAACTATGTTCTGTGTTCAAGGATAGAGTCTGCTTTAGTGGCCTACATTGATGAAATCATAAATACTTACTTACTTTCCGTGTCCACCGTGGAACACCAACAACTTTAAATTTTATATTTCCCAATGGTTGGCCCTGTCATTTGCTAAAATTAAGTCTTCTTCTGTGCAGGTCACTCTCATCTACGTGCATGATAGTAGATGCCGGCTGGTCTGAACCGCGCCACAGTCGCAAGTATCGTCCTCCTGGTATCCCCATTTATTCAGGTTACTAGCACAACGTGAAACGCCGGTTCTTAGTCTGTTTAGCGCTTTCCAAGTCGGATACGGTAAATTATGTCCTGCAGCCATTTCCTCTGAGGGAGGAAAATGTGTTGTGGTAGCTGACTCTTGCGATAGGTGTATTCGGTGCGTCTCTAGCGCTTCGGGGATGAATCTTGACGTTTTCAGAAAGCTTTTCCGAGATCTTAAGCAGGCCGCGCACTGAATCGGCTCGGCTAAGAGCAATCGGAAGATTTTGCTATACATGTAAATAAATGAGCCACCGCGCACCGCCTAAGAACGTTCGGCACGATCGCTCTATGCCGATTCGGTGCGTGGCCTGCTTTAGTCTACTTGCCTGAGTTTGGTGGTCATATAAGTCAGTCTTTTGGATCTTGTAATCAAGGTTTTGATGACTGAATGTAATTGTGCAGGATGGTTAGATATCTATCGGTATGTGTCCGTCTTGTTTCTTTATTATTTATTAACACATCTAAGAATGGTATTTGATCGTTTTCTTCGAGTTCCATAGTAAACTGAATTTTATGGTGGATATTGTTGATGTCTTCTAAAAATGTCTTTAGTTTTTCTTCTCCGTGGGTCCAGATGATAAAAGTGTCATCCACGTATCTAAGCCAAAGGTTAGGTTCGTATTAAGCTGTTTCTATTTCCTTCATAAACAAGTTCGCTATTCCAATAAGATTCGTTATAATCCAAAAAGAGCTGAAAGAGTTTTTGTTGAATAATGCATTTTACTCCTTGGACGAATTTATCTAAGAGACAGCTGGGTAGTCGCGGATATGAGAGTATTGTATTATTTCTGTTTTTTTTTGTATTTTAAGTGTGCAAGTGATTTGTGTAATTTTCATACTTTATTTATTATGTAATTCTATATTGACTTACCTTCATACATGTATGACACAAAAGGTGAATAAATTATTTATTATTACTGGTGACATTGGGAACCCATCGACGCTCCCTCAACTTGTTTATATCTTTGTTCCTTATAGATGAAAACAGTGTTTCGTTAGGTTTAGTGTATCCGGTGATATTGTATACTTTTTGCTTATGATGTCCAGTGGTTCATGTAAATCTCCCGGCTCAAGAGTCATATCTTTTATACGCTCGATGAAGTGGCTCGCGTTCTTGACGTAAGAATCCGCTTCCTCCGCGTATGGTTGCAGCTGTTGAGCCAGAAATTGTGCCAGCGGTTGTAGGGGAGATCCGATGGAGTTTCACAATTGGTCGCAGTGGTAATCCTGCCTTGTATACCTTGGGTAGGCCGTAAAATTTTGGGCATCTTGATGACTTCTCTCTAGGTATGAGATGGACATGTTGTTCTTTCTTGATATTTGAGGCTTTGATCTTGGCTTTTGTTACTTTCTCTAGATATGTTGTCGGGTCTTACGAGATGCTTTGACATGTTATATCATTTAAGATGTCGTTTATTTTTGTTTCGTAGTCTTGAATATTCACCACTACCGTAGCGTTGCCTTTGTCAGCTGGAAGCACGTTGATTTCTTTGTTGTTCTTCAAATTATATAAGGCTTCTTTCTCTTCCCGTGTTAAATTTCTTTTTGGTGGTTTACCTGTTCTAAGAACATACAAGATTTATACTTGTCATAAATTGTCGAGTTCCTGTATCTCCTGTCAATATCTGTTTAAATGAACCTCATGTTTGGGGCTTTGTGTGGGCCCCGGGCAGCTGCCCAGCTGCCACCCCTTAGATCCGGCCCTGATAGTAAGAATCGTAGCACAATAGAATATTTAACTCTTTTGCTGATGATACGTTGTTGAATACGCTGAGGAATTGACAAACGTGTGTAAGTGACTTTATAAAAATGTGCAAAGGTATAAATGAATCACGCATAACTCACAAACTTTATTGCAAATCTTAAAAGGGCAACTACAATCTCGAAGATCATACATTCTGTATTTTCTATGTAATACTAGCCAGTTCAAGAATTTCGCAAAAACCAACTTTTTAATTTCAATGTAATTTGGCTAAAGATACTAAGATATTATATAAAGAGTAGGTACGATCAAACAATTTCTAAAATTGTTACTTCAATTTAAATATATAAAAGCAAATTTTATTTGAACTGGCTTCTTTTAGAATGAAAATAAGAAATATATGATTCTAATGTGACATGGTATTCAGTTCTTTACTATAAAATCTACATAGAGATCCAAAACCACAAAAATTGCTATCAAAAATAGTCATCAAACTTATTATGGTTGTTTCAAGGCTATGTGGCTTGCAAACTTGCAAATAAAAAATATATTAAGAGAAAACATTCCATCTGCCACACTTTTCCAAACAAAGGTATGACTTGACAAAAATACACTCTTATAAAAATTCATAAATATTAGACATAAAAAAATATACTCTATTTACAATTTATTTACATAAAAATTCGTCTAGGTGCTCTGTTTTGACAGCTCTATTGTTACTGGAAGCTGATACGGAATTTCCGATTCTAAGTATATAAGGAATCACACTATCTATTTGGACTTGCCCAATCAAACTGGCGAAAAATAATTCTTCTATAATATTGGATTCCACTGCTCTAAGCGGGGGCAAACATAATAACAACCTAAAACAAATTTAATAATTTGAAAAATAAATAAAAGAAATGAGTCAAATCGAATAGAGGTCAGCAAGTCGGATCGGAATTTGTAGGAATTGGTATTCTGTAACTCATCTCGACCTCTACTATCGGAACGTTGTGTAGAAATTAATTTCGACTAGACACGCCCTGTCGAGATCACATTTCGACATCGTAATTGGTCTTGACGCTTGCACATTTACACCAGGGAAATAAGGCAAAAATATACCATGTTCGGGACACTTGAGCAGCCAGGTTGCAAATGGTTTTTGTTGGGTACTATATACCTAATACATTATAAATACAAAAATGCCCGTCACAGTTTGGACGAGAAATTTAGTTATTAACAAATAAGGGTCAAAAATGAGAGTTTTTCGTTTAAATCGCTACAGGTAGAAATAGGGCAATTAACTGTCTTATTTATAATATTTTTCTTTTAGTAGATGAGCCAAGGTTTAGAATAGCGTTTTTTGAATTTTGGTCCCATTATTTGTTGCTTCGGATATTGCAAAATAAAACGAAAATTTCGAAAATAAAAAATTTGCTATAACTTTTGCGAAAATGAATTTAGGACTTTCATATTGCTTGAAAAGTTGAGTCAAACAGTCCATACAATGCACAAAAATTTTTAAGCCGATGCGTCAATTAGTTTAAATTTTATTCAATTTATTTATCCCAAAGAGCTTTTTTCGCAATGTTATTGTTCAGAAAATATCAATGATACAGCAATTCTTTAAAAACAACATGAAAGAAGAATAGTCATATTTTCAACGCATTTAAAAAATCATTAAAAAGTCATTTTTATCACTCAGAAAATATTTTACTAAAATAGAGTCATTTTTGGCTTATAAACAATTTGAATAACTTTGTTAATATCGACTGTAGGCTAAAACTACAATGGAATTTGAAAAACTGGTATTTTTATACGAATTTTCAAAGAAAAACTTTTCGCCTAGGTTAATTACGGTCAAAGTTAGGCACTTTTTTTATTTAATTGACGGCTACTTTGTTTATCTAACTAGAACCATTTTGAAGTTGAAGATAATAGGTTATGTGTAAAAATTTGAGTGAACTTTGAACCTCAACAGAGTGGTTAATAAAGCTTTAAAAATGGTGTCCGAACGGAATTAATTCGTGGTCGGTGAAGGGGAATTACCAAAATACGTGCACTCAAAAAATGAAACTGATTCTGCAAACATATGCTGCGATTAATATCGCTGGAACTTGTTGATGGATTTTGATCATAATTTTTTAAATTTGTATTGGGGGAACTCCCCTGATCACTCAGGGATATGAAAAATAGATTACGACCGATTCTAAGACCTACCGAATATACATATATAATTTAATAAAAATCGGTCAAGCGGTCTCGGAGGAGTATGGAAACACACTGTGAAAGGAGAATTTTATAGATTTAAATATATAGATGGCTATTAACAAATAGGGGTTGGTGATAGAAGAGTGACAATTAAGGATTGTATGTATTTTTTAATTCTACATCATATAAAATTAAGGTAGATAATTTTGTCCAAAAAAAATAAAAAAAATGTCAGGGGCAACCCCCCTTATAACTTATGGGTATAAAAAATAGATTAAAACCTCTTCAACGTCCTACAGGATAAACGTGTAAAATTTTATAAAAATCGGCCAAGCCGTTTCGGAGTAGTATGGTAACTAACACTGTTACAGGAGAATTTGATGTATATAGAAGTAACTGCGAATTAAATAATAAAAGTGGCTAACTTGGAACCTAATTAACCTAGGCAAAAAGTTTTTTCTGAAAATTCGTATAAAAATACCAGCTTTTGAAATCCTAAAGTAGATTTACTCTATAGTCAATATTAACACAGTTATTCACATTGTTTAGAAGCCAAAAATGACTCTATTTTGCTAAACTTTTTTCGGAGTGATAAAAAGGACTTTTTAATGATTTTTTTCAATACTTTAAAAATATAACTATTATTCTTGCATGTGGTTTCCACAGAATTGCTGTTTCATTATTATTTTCTGAACAATAACATTGCGAAAAAAAGCTCTTTGCGATAAACAAATTGAATAAAATTGAAACTAATTGACGAATCGTCTTAAAAATTTTTGTGCATTATATGGAATGTTTGACTCAACTTCTCGTGCACTATCAAAGTCTTAAGGCCATTTTCGCAAAAGTTATAGCACATTTTTTATTTTTGAAATTTTAGTCTTATTTTGCACTTTCCGAAACAAAAAAGGATCGGACCAAAATTCAAAAAGTGCCATTTTAAACCTTGGCTCAACTACAAAAAGAAGAATTTATTTGTTAATAACTAAGTTTCTCGTCCGAACTGTGACGGGCATTTTTATATTTATAATGTATTAGGTATATAGTACCCAAAAAATCCATTTGCAACCTGGCTGCTCAAGTGTCCTGACAAAAACCTTATTTCTCTGGACTAATTGGCATTATTATTGTTGTTTATTTGTTAAATTAATTAGCGATTTTAGTCTATTTTGATATTTATTTAGATAATTGTATATTTAATTTTATATAACAATCATTATACAACATCAAGGTTAATAGAAATCATTTAACATTTTAAGAATAGCTACTCTAATTAATTTACTGGTAGAATGTGTAGATTTGAACGTATCTAGTGTGTTTCAAACGAAAAAGCAAAATTTTTCTTAGGAAAACACTTACTTTTGGCGTGCAATAATATTTAATGTTCAGAGATAAAGTCTACTATGTAATTTAAGTGCTTAGCATATATTTTTTCTTTTGTGTGCGTGTTCCCAATCGACATTCCACTTGCCATTTTTTATTTTTGTTGTGTTAAGGGGCTATCCTAGTGTAAAAGTACGAAATTCGTATACTTTTTTTGGGAATTTCTAAAATAAAAAGTACTGTACCAATTGTTTTGAAAATTTGCATGAGCATTAATTATAAAAAGAAGTATACGTAAAACAATGTTTATAAAAAAATATTGAAAATTAAACGATTTATGCGCCATCTACGGGCACCGTGAAAATAAAAACATAGCTCCACTGCTGCAGTGATTGGGACTAATACAGATCCTGAAACATAAAATTTCAAAGTAATTATTGAAATATAAGTTATTTGCTATACCATCAACTAGGATTTTTGAATAACACTAAAATTTGGAAAAAAGTGTTGATTTTTTTTAAATTAGCTAAAACATTTTCAGTTTCAAAAACCGCCAAATTGACATTTTTATCCGATCAAAAAACCCCTAGTTGATGGTATAGAAAATAACTTTAATACTTCAATAATTACTTTGAAATTTTATGTTTCAGGATCTCTATTAGTCCCAATCACTGCAGCAGTGAAGCTATGTTTTTATTTTCAAGGTGCCAGTAGATGGCGCATAAATCGTTTAATTTTCAATATTTTTTTATGAAAATTGATCTACATGTACTTCTTTTTGTAATAAATGCTTATGATAAATTATATTATGCAAATTTTCAAAATAATTGGTATAGTACTTTTTATTTTAGAAATTCCCAAAAAAGTATATGAATATCGTACTTTTACACTAGGATAGCCCCTTAAATTTGTCAAACTTAACCAAAACCATCCAAAACAAACCAAAATTTCTTTTTTTTTTTGATGAATTCTTCGCACAGAGCACTTATTTTACTTTACAGTACGGTGTTGCCACCTCCTCCTGAGCGCTTCAAATAGAAGTTGGCGTTTTCGATTTACACTGATTACGATGTAAGTTACAGAATGCCAATCCAAACACGAAAACGACGCGATAGATATCCATAGATATCCGATTTTGGGTAATTACGATTCGACTTGGTCATTTCTATTCGACTTGTTAAAAGTTACAGAATAGGGCTGATTATCTGTTTATTACTCTCTCATAAACAAATATTAACACGATACGTGCCACGTACATCCAGTTGGGTGAACAAGAGTACCCCTCGCTGGTGCCAAGAAAAAATCTTGAAACTGCTCAGGAGTGCCAGAGCTATATTGTCTTTATTTATTGTCATAGAACAATTTTGGGTTTAGAACTCATTTCATTTTTATATATTCTATTCAACCAATATGATTGGATCTATGGTATATGTACCAGCGCCATCCATATCGTAAGGCCCAAGAACATTTTCATTTCTTGATATTTGTAATTTTTCTATCCTTTGTACCTACTGCTTATTTTCACATTACAGTCGAACCCGCTTATTAGAATAGCCTTCGTGCCAAGCAAAAAAATTTTCTTATAACCGGGATATTCTAATAACCGATCAGTGGTGGCTAGCAGAAATAAATGTACCGAATATACGTCATAATAGTACAACACACTTTATACATGTACATACTGTATGTACATGTACATAGTATTTATGTACATGTACCGGGTGTCCCAATAAGAATGGCTCTCGGCCATATCTCAGGAACCGTTTATAGTAGAGCTTTGAAATAAAAAATTTTATAACAAAAGTTGCCTCAGGAAAAGCCTGGAAATTATTTTCATAATTGTGGGTCCACCGCTAGAGGGCGTAATTGAATATCAAAAATAAAAAAATCTAAATTTTACAAAATTTTCCTAATAAAGGGGCACTGGAAATCCGATTATTGTATTCTTCATCAAATTCTGCGCATATTTGATTTAACAAGTTTAACTCTACCTTTGCAAATAAGAGGTGGGGGTGAGTGGGAACCTTGTTATGAAAAAATGGCTGTAAGTCCGGTTCTGCTAAATCAAATTTTGAAAACTGGGTCTTGTTGAAGACAGATCTTTTTCTTCAATGTAAGCGTGATAATTTTGAACCATCCTAATAAGTAATAAGCCAGCTGGGAGGCGTTATTTAATTTTTTTCAGAAATCTAGTTTTCTTTGGAAAATATTAAATACAAGTATGCATTTTTAATCATACTTTATAAAATTACATTAAATTAGCAATAGAATAGCGAAAACCGCATGTCGATACCTTTTTTCTATCTCAAGATATCTTGAGAAACGTGTAAATTTTATACATAACTGTTACTATCACCGGTAAACTAAGTTAATGAAAAGTAGTGTGCCGTGGAAAAAAACAAAATAACATTTTCCAGATGTCAACGTATAAAAATATAATTAATTAAAACAACAATATAAAGAGAAGCAATACTATTAAAATTAAATATAACACAGAACAAAAAGAACTACTTAGTGACGACCTAAATATTCAAATTGTTGCCCATCATACACTACTCTAGAATACATTATCCAGAGAATACTAAACGCCATTCAAAGCATATCGAGAGCAGAAATTGAGACTGCTGTTCAATCTACTCTTGAAAGAGTAAATGTTGGCAACGAAAATGATGGGCAAAAATTTGAATGTTTATGTCCTCACTAAATAGTTGTTTTTATTTCTTTGTAATAGGGCTTTTCAACGCTTCTCATTTGTTTCGAGCCTCTGTCATATGCCGTATAATCCGTGTATAATATTAATATACGAGATATGAACGAGGCTCGAAACAAATGAGAAGCGTTGAAAAGACCTAATATACGTTGAGAGCTGGAAAATGTTTCTTTGTTGTTTCCATAGCACACTACTTTTAATGAATTATTTCGTTTACCGGTGACAGTAACAGTTATGTTTTTAAATTTACACGTTTTGTAAGATATCTCGAGATAGAAAAAAGGTATTAACATGCGGTTTTCGCTATTCTGTTGCTAATTTTGTCTAATTTTGTAATATGGTATTAAAAATGCATGTTTATATTTAATATTTTCCAAGGAACACTAGATTTCTGAAAAAAATTAAATAACGCCTTCTAGCTGGCATATTACTCAGTAAGTTGATTCGAAATCATAACTTTTACATTGATGAAAAAGATCTATCTTCAACAAGACCAAGTTTGCAAAATTTGATTAAGCAGAACCGGACTCACAGCCAGTTTTTCATAACAAGGTTCCCACTCACCCCTACCTCTTATTTCCAAAGATAGACCTAAACTTGTCAAATCAAGTATGCGTAGAATTTGATGAAGAATACGACGATCGGATTTCCAGTGCCCCTTCATTGGGAAAATTTTGTAAAATTTAGATTTTTTAATTTTTGATATTCAATTACGCCCTCTAGCGGTGGTCCCACAATTATGAAAATAATTTCCAGGCTTTTCCTGAGGCAACTTTTGTTATAAATTTTTTTATTTCAAAGCTCCACTATAAACGGTTCCTGAGATATAGCCGAGAGCCATTCTTATTGGGACACCCGGTACATACATACGTTATGTACATATATTATTATGTATATGGTTTTATTTCTTTTTATGTCAATAATACAGTACCTAGTGTAACTATTACTTATTTTATTAAAACACCAAACTACATTATCTGTGCATGCATACCTACACAAATAAGTATGAAATGTATGCAATATGTAGATATAGGTATATATATTTTCTTATTAAAATACATACAACAGACTTACTTTTTTTCTGGAAAAATAATCGGTAATCTGAGACTATTTGTTTTGTTACATAAGATATTAGTCACTTGTTGCTCTAAAATATAATAAATAAAAAATTGACATTGGTTTTACCGTCCAGAAAATTTCTTTACATATAAAGCGGTTATTATATTACAAGCGGTTATATATGTATGACTTCCAACTGTTTCTAAAAATCTAAACAGATAACGACGTGGGTGGTGGGTGAGCAATAAGAATATTTACACAATTGAAAAAGTATGTATGAAAAAAAAATACCTACTTTATGATCGGTAAATGTTTGGCGGAAGGTAGAAGTGGTACCCATAATAAAGTAAGTAATAAAATATATTATCGACAGGTCCTATAAACCAGAAAACATAAATTTGTGGGAAATTGTACGTAAAAGTTTTTGGTAACTTAAAATTATTAGATAAAGCGGTATTCTTTTACTAAAACGTATTCCTATAAGCGGTTAAATTGATTAAGGAGTAAATGGAAATGTTCCGGGATCTCAAAATTCTATTCCTTAAACTGGGATATTCCTATAAGCGGTACTCTAATAAGCGGGTTCGACTGTAATATTTTGCAAAAACATTTAAGCACTTTTGTTTGTTTCTCTTACCATCATCAGTTCAATTACATCCGCAGATATAAATACTTGAACATAATGAATGGATTTTCCTTTTGCATTCGGTCTCTCAAGCAAAACATTTAATTTTTCCTCGTTTGTTAAAGACAATTTCTGTTGATTTGACTTCACTATTCATTGCTAGCATTACCATTAACATCTTCAGTTTCATTTTGGTTATTATCATTTATTTCTTCAACGTTTTCGTCACTTTCCACTTTCTGGAATAATATTGTTTAGAATTTCTGGCTAGAAACTCACTCCATCACTGATGGCTCTTCATTGTTCTTCTTCTTCTACGGCACTACAGCCCAAATTGAGCCTTGGCCTCTTTTATTTTTTGCCTCCACCCTTGCTTGTCTGTGGCTGCCCTTTTCCATACACGGACTCCTAAAAGGGCTTGTGCGTCGCTGTTTACTGTGTCTTCCCAGCACTTTTTTGGCTTTCCGACCGGTCTCTTTTCTGCATTCTCGCATTCAGTGCTCTTTTTGGTAGCCTATCCTCTCCCATTCTTATCACATGTCCGGCCCATTGCAATCTTTGTATTCTAATAAAGTCTGACAGGGGTGTTTCCTTATGAAGTTGATAACGCTCGTTGTTGTATCGACTTCTGAAGATTCCGTTTTCCCTCACAGGTCCCAGTATTCTCCTTAGTACTTTCCTTTTGAATGTGTCGAGTTTGTTTTTGGATGTTTCTTTCAGGACCCAGGCTTCACTGCCATAGCATGTTATTGGCCGATTTAAGGTTTTATAGATTCTCATCTTTGTATTTCGGTGGAAACTTTTAAACCGAAATATATGCGAGAGTATACCGAAATATATGTTTCTCCATCTTCTGATCCGTCGGCATATATTTCTACTCTAAGGTATGTAAACTTTACAACCGGTTCAATGTCATCTTCATGTATAATGTTTTGTGGGACTATATTTCTTCTCGTCTGAGCCATTATTTTTCTTTTTTCTGTGTTAATTTCAAGACCTAGCATTTTTGTTTGTTTTTAACTCCTGTGCTCCTGTTGATGTTCTACTCATAATATTAATAGCATCGGCATAAGCGGCCAGTTGAACCATTCGGTTGGTCAATAGGTTCTCTTCATTGTTACTCTCCTATTTTCACGATCCATTGTATTTTGGTTATGAATAAATATCTACATAAACCACTAATATTTAGCTCAACGGTACTAATCGTCAAACACATGCTACCATAAAATAAAGTTTTTTTAATGTCCTACCATAAAGGTGTACACTGTACACTCTCCTTTGAAATTAACGCTTTTTTGGTAACGCAAATTTCTGTGATTAAATTTTCTTTTAACCTACGCTTTATGTTAAAAGATAGTATAGAGATCTGTAATATAATTACAGGTCGTATTTGTCGATTTCAACTACAGATGTCTACTTACTAATTTAATTATTAAATTGTTAGAGTAGAGTAGATCATATAGCCTCTCTGAAGATCCATGAGAGGGTGAAACGTACGTAAGGGGATGGTGGTCGCCTATGAAACCGAAATGAAACATAAACTGTTTCATTTTCTCAGTTTACTCATATTGTGATTACACGGAATCAACTTTCGTTGGAATTTTTACCTAGATGAATGGACGGGAGGTGATTGCATATTGTAGAGTCCCTTTCGTCTAATTTATTCATCGCCTGTTTGCTTTGTAGCACAGCATCGAAGAAAGCACAGATTGAGGTTATAACCAGAGGTTGATTCCCAGGCAGAGGTCTTTAGATTTTCGGATCTGGGAGTTCTCATTTTTTTAATAAATCGTTGTTGTAAATAACAAGCAAAAATTTTAATTTTGTTGTCCACCCATTTGGGTAGACGTATACAAAATTTTGAGTTTATGGAAAAAACGCCTAGTACTTAACCTGTTAGGAATACTGTAAAATTAATACAGAAATAGCTCACCTTGGAAATCTATCAGTATCTTCAGGAAAATTTGTGGCTAAGTAATGCCTTAAACCTTGAAAAGACTTCTCTTGCAACCTTTCAATAGGTTTTTTCATTAACATATCTGGTTGATCAGATGAAAAAAGCGTTAAAGCTTTCAAAAAAGCATATTCCTTTTCATTAACGTGTAATCTATTCATACTTGTAACAAAGTCTTGAAGCTTCACTATGTGATCAGTCACTTGCTTTACTTTTACAGCTGACATTTTGTCTCTTGCTATAGACGCGTGTAAATGACTGATAAGAGCTGATAGAATGGTTGGTAGAGATAAAGACTGGGAAGTCTGCGCCAGTCCTAGTGTAAAGAGTTCGGCCCAGCAATTTTTTAAGAGAGCAATTTGCGTCTCTGAACTGAAAAAAGTAAAATTTATTATAATATAGTACACTGTATCAACATAATAGTCTAAGATCCGATATAAGGACGACCTTCACCGATCTGTTTAACACGTTCAGTGCTGATGACGCACCGGTGCGTCAAACTATTTCTTGTACAGGGGTGGATGACGCACCTGTGCGTCATATACCATATCGAATATAATGTTTAATTATGTGCTAGCACTTGTAGTGTGTGTATCGTAGGAGTGATAGCACTTGTGGTAATGTGTGTACTTATTTTGTCTTGTTTTTAACTCTTATAATAACACACATTAACAATAATGGAGATAAAAAAAATTTAGGCAGTTATGTTACGGCAGCAATGTTACTAATATATGAGTAGCACTGAACGTGTTTTAATGGATAAAAATTATTTGATATGTAATTTAGTACGTTAAAAATTATAAAAAACAATGGGTGCCCGATATAATTTTGTCCAGACTATAATTAATTATTAATTAAAAAATGGCGAGACCACTTTCAAGGCTTAAACACTTTACTTTTCAAGTAAAAAATATCATTTTTGAATTACGAAATAATAATAATGGTCTACCGTTTTATACCGCTAACGCGTCTTTAGGATTATAGCAGGGTAGTCTGCTATATCTAGGGCCTACGGTATACAAGGAAGGCAAAAGGGCCAGTGCTTACCGCCTATTATTACCCCTGGTTTTACCCAAGGTACTCATTTTTATTCAGGCTGAGTAGACATTTTAAAAATGTCTAGATGTCTCGCCGGCGCTGGGTTTCGAACCCCAGCCTACCTGCGTGGAAGTCAGACATGCTACCGCTTGAGCTATCCGGGCGAATTACGAAATACTTACCTAAATTCAAGTTTAAACTCAATTCTATCAATTGTTGACAAATATTTTTGGTTTATTTCATTTTAAAACATTGTTTTTAATTTGTTAATGCTGCCCGATGGCCCGTCTTCCCATAAGGAACTTTCCTCATTAACAAATAAAAGAATATATTTTAGCAAAAATTCTTATCGGGACCTAATAGAAGAAAGTTTGAACTTGAATTCAGGTACTTAATGATTACAAAAATAATATTTTTACTTTAAAAATCGTCATTGTTCGTTCTCTTGTCAGTTTTAAATTGTTTTTCTACGACCGTTTAATAACATGCTCATTATTCGCTATTTTTTAATAAATAATAGCACCCATTACTTTACCCGTGAGTAATAATTCATTACTCACGGGTCATTACTCACGGACTGAAGTTAGATTCAAGTGGCGCATGCCACTTTTAATATTAATCGTATATAAACTGCAAATAAAATTACTTAGACTTGTTTATTTAATACAATAATTTAATGCCTCAGAAGCCAATCGGTGTAAGTCAATAAGTGTTTAAAATGAGATACTAAGATGTTTCTGACAATAGTTGCAGAAACATAAGTAGTTATTAAAAACAAATAAACTGTCTTTATTTATCATAATATGGGTATATATATATATATATATATATATATATATATATATATATATATATATATATATATATATATATATATATATATATATATACAATAGCACTAAAGGCCTTAGAGGCCCATGGCTTGAAAAGTTTGTTTTTCTTTCTTTCTTCATTTTCACGTTTCTTTATGTGCTGAGCTCTTCTCTGACTTGATATGTGATTTTCCTCCATTCCTTCCTGTCACTCATTTTTCTTTTTTGGCCCTCTAGCCCCATTCTTTCCAAATCTTTTTCGACGTCTTGCTTCCATCTATTTTTCGGCCTTCCTCTTCTCTTTCTTGAAGTTATAGTGTAGTTTAGTACCTTTTTTGGAGTCCTCGTGTTTGGCATCCTTTCAATGTGACCTCGCCATCTAAGTCTCTGAGCCTTTATCACTCCTATTATATTAGGTTGGTTGTATAATTGCTTTAACTCATCATTTGATCTTCTTATCCATAAACCGTCCCTTATTTTTCCTCCATATATCTTCCTTAGTATTTTCCTTTCCCAGATCTCCAGTAAATTTTGTTCATTTTTTGTCATTGTCCATGTCTCACTGCAGTATGTTACTATTGGCTGTATAGTTGTTTTGTATAGCTGTACTTTTGCCCTTCTTGATAGAAACTTGCTTTTCAACATTACATTAAGCGCATGTACACTTCTATTGCCTGCCATTATTCTAGCTTGTTTTTCTTCTTTAATGATAGGTTTACGTGATATTATTGCCACTAGGTATGTAAATCTTTCTACCATTTCGAATTCGTATGATGTTCCTTCTTCTACTTCTACTTTAAACTTTTGACCATTCCTAAACTGACCATCTGTCCACTCCATACATTTTGTTTTAGTTGAATTTATATATAGTCCCATTTTCTTCGCTGCTTTTACTATTCTCTGTACCATCTCCTGTAGCTCTTTTTTTCCTCTTGCCAGTAACACCACATCATCCGCAAACGCCAAAACTTGGTGTCTTCTTTGATATATGAGTCCTTCTCTATTGATTTTTGCTTCTCGCATTATTTTTTCTAGGCATAAGTTGAAGAGTAAAGATGACAGAGGATCGCCCTGTCTTAATCCTTCGTTTACTATAAATTTTTCTGATGATTGATTGTTTATTTTGACTCTGTTTTCTGTATTCTTCAGAGTGAGATGTATCATGTTACGTAGCTTTCTGCTAACTCCCAATTCCTCAAGCGCCTCTTTTAATTTCTTCCTCTTTATTCTATCGTATGCTTGTTGGAAGTCGATGAATAGTGCTATCGTTGGTAGGTTGTGTTCATAGCTTTCTGCTTGTAATTCTCTGATTACGAATACTTGGTCCGTTGTGCTTCTCCCTCTTCTAAATCCGCACTGATATTCGCCTATTATATTTTCAGCTTCTTTTTCAAGTTTGTCTTTTATTGATTTTCCTAGGATTTTGTATACGGTATTTAATAAAGCTATTCCTCTGTAATTACTGCATTCTGTTTTGTCGCCTTTTTTATGTAATGGACAGATAATTGCTTCCTTCCAGTCCTCTGGTATTCGTTCTTTTAACCATATATCTTTTATGATTTTGTGTATCCAATCATTCAGCAATTTTCCACCATATTTCATCATCTCTGCTGTTATGTTATCGCTTCCAGGGCATTTGTTGTTTTTAAGATTTCTAATTATTTCCTCGATTTGTTCTTTGCTCGGTGGATTATCTTCTATGTCTTCTAACTGTTCATTTTCTGTCTCTGCTTCTATGGATTCATTTTGGTTTGGCTTATTCTTGCCATTTAGTAATTCGTCAAAATACTCTTTCCATCTCTCTACTATTTCTGCTTCGCCGCTTATATTATCTCCAGCTTTGTTTTTAACGAATATGGGTTTTTGCTGGTATCCTCTTTTCTCGTTTCTGGCACCTTGATACAGGTTTTTTATTTCTTTATTTCTGTAGTTCTCTTCTATTTCTTTTAGCTTATTATCTAAGTGTTTTCTCTTCTTTTCTCTCAACAACCTCTTTACTTTTTGTCTTTGTTCTATATATCTATCATGCGTCTCTGTTGTTTCTTTCTTGATCATTTCCATCCTTAATGATTGTCTTAGTTCTATTTCTTTTTGGCACTCTATGTCGAACCACTCCTTCCTCTTTTTAATCTCTTGTTTATTACATTCTTTTGCTGCTTTGTTCATTACTTGCTTTATGATTTCCCAGTTGTTCTCCGTTTGTTCTTCTATTTGTATCTTTTTTAGTTCCCTTTCCATTGTTTCTCTGTATGTTTCTTGCTCTTTTTTTGTTGCAAACCGAATTGGTTTATTTTTACATTTCTTTTCTTTTATTTTGTTTTTGTTTTCAGGTATCAGTTGCTTCATTTTGATACCCACCATGTAATGGTCGGAGTCGGCATCTGGTCCTCTGTATGTTCTAATCTTCTTTATACATTGCTGCTCTTCTTTTTCGATCAGCACGTGATCTATTTGGTTTTTGGTCTTTCTATCTGGCGATATCCATGTTTCCTTGTGTATTTCTTTTCTTTCGAAATATGTGCTCATTATGATCATATTTTTTTCTCTTGCAAAATCTATGAGGAACTGTCCGTTTTCATTAGTTTCATTGTGTTTACTATGTTTTCCTATTGTCGGTCTAAATACTTCTTCCTTCCCTATTTTGGCATTTGCGTCGCCTAAAATAATTTTCATGTCGTATCTGGGTATACTTTCGATTGTTCTATTTAGTTCACTGTAAAAAGATTCTTTGACATCATTATCTTTTTCTTCAGATGGTGCGTGAATATTTATGAGAGTGATTTTTTGGTATTTTCCCTTGATCCTGATACTACATATTCGATCTGATATTGGTTTGAATTCTACTATTGCTTCCTTTAGTTCTTTTCGTAGCATAAAACCTGTGCCTAGTGTTCTATTCTTTCCGCCGCTATTAAAAAACACTGTATCTTCTATTTCTAATATATCATTTCCCAGCTGTTTCGTCTCCTGCAAGGCTACTATGTCAAATTGGAACTTTTCGATTTCTCTCGCTAGATGTTTAAGTTTACCTTCTCTATATGTGCCTCTTACATTCCATGTTCCTAAAAGTAAGTGTTCTTTTCGACATGTTCTCTTGTGTTTTTGTCCGGTTTTCATTTTTTTTCTCTTTTGTCCTTTTTTTGAATTATCGTTATCCTTTTTCTGTACTTGTGTCGTCATCGTTATTCCCATGGTACAATTGTCTGCTAGTTTTTTGATGTTGTTTTGATAATTTTTCCTTCTTTGTCGTTCCACGTCAATTCGTTGTTGTTTACCCATATTTTTTTTACTCCAATCTTGACTTCATTTCCTTTGTTTCTTTCTTCCTGAGCAATGTTTCTAATTGTTTTCTGTATTTCTCGTTCTCTTATGGTTGCATCTTCGTTAATATATACCTTCAGCCCTCTTATTTCTTTTAACTTATACTTTTTTTCCATTATTTTTCTTTTTTCTTCCTGGTTTTCTAATTCAATGAGGCATGTTTTTTCTCCTAGCTTGTGAGCATTCCTTATTTTAACCTCTACTCCTAAGTGTTGTTTGATGAAATTGTTAGTTGTTTCTTTTAACCCTGCTTGTTCATATGTGTCTATCCTTAGACCGTTCATGACTACGTTATTTATTCGTCGGTGTTTTTCCATAACTTCCATGTGGTTTGTTATTTCTCTGAGTTCCTCCTTGATTTCTATATTCTCTTGTTTTAGTTCCTCATTTTCTTTTCTCAGCGCTCTGTTTTCTATAATGAGCTTTTCTATTGCTTCCTTGCTTTCTTTTTGATTTCTTTTTATTTCCTTAATGTCATCGGTGAGGTGGCTCATCATTATTAATAATTGATCAATTTTTGTTTCTTCATTTCTTTTCTCTTGATTTTTTGTTGGTGTTCTCGAGAACTTTTTGCTCTTTCTAAAAATATCATCTTCCTCGTTATCCATATATCTGTCCTTCCTTTTTGACCCTCCTTCTGACTGTGTGTCATCACTGTCTAAAGTTTCCAGATACCTTTCCATTTTCCGGCGCCAAACACTGTCTTCCACCTCAAAAGTGCAGAGAAGACAGCGTTTACCGTATTTATTTTGTATATTTATTATCGGTTGTTATTTTATGTGGTTACCTGGAAAATCTACTCACAACGGCAACGTCGCAATTTCATCGGCCAAAGTTTCGTGTCTACGTTTTGTTGTTAAACAGGCTTAACAATTTTAGCGATCTTACTTTTTGTATGTCCTTGGTTCTATTTTGATGTTATTTCTCCGATTTTAATGTTTTTAATTATCACTAACCTTAACTTAATGTCTTATATTGTTCACTGGATACTTTTAATAACTTATTTCCCGTTACAACTCTCAAAAATTGAGTTTATTGCAGACGGTAAATACAATATTTGTTTTTGTTTTGACTGCCCATATAACCCATTACTTTACCCGTGAGTAATAATTCATTACTCACGGGTCATTACTCACGGACTGAAGTTAGATTCAAGTGGCGCATGCCACTTTTAATATTAATCGTATATAAACTGCAAATAAAATTACTTAGACTTGTTTATTTAATACAATAATTTAATGCCTCAGAAGCCAATCGGTGTAAGTCAATAAGTGTTTAAAATGAGATACTAAGATGTTTCTGACAATAGTTGCAGAAACATAAGTAGTTATTAAAAACAAATAAACTGTCTTTATTTATCATAATATGGGTAACATATTCATAAATACACACAAGGAAATAATATTATCATATATAATAATAAGTGTTATATCTCATAAGTCATTTTTAGGGAGAATGTGACTTACACCGTTTGACTTCTGAGGCATCCAATTATTATTGTAATTTATATCAATAATCAATTTCGAAAATTTTTAAAGGAATCTTAACTGTAACAATGTCAATATATTTTTTACGTTTAGGTATATTTTGTTTACTAAAAATTTTGACGTTTATCATTTATTTTATTGACAGTGACATTAGCGCATTTTGTTTGTGTTAATTACTGGAATTTATAACTAATATTGTGTTTATTTTTTAAGTTATATTGTGTTAAATATGTTATAACATATTATATATAGTTATATTTTTATATTATACAAGGTGTCCCGAAAAGATTGGTCATAAGTTATACCACACATTCTGGGGTAAAAAATAGTTCGATTGAACCTAACTTACCTTAGTACAGATGTGCCCATAAAGTTACAGCCCTTTGAAGTTACAAAATGAAAATCGATTTTTTTCAATATATCAAAAACTATTTCAGATTTTTTATTGAAAATGGACATGTGGTATTCTTATGGCAGGAACATCTTAAAACAAAATTATAGCGAAATTTGTCCACCCCATAAAAATTTTATGGGGGTTTTGTTCCCTTAAACCCCCCAAACTTTTGTGTACGTTACAATTGATTGATTATTGTGGTACCATTAGTTAAACACAACGTTTTTAAAACTTTTCTGCCTCTTAGTATTTTTTCGATAAGCCAATTTTTATCGAGATGCGGCTTCTTTTTTAATATGTTTACATACAAATTTAATGGGGGTTTTGTTCCTTTAAACCCCCCAAATGTTTGGGTACGTTCCAATTAAATTATCATTGTAGTACCATTAGTTACTCACGGTGTTTTTAAAACTTTTTTGCCTCCTAGTCGTTTTTTGATAAGTCACCTTTAACCGAGATGTGGCTTCTTTTTCAAAATATACCTAATAATGTGAATTATAAATACATTTTCAGATTCTTAACAGGTCTCTATAATCGTACTTAACCATATACAAATATGCGGTAGATTCGACAAATATTCAAAATATCTCGATAAACACTGGCTTATCAAAAAAGTACTAAGACGCAAAAAAGTTTTAAAAATATTTTGTTTCACTAATGGTGTCACAATAATAATTTAATTGGAGCGTACACAAAAGTTTGGGGGGGTTTAAGGGAACAAAACCCCCATAAAATTTTTATGGGATGCACAAATTTTACTTTAATTTTTTTTTAAGATGTTGCTGCCATAAGAATGCCACATGTCCATTTTCAATATAAAATCTCTAAGAGTTTTCGATATATGAAAAAAAAATCGATTTTCATTTTGTAACTTCAAAGGGCTGTAACTTTTTTTGTGTGCAATATTGTATATAGGTAAGTGAGGTTCAATCAACCTATTTTTGACCCCAGAATTTGTGGTATAATTTATGACCAATCTTTTCGGGACACCCTGTATATAGTTAAATGTAAATGTAGATTATAATTTTATAAAATACGTCCACCGATAATAGCCATTTCCTATTTATTAGATTCATTAACAGTAGGTACAAATTTATAATTTTTCGGAAATGAATAGAACTCGAATTGACTATTTCTTGTTGTATTTTTACAATACATAAGAATTTGGTAATAGTAGGTAACCAATTATCCAGCCACGTACTAGGGGTAAACAGCATTTAGGTATTTTTGTACATTATTATAATTTAAATTTCGAGTAGTTGATAATTATAGTTTTTATTAATTAAAATAAAAAAAGGTCGTAGAAAAAGTATAGTATTCTACTCGCATTCAATAGCTATTACTCACTCTGATGAATTACGACACTCGCCTACGGCTCGTGTCGCAAAATTCATCATCGTGAGTAATAGCCATCATTACATGCTCATTGAATAATATACTATTATAACTCGAAAGCGATCAATTTAAGAGAAAAATTACAAAAGATCTTTTTTATTTAAATGATCCCAAAAACCTAAAATAATATCTATCCGTGTCGACAAAATTTTAGTAGAATTTATAAAAAAAGTCATGTTTTAATTTTTAATTAATTATATTCTGGACAAAATTATATAGAACAACCCTTGTTTTTTATAATTTTTAACATACTAAATTTCATATCAAATAATTTTTATCCATTAAACAGATCGGTGAATGTCGTCCTTATATCGGAGCCTTTACTATTAATAAAGAAACTAATTTTTGGTAAAGTGAAATAAATGAAAAGACTTACAAAATCATTTTATTCTACAATAGGCGACCGGTTTCGCTTACTATAATTTACTAAGCATCATCAGGTCTCCGATACAGCAAAATTAAATAAGACCTGATTATGCCATTTCACTTTACCAAAAATTGAAATGGAGTCACATAGGTAACATATTCAACATTTAAATAAACTAATGATTTCTAAATGGCCTGTACGTTCTTGTTGTTGTGAAACGTCTAGATTTAGAACTTTCCACAAAAACAACAATACAATCACAAAACGGAATATACATACAGAGACACAACTATACAATAAAGAAATTCGGAAAGCCAAAAGGAATTGAAGAAGAGTTTTGCGAGGAGATTACAGATATCCTACGATTAAAGAAGTATGTACGTTCCATAAAGAAGACCAATGGAACATTTACAGGACCAAAGAGTTATCTTAGATACCACGCTCTTTCCTGCCTCAACAATTCTGAATGATGTAGATAGACGAATCAACATAGGCCAAAGGTTGACTAGGCCATGTTCTATGTATTAGGAAATTGCCGTAGCAATCACAAGACCAAGCAGAATTAGATGGATTATAAGTAAAAAGTCTCCAGGCACAGATGGAATAATATCTGATACTTTTGCATATTATGGGATTAGAGGTATTTATACCACACATATGCAAGCTCCTCAAAGCCAGTTTAGCATGGAAGTGGTACCGGAAAGATGGCAAAAGGTTAAAATCGTGCAGTTGCCTAAAGTAGGTAAAGTATCAAAGTCGTATAGACAGCGTATAGTAAGGACCAAAGCAAGTGTCCCGGTAAGTCTATCTAAGGATGTCACACTTTTCCAGCCGGAAATAACGGCAATATATCACTGCGTGAAAGAAGTAGAAAGGCAGAAAAGAATGTACCATTAAATTACCATCTTCACATATAGCCAGGCAGCTCTTAAGGCACTCAATTCTGTATAAGTCAATTCTAAGCTAGTATGGGATTGTGTGGGTGCCCCAAAAATAAACTAGGAGACCGTGGCAACGTTACGGTAGCCTGGGTACCGGGGCACGAGGTTCATAAGGGCAATGAAAAAGCAAATGAAATGGTCGAACAAGGCTCATCAATGCCATTCGTTAGATCGGAATCCTTCTGCGGCGTTGCAAAGGCAGTAACAAGAACAGCTACAAGAAATTGGGTAGCTCACATATCTCTGGAATGGTGGAGGAATTCACCAAACAGGCGAAACAGCTCAGTACAGAACATTCGCTAAAATTATGACAGATCTAATAAGCAAAGGCAGGAAAACAGTCAAAGCCATAGTAGGTCTGCTAACAGGGCACTGTAAGCTTGACAGGCATTGGGATAGACAGTTGCAGCTGATGGGATTGGGATGATAACCTATGCAGATTCTGTTATCTAGAAGAAGAAACAGTAGAGCACATTTTATGTCCGTGTAACAGCCTGGAAAATGTGCGGTTCTTTGCATTACGCGAAGAAAAGTAGCCGGCGAAGAGCTACATGGAAGGTTCAGTCTGAAGTTACTACACCATAGTAGCTTAGAATTGACCACTACAGATTTGAGCGCTTTAAGGGCTGCCTGGCAAGCAAAAGAACTACGGGAAGGATACAAATTGTGGTATGGAGTGAAAAGAAATTCTCGAAATGCAAGGAAGAATAAAAAACACAAATGTTTCGCCTATGTGAACAGAATAACGGCGGAGCAGATCAAATAAATATTAAATAAATTTACCTTAAATACTGAAAGGCAGGTATGTTTTTGGCCCAGTGAATTGACAAAAATAACAGCCGAGATCCACTTTCGCAAATATAATGAATATTTAAGTACGGAGGTACAGGTCCTGGTATCAATAAATTAAAAGCCATATTTTGTTCCTGAAGGATCGGTCCATCATAATCAAAACATTTTTCTTCATTGGTCAAAGCATTTATATTAGTTCCATTCAAACATTGCACTCTAGCCATTGTGTCTAAAGCCTTCGAAATAAGCTGCTTGTCTCTAGCAGTAGTTAGAGCATCATTAAGTTCAGTTCCAGTATGGGCACTATCCATGGAGACATCATCTTCCATACTTGCATGACTAGGTGATAGGTGAAAGGATTCAGGTGTAGCACTGCTGTTTGCTAAAATATTTTAACATTTTAAAAATCACTACAGAAAATAAGAATGGTATAATTTTATAAAATCTAATATATCTTTCATTTTCATGAGTTGGATGTTGTAATATGGTATATATAACAAAAAATTAACCACATTAAAAAAAAATGAAATATAATTTTGTGTTAAAATTGGTAGCCCAAACGAAATCCGAATCGAGAAATATTAAAACTATTTATATATATTCCAGAAAGATTTGTGAGATTCTAAGGCAGAAAATATACACACCCTTAAAAAGCAAAGGATTCTTTTTACATTTTCCAACGATAATTGTTCCTGGTATCTTAAGGAAATCATCATCAGATCATGTTTCATTTTTGGTTATCTTCTTGAATTTCTGTATGACTGTGTTCAGATCTTTGACCAAGACTTTATGGATTTTAACTTTTTTTTAATTAAGTATTTTTCTTCATTTATCATAATAAACCTTCTGTATGTTTCTCATCTGTCAGAGATGGAAAATAATTAAGGCAATTTGCACCAACAGAGTAACCAGGATGATCCTAGGGGGGGGGGGGGGGGTTACAACTACTGAAGAGTCTCTAGGGGTATGGTGTTAAGCGTATAGAGCTTAACGTTCATCCCAATGGGGGGTATAACCCCAAACCCTCCCCTGGTTACGCCTATGATTCGCACCATGTTTACAGGTGTTCTAAAATGTTCGTTTTGTGGTGCAACCAAACCACTCTCTTCCAGAAGTTTTTCATCTAGGGCATTCTTCCGCAGACCGGATTCCTCCGTCCGTCAATCTCTTCTTGTATAATATTTTCTAGAAATTTTTGTCACCTTATTAGATGTGTCAAATATTCCAATTTTATCTTTCTCTTTATTGGAATCACTATTGTGTCTCTAAAAGTTTCTCATTTTTCATTACAACTTTCATTTGAGGTGAGATTGTTGGTTCTAGAAGATTTTTTGGTGTATTTTATTGAACTTCCATATTCTTTAAACATACTTCAAATTTTAGTATTACTGGGTTGTGATCTAAGCCTGAGGCCTGCTCCTGAATATGTTTTTGTCGATCTTATTGATCACTGATAGGCATAATATAATTTATTTGGTTTCTTATACCAGCAATTCTTGAGGTATAAAGCCTGTATTGTATATAGTGTTAAACACGTGTAATTATAATTATGGACTTGTTGATCATGACTTTTAATGGTTCCATAGGGATTTTGTCGGATTCACTTACTGTTCCACTTATACAGAGTTTTAATTGCGTTTTCTATTTCCTCTTTTAGTATGTATGGTTCAGTTTCACCCATTATTTGTGGAAGGTCGGACATAACAATTAGATTAATTATATTAGGCACTCCAATCTCTGTGGATTTAAAAGTTCACCTGCATACGAAATGTTCTATACCTATATTTAAAAAGTGAAAATTGAAAGATTCTAATTTCATAAAAAACTTTTTTTTTGTCGATGACTTTATCCGTTTTTCTTTTTGTCAGTTTTTATTTAACTTTACTGATATAAAAAAAGCTTTAAAATGTTTAATCTATCTTCTATCTATCTTAACGTTAATATTCTATACAATACTTTGCTCAATAAGGTATTTTAGGTAAAATTCGATTTTATCAACATAGTCTTCTAGGACGATACACTAGCACTTTTCTTCTTCTTCTTCTTTTAAAGGTACCTATCTTTTAGCGATGTTGACGACCACATTGAATCATTTTATTTTATTATCAGCAGCTCGAAATAGATCAGTTGATGTTAGACCAGTCAATTTCCTAAGATTGACCAATCGGGATATACATCTACGTCCAGGCCATTTCTTGCACTCAATTTTGCCTCGTGGAATCAATTGTACAAGTCAGAATTTACTATTACAACTATATAGTTGCGTGGTGTATATGCACAGACCCTTAAGATACGTCAGGAGCACCACATTTCAAATGCCACCAATCGCTTTATGGCATATACTGTAAGACTCCTGCTTTCTACTTCGTAGGGGACGACATTAAAGACTAATAATTTTTATGTGTATATTGATACTTAAAAATAAGTTGCATGTAATCTTCCTAAGACCGTTAAAAGAGCTTCTGGCTTTTCAATATGAGTTTTTATTTCGTAGCTATGAACCCACGTATCCTTAATATTGCAGCCCAAATAGCATATTTTCTCCACTCTTTCTAACAGTGTATCGCTTATTGTAATTTGGGCTTTATAGGGCTTTTCATTCACAGTCATTTGTTTCGAGCTTCTGTCATGTGTCACATAATTTTAATATATCTACGTCATACGTTATTGCTATATACCAATGATACAAACCAAAGACGTATGGCGTAGTTATATTAATATTATGTGACACATGACAGAAGCTCGAAACAAATGACAATCGATGAAATGCCCTATGGGTTTATGTTAGTGTTCTTACTAATGATCATTATTTTTGTCTTCCTACAATTTAGTTTTAGTCCGAATTTGTTGTTTCTACCAGTGGCGGATCCAGAAATTTTGTTTGGGTGGAGGGGTTCTTGGGCCTTGAGGGTAATTTAGTTACCTTTCTCTGATGCAAGGTCACTTAGTCTTACCAACCCTAGGATACGTGGGTTTACAATTATGGGGGGGGGGGGTCATGACCCTCGTGACACCCCCCCTGGATCCGCCAGTGGTTTCTACAACATTATCCATCATCCTTTTTAGCGTCTGCGCATTATCTGCCAGCAACACTACCAGCGCTTTTCTAACATTATAATTTTAGTTTTGTAGAATGAATTGTATTATAAGCTTTAAAATTTTTTTTCGCAATCACTTCCTTCAAATGCACCAATATTCGCTATGAATGGCTCTTGCTTTATCAATAAACTATGTTTCGCATCCCAAAATTTGGAAGCGACAACATTCCTAGTTGATGTTTGATCTCTGGCCGATTGCCTACTTTATTTTAGCTTCTTGTGGTGTCCATTATTGGTTGAATTATTGGAACTTCATTATGACTCGGATGTGGTGTATGTATGAGTGTGTGTTTATTGGTGATGTAGCCTGTAAGGGTAGTTTAATATTACCTTTTGGGTAGTTTCACATCATCTATAACTGACTGGATGACTTCTACCAAATACCGCACTTGACAAGTTGCTGTATTGTAGCATCCTTTACATTTACTTGTAGTGTTATCTTATGTGTTCCACTGTTGACATATATACTGTATTAATTTATTTTATCTTCGCACTTCTTCAATTGTAATATGTAGATGAAAATGTATCAAATCTAATCAACTGTTAGGTAGATTTAATGTTTAAATGAAGTTAATTGTATTTTAGTTTTTAATGCTTGTAGAAAGATAGATTGTAGATCGAGTCACTAGAAAATGCTCCAATAACTGGCTAGGCATAAATATATAAAAGACAAAGTTACTCGTGGTTAGTAAACAAGACATTTGCCCTATGCAACTAAATATCAACAATGAGTCAGTTACAAAAGTTAACGATTTTAAATACCGAGGATTTAGAATAAACTAGACACTCAATCTAGATGAAGAGATTACAACTGGTATAGAATTTGCAACAGGAGCAGTTATGAAACTTAGACCTATACTGTGTAATTCTCAGCTGCACTTGCAACTAAGAATCAAGTTCCTAAAATGTTATGTGTATCCTGTATTACTATATGGATGGAAAACCTGTATCATGGAGGTTAATATGATGAACAAATTAGAAACCTTTGAGATGTGGTCATATCATAGAATGCTCAAAATATCATTGGTTCAATGCATTTCAAACATAAAAGTCTTAAACAGAATCGGTTAACCCAAAAGTGACTTGACGAAGACGATAAAAAAGAGAAAACTTAGATATCTGGGTCATATAGGTAATGAGAGGTAGTAGAGAGTGTATACTGCAGTCAATACTCAACGGATAGATCAAGGGAAAAAGAGGAATTGATAGGAAGAAATACTCATGGCTCTGAAACCTTCGTCAATGGACTGGCTTATCAGCCGATGAATTGTTACATGCAAGATCGAGAACAATATCAGCAAATTGTCATGGAAGGAAGCTACCCACACCTAAAATTTGGGCCCTGCAATGAAAGAAGAAAAATTACCAAAATGCCATTCATAGAACTGTTCAGAAAAACAATTGATAACATTATTTGGACTAATGTGGTCACAACTATATAAAAAGCATCACAGATAAGTAAATCAAAGTGGCTAATTTTGGCCTTTGGAAGAATTGAGTATGAATACTAGGAATACTACATATTACTTAAAAACTAGGTATAATTTAACCCTTAACCCGAAAGGTCACATTTTTGAACACAAATGGGAAGGTCTCGTTTCACAAATAATTGTATATAATCCCTATATATTTTTGACATTTTAATGTAAGATATGTACTAATATTAAAATAAAAGAACCTTGTTCTAAATGTGAATAATAACACATTCATTGTTAAAATGTCTTTAATTTATCAAAAAACACAGTAAACTGGAAATAATTATTCATTAATTTGGAAGAAGAGGGTTACATCTCAAAATGTTAAAGTTTTTTTTATTGCATCAATACCTTCCAAATAATGACTTCTACTATGGAAAAAATACTTACATGTGTAAGTACACTAGTCTCCGAGAGATGGCAGATGTAACTCTTTGGTTTTCCCCTAACTTTCCCTACAGAACGTTATTCGCTTTAGAGAATACAGTTATATCTTGGTGGAATATAATAGACAAAAATAAGTTAATTTAATTAACAGGGTGATTTATTTTTGGGATATAGAGTTATAAGTAAAGATATAACCATTTTTTAAAAATTATAACACTAAAAGTAAACAGTATGTTGTGATAGAAGGATACTTTCTTAGTTGTAACTTTTTTTTTGATAATTCATCATAAAAAAGAAGCAATATAATGTGCCTAAAAAGGAGTTTTGTGAAATGTAGCCTTATTCTTCAAAGTTATTTTGTTATAGGTATGCGAATTATTTTTTTTTGCATTTGGTAAATTATTGTAAATTAAACTGTAGTATTATTTAAGGATTAATTTAATTTAACAACAAATGCTTGTTGTCTTTAATACAGAAATGCAATGTTTTCCTGAATACCATTTAAGTTTTCACACAAATTTGTAAAGAAAAACAATTATTACTATTATTGCTTTATGTTTCATTTTATGTTGTATAAGGGATACGATTTTAATGTTTTATTAATAAGCTTTATTCAATCATAATTTGATATAATTGCATTTTTAATAATACTTTATTAATAAAATTCCTAAAATGTAACTTTATGAGCAAACATAGTGTCTCAAAAAGATAATATTTCTTTATTCAAGAAGGTTATATCTAAGTTTTTTTTCTAAACCTGATATCTTAAAAAAAATTTTTTTGTCAGAGCGATAAAAAGATCAGAAATCTATCATACTCAATCAATAAATCCTATAATATCAATAAACACTGCACAAAATAAATAAAATAAACTACACTCCTGGCCAAAAAAATCGGGACACCTTAAAAATGGGTCATTTTTGATGTCTCGAATCTCCTAAACCTGTTGTCCGATTTTAGTGATTTTTTAATATGTTATAGGCGTATTCTCTAAGAATATGGATGTAGTAATAGTGTTGCTGAACAGGTAAATGTCATTGTATACCGAGTGTAACAATAATACTGTGTTTTTTCCTGAAAGTTTGTAAGACTCTGTGGAATATTCTAGCATTTAAAAAATATTGAAATTAAAACTCAATTGTAGCCTTAGCCTTTCTTAACATTCTGCTTTTTGACTCATTCACTTATGTTGGATAATGAAAAAGTTAGGTACTTTGACAACTAGATATGTTCTTCATCAATACAGGGTATTTCCAAATAAGTGCGACAAACTTTAAGGGGTAATTATGTATGAAAAAATAATGACCGTTTGATTTATAAACACATGTCTGCAAATGCTTCGTTTCGGAGGTACAGGATGTTGAATTTTTTCTTACACACGAACGATTTATTTATTGCTCTAAAACCGGTTGAGATATGCAAATGAAATTTGGTGGTTTTTAAGAGGCAGTTATCGCGCATTTTTTGACATACAATTATGTATTTTATATTCACCATTGGCGTGCATACGGGTCATATTATCCTGTCATATTACCTGTATGCACGCCAATGATGAATAAAAAATTTTTAGTTGTATGTCAAAAAATGTGAAATAACTACCTCTTAAAACTTACCAAATTTCATTTGCATATGTCAACCGGTTTTAGAGCAATAAATAAATCGTCAGTTTGAAAGAAAAAATTCAACATCCCGTATCTCGGAAACGAAGCATTTGCGGAAATATGTTTATAAAGCAAACTGTCAATATTTTTTCACGCAGAATTAACCCTTAAAGTTTGTCGCACTTATTTAGAAACACCCTGTATTGATGAAGAACATGGCTAGTTGTCAAAGTACCTAACTTTTTCATTATCCAACGTAAGTGAATGAGTCAAAAAGCAGAATGTTAAGAAAGGCTAATGCTACAATTATGTTTTAAATTCAATATTTTTTAAATGCTACAATATTCCACAGGGTGTTACGAACTTTCAGGAAAAAACAGAGTATTATTGTTACACCCGGTATACAATGACCTTTACCTGTTCAGCAACACTATAACGACATCGATATTCTTAGAGAATAAAGCTATAACATATTGAAAAAAATCACTAAAATCAGACAACAGGTTTAGGAGATTCGAAAAATCAAAAATGACCCATTTTTAAGGTGTCCCGATTTTTTTGGCCAGGAGCGTAATATGAATCTTAAAACCTTTCTACTGAAAAAGTGAAAATTCTTAGTTATAACCCTCTTCTTCCAAATGAACGAATATTGGATAAAAAATTTTTAAGCATTTAAAAAAACTCTATACAAAACTAAAAATTAATCTATATTTTTATGAACAGTAGATAACTGTTGACTTAAAAAAGGAAACTGTATATAAAATATTGAAAAAAAAAATCAAGATTATGGTCAGCAGCAATCAGTGACTTTCCTCATGTTTATGTTTCTTCCTTTAGTACAGGAATTTTCGTTATTATTATGTTTTTTTTATGCGAGACGAAAGTTGGCCCTCAGTTTAACATTATCTATAGTAAACTATTTTCACTGTGCATATGCAATTTTTTAAATTCTCAATATTCGTGGTCAACATTTGATTAATCTTGGTTTTCTTCGATATATTCATCCCATAATTCTGAATTACTCTCATGATTTGAATCAATATGCTAATTTAATAAAACTGCATCTATATCACTAGCATTACTAACAGTCTCCTACGACTTCATAACAGTTTCTTCAAAATCTTTGGCCAAAATAGATATTTTTTTGAGGAGCTATCCATAGTTCACAATAATGATTTAGTGACATGAACAGACAGGTATAGTTTCACAAACTATGATCACTTTATTCTATCCTATATTTCAGGCACAACTTTACATATAGATTAGAAATTTAATGTAAGGTTCATTTTGCACCAGCGAGTCCAGTCCAGTCACATCCAATCTAGTCAGATGCTCAAAGATTCGTCCAGGTCCGTTAATACAAAAGTAAAGCAAATACATCTGTTTGGTTTCACACTGTAACCCGGTCTATATAGACATTTCAAATAACAAAAATTGCCGGAGAGCCAAATTTTGGTGGAGAGCTAGGGTATACCATAACAAATAAAGTTTAAAAAGTCCCCATCGATCCCATGTGTGCGTCAAAAGTTATTGGGGGTCAAAGGTCAAAATTTGAGATTTTTTGGATTTTTTTCGAAAACGGTAAGTTTTATCAAAAAAAAAACCTTAAACCAAAGTTGTAGATCTTAAAATTCTCTACAAAAATAGTCCTTACTATTTTTTTCCTAAAATTTGCCATTCCTGAGATATCGCGATTCAAAGAGTCACATTATACATGATATATGCACACATTTCCACACCACCTGTGAGGTTGTGTACTCGGCGCGTTTTTTTTACCTTGGTTTCCCCTATAGGCCTACTCCACTAACTGTTTTGACAATTTTAGGATAATTTAAGGAAACAATACCGGTTAAGTTCTAGATATTACCTTATTATTGATATTGATTATTGATATTGCTATTGATTATTAGGTTAACTATTGTTTTGATTTCTTTAGATATTTTAATCAGATTCATATTCTTGAAAGTCTACTTCAACAGTCAAGTATTCTTCGATTTCATCTTCTTCCTCTTCCTCTTGCTGGATGTTCAAAAATTGTTCAAATGTGACTGAGTCATTGGTCTCTTCATTAAAATCACAGGAGGCTTCCTCTGTTTTACTAAACTGGACATTTGAGCAAGACTGACCTTGGCAGTTGGTACACACTAGAGAACACAGCAACCCAACTTTTTTACATCCGCATTTGGCACTGCAACCTTTTTTGCAATTGCAAAAAATAGTGTTAAGGAGTTTTTCTGGAGCAGGTGGGAGTAAGGTTTTAATCGGTTCCAGAGTATTATCTATTAATTTCCAACCCCAGTCTTCTGGATTCAGTTCATTGCCTAGCCATGTTTGAACTTGATAATATACTCGATACAAATGTTGAAAAACAGATGCTGATGTTGGAGGAAGACATGATAGTTGTACTTGTTTCTTGTTTCGCGTATTTTTTACAAAAGTTAAGTATCGGTATTTATCAAGACAAATAATTTTTTTTGGAGCTCCATAAACCGCAAGAAGAAAGCGAATTTTTTCCGTAATTATTGTTTGCGGTGTAGAATCAAGTTCTATAAAAACTTTACAGCAGTCAGTCAAATCTTTTTTTTCGAATAATTTAAGTACTGACGTTTTGCCCCTTCTGTACATTGCGGACGTAGTGTCGCAGCCGGTTATCGCATGTAAAAATAAAATGTACTTTTGGCATTTGGGATAAGCCAATAAACTATTCGAAGAATATATCTCTGTTCGCTGTTGAGCCCTTCCAGGTTTCAGAAAATAAATAACTTTATCTACTGGAGTCCTTGCAGTAATCAGTACCAACAAATCAACATCTTCACCAACTACAATTGTTGTGTTTGTTGCCTTAAATTTTTCAATTGCTGTCTCAATTATAAGGACATCTGCGTCATTTTTAGCTTGCTTCACTTCAATATTCGCAGCTGTTAATTTGTCAGTTAACATGGAAATGAAACGAGATTTATTATTAATGTTGGCGAAAAATTGTTGTTGATTCGCTGGAACTGTTATATTTTCATCAAAGATAATCTCGGAACCCGATGATGATTTTGTAGTTCGACGACATTGTTCTGCAGCTTTAATATTCTTTGTCGAGTCATTGTAGCCGTCAAATACCACTGTCACTGTAAGCCCGTAATGTCTGCGTAGATACTGAACATATTTATCAAAAATAACGCTAAAGGTTTCTTTTCGATCCCACACAACGTGATGTAGTAGGTACCCTCCATCAATAATGTAAGTAGCGTTTCTACGATCAACCTCAGTATTGACTGATTCAAAGCAATCATAAATTGCTGACTTTGTTGTTTTACGCATTCCAGCTGCATCGAAAAGTGATAAGGGGTAAGGAGCTAATTCATACTCAAAAGATTTTTCAATCTCATCCTCAAAAGCTTCAGTGATACTCATGCGTTGAAATAATAATACAGGATCTATAGCTACTTCTTCTTCGTAAACTTTCACGGTGCTACTCGCAGCTAAAAGAGGGAGTACTTTTTCAGAGCGTTTTAATTTTATATTATTAAATGTTTCACCTGTCATTTTAGCCATTGAAGCAATCTCAACTTTACGAGCTTTATGGCAATTAATCTTATCATCACCAACAACTCCAGAAGCAATAGATATGATTTTATTAATTTTAGGAAAAGGATCATGTGATGAAAACCAGTCTAGAAGTTTTTTAATATCTTTAGCATCTTTTATGAGCCGCGAGTCACTTGCATCTACATGCTGATCTGTTGTGTCCATTCGAACATTAGCAAGAACATGCAACCCCTCACACACAGTATTCATTGCATGCATTCCGTAAACCCATTTACTTATCACATTTATACCAGAGAAACAGATAATATTATGAACCAGACCTACGGACAATACTGTAGCCATTGCCTATAATAGACAATCTGTTCTTTTTTAAACAATGGTACCTATAGCCAAATGTTTTTCAAGGCCACGTGGATAGAGGAAATTCAGTTTGGGACTGATTACCTTTTGAAGAAATATTTTCAGAATAGTATAATATACTATATACAAGAGACACAAATAGGCATTTATACTTGTCTTAAGGGCCACATATGTATACGTGGCTTATATGTGCATATAATGTATAAAGTAACTTTCAAAATCGCGATATCTCATGAATGGTAACTCCTAGGAAAAAAATTGTAAGGACAATTTTTGTAGAGAATGTTAAGATCTACAACTTTGGTTTGAGGTTTTTTTTTGATAAAACTTACTGTTTTCGAAAAAAATTTAAAAAATCTCAAATTTTGACCTTTGACCCCGAATAAATTTTGACGCACACATGGGATCGATGGTGACTTTTTAAACTTTATTTGTTATGGTATACCCTAGCTCTCCACCAAAATTTGGCTCTCCGGCAATTTTTGTTATTTGCCAAGCATTTTGATGTCTAAGTTGACCGGATTACTGGCCCAATCATATATTTAGTTGCATCGAGTCACGACGCTTCATGATTCGACAGGTCGAATTTTTACATCAGTCTTGTGCAGTTACTGCACAGTACTCATTTAAAAATGGATATTGAAAAACTAGTATTATTAGTTCGAGAGAATAATAAAATTTATAATCCCAAATCCCAATCTTGTGTTTTAATTCCTTCAAATATAGCAATTCTTAAATGAAAAAATAAATCTATGATCATTAGAAAATAGTTGTAAAATTTCTTTTGATCATCTAGTAAATCAGGAAACATATGGCTGAATGAAGCAAAAACAGATGTTCTAGTATTTATGGGATGACCCCAAAATAGTTTTCCTCATTGCCCAATTCCCCTTCTTCGAAACCAACCTAATATTACTGTTCGAACAACTACATCCGTTTTTAACCATATGTGTCTACACTAATGACTCGATAAGATGCATTCAGTGTCAAAGTTAATTACTGACTTGATTTGACTCGACAGAACTGGACTCAATTGGACTCGCTTGGTGTGAAATGCGCCTAGGAAATTAGGGTAACTGACCAGTTGGTCAGGATTAGGTGTTGTTAACTTGTTGCTTACAGAGAATCAGAGATAATAAGAAATTAATATTGAAGGTCGTCTCACAGACTAGACCTCTCCGGTTAAGGATTAAATAGCTTGATTCCGTACAATTTTAACTAAAATTAAATTTAAACTTACCTATTCCTTGATTTAAAAACTGAAGGCCCAAATCACTGGGACAAAATGGAGGTAGAAGCCCATACTCTGAGTTTAAGTCTTTTCTTATAAATATTTTTTTAACAACATTTACAGTAGATTGGTTAAACTTAATATCATTATTACTAGGGAATTCTTTCTTATCAATGACAGGTTTTCTTTCATGTTGCACAGCTTAAAAGTTTAAAAATTAATTGGGTAAATAATTACCTTCTGAATCTATGGCCGTGTTCTCACCAAAAGCAACTAGTGGCCACAAGGCAATTACAATGAGACCGCAACTTTAGTTAGTTGAGTTGCTCTTGTGTACTTACTGAAATCAACTGTTTTGAAGTCCCTTGTTTGTGCTCGACAAGGGCGTCAAAATTCAAAGTTCTTGCTGTCACATCCGTGAAGACTAAGCTATTCATGGCAACTGGTGACTGCGATGCGGTATACAGCGCTGCCAGCAACCAATGAGCAACTTATTGAGTTTCAGTTTATTAGGTGGTAACACATATATTTAAAAATTAACACTGAGTCGCGTTGCTGTTGTGTTGCAGTCGCCAGTTGCTTTTGGTGTGAACAGCCCCTATAATTATATTTTTAAATTTTGACTAAATCTGTGAACACATACAGAAACTTTGTTCCCATATGTCCAAAAAGGGAATTATTAATAACAACTAATAAAAATATGAATATTTCAAATAAAAGGCAGATATCGAGCACAGTTTGCACAGTTGGAAGAAAAGAAATGTTTTTTCTTATGTTAAGTTTGAGATACTGTGTAGGGACAACAAGGTAAAATATACAAGCAGTGTTGCCAACCGCATTTCCCTAGATTATCCCATGATTGTTCGAAATTTGTCACGAAAAGATACGCTGTATAGGCGTAACCGGGGGTTGGGGGTTATAACTCCCCGATTTGAGCTCCCTACCAAAGAATACTCCATCCAACAAGAAGCGAAAGCATCTGTCGGCTCCTTTGATATTCAGGGGACAGAAATATCGGTCGGAGAATGGTAGGGGTAATACTTCACACTACACTAACAAAAGTAATGAGGAATTCGTTCAAAACTGTAGGAAATTTGAGTTACACTGAGAAACAAAGTAATAATTAAAACTATAGTGTTTTTAAGTTGATCTATTAATATGAATTGTATTTTTTTCTGTAAAATTTAATATAACCCATATATCAATTTTGTACTGATAAGTAAAAAGGTTTTAAGTTAAAAATATCGATTTTGACTAAGTTTTGTAAACTTATGTAAACGTGATGGATTTTTGATGCTTAGTTTAATTTAATAGTTAATTTCAAAATAGAGATTAAAATTTCTATCGATTTCTATTACTTTTTTTCGTACTAAAAACTTGAAAAATAGATATTTTTGACCCAAGACCTTTTTACTTAGGACAGAATTATACTTTCAAATTTTCTATTAACTTTGTCTTAGATTGATCATTTTTTTGTTTCCTTTTGAGAAATTTCTTTGAATGTCTATTGACCTCCAACACCACCATATTCTCGCTGCACGAGGAAACTCTGCGGCGGAGGCTAGAATGACTTTATTCACCTTCGATTTCTTTCTGTACATCTGAGGTTTCTCGAAACTCTGGTTGTACTGTACCAAATTCAACTCGCCTGGATATATAACAATTATCTCATCAAATCTAGCATCTAATACTTGGGAATTAATCTACCAGCTGAAAACAATATCGAAGAAGAGGTAAAAAAACAAATAATTAAAGCCAGTAGAACGGCCGATGCCTAAACGGCACAATTTGGAAAAACAAACACGTAAGAGTGCAAAACAAAGGCCCAATATAAGTAAGTTATTAGGCCAGTTATGACTTATAAGGCCGAAACAAGACCAGATACAAGCAAAACACAAAAATATCTGGAGACCAACCAAATGAAGATCTTAAGAAGGATTGCTGGAAAAGTACTACAGGACAGGGTAAGAGGTGAGGAAATCAGCCGCATATGTGGGGTGGACAATATAAATACCTGGGTAAAGAAGAGTGGATTAAACATATAAGCAGGATGTTTGAATCAAGGATAGTAAGGGACAAGTCACCGTTAGGCAGAAGAAGTATAGGACGCCCAAGGAAAAGCTGTAAAATGACAATTTAGGGACAGAATGAAATGCAACGTTGAAGAAAAACAGGCAGTATTGCCTATATAAAAGAAAGAAGACATCAGATCTAGCATCTAGCCACCTTAACCTGTTTCTTATTTTGTTTCCAATAGGATCCACACCCAATTTTTTCGTATATACTGATTCCTAACATTATCTTTTCTAATTATTCGCTAGTTCTAGTTATTAATAACTACGGATTCAATACGGAACTTAACCTAACCCTAGTGAAGCTCTGCTTTCACACAAAATTTTCCAGTTTCAGCTGCATTCGCTCTCTCTAATTGTTACCTTCTGATACATCTCTTATACCACTCTCACATATTCAGCCGGCACTCCTTTCCTACTTAGTACCATTAGGTTTCTGGTAACTTTGCTATATGCCTTCCCAAGATTAATAAACACTATGTGCAAGTCTTTCTCTTCCACTCATAAGTTTTTCCCTCAGCCGTCATAAAATAAAAATTGATGTTGTGGACCTGCCTTGCATAAATTCAAAATGACCTTTATTTCTAGAACCCTACACTAAATTTATAATATTGCAAATTAAATTAAACACTAAATAGCTATGTTTAAATTGTTTTTATTAAAAATCTGGGAATAAATAATTTTAATAGATAGGTACGTATATGGAATCACATAAATGTTTGAAAATGAATGAAAATGATAATCACAGATCACCTACCTCCTCTAGATGTTTCACGATAACGCTTTGGTTAAATATGAAAAACAGAGCTCCATGCCGCTTGTATCGGAACTAATACAAGCGGGAATTTCAAAATGTAATTTTGGTGGGAAGAAAATGTTAGGTTAAAATATTTGTATAGTTGAAAAAAAAAATAATTTGGTTTTAAAATATACAAATTATTTTTAATTTCAAATATACAAAATACCATTTGGGAAAAAATAAGACATGACAACGTATTTTTATTTATTTATTTAATACCAGCAAAACCACTTTGTATATACTTTTTTACAAATCGTATCTTTACAAATGAAATTATTAATAGTTATCTCTCAAATTGAGTTCCAAATACTTCTACAAAAGGGTATCTCAAATGATTGAAACATGTGTGCATCTCTACTTGTTGAAGGACTTTCAACTAAAACAAAAAATTAATATAATTGATTTGATAATAACCAAATTCATTTCACGTAAAATAATTTTTATTAATTATATATTTTGAGTAGGGGTTACTTACTTGGTGTTACATTCGTTAGCTTCCCTACACCACTAACTGTGTTACTTGTTCTCTAATAACAAATACTTGTAGAACTCACCATGCAAATGTAAGCTAGGAATTTGATCTTCCTAGGGATCTTCAAATCACATTCGTTTGGTTTCAAAAACTATATTTGAATCCATTTTATCTAAATCAGGATATTTTATTATTGCTAACAATCAGATAAACATTTACTGACATAAAGATAAAGGATAAAGACATACTGACAATGATGACAATTGACAAATTATAATGACACTCAGACTCAGTGATATAGAAGAAATCTTAACTCCAGGTGCATGGCGACATCTCAAAAAACGTATCATTATTAAAAATGACATTTAGTTTAGTATGACCTTGAGATACCTGCGTGAAACATCTAAAGAGAGTTAAGTGATCTGTGATGATAATCACATAAATGTTTAAAAAGAACTTTCTCTGATTGCCCTACCCCTACGATCGTTTACCTGCTACGATTTCTCGGTACTGAAAAGAGAATTATTTCATAGATGAGGGTGAATTATTTGTTCACGATTTAGTGGGGCATCCCAGTACGAACCACACAGGAAAATCCACCTTTGCGTGGAGCCATCACAATGAGAGTTTATTTTAACAATAAATATGTTTAATAGTATTATCCTTTTTTCTACAATTAGAAAAGATTAAACAACACAATAATTTTACAAATACATTCACATTATTTGTTAGGTTCAACAAACAGCTGTCAGGGGTTAGTTGAGAAATATTGAGAAATAAGAAATAATACATGAAACATGGCGGATCGTACATGCGCAAAGAAATTTGGATCGTGAAATAGTCGATGCTTTCGCTTCTTGTTGGATGGTGTATTCTTTGGCTCCACGCAAAGGTGGATTTTCCTGTGTGGTTCGTACTGGGATGCCCCACTAAATCGTGAACAAATAATTCACCCTCATCTATGAAATAATTCTCTTTTCAGTACCGAGAAATCGTAGCAGGTAAACGATCGTAGGGGTAGGGCAATCAGAGAAAGTTCTTTTTAAACATTTATGTGATTATCATCACAGATCACTTAACTCTCTTTAGATGTTTCACGCAGGTATCTCAAGGTCATACTAAACTAAATGTCATTTTTAATAATGATACGTTTTTTGAGATGTCGCCATGCACCTGGAGTTAAGATTTCTTCTATATCACTGAGTCTGAGTGTCATTATAATTTGTCAATTGTCATCATTGTCAGTATGTCTTTATCCTTTATCTTTATGTCAGTAAATGTTTATCTGATTGTTAGCAATAATAAAATATCCTGATTTAGATAAAATGGATTCAAATATAGTTTTTGAAACCAAACGAATGTGATTTGAAGATCCCTAGGAAGATAAAATTCCTAGCTTACATTTGCATGGTGAGTTCTACAAGTATTTGTTATTAGAGAACAAGTAACACAGTTAGTGGTGTAGGGAAGCTAACGAATGTAACACCAAGTAAGTAACCCCTACTCAAAATATATAATTAATAAAAATTATTTTACGTGAAATGAATTTGGTTATTATCAAATCAATTATATTAATTTTTTGTTTTAGTTGAAAGTCCTTCAACAAGTAGAGATGCACACATGTTTCAATCATTTGAGATACCCTTTTGTAGAAGTATTTGGAACTCAATTTGAGAGATAACTATTAATAATTTCATTTGTAAAGATACGATTTGTAAAAAAGTATATACAAAGTGGTTTTGCTGGTATTAAATAAATAAATAAAAATACGTTGTCATGTCTTATTTTTTCCCAAATGGTATTTTGTATATTTGAAATTAAAAATAATTTGTATATTTTAAAACCAAATTATTTTTTTTTTCAACTATACAAATATTTTAACCTAACATTTTCTTCCCACCAAAATTACATTTTGAAATTCCCGCTTGTATTAGTTCCGATACAAGCGGCATGGAGCTCTGTTTTTCATATTTAACCAAAGCGTTATCGTGAAACATCTAGAGGAGGTAGGTGATCTGTGATTATCATTTTCATTCATTTTCAAACATTTATGTGATTCCATATACGTACCTATCTATTAAAATTATTTATTCCCAGATTTTTAATAAAAACAATTTAAACATAGCTATTTAGTGTTTAATTTAATTTGCAATATTATAAATTTAGTGTAGGGTTCTAGAAATAAAGGTCATTTTGAATTTATGCAAGGCAGGTCCACAACATCAATTTTTATTTTATGACGGCTGAGGGAAAAACTTACGAGTGGAAGAGAAAGACTTGCACATAGTGTTTATTAATCTTGGGAAGGCATATAGCAAAGTTACCAGAAACCTAATGGTACTAAGTAGGAAAGGAGTGCCGGCTGAATATGTGAGAGTGGTATAAGAGATGTATCAGAAGGTAACAATTAGAGAGAGCGAATGCAGCTGAAACTGGAGAATTTTGTGTGAAAGCAGAGCTTCACTAGGGTTAGGTTAAGTTCCGTATTGAATCCGTAGTTATTAATAACTAGAACTAGCGAATAATTAGAAAAGATAATGTTAGGAATCAGTATATACGAAAAAATTGGGTGTGGATCCTATTGGAAACAAAATAAGAAACAGGTTAAGGTGGCTAGATGCTAGATCTGATGTCTTCTTTCTTTTATATAGGCAATACTGCCTGTTTTTCTTCAACGTTGCATTTCATTCTGTCCCTAAATTGTCATTTTACAGCTTTTCCTTGGGCGTCCTATACTTCTTCTGCCTAACGGTGACTTGTCCCTTACTATCCTTGATTCAAACATCCTGCTTATATGTTTAATCCACTCTTCTTTACCCAGGTATTTATATTGTCCACCCCACATATGCGGCTGATTTCCTCACTTCTTACCCTGTCCTGTAGTACTTTTCCAGCAATCCTTCTTAAGATCTTCATTTGGTTGGTCTCCAGATATTTTTGTGTTTTGCTTGTATCTGGTCTTGTTTCGGCCTTATAAGTCATAACTGGCCTAATAACTGACTTATATTGGGCCTTTGTTTTGCACTCTTACGTGTTTGTTTTTCCAAATTGTGCCGTTTAGGCATCGGCCGTTCTACTGGCTTTAATTATTTGTTTTTTTACCTCTTCTTCGATATTGTTTTCAGCTGGTAGATTAATTCCCAAGTATTAGATGCTATATTTGATGAGATAATTGTTATATATCCAGGCGAGTTGAATTTGGTACAGTACAACCAGAGTTTCGAGAAACCTCAGATGTACAGAAAGAAATCGAAGGTGAATAAAGTCATTCTAGCCTCCGCCGCAGAGTTTCCTCGTGCAGCGAGAATATGGTGGTGTTGGAGGTCAATAGACATTCAAAGAAATTTCTCAAAAGGAAACAAAAAAATGATCAATCTAAGACAAAGTTAATAGAAAATTTGAAAGTATAATTCTGTCCTAAGTAAAAAGGTCTTGGGTCAAAAATATCTATTTTTCAAGTTTTTAGTACGAAAAAAAGTAATAGAAATCGATAGAAATTTTAATCTCTATTTTGAAATTAACTATTAAATTAAACTAAGCATCAAAAATCCATCACGTTTACATAAGTTTACAAAACTTAGTCAAAATCGATATTTTTAACTTAAAACCTTTTTACTTATCAGTACAAAATTGATATATGGGTTATATTAAATTTTACAGAAAAAAATACAATTCATATTAATAGATCAACTTAAAAACACTATAGTTTTAATTATTACTTTGTTTCTCAGTGTAACTCAAATTTCCTACAGTTTTGAACGAATTCCTCATTACTTTTGTTAGTGTAGTGAGAAGTATTACCCCTACCATTCTCCGACCGATATTTCTGTCCCCTGAATATCAAAGGAGCCGACAGATGCTTTCGCTTCTTGTTGGATGGAGTATTCTTTGGTGGAGCCATCACAATGAGAGTTTATTTTAACAATAAATATGTTTAATAGTATTATCCTTTTTTCTACAATTAGAAAAGATTAAACAACACAATAATTTTACAAATACATTCACATTATTTGTTAGGTTCAACAAACAGCTGTCAGGGGTTAGTTGAGAAATATTGAGAAATAAGAAATAATACATGAAACATGGCGGATCGTACATGCGCAAAGAAATTTGGATCGTGAAATAGTCGATGCTTTCGCTTCTTGTTGGATGGTGTATTCTTTGTCCCTACACTTAACACCATTACTGTAAATTACTATTCCATACCTACAAGAGACCATCCTGTAGTTGTTACCCCCTCCCCTTCGGATCATTTTGGTTACAACGTTGGATATGTCAAAAATTATTGTGTAATTAAAATCAATGTTGCCAATGTTATTCTTTTATCTGACTACTTATTACAGAATAATTTTTAATCCACTGGATTTTCTGTTTTACCATTTTAAAAATTTTCGTTTATAGATAGAAATCTCGTAAATTACCTACTATTATTATATTGTAGGTACGTATTTTGTATTATTGTAAGTGTTAAATCTAAATATTTCATTATTTGGATTTTTTTATTTATTTTTAAGTAAAAAAACACTTTTAAATATTATTTCATTAAAACGCAACAACTACCTAACTCTAGGTACTAGAAAAATAAATAATAAATAAATCAATACAAAAAACTACAACTACATTAAGAGCTCAGGCGCAAAATTTCTGGTCAATGGTTTCTCGAGTCCTGAGAAAACTAATAAGTATATTTGAAAAATTTAAACGCAGAATACAATATTACCGAGGGCTGAAAGTCCCTGAAGACTTCTATAATGTTTATTGTAATAAGTTACAGGGGTGAAAAAAAAAAGACAAAATTTAGTGTGATTTGTAATTTCAAATATCTCATTCAAAAAAACCTTTTTGTTTATTCTAAGGAAATTTTGGGCCTCGGTAATAATGTAATCTTTCATTTTGCGTTTAAATTTTTCAAAAATATTTAAGTATTAGCTTTCTCAGGATTCGAAAAAAAAATGAATGCGTTTAAAAATTATTGGTCCGAAATTTTGCTCCTACGCTCTTTTAGCAACTAAAAATTTATTACAAATAAAACAGTAAAAACATAACTGACAGTCTTGAAACATTAAAAACCTAAACATGTACGTAATCCACAACACACAAAGAAACATAATATAATAAAGTGCAAAATTCTTATTTTTATTTTGCCATTTACATTGTAACTTTTTTTTTGAAGGTGTAAATTTTACACAGCCAGCCAGTATTACCGACACCATCTTTTGTCGCCAATAAAGCCCTAATTGTAGATGTATTTAAGAGGTTTCTTTTATCTGTTTTTATATTGAATGCAATACTGAAAACCCTTTCTACACTAGCGTTTGAAAATGGTAGAACGAATAGCAATGAAAATACTTTTTTTAAATTAGAAAACAAAAATATATTGATACATTTTTGGCAAAGTAACGTAAGTGAGTTTGTTTTTGGCGTAAATCATGTTTTTCCATTAAATTAACGCTATTATTGTTTAGAAGGTACTGCCAAAGTGTAGTAAGCCTAGAATTACTTTAAACATAATATGTATAGGCTTACTACACTTTGGCAGTACCTTCTGAACAATAATAGCGTTAGTTTAATTGAAAAACATGATTTTCAAAAATGTCACTTACGTTACTTTGCCAAAAATGTATCGATATATTAGCTTCAATTTTTTATTAATTTTGCCATTTATCCATTATAAAAAAATATTTTCACAAACCAAAACTTATTTCAACAGACGTTTGCTTAAACACTGCACTGCACTACATAAAATAAAAATAAAACTGTCGGACAGCAGAATCCCTGTTTTTGAAATTTAAATTGGATCAGTATTCCTTAAGTGGAAACAAAACAATTCACACAGGTCTCTTTTGTCCCTTCTTATCTTAGATAATTAAATACCATGAAAAGTATCGGATGTAACATTCATCCAATATATAGGCAATTTATAGAAATTTGGGTGGAACCAAAGAAAATTAATGTGTTATTGGGAATATATGAATGAGAAGCGGATTTTTTAAGTTTTTTTTAGTCTGTTGTAGTAGATTGGTAGATACACTGAAAATATACGCAAATATCCGATTTATTTAAAGATACGGAGAAGATACTACAATTTTCAAAAATATACACAAATCGGATAATTATCCGCCGATTGGCAACACTGTACACAAGGGCAGGTATACATCAAAATTGGTTTGTAGTCATGTTTTGTATACATTTTGTAGTTTGAATTTCTCCGATATCTTTAAAAACAAAGAAAATGAATGGTTTTATTCTTTAACATGTGCTTGAACTGAAACAATGCTAAATTAACAATAAAAATAACAACAGTAAACAAAACTTTAAAAACAAAAGAAATATAACAAATTAATATCACATGTCATGTTCTTCCTCTAATTCTAATCGCCTAGGCATGCTGGATATTAAGCAGGCTGTTTGATTTTGATCTATTTAGTTTAAGATAGCAATAACCATAGTTTCTATATCTTGCAGGGAAGCAGGAAGGGGCTGACGAAGACTTATTGTCTACGGACAATATCCTAAAGTGATCAATATGATTTATTTTGAGACTGTGAGAGGGCCAATTCAATATCTGAATATCTATCTCACTTAAATATATAGTAATGACACTAAATCCTGTCAAGGAAATTCCACCCCAAAACATCACAGAGCCTCCATTAAACAATCTCGTCTCTCTTATCTTGTGCTGTGCATATAACTCACCTGGTTGACAAATAACTCTTAAGTTTCGATCAAGAACTGTTTACGTTATGTGCCTTTCTGTTTGCCAAATTTTTTAAATGTTGTTATTTTTTATTGTTAATTTAGTATTGTTTCAGTTCAAATACATGCTAAAGAATAAAACCGTCTATTTTCTTTATTTTTAAAGATATTAGGTTGATTCAGAAAACGAAATGTTTAGAAAACAGACTACATCACAATTTTGATGTATACCCACCCTTGTACCTTGTCCTCCACAGAGGGCGTGTCAAACTTAACATATGAAAAACATTACTTTTCTTCCACGGTATAAGCTCAAAAAAGAAGTTTGAGTACACATTTGAACAACAGTGTAAATAATATCAAAGAAAAATCTAAAATAATAAAAAAAATTACCTGGATCTATTAATTTTTTTACGAGAATATCAACTTTTAAAGTGAGCATAATGTTGGGTGATGCAAAACTTTTGCGGTTAAGTTTATATACAACAAACAGTCCAATGGAAATATATACCTAATAAAAATCAGTCAAAACTCATCATTATACCGGTCAATATTCATAATATGCTGATAATTCTCCATAAAAACATATTATTAATGCTGATCATTGACCATAATTTCTTACCAACATAAGATAAATAAAACAAAACTTAAGATTTAATTCACCACAACAGAATCTTTGGGTGTGAAATAGCAAATGTCAGTCAAACTACAGGTAAAGGTTAGTTAACCCCTAGGGTTAACTACTTACTGATTGTGAAACTGGCTGTTATAGCTGTATACAAACCTATTGTCAGATTCCGGCTCCAGTGAGAAAGAAATGTTGTTGTTTATCATTCTACCTACTGACAGCAGATAATGTAGCTTTTACTGAAGATGACTTGATGACTTATGTATAGAATGTGGAGTGTGTGACGACGCAGATCATTGTGTATTCCATTGCAATGTTTTCCATGATAAACAACAAGACATGAGAACAAAACTAGGTGAGACAACACCAGAGACTATAATGAATGTAGCCATGCAAAGCAAAGAAAATTTCAAAGTGGTAGTAAACATAATAACAGAGATAATAAAAAAAGGAAACGCGAGAGAGAACGAGACAAGATGGGAGATGAGATAGTGACAGAAAACATTATTAAGGATATTTTATCCCTTATTTTACCTATACATCTTTTATCTATACAATTTTATCTATACACTGTTTTATGAATACTCTATTTTATTTCTAGAACAAATAAAAGAATAACTACTCCTCACAGTCGACTCCACCGACATGGAGTAGAGATAGGGTCAGCAGCGGGGCCTCCGAAGTAACGTTTGCTAAAAATACATACCAGGTGTCCACGGCTGGAATGAGGGGGTTTTAGTGGGTAGGCAGTTACCTTTTCACGATTGATTCGCTCGGATTCATGAGTGTCTGAATTGGGCAAGCGGACTGAATCCCACACACCATGGTAGAGGGCAAACACCAGCTTCTTGAGGTACTGCGGTCTACTCTGACGGTTTTATGAAGATTTCCTCCTCCCACAAAAAAAAAAAGATAACGTAGCCCCTGAATAATTATTTTAAACTGTTTGTCCTTTGTCTAGTGTATGTTATTTGTATAATTTTAAAGTAAATGACTGTAACATTCTGGTATGTGCTGAATAGCTTCCTTTTATGATGAAGTAAGTTTATAACATAAATTTTTTACTATACATCAGCTTCGAGCTCTTGTCGAAGTTTTTCCACTTTTTCTATCACTACAATAGTTTATTTCAGATGCCCCTAAAGATGCTCTGAGAACGAAAGTACTTGGGCAAGATTTAACACCTTGGCTGTGTAACGAGTCAAATAGACCTCATATTATACTAAGTGTTAGCTGCATCGACTGTGTTGTAACGCACTGTGGCAAAGCTCACTACGGGACATATATTCCTCGCAACACACTCAACGTAAGTTTATAAATATCCCTAAACGCAACCAAGGTGTTAATAAATAACTGTGCTCAACATCTGCCTTTTATTTGTAAAATTCATATATTAGAGCATTCAACTGTATCTTATTGCAGTAGCGGATCTACGGGGAGGGAAAATGGGGAAATTTCTCCACTAACAAGGTCCAAAGTTAAAGAAAACAATTGTTGAAACATAAAAATATATTAGCTGACATGAAACTTAAGCCACAGACAGACAAATTCAACCCAATAAACATGCTAGTTAGGAAAATTAAATAAACTTAATGCATATAAGTTACAGTAGACTCCCTCTATAACGAGAACTGAAATGGTAGATTAATTACCTCTTTATAAGCTGATCTCCTTATATCAGACAACAATAATATTGTGCATAAGTACATATGAATATGTACTTTTCTAAGAAATTAACTTCCTCTAGTCAAGCCATTCCGAACAATATAAGATGCTAAATATTGTTTGAATGGTGCTTTTAAAAAATAGTCAGTAGATAAACAGAAAGAAGTTGACAGCCGGTGGAGTGTATTACATCACTGGCCTCGATAAGTACACAGATTTTTGGCATTTCTGTATACAGGTAGCTGGTATTTATAGCCTTATTTATAGTCATCACCTCGCCAAAAACAGGTAAATCAACATGTTTTTTTATCTCATGTTTTCTCGTTACCTATAACCAAATATGCCTCATTATACAGGGTGAGTCATGAGGAACTGTACATACTCCTACCTCGTATAGAGGCTCCTATGGGGAATAACAAATTACCATTAAAAAGTGTCTGCTCCCATTGTTTAATAATATACAGGGCGAGTTTTGTATTTTGACCGAAATTTGTATTAGTCATAATTTTTGAACGGTCAGATCGATGTGTCTCTTATTTTGGCCAATCGTTACACTATTACCACCTAATCAACTAATTTATTCAAACTAGAAAAAAATCAGGTCCGGCTTTAAAAAAATTAGTTCGTTTGGGTCTTAGAAAAAATTTCAACCTGTATACGCTTTTTGAAAACTCTAATATGAATTTTACAAATTAGACAAATAGGCAATTAAAATAGCATATTTATTTTTTTCCGCACACGATTACTTAATTTTTTATAAAAAAATCAAATTTCACTATGAATTAAAAGTTTGGTAAAGTGAACCATAGATTTAAAAAAATTTACTTTTATTAGAAAAATTAATTTTTTTTTAACAAATATTTAATTTATGTTACCAACCAATCAACTGATTTATTCAAACTAGAGAAAAATTAGGTCCGGATTTAAAAAATTAGTTCGTTTTGGTCTTAGAAAAAATTTCACCCTGTATGCGCTTTTTGAAAACTCTAATATGAATTTTACAAATAAGACAAGTAGGCTATTAAAATGGCATATTTATTTTTTCCCCACACGATTACTTAATTTTTTATTAAAAAATCAAATTTGTCAAAATCGGAATTTTAACCGAAAAATGAAAAAAAAAATGAACTCACGGTTTAACTCGCTACAACTCTGTTCCATTTTAATATTTTTTTTTCTGAAATTTTTACAGCACACACCTCTTACCATTGTGAAGACTATGAAAATTGTTGTAGACTTTCAGTCTTCTTCTTGTAAAAGTTGCAAACTTGTAAATGGCAAAATTTAGGTGGACAAATTTAAAATTTATCAATTTGATCACGTCTATGTTAAACTATAGAGTCCAAAAGAAGTGTTATGGGAAGTTTTAGATCTAGACGTGTTATAGAAAAAAAAAAAAAATGGTAAAACTTTTAATTTTAAGAAAAACATTGTTTTTGTAAATTAATTTTTGTAAAAAAAGTTAATTTTTTTAAATCTATGCAAAAACTTTGCCAAACTTTTTATGCAGTCAAATTTGATTTTTTAATAAAAAAATAAGTAATCGTGTGGGGAAAAATAAATAAGCCATTTTAATTGCCTATTTGTCTTATTTGTAAAATTCATATTAGAGTTTTCAAAAAACGTATACAAGGTGAAATTTTTTCTAAGACCCAAACAAACTAATTTTTTAAATCCGGGCCTCAATTTTTTCTAGTTTGAATAAATCAGTTGATTGGGTGATAACATAAATTAAATATTTGTTCAAAAAAAATTCATTTTTGTAATAAAAGTTATTTTTTTAAATCTATGGTTCACTTTACCAAACTTTTAATTATTCATAGTCAAATTTCATTTTTTTTTATAAAAAATTAAGTAATCGTTTGGGGAAAAAAATAAATATGCCAATTTAATTGCCTATTTGTCTAATTTGTAAAAATCATATTAGAGTTTTCAAAAAGCGTATACAGGGTGAAATTTTTTCTAAGACCAAAACGAACTTATTTTTTTAAATCCGGGCCTGATTTTTTTCTTGTTTGAATAAATCAGTTGATTGGTGGTAACATAAATTAAATATTTGTTCAAAAAAAAATTAATTTTGGTAATAAAAGTTAATTTTGTTAAATCTATGGTTCACTCGAGGGTTCACTTTACCAAACTTTTAATTCATAATCAAATTTGATTTTTTTTATAAAAAATTAAGCAATCGTGTGAGGAAAAAAATAAATATGTTATTTTAATTACCTATTTGTCTAATTTGTAAAATTCATATTACAGTTTTCAAAAAGCTTATACAGGGTGAAATTTTTTCTAACCAAACGAACTCATTTTTTTAAAGCCGGACCTGAATTTTTTCTAGTTTGAATAAATCAGTTGATTAGGTGGCAACAGTGTAACGATTGGCCAAAATAAGAGACACATCGATCTGACTGTTTAAAAATTATGACGAATACAAATTTCTGTCAAAATGCGAAACTCGCCCTGTATATTATTAAACAATGGGAGCAGACACTTTTTAATGGTCATTTGTTATTCCCCATAGGGACCTCTATATGAGGTAGGAGTATGTACAGTTCCTCATGACTCACCCTGTAGAGGGTTATACTGCCCTGCTAAGTAAAAACGTCCTAACTAGCAAAGACTTTTGAGAAAAAGCCATATTTGTACTTAATACTGTGCCATCCTCATTTTGAAAAGCAGACTGTTGCTTTTTTGCACATAGGTAGTTCATTAGGATTAAAATTTTTTTTCATTTACCGGCAATCACTAAAACAATCCCAAGTTTGACATTTGATAGATAGGACTTTTTAACTAAGTGTTAATAATGTAGAGGTTATCTAGAACTATTAATTTTTCAGATAGGACTTTTTGGTTTAAATATGAATGACAATTAAAATTTTACAGTTCTGCTAATAGTATGCGGTCTACTTTGCGGGTGCGATCTACCTTAAGGATTTGCACAAAATAATGAAATGCAAGAAAACTCTTATAGAAAAAATATTTATTCACAAGTAATAAACATTACCGAGCAAAATAAATGTATAAGGAAATGAAAGTACCAGACTATTTTATTTGACAAGAGAAGTTGATATTTGCACATACCCTGGAAAGGAAAGAAATTAAATTTTCATAAAGTTTATTGTATATTCCTGAATAGTAGTAATTATGATAGTAGTACTTAGCAATAAACATTTCGCCCACAAAGGTGTTTATTATTATTGTGTGTGAACCCTTCTGAGAAAAGATTATGGTGATTAACCCACATGTATACAGTACTGACAAAAACAATCTTTATAAAATGAATTAATTGCATAAGTCAACAGAATTATTATTTTAATTTTACAATTTAATACTTTGTCATACCAATTTATTATTTTAGTTGGGAATAAGCCAAATTACATTATTATTACTAAGTATTAATTTGTAAAATTAAAATAATAATTCTTTGCAATCTCTATCTATGTGATGTATAAATATTTTTTTGTCAGTATTGTAATATAATACCACTGATACACCGCATCCCTTGGTAGACCACAAGCTATAATAGAAACGTGACGGTAGACAGCATACCATAGGAGCATACATTTTCCCATTAGATAAGTTTATTAAAAAAGAGGCAAAACGGTTACGTATTTTATATTTCAATAAATCAACAAAAATTATCACATCCAATTATTTTTCAAATATCTATATGAGAAGTGATCCAATCGGGTATTCATATGACTTACAGTAATTTCCCACTATTTTTTATAGTCATATTATTATACCTTCGTATAAGCACTAGGTCTATATTAATTTCACCCGTTGAATGATTTCAACATGACTTACTTAGCCAAAAAGTCCTATCTTCACAATTTTTGATGCAGATAGGACGCTTAAACTACGTAGTTAGCATATAGGACGTTTATTCTAAGCACAACGGCTGTTAGTTGTAGAAAGGACAAACAAATTTACGCTTTTGTACGATTTAAGGTGGCAAAAAGGACTTTCTGACTAAGCAATACGATGCAAAATGTCTAATAGTAGTGGAATATAACCTTATCACGAAAAAATGAAAATTGTAGATTGGATGCTTTTACTAAGCACAGCAGTATAGTTCAATAGGAATTTCATGAGACACCTAATATATCTCTTTATAAGCGAAACCTCGTAATACCTGTGTTCGTAATAGAGAGAGTATACTGTATTATTTATGTCTTTTATGTAAGTAGTTTGGGCTTATCCTTTTTATGTCTTTTGGTTGGTGTTTCATTGAAAGTTCCCCCTAAGGTAAATTTCCCTTCCCAAGGCGAATGTCTAGATCCGCCACTGTCTTATTGAAATAAAAATATATTAATAATACTTACAATCACTTCTCATTCCACAAGCAAGGCATTTCTGTAGTCTGCAATATTGACACCTATTCCTATGATGTTTGGTAACCTCACAATTCTGGTTACCTCTGCATTGATATCCTAATTGTTTACGAATTGACCTCTTGAAGAATCCCTTACAACCTTCACAGGAAATAGCCCCATAGTGCCTCCCTGATGCCCTGTCTCCACAAACAACACACAGTTCCACAGTTAAACAGATATTCGAATTATTTCTATTCTTGTCACCTAACATTTCTGTTTTAATAGTCGGTTCCATATCCATGGTTTATAACAATATTAACATCAGAAATGTGTTTACAACTGTAGCATAATATTTTGTATTAGGACACTCACATATTTCTTTAGATTGGCTAGTTTGTTTTCATAAAGTGCATAAATTGTTATTTGACCTTTCAATAACAGAACAGAACGATACCACTGACTACACTCCCTATTTACTGAACAAGGTTCATGACCTTACACCTGCCACTCACAATTCTCTAGGTAAATAAATGAGTTTGAGTTTCGTTTCAGAAGACTGGTCTAGCACTAGCACTATCCATTTGACCTTTTGCTAGGCGGGAAATTTGAACTTATTTGCACCCACACAATAGTAAACACTATCTGGTTATAGCATCATTTATTGACTATTTCAATGAGAACTTATCAGTTTTTCTGTATATATCTAATAAATGATATATTATTTAATTATTAAATCGGTAAATATGTTATATGTACCAGCATGAAAGAAAGGTACTATTGATACATAAAAGTAAAGGAAATAGAAGAATATATTCCCACCAAAATACAGAATTATATCTTAATTGTATCAGCAGAAATATTTTTGGTAAGAATTATAATTATTATTGTTTTGATTTTATAGAATGATGTTTGAATATAAACATAATAGATAATAAAATATAAAATATCATTGCCCCATCTATTGGGGAAATAGGGAATTGTTAGTTGGATTTAAAGATTTCTTTGAATTTTGACAATCAGCCCGTTATAGGGCAACCAACAATACAGATTATGTACCTATTAATACACTGCACGACAAAATTAACGCATAATGTCAAAAATCCCGGTAAATCAAATAATTTGAATGTTCCGATTTTTATGATAATATACAGGGTGTCTGCGTAACTTGGAACCATATGGGAAACTTTTTTAATATCAATTTTACGAAAAAAAGTCATTCCTTATAAAGTGCTCTGCATAGTCTAAAACCTAAGATGCAATCATCAGATATCAAATTTTGTCAACAGTATACGAGGTATGTCAAAAAATATGAATTTCGCTCAAGAGCAAACTGCCTTTATATTTCAAAATAACAAAAAATGTTATTATGAAAAGTTATTTGTAATTAAAAACCATATTTAAATATGAAATAACAGCCTTCTACTTAAAAAAAAAAAAATTTCTGAAATTTTACTAAATTACCGATTCCGAACATCATTTTTATTTATTAGACATGTAATAACTCTTTTATTAATAATTTTAGGAAAAAAAGTTATTCTTCATAAAAATCTGTGCATGGTCTAAACCTCAAGATGCAACCATCAGTTATCCAAGTTTGTTAATTTTATATGGATAGCGCTTATCTAAAAGGTACCAAGCGCCAAATTGCCATTTCTGACTTAATTACATTAACTGGCCGATAATATTAAACTTTGTTTATCTAAAAAGTCCCAAGCACCAACTAAACGTCAGAGACCTCTTTTGGCAAAGGTTACCAAGTTGCGTGTTATGAATTATAGGACTCTGTTTATCTCTAAACGGATCCAAGCGACGAAAGTTTTATCATGTCGCATGTCGCTAGGATTCCTTTTGACATTCTTCATTTCAATCATTTGGTTTTCTTTTGATTAACGTGTTTTCGTAAAGTCCTTCTGATAATCATCATCTTTAAGAAGTGCTGAAATATATAAAATGATGAAAGAAGCTGATGAGTCTGATTTGACTCTACAGACCAAGAACAAGATGATGAACAAGAAGACGAACCACAACACCATAGATTAGTGCACAACACCACACTCGTCTAACAGGTCGACTAAAGAAAGGGGGATTTGCAAAATATCCCGGACAGTCTTTTAAATCCAGAAAAAAAATTAAAAGACGGTAACAAAAAACACTACACACTGAAAGGAATATTGAAGGAACAAAAACACATATCGACTTTCAGTGTAAATGTACATTAAAATGTAATGAACGCTTAATGAATGTTGACAGGTTATTACAAAAAGGTTATAATTGAATGGTACGAACAACTTATTAATGTTCTGTTATTAAATAAAAGGATCCAAGTAAACAGTAGTTTTATATAAAAAGATCCAAATCCTAAAATAAGTATTTAAACAGATTCATATACATTATTTAGATTTTATCAAAAAAGAACCAAGCGCCATTTCATACTACAAAAAAGGGAAAAACTATTTTATTATATTTTTTTATAGAAGACAAATATCTAAACTCAATCTTTCCCCTAAAAAAATTGAGAAACCTAAAAAATGATAAAATGCCGATTTTTAAAACTGATAAATCTTTAATCTTAATTTACTCAAAACTGCAAAATGGCTGTTGGTACCTTTTTGATAAGCGCTATCCATATGAGGTGTGTCAAATTATATGAATTTAGAAAGAATTTAAATTCATATTATTTGACTCACCTCGTATAAAATTAACAAACTTGGATAACTGATGGTTGCATCTTGAGGGTTAGACCATGCACAGATTTTTATGAACGATAACTTTTTTTCCTAAAATTATTAATAAAAGAGTTATTACATGTCTAATAAATAAAAATGATGTTCGGAATCGGTAATTTAGGAAAATTTCAGAATTTTTTTCAAGTAGAAGGCTGTTATTGCATATTTGAATATGGTTTTTAATTACAAATAACTTTTCATAATAAAATTTTTTGATATTTTGAAATATAAAGGTAGTTTGCTCTTGAGCGAAATTCATATTTTTTGACATACCTCGTATACTGTTGACAAAATTTGATATCTGATGATTGCATCTTAGGTTTTAGACTATGCAGAGCACTTTATAAGGAATAACTTTTTTTCGTAAAATTGATATTAAAAAAGTTTCCCATATGGTTCCAAGTTACGCAGACACCCTGTATTATTGTTACCTCCGGTATTTTATAAAATTTATCGAAAGAATGGTAAAAAACGCTAATGTTTTTATCATTTTTTGCAAACAAATTAAAAACATGCTAGTTGTGCTTCATTTTAATTCGAATTTAGTTGGGTTGGAATACGTTGTGCTGAATGTTCAAAAGCGTTTTTCAAGTTTATTAAATGTTTTTTCCTTTGAAATGAAACACCAGCTGCAAGAAAATCGAAATTCGTCAGAAAGCTACTGCATTAGAAGCGTTACTGTTAGCGAAGAGTACTGGTTGGACAAGTTGGACTCGCTGAACGGTTTAATGTCACTCAGTCAACCATATCAAGGGTAAATGTCAACCATTTCAAAAGTCTTAAAACACGTTTTACTGTTACCGGAAGTAACTCGAGAAGAGCCAGTCAAGGCCGTAGAAGAGTTACAACTCCTAATCAAGACCGGTTTTTGACACTTGGTATACTGAGACAAAGGTCTGTTACCAGTACTTCTCTACAAAATGAATTTTTGGATCGATTTAACTCTAGAATCAGCCAAAATACGATAAAGAGAAGACTTGCAGCAAACGACCTGTGTCCTGGAAGGACACCCACTAGCCAATTTTGACCAGGGATCATATAAGGCGAAGATTGCATTTTGTTCGTGAACATGTTGTTTGGAATAATGACGAATGGGGAAGAATATTGTTCACTGATGACTCCAGGTACTATCTCTTCCTGGCCTGGGGAACGCTAGGAACAGTGTAATACTGTAGAGACTGTACAGTATGGTGGCGACTTGGTAATGGTGTGGGGAGGGATTAATTTGGAGGTTCGTACAGAGTTAGAATAGATCACGGGCGGTTTACATCACATAGGTACATTACAGACATTTTAGAAGAGGATGGTGTGCCATTTGCACCATGTATTGGGGATAATTTCATGCTTATGCAAGATAATGCTAGGCCATACATTGCAAGAATTATGCAACAATATTGTTAGCCCAATACCGATTTCTGTAGCTTCAGCCGAGAGATCGTTTTCTAAACTAAAACTAATAATTAAGAATTACTTAAGATCTAGAATGAGTCAGAAGCGGCTAGAAAATCTTGCTATTATTTCTACAGAATCTGAGTTTTTAAAGGACCTGAATATTGAAAATTTAATTATGTAATGAATTTGTCAAAGGTAAAGCAAGAAAAGCAAAAAAAGAAATATCCGTTGGTTTTCATCATAATAAGTGTATTTGTTAAAAAAAAAAATCGCAATATAAATAATACGTTTTATTTTTTTATCTTCAATTTTAATAATTTTAAGTAATGTTTTATAACTTATAATTATATAATTATAATTTTTATTCTCTTCTGTTTTACTGTGCAATATAGTGTTTTATATATTATTTTTAATAACTACTAGACTACTAGAAACAACAGAGATGAAAATACTTCGACGAATATCAGGGAAAAGTCTGTTGGATAGGAAGAGATGCGAAAACATAAGAAGATCATTCAATGTAAAGAATATAAATGGATGGGTGACAAATCGGAAACAGGAGTGGAACGAACGAACTCATTAGTAGAATGGCAGAGGATATAATAATACAAATAACACGACATAAGTCACCAAATGGACGAATAAGTATTGGCAGACCCAGGGCCCCCGTAACCGGGCGTGCAACGCGTGCGGCACACGCGGGCGTAACCCCAAAGGGGCGCCAAACCGAAGGTTTGGTAAATAATAAATATTTATTTTGAATGAGATAATCATTTTTTATATACAATTTTAATTATTTCATGAACAGCTAGAGAAATGTCAAAAATAAAATATTGTGTTATTACTGAAAAAATAATTATTCCCAAAAATAATTAAGACATTGCATCTGCGTAACTTGGAACCATATGGAAAACTTTTTTATTATTAATTTTACGGAAAAAAATTATTCTTCATAAAGTGCTTTACATAGTCTAAAAACTAAAATGCAACCAAATATAAAATTGTGTCAATCTTATGAGTATCAAAAATATGAATTTCGATCAAGAGTACCTTATTACTCATTATTATGAAAAGTTGTTTGCAATTAATTAAAAACTGTTTTAATATGCAATTACATCCTTTTAATTGAAATTTTTTTTCTCAAATTACAGATACCCAACGCCTTTTTCATTTATTAGATACGAATAATGCGATAATTAACTGTTTTGTTGTTATTGATTAATTAATAAATAGATAATAATAAAAGAGTTATCACATTATTTGTAATAACTGAAAAGGGCTAATTATTAATAATAAAAGACTTATCACATTATTTCTAATAAATGAAAAGGGCGTTGTTGAAACGTACAATTAATGTACGATAAAAAGTTCTTTTGATATGAACAATTTGACATCATACTTGTATTCTATAAATGTACTAAATAAATTGTAAACCTTCTAACTGTATTACGCCAATGACCCTTTGAGGTTGAGACATAAATAAATGAAAAAAAAAGTTCTTTCTAAAAAGCTTTGCATGGTCTAAAATCTAAGATGCAACCATTAAATTCTATCAAATTTTTTTCAGTTTTATATGAGATATATGTAAAAAATATGAGTTTCGGTCAAAAGCAAAGTGCCTTTCTAGATCGCAATATATTTCAATTAGAAGGATGTAATTGCATATTGCATATAGAAACATAGTTTTTAATTCTGAACAACTTTTCATAACAACTTTTCAATATTGTGAAAACTAAACGTACTTTGCTCTTGACCGAAATTCATATTTTTTGACATACTTCGTACAAGATTCATAAAATTTGATATTTGATCTTGATAGTTGCATTCTGAGTTCTAGACAATGCAAAACTTTTTATGAAGAATAACTTTTTCTCGTAAAATTAATAATAAAACAGTCTCCCATATATGGTTCCTAGTTATGTATGTATGTATAAAATTTGTTTAAAAATTTTGAAATGACAAAATATTATTGTTTATTTACTTAAATGTATATTTTTAATTTAATATGCAGGGTGCTTCATTAATAATGCAAAAAATTTAAGGGGAAAGGCGCAAAATGTCGCCTGTCAAAATTTTTAATGTGTTTTAAATGTATTCATTTTTTTCGAATCCTGAGAAAAGTAATAAATATTTTTGAAAAATTTAAACTCAGAATGAAAGATTACATTATTAATGAGGGCTGAAAGTCCCTGAAAACTTCTATACTCTTTATTTTAATAAGTTACATGGGTGAAAATAAAAAAGAAAATTTAGTGTGATTTTAATTGCAAATATTTGATTTAAAAGAAACTTTAAGTATTTTTAAAAAAATTAAACGCAGAATGAAAGATAACGTTATTGCAAAGGGCCGACAGTCTTAAAAATAAAATTAAAATTAAAGTCCCTTAAAATAAATAAAAAGTTTCTTTTGAATTAAATATTTGCAATTATTAAAAATCACACTAAATTTTCTCTTTTATTTTTACCCCTGTAACTTATTAAAATCAACATTATAGAAGTTTTCAGGGACTTTCGGCCTCAGTAATAATGTAGTCTTTCAGTATGGGTTTAAATTTTTCAAAAATAATTATTAGTTTTATACGGGATAAGTGGGGAGGAACGCACCAAACTTTAAGACTGTATAATATACGTAAAAGTAATCCAAAATAACTCATATGTTGTTATTCGATTTTCATTTGTTTCCGAGATACGGGGTGTTAAGATTTTTCTTACAAACTGACGATTTATTTATTGCTCTAAAACCGGTTGAGGTGTGCAAACGAAATTTGCTGGGTTTTAAGACATAATTATTGCGCATGTTTTGACATACAATTAAGAAATTTATATTCACCATTGGCGCGCGTACGGGTAATAGTCTGAAATTTTTTAAAGATAAAAATGGTACGCCACTGAAATACTTATTTCAAATTAAAAATCTTTCTTGAATTCCTCGTTCAGTTTGTGATAAAAAATCTATCAGCCCTTTTTTTCATGCGACGCTTCGTTTTCATGCAAAAAATAAAACATCTTAACGCTTACAAAGTTGTCGACGAAGTTTCTAAATGAATGTGTAGAAACTTATTTCGAATACTTTGTAAGCGTTAAGATATTTTATTTTTTGCATGAAAACGAAGCGTCGTATGAACAAACATGAAAATATATTGTTTGTCAGAAATTAAATTAAACAGGGAATTCAAAAATAATTTTTAATTTGAAATATCTCAGTGCCGTACTATTTTTTTTTTGTTTCAAAAATTTTAGACTATTACCCGTACGCGCGTCAATGGTGAATATAAAATTCTTAATTGTGTGTGTGTGTGTGTGTGTGTGTGTGTGTGTGTCAAAACATGTGCACCAACTGTGTCTTAAAGCCCACCAAATATCATTTGCACGCCTCAACCGGTTTTAGAGCAATAAATAAATAGTCAGTTTGTAAGAAAAATTTTAACACCCCGTTATCTCGCAAACAAATAAAAATCGAATAACGACATATGAGTTATTTTTGATTATTTTTACGTATATTATACAGTCTTAAAGTTTGGTGCGTTCCTCCCCACTCACCCTGTATAGTAGATTTAAAAGGCGCCAAAATATGTCCCGCACGCGGGCGCCAATCAGCCTTGCGGGGGCCCTGGGCAGACCAAGAAAAAGATAGTGCGACAATCTAAACAATTTAGGAGGCTAATATTGAAGAAGAAACAGGCTTTAAAGCCTACATACAAGAAGGAAGAAGAAGAATATATTATTTTTTATAAGTGTACTGTGTACTTATTGTTTCCTTCAAAAAAAATCTAGGTAGATGTAGAAAAAATTTCATAGTTTTCCACGTTGAAATGTGAAGGAGCTTTTGATTATAATATTATTTATCGCCAACCGTCACTCATTAGTGTGTCATTCATTATTGAACTCATTGGCCAGTGGCGTAACAAACTCCGTCGGGGCCCTCCCGCAGAATTGGAAATGGGCCCCCTTTAAAAGATTACTACATGCGACTAGTGTAACAAAAACTTATATAGCCCAGAAAATGTACGTGAAATACGGCAATACCGTGTAATTTTCAGTGTCACCACCGAAGTGGCCCAGCCAATCCCTTTCGAGTTATATAGGAGTGAAAATGTTTATTGTAAAAAAAACACGTTTTCAGGCGGTTTTTCGCAAATAACTCAAAAAGTAAGTATACATTTGATCGCAAAAATTATTCTCAGCAAAAATGTAGCTTATAAAAAAATGAAAAAATTAAGTATTTTGACCCAGTAAAAGCAAAGTTGTAGCTCATGAAAAATAATGATTCTTATTGGTCAAATTCCAAATCAAATATTTAACATAAAATAACCAAAAAAGAATGTGTGTGTACTTTGTACGCACGTAAGAAGTTATACTTCTATTATATGATTTAAACGAAATTAATATACTTTTTATTTATATTTTGTTTAAATATTAAACTAATTTATACTTACTACTTCTCAAACATTTTTATTAGAACAGTGCCAAAAATTAAAATAATAAAAGAATAAAACACACACAAAAACATTAAACAAGCCACAAATGATGTCTGAACATTAATTGTCGAAAAATTTTTTAACTAAATACGTATTTTCTGAAAATACAATTATATAATAAATATACTTACAATCATAAAATGTATTAAAAAAAAAACAAAAAAGAAAGTTTCTATTGGGACTCGAACCAGCGCTGATAGGCGCGGTTGGTATTGGAATTCATTCGCCTTCAACGCTTAGCCACGGACACTATGTGTCATTATTTTTTGTGATATTTTGTGATATTTTGATATTTTGAAAATTGATCAAATTATTTTAATTTTTAATTGAAATGATTTAGAAAAAATACAACAAAACATAGAGTAAGAAAACAATATATTAGGTGAATATTGATAGAAATTTTGATGGTAATCAAATTATATAAATAAAAGTATTACATACTATGTATTTTGGCAGATCAAATAGGTAGCTTTATACCCATGATACATTAACAATTATTACGTACCTGTTGCTTTTAAAAACTATTTAAAAGTCACTACAATATTATAAACTTTTTTGTTTCTGTCCTCACAACAATAAAACTAATATATTATACATTTATTTACCTTTACCTTTACCTCCAAACCACAGCTGTCCTACAGCTGCCATATCGGATAATTTTTGACATGTCATTTGAACATCCAATCAGAACAAAGTTATAATGCGCATGCGCCGGGCTGATAGGTTTTAACATATAAAAATTCACCCTCTATCGCCGGTAAAGAAGTATAACTTCAAAAAAATGAAACATTTCTCGGAGAAAGCTCATTAAAACTTTTTTAAAGTGTTTAAAAAAACTTTATTTTTTATAAAAGTTTCTAGCATCAAAACTAAGCGAGCTGTGCTCAAAATATAGTTAAAACCTTTTTTGAAACTACTCATTACCGCTTTACAAATTACCTAACTTTTTTCATATGATAAGTAAGTTTCACCGTTTCAAAGTGCTTATTTTTGAAAGGGCTTGGACGAGTCAGTAATCACGAGTGTATGCAAATTTTAAACAGCCACATCTTAACCAATTTTTGTCTTATAGAAAAACAAAATAAAACACAAAATATTTACAAAAGCAAAACCTACATTTCTTTACTGTTTGAGTTTTTTCGTATCACTAATACTTTATAAGTTATTTTGAAAAAATGGCATTTTTCCAAAATAAAGAAATTAAAAAAAAACAATTTTTTTCAAAAATAACAACTTTAAACAAAGTTACAGATCATATAAACAATACATATATAAAGTAAAGGGTAAAGCGCTAACGATTAATTTTATTTTTGGTGCTAAATAGGAGGAGATTTTATAGGAGGAAAAAAGGGGGCCAACTTTATTTTGAACGTAACTCGCCTAGTTTTGATGCTAGAAACTTTTATAAAAAATAAAAATAAAGCTCTCTATTAAACATTTAAAAAAAGTTTTAAAGAGTTTTCTCCAAAAAGTGCTTCAGTTTTTGGTTATTTCACGTTGAAATATTCGATTTGGAATTGGACGAATAAGAACAATTTTTCATGAGCTACAACTTTGCTTTTATTGTGTCGATATACCTACTTCATGAATACACCATTTTCTTTTTGTTTTTTATAAGCTACATTTTTGCTAAAAACTGCTTGAAAACGTGTTTTATTTGTTGAAAAATAAATATTTTCACTTTCAAATAACTTGAAAAGTATTGACTTAATAATATAATAAACTCTATAGAACTCTTTAAACTCTATAGAATAAAAATTGATTAGAATTAGTAAATTTATCCATTTCCGGACTTATTTTAAACGTATGTTTTTCACCACCGAGAGTCATCCCTTTCGCCCCCTAAGTAAAAACAACCAACGACACAAGTCCAACTTTGAAGTTGAAATTTAAGTAGAACCTTAATCCAAATTGTCAAGCAAATCCGTCGTGACGCTGATAATTACACTCCAAAACGGCCATTTACTGGGCTACTAGTGTATTTATGCACTGTTCATGGCAACTTACATTTTTCATATATGCGTAAAATAATATAATAATAATATAACACATTTTACATATATTAGACAAGATGGGGCCCCTGACATATTGGGGCCCCCCGCAAGCTTCATGCTGCGGGGGCCTCTGTTACGCCCTTGTCATTGGCCGCCACTTGCGGCAGTAAAGTAACACTTTATTGTACTGAAAGAAGAATTTTACTTTACCTGCCGCGATTAATCAAATTAACTGAGATTGAATGTAAGTGGTCGATGGCAGTAATCGATTATTTATTTGAGTGACCTTAAAATTTATTTACTTTAATCATTAAAAATATTGTACAAAATTTACGTTATTATTAATTAAATTTATGTCACAAAATGAAATTCTGTAGTATTTTGCAATTATGTTTATAAAACATAAATCAATACTTTACAGATATAGTAAGTAGGTATTCAATATTGATACCTAACAACTATCGATTAAAAATCAGCCATCATGCAAGAGCCTTCTGTCATTACTGTCACTGTCATACGAAATGTTTATTTCGTGTAAAAGTAAAAGAATTCTTAAATCGTTTAAGTTTCGTATTAATGCAAATATATATAGTATGAAATGGTGTTTTTGTTAATTCGATTATATATAGGACGGTGATAAATATGTAGGTACTAATAATTTGTTAGCAAATATATTTATTTAGATTGTCTACTATTCATCACGGGAAACTCAACATCGCTGCGGGAAGCTACATTTCATAAACAATGGCGTAAATATTAACGATATTTTTAATTTTTGGTATTTTACTTTAAGTATTAAAATTAGTATATTATTTAAATATAAATACGATAAAACTGTTTAAAATATATTTATTTCGTTGAAATCATAATAACAGAAATATAACTTCTTTCGTGCGTACAAAGTACACACACTTTTTTTATTAAAAGGATGTAATTAAGTAAGTGTTAATGTTTTTTATGATTGGCGATAAAATTTTGTATGCACCACGTCAGTAAAGACTCTTTATCGAACTCGTCTGTTATTCGCCTTGCTCGCTACGCTCGCTCGGCTCATAATATCAGACTCTTTTGATAAAGAGTCACTTTACTGACTTGGTACATAAATAACTATTCTACCCTGGTAATTTTGATAAAGCGCTTATCAATATTTTGCACGACGCGTGGGCGCCGAAGTTACTTGGCACGTCCCTGTACTCGCTACTAGTTTAATTTTCTTGAACTTTAAAAATTTTAAATTTCATCATTTATTTATGATGTTAGGTAGTTTTATTGCAATACATTTTTCGTAAAAAAAAAGAAAAGTTTTTTTTTTATTTTAGTTTAGATATTCTAAAAGCAATCTTAAAGAAAAAAAGAACAAAAAAGTTTTCTTTATTGCGACCGAAATTTAATTTTATAATTATGTGTTAATTTTGTTGCGCAGTGTATAATAAATTTGTCTATAAAAACGATTTAGAGATCATAAATCACAATATGAGATTCGGGTCTTTGAATTATTTTGTGACTTCTCACAAAAAATATGTTTAATTAAATTCTAGCCTGCTTTTAGATACAATCGTAATTCGAAATCAATAATTTGATAGACGGAATTGTATAAAGCCAGGAAAACGAAATTATGACAATCTGATAGGAACCTGACATGGAATTTCATGAAATTTCATTATTCACTTTATTTTACTACTTCGTAATGATTATTATCTAGACCTTTTAATAAAAAATCATCAACACCCAACTTCTACAGTATCTAAAACCTTGTCAATCAAACAGTAGATTAGGTTGAATTAACTTTATTTTTATTTCATTCTATACTAACCTGCTTTCTTTGCATTTTAAATGTAAATGTAGATTTTTCCTTGCCAGAATATTTCATTTCCTCTCATGCAAGTTCAGTAGGCTTATTCAATAGCCTCATACATATAAGTTCAATAATTCAATAAGTTCAAAGTCGATGTATTAACACGTTGGCTGCCATAATGTTAAAAAATAATGGGTCCCTACGGCCACAAAGCTCCTGTTTCTATGCTTTTGAGACAACTACGGTGTGTCACGCGGCTGTTATCAACAACAATATGATACACAACATTTGTATCTCACGGCAGCTAACGTGTTAAAATACTTCCATTTTTCATCAATAACGTATTTTAAAAACCAATGTTTGTGTACATTCGCAATTGCTATTAGCCCCCAAACCCCCCTGGTTACGCCTATGACTGTGCTTATTTTCAAGCAGTTTTAAGCAATTTTTCAGATCTTGAAACTGAAACTGAATTAACTGGGCACGCCAAGTTTTCTCAACAAGACTCTACCTTATCGGCAGAGTCTACGAGTACGAGAAGTGTACGGTAAATTGAAGCTGTAATTACAAAAAAAAGAAATATGTATATCTTTGTACTCATTTTATAACGCTCAAAAAATTACGGGATCTGGATTTCAATGCCTATTTTTTTTTATAATTTTCGTGAAGTTAGTCGTATTGATGACAGTTGAGAAAACATGGGCGACCCGAATTAGCTCTATTATTTGCTCAAATTATTTCTCCAATACTTTTCTCTTCTTTACTAGAGGGCGCTTAGCCATAGGTTATAGGGTACATTTTTTATCCTGTCATAAGCAATAAGAACACAGAGCGAAATGCCAACTCCCTAATTCTATAATAATAATAATGTCTAATGAAATTATAATAGGAGTAATAAAGGAGAACAGCCAGGCCATAAGATACACGTCAAAAGAAACCATATAAAACGAAATAATATGTCCCCAAATACAAGATTAATGGGACAGAAGAGAAAAATGTAAAGTTATAGAAGCAAAGAAAACCATGAACTTAGAGATAAGTAAAAGAATATCTACAAAAATGTATTACGACGGACAACTGAAAGCATGAGTGTGAACAAAACCAACAAAACGATTGAAGATAAAAAGAAACTCTAAGTTCTAAGGAGAAAATTAACAAATTGCAAAGAAGAAATAAGGAAATTAAAAGATAAAGATGAAACTATGATCACCAACAGAGAATAATTGCTAAGGGTAGTAGAAAATTTCTATACAGAAGTCCTCAAAAACATGATTAGCAAAGAACAGAAAATTCAGGAAAAAGATAAGTCAACCAAGAATCGGAATTAATGCCTGATCTAACAACAAACGAAATAAGAAACGTTCTAAAGAAAATGTAAAGAAATAAAGCTCCGTGGAAAGACAATATCAAATATAGGAATATATGATAAAGATATTAGTGTTATTATAAATTTGTACTGGAATCAAACTGCTATCGTAAAAATTGGAGATAACTACACCGACGAAATCTCCATACGGCGAGGAGTCAGACAAGATTGCATTTTGTCGCCAACATTGTTCAATGCTTACTAGCACCAATTATTTAAAAAAGCACTTGAGAGACAGCGTTATGAGTAAAAATCAACGGGGAACTACTTAATGTGATTAGATATGCAGACGATACAGTAATTCTGTCAGATAATATTGAAGGTCTCCAAATTCTGCTTGATCGTATTCACGAAGTAGGAGAGGAAATGGGAAATTAAATAAACTCAAATAAAACCAAATTTTTAGTTTTTAGTCGCAACCCACATCCAGGTGCAAAGCTTCAATTAAATGGAATCCAAGTTAAAAATGTTCACAAAATGACATATTTTGGAACTGTCATAATGGATCAACTAGATCCAGACATAGAAATAAAACGTAGAATAGCAATGACTAAAACTACTTTTAATGAAAATAATCATGTCAGTTTAGAAATAAGACATGGTTAAGTGCTATGTTTGGTCTGGACTTTTGTATGGTGCAGAAGCGTGATAACTAAAAACATAGAGCATGAACAGAATTTAAGCATTAGAAATGTGGATTCATGGAATGTCTCTCACCGTCCTTACTACCCTATTTGTTGTCATTCGGCTTATGTGGTCATTCCATTCTATTCTTCTGTTTCTTACCCAGTTATTAATGTTATACACCTTACATCTCCGTCGTATATCTGTACATCTAGCTCTGTCCCATAGTGTCTTACCATCGATTTTTAGAAGGGTTTTCATCTCTGCTGTTTTCTAACATTCTTTTTGTCCTCTCTGTATCAGGTCGTGTTTCTGACGCGTATGTAACTATTGGTCTGATGAGTGTTTTGTAAATTATTTCTTTCATTTCTTTTCCGATATTTTTATTTCGCTGTTTGTTTTATTCACTTGATCTTGCACTTCTGTTTCGAGCCTTCCCGTAGCTAGATAGTGTGTTGCCTAGATATTTAAACTCCATCACTTATTCTATCTGACCCTCCAGCTCTAACTTACATCTTAGTAGATTAGCTTTTATGGCCATGAATTTGGTCTTTTTTGAGGAAATACGTTGAAATACGTTGTAAAATTATCTTCACTTTGTTGAGATCAGTCTTCATTTGATCAGTGGAAAAGTGTTGAAAGAATTACCTATCAAATGCATAAAACTTATAACGTTTATATTCAATGCCATATTAAACTTAGGTTACTTTCCTGATCAATGGAAAGTGTCTCAGATAATAACCATTCTAAAACCTGGGAAACCTCAAGAAGAAACTACATCGTACAGGCCAATCAGCCTCTTGCCAATCACGTCTAAAGTTTTCGAAAAACTATTAGTAAAAAAACTCGAACCCTGGATCAAAAATCTAATTCCAGACCACCAGTTTGGATTTCGATCCCATCACTCAACAATCCAACAAGTTCACAGAGTGGTAAAACATATAAATGCTGATTTTGAGGCCAAAAGGTACTGTTCAGCGGCATTTCTTGACGTTAGGCAGCATTTGACAAGGTATGGCATGAAGGCCTCCTATACAAGCTAAAAAGGACATTACCGCACAGCTTTTACATTCTTCTTGAGTCATATTTGTCAGGTAGGTGTTACTTTATTAAATACTAAGATGCAATTTCCAAACTCTATTCTATCAAAGCTGGCGTACCACAGAGTAGCGTGCTGGGACCGGCCTTGTATTTCTTGTTTACCGCAGATATACCTCCAACTCTTCAGGAACCACTAGAGGAGAGACCACCTACAGAAGAAATGATGCTAGGAACATTTGCCGACGATACTGAAATCCTAGCCTCACACACAGACCCTATTTATACCTCGCATCTCCTTCAAGCGTATCTAGACAGAGTACAAGTTTGGTTTTTGGAATGGAAAATTAAAGTCAATGAAGGAAAATTTATTCATGTTACATTTACAACACGAAGAGGAACTTGTCCTCCTGTAACTTTAAACAATCACCAATTACCATCAGCCAACGAGGTAAAATATCTTGGTATTCATTTGGACAGAAGTCTCACATGGAGGAAATATATCTGAACCAAGAGAAAGCAACTAGGTCTCCAATTCAGAAATATTTATTGGTTAATGGGCCGTTCATCAAGACTATCTCTGGATAATAAATTGCTGCTCTATAAGGCAATACTTATGCCAATCTGGACATATGGGTTGGAACTATGGGGAACAGCCAGTCACTCCAACATCGAAATCATCCAACGCTTCCAATCAAAAACCCTCAGAACCATCACTAATGCACCTTGGTACATCAACAACAGAATTATTTATCGAGACCTTAAAACGGATATGGTACAAGAAGTCATCACAAAACGTAGCGCTGCATACATTGCCAAGTTGGAGGATCATGAAAACCAGTTTGCACTTAACCTCCTAGACAATTCCCAAGAACAGCGTAGGTTAAAGAGGTTCAAACCATTGGACTTACCATTTAGAGTAAACTTTTAAACTAATTAGTTAGTAGTTATGAAATGTAATTATTTTGTACACAACTTTATAAAAATTGTACTTTGATTTTGCCAGTGGGTAAAATCTTTCTTGTCCTTAGTCAATGTAATTACTTTTGTTTATTGTTGACACTCAACAGATGGCAAAATACTTTTAAATAAAAAAAACTTTGTTGAGAGATTAGTATAGCATCGTCTGCATAGAAGATTATTGTAAGTTGTTTTTCTCCCATTTGGTATTCTTTTTTAGTTCTTACTTGTTTTATTATTTCATCCATGATCAGGTTGAATAATAGAGGACTCAGGGAATCCCACTGTCTTATCCCATTGCCTTCTTCAATTGGGTCAGTTAGTTCTTCTTATATTTTTAGTTTTATTGTGTTGTTCTGGTAGATATTTTCGTCTAAGGTTATAAGAAATGATAGGTCTGAATTATGTTAATATTTACTGGCTTTCCCAATGATTGAATAAGTAGGCATCGGTCAGAAAATAGCACAAAGTTTGTGACTGTATTTTTGTATTTGTCTACTAAAATTACTCCAACTCCGTTACGATAACGTGGATCATTCTTACCAGAGTAATAGGAAGTTTTGTTCACGTTTTTAACTTTACCTGAACCTAGTCATTTAACTTCGCTCAAACCCAATATCTGTATTCCTAAACATTTCATCTGGTGGCATGCGATTGCGATATCCCATTTAGAGTAGATTTCTAAAGATCCATTTTGCAATCGTATTTAAAATATTTAGACTACACCTTCCGGGGATTCTTCTCAACCCTTGGTCATTTAAGATCTGTGGGAACTAGAGGTCATTTCTGTGTGTGCTTTCTTCTTCTTATTCTTCTTCTTATAATAGGCCTCTTGGCCTGTTCCTTACCGATTTTGAACTTGTATTCGTAGCTGTGATGTTGACTGCCAGCTATCTCGCAACCTTTTAAAGGGCCTTCCTATTGGTCTCTTGCCTGTTGGCTTCGAATCCCTGGCTATACGGCCTATTCTTTCGCTGTCCATTCTCGTCACATGCTGATTCTGCTCTCGTCGTCTCTGTCTTCCCCACCGTACTATATCTTGTATGTTACAGAGATCTCTTATTCTGTCGTTCGGTATTCTGTCTCTCAGTGTTTTCCCAGTTATTGACCTCAACGTTCTCATTTCTGATGTTCTCAGTATCCTCTTGGTTTCTGCTGAGTCACATCTTGTTTCTAACCCGTACGTCATGATCGGTCTTACACATGATTTGTATATGCGTACTTTCTCTTCCAGCCTCATATTTTTGTTTCTCCAGGTGACATCCCTCAGACATCCTGACACGTAATTGGCTTTATTTGCTTGCTTTCGGACACTCTCTTTAACATCTCCATAACTACATATTTCGACTACCAGATATTGGAATCTCGAGACTTGTTCAATTAGTTCGTTGTTAATTACCAATTTGCATCTTATGGGTTCCCTTGACACTACCAGGGATTTGGTCTTGGCTGTTGATACTTTCATGTTGTAGTTCTTCGCAACTGTATTGAAAGTTTGTGCTATTCGCTATAGGTTATCCTCGTTATCGGAGATTAGGATTGCGTCGTCAGCATAACAGAGGATTTTTATTTTTTTTCCGCCATCTTATATCCTTTTCCAGTACCTTTAATGTTTTCTATGATTTTGTCCATGACTAAATTAAAAAGCAATGGGTTTAAGCTATCCCCTTGTCTGATTCCCGAGTTGATTTCTACTTCCGCTGTTAGTTCATTCTCGACTTTTATTCTGGTTTTGTTGTTTTGTTCTTCGAATTAATGTCTTTAATTATCCTTATCATCTTGTTGGGGTGACTTTTCTCCTTTAGCAATCTTAGCACATCTTCCAATCTTACACAATCGATGGCCTTAGTCAGATCTATAAAGCACATAAATGCAGGTTTATTATATTCCAGTGCTTTCTTAGCAATTTGTCTGGCTATGAATATGGCGTCTATTGTGGACCTATTTTCCGAAAACCTTGTTGTTCCTCACTAATTGTGTATTCTTCATTTATTTTATTGGCAAGTATTTTTGTTAAGAGTTTAAGAGTTGTGCTCAGCAAGCTGATGGTACGGTAGTTGCTAGGGTCTTTGATGTTTCCTCTCTTGTGTATAGGTATTGTTATACTCCTCGTCCTCCACTGGTCTGGTACACGCTGGCTACATATTATATCTTGAAAGAGGATCTCTATGTTTTCGATTAAGGTTTCTCCTCTGTATTTCAGGAGTACATTTGGTATCCCATCGGGTCCTGGTGCTTTTCTGTTTTTTAATTTACGTATGTTATTCCTTATTTCTTCTTTTGTGATTTCTAGTTCTGTGTCTGTGTTGGATTCGTCTTCATTTCCTGTTTCTTCCTCTTCTTCAGGTATTATAGTATCTTCCTTATATAGTTCTTCTATATAGGCGGTCCATTGTTCTGCTTCTATTTTATTTAAACTTCTATATTCGTTAATGGATTTTTTCCTATTTTTTAGCATTTTCAAAACTTTTCTTTGCGCTCCATACAAATCGTGTTCCATTTCTTTGGTAAAGCGTGTCCAATATTCCCTTTTTATATTTCTTATCTTAGAATTGACGTAATTTATTGTGTCTCTGTCTTGTTGGTAATTGTTTGGTGTTTTGTTAGTGTAGTATTGTAGGTATGCTTTCCTCTTCTCATACGCTAGATCTCTTATTTCAGTATTAAACCAAGGCTTTGATATTTTTGTTGCATTCAGGTTAATTTTTCTGACACCTATGCTTTTCTTTGCGGCTTGTTATATATTATATTCTATTTTTGCATATGTCTCATTTACTCCTTCACCTGTTGTTACTGGGTTTATCTCAAATCTTTGTTCTAAACGTCTTTTATACAGCAATTTTTTGTTTTGGTTCTCTAGAGACTCAACGTTTAGTTTTTCGAAGTACTTGGGTGGTTTTTTCTTGTTTTGTGGTATTTTGAGCAAACATTTTCCAAGCACCATTTTATGGTCTTACGTCTAGTATTTGTTTAGGTATGATTTCTCTATTTGTAATTATATAGTCTATTGTTGATTGTTGGCCTTGCGTGTTTTGCCACGTGTATTTGTGTTGGGGTTTGTGTGGAAAAAACGTGTTGTTTATTCTCAACAAATTTTGGGTACATAATTCAACAAGGTATTCTCCATTTCGGTTCAATGTATCTTCGTTGAATCGTTGTTTGATATTTTCTATGCTGTTGTTTCCTATTCTTGCATTGAGATCTCCAAGAATAATTATTTTTTCGTTCTTGTGTAGCTTGTCGATTACATCCTGTAGTTTATTGTAGAAGTCTTCGGTCTCCCCCTCTGGTTTACTTATATCTGGTGCGTAGACTGATATGATGTGGAGTTTGGTGTTTTCCATATTCAAAGTCGTCATCAGGATCCTATGGTTGATATATTCGATGTTTTCTATGCTCTTTTTAAATTTCATGTGGATTATAAGGCCCACTCCTGAGCTAGCATAGTCCCCCTTTTCTTTTCAGCTGTATATGAGTAGGAAATCTTGGTATTTTGAAGTTCCCTTTCCTTTCCTTCTGGTTTCGGAGAGCGCGCATAAATCTATTTTGTGGGTGTTCATTTCTATTAGTATCTCTTGGTCTCTCTTTGTCCATGACTTAATGTTCCAGCACGCTATGATTGTGCTTTCATTGTAGTTTTCTTGGGAAATATTTATATTTACGCTGCTTGCTAGTTCTCCAAGAATTTTTTCACGTGCGATATCAGAATTATCCGACGTTGGAGATCACCATTGCTAATTGCGAAGGCTTCTCGATCTTCTGCAACATGGAATAATTATTCTTCATTTGATATCTGAATCTATTCACGAATGTTTTTTAACCAAGAAACTTGTTTTCTTTCTACACTTCTACGGCCCTCTATTTTGCCTTTAAGGATCAGTTGTAGTACATATACAGGGTGAGTTTTTAGTGCGGGATCGGTCGATAATTCCATTACCGTATAGAATATTGAAAAAAGTTATTTAGAAAAGATGTAGGCAATGATATTCTCCACGCTTGGAAAATATGTCCATTTCTACAGGATTATCAATAACAGCGTGGTATATCAAACATATAATTTGTTAAATGGGACACCTTATGTATTTTTTCATATTTATATTCCCCTCATAATTCTTGTTCATATAATATAGGGTTTTGCATTACTATACATAGTATTTAACAAGTTATGACCATTTTTATTTCGAAATCCCTATGAGATTAACACCCTGTATATAAAGAAGTAATTCATAGAAAATATTTTGTTTTATGTAGTAAGATAAACCATATACTGTAGTTTTTAAATTAAGTCCAATTGAAATTGATTGACGAATGTTTGTATACAGGGTGAACTACAAAACCAAATTACGATTTTCTCTATTTTTTTAAATGGATCACCCTATATTTTATTTTTCAAAAATGTTGTATTTATTATACTCTTTCATTTTTATATAGCATTCCCTATATCTAAACTTATTACTTTCGGAGATATTTTTAGTTTTCTTTAACTTTCGGGAATACATTCAATTTTTCTAGTAGAAATAAGTTGGTATTGAATAATAATTAAACAAAATTATTTTTATTCAATAAATAACTAACACAAAATATAAACCATAGCAATATGCAATGAATGTATCAATAAATGTGATATTAAGGAATTATCATATTTCCCTAATATACAATAATCATACAATTCCTACAAAAAAAATATAGGTAGCTTGTGTAGAATAAAATTACAAGATTATTTTTATTTAATAAACAACTCACACAAAACATAAATAAAAACAATATGCAACTAATTTAATAGTTTTTAGATTATTATATCAATAGCATTATAAGCCAAGAAGTTTTTAGTAACACATTCCTAATTGCAGATTGTGACCCGCAGTTATTAATAATATAATTTTCATATTACATTTCATTAATATGCATCAAGAAATCCCTACTTTGTTAACGCTCAAACTAGGTGATCTATAAATGTTTAAGGTGATATTGTTAGAGATTATGTGATTGGTCCACATTTTTTGACCGTCGAGGTTTTTATACGACGGTGCTCCAGTTCTTCCAAAATTAATTTTTTTCAAGTGGGGCTATATAAAAAACCTTGTATACCAGAAGCATGCAACAACGCTTGATGATATGAAAAATACAATAAAAGAAGCTTTTAATAATATTGACTTACAAAAATGTTAGACATGTGGCTCGGTCATTTGAATATCGGTTACAAAATTACATAGACGTTGAAAGTGGTCATTTTCAACATTTATTTTAGACTTATATCCTTAACATCACATTAATTGGTACATTCATTAAATTTTGTTATGGTTTATTATTTTTTTGTTAGTTATTTATTAAATGAAAATATTTGTTATATTATTACATAATACTTATTTGTTAAGTTATTTATATTTATAAGAATTGAATGTATTCCCGGCAAATGAAGAAAACTAAAAATATCTCAGAAACTTATAAGTTTAGGTATAGGAGATGCTATATAAAAATGAAAGAGTATAAATACAATATTTGTAGTTTAAAAGTGCTTATAAAAATGAATGTTTACTAAAAAATTCTTGGCTTAGAATGCTGTTGATATTTATTTATTTATTTAATCAGTTAAGCCCATTCGTACCTTTCGGTGTTGGTGCTGTTGATATACCAATCTAAAAACTGTTACATCAGTTGTATATTGTTTTGATTTATGTTTCATGTAAGTTATTTATTAAATAAAAATAATCTTGTTATATTATTATATAGAATACAAACTTTTTTGTAGGAATTTTACGATTTTTGTATATTAGGGAAATATGATAATTTCTTAATATCACATTTATTGGTATATTCACTGCATATTGCCATGGTTTATATTTTGTGTTAGTTATTTATCTAATAAAAATAAGTTTGTTTAATTATCACTCAATACTAACTTATTTCTACTAGAAAAATTGAATGTATTCCCGAAATTTGAAGAAAACTAAAAATATCTCGGAAAGTAATCAGTTTAGATGTAGGAAATGCTATATAAAAATGAAAGAGTATGTTAAATACAATAATTTTGAAAAATAAAATATAGGGTGATCCATTTAAAAAAATAGAGAAAATCGTAATTGGGTTTTGTAGTTCACCCTGTATACAAATATTCGTCAATGATGTGAATTGGACTTAATTTAAAAACTACAGTATATTGTTTATCTTATTACATAAAACAAATTATTGTCTACGAATTACTTCTTTATATACAGGGTGTTAATCTCATAGTGATTTCGAAATAAAAATGGTCATAACTTGTTAAATACTCTGCATAGTAATGCAAAACCATATGTTATATGAACAAGAATTATGACGAGAATATAAATATGAAAAAATATATAGGGTGTCCCATTTAAAAAATTATATGTTTGATATACCACGCAGTTACTGATCACCCTGCAGAAATGGAAATATTTTCCAAGCATGGAGAATATCATTGCCTACATTTTTTTTAAATAACTTTTCTTGATATTTTATACCATAATGGAGTTATCGACCGATCCCGCACTAAAAACTCATCCTGTATGTAGTATTCTCTATCGATTTCCCCTCACTATATGTCCGAGATAAGACAGTTTTCCGGTGCTTTTTGTTTTGTTTTGTTTTTTTGTCCGGTGTTTGAACAGTCTTTAGCAGTTCTCTATCTTTGTTGACCCTCCTTAGTAGGTATTTCCTCATCAGTTTTTCTTGGTGTCCAAGGTATCCTCAGCATTCGTCTATTAATCCACATTTCCAATGCTTCAATGTTGTTCATGATAGATACTTTTAGTGTCCACACTTCTGCACCGTACAAAAGTACATACCAAACATAACATTCTTTCTCTTAGTTCTAAATTGAGATGATTATTGCAAAGAAATGTCTTCATTTTCATAAAAGTAGTTTTAGTCATTACTATTCTGCTATTTATTTCTATGTCTGGATCTAGTTGGTTCATTATGACAGTTCCCAAATATGTCATTTCCATTTAATTGAAGTTCTGCATCTGGATGTGGGTTGCAACTAAAAATTTGGTTTTTCTTATTACACTAAGTAGTTCCCCATTGATTTTTATTCATATCGCTGTTTCTCAAGTGCCTTTTTAAATAACTGGTCCAAGTAAATATTGAACAATGTTAAGGACAAAATGCAACCTTGTCAGACTCCTCGTTGTATAGAGATTTCGTCGCAGTAGTTATCTCCAATTTTTACGATGGTAATTTGATTCCAGTACAAATTTTTAAAGAGACGAAATCTTTGTCATCTATTTCTATATTGTTTAACACCAGTATTAATTTTACATGCTGCACTTTATCGAATGCCTTTTCTAAATCTACGAAGCATGCAAATACATCTGTTCTTTGATGTTTAGGGATTTAATGATCTTATTAGATAAGATAGCGGCTTAAAAATCAAACACAGGTTGAATGCTATAAATGTATTTATTTCATGTCTTAAATAAACAGTTGAAAAAAATATAATATTATAAAACTAAATATAATATTCTAAAACGTGAACAATTTTAGATGCTTTTGTGTTAAAGAAGAACTAACAAGAGATAGACATATTTTCATGACTTAAATTTTATTGGTCCACTTCTTTGGTTTTTAAATATGAAAAATAATATTTAAATTATGTAAAATATTAAACCTTTAAATTAAATTTATCTCAACTTTAAATTTATATTAATCGAATACATTATTTAGCCTGTTTCTCTTCTGTTCGCTTTTTTTCTTCCATTTTCTGTTTTTTTTCCTTCTTCGTCAACGCATGTCTAATCTATTTTTCTGCTAATAATTATAAATAAATTAAATTATGCTATTCACTACTTTTACATGTACCGGGTGTCCGAATAAGGAAGGCTCTCGGCCATATCTCAGGAACGGTTTATAGTAGAGCTTTGAAATAAAAATTTTTATAACAAAAGTTGCCTCAGGAAAAGCCTGGAAATTATTTTCATAATTGTGGGTCCACCGCTAGAGGGCGTAATTGAATATCAAAAATAAAAATATCTAAATTTTACAAAATTTTCCTAATGAAGGGGCACTGGAAATCCGATTATTGTATTATTCATCAAATTCTGCGCATGTTTGATTTAACAAGTTTAACTCTACCTTTGCAAATAAGAGGTGGGGGTGAGTGGGAACCTTGTTATGAAAAAATGGCTGTAAGTCCGGTTCTGCTAAATCAAATTTTGAAAACTGGGTCTTGTTGAAGACATATCTTTTTCTTTAATGTAAGCGTGATAATATTGAACCATCCTAATAAGTAATAAGCCAGCTGGGAGGCGTTATTTAATTTTTTTCAGAAATCTAGTTTTCTTTGGAAAATATTAAATACAAGTATGCATTTTTAATCATACTTTATAAAATTAGATTAAATTAGCAATAGAATAGCGAAAACCGCATGTCGATACCTTTTGTCTATCTCAAGATATCTCGAGAAACGTGTAAATTTTATACATAACTGTTACTGTCACCGGTAAACTAAGTTAATGAAAAGTAGTGTGCTGTGGAAAAAAACAAAATAACATTTTCCAGATGTCAACGTATAAAAATATAATTAATTAAAACAACAATATAAAGAGAAACAATACTATTAAAATTAAATATAACACAGAACAAAAAGAACTACTTAGTGACGACCTAAATATTCAAATTGTTGCCCATCATACACTACTCTAGAATACATTATCCACAGAATACTAAACGCCATTCAAAGCATATCGAGAGCAGAAATTGAGACTGCTGTTCAATCTACTCTGGAAAGAGTAAATGTTTGCAACGAAAATGATGGGCAAAAATTTGAACGTTTATGTCATCACTAAATAGTTGTTTTTATTTCTTTGTAACAGGGCTTTTCAACGCTTCTCATTTGTTTCGAGCCTCTGTCATATGCCGTATAATCCGTGTATAATATTAATATACGAGATATGAACGAGGCTCGAAACAAATGAGAAGCGTTGAAAAGACCTAATATACGTTGACAGCTGGAAAATGTTTCTTTGTTGTTTCCATAGCACACTACTTTTAATGAATTATTTCGTTTACCGGTGACAGTAACAGCTATGTTTTTAAACTTACACGTTTTGTAAGATATCTCGAGATAGAATAAAGGTATTAACATGCGGTTTTCACTATTCTGTTGATAATTTTATCTAATTTTGTAATATGGTATTAAAAATGCATGTTTGTATTTAATATTTTCCAAGGAACACTAGATTTCTGAAAAAAATTAAATAACGCCTTCTAGCTGGCATATTACTCAGTAAGTTGGTTCGAAATTATAACTTTTACATTGACGAAAAAGATCTGTCTTCAACAAGACTAAGTTTGCAAAATTTGATTAAGCAGAACCGGACTCACAGCCAGTTTTTCATAACAAGGTTCCCACTCACCCCCACCTCTTATTTCCAAAGGTAGACCTAAACTTGTCAAATCAAATATACGTAGAATTTTATGAAGAATACGACGATCGGATTTCCAGTGCCCCTTCATTAGGAAAATTTCGTAAAATTTAGATTTTTTAATTTTTGATATTCAATTACGCCCTCTAGCGGTGGTCCCACCATTATGAAAATAATTTCCAGGCTTTTCCTGAGGCAACTCTTGTTATAAAATTTTTTATTTCAAAGCTCTACTATAAACGGTTCCTGAGATATGGCCGAGAGCCATTCTTATTGGGACACCCGGTACAGCAATGTGAATGTCATGTTGTATTGCGAATTTGTTGATATGCAGAGTTTATCAATTAATAATTAACCATATGAAGGTGTCACAGTGTGCGTGACACGATAATCCCAAACTCCTTTGTGGATTGTGGAAAGGGAGTGTGAATAGATTAACTAACTTTACCTGGATATAATATAGTATTATATATTATGTATTATATAAGATTGAAACTGACGATATGATTTATTTATTCTACTTTTATCCATTGCTTACTTTAACCACTTGATAGTCAACTCTTACATTGACATATATTCAGTGGCGGATCGTGGCTTTAGAGACAGGGTCGGCAAAGTTTTTTGTCTCCTCAGATAGGTATACTATCTAATTAAAAGGCTTCAACCCTCATAGGAGATTTTTGTTTTTTTATTTTTTTTACAATTTGAAAAACTTAAACAAAACAATATCAAAAACGACGCAAACCTACTAATTTCACCCCGCGCGCACTGGCAAGGTACCTACTAGTACTTACACAGCTATTTTACATGCCTTGCTGCTCTGCTGCCGTTTGCCGTCATCACCGATCGGCAGATTCAAATTTGCCGGACTTGCCGTTCAAGTGAATACGGGCGAAATGTATAAATGGTTGCCTGTCGACTAATATTCCGTAGATTCTTAACATGTAAATCGTCAATATGGGGTCAGCTTGCCGAAACGGGTCTTATAATAAGAATTCACACAATCACAATCGGATGCATGGCTGCTGGGATCATTTGAAAAGTGTATTTTTAAGCGCAGGGCTCTTTTTCTTTTTCGTTGGGAGCAGGCAGTCCACTCTAGGGCAGTCTTTGCAATACTGGAGCTATTTTTTCGAAGTGTATGACCGATCCAAGCCCACTTTCTGGACTTCATTTCATTTTCTACCCTCTTTTGTTCGTTCAGGTGTAGCAGATCTTCGTTTCTGATGATGTTAGGCCAGAAAGTACGATCAATTCTTCGTAAACATTTGTTAATAAAGACCTGCAGTTTTCTGCAAGTATTTTTATCACTTTCCAGGTTTCACATGCGTAGAGTAGATCAGACATGATATTTGACTGGAATATTCGGATCTTTGTCTTTGTGGTATACTGACCAGACTTCCAAACAGGGTTGAGCATTCTGAATGCTTGTTGAGCTTTTCGTATCCTCACACGAATATCGTCTTCTGCACCTCCGCTTTCTGTTATGACACTTCCAGAATATATAAAATTTTCCACATTTTCAATCTCCATGCTATATTCATAGTAAATAGTATTTTGTTTCTTGCATTTATTATCATGGATTTGGTTTTATTAATATTGATTTTTAAACCTATTTTGTTGGCTTCAGTGGAAAGTGTTTCCAATTGGTTAGCCACATCTTGGAACCTTTGTTCTAAAAGGCAGATACCATCGGCGTATTCTAGATGGCTTAGGCGTGGGATTAACGTCCATTGTATACCTCGTGTGTCGGTCTAATTTGCAGAGAACATAGTCTACAGTTATGTTAAAAAGAAACGGAAAAAGTACTCATCCCTGTCTGACTCCAGCAAGCATGTTAAATTCGTCACTGTTGATCCCATTGTGTGTCACGCTGCATTTCGGCTCAGTGTACATACAGTGACTTTATAATGGAAATTATTTCTTGCGCTATGTTTTAAGCTTTAAAATTTTCCATATGGCAGCATGAAATAAGATGTCAAAGGCATTAACAAAAACCATGTATAAGGGTGTGTTCCATTCAACCGATTGTTCCATTATTGCCCTCACAGTATTGAGGTGGTCTATGCAGGAGAATTCTGGTCTAAAGCCTGCTAATTCAGCTTTGTTTGTTAATCTTTTTAGTATGATGGTCGTTAAAAGTTTATTTATGGCGGTAAGCAAGGTTTTTTTGTAGCCCGCTAGAATGCAGTTTGTTTCACACACCTCTCTCATTCTTCTTCTTCTTATGCAATCCACTAATGGATGTTCGCGATCACGTTTGACCATTTTTCTCTATCCCTTGCAGTATGTATTAGGTCTCCTATGTTTTTTAGTCCTGTCCATTGTTTGACATTACGGAGCCATGACATTTTTTTCCTGCCCACTCCCCTTCTTCCTTCGATCTTTCCTTCAATTAAGGTTTGCAGAAACTGATATCTTTCATTTCTAATTATGTGTCCCAAGTATGCCGTTTTTCTCTGTTTAATTGTGCACATCAGTTGTCGTTCTGTACCAATTCTTCTCAGGATTTCTTCATTTGTTATTCTTGCGGTTCAGGGAACTTTAAGGATTCGTCCATAGATCCACATCTCAAATGCCTCTAGCTTATTCATTGTGTTTATTTTTAAAGTCCATCCTTCCATGCCATATAGGAGCACCGACCATTATAGGCCTCTCTGATTATAGGAAGCAAAAGTTCAGAAGTTAGATGCGGATCAGCTTTTAGTATTTCGGCAGAAATGTTGTCGATTCCCGGGGACTTGTTCTTTCTCAGATATGTGATAGCTATTATTATCTTCGTTTTGAAAGGCGCCTCGCAAGATATATGTAAATCTATATTCTGTGGGTTTTCGAGTTTAATCTGCGTTATTCCTGGGCGTACCAAGCATCTACTGAAAATGCTCTTTCCATCTATCTACTTGGTCATCTGTTATAGTAAGTAATTCACCTGTCTTAATGAACATTATTAAACATTGTTTTATGAATTCTGTAGTATAAAAATTTTGACTTTTGATTTGATAAGCAAAACCAAATGTAATTGGTTCAATACGTCTATCCCTTCAATGATTTTATTTTAGTGAGAATCAAATTTCTATACATATTAGAAACTACTAAGCATCATAATTTTCAGTCAACATCGGGGAGAGTTAATGGACTTTTAGGGATTTACAGAAATGGACAGCAATACAAAAAGCAGGTTACATTCATTTGAACACTTTTGATCAATAGTTCAAGATCAAGATATAGTTTCCTTTTTACTTAAAAAAATTAATTGTGAGAAATTTCTCAGACCAACCATAAAAAACTTAGATATTTAAATAATTCTTATGTCTTTGGTATGTTGAGTCGGAGAATACTAATAAAACAAGTTGTTTCATCCATCTTTGTTGCACATTTTCAGAAATTTTTATATTATATCTCTCCTAACCTTTGTCCAGCTATTTAGCTGCCAAAACAGACAGAATTTGTGAAAATAATGCGTAGAGTGAGGCAAGGCTATATTTTGTCGCATCTAATCTTCAATCTCTACTCTGAAAAAGGTAGTGTACTAAATTGGTTCCGGCTAAACAATATCAGATATAAATTGGAAAAGACTGCAAGACTTATACACACTTCTGAATAGGTCAAAACGGCAAACAGGTGTATGTTTTCAAAAAACTTTTGATAGTGTGTAAAAAAATATATTTTATATCAGCTAAGTACTTTCAGCACATAACGTGCCATCATCAGAGCTTCGTCCTCTTAAAATACCTTCATCGAAGAGCAATTGCTTAACAACACAACAAAAAACATGAATACTGGGCAAAAGCCACAGATATAGGGTAATAACCCTTTACAGTGAATAGAATCACATCTAAATTCTTTTATTAATTTATCAAGGCAACATGGCTGAGTCAGACCATTTTGAGCCCACGTGAACAGCAGATCAGCTGAGTCTTCCTCAGTCATGTTGCCTTGATAAATTAATAAAAGAATTTAGATGTGATTCTATTCACTGTAAAGGGTTATTACCCTATATCTGTGGCTTTTGCCCAGTATTCATGTTTTTTGTTGTGTTGTTAAGCAATTGCTCTTCGATGAAGGTATTTTAAGAGGACGGAGCTCTGATGATGGCACGTTATGTGCTGAAAGTACTTAGCTGATATAAAATATATTTTTTTTACACACTATCAAAAGTTTTTTGAAAACATACACCTGTTTGCCGTTTTGACCAATATCAGATATGCAGATGACTCCATAATATTTGAGGACAAACTAGAAGACCAATCTTTATGAACAAAACCACGTATTACAGTCAACAATATGGACTCAATATAAACGTAAAGAAGATAAAACCAGAGCCGGAATTAAGGCAGTGGGGGCCCCTGGGCAGAATTGGTGTGGGGGCCCTACCTCCTACCATTAAAAAAATGTTGATCTACTTTTATAAATATATTTTTAAATAATAAAAAGTACAAGAGCTGTAACTTGTTACAGTAAAATATTAAAAATAATAATAAGATGTATGGTTAAAGTCCGAGAAGTTTTCGAGGTATTTTAATTAAAAATTTCTTGATTATGTGGGACATATCTAGTTGCATTAAGACATCGTGGCCAATGCTCATTATAGAGAGATTATTCAAACACTCTTGGCCCATCATAGACCGATGTCGATTTTTAGTTAACTTAAATTTTGAGAATGATCTCTATCCACTGTAGTTAGTTAACATCAAAACTAAATATAAACAAAGTGTCATCTCAACATTTTTAAAAGCATCATTCATATTCTTTTCTTTTAGCAGTTCGTACATTTGAAGTTCTTTGCTTATATTTGATGGGCTGATTTCCTCTTTAAATGCATTGAAGAAGCTTACAAACTGTACCAGATGGACACATAAGTTTTCATCTAAATGATTGCTATAAATGTTGGCAAGCTTTAGTGAATGAGCTTCAATTTCATTGAGAGTTAAATTTTCAATTTTCCAATTTTCTATAATTATGTAAAAATCCAAAATTGTAATGAATGGATTCATATGTAGACAGCCTCTGAGTTAAAGAGGTAATGAAGTGCTCTATTATAGCGATGAAATTTTTAGTTCTAAACTGTTCTGATGTTCTCACATTTTTCGAAATTGTCTCGTCTTGACTGTATAATTTATTTAAGTGATCTAAGTGCTACAACACCTGAATTAAAGTCAATATTTGGATCTTGAAGAATACGACTTGTGCTGTTTGTATTCCCTAATATCCTCTCTGTTTCCAGTAGTAAACACATTCGATTATAGGTACAAACCATTTGCAATGCTACGAGTTTTAAATTATTCGTCTTCCGAAATTTTGGATAAGGCTCCTTTAATCTGATTATAACCTTTAACTAGTTCTTTTGCGGCATCACCTCCATAACCATCAAGTAGTATTTGCTCTTTTAGGAACAATAATATTTTTGCCACGGTCTGCGTTGCTGTCGCTTAAAGACGCAGCTTTTAAACATTCTGTTAAAAAGTTGTATATATATGTAGAGGAAGTGAAAAATACATATAGTTAGTTCTTCTAAGAAATTAAAGACTGCTGTGCTATGCTACATGATAACACTCAGTTGCAGCTTTTGAAACTAAATTTAGAGAGTGGGCGACACAAGGAATCCACAACTCCAAGATATTAAGGTACGTATCTAAACGTGGGTGCTCCATGCTCGGTGTAGCAGCTCCACATAGTGGATACGTTGGTGCTCGCCCCATGGCGCTCACCCTCTTTCATTCAACCGATTTGCGGGTTATATGTAGGGGAGGGCATGCCGTATCCATTTGAGCAGCTACACCGAGCAGGGAGCACCCACGTATGGATACGTACCTTTTTGTTCTATAATTTCAGCCTGAACACCATTGTATTTTCCACTGATAACTGACGCATTAACGTAGGACGGTCTCCTGCAGTTTTTCAAATCGATATCATGTTCTTGCAAAAATGACATTAGATAATTAAATATATCTTCTGCTTTATGACCGCGATTTGGCAAAAATATGGTAAACCTTTCAACAGGAGTGAAACCTTCTATGTAACGAAATATCACAGTTAATGGATTGGTAAGAACTGAATAATATTTTGACTTCTTAATTCTTAAAACTATTTCATTTAATACGTTTTGATCCATCGGATGTACACTTTCCTCACATATGGTTGATGAAAAATAGTTGACATGTCCGCTTCCAGGATTTGAATATTTATTAATATCGTGCTTCAAAAATTGATCATATTCAGCTAATAACTGGAGTATTTCCAAATAATTTTCATTTTGTAACTCGACAACTCATTTTCGCTGCGAAATGCTAAATCTCGTTCACAAATAAACTTTATAACACTAAAATTAGTCTTTTGAGTATTTTCCAATAATTCTTTATTGCTTCGGCTTGTTTTACTATTTCAGTATCAATAGGTACGCCCAATTCTTTCGTGTGCTTTAGACATTTCATGATCCATAAGCATACTATCTGCATGTTTCCAATCACAAAATCCTCTGCGGCTAAAATGTGTACGAACACTAGATAAGAATTTACAAACGAAGCAATACACTCACCCGGTAAAAGGTGAAAAACATGAACAATGTATTATATTATCACTCCTACGCTCCTTCACTTTATACTTTACATACATTGTCGATGGCGAGTTCTTGTGTCTCCTGCCAATATCTGTTAAATGAACCTCTTATGTTTGAGGCTTTGTGGGGGCCCCCAAAATGTGGAAGCCCCGGGCAGCTGCCCAGCCTGCCCCCCTTAAATCCGGCCCTGGATAAAACTCATGAATATTAGCAAAAAAAAGATAATAGAAGTCTAACAGAAAGTCAACCAAAGCCCTGCAGAAAGAGCAACGTACTACAACTACCTCAGCACCATAATAAATGAAGAATGGTTCCATAACCAAGAGATAAGAGCGCTCATCGGAAAAGCTAGATCAACCTTCAACTGCAGGGGCCTTCTTCAAGAGCTCTCACTTAGTTTAAAAATAAGACTGCTGCGTTTTCTCGGTCCTTTTTTAAGTTGTTGAATCATGGATCTTGAACGAAGATATGTGCAGAAAATTGGAAGGATTTGAGATGTGGCTATATCGGATAATACTTAAAAATCCCATGGACTGACCGAGTCACAAATGAAGAGGTCCTCGGAAGAATTCAGAAGAACCGAGAGGTACTGACCACCATCAAATCTCGAAAGTTACAATACCTACTTCGAACACATTATGCGAAATGAATCCAGATAGTTACAAGCCATCCTGCACGGAAATATATTTGTAAAGTGAGGTCCAGAAAGAAGAAAAACATCCTAGTTAAGAACCTCAGAACCTGGTTTAACATAGCTCTTTCGCGCTGCTGAAGATAAGATAAACATTGCCATGATGATCGCTAACATTCGTCACGGATTGGCACATCGAGAAGAAGAAGGAGGACGACTATAAAAAACAAAAAGAGGCTTGGATACCAGTTAAGTAAGTTGCAACAAAGTTTTTGTATAATGCGTGAAAGATCCAGACTATGCGGTTGCAACGACAGTAAGTTGAAACATTTGGGATATCCCTACCTTGCATAAATACAGGGTGTTCAGAAACTCTACCGACAAACCAAGACAGGAGATTTTTCAGATAATTTAAAGACAATTAAGCTCAATTCACCTAGTCCGAAAATGCTTCCTAAGGGAGCTAGAGCTCTTTGAAAATGGCGTCTTGTAAAAGTCTTAGTTTTTCTTAAATACCTCCAGAACGCTTCAATTTAGAAAAACGAAAATCGGTGAGTATATTTATCTTCCTGAGATAAATCGATTCCATCCATTGCGAATTTCTAGTACCGATCATAGGCGTTCGTTTTGGGAAGGGCAACGGTTATTTTATCACATAACTTTTTTGTCTTTAACTTTTAAGCATTTTTGATACTGGATTATTAAATTGTGAGGTATTATAGTACTAAAAGGTACTCTTGTTTTAAGTCGATAGGACACACGGTTTTCTAGAAAAATCAATTTGAAAATTTTTCGTTTTTTGAATTTGAAAAAAAATTGAAAAATTAAAAAAAAACGGTGTACAACTTAAAGCAAGAGTAACTTTTAGTATTAAAATACCTCATAAGTTAATAATCTAGAGTCAAAAATGCTTAAAAATTAAGACAAAAATGTTATGCGATAAAATAACCGTTGACCTGCCCAAAACGGACGCATATGACCCGCACTAGAAATTCGCAATTAATGAAATCGATTCATCTCTGAAATATAAATAAACGTACCAGTTTTCGGATTTCTAAATAGTTTTTTTTGAATTTTTTTTTGAAAATTCAAAAAAAGAAAAATTTTCAAATCGATTTTTCTAGAAAACGGTGTATCATATCGACTTAAAACAAGAGTACCTTTTAATTGTAAAATACCTCACCATTTAATAATCCAGAGTCAAAGATGCTTAAAAATTCAAGATAAAAAAGTTATGCGATAAAATAACTGTTGCCCTACCCAAAACGGACGCCTATGACCGGTACTAGAAATTCGCAATGCATGGAATCGATTTACCTATGGAAGATGAATACGTGTACCAATTTTTGTTTTTCTCAATAGAAGCGTTCTGGAGTTATTTAAGAAAAGCTAATTACAAGACGCTATCTTCAAAGAGCTCTAGCTCCCTTAGGAAGCATTTTTGGACTAGGTGAATTAGGTTAAAATATCCTAAAATTATTTGAGGAATCTCCTGTCTTCATTTGTCGGTAGAGTTTCTGGACACCCTGTATATTTTTTTCTTAAAAACTTGTGAGTGAAACACAGGAGAACGGTTCCATTAAGGATATAAAAGCGATGGAGATATGGTAGTAGAAACGGTGAAATAATAAACTGGACTTTAAATATTTTTATTGAAGTTATCTTATGATAAATAAAAATGGTTGCCCAATTAAATAAAAAGTACGACATATTTAATTTTCTGTTTTAAGGGGACTTTTACGTTCTAAATTAAAAAAAAATCGATTTTTGTTTTTTAAATAAAAACATTTTATTAAGAAAACAAATTTTATTAAGAAGTTCGAAATAAAAACGAAGTTATAGCTATATTTATTATGGTACCTACCTGAGCTAAAACTAATTTGTATACAACAACGCTCGCGATGCCTGACCTGTGTAGCTGCAACTCGACAGATGGGTTCTAAAACTTATAAAGCGAAAACGTTATTATTGAAAATTATTGTTTTGAAAAGAGGAAAAAATGCCTGGATCTGGTGGTCATTTTAAAGGCAGTCGAAGTAAGGGGACGCATCGAAATAAGCATAATATTAATAGATTTAAATAATTACTGATTTTATATTTTTTTCTACGACCGTTTAATAACATGCTCATTATTCGCTATTTTTTCATAGATAATAGCACCCATTGCTGTACCCGTGAGTAATAATTCATTACTCACGGGCTGAAGTTAGATTCAAGTGACGCATGCCACTTTTAATATTAATCGTATATAAACTGCAAATAAATAAAGTTGTTTATTTAATACAATAATTATTGTAATTTATATCAATAATTAACGTTGAAAAATGTTTAAAGGAATTTTAACTGTAACAATGTCAGTATATTTTTTACGTTTATATCTTGTTTACTAAAAATTTTGACGTTTATCATTTATTTTAGTGACAGTGACATTAGCTCATTTTGTTTATGTTAATTGGAATTTATAACTACTAATATTGTGTTTATTTTTCAAGTTAATTAAGTTTCATATTGTGTTAAATATGTTATAACGTATTATGTATAGTTATATTATTATATTACATATAGTTAAATGTAAATATACATTACAACTAATGAAATACGTCCACCGACAACAGCCATTTCCTATTTATTAGATTAATTGACAGTATTTACAGTTGGAAAAATGAAAGAGTACCCATGAACGAACATATAAAACACGCTGTATTTTCCTGTCACCGTGTCACAAAGAAAATTGTCCAGTGCAAGTACCTACATGTAACATTTGTAACAATAATTATTACATGTACTTGCGCTGGCAAATTTTTTGTGTGACACGGTGACAGGAAAATACAGCGTGTTCTATATGTTCGTTCATGGGTATTCTTTCATTTTTCCTACTGTAATTGTCGTTATTTCTGTTTTCCTTCAATAGTTTAATAAAAACATATTTGTTGATTAATAATATGATGTTTTATTTATAATAAAATACATATAGACAATTAAATGGACAACATGGAGAACGGTTCATGGTTTATGAATATGACTCTTTTTGTTAGATATCATACCATTTCCCGTTCGCAAAATGAAAGAATTTTGAAAATTTATTTTGTTATTGCAATACAATAATTTTTTTGGTGACGTTTTCGGGCCCTATTAAAATGCGGGCCCGAGGCAGGTGACTCACGGGTCTAGTGGTAAAATAGGCCCTGATGGGATTCAACTCAATGTGAAATAGAGAAATTTCTATCGAAATTTCTCTATTTATTGCCTCTTTACTCTATTTATATTGTCCTGAGAAGCGTGGATCCTTTTCCGATGAATTGTCGGTAAAATAACACAGTTCAAAGAAATTTAACATACAGGTGCTAAAACGTCCCCCTTTCGACTAAACTAGGGAGCTGATACGATCAGTGCCGTGGTAATTTTACTATGTCTAAATATGTTGTGTTAAGATTTTTATCATTGTATGAATTAACCAATGTAATAAAATTTCTACCGCCCACGGTGTAGGGACATATTCTTGGGAACATGATGGTCCGACTGATTTTAGCATAAAAGTAAATATTTATTAATTTTACAGTAATTTGGCTTGCCAACTTTCTCTTTCCTTTGCACTATTAAATATTTTCTATCTCTCTTTGACGACGTTTAAATTGGTAAACCGTTTCAACACGTTCAGCAACGCGTCATTGGTCCGAACCTTAATATGGACCACATGAAGCACCACATGAAATAAATATTCCAGTAAAAATATTTTAAAGTGTTTTTCTCGAAATGACATTTTTCAAAACTGGGAGACGTTTTTCTCAAAATGTAGTACACCGATCTCAGTAAACCAAAATTTTTTTGATACTTTATATATGCGACTACTAAAGAAACCTCTAAAAAGTTAAAAAAATACCCCACCCTTTTAGTACAGGGGTTAATTCGTTTTTCCAAAACAGACGTTTTTCGAACTGTTTATAAAATTGCGTATAAAGGCCATAAAAATAAGAAAATACCTTTTAAAATGTTTATTTATTAGTTGTAAGTTTCACGAATTGAATCCCATTGGAATTAAAAAAATTGTTACAGGAAGACGTTGTGCTTTGAACCACCCTGTATAGTGGTGAAAAACAAGTAAAAGTACAAAAAACATTTTTTTTGTATACCTCGAAACCTTCTTAACAATGTATAAAAAGATTATAACCATAAATGTAATAGTTTTTTCTTTAAAAATATTTAAAAATTGTTTTTTTTTCAATTTAGGAAGTAAAAGTCTCCTTTAGTATAATATATCCATGCCATATTTTTATAGAACTATTTCAGTACTCAAAAACAGTCAAGATTTAAGTGTATTTTGTCCTATATATTATATTCTCTTTTATTTTTAATGAAGATATACATTTGTTGATCCATTTACATAAGTTTAGTCTTAGAGAACAGTCTCACTAATAAAAATAAAAATCTCAAAATATCCAAGAAACCAAACTGGTTTCCATTGGAAAAATCTTCCACGAATAACCATATTAAAACAAGTCGCTGCCATTTCCATAAAGTAGGGCTAATACAGCTTACCTTTACGGTGAGGAGGGATAACATTTACCATTGATAAGGAGTGTTTAAGCATGGGAGTCACTTTCACTATTGGAAGTTGTAACAGCAAGAAGAGGAATGGCAGCTTCTTCGCCGCTGGGCGTAGCAACAATTCGTGGATTTGAGTCGGATTCAGCTCTAGTGCCGATTCCTCTACGGAGATGTTGAGGAATTGGAGTTGAAGGGAGCTTTGTTGTTTTGTTCTCTAGAGATGGACCAGGCTGTGTCGTTACCTTCTGCTCCCGTTTCAGCCAATATGTTGTCATTCGTCCTTTTCCCTGGAAAGATTTTTCTAGTTATTAATTAGTTTAAATTTTTCTTAAGCCATTATAGACCAGCCTCATATTTATAAATCACTGAAAATTTTATTTTTTTAACCCTTAAAATTTGTTTAAATTTAAAGAAACATTTTTCTTAGATATTTTAGACCAGCGGTTCTCAACCTTTTTGAGTCATGTACCACCAGTGTTGCCAATCGCATTTCTCTAGATTATCCGATTATCGCTCGAAAAATATCCGATTTGTCACGAAAAGGTACGCTAGGTCAAAAATTATTCTGTTATTAAAATCAATGTTGCCAATGTTATTCTTTTAGTCCCCTTAACAACCATCAAATAACAAAATCCGTTGTTCGTACGCCAATCAGTTGATTGTAATCAATTATCATTATGATAATTAACATAATTGATTGATTAATTAATTATTAATTATCAATTAACGTAACAATTATTAACATAATTGATTAATTAATCAATTAATCTCATAATTGTAATAAATTATGTTTTCAGCAACCCAATCAAAGTAGACATTGACAGTAATTAAATATTTGATAATGATCAGTTGATTCCATTTCTGTTTAGCGTTCGAACAACCGGCCCTTTAATCTACTTAATTCTCTATTTCACAGTTGAAAAATTTTCGTTTATAGATGAAAATCTCGTATCCTAGCTGATTATTACCTAATTCATGTATGTAAATACTATTTACTTACTATTATGATATTATTCGCATTTTGTATTATCATAAGTGTTAAATTCTAAATCGTAAATTGACAGTCTTGTAGTTATTAAGGACTAAATAATTTTTATAGGCAAAAAATTTGAAGGATTTTTGAGTTAATTAGTAGATATCTAGATATTACTAGTTTCAAATAAGTAGATTTTTCTACAACCACTATTCCACATGCATTTTTCTGCACAATTTTATGTTAACAAACTTAATATTTTCTCACAGCATAACTGACAGTAGTGTGCAGAAAAGTGACGTTTCTGTGCCGGAAAGTTCTTTTCTGCATAGTACCATTACATTCCTCAAAAAAATCATAAATATAATTAGGTAAGTATAACATGTTTTGATGAAATGGTTTTGTTTAAGATATTAGATTTGATAGAACTTTACAAAAAAGAACTATGTAGATTTATTCATCTCATGTCCGAGAAATCTGGAAACGTTTACTTAAGCACTGCACTACATAGTACATAAAATGAAAATAAAACTAAATCGTGCGTGAATTAGCTTTCATAAGTTTAAAGACTAAAAACTCATAAATACCATCGGAGGGCAGACGGTTTTTGAAATTTGAATTGGATTAGTATGCCTTAAATGGATGCACTTGTGCATTTAAATTCTAAACAAAAGAATCGGCACATGTCCCTTTTGTCAAAAGATGAAAAGTATCGGATGTCACTAACATTCATCCAGTATAGGCTATTTATAAAAATTTGGGTGGAACCAAACAAAATTAATGTGTTGTTGGTGTTGGGAATATATGGATGAGAAAGTTTTAGTCGATGGTAGATACACTGAAAAATATCCGCAAATATCCGATTTATCTAAAGATACGAAGAAGATACGACAACTCTCAAAAAGGTACGCAAATCGGATAATTATCCGCCGATTGGTAACACTGTGTACCACCTACATTTCCTTTTATTATTTTTGGTACCACCCATATTTTCAGATTGTATTATCAAGACTAACTAACTACAAACCCTCTAATTGGAATAGCCTTCGTGCCAAGCAAAAGTATTCCTAATAACCGATCATTGGTAACTAGTACACACTTTTCAGGACCTCAATTTTCTCTTCCTTAAACCGGGATATTCGTATAACCGGTATTCTAATAAGCGGGTTCGACCAGTCGAACCCGCTTATTGGAGAGCCTTCGTACCAAGCAAAAGTATTCCTATAACCGGAATATTCTAATAACCGATCATTAGTGGCCAGTAAAACCGTTTCGGGGCCTCAAATTTCTATTTCTTTAACCGGGATATTCCTATATCCGGCACTCTAATAAGCGGGTTCGACTGTACTACTATTTTAATTTTTTTTTGTGTTTTGTGTACCACCGCAAATAATGATATGTACCACCAGTGGTACATGTACCATATATTGAGAACCGCTATTTTAGACTGTAATAAACTGAATTATTATTTTTGTTATATTGTATTTTCAATATACTTTCAATAAAAAAATTAGAAATATCGGACAGATTTGCTGACTTGGTTTAGATATGTTACGGTAAGAGTAGATAATTGGTAATTGTATACTATTACCAGAGTCGACGGTAAATGTAGGAAATTATTTTCAATAATTACAATCAATTAAAATCAATGTGTGATTTTTATTAAACTGAATTAAAAACAATAAGAGACATTTTGTTTAACCTGAATTGAGCTTTTTTGCCTGAATTAATACTACTACTTTACTACTTTACTTACTTACTATTTGTTGTGACATGGCAAACTCTCATAGAACTTGGAATTACATAACATTCCATTTTTTTACATTTATTTACACTTATCTGTTTTACATTTTATTTACGTTTGCAAACACATCGCTGATAGCCTTACCCGCCCGACAAAGACGTTTCTCTAACATACTCGCGAAATGAAATGTTTAGTTTTTGAACCATGTCTAAAGAAATGAATGATTCTTTGCAGATGGTAAATTGATTTCTGCTATACAACTGTGGCAGTCGCCCTTCTGTAGAAGCTAATTCGTATAATTCATTTTAAACACTCACATTTTTCACCATGTTCCCGGAGGTTATATCTTTTAACATCGGCGTTTAGCCTGCTCAATATCACTACAACATAATGTAGATTGAATTTTATAGTTTCAACCACTGTTTGGTTATGGGGTTATTTAGCAATTATTCGAGTAAGTTAGCAAGTAATCAGAACCACATTTTTTAAAATTTTTAAATTTTAAAATTTCAACCATCTTTCAAATTTATTAGTGGGATTACTTATTCTATTTTAGATTCACTGATGATGGAATGATAGGTCCGAAAACGTTTTGAATTGGACACATTTTTTTAATCCATTGGGATTTTTAAAATTTTTAATAAATATACCAATTACGTAGAAGTGGTTTTTACTTCATGTTTGAGTTTTTTTACAATAAAATGAGGTTATTTCTGATTGATACAACTTAACTCAGGAAGACGATTCATTACCGTAAAAATATTGGAAAACGCGTGTAGAACTCCAGCGAATATTTTTAGCATGCAATACGTGTTTACTCCTTATATCATTCGTGAAGATTTATTGCTACTAACTCTTTTTAATGGTATTACATTCTGCTAATTTTAAAAGAAAGAATTCGAAAGGTATGTATAAATTGGTATTGAATTCTAAAATGGGTTATTTATGATAAAGCTTCTGTTCAAACTGGATTAACATCTACTTTATAAAATTACCTTCGTGTAGGCAGACAAATATTTTAACACACTTTATAGTCCAGGGCGGATCTGTTTTGAGATGGACGTTGAGAGGGGACTCCAATTTTTTTGCAGAAATTGCTTGGAATTAACTCATAATAATAATTGAGTTATCCTCCCACTCAAAAAGGTCCGGAACATTGTTTAAATAATCAAAATCTCAAAACATGAAGGAAAAATTCGATTTTTTCTTCGTTTTTTGATTATAACTTTAAAAGTGTTCACTTTCGAGAAAAGTTGCACTAAAAAGAAATTTGCGTAATTAAATTTACTACAATATAAGATTGGTTAAAAATTTTTAAAATTGTTACCCTTGTTGCAAAATAGCAATAATTGCGAAAAAAATAAAAAAAACAAGTTTTCGGATTTTACGCTTTTTGACCATTTCTGTTACACTTAGGACTTTCATATTTCACCCAGAAAAACTTTATGAAATGATAAAACAATACTGTAAATTTAGTTAAGATCGGTTTAATAGATTTTGCAATCCAGCTTTCGCAAAAAAAATTCATTTTTTCAAAATGTTGCAGGACTGAAAATAAAGGAGATAGCAAGTAAATTTTTTTAACAAATAGAAGAATACTGTATCTTTCATTTGCAATTTACAAAATTAAAATCGGTTAACTACCACGGCGTCAGGAATTTTTTTAAATAAACATTCATTTTTGGTGCTACGCGCAGGACAGCGGTGCTCGATTCACACAAGTTGATTTCCACAAAAATTTCTTCCAATCTTTATCTAATATATTATTTTCTTATTCTATATTTTGTTGTATGTTCATATTTTGATTCAACAAAAATCAAACTAATTTGATTATTGTTTGTGAAAAATTGTTTAAACAATTGCATATGTTTAAAAATAAAACACTTTTATTTACTAAGTTAAAATATATGAACCAAGACAGTTTTTGCTAAAAAAAGTGTTATTCGAAATGACAGAGTATGTGTTTTTATTTTGCAATAAACAAATTTATTTATTTATTTCGAAATGTACCAAAAATTCAAATTTATCAATCAATATCAAACGTCATTGGAATGCACAATCAGAGCGAACGTATCCGTTGTCCTGCGCGTAGCACAAAAAATTAATATTTATTTAAAAAAATTCCTGACGCCGCGCCGTGGTAGTTAACCGATTTTAATTTTGCAAATTGCAAAGGTATGTACAGTATTCTTTTATATGTAAAAAAAATCAACTTGCTGTCTTCCTTATTTTCAGTGCTGCAACATTTTGAAAAAATAATTTTTTTTTGCGAAAGCTGGATTGCAAAATTTATTTTATCATACCATAAAGTTTTTCTGGGTGAAATATGAAGGTCCTAAGTGTAGCATAAATGGTTGAAAAACGTAAAATGCGAAAACTTGTTTTTTATGGTTTTTTCGAAATTATTGCTATTTTGCAATAAGGGTGACAATTTTTAAAATTTTCAGGTAATCCTATATTGTAGGAAATTTATCTACGCAACTTTTATGTCGGTGCAACTTTTCTCGAAAATTAATACTTTTAAAGTTACAATAAAAAAACCAAGAACAAAATCGAATTTTCCTTCATTTTTTGACATTTTGATTATTTAAACAATGTTCCGGACCTTTTTAAGTGGGAGGATAACTCAAATATTATTATATGAGTTATTTTCAAGCAATTTCTGCAAAATATATGAGTCACCTCTCAACATCCAAACGTACTAATATTTTTAGAGATGCGCCCTGGTCTATTAAGCGTGGAAATTTTTTCTACTGTCATGGCCTTAATATATAAGTATAGTTAGAAAAACGTAGATAAGCCTCAATATTTAGGATATACCTATCGTATACATATATAATATCCTCCTCTTCATTTCTTGAGCCCTTCTCAGGCCGTGGTGACACTCCAATCTAAATATTACTAGTTTACTTTTTTCATTGGATGCGATGCTGTACTATCCGTGGACGGCTTCCTGTAGGGAATTTCCCACCAGAGTCTTCATTGGATCTGCCCATTATGTTGTAGATCTTCTTCGTAAGGTGCCGTGCATTTCTGCGTAGGCGTCCAACGCACATTGTCTTGGCAGGTGAGATGTTAGATATTCAGGATTAAATTATTCTATTTTAGCAACATTGCACAGCATTTCACAGCTGTAGATTCCTGTCCACTGGCGAATATTACGCAGCCATGACATCTTTCTACGTCTTAGACCTCTCTTACCCTCTATCTTTCCTTCGAGTACCAATTGCTCAAACTTGTATCGTTCTCCTCGTATGTGCTCTAAGTATGCATATTTTGTTTAATATATAGCCGGTTTTTTTATAGTATGCGGCAAAATAAACAGTACTGAAACTGAAATGGATATTGAAATGTTTATGTTATTTATATATCTAGTATAGTATGCATGATATAGCATTGCACACATTATTCACGACGACGCACGTTCCTGATAAAACAGATGTCAAAGATACCCTCTGGTCAGTGGATGATCTACGGGGAGAGAAAATGAGGAAATTTCCCCCCTAACAACGTCCAAAATTAAAGAAAAAAATTGTTCAAACATAAAAATATATTAGCTGACATGAAACCGAAACCACAGAAAGCCAAATTCTATCCAATAAATACGCTAGTTAGGAAAATTAAGGGAACTTAATGCCTATAAGTTATTATTTATGTCTTTTATGTAATCTTATGAGTTTAACTTTTTTATGTCTTTTGGTTGGGTTTTCATTGGAAGTTTTCCCCTAAGGCAAATTTCCGCCTCCCCAAAGCAAATTTCTAGATCCGCCACTGCCTCTGACACGAAAAAATCTTTAATTCTAGTCAGCAATTCCGAAATGGCAGACGGTGGATCTGTCTGATTCCTTCAGCTTTCCCCATATGTTAAAGATTCCCTCTGGCCAGTGGCGGATCTACGGGGAGGGAAAATGCGGAAATGTCCACCCTAACAAGGTCCAAAATTAAAGAAAAAAAATTGTTCAAACATAAAAATATATTAGCTCACATAAAACTGAAACCACAGAAACACAAATTCAACCCAGTAAACATGCTAGTTAGGAAAATTAAGGGAACTTAATGCATATAAGTTATTATTTATGTCTTTTATGTAATCTGAGTTTATCTTTTTTATGTATTTTGGTTGGTTTTTCATTGGAAGTTCCCCCCTAAAGCAAATTTCCCCTCCCAAGGCAAATTTCTAGATCCACCACTGCCTCTGGTACGAAAAAAATCTTTAATTTTAGTCCTCAATTCCGAAATCGCAGACGGTAACCCCTTCAGAATTCCCCATATGTACGCTTCTGGTGGCGTTAGTTCTGGTGAGTGGAAGTTCCAAAAATGATCGCACAGAATTCGAAGCGACTCTCTTGTCCTGCTGAAGCCACTATTGATTTTAAGCTTGGATCATTTTCGTAACCTTTTCCGTATGGCCGAAAATAGTACTCCATTATAAAAATTTTTCTGCAAAACTGAAAACCATCCTGAAGTATCTAACATTAACATGATATTGACAAACGTTATAACAACGTTCAGAAACCACTCAATACGTTTCGGAACATGACACATACAAATTTGAGGCATACGAATTTCAGTACTGTTTATTTTGCCGCATACCGTAGTTATGGATTACCGTCAAAGGCTGATATGATCAACCAAAAGAGAAGATGTATTTGGTGATATTTCTAGTGACTTTCTTGGGTGTAAATCTGTCTTTTTGGTTTACTCCTCTTGGTTTAAAAACAAAGCTTAATATGAATAAAATTGAGAAAAAATGAAAAAACCCAGAATTAACATTAAATTTTTTTTAAACCACTGAAAAGGGAGGGGGTCATGAATTGCAATTGCGACGTCGACATGAGGGAGGCCCTTGAATGTAAACGACGCTTTACGATGAAGGGGTGGGAGGATATTAAAAACTCCAAAGTTTTTACTACATGGTTTATGGATGATCCCTATAAGTGTGTCATCTGCATTTCACAGTTTACTAATTTTTCTACGTCCTATCTGCGTTAAAGTACTGATATAAATGATTTTTCCATAGGTACTTTAGAAGCATCGATTTAATAATAATTCTCACTTACTTAATATTTTCAAATTAGTCGTAGAATAATATACAATATACAGTACACTGTCCACTGACATAACGGCAATTTCTCAACTGCTATTGTTCATAAAGTATGTATCGAAGGATTGTGTTCTTAAAGAAGATTTTTTGGGCATGATTCCTATGACTGGACAAACTCGAGGTATTGATTATTTGAACACAATAGTAAATTTTTTTAACGAGTATAGCATTTATTTGAAAAAGGTTTTTTCTGTGTGTACTGATGGTTGCCCACCAATGTTGGGGAGAATTATAGGGTTTGTTCAGCTGTTGAAAAAACACTTGGGAAATGATAATTTATTGAGTTTCCATTGTATCATTCATCAAGAAAGCTTAGCTGCTAAATTTGGTGAAAATTTCAGCTGTGTTATGAAATCACTTGTAAAGATTGTGAATGTCATAAGATCAAATGAACTAAACCACAGAGAATTTCAAGAATTTTTGAAAGAACTTATGTCGGAGATTCTTTACGACACAAAAGTGAGATGGCTGAGTAAGGGTAACGTTTTGGAACGTTTCTTCAGCATTCGACATGAGATTACTCTGTTTTTGGCTACAAAGAATAAAAAGTTTCCTGATATGAAACATTGACCAAATTGCAAGAAGATTACAATAACATTGTAACGAAAATGATGAGTATTGTGTTTTCACTGGAGCAGAAGCTGAATATGTATATTGAAGAATTGTCAAATGAAGATTATTCCAGCTTTCCTTTCGTTAAAGCACTGTTTGATGAAAATCCAGATGAAAGTCAAGAGATTTCTGACCTACTGAAGCTGTTAGCAGATCTAAAGGATGAAATGTATATAAGGTTTAGTGACTTTAGGAAGTTCCAAGAACCATTTCGCTTGGTGGAAAATACATGGGCAATAACAACAGCAAATGTAGCTCATCTTTCTATTTTTGGATACGAAGCTAGGGATTTGAAAAATGAGTTAATTGATCTTCAGAATGATACAGAGCGCAAAAGTATTTTTGAAGAAAAAAAGAAGGAAAAAGCTCACTATAAGTTTTGGGAAGCAGTTGAAAATGACAAATTTCCTAACTTAATTGACTGTGCTCAGAAAATTTTATGTATTTTTGCATCTACATATGTCGGTGAATCTACATTCAGTAAGCTGAAGTTCATAAAAAACAAGTACAGATCTAGGCTAACTAGTAAGAACGTTAAAAACATTTTGAGAATTTCAGTTTCTTCCCAACCTGCTAACATAGATGCCATTCTAGAGAGCTGTGAAAGATTTCGCCCGTCGACTTCAAAGAATTAACAAATTCAGGACTTGACATTCCTGGAGTCAAGTAAAAGACATTTTCCTACTTTTTACATGCAAAACAGTCCATATAATCTATAATTTACGTAACTTGTATTAAACTTATGTTATAGGCATATAGTTATAAAGTTATTTCATACCACCACTTGTACTTGCGGCCCTGAGGAAAATTTCATTCAAACTATTAGGCTCTCAAAGAAATCCTAGTGAGGATCCCTGATATACAGTATGGTGCAAATGTTTGGAATAAATTCGTTATTTTGTAAGCCGGCGATTTTAAGGAAGAATCCCGAAACAGGTCGATTTTTATTTTTAAATTATGATTTTTTGGCATATATATCATACTAGTGACGTCATCCATCTGGGCGTGATGACGTATCGATGATTTTTTTAAATGAGAATAGGGGTCGTGTGCTAGCTCATTTGAAAGGCTATTCAATTCTCTATTCAGTAATATAAACATTAGCATAATTATTTATACAGGGTGCCCAAAAAATTTTTTTTGATTTAAATTATTGACATAAAAAGAAGAATTTATGTAATTTATTTAATTCAAAATACATTTTATTACTGTCAGATAACATAAAAAATGTTTATTTAACAAATAAACATTGTTTTTGGCTTAAATTAAATACTTATTCAAACTGCCAAGAGGCAAGGTGGCAACTTGAACATTGAATTTAAGCGAAAAACAATGTTTATTTGTCAAATAAACATCTATTTCTGTTTTCTGACAGCAGCAAAATGTATTTTAAATTAAATAAATTACATATATTCTTCTTTTTGTGTCAATAAATTTAATTAAAAAAAATTTTTTTTGACACACTATGCTATGCTATACGATTATGATGACGATATGACACAATTATGCTATGTTTTTTATTACTGAATAGAGAATTAAATAACCTTTTAAATGAGCTAGCACACGACCACTCTTCTTATTTAAAAAAATCATCGATTACTTCATCACGCCCAGATGGATGACGTCACTAGTATGATATATATGCCAAGAATCATAATTTCAAAATAAAAATCGACTTGTTTCGGGATTTTCCTTAAAGTCGCCGGCTTACGAAATATCGAATTTATTCCAAACATTTGCACCATACTGTATAACAAAGATTAATTATTAGATAGTTTTTCAACATGGTTTTTCATAAAATGCATTACCATAATTACCTGTTTTGTTTTAATAATAGCTAATTTTTTTATACATAAATTAGCAGATATACCTATTATGTTCTATTATAACATATTATTATCATATATTTTGTTATAAATATACAGGGTGAGTTTTAGTATGACATTGGTCGATAATTCTATTATGGTACAGAATATCCACAAAAGTTATTTAGAAAAAATGTAGGCAATAATATTCTCCAGGCTTGGAAAATATATTTGAAACAAAAAAGACGCCAACTTGTGAACGCCAACCTCTCTTTATTTTCTCAAGCGGAATCCACTCCAATATATTTTCAGGGTATTTGTCTTCTGTCATTCTCTTTTAATGTCCGAACTGTCTTTTTCCTACCACGTCTCTTATATTGCGTTCCATTTTCTATTTGTTTCGTATTTGTTCGTTTCGGACCATTTTAAGTTTCTATCCACAGCTGTTTCTTCACAAATAGTCCATTTCCTTAGTCATATCTTTAGATACCGTGGAGAATACTTGGTCTATACTCAGTTACACGTTATTTAAAACCTCTACCTGTCTGACCTATGTATGCTTTTGGGTAGTACCAGAAGTGATCGTATATGTTTCAGAACTTTTGTAAAACCAACTTAATATCTCCTTTATTATGTCTCACGGTAATTTAGTGGGTAGAAATTAAACTAGATAGCTAAAGTACAAACGAAAATATTTAGTTTAAAATTTTGTCTTTGGAGTAATCTGTTGTACAGCGAAACATAAATCAAATTGAAGAGATGCTGTGGAAGTAATGAAGATAGAGAAGATATTCTCTACATCCTTAATTTTTTGATTCCGTTTACTATTTTATTTCTTGCAGTATTTTTGAGTTGCCCTAACAATTACGGCAACAATTAAGGCACGGAGTTCTCTATTTTATTGATTCATTTATAATGCTACGATAATCGCACTATATGACAGGAAATGACAGATAAAGTTTTAGTTTTACAAGATCTTTGCAAAAGTTTGAGCGATTCTGTTGTTTTAAATTGTTAATTTACAACCATTTTTTTTAAATCATCATTAAATTTACCTTGATTTCTATTGGACCTCTGCATTCCAGTTCGAAAGTTCCGAATGTGTCTAAAACATCTTTGGTAGCAGTGCTGATGTGTATCTTGAGAGATTCCCCAGTGGATTCCATACGAGACGCAGTGTTTACAGTGTCTCCAAAAAGACAGTAGCGCGGCATTTTAAGTCCCACCACGCCAGCCACAACGGGTCCTGTAAGAAAGAAATTAAATTTTTTAATAAGAAAAAATAAACTCATCTCTCAGACGTATCAAAAATCTGTGACAAATTATGTAGATTGTAGAAAAGATAAATTAAGGTAAATGGACGGAATACCTTGAAATTCTATTAAATAAAGGAACATAAATCCGGGTCCAGACACGTGTAACGTGTAATATAAATTACTACTTACTAAAAAGGGGAACTAAAATATCAATAAGAAAAGAAGTATATTAACTTTTTTAGCAAAAGGTAGTATATTATTCATAGAATTAAGTGACTTCATACTGGTTTTAGAAATTATCTGGTAACGAGGGAATACTATTTGCGGCAATGATTGTTCTATTGCGATATAAACTTACGTGCATAGAAATCGGCCCACCTAAAAATTTGGTCATTTTTGAAGTCTCGTATTTCCTAAACTTGTTGGCCGATTTAAGTGATTTTTTTAATATATTATAGCCTTATTCTTCAACACTATCGCTGTAATAATATTATTGCTAAACAGGTAAGTGTTATTTTATACCGGGTGTAACAATGATAGTGTGTTTTTTCCTCAAAGTTCGGAACACCCTGTGGAATATTCTAGCGTATATAAAATATTGAAATTAAAACTCAACTGTAGCCTTAGGCTTTCTTAAAATTTTGCTTTTTGAATAATTCGCTTATGTTGGATAATAAAAAAGTTAGGTATTTTAACAACTAGCAACGTTCTTCATCAATACAGGGTGTTTCAAAATAAGTGCGACAAACTTTAAGGGGAAATTCTGCATGAAAAATAATGACCGTTTCATTTATACACATATGTCCGCAAATGCTTCGTTTTCGAGATACGGGATGTTCAATTTTTTTTTACAAACTGACGATTTATTTACTGCTCTAAAACCGGTTGAGATATGCAAATGAAATTTGGTGGGTTTTAAGAGGTAGTTATTGCGCATATTTGACATACAATTAAGAATTTTATATTCACCATTGGCGTGCATACGGGTCATATTACCCGGTCATATTACCCGTAGGTATGCACGCCAATGGTGAATATAAAATTCTTAACTGTATGCCAAAAAATGCGCAATAATTACCTCTTAAAACCTACCCAATTCCACTTGTATATCTCATGCGGTTTTAGAGCAATAAATAAATCGTCAGATTGTACTAACAAATTCAACATCCCGTATTTCTGAAACGAAGCATATGCGAACATATGATTATAAACCTAACGATCATTATTTTTTCATGCAGAATTACCCCTTAAAGTTTGTCGCACTTATTTAGAAACACCCTGTATTGATGAAGAACGTTGCTAGTTGTTAAAATACCTAACTTTTTTATTATCCAACATAAGCGAATTATTCAAAAAGCAAAATTTTAAGAAAGCCTAAGGCTACAGTTGAGTTTTAATTTCAATATTTTATATATGCTAGAATATTCCACAGGGTGTTCCGAACTTTGAGGAAAAAACACACTATCATTGTTACACCCGGTATAAAATAACACTTACCTGTTTAACAATAATATTATTACAGCGATATTGTTGAAGAATAAGGCTATAACATATTAAAAAAATCACTTAAATCGGCTAACAGGTTTAGGAAATACGAGACTTCAAAAATGACCAAATTTTTAGGTGAGCCGATTTCTATGCACGTAAGTTTAGTTCTTTGATAAATTCTTCGCACTTTCAAAACAAGAAAGAATAATTGTTAACCGTGCAGACATCAATAATTTGCGATATGTGTAGGACACAGTACTCCTAGTTTCTACTCGAGATCTGCAAAAATTCCTCGACAGTGTCAATAAGAGCTGTAAGGAAGCAGCTCTGGATCCAAATATTCTTCTTCTTCTTCTTCTTCTTCTTCTTCTTCTTCTTCTTCTTCTTCTTCTTCTTCTTCTTCTTCTTCTTCTTCTTCTTCTTCCTCTTTATAAGCAATTCTGCTTGTTCATTGGAGCATTGATACCTCTATGGAAGGTTGTCACTCCATCTTTTGCGCGGTCGGCCGATACTTCTTCTACCGATTGGTGATTTATCTCTTGCTATTTTGACCACACGTGTCTCCCCCATCCTGGTTATGTGGTTGTTCCATTCTCTTTTTCTATTTAGCGTCCATTCTTTTATACTCTGTACGTTACATTGTCTTCTAATATCTTCGCTCCTCTTTCGATCTCTCAGTGTATTTCCTGTAATTCTCCTCAGTACTCTCATATCTGCCGTTTCCAGTAGTCTTTTGTTGTGGCTGTATCGGGTCTTGTTTCTGATGTATATGTCATTATTGGTCTTGGATCCAAATATGTATAAGGAAAACCAAAATACTCGTAATAAGTAAACAACATAATATAAAACCGTCTATATCGTCTATATATATATATATATATATATATATGTAGATAGAACCAAACTTGGCAATGTGATCAAATTGTTTACCTTGGATATTAGTTAAATTGTAACCCAGAGTCTCGGTGAAATTAGATCGAGAATTGAGCAGACCAGAGCTGCTTTTAGAATGATGTCCAAGGTATTATGTTACAGAGACCTAAAATTGACATTGCGGATCCGCCTACTTTGTACCATTACTTTCTTAATGATCTTACCTGTATGTATTCCAATACGAAGTCTTAGTGGTTCATTAGGCATGTGACGTATACGGAACTTCCTAACATCGTTTAATAGCGCAATCGACATACGAGCTATTTCTCTAGCATGACAATTACCATTTCTCTTTGGCAAACCAGATACGACCATATAAGCGTCACCAATAGTCTCCACCTGAAAAGAAAAGTATAATTGGAACTCCTACGTAACGCAACTAGAATATGTTAACTAGTTAACGGTTACGTAGAGTTGTCATAAGCTTGACGTAGATTTGTCATTGGTTAGAAATTAATTTTTAACCAATGACAAGCTGCGACAACATGACACACCCACCGATAAGTGTGAGCTTAGCTTGGTAATGAACTTAGTATAGCAAATTATAAATATTAACTATTTATATGGGAAACAAGCCACAATTAAATTGAAAAAAATAATTTTATTAACGTTTCGACGCCCAAATCAGGTGTCGTTGTCAAAATACAAAATACTACTAAATTAAACAAAAATGTTGTTGCTAAGTAAAATATTCTTCTAATAATTTATTTAATCTGACTCATTTATATTGGCAATTCAGACATATATTATACATTTTAAAGTAGAAGACTTTAAAATGATATTGCCAATATTTATGAGTTGCGTTCCTGGGACGACTTTACTGAAAGATAGTTCATCATTCGATTACATGAAATCAACCCCAACTCAAGAATATCCGTCACAAAAAATCTGTCTTTAAAAAAACAACCAAATGCAACGATGACAGTAAAATTCTCGCGCTAGAGATTCCATAGTAAATCACGAGGGAAAACCAGGAAAAAACTTCGTGATACTAACCCGTCATCGTAAGTATTTGGTCTTACATTTAATCTACTCTCAAGAAAATAATACTAAATTCTAACTTTAATATGTTTAAATTATAAATAATACTAATATTTATAAAATAATATTTTTTTTAATAATAAAAAATATTTTTTTCAATTTAATTGTGGCTTATTTCCCATATAAATAGTTAATCATAAAAATGCCACAAGGAAATAGCTTAGAAACCCTACATCTAAGGGTATTTCGGGTTTATCGATTAAAATAAAATTAAGTAAAATAATAAATAAAGGAGAAAATCGGAGAAGAACATGCAGGTTTCACAGCGGGAAAAGCATCCTTAGATCCCATTTACAAGGTCGAACAACTAATAGAAAAAATAATGGGCAAAAATAGATCCGTCCATCTGGCTTTTGTAGATTTTAAGAAGGCCTATGACTCGATATCTGGAACCAAGCTATGGAAAGCAATGGAATACATCGAAGTTCCACGAATATTAATATTAGCAGGAAAAGCACTCTACAAGAATAACAAATTATCTATCAAAACGGGAAATATAATATGCAGTCCATTCAAGACAACAAAGGGACTGCTACAGGGCTGTTCGATATCCCCTACCCTGTTTAAAATATTCCTGGAAAAACATAAGTTAGTAACGACTATCCTATATACTCTAAGTTTTGCTGACGACCAAATAGTGATTGCACAAGACGAATATGACCTCAGCTTTATGATGGGAAAACTAGAACATGTATATACCAAGAATGGAATGGAAATAAACCTAATGAAAACCGAATACCTAACAATGGAGAATACGGCAATAAAACAGCTGGAAATAGACGAAGGTCTACAACTACCTCGGCACCATAATAAACGAAGAATGGACCAACAACCAAGAGATAAGAGCGCGCATCGGAAAAGCTAGATCAATCTTCAACCGTATGGGCGCGTTTTTCAAGAGCCACAACCTTTGTCTTGGTATAAAAGTAAGAATGTTGAGATGTTACGTCTTCTCTGTCCTTTTGGTGTTGAATCATGGACCTTGAACGAGGATATGTGCCGAAAGTTGGAAGCATTTGAGATGTGGCTATATCGGAGAATTCTTAAAATCCCATGGACTGATCGGGTCACAAATGAGGAGGTCCTTAGAAGAATGGGGAAGAACCGAGAAGTACTGACCACCATCAAATCTCGAAAGTTGGAATACTTTGGACGTATTCTTCTTAAAGTTCAATCTCCTAGCGGAGGTTGGATATCATAATGGCTATGGTCACTTTGTTGGCTGCTGCTCTGAACAGTTGTAATGAACTACAGTTAAACCATTCTCTAAGGTTCCTCAGCCAGGAGATGCGTCTTCTTCCTATGCTTCTTTTTCCTTGGATCCTTCCTTGCATAATAACTCTCAGCAGCTCATATTTCTCTCCTCTGGTAATGTGACCCAAATATTCTAGTTTTATTGTTTTTATACTGTTCATAATTTCTAACTCCTTATTTAAACGTCGTAGCACTTCAACATTGGTAATCCTTTGAACCCACTGAATTTTCAACATTCTTCTGTAACACCACATTTCGAACGCTACTATTTTTCTTATATGTTGCCTTTTCAATGTCCAAGCTTCCATTCCGTATAGTAATATAGAAAATATGTAGCATCTTAGAGCCCTCAATCTGAGAGGCAACTGAAGGTCTTTGTTTGTAAGCAGTGTCTTCATTTTTATAAATGCTTGCCTTGCAGTTTCAATTCGGACTTTAATTTCTTTGCTTTGGTCATTTTTGTTATCAACCCAGGTTCCCAGATATTTGTATGTCTTTACTTTTTCTATTTGGGTTTGCTCTAGTATTAACCTTTCATTTCCATGTTGTGTTTTTGAGACAATCATAAATTTAGTTTTTTCTTGTTTATTTTGAGTCCATATCGAATGCAATAATCGTTAATTCTATTTAACAATTCTTGTAGCGACTCAAGGGTGTCTGCCATTATAACGGTGTCATCAGCGAATCTTATGTTATTTACTGTTCTTCCGTTTATAGAGATTCCATCACTTAGTTCCGCTATCGCTTCCTGAAATATGGCTTCACTGTACACGTTAAACAGTAGCGGCGACAGTACACAACCCTGTCTTACCCCTCTCTTTATATCAATATTCTCGGACTCTTGTTCGTCTATCTTTATATTGGCCTTTTGATTCCAATACAGATTGATGATAATTCTTAAGTCTCGTCTGTCTATATCTCTGTTTTTCAATAATTCTATTAGTTTTTCATGTCGGACTCTGTCGAACGCTTTTTCGAAGTCGATGAAACAGGAATAAATATCCAGGTTCATATCTAAGCATCTCTGAGAGAGGACATTAAATGCAAACAATGCCTCTCTTGTTCCAAGTCCTTTGCGGAACCCAAATTGGGTATCATCCATATCATTTTCTAGCTTTCTGTATAATCTTCCATAAATCACCTTTAGAAATATTTTGAGGGTATGGCTTATTAGTGATATTGTCCTATAGTCTGAACAATCTTTGGCATATATTGTTTTAGGTATTGTTACAAAGGTGGACCAACCATTCCTGAGGTATTTTTTCGTCTGGACCTACAGTTTTTCCGTTTTTTGCGTTTCGTATTGCTTGTTCGATTTCCTCCATTATGATCTCTGGTCCCGTTTCGCTATCGATTTCTTCCGGTTCTTGTCTATTCTCCTCAAACAGATCTGTTATGTACGCCTTCCACTTTTTTAATTTCTCTTTGACTTCTATAATAATTTTTCCATTTATGTCTTTAAGAAGGCCATCTTTCTTTTTTCGCTGTATATTTGTGATTTCCTTTATTTCCTTATGCATATTAAAGCTATCATGTTTTTTAGAATATTCCTCTATTTCACTGCATTGATTTGTCAGCCAGGTGGATTTGGCCTCTTTTATTTTCTTTATTATTAACCTCTGTATTTCTTTGTATTTTGCTTTCTTCTTTCCTCCATTAACTCTAGGATTTCTGAAGTCATCCATCTCTGTTTTTTTGAAGTTATACTTCTTTAGGCACGAGGGTGAATTTTTACATTCCCTGGCGCATGCGCACACCGACAGTATGGTATTAGTCGCTACATCTTTATGTAGCGCAAATAAGGTGTGCGTGAAAAGAATTATTAGTGTTTTTAGTAAATATATTTATTATAATTTTTGTGTTTTTGGATTTGTCTTCCTCGGGAATAAGATATTTTTTGATAATAGTAAGTATATTTAAAGTATTTTTGTATACTTCACTTGGTCTATTAAATTTGTCAGTATGTATGAGAAATCTTGTAACCTGTCAAAGTAAAGTGAATATAGCTCAGTGGTAGAGCGTGTGACTGGAGATCGAGAGGTCCCCGGTTCGAATCCGTGTGTTTTCTATTTTTTTTATTTTTGGTATTGTTTTGATAAAATTTTTTGGAAAGTAGTAAGTAAAAATTAGTTTAATCTTTAAATGAAATACAAGTAACCTGTTGAAGGTATGTATATTTATTTCGTTGAAATCATATAATAGAAGTATAACTTCTTACGTGAGTACAAAGTACACACACATTATTTTTCTTATTTTTGTCTGTAATATTTTCTTTCCTGCCTCTACTAACGTTTCTTGTATCATGTTCCATTTGTCATTAACATCTGTTGTCTTTATCACGTCTTGTTTGATTTTCTTTAAGTTATCATTTATTTCTTGTTTTAAACTCTGACGTATAGGTTCTTCTTTTATCTTTGAGACATCGAATCGTGGTATATTTGTTTGTTTTTGGATCTTTTTTAATTTTATCTTCATTACGCCTACTAGTGGATTATGGTCTGAATTTATGTCAGCTCCGGGGTATGTTCTCACAGACTTTATAGTGTTTTTATATCTGGATTTGATTAAAATGTAATCTATCTGGTTTCTTACAATGTGATCTTCCGAATCCGCCGGTGATTTCCAGGTATAAAGTCTTCTTTTAGGTAGTTTAAATAATGTATTCATTACTACCAGCTCCTCGCTTTGGCAGAATTCGACAGACATACTTTGGACACATTATGCGAAATGAATCCAGATATGCCCTCCTACAAGCCATCCTGCAAGGAAAAATATTTGGAAAGCGAGGTCCAGGAAGAAGAAGAACATCGTGGTTAAAGAACCTCAGAACCTGGTTCAACACAACATCTGTGCAGATTTTCCGCGTTGCTGCAGATAAAGTGAAGATTACCATGATGATCGCCAACATTCGTCACGGCTAGGCACATCAAGAAGAAGAAACAAATCAAAGGAGCAGACAAGTACAAATATTTAGGTTTCATAATATCAAACAAAGGAACAACTGAAGAAGAAAAAAAATAGACTAGGACAAACAAGAGACTGCATACGAAAATTGAGCCCGGTACTGTGAGATAGGAACATCAGTATAAAAACAAAAAGAAGAATATGACAAGAAGTATCCTAACTTATGGGTGTGAAAATTGGATAATAAATAAGAAAACCAAAAACAAAATAAGAGCAACAGAGATAGAATACCTAAGAACAAGTTTCAAAGTAACAAGAAGAGATACAGTAAATAACATAGAGATTAAGAAAAGAATGGGAATGATATAATAAATTACATAGAACAGAAGATATTAACCTGGTACGGACATGTCAGAAGAGCAGAAAAAAAGGTTTGATAAACAGAATAACAGAATGGGGCCCGATATAAAGAAGGAAGAGGGGCACACCCCCAAGATCATTCAGAGATGAAGTGGACGAAGCAATGGAAAGAAGAAATCTGCAGGAAGGGGATTGGAAAACAGAAAGAACTGGAGATAACGGTTGGGTGAAGGAATACAGTGAACACCGAGGAAATTCTTAGTATACAAAAAATTAAGTAACTTACCTTGTAAACATCAAAACCTCCAACAATAGAATCAAAACAAGTGTACAAGTCATTGAGCAAATCCACAACTTCCAGAGGGGTACTGGCAGCTGACAACTTGGTAAAACCAACTATGTCACTAAAATATATTGTTACAGAATCAAATGTTTCTGCATTAACTGATTCTCCTTTAATCAGCTGCTCAGCAACACTCTTTGGAAGGAGCTGATATAAGACTTGCTCACATTTCTTCTTTTCCTCCAGGTAGTCGTTGGTCCTTTCCTCGACGAGCGTTTCTAAATTGTTAGCATATTGTTCCATACGTGCCAAGAGATTGTCCATTAGATTTCCATTTTCTCTGTAAAATGTTATTATTAATAATAATATAATTTAAACATAAAACGAATTTGTTACACAATTGCATTATATTTACCATAAAAAAATGTAGATATGCCGATGATACGGTCATATTTACTTCAACTCTACAAAGTCTGATAAACATATAAAAATAAAATAAAAATAAAATTTTTATTGGTCTTTACTCTTTCGAGTAACTAGGTCCATTTTCTGTTGGAATTTACCAGCTGAACAGACGGGGTCGTGAATTGTAAGTTTTTTGAATTCCCTCTTGTCTTCTTCGCTTCAGCATCCATTTGGTTTGCAAATTTTAGAAGCCTTGGAGGTGTTACCAAGGAAATGGACCAATAAGTTTTCAATTTAAAAATCTTTTAGTAATATTTTAATATTTTCTAAATATTGTTAATAATGCTATTAGGATCGAAAACTTCATCTTCTGATAAACATATTTACTGGAACGGCTGAACGAAAAGTGTAGATACCATATATGGTATTAAATTCAAAATGGTCATTACAAAACATCGAAAAGACAACGAGGCACTCCATATCAATACCATCCAGAGAGAAAGGGTAGACAAATACAAATATCTAGGAACAGCGACTGTGCATGGTCTCGAAGAACTCCAATATAGCCACAGTGAAGAAACATTGCAACAAGACCTCTAAATGCTTAACACACTTCGATTTTCGAATGTTGTTTTGTATATAATGATTCTTTAAAAAATCAATGAGCTTATAATATATTGTCGCTTGCAAAGCAATTGCAGATAATTAAAACAGACCTTATAATATAACAACATTAAGCCACGTGGATAATGTTATTCATGCTTTACAACTTGTTGAGACATAAAGTTGTGGAAGTGTACCTCCATCTCTATAAAGATGGTAAGAAGGTGTTGCTAGAATCTGGTACCAGTTACCAGTTACCGTCAAAATTTTCGGCGGGTTGTGAAATTGAAGAGGCATTTTGTATGTATTTGGCAGTGCTACTCGATAAAAGTACATCTGTCGTCAAAGCAGAACTTAAAGTGCGGAAAGACTCTATGACTCTCATCTCCCTTAATGCAAAATAAGCTTTGGAATGCTTAGATAAGTGCGACCAAAATCTATATCCAAATATTTACACCTTGTTACATATATTGACCTGTTTTCCAATGCTACCCCATAAAGAACTTTTTCAAGCCTAAGAAGATTTAAAAACTACTTGTGCAACACAACGAGTGAAAACAGGATAGAAATTAATGCGAATAGAGTTGTGTATATATTATTTAAATAGAAAAACAAAAGATTAATTCTGTAATATGTACCTATATATTATAACAGAAGGTATTTTTTTCTTTTGCCGAAAAAAAAAACTACCCCAATTCCTTCTAGGAATTTTATCTATTTTTTATATCTTTAATAATTTTATATTATGAATATAAGGATTAGTTTATGTATTTTTAGTCGTGTTATTTTCTTAAATCTACCTCTCCCCCTCCCTATAAAACATGGCTACGCCCGTGGCTCATTGATAAGCTTCTTAATAATTCATCATCAACAGCTACTTCATCCTTCATCGATGTAAGCATCTCTTAGGTGTGTCTCAATGATTATATCAGTCGATATTAACATACATACATACATAATCGGTTGCCTCTTTTACCATTAGGTGTCGAGGATTCCTCCTTTATATAATACTCTCTGCAAATTTACGCCACTTTTTCCTATCTGTTGCTAAAACTTTTGCTTCGTGCCACGATGTTCCTCTTTTCTTAAGTATTTCGTTTACACTAGTGTTCCAGCTTTTCCTTCGTCTGCCCCTCGTGCTTTTACCCACTGATTTGGCCTCCCATGTAATTTTCACTTGTCTCTCACCACTCATTCTTATCATGTGTCCAGCCCATTTTAACTTCTTTTCTTCAACTTTTTCGTTGAGCGATTTTACCTGTAATTCATGTCATATCTTCGTTTCTTCTTTTGTCTAATCTTCTTGCTCCCATCACTTTTCTTAAGTATCTCATTTCTGTAGCTTGTAATCTTTTTCTTTGTCTGTCATTAAGTAACCAGTTTTCTGCCCCATATATTGTAATTGGCATATATACAGTTTTATATACTGTCATTTTGGTTTTCCTCGATATTTCTTTTTTGTTTAGGACATTTTTATACAGTGAATAATAAGTTCTCGTTGCCAATTTTATTGTTTCCAATTTCATCTTCTTGTGTTCCTTTGTTGTTTAACATTATTCCCAAATACTTAAAGAGGTCTACTTGCTCGATTTTTTGCCCTTCGATTTCAATATTTACAGTTGCTTCTTTGTTGGCTATTGTTATTACTTTAGTTTTCTCCATATTTATTATTAAGTTGTAGTTTTTTAGTTCTTCAGCCCAGATTCTAATGTTATCTGCGAGAGCCTTTTCAGTTCTTGCAACTAATACAATGTCATCAGCAAATGCACAGGCTTCAATTTTTATTTGTTGCAAATTTCTATACCCTATAGCGCATTTTTAAGTTTTTTCCAACACTTTTTAATAACTTCATCCATAACGGAAATAAATAACAGTGGGCTCAACACTCCACCTTGTCTAACCCCGTCGTTATTAGAAAATTCGCCGGAGATTAAGTTACTTGTCCTGACCTGGTTTTTTGTGTTGGCATACAAACTCTTTATTACACTTACAAGTTCTTCATCTACTTCCTTGTTTATCAGGCTTTGCCATATTCCTTCTCTATTGACCATGTCAAACGCCTTTTCATATCTAAAAACGCCAGGTACAGTGTATCGTTTTTTAACAGTGTTTTTTCAGTAATTTGCTGTAGTGTGAATATATGATCTTGTACGCTGTGTGATGGTCTAAATCCACTTTGTATATCCGCCAGTCGAGGCTCAACTATTTCTCGTAGTTTCTTTTCTAGGATAATTTCTTAGATTTTCAACGCTGAGCAGAGAAGTGATATATAATTACTGCACTCTTTCGTGTCTCCCTTTTTGTGTATAGGCAGTATTATTGAAATGTTCCAATCCTCTGGGATTTTTTTGTTTGTCCACGCTAAATTTAGTAGGTCATGTAATTCTTGTTTACCCTGTTGTCCAAGATATTTCAATAATTCAGCATCTATTCCGTCGATCCCTGCTGCTTTACCAACTTTTAGTTTTTTTAGTGCATCTTCAACTTCTTTCATCTTTATTTTAGTTTCATAAACGTCTTCTTGCCCTCTTTCAGGTGTTTCATCTGTTATCTGCGTGCGATTCTCTGCTGTTGTATTTTCATTGTTTAAAAGTTCCTTGAAATATTCTCTCCACCTTTCTATAATGGGCTCATCCTCAGTTATTATATTTCCGTTTCTATCTTTTATCTGCTGTAGTTTAATTTCCGTTTTACTTCTCATATTCTTTCATACTCTATAAAATAATTTTGTATTTTGGGTACTATTTTCTTCCATAATTCTTCCAAATTCTTCCCAGGCGTTCTGCTTTTCTTGTTTTATCCCTACTTTAACTTTGTTGCGCTGTTCCTTGTATTTATCGTATGCCTCTTGATTTCTTTTTTGTATGTACATTTTCCATAGCCTTTTCTTTTCTCTGACTTCTTTTTTAATATCGTTGTTCCACCAGCTTGTCTGCTTTTTATGATTATTTCTTCTGGTATACCCGCAAACTTGCCCTGCTGTTTCTAATAGTATTGCCTTAAATCTGATCCACTTTTCTTCCACATTTCTACTTTGTCTTCTCTTTTCAATCCTTGCAAACTGTTTTTCTGTTTCGATATTAACAGTTTTTTTTATATAAAAATAAAGTCGCATACTTCTAATGGTTATTGGCAATAACTCTCCACATATATAGATAACAAGTCTAGATATTTGTTAACCCTCCAGCGGTGACGTAAGAAATTTACACATAACTGGTGACCTTGGTCTGTTGGACCGATAGAGACATAATAATAAGTCTCTATCGGTCCTATCCTATGCCTCTATCTATCAATATTCTTCCTCTTCTCCTCCTTAGCCTTATATCGTCCACTTTTGGACATAGGCCTCTCCCAACTCCTTCCATTGGTCTATATCCCGAGCAACATATTTCCAATTCGTTCCGGCTACTCTTTTAATATCATCAACCCATCTCATCTGTGGTCTTCCTCTCGGTCGTTTACTTTCGTAAGGTCTCCAATGTTGTATTGTTGCACTGGACGTTGGTTTTTTTGTCTAACAGTGTGGCCTGCATAGCTCCATTTAAGTTTTGCAATTTTTGTTGTTCTGTCCGCGATTTTTGTTTTTGATCTTACCCATTCGTTCCTCTTTTTATCTGACAATCGTATACCTAACATTGCTCTTACCATCAGTAGCGCACCCAGAATTTTCCATTGGGGGGGGGGGTGAGGTGAATTTTTTTTTATTGTTTGTGAAAGAGAAGTTACATTTTCCTACTATTTTTATATATTTTCTATATGCCCTGGTAGAGGTTTTAACCCCCAAAAACCCCCCTGGGTGCGTCACTGCTTTCCATTGCTCTTTCTGTTGTGGCTAGTTTATTCGTATTTGTCTTGGTTAGGGTCCAGGTTTGACATCCATGGGTCATGAGAGGATGGATGTACTGGTTGAACACTTTGCTCCTCAGGTATTGGGGTATTTTGCGGTTCTTAAGTATCCAACTAAGTTTGCCAAATCCGGCCTATGCTAGTCTTGCTCTCCTAGTAATTTCCGCACTTTGGTTCTCTTTGTCAAGTTTTAGGATTTGGCCTAGGTAGATATATTCCTGGACTTTTCCTATCTGACTGCCATTTATAATTATTAGACGTCTGGGGTCATCTGTGTTTGTCACTATTTTTATTTTTCTCATATTTATTTTTAGGCCGACTTATTCGGGAGCTGCCTACGAGTTCCTCCATCTTAAGTTGCAGTTCCTCGAATGAGCTCGCTATAATCACAATGTCGTCAGCGAATCTGACATGGTTTAGCTTGTTGCCATTAACATTAATGCCGTATATTGACCAATTTGTAGTTTGAAGACGTTTATTAGGGCTAGGTTGAAAAGCTTTGGCGATATTACGTCTCCTTGTCTCACTCCTCTCTTAATTGGAATGGGATTTGTATTTTCGTCTAGTTGTACTATCATAGTTAGCACTACTAACACCTCATTTTATTCCTATGTTAAGATCTTCTGCCCCTCTTGATAACCAACCGTGCTATAGAGTGAAAATGATCCATCTTTCTTTGATTTTCCATATTCACATTTAGCTCACTTTCAATCTACAGCAACTTGCCTTAGTGACGCACGAAATTTTTGACAAGCGCTTTGACATTTAGAAAATCTGTACGACACTGCGATTTTACAGTATTTATTACAATATAAAAATGAAGGTGTAAACTACTATTCAGTGACCGCAACTGTACATAAAATACCTTACTTTGCATCACAAGCATTTTTTAATTAAAAAATAGTACCTATAGGTAAATAAAATTACAATTCCGCTTTTTAAAATCGAATCAATGTTTGAAAAACAAATCAGGTGAACTGAAATTGAGATACGGATAAAAACAAAATTATACAACCTTTTAAAATTCTACATGAAAAATAATTTAAAAAGTATCGATTTTATATGTAAAGTCCAATGTCTGTGAACATTACTAAAATAATTGGCATCGTGAGCTTTTTATATAGTTTCCCACTTCCTGTTTTTCCCTTTTTTATTTTTTTAGTTGTTCATGTGTTCTGATTTTTATTAGTCTAGTCGCAACAATGGGGGGCCCCGTGGGAAATTCGAGCTCGCCGTGATTTGATGGTGGTATTATAGGTTTTTTGGGTCGCTGAATCCAATGGAAGTGGTCTGGAAGCCCAAATGTGGTGCGTTTAATTGTTATTAACAAATTATGGTAAAATTAGGTATTTTTCAGGAATTATTAGAAACCCTGTAAATAAATTGATAGTGTCAATCGTGGTCTTCTATGGTGTATAGTCACTAGTCACGATTACTTAACATATGTTCTTATTTTGTTAATAACAAAATAATTGTTTATTCGCCGAAAAACTCGAAATAATGCGCTATCTACAGCAAGTTTGTAGTCTTTTTCATAGTATTTTTATACGCTAAATCGACTGCCACTAGTCGTGATAGTTTAAACTACGTTCCGACTTTGTTATTAATAAATAATTGCAAAATTATATAACTGTTTATAGTACGTTTCCTCACGGTTTTTGCTCTAAATTTTAAAAAACCACTTGGATTGACATGATTGACACGTAGCTAACATGTCAAACAAAACAAGTATATTGTGCCGATGTGTGATTTTACCCTGGGGGTGGCTTTCACTCCTTTTTAAGGGTGAAAAAAGATACCTTTAAAATAAGTCCGGAAGTGCACAAATTAATTAATTCTAAGCAACTTTTGTTGTATAGAGTTTTTTCACTAAATCATTACTTTTCGAGTTATTTGCGAGTGAATATGTTCATTTTTCAACAAAAAAACCAGGTTTTCAGACGGTTTTTCGCAAATAACTCAAAAAAGAATATTAAAAAAAATTTCTTAGCAAAAATATAGACTATAAAAAAGTGAAAAAAAAATGATGTATTTGTGAGGTCCGTAAACCCAGTAGAAGCAGGGTTATAGCTAATGAACAACAGGTTCATATTCGTCAAATTCTAAATCGAATATTTCAACATAAAATAACCAAAAAATGAAGCACTTTTTGAGGAAAACTCATTACAACTTTTTTAAAACTTAAAAAAGTGTATTATTGTTTTTTTGAAAAAGTATCTAGTATCAAAAATAAGCTAGTTACTCTCAAAATAAAGTTGGTCCATTTTTTTAGTAAAAAAAAATCGATAAAATCACCCCCTAATTAGCATCTCAAATGAAATTAATCGTTACCGCTTTACAAATTGCTTTACTTATGTTGTATTTATATAGTCTGTAAGTTTTATTGGGTTCGAAACTGCTTATAAAACCACTAGAAACCTGTTTTTTTTTTGTTGAAAAATATACATATTCACTCGCAAATAACTCGAAAAGTAATTAGTTAGTGAAAAAACTCTATAGAACAAAAGTTGCTTAAAATTAATCAGTTTATCCACTTCCGGACTTATTTAAAAGGTATCTTTTTTCACCTCCCGAAAAGGGGTGAAAGTCATTCCAGGGTAAAATCATACATCGGCACAATATCACTCGTTTTTGTTTAACATGTTAGCTACGTGTAATCCAAATTTCATGTCAAGCCAAGTGGTTTTTTAAAATTTAGAGCACAAAACCGTGAGTAAACGTACTATAAACCGTTATTTTTTCAATAATTTATTAATAACAAAGTCGGAACGTGGTTTAAGCTATCACAACTAGCGGCACTAGATTAGCGTATAGAAATACTATGAAAAAGGCTACAAACTTGCTGTAGATAACACATTTCGAGCTTTTCGGCGAATAAAGTAGTGAGTAGAGAATAAAGTTTTGAGTAATCGCGACTAGTCGCATTCGATTCAGCGACCAAAAATACACCAGAGAAGACCTTAACACTATCAATTTATTTACAGGGCTTTTAATAATTCCTGAAAAATAACTAATTTTACCAGAATTTTTTAATAACAATTAAACGCACCATATTTGGGCTTCAGGACCACTTCCATTGGATTCAGCGACCCAAAAAACCTATAATACCACCATCAAATCACGGCGACCTAAAAGTGTAAACGGGACCCCCTATGTTACGACTGGACTACATATGCTGATGTCGTCCAAGTAAGTATTAATTATAATCAATTACTTTTAATGGGAAATAAGCCAAAATTTTAGCAAAAAAATGATTTTATTAACGTTTCGAAGCCCAAATCGGGTTTCGTTGTCAAAATACAAAATACTACTAAAATAAACAAAAATGTTGTTGCTAAGTAAAAAAATTCTTCTAATAATTTATTTAATCTGACTCATTTATATTGGCAATTCAGACGTATATTATAGATTTTAAAGTAGAAGACTTTAAAATGATATCGCCAATATTTATGAGTTGCGTTCCTGGGACGACTTTACTAAAATAATAATGACACATTTATAAAAAATATACAACATTTTTAAACAAACAAACAAACATGAAATATTGAATTTAATCCAAATAATATTTTAGTAAGTTTTGACATAAACAGTTTATTTACAAATGTGCCATTAGAAAAACCTTTAAATCAAAACGAAATTAGAAATTGATAATAGATTGGCAACTAGGACAAAACTAAATGTATCAGCTATAATGGAGTTATTGTCATTATGTACTAATAATACCTATTTTCAACTAAATAATGAATTCTATAAACAAAATTTTGGTCTAGCAATGGGCTCTTCTTTATCTCCATTATTGGCTAATATATTTATGGAGGATTTCGAAACTAATATCATTTCAAAACAAAGTTTAAAACCCACAGTATGGTGGAGGTATGTACATGATGTGTTTTCAATATGGCCTCATACATCAGAATTGTTGGATACATTCCTAAATATTATAAAAGATCAAGAAGAGACAATAAAATTTACAATGGAAAAGAAACATAATAACACTCTACCTTTCCTCGATGTTTTAGTATCAAAGAAGGATACTGGATATGAGACTCAAGTGTATAGAAAACCAACACACACCAACAGATATCTCAATTACAAATCAAATCACAACATCAACGTTAAGAAGGGAATCATTAAATCCTGATATGATAGAGCCAAAATTACTTGTTCTAACGAAAATTCATTGTTAGAAGAAAAACAATTGTTACCATCTGTTTTATTGAAAAATGATTATCCATTATCGTTTATAAGTAAGGAATTGTCAAGACTGGATCGAATAGAACAGAACAACATAGAACGGGATCCTATAACATCCACAAGAAATAATACGAGGAAAATATCAATACCATATATAAAAGGACTATCCGAGAAACTTAAAACAATAGGAAATAAATTCAACATTTCAACAACATTCAAAACAACAAACACATTGAGATCTATTCCATCTAAAACTAAACCTAACAGTGAACAAGAAAGAACAAAGAATTGTATTTATAAAATACCTTGTGAATGCGAACAATTTTATTTAGGTGAAAGATCAAGACCATTAAACGTTAGAATAAGTGAACATCAGTCTTATATTAAAAATAGAGAATTTGATAGATATCAAATATGTCAGCATGCATGGGATAATGAACATAGAGTTCAGTGGAGAGATTCAAGTATAGTCCTGAAAGAATCAGATCAGAGATTCCCAGAAAAATCAAAGAAGCGGCTCTAATTATGCTAAATGAAACCAATTGCGTCGCAAATTCCTCGGTAGAATGCAGTAAGATGTGGTTACCCATACTGAAAGAGGAAGTCAATAGAAAGAAAATACCACGATTAATAAGTCAATAACATATCGAGTTAATACAATTTTTATGTTTTAGTATTACTCATTGTATATCTATGTATTATTAATATTATTTATAATTTAAACATATTAAAGTCAGAATTTGATATTAGTTTTTTGAAAGTAAATTAAATGTAAGACCAAATACTTACGATGTCGGGATAGTATCACGAGGTTTTTTCCTGGTTTTCCCTCGTGATTTACTATGGAATCTCTAACGCGATAATTTTACTGTCATCGTTGAATTTGGTTGTCTTTTTAAAGATAGATCACATGCTATGATTTTTTTGTGACGGATATTCTTGAGTTGGGATTGATTTCATGTAATCGAATGAACTATCTTTTAGTAAAGTCGTCCCAGGTACGCAACTCATAAATATTGGCGATATCATTTTAAAGTCTTCTACTTTAAAATGTATACTATACGTCTGAATTAGCAGAGTATGGGTCACCTTGGCGTGGGAAAATTTTGACAGCGTGGGAAAATTTTTATCTGACGTCACGTTATTTTACGTCACGTTATTTTACGTCACGTTAGGCACTGTCATGTTATTTATCTGACGTCACGTAAAATAACGTGACGTAAAATAACGTGACGTCAGATAAAAATTTTCCCACGCTGTCAAAATTTTCCCACGCCAAGGTGACCCATACTCTGCTTGAATTGCCAATATAAATGAGTCAGATTAAATAAATTATTAGAAGAATTTTTTTACTTAGCAACAACATTCTTGTTTATTTTAGTAGTATTTTGTATTTTGACAACGAAACCCGATTTGCTATAGTTTACATTACATATATCTAAATCTGGGAATCGTTTTGTATCGATCAAGTTGCTTGCAGTAGTAAACTTTTTTCAACAATTTATCACTCAGCTTTACATCATCGAATATTATCCTGCATACAATAAAGCTTCCATTGGCGATTCCTCTTTTTGTGGAAAAAATAGCACAATACTCGTTCAGGTGGATTTTACAAGTGAGCTCCAACTGATATATTCATATTATCCTTGAATTTGGGCGTTATTCTCGACAATAACTTTATTTTAGGACACCATAAAGCTCACGTATAAATCACCGAAACGATTCAGTATTAAAAGCGGCCGCGGCCGGGTCTTTGAGAAAAAGACACGTCTTGAAATTGTAAAAACGCAAAAAAAACTCTATTTTTTACTAAGTCTATCGCAGAGGATTAATAAATGATTGCTAAAACTTTTTATTATGAAAAAACAAATAAATAGTCACGATTATTATACAGGGTAAGTTTTTAGACCGACTTTGGTCGATAATTCGATTCTTCTTCTTTAGCCTGTTTGCACCAATTCCTGGATGAAGGCCTCCTCATGAGTTCACTATTACTTTCTATTTTGTGCTATTTGGTGCCAGTTTTTCATTATTTTGGCTTTGATGTCATCTAGCCATCGTTTTTGTGGTCTTTCTCTATTACGACTGTGCTCGCGTGGTCTCCAATGTACCGGGTGTCCCAATAAGAATGGCTCTCGGCCATATCTCAGAAACCGTTCATAGTACAACTTCGAGAAAAAAATATTTATAACAAAAGTTGTCTCGGGAAAAGCCTGGAAATTATTTTCATAATTGTAGGTTCACCTCTAGAGGGCGTAATTGAATATCAAAAATTAAAAAATCAAAATTTTACAAAATTTGCCTAACGAAAGTGCACTGGAAATCCGATCATCGTATTCGTCATAAAATTCTGCGCATATTTGATTGCACAAGTTTAAGTCTACCTTTGCAAATAAGAGGTGGGGGTGAGTGGGAACCTTGTTATGAAAAAATGGCTGTAAGTACGGTTCTGCTAAATCGAATTTTGCAAACTTGGTCTTGTTGAAAACAGCTCTTTTTCTTCAATGTAAGAGTTATAATTTCGAAACAGCCTATTAAGTAATATGCCAGCTAGGAGGTGTTATTTAATTATTTTCAGAAATCTAGTTTTATTTGGAAAACATTAAATACAAGTATGCATTTTTAATGTCTTAAAAGTCTAAAACAGTTAAATCTGGTAATCTGGCTAGCCAAAAATAGGCTTCCACGTCCTATCCATCTATCAGCGAATGACTCATCTAAAAAATCTCGTACTACTATGAAAAAATGCGCGGGACAACCATCGTGTTGAAACAACATGGACCTACGAACTGCTAGCGGTACATCTTCCACAAGAAGAGGCAATTCATTCCTTAAAAAATTAGATAACGTTTACCAATAATAGCATTATCGAAAAGAAAGGGTCCAATTATCTTACTATCACCAGATTTAACTGTTTGGTGTGGGGACGGTTTGGTATTTCAATTTTAACTAGTTTTGATGGGAAATAAGCCACAATTTTACTAAAAAAATGATTTTATTAACGTTTAGACGCCCAAATCGGGTGTCGTTGGCAAAATACAAAAAATATTAATGAATTAAACAAAAATGTTGTTGCTTAGTAAAAATATTCTTCTAATAATTTATTTTCCTGGTTTTCCCTCGTGATTTACTATGGAATCTCTAGCGCGAGAATTTTACTGTCACCATTGCATGTGGTTGTCTTTTTAAAGACAGATCACATGTTATGATCTTTTTGTGACGGATTTTCTTGAGTTGGGGTTGATTTCATGTAATCGAATGAACTATCTTTCAATAAAGTCGTCCCAGGAATGCAACTCATAAATATTGGCAATATCATTTTAATGTCTTCTACTTTAAAATGTATAATATATCTCTGAATTGCCGATATAAATGAGTCAGATTAAATAAATTATTAGAAGAATTTTTTTTACTAAACAACAACATTTTTGTTTAATTCATTAATATTTTTTGTATTTTGACAACAACGACACCCGACTTGGGCGTCGAAACGTCAATACAATCATTTTTTTAGTAAAATTGTGGCTTATTTACCATCAAAACTAGTTTTCGTCAAGAGGGGGGGCCGATTGGCTAAATTTCTATGAAAAATAAATGAATAAATGAATGTTTTTATAATCTTTATTTATAACTTGGCTTGAGAGGGGGGCCGATCGCCCCCATCGCCCTCCCCTGGATCCGCCACTGCTTCTAGAGTTTCGATGGTTTTCGCCATTTTATTGATGCAAATGAATTACTGGAGGGTTTTTTGAGGTCGTTAAACATGAATATGCCACCAGAACCGACTCCCGGAGCAGCTGGTTTCCAAGGTCAATTAAAGGCGCTCCTGGAGTTTCGAGGGTCTTTGGTACTAAATTAATGCAAACGGATTAGTTATAGGTTTTTGGGCTTGCTGAACATGAATACGTGATCAGCACAGACACAGGAGCACCTGGCGCCTAAGGCAGGTTATCTTCTGGAGTTAAAAACATGAGAGTAATCCATTTGATTCCTCCGAAACTCCAGAAGATAACCTGTCTTAGGCACCAGGTGCTCCTGTGTCTGTGCTGATTACGTATTCGTGTTTAGCAACCCCAAAAACCTATAAATAATCCATTTGGATTAATGTAGTACCAAAGACCCTCGAAACTCCAGGAGCCCCTTTCAGTGAACTTGGAAACCAGGTGCTCCGGGAGTCGGTTCTGGTGGCATATTCGTGTTTAGCGACCTCAAAAAACCCTTTAGTAATTCATTTGCATCAATTAAATGCCGAAAACCATCGAAACTTTAGAAGATGACGCCCCATGCAGTTTCCCTGGCCACCACGTTCTCCGGAGGTCAATTCTGATGGCATATTCGTATTTTTCGATCCCAAAAACCCATGAGTAATCTGTTTATATCAATTTAATGCCGAAAACCCTCGAAACTCTAGAAGATGACGTCCGTTGAAGGTCAAGGTCAAAGTGAAGGTCGCCATTGGATAGCCAGAAAAATATCCTAAACTACTAGTACTTTTCTTTGATCCTAACTTCTACATGTTGCTAGATAACCAGTAATTCAGGGAATTGGAATACCCAGTAAATCTTATAATTTTTCGAGTTTGTGCCTCTATATCTTGAAAATCCTTCATACGATTGATTTGGGCCCATAAGAACTGTTTATCAGGATGCTTCAAAGAATATTTTCCCAAAGTATGAACGAAATCCACTGGGACCTAATTTCCATAAGGTTTGTGCAGGGTACTTTGAGAGTAAGAAACTCATAAATCTTATAAAAAACTTCAATATGGCGTTCGCTGAATATGTCTATCCTTATTGGTTGTTTAGAAAATTGCAAAATAAATCATAAATTTTGGGTTTTTATAAATATTCATAACTTATGTAAAAATTAACTTAGAACCTTCTTATTACACGGAATGCTGAGAATTCTGGTGCTTAAATCATATCCTAAATTTCAAAGCAATTTCAAATAGTTTAAAAGTTATTTAATTTGTTTATCCCAAATTATTCTTTTTTGCAACACTATAAGTCAGAAAATTATGAAGTTACAGTAATAATTTGGATAGTTTATGAAAGAAGAAGATTTACACTATTAATTTAATTAAAAAAAAATGACAAAAAATAATTCTAAATATTGCAAAATTATTTTTCAAAAACATATAAACTAAAAAAGGGGGCTAACTTCGTCCCTGGTTGTCCTAGGGCAATTGTTTTTCTTGCTAAATGTGTATAAAAATTCAGTCTTTCTAAATATGAAAAAATAATTTTTCTACGGTTAACGGTTTAAAAGTTATTCTAATTGTTTATAAGTAAGTAAACGAAAACTGTCAGATCTGTTCACAAATATAAAAGGGGAAGTGTAATCTTCTGGAGAGGAATTGTGATCCGTAAAAAAACTCCTTTAATTTTCATCCAATCAACGTTAACTGCTCACTGGTATGTTGATAACCTGTAGTTACGCCCTGGAGAGGCGCAACAGGAGAAAATTTAATTTTAATGCATGATAATGGACCTTTACATACCATTAGCGTGACTACAGACATAATTAAAGCAGAAGGTATCCCTTGTTTGGAGTGGCCTGCTTGCTCACCCGAGCTTAATTCTATAGAGTATTTGTGGGATATGCTTAAAAGAAAAATTAGAGCTCGCCGGGAAAATCCACAAAACACCGCACGGCTAGTACAAGCTGCTCTTGAAGAATGGAGCAACCTACCTTAACAAAATGTTGATAATTTGATTAGGAGCGTGCCCACGCAAACAGAAGCTTGCAGGACTAGACGTAATAACACTGACTACCAAAAAAAAAACAAAGAAAATTAATAAAAACAATTTAAACATTATTCCTTTTACATTGAAATTTTTAATGTTATTGACTTTAAAACAACTAGTTTCAATTTGTTTGTTAAATAAGTTATTGTTTTATTTAATTGTTATGTATTTGTTATTAAATTGCTTTAAAATAAATATTGTTTGACTTCGTGTGTTCGTTTTTTTAAATTCGCACGGAATAGTAAGAAATATCAGATGATTCCATATAAGATTGGTTGTGTGTAGTTTATCAATGATCATCTTGTAGTGGTATTTGAACGCCGGTGTTTTTGATTAAAAAGTATTTGCATTAGTTTAAACTATTAATTAAATTTCTAATAATAATTCACAGCTTATAGTGCAGACAAAGAAGATGCTATGATTGAAATATTTTACCAACTTTTACTATAATTCTTAGCAATGGAAAAATATTGCGAACTTTTAGTTTCGGGAAGGAAGGGGAGCGGGGTTATGAAAATAAAACGATTAAAAATACATACAATAATCCTCATATTCATCAGAAAAATATTAAAGACGTTAAAATAGATACAGAAAAAAGCTCCTGGAAGGAATTGGGAAGGAGTTCTTTTTTGATCTGTGGGTCAGTATAATATAGGCTAAATAAAAAAATAACGTTTTTTTATATAGGTAAGTACTAAGTATGCATTACAAAATTAATTTTTTGATTTTATTTTTAAAAATACTTCATTCACATTACTTTCCATCTTATAGTGAATATTCATGAGAGTATTTTTTCTGCACAAGTATTTTTACTTTCTCTTTAGTACTCTCTTCAGTTCTGACCTCCTTCCTGGGCTCAGGACTGAAGACAGACAGACAGACCTTTGCCTTTACAATAATACTTCAATCTGATATAATTTTCATAATCCATATATTAATTTCTAATAAAATAATTTACTCCAAAAAAATAATGAAATAACGACGTCGTTGAAATTGTAAAAATTCAACAGTTCACGATATCAGATTTAGTTTGTAAAAGTGATTCATCCTCTTAAAGATATTGTTGGACTGGACTCCACACTAGTGAACTATATGCTTATAATAAAATAAAATGAGTGGACTACCCTGGTGATGGGGTTGATTAACTTGAAGACACTATTTGCTCATACTATATTTATTTGATCACTGCTAAATATATCAGTAACGAGTTGGTGTGCAGAGTCTAACTTCTCACTAACTTGATGTCTCAATATTGAATGAATAAATATTAATTAACGAATGATGAATGAATCTGTAATACTTTCTCCGTATGTATAAATAAAATTGTGATTGTTTATATTATTATTGTTGACACGATTCGACCATGAAATAATTATATCAAAATAGCTGACTAAAGCGTTCTTGAAACAAGTGCATTATATTGGGAAATCTGTGTCACCTAGTTATTTTACAACAAATAGTAATGTTTGTTTTTAGCGCTTTAAAAATTAAATGGATATGAATTGTTCTTAATATTTTTGGATGCTAATATAAATCCTGTACATGCTTCCCACACTAATCTGTCGGAATGGGCTCACTTGGTTCACATATGGGTCCAGAATGGATAAGCGGACAGGTGCTGGAGTGTAAGGTGGTGGAGTCGGATTTGAGTCTAGCCAGGCTCTCGGCTCTCATGAATCAGTCTTTCAGGTCGAGATCTTTGCTATCCTGGTATATGCTCAAGAGATTACAGACAGGGCTTGCTCAGGCAGGACCATCTCTATCTGCTCTGACAGCCAGGCAGCGCTAAGGGCTTTGGAAACTTCCAAGATTAGCTCTAAGCTGGTTCTTAAGTGCAAGAGAGCACTGAATGATGTTGCTCTGACCAACAGGGTTAGGTTTGTATGGATACCGGGAAACACAGGTGTGGAAGGCAACGAATGGGACGCCCTGACGGGGCTGATCCACTCTGCCTGTGTAACCCGAACCTGTGATTGGGGTGCCCTTTAGTGCTGGTCGGGGTAGTCTCAGGGAGCCTCTTCTGCGGAGCTTCCAGGACTCCTGGGCCAGTTGTGGAGGTTTGAGACAGGCTAGGCTCCACATAGTGGGGTCGTCCAAAAGTCCTTTTACAAAAAAGTCCAAAATTTTTTTTATTAAATTAAGTTAGACAAAAACAAGAAAAAGTTTGTTTGTACGCCCTGTATAAATAGTTATGTTAATATTTATATTACTGAAAACAGAATTAAATAACCTTTCAAATGAGCTATCACACAACCCCTACTCTCATTTAAAAAAATCATCGATTACGTCATCACGCCCAGATGGATGACGTCACTAGTATTATATATATATGCCAAAAAATCCTAATTTAAAAATAAAAATCGACCTGTTTGAGGATTTCTTTTCAAATTTGCCCATTCTCGATGTAATGAATTTATGCAAACTCAAACGTCGTCACTTATACTACAGTGTCGCGCCCGCTTGATTAGCAATTAAAAAACAAAGGGGTTTTCGATATTATATTGCAAAAACCTCTCCGGGATTTCATCAATCAATGTTTAAAGAATATCTACCTACCTTGGCAACATTGAAATTTTTAGTTAAATTCCCGATTTAGGGTTAAAAATGGCCGATTTCGCAATTTTCCAAATTTTTAATCGATTATATAACAAAAACTATTAACCTAAGAGAAAAGTCACTAAATACCTTTTCTATTTGGAATGATTCAAAAAACCTAAAAAAGCTTTATTCGATGCAAAAAAAATAATTTTAGAAAAACCCCTAATCTTTCCCCTCTCCTGGCAAGGTCTTATGCTGTTCAGAATCGCCTGTCATTGTACACATTTCTTCTAAATGACTTACTCAAACACATACTTAAATTTAAACTTTACAGGAGAAAGTTTATTTTTCCCCTAAACTATGCACTTTTCGATTCACCTGGTAGATACACGTGCAGGGCTGATGCCTGCCAGGTCATGGTTTTTAGCCTTGGTGTGCTATGAATTATTACTATACAAATTTCTAGCCTTACAGGAAGACCGTTAGTCGGAGGGTTCATTAGCTCTTAGACTATCACATGTCCTGTGGGAATGCCCGACATTGGCCTATCAGAGGTGGCAAATTCTGGGATCGGCATCTAGGCAGCCGGGCCAGGTGAGGGAGTTGCCCGTTAAGATTGGATTTCTGTGAGGCCATAAGGTTTCTGGGAAATTAGACGTTTTGGGTAGTATCAGCAGATTTGCAGACCCTGCAGATTCTGACAGACAAGGGAGCCCGGTGCAGCCTGGGTCCCAGAATCGCCGAAGACCAGGTTCTTATGGACCTGGTCCGTAAGATAGGGCCGATACAATGGACCCCCTCCGTAGGAGGTCTAAGTGTCTGAAGGGCTCACACAAGAAGTGGGCCCTGCCCCGATGTACCATACCGAACTTTATGCTTGATATTCTGTGTTTATATTACTTACTTATATGGAAAATACGTATATCATTAAGATTCAACTAAAGATAGCCACGAGTCAGTAATTATATTTTCAATAATCTATTGATTTTACATTGAACTTTCAATTCAATAGTTTCACAAAAACAATTAATAACCATTATCCATTATTTAATGCGATACAATTGAATTTAGCGATTATCTTGTCTCATCTACTATAATTTTTTCAAATTTATTATAACTTTATGGCCCTGGCACAATAATCCCACTATCTAAGGCTGGGAAGACTGCCTATAAGCTTTGAAAACAATATATCATTATGACATATAGAATATTCAGAGCTTACGAATTACACTAAGCTTTTTAAATTTCTGTTTGGACAGACACTGATCGTCAGAAAAATCGATTTATCTAGATATCGATGTATAAAACTGATTTATATGACATTATAAGTGTATAATACGAGTCCCTTCGTAATAATTGCTAAACGTTTTATTATTTCTAGTTTTATTCCATATATGCCTTCGCATTAAAATCTTTCACGAGATAACATAAAAATTGTTCTCTATAAAATTGGCTACTCTATGAGAATCATAAAATTTTATCATTTTCCAAAGTCCAGAGACCAATAAAGTGTAAAGATATATTTTGTAACGTTTTCCAGATAACACACTGCTCCAAATAATTACCGACCGATAGAAAAATGCAGCAATCGTGATAAATAGAACGTCAATAAGATTTAAATTACAGCCAATTAGAGATAACGAATCGCGCGAAAGCCGCTGACAAATTGAAGGGCTTATTGCTATATAGTGACAAGCCACATTTGTTTATTTTCTGGATATTTGCAGTAATCTGTTAAGAAATATAATGCTAAGCCACAGGGTAAGTAGTTACATAATCAAATCACAGATCGCAGTACAGGAAGTGTATCATTATATTGCACAGTGGTGTTTCTGTGAAATATTTTATGCAGATAGTGACAAGCCACTTTCTAATATGGCCGCCGCCTACTCGCCTTTGACAACCTGTGACGATAAAAACGGTGTTTTTTGTGAAAATATGGAGCAAATAGATAGCACAAATAGCAATAATGATGGAAATAGTGATCCACCATTAGATGATAGTGATCAAGATCCAAATTATGATCCAGATTCAACGGTAATCGTATTTTTTTAAATTGTGCTTATCATATTCTACCTTTTAAATGTTTTAATAACTTTTTGACAACATTTTGCGTTTTTATTATGCGAATTTGTAACAATAATAAGAATGATAAAAACCATTATTATGATAAGTTATTATTATGATTTTTACTTATGGTTGTAGTACAATTTTCTTTGTTAACCTTATTGTGTAGAATTTATTGTGGCTTGTCATTATATAGCATATTAGCATATGTCATTATATAGCATTTAGGCATACAAGAAAGAAACATCGAGAACGCCCAAGCTATCCTAGAAAGTGACTTACATACTATTAACACATATTTTAAAAAATGGGGCCTTCAGCCAAATCCCACAAAAACAGAAGTTACTGCCTTCCATCTAAATAACCGGGAAGTGAACTACAGACTAAACATAGAAAGCGAAGGGGTTACCCTAAAACATAACCCAAATCCAAAATATCTCGGTGTAACACTGGATCGTACTCTAACTTTCAAGGAACACTTACATAAAACTGCAGCTAAAGTAAAAACTCGCAATAATATCATTCACAAGCTTGCAAACACCTCTTGGGGAGCCAATGCAGACACAATCAGGACAAGCGCTCTTGCATTAGTCTATTCAACAGCCGAATATTGTGCTCCAGTCTGGCTAAACAGTCACCATACTAGCGTCCTAGACACACAACTAAATCAGACAATGAGGTATATTACGGGGACCATAAAAAGCACACCAACTCAGTGGCTTCCAGTTCTAAGCAACATGGCACCAACCAAAACACGACGGTTCGCTTCCCTTAAATCACAATACCAGAAATGTCAAAAGAATCCCTCATTGCCAATAAATACCGACATAGATCAGTTAAACCAGGGCCAATTGCGGCTGAGATCTCGAAGCCCGCCAACAAGAACAGCAAACAATCTTCCAAACAATTTCACAATCGATGAGCATTGGATAAGCGAATGGAACGAAGAAGTGAACAATGCACACCTAATAGGAAATCCCACAGTCAAACTCAACGGTTTCTCTCTTCCGCGTCGAGAATGGTGTAATCTGAACCGAATCAGGGCAGGTCATGGAGTGTGCAATAAATCACTTAACCAATGGGGTATCGCAGACAGCCCGCTATGTGACAAATGCAATGCTGCTGAACAAACAGTCCACCACATTACACAAGAATGTCCAGCCACACAATTCGAAGGAAGCTTAATCGAAATCCACGAACTAACTCCTGAGGCAATGGAATGGCTCCACAGTAGCAATATCCGCCTTTAATGTTTTCATTATATTCTTACAATCTATTGTATGTTTTAGCAATGTGTAAAGTTCATACGAATATATATATATATATATATATATATATATATATATATATATATATATATATATATATATATATATAGCATATTGAAAATAATCTTTTTTTTTAGGACGATTCGGAGAATGTTTCGAGTGAGAACACTTCCAAAGGCAATCATCTAGAAAACGAAATAGGCGAAAATGCAAAAAAATCATCCCGTTGGAGAAAACGAAAATCATCTGAATACAAAAGAAACCAAAGAAAAGTAAAACGTAATAAGAGTGAGGAATATTATAGTGAAAGTACAAACAAAGTGATGGGAGCTCGAGAAATTGGACTACCTTGCCTCTGTTCAAGGCAATGTGCAACAAAAATTATTTTTACGCAATTGTGGAATCTTGGGTCCTTTGATATTCAAAATTCATACCTATTTGGATGCATTAAAATGTGTAGTAAAAAACGACATTATCCGAAAAAACCTAAAAAGGCAGTGTCTGGAAGAAAATACAGTGTGGAATACTATGTCACTGTCAATACAGAAACCATCAAAATATGTAAATCCGAATTTATGTCCGTTCATGGTCTTTAGTGATCTAGAGGTAGAATAAATAATTTATTTTTATTTATTTATTGACGGGATTACCCCATTAAAAGTTATACAATTAACAATAATAAGTTTACGAGCTAAATATGTACTAATAATACTTTAACATTATAATTAGATTAACATTTAATAATTATAATTAGATAACAAATATTAGAATAAGAATAGGTAGGTACTTGTAACCTTAGAACTAACAAAAAAAAAAAAAATTAAATAAATACTCTATTTAAATTATTTTTAAACATATTCAGAGATATATCAAAAATTTCAATGTGTTTGTCATTTATAAGTTTACAGTAACGATCTATAGGTGAATTTTGGCCATAACTTGTCCGATGGAAAGGAATATAAAATGTTATAAAATCACCTTTTCGATTTCTAGTTTGTATATCAACATTAATACACTGTAATAGATCACAGCAATCTAAATTTCCATTTATTAAATTATACAAAAATACTAATCCTACTTGATTACGTCCATTTTCCAGTGTATTAAGTTTTAAACTGTTTTCTATTAATGAATAATCGTGATCTACAATAGTTTGACCTAATTTAAATGCACAGAACCTCAAAAATTTCTGTTGAATTTTTTTAACAGTCATATTATGAACTGCATGGTATGGAGACCATACCATAGAGCCATATTCAAGTTTAGATCGCACCAAAGAACAATAAACTCCTCTTACAGTGTCAACTGAAAAATTTCTACAGTGTCTCAAAATAAATCCTAACATTTTTGAAGACTGAACTGTTATGTAATTAATGTGTTCAACAAAACTCAAACTCTCGTCAAAAATCACTCCTAAATCTTTAACTTTTGAAACATATTTCAGATCTTCATATATATATATTTCTATAAATAATATTGTATCGCAATTAGCTTCAGGTACTCCTGTGTCCAAAATGGATGGTCGTGGAAGGTGGAAAACATAATAATAAACCAAACAGAATAAGTGATGAAGCTATTCGGTATGTTAAAGACCATATTAACCTTATTCCTAAGTATCAGAGTCACTATACTCGATCTGATAATCTGGGAAAGACATTTAAATAGCGATATGTCAATAACTCGTTTATATGAAGAGTTTTATGTTCCATGGTGTGAAGGTAAGGGTATACCATCTGTTTCTGCATCGACATATAAGAAAATCTTTTGTACCGATTTTAATATAGGATTTAAGTTGCCAAAATCCGACACATGCAAGACATGTGATGAAACACTGATTAAAATAGAAGCAGCAAAAGTTGAGAGTAATGACGAATTAACAGCTTTTTTGACGACAAAATTAAATGTTCACAAAGCACGGGCAAGAGCAATGTAGGACTTGCTAAAAACAGAAACTGCTGATGCAAAAACCAATGATAAAAAATTAGTTGTAACATTTGATTTACAACAGGCCCTGCCAGTATCGAAACTGACTACAGGAGTAGCATTTTATGGCTTTATAATATTGGTATACATGACTGTGGTTCGGGAAAGAGGCACATGTTTGTATGGACGGAAGACACAGCAAAAAGAGGTAGTGATGAAATTGGAAGAGCTGTTTTAAAGTTTTTATCTAATAAGTCAGGTATTGATGAACGGGTGTTGTTCACTGACAACTGTCCGAGACAAAATAAAAACTGGACGTTAATGGCCTTGTGGTTGCAAATGGTTAAAGAACGGAATTTTAAAAAAATTACCCACCACTTCCTGGTTAGCGGCCACACGCACTTACCATCAGATCGAGACTTTGCTCTCATAGAAAAACATCATCGTAAATATGCACCATTAATATATTCCCATCAGACTGGTATGATGTTATTAAAAAATCGAATAAAAAATCCTTTTGAGGTCACAATAATGGAACAAAATGACTTTAAACACATCAGTATACTACAACAGAATGCCAAAAGAGCGACCAAAACTGACGACGGTAACAAACTTAATTTTTCAGGGGTGTTTTCATTTATGTTCGACATTAATACTCCAAATGCTTGTTTTGTTAAGTACGCTGTTAATAGTGAATACCAGGAAGTTAATTTGTTAAAAAAGGGAAGGCCGTCACTGCTAACGCTCGATTCTTTAACAGTTAAATACAAATATCCTGTCAAAATTTCGAGAAAAAAAAGATAGACAACATAAAAACTTTATTGCCCTGTATACCGCAAATATATCACCATTATTATGAATCCCTTCAACCTGACCAAAATAAAGAAGATGGTGAAGCAGAATTGCTGGAGTAACATAATTCTAGTTGGTTCATGTATATCAAAAAGTGTTCTTTTCTGTTTGTCATAGTATGACAAGCCACATAAAAAATGTTAATTATGTGTTTTTAAGCATCCCAATGCAAATTTTATGTTTATCTTTAGTATGTATTATAGATTATTACATACTTGTTTCAATTAAACCAGTCAAATGTAGAATAAATATGTTTCTGATTTTCTAATCTTTAACACTGATTTACTCCCGATCACCATTTTGTGGCTTATCACTATATAACAATAAGCCCTTCAATTGTATTAAGCGGTTCGACATTTAATCTCACACTTGCATAGCTGAAAACCAAAAAATAAAATCTCGTGTGTAGTACTAATATACGTATTGTTATGATCTGCTTTCTATTACTTTTATATTAATTATTATTTATTTGATCAATTATTTAATTAACGCAAATCATACATAAAAATATTAACAAAAAATCTCAGGGTGCCTTTTGTCAAAAAAAAAAATTTAATTAAATTCTCTTAGGTTATACTTATCCTTTCTCGTGGCTTCAGTATCTCTTAGTTGATCCTTATCGGGATAAAATGGGAAAAGGAAATAAATAGAAAAATCATAAATAAACACATACTTACAAATACCTTTATTATCAAAAGCAATGCTCTATAAATTTATCCATTAAATCCTGTGGGCATAACTGTCCAAAAGAAACTTTTACCATATAAATTAATCTAATTCAAACAAATATTTATCGCTTTGTTCTTGATACCCTTAATAAAAAACAAGCTAAACAAACAAATTTGGTATTCGCAAATTACTTATACTTCCTATTAAGTTTTTGAAATGTTGGAATCTTAAATGCATATGCTTTTACGTAAAAAAATTTAACTTCTAATTATAAAGAAAATCTATCACATAGGTTATTGACTGACCTTTTTGATTCACACACAATGATGCCTCCTCTTGACCCAAACAGCTCCTCCTTGTTGATTATGTTAGGGTACCAATCAAAGCCCTCTCCGTTCTCAGCAAACAATCCAGCAGGATACCAGCAACTATTTCTCCAAAATACAAGCCAGGCCTCTTTTTGCTAGTACTCGTTCAATAAACTCCAAAACTCTCTTTTTCTCAACAATAATCTCCTGAGACCCAAGTATCTTTTTTACTTGGTGTCACAAATAATTTTAATAACGATAATTCTTGTAACTTACTCTCTTGGACTTTACAGAATCAAAGAGGTATTTCTTCTCGATTTGATTTGTCTCTCGTTCCACTTTTCAGCTACTCTCACTATCAAAACAACCACTAGTTCTTGCTTCTGAACTACTCACGAAAACTTTTGACTGCTCTTCTCGAATGCCGATAACACAATAATCCCTCTTTCCAAAACTATCTGAAAATTCAACCTTCTCTCCTTCCCATTCCAAATTGCCAAACCAATCAGAGACATTTCTTCTTCCCCATTCTTTTTTTCATTCGAAATACCCACTCATACTTTCAAAAATATTGCTACCATCATAATAATTACTTTCGGGAAATTCTACAAAATTTACTCGGGGTTAAACAAAAAGAGATTTAAAAATTCCAAACTTTCTTTACCTTAATTTTCTAAGAACTAATTACCTATGGCTTCTACCTTTCCCGTAATAAACAATCGGTTTAAAATAATAATCCTAAATAACTTTCACTTCACTTTTATTTACAAATGTTTTTAATATTCTTCATGGAAAAATTCATTAAGGAGAAACCACCTTGCGTGAAAGCTAACTTCTAATAAATATTTACAAATCAATATACAGGGTGTATCAAATTTATGTGCCCGCGTTATATAAAAAAAATAAAAATTTTATTCTATCTTTGATTGATAAATTGAAGCACAATAGTATATATACATAAATATATGTTACACTTGAAGTTTCCGCGGGAGCTATAATATGTGCTTTCTGTTGTTTTCCGGGTTTGACTCCGCGTTGAATAATTTTGGTTTTGAGAAAAACTATTATTTTGATGACGTTTCGGCAAGATCTCACTTGCCATTGTCAAGTCAGGTAGTTCCGCTTCTCGCTGCTGCTTGAAGTAGATCTTAGTACTTCAAGCAGCAGCGAGAAGCGGAACTACCTGACTTGACAATGGCAAGTGAGATCTTGCCGAAACGTCATCAAAATAATAGTTTTTCTCAAAACCAAAATTATTCAACGCTGAGTCAAACCCTAAAAACAACAGAAATTTCTTGGTTCTAGAATCTCTTGGTTCATCCAGTCATTTTTTGCCAACATTGTAGGTGTTTTGAAAGATTCTCTTACGTCCTCTAAAATCTAGTTTTGAATATCGTACCAACATTCGTTAATAGTTCTGTTTTCGTTTGGTATATTTGATATTCTGTGCATTTTACTATTTATATGCTGCGATATGTGTTCGCGCGTTTGGGGGTTTTTAAGGTGGTCAAGATATATCCTGCTAGGCTTAGTTGGCTTTGTTGGTTTCTTTAATTTAATTTGTATTTTGGAGCAGAGTAAATTATGATTCGAGTTTATATCAGCGCCGGGGTAAGTTTTTACATCTTTAATATTGTTTCAAAATCGGTGGTTTATTAGGATGTAGTCTATTTGATTCCGTACTATTCTACCTTGTTGTCCATCTTGAGGGGATGTCCACGTGTAGAGACGCCTTTCTGGAAGTTGAAACCAGGTGTTTGTAATGACGAAGTCATTTTCTTAGCAGAATTCTATTAGACGCTCACCTCTTTGATTTCGTTCTCCCAAGCCAAACTTGCCGGTGATGTTTTGCGCCATCTTCTGTCCAACTTTAGCGTTAAAGTCTCCCATAATTATTATTGTTTCGTGTTTCTTTGTTGTCAAATAGTACTTCTTCTATTTGATAATATAATTCTTCAATTTTCTGCTCATCAGCATCAGCAGTGGGAGCATAAACTTGGATGATATTTATATTTACAGGTTTAGCATTCAACTGTGTTAAAATTACTCTGTCTGACATTGGGAAGAAGTTAGTCACATATTTACTAATATGCTGTGTCATAATTATTGCTACCCCGATTCGATGCATATGGTCTTGATTTCCAGAAAAATGAACGGCGTATCCGTTTTTTATGAAATTCCCTCTGTTTGGCCATCTTGTTTCACTCACCCCATGATAGTATTATTTAGTCTATATTATCAGAGAACAATAACCACATTGTGGTTATTGTTGTCTGATATTATTAAGTATTAACCTTATTTAGTATATATTATTAAGCAAATATTATTAGAACTTTCTAAGAAGATTTTACTTCATTTAGTCCGTAGAAGAAATCTCTATTTAATGAGCGTTTGTTAGAAAATTCATCTATAGCCTTCGAAAAGTATTTTATAAATAACAAATATAATCGGTTTATTATAAGACCTGTTTAGAAACTCTTGAAAATCCAAAAAGCTTGGATATGTTAAAAAACATTCACTCAAGTTTATAAATTTTAATGAAAGATTTTCTTTTATCAAGCTTCTCGGGAAACTCAAAAAAGTTTTACAAATAAATGGATTTAACTTTTAGCCTCTGATAATACGAACAAAAAAACGTAAAAATTAATGTAAAACAACTTCTATAACAAAAGAATGAAATTCGAACAAAATTGATCCAATCGAAATACGATTTCGTATTAAGTAGAATTCTCTGAATTGCCTACTATACTGTCATGACCTATGTAGAGGGAAATTGCATATTTGTATTTATATTAACTTTTGTCACAAAATTACACTTTCTTCTTTAATATATAACCATCATGGTAATTCGCACTTTCAATACCGTTGCTTTAAAGAGATCAGCAGAAGTCCAGTTAAACCAAGCTCTCAAATTGTTTAACCAGGAGATGCCTTTTTCTTCTTCCATGGCTCCTTCTACCCTGTATTCTTGCTTGTATTATTAATTGTAAGTTACAATGCTCGCCCCTCATGACATGTCCCAGATATTGCAGTTTTCTAACTTTAATTGTATTTAAAATCTCTCTTTTCCCATTCTTCTCAACACCTCGACATTAGTGACTCTATCTACCCAACTCTTAGTCTTAATATCCTTCTGTAGACCCATAACTCGAAGGCTTCTAATCTGTCCGAAACATCTTTCTTTAATGTCCAAGCTTCCAACCCATAAAACAATACGGAAAACACGTATCAACTCAGAAGTCTTATATTTAAAGAAATTGTAACATTCCTGCTACAGAATACTTTTTTCAGTTTAATTGATGGATACATACCGTAAAAAATACACTAGAACTAGTTAATAAAATACAACATTTTCAATTGCCCAACAACTCCAGACTAATCTCATTTGACGTAAAAAATCTTTTTCCTAGTATTCCTCCTACAGAAACTTTTGTTTTAGTTAAAAATCTTTTAGACCATAATAGTACAAATCCGATCATTGCATCTGAAATTTTTTCTACGACCGTTTAATAACATGCTCATTATTCGCTATTTTTTCATAGATAATATAGCACCCATTACTGTACCCGTGAGTAATAGTTCATTACTCACGGGCTGAAGTTACTCACGGGTCATTACTCACGGGCTGAAGTTAGATTCAAGTGACGCATGTCACTTTTAATATTAATCGTATATAAACTGCAAATAAAATTACTTAAAGTTGTTTATTTAATACAATCATTATTGTAATTTATATCAATAATTAACTTCGAAAAAATTTTAAAGGAATTTTAACTGTAACAATGTCAGTATATTTTTTACGTTTATATCTTGTTTACTAAAAATTTTGACGTTTATCATTTATTTTAGTGACAGTGACATTAGCTCATTTTCTTTATGTTAATTGGAATTTATAACTAATATTGTGTTTATTTTTCAAGTTATATTGTGTTAAATATGTTATAACATATTATGTATAGTTATATTATTATATTATATATAGTTAAATGTAAATATACATTATAACTATTGAAATACGTCCACCGACAACAGCCATTTCCTATTTATTAGATTAATTGACAGTAGGTACAAATTTAAGCTTATAATTTCGGAAACGAATAGAACTTATATTGACTATTTCTAGTTGTATTTTTACAATAAATAATAATTTAGTAATAGTAGGCAACCAATTATTCAGCCACGTACTAGGGGTAAATAGCATTTAGGTATTCTTGTAAATTATTATAATTTAAATCTCGAGTAGTTGGTAATTAAATTTTTTACTAATTAAAATAAAAGAAGGTCGTAGAAAAAGTATAGTATTCTACTCGCATGTAATGGCTATTACTCACTCTGATGAATTACGACACTCGCGTACGGCTCGTGTCGCAAACTTTATCAGCGTGAGTAATAGCCATTATTACATGCTCGTTGAATAATATACTATTACACCTTCTTGAAATTTGCATAAATCAAGACTATTTTGAATTCAATAATCAAATATACACAAACAACAGTGCAGGACTTATTATGGACAATCCTCTAACTCTAATCTAAGCCCATTGCTATCAGATATGTTTATGAACCAGCTTGAAACAACAATTTCTAAACATCCCGTATTTAAACAATTCTTATATTGGTTGAGATACGTGGATGATATACTAATATACTAGTATGCTTTACAGGATCTAACAGGCAACTCGACCAATTTCTATCATACATTAATTCACTTCATAGTAATATTGAGTTTACAATAGAAACAGAACAGAATAACTCCATAAACTTTCTAGATGTAACAATTACCAGACTACACAACAAACATGAGTTCTCCGTATATCATAAACCTACCCATACTGACACAACTATACACAATTCATCATCCCATCCTACACAACACAAATTAGCAGCCTACCATAGCATGATACATAGACTGACAGAAATTCCCATGTCAAAAAATAACTTCGAGATAGAACTGAACATCATTAAACAAATAGCAGTAAACAATGGCTATAACGAACAAACAATTAACAAAGTTTTAAACCAAAAACTCCATAAGAATGCCCTGAAATTAGTCTATCCCCCACCACAGAAAGAGCCCAGTACCTTCTGCTCTATCACATATAACAACAAAAATAGCCAGATACATAAAAAAGAAAGGAATAACACCAGCTTTCAGAACTAACAACAACTTGGGCAAATATATTAAGAACAATAAGAGCCGAAAGAGAAAACAACTACAGAGTGGTGTTTACAAACTAACTTGTGGTGACTGTTCGAAAACTTACATCGGTCAAACTGGCAGAACCTCCGACAAAACTGGCAGAACCTCCGACAAACGGATAGCAGAACACAAAAGGGCTTTCAACAATAGAAAAACAGATACTTCTACATACGCACTTCACCTTCTAGATCATAATCATTCTTTTAATGAACAGTTTCAAATTCTGCATATTCAAAATAAAGGCCTTAAGCTATCTTTATTAGAATCTATGGAAATTAATAAATTGAAAAATACAGATATAATTCTGAATGACCGACTCGAGACAAACAGCTCCCCACTCCTCAACCTCTTCAGTTAAAGACTTTAAAAAGGCAAACCCATAGTAATATAAATCACTTGAGAAAGGCACTCTGCCGAAACAGCTGTAGTCACATAGTTGTAATACATTTTGTGGAAGTATAGAAAACAAACGTTTTCAGTGTTTTATTGTTAGATTTTTTCAGTTTGTTGAAAGCATTTCTTGCCTATACAGGGTGTTTCATTAGTAATTGTCCATATAGTAACTGGAGAAACCTTAGAACAAAATACAAAGATTTAACCTAAAACACTTAAATAAAATGTGGTTCCTTACTGAGTTACAGGGTGTTTTATCTAGAAATTTAAAAACTATTTTTGCTTAGCATTTTAAAACCATTCGACTTATCCTTTTCATACTTGACAGAAAGTGCGACTACTATATACCCTACTAAATTATTATAAACAAACCTTTCTAGATACTACCAGAGGCGTACGACAGGGGATAGTGAATGGTTGATCCTTCTCAAATTCTACGCCACTGGAGGAATTACTATTTTAGTACCATTTTTATATTCTTCAATACTTTCTACGTAAATAATATACTCTTCATTGGTAACGATAAAGTCATTAGTTTTCGAGATATTTGAAGTTAAATATGAAACGGCACAGTTATTTTGATTAATTTACGATATGATTCATTCATGATTAAAATTTAAAAATTATTTGTACCCAGTACTTTAAAACTATTTGGCGTATCCTGATCATACTTTGCAGAAAGTGTAGGTACTGTATACCTTACTAAATTAAGATAAATATACGTTTCTAGCTACTACCAGAGGCGTACGACAGGGGATAGTGGCTGGTTGACCCTTCCCAAATTCTACGCCAATGACAAAATTGCTATTTTAGTGTAATTTTTTTATTTTCCAATACTTTTTATGTAAATAATATACTCTTCATTCGTAACGATAAAATGATTAGTTTTCGAGATATTTGAAATTAAAAATGAAGCGACACAATACATTAATCAAAATAACCGTATCGTTTCATTTTTAACTTCAAAAATCTCGAAAACTAATGACTTTATCGTTACGAATGAAGAGTATATTATTTTCATAGAAAGTATTGGAGAATCCAAAAATTGAATTAAAATAGCAATTCCGCCAGTGGCGTAGAATTTGGAAAGGGTCAACCATTAACTTTCCCCCGTCGTATGCCTCTGGTAATATCCAGAAACTTTTGTTTAACATAATTTAGTAGTTTGTACAGTACCTATACTTCCTGCCAAGTATGAAAAGGATACGTTGAATAGTTTTAAAATGCTGAGCAAAATTTTTTTAAATTTTAAGGTAAAACACCCTGTAACTCAGTAAGGAACAACATTTTATTTAAGTGTTTTAGGTTAAATCTTCGTATTTTGTGCTAAGGTTTCTCCAGTTACTATATGGACAATTATTAATGAAACACCCTGTATAATTACACTATGAACATATATTAATTAATGAACGGACACGTAAAGAAACCAAGATTTTGGACAGTCACTATTTTCTTCTTTAAGTGCCGTCTCCCAATCAGAGGTTTATCATCATAATCACTATCTGTACTCTATCTACCGCTCAGTGGCGTAGCGTAGTGGGGGCGATAGGGACGGCCAATAGATAATAAAAATATTTGCTAAGTATTTGAACTATTTTATATTAACCAAGCATATGATAATGCGGCTGTTATGACTGGAAAGTATTCAGGAGTTCAGCAAAGAATTCAAGAAATAAACCCTAAAGCTGAATTCGTACCTTGCTAAAATCATTCGTTAAACCTAGTTTGTTTACACGCTGCCTCAATTGAGATGGATTCAGTAACTTTTTTCGGCACTCTAGAACCATGCTACTCTTATTTTTCCTCATCGAAACATCGTTGGGAAGTTCTGATATCAGCTACAGGCAAAAGCCTAAAACGGGTTCAAGACACGCGGGGAGTGCAAGAGGCGGTGCCGTAAATGTGGCATGGCATCATTACAAAGACATTCTCGTCACTTTGGAAAAACTGACAGAGGCAGGTGAAAGCTTAAACACTAGGCCAGATGAAGGTGCTTTACTAGTTTCGATGCAGCCATTTTCCCTTCTTTGTTTTTTGGGCCTGTGGCAACCTGTGCTACATGAAGTGAATGATGCACAAAATTATTTACAAACAAGGGGACTTGACATAAGATTGTGCGCTCAGAAAGTAAATGCTTTGCAGACGATATTGACAGAGAGAAGAGAGGAATGGGCAAATGGCGCTGTAGGTTATGCAAAAAATATATGTGAAGAACTTGGAATTTACATAAAACCTAAAAGTTCTCTATAATAAATGTATGTAATGTATAGTATACATTACATTTAAATACCTCAATAAGAGGGCGGCAAAATTGTCTTCCGCCCCGGGCAGCCGACATTCACGCTACGCCACTGCTACCGCTGCTCTGATGAGTTCTATTAAACTGCATTTAAACCAGTCCATTAAATGTTTCAACCATGACACTCTCGTTCTTCCCATACTCTTTCAACCTATTATCTTTCCCTGCATTATCAATCTTGGCATTTTATATCGCTGTGCCCTCATTACGTGTGGCAGATATTGCAACTTTCTTATTTTTGTTGTCTTTAGTATTTTGTATTCTTTGTCCATTTCTCGCAATACTTTCATGTTCCTTTTCTTCGGTGTCCATCAGTGGTGTCATGGCAAAATTAGCAGTGCGGGAACGCAGTGCCGGAACGCACTGCTAATTTTTGTTTACAAAACCTAAATTCTCTATTATTTTTTTTTCTTTTCTTAACCAGTGCGGGAACGGCGTTCCCACGCGTTCCCACACCATGACACCACTGGTGTCCATGCTATTCTAAGCATCCATATGTAACACCACATTTTAAATTACTGTACCTTATTTAAGCGTTCTTGCTTAAGTATCCCAACTTTCAAGTTCATGTAGTAGGTATCGAAAATACGTAACATCTAAGACCTCTCTCAGTTTATTGCCGAGAATTATTTTCATTTTAACAAACGCATTTTTGCTATTTCTATCCAGGCAGGGCCGCGCCAAGGCTTTCAAGCGCCCCGGGGCGCTTGAAAGTAATTTTAGGTGCTTGAAAGTAATAATTTTAGGCGCCCCCTTCCTCCTTTCTTTGTAAGTAGTTTTTTGTAGCTTAGTGAATCGTTATACGGTATACCTACAAACTATTTTTTATGTGTTAGGAAAGTATCATCATCATAATCTAACCGATATCTTCCACTGCTGAAATAGGCCTCCTCTAAGTTTCTCCATGTCTCCCTATCTTGAGCTACCACTGCTACCAGCTAGGTATCCAGTTCAGTTCCCGGCACCCCGGCAGTTCTCTTTACATCGTCACTCCAGCGCGTTGGTGGTCGATCTCTGCTTCGTTTATCCGATTGTCCGCCCGCGGTCGCATATTCCAATAATCTTCGAGTCCAGCTGTTGTTCGGTTTCTTGCCATATGACTTGCGCATTATCTCCATTTCTTTTTTTGCTACATGTTCTACTACGTCTTTGATTTTTGTTCTTTGCCTGATATTATTTGGTATTCTGTCTCCTTGTGATTCTTAGCATGGCCCTCTGGATAACCCTTATTTTCTGCTCTTAGATTTTCAGCAGCAGGAAAGTAATATACTGATAAGTTATTATGAATAATACAAATATTTACAAAAAGCAACGATTACATTATCATTGAACAAATAAATATAATATAATTATTATTATAGTCTATTTGCTCACGGTTTTTGCTCCATATTTTAAAGAACCGCTTGGATCTTGGATTGACATAAAATTTGGCATACGCATAGCTAATTTATATCCAACAAAGAAAAAAATTGATAATTCGTCGTCGGGGATGAAAAAATATACGTTAAAATTAAGTCCGGAAGTGGAAAAACTGACTAATTCTAAGCAACTTTTGTTCCATATACAGTTTTTTTCACTAAGTAAATATTTTTCGAGTTATTTTCGAGTGAATATGTTCATTTTTCAACATAAAAACCACTGTTTTAGACAGTTTTTCGCAAATAACACAAAAGTGTGTATTTTATTGAAAAAATTGTTCTTAGCAAAAATATAGCTTATAAAAAAATTTAAAAAACTTGTGCACGCATGAAGTCGGTAGAAACAGTATAGGAAGAGTTGTAGCTCGAGAAAAGTGGGTTCTTATTCGTCAAATTCCAAGTCGAACATTTCAACGTGAAATAATAAAAAAATGAAGCACTTTTCGGGCAAAACTCGTTATAACTTTTTTAAAGTCTTTAGAAAAAGTTTTATTTTTGTTTTTAAAGAAAACAAGTTTAAGCTTTAAAACAAGGTTAAGCCAGTAACGCTGAAAATAAAGTTGGTCACTTGTTTTTGGTAAAAAACGTTATAAAAATTTCCGCTTAATTGGCATCCCTAATGAAAGTAATCGTTACAGCTTTACAATTTACTTCACTTATGTATATTTATATGATTCACCATTTCAAAGTGCTTATTTTTGAAAAAAAATTGTTTTATATAAAAAAAATTAATCTGAAATTTTGAATAAGATGTATTTTTTCAAAATTTTTCATAAGAATATATTTTCGATGAAATACTTACTTTTTGAGTTATTTCCGTTCCGAAAAACCGTCTAAAAACATGTTTTTTTGTTGTTGAAAAATGAACATATTTACTCGAAAATAACTCGAAAAGTAGATATTGACTTAAGTAATATAAAAATTTTATAGAACAACCTTTTATAGTAACTTAAAATTCGTCAGCTTATCCACTTCGGAACTTATTTTGAACGCATATTTTTTCACCCCCGTAAAGAGGTGGTACTCCCCCAGGAAAAAAGCACACGTCGACACAATATCATTTTCTTCTTTGACATGTTAGCTATGTGTGTACCAAACAGCCAAGCTGTTCTTTAAAATTCAGAGGTTTTGCAATATTTTACCGTGAGTGAATGCAGTAATAGTTCAGTTTAATGAGAGAAATAACGGTTCGTACACTTAGGGTAAAAGTAATAATAACTGCTATTTTTATATCTACCTACGATTGGTAAATTTTAAATTTTACCAGATAATAAAATATTACTAAGATTTCTGCTATTTTCGATATTGCCTTTTTTTTCGGCATCTGCCGGCGCCTTTTTGGTTCGGCGCCGTGGGGCACCTCTCCGCCCTTATGGACGGCGCGGCTCTGTATCCAGGCCCCTATGTCTGTTGCTTATGGACAATATACAACAGACTATATAAAAATAAGGTGTATAAAACATCAGCTACAACTAAAGAAAATATAAAGAAGAGAATTAGAAATGAATATACAGTGCGCTGGAATAAGTGTTACCCCTCCCTATTAACTTATTTATTTTTAGCAATTTTATAAGCAAACTTAACTTTATATGCAAAACGCTCGGATGCAAAACAATCGTAGTATATGCTGGCATCAATGTTTCGAACTTTAAGTGAACCCTCTTCAGGTGACTAGCGTAACTTTAATTTTTTTAAATGGGAAAGTACATCATGTGACACCTCATTTAAAAGCTTTTGAAAATGTATAATACTTAAATCTTTCTTGAGAGCGTAAGCGCAAAATTTGGGTCGAAGTATTTTTAAACGCATTCATTTTTTGCGGATCCTGAGAAAACCAATGAGTGTTTTTGAAAAATGAAAGATTACATTAATTCCGAGGGCTGAAAATTCCTTAGAATAAACAAAAAGTTTCTTTTGACTTATATATTTTAAGTTAAAAATCACTCTCAATTGTCTATTTTTTTCACCCCTGTAACTTATTAAAATATTCTCAGAAGTTCTCAGGGACTTAAGACCCTCGGTAATACCGTAATATTTCATTTTGCCTTTAACTTTTTCAAATATACTCATTAGTTTTCTCAGGATCCGCAAAAAATGCATGTATTTAAAAATAATTCGACCTTAAATTTTGCGCATACGCTCTCAAAAAGGATTTAAGTATTATACTTTTTTGTAATCAGAATCTGAGAAACTTTTAAATGAGGTGTCACGTGATGTACTTTCCTATTTTAAAAAATTAAAGTTATGCCTGTCACCTGAAGAGGGATCACGTAAAGTTCAAAACATTGATGCCAGAATATACTATGATTGTTTTAAAAATCGACCTGTCCGAGCGTTTTGATTATGTGCTAAAAATAAATAAGTTAATAAGGAGGGGTATCACTTATTCCAGAGTACTGTATAAGATTAAACTACTAAATAATTATGTATTTTGACGTCGTCAAAGTCTTAACTATATTGGTATTTTTATTATTATTTTACATTGCAAAAAGTAAACCGCTTAGGTATTTGATACCGCATCCAATATTAACAAATTAACGATCATTTTAAAATATTATCAAATTTTTTCGAAAATTTATTTTTGATTGAATATTTTCACGGCCAACCTAAAAAAATTTCACCTAATTGTTATTGCAATTTTGCTAAAATAATTACGAACAACTAACAAATTAAAGCAATTAGATATAGGGTATGCTTAACATAATAAAGTACCATAAAATAACTTTTCATTACAAAACTAAAATACAGGTTGTTCCAGTTAAGAACACTCAGAAAATAATGAACTATTTTAAATGGGAAATAAGCCACAATTTTACCAAAAAAATGAATTTATTAACGTTTCGACGCCCAAGTCGGGTATCGTTGTCAAAATACAAAATAAATAGTTCATTATAAAAATGCCACAAGAAAATAGCTTCAGAACAACACTCAGAAAATATTCCGGTTTCGAACAATCCTGTAAACTCACATTAAATATGATAATACCTCGATATAACGGACTAATTGGGGGGACGGGGTGTCCGTTAAAGCCGAAAGTCTGTTATATAAAAATAGGTTTAAAATAAATAAAAAAACTTCTTTTTTGAAAATATGTACACTGTATTTAAATATAAATAAAAACACAAACAAAATTCTATTTAATTATCTTCAGAAATCAGTCGTGAAGTGACGTTGTTTGATATCGACACGCTTGCTTTCGGTAATCCTGCTTTGAAAAAGGAATCAAGTTTTGTTTGCACTTTTGAAGTTTGCTCTTTTTTTATAATCAACTCTCTAAAATTACGAAATTGCGTATAATACAGTTGAACTTCGTTGCCTGAATAATCAATAAATGTTATTAGATCGCTAAGATGCGATCTTACCTCTGAGAACTTAATTTTTTCCAGTGTTGTTTTGCCTTCTTTGCTAACTTCACTTCCATCCTCATGTTTTAGGTTCATAACTTCATCTGCTATTTCACTTTCAGTCGTGATATTATACCCAGGGACACCTTCATCTACTTCTAGCCATTGTAAAATAAAACATCTCAGCTACCTACTTCTTCTCCGGCTTATGAGATATGTATTGTCTTACAAAAATCAGGAATTTCCAACCCTTCTTATCTTATGTCTGCATCTTGGCCAACAGACAATTTTTTTTACTAGATATCCTTTTGGTTTCCACAATTATTCCCTGATCCATGGGTTGAATATGTGATGTTGTATTTTTGGCAAAAACATACAACTAAAGTTTCTAGGTAGGTGTAGCATTTGGGGTCCGCGGGGACCCCGTTGGTATTCAATGTATCTTGGTATGTGACAGGTTAAGCATGTATCATATCAACAGGACGTTTTTAATTTTTTTATATTTGACCAGATTTTTCGTCCGTTATATCCGAAGTCCGTTATATAGAGGTCCGTTATATCGAGGTTTTACTGTAATGTTAGACAATAGTAGACTATATTAAAAATCGTTTGAACTTCAATAGATTTTGTGATGTCAAATGCCTATAATTCTATAAGATGTTAACATTGCTAAGAAATTATTTAAAAAAACGTATACGTTTTAAAAAACGTATCTTTTAAACTACACTGTATAACATTGTACAACCTTAAATTGCAAAAACGAGAACATCGAGAAGAGCCAATAAAATGTAAAACATATATTGTGTGCTTCATTAAAAAAAAAAGAAAACTTTGTTTCACCCTGTCAATATGGGTGACCATTTATATTTGAAAATATTGTCAAAGTATGGTCCCAGTTTGCTTCAACTTTTACCTAAATATTTGTTTTCTTATCTCTTACAACAAACGAGTAATTGGACTTCCTAGTCCGCACTCTGTATGTAGATATCTTCCCAATTTGTAAACTAAAATTTGACCAGGGTTGTTAACAACGCAACTGAATATTTCCGTAGAGGGCGCTTCAAAAATCCGTAGAAATCCGTAGTGCAAAAATCTGACAGAAAATGACACTTGCAGACCAAAAAAAGAAGAAGAATGACACTTGACAGACAAAAAAGAAGAAGAATGACACTTGACAGACCAAAAAAAGAAGAATAATGACACTTGACAGACCAAACAGAAGAAGAGTGACACTTGATAGGCCAAAAAAGAAGAAGAATGGCACTTGACAGACCAAAAAAAGAAGAAGGATGACACTTGACAGACCAAAACGAAGAAGAATGACACTTGATAGGCCAAATAAGAAGAAGAATGGCACTTGACAGACTAAAAAAGAAGAAGAATGGTACTTGATAGACCAAAAAAGAAGAAGAATGACACCTTAAGAGTAAAAAAAATCCTCATTTTAGCTTCTTGATGGCTGAAGCTGAAAAATCCGTAGAAATGTGGTCGATATCTGAAAATCCGAAATAATTTCGAAAATCCGCAGATCTACGGAAAAATCCGTAGTTAACAACCCTGAATTTGACTGATAAATGGGGCTTTTCTTGTGCCAAAAACATCACGAAATCTAAACTGTGTGCGTGAGAGATGTACATATATTATATTTTTTATTTTTTGTTGATCCCGCTCTGAATTGTAAAACTTTGAAAAAGGTGTTTAGTAGGCGGCTCATAAGGTTTAAAATTCTGAAGCTATCACATTTTTTCGTGTTAGATATATTTGGTTGAGTTATAAATGTGGATTTAAGCCAGACTAAACTTTTTTTTGTTTATTGAACGTATCATGTTTTCTGTGTGTGTATACGTGTCTTTTCCATCATAACTAGGATTTCGTCTCTCATCCATACTATCTGTTTTTTTCCTTTTGGTCATACATATTCCTATATGTGGAATTTAACTAATAAAATGAAAAATATCCTGATTCTTAAAAAACATTATAAAGAAGTTGTACAATAAATATATTATACACGGCTCACTAAAATAATTAGTTACGCCCCTGTACTACTGATTACTTAAAATTCAAGTAGTATTTATGTAACCTTTCTGGAAACTCCAGGTTATTGTTGAGACTCGCATTTGAACCCCTCGCCGGGGCAGATCGTCAAAAGCTTCCTAACGAGAATCATCTCTAATCTATCGACGCTCCCGCTATTCGTAAAAAGGCCGCATTTTACCGGCTTTTTTTGCTATCGTTTTATACCGCTCAGATAATTCAATCTGCTCAGTATTATCGACGATGATTTATTTAGCGTATTAGTGAGTGCCTTACAAATGAACCAAATGGATTATGGAATTCAATCAGAGCTCTGATGTGACACGTCATCAAGGAATAAAACTGTAAGTACTCTACATGTATGTGAACATAACTTATTAGTCGTGATACTGTATGCATTTTGAACCATATACCTCTCGTAGCAAATATTCTTTGTGCCATTTATGCAGATAATACTTTAAATTACATATGAAAAATCGTTATCTACTCTTAACCAGCTTACCTATGGGAATATACTCTATAACCGTACAATAAGTATAGGTTACTATTGTTAAGGATACTTTACGTATTGCCTAAACATTTCTGTTCCATCGAGCCGTATCATATTAATTATTTATTAATTAAATCCTCAAGGTCCTTCGTATTTGCATATTTTGATAATCTCTATTCTGAGAATAACGGTTTTTCATTTATAGTGTCTTTCTGTTGCATTTGGAAATTTCCAAGCCACGCCGCCCCGGCACAAAAATAAAATATTCCTCTCTTTCTGCACTCAAATTCTCAGTATTTAACCCAGCACGTCTCTACAATAGCTGGTAGGTTGTTAAGCCCGGTCTACACGTGCAATTTCAGAAACTACTTGCTTTGTTCAAATAAAGGAGTCGTTTTGTTTGTATGAAAAAATATTTGCATATATTACATTATTTTATTTTCGTAAATATATTTTTCTGTTTATAGTATACAAAAAGTGTACTCATTTCTTGGCTGATAGTACGGGTGTTATAATTTTAACATTGTTTGTTCAACCTTTTGATTTAAATTAAATTTATAATTTTGAATCCGATTAAGCCTGGTTCACAGGTTACAAAAATTATTAAAAATAATTTTGTTTTCTTGCATAAATTGTAAGTTTTTGCTACATTTAGCTTCGCTTAAGCTCATTTTACACTTCTAGAAAACTATAGAAAATAAATAATTGTTTTTTCCTTCAATTTAATTAATTTAAATACTTGTTAAGGGTGTCTCACACTTGCTGAAAAATACCCATTTTGGAAAATTGCATATATTTTGAAATTTTATAGTTTTGCATTTCATATACTAATCTGCGCTCATACAGGGTGATACTATTAAGCCAATCTCACACTATTAAACGTGTAATATATAATATATTGTACATATTCTCTCATTTTCGCATCGATTTATAGGTTTAGACATTTGCAAATAATCTATCTAATCTCACATTCTCGCAACATGGCTGACCGATCAAAATATAACCGACAGAGGCTCACCGCAAAACTTGATATAACCAAGTTGGCTGATTCGGTTCCCACAACTCTTAATTCTCTAAACAAATATAAAATTCGTGAAATAATTTCACAACTCAAACATTCTTACGGACTTTTCCGCGATGCTCAAAATGTGCTGGAGACGATCCCCGAGGAACCTACCCCCTCTACTGATTCCTCTGTGGTTTTTGATAAATATTTGGATACAATTTCTCTATTGGAAGAAAGGTTAGAGGTCATTGAAAGTTCTAATGTGACTGCTACCCCCTCCCTCCAATTTGACCCTAATTCTTCTCTAACCTCACAGTCTATGGCTAGGCAACGAACAGTAAACCTCCCTCGTATTCAGTTAAAACCATTTAGTGGCTTAGTTACTGAATACAATTCATTCATTGAGACCTTTGATACAATAATAGGATCTGATACTACATTAAGTGATCTGGAAAAACTCATTTACCTCAAAAGTTTTCTAACTTCCGAGCCTTTGACGCTTCTCGAGCATATCCCACTCACAGGTGACAATTACAAAATAGCCCGGGATAACCTGACACAAAGGTACGCCAACTCTAAATCGCTTATCAAAACTCTCATCTCTCAAATTCTTGATGCGCCTCCTATTTCTGGAAACGCAAATCACTCACAATTAAGAAATTTTCATACGGTCATGTCAAATAATTTCAAGGCCCTATTGAACTTGAATAGGCCCCCTTCAGATCTCTTGCATTTACTTCTCATACATATCGCTACTCAGAAACTCGACGCACCTACCATTAGGGCTCTTGAGTTCCAATCCGGTGGTAGCCAAGCTACCCCTGATTTTGTCCATTTTCTAGGGGAAATCGAGACACGCGTTGTTCATCTTGAGAATATTCAATCTCAATCAAAACCAAAATCGACTACTACTTCCAGACACTCTTTACACCTAGCCTCAGACACTTCTACCAGTAACCTTTCGCCTCGCTTAGGTCCTAAGAAATGTTCCTATTGCAACGACTCTCACTCGATCTACTCTTGTCCTCAGTTCAAGCAGTTGAATTCTAAAGAACGTTTTAGTTTTGTCAAACAAAATAAATTTTGTATTAATTGTCTTGGGTCTCACATGCTCGATCAGTGTAAATCCAAATTCTCTTGCATAGTTTGTAAATCTCGTCATCACACGTTGCTCCATTTCGACAAAACGGGTCATAGTAACCCTTCCGCGGCTGTTGGCCAACACAACTCAAATAATCATAATAAAACCGCTATCTCAAATAACTCCCATACACAGGGTAATTCACAACAGGGGCCCTCACATGTTAGAGCTCCTGAAACGGAAGTTAATCTTCAAAATTCGACTCCACATTCAATGGCTCTATCTGCAGCCTCGCTTGATAATCATTTGGTGTTATTAAGCACACTCCAGGTCTATCTTGTCGCTCCTAGCGGCAAGAGGGTCTTCGCAAAGGCACTCTTAGACTCGGCCTCACAGGTTTCATTTATTAGTGCTGACCTCGTAAAGGAACTGTCACTCACCACTAGAGATGGAAAATTACGGATCAATGGAATTAACTCCACCTCATCCTCGTCTCAATCTATTGTAGATACAACAATTTTCGCTGTCGCTAACGACGTTCCTTTTGACATCTCGTGCTCTGTACTCCCAAAGATAACAAATCCGCTTCCTCAAATTTCTATTTCGGCGAGCAAACTAAACATACCCTCAGAGATACCATTAGGTGATCCGATGTTCCATGTAACATCCCCAATTGGTATCCTGCTCGGTGCAGACCTGTATAACGATATCATTCAACCTGAAATAATTCGTTTGGGAAAAGGTCTTCCCGTTCTTCAACGCACTCTACTCGGGTACACGATATCAGGGTCAGTTCCAGACTTTGCTCTTAAGTCGAAAAATACTAAAAAGGCTTTGGAATTTTATTCAAACTCTCTCGTTACTTGTTGTTCTCATAACACTCCTTCCGCCGTAAATGAGCCGGTAGTGTCCAACGAGGAACTATCCGATCATTTACAAAAATTCTGGGAGCTGGAAGAAGCCGCTCCTCAGAACACCGATCTCATTAATGATCACCCCGCTGAAATTAATTTTGTAAAACATGTTAATGTTCTCCCCAATGGACGATATGAGTCCACACTCAATCTCAAACTCCCTATCGAAGATATAGACATGGGAAATTCGTTTCTCTCGGCAAAAAGACGTTTTCTCAGTCTCGAGAAACGTTTTCAACTCAACCCTGATTTATTGGAAAAATATCAGGACATTATATCGGAATATCTCAATAACGGACAAATAATTCAAGTGCCGTTAAAAATGCTAAATGACTCAGGTAAACCTAATTACTTTCTCCCTCACTTTCCCGTTTTCAAATCCAACTCTACTACTTCCACTCGTATAGTTTTCGATCCAAACAATAAATCGTCTACGGGAATCTCCCTCAGTGACGTCATAGACAAAGGTTATGTCGTCCAACATGAACTTTTTGACATTCTCGCTAAGTTTCGTCAGTTTAAATTCGCACTAGTAGGCGACATCAAGGCTATGTTCCTACAAATCGCCATTTGTCCCACTGAAACATTTCTGTTAAATTTTCTCTTTAGGGACAATATTCAGCAGCCTTTACGGTGCTATCAATTTCAAAGATTACCCTTCGGGCTCCCAAGTAGCCCATTTATCGCTCAAAGAGTTATCAAGCACATCGCTGACAACAACAAACATACCCACGAACTTGCTACTAGTGTTCTGCAAGAATCTATCTATATGGATGACCTGATCAGCGGTGCTGACAGTCTTCATGAATTAAGTTGTCTTTTCGAACAATTAACTTCTTTGCTAGAAACCCATGGTTTCCTCCTCCACAAGTGGAACTGCAGTTCTTCAGAATTTCTGTCTCAACACAATTTAAATCCCGTCTCTGAAGTCAGTCTTAACTTCACGGGATCTGATAAAGTCTTAGGCATATTCTGGGATTCAGAACGCGACCACTTTTCGTTTAAAACTCCTATCTTCAAATTGGCTAATGTTGTTACTAAACGTACTATTCTCTCCTACATTGCTACTTTGTATGACCCGCTAGGATGGTTATCCCCTGTCCTTGTGAACGCTAAGCTCTTGATACAGGAAATATGGTCCCAGAAATTGGACTGGGATCAACCCATTGACTCACCCATCATTATGAAAAATTGGCAAAACCTCTTATCGACATTCAAAACTATAGAAGAGGTCAAGGTACCTCGATGCTTACTTTTACAAAAGAAAGTTGTTGATGTTCAATTAATTATTTTCACCGACGCATCGGAAAAAATATACAGCACTTGTGTGTATCTCAAAGCGACATACTCAGACTTTTCTGTATCGTCGCGGCTTATCGCTTCTAAAAACAAAATTTCTCCGCTAAAAAATAAACTCACCATCCCCAAATTGGAACTTTGTGGAATAGTGTTGGGAGTCACTCTGGCTCATAGACTTTTTCACATCTTCAAGAAAAATTTGAGTATATCTTCATCTCATCTCTTTGCTGACTCTACAATTGCCTTGTCTTGGATACTTTCTAAAAAACACATTTGGAACATTTTTGTACAAAACAGAATTCAAAAGGTCAATTCCTTGTTGGAAACTTTTCCTTGTGATTTCCATTTCGTCAGAAGTCACGAAAACATCGCTGACCCCGCTTCCAGAGGGATAAATGTCTTTGATAATCCCCAGACCACCGAAGACTGGTTATGCGGACCTAGCTTTATTAGAGACAATCCCATCGATTTTTCTCTTCATCAAATTCCTCATTTTCAGGATGATCTTCCTGAATTAAGGAAGTTAGTTGTCTCAAACATAGCAACAAATCACGAACTCAACGACACCTTTGAAAATCTATTCGCTAAATCTTCTTCTTTTCGTAAAATTCAAAGAATTGTCGCTTATCTTTTTAGATTCATCAGTAATATTAAAAAGAAAATAAATAACTCTCCACGAGATACGGATATATTGACGCCACCCGAAATGGAGATCGCTGATCACGCGATCATCAGGTATATCCAAAGTATCTACTTTAAAAAAGAGATTCTTGAATTGAAAAATGCTAAACTCGTGACCAATAAAGCCATTCGTAAACTCAACCCCTTCCTACAACATAATGATGGGCTGATTCGTGTGGGAGGACGTCTCCGACACGCCCCCATATCGTATAATCAAAAACACCCCATTCTACTTCCTTCTAAATGTCGAGTTGTAGAACTAATCTTGACTCAAGCTCATCATAAGTTATTACATTCAGGCGCGCAAACAGTACTTTCGTATGTCAAAATGAAGTACTGGCCAATTGACGGATTAAGACAGATTAAACGCTTAATTCGTAAGTGTGTAAACTGTTTCCGATTCATGACACCCAATTCTGTTCAACAGATGGCAGATATGCATCCCGATCGTGTACTCCCCACTAGACCCTTCCAAGTCGTCTCAGTGGACTATGGGGGGTTCTTCTTAATTAAGTCCTCACATTTGAGGAAGGCACCGCTTTACAAAGCATACGTAGCCTATTTCATTTGCATGAGCACTAAATGTGTTCATATCGAACTCGTCACAGGATTAAGCGCAGAAGCCTATATTCTTACTCTGAAAAGGTTTATTGCCAGAAGATCCACGCCCAGTATTATTTGGAGCGACAATGCCACAAATTTCCATGGGGCAAAAAATGAAATGCGCGAATTCTATGATTTTTTCTTAAATCAAAATAATTCGGAACAGATTAAGGAATTCTGTACTCAAAACTCCATAACTTTCAAGATGGGTGTTCCCCGCAACCCCCATCAATTCGGCCTCCATGAGGTAGGAATAAAGAGTGTGAAGTATCACCTCTATCGAATTATAGGAAATTCCCACTTCACCTTTGAAGTGTTTAACACAGTATTATGCCAAATCGAGGCTATTCTAAATTCGAGACCCATCACTAGGATGTCGTCTGACGCCAATGACTTCGCTTTCCTATCTCCAGCTCACTTCTTAGTTCAAAGAAGTTTAACCGCGCCCCCTGAACCAAGTGTTTCAGAGATACCTGAAAATAGGTTGAATCTTTTTCAGCGTATTAGTAAAATTCAACAGCAATTTTGGAAATTGTGGAAAAAAGACTATCTTTGCCTCCTGCAGCAAAGAAATAAATGGACCGACCCTACTGACCCTGTCAAGATCGGGGATTTGGTTCTGTTGAAGGAGGATGGTACTCCTCCACTCTTATGGCCAACTGCCAGGGTAATAGATGTATTGCCTGGTAAGGATGGTCTAGTTCGTACTGTCAAGATTCACACTACTCACGGTGATTTTCTTCGTGGTATTACGAAAATCGCTGTGATTCCCCTGGAAGATTAAAATCTATCCCTAGGGGGAAAACTTATCGTTTTCCTCCATTTTATCGTTGTTACCCCTTGTGTATATAAACTCTAATTTCTTCAAACATTTCTTATCGTTGTGCACATCTTTGCCAATCCCCTCTCTTCGAGGTGATATAGGCCATCTCTCTCGCCTGTCGCCCCCGGCAATATGTACAATAAATATATTATACACGGCTCACTAAAATAATTAGTTACGCCCCTGTACTACTGATTACTTAAAATTCAAGTAGTATTTATGTAACCTTTCTGGAAACTCCAGGTTATTGTTGAGACTCGCATTTGAACCCCTCGCCGGGGCAGATCGTCAAAAGCTTCCTAACGAGAATCATCTCTAATCTATCGACGCTCCCGCTATTCGTAAAAAGGCCGCATTTTACCGGCTTTTTTTGCTATCGTTTTATACCGCTCAGATAATTCAATCTGCTCAGTATTATCGACGATGATTTATTTAGCGTATTAGTGAGTGCCTTACAAATGAACCAAATGGATTATGGAATTCAATCAGAGCTCTGATGTGACACGTCATCAAGGAATAAAACTGTAAGTACTCTACATGTATGTGAACATAACTTATTAGTCGTGATACTGTATGCATTTTGAACCATATACCTCTCGTAGCAAATATTCTTTGTGCCATTTATGCAGATAATACTTTAAATTACATATGAAAAATCGTTATCTACTCTTAACCAGCTTACCTATGGGAATATACTCTATAACCGTACAATAAGTATAGGTTACTATTGTTAAGGATACTTTACGTATTGCCTAAACAGAAGTTATCGTTGAAATTACTAATTGTAAACAAACACATACATTATATTCTGCTTTACATGCAGACCCACGCTAAACAATTCCTCTAAAAATATTGACTTTGGCATGTCTAAATTTAATAAACGCCTTTTTTGTTAAGCTTTTATGAGAATTCTGGAGAGGCAATTTAAATATTAGCTACAGCAGCCATTACTTTCCCTTTCAATATTATCCCGTCTCAAATATCTAAAAAAAAGGCGTAACTTATGAAATGCGAACTGTGTCCCAGCTCACGGTGATATATTAGCTAGATGCCGTACGAAATGCGTGAATTGAAAACTTAATATCCTTCCTACTTTGCGGGAATTTCAATTATTTCTATTTGAATTTATTTATGCCATCTATATGAGCTGGTTCGTATTTAAAATACACATAGTTCCAAAAGTTATGGATCACCTATAATTTTATTGTACTTATTTTCGTAGTTGATTTTTTCGTGAACAGATTAACGGATGCCACTAATTTCTTTGTATTATTTTAGATTTTTCCTTGGTATTTACACAGTTGGGCAAAGGTTTACTCAACTTTCTTTTTTCAACTTATACCGAGTCAAAGAAAAGATATGTTTTTCTAATGTTAAGTTTGAGACACTGTGTAGGGAGGAAAAGATATAAGTGTGGGTATACATCGAAATCATATTATATTCTTTGAATGTCTCTGATATCTTTAGAAACAAGGAAAATAGACGGTTTTAATCTTTAACATGACCTATTTTAACTAAAACAAAACTAAATTAACAATAAAAAATATCAGTTACCAAACCTTTACAAAAAGAAAGGCACATACTGTTAACAGTTCTGGTCGACACCTTAACAGTTATTTGTCGACCAAGTGAGCGGTATGCACAGCGCAGCATAAGAGAGGCGAGATTGTTTAATGGAGGCTCTGTGATGTTTTCGGGTGGAATTTCCTTGAGAGTAAGTACGGATTTGGTGTCTACGTGGAGGCTCTTTAAATAGTGAGAGGTATATTGCACAGTTTTTTTTCTTTGAACACTTTTGTTCCTTTCGCAGTGTATATATGAAATAAATTCATCTTAGCGTACGATGAGACATAACTTCCTCACGTATCGCATGTCGTCTGTTAAAACACATATTAAAGAGTAAAACCATTTAGTTTCTTTGTTATGAAAGATATCAGCGAAACTAAAAAAATACAATGTTCACAAAATATGAGACTACAACATAATTTCGATGTACCACCTTTGGAACTTTTCCTCCCTACAGGGTGTCTCATACTTTTGTTTCAGTTAAATCACATGTTAAAGAATAAAACCGTTTATTTTCTTTGTTTCTAAAGATATTATCAGGAACATTAAAAAAACAAAATGTTGACAAAGCATACGACCACAATACGGTTTAGATGCATACTCACACTTCTATCCTCCCTAAAGAGCGTCTCAAACTTAGCATAAGAAAAACATTTCTTTTTTTCCACCCGGTATGGTGTAAGTACAAAATAGATATTTGTATAACAAGGGAGGAAAGTACTACTTTTCCTCCCGAGAATGAAGTTTACTGCCCGACGCGTAGCGGAGGGCAGTAATCATTCAAGGGAGGAAAAGGCACTTTACTCCCATGTTATACATATGGTTTTTCCGCCTTCTTCAAATAACAAGTCATTTTTTCATTTTTACTTGATTTATTTATGTAACTAACCAACAAAATTTATTAACACTAAAACTAACAAGTAGGTACAATATAACTGTCAACTGTCAAATATAAGTCAAATTATGAAAGTAAACATTGTTAAATCAAAATAACAATTTACTGTTTTTTACCATTCTGCAAAATACAGGGTGTTTTAATAAACGTTAAAATGTAAGTATAGATATATATATACACCGTTCTTAGGCGTCAACGCCCTTCGGTAGGGATCTATGGGGGAGTATCACCGAGCCGCAAGCCCTTATCCCTTGCCGTACTGCTCCCTCATAGGTCGATCAGATGCCCGCATATTCCAGTCTAAGCGCCAGATTCATATTTAGAATTTTATACTGACGCGTTAGCCTTTTTGTTTTTCCGATGGCCTGGCTTGGGCTTGAACTCTCGTACCTCACAGCGAAGTGAAGTGCGGGTCAGCCGCTAGTCGCACTGAGCTATCCGATCCGTAAGTATAGATACTTACGTAATAGAAAATAGATATTGTACAGGGCGTCAATAAGTTATACTTCATGAATGAAATGCCATGACGTCACTTTTACTTTTCCTCCCTAGGGAGGAAAAGTACAACTTTGCTCCCTACAATCAGGTCCGGAAAAGTATACTTTCGGTAGAGGTAGGTGGAAAAAGAAGTTTGAGTACACCTTTGCTCAACTGTGTAAATACCAAAGAAAAAATTTAAAATAATAAAAAAATAGCGGAATCCGTTAATGGAATATGAAAATGACCATAATTTTAATTGATGCATAACTTTTGAAACTATGTTTATTTGGAAGTTCTAATTTTTAATAGATGTACTACTTAATTTTCTTTCACTTTAAGATATACTTAACTTTTTTAAGATGTAGTTCATTTTTTGAGTTTAAATATATTTACAACTATTTAAACGAAATTGAAGCAGGTATTTAGTAATAGCAGTGATATTGTTTAAACCATATGAAAAACTAATGTTAAGAATAATAAGAAGAGCAGTCAATATGCAAAATGGCCAGAACATCGAGGCCATTGGTGAAAACGATATGTACAAATATCTAAATCAGGCTCGGAAAATTGACCATAAGCAAATGAAAACTGAGAAAACTACTGAGTTTATACTAAGGGTTAAATAACTGCTTCGTTCACAGCTTAACAGTAAAAATTTGTTTAAGGCACTAAACACCTACGCCTGTTCCGCGCTTAGCTATTCATTGGGTATTGTTAAGTGGACAAAAACGGATATAGAAAATCTTCAGCGAAAAGTACGAACACATCTCACAAAGGCACAAAAACACCATCCTCGAAGTGCAGTAGAAAGAACGACATTACCACGGAATTTAGGAGGAAGAGGACTTATGGATATAGGTGAGCAATTAGATACACAGATTGCTAACGTAAGCTGAGACATCTACTCTACATCGCACTATTTGCTCAGTAGGTGACACAACACCGATCAAACTGAGCGAACCATAAATGCGCCTAAACCACCATAATTAGGACAAAAAAATGATGCGCACCTGTATGGGTAAACCTCTGCACTGGCGACATCCTAATGAGGTCAGCAAAGACTGTGTCGACAATACAGCGTCAAACTATTGGTTGACATCAGGAAAGATGTTCCTTGAAACAGAAGTTTCATCACTGGCCATTCACGGTCAGGTTATACCAACCAAAAATTACCTGAAATATATCGTCAAAGACCCTCAGGTCCAAAATGACAAATGCCGATATGGATATAAAGCCCAAGAAACCATCCAATATCTTAAAGGGGGCTGCCAGGCATTTGCTGCAACTGAATACAAGGAACGGCATGACTTAGTAGGAAAGATCCTTTATCAAGAGAAACCTATCAACTGGGACTTCTCCAAACGGACCATATCCCATATTATCAATACGACCCTGAGAGTATGCTTGAGAATGACAACTACAAGCTACACTGGGACCGCACTGTACTCACAGATCAAACAGTGGCACATATTAGACCAGATCTCGTACTAGTTAATAAATTAACAAGACCAGCAACACTAATTGATGTGGCGATACCAAATAACAATAATCTGCGAACTAAATTTACTGAAAAGATCGCCAAGTACAGGAATGAATGCAAAGTACGAAGACGATACCTATTATTATGTCTACTACTGGGATCATTCCGAAGAACCTCCTCGAAAACATAAAAAGCTCGGTCGAAATGAACACCTTTATAAAACCATGCAGAAAGCTGTACTACTCTTGACGGCCAAATGTGTACGAAAATTTTTGGGAGATACTCCAGCATACCAAGTCACCTGGGGCTCGATAACACAGAAAGAGTCCCACCAGAGCTCAATCCTTTTGATACTGTAGGTATCGGGATGAGTCAATTTTCCCCTTAGAGGGGGTATGAGCCGTATGTCTAAATCTGGAAGAAGGGCAGAAGAAGGTTCCTGATGCATAATCCATCCAGCATGAACGCCTACATGCTGCCTGTGGTCATCTCTCATTTTTGGTATACCATGGTTATCAATCAATATTATTATTTCCTGTTACCTCTTAGACCCAATTCAAACCATTACGAGTAGATCTTATGATACTCATTACACTGCGAAAAAAACTGGAAAATAAGAATAAAAAACCAAATTTGGTGCCTTTCAGTAAAGGAAAAATTATTATTTTATATGGCGGTGGAAAAAATGGATGTAACGCCGATGCATTAAAGAAATACTGTAATCCATCAGAGATGAATTTTCAGAAGAGAGGGCACTTAGAAGGAGGAGTACGAAGCCCTGATTAAATCCTATTTTCATATGAAATTTATCAGCCTCTCTCACACCTGGTTTTTTTATTTATTTGACGGGAAACTCCCATTACATTATATAAATTAAAGAGCATTAAAGCATACAAGTAGATGAAAACTTAAAAAATAATACCTAAGTTGATTATTAACAAAATAAAAGATAATGATAATAATAAATAATAAATTTACTGTCTACTATTATCATAGTGTTTCTTTCTTTCATTTTGCAATATGATATATTAAAGATCTCAATGTCTGTATATCTATTGAGGTAGTGCAATATACCTTTAATTGGCACATTTTTACCATAATTTTTATTGTGAACGGTAGTATATTTTTGTATTTCTACCACGGGAATTTAAGTATTCTTCAATATATGTAGTCACATCTCAAATGCTTTAAATTTTCTGCACATATCTTCGTTCAAGGTACACGATTCAACACCAAAAAAAAGGATAAAGAGACATTCGCAGCATTCTTATTTTTATACCGAGAGAGAAGTTGTGCTCTTGAAGAAGGCCTCCATCCATCCGGTTGAAGGTGAATTTATCTTTTCCGATGCGTGCTCTTCTATCTCGGTTGTTGGTCCATTCTTCATTAATTTCTTATGGTGCCGAGTTAGTTGTAGTGCGGCACTCTTTCTACAGGGGTTTGGTTGACATACAGTTGACCTTCTGTTATCTTTTCCTTGCTACAGATCATAAGGTTTGTCTGTTTTACGTTTTATAAACATAGTTTCAAAAGTTATGCATCACATAAAATTATGCTCATATTTATAGTATTGTTGCCCAAATTAAAGACCAAGACGAGACTTAGACAGTCTTGGTCTTGCACCAGTACACCTGGTCTTGGTCTTGGTCTTGGTCTTACAGCAAGAATCTTGCAAGTCTCGCAGTTGCGCATTAGCCTCTTACATATCTTAGAACAACGTAACAAAGAAGGTACATTTTAAGCTTGAATTATTTATTCGCTAACAATATCGCTGTAATAATATTGTTGCTTGAAAGTAAATTGGCGTTGTACCTATAGATACCGGATATCATACCGGTACCAATGAGTGCACCAATCAAACTTTGTTTTTTTCTCAAAGTTCGCATCATCCTGTGGAATATTCTAGCCTTTATAAAATACTGAAATTAAAACCTTACTACAGTCTGATATTTTCTTAACATTCTGTTTTTTATTCATTCGCTTGGATAACAACAAAGTTAGGTATTTTAATAACTAGCCATGTTTTTCATCAATACAGGCTGTTTTGAAATAAGTATGGCAAATTTTAAGGGGTAATTCTAAACAAACCGGTTACACGTAGGTATGCGCGCCATTGGTGAATATTAAAATCTTAATTGTATGTCAAAAATGCGTAATAACTACCTCTTAAAACCTAACAAATTTTATTCGCATATCTCAACCGGTTTTAGAGCAATAAATAAATCGTCAGTTTGTAAGAACAATTTTAGTATTCCCTATTTCGGAAACGAAGCATTTGCGAACATACGTTTAAAAGCAAACTGTCATTACTTTTTCGTACAGAGTAATTACCCCTTAAAGTTTGCCATACTTATTTAAAAACATGGCTAGTTAAAAAAGTACGTAACTTTTTATTCTCCAACATAAGCGAATAAATTAAAAAACAAAATGTTAAGAAAATATGAGGCTATAGTTGGGTTTTAATTTTAATATTTTATAAGCTAGATTATTCCATAGGGTGATGCGAACTTTGAGAAAAAAAAACACAATTTGATTGGTACTCCCGGTATACAATGACAATTTACCTGCCTAGCAATAGTATTATTACAGCGATATTGTTAAAGAATAAAGCTATAACATATTAAAAAAATTACTTCAATCGGACAACAGGTTTAGGAAATTCAAGACATAAAAATGACCCGTTTTTAAGGTGGTGCGTTAATTTCTTGGAGTAGTGTATTTTATCACCAAACACAAAGAGTAACAAAAAAACAGTAGATTTATAAAACAAATGACCAATTTAATTTAACTACAGAAAAAACTGCTATAAATGTGCTTTTGTCTTGCATACATTTCACTGTAATATTTCTTTGTTCAATGCCTCGGTAGACAGTATATCGTTATTAAATATTTCGTTATTTTGTTTACACGGTATGTATAGCCGGCATTATCTGCATTAATGTGTCTCATTATTAATACTTTTAAGTATTAGCCGCATTCTTTCAGCAAATTTTGTCTAACTGAATGAGGTCATTGCACAATCAACAGAAAAAATATACATACTAGTCTTACTATTCTATATACCGATAAGATGTAATAGATATATTTTTTATCAACTACAGATTTTTAACGACATTATTGTCGGCATCGCAAGGTCGGAACGCAAGAATGTTAATTTATGAATAAAGGCCGGCTACTCTCAAAACCTGGATAATTAATTTCAGAGCAAAGATGTAGTCTGCTGAGAAAGCATTTAAAAATATTTTATTTTTGCATTGTAATAATGATCTCTGAGTACGTGTCAAATGTGTCAAGTGTTATTTTAATAGATATTTTGATTCGCTATGTATGTTTGTGGTATTGTTCGTAATGCGCATAAGTCAAATATTTTCCAAATTTTTGTTAAAAATTTTTTTGCCTCTCATGGAGTATCTAAGAATGTACCCGAACTAATATACTCTCTACAACGACCCTCGGTTCTAACTGCAAGACGCAACAGTCTTGCAGGCTTAGTCTTGTTCTTGCTCAAATCTTGCACGGTAAGTCTTGGTCTTGGTCTTGCTCAAATTAGGCGGTCTTGGTTTGGTCTGGGTCTTGCAAAAACGCAAGAACAAGACTAAGACTGCAAGACCAAGACCGATTTTGGGCAACACTAATTTATAGTTGATTTTTTAATAGACAGGTTAACGGATTCCACTAAGGTTTTTTTATTATTTTAGATGTTTCTTTGGTATTTATACAGTTGGGCAAAGGTTTACTCACACTTTCTTTTTGAACTTATTCCGGGTGAAAGAAAATATATGTTTTTCTTATGTCAAGTTTGAGACACCCTGTAGCGAGGACAAGGTACATGTGTGCATACACACCAAAATGATATTATAGGCTAATGTTTTCTGAACATTTTGTTTTTTGAATGTTCCTGATATCTTTAGAAACAAAGAAAATAGACGGTTTTATTCTTGAACATGTATTTTAACTAAAACAAAAGTTTGAGACATCCTGTAGGGAGGAAAAGGTACAACGGTGAGTATACATCAAAATTATATTATAGTCTCATATTTTGTGAACATTTTATTTTTTTAGTTTCTCTGATATCTTTAATAACAAAGAAACTACGCAGTTTTAATCTTTAATATGTATTTTAACTGACAGCATGCGATACGTGAGGAGGCCATGTCTTATTAGACACTAAGATGAAATTATTTCCTATAATATACTGCGAAAGGAACAAAGTTTTCACAGAAAGTTCTCTGTGCAATGTACCTTTCGCTCTTTAAATAGCCTCCACGTAGATACCAAATTCGTACTTACTCTAAGGCACATCAAAGAAACATGAAACGTAAATTACGTTTCTTGGAAATAAAACACTGCTAAACAAATATACGTCCGGCCATTTATTAAACTCTCCAAAAATAAAAATGTGTCATAAGCATGAATCACACTCGTTTCATTGGTAGGCGGACTTTGAGATTTGTTTAGCAGTGTTTTATTTTCATGAAACATGTTTCACGTTTCATGTTTCATGTTTTTCGTTTCATGATTCTTTGGTGTGCGGTTGCCTTAAGGAAACTCCACCCCAAAACATCACAGAGCCTCCCTTAAACAATCTCATCTCTCTTATGTTGCCCTGTGCATACCGCTCACTTGGTCGACAACTAAGGTGATGACCAGAATTGCTAACGTTATGTGTCTTTTTGTTTTAAAGGTTTATTAACTGTTATTTTTTATTGTTAGCTTAGTTTTGTTTCAGTTAAAACACGTCATGTTAAAGAATAAAACCGTCTAATTTCTTTGTTTATAAAGATATTGGGGATATTCATAAAACATAAGGCTATAATACTATTTCGATGTATACCCACACTTATACCTCGTCCTCCCTACACGTTGTCTCAAAATTAACATCAGAAAAATATATATTTTCTTCCACCCGGTATAAGTTCAAAAGAGAAGTTTGAGTAAACCTTTGCCCAACTGTGTAAATACCAAAGAAATATCTAAAATAAAAAAAAATTAGCGGAATCCGTTAATCTGTTCACGAAAAAATCAACTATGAAAATGAGCATAATGTTAAATGATGCAAAGTTTTGAAATTATTGAAATGTTATATATTTAGTCCATATTGTTGACTGTAATACGATATTTTGTTTATAAGGACTTGCAGGTCTTCTAGGTTGTCCTCAAATACTATGGTGTCATCTGCATATATGATATTCTTTAGCTGTTGCCCGTTTCTTAGAATAGTATTTTTCAGTTTCTTGCAAAGCTTCGACACATATTCTTTCAGAGTAGATATTTCTCACGCATGATTTTCACATATTCGGTCTCTTTGATTTGCCGTCTGATGCCAGTAAAGGTTTCTAATTATTTTCAGATCTTGTTTGTTAATTCCTGCTTCTTTTAGTATTTATTTTAGTATTTTGATGTGCTGTACTCGACCAAATGCTTTCTCGTAATCAACCAGACATGTGTAAATGTCGCAATTGACGTATTTTTATTTTATTTTCAGTCTTAATACTAGTTGTTACTCTATCATACGTATCTACCACAATTTTTATATTGTTCTGAAACTGTTTCTTTGTGGCATCTTATGATATTTCATACAATTTTTATTTTACTTAATGAGAAAATGTTGATTAAAGTATATTGCCGACTGAAATAACCTTAAGAAAATAAATTAGTAGAACAACTGGATTACAAATATTTTTATATAAGAGTCTTACAGACTTTATGGAAACCCGGGACGGTTTAGAATCAATCAGATTTTATTGAAAATTTGTGGAATTTTTATAAATATCCTCTCTTTGCTCTTTTATCTTGGCATTTTCTGGATATTTTCGTCAACCTACCCTAAAAAGTAATTTTGCTTGACGTTTTTCTTGATATACCTGTGTTTTAAATTAAAATCTATAAAAAGCAGAGACCTTGGATATTTTCTTTGATAGTTGTTAATTGTTAATAATATTATGAAACAATATAAAGTAATATATAGTGAGAGGCAAAGTTATAGAATAAATACATTTTTTTTGAGAATAAGCGACTTTGATAATAAATTTTTATTTTTAAATTACGATTTTTTTGGCATATATATCATACTAGTGACGTCATCCATCTGCGCGTGAAAACATAATCGATGATTTTTTAAATGTGAATTGTGGTCGTGTGCTAGCCCACTTGGAAGGTTATACAATTATATATTCAGTCACATAAACATAAATTTAATTATTTATACGGGCTGGCCAAAAATAATTTATACAACAAAAAGTATTATATGTAATTTATTTAATACAAAATGGATGTTACTGTTGTCAGAAAATAGAAAAATGTTTATTTGACAAACTAAAATTGCTTTTTTGCTAAATTAGTCCCTAACTTTACCTACTATTTAAACACTTAAACAAGTTTATAAATAACTGTTTACTACAGCTGGTTTTTCTGCTAGTATGAAAAAACAAAATTAAATACACATATTAGGCACATACATAACATAATTAAGAAGATCTAAAGCAAAAAGTATAGTTTTTTAAAATATTTAATATATAATATTTAATATAAATTTTTAAAATAAAAGTTAACATCGATAGACCACAAAATTTACAATATTAAAAAATTGAATTAGATTGGAAGTCGCTAATATAACTACAAAAAGGATTCACAATGTTCAACAATATTGTCTTCGGTTCAATTATTGTAAAGAGGCAGATAAGTGGCAATTTGAACATTTAATTATATTTGAAAAGCAATTTTTATTTAATTGATGGATTCTACCGTTACTTGATGGAAGTTCATTTTATCTCACAATAAAACACTGAAAAACGTTTGTTTTCTATACTTCCACAAAATTTATTACAACTATGTTATTACTACAGCTGTTTCGGCAAAGTGCCTTTCTCAAGTGATATATTTTACAATGTGTTTGCCTTTTTAAGTCTTTAACTGAAGAGGTTGAGGAGTGGGGAGCTGTTTGTCTCGAGTTGGTCATTCAGAATTATATCTGTATTTTTCAATTTATTAATTTCCATTGATTCTAAAAGTGATAGCTTAAGGCCTTTATTTTGAATATGTAGAATTTGGAACTCTTCATTGAAAGAATGATTATGATCTAGAAGGTGAAGTGCGTATGTAGAAGTGTCTGTTTTTCTATTGTTGAAAGCCCTTTTGTGTTCTGCTATCCGTTTGTCAAAAGTTCTGCCAGTTTGACCGATGTAAGTTTTCGGACAGTCACCACAAGTTAGTTTGTACACACCACTCTGTAGTTGCTTTCTCTTTCGGCTTTTATTGTTTTTAATATGTTTGCTTAAGTTGTTGTTAGTTCTGAAAGCTGGTGTTATTCCTTTCTTTTTTATGTATCAGGCTATTTTTGTTGTTATTTTGCCAGTATATGTGAGAGAACAGAAGGTACTGGGTTCTTTCTGTGGTGGTGGATACACTAATTTCAAGGCTTTCTTAAGTTTTGGAGTTTCCAAAAACTCCATAAGAAAGTCTTGAAATTAGTGTATCTGTTACGGACAATGATGTAAATCCGGTCAATAACGTTAATGGCCGGCCAATAACGACAATGGCCGGTTGAATTGGTCATTGTCGACAATGGCCGGCCATTAACGTTATTGTCCATAGAAACTGGACATTGATGATAATTTTAAATTCTTGATAACATATTTCTATCATTGCCCGGCCAATGTCGACAATGCCCGCTGTTAATCGGTCAATGTTGATATTTTGAATAAAAGATAGGTTATGTGTAGTTTTACTATTGTTTACTTTATGTGTGTATATTGTGTATTGTTTTCGTGTTGAAATTAATAAAATATAAGGTTTATTTCCCCGATTTAAGATTATTTAGGCTTGTAAAATATCATGCATTACGAACAAAAATTTTTGAAATTCAACACAAATAGAAGAAGTACGGTTTAAATTACTATTTTGAATAAGTAAAGAAGAAGAATAATAATAAAATAACTCAATGAAAGAAAATAATACTAAAATTGTCTTTATCTTTAGCATATAAGTAAAATACCATATACACTGTGGGCCGAAATAAAGGAGTACATTGTTTAGTTGAAAATAACTTTTTGGTTTTTTGAGAGATTTAATTTCTTTTTGCAGGGATAATAGCCTAATATGTCCTCAATGTGACTGCAAATTTAGAAGCAAAAATAGCGTACAGGGTCGGACTTATTAAAAAATTTATGTAACGGTGCATTTGAGCTCGTTGCAAATGAAAACTGTCTTAGATAAAATTGAACTGATTTGCTCTTTTGGTAGGTTAACTCTCCAGAACATTTCAGTAAAGAGGAAATTTTTCAAAATTACCGGATTAGCAAAATACATTTTTTTTATTAAATTAGGAAAATATAGCATTTTAACAAAAAACACATTTATGAAAACAGTATAATAATTTTAAAACTTAGACTAAAATATGAATGTGGCCACCATTATTGTTTACCACTTCTTAATAAATTGATAGCCCCATTTATTACACCCTATCCAAAATTGTTCCAAACAAACTGCATTCTTTCTTGGAGCTGTTCGATGGTTTCAAATTCTTGTCTATCATATAAATTTTGTTCGAAAATTCCCCAAACGAATTATCAACTGAATTTAATTCTGGGCTGTTAGGTGGCCACAAATCTGGCTCAATATAGTCCGGGCAAACTGCATTCTTTCTTGGAGCTGTTCGATGGTTTCAAATTCTTGTCCGTCATATAAATTTTGTTAGAAAATTTCCCAAACGAATTGTCAACTGGATTTAATTCTGGGCTGTTAGGTGGCCACAAAGCTGGCTCAATATAGTCCGGGCAAACTGAATTCTTACTTTCGATGGTTTCAAATTCTTGTCCGTCATATAAATTTTGTTGGAAAATTTCCCAAACGAATTGTCAACTGGATTTAATTCTGGGCTGTTAGGTGGCCACAAATCTGTCTCAATATAGTCCGGACAAACTGCATTCTTTCTTGTTGTTCGATGGTTTCAAATTCTTGTCCGTCATATAAATTTTGTTGGAAAATTTCCCAAACGAATTGTCAACTGGATTTAATTCTGGGCTGTTAGGTGGCCACAAATCTGGCTCAATATAGTCCGGGCAAACTGCATTCTTTCTTGTTGTTCGATGGTTTCAAATTCTTGTCCGTCATATAAATTTTGTTGGAAAATTTCCCAAACGAATTGTCAACTGGATTTAATTCTGGGCTGTTAGGTGGCCACAAATCTGTCTCAATATAGTCCGGGCAAACTGCATTCTTTCTTGTTGTTCGATGGTTTCAAATTCTTGTCCGTCATATAAATTTTGTTGGAAAATTTCCCAAACGAATTGTCAACTGGATTTAATTCTGGGCTGTTAGGTGGCCACAAATCTGTCTCAATATAGTCCGGGCAAACTGCATTCTTTCTTGTTGTTCGATGGTTTCAAATTCTTGTCCGTCATATAAATTTTGTTGGAAAATTTCCCAAACGAATTGTCAACTGGATTTAATTCTGGGCTGTTAGGTGGCCACAAATCTGGCTCAATATAGTCCGGACAAACTGAATTCTTACTTTCGATGGTTTCAAATTCTTGTCCGTCATATAAATTTTGTTGGAAAATTTCCCAAACGAATTGTCAACTGGATTTAATTCTGGGCTGTTAGGTGGCCACAAATCTGTCTCAATATAGTCCGGGCAAACTGCATTCTTTCTTGTTGTTCGATGGTTTCAAATTCTTGTCCGTCATATAAATTTTGTTGGAAAATTTCCCAAACGAATTGTCAACTGGATTTAATTCTGGGCTGTTAGGTGGCCACAAATCTGTCTCAATATAGTCCGGGCAAACTGCATTCTTTCTTGTTGTTCGATGGTTTCAAATTCTTGTCCGTCATATAAATTTTGTTGGAAAATTTCCCAAACGAATTGTCAACGGGATTTAATTCTGGGCTGTTAGGTGGCCACAAATCTGGCTCAATATAGTCCGGGCAAACTGAATTCTTACTTTCGATGGTTTCAAATTCTTGTCCGTCATATAAATTTTGTTGGAAAATTTCCCAAACGAATTGTCAACTGGATTTAATTCTGGGCTGTTAGATCTGTCTCAATATAGTCCGGGCAAACTGCATTCTTTCTTGTTGTTCGATGGTTTCAAATTCTTGTCCGACATATAAATTTTGTTGGAAAATTTCCCAAACGAATTGTCAACTGGATTTAATTCTGGGCTGTTAGGTGGCCACAAATCTGGCTCAATATAGTCCGGGCAAACTGAATTCTTACTTTCGATGGTTTCAAATTCTTGTCCGTCATATAAATTTTGTTCGAAAATTTCCCAAACGAATTGTCAACTGGATTTAATTCTGGGCTGTTAGGTGGCCACAAATCTGGCTCAATATAGTCCGGGCAAACTGAATTCTTACTTTCGATGGTTTCAAATCCTTGTCCGTCATATAAATTTTGTTGGAAAATTTCCCAAACGAATTGTCAACTGGATTTAATTCTGGGCTGTTAGGTGGCCACAAATCTGTCTCAAAATAGTCCGGGCAAACTGCATTCTTTCTTGTTGTTCGATGGTTTCAAATTCTTGTCCGTCATATAAATTTTGTTGGAAAATTTCCCAAACGAATTGTCAACTGGATTTAATTCTGGGCTGTTAGGTGGCCACAAATCTGTCTCAACATAGTCCGGGCAAACTGCATTCTTTCTTGTTGTTCGATGGTTTCAAATTCGTGTCCGTCATATAAATTTTGTTGGAAAATTTCCCAAACGAATTGTCAACTGGATTTAATTCTGGGCTGTTAGGAGGCCACAAATCTGGCTCAATATAGTCCAGGCAAACTGAATTCTTACTTTCGATGGTTTCAAATTCTTGTGCGTCATATAAATTTTGCTCAAGAATTTCCCAAGCGAATTGTCAACTGGATTTAATTTTGGGCTGTTAGGTGGCCACTAATCTGGCTCAATATAGTCCGGGCAAACTGCATTCTTTCTTAGAGTTGTTCGATGGTTTCAAATTCTTGTCCGTCATATAAATTTTGTTCCAAAATTTCCCAAACGAATTGTCAACTGGATTTAATTCTGGGCTGTTAGGTGGCCACAAATCTGTCTCAATATAGTCCGGGCAAACTGCATTCTTTCTTGTTGTTCGATGGTTTCAAATTCTTGTCCGTCATATAAATTTTGTTGGAAAATTTCCCAAACGAATTGTCAACTGGATTTAATTCTGGGCTGTTAGGTGGCCACAAATCTGGCTCAATATAGTCCGGGCAAAATGAATTCTTACTTTCGATGGTTTCAAATTCTTGTCCGTCATATAAATTTTGTTCGAAAATTTCCCAAACGAATTGTCAACTGGATTTAATTCTGGGCTGTTAGGTGGCCACAAAGCTGGCTCAATATAGTCCGGGCAAACTGAATTCTTACTTTCGATGGTTTCAAATTCTTGTCCGTCATATAAATTTTGTTGGAAAATTTCCCAAACGAATTGTCAACTGGATTTAATTCTGGGCTGTTAGGTGGCCACAAATCTGTCTCAATATAGTCCGGGCAAACTGCATTCTTTCTTGTTGTTCGATGGTTTCAAATTCGTGTCCGTCATATAAATTTTGTTGGAAAATTTCCCAAACGAATTGTCAACTGGATTTAATTCTGGGCTGTTAGGTGGCCACAAATCTGTCTCAATATAGTCCGGGCAAACTGCATTCTTTCTTGTTGTTCGATGGGTTCAAATTCTTGTCCGTCATATAAATTTTGTTGGAAAATTTCCCAAACGAATTGTCAACTGGATTTAATACTGGGCTGTTAGGTGGCCACAAATCTGTCTCAATATAGTCCGGCAAACTGCATTCTTTTTTGTTGTTCGATGGTTTCAAATTCTTGTCCGTCATATAAATTTTGTTCGAAAATTTCCCAAACGAATTGTCAACTGGATTTAATTCTGGGCTGTTAGGTGGCCACAAATTTGTCTCAATATAGTCCGGGCAAACTGCATTTTTTCTTGTTGTTCGATGGTTTCAAATTCTTGTCCGTCATATAAATTTTGTTGGAAAATTTCCCAAACGAATTGTCAACTGGATTTAATTCTGGGCTGTTAGGTGGCCACAAATCTGTCTCAATATAGTCCGGGCAAACTGCATTCTTTCTTGTTGTTCGATGGTTTCAAATTCTTTTCCGTCATATAAATTTTGTTGGAAAATTTCCCAAACGAATTGTCAACTGGATTTAATTCTGGGCTGTTAGGTGGCCACAAATCTGGCTCAATATAGTCCGGGCAAACTGAATTCTTACTTTCGATGGTTTCAAATTCTTGTCCGTCATATAAATTTTGTTGGAACATTTCCCAAACGAATTGTCAACTGGATTTAATTCTGGGCTGTTAGGTGGCCACAAATCTGTCTCAATATAGTCCGGGCAAACTGCATTCTTTCTTGTTGTTCGATGGTTTCAAATTCTTGTCCGTCATATAAATTTTGTTGGAAAATTTCCCAAACGAATTGTCAACTGGATTTAATTCTGGGCTGTTAGGTGGCCACAATTCTGTCTCAATATAGTCCGGGCAAACTGCATTCTTTCTTGTTGTTCGATGGTTTCAAATTCTTGTCCGTCATATAAATTTTGTTGGAAAATTTCCCAAACGAATTGTCAACTGGATTTAATTCTGGGCTGTTAGGTGGCCACAAATCTGGCTCAATATAGTCCGGGCAAACTGCATTCTTTCTTGTTGTTCGATGGTTTCAAATTCTTGTCCGTCATATAAATTTTGTTGGAAAATTTCCCAAACGAATTGTCAACTGGATTTAATTCTGGGCTGTTAGGTGGCCACAAATCTGTCTCAATATAGTCCGGGCAAACTGCATTCTTTCTTGTTGTTCGATGGTTTCAAATTCTTGTCCGTCATAAATTTTGTTGGAAAATTTCCCAAACGAATTGTCAACTGGATTTAATTCTGGGCTGTTAGGTGGCCACAAATCGGTCTCAATATAGTCCGGGCAAACTGCATTCTTTCTTGTTTGTTCGATGGTTGCAAATTCTTTTCCGTCATATAAATTTTGTTGGAAAATTTCCCAAACGAATTGTCAACTGGATTTAATTCTGGGCTGTTAGGTGGACACAAATCTGACTCAATATAGTCTGGGCAAACTGAATTCTTACTTTCGATGGTTTCAAATTCTTGTCCGTCATATAAATTTTGTTGGAAAATTTCCCAAACGAATTGTCAACTGGATTTAATTCTGGGCTGTTAGGTGGCCACAAATCTGTCTCAATATAGTCCGGGCAAACCGCATTCTTTCTTGTTGTTCGATGGTTTCAAATTCTTGTCCGTCATATAAATTTTGTTGGAAAATTTCCCAAACGAATTGTCAACTGGATTTAATTTTGGGCTGTTGGGTGGCCACAAAGCTGGCTCAATATAGTCTGGGCAAACTGAATTCTTACTTTCGATGGTTTCAAATTCTTGTCCGTCATATAAATTTTGTTGGAAAATTTCCCAAACGAATTGTCAACTGGATTTAATTCTGGGCTGTTAGGTGGCCACAAATCTGTCTCAATATAGTCCGGGCAAACTGCATTCTTTCTTGTTGTTCGATGGTTTCAAATTCTTGTCCGTCATAAATTTTGTTGGAAAATTTCCCAAACGAATTGTCAACTGGATTTAATTCTGGGCTGTTAGGTGGCCACAAATCTGTCTCAATATAGTCCGGGCAAACTGCATTCTTTCTTGGTGTTAGATGGTTTCAAATTCTTGTCCGTCATATAAATTTTGTTGGAAAATTTCCCAAACGAATTGTCAACTGGATTTAATTCTGGGCTGTTAGGTGGCCACAAATCTGTCTCAATATAGTCCGGGCAAACTGCATTCTTTCTTGTTGTTCGATGGTTTCAAATTCTTTTCCGTCATATAAATTTTGTTGGAAAATTTCCCAAACGAATTGTCAACTGGATTTAATTCTGGGCTGTTAGGTGGCCACCAATCTGTCTCAATATAGTCCGGGCAAACTGCATTCTTTCTTGTTGTTCGATGGTTTCAAATTCTTGTCCGTCATATAAATTTTGTTGGAAAATTTCCCAAACGAATTGTCAACTGGATTTAATTCTGGGCTGTTAGGTGGCCACAAACCTGTCTCAATATAGTCCGGGCAAACTGCATTCTTTCTTGTTGTTCGATGGTTTCAAATTCTTGTCCGTCATATAAATTTTGTTGGAAAATTTCCCAAACGAATTGTCAACTGGATTTAATTCTGGGCTGTTAGGTGGCCACAAAGCTGGCTCAATATAGTCCGGGCAAACTGAATTCTTACTTTCGATGGTTTCAAATTCTTGTCCGTCATATAAATTTTGTTGGAAAATTTCCCAAACGAATTGTCAACTGGATTTAATTCTGGGCTGTTAGGTGGCCACAAATCTGTCTCAATATAGTCCGGGCAAACTGCATTCTTTATTGTTGTTCGATGGTTTCAAATTCTTGTCCGTCATATAAATTTTGTTGGAAAATTTCCCAAACGAATTGCCAACTGGATTTAATTCTGGGCTGTTAGGTGGCCACAAATCTGTCTCAATATAGTCCGGGCAAACTGCATTCTTTCTTGTTTTTCGATGGTTTCAAATTCTTGTCCGTCATATAAATTTTGTTGGAAAATTTCCCAAACGAATTGTCAACTGGATTTAATTCTGGGCTGTTAGGTGGCCACAAATCTGTCTCAATATAGTCCGGGCAAACTGCATTCTTTCTTGTTGTTCGATGGTTTCAAATTCTTGTCCGTCATATAAATTTTGTTGGAAAATTTCCCAAACGAATTGTCAACTGGATTTAATTCTGGGCTGTTAGGTGGCCACAAATCTGGCTCAATATAGTCCGGGCAAACTGCATTCTTTCTTAGAGTTGTTCGATGGTTTCAAATTCTTGTCCGTCATATAAATTTTTTTCGAAAATTTCCCAAACGAATTGTCAACTGGATTTAATTCTGGGCTGTTAGGTGGCCACAAATCTGGCTCAATATAGTCCGGGCCATTTTCACACAATAATTTCCTTGTATTGTGGGAAGGATGCGAAGGAGCACCATCCAGCTGGAAAGTAGAATCATAACAGACTCCTTCAATTTCAGGTAATATGTGCTGCAAGATTTGTTCGTACCCCGGCATCAATATAAGTAAAACTTGTTTTCATCTGAAAATTATATTTTTCTAATGTCTTCACAGAGCGGAATCTTCTTTGCGGAGAGTCGCAAATTACATCTTTCCAGTCGTTTTTCTCTTACATTGGCAGTAGGTCCTTGAGAGTAAACTTTTTTAAATACTTTAAAATGGCAGTCTTCTTTAAGCGGAAAATCCTATTGTCTATTGCGATTTTCCTTGTTCCAACAGATTGGCGAGATTGCAAATTTCCTAAAACAACCCTTACTCTAGCAATTACTTACTAGCAACCCTTACTCTTCAGTTCTTGAGCTTCGCTTCCTTCCTCTTCCACATTTATGTTCAATAGACCCATGGGTTTCCTTTAGATGTCTTAAGAACTTTCCTATCGTTCCAATATGCAAATTTTTCTCAGGAAATGTATTTACAATTTTTCTTGCACCGTAATTATATTGTTCACGGTAATATTTAATTAATATTCTGTCCTCTTTGCTGAACAATGGCATTATGGTCAATTTACTTATTTAACAATAAATGTCAAACAAATTTCATGGCAACCTAAGAAGTCATGGCTTACTAAGTAAAATTGACATATGTTTGCGTTTGAGAAATTCTTAAGATATTTAACAAAAATTACTGCTAATATGAGGCAAAAACGATGGAAAAGATGTAATAATAATATCGTATGGCATTTTTGCCGGGGAGATCCTTTCGGATAGTTCCAGCGCCAATTACATCTTTAATCCTGTTTCAAGTAACTAGTGTCGATGTACACTAGCCCAGGGGGACCGACGGCTTAACGTACTCTCCGAGGCACGGTGAGACGGCTCGTGTCATTATTGGAAATGAAAATGGTTTGTCTTTGGCAGGGATCGAACCCACGTCTACTGGCGTATGAGGCCAGCGTTTATGCCGTTACCCACGGCCGCTCCGTGGAAAAGATGTAATTTAGTGTCAAGAGGGTTTTGTTCAGAGAACATATTATTAGAAAAGTACTTGAATAAGATTTCCTAATTTAAGTAAAAAATGATATTTTGCAAATTCGGGATTTTTTAAAATTATATGGCGACGGCGTGTTCTGAACATTATTTAAATAAAAAAATGATATTTTGCGAATCCGGTAATTTTTAAAAATTTCGTTTTGGTTGAAGTGTTCTGGATAGTTAACCTACCAAAAGAGCATATCAGTTCAATTTTAGTTAAGACAGTTTTCATTTGCAACGAGCTCAAATGCACCGTTACATATATTTTTTTATAAGTCCGACCCTGTACGTTATTTTTGCTTCCAAATTTTCAGTCATGTTGAGGACATGTTAGGCTATTAGCCCTGCAAAAAGAAATTAAATCGCCCAAAAAACAAAAAAATTATTTTCAACTAAAAAATGTACTCCTTTATTTCGGCCCACAGTGTATATACCATCCGAACAGAGAGTTCGACGGAAACGACTAAATTTTTGGTAGCTATAGAAAATGGGTAATAAATATAAGAAAACAACTAGGAAATATAAGAATAAGTAGAAGTAGATGAAAATAAGTAATAAAACAGGATTTAAATTCACTTTAGAGTACACAGTAGTGCGTATAAAAAGAATGTAGAAAAAATAGTATGTATAAAAAGAACGTATAATATGACAATGAATGGATATATTCTTTTGGGCTTTGGGAAGTTATGACAAAATAAGAAAGTAATTAAAGAAGAACTACCAAAAAAAAAACGGTAAAAATATCAAAATGCTAAGAATACCAATATTTGCAGCTGTAAATATATTTTAAATCAATTATGCTGAAATATATAATTAAATTATTGTAACCGGCCATACTATTTTGACCCATAACATGAAATTATAGTTTAATATATAAATATTACTAAAAAAAGTAGTCAAAAAGTACCTAAATAGGTAGATATAGAATTACTGCAAAAATTAAATATAGAAATGAAATATGTGAAAATAGTATTTATTAATGCCTTGTATATGCTTGCCAACAAACGAGAAATTCACAGTTTCAAATCTTTAAAGCGTTGGTGCGCCAGTGAAACGAAATTTTGAGTTGCCTGTCAAATTTTCCCTGGCATTCTCTGTCTCTCTCTAGGACCTCTCTCTTGTATGTTGGTCGCAATCTCGCTTCACTGTTTGAATGGGACGGGGCCATTCCATCCGTATTTCGTTGGTGCAAATGAAAGGAATAAATTCGTTATTTCGTAAACCGGCGACTTTAAGAAAAAATCCCGAAATAGGTCGATTTTTATTTTTAAATCAAGATATCTTGACATATATGTCATACTAGTGACGTCATCCATCTGGTCGTGATGACTTAATCGATGATTTTTTAAATTGAAATAGGGGTCGTGTGCTAGCTCATTTGAAAGGTTATTCAATTCTCTATTCAGTAATATAAACATTTACATAATTATTTATACAGTGTGTTCAAAATAAATTTTTGAATTAAATTATTTGACAAAAATAGAGGAATGGATGTAATTTATTTAATTTAAAATACATTTTACTGTTACCCGAAAATAGAGAAAAAGGTTTATTTCACCATTAAACATTGCTTATCGATTAAATTCAATGATCAAGCCAGCTCCCGCCAGCCACCTGCCTCTTGGAAGTTTAAACATTAATTTAAGCGTAAAACCATTGTTTATTTGTGAAATAAACATTTTTTTCTGATTCAAGACAGCAGTAAAATGTATTTTGAATTAAATAAATTACATACATTCTTTTTTTTTGTTAAATAATTTAATTAATTTTTTTTTGTCACCCTTTATAATTAATTATATAAGTGTTTATGTTACTGAATAACCTTTCAAATGAGGTAGCACACGACCCCTATTATTATTTAAAAAAAAATCATCGATTACGTCATCTCATCACACCCAAATGGATGACGTCACTATAGTACGCCATATATGCCAAAATATCATAATTTAAAAATAAAAATCGACCTGTCTCGGAATTTTTTCTTCAAGTCGCCGGTTTACGAAATAACGAATTTATTCCTTTCATTTGCACCATACTGTATATAAAAATATTATTATTTCCTTGTTTGTATTTATGAATATGTTACCCATATTATGATAAATAAAGACGTTTTATTTGTTTTTAATAACTACTTATATTTCTACGTTCAGACACATCTTAGTATCTCATTTTAAACACTTACTGACTCACACCGATTATTATCTTCTGAGGCATCGATTTATCAACATTGGCCATTTGCTTCTGGGCACTGTCGTTATTGACCGGTTATTGATGAAAAATCTAATTCTACGTTAAGTTTTTACAACATTGGCCAATAGCTACGGTTATTGTCGTTAATGGCCGGGCATTGTCGTTAATAACCAAGGAAAATGGACATTCACGACAATGCCCGGCCATTAATGTCCAATTTACATCATTGACCGTAACATATCCACCACCACAGAAAGAACCCAGTACCTTCTGCTCTCTCACATATACTGGCAAAATAACAACAAAAATAGCCAGATACATAAAAAAGAAAGGAATAACACCAGCTTTCAGAACTAACAACAATTTAAGCAAACATATTAAAAACAATAAAAGCCGAAAAAGAAAGCAACTACAGAGTGGTGTGTACAAACTAACTTGTGGTGACTGTCCGAAAACTTACATCGGTCAAACTGGCAGAACTTTTGACAAACGGATAGCAGAACACAAAGGGCTTTCAACAATAGAAAAACAGACACTTCTACATACGCACTTCATCTTCTAGATCATAATCATTCTTTCAATGAAGAGTTTCAAATTCTACATATTCAAAATAAAGGCCTTAAGCTATCACTTTTAGAATCAATGGAAATTAATAAATTGAAAAATACAGATATAATTCTGAATGACCAACTCGAGACAAACAGCTCCCCACTCCTCAACCTCTTCAGTTAAAGACTTAAAAAGGCAAACACATTGTAAAATATATCACTTGAGAAAGGCACTTTGCCGAAACAGCTGTAGTAATAACATAGTTGAAATAAATTTTGTGGAAGTATAGAAAACAAACGTTTTTCAGTGTTTTATTGTGACAATTTTTATTTGCTAAACAAAGAGTTTTTTTCAAATTTTCGACAGTAGTAAAATGTATTTTGTATTAAACAAATTACATACACACTTCTTGTTGTATAAATTAATTTAATTCCAAAACTAAATATTTTTTGTCCACCCAGTATAAATAATTATGGTAATTCTTTTAAAATCAGCTAGCACAAGACCCCTATTCTCATTAAAAAATAATCGATTACGTTGGATTTCTCTCCAAAGTCTCCTATCCTCGAAAAAAATGAATTTATTCCATAATTTTGCCTCTCACTGTATGTTTTAATGAGTATGAACCACGCCACATGTTTCTATCTAAGAAGAATCCACCATTGGATATAAAAAATCTAGATGCTAAATTGTGTATTCCTGTCCATTTTTCAATGAAAATATTGAGCGTTTTACATACATACATAATCGATTGCCTCTTTTACCATTATAGTTGTCGAGGATTCCTCCTTTATATGATACTCTCTGCAAATTTACGCCACTTTTTCCTATCTGTTGCTAAAACTTTTGCTTCGTGCCACGATGTTCCTCTTTTCTTAAGTATTTCGTTTACACTAGTGTTGCAGCTTTTCCTTCGTCTGCCCCTCGTGCTTTTACCCACTGCTTTGGCCTCCCATGTCATTTTCACTTGTCTGTCACCACTCATTATTATCATGTGTCCAGCCCATTTTACTTCTTTTCTTCAACTTTTTCGTTGAGCGATTTTACCTGTAATTCATGTCTTATATCTTCGTTTCTTCTTTTGTCTAATCTTCTTGCTCCCACCACTTTTCTTAAGTATCTCATTTCTGTAGCTTGTAATCTTTTTCTTTGTCTGTCATTAAGTACCCAGTTTTCTGCCCCATATATTGCAATTGGCATATATACGGTTTTATATACTGTCATTTTGGTTTTTCTCGATATTTCTTTTTTGTTTAGGAAATTTTTATACAGTGAATAATAAGTTCTCGTTGCCAATTTTATTCTGTTTCCAATTTCATCTTCTTGTGTACCTTTGTTGTTTAACATTATTCCCAAATACTTAAAGAGGTCTACTTGCTCGATTTTTTGCCCTTCGATTTGAATATTTACAGTTGCTTCTTTGTTGGCTATTGTCATTACTTTAGTTTTCTCCATATTTATTATTAAGTTGTAGTTTTTTAGTTCTTCAGATCAGATTCCTATGTTATCTGCGAGAGCCTTTTCAGTTCTTGCAACTAATACAATGTCATCAGCAAATGCATTGAGCGTTTTAGTTGCTACATAAATATAAATAATATCTTCTAGATTCTAAATCCATGACCGTATCATGTTGGCTAACATACTCGCTATCGTGACTTTATTGAGAGCAGCTGTGAATATTGATATACAACACGACCAAATTCACTTTGTATTTTAGATTTGGATGCGCACTGTTGTTGACATTCGGTTTTTCCATATTTTCTGAATTTTATTTTGGTATCGTGCAGGTATTTTACTTGGCGAGAGGTTATACCAAAATAAAATTTAAAAAATTTGGAAAAACCTAACATCAACCAAATCTCGAATACAAAGTGAATTTGGTCGTGCTGTAGTCGATTTTCTATACCATTGTCTTAGTTTTTTCAGCCACGATGTTTTTTTCTACCAGGACCACGTTTACCTTGAATCTTTCCCTGAATGATCAGCCGTGGCATTTGCATTAAGTAGCAATGTTAATCGTTCTTTATAGACCTTAAAACCAGGCGCAGATTTTTCGGTTTATGAAATGTTAGATGCGATCAGGCATTCGCTTTCAATAAAGCCCTGTTTTGTCTGCGTTAAGGGGGGGGGGGGTATGGTTTGAAATCAACATATCAAGCACATTTTTGTAAATTTTTTTCGAAGCTATGGTACAATTATTTTATTTTTAAATTAAATAAATATATTAAGTACAATTCAAAGAATATTTACAAAAAAATTCAATCCAAAATATTGAAAAGTAAGCCATTGGTGACAAATTTTGACAGGCAGCTCACAAAAAAATGGATTTTGCCGTGGACATCAGAACTCATCACTAGATAATACGAAACAAAAAATTCAAAAAGATTTAATTAGCTTATTAGTTTCACGAGGTCACAACGTCGAGTTTTTTATTTTTAATGATTTTTGAATTTTTGGCATCACCCAGAAACCAAAAAAGTGAAATTTTTGGTAAAATTTTTGTGAAAATCAACAGATTTATTATTGTTGAACAAAAAATAACAAAAAAAGAAAAATATCTCGACGTTGTTACCTCATGAAATGTCTAAAGAAAATGTGTGCAAAATATCAGGTAGATCGGCCGAGTAGTTTTTCAGTTACAATGTCCACCGTATTTGAAAAAGCAGTTTTGAGAAAAATACGTTTAAAGTTTTGACAACTGCATCTTCATCTTCTTATTTGTCTGCCAAATCGTAAAGTGATGAACATTGAAATATGTTTTTTGAAATAATATAATTTTACTCCGATTATTTTGAAATTTTCAGAGAGTATTCTTGAAAGTATGCACTTTTATTTGAAATAATAAAAAAAATTAAATATTTCAAACCATACCCCCCCTTAAACACTTGTTCAAGTTCCTCATATGAAAGGAGTTCCCTATCACCTTCAAATAGATCAAGCACATCACGTTTATTATGTTGGGACATTCCTTGCCATTTGATCAGCGTTATCTGTTTCCTCTTTCATTTTCATATTATGAAAATTAAACCATTTTTTATCTTCAAACCGTCCTCGGCTGGCTTGAAATGTGACATTTTCAACAGATTCATCGGGATTTTGCATTCCATTACAAATTTTCGAAAATACTTAAAAGTTTTTCATGGATAGTCATTTGACTTATTGGCATTCTGTTTGTTATTGTCCTCAATCCCTATAATCAATAGTTTTTGAATTTTTTTTCATAATCGAGTTAATATAATTTTCCATAATGTAGATGTATATCGACATCGAAAAAAAGTTTTTTGGCCGTTATAGCGAAACATTTTAGGCCGTAAATCGAAAACGTGCCTTAATTGAAGAGCTCCTTCAGTTCTCTTCAGAACTCTTCTACTGAAGATTATGGGTGTACTAAGATCGTGGCTGCAAATTACTTTCTATTCGGCTTTTCATTTCTGCGCCTGGATTCCAGCTCTCTTCCTGGATATTACTGTCAAAATACGTGAGTTTTCCTACTCTCTCCAGTGTGGCATCTTTGACTTTTATACCGTCATCCTGTATATAATTTTGTTTGCTCACTCTCACATACATACTTGCATATATTTAGTTTTCTTAACATTAAGTTTTATTCCATACATTCTAAATAATATCCGGAAAGACATAAATGACATTACAGGAACAAAATATAGAGTATCTTGAGAATCTTTGTAATGGGAACTGACAAAGAAAGAATTTTCTATTTCACTTTGTGAACTCCGGAATCATTTTTAGTAATAAAAAGAAAACATGCTCCACGCTCACTCTTGAGGTAAATTATTATTTATTCTGATTCGCTAGCTTATTACCTGTTATGCTTGTATTTTCATTCTACAACAAGTGACACAATGAATGCATATTTCATAATAATTATTATTCTCAACGAAATACATAGATTGCAGTCGATTTGAAAACTGTCAGTGTCAGACGTAAATGCGGCGTTCTAGGTATGTACTTGTTTTGAGACAAGGTTTAATTTAACTGAGAACAAATAGAGGGAAAAATCTAGTAAGTCAAATATACAGGGTGATTGATTAGTGTGAGGAAGCTGAGTAGATCTGTTATAGTAAAAATTACAAAAAAAAGTTATTGACAAAAATTGTAGGCAGCTTTAAACTCCACATTTTAAAATTAGTTACAATCTTACAGGGTGTTCCATAAGATGGTGGCAGACCAAACTTATGTTTTTTTAAATGGAACACCCTGTATTTTATTTTAAATTTGAAATCTGCTTCACTTCCACATCACAACAATATAAAGTTTTATTATGTTATATCGGGTATTTAAAAAGTTATAACCAATATTACCTGAAAATCGTATCAAGTTTAACTCCCTGTATAATTAAAAACGATTATAGGAACATTGATCTATTGCAACCATAGTTTTTTAATAATTGTTAAAAATAAATCATATTCGTTTTCATAATATTCGTTAAATCAAATACAAGGTAAGTCAAAATGCAAGTACATTATTTTCTTGCTAATTTTAAATAGAACACCCTGTATTTTATATCTCTGTCGAAAAGTACTACTTTCGTACTTCAAATTTTATGAAGTACTCCCTATACCTAAAGTTATCAGTTTTCTAGATATTTGTATTTTTTCAGCAAAGTATTAATTTGGTAGATATTTTAACGTTTACCAATAATTATTGTGAGTTGGCCATGATTGATTTGTCAGAAACTGACAGTTTGACATTATTGTTTATTAATTCAGTATTGGGGTACACCGTAAATTAGCAACAATTATTATTTAGTAATTCAGTAATTAATTCAATTTAAATTAACAATAATTAATTTTACTATTGATGAAATGGTAGATATGATCTGGATTTTGGGGGAATGCAATAAAAATTCATTACTATCAGCTAGAATTGATCAAGAACGGTTTCCAGATAGGCGATAACCTAGACAAGATACATTTGAAAAATTGAAAGATCGATTTAACCGCACTGGTTCAGTGAATTATGAAAAACATGAACGAACAAAAACTAGTGTGACAGAGGAAAACGAAATGAGTGTGTTGATGGCAGATACAGAAAACCCACACACAAGTATAAGGAGTATTTCCAATGAACAAGAACTAAGTTACCACTCTGTTCAAAACATTCTATCTAAAAACAAGATGCACCCTTATCATATTCAAAAGCACCAAGAATAGCACAAACGAATAATATTTTGTGAATGGGACTTAAAAAAAATTAATGAGCAGAGATTTTTTTGATTATGTCCTAGTTGGTGATGAAGCTACATTCCATCGAAACGGTTCTGTTAATAGACATAACTTTCACTACAATTCAACAAGTAATCCATACCACATAGTAACACATAGTCAAACAAGATGGTCTCTAAATGTGCGGGGAGGTATCGTCGGTAACCATGTAGTAGGACCATATTTTTTGAAGATAACTTAAATGGTGAGATTTACTTAGATTTTATCGTAAATCAGTTACCGATATTACTAGAAGAGGTTCCACTTAATATACGTGAACAAATGTGGTTTCTACATGACGGTGCTCCTGCGCACCACAATGAATTAGTACGTGGTGAACTTAATGATCAGTTTGGTGAAAGATGGATCGGAAGGGATGGACCGGTAAGGTGGCCCCCAAGGTCACCAGATTTCAATAAAATGGACTCATTTTTTGGGGTTACGTTAAGAACGAAGTATACAAAATACCTCCAACAACAAGGGATGATATGAAAAATAGAATCCGAATTGCATTTCAAAATATTTCTTTACAAATGCTTAATAATGTAAGCAAATCTTTCAATGACCGCTTTCAAGTATGCATAGATGTTTTGGGAGGTCATTTTGAACACCTTACTTAAGTAAGATAAGTTAAAATTACTGTTGGTTTTTATTTTTCTATGTGTTATTTTTTTTTTAATTTTCCGTCGGTTATTTTTTATAAATTTTATTTGAAATAAATTGTTTTCTTTTCTGTGTAGTTATTTCGTTACTGAATTAATAAACAATAATGTCAAACTGTCAGTTTCTGACAAATCAATAATGGCCAACTCACAATAATTATTGGTAAACGTTAAAATATCTACCAAATTAATACTTTGATGGAAAAATAAAAATATCTAGAAAACTGATAACTTTAGGTATAGGGAGTACTTCATAAAATTTGAAGTACGATAGTAGTACTTTTCGATAAAGATATAAAATACAGGGTGTTCTATTTAAAATTACCAAGAAAATAATGTACTTGCATTTTGACTTACCCTGTATTTGATTTAACGAATATTATGAAAACGAATATGTTTTATAATTTTTAACAATTATTAAAAACTATGGTTGCAATAGATCAATGTTATTATACTCCTTTTTAATTATACAGGGGGTTAAACTTGATACGATTTTCAGGTAATATTGGTTATAACTTTTTAAATACCCGATATAACATAATAAAACTTTACATTGTTGTGATGTGGAAGTGAAGCAGATTTCAAATTTAAAATAAAATACAGGGTGTTCTATTTAAAAAAACATGAGTTTGGTTTGCCACCATCTTATGGAGCATCCTGTAAGATTGTAACTAATTTTAAAATGTGGAGTTTAAAGCTGCCTACAATTTTTGTTAATAATTTTTTTTGTAATTTTTACTATAACAGATCTACTGAGCTTCCTCACACTAATCAATCACCCTGTAGAATTTAACACTACTTTGTCTAAAAATACATATTTATACAAAAACTCTTCTTATAGTTTTTGGGTGAAGGTCTAAAATATTAAAATCTTTTTCAATATTTACCTTGCTTGTCGCAATAATAGACCAGGGAATTTAGCATTAAAAACGGGTATTTTGGGGTCGCTGAACACAACTATGCCATCAGAACCAACTTCCGGAGCACCTGGGACCCAGAGCCACTGCTAAGACACGTCATCTGGAGGTTCGAGGATTATTGGAACTAAATTTATGCAAAAAGATTAATTGGCGGTTTTTGGAGTCGCTGAACACGGATACGCCATCAGAACCGACTCCCGAAGCACCTGGTGCCCAGTGTCAATGCTAAGACATGTCATCTTCTGGAATTTGGAGGGTTTTCGGCATTAAATTGGTGCAAGATTATTTGGGCGGTTTTTGAGGTTGCTAAAAACGAATACGCCATCAGAACCGACACCCGGAGCATCTGGTGTCTAGGATCACGTTATCTTCTGGAGTTTCGAGTGACTTCGCCACTAAATTGATGCAAACAGATTACACAGGCTGTTTTCGGTATTACTCAACACCAATACGCTATCAGAAATAACTCACGGAGCACCTGGTGCTCATGGTCACTGCTAAGGCTCGTCATCTTCTGCAGTTTCGAAGGTTTCCGGCTTGAATGCATGAAAATGTATTACAAGGCGGTTTTTGGGATCGCTGAATATAAATACGCCATCTGAAGTGACCCCGGGATTACCTGGTGCCCAAGGTCACTGCTAAGGTATGTTATCTTGTGATGTTTGAAGGGTTTTCAGCATCAGGTGCACCGGGGGTCACCCAAAAAAGGTTCGTCAAGTCGCATATGATCGGATGGTTGGGGCATATAGAAAGAATGGCAGCGACTATTTATGACCAGAAAACTAATCGGTCCCAGAAGAAGAGGTAGGTTCAAAACGAGGTGGATTAACAAAGTGAAGGAGGACCTATGCAACTAAATATGTAATTTTGGTTAACATTGTTGTTAAGGCGATTAGAAGACCTTTCAAATGAGGTATCCCGTGAACTCGGTTTGCATTTAAAAAAATCGTCGATTACGTCATTATCTATATGTATACAAGACAACAGTAAGACCAATCCTAACATATGCAGCGGAGACAAGGACCGATACAAGTAAGACGAAACAACAAATCAACAATATCGAAATGAAAGTATTAAGATCAATAACGGGCATATCATTAAGAGACAGACAAAACAACAGAAGTATACGCGAACAATGCAAAATTCAAAATATTAACAGGTGGATAAAAACAAGAAAAAAGCTGGAACGAACATGTTAACCGAATGGGACCAGATATATTAGCGAACATCTGTAAAAACAACAAGCCGTATAAAAGAAGAGCCGTTGAAACGCCGCCGAAAAGGTGGAAAGACAATCTACAATCAACAACAGGAGTAATCCTAGTCACACGAAGAGGAAGCAGAAGAAGAATTTAACATCCTGGCAAAGAAGATTAGGAGACTTTTCAAATGAGGTGTCCCTTGACCTCGGTTTATATTTAAAAAATCGTCGATTACGTCGATGCCAACAGTGATGACTTAATGTCCAATACATATATAGCATTGATGGCTATTCAAAAATTAAAATTGGCGTGTTTTGAGATTTTTTTGTCATCTGTTTCTGAAAAAATGCTACTTAATGAATGCTCTGATACTTTTGCATCATACTATATAACTAAATCAAAGAAGCAGAAGAAGAAATACTATTAGGTAAATTATATAAGAAAATAAAAATATTTTGTCGAATTATTGATAAAGAAAAATTTATGCTTTAGAAAAGACACATCTAAACCAAATAATTTTAAGTGAGAATAAAAAAAGTTGAATTCAAATTTAAGTTAAAAAGCTGAACGTAAATTGAGAAAATTGCAACGTAGAACCGATTTTTACAATAAAGTGAACATTTATTCAGTGGACTAAAGTGTAACCTACTTTTAGGGCTATAGACCAATGTTATCGTTCACTTTGAAACAAGTTTTAAAATAGATGGAAGGAACTTTATAATGCCTATAGATGGTGAAACAGAATTAAACTAAAAATCGATATCCTTTAACCAGAAACCCCGTATACCACTTTTACTCCGGTCACCGGTCAATATAGACATTTAAAATAACAAAAGTTCCCGGAAAGCCAAATTTTGGTGGAGAACTGGGGTTTACCATTACAAATAAAGTTTTAAAAATACCCATCGATTCTATGTGTGCAACAAAAGTTATTTGGGGTCAAAGGTCAACATTTGAGATTTTTTTGAATATTTTTGTCGAAAACGATAAGCTTTATAAAAAAAAAACTTTACACCAAAGTTGCAGATCTTAAAATTCTCTATAAAAATGATCTATATGATTTTTTTCCTAAGAGTAGCTATTTCTGAGATATTGCGACTCAAAGAATCGCATTCATGAAATACACATATAAGCCACGTATATACAGGGTGTTTGGTAAAGAATGGGCCATTCCTGAACTTAAAATAGATCGATTTAAGCTAACTTACCTTAGTACGAAAGTTGATAATAACCGAAATACAGGGTGTCAAAGTTAAACTTTTATTTTATTTATTTTTTAATATTTCCTGGCAGGCATGGGATAACAACACAAATTTGGCGGAATGGGACGTTTCGGCGTCGCCGTTTCGGCGTGGCCATTTCGGCGTGGCCGTTTGGGCGTAGAGCCGTTTCGGCGTAGGCCGTTTCGGCGTCGGCCATTTCGGCGTCAGAAATTTTATTTTAGTTGACTAAATACCTACATTGAGGTTTATTGGTCAGGCAATTTTTTGGAAAAAAATCTTTTAATATAGTTATTTAAATACATTGGAGTTCATTGGTCACACAATTTTAACATTAATGGTCAAGTAGAAAAATAAACTAAATATATTTCTTTTATAAACATTTTGTTATATTTTATTCTGCAAATACCTATATTGGATTTTTTATTAATGCATATTAATAATAATTGCTGTTCTCTTAATTGTCCCAGAGCTAATTAGATGATAACTGACATTTTTCATTTTGATGCAAACGGGGGATGTTTTAGAATTTTTAAGAGGACTAGCACATAATTATAATATGTAAGTAGGTACTTTATTTTAATTAATATTTCGTGAATAAGTTTTGTAGGTTAAATATAAATGTCTTGTATGTAAGTATAAATGTTTCAGAATTTTTAATTGGACTAGCACATATCTAATTATAACATGTAAATACTTTATTTTAATTAATATTTCGTGAATAAGTTTTGTAGGTTAAATATAAATGTTTTGTATGTAAATATAAATGTTTCAGGATTTTTAATTGGACTAGCACATATCTAATTATAACATGTAAATAATAACTAAAATAAAATATTCATTTTTCCAAAATCTTGTTTATTCATTTATTTATATATAATATCTACAGCTAGAAGCCAATTACAGATATTACATTAACTATGAGCTAAATAACAAGCACACACACATAAGTATAAAATTGACATATACAAATCTACCATTAATATTAAAATTTTGTGATCAATGGACTCCAATGTATCTATTTAAATAACTATATTAAAAGATTTTTTTCAAAATAATGTCTTACTAATAGACTCCAATGTAGGTATTTAGTCAACTAAAATAAAATCTCTGACGCCGAAATGGCCGACGCCGAAACGGCCTACGCCGAAACGGCTCTACGCCCAAACGGCCACGCCGAAATGGCCACGCCGAAACGGCGACGCCGAAATGTCCTAGACCCCAAATTTGGTAGGCAGGGGTTTTTTGGGACGAGAAATCTAAATTCGCCACCAAAAATGATGCATTACCCAGAGGGCGCCCCATACGATTTTCAGCGCTGATTTAATACGTTCAATTTTTTTTATCCCCCACTCTACATACTTTTTGATTTAAAACTTTTGTTTTCTTAATATTTTTACTTAAAAAATGTATACGACATTCATCTCGCTAAACTCAACTGTTTTCGAGATAAACGCATTTTAAATCTGCGATGTAACAGAATTTTTTGCATAATACCATTGTAGTTACACCCGAAAAATAAACATAAAACCATAATAATTGTGCAAGTTCTACATTTTAATAATTTTAAGATCTACAACTTTGGTTTGATTTTTTTTTGATAAATCTTACCGTTTTCGAGAAAAATCCAAAAATCTCAAATTTTGACCTTTGACCCTGAATAACTTTTGTTGCACACATAGGATCGATGGGGATTTTTAAAACTTTCTTTGTAATGGTAAACCAAAGCTCTCCACCAAAATTTGGCTTTCCGGTGATTTTGGTTATTTCAAATGTCTGTATTGACCAGAGTATTAACTAGAAACCCCGTATAACTTTAGAAATGTAGAAAATTTGGTATATCCGATTTAGTTTGGTTTGATGTAGTGAAATTGCATTTTTGTATTTTGAAAAAGTAACTAAATTATGCAAATTGGCAAAAATACGGCTGAATATAGTCGGAGTGGATTTAAAAAACGTAAAAGTGTAGTAAATTAGATTTTTGCCATCAATCTTCTTCATTTGAAATAGACATATGACACAGTTAAAAGCCAGTGATATGTATTAAGTATTTTAAAAAGTCTAGATTACTAAAAAATAATATATTTTATTAATTATATGGAAGATGTAACGATGCAGTTTTTGTGATAAGGCAAATATGTAGTGGAGAAATCATTAGAATATAATAAGCAGCCTTTTTCTGTTTCATAGACCTAGAGAAAGCGTTTGATAGAATACAATACTATATGACAAAAATTTACCACTGAATATCATAAAACTGATAGAAAACATATATGTAAGAAATAAAATAGAAATGAAAGTCAATGAAATAATAACAGAACCTATAGAAGCAAACACAGGAATCAGGCAAGGAGATTCACCAAGTCCTCTACTGTTTAGTATAATGTTAGATGCAATAATAAACAAGTGAAGAAAAAAAGAGGTATAAAATGGGCGATAGAGAAATAAAAATACTCTGTTTACGCTGATGACAGCGTGTCATTAGTAGCAGAGTGCGAAGATGACCTTAAAATTTTTTAGATTTATCTTTTTAAGATTTTTTAAAATTCGTTCGATAGAATAACTCTTGCTTACGCTATTATTGCAAAAAAGTTGATAAATCACTCTAAAACTTTTTTCAGGATATTTTTAAACACTACAATATCCAACTTACCACGAAATATCAAGTTTATAGGTTTATTTTTACAACGGTTATTAACGTTTATGAAAAAATAAGAATTCCTATGTTTTTTTTAGTTTCCTATGACACAAATTAATAAATCGACAGTTCTAAATCGCTGTTTTAAAACTTTTAACATGTTTTATCTAATCGTTACCTTATATTTTGTTTAACATGCTTTAATACTTTTTCCACCTACCTCTACCGAAAGTATACTTTTCCTGGCCTGATTGTGATTGTAGGGAGCAAAGTCGTACTTTTCCTCCCTAGGGAGGAAAAGTAAAAGTGGCGTCATGGTATGTCATTGATGAAATAACTTGTTGACGCCCTATACAATATTTTATTATCTATTACCGTTGATTGAATATATGGATTGAATATCCGTATATTTAATCAACGCTATTACGTAATTACGTAAGTATCTATACATTTTAAAGTTTATTTATAGAGCACCCTGTATTTTGAAGAATGGTAAAATCAGTAAATTATTATTTTGATTTAACAATGTTTACATTAATAATTTGACTTATATTTGACAGTTGACAGTTATACTGTACCTACTTGTTAGTTTTATTGCTCTAATAAATTTTGTCAGTTAGTTACATAATATATAGCGGAGGGCAGTGATCATTCGAGGGAGGAAAAGGCACTTTACTCCCATGTTATACATATGATTTTTCCACCTTCCTCAAATATCAAGTAATTTTTTCATTTTTAAATAATTTATATATTATATAAATTATTTAAAAATTCTTCTATATATTATATAAATTATTTAAAAATGAAAAAATTACTTGATATTTGAGGAAGGTGGAAAAATCATATGTATAACATGGGAGTAAATTGCCTTTTCCTCCCTCGAATGATCACTGCCCTCCGCTACATATTATGTAACTAAGTGTTGCAGTGATCATTCGAGAGAGGAAAAGGCACTTTACTCCCATGTTATACATATGATTTTTCCACCTTCCTCAAATATCAAGTAATTTTTTCATTTTTAAATAATTTATATATTATTTAAATTATTTTAAAATTCTTCTATATATTATATAAATTATTTAAAAATGAAAAAATTACTTGATATTTGAGGAAGGTGGAAAAATCATATGTATAACATGGGAGTAAAGTGCCTTTTCCTCCCTCGAATGATCACTGCCCTCCGCTACGCGTCGGGCAGTAAACTTCATTCTTGCGAGGAAGAGTAGTACTTTCCTCTCTTGTTATACAAATAGTCTATGTAGTTTCTGAATATCATTCTAAACAAAAAATATCTAATTCTGTTTTAATAGGCATCATATTCCAATCTGAAATAGTAAACATATGAATAATTTTAAAATAATATTAAAAGTATAAAGGTCATTAAATAAATAAAATCGGTAAGGCAGTCAAGCGGGACAGACGACCGACTCGCATTCGCTTCACTGTCAAAATACTTTAGCGGACGATAGTTCGGGTCTGCCTAGGGTCAGAAAAATAAAAAGGCTAACGTAATAGTTTAAAATTCTAAATGAATCTGCTACTTAGAATAAAATACGGTGGTGTATGTAATTGGCGTATGGAGGGACAGTACGGCAGGGATATATTCTGGGCATATTCTGGCACCAAAAATAGTTCGATTGAACCTAACTTACCTTAGTACAAATGTGCACATAAAAAAGTTACAGCCCTTTAAAGTTACAAAATAAAAATCGATGTTTTCCAATATATCGAAGACTGTTAGAGATTTTTTATTGAAAATGGACATGTGGCATTCGTGTGCGTTCCAATTAAATTATTAATGTGGTACCATTAATTAAACACAATGTTTTATAAACTTTTTTGTCTCTTAGTACTTCTTCGATAAGCCAGTTTCTATAGAGATATTTTGAACATTAATAAAATCCACCACACATTTGTCTATGGTTAATTAAGATTATACAGACCTGGTAATAATATTATGAAAATAATATTCTCAAATTCAAAGTAAGATACATATTTCGTATATAAGAAGATGACGCCACACAACACTTAAAACTAGTCAGCAGAAAACAGATTATGAAATATAAAAGCAGTGATAAATGTGAAATTATCGTCTTTTATTATACTAAACTCGATTATTTGTCGGAAAGTTGAGCTCTAACTATGCAAAATGCTTCGATGCTCGTATTAGATGCTGGTGGACGAAGCATATTGAGTTAGAAAAATTATGCTGATTGGCATTTTATGACATTCAAATCTTTCACATTAAAGCTGATTTTTGAATAAATAAAAAACTGCATGTCTCTCATATCTTTCGTCTCGGATTTTAAAGGAATACAGGGTACAAGCGTTCCCTCCTAAAGGCTGAAACGCATTAAAGAATCGCGGAAGCGACTCGACTCGTCGCGGGCTAGTCTAGCTCAGATTCTTTATGTTGTTTTTAATCTTAATGAACGCATGAACGTCTGGGGACGGCTTGCCGAAGCGGGCCTTATAGTCCAGAAAGCCACTTCGCATCCGCTAGGAAAAATATTCTAATTCTGATTTTTTGCACAATCTTACTCAAAAAGGACTCCTTTTAACAAATTTGCATGTTGCCAGGACCAAAAGGTGGTCAAACATTTTTTAAACGTTTTTTTTTTGTTTTTTTCCTTAAATAATTTTTTTTGCATGAAAAAAAGTTTTTTTAGATTTTTTGGATCATTCCAAACAGAAAAGGTCTTTAGTGACTTTTCTCTAAAAATGATTGTTTTTGACATATAAGCGATTAAAAATTGAAAAAATGCAAAATCGACCATTTTTAACCCTCACAAACTATGTGAAAAACTGAAAATTTGAATGTTGCCAAGGTAGTTAGATATTCTTTAAACATCGATTGATGAAATCCCGAAGAGTTTTTTGCAATACAATATTCAAAACTCCTTTGTTTTTTAATTGCTAATCAAGCGTGCGCGACACTATTTTCCACCGACAGTATGGTGCAAATGAAAGGAATAAATTCGTTATTTCGTAAACCGGCGACTTTGGGGAAAAATCCCGAAACAGGTTGATTTTTATTTTTAAGTTATGATATTGTGGCATATATGGTATACTAGTGACGTCATCCGTCTGGGCGTGATGACGTAATCGATGATTTTTTTAAATGGGAATAGGGGTCGTGTGCTAGCTCATTTGAAAGGTTCTTTAATTTTCTATTCAGTAATATAAACATTTACATAATTATTTATACAGGGTGTCCGTCTACTTCTTTTTTGTCAAATAATTTAATTTAATAAAAATTTTTTGGACACCCTGTATAAATAATTATGTAAATGTTTATATTGCTGAATAGAGAATTAAATAACTTTTCAAATGAGCTACCACACGAGCCCTATTCTCATTTAAAAAAATCATCGATTACGTCATCATGCCCAGACGGATGACGTCACTAGTATACCATATATGCCACAATATCATAACTTAAAAATAAAAATCGACCTGTTTCGGGATTTTTCCCCAAAGTCGCCGGTTTACGAAATAACGAATTTATTCCTTTCATTTGCACCATACTGTCGGTGGAAAATAGTGTCGCGCACGCTTGATTAGCAATTAAAAAACAAAGAAGTTTTGAATATTGTATTGCAAAAAACTCTTCGGGATTTCATCAATCGATGTTTAAAGAATATCTACCTACCTTGACAACATTCAAATTTTCAGTTTTTCACATAGTTTTTGAGGGTTAAAAATGGCCGATTTCGTATTTTTTCAATTTTTAATCGCTTATAATATGTCAAAAACTATCATTTTTAGAGAAAAGTCACTAAAGACCTTTTCTGTTTGGAATGATCCAAAAAACCTAAAAAAACTTTTTTCCATGCAAAAAAAAAAGAATTTTAGGAAAAAAACAAAAAAAAAACGTTTAAAAAATGTTTGACCACCTTTTGGTCCTGGCAACATGCAAATTTGTTAAAAGGAATCCTTTTTGAGTAAGATTGTGCAAACAATCCGAATTAGAATATTTTTCCTAGCGGATGCGCAGTGGCTTTCTGGACTATTATAAGAATTCACACAATCGCAATCGGGCGCATGGCTAGGATCATTAATTTGAAAAGTCTCTTAAGCGTCATTTTCATGCTACGTCTTATTGTACGTTTTGTGTGTCATGCAAAACGTACGACAAAACGTACGTTTTGTCAAGTGTGTAGATACATATTAACGTTTTTCAAACAATGTGTTCAATCTTCGTGACAAAACAATCGCGCGACTACAAATCGCAAGTGGAGTCCGGCGCTTATGCTTTTCCCATCATATCTTCGATCTGACCTTGGATTTCATTTCGATTCATTTCATTTCTTGTTATACATTGGACAAAACGTACGTTTTGTCGTACGTTTTGGATGACACACAAAACGTACAATAAGACGTATTTAGCGTAAAAGCGACGCTTACGCACAGAGCACAGGGATCACTTAACGTATCGGATCGATCGAATTCTTTTAAAAACAATGAATAAAATTTAGTCTGTATTATCTCACAGATATTTTTTTTATTTCACAGAAACGAATATCATCAACTCTGATTAACTTAAATATTTAAAAAAATCTATAATGTGTCCATAAATGCGTGGGTCGGCACTGCCGACCCTGCCGACCCTGACGAGCGGCCACTGCAAGGACATTCAATCGAAATGCATGCAATAAATCGACTTAACGCGTTTGTAACGTGGACATTTGAAGAGTGTTAAGGATTTCATGGGTAGATAGAGTCACGAATCTAAAAGTGTTAAGGAGAATAGGCAGAGAGAGGAAAATTGAAAACACAATAAAAGAAAGGAAATTGCAATATCTCGGACATGTGATGAGAGGCGGAAGATATATGTAACATCTCGAGACTCATGATGAGAGAATGGTTTGGTTGCAGCTCAAGGCAACTGTTCAGAGCAGCTGCCTTAAAGGTCAAAATATCCATGATTATTGTCAATCTTCGTCGCGGAGATGGCACTTAAAGAAGAAGAAGTTATTCACCGGTGGATCTTAGCGTCGTAAAGATTGAATTTTTCTTTTTTATACGAAAAAGATAATTTTTTTAAGAATCAAAATGAAATATAAATTTTCTTTTAATTCGCTTCTATTTTTACTCAGATTGTGAATACTAAGAACCAGTTAGTACCTTTTCCTAGACGAACGGAAACGGAATGTGATTGTATATTGTAGAATCTTTTCCGTTTTCTATATTCGTCGTCTCTATACCTTGTAAATTGTGGAAGGCAGAGATTTAGGATGTTAACAGAGAGAGGTTCTAATAGGGAAAGTTTCAGATTTAAATAAGTGTATATTATTATATTTAATAATGTATTTTGTATCTGGGACTTTCCAATTCTCTTTAATATATGTCGCGGCAGTGTTCTTATAGTGGATTTCAATATAATTTTGAAATTCCCCTTAAAAAGACAATCTCGTTTCGTTTTGATTCAGAGGCGGGCAATATCTGCACTGATGAAGTCCATAATAGAAACAACTGTCTGTAGATTATGCCTTGCCTCTGGATCGAAATAAAATATAAATTGTCTTTTAATTCACAATAATTTTTTTTACTTATTTATTAATAAGCTTCTTTTTATTTAAATTAAACTTGTTTTACTGAGTCTGATATCTAATAGAGCTACACGTTACACACTGAAATAATACTCCACAATGTTTTATGGTGTAGGTAGATTTAATAGAATGTCATATAGACCAGGGCGCATCTGTAAAAATATTAGTACATTTGGACGTTGAGAGGTGACTCAAATTTTTTTGCAGAAATTGCTTGAAAATAAATCAAATAATAATATTTGAGTTATCCTCCCTCTCAAAAAGGTCCGAAACATTGTTTAAATAATCAAAATGTCAAAAAATTAAGGAAAAATTCGATTTTTTTCTTGGTTTTTTGATTATAACTTTAAAAGTATTCATTTTCGAGAAAAGTTCTACTAACTTAAAAGTTGTGTAATTAAATTTCCTACAATATAGAATTGGTTAAAAATTTAAGACTTAGTCACCGTTGTTGCAAAATAGCAATAATTGTGAAAAAACATACAAAAACAAGTATTCGCATTTTACGTTTTTCAACCATTTTTGCTACACTTAGGACCTTAATATTTCACCCTAAAATTTTTTATGATACAGTAAAACAATACTGTAAATTTCATTAAGATCGGTTCAATAGATTTTGCAAAATAAATTTTGCAATCCAGCTTTCGTAAAAAAATGCATTTTTTCAAAATGTTACAGGACTGAAAATAAAGCAGATACCAAGTTGAAAATTTTTTGCATATAGAAGTGTACTGTACCTTTCATTTGCAATTTTGCAAAATTAAAATCGCTTAACACCACGGCGTCAGGAATTTTTTTAAATAAACATTAATTATTGGTGCTACGCACAGGACAGCGGATAGGTTGCTCCGATTGGGCATTCCAATGACATTTGATAATGATTGATACATTTTAATTTTTATGACATTTCGATATAAATAAATAAATTTGTTTATTGCAAAATAAAAACACATACTCTATCCTTTGAAATAACACTTTTATTAGCAAAAACTTTCTTTGTTCATATATTTTAACTTAGAGAATAAAAGTTTATTATTTTTAAATATATGCAATTGTTTAAACAATATTTCACAAACAATAATAAAATTAGTTTGATTTTAGTGGAATTAAAAAATTAAAATACAACAAAATATAGAGTAAGAAAATAATATATTAGATAAAGATTGGAAGAAATTTTGGTGGAAATCAACCTGTGTGAATCGAACACCGCTGTCCTGAGCGTAGCACCAAAAATTATTGTTTATTTCAAAAATTTTCTGACGCCGTGGTAATTAATGGATTTTAATTTTGAAAATTGCAAATGAAAGGTACAGTACACTTCTATAAGCAAAAAGAAAATTCAACTTGCTATCTGCTTTATTTTCAGTCCTGTAACATTTTGAAAAAATGAATTTTTTTTGCGAAAGCTGTATTGCAAAATTTATTTTGCAAAATCTATTGAACCGATCTTAATGAAATTTACAGTATTGTTTGACTGTATCATAAAGTTTTTCTGGGTGAAATATGAAGGTCCTAAGTGTAGCATAAATAGTTGAAAAACGTAAAATGCGAATACTTGTTTTTGTATGGTTTTTTCGCAATTATTGCTATTTTGCAACTAGGGTGACTATTTTTTAAAGTTTTAACCAATTCTATATTGTAGTAAATTGAATTATGCAACTTTTATGTCAGCACAGCTTTTCTCGGAAATGAATACTTTTAAAGTTAGAATCAAAAAAACGAAGAAAAAAATCGAATTTTTCCTTCATTTTTTGACATTTTGATTATTTAAACAATGTTCCGGCCTTTTTTGAGAGGGAGGATAACTCAAATATTATTATTTGATTTATTTTTAAGCAATTTCTGCAAAAACATAATATGAGTCACCTCTCAACGTCCATCTCAAAACAGATCCGCCCTGGACTAATATATATGGACCAAATAAACCAATTAAGCGTTTTGAGTAATTCGCTAATTTACTCAAGTTATTGATTTATAACTCTGGCTAATTTTTAGTTCGACGATACTTTTGTTTACACGCAAATTTTGACATTTCAAACACGTATAATTTGAAAATTAAATGAAAACCATGCAGAATACATTACCATACATATTATTTTTCAATAGTCCTCTCATATGTGCTGTATCCTTCAAACATATAACTGCCAGTAATTAATTGTGCCCAAAATAGATTTTTTGATGGCACATTTTCATCCATATTTGTCATAAATCAACATTTCAACTGCTGCAGTGGGATTTGGGAAAGCACGCTAGCCCTAATTGCGTAATAATTAAGGGCTTACTCAGTTCACCATATCAAAGATGTCTATATGGAAACTCTACTCCCTTGTTTATAGCTATTATTGTTTGAAATTCGATTATAAAGGGTGTTGGTCGCTATATTCGCCCCATAACAATCTAGTTAGAAGTTTTCCAAAGAATTTAAAATTAAATAATTTTAAATATCAAATTTGGGTATCAAGGTGAAACACTCTATCGAGGTAAAAATATATGTATCACAAAATGGATCTAGTAGGCCAGTGGTGCTCAGACTTACACTGCGTGGGATCTACCACATTAACTGCAAGTGTCCAGCGATCGACTGCCAGTAAAAAAATTTTGAAAATAAAAAACTTTATTGTACGTTTCAATTTGATAAAAAGTTGTAACTACAGATAGTTATAATTAAAGTCATGTTTTTCATCTTAATTTTATTTGAATGTTGATGCATGGCAGCATGGTACTGCATATCCTCCACAAGTTTTTTCATATGATGGTACATAATTACCGAGGGCCAAATGTAAGCATGAGGAGAGATGTTCGTCAGCCGATTTATCATAAGTGCTTTTCATTCCGGATGGAATGTTTGCCGCTCTTACTAAGAGATCTCTGATTCGCTTATTGCGGTGAATCACTCCGCATTACACTTGTGTGTTGTCAAAGTTTGTTGTATGACTTGGCTTTCGTTACAATTTTCTTCCACTCATTTCGATATGTGCATAGTTCCATCCAGTTTCTCACTTATAGAATTTTGATATCTCCCATGACCTGGTCCTTCCATCTGTCTCTGGGTTTTCCCCTTAGTCGTTCAGTTTCTGGTTTCCATCTGGTGATCTTCTTAATCAGTAGGTCGTTTTTCCTTCTCTCTATGTGTTCCAGCCATCTCAGTCTCTGCGATTTAATAAATCTAACTATATCTTCTTCCTTCATTATATCTCTTAGTTTATGATTCATTCTTCTCCTCACTTATCCGTTGTCCATTCTTATCCGACTCATAATCCGCCTGAGTATTTTCCTTTCGAATATTCTCAATTTTTCTTCATCTGTTTCCGTGAGGCACATTGTCTCAGCTGCGTACGTAACTACTGGTCTGATTGCAACTCTGTATATTTACAGTTTTGAATTTCTGGATAAGTTCTTGTCCTTCATGCCCTACGTGCCTACGATATCTCTAGTTTGTTTTGTTGCCTGCTAGTATTCGCTCCGTTACTTCTTCACTTCTCTTATTTTGGCTATTTACTACTACTCCCAAATATTTGAATTTTTGAATTCTTTCAAAAGTGTATTTTTATATTTTGATTTATCTCGTCCTGTTATCTTCTCTTTTAGAGAAGAGTAGATATTTTGTTTTTCCTTCGTTAATTTCTAGACCTCTTTTCCGTGCTTCCCTTGCCAGGATTGTTACTGCTTCTTTTAATCTTTCTTGTCTCTTCCCATAAGAACTATATCATCTGCATATGCAACTATTTGTGTTGAGGAGTTCATTTATAGTTCATTTAATTTTGATGGCCTTGGCTGTACCTTCTACCGGTCAGCCGGTTACGATACTTTAATTTCACTACCTACATTTGGGAAACTGCAGACTCACACAAGTACGTTGATGTAAAGAATGCTGTGAGCTGCAGATATACTTGCCTCAAAGATGAATACGTATTTGTCAGACGATAGAAAAGATTTAAATATCATATTGGTCGCTCTGGACTTAAGGTATATATCCGAAATTATTTTCAGTATCTCATTTTGGACGGAAATGGTCTCCGTATTGAAAGTAATGGATATTTCAGTGACAAATTTTTCCACGTATTCACAAGAAAATGGATTAGATATGAATGTTACGATATCTGTCAGTTTTTTAAAATCGGCGAAGAGTCTTTCAAACTTGTTATGAACTGCTTGCAGCTCCGCGATCGACTTCAAAAACTTTGGCGATCGACCGGTCGATCGCGATCGACCCTTTGAGCACCGCTGTAGTAGGCCATCAAAGAATAAAATCAGCTGAAAAAATCTTGTACAGGGGAACCTCGATAACTCGGATTAATCGGGACCGCGACCGATCCGGGTTATCGAAAATCCGAGATAGCCGGAGAATATGGTAAAAATTAATAAAATACGGTATACTTACAGATAAACTCCGTTAGAATTGAAATAACATGAAATATATTTATAAATTTGCACAGTACGTACTCATTAAAATTACTAAAAAAACACCAAACCCAAACGTAAGCAAATGGAAGCGAACAATACAAGACACACAATACTAAAGACCATTGTTTATAAAAGAATTTTTTAAATAGTCTTTCCTAAACAATGCTGACAGTTTGAAATAAAAAGGAATAGATACTACAGACAGGTGGCTGTTGTTTCTGCGGCGTGTGCTATGAGTCATTTTTAATATCGTATAGTTCAAATTACACACATAAGTACACATTATCTCTCAAATATTATATTACATACATTTTTATTGTTGAAAGGTTTGTCTGATAATTAACTATTTTGATTGGAAATAAGCCACAATTAAATTGAAAAATACAAAATATTGAAAATCAAAATGTTTATCTGATGAAAATCGGTCCGGGTTAGCCGGATTTCCGGGTTATCGGGGGCCGACTTATCGGGGTTCCACTGTACTGGTGATTTTACAATCTGGTTTTTGAAGGTTCTAAAAGGTATATGAGGCATAGCTGCTGATAAATCCTTAAAGACGGACAGCTAATTTTACTTTGTTTTTTTTTTAAACAACCATAAAATAATGTTTTTAAACAACCAAGAAGTTATAGGTCAGGCCGTGTAGTTGGGGTGTTCACATTGTTAAAATCGCGTACACCCTATACTCCATGCTATGGCAAGCTGGACGAGCCATACAGTCTGTAGTCAACACCCCGAAGTATGAGCGGGAATACAAGGTGTATCAATACTCATACGCTTATGAAACGCACCTGGCGGATCATAAGGGCCTTCACATTTTGCTCTTTTTCAACTTGTCTTGAGTGAAATGTCTTTAATCTTTCCTATCAGCCTCTCTTGGCTAACTCTTGTTTCTTCCGACCCCGAATGGCGATTAGGTTTCCGAAGGCAGACGGGTCACTATATTTCCTTCTACTACATATTCTTCACCGTAAGATTGCCGGTATAAGCAATCCCCCACTTACTGCCCAACGGCTTCGGGCGGATGGGTTGGTAAGTGGTAGGGCACCCATTTGTCCTGAGGTTGTGAAATCGGCCCCGAAGGCGGATGAACCAAATATTTGGTCAACGTTGTTCTGAAGCTATTTTCTTGTGGCATTTTTACAATTTTAACTATTTAGAATGGGAAATAAGCCACAATATTATTAAAAAATGATTTTTATTAACGTTTCGACGCCCAAATCGGGTGCCGTTGTCAAAATACAAGATACTATTAATATAAACAAAAATGTTGTTGCTTAGTAAAAAAAATTCTTCTAATAATTTATTTAATTTGACTCATTTATATCGGCAATTCAGATACATATGATACATTTTAAAGTAGAAGACTTTAAAATGATATTGCCAATATTTATGAGTTGCGTTCCTGGGACGACTTTACTGAAAGATAGATCATTCGATTACATGAAATCAACCCCAACTCAAGAATATCCGTCACATAAAAATCACCGTTGCATGTGGTTGTCTTTTTAAAGACAGATCACATGCTATGATTTTTTGTGACGGATATTCTTGAGTTGGGGTTGATTTCATGTAATCGAATGAACTATCTTTCAGTAAAGTCGTCCCAGGAACGCAACTCATAAATATTGGCAATATCATTTTAAAGTCTTCTACTTTAAAATGTATCATATGTATCTGAATTGCCGATATAAATGAGTCAAATTAAATAAATTATTAGAAGAATTTTTTTACTAAGCAACAACATTTTTGTTTATATTAATAGTATTTTGTATTTTGACAACGGCACCCGATTTGGGCGTCGAAACGTTAATAAAAATCATTTTTTAATAATATTGTGGCTTATTTCCCATTCTAAATAGTTAAAATTTGGTCAACGGTATAAGCAGGGCCCCCGCAAGGCTGATTGGCGCCCGCGTGCGGGACATATTTTGGCGCCCTTCAAATCTACTATACAGTGTGAGTGGGGAGGAACGCACCAAACTTTAAGACTGTATAATATACGTAAAAATAATAAAAAATAAAAAACCAATACAGAAGTAAAAACTTCGAGATGTATTCTGGTATAAAATCGTTTATTTAAAACTATAAAATGTCATGGATTGCAGAACGTTTTCGTTCTAAACAGAACTTTGAAATTAGCACACTGTAAATAGTGTTAACATCATCATATATGGTTTACATAATGTAATATGTTAAAATGTTATGACTACAAGTCGATGTTAATAGATAAAGTGGAACACATGCTAAAAGGGTGCCATGGTTCCCTGCTCGAAGATGCTAGGTACTTGCCAATTCAATGGGCACAGTGGCAAGTACCTAGCATCTTCGAGCAGGGAACCATGGCACCCTTTTAGCATGTGTTCCACTTTATCTATTAACATCGACTTGTAGTCATAACATTTTAACATATTACATTATGTAAACCATATATGATGATGTTAACACTATTTACAGTGTGCTAGTTTCAAAATACTCGGCAGGATGCACTGAAGATGTTCTGTTTAGAACGAAAACGTTCTGCAATCCATGACATTTTATAGTTTTAAATAAACGATTTTATACCAGAATACATCTCGAAGTTTTTACTTCTGTATTGGTTTTTTAAACTATGGTATACAGCCAACTATTGGGATTTTCCCATTGATTTTTGAATAAAAAATAACTCATATGTCGTTATTCGATTTTCATTTGTTTGCGAGATAACGGGGTGTTAAAATTTTTCTTACAAACTGACGATTTATTTATTGCTCTAAAACCGGTTGAGGCGTGCAAATGATATTTGGTGGGCTTTAAGACACAGTTGGTGAACATGTTTTGACACACAATTAAGAATTTTATATTCACCATTGACGCGCGTACGGGTAATAGTCTAAAATTTTTGAAACAAAAAAAAAATAGTATGGCACTGAGATATTTCAAATTAAAAATTATTTTTGAATTCCCTGTTTAATTTCTGACAAACAATATATTTTCATGTTTGTTCATACGACGCTTCGTTTTCATGTAAAAAATAAAATATCTTAACGCTTACAAAGTATTCGAAATAAGTTTCTACACATTCATTTAGAAACTTCGTCGACAACTTTGTAAGCGTTAAGATGTTTTATTTTTTGCATGAAAACGAAGCGTCGCATGAAAAAAAGGGAAGATAGATTTTTTATCACAAACTGAACGAGGAATTCAAGAAAGATTTTTAATTTGAAATATTTCAGTGGCGTACCATTTTTATCTTTAAAAAATTTCAGACTATTACCCGTACGCGCGCCAATGGTGAATATAAATTTCCTAGTTGTATGTCAAAACATGCGCAATAATTATGTCTTAAAACCCAGCAAATTTCGTTTGCACACCTCAACCGGTTTTAGAGCAATAAATAAATCGTCAGTTTGTAAGAAAAATCTTAACACCCCGTATCTCGGAAACAAATGAAAATCGAATAACAACATATGAGTTATTTTGGATTACTTTTACGTATATTATACAGTCTTAAAGTTTGGTGCGTTCCTCCCCACTTATCCCGTATAAAACTAATAATTATTTTTGAAAAATTTAAACCCATACTGAAAGACTACATTATTACTGAGGCCGAAAGTCCCTGAAAACTTCTATAATGTTGATTTTAATAAGTTACAGGGGTGAAAATAAAAGAGAAAATTTAGTGTGATTTTTAATAATTGCAAATATTTAATTCAAAAAAACTTTTTATTTATTTTAAGGGACTTTAATTTTAATTTTATTTTTAAGACTGTCGGCCCTTTGCAATAACGTTATCTTTCATTCTGCGTTTAATTTTTTTTAAAAATCTTATTAGTTTTCTCAGGATTCGAAAAAAAATGAATACATTTAAAACACATTAAAAATTTTGACAGGCGACATTTTGCGCCTTTCCCCTTAAATTTTTTGCATTATTAATGAAGCACCCTGCATATTAAATTAAAAATATACATTTAAGTAAATAAACAATAATATTTTGTCATTTCAAAATTTTTAAACAAATTTTATACATACATACATAACTAGGAACCATATATGGGATACTGTTTTATTATTAATTTTACGAGAAAAAGTTATTCTTCATAAAAAGTTCTGCATTGTCTAGAACTCAGAATGCAAAAATAAAGATCAAATATCAAATTTTATGAATCTTATACGAAGTATGTCAAAAAATATTAATTTCGGTCAAGAGCAAAGTACGTTTAGTTTTCACAATATTGAAAAGTTGTTATGAAAAGTTGTTCAGAATTAAAAACTATGTTTCTATATGCAATATGCAATTACATCCTTCTAATTGAAATATATTGCGATCTAGAAAGGCACTTTGCTTTTGACCGAAACTCATATTTTTTACATATATCTCATATAAAATTGAAAAAAATTTGATAGAATTTGATGGTTGCATGTTAGATTTTAGACCATGCAAAGCTTTTTAGAAAGAACTTTTTTTTCATTTATTTATGTCTCAACCTCAAAGGATCATTGGCGTAATACAGTTAGAAGGTTTACAATTTATTTAGTACATTTATAGAATACAAGTATGAAGTCAAATTGTTCATATCAAAAGAACTTTTTATCGTACATTAATTGTACTTTTCAACAACGCCCTTTTCATTTATTAGAAATAATGTGATAAGTCTTTTATTATTAATAATAAGCCCTTTTCAGTTATTACAAATAATGTGATAACTCTGTTTTTATTAATGTGTTTTATTATTATCTATTAATTAATTAATCAATAACAATAAAACAGTTAATTATCGCATTATTTGTATCTAATAAATGAAAAAGGCGTTGGGTATCTGTAATTTGAGAAAAAAAATTTCAATTAAAAGGATGTAATTGCATACTAAAACAGTTTTTAATTAATTGCAAACAACTTTTCATAATAATGAGTAATAAGTTACTCTTGATCGAAATTCATATTTTTGATACTCATAAGAATGACACAATTTTATATTTGGTTGCATTTTAGTTTTTAGACTATGCAAAGCACTTTATGAAGAATAATTTTTTTCCGTAAAATTAATAAAAAATTTTCCATATGGTTCCAAGTTACGCAGATGCAATGTCTTAATTATTTTCGGGAATAATTATTTTTTTCAGTAATAACACAATATTTTAGTTTTTACATTTCTCTAGCTGTTCATGAAATAATTAAAATTGTATATAAAAAATGATTATCTGATTCAAAATAAATATTTATTATTTACCAAACCTTCAGTTTGCGCCCCTTTGGGGTTACGCCCGCGTGCGCCGCACGCGTTGCACGCCCGGTTACGGGGGCCCTGGGTATAAGGATGGGGAAGCACAAATAGGACAAACACTCCATTAATGATCCAGACCGATACGCCCTAGTCAATCAATCATGGATTAGAAATCAAATAGATTACATTTTAGTAAACAAAAGATTCCGAAACAGCTTTACATCTGTCAAGACTTATCCTGGAGCAGACTTAGAGACGAACCACGTTCCACTGGTGGAAGTATTTCGCGTCAAACTCAAAATAGTGTAGAAAAAGAAATCACAATCATACGACCTATGTACCTATGCTAAAAAACCCTGACACGAAAATGAAGGTCCAAGCCACGTTAAACGAGCAAGTGACTGCAATTAGAGACGCATCGAACGAAGAACAAATGACCAAACAGATGACCGAAATAGTTCAAATTGTAAAGGATAGACACTTAAAGGCAGATAAATTAACCAAGAAGAAATAATGGATGACAGATGAGATCCTGAAACTAATGGACGAAAGAAGAAATGCCAAAAATGACCCCGACACATACAAAACAATTAATATATCAATAAGAAGGAAAATTAGAGAAGCGAAAGAATAAGAACCAATAGCGAGATGCCAAGAAATTGAGATTCTACAATCAAAGAACGATAGTCACAATGTACATAGGAAAGTTAAAGAACTCACAGGTGGACTAAGACGGAGACAGAGAGGAAATCTAACTGATTCTGACGGAAACATCATCTTAGATAAACAGAGTAAAATTATAACGTGGAAAGAATATCTAGAATAACTATTTGAAGACCAAAGAGATAACACCTTTGAGCTAGAAGAAGAGGAAATGATGGACCAAGAATATTATAGCAGAAAGTTTATTCTGCCATAACACAGCTAAAGGATGGCAAAGCAGCAGGCCCCGATAATATACAAGCAGAACTACTCAAACTGATGGACAACGAATCAATAGCAATAATCACAAAGATATTTAACAACATATACAACTCTGGACAAATACCAACAGAATGGCTGAAGTCTGAGTTTATTGCACTTCCAAAAAAACCAGGAGCCAAAAAGGACGAAGAATATCGTATGATAATCCTGATGAGTCATCTCCTAAAATTGTTCCTAAAGGTAATCTATACGAGAATTTACAAGCTATGTGAAAGTCAAATTTCGCCCAACCAGTTCGGGTTCATAAATGCTGTTGGTACGAGAGAGGCTTTGTTTTCAATACAAATCTTATTCCAGAGATGCAGAGACGTAAATTGCGACGTATACACATGTCTGGTTGATTACGAGAAGGCCTTTGATCGAGTACAACACGCCAAGATGATGCAAATACTAAAAGAAGCAGGAATTAACAACTAAGATCTGAAAATAATTAGAAACCTTCACTGGAATCAAACTGCAAACCTCAGAGTTGACGGTGAACTCACCGAATATGTCAAAATCATGCGTGGAGTGAGGCAAAGCTGCATTTTGTCCCCCCTATTTTTTAATCTTTACTCTGAAAGAATATTTATCGAAGCTTTGCAGGAAACTGAAAAAGATATTCTACTAAACGGGTACCGGCTAAATAATATCAGGTATGCAGATGACACCATAGTATTTGCGGACAACCTAGAAGACTTACAAGTCCTCATGGAAAAAAATCACGTATTACAGTCAACAATATGGACTCGATATACCTAAACGTAAAGAAAACAAAGCTTATGATCGTCAGCAAGAAAAAGATAACAGAAGGTAAACTCTATATCAACCAAACCCCTGTAGAAAGAGTGAGGCACTACAACTACCTCGGCACCCTAATAAATGAAGAATGGACCAACAACCAAGAGATAAGAGCGAGCATCGGAAAAGCTAGATCAATCTTCAACCGTTTGGGGGCATTTTTCAAGAGCCACAACCTTTCTCTTGGTGTAAAAGTAAGAATGCTGAGATGTTACGTCTTTTTTGTCCTTTTTTATGGTGTTGAATCATGGACCTTGAACGAGGATATGTGCCGAAAATTGGAAGTATTTGAGATGTGGCTATACACACAAAGGAGGATATATATTTACATTTGAAAATTACAAAGGTGTTGCTCTGTAATTGCTCTACTACTTGTTGCTCTACTTGTTACAGAGTATTATCCAGGATGCTAAGAGAAAGACTCAACATATTTGTCGAAGATAAACTAGGTGAATATCAGCCGGTTTGAAGTTAATAGATTTATGACACATTAGATTTTTACACTAAAAGAAATCCAGACTACCTGATATAAAGATAAGCTAACCCTTCTTCGTTGTTCATAGATTTTAAACAAGTATGCATGCTGATCAGTTTAGTAAGAATGGCTCTAAATAGCACACGAAATCATGTAGTGTGGAGAAGATTACCATCGGATGAATTTGAAGTGAACAGAGGTCTTACACAAGAAGCATCCACGGTGCTTTTAATTTGGTATTGGAGAGAATAATCAGAAATAGCCGAGTTAAAACGACCGGATCCATCTTCAACAATGAATACCAATGTCTGGCCTTCGCCGATGATCTAATATTCTATAGAAAACAATAAAATAGTTAAGCAATTTTATAAAAAGATTAGAAAAGGGGGCAAAATATTTTGACCTAGAAATAAACCAGGAAAGGTCAAAGTACATGATTCTCGGAAATACAGAGCAAAAAGAAGAGGAACAGTTTACTTTCATATCTAATGAATCTAGGGAATATTATTTCGAGAGATTGGACCATTTTACGTATCTGGGGGTTATTATGGAAGATTAATATCAAGAAAAATGGAAACTGAATGCCAAATTGGCAAAGGGAAATAAATAAAAAGACCACTGATTAAATCCAAATATTTGTCGAGAACAATAAAGTTAAGGATATACAGGGTGTTTCATTGGGAAACGGAAATACTTAAATGGTGAATATAGGTCACTGAGGCGGCTCTAGATATACTACATTTATTGCCTCACCGATTTTTATAACCGAGTTATAGGGTGTTTTATTGATTTTGCCCATTTCTTTCTGAACCTATAACTTTCGAACCACCCTGTATATTTTTTTGATATTTGGTACACATATATATCTCATTTAGAACCCAAACCATAAAACTACGAACCACAAGAAAAATCCAGGTCCGAACTAAAAAAAATTATAAATTCATTGTGATCTTGAAACAACACCCTGTATATTGAAATTTTTAAAATCCGCGTGCATACACCTCTACACGCTCCAGTAGAGGTGAAAACATATGCACAAGCAGCTTCAAATCAAAATCAAGTTCAAAATACAAACAGGGTAGAGTTATTACCGCAGGCAACAAACAATCAATTCACCACGTTCCTTCAACAACAAAATAATTATCTCCTGCAACAAAACGTTCAACTTCAACAACAAATAGAAAAGCAACAGCAAGCAATCCTTGAACTAACCAAGGAAATAAGACATTTGAGAGATCTAGTACAGCAAAACAGTAAATCCAATAATTAATGGCTCAAATATTTAAAATAGCTTTATGGAACGCCAATGGGGTCATAAATCGGAAGAATGAAATTGAGGCATTTTTAAAATTTCACAACGTAGATATAATTCTAATATCTGAATCTCACTTAACATCAGAAAATAGTTTTAGAATATCCAACTATTTAACGTACAATGCTGCCCATCCAGACGTAGCAAGAAGAGCCAGTGCTGGAGCAGCTATAATCATTAGAAAGGGTATAAAACACCATATTTTACAAAAGATTGAACAACCAGATCTACAAGCAGTCTCCATTGAAATAGAAGATTGGATCGGACCAATCTCGATAGCTGCTGTATACTGCCCACCAAATTATAGAGCTAACAAAAATTCTTTAAGTAATCTCTTTAACCAACTTGGTAACCGTTTCCTGGCAGGTGGAGACTATAACGCCAAACATATTAGTTGGGGTTCAAGACTGTGCGCTCCTGGAAGAGGCAGGGTACTACATCAAATCATATCAGAACAACACTTGGACCATTTGTCTACGTATCAGCCCACATACTGGCCATCCGACCCGCAGAAAGTTCCTGACTGTTTAGATTTCTTTGTTACAAAAGGGTTCTCAAGGGGATATCTAAGTATCGAATCAAATCTTGATATAGAGTCTGATCATACTCCTGTAGTTGCAACTGTACATCCAGGAATTAAAGAAAAAGAGCCTCTGCCCAAGTTGCACAATTACAAAACCAACTGGCAAGCTTTCAGAGAAAGGGTTGAAGCAAATATTGAACTAAACGTATCACTAAAGTCACCAGAAGAACTAGAAAAAGAAATCCAAAATTACACAACAACGATTCAGGAAGCTGCATGGAAATCAACACCTCCACCAACAAAAGCAAAACAAAAAATTAATTGTCCAATAAATATCAGAGAAAAATAATTGAAAAAAGGTATCTGAGTAGAACTTGGAAGCAAACTAGACATCCAGATGACAAGTTAAGGCTCAATAGAGCAGCACGACAATTGAAGGAACTACTAAAACAACTAAAAAATAACAGCGTTCAAGAATACCTAGAAAATTTAACGCCGTCAGATGCCAGCGATTATGCGCTATGGAAGGCTACAAAAAAATTAAAACAGCAACATCGTCATATTCCACCAATTAGAAAATTCAACGGAACATGGGCCAGAACAAAAAATGAAAAGGCAGAAACTTTCGGCGAATACCTAGAAGAAGTTTTCAAACCTATACCAGCTGCTGCAACAAATAACGATCAAGAAATCTACAATTTCCTACAGAACCAAACCCCGACAGGAGAAAACACACTACACGTTTCACCCAAAGAAGTTCAAAACATAATCAACAATAATCTAATAAAAAAGAAAGCACCTGGCTATGACTTAATCACAGGTGAGGTAATTAAAAATCTACCTACCAAAGCAATTAAAATGCTAACTCAATTGTGTAATGCGGTACTAAGGCTAAAACACTTCCCAATCCAATGGAAAATTGCGGAAATTATCCTTATACAAAAATTAGGAAAACCTCCAAATGAGCCCACTTCATATCGACCAATTATTTTAATGCCAGTAATGTCTAAGATCATGGAAAAATAATGGAAAAAAGACTTCTAAAAATACTAACAGACAGAAATATGATACCCGACCACCAATTTGGCTTTAGGAAAGAGCATGGTACCGTCGAACAAGTTCACAGAGTGGTCAACGTTATAAATAAAACATTTGAAGAAAAAAGTTATTGTTCAGCAGCATTACTCGATGTTAGCCAGGCTTTTGATAAAGTTTGGCATCAAGGACTGTTGTATAAACTGAAAAAGAACTTAGCAGGGGAACTATATACACTCCTTAAGTCGTATTTATCAGAAAGATACTTTTGAGTGAAGTTTGAGTCAGCCTTTACAAAACTATATCCCATCAGATCAGGGGTACCGCAAGGAAGCGTTCTGGGACCACAACTGTATCTGATTTACACAGCAGACTTACCCACAAATCGTGATACAACGACCACCACCTTTGCAGACGATACTGCAATCCTAGCAGTACACAAAAATCCCGTCGAAGCTGCTGCAAAACTCCAGAGAGTATTAAATCAAATAAATACATGGGCACAAAATTAAAGAATTAAATTGAATGAACAAAAATCAAACCATATTGTTTTTACAAAATGTCACGGTGAATCACCTACAGTAACAATAAATAATAAGGTAATTCCCTCAGTTACCTCTGTAAAATATCTGGGCATGCACTTGGACAGAGGATTAACCTGGAGAACCTATATATGGAACAAACGGAAACAACTGGGCATAAAATTTAGTAAGCATTATTGGCTTCTAGGGCGTAAGTCTAAGCTCACGACAAGAAGTAAACTGCTAGTCTACAACACAATATTCAAATCAGTCTGGGCATATGGTCTGCAGCTCTGGGGAACAGCATCCAAGTTTAATGTATCCATAATTGAGAGATTCCAGTCCAAGGTGTTACGTTCAATAATCGATGCTCCGTGGTTTGTTCTAACAATGATATTTACAATGATCTGGAAACGAAAACCGTCAGTGAAATGATAGTGGAGTTAAGTGCAAAATACATCGTACGTCTTGAAAGCCACGCGAATGTGCTTGTAATTAATTTGTTAGACAACAGTCAGGAAACAAAACGGTTAAAGAGACAGACACCATTAGATTTACCGCACAGACATTAATATTGTTACAGTAGCTAAGTTAATATATGTAATACAGTAATTTAATATTATCTCTATAGAGATGTGTGGCGCTGGTCACAATCTCTTCATGTCATTATTTCTCAGATAAAATGTGCCTATTATTATATGTTATAACAGATTGCCTAATAAACAAAAAAAATAAATAAATAAAACTACAAACCAAAAGGAAAATGCAGGTCCGGACTAAAAAAAGTTATAAATTCATTTTGACCTTGAAACAACACCCTGTATATTGATATTTTCAAAATCCGTTTGCTTATTTGAAAAGAGCACAAAAAACTAAGTTCAATGGATCACTTTAATTTTTCGGTCAGACAATTTAATGATTTAAAATTTTGAGTTTTTAAAATACAATTTTGAAATTAAATGGAAATTTTTAAGAACTCTGAGATTAAAAAGCAAGTATTATTAACTTGTAATAATAAATTTTTAAAGTTCATGTGCAAATACTCATTTTAAAAATAATCAATACTTATTTACTATATTAGATCGGCCCATTTACTAATAATTAAGCAAAATTCAGGTCCGGATTAACAAAAAAGCATAAAGTAATTGTGACCTTGAAACAACACTCTGTATATTGAAATTTTCAAAATCCTTTTGAAATTTTGATAAGAGCACAAAAAACTAAGTTAAATGGTTCACTTCCATTTTTTGCACAGACAATTAAATGACTTTAATTTTGAAATTATCTCGAAATTTTTAAGACCTCTGAGATCTAACAAAGATTTCGATATGATTTCAAAAATAATGTCATTAAATTGTCTGCGCAAAAAATTGATGTGAGCCATTTAATTTAGATTTTTGTGATCTTTTTAAATGTTCAAACGGATTTTGTAAAATTTCAATATACAGGATGTTGTTTCAAGGTCACTATTACTTAAGATATTTTTGTTAATCCGGACCTGGATTTTTCTTGTGATTAGTAAGTGGGTCGTTCCAGTGTATTAAATGATTAATGAATATTTTTAAAATAAGTATTTATTCAATAACTTTGATAATTTATTATAAAAAACTGCTTTAAAAGCCTTCTTTTTTAATTTCAGAGTTCTTAAATATTTCAATATATTTAATATCAAAATTAAATTCATTAAATTTACTCCGCAAAAATTAAAGCAAACTTTAAACTAAGTATTTTGTGTTCTTTTCAAACGTGCAAACTGATTTTGAAAATCTCAATATACAGGGTGTTGTTTCAAGGTCACAATTACTTTATGCTTTTTTGTTAATCCGGACCAGGATTTTGCTTGTGATTAGTAAATAGGTCGTTCTAATATAGTAAATAAATATTGATTATTTTTAAAATGAGTATTTGTTTATGAACTTTGAAAATTTTATATTAAAAGTTAATAATACTTGCTTTTTAATCTCAGAGTTCTTAAAAACTTCCATATAATTTCTAAATTAAAGCCATTAAATTGTCTGGCCGAAAAATTAAAGTGAACCATTGAACTTAGTTTTTGTGCTCTTTTCAAATATGCACGCGGGTTTTAAAAATTTCAATATACAGGGTGTTGTTTCAAGATCACAATGAATTTATAATTTTTTATAGTCCGGACCTGGATTTTTCTTGTGGTTCGTAGTTTTATGGTTTGGGTTCGAAATGAGATATATGTGTACCAAATATCAAAAAAAATGTACAGGGTGGTTCTAAAGTTATGGGTCCAGAAAGAAATGGGCAAAACCAATAAAACACCCTGTAACTCGGTTATAAAAGTCGCTGAGGCAATAAATGTAGTCTATCTGGAACGGCCTCAATGGCCTTTATTCACCATTCAAGCATTTCCGTTTCCTAATGAAAGCAAATATCGAGAAATTGGAAATATGGGAAAGAAAATTGCCCAGAACTATATATGGACGCAAAAATACGATTGAAGTTTGGGTGCGACAAACAAACAAAGAGCTAGACGAACTGTATACCAAACCAAGCATCAGTCGCATCATAAAGGCACCTAGGCACATAGTCACAAAAAGAAGGAATAGACGACCCAGACAAAGATGGTTTGATAGCGTACGAGCAGATCTCAGAAGAGAGGGAATTGATAGGCAGGAAGAAATAATAACAAACAAGGATGAATGGAGAAGAATAGTAAGTCAATTCAGTAGGCAATGAGCATGATTGAACAAGAAGCCAACCCACGTGAAGCTTTGTAATATGTATACAGGGTGAGTCATGAGGAACTGTACATACTCCTACCTCGTATAGAGGCACCTATGGGGAATAACAAATTACCATTAAAAAGTGTCTGCTCCCATTGTTTAATAATATACAGGGCGAGTTTCGCATTTTGACAGAAATTTGTATTCGTCATAATTTTTGAACGGTCAGATCGATGTGTCTCTTATTTTGGTCAATCGTTACACTATTGCCACCTAATCAACTGATTTATTCAAACTAGAAAAAAATCAGGTCCGGCTTTAAAAAAATTAGTTCGTTTGGGTCTTAGAAAAAATTTTACCCTGTAAAAGCTTTTTGAAAACTCTAACATGAGTTTTACAAATTAGACAAATAGACAATTAAAATAACATATTTATTTTTTTCCGCACACGATTGCTTAATTTTTTATAAAAAAATCAAATTTGATTTTGAATTAAAAGTTTGGTAAAGTGAACCATAGATTTAACAAAATTAACTTTTATTACCAAAATTATTTTTTTTTGAACAAATATTTAATTTATGTTACCACCAATCAATGATTTATTCAAACAAGAAAAAAATCGGGCCCGGATTTAAAAAATAAGTTCGTTTTGGTCTTAGAAACAATTTCACCCTGTATACGCTTTTTGAAAACTCTAATATGATTTTTACAAATTCGACAGATAGGCAATCAAAATGGCATATTTATTTTTTTCACCACACTATTACTTAATTTTTTATAAAAAAAATCAAATTTGACTATGAATAATTAAAAGTTTGGTAAAGTGAACCATAGATTAAAAAAAAATAAGTTTTATTACAGAAATGAATTTTTTTGAACAAATATTTAATTTATGTTATCACCCAATCAACTGATTTATTCAAACTAGAAAAAAATCAGGCCCGGATTTAAAAAATTAGTTTGTTTGGGTCTTAGAAAAAATTTCACCTTGTATACGTTTTTTGAAAACTCTAATATGAATTTTACAAATAAGACAAATAGGCAATTAAAATGGCATATTTATTTTTTCCCCATACGATTACTTATTTTTTTATTAAAAAATCAAATTTGACTATGCATAAAAAGTTTGGCAAAGTTTTTGCATAGATTTAAAAAAATTTACTTTTTTTACAAAAATTAATTTACAAAAACAACGTTTTTCTTAAAATTAAAAGTTTTACCATTTTTTTTTTCTATAACACGTCTAGATCTAAAACTTCCCATAACACTTCTTTTGGACTCTATAGTTTAACATAGACGTGATCAAATTGATAAATTTTAAATTTTTCCACCTAATTTTTGCGATTTACAAGTTTGCAACTTTTACAAGAAGAAGACTGAAAGTCTACAACAATTTTCATAGTCTTCACAATGGTAAGAGGTATGTGCTGTAAAAATTTCAGAAAAAAAATATTAAAATGGAACAGAGTTGTAGCGAGTTAAACCGTGAGTTCATTTTTTTTTTCATTTTTAGGTTAAAATTCCGATTTTGACAAATTTGATTTTTTAATAAAAAATTAAGTAATCGTGTGGGGAAAAAAATAAATATGCCATTTTAATTGCCTATTTGTCTTATTTGTAAAATTCATATTAGAGTTTTCAAAAAGCGTATACAGGGTGAAATTTTTTCTAAGACCCAAACGAACTAATTTTTTTAAAGCCGGACCTGATTTTTCTCTAGTTTGAATAAATCAGTTGATTGGATGGTAACCTAAATTACTTATTTGTGCAAAAAAAATAATTTTTGTAATAAAAGGTTTTTTTTTAAATCTAAGGTTAACTTTACCAAACTTTTAATTCATAGTGAAATTTGATTTTTTTATAAAAAATTAAGTAATCGTGTGCGGAAAAAATAAATATCATTTTAATTGCCTATTTGTCTAATTTGTAAAATTCATATTAGAGTTTTCAAAAAGCGTATACAGGGTGAAATTTTTTCTAAGACCCAAACGAACTAATTTTTTTAAAGCCGGAACCATAGCCTCCAAGCCGGAGACCAAGCCTCCCCATAGGAGCCTCTATACGAGGTAGGAGTATGTACAGTTCCTCATGACTCACCCTGTATAAATATTTTATTATGTAATTGTATTTTAGCCCTAGGCGTTCAAAGCCTGTTCAGCTTTGTAAATAAATAAGAAGTGAAAATAGTTATTTATGTACCAAATCAGTAAAGCGTCTTTACTGAAGTGGTGCATACAAAATTTTATCGCCAATCATAAAGAACATTTACACTTACTTAATTACATCCCAATGAAAAAAGAGTGTGTGTAATTTGTACGCACGTAAGACGTTATACTTCTATTATTATAATTTCAACGAAATAAATATATTTTAAACAGTTTAATCGTATTTTTATTTAAATATTAAACCAATTTTAACACTTAAAATAAAATACCAAAAATTAAATATACCGTTAATAGTTACGTTATTGTTTATGAAGTGTAGCCTTCCGCACCGCAGTTGTTTTTCCCGTGATGAATAGTAGAAAATCTAAATAAATATATTTGCTAACAAATTATCATTAATATCTGTCACCGTCCTATATGTAATCGAAATAACAATAACACCGTTTCATAATATATTTGCATTAATACAAAACTTAAAAGATTTAAGAATTTTATTAATTTTGGACGAAATGAAAATTTCATATGACAGTGACAGTAATGACGATGACAGAATGTTTTTGCATGATGGCCGCTTTCGATGTTTAATCGATAGTTGTTCAAGTAATCAATATTGAATAAGTACCTAATTATTCAATCTGTGAAGTTTCGATTTAGGTTTTATGAATACAATTGCAAAATACTACAGAATTTCACTTCATTCATTCACTTCACTTTCATTTTCTGACATAAATTTAATTAATAATAACGTAAATTTTGTACAATATTTTTAATAATTAAAGTAAATAAATATTAAGTTCACTCAAATAAATGATCGATTACTGCCATCGACCGCTTACATTCAATCTCAGTTAATTTGATTAATCGCGGCAGGTAAAGTAAAATTCTTCTTTCAGTACAATAGAGTGTTACTTTACTGCCGCAAATGGCGGCAAATGAGTACAATAATGAATGGCTTTAGTGACGGTTGGCGATAAAATATATTTGTGCCTATAAAATGTTTCTTATAGATCTTAAAGAAACATGACTCAAATAAAAGTTGTAGATTTTAAGAAACTCTTAAATTTTGCTAGTCTCTAAATTAGAATACATAAACAATTGATCGAGGTTAATAAAAAAACCCCAATTTTTATAGTAATTTATAAATGTTAGGTAATAGTTGTTTTTTTCAATAATTATAAGTAATATAACTATGTAGGTAATTGAAATTATGGCAGTTAATGAGTTATTGAAGTGTGCCAAATCTCAGTTAGATCGACCACATAGTTTGTAAGTTTTCAATTTGTTTACCCCTTAAAGCGATTATTTAATTCACTTTAGCCCAAACAGTAACCCTAGAGCAGGTCGCGATTTATTCTTTGAGGTACATTTTGAGATACATGAAAAAAATTTTAACATCTTACCAAATTTTTATTTAAAAAAACAATAATTACTTATGAGTCACCCTGTATATCATAAACATCAATATTTTGCAATTGCACAAGTCATCTTAGTAAAATAAACAGCTATCAGGAAATTTTACCCTTTGATATTCAAAATAAGTCGTAGATTCTATTAATTTTTTCTCTAAATTGCTTTTACTTGCGGTTAGCAGCGGTGGATTTCTCAAAGATTTCTCTATTGATTATGTGTCATTGGGGAGGAAATATAAACGAAAGCATTGCTGAAAGCATGCCAGCAGAATGGGATGAATTGGTAATGATTTTGCGGATGTACGAGCATCGAGCATATGCCATTTTTGATGTCATTGACGATTTCCTCGAGTTTATTAGTTACGAATTCAGATATTAGTTTGCCAGTAGTTTTATCCCCGGATAGAGAATGTTTTTAATGAAGGATTATAAATTTAAATGTAAAGAATTCTTCTCAGTTATATAAACAGTTATAAATTTAATGCACGTACACATAGTTTCAAAAGTTATTCATCACCCAAAATTTTCAGACAGATATTTATTATTGATAGATATTTTTTGTTTTAAAAGAACAGTTATGGGACGGGTATGTGCTAAGTTGTTCAGCTCTTGTTTTTCTCTCGCCAAACACAAATTTGCCGTCTATCACTAGTTAGACAGATTCTAGTTTCGCCTGAAAAAAAAACCAAAATTCCAAAACTGTTGAGGGAGCTGTGTTGTTTAGCCCACTTGATGCAGTGCAAAATATGTCTAGGTTGTAGCTGAGTACCTCTTATTGTTCAACGACTCTTCAAACCTGACTCCAAAATTCTTCTGCTTATTGTATACGACTCCTGTAGCAAGCTTAGACTCTTTGTCTCTTTGGAGGGCTGGTATATACATAGAATAATTTTTCCGAATGAAAATTCTGATATATCTATTCTGTTGCTCATTGGTAACTCGGGGTCTACCAGAGCGAGCCCTATTCTGCATCGAATTTGTCTCTAGAAACCTATTTCATATCCGTTGAATGCATGAACAGCTATGCATGTTCAATGGAGTTCATCTAGGGAGATATCACAGGACACTCTAAACGGTCTCAAGATAGTCATTAACGTTTGAGTAATATGTGGGCGGTCGTTTTCATCCATAAATACAAAATTTTCACCCACAGCTCCTCGCCATAATTTCACATGAGGTTCTAAAATCCTTGTGATGTACTATTGTCCTGTTAAAGCCCCGTCAATAATCAACAATTCCGTGCGTCCACCTGCCATAATACCTGCTCAAAACATAACATTGCCACCAGCGAAATGAAGTATGAAACGGCCATTTGCTAGTTTTGCAACTCTTGTTGTCGTCTCACTCCAAACACGAATTCTTCGTCTATCACTATTTAAACAGATTCTGGTCTCTTGTGAAAAAAGCACAACATTCAAAAACTCTAGAGGGAGCTTATATGTGTTCTTAAGTCCACTGGAGGCGGTGCAAAACATATTTAGTTTTTAGCTGAGGAGCTCTTATTGGTCGACGACTCCTCAAACCTGACTTTAAAATTCTTCTTAGTGTAGTCAACGATACCCTGACTCCTTTGGCATGGCTGAAGTCACTTTGGAGGGCTGGTCAGACATAGAAGAATTTCTTGGAATGAAAATTCTGATAAATATCTTCTGTTGCTCATTGGTAACTCAGAGTCTACCAGAGCGAGCTCTATTCTATATCGAATTTGTCTCCAGAAACCTATTCTATATCTGTTACACATCACTCTGAGAAACATCCACTCTTTCCGCTACAAACCGTTGTGAATAGCCTTCTTCAAATTAAGTGACAATTTTTGCATGGTCTGGCTCAGAATTTAAATTATGATTCATTATAAATCACGTTTTCATACATTTTACCAGACTACATTTTTCAAATGTTTACACCTTAACAAAAACAGATCAATTAAATGGGTATTTAAAGAAAATAAAAAACCGTGTTTTATATGAAAAAGGTCTATTAAATATGTGATAAGGATACGGATTTATAAAGTGTAAAAATCCTAAATACGAGGGATAATGCCTAAATTTTGAAACTGTGTGTAGTATCTCCAAACTAATTTTAATGTAATATGCGTAATAATTCCATTAAAGGCAGAGAGAAAAGTTTAAAAAATTCAACAGAAACAAAAAAACATGTATTGATGAAATTAGTCTATAGAGAGTCTAAAGAAAAAGAAAAGATTATACAAAATTTAGCTATATAAAAGCACAAAATAAGAAAAAAATTTAACAGGTAATATTGGTAATAAAATATGGGTACCTACCGTGAATATACAGACGAAACAACAAATAATGGAAACAGCGGAGAACCAAAACCCTCATAGAAGGAATTTTTAGGAACTATAAAACATTTGCAACCACACAACAGTCCAGGTGAAATACAAAAGATATTAAAAACGATACAATTCCACTCAATATTAAAAAGCTCCACCTTTGATTAATACTCCGAATATAAATTCTGGCCTAACCCAATTTGACAAACATATTAATAATCCTACAGAGATTGAATATAATCCATATTATAATTAGTCAGCATTATAAGCATTATTACAGTCTTTACATGATGATGCATCAATTATTACCAATTTCGTCCCATAAAATATTTCACGATTTTATCCATTGCACTAAATGCAGTACTCAAAGCTAATTATAATGACATTACTAATTCAGTTATTATAAGTAACTCACTAAATGCCCTTTAAACCAGGGCCGGTTCTAGGGTCTTGAGGGCCCCGGGCAAAACAAAATTTGGCGCCCTTTCATACGAAATATTATATACTGCAAATATAAAAAAATAGTAAAAAAATGCAAAAAATCAAAATTTTATTACAAAGAGCTATGTAACAATATATTTAATCAAAAAATAGTACAATAGTCAGTTATTATTTATAGCTAGTGCAACATATGGCGTAGCAGAGCGCATTTGAAATTCAAGCAACGAAGGAGAGAGACAAAAGATAAATGCACATTGCCAACAAACAGAAAAAATGTATAACGTTGTACTTTTACAATACCAAAAAAGATGTTGATTATGCGCACTGCAAGCGCACAATCTGCATTCCCAATGACTAAATTGAGGGAGTGGGATCCACATAGCATAAAAAATAAGGAGGATATTTTTTGCAAACACGAGATTGTACACCTTTATTTCTTCCCTTCATGTTAGAACCGTTGTCATATACTTGGCCTCTACAATCATCTAAATTCAATTGAAAATCATTCATTGTTTTATTATATAATGAGTAGGCCTATGCCTCGATACATAGAGCTAAGGCTATGGGAAACAATGGAAGACCTCGAAGTTATAAGCACTATACAAGAAGAACAAAGTAGCTATCAAAACGGGCAATAGAATATGCAGTCCATTTAAGACGAAAAGTGGACTGCTACAGAGCTGTTCCATATACCCTATCCTATTTTAAATATTCCAAAAAAAAACCCTGAAACCATGGAGAAGAAAGTGCGAAGGAATGAGTATACCAGTAACAAAAGAATAGGCTGGAAATAGACGAAGGTAAACAAATCAAAGGAACAGACAAGTACAAGTATTTAGGTTTCATAATATCAAACAAAGGAACAACTGAAGAAGATAATATAAAACCGTTGATTGATAAATACCCAGTATATTTATCAGTCAACGATAAAACATAGACTAGGAAAAACAAGAGACTGCATATGAAAATTTTGAAAATGAATTCGGTATTGTTGGACAAGAATATCAGTATAAACACAAAAAGAAGATAAAAATATATACCATTTTTATTCAGTTGCAATGCGAGGCCAAAAATGTCTTAATTTTTACTTAGATTAGAGAGCGCAACCAGCACTCTTATCGACGATTTCACCTCTTGTTAGAGGCTCTTCAGAGAATGCGCTCTCTAATATTATGACATATATATGTCGAAAAATTTACTGGATTAGAGAAAATCAACTTATGCATTCTCTGAAGAGCCTCTAACAAGAGGTGAAATCGTCGATAAGAGTGCTGGTTGCGCTCTCTAATCTAAGTAAAAATTAAGACATTTTTGGCCTCGCATTGCAACTGAATAAAAATGGTATACATTTTTATTTTATAGTAGTATTACTCCGTGGAGTAACTAGGTGCATTTTCCGTTGGAACTTTACCAAGTTGCAGACGAGGGTTGTGAATTGCATAGTGTAGAATTCCTTCCCTTTTGTCTTCACTGCAGCATCCATTTGGCTTGCAAATTGTAAAAGCCTTGGAGGTGTCACCAGGGAAATGTACCAATAAGTTTTCAATTTAAAAATCTTTTAGTAATATTTTTAATATTTTTCAATATTATTAATGTTGCTATTAGGATTGAAAAACTTTATCTTTATCTTATCTTGCAAAAAGAAGAATATATCACACCATGACAAGAAGTATCCTGACTTATGGGTGTGAAAATTGTATAATAAATAAGAAAACCAAAAACAAAATAAGAGCAACAGAGATGGAATTCCTAAGGAAAAGCTGTGAGTAACAGATAAAGCTAAGAGCAACAAAAAGAGATTGAATAAATAACAAAGAGATTAAGAAAAGAATGGAAATGAACTCAAATATAATAGACTACATAGGACAGAAGGAATTAACCTGGTACGAACAAGAAGAAAAGCAGACAAAAAACGTTGGATCAACAGAAGAACAGAGTGGAGCCCGATAGGAACAAGAAAGAAAGGCAGACCCAAAGATCTTTCACAGGTGAAGTGGACGAAGCACTGAAAAGAATAAATCTGCAGCAAGGGGACTGGCAAAACAGAAAGAACTGGAGAGAACGGTTGAGTGAAGGAATACACTGAAAACTGTGGAAATTAGAAAGGATATAGGGTGTTTCTAAATAATTACGAAAAACTTTCAGGGATAATTCTACACGAAAAAAAGATGACAGTTTGTTCTATAGACGTATGTCCGCAAATGTTTTGTTTCCGAGAAACGAGGTGTTGTAACTTTTGTAACAAACAACGATTTTTGTAACGATTTAATGATGTTTCAAATAAAAAATCATTTTGGAATTCCTTGTTCAATTTGTGACAAAAAATTTATCCTTTTTTCATACGACGCTCCGTTTTTTATGCAAAAAATAAAACATCTTAACGCTTACAAAGTATTCGAAATAGGTTTCTATACATTCATATGAAGAAGAACTTGTCACTCCTAATTCATACATACCCAGATTGGAAGAAAAAAATTTTAAATGGAAAAATAAGACCAATGGGAATAATAATTTTATAAAATCCCTTCAAATGTTCAAAATTCTCGTCGTTTACCTCATGACCTCATGTGCAATAAGTTAATATTATGATTTCCTACCAAAAATTTAATAATTCATTTATCTTTTTTTGTTACGTGGATAGCTACTTACCGAAATTTATGTAACGGAAAAATAATAAAAATTTATTAATTCCACAATCAATATTTTACAAAACATTTTTTATTCCACTTTAAAGCACATGCGCCAGTGTTAATGCAAATTTACAGAAAGACAAAATTATTTAACCAAAGAGTTTTACGACATAAGCGCCAGTAGTAGGCATATAGTATAGTATCACTGACTACATATTCATAATTTTGTTGATAATTTAGAATTTGATCTTCGTCCATTTTTAAAGTAGATTGTTGACATACGTGATACCTACGTGACAAATGACCCAAAAAAATTAACAACCTTTTTAGATCGTAAAAAAATTTGTCTGCATTAATTTTGTATGAGTGATAAAAACCATAACATTTCTTAGGTTGCATTATATTTATTAGTGAGCTTTGGTTTTAGTCTTTTAATCTTTTTTTTTTTGGATTTATGAATTCTGACTATAGATAGAAATAGTTTTCTTATGAATAATATTAGAATTATTCAAACAATGTCATAGGAAAAATGTTCGAAGTTAATATGTACAATTAAAAAAAAATAATGAATGAAAAAACTGTATTTTTATATCGGCGTCCTTCAAAATTTGGCGTCCTTCAAAATTTGGCGCCCCTCAACATTTGGCGCCCCTCGGCTCGCCCGTCCTTTTATCCGGCGCTGCTTTAAACCCTTAACCTTCGGATGACCAAGGGGGTAAGTTTGGGCCCAACGTATGTTTTTATTTAATAAATTCAGAAATATTTTCAATTTTAATCTCATTATTTTTTTATTTAACTTTAATATCATTCTAGATACCCTCATATTTTGTAATAAAATTTTTTTTTCTGAATTTGGGGTCAAAGACGAACTCCCTTGGCTTTCCATGTTCCAATTTTATATTAAGTAAATACCGTCTATTATGTGGAATTGTTAGTAAGACACATTCCAATAGTGAAAAAACGTTGTTTGTTAAACCTGTGGCGACGTAAATTAGTGTATATTTTAAAATTTCTTTAGTTCTATGTTCAGAATGATGATTCGTGTTTGGGTTCAGTTGTGATTAAAATATGTTTTGCTAATGTTTATTTATTATCTATTGATACAATACTAATATTAAAATTACGAATACATTATTTTATTTCTTAAAACAACTTAATTTTTTTGTCAATTGTCATTTTTGACTTGGGGTCATTTTTTACCCCCGTTGGTCATCCGTGTAACAAAAAAGGTTGGTATCGTAAGGTTAAACAGATCTATCTCAAACGCTCTCTTGAGAAATAAAATTCGATAATAATATCAAGGTAAGAAGTATATATCGGCATATGCCTCGCAACACGAATGAAAAAAAAAACAAAATATGTATAAGATGGAATGCAACCACAGACATGTATTTCTGGCTCATTAGTCGTCATCAGTACGGTATAACGAAGTTAGAATAGGTGTATATTAACTTGTGAAAGGATCACTACAGGACCAGTGCAACCAATTTGTGTCAATAATGTTAGAAGACCCTCAGGATTCGAGAGCAACAACTAACACATCCACGGAGGAAGCTACAACTATGGTGCTTTTCATGAGCATTTTTCAGTGCGTCACAAATGATAGAAAAAAAGGTAAGTCCGTGATAATACACATTTATAACATTTATTCTAACATGACATTTTAGTTAAATCTGACAGTTGTCACATTTTATTTGCATTTTGGCATAAAAACAAATCAATTGCATTTATAAAATGGTATTTTCTTTGATTTGTATAATCTTATAAATTGTACAGATTATATTCGTAGATATATTATAAAATTCGTAAATAATTTTTTTCGATTATAGCGCCATTTATCGACAACTAGAATAACTAGAATAAATGTTATAAATGTCTGTAATCACCGACGTGCCTTTTTTTCTGTCACATACAATTTAATGCGTTAGAAAGAAATCGAAAAACTGTGACGCACTGAAAGATGCTCATGAGAAAAAGAATACCAAGTTAACATATACATAATATTCTAACTTGGCTATACCGTACTCATGACGATTAATGAGTCAGAAACATGTGTCTGCGGTTGCATTCCATCTGATACATATTTTGTTTTTTATTTTCATCCTTGTTGCGAGACATGCCGATATATACTCCCTATACCTTTTATATATACAGGGTGTTTAATTGGAGAACGGAAATACTTAAGTGGTGAATAGAGGTCACCGACACAGTTCTAGATAGGTATACCACATATTTATTGACTCTAACGGTTTTCACAACCGACTTACAGGGTGGTTTTATCGATTTATTTTACTCATTTCTCTCTGAATCCATAACTGTAGAACCACGCATTAATATTGTTTTGATATTTGGTAAATAATATGTCTCATTCAGAACCCATACGACTCACTGACTATTCACAAGAAAGATTCAGGTCTAGATTAACAAAATAATGGGACGGAAAGGCGACCTTGAAACAACACCCTATATAATGAAGTTTTCAGGTGCATTTTAATTATTTGTTGAGCAGATAATTTAATTACCTAAATTTTGAAATTATGTATAATGCAATTTTTAAAAATTAAAAGCAGGTATTAGCTTTAATTAACTTTTTATTAATTATTAATTGTATTAAATTTTAATAATAAATGATGAATGTGAATGATTAATTATAAATTATTGAAGTTATTGAATCAATGGGTATTCATTTTGAAAATATTAAATAATAATAATTGTTAACTACATTGGTTTTCCGTTTTGTAGATGTAGACCAATCCAGTGTGTATTTTATAAATTCTTGTTCGTAAATTTTTAATAGTTTTTTAAAACACTTTTTAATAGTTGAGTAATACAAATTAAAAAAGTTAAATCGAAATTTAAGAATAATTACTTAAAATATTTCGAGGTGATTATACTATTAATTTGGATTATTTCTATGCAGATCTCGACTTCTTGTAATTAATGCTGGTAATATTATCCAACAGAATCTACATCTTCATAATACACCATTCTTATCCAAGCTTTAATCTAGATACACATGACTTAAAACAGAAGATCATTGGCTTTTTCAGATATTTTAGATTATCTACGAATTTCTGCGAATGCTAACTCGCGTTAGCATGTGAACGGCCTAAATAAAAATTGGGACAGCTTGTATATTAGTGCACCCTATGTAACCTACATCTGAATTTTATGCTTGTACGTTACAGTGTTGCCATACTTTTTTATTTATTTCCTTCATAATTTCAATCAATGTTAAATGTACCTACAAGAATAATAGAATAATTATATAAGAACGTTTAAATTGAACCCAATTCTAAAAAAAAATGTGAAAAATTTGAATTATCCACGTCCGTCTGTCTGTGTGTCCGTAAACACAACTCCTCCGTCATTATACCAGGTAGAATGACAAATAAGGTGTCGAATGAAAGCTTATAATCCAAGGATGATACTAAAGGATGGTACTAAAGGCTGTCTGTCCGTCTGTCCATCCGACCGCTAATATAACTCCTCCGTCTTTATACCAGGTTGAATGACAAATGAGGTGTCAAATGAAAGCTTATAATCCAAGGATGGTACTAAAGGTGAGAAATTTGACCTATACTGTCTGTCCGTCTATCCGTCCGACCGCGAATGTAACTCATCCGTCATTACAACAGGTAGAATGACAAATAAGGTGTCAAATTAATGAAAGCTTAAAATCCAAGGATGGTTTTTACAGCAGAAGCGTTTGCTATTTTGGAAGCTATAGAATTTATAATGGAAAATAACATTTCATACTCCATAATTTTTTCTGATTCACTTTCGGTTTTAAATAGTTTACAATCACATTTACAAATCAACTCCGCATATAGTCATCCTTAAAAATTTGCTCTCTCAAATGCAAAAAACTAGAATATTTATTTTTGTGTGGGTGAAAGCACACTCAGGTATCACATTCAATGAACAAGTTGATAAAGCCATACAATTGGGAGAAGATGTTACAACCTTATTAACATTAGATGAGAGAATAAATATTGCTACGGATAATCTATATAAAAAATGGTCTAAACAATGCAAACATTTCATTTTGACAAAAGGCACAAGATATACATTGCTAGAACCCGATATTCGAAAAAATTACTGGTATAAAAATTACTACTATCCGAGAAGTTCCATAACAACCATATCTCGGATGAAGTTTGGACATGCTTGCTATCCGGCACATTTATACAAAATAAAAATAATTGATAACAATATTTGTGATATTTGCAATGAAATGGCTGACTTAGATCATATATTTTTTAAATTGGATATTCTTACAAAAAATTTAAGAAGTTTAAATGTTTACGGTCCCTATAATGTTATGTATCTTTTGGCACTGAGTGATAAACGTATTTTTGATTTTATTTTGTTTTTTCTATATGACTGTAAAATTAAGTTATAGAATGACTAGATTAGGCTTGTAACCTTAAATGTCTTTCCTTTTGTTTGCCTGTATGCCTGCCTTACCGTGTGGGGTGGGTATATAGGTAATCAATAATTAATAAAAAATGCTAAGAAAAACCCTTGGATGAGAAAAATGTGACTCTTGTCCTGATCCCAAAATGTTTATTAAGATTAATTTAACAAAAATTCACTTTGAAAAAAAAATGTTTATTATATCTATTCTTAACAAAAAGGTTGGTCAGACTTAGATAACCTTAACTTAGATTACTAATTAGATAGTTTAGATAAGATATATGGACTGCTTGTATATTAGTGAACCCTAATATCTATGTGCGTATTTTGGCATTGGATCCGAGCTTGACATGTAACAACGTTGCCATATCCTCTATTTTTTCATACTATGACATTACATAAGTTGCATTTAAAAGTATGTAGTTTTGAAACACCAATTAAGTAAATTTTTTTATGTTGTTGGATTACGTCATTATAACAGGTAGGATGACAAATGAGGTGTCGAATGAGAGCTTATAATCCAAGGATGGTACTAAAGGTGAGACATTTGACCTAGGCTGTCTGTCCGTCCGACCGCGAATATAACTCCTCCGTCCCTATACCAGATAGAATGACAAATGAAGTGTCAAATGAAAGCTTATAATCCAAGGATGGTACTAATGGTGGAAATTTGACCTACGCTGTCTGTCTGTCCGACCTAGGACTTCAGGTTTTATTATATTATTCGACTTTATTATATTTAGATTTTATTATATTTTATTATTCGACGCGACAAGATGAGAACAAATATATACTTCCGGTCTCATGACTGTCTGTCCGTCTGTCCGTTCGTCCGCGAACACAACTCCTCCATTATTAATATCGACAGATTATTGGACGGACAGACGGGCAGACAGCCTATGTCAAATTTCTCACCTGTAGTACCATCCTTTTTTTTTGGCTTTAGGATTAGACCATGCGGCCAGAAACAAAGTAAGTAGTACATACATAAACATAATGATTGGGATATCTTGGATGTTAGTGCACCCTAACATGTGTGTGTAGATTTTGGCATTGGATCCGACCATCACTTGTAACACCGTTGCCGTATCCGCTATTTTTTCATACTATCACGTTACAATTTTTTGTGATATTATACACGAGCGGGACTCCCTCAAAAAAGCGCTTAGTTTTCGAGACACTGACCACGGAGGGGTGAATGGCTAATTTTATTCATACTTTATATTTTCGAGGGTGCTGAAAACGAAAATGAGGTTTATTTTGCATTTTATGTGGGGAAACATTGCAAAAATCGCAATTTTAACCTAAAAATAAAAAAAAATGAAATCACGTTTTTTGTGTTTATCTCGCTACAACTCTGTTTCATTTTAATATTTTTTTCTGAAATTTTTACAGTATATAGCTCTAACATTTCTGAAGACAAAGGTATCTGCTTCAAGTTTTTATTCTTATCATGATAAAGGTTATGAATTTTTCAAAAAAAAAGGTGCGGATTTGTGCATTGCAAAGTTTAATCGCAAAAGTTGTGTGACGAAGTTGAAAATTTAGCTTCTTAATTACGTTTATTTGAAAAGAAGTTTTCTGGTAAGCTTTAGATCAAAATGTTTTGTAGAAAAAAAATAGTGCAACTTTTAACGTGGACATTAGAAATCCCCAATAAAACGCTTATTTTTTGAGGGACAGAAAATCTAGGTCTAATTTCTCAACTTTAGTACTATCCTTGGATTTTAAGCTTTCATTTGACACCTCATTTGTCATTCTACCTAGTATAATGACGGAGAAGTAAACGTTCTTATTCTATTATTCTTGTAGGTACATTTAACATTGATTGAAATTATGAAAGAAATGGCATGGCAACACTGTGACGCACAAACCTTAGATTCAGCTGTGCGTTACATAGGGTGCACTAATATCCGAGATGTCCAAAATTGTATGTAGTTGTAATCGCGCTTATGTGAACGGGGTCTCATACTGTGCTAAGAAATTAAAATTAACGGGTTTTGCATTTTTAAAAATACGTCGTTTTACATTATGTCGTAGGTAGTGTACCTTTTTTAAAGTACCATTGTAGGTCTAGTCTAATTATTATAGATAAGTTAATATTGGCAATGAAGAGGTGTAGTGTTGTTCCTATTCTCGTTTTATTAACATTTCCTTTTTCAAACGTTTTCAATTCCAATGCGAATACGGCTGCATTTTCATTTCCTGTACATTTGATAGAACGAAGGCCATTTTATATACATTTCTGTGCAGTTCCTTCAAACAAGCGGGTAAAACTTCTGTAAAATATCTTTTAGACAAATGTTCATTCTAATATTGTCGTTGCTTTAGGTATGTAGGTATGTATGTAAACAACTGGACTTGATTAGTTCTTAGCATTTTACATGTTCTATATCAGAGTTTTTAAACTTTTGAATGAAATAACGACAATAAAGTTAGATATGCCAGTGATCCCTATCTTCGTTTAAGTGCGATTTCAGATAAAACATTTACTCCAGACAAATAAGCTAGAAATACACTATGTACCTACTATCATTATTAATCATAGAGAAAAAAATAAGGTATACTTTTATAAATAAATTATCTTCAATAAATAATTATCTAATAAAAATAATTTATTTATTAAAGTGTACTTTACCTTTTTCTATGATCATTAATTCTACTATGATTAAAAAAATAGATTTTTGTAAAGAAAATATTTTTTCAAGAATTGTTTAAACAAATTAGACTGTTTATTTATTAATAAATTTATAAACAAATTGCATATTATTTGTAATGTACGTAGAAATTACATACAAATTAAAAAAAGAAAGATCAAAATCCATTGAGTTAATCCGGAGATACAGAAAATTGTATTAGCTTGAAATTGCTTTTTCGGTATTTTAACTCAGTGGATTTGTAGGTTCCCCCTAGTAACCGTTTGAACTACATTTTTGAAAAATCGTAGAGGGTGCTGTGAAGGTACAATATTTGTGCAAATTTTTTACCAAAAAATACAAATCCCATTCTTTAAAATGGCATTAATGAGATTCCTTAATTATTATAAATAAATTATTTAAATTCTTTATTTGAAAATTCGTGTTAAAATACTAGCTTTTCGAATATATAAAAAGACTGTTTCTACAGATAATATTTTTAAAGTTATTCTAAATGTTTATAAACTACAAAATTTCAAAAATTTGGTATTAGGATTTTTGGTTATATTAATTAATTTTTTTATCTTTTTTTAATACATTTTGATACTACCACTCTTCTACTTTCATATAGCATACTCAGAATTGCCATGTGTTCATTATTTTCTGTCTTATTATGTTATTGCAAAATAAAGGTCTCTGGGATAAACAAATAGAATAACTTTTAAACTAATTAATGGATCGATCTCAAATTTTGAACGTTTGTTAAGTACCAAAATTTCCAATTTTGGGTGAAACCCTAAAATTCTAGTAGAAGTTATTAACAAAAATCGATTTTCATTTATTTTGCAATTTGCGAAGCAACAAATTAATTTTTGAACATTCAAAAATCGGTATTTTGAAGCTTTTTTAATGTGTTAAAAAATAAAATTTTGTAATTTTATGTCAACTATTTAGCTTTTGAATGGAGTGCAAAAAATAGAAGAAATCGCGTTTTTTTGCATTAAATTGGTAATATTTAAAAAACGGAAGCGAACTCTAGGCAGGAAACAGTAGGTTTTCTTCCTATAAGTCTACAATAACTAAAAAAGTAGTCTGCTATCTGGTTCTTTGAGTGTCCTGCGAAAATCCTTATTTCTCTTGACTAATTACATTGATGTAAAAATAACTATAATTAAGATTCTAAAACTGTTTCCTTGTGGCATGTTTAATGCACTATGGAGTCATAAATGATGATTTTCTTTGCGGGTTTGTTTGATAAAAATACTTACAATTTACTGGTAATATTGTACAACAAATTTTTAAGAGTACTTCATTTGTCGAACGCACCAAATTTTAGATCCCTCTATATTTACCTAGAGGTCCCGTTATTTGGGAAGGCACTGATTAGCATATTATTGCACTTGCATAGAAGCCAAATTTGAGGTTTCTTCCTAGGTCTCGCCTTAGTATTAAATAATTTCAATACTCAGTAATAAAATTTCAATGTCAGTAACCAATCACTTATTTATAGACGGTTCTTAGACCATTTTTAGATGCGCCATAATATGCAAATTAGTGCCTTCCCAAATGACGGGACCTCTACTAAACGATCCCTCAATAAAATTTTCTGAAATAGAAAAGTTGTCCGATTTGACATTAAAAACGGAATAAAAAAAGTCTCATGAGAGAGATAATACATTTTTTTAATGGTGGGCCCAAGGACTATAAGGTAAATATTATGTTTATATGGGATCAAAGCAGGACAGGTCGGTAAAGGGGATTAACATTGATATGACCCAAGATAGAAACTTATGGAGAAATGCAATTAGGGAAGCCGACCGCGCCTAGGGATAATGGCAAAGAGAATGATGATGATGGGATCAAGCCACAATGGGTTGTAATAAAAATTATATTTTTAACTGTGTTTAAAGTTTTCATCTCTACTCCGGAAAACGATTTTAAAACGATCTTAAATTATCACAATCAGGGCTGTAACATACGCTAGCGGGTATTCGGATCAATATTGAATAGTAGAAGCTCGAATTCTAGTTAAAAATGTCGTTAAACAATGCATCGAATGCCTAAAATTTCCTCCACTAATAATAACCTACCTATCACTGAAATTATAATGGCACTATTCAGTGGCGGCTGGTCTGTAAGTGAAGGGGGAGGTCATATCCGGTGGTTCAAGATTTTTTTGGAAAAACAAGACCTACAAATCCCATTTTAAATAATTTCTGATTCCATCATCTGTATTGGTTTCTTATAACTTATTTTGCAATATGTTGTTTAAATTTAAGCGGATCTTTATTTGACAAGTTAATATGAAATAAGTAAAAGGAACAAGTCTTCATTACTAATTGTCAAATAAATCAGATAAATAGTATAATATAATATGTAATTATAACAGCCAGAATATCAACAAACTACTTAAACTCAAAACCTAAAATAAATAAAAACTTATATTTTTATGCGGATTTAAAAAGTAAATCGATTCTTCTGTTGCTCGATCAGTTGCTCGTTGAAATTTGTGATCGTTCGAATACCTACCGCTCAACAACGAAAACGATACCTACGGTCTACGGTCAATGACCACGAGTTGGTACCAACTTGCATATAAGAGCGTATTTTCGTGAACGTTCGGATTCCCAATGCTTATTCTCACAGTGAGGTCAAATAAATTTCTTGACCATCGTGAATGTTCGTATTTAGCTGTTTAAGAGTAATATTGCGGAAGTTTCAGTCAAAGATAAATTTGGCTTTTCGGTAACGTCAAACAGCTCGTATTTCATGTTTATTCTTATCTTTGTCGCTATATTTTACAACAACAAAATGACTGATAAGTCAATACACTAAAAGCAAAATTTAACTTTGAACGATACTATTGTATTCCGAACATTTTTAATACAGAAAATTTTCTTTTTTTAAGGAAATAATTACATTATAATCGTTTGATTGTACAATTATTACAGGGAGGTCATTGACCAATTGACCTAAAGGGATAACCGCCACTGGCACTATTACTGGTTTTGACACGTAGGGGTCGATTTTGCCGGCATATAATAATTAAAATAGATCAGAACTAAGAGGTGATATGGATTAGATAGATTTCCAAGAACTTTAACAATTTAAAGTAAAATTTAATAAAAAATTTTTGTCCTGGTAAAGGGTATATTAGTTTAAAAAGCCCCTATAGAGCTACAAACATAGAAACAAAACGTTTTCGCTCTGTAACAAGAGCATCATCAGTGTTACAAGCACATGGTGAGCCACCCAAAAATACAAAGGTTGAAACCTTTTAAAAATAGACTAAAAGTCTAATATAAATATAAACATCCTAAAATCCAAAGGATGAATAAATTTCCTATGGATGTGGCTTGAGGGCAACACATGACTCCCACAGGTGGTAAGTGGGTTAATTAATTAGGTCATTATGTTAGGTCATTAATTAGTCAATAATGACCTAATTAATTAATCCACTTACCACCTGTGGGAGTCATGTGTTGCCCTAAAGCCACATCCATAGGAATTTTATCCATCCTTTGGATTTTAGGATGTTTATATGTATATATGGTTGGATGTTTATATATGTATATATTGATATGTTTGGATTTTAGGATGTTTATATTTATATAAGACTTTAAAAGGTTTCAACCTTTGTATTTTTGGGTGGCTCACCTTGTGCTTGTAACACTGATGATGCTCTTGTTACAGAGCGAAAACGTTTGGTTTCTATGTTTGTAGCCCTATAGGGGCTTTATTTATTTATTTAATCAGTTAAGCCCATTCGTACCTTTCGGTGTTGGGCTGTTTACAACTAGTTCAATATCTACATTTCAATACATTTTAATAATTATACAATACTTATTTTAACAATACAATTTTAATGAATATAAATTACTTATTTGACCCATCTTTCTGTCCATATCTTTTAATCTTGTGGTGCTTCTTTAATAATTCTTTTCCATGCTCTTCTATTTTGAGCTAATTGTTTTGCCATACCCCATTGCAGTCCTCTCTTCTCTACTTCTTGTCTAACTTGTTCTTCCCATCTCATTCTTGGGCGACCTACTTTATTTTTCCCTTGTACTCTGACTTCATATACTTTTTCGTTATTCTTGTGTCGTTTAGTCTATGGATGTGGCCCAACCATCCTAACTGTCGTTCCCCTATAATTGTCTCTATGGGTTTTATCTTTAGAGCTTGAGTTATTGTGTCGTTTCTTATTTTATCTCTTCGTGTGACCCCTTCTATTTTTCTCCAGAATCTCATCTCTGTAGCTTTGATTTTTCTTTTGTTGTTCTTTGTTAGCGTCCACGACTCACTCCCATAGACGATTGATGGTCGAACCACTTTTTGGTACACTTGTGTTTTGACTTCTTTGGGTACCTCTTTCTTTCCAAAGAACGTATTTCTTAATGTATTATAGATTGTCCCTGCTTTTCCTCTTTTATTGTTTATTTCTTTTTATATTTTACCATCTTCTTCAATAATTGTACCTAAGTAGTTGTAGCTGTTTACTTGTTCCAACACTTGTCCTTCTACCTTAATTTTTATCACTTTTTTTGTAGTTGCCATAACCATTATTTTACTTTAATCAGTGTTTATTTCCATGTTCATTTTTCTTAGTTCTTTTATATAAGTGTTTATTATTTATTGCAGTTTCTCTTCAGTGTCAGCTAACAGTACCATATCATCTGCAAATAGTAATTCTTGTATTTGTACATTGTTCATTTTCCATTTTCCCAATATCATGTCTTTAGATTTCTCCTTGCATTGCTTTATTGCGTCATCTAGTACCATTAAGAAAAGTAATGGACTTAGTACGCAGCCTTGTTTTAGTCCTATCTTTGCTTGGAATTCATCAGATTCTTGATTGTGAGTCCTTATTTTTATTTTATTATTTTTATATAAGGCTTTAATTATTTCTATCATATCCTTTTCTATTCCATTTTTCTTTAAACACTTCCATATATCTTCCCTTCTTATTCTATCAAAAGCTTTTTTCAAATCAATAAAGCATATATGTATCTCTTTGCCTTTCATCACTATAGGGGCTTTTTAAACTAATATACCTTTTACCAGGACAACAATTTTTTATTAAATTTTACTTTTAATTAATGGTATACAGCCAACTACAGGAATTTCTTCCTTGTGGATTTTTAAAAATTTAGTTATTTTCCAAAGAAAATATTATTTTAGCTTGTTTAGATAATCGCTTTGATGATGCTAATAAACCACTATTTGATACACAATTACTATTTATTTAAATTTCGTTATGAGTTTCCTAAAAATAAATATTTTCGAAATATATGCCATCTCAGACCACCTTCTCTTGGGGTCCTAGGGCCTAGGGTATAAATATATTATCGTGAACGGATTAACAGATCATGTTTTATTATGTTAAATTTGAGACACCCTGTAGGGAGGAAAAGGTACAAGATGGATATACATCGAAATCATGTTGTAGTCTTATGCTCTGTGAACATTTTGTTTTTCAATTTTCGTGATATATTTAAAACAAAGAAAATGGACGGTTTTACTCTTTAATATGTGTTTTAACTGAAACAATACTAAATTAACAATACAAAAATAAGAACAATTAACAAAACTTTAAGAACAGAAAGAAACATAATGTAACCTAATATCGCGTGTTCTCCCTCTAATTCTAATAACGGCTTCACATAGCCTAGGCATGCTGGATATTAAGTAGCCTGTTTGATTTTGGTCTATAGAGTTTCAGATAGCAATAACCATAATAATAAATAATATCGTATGGCATTTTTGCCGGGGAGATCCTTTCGGATAGTTCCAGCGCCAATTACATCTTTAACCCTGTTTCAAGTAACTAGTGTCGATGTACACTAGCCCAGGGGGACCGACGGCTTAACGTACTCTCCGAGGCACGGTGAGACGGCTCGTGTCATTATTGGAAATGAAAATGGTTTGTCTTTGGCAGGGATCGAACCCACGTCTACTGGCGTATGAGGCCAGCGTTTATGCCGTTACCCACGGCCGCTCACGACTATAACCATATATATATATATACTATAGTTTAACCATAATTTCAACATCTTGCAGGAAACAGGAAGGGGCTGGCGAAGTCTTATCCCATAAGTAATCAATAGGATCCATGTCGGGACTATGAGGGGGCCAATTCAATATCTGAATATTTACCTCACTGAAATATTGTGTAACGTGAGGAGACCTTGTCTTGTCATGCATTAATGGGAAATTATTTCCTATAATATAAGGTGCGAACGAAACAAAGTGTTCAACGAAAGAAAATCTCTGTAATGTACCTTTCGCTATTTAAAGAGCCTCCATGTAAAGACACCAAATATCTTCTAGCTGTTAAAGAAATTCCACTTTAAAACATGACAGAGCCTCCATTAAACAGTCTCGTCTCTCTTATGTTACGCTGTGCATACCGCTCACCTGGTCGACAAATAACTCTTATGAGTGTCGATCAGTACTGTTTACGTTATGTGTCTTTCTGTTTTTAAAGATTTGTTAACTGTTATTTTTTATTATAATTTAGTATCGTTTCATTTAAAACATATGTTAAAGAATATATATATATATATATATATATATATATATATATATAATGTTCTTGAACTCCTAAGTGGAGCATAGAGCTTCAGTGAAAACGCGTCATCGGGTTCTATTTTGCGCTAGGGCCTTCACCTCATTCCAAGACTTTCCTTGACTTCTTATCTCGTCCATGATGGATCTTCTCCAAGTTTGTGCTGGGCGACCTCTTTTTCTCTTTCCTTGGGGATTCCACTCTAGGGCATTTTTTGCAATACTGGAACTATCTTTTCGGAGTGTGTGACCTATCCACCCCCACTTTCTGTATTTGATTTCATTTTCTACCCTCTTTTGTTGGGTCAGCTGTAGCAGATCTTCGTTTCTGATGGTGTTTGGCCAGAAAATACGAACAATTCTTCGTAGACATTTGTTAACAAAGACCTGCAATTTGTCTGTAAGGTATTTTGTCACTTTCCAGGTTTCACATCCATAGAGTAGAACAGACATAACATTTGACTGGAATATTCGGATCTTTGTTCTTGTAGTATATTCTCCAGACCTCCAAACAGGGTTAAGCATGCTGAAAGCTTGTTGAGCTTTTCGTATCCTCATACGAATATCATCTTCTGTACCTCCGCTTTCTGTTATGACACTTCCAAGGTACGTGAAGTTCTCCACATTTTCAATCTGCTTGTTGTCGATATTAAATAGCGTGTTGTTCCTTGCATTTATTCTCATCGACTTGGTTTTACCAATATTGATTTTTAAACCTATTTTATTGGACTCAGTGGATAGTGTTTCCAATTGGTCGGCCACATCCTGGAACCTTTGTCCTAACAGGCAGATATCGTCGGCGTATTCCAGATCACTTAGGCGTGTGGTTAACGTCCATTGTATCCCTTTTGTGTCGAAGTCTAGTTTGGAGAGAACATAGTCCAGAGCTATGTTAAACAGAAACGGAGAAAGCACACATCCCTGTCTGACTCCAGTAAGTACGTCAAATTCGTCACTGTTGACCCCATTGTGTGTCACGCTGCACGTCGCCTCAGTGTACAGTGACTTTATAATGGAAATTATTTTATGAGGAATGTTTCTTAGCTCTAAAATTTTCCATAGAGGAGCATGAGACAGGCTGTCAAAGGCACGTTCGAAATCGACAAAGACCATGTATAGAGGTGTGTTCCATTCAACCGATTGTTCCATTATTACCCTCACTGTATTAATGTGATCTATGCAGGAAGATTCTGGTCTAAAACCTGCTTGATTCGCTCGAAATTCAACCTTGTTTGTTAATCTTTTATGTATGATGATCGTAAAAATTTTATTTATGACGGTAAGCAAGGTTATTCCTCTCCAATTTTTGCACAGTGTGAGGTTGCCCTTTTTTGGAAGCTTAATAATATTACCTTTTTTCCAGCCCGCTGGAATGCGGTTTGTTTCCCACACTTCTCGGATTATGGGGAGCAAAAGTTCAGCGGTTAGATGCGGGTCAGTTTTAAGTAGTTCGGCAGCAATGTTATCGATTCCCGGGGACCTGTTATTTCTCAGAGATTTGATAGCTGTTATTATCTCCATTTTGGAAGCTAATGTTAAAGAATACAACCGCCTATTTTTTTTTGTTTTTAAGCATATCAGGGAAATTCAAAAAACAAAATGTTCACAAAACATAAGACTACAACATGATTTCAATGAATACCCATCATTGTACCTTGTCCTCCCTAGAGGGTGTCTCAAACTTAACATAAGAGAAACGTTTTTTTTCTTCCACCCGGTATAAGGTCAAAAAAGAAGTTTGGGCAAACCTTTGTCTAACAGTGGTAATACCAAAGAAAAATCTAAAATAATAACAAAAAATAGCAAAATTCGTTAATCCGTTCACGAGAAAAACAACTTTTAAAATGAGCATAATTGTTTGCAAAACTTTTGCGGTTTATTTATTATTAACTATTTTGATTGCGAAATAAGCCACAATTAAATTGAAAAAGTAATTTTATTAATTTTTTAAACTAATTTCTACTTTAAAATGTATAATATATATATGTCTGAATTGCCGATATAAATGAGACATTAAATAAATTATTAGAAGAATTTTTACTAAACAACAATATTTTTGTTGAATTTAGTAATATTTTATGTTTTGACAACCACAACCGATTTGGGCCTCGGAACGTTAATAAAATTAGTTTTTCTACGAGGGTGCAAAAAAGTCTACTTTTCCGCACGCACTTTAGTTTGGAAAGTTTTACTTTTCCGCATTACTTTTCCACACTGAATTTAGATATTTTAATATGGCCTTAAAATAATTATAATACATGCAATATACTAATATTTCGATATTATTTACTAATTTATTTAAAATGTATATTATTGTTTTCATGTTTTAATGAAATTAACGAGACAATTCGATGGAATAAAATTATTTTGACATAATATTCGAAAGTCAAATCAGTAGACAAACAGTGGTTTTGAATCGTGGTCATGGAAACCAAGATCGTCGTCATGTTAACCAATTATATTCAAAGTTTGGTTTTGACAACCTTGTCAAAGAATTAATTTGTGTATGTATTTTCTTATTAATTCAATTAATTGAATTAGATTTGGTCATTTTTTAAACGCTCGTAGAAAAAATATTGTTGCTAACTCTTGCGGAAAGTCTCTTTCCGCACTCGACTGCCGAACTCCGCTTCGCGTCGTTCGGCAAACTGCAATCGGGTGCGGAAAAGTATGACTTTCCGCATTTGTTAGGAAAATAACTATTTTCAATTTAATTATGGCTTATTTCCCAATCAAAATAGTTAATTATAAAAATGCCACAAGGAAATAGCTTCAGAACAATACCTATTTATTTATTTTTATTTATTTTCTTTAATGGCTCCAGTGGCTTCATAAAATGCTTCGATTTTGTCGTAATCTGTTGTTGTTAAATCATATCTATTATTGTTGGAGCTCATAATTGTCGGTTCTTAATTTGTTTGTAGCTGTTTTCTAATGAAGGTAGATTACAAAAAAATTTGAACTCTCCCATATTTTACAATTTTCAACGCACTCTGGTTAAAAACCATTATCTCTAAAATCGATTGTAATACTATCAGAGTAATTATATACTTGTTAGAAATAACTATGAACGTCCGTCTAAACTTTAAACATAAGTAATAAATTTTGTGATTTGAGAACATAATTAATTACATTTTGTAATTAGTGAGTGAAATCTATTAATTATAAGGTTGAAAGTTTTAATCTTATCCAAATATACAACTCTCTGATATTAAATCTGACACCTGTTAGCTATTCAGTGCCAATGAAATTTAATTAACATTAGCTGAATAAAATTTAACACTAGTTTTAAATCACATTTTACAAGTACACCAATTTAAAAAGAGAAATTTTTGCACAAAATATTTACTCTACAGTGTGGTGCAATTGTATGTAACAAATTCGTTATTTCGTAAACTGGCGACTTCAAGGAAAAATCCCGAAACAGGTCGATTTTTGCTTTTAAATTATGAGTTTCTGGCATATATATTATTATATCATACTAGTGGCGTCATCCAACTCGGTGTGATGACGTAATCGATGATTTTTTTTTTAATGAGAATGGGGGTAGCTCTATTCAGTAATATAAACGTGAACATAATTATTTATATAGGGTGTCCTATATAATAAAATATTTTTCTTTGTCCAATACTATTTAAATGCATTCATTTTTTTCGAATCCTGACAAAACTAATAAACATTTTTGAAAAATTTAAACGCAAAAAGAAAGATTACATTATTACCGAGGGCCGAAAGTCCCTTAGAATAAACAAAAAGTTTTTTTTAAAGAAATATTTGAATTTAAACATCACACCAAATGTTCTCTTTTTTTTTCGCCCGTGTAACTTATTAAAATAAACATAAAAGTTTTCAGGGACTTTTGGCCCTCGGTAATAATGTAATCTTTCATTTTTCGTTTAAATAAAAAAAAAAATACTTATTAGTTTTCTCAAGATTCGAAAAAAAATGAATGCATTTAAATAGCATTTGACCAAGATTTTGCCTATCCCGTTAATTCAAAATACATTTTATTGCTGTCAGTAAATAGAAAAAAATTTATTTCACACATAAACATTGCTCTTCGCTTAAATTCAATGTTCAAGCTGCCACCCACCTGCCTCTTGGCAGTTTGAACATCATAATTTAATCGAAAAACAATGTATATTTGTCAAATAAACATTTTTTCTTTTTTTATTGGCCGTTTGTGTTATACGACAACCCCATCGAACAAGGTTGTAACTCATTTTTAGCGATTTTACAGGAGAGGCAAAAAACGAAAACATGAATTTTTAAAAATTTGTAGCGAAATGATTAAACCCTTTTGCACTAATGTGATATGATATTTATTACATAATAAGGGATTACTATGAGATGTATGCTTCGTAATTTTATTAGCTATTGAGAATCTTGAGTTTGATTGAGATACAACCTTGAGATTAAAACATGAGTATTCGTAGAAAAAGGTTGTAACTCGCCTAACAACCATTTTACACTCTCCGTGTTAATTATTTTTCTCGTTTAACTATTAAAAGGTTGTATGTTTTGAGTTATTTGCAATATAGCTAGGAGAAAATTAGTTTTTTTGGTATATTTAAACAAAATATCAACTCACAGTTTACACAATTTTAATTGGAAATTATAAATTTTACAATAATACTAATATTCTATCACTATGAAAAAACCATGGAATGAAATATCTCAAATTTTTCGCATTTTTATTGCGTATCTGTAAGTATTTAATTTTAAACCATTTTACTTTATAACTTTACTCTTTTATACTCAAGGGAAATAGGGCAAAAATATACCATGTTCGGAACACTTGAGCAGCCAGGTTGCAAATGAGTTTTTTGGGTACTATATACCTAATACATTATATATACAAAAATGCCCGTCACAGTTTGGACGAGAATTTTAGTTATTAACAAATAAGTGTCAAAAATGGCAGTTTTTTCGTTTAAATCGCTACGGGTAAAAATAGGGTAATTGAATATCTTATTTATACTGTTATTCTCGTAGTAGATGAGCCAAGGTTTAAAATGGCAGCTTTTGAATTTCGGTTTGATCATTTTTTATTTCAGAAATTGCAAAATAAAGCTAAAATTTCGAAATAAAGCTAAACTTTTGTTAAAATGACCTTAAGACTTTCATATTGTACGAAAAATTAAGACAAACAGTCCATATAATGCACAACAAATTTTAAAACGATTCGTCAATTAGTTTAAATTTTATTCAATTTGTTTATCCCAATGAGCTTTTTCTTCGCAATAATATTGTTCAGAAAATAGTAACGTAATAGCAATTCCGTGAAAACTACATGAAAGAAGAAAAGTCATGATTTCAAAGTATTTAAAAAAAATCATTAAAAAGTCATTTTTATCATTCCGAAAACATTTTACTAAAGTAGGGTCATTTTTAGTTCATAAACAATTTGAATAACTTTGTTAGTACAGTAGAGCGTCGATAATCCGAACTAATTGGTACAGGGGTAGTTCGGATTATCAAATTGTTCGGATTATCGAACATATGTTCAAAATACATACAAAGCTCATAAATATAGTACATATTATGTACATACGTTTTAGTTGCAAGGAATAAAACACCTGCATACTAAACAAATATATTGTATGCATTTCTGCATAAACAAAACAAAAATCCGCGGTCATATTTTGCCCATATTGCCATATTAAATCCAAAAATTCGGTCCGTGATCATATTTTATAATTTTTTTTTGCGTTCGGATTAGCGATCGTTCGGATTACCAGGGTTCGGATTATCGACGCTCTACTTGACTGTAGATCAAAACTACTTTGGGATTTGAAAAGCTGGTATTTTTATACGAATTTTCAAAAAAACACTTTTGCCTAGGTTAATTACAGTCAAAGTTAGCCACTTTTTTTATTTAACTGACAGCTACTTTGTTTATAACAATTAAGCAACCCAACTAGCGCCATTTCGAAGTTGAAGGTGTATAGTTTATGTGTAAAAGTTTGAGTAAACTTTAAACTTCAACAGAGTTGTTAATAAAGCTTTAAAAATAACTTTCTAACGAAATCGATTTGTTGTCGGTGGAAATGAATAATTAAAATCCGTGCACTCAAAAAATGAAACTGATTCTTCAAACATATGCTGCGATTAATATCTCCAGAGCTTGTTGATGGATTTTGATCATAATTTTTTTAAATTGTATGTACTCGTAGTTTTGTAGAGTACGTTATGTACGTAAATCCCCACCTAGCATTTCAAAATGTTAGGGGGAGTTCCCCTTATCACTCAGAAATATGAAAAATAGATTACGACCGATTCTAAGACCTACCGAATATACATATATAATTTCATAAAAATCGGTCAAGCGGTCTCGGAGGAGTATGACAACTAACACTGTCACAGGAGAATTTTATAGATGTAAATATATAGATGGGTATTAACAAATAGGGGTTGGTGATGGAAAAGTGTAAATTAAGGGTTGTATGTATTTTTTAATCCTACATCATATAAAATTAAGATAGACAATTTTGTCCAAAAAAATAAAAAAAATGTCAGGGAGCAACCCCCCTTATAACTTATGGATATGAAAAATAGATTAAAACCTATCCTCAGTCCCATAGGATACACTTGTAAAATTTCATAATAATCGGCCAAGCTGTTTCGGAGTAGTATGGTAACTAACACTGTTACAGGAGAATTTTATGTATATTGAAGTAACTGTGAATTAAATAATAAAAGTGGCTAACTTTGACCGTAATTACCATAGGCAAAAAGTTTTTTTTTGAAAATTTGTGTAAAAATACCAGCTTTTGAAATTCCAAGGTAAATTTACTCTACAGTCAATATTAACAAAGCTATTTAAATTGTTTTCAAGCCAAAAATGACTCTACTTTAGTAAAATGTTTTCGTAGTGATAAAAATTACTTTTTAATGATTTTCTTCAATAATTTGCAAACAAGAATATTGTTCTTTCATGTGGTTTTCACAGAATTTCTATATAATTATTATTTTCTGAACAATAACATTACAAAAAAAAGCTCTTTGGGATAAACAAATTGATTAAAATTTAAACTAATTGACGAATCGTCTTATAATTTTTTGTGCAGTATATGGACTCTTTGACTCAACTTTTTGTGAAATATAAAAGTCGTAAGGTCACTTTCGCGAAAGTTATAACAAATTTTTTATATTCGAAATTTTAGTTTTATTTTGCTATTTTCGAAACAACAAATGATCGGACCAAAATTAAAAAACTGCCGTTTTAAACATTGGCTCATCTACTAAAAGAAGAATATTATGAGTAAGATATTTAATTACCCTATTTTTACCTGTAGCGATTTAAACGAAAAAACTGCCATTTTTGACCCTTATTTGTTAATAACTAAAATTCTCGTCCGAACTGTGACGGGCATTTTTGTATGTATAATGTATTAGGTATATAGTACCCAAAAAACCCATTTGCAACCTGGCTGCTCAAGTGTCCCGACAAAAACCTTATCTCCCTGGATTATTAATATTAATATCTACTTCTGTGTCCTTAAATGGGTTAAAATTTAGAATTTGCTTCTGATTTATTTCAGTTACGGATTTAGTCTTGCCTCATGCTTTGGCGTATCGTATCATGATTATCCATTGGTGTGGAGTATATACGACTCAATATTTTCCCCTTTTTCTATAAGGGCATGCATTGAATCACCCTCGTTTTATGAATGTGCTATTTCTAAAAATACATGTGTAGTGTTAATATTTTCACTACATAGAAGTACGTAACAAACACTATTCGATACTTATTTTGTCCACCACAACTATCAAAAAGGAAAAAAACTCCGTAAATCCGTTTTTACTTTTATTTCGATAATTTGACTTATGAGATGCACAATATGTTTGACTACGTTATAAATTAAACATACGTGCAACAAAGTTGTAACTCATTTAAAAACCTTGTTAATCGTCAAGTATAAAGAAAGTAAATATTTTACATTGGGAGTATCAAGTGTTACTGCCTTTTTCACGCTAAAATGGCATGCGTAAGTTAAAATACAACTTTTTTCAATGTAGTATTAGCCAAACTATTGAGAATTAAACTATGTCGTTTATATTGATGTGTGCGCAATTTTTTGCTGAATTCGCCTGTGTTGAAATCTGAAAAAAGATGTAACTTGAGTTACAACCTTGCTCGATGGGGGTGTCGAATGTCCGCAAATGCTTCGTTTCCGAGACACGGGATGTTGAATTTTTCTTACAAACTGACGATTTATTTTTTGCTCTAAAACCGGTTGAGATATACAAATGAAATTTGGTAGGTTTCAAGACGTAGTTATTGCGCATTTTTGGCATACAATTAAGAATTTTATATTCACCATTGGCGTGCATACGGGTAATATGACTAAATTTCATTTGGATATCTCAATCGGTTTTAGAGCAATAAATAAATCGGCAGTTTGTAAGAAAACACTCAACATACTATATGTCGGAAACGAAGCATTTGCGGAGATATGTTTATAAAGCAAACGGTCATTATTTTTTCATGCAGAATTACCTCTTAAAGTTTGTCGCACTTATTTAGAAACACACTGTAATGATGAAGAACGTTGCTAGATGTTAAAGTACCTAACTTTTTTATTATTCAACATAAGCGAATTAATCAAAAGAAAAATGTTAAGAAAGCCTAAGGCTACAGTTGAGTTTTAATTTCAATATTTTATTTGCGCTAGAATATTCCACAGGGTGTTCCAAACTTTGACGAAAAAACACACTATCATTTTTACACCCGGTATACAATGACACTTATCTGTTTAGCAACAATATTATTACAATGATATTCTTGAAGAATAAATCTATAACATATTAAAAAAATTACTACAATCGGACAACAGGTTTAGGAAATACGAGAGTTCAAAAATGTCCCATTTTTAAGGTGGTGCGTTAATTTTTATGTTTAATGTATATAAATATATAAGTATGGCAAAAATGATAATTTAAAAATAAAAACCGACCTGTTTCGGTATTTTTTTTAAGGCACCGGCTTACGAAATTACGGCTTACATAAATTTGCACCGTACTGTATATTAAGTATGGAGACAGATAAAACAAATCCAAACATCTGTTTGGATGTGAGCTTTAGGTTGTTGGTGTGGTTATAAATTGAAAACGAATGGAATTATTAAATAGAATACCACTTGATGAGGCAAAACCTGTGCTACGCCATCAGACTACACACAAAGCATCCAATAATTAAACTACGAAAGCCCTTCTAATAAGAAAAGCAGTAAGATAAAGATCCATTTTGCTGTCATTGTTTAACTTTTGCGTGGAAAATATTTCTAATACGACAAGGTAGTAAAAAGATTTGAAGAGAACAATAGACGATAGCGGGAAACCATAATGTTGCCGAGCAACCAGAATTGTCAGAAAAAGACGTGAAAATATAAGACAGAAAATTACTGAAATTTTCCAAAAAGATCTTTTCGTTTATTTCCAAGATAGTGAAGAGCAAATATTGTACCAGCACGATTGATAAGAGTCTTTATACTGAAATATACAGGGTGTTTGGTAACGAGTGAACCACAGCTTAACCTTAAATACATTCCTGATGTTGTTCTGAAGCTATTTCCTTGTGGCATTTTTGTAATTAACTATTCGAAATGGGAAATAAGCCACAATTTACCTAAAAAAATGATTTTATTAACATTTAGACGTCCACATCGGATGTCTTTGTCAATTTGTAAGGATGTACTTTGATGTACTTTGATTCACCAAATTGGATGTATTTTGACAACGACATCCGATGTGGACGTCGAAACGTTAATAAAATCAATTTTTTAGTTAAATTGTGGCTTATTTCCCATTTAGAATAGTTGAGTACTTGATTCCTGAGCTTAAAATTTATCGATTTAAGCTAACTTCTTAAAGTTATACTTTGCCGTCAGTTAAACTTTTATTTTATTTAAAAAAATACCAGGTTTTTTGTAAAAGGTATATTTTAAAATACCCTAAATAAGGGTCACAATAGTACAAACCGTTTTCGGATTAAGGAATCCATCACCAGTGTCTAAAAGCCCTAAAATTAAATATAATTTAATTAATTGAGAGACAAGTTAAAAAAAATTGACAATAAGACAAATTGAGGTTTTAAAAAACAAGAGGCCGTTTATCTCGAAAACGGTTCAGATTAGCGAGATGAATGTAGTTTACCTTTTTTAAGTAAAAATTTTAAGGGAATAACAGTTTTGATTAAAAAAGTATGTAGAGTGGGGGATAAAAAAATGAACGTATTAAATGAGCACTAAAAGACATATGTGGCGCCCTCTAGGTAATACATCATTGTTGGTGGCGAATATTTAGATTTCTCGTCCTAGAAACCCCCACTTACTAAATTTTGTGTTGTTATCCCATCCCAGTCATGAAATATTCAAGAATAAATAAAAGTATAACTTTGACACCCTGTATTTCGGTTATTATCAACTTTTGTACGAAAGTAAGTGAGCTTAAATCGACCTATTTTAACCTCAGAAATCTAAGGTTAAGCTATGGCCCATTCGTTACTAAACACCCTGTATAATGTTGCTACTACAATAAAAGATAATTTGATTTCATTGTAAATTTCATTCAAGTACAGTCTAAGGTATATTGCATAATTATGTGTTAAGCTTAAAATCTGTGTCAATAATTGTTTCGGTCTTTTTCGCGGCTATCAACTCCTATAAATATATCCTAGTATTTTAATAAACTTGTCACGATGTAATATTTCAAATGCCTTTTCATAATCAATAAAAATGAAAAGACATCTTTATGCTGGTCTCGTCATTCCTGTAGCGAAGTGTTTAGTGCAAAAAGTGGTTCTCTAGATTCCAATCCATCTGTAAATCCAAACTGCGTGTCATCTTCATCTTCGTTACACTTATTCCTTATTATTTTGTGGATGATTTGTAGGAATAACTTTCTAAGTGTGACTCATGAGACTTATAGGTCTATAATCGCTACATTGTTTCGGACGCTCTTTTTTTTGATAAGTTATGAATTCAGAACTTAATCAGTCCTCTGGTCATTTATTATCTTTTTTCCTATCGTGTCTACAATTGTATGAGGAGTTTTCTTATGATAGAGGCCAGCTAGTTCTAGCATGTTTTTCAACATATTGAATTTGTCGTGATTGCATTCTAACTCTTCCAATGCAGAGCTTTTATTCTTCATCCACGTTTTCTTTTGTTTTGTTGATTTCAGTTACTTCTTATATTTCTCACTATTGTTTATCTGTTGTCTCCTCTGATCCATCAATTCAACTTGCTTGTTGATTTTTTGTCTTTGATATTATCTTTAAACATTTTCCATATTTCTACACTATTGTTTTCATGTGTTATTTTGCTAACAGGGTTATTTTAATTTTCTTTTATTTGTATTTTGTTATACCCTGTTAAATTTATTTTTTGGTATTTTGGGACTATTTGAAATTTTTTTGAGCTTGAGTGTGATGTCTCAGCTATTGGAGGATCGTGGTAACCGATATCTGTAGAAACTAGGATACGTCGTTATTCTGTTGACACTACAGTCGAACCCGCTTATTAGAATACAGGTTATAAGAATATCCCGGTTTAAGGAATACAAATTTGAGGTCCCGAAACGTTTTTACTAGCTACCAATGATCGGTTATTAGAATATCCCTGATATAGGAATAGTTTTGCTTGGCACGAAGGCTATTCCAATAAGCGGGTTCGACTGTATTTGCAAATCTCTTATTTACTAGACTATAATCTACCTGATTTCTGAGTATTTCTTCGGTATATTTACTTAATTTGATTAGAATGCCATTAAAAACAAAAAACCATTAGTAATATTCCAATCTCATCTTATTTTCTTCCGCGTTATACGTACTTCGAATTTTTGTTCCTATGGGACACGGAATGAGAAAAATCTGCGATCATATACTAATGCATCGATATACATACATCCATGCATATCAATCATTGCGACGGTTTATATCTGGCTATAAATGACTTGAAATTAATATAACAAAAACATAATATGATGATGAAGGAGTTGCTGATATGCCGTAATTAACTTTGTTAGCAAAGTAAACACAGGTATCCACCATCCAAATTAATTATTTATTGTTCTTAAACATTTTTATAAAAAGGGAATTTTGTATAAAATGTTAGCATCACTCCACCATTCAGCAATGCCATCTAATCACAAATAAAATAAAAAGTTGCTTGGATGAGAAGAAAATATGTGCTTCTACTTTTCTTGACGCAAAACAAGCATTTGACAAGGTTTGGCACGACGGTCTCTTATATAAATTGAAGACACGCATGCATCACCAAATATATCTCATTCTCAAATCCTACATCAACCAACGGTATTTTCAAGTCAAAGTTTTCGAGTCAAAGCCTCAAAATCAAACCTCCATTCTATCCATTCTTGAGTCCCCCAAGGTAGTGTCCCTGGGTCATTTCTATACCTCCTCTATACAGCAGACATAGCTACCAATAATTATATTGTAATGGCTATTTTTGCCGATGATACATCAATACTAACTTCAGTCACAGATCCTGAAAGTACTGCCAAGAAACTACAAGATTACCTGTCTACAAGTGCTACAAACCTGGCCTGAACTATGAAAAATTAAACTTAACGCCGAAAAATCGACAGCAGTTACTTTCACAACTAGAAGGTAAACATGCCCACAAGTACACATCAATAATATTCCAATGGAACAAAACTCTGTAGTGAAATGTTTAGGGCTGCATCTACATAGATCACAAGCTTTCTTGAAAAACCCACATTAAAGCCAAACGGACACAAATAAACATAGAAGCTTAGAAAAATGTACTGGCTACTTGGAAATAAGTCGCAAGTCTCACTCGAGAATAAAATACTGATTTACAAGATCATCCTTAAACCTATTTGGTCTTATGAAATTGAGTTCTGGGGTTGCAGTAAACCTTCCAACACCAAGATTCTACAAATTTTTCAGTCAAAAATCCTTCGAACCATAGCCAGTGTTTCATGGTACGTTTCCAACCATACAATACACAACCATCTTGGTATTCCATACATAAGAGATGTCATTGACCTTCAGGCAAACAGATCCAAAGAAAAAAATTCCACAAATTACTACCAAATCATAAGAGAATTATACCTACCACCACTACCTACTAGATGTCTAAACAGAACCTGGCCCGAAGACCTTGGAGATTAGGTGAAGAACCGTTGGAGAACCGTTAATGGACGGTACCCACTTAATATCACTCATCATATTATTTACTAAATACTCCAGTAATACTAGTATTACTGAGTAGATTGTAAATTAGCTTTAATAATAATAAAAAAAATAAATAAAAAAGAATGAAAATATGCTAGTATGTCGTTAGTATTAGTTGGTCCAGTGCTCTTGGAAAGAAGCAAAAACGAAAGAAGCGAAATACTCTTAAAATTTCTGTTGGAAACCGTTTTATATTTAATGAATAGCTTCTTCTATAAGGAGAACCATAGAAGATTGACTTTTAAGGAACCCCGATGGTAAGACTAAATACAAGATCGACTTTATTATCAAGGACAAAAAACACATAGTTAAAGATGTTACAGTCTTAAAATAATGTTTCGGTCGCAAGCGATCATATAATGGCCCGAGCAACTGTAGAAAGCAATATTAAGCAAGAAAGAGTGATGATGATAAAAAGTAAAAAAATTAAACCTTGGATACGTGCAACTAATGAGCTTGAATTGGAAAAATATATCATCAGTAACTTAGGAACTTAAAAAAAGATGTTAACAACCTACACGAAGAAATACTAGAGACAATATCACAGGCCCAAGAACAGTTTGGCCCCAAACATGAAGAAGAAGAAAAAATGAGTAGAGAAACGAAACAGAAAAATGGCAGATCGTAGAGTACTGAAAAGTAAGAGAATGTTAACCCACAAGAAACAAACACCATGAATAAAGAAATCTCTAAAGCAGTCAAAGGGGACATTAGAAAATACGAGAAAGGGAAAATTAGAAAAACTATAGAAGAAAACAAAAGCATGAAAGCATCGGGAAGAATATGGCAAAAAGCAAATTAATATTTTTGTCAAAACCAGCCGAATAGGTAAAACACTTGGATAAATAGTTTAATTTGAAGGTTAGGTTGCGATAAAAACCTAATAAATAAATTAAGTGAACTGAAAACTAAATTAAACTAAAAGGAAAAACAATAATATTATTATATTTTGACGATAGACTTTATCGAGTAGGTATAATATAAAGATCTATAAAAGCAGAATTTCTAAAGAGTTTCTACTGTTTTTTCTTAGATCAAAATCAACCCCAAAAATACCAGAAATACTTAACAAACTTAAATGAGATGCCTGACATAGTAATACACTTTCTAAAGGATCATATATATATTTCCCTACCCATCTAAAAGACGATAAAAAGTCTTTTGCATTTTGGGACCACAAAACTCTTTCGAAACTAAAAAACTTCCGCGTGAATTTTCTGGTAATTCAGCTGAATAATTCGCTATATTAGTAGCGTTGTGGTATTCTTAATAATATCAGATTGTAGTGTTTTACGTAAAATAAAAAATATTTCTAATAATTTCAGTACAAGCATTTACTACATTTTATAAAATTTTACATTGTACTATATTTTACAAACTAATTGTTAAAACTTATACGATTAAGGAAAAATAGATAAGTTTGTTCGTGTTAAAGCTTATTGTGCAACTATATCCACAAGGAAAAAGTAGATATTAAGGAAGTACTTATTTAATTCTGATAATTTTGTATAATATTAATTAACTCCGAAAACCTCCATATGATTTGGGATCTGTATGATATTTGCCTAGGTACATAAAGTTAGCGAATCACTTCTCGTAAATATTATGGCAAGCACAATGGGAATTTGCCGCTTTTTTGCCATGAAGTTAGCGAATCACAACAGCAAAAAATGTTTTAAATTCAAATCGAGTTGGTGCTGAATTTGCCGCTTTTTTGCCGTTAATTAGTTGTGAAAAAATTAATTTTGCCGCTCTTTTATTTTTCTTAATATTCGATGTTTCGCTAACTTCATATGAAGTTAGCGAATCACAACAGCAAAAATTGTTTAAATTCAAATCGAGTTGGTGCTGAATTTGCCGCTATTTTGCCGTTAATTAGTTGTAAAAAAAATTTTTCCGCTCTTTTATTTTTCTTAATATTCGATGTTTCGCTAATTTCATAAAGGGTGGGGAATTAGTGTGAAGAAGTTCAATTACTCGTTTATCGTAGGAGATGCGAAAAAAAGGTATTTAGTTAAAAGTTGGTGTCTAGACAGGACCATAATCTGAAAATATTTTCAAATATATAGGGCTATCCGTATTGACAGGGTGACAAAAAATTATGTTTTTTTAAATAGAACACCCTATATATTTTTACATTTTTGGATTCTCCTGTACGTCTACTTTCCTAAAATATAGGCTTTTGTAGTAATATACGAAGTAGTTTAAAAGATAATTACGTTTTTTGTTAATTTCGTAGCAATATTCACACCCTGTAGAATTGTAGTAACTTGGCATAAAAATTTCTATTTATATTGAAAATATTTTTAATATAGTCTACTATTGTTAACTAAACAGTAAATTAATATAATAATATTTTTTATCTTTTTAATTTTCATAAGTTTTGAACTGAATTTAACGTTGTGTCGTGTCATCTCTCATAATACAAAATTAACTGACTAACTGGCGATGAAACGGCCGGCGATGAAACGGATGGCGATGAAATGGACTGGCGATGAAATGGACTGGCGATGAACCGGCGGCATCGAAATGGCGGCGATGAACCGGCGGCGATGAAACGTCCCATTCCGCATAAATTCGTATTATATAAATCGTAATCGTATTTATAAATTCAAAAAAATATTTATAGTCTTTTACAAATCCAAAAAATATGAAAAATTACTGATTATAATATAGAAAAAAACTTTAGTAATAATATCTGACAAGATGTCTTATGATTGTTGTCCTCTCGTCTCTATCCTTCCGTCATGAACATAATATTTTAAAAGAGTCTTACTAAATATATTTACTTACTTTTTATTCAGCTGGTGCAGTTTGTGTTTTAAAGTGGTAAAATCTGGTCTATCGAAAGAGTCTTCTGCCCAGCATTTTTTCATGAGTAACTCAACTTCATCATCGCATAGAGCTTCCGGTTCTAGATCAGGTCTCAGCGGTTTGCCATCATTTGCTGCTGGTCCGTGCTTGACGGTTTCCAAAATTTCTGAAAAAGATAAACAAAATTTTAGATATATGTGGGTGGTCCAATAAGTCCCTAGCCTCAACGCCTGATGATGCCACTATCGCAAGAGAAATTTACTATCGTGTAAATTCATTCATGTGGACGGCCTCTTAGCTAAATCGGACTCGTAGTTTTGTTTTGACCACGTGTTTAAGCGGGTATATCTATTTTTTTTTATTTAAAAGTAGTTTGCAATCTGTTGAGTGTCAACAATAAACAAAAGTGATTACATTGACTAAGGACAAGAAAGATTTTACCCACTGGTAAAATCAAAGTACAATTTTCATAAAGTTGTGTAGAAAATAATTACATTTTATAACTACTAACTAATTAGTTTAAAAGTTTACTATAAATGGCAAGTCCAATGGTTTGAACCTTTTTAACCTACGCTGTTCTTGCGAATTGTCTAGGAGGTTAAGTGCAAACTGGTTTTCATGATCCTCCAACTTGGCAATGTATGCAGCGCTACGTTTTGTGATGACTTCTTGTACCATATCCGTTTTAAGGTCTCGATGAATAATTCTGTTGTTGATGTACCAAGGTGCATTAGTGATGGTTCTGAGAGTTTTTGATTGGAAGCGTTGGATGATTTCGATGTTGGAGTGACTGGCTGTTCCCCATAGTTCCAACCCATATGTCCAGATTGGCATAAGTATTGCCTTATAGAGCAGCAATTTATTATCCAGAGATAGTCTTGATGAACTGCCCACTAACCAATACATATTTCTGAATTGGAGACCTAGTTGCTTTCTCTTGGTCCAGATATGTTTCCTCCATGTGATACTTCTGTCCAAATGAATACCAAGATATTTTACCTCGTTGGCTGATGGTAATTGGTGATTGTTTAAAGTTACAGGACAAGTTCCTCTTCGTGTTGTAAATGTAACATGAATAGATTTTCCTTCATTGACTTTAATTTTCCATTCCAAAAACCAAACTTGTACTCTGTCTAGATACGCTTGAAGGAGATGCGAGGCATAAATAGGGTCTGTGTGTGAGGCTAGGATTGCAGTATCGTCGGCAAATGTTCCTAGCATCATTTCTTCTGTAGGTGGTCTCTCCTTTAGTGGTTCCTGAATAGTTGGAGGTATATCTGCGGTAAACAAGAGATACAAGGTAGGTCCCAGCACGCTACCCTGTGGTACGCCAGCTTTGATAGAATAGAGTTTGGAAATTGCATCTTGGTATTTAATAAAGTAACACCTACCTGACAAATATGACTCAAGTAGAATGTAAAAGCTGTGCGGTAATGTCCTTTGTAGCTTGTATAGGAGGCCTTCATGCCATACCTTGTCAAATGCCTGCCTAACGTCAAGAAATGCCGCTGAACAGTACCTTTTAGCCTCAAAATCAGCATTTAAATGTTTTACCACTCTGTGAACTTGTTGGATTGTTGACTGATGGGACCGAAATCCAAACTGGTGGTTTGGAATTAGATTTTTGATCCAGGGTTCGAGTTTTTTTACTAATAGTTTTTCGAAAACTTTAGACGTGATTGGCAAGAGGCTGATTGGCCTGTACGATGTAGTTTCTTCTTGAGGTTTCCCCGGTTTTAGAATGGTTATTATCTGAGACACTTTCCATTGATCAGGAAAGTAACCTAAGTTTAATATGGCATTGAATATAAACGTTATAAGTTTTATGCATTTAATAGGTAATTCTTTCAACACTTTTCCACTGATCAAATGATCAGTGGAAATCAGGGTATATCTATGGATTTTAGAAAAATGAAAAAAGAGCAATATCGGTTGGTGATTCAATTCTTGTTTTTGAAAGGGAAATCGTCCAACAAAAACAAAGAGCGCTGAAATACTGTGTGCGGTGACTCTTCTCCTTCGATGGCGGCCGTCAAACGAGTTTTAACGAGTTTTAAACTTGGTCGCACGTCTGTTTTTGATAACTCACTTCTAGGTGCCCCGAAAAAGGCTATCACGGAGAATTACGTGAAAGAAATCCACGATCTCGTGTTGGCAGACCGTCGACTGAAGGTCCATGAGATAGGTGAGACAATAGGCATCTCAAAACATCTCGTTGGTCATATACTGCATGAAATTTTGGGCGTAAGAAAGCTGTCGGCACGATGGCTGTCGCGATTTCTTACTCTGGACAACAAGTGCAACCATGAGACCACTTCAGAGCAGTGTCTGAGACTGTTAAGGCGTAATCCAAATGAGTTTCTACGTTGTTTCATAACGGACGAGACATGGTGCCATTAACACACAACAGAGACCAAGGAACAGTCGATACAGCGGACGTCATCACGCGAACTTGGTACAAAGAGAGCGAGGACTGACTTTCTTCTTCTTCCTTCTTGTATGTAGGCTTTAAAGCCTGTTTCTTCTTCAATATTAGCCTCCTAAATTGTTTAAGTTATCGCACCATCTATTTTTTGGTCTGCCAATACATTTTCGTCAATTTGGTGACTTATATTGTGTTATTCGTACTATTCTATCCTCTGCCATTCTACTAATGTGCTCGTTCCACTCCTATTTCCGTTTTGTCACCCATCCATCTATGTCTTCTACATTGCATGATCTTCTTATGTTTTCTCTTCTCTCCCTATCCAACAGACGTTTCTCTGATATTCGTCGGAGTATTTTCATCTTTGTTGTTTCTAGTAGTCGTCTCATTTTAGATATGTCAGGTCTTGTCTCCGCCGTGTATGTCAATATAGGTCTAATTGCTGCTTTATAGATTCTTGCTTTTGTGTCTTGTCTTAGGTGTTTGTTCTTCCAGATTGTGTTATTAAGAGATCCCGCCGCTTTACTTGCTTTTAAGCTTTGTTGTCGTACTTCCTCTTCAACATCTCCGTAACTGGTTATATCTATTCCCAAATATCTAAACCTTGTTTTCCTATCCCTACAAGGAATCCCTAAAATCACAATAAAGATGCACTAGAAATAAACAAACCAAGATGCGTTGAATGTCTCCCGAATCATGATTTACAATGTATATATGTTACAGTTCAAGTTGATTATCCAGTTGGAGTTTATTTTTCTAGTTCGAGTCGACTCAAACGGCTGGTTTTAGTAAAAGTTGATTATAAATATAAAATGAAGATTTTTATTCAACATTTACTAGTAAAAGTAGACTCCAACTAGTTAAAGTATACTCTTCCCAATGCCATTTAGTAAAAGTTGATTCACACAAACAACCGATTCTAGAAATTAAATGTTACTGTATATTAGGTTCAAATCGTGATATCGTCGCCCCCGTTAGGTAAATTATTCCAGTTCGATTTTTTTGCACAAACTTACTCAAAAAGAGGTCCTTATAATGAATCCACAGGGTGTCAGGTGGTACCGTAATCGAAAAATTGTTTAAACAATTTTTTAAACAAATTTACAAAAAAATTCACTTCGGACATTTTTTTTACATAATTAATTTAGGTCATTCGGAGCAAAAGAGGTATTTTGTGATTTTTCTGTAAAATTTATTGTTCTCGAGTTATACGCGATTTAAAATTTGAAAAATGCGAAAATGACCATTTTCAAGGCTTAATAACTCAGTTAAAAATTATTATTATGAAAGTCAGAAAGTCACCAAATCAAATTTTAACGACCCCCCTACAAGGTACTGAAGAAATATTTGTCATTATTGTATTACTAAGCTGTTATTTTTAATTATTAACAATGAGCGCTAGGAGCGTATTGAGGTGGCTGTCATTGTGAGTGCGACTGAGATGCAGCATTGGACGGTCGGAATGGAGGATCTTACTCGCACTCACATTGACGGCCGCCTAAATACGCTTTTAGGGCTCATTGTTGATAATTAAAAATAACTGCTTAATAATAAAATAATGACAAAAATTTGTTCAGGATCTTGTAGGGGGGGCTTTAAACTTTGATTAGGTGACTTTCTGACTTTCATAATAATAGTTTTTAATCGAGTTATTAAGCCTTAAAAATGGTCATTTCGCATTTTTCAAATTTTAAATCACGTATAACTCGAAAACTATCAATTTTAGAGAAAAATCACAAGAGACCTTTTTTCTCTGAATCACCAAATAATCTAAAAAAATTTGTCCGGAGTGAAATTCTTAGTTATTTAAAATATAAAGGAAAATATTCCTCTCATTGGCTGTATACCATAATAAAAAACTTACTAAGGAAGTAAAACCTCACTTGTAGGTAAATGGTACATATATAAATTTATATATCATTTACCTACAAGTAAGGTTTTACTTCCTTAGTAAAACTTAGTTATTTATGAAACAGTTCGTGAATGCGCACACACGCGATGTTTAGGGCACGAGCGGGCCGAGTGCTATACATCGCCTAAGTGCGCAAAAAGTAATTCACGCACAGTTTCATACAATATTTTATCTACCAAAAAACAAATAAAAAAACTGCAACCCTTAGTCACTGGAATACATTCCTATTTTACAATTTTTTAGAACTTTGACATTTAAAAATTCAAACTTCTGTCAAACCACAAAACTGTCAAAACTTTTTTTGTAATTTATTGCTCACATGTCATCACCATGACAAGGCGAAAGTTAAGGATATTTGATTATATGAAACTGTGCTAAAAAACAGTGCGAGAAAGTAAATCCCATTTAAAATACATTATTACTTCAGGCATACTTTAAACACTTCATGTACTGCTATCTATATTTACAATTTTCACACAATAAAAACTTATACATAATATGAGGTAGAGTAGATAAGAATTATTTTTGTGAATTTGGTAAACAAAAATTGGTTAAACAATTTTTCGACCGCGGTACCGCCTGACACTGTGTATTTGTTATAAGGATGTATTTGTTTGAGTAAGTTTGTGCAAAAAAATCGAATCAGAATAATTTACCTAACGGGGGCGACGTTACAGCCTGGACTAATAAGTAGTTGAAACGGTCAAAACAAAGAGATCCACACTCATCAAAAATGCACGTGAGATTATACTCGTATAAATTGTATAATCTACTTTTACTAACAAGAGTTAGGAAGAGTCAACTTCAACTTTCAAATCAACTTTTACTGCTAGTTTCAGTTGGAGTTGACTCGAACTAGGAAAAGTCAACTCTAACTGAGAATCAACTTGAACTGTAACATAATAATAATAATAATAATAAACCGACCTTTAATTTCCAAAAAATAATAAGTATAACAAAAATGTACATTCTCTAAAGTAGAGGGCGAAGTTTATTTTTGCTGTGTTCTAAGACACAACAAAAATATTCTTCCACTTAACCCCAACATATACATTGTAAAGCCCAAATCATGATTTACAAAGTTTATACATTGTAAATCATGATTCGGGAGTGCTCCTCGTAACATTCAACGTGTCTTGGTTTATTTATTTCTAGTGCATCTTTAATTTGATTTTAGTATAATGACATTTTAGAATGTGATATCTCGGTTTGTCAAATATAACATTGGCTAATTTTGCAATTTAAAAAATTGTTGGGAGTAAACAAAATTTCTCATTCGCTAAAAGAAAACAAGATTTTCCTTATTCCACTTTCCAGCATCAATATTTTAAATGACAAAACATCTGAATACAAACTGAATTTATGCTATCTTCTTCATTTGAATAAATATGCAAATAAAAGATGCGGGACACAAACAAACGACTTTGATTTGCAAATGTTTTTGAAAATACAAATAAACAAGGTTCTATTTTTCTTAAATCGGCTTACAAAAGAGTTAAGACACTGATGTTCGGGAGGAACAATGCAGAACACTTACTATAATTTATTTATCCAATGAATTTTAATTATAGTTTGTTATAGTTTTACTATAAATTTTAGAAATATGTATTGCAAGTAGTGGGGTATTAGACTCAAGACTTACCTGGAATCAGCAGATAGAAAGAATAACGAAGAGAGCGGTATCTACGTTAATGGTAGCCAGACGTACTCATGGAAAAATGTGGGGTTTGAGACCAGACATGGTATATTGGACTTATAACATGGTAGTAAAACCCACAATTACATATGCATCAGTGGTATGGTGGCCAAAAGTGCAGCAAAAAAGTGCCATCATCAAATTAAGCAAGGTGCAAAGACTTGCTTGTCTCGGGATCACGGGGGCTATGAGGGGCACACCTACGGCAGCTATGGAGTCACTACTGGATCTCCCTCCTTTACATATAACAATAAGAGGTGAGGCAAGAATGGGCTATTATAGACTGCGAGAAAACCTGAGCAACGTACCAGTTAAATCAGGACATAGTAAAATAACGAATGCAATTAATGATGCCGAATGGATGATGATTTCTGACCATGTGACATCAAGATATATGCCTGAAGTACCTTTTCAAGTGGACATTTGCCCACGAGACGAATGGGACAGAGGAAACTCTCGACACAGACTGCAGGGTTGCACCTGGTATACGGACGGGTCTAAAACTGCAGACGGTTCGGGCGCAGGAGTATTCTATAGTGGTGGAAATTTCAACATTTCTATTCCACTGGGGGAATGTACCTCCGTATTTCAGGCAGAGATTTTTGCAATCTTGCAGTGTGCAAGAGAAAAAAACCTGAGGGCATTCGAACTGCAGCGGGTTAACATATGCACAGATAGCCAAGCAGCCATTGGGGCTCTTATAAGCCCTAAGGTGAACTCTAGGCTGGTGCGGGAATGTCGACAAGAACTTGATAGACTGGCACAACATAACAGTGTTATACTGGTATGGGTTCCAGGTCATCGGGGCATATACGGCAATGAAAGAGCTGATGCACTTGCCAAGAGAGCATCAGCTACAAAATACCTGGGTCCAGAGCCGGCCGTGGGAGTGCCAAAAAGCACCGTCCGCGAACGAAAAAAAGCCTGGATCCGAAGCCAACACAACTCACACTGGGAGAGTGTACCCGGTCAGACACATGGCAAGATGTATATCGGACGGACATGTGCTAGTAGAGCTGAGTTACTGCTGAAAACAAGCAGGAATCAGCTCAGAGTCATAACAGGTTTCCTCACTGGACATGCGCCAGTTAAGGGTCACCTACATACAATGGGGCTGTTTCATGGAGACTTGAGCTGCAGACTCTGTAACAGAGAACCTGAAACAGTCAACCATATCTTGCATGACTGTGAGGCATTGGATCGGAGGCGGCAAACACTTTTCGGAGACATCGAAATGACTCCAAATTTATATGGCACCCACCCACTAGACCTGTACAAAGCTGGTACAGGGTTCCAGAATTCTGGAATGGGTTTCATAAACAATGGAAGATGTACAATAAGCCAAGTGGCTGCAGTACAACCGGTTCACAACAGACGGCTTCCAGGAAAAAAAAAGTAGTGGGGTACAAAGAAGGAACGTCCGCGAATATTGTAGTATAGTATTTTTACTACAAAAGCGATATTATGTAGGTCAAAATTTTTGACGTAAGAGAACTGTCAAAACATTAGAATGTAACTTTTCATTATTGCCATGTTTATAATAAACATGACAATAATGAAAAGTCAGATTCTAATGTTTTGACAGTTCCCTTACGTCAAAAATTTTGACCTACGTAATATCGCTTTTGTAGTAAAAATACTATATAAATAAGAGGATCGCAATTGGATGCACCCTTCTTCTCTTTAAGTGCTATCTCCGCGACGAAGGTTGGTACTCATCATGGCTATTTTGACCTTCGAGGCAGTTGCTCTGAACAGTTGCGTTGAGCTGCAACCAAACCTTTCTCTCATGTTCTTTAACCAGGAAACGCGTTTCCTTCCCACGCCTCTATTTTTCCTTGAATTATGACTCTCAAGATGTTATCTCTTTCGCCTCTCATCACATGTCCGAGATATTGCAATTTCCTTTCCTTTATTGTGTTTTCAATTTCCCTCTCTTTGCCTATTCTCCTTAACACTTCTATATTCGTGACCCTCTTTACCTATGAAATCCTTAACACTCTTCTAAACAGAGTTTCACGATACGATACAATATCGATACTTTTTAAGTATTGAGTATTGTATTGGTTATGCCAATGAAGTATCGTATCGAGTATCGATATCGGCAATACTTTCTTATAAAAATATCGTATTGATATTGATTTCGATACGAAATCGATACAATACTCGATAAAATATCGACATTAAAAGGATTATTAAATATAAAAATATTTTGCCAATCTTTTGCCAAGCATGCCCACTTTTGCATTTTTTATTACGAATATTTCTTATAACTTATAGATTCTTATAAAAATTGAATATGGCTGAATGCTTCTTTGAAAGTCGACTAATACTTACTATAATTCTGTATTGTTTAACCTTTAAACCCCACTCGGGGTACTGCAGTACCCCAAGCAAAATTAATTTTATTATGATCCTTGGAATTTTAAAGACTCAGCGCCGACCCTCCATCTACTTTAGTAAAATGCTATAAGGCTCGGCAATAGTGTATGTTTCGTTCAGTTGCTCCCGATACGCTATGCTACATAGACGTATTGGGGTACAGTAGTACTTGGCTTGGTCAACTTTAATAGTACATTTTCCGGAAGTTATCAAGGGTATTTTGAAGGAAAGTGGACCTAATGAAATTCAAGAAGAAACTCATGCAAATTCAGCCAGATGCAGTTTGTGAGTGCGATCCCGAGACCATAAGAGCTGAACGAGGTGCAATGTTTGAAAAAAATTAATCTGTGCAGAATATCAAATTAAAGTTTGTCCAGGATGTTCTGAGAAACAAGAATGTTCACAGAGTTTTTACAATTCGCTAGTTCTATTTGTGTTAAAAAGTTGTTTTTAATAAATCCATTAAAACATTCCTTTTTGACTTATTTTTTTAATGGGGTGCTAGTATACCCCAGGGTAGTGTAAGTGTAATTTTAAATATGGGTAGTGTTTAATGGTTAAAAATTACTTTTGAAAAGATAGGAAAATTCCCGGAGACTCGGAATAAATCGCAATTCAGTATTTGTTGAAACTTATTTTTTCGTCATCATCACTCACTTCCATAATATTGCCACAAATGCCACATGATATAAAATATAAACAGTGTAATCATTACAGTCATTTACTCACTCTCAAGAGTTTCAAGTTCAGGCTCTCCAGTGTAAAATATTATAACAGATGATGCTTGGGTTGCAGATCACTTTTACTTTTATGTAAATAATTATGATCTAAATATATATTCCACAAAATATAATCAAACAACTGTAGCGTTGTATTTTTTCTCGATATCGATATTTTCAACAATATCGAGACAAGCGTATCGACAATACAAGAGTATTGTATTGATTTCAGATAATGAGTATCGTATCGACATTAATATTGCTAAGGTATGTATTGTATCGGTATCGTATTGATTTTCGATACGATATCAATACAATATCGATATTTTTATCGAATATCGTGAAGCTCTACTTCTAAATGTCCACATTTAATCTCCATGATTCAGCTCCATAATAAAGCACACTGTGCACATAACATTTAATTAGTCTTAGTCTGAAGGCCAATGTCAAATCTTTGCTGCATCAAATCTTTTTCATTTTCACGAAGTTGGCACGTGTTTTTTCAATTTTCACTTTTATTTCTGCAGTATAATCGTTATTTTCTTTGATTATCAGTGCCAAGTAAGTATATTTTTTTACTCTCTCAATCTACTGGCCGCCTACCGTTAATATTTCGTTTTTTATTGTTGTTCTTGCTAATTTTCATAAATTTGGTTTTTTTGACGTTAAGAGAGAGTCCGTATTCTTCACTATATCTTAATATTTTGTTCATTATTCTTTCTAAGTCTTCCAAGTTGTCGGCTATTATGACTTTATCGGGGGCATGCCTAATGTTATTAATTAAACTTTCATTCACTTGGATGTCAACTGTCTCGTTTACCAAAGCTTCTTGTATGATTTCTTCAGAATTAGCATTAAACAGAATATAATAGAATAGAATAGAAATATGCTTTATTGTCACTGAAAATTTTTACAATTTTATGGACAAAGCTTACATACAGTCAAAAGAAAAATAATATCAATAAAAAATAACAACTACAATTTCCTAAAATTAGATAAATCGTCAATATACAGTATACATATAAGATATAATAGCAAAGACAAAAACAATTTATTGCAAAATTTATATAAATTGCAAATTGAACATACTTACAACAAATAAAATATAACATTAGGAACTGACAAGTTTAAGCTACTGCGTTTGAAAACCAATTTTCTTAGTTGTTCATTTATTAAGAAATTCTTCTATTGAATAATATAATATGGTCTTTTAGATAGATAGGCTTTTGTCATTTTACGGAACTTTGGGAAAGATGTTGCAGATTTAAATTGTAAAGGGAGATGGTTGTAAAGTTTTTTTGCGGAATATAATATAGATTTCTTTACTAACTCAGTGGATGGGATCGGTAAATAAATATCAAATATTGAATTTCTGGTGGAGTAAAGATGAATGGGTCTTGCTGGAAAGACATGAAGGTGTTTACGAATTAAACAAACCGTTTCTAGAATATATAAAGATGAAAGTGTTAAAATTCTGTGATCTCTGAAGTAACTTCTCAATGTGTAGATCTTCTGAGGCCAACCATATATCTTATTGCTCTTTTTTGCAATTTAAAAATAACATCAAATTGAGCAGCTGTACTAGAACCCCAAAAAAGAAGACCATATCGAAGATGAGACTCGAACAACGAAAAATATGTTATTTTAGAAGATGCTAAATTGAGTTCCCTTGAGACAGATATTATTGCATAGCAAGCTGAGGTGAGTTTCTTACCTAACGAATCGATATGAAGGGACCATTTGAGGTTGCTCTCTAAAAAAATACCAAGAAATTTTACAGAATCAACGGGACTGATCTGGCTGTTATTAAGAGGCAAAAGTTGAAGAGCTTCTTTATAGGATAATGCTACTGTTTCATCTACGTTAAAAGAGAGTAGAAAAATATATAGTTAAGTAGTTTTATATAGTTAAAAGAGTTAGACCAGGTCTTTATCGTCAGTAGATCCGAAGTTATAGTTTCATGAAGATATGCAATATTTGAGTTGCTCCAAGTGATACTGCCATTAGCAAAAAGAAAAATTTTCCCATCGATTTTTAAATTAGTGATATTATTCAAATAAATACCTCGAATTCCATAGACATTTAGTTTTTTAATCAAGATGTCGTGATTTACACAATCAAAAGCTTTAGCATAGTCACAGAAAACAGTGGCAGTATAACGATTATTGTTTAGTGCTTGGTAAACCTCATGTAGTACAGAAAACATGGCATCAGTGGTATTACATTTATTAGTTAAAAAGCCGAACTGATTTTGTGATAAAATGTTGGTAGCAACGATAAAGGACTAAGTCGAGTTTTAATGAGTCTCAATAATTTTGGAGAGTACCGATAGTAAGGCAATAGGTCTATAACAACGACAATAACGGCGACAGTATGCAACCTTGCTTGATCCCTCTCCTTATCTCCATTTCTTCTGACATTTCTCGTCCAATTTTCACATTTGATCGTTGGCTCTAGTATAAATCTGATATCAGTGTTACATCCCTCATATCCAGATTCTTGTTTTTGAGTAAGTCTGTCATGTTTTACCTTTCGAATGCTTTGTTGTAGTCTATAAGCCATACATAAAGATCTCGGTTAACATTCAAGTATCTTTGGGTCAGCACATTAAAAGAAAATAGTGCCTCTTTTGTGCCCACTCCATTCCGAAATCCAAACTGGATGATTTTTAGCAGAGTTAATAACCGTTCTTCAGGTAATGTTTTCTCTTTATCTACTGAAGTAGTAGGCATTAATCGTTACCGTATCGGCTCATTAAGATCGTTAGCCATGAATAGATGAATACCTTAGGGTTACAATCTATGCATTGGGAAAACAGAGGACTAAAAGAGTAAATTCTAGATACTTCAAAAAGGCATGAACTAACTAAATACGTCTTATTCACTCATTATTCACTGAAATAACTATAAAAACCGTAAATTGTTTTGTCAGTATAAAATTAATGTTAAAATGAATTTTAAAAAAGTTGCTTGATGAAAGCTTGGAACACTGCTATCGTGGTCTGTCTGTCCAATAACAAAGTTTTCGTCATTGCTGAATTTTGAGTTTAGGTCTCAATCATGTGTGTGAAAAATAAAAGCATAGATAGATGTATGTACTAGTCATTGCTTCTTAATGCAATTAGGCACATAATTATAGACCGAATTAATTAAATGTAATATGTCAGACCTGGGAGCAAAATAGTGAAGTCCCAAACTTCACTATTTCATAATAAAAATCATAAATAAAGTTAGCATAAGCAAGATCTTTCAAAATTTTCTTATATCCAGTTCAGTTTAATTTTCAAATTCTTGCCTCCTTATTGTTTTTTCGCCAAAAAATAACGCTTTCTGGCGGGATTCAATTCTGCAGTAACAAGATCATGGGGTGTTCGACCTTAAAGTTATTTAATAGAACTCTGGGGTTGAAACAATGTTTATGATGAAAAAACGAGTTACTTTGGCGCTACATTTAAAAACACCGCTATAGGGTACAGTTATTGATTACACCCCAGATACCACATATACCTACTGCAAACTCGGGTATTTTTAAAAGATTTTATTTTGTATGAAGGCACATATATATTTTTTTATTTGCAAATTTATAATAATTATACGGAATGGTGCGAAATGGTTAATTTAAGCCTTAAGCCTTCAGCGAGTGTTGCGCTAAATAAATAATAAAAACTGTTTTCAGCAAATACCAACACAATGAAAAACTGTATATAATCCGTTCGCGACGATATTTCACCAAAAAAAGTGTTCCGCTATTGTGCTTAGAAATAAAAATCGATTTTCTGTCGGTCATAAAAATCCTTCTTGTTTTATTTTGATAAAATTTGTAATTAATATAGTTGAGGTGAAAAGATAGACGTGTATCTATGATAGAACAAAGCTTTGTAATTTAAAATCGGTACGCTAATGCGCCTTTAGCTAATGAATTCGTCGGAATTCTTTTTAGCATCAGTATCCATTAGTATTACAAAAAATCCAAGCGTCAATTTACAACAATACACCAGGCAAGAAAGAAAAAAGCTGACAAAATCGTATACAGGTATTTGAAGGTTATACAAGGTATATTAGACTAGGGCATTTTGCACTAAAAATACCGGAATAAATCGATTTTTAAATACAGCACGTAGAGATTTTCAACTTTTTGCATTGTGTTCAGGATGATGTCAGGAAAATATTCTACTATAGACAAATGGGTGGGAATGCATAGTTGCATTTTAAGGTGCATAAAATGCATCCAAATTGCATAAACATGTCAAAACAAGCTGAAAATTCGAGCATTATCATAACGAAAACTTTGTTTATTTACGTATTTAAATTCGATTAATATGGATAATTTCTATTATGAAAAGTTGCTTTGTATTAAATGCTATGTTTTAATATGCAATTATATCTTAATTTAAATATTGTGAACTATAAAGGTACTCTACTCTCGAGCGAAATTCATATTTTTTGACATACCTCGTATAAAATTGATAAAATTTGATATATGATGATTGCATCTTAGATTTTAGACAATGCAGATCTTTTTATGAAGAATAACTTTTCTTCGTAAAATTAATAATAAAAAAGTTATGAATGAAAATGATATTGGTATTCGTAATTTGAGAAAAATTTTCAAATATTTTTTTATCTTTAGAAGGATGTACAAGTAATTGCATATTAGAACATAGTTTTTAACTCCAAACAACTTTTTATAATAACACTTTTCAATATTGTGAAAAATAAAAACACTTTAATCTTAATCGAACTTCATATTTTTTGACATACCTCGTATAATATAGATTTGATATCTAATAAAAATAAGTAAATACAAAATAAACAGTTTTCCTTGAACATAGTGAAGTGTAATTTAACATTACATTAACATAAATAAATAAAATTTGTTTATCTGACGTTTCAATTTTATGTTGACGTTTAATTGCGTCAAACGAAAACAAAGTAGAGTTGACGTTTCTATGTCGGAAGAAAATGACAATTTAAAGGAGGCTTGTGACGTCACAATGACGACTTTGAGGTCGGATATCTCGAAGATGGTTAGAGATAGCGAAATGCCGTTTTCAGATTTGGATTCAGAAGACAAAACTACATACGAATCCATCGCTAGGTTTCCTCTAGATATTTCAGGAGCGGCAACGCAATAACACACACACTTTTGCGAATTTAACGAAAAATTTTCGTTGAAAACTAGCCTACTTAATAGCAACGATTTCAGCTGGACGTGTAGTGTGTCGGCAGAAAATAAAACGATTGTGACGTCACATTTTAGATTTTGAGGTCGATTATCTCTAAGACGGTTAGGGATATCGAAATGCCGTTTTCAGATTTGGATTTAGAAGCAAAAACTACAAAAGAATCCATCGATAAATCTGATCTGAGTATTGCAGGAGCGGCAACGCAATAACACACACACTTTTGCGAATTTATAAACGAAATGTTTTCGTTCATAAGTATATTAACGGCCAGATGAACCGACCCCTGGAGCACCTGGTGCGCAGGGTAACTGCTAATGCACATCATCTGGAGGTTCGAGGGGAATCGGCACTAAATTGATGCAAATAGATTACTAGGAGATTTTTGGAGTCCCTAAACACGAATACGCCTTCAGAACCTACCCCCGGAGCACCTGGTGCCCAGAGGCGCTGCTAAGGCACGTCATCTTCTGGAGTTTAGAGAGATTTCGGCAACTAAATTTATGCAAACAGATTACAGAAGTGGTTTTTGGGGTTGCTGAACACAAATGTGCCATCAGATCCAACTCCCGGAGCACGTGGTGCCCACGATCACTGCTAAGGACGTCATCTTCTGGAGCTTTGAAGGTTTTCGGGACTGAAAGATCTGACCCCCCGGACCACCTGCTGCCCAAGATCACTGCTAAAGCATGTTATCTTCTGGAGTTTGGAGGGTTTATGGGCGCCAAGTGTACCAGGGGTCGGTTCTGAAGGCGTATTCTTGTTCAACAGTTCCAAAAACCCCCGAGTAATCTGTTTGCATCAATTTGGTGCCCAAAACCCTCGAAACTCAATATGACGAGCCTTAGCAGTGAACTTGGGTACAAGGTGCTCCGGTGTTCGGTTTTGATGACGTATTCGTCTCCAACGAGTCCAAAAACACCCGAGGAATAAAATCCGGCACTTAATAAACCTCTTTTGACATGTCTATGCATTTTTGGATGCATTTTATGCACTTAAAAATGCAACTATGCATTTCTACGCATTTTTCTGGAGTAGACTTTTTTCTTGACATCAACCTGAACATAATGCAAAAAGTTGCAAGTTTCTATGCTGTATTTAAAAATTGATTTATTTTGTGCTTAATGCCCTGGTCTATATGAGATTTTGAGCTGATTTTGCTTTTTTTTAAAGAGTCTTAAGGAGTGAAAAAATAATTGTTTGTATGTAAAACGTTTCTTATACGTTTTGGAGATATAGGTGCAAGTAAAAGATGTAGATTATAAAAAGTTCTTTATTCTGAGTTTCTAAATTAAAAATTAAGATAGATACATAAACAACTGACTGAGCTAATTGCAAAAAAAAAACATTATTTTCGCAGTAATTTATTAATGTTAATAACTTTGTAATATAACTACTATTTGTAATAACAACATGTAATATAACTACCTGAAATTGTGGCAATTAATGAGTTAATAAAGTGTGCTAACTTTCAATCAAATCGACCAAATATTTTATAAATTATTCAATTTGTTTATCCCGGAAAGTAAATATTTAAACAACTGTAATTGCCGGAACAGTCACTCCAGAGATATTTTGTAAATTGCAATCCATTCTGCAACATTTTATTAAATTTGTTATTAAAAGAAAATTTGAAAAAGTGTTGACTTTTTAGCTTACAAACGTTTATAATTGAAGACATGAGTTGATAAAGGTGCTATGTCCATTTTTTTTCAAAAAAAATGACTTATTTGTATATTTGGTTACCTAAAGTCGTAATACAACCCCTGAATAACTCAAGATTCTTAAATTGTTAATAATAAGGATTATTTTAATTGATAAAGGTACTATGTCCTATGACTAAGTACCCTTTTTTATTAGATAAAGGTGCTATGTCCATATTTAAGGACATAGCACCTTTATCCACTAGATAGTGGGAAAGTTTTATTTACATGGTAGGTGCCATGTGATATTTTAAGGTTATGTTTGTTGTTTATCACATCTTTCAACATGGGTTCGAGAAGTAAAAGAATGTTAGAATTAGTAAAAAACAAGAAAATATGTGTTTCAAATAAAGGTAAGTCCGAATAGAGAATTTTTTTGTAGATAGAAACTGTATTTTGTACTTCTCTAGAGGTCAATACCAATGCGGTGATTTTGGAGCAGCCAAGCACTAGTGTAGTGGACTTCAAAAGAAGGTCAACTCTAAAGCAGGTAAGCATATTAAAAAATTTTTTACTACCTTTATTAATTAATCATCTTTTTTTAATAACAATTTACCACCTCTGCGATTCAATTTTTTATTTAAAAAAATATAGATATAATATACATTACTTGAGTTATTATTACATACATACCTACCTATGTACATAAATTAAATTTTTAGACTATATGGATAATTGTACTGATGAAAGTGTTACATCAGGCAGCGAATATTCCCCTTCCAGTGAAGAAGATTCAGAAGAGGATTCTGATAACTCAAATATTTCTTATTCGACGAGTCTCATAAACAAATATCCGGATGTTGATAGAGTCAAACGTAAAATGTTTTCTGATAACCAAGAAATTAAAAAGGTAAAGCTAAAAAAAGTTAAGATTAAAAAATAAAAATAGAAATTAGAAATAAGTATAAATTTAATAAATAACTAAGATATTTTTAAGGTTCCGACAAACAGCAGGGAAACCCCGGATAGGATTGACGAAGTGCAGGAGGAAATACCTCGGGAAATACGTATAGAAAACCATAACCAGCAATTCCATGTTACTGCCGATGAAATAAGTAGAAGAGAAATTGTTAAACCAGTTTTAAAAATAACTAAAAAAAGAGTCCGGAAACCTGATAATTGGAAACGAAATAAAGCTGCAAGGTTAAGACAACAAGGTAAAGAATATATTTCTCAAAAGACTGGTAAAGTGATGGAAGAAAAAACAATTAAAAGAGATTTACTGTGTAAAGAAAAATGTAGACTAAACTGTACTGAGAAGTTTAGTATTGCAAGCAGAGAAGAAATTCTAAGAAAATTTTATAAGATAGATACAAATTCCAAAAATATTTTAATTTTTAAAAGTATTAAGATGCAGGAAGTTAATCATCACCGCCCTCGTAAAAATATAAAAACGAAAGCTTACAGCTTTAAATATTTTATTACGTGTGATAAAGAAAATACACTAGTGTGTAAAGATGCTTTCTGCTCTTTATACCGAATTGGACGAAAAAAAGTCTTTAAAGCTCAAAATGACTTAAAATCTGGCCAGGTAATGCCCTCACCACATAAGCAAGGGCATCACAAAAATCCAAAAAAATATCCGATGAAGTAATAAACTGCATTGAAAATCATATCAAGCAGTTTCCTTCAGAAGTATCACATTATTCTAGGACTAACTACGTTTGTATAAGCTTTGTCCACAAATTGTTAAAATTTTTTGACAATAAAGCATACCTTACTTACTTACTTACTTACTAAAAACCCACATAAAAAATACCTTTCCCCTTTACTAAATATTAACCGACTTCATCAACTGTATATAGAGGATTGTCAAACAAAAAAGCTCGAAAATAAATATTTCGTAAAGGCCTCTTTTTACAGACATATATTTGAAACAAGGTTTAACTTATCTTTTGGTGTACCAAAAAGTGATACTTGCAGTTTATGCGATGCTGGAGAGAACTCTTTAGAGCACTCGAATAATTTTCAACTTGCTTTTGCGCAGCAGAAAGTTGACCGCGAAGCAGTAAAAATTTCCAAAGAAAAATGTTACATAACAATGGATCTTCAACAAACGATGCCTTTGCCAAAGCTATCAACGTCAAAATCTTTTTACTTAAGACAAATGTGGCTATACAACTTTGGAGTCCACTGTTTAACCAGTTCTGGTCATAAGTCCTATTTTTTTTACATGGACTGAGGATATTGCCAATAGGGGAAGTAATGAAATAGCAAGTTGTTTGCTACGATTTTGTCTGCTTCTTAAAGAAGAAAATCCCCAAATTGATCATTTAATAATTTGGTCAGATCAATGTGGGGGACAAAACAAAAACTTCTCCATTATTAACCTTTTTCAATACCTAATATTAAATAAAATATTTAAGATCATTGACCATAAATTTCCCGAAGTTGGTCACAGTTACCTTGACTCTGACAGAGACTTTGGAAGAATAGAAAAGGTTCTTAGAAAACATCAGAATATTTATATACCAGACCAATATCGGGAAATTATTAGATCTGCGAGTACCAAACAAAGTGTATGCCTTAACATGGAACATTTTTTTTATTGCTTTGAAACTCTACCTGCAAAACTTCATTTAAACAAAAGACTCACTAATAGTCTTGACCAAAAAATAAATTTTCGAGATAAAGTGAAGTGGCTAAGAGTAAGTTGTTTTGGAAAATACTTTTACAAAACTAGTTTAGATCCGTTTACCCCATTTATGGAAGTTGACTTACAAAAAAAAAGAGAACTGATAGTACAAAGTAATCAAGTTGTTTTACAAAAGTTACATAAATGCGGTGGTTTGACTTCTGAAAAAATTTCAAATCTACAAGATCAACTTAAGTTTATTCCAGCAGAGTATAAATGGTATTATGATATTGTTTTAGAAGAATGTTTGAAAAACCCTAAGAAAAAACGTAATTCATGTTAAATTTAAATGTTTCTGTGTCTTTGTTTATAAATTTTTAATGTATCTTACTTTGGTTTTGTTAATCTGCAAATAAAATTTAATTTCCAGATTATTTAATAGTTTCTTTTATTATTTTTTTAAAATTTAAATACAACATAGGTGACATAACACCTTTCTCTACTCAAGTTTATACCAACATCTGCATAAAATGTTGGTTGATTAAGGTGCTATGTCCATTAAAATTAAAATTACTAAAAAAGTTTAAATTCTAGAAAAATAAAAAATATTATATAAAAAAGTACAAAACGATTTTAATCTAATAAGATATTGGTAATTTTTATAAAATTTATTAAAAAAAATATATAAGTGAAAACGCGTTTCCTTCAATTACACAATATCTGAAAAAGTGGACATGGCACCTTTATCATCTCATGTATTCAATTACTTTTATATTTTTTATGTTACACACTTATAAGTAGGACCAATGAAAAACAGTTTTCAAAGAAAATAGAACCTTCTATGACTAAGAGAGAGGTACAGGAAAGCACAGAAGGCATACATATAAATGAAGAAATAATTAATAACACACGGTATGTTGACGACACCACAGTATATAGAGGTTCCACAATAAAATCACTCTTCTGTCGGCACTTTGATCTCAGGAAGTAATACCGGCAGTACGCAATTGGTAATTCACCAGTGGTGGATGCGGGTTTTCCCTGTTAAAATCCGTACGTTTCTATGCGACTAGCAATGCGAGAGTGGGGCAAAAGCGACTGCCAACATTGCGCGGTCGCCATGCGCGACTACAGACTTTACTTTTTACCAATTTTTCGGAGAGTGGTTCTACTGTCACGACACTGTGATTCTCGCGAGTAGCATGGAGGAGCTGAGTTTCCTGACGGGTGAGATACAAAGAACTGTGTACAATACGTAGATGCGTAACACTTACTAAGGGTTTGTTCACTACGAGGCGCCAAGCCTTACACCGATCAATGTATCGTACCATGATCGTACCCGTGTATCCAATACCAGGTATACTGTCGGCAAACGTACAACGTCGGCAAACACTGAGTAAATACGAAGGGAGACGACAACTATAGATACAAGGCAAGGATACAATACATTGCTCTCCGTAGTGAAACGACCCTTAGTCGTTCACTAGCATGAGCAAATTTTTACTTCTAACAACCTGCCCCTTCGTCTCAAAATGCGACTTCTCAAATGTTATGTATTTTCGGTTTTGCTATATGGACTGGAGGCGGGGACAATGACCGCAACATTAATGAAGAAAGTGGGGATCTTCGAAATATGGGCTTAGCGACGTATATTACGTATTACGTATATCCTGGACCTAGCACGTAACAAACAAGGAGGTACTACACCGAACAGACGGAGAGAGAGGTAGGAATAACTATAAAGAAAAGAAAGTTGGAATACTTGGCTCACGTTATGAGGCACAGTAAATATAGAGTACTATAGAGAGTCAACTGCTCGCATCACTTAAAAATGGTTGGGTGATACCTTACCATGACCAAATTTTATATGTTTGTAACGTCTAAGTGGTTGTTTTTACTGTTTTACAATTTTTAATTATAATTCAAATAATCTTTCATCATTCGGAGTTGCACAACAGACCAACTTTTTTAATACGATGCACACACCTAAAACTCGAAGTAGCGGTACTTTTTTATACGTTGACCATTAGCTCTGAAGATCACATATATGTCGAAAGCGCTTAGCTAAGGAAATTAAATATATTTACATACTTTAATACACTTTTTTTCACTTTCTTCATTCATTCAAGTGTGTACAAAATTGTTCAGTCTTTCAACTAGAACTGTTCAAGCTCCATTTTTTTTTTTTAATTTTTTTAGTTATTTTTTCAACAAAATAATTCATTTTATTATAATTGCATTTGATGAAGCTGTTATTTCTGTAGGTAAGTAGCTAATAAATATAAACAATTTTTTTGCACTATTTAACAGTACCTATGTATGTAATTTTAATAAACTAAACTAAATTTAAACTTCAATTCTTACATCTAATTAAAAAAAAAGTTCTACGTGCCATAGAAACCGAGATAGTACAGAAGACAGTTAGTTCTCCCCTTCAATTTTCCGTGGCGCTATTTTACGATTATTTACACTTTTAACGAGCTATAACTTTTTACTTCTTCACTGTATATGCCATTACTGTAAAAATAAGAGTTTTTCCAATATCTTGGTCAATTGTTTATGTATGATAATTAAGAAACCATCAAAACTAAAGAACATTTTATGATTTACATGTATTTAAACCATTTTACTCTCAAATGTATAAGAAACGTTTTATAGGCATTTTTTTTCATAGCAATGTTTTGACTTCTTATGATTGTTAAAAAAACAAAGCAAATTTAGTTGTATGTCTTTACGGAAAAGATTTTTTCATATTTTTTCCCTATTGACTGGCGTATTATTAGTATGCATATTACAAGTCCAAGCGTCAATTTACAACAAGCCCATTAAAATTTTAAACAAAAGGAACGACTTTGTTCTTGCTAATTTAGCTTCTTATTTCTTTGTTTTTTTACTTTGTAGCCATTTATTTACAATGCAGCAGACAACTAATTTTCGCAGGAGATCCAAACAAGCTACTACGAGTATCAAACAAAACTGTATACCCTATTAACCTTTAACTACACGCGCTGGCGTATTTTGTACGCCAGATATAAGAATTCTACTGCAAATATATTTAAAAATTTAATTTTTGACTTTGTTTATGTCTCTAACCTATCAGTGGAATGTGCTTTACAATTTGGTTTTAGTTTAGTTATAATCGGCGTTCTGGGAAGATCGTAATTTACAGTTTATTATTTGTTGTTTCCGGTGGTGCACAATATGCGCCACGATTATATTAATATAAGTAGTAATATAAGTATATATTTTAATTGTTTTTTAGTCATTATGGCACAAAATATATTTTTCTTTATAAACAATACTTTTTCTCCCGTAAAAAATAACATTTCAAAAAAATTTTTATTGGCAATTCTATTTATCATGGAATCCAGTTATTCCGTAATTCCAGTTATAAATCCCAATTGGCTTACTGAGAAGGAACTCCAAGTATTCACTGATGCCAAATAAGGTTTATAACAAACAACTAACTGTATTTTTTCAAAAAAAAAAAAAATAAACAAATCCGCTGTTATTGTGTATTTTCTTGTGGCGTATAAAGTACGCCACGCGTGTAGTTATGTCATAACTTGATGCGCGGGTAGTTAACTCACTTCAAACAGGCGCTTGATAGAAGGAAAATGTATGAGACGATGAGACAGCTGTGTATTCTATCTAAATTAATATAACTAACAGAATTTACCTAAGGTAAAACTAGAGATGCGAAAAAGTGCCGAGATAGGATCAGATCACAACCCAATAGTGACCAAAATTTGTTGTGTTGTTTTTGTAACCAAAATTTGGCTCAAAATGAAAATAAGAAAACGAAGAACAACACAACAAATTTTGGTCACTATTGGGTTGTGATCTGATCCTATCTCGGCAGTTTTTCGCATCTCTAGTTTTACCTTAGGTAAATTCTGTTAGTTATATTAATTTAGATAGAATACACAGCTGTCTCATCGTCTCATACATTTTCCTTCTATCAAGCGCCTGTTTGAGGTGATTGAATAGGGTATACAGTTTTATTTGATACTCGTAGTAGCTTGTTTGGATCTCCTGCGAAAATTAGTTGTCTGGTGCATTGTAAATAAATGGCTACAAAGTAAAAAAACAGAGAAATAAGAAGCTAAATTAGCAAGAACAAAGTCGTTCCTTTTGTTTAAAATTTTAATGGGCTTGTTGTAAATTGACGCTTGGATTTGTAATATGCATACTAATAATACGCCAGTCAATAGAGAAAAAACATGAAAAAATCTTTTCCGTGAAGACATACAACTAAATTTGCTTTGTTTTTTTAACAATCATAAGAAGTCAAAACATTGCTATGAAAAAATGCCTATAAAACGTTTCTTATACATTTTAGAGTAAAATGGATTAAATACATGTAGATCATAAAAAGTTCTTTAATTTTGATAGTCTTTTAATTAACATACATAGGTAAACAATTGACCAAGATAATTGGAAAAACACTTATTTTTACAGTAATGGCATATAAAGTGAAGAAGTAAAAAGTTATAACTCGTTATTAAAGTGTAAATAATCGTAAAATACCGCCACGTAAAATTGAAGGGGAGAACTGTCTTCTGTACTATCTCGGTTTCCATGGCACGTAGAACTTTTTTTTTTAATTAGATGTAAGGATTGAAGTTTAAATTTAGTTTAGTTTAGTAAAATTACATACGTAGGTACTGTTAAATAGTGCAAAAAAATTGTTTACATGTATTAGCTACTTACCTACAGAAATAATAGCTTCATCAAATGCAATTATAATAAAATGAATTATTTTGTTGAAAAAATAACTAAAAAAATTAAAAAAAATGGAGCTCGAACAGTTTTAGTTGAAAGACTCATACATTTTGTACACACTTGAATGAATGAAGAAAGTGAAAAAAAGTATATTAAAGTGTGTAAATATATTTAATTTCCTTAGCTAAGCGCTTTCGACATATATGTCATCTTCAGAGCTAATGGTCAACGTATAAAAAAGTACCGCTACTTCGAGTTTTAGGTGTGTGCATCGCATTAAAAAAGTTGGTCTGTTGTGCAACTCCGGATGATCAAAGATTATTTGAATTATAATTAAAAATTGTAAAACAGTAAAAACAACCACTTAGACGTTACAAACATATAAAATTTGGTCATGGTAAGGTATCACCTAACCATTTTTAAGTGATACTAGCAGTTGACTCTCTATAGTACTCTATATTTACTGTGCCTCATAATGTGAATCAAGTATTCCAACTTTCTTTTCTTTATAGTTGCCGCATAATAATGCGGAATGCTTGTAGTGCTTCCAGAATTTTGTCAAATTCTACCATGTCAAAGGCTTTATGGAAATCTACAAAAGCCAAAACGAGTGGTCGATTGTATTCGATAGTTTTTTCTATTACCGTTTTAATGCTCTGTAGGTGATCATTTGTTCCAAATCCGGTACGAAATCCCGCTTGCTCCATTGGCTGGTAGAAATCAAGTTTTTTCTCAAGACGATTCGTTACTATTCTTTTAAGGAGTTTGTATAAGTGACTAAGAAGGCTTATAGGTCTATAATTTTCTAATTCATGGGGATCTCCTTTTTTGCACAATAGAATTACTTCAGCATTGTGCCATTTGTCGGGTATATTACTAATATCTAAAAGGCACATGTTAAAAAGGTTTTTTATTTTCTTAAGAAGACAAGTGCCTCCGATTTTGATTGCATCAGTAACTACACAATCTTCGCCTGGAGATTTGTTATACTTAGCTTTTCTTAGGGCTAGTTTTATTTCGTCTATTGTGATTTCCGGTAGCAGTTCTGATACTTTGTTGACAATGCCCTTTTTCCTTGTTGATATTTCTGGTACTTGATCTTTTTTGCTATTTACTTTGTGTTGGCTCGTGTACAGCAATTTGTAGAAATCTTCAACTATTTTAAGGGTTTCTTCTCTGTTGGTTGTAAGATGACCATTTCTATCTTTAATCTTTATTATCTGCCTTGTCCCCGTTCTTAGTCTTTTTCTCAATACTTTCATACCTCTATTGTTCTTAATGGTATGTTCGATTTGTTCTTGTTCATACTAGTAATAGACTATCTTATTATAATGAGAATATTCTGGGAAATGCCAAATCGATTTTAGAGCAAACACATCAACAATAGATCAATTACGCATTCATGCCAAAACAGGTTCTAGAGGATGAATGAGAATTTAACAGACCATTATAATAAATAAACTCTTTATATACTTTTGATAGACACATGCCATAAGTATTCATGCGATGGTGGAGCTCCCAATATCGAAGAAATTCATTTAGATGACCAAAGTATATATGGAGGGTTTAAGTATCTAGAGCATTTAAACAATAGGTTATACCGCAGTTTTGAAATAAACAGTGAACTGAATAATAACAAATAGCCAACAAGATGGAACTCAATATCATTTTTCAGAGCAAAGCTACAAGGTTTGAGCCCTTCCTGAAAATTACTTATTTGTGAGATTTAAGCTTGCTTTCATTTTACCTCCTCATATAGCACGTCTAACCGTTTCAATATAAGAATTTCCAAGCTGTTGTCTGTAGCAACAATTAGATACCTTTAAATAGCAATAAGAATGTAAAGACAATGAAAATTGGAGAAGCAATTAATTAGTTTTATACAATCTTAGAGAACATTTAAACTTTAATTTATCAAAGACATTTGTATTGGTCGTTTCATTAATTTAAGAAGTTAATTCCAGGATTTATTTCACTCCTATTAAATAAGAAAAGGGATTAATAGGGAAGAATAATAAGGGAACAATATCGCAATTATATGATATTAATTATCAGCGTTGCAGTAAAAAATCCTGGAACTGTAAACGTCTGCACCTCTCTCTCTCTCTATCTTAGCTCCTTTAATTTACTTCTCTTTAAGTCCTCAAGAAATTCCCTACTGAAATATCCAATTAAATTTCGCAAATTGGCTGTAGTAAGCTGGGCCGCTTCCCAAATCTACACAATTTAAGTTCCACTTAAGGTAGTGAAACTAAGATGTGTTATTTTAATTAAAAAGGACCAGTTTAAATATTTTTATACCTCGTCGTTTCAGTAAATTAATAAAACATAAAAAATAAATGTGAAAATGACAGTTACTATTTCATTCTGTTTCAGATGCGACCATCATCGTCTTACGTACCTTTCATTTTTTGAAATCTTCAGAGAGGCCTGTAGTCTGCTCTGAACAAAAAAGAAAACAAACTGTCTCCCTAAGTAAAAGTATACAAATAATTCACTGTAGCGACAGCAGCGACACTGTAGTGACCTCTATTAACACAATGAGAAGTTCCAGATCCGAAAATCTAAAGACATCTACCGTGGAACGAACCTTCTGGTTACAACTTCATGTCGTAGGGTATTAACCACCCTTAATATAATTAACATAAAATATGAACAAAAAAGAGTATTAACCTCACTCAAAGTCAAAGTATTAGGTATAAACTTAGATTTAGTCACGTCGAGTAACATTGAAATGTCATGCTTGTTTTTATTCAAAGGTGTATATAAACATTACCCTGCTGATATAGAGTTGTAGTTAGTAAGTAATAACTTAAAAGCGATGTCGACACGATGTTAGGCTAGGTCGCGATATTATCATTGTAAACAAGTTGTTACGGTTTAGTTATCGCAAGTGTGGATTGAAAATACACTGCGCGTCAGGGAAAATGGGCACCCCACAAAATGGGTCATTTTTGATGTCTCGAATTTTCTAAACCCGTTGTCCGATTTAAGTGATTTTTTTAATATGTTATAGCCTTATTTTTTAAAAATATCGCTGTAATAATATTGTTTCCTAAATAGGTAAATTGTCATTGTATACCTGGTGTACCAATTAAACTGTGTTTTTCCCAAAGTTTCCAATACCTTGTGGAATATTTTAGCATTTATAAAATGCTGAAGGTTTTATTAATATTCTGTTTTTTATTCATTCGCTTATGTTAAATAATAAAAAAGTTAGGTACTTTAACAAGTAGCCATGTTCTTCATTAATACAGGGTGTTTCTAAATAAGTGCGACAAACTTTAAGGGGTAATTCTGCATGAAAAAATAATGACGATTGCTTTATAAACTTCTTTTTTTTAAAGTTCCATCTCCTATCGGAGGTTGGATATCATAATGGCTATGGTCACTTTGTTGGCTGCTGCTCTGAATAGTTGTAATGAACTACAGTTAAACCATTCTCTATATGGTTCCTCAGCCAGGAGATACGTCTTCTTCCTATGCTTCTTCCTTGGATCCTTCCTTGCATAATAATTCTCAGCAACTCATATTTTTCTCCTCTGGTAATGTGACCCAAATATTCAAGTTTTCTTAATCATAATTTTCTTAATCATGTTCATAATTTCTAACTCCTTATTTAAACGTCGTAACACTTCAACATTGGTAATACTTTAAACCCACTGAATTTTGAATATTCTTCTGTAACACCATATTTCGAACGGTTCTATTTTTCTTATGTGTTGTCTCTTCAATGTCCAAGCTTCCATTCCTATAGAAAATATGTAGCATCTTCGGCAGTGTCTTCATTTTTATAAATGCTTGCCTTGCAGTTTCAAATCGGACTTTAATTTCTTTGCTTTGGTAATTTTTGTCATCAACCCAGGTTCCCAGATATTTGTATGCCTTTACTTTTTCTATTTGGGTTTGCTCTAGCATTAACCTTTCATATCCATGTTGTGTTTTTGAAACAATCATAAATTTAGTTTTTTTCTTGTTTATTTTGAGTCCATATCGAATGCAATAATCGATAATTCTGTTTAACAATTCTTATAGCGATTCCAGGGTGTCTGCCATTATAACGGTGTCATCAGCGAATCTACTATTCTTCCGTTTATAAACGTATGTGCGCAAATGCTTCGTTTCTAAGATACGGGATGTTGAATTGTTTCTTACAATCTGACGATTTATTTATTGCTCTAAAACCGGTTGAGATATGCAAATGAAATTTCGTAGTTTTTAAGAGGTAGTTATTGCGCATTTTTTGACATACAACTAAAAAAAAAAATATATTCACCATTGGCGTGCATACAGTTAATATGACGGGGTAATATGACCCGTATGCACGCCAGTGGTGAATATAAAATTCATAGTTGTATGTCAAAAAATGCACAATAACTACCTCTTAAAACTTATCAAATTTCATTTGAATATTTCAACCGGTTTTAGAGCGATAAATAAATCGTCAGTTTGTAAGAAAAATTCACATCCCGTATCTCGGAAACGAATTATTTGCGGACATATGTTTATAAAGAAAACTGTCATTATTTTTTCATGCAGAATTACCCCTTAAAGTTTGTCGCACTTATTTAGAAACACCCTGTGTTGGTGAAAATCATGGCTAGTTGTTAAAGCGACTAACTTTCTTATTATCCAAGATAAGCGAATGAATAAAAACATAATGTTAAGAAGACCTGAAGCTATAGTTTTGTTTTAATTTCAGTATTTTATAAATGCTAGAATATTCCACAGGGAATGTGAAATTTTGAGAAAACAACACAGTTTGATTGGTACACCCGGTATTCAATGACAATTTACCTATTTAGCAAACATATTATTACAGCGATATTGTTAAATAACAAGGCTATAACATATTAAAAAAATCACTTAAATCGGACAACAGGTTTAGGAAATTCTAGACATCAAAAATGACCCATTTTGTGGGGTGCCCGTTTTCTCTGACGTGCAGTGTATAATGTATTTGAACAAGAAATATAGTTTTAATTAATATGAACCAAAAAGGCACATGATCCCAACCACCAACATATTTAGTTACCATGCTCAGTCCGTGCTTTTTACAATTTACAAAGCAAACGGACGATAAATAAAGCAGACCAAAAGAACTCTACAATATGCAGTCACCTCCCGTCAATTCATCTAGGTAAAAATTCCATCGAAAGTTGATTCCATGTACTCACAATATGAGTAAACTAAGAGAAAATGAAAAACAGTTTATATTTCATTCCGTTTGTTTTCTTTTCAATTCAGAGTAGTTCATGTGCCTCTCTGAAGAGACCAAAAGGGTGAAACTTACATAAGGGGATGATGGTCGCCTCTGAAACGACATGAAATATAAACTGTCTTTCATTTCTCTTAGTTTACTCATATTTGTAAGTACTTGGAATCAAATTTCAATAAAATGTTTGCCTAGATAAATTGAGGGAAGGTGACTGCATATTGTAGAGTTTCTTTGTCTGCTTTATTCATCGTCCGTTTACTTTGTAAATTGTAGAAGGCACAGCTTGAGATTGTAACTAGAAGGTTGGCTCCACGGGAGAAGATTTATGGATCTGCGACTTCTCATTGTGATAATTAATTATTTTTTCATCGTTGGTATTGATAACAGATATGGTAAATACATTTTTTTTCAAAAATTAGTTATTTACTCAGATTTTCTAATTTTAACCTAATCCTACGACACCGCATACCCGTGAAGATTTGCTAACAGCCGAAATGTGGTAACTCCACTAAATAATGAAAAGTTTATACTTAGCAGTGGCGTATGGCGTAGCTGAAGATTGCGGGGCCACCCAGCGACAATTTATGTGGGCCCCGTATTATTAACATAACGACAACTAATAACAGTATAATTACTAAAATATGTGTAAATGACAATATTTGGCCTTTTGATAAGTCTTCATCAGTTAGTGTTAATAGATTTTTTGAGAATAGACATGAAAACCTATTATACATGTATCTTAATCCGACAAACCTATTAGTAAGTTGTTGCAATATTATATATAAATTTACATTGAAAACATTAACTACAAAACTTTTTTTGTTAAAAGTTATTTTTTCTTCGCAGCTGAGCTCATCGTAAAATTGTTTTATACGTTTTATCCGTTTATTTTTAAATTCCGGTATAATAACCCACTATTCTGCTATTCCTACTGCTTTTGCTAAAGTTTCGGAAAACGAATTTCTCATTTCTAGAAGGTTATCAAGAGTTTTTTCAAAAATTTAATGGGCGACCGTTAACTCTACCGTTTCAGATTGCAAAAGTGTTGACGTTAGATTAATAATGTTAAGTATTTTAGATTAAATAGTAATGTTAACGACAAATTCAAAATTATTCATATGCTCTAATAATGCAATAACTTATAATTTTTCATCGTTTTTTAGATAGCAATGAAATTTTCGTTAAAGATTTCATTACTTGTCGGAAAGCTCGACGCAAAGCCATAACAGCATCATGTCTGGATGACCACCGGCTTTCACGTAACCTTTTAAGTGTTGGCAAACGCGATGGTCCAAAGTCATAATAGTACATAGTAATAGTACATCCTATCTTTTAATACTTGCACTAAAAAACATAATCTTCTAATTATATCCTAAAAAATCCAACTCCTGTACACCAGCAATGGCATCATTCAACACCATAGGTTCAGGTTGTGTATTTGAAGGTGTTTTGATTGTATAACTTTTAAAATTTCATTTACAAGACCTTCTGCACGTTGGTCTAACATGCGAATAAATCCCAAAAAACTTTAAACAACTTCTGCTTTAGAAGGTAAATTATTTTCATCGCAAGTGACATACCGGAAAATAAAATTAAGTGATCGTGTTTCGAAATATCTTGAGTGGTATGAAGAATTATTGAATAGAAACAATTTTTTTTAATTAATCATTTTGTTTTCAGTTTCTTAAGCCAGTAAATTTATAACTTCGTTTTGTATTTGGGGGCCCAAGTAATTTGTTTTTTAAGCTATTGCTTTTATCGATTAATTTAGCTAAAACAGTATCATATTTAGCTAGTAAAAGAACCACCGACAAAAAATTACCTTTTTGGGATTCACTTTCATCTAATCTACCAACATGTCCACGAAAGTACGAAGCGCTAAATTGCATCCGAAAACAGTAAGAGTTCCCTATTTTAATGCTTATTAGGAACATATGTTTTGGTCCCAATTTAAAGATGGTAGAAGTATTAGGCTTGAAGGTTTTAAGGGGTCCCTCCTAACGTCTGCCCCCCCCCCCCGCCTTGCGGGCCCTGCGGACCTGTCAGCTACGCCACTGATACTTAGTGCACAATAATAATTGTGGTATGTGCTCTTACCAATTTCTTCTTCTTCATGTACCATGTCCTTTCAGAATGTTGGTTACCATTATAGCTATCTTAATTTTATTCACTGCCACCCTAAATAGCATGCTTGTATCAACACCATACCAATCTCGCAAGTCTTTCAACCATCCAAATCCTTCTTCGTCCTGGACTGCGTTTGAATACTGTTTTCCCTTGCATAATAATTTGTAGCAATCTATATTTGGGACCTTTCATTCTTTTTTTTTTCTTCTTCTTCACGTGCCATCTCATCTAAGAAGGTGGGCAACCATCATGGCAATTCGCACTTTTAATACCGCTACTCTAAAGAGATCAGCAGAAGTGCAGTTAAACTAAGGTCTCAAATTGTTCAACCAGGAGATGCTTCTTCTTCCACGATTCCTTCTACCCTATATTCTTCCTTGTATTATTAATTGCAACGAGTAATAACGCTCGCCCCACTTGGCATGTTCCAGATATTGCAGTTTTATAAATTTAATTGTATTTAAAACCTCTCTTTCTTTTCCTATTCTTCTTAACACATCGATATTCGTGACTCTATCCTCCCAACTTATTCTTAATATCCTTCTGTAGGCCCATAACAAGAGAGCTTCTTATCTGTCCGAAATATCTTTCTTTAATGTCCAAGCCTCCAACCCATAAAATAATACGGAGAATACGTAGCATCTCAGAAGTCTTATCTTTAAAGAAATTATAATATCCCTGCTACAGAATACTTTTTTCGATTGTTAAAAGCATTTTTTGCCTGTCCTATTCTAGCTTTAATTTCTTCTGTGTATTTATTATTTTCATTAATTATGTCCGAAATACTCTAGCTTTCTCATCTTGAATCTATCTTTCTAGCTTTTTATAATCTCAGTAGACTTGCTGAGATGTTCTAGTATTGTGGAGTTTGTATTGTGGTGTCCACTACCAAAGTAGGTTGTTACAATTGGGGGTATGGTTTAAAATCAGCATATCAAGCATATTTTGGTGATATTTTTTCAAAGCTGTGGTAGATTAAAAAAACAATCCAAAATATTGAAAAATAAGCTATTGGTGACAAATTTTGACAGGCAGCCCAAAAAAATGGATTTCGCGGAGGAAATCAGAACTCGTCACCGGATCATACGAAACAAAAAATTCAAAAAAATTTAATTAGCGTATTAGTTCCACGAGGTAACAACGTTAAGTTTTTTTATTTTTATTGATTTTTGAATTGGTATCACTTAGAAGTCAAAAATGCGAAATTTTTGGTAAAATTTTTGTGAAAATCAACAGATTTATTATTGTTGAACAAAAAATAAGCACAAATCGAAAAATATCTCAACGTTGTTACCTCGTGAAATGTCTAAAGAAAATCTGTGCAAAATTTCAGGTAGATCGGTCAAGTAGTTTTTCAGTTATAATTTCGACCGCATTTGAAAAAGCAGTTTTAAGAAAAATGCTTTTAAAGTTTTGACAACTGCATCTTCGTCTTCTTATTTGTCTGCCAAATCGCAAAGTGATGCATTTTGCAATATGTTTTTTGAATCGCGGAGTAATCTACAAAAGAGAAGGCGAACAGTTGTGTAACGTTTCTCACTACCCTCAAGCGTGCTGGCGCAAAGCCGCGGCAAAGCGAGTCGAAGGAATGGATATTCAACACTCTGTATCTCTGGTAGTTTTACTCCGATCAATCTGAAATTTTCAGAGTATTCTTGAAAGTATGCTTTTTTATTTGAAATAATAATAAATATTTCAAACCATTCCCCCCTCCCCCCGCGCTTAATACCAGTTCATAAAGTTTTAGAACATTTTTGATTAAAAAAATGTTTTCTTACACCAGCACGAAACCAACTAATTAAAATTACAGATCAAGACCAGTATTTTATCTAAAACAAGCATTTCTTCAATATAACTTAATTTATTTCGTGAAATGTAAAATTATTTTAAAAATAAATTGTTTGGCAACGAATTTCGTTTAACCGAATTTAACTGACAATCAAATATTTTCCAGTTTGTTTTACTTCATCTTGAAAACGCCATTTCCCAAAACTTCGGATTGAATAATAATTTCTATTTGCTTAAGCTTCATTTAATAGCTCATAATTGCGTAAGGAAAGTTACTTTCATTAATTCCAAATATACAGAGTATTCGATAAACAGCGCTCAGAGAAAAATCTTAATTTTTGAAGTGAAAACTTCTTTAGCGACGTTGTGCACTTTTTGGGTGGGGAAAAAGCATTTAATTCGCGACCGTCATCGCTTCTCCGAAATAAATAGTATAGAATGCACGCAACGCGTATATAATATGGGTATAGCACTTCTTTATGGATGGGAAAAAGGCATTGAACTCGCGACCATCATTTCTACGGCGAGATAGTAGTAATTTATAAACTATACGTTGAATTGCGTAGAAGTTCGACCGATTATAATGGTTGGAGGAGGGATAGAGTATGTACCCGAAGGAAGGTATATTTTGAATTATATTTTCATGATTATACTTTCAATCAGTAGTAACACGTTGTACTTACGGAGCACATGGTTTATGAAGGATTGTTATTTTTTATAAAGTTTAAGTCATAATGTGACAATTTGTTAGTATCTAAAGCAGCGATGCTCAACCTTTTTCTTTCCTTGGCCCCACATAGTAGCTATTGCCACAGGTTGCGGGCCGTAATCAAGATGAAGTAGTATACAGGGTGTTTCATTGGGAAACGGAAATTCTTGAATGGTCAATAGAGGTAAATGAGGCGGTTCTAGACATACTAAATTTATTATTATCACAAGAAAAAATTCCTGTACTGGCTGTATACCATAAATCACAAAAAATAAAACCGTATTTTGTAAAAGGTATATGTATTTATAAGGACGATGTCATCTGCGAATCTCAAATGACTACGATGTATGATGATACCTACATCGTCCTTATAGCCGATCGTATGGATGATGCAATAATAATGTTGAACAAGTTATATCACGCTTCCTTAGAGGTCGGACTAAAGATTAACATCAACAAGTCGCAAATAATGACTAATCTGGTGCTAAATCGTAATATTGTTGTTGATGGAATGGATATTGAGCAGACTGCATCTTATAAGTACTTGGGACATGAAATTCGGTTGGGAAGAGATAACCAGACTTGCGAGCTCCCACGTCGCATAGGATTAGCCTGGGCAGCGTTTGGTAAACTGAGCTATGTATTTAAATCGGACTTACCCATATGCCTGAAAAGGAAAATCTTTGACCAGTGTGTATTGCCTGTACTCACTTATGGAGCGGAAACATTAACACTCACAAAAAAGGTAGTGAACAAGATTCGCATAACTCAGAGGGCTATGGAGCGTCAGATGTTGGGTGTCTCCCTGAGGGACCGAATCCCAAACGAAGAAATACGTCGTAGAACAAAAACAGCGGACGCCGTCGAAAGAATCGCGTCGCTCAAGTGGAATTGGGCAGGACACGTCGCCAGATTGTCAGACAACGGAGGCCACGAGAAGAAGCACTACGGAGCAGAGGACGACCACCAACCAGATGGGCTGACGATCTGAAGCGTATTGTCGGCAACTGGATGCAAGCCGCACAAAACAGAGAAAGATGGAAAGAGCTGAGGGAGACCTATGTCCAGCAGTGGACGCGTACGGGTTGATGATGATGATATGTATTTAAAATCCCTAAAAAGGGCTGTATCACAAAACGTTTTCGGAATCAATATTCCATCATCAGTGTTATCACAGGTTTACATGCTTTAAGCCACCAAAATGTACGGGTAAAAACCCTTAAATTGATTTTAAACAGTTGAGGTTACATTATATTATGTGATTTTTCCTTGTGATATATTTTTTTTATTTTTTCAAAATCAAATAATATAATGTAACCCCAACTGTTTAAAATCAATTTAAGGGTTTTTACCCGTAAATTTTGGTGGCTTAAAGCATGTAAACCTGTGATAACACTGATGATGGAATATTGATTCCGAAAACGTTTTGTGATACAGCCCTTTTTAGGGATATTAAATACATATACCTTTTACAAAATAAGGTTCTTATTTTTCTACTAAATTTATTGCTCCACCGACTTTATAACCGAGTTACAGGGTGTTTTATCGATTTTGGGCATTTCTTTCTGGACCCATAACTTAAGAACCACCTTGTATATTTTTTTGATATTTGGTACACATATGTCACATTTAGAATCCAAACCACCCAACTACTAATCACAAGAAAAATCCAGGTCCGGATTAAACAAAATTATAAATCCATTGTGACCTTGAAACAACATCCTATATGTTGAAATTTTCAAAACCCGTTTTGCACATTTGAAAAGAGCTTTAATGGAGCTTCCATTTTTTGTGCAGACAATTCAATGACTTTAATTTTGAAATTATGTCGAAATTTTTAAGAACTAGTACTTTTAAAACAAAAATTTCGATATAATTATTTCAAAATTAATGCCATTAAATTGTCTGCGCAAAAAATTAAAGCGAGCAATTAAATTTAGTTTTTATGCTCTTTTTAAATGTGCAGACGAATTTTGAAAATTTTAATATACAGGGTGTTGTTTCAAGGTCACAATTATTTTAATTTTTTTTGTTAATCCGGACCTGAATTCTTCTTGTGATTACTAAATGGCTCGTTGCAATGTAGTAAATAAGTAATGATTATTTTTAAAATGATTATTTGTTCGTTAACTTTAATAATTTATTATTAAAAGTTAATAATACCTTGCCTTTTAATCAGAGTTCTTAAAAATTTCAATATATGTAATTTAAAATTAAAGTCATTAAATTGTCTGCCTCATTCCCAAACACGCCTCAAACACATCGGCACACTATCAGATAATTAGAGAAAAGACGTGAAATTTGACAAATAATTTGATCACATGGCCCTTTAGTTAGCCTTCGGGCCGCATGAAAAACGCTAGTGGGTCGTATGCGGCCCGTGAGCCGCAAAGTGTCTTAAAAATATTACAATTTATTTATAATTATATGATCCTCAATGCAAAATTATTTATTTTACGTTGAGGGTCACATTATTATTATTATAAATTAACTAAAAAAGATAAAAAATAAAATTTGTTTCTTGAAAAAAAAAAACAAAGAAAATGACGCTTACTATGTCTTAATTCAGTAAAAATCAAGATATTGTAAAATTACTGCAAATTGGTTGGAAAATAAGTATTTTTCGAAGCTTGGTAACTCGGCTTCTACGCATGCAAATGAGCTTTAAAAAGTCTTATTTTAAAGCTAAATTCGTAGACTTTCAAACAAAATTTATTAAATTACTTTTTATTTATTTGTATAAAACTTATACCCGTTCGTATTTGTGATTTTCAAAAAAAAAATGCAAATTAATTTGTTTATAACGGTTTTACACAAATTTAAGCGATAAACATTTATACTTAAATTAACAGTGATTATAGAAGAATTTAATATAAATATTTTAAGCTTGTATAAATATTCGTAGGTTTATTTTTTGCCAAGATATCGACATTTTAATAGCGCGCTCTAAGGCAAAAGATCGGTTCGCAGTGAAAATGTACGCGCGCAAACCGATCGATACAGATTTCATATAGTTAATATGTAATATAATATTATTATGTAATTTTCATTTTTGAAGATCCTAATACATTTTTTTCATATGATTCTTATAATTAAATTATCATAAAATAGATTCCTTTCATTCTATTTACTTTTTACTTCAATTTTGTGTACTAAATGAGAAAAAACATGAAAATTTAATATTTCAGAAATATAAATTAAAAGGACATTGTTCATTATTTTAACAAAGACATCTACATCGAGATATATAGGAAATATCAGTTTTTTTATATTCATATAATTTACATACTCGAATTCGTAATCAGCAGCCAAAAATACACACACCCAAACTTATATGGAATCACCATGTATTTCAAAGTAATATTTATTTAAAAATAAAATAAAAATTCCATTTTTATTCAGTTGCAATGCGAAGGCAAAACCGTCTCATTTTTCACTTAGAACAGGGAGCTCAGACCAGCACTCTAAGAGCAAGGACACACCAGGCGGCGCGCGTCGAATCGACGTCGAGGCAGCGTAAAACACATGGCGCGGTATAACAGCGGCAGCTATGCTACGATTTAAAGTATTTGTATTTCGTTGTTGCCAAATTTAGTCGCATATTAGCTGCTGTACGATACGATGTCTGAAAGTTATGACGATTTGTCTTTTGTAATAAATACAAGTTTATTTTATCTTAGATTAAAGAAAAAAAGAAACGCAGATATTGGATACATCCCATCATAAAGGAACGAAATTATAAGGGATGGTTTACACATTATATTAACGAAATTGGATGTTTTTTAATTAAATAAGATGTTTTTTAATTTTACAAGAATGTCTAAAAAATCTTTTCAGGAGTTATTAGTGAGTATTAAAGAGCCGTGTTCAAGAAATAACACCGTTATGAGGGAAAGCATATCACATAAGAAAAACTATTTATAACGCTAAGAGGCTGTCCGTTCTATGGTACGCCACTGAGCAAATACAGGTGTTAAATTGATGCCCCTCTATTATACCCCATCTATTGGGAAATAGTGATGTTTTACAAATGAATATTAACAAAAAAATTATTCAAATTAAAGCCAAAGTACGTATCGAGAATGACGAAAACTAGAATATACAAAACCGTAATAAGAGCAACAGTCACCTACGGATGTGAGACATGGGTGCTAAATAAAACAGAAGAAAAAATGATATAGAGTTGAGAACGGAACGTACTAAGAGCTATTTTCAGGGGAAAGAATACAGATACAGAAGACGGCTGGCATAGAAGCACCAATCAAGAATTAAGGATGCTTTACAAGGAACCAAGTGTAACAAGATACACAAAGTCATAAAGAATCAGGTGGGCAAGTCATGTCAAGGGGATTCATAAGAAAAGAATGCCAAAGATGGTACTGCACAGAAGACCAGTTGGGACTAGGAGACGAGGTAGACCAAGAAAAAGACGGTAAGAAAGTTTCAGGAAGGTATAGTATCGATGGAAACTACACACTGGAAAGAGGAGGTGAAAAATAGGATATAGTGGAGAACCATAGTTCAACAATTTTAAATAAAAACATAGACATCAAATACAATTATACCGGGTGGTGAATTGGAAAGCGGGCCATAGGAAACTCAATGTAAAATTCTAAACTGTTGAATTCCTGCTTCCCTAATTATTTTACATCAAAAGTCATAAGAAACTATTTGTAGAGAATTGAAATCTGTATTGAAAACAACTGTTAATATTGTTCTACGAACAATAATTATTCAAAATTTTGTAAAAATATAATACATTTTTCAGAGTAATACGCCAAAGTTAGGCCACACGCAATACCATAATGTGTATAAGGTTGCATTTGTTGACAATAAATTTATTATATTAACAATTTGAACTGTCAATTTTTTTATTTATTTTATCAATTACTGTTTAAAACACAATAAAGTTGATAAGATACCTTTAGTTAAGGAGAAGTATTAATAATAAAGATATCTTCTTCAGTCAATAATGTGCTCACTGTCAGTTAAATAATAACGTGTGGCCTAACATGCCCACACATACCTACTGCGGTAAATACATTATATTTTTCAAAATTTTGGAATGTGTTTAAATCGTAGAACAATTGTAACTTCTGTTTCTAATACAGATTTCAATCCTCTACAAATAACTTCTCATGACTTTTGATGTAACATAATTAGGGAAGCAGAAATTCAACAGTTTAGAATTTTACATTGAGTATCCTATGGCCCGTTTTCCGATTCACCACCCTGTATATAAATTATTAGCATAAACTGTATTATCTAAAATTGTAAATACAAGGCCTGTAGAGCATAATAAATAAAATAATAAATAAGGCCTGTTTTTTATTATTCTGTTTGAATATTCATCAATACGCATATCCCAAACAGCTGGTCTCATTTGAATTTCATTAATTAATTTTTCTACATCTGTATTTCCCATCACAAAAACACGATCTGACAACACTCACTACAGAATTCGCTAGAAAACAGCTCAAACGTCTGTGTTGCAGCACGATACACGCATTTATGATATATGCCGTCGAAGTCATAAAACCGATTGGCGGTGGATGGGTTCTAGGATATGTCGCCAGAAAGTCGCTTAATCGAAAATCTTAAGAGCGTCTGGTGTGTGTTACTGCATCAAAGTATAGTAAGGGATGCGTCGCTTTCGACATCTCAGCGGGGGTTCAGTCGACGTACGCCGCCCCGTCTGTGTTACCTCTAAATCGACGATTTTCGACTCTTATTGGAGTCATCTTCGGAGAGGCGTAGGCCTTCTGCTCTCTGCCCCAAGTGACAAAACTACAAAAGCTTCTCCCCGCACTGCAACTGACGTTTATGGAGTAGGTGACTAGCGTCATCTGGCAACTGAAAGACAAAGTTTTCAACCTAATAGAAACATTAATAATATTGAAAAATATTAAAAATATTACTAAAAGATTTTTAATCGAAAACTTATTGGTCCATTTCCCTGGTAACATCTCCATGGCTTCTAAAAATTGCAAGCCAGATGGATGCTGAATCGAAGAAGACAAGAGGGAATTCAAAAACTTACAGTTCACGACCCCGTCTGTTCAGCTAGTAAATTCCAACGGAAAATGGACCTACTGGTCGATTTAGTGGTCGATTTAGAGTGCTGGTCTGCGCTTCCTGTTCTAAGTGAAAAATGAGACGGTTTTGCCTTCGCATTGCAACTGAATAAAAATGGAATTTTTATTTTATTTTTATATTAGTCTTTACTCCTTTGAGTAACTAGGTCCATTTTCCGTTGGAATTTAACAGCTGAACAGACGGGGTCGTGAATTGTAAGTTTTTGAATTCCTTCTTGTCTACTTTGCTTCAGCATCCATCTGGCTTGCAAATTTTAGAAGCCATGGAGGTGTTACCAGGGAAATGGACCAATAAGTTTTCAATTAAAAATCTTTTAGTAATATTTTTAATATTTTTCAATATTATTAATGTTTCTATTAGGTTGAAAACTTTGTCTTTTTTGTCTTTTAATATTTATTTCTTTTGAAAAAACTTTTATTTTTGCGAAGAATAAAGGTTTTTATTGAAAATAAACAAATCTATAAGACAATCAGGTAGTACAGCTCGGTATGGTATAGGTTATTTGCTTGAGTTGCAAATTGAACGAAAATAAATAAACTAACTTTTGCGCCCAAAAACGAAAATATGCAGCATATGGGGTTATAGAACTTACAACGGGGAAAGGTTATTGGTCTTGTGGAGAAAGTAATATTCTCAGAGGGACATAGCTGTAGAGTTAGGCGTAATACAGGGCGTTCTGTTCAAAACTTATGCTAGGTAACAGGACTAGGAAAGCTCAAAAATAAAGCAAGGGAAATTCTCCAAAAACTAAAAACGGCTCTCCACGATCGTTTAATTGTCCAATCAGCTGGAAGGCACCCAACCATTTCTCACCTGCAGCTCCAAAGGCAGCTTTTGGAAGCTATAGGTGTAACTCTTTCAAGTGAAACGATAAGAAGAAGAGCTCGTACCAAGAAGTATACAGCAGGAGACAGTTATGAGTAGCCGGGTTATCCAGGCAGCACAAGATTGATCGCCTAAATTGGTGTCTTCGCCACCAAAACTGGAACATTTGGAATTGACAAAATGTGCTATTATCAGAAACAGTCAGGATTTGTGTAAAATCTGATGACCCACGAAATCGCGTACTTAGAGGTCGAGGAAGACCAGCAAGAATGAAAACTGTCAGATCTGTTCACAAATATACAAGAGGAAGTGTAATGTTCTGGAGAGGAATTGTGATCCGTAAATAAACTCCTTCAATTTTCATCCAATCAACTTTAACTGCTCACAGGTATGTTGATAACTTGTAGTTAGGCTCTGGAGACGTGCATACCATTAGAGTGACTAGAGACATCATTGAAGCAGAGGGTATCCCTTGTTTGGAGTGGCCTGCTTGCTCACCCGAGCTTAACCCTATAGAGAATTTGTGGGATATGCTTAAAAGAAAAATTAGCGTTCGCCAGGATAATCCACGAAACACCTCACGGCTAGTACAAGCTGCTCTTGAAGGATGGAGCAACCTACCACAACAAAATGTTGATAATTTGATTAGGAGCGTGCCTACGCAAACTGAAGCTTGCATAAGGACTAGAGGTGACAACATTGACTACCAAAAAAAAAAACAAAAAAAAATAAATAAAAACAATTTAAACATTATTCGTTTTGCATTGAAATTTTTTATGCTATTGACTTTAAAACAGCGGCGGATCCAGCAGTGTTAAGAGGGGGGGCCGATCGGCTAAATCTTTAGATAATTTTCTACTATGCCGGCCTTTTTTAGCCTACCGGCCCACCGGAAAAGTCCCGTACTATCTCTGTATCTTTAGAGTACGAAGGGCGAGTCAAATCCCATAGCACTTAGGCCACAATTGACCCATTGTGCATCCCCCGGGGGTTGTCCTCCTTAGCTCATTGTCCATCCTACCATTTCCAGGAAGGTGGACAAATAACCAGGGGACATCTCCCCTATGTCGGCACGTGTAGGTCGTGGCTCGCCGAATGCATACTCTCGTATTGACGAAAACTCCAGCCATTCATATAGAACATGCTCGACAGTTTCGTCATCTCGTTCACACTTCCTGCACAGAGGTGTGTCTACTAGCCCCAGTGTCTGGAGGTTTTTGCTTAGTTACAACGGCCAGTTAAAACCAACTCTCCAGCATAGGTTTTTCCTGGTCATAAGTTCTACCTTCTGGCTGAGAAAATGGTCTACCAGATCTTCCATCTCCTTTGTTGGTGGTACGGTGGCTGCATCTGAGGATAGATAGACCAATGCTAGTATAAACTCTCTATTTTTGCCTTTTGCCTATGGGAATTTTACTTTAACCGCAGTTATGTCTGAGGTGCAAAACTTCACGAGGGGGAGGCTTTGATTTTTTTGGAACATATATTGCTGTTCTCGGTTTTGTAAGCTGAAGATTTGACCATTTATACTGCTAAAACCATTTATTTTGGTCTTAGTTGTCCAAGGGTCACGGATTAATGATTGGCGACGGCCGATTGTCGCCGTTGCCCCCTTTTTGTGTTGGAGATTGCATTGAATAATAATTTCCTTTTTTCCGATGTCCTTGGCCGTGGTGAAGGTGTCGTACTAATTCTTTTAGCGTTAATTTCCTCCTCGATTGAGGAGGCGGCAGCCTTAGTCACTTTGCGCTTCCTCTGCAGGGTTCGTCGACCACCATCTGATGGTCGTCGTCCTGCTGTGGACCATGGGCGTCTCAGTCTCAGTGACCGTCTCCGGCTGCCGAGTAGCTGAGCTCCGTGGTTCCGAGGAGATGCCCATCATTTTTTTAGTGCTTGTTTTTAGAGTTAATGAGGTGGACGCGTAGCTCAGTCTCATTGGTCTTTTCTTAACGACAGCCATGTCCTCGTCTCCGATTCCAAAAACGAACAGGTGTCCGTTCGGATCAGTCTTTACCTCGTGGTGGAAGGTGCACTATCTCGTAACTGACATGTCTGGACTTTACACCGTTAGCCTCTGCAGCACTCTTTCTGAGACATCGGAGGTGGTAGTTACATTCCCCGAGATCCATGGAGAGGCTTTGGTAAGCTTCGGGAGCTTATCCTGACTTACAACAGCTGGTGATGCTTCCTCCCACGGTTTGAAGTCATCTATAACCTTTTCCAGCCACTCAGTCATCACCACATACTACTCTGATGATCTCACCAGAACAGGTCCACGATTTAAACGTGGGTGCTTTTGCTTGACTGTTGGAGTTGGACAAGATTGCTCTGTCCAATTCCTCCATCAGGCTGCGTTTGATGTCTTCCCGGTCGGCTGTGACCGAGTGACCTTGCCTTACGGGTTTACCTAATCTATGATAGCGACCTTAAGGTGTGTCACGGCGGCTTCCGCGAAGCTTTGGAAAGGGGCAGTGGTGTTTCCGCTTCTGCGTTCTTTCTTGTGCTTCTGCAGCGTGCCTTCCGTGGAAGTGCTTAAGTGAAGGCGCTTCACATCGGCGCCTGTCGGTTCCTGTCCTCTTTTGGAGGTGGAACTATTGACAGACTCTGATGCGAGCACCTTCACCTTTATTTTGGGAGGGGCTTGAGAGGGATGGGTGGCTCCCGTAGGTATCTTCCTGGCCTTCCTTCTTTTTTACCTCTGCACCACAAGGTCTGAGGCGTTTTGGTCGATTTCTCTGAGGTGATCCTTGTCCAGTCTTTGTTTGGGCAGATGTTTGAGGTGAACATTGCTGTCCATCCTCCACTCCGGCTTGAGACTGAGGTGAACGTTTTGTCCTGTACTAATAAAATTTATTTATAATTCATATGTATTTAATACATATATCGTAGTCAATATTATAAAATTTATTATAAAAAATGTCTAATTATCTGTTTGGAATAAAAATTAAATCACTTGGTTTGAGAGGGGGGCCGATCGCCCCCATCGCCCCCTTGGATCCGCCACTGCTTTAAAACAACTAATTTCAATTTGTTTGTTAAACACTTTATTGATTTATTTAATTGTTATGTATTTGTTATTAAATTGCTTTAAAATTAATATTGTTTGACTTCGTTTATTCGTTTTTTTAAAATCGCACGAAATAATAAGAAATATCTGGTGATTCCATATAAGTTTGGGTGTGTGTACTTTAAAGAAACTTAGGTGGACCCATTAGAATTGAAAAGTCCACGGTGACCTAGCTAGGCCCTTAGACTATTCCCGACAAGCTCCTTTTTTACACCTTATTTCTTTTTCTAAATTGGCAATAGGCACAAAACCTATCAAGCTTGATAAATACCACACTCTAAAATTGGCTGAACTTCCATTAATACCCAATTTTCCTCACATTCTATTGTTCTTTTTCTCCAAGAATTTATTACAGACCAAAAAGCCCCTCTTTTCCCAATCACGGTTTGATATTTCTGCTGCCTGTAACCGCAAGATTACTTAAAAAAGAATTTATTGAGGTGTTATTCGCTTTTATCCAGATACGACCTAACGTGTAATATGGTAGCGAGATACGAAACAGTAGAAACACTACCAGTTTTGCGTTTATTTTGGGGATTTTAAAAAATAAAAGAGGGCCGCCCTTGCAGCTAAAAGGCCTCGGGGTCGATGACCCACATTTTCTTGAGTTCAAGTTTATAGCGTATAGCCGACCACAAAATTTGGAGGGATGAAGGGATAATGTGGGTAACAAAGCTGTAAACGGTTTTATTTGTATTTGTCGTTGCCACTGAGACATTCCTAGTTTTATCAAACAAACAAAAGTACTTACAGTAGTTGTTCCAACTGATCTTTGCACATGCATGCAATTATTCACGAATTACTTTTTATACTATATAGTTCTCTTATTTACTCACACAAATTAGTATTGTAAAATTAAGCCGCTTTGTCCATATTATAAATCACAATAAATTAAACGAAGATAAGCGATACGGCATGTCTTTGATACATTATTTACTAATAATTTTGACGTTTATCATTTTCGGTGATATTGGCGCATTTAATTTATTTAAAAATGATTATTCATATTATTTAAACTTTTATACGGCGCTGTTTTTACGCAAAAAAATAAAACAGCTTAACGCCTTAATAAAATTAAAATTTTAATTTCATTACCGCGTTAAGTTGTTTTATTTTTTTGCATAAAAACGGCGCCTCATATAAAAAAATAGTTAAGAGCGATTTTTTATTGCACATTAAATGAGGAATTCAAAAATGGTTTTTAATTTGAAATATCTCAGTGCCGTACTTCTTTAAGAAAATTCAGGTCATTACCTGTACGCGCGCCAATGATGAATATAAAATTCTTGATTGTATGTCAAAAAATGCGCAATAACTACCTCTTAAAACTCACCAAATTTCATTTGCATATATCAACCGGTTTCAGAGCAATAAATACATCGCCAGTTTGTAAGAAAAATTTCAACTTTCCTTGTAACTTAGAAACGAAGCATTTGCGGACACACGTGTATATAACAAACTGTCATTATTTTTTCATGCAAAATTACTCCCTGTAGTTTAAATTAGTTGCTTACTAACACGCTAACACCATGTATAAAATGTTTATAAGTTTAAATAAGTAGTTTTTTAGTCTGGGCTGATTATCGGAGAATAGGCCATTTTTGGGAAAAGTTATTTACCAGCAATTTTATTGCTGGAATCGAATTATAAGATCCTATATATTAATAATATAGGTATGCAAAGTCCTCAGATAGTGTGCTACTTTTTTTATAAACAAAATGGCGCCCGAAAATCGTGTTTTTTTCAATTATTGCTCTATAACTCCGAAGATTTTAATTTTACAACAAAAACTTCCAAATAAAAATTCACCGCGATTAAATTCTGCATAGAGACGTGTTTTTCCCGATCTGCTCCGATGAAAATTTTGCTCGGAAAATGGGGGCTTTCCCAACAAAATCTTTAATTTTCAAATAAAGTTTTAGCTAAGTAATTATCTACCAATATTTAAATAATTTGGTGACTTAAAAGCCTTCTCGGTTTAGATTATAGTTCCAGAAGCTGATGCAAATTAAACGAATATTTTAGCAACAATTCAATTGTTAATTAATAATTTACGGTCGCAATAATAACCAAAATAATTAGGATACACTGATCAAACTTTGAAATCTTATAAACATGAGATTCCTTTTTAACATTTTGTCGACAAAATATAAATTTTTTATTTTTTTGCATAATCTTTAAATGTTTAAAAAAATAGTTATAAACAAATTAACGTTTTTCAGAAAGTTTTTATTATATTGTAATTTTAAAAAATAGCTAAAATGCGCATTTCAAATATCTTGAAAATGAATTCTTTAAAACTTTTTTGCAACCATTTACAAAAAAGTTATGAAACAGCAAAGTAAACATACGATTACTACGGTGTTTATATATTTTTTTAATTCTTTCAAAGCGTAGAAGTGAGTATAATGTACAAGCTAATTATTTACAAAAAATATCGATTATCAAATTAATGGTTATATTTTAATTAAAGATTATATATATATATATATTTTTTTGTAATTTACACGCGCGAAAGTAGAATAATACAGCACTGTAGCTGAAATTTTCACTCGGAGCGACGACCGGCCGCGCGAGACGTACACTTTTATAAAATAATATATGCTGCGTGTCAGTCGCTTCGAGTGAACATTTTAGCTCCGACTCTGTATCAGGCCTACTTTTGCGCTAAAAATTACAAAAAAAAGTATTTTTAATCTTTGATTAAAATATAACCATTGCACTAATTTTTTACATTCTTTGTGATTAATTAGATTGGACCATAGACTCACGTTTAAGCTTTTAAACAATTAAAACAAATTATAAACAACGGAGATTTTGTATATTTATTTTGCTGTTTCATAACTTTTTTGCAAATGGTTGGAAAAATTTTTTAAAGCATTCATTTTCAAGACCTATGAAATACGCATTTTAAGTATTTTATAAAATTAGAGTATAATAAACAATTTCTGAGAAATGTTAATTTTTTTATAACAATTTTTTTTAAACATTTAAAGATTATGCAAAAAAATGAAAAATTTATATTTTGTCGACAAAATATTAAATAGGCATCACACCTTTATAATCTTTCTAAGTTTTATCAATGTCTCATGATTATTTTGGTTGTTATTGTGACTGTAAATTTTTAATTAACAGTTGAATTGTTGCTAAAATATTCATTTTATTTTCACCGGCTTCTGAATTTATAATCTATACCAAGAAAGCTTTTATTTCACCAAGCTATATAATTATTGATAAATAATTATTGGCCCAAAAAATTTATTTGAAAATTCGAGATTTTGTTGGGAAAACCCACATCTTCCGAGGAAAATTTTCGTCGGAGCAAATCGGAAAAAACATGCTTCTATGTAGAATTAAATTGGGGTGAATTTTTATTTGAGAGTTTTTGGTGTAAAGTTAAAATCTTCGGAGTTATAGAGCAATAATTGAAAAAAATACGATTTGTCGGCGCCATTTTGTTTATAAAAAAAGTAGCACACTATCTGCGGACTTTGCATACCTATATTGATAATACATATGATCTTATAATTCGATTCCAGAAATAAAATTGCTGGTAAATAACCTTTCTTTGTACTTTACTAATTAGACCAGCGTATTATAACTATTTTTTTTTTCAAAATTTAAAGATTATGCAAAAAAAAAAGAAAAATTTATATTTTGTCGATAAAATATTAAATAAGCATCTCATCTTTATAATCTTTATAAGTTTGATCAATGTATCATGATTATTTTGGTTATTATTGCGATCGTAAATTGTTAATTAACAATTGAATTGTTGCTAAAATATTCGTTTAATTTTCACCGGCTTATGGAATTACAATCTATACCAAGAAAGCTTTGATGTCACTAAGTAATTTAATTATTGATTAATAATTACTTACCTAAAACTTTATTTGAAAATTAGAGTTTTTGTTAGGAAAACCCGCATTTTCCGAGGAAAATTTTCGTCGGAGCAAATCGTGAAAAACATATCTCTATGCAGAATTTAATTGTGGTGAATTTTTGTTTGGGTGTTTTTGTTGTAAAGTTAAAATCTTCGGAGTTATAGAGAAATAATTGAAAAAAAATACGATTTGTCGGCGCCATTTTGTTTATAAAAAAAGTAGCACACTATCTGCGGACTTTGCATAACTATATTATTAATATATAGGATCTTATAATTCGATTCCAGCAATAAAATTGCTGGTAAATAACTTTTCCATGAATTTTGCTAATTAGCCCAAAGTATTTGTATTACTCGATAGCTCCTACATATCAATTTTTATATAATTATTTCCGTTGATCTACAGAGAGGTTCAAAATTATGGAATAAATTCTTTTTTTCGAGAATAAGCCACTTTGAAGAAAAATACCGAGACAGGTCAATTTTTATTTTTAAATTATGAATTTTTGCATATATATTATACTAGTGACGTCATCCATCCGGGCGTGATGAAGTAATCGATGATTTTTTTAAATGAAAATAGGGGTCGTGTGCTAGCTCATATGAAAGGTTATTCTATTCAGTAGTATAAACATGACCATAATTATTTATAAAGCGTGTCCAAAAAATATTTTAGAAATTAATATAATTGACACAAAAAGAAGAATGTATTTAATGTCTTTAATTCAAAATACGTTTTACGGTTGTCAGAAAACAGAAAAAATGTTTATATGACAAATAAACATTGATTTTTGCTCAAATTTAATGTTTAAACTGCCTAGAAGCAGGTGGGTGGCAGCTTGAACATTGAACTTAAGCAAAAACAATGATAAATAAATATTATTTTTTATCTTTTCTAACAGCAGTAAAATGTATTTTGAATTAAATAAATTACATAAATTCTTCTTTTTATGTCAATTAATTTAATTCAAAACATATTATTTTGGTCACCCTGTATAAATAATTAGAATAGTGTTCATATTACCGAATAGAGAATTGAATAATCTTTGAAATGAGCTATCAAACGACATCTATTCTCATTTAAAAAAATCATCGATTACGTCATTAAGTTCAGATGAATGACGTCACTGGTATGACATATATACCAAAAAATCATAATTTAAAAATAAAAATCGACCTTTCACTGGATTTTTCTCCAAAGTGGCCTGTTCTCGAAAAAATGAATTTATTCCATAATTTTGAACCTCTCTACTCGTATATATAATAATAATAATAATAATAATGACTTTATTGCTTTTTTTCAAAAAAAAAAAATACAAACTAGACAAACAGTAATAATTATAATAAAGCAAAAGGCGACGTTCGCTCTTAGATGATGTTCCTAGAAACACCAGCTAAGAAGCGCTCTTCCACGTAACCGCAAATATGTAAATATGTATTTATATTCTGCAACCTTGCCTTTATTTGTATAAAAATAGGTCCAACAAGCAGAATTTTCATAATTATAAAGCAAGAAAAAATTTCTTGTCTTACAAAACAGTAGGATTGAAGTCTCAAAAAATACTTTGCTTGTGCGGACGTTAATATCTTTAATAAAGCTTATTTTAATAAGCTGTCTAAAAATGGGTATGTGAATATGCTAGTATAATTATTTTTAACAAAAATTAAAAAAAATTCTTTTGCAGAGATGTTTGTGTAGCAAAAAAGCATATTTTCTTTGCAGTCATAATTAAAATCGTACTTAATTAAAAAATTTACTTATTGTAGTAAACATTTCTCTTGTTAGTCCACAATTAATTAATTTTGTTTATTGAAAACTCTATTCAAATCTAAGCTATAGCATGTGCCATATTGTTAACATAATGCTGCCATTATGGAATAAGGAAAAATAAAATAAAAACTGTTCTTAACTTACGAAGGTCTACAACAAGAAAAAGCACTTAGTCCCACATCATTGATAAAGGTCATGGATGATATAATATGGACGTGTTGCTATTGAATTGAAAAAAATAACTGTGGGGTACAGACATTTAAAAAAGGGTGTCTATTCACCCCAGAATGTACCTTTGCAGATGACATTGTAATTATGACGTCCAGGGTAAAGAACCTACAAGATAATATAAATTTATGGAATAAGGTACTTATTAACCAAGGTTCATACGTTAAAACTGAATAAAAAGAAGAGTAAAGTGATGGCATTACCAGAAGAGAAAGACAAACAGTTCAATAAATAGTTGAATGATAGATGAAGATGATTTAGAACAAGTCAAGCACTTTAATTAAAAATAATAAATCTATAGATTAGATATTTTTAAACCATATTTTTAAACAATACAAAAAATCTATAGATATTTTAAAAAAATCTATAGACATTTTTAAACGAAATTTTTTTCTACTCTCATACTTTGGTATATTAATTTAATTATGATTTCAATACGTAAATCATAATGGGCATCAATTCCGATACAACTTTTTAACCAACAGAATCGCGAGATGACTTGTTGTCTCAAAGGTGGCACATGCGCAATCAGCAGTGTCAATTTAAATGCATACTCTTTGATACGATAGCGAAATTACACACACCGATAATTTCCCAATTTTATTAGTTTCATCCCTTTTTATATTCACAACGTATTATGTTTTCCATCTTTTGGGTTATTTTGCCGGTTAATAGCGCGCTCATGCCCACACCCAGTTCAACCTTCGTCCTACTTGGCTTATCCTCATTTTGTATAATATGTTCTCTCAGAGATACTCCTAACATAGCTCGTTAGATCGTCCTTTGTGTCGTTCTTAATCTATTGGCTGATACCTCTGTAAGTGTCATTGTTTCCATTCCATAGGTCATAACTGGTAGGATACAACCTGTTGAATACCCTTCTCTTTAGATTAAAGTAAAGTAACGTTTACACGTATCCAGTAACTGGCGCCAGTCTCACTGGAATGCAAGTGCTTGACTAAGACAGCGCTGGATAGGTTCGTTTACACGTATCCAGTAACTGGCGCCAATCTCACTGGCACTCTTATTAAAAATCCTAATACTGCCAGTGAAACCACAGGTACGACAGCGCCAGCGACTGGAACGCTGTGTTTACACGTGTCTACAACCACTGGCACGGGGTTAAAGGGGACGCGGACGAGGACCACTGGCATGAAAAATAGACCAGCTTTCTATTCGAGACAGCGCTGGCAGACAGCGCTGGACTGGACCAAAAAAGCGTTTACATGATGCCACTACCATGCCAGCACTGTCGTTCCAGTGCGACTGGCGCCAGTTACTGGATACATGTAAACCTGCCTTAACGTTTACACGTATCCAGTAACTGGCGCCAGTCTCACTGGAATGCGAGTGCTTGATTAAGACAGCGCTGGATAGGTTCGTTTACACGTATCCAGTAACTGACGTCAATCTCACTGGCACTCTTATTAAAAATCCTAATACTGCCACTGAAACCACAGGTACGACAGAGCCAGCGACTGGAACGCTGTGTTTACACGTGTCTACAACCACTGGCACGGGGCTAAAGGGGACGCGGACGAGGGCCACTGGCATGAAAAATAGACCAGCTTTCTATTCCAGGCAGCGCTGGCAGACAACGCTGGACATGAGCTAAAAAGCGTTTATATGATGCCACTACCATGCCAGCACTGTCGTTCCAGTGCGACTGGCGCCAGTTACTGGATACATGTAAACCTGCCTCTCTTGGTATCTTTTTGTTTTTCAACACATCACTGAGTCTTCTTACTGTTGTCCAAGTCAATCGGATTCTTCTAGTTATTTCTGCCGTTTGATTATATTTGACTAGTTTGATCGTGTGACCTAGGTATAATTATATACTCTTCGCCACTTTCGATCTCACAATCGATCAAGTCGATTGTGATATCTTGGTTTGTCATTACTTTTGTTAAACGCTTTTATTTAGTTCAATAATTTGCATCAAATCTTTAGACGTTAATTTGACTGCCTTTTCTTCAATGCAAATGAATGAAAATTTGCAGACATATGTATTCGCGGGAACAATACACGAATAGTCAATAAAAAAGAATGTGTGTGCACTTTGTACGCACGTAAGAAGTTATACTTCTATTATATGATTTAAACGAAATTAATATACTTTTTATTTATATTTTGTTTAAATATTAAACTAATTTATACTTACTACTACTCAAACATTTTTATTAGAACAGTGCCAAAAATTAAAATAATAAAAGAATAAAACACACACAAACACATTAAACAAGCCACAAATGATGTCTGAACATTAATTGTCGAAATTTTTTTTAACTAAATACGTATTTTCTGAAAATACAATTATATAATAAATATACTTACAATCATAAAATGTATTAAAAAAAACAAAAAAGAAAGTTTCTATTGGGACTCGAACCAGCGCTGATAAGAGCGGTTGGTATTGGAATTCATTCGCCTTCTCCGCTTAGCCACGGACACTATGTGTAATTATTTATGAAGATCGACTAACTAAACGGATTAAACTTGTGATATTTTGATATTTTGAAAATTGATCAAATTATTTTAATTTTGAATTGAAATGATTTAGAATTGAAAAACTACAACAAAACATAGAGTAAAAAAACAATATATTAGGTGAATATTGATAGAAATTTTGATGGTAATCAAATTATATAAATAAAAGTATTACATACTATGTATTTTGGCAGATCAAATAGGTAGGTTTATACCCATGATACATTAACAATTATTACGTACCTGTTGCTTTTAAAGACTATTTAAAAGTCACTACAATATTATAAACTTTTTTGTTTCTGTCCTCACAACAATAAAACTAATATATTATACATTTGTTTACCTTTACCTTTACCTCCAAACCACAGCTGCCATATCGGATAATTTTTGACATGTCATTTGAACATCCAATCAGAACAAAGTTATAATGCGCATGCGCCGGGCTGATATGTTTTAACATATAAAAAAATCACCCTCTATCGCCGGTAAAGAAGTATAACTTCAAAAATTTTTTTTTATGTTTATTAATTGTTTAAATAAAACAAAACGATTTTAATTGAAAATGCTTAAATTCTCTTGTTTTTTACAATGTAGAAACTTGAAACTTTTACCTTTTGTAGCTAATGATATGAACTATACATAATTTCACTTTTTACGTTAATTGTTTACGTTATGCTTCATAGATAAACAATGAAGTTTCAAATTTTGAACGCTCATATTTGTTTATATAAAAATCGGCGCTTATGGTAGGGGAGCCCAAGCAGGGATTTTTGCAGTTACTTGAGCGCGTTAGATTATCATATGGGGAGAAACCTGGTACCCTGCATATGTACCTCTGCCATATATTGGCTCTTAACACAGGGAAATTCGTTATGGGGAGCCAGAAAAAAAATCTATCCTTAAAAATACTCGAAATTGTCAGATTAAGATAAGGTAAGTTAAGTACATGCAAAAGAGTGTATATTTCAAAAATCTGACGATTTGAGCGGGGCGTAAGCAAATGCGTGAATCAAAAATTTAAAAAAAAAAACGAATATTTCGTGAAATGAACGTCAGATCAAAAAACTAAAAATTACCTCTTCAATATTTTTTAAAATCGGTTGAATGGTACTCAACATGACACCCCACGGAGAGGGTTGGGGGGTAAATTTTAAATTCAAATTCGCTATATTTCGCAAAATAAACATCAGATCGAAAAACTGCAAAATACAATTTCATTATGTTTTTGAAAAATCTATCGAATGGTATTAAACATGACCTCCCACGGAGGTGGGGTTGGAGGTTACTTTAAAATCTTAAATGGTAGCCCCAAATTTTTATTGCAGATTTGGATTCTTTACGTAAAAATAGGCAACTTTTATTCGAGATATTTTTTCGAGCTATGGATAGATGGCGCTATAATCGGAAAAAACGATTGTTGGAAAGGGAAAATTAAATTAAAAAGTGGAAAGTTCCCACTAAAATGGAAAATTTTACTAGACTTTTTTTGGTTTTAGGACCTAATAATAACAACCCAATAGGTCCCAATAGCGCTCGAGTGACTGCAAATTTAGCATACTTTGCTCCCCTATTATTCGTGTCAAATTTCAATATGATACGAAACAAAACTTCTATTCAACTAAACCTCGAATTAAAAAAATTCCTGTTTTTAACGTAGTCTTAGAAAAACCAGTAATTAAACGCTTTTCTTTAGTTCAATCGTTTGGGTCAAATCTTTGGACGTTAATTTGCTCAATGCAAATGACTAAAAATTTGCAGACATATGCATTCGCGGAAACAATAGACGAATAGTCAATAAAAAAATTGTTTATGTTTATTAATTCTCTAAATAAAAAAACGATTTTAACGGAAAATGATTAATATCTCTTATTTTTTACAATGAAGAAACTTGAAGCTTTTGCAGATTGTAGCTAATTATATGAACTATACATAATTTTACTTTTTACGTTAGTTGTTTACTTAAGTTCGTTGCAATAAAGTTTCAAATTTTTTGCCGATTCCGACTACTTTTTATGTTTGTACCTACATCATATTATGTCAGTTATCTGCCTCACCCTGTATATATATATATATATATATATATATATATATATATATATATATATATATATTTGAGGAGTATTCTATATCTAGAATCAGTCCTTGCATTATTCATTCCTTCTAATACGGCCCAACGTTCTACGGAATCGAATGCCTTATTCAAAATATCGAATCGAATGCCTTGTAATCCACAAATGCCAAATTAAGGTTCATTGTATTCGTTACACTTTTCGATAAGTGTCCTTCCTACTACAACATTTGTAGCTCATCTATCACTGTATGTTATATAACCATTACTGATAATAATAATATCGGTATTAATATTATCGGATAAAAATATTATCGGTAACCATCTTATATGAAAACAAATTATCTAAAATTATTATTTCTGAAGAACATTCAATTAAAAAAGTTTGAAACACAAAACAACTTCATAAACCGTTCTTTTGCTCTGTATCTAGGAAGTAACACAAAGAGTAACAAAAAATGCTACTTAATAACAACTTTCAAAAACACTCTTTTCTAAAAGCAAAGTTAATAGCACTCGTATAATTCTAAGTCGTAAATTTTGTACGAAGAATTAACAATCCGCGTCTAGATCCATGTTCACCATTATGTTTTTGATCTTTTGAAATTTCCATGTCTTAGCACTTAAAAACAAAGTGTTATTTTCTTTCAACGTAATATGTGCAGAGCAACGATTTAGTTCTGGGAATGTGCTGAATGCAAAGTTAAATAGAAAATTTAATCAAAAACACATATTTTCCCTAAAACATGCTTTTTTTAATAAAAAAAGTTTTGATGGTTGGATAATGGAGAGTTTCAACTTGGCGGATTTTGATTCGACGTAAAAAGATTGAGATTCATTCTAGCTAATTTTGAGTTAGAGGGGTAAAAGAAATGAAAGTTCAAGTTACAGAGGTAACAAACATATATTTCTATTTATTATAAATCAACATTATTTCAAAAGATTCTTCAAATAAAAAATGGCATTATAAACAGTAAGTAATTTGTTGCTTTAGATAATTCGGTTCTTCTATATCTACAGCATTGTCTAATAAGTCAGTGTTTTTCAATCTGTGGGTCGCTCGGGGACGCACTGTTCTCGCTGAGAGAACAGTGGATGAAAAATTACTAGAAGAAAACAGACCAGACTCCACAATAGAAAATCAATGGAACACCATAAGCAGTATAATACTAAACACAGCGAAAGAAGTCATAGGAACAAAGACACAACGGAGAGAAGAAACATGGTTCGATGAAGAATGCAAACAAGCTATACAGGAAAGAAATGAAGCACATCAGAATTACATACTCAGACGTACTAGAGAGAGAAAAACAGAATTTGAGAACAAAAGACGAAGAGCAGATAAACTGTGCAGGCAGAAAAAGAGAAAGTACGAAAACCAACGGATACTAAACATAGAGAGGGAGTTTAAGGAAAACGAAACACGTAGTGCATACCAACTTATTAAACATTTAAGACAGGGATACAAACCGAAGACTAGCCTCTGCAAAAATAAGAAGGGTGAAATCATTAGCGATATGGACGAAATTAAGATAACCTGGATGACATATTTTAAGGAAGTATTAAACAAAGGGGCACAACCACCATTACAACAACAGAGGCAGCAGCAGGCACGGCAGGAGGTACAACAACAAGAGCTGGGGGAAGATGGAGAAGAAAATGAATTAACTAGACCCCCAACGCTAGAGGAGGTCCAAACGGCAATCCACATAAAAAAGCCATAAAGCACCGGGAATAGATAAAATACCGGCATAACTACTCAAGCAAGGAGGAAGGAATTTGACACAACAGATGTACCAGCTAATACGAGAGATATGGATAGAAGAAGAAACCCCCCAACAATGGAAGAAAAGTATAATCTGCCCTATTCATAAGAAAGGAGACAAACTGTTGTGTCAGAATTATAGAGGCATCTCTTTACTTTGTTCGGGATACAAAATATTCACAAACATCCTTAATCGAAGACTTCAACCTCTCACGGAAAAAATCATCGGGGAATATCAAGCAGGGTTTAGGCAAAATAGATCTACCATTGTTAAACTATTTACAGTTAAACAAATACTAGCCAAAGCATGGGAATATGACATGGACGTTTACAATCTCTTTGTAGATTTTAAACAAGCCTATGATTCAATAGATAGAACAATTCTACCTAATATATTGGAAGAATTTGGCATACCATCAAAATTAATACGACTAGTGCAAATGACAATGACAGAAACAGAAGCACAAGTATGTATTCAAGGACAGATCACTGATGCGTTTACGATAACGCAAGGACTGAAACAAGGCGACGGACTGGCTCCAACGCTTTTTAATCTTGTTCTTGAATATCTAATTAGACGGTTGACGGTGAGTGGAAATAACATACTTACAAACAAATATACCCAATTAGCAGCATACGCGGATGATATAAACATAATGAGCAGAACAATGAATGCAGCGGAAGAAACCTACGTTGAGTTGAAAAAGAGTGCAGAAGCAGTAGGGCTAGCAATAAACACAAATAAAACAAAACTACTCATACAAACCAGATCAAATAGACCGGCGCAACAACACTTTATTGGCGATATAGAACATGTGAATAGATTCACGTACCTAGGAATGGATCTGGTTGCAAGCAATGAAGAAGAACCGGAAGTAAATAGAAGGCTTGTGCTGGCAAATAAAGCCTATTTCGCGATGGGCTTACATATTCAAATCGCGAGACGTACACCGGAAAACAAAACTCCGGGTATATAAAACAATAATCAGGCCCATAGTAAGTTATGGCTGCGAAACATGGGTGGTGACACATAAATCTGCCAATGCATTAGATGTGTTTGAAAGAAAAGTATTACGTAGGATACTGGGCCCAATAAGTGAAAATAACAACTGGCGAATTAGGTATAATAGAGAAATATACGAGCAATATAGCGAACCAACTCTAGCACAACACACTAAACTGCAGAGATTACGGTGGGCAGGGCACGTGGTCCGCATGCATGAGAGTAGAATCCCCAGAAAATTGCTGAATGCAAGAATGCAGGGAAGAAGACCTGTTGGAAGACCTAAAAAGAGATGGGAAGACGAAGTCGATGAGGATGCCAGGAACTTCCTGGGAACGCGTTCATGGAAAAGAACAGCGGTAAATCGAAATGATTGGAGAAGCTTATTAAAGGAGGCCAAGGCTCGATTTGGGCTGTAGTGCCATTGGAAGGATGGATGGGGTCGCTCTTGGGGTCGCCGAATGAAAGAAAAAGTTGATGTTCTTAATACACAATTTTAGTGGGGAGGATGTGCTTTCAAAGTTTATCAAACTGTGGTGTTATTTTTGAAAGGTTAATCAAACAATTTTCTAATTGCAGTCTATTTTTCTTTTTAGTTTTAATGTCTACCATTGAAGAAAATGTCAGTTCACACAAGTATGAAGTGGTGAATTGCACTAATAATTTAAGAGCTTCCCTTGTCAGCTCTGGATATTGGTGTTTTCCTTTCATTTAAATTTAAAGTATGTCGACACTGCGAATAAAATTCCATTTTAAGCATCATCAGCTAAATCTAGAAGACATTCTTTCATTTTTTTGGTGACATCCGTCAGACTATTAATTTGTCCAAAAAAGGGTTTAAAATCCATCTACTCCCATTGTCAGCTTCAAGTGCAAGTTTGGAAGGTATGTCAAACGTTTTTCTTCTTCTTCTTCTTCCTCTTTATAAACAATTCTGCTTGTTCATTGGCGGATTGATACCTCTAGGGAAGATTATCACTAAAACTTTTGCCCGGTCGGCCAATACTTCTTCTATCGTTTGGTGATTTATCTTTTGCTATTTTGACATCTCCCCCATTCTGGTTATGTGGTTATTCCATTCTTTTTTATATTTAGTGTCCATTCGTTTATACACTTTACGTTACATTGTCTTCTAATGCCTTCATTGGTCTTTCGATCTCTCAGCGTATTTCCTGTAATTCTTCTCAGTACTCTCACCTCTGCCGTTTCCAGTAGTCTTTGTGTTGTGGCTGTATCGGGTCTTGTTTCTGATGCATATTTCATATTTTATTACTGTTCTTACACTGGCTTTATAAATTCATGACTTCATCTCAATGTTAATATGTCGGTTTCGCCATATAGCCATATCGCATTGCTTTTTGTACTTGATTTCTCACTTCTTTGTCGAGGTCTCCGTAACTTGACAATGTATTTCCAAGGTATTTGACTTCCATTACTTCTTCAATACTGATACCATCAATTTCTATTTTACATCTAATTGGTTCTTTACTGATTACTCTTGTTTTAGTTTTCTAAGATGAACTTGTCATATTGAATTCTTTTGCTCTAATATTAAATATGTGGAATAATCTTTGCAGACTATCTTCACCTTGGGCTATCAATATAGCAGAGTATTTTTACTTCTTTGTTTCCCATTTTATATCCTCTTCCTCTGTTGACGTTTTTGTTAATTTTATCTCCTTTTTTGAATAGTAGAATTAGTTCGCTCATTTTTCATTCTTTCGGTATTTTATTGTGTTTTATGATTTTGTTAATTAATGTTGTTAATTGTTCTGTCATTTCAAAAGTTGCTCTTGTAAATTATGCAAGGAATGTGAGCCGATACTGCAAAACTTTGGTCTGTTGCATTATCTTCATCAATCTTCTGAACCAATGGAAAAGACTCAAACATTTTGTTTTGCAGAGAGGTTGACTACAAACAAAGTTTTGCGTGAGATGCTTTTACTTTATCTTTAGCTGTTAAAATATTTTCTTCTCTTCCTTGAAGGTTGTTGTTCAAATTGTTAAGGTGGCTATAAAGATCGGCCAAAATGCTAATTTCAAGAGCCAATAGGGTCAGAAAAACGATAAGCATAATTAGATTTTGCATCTTGCAAGAACATTAACAATTCAGTCCTCAGTCCCAAAACTTTTGCCATTACTTTTCTTTTGGATAGCCACCTGACCTCTATGTGATAAAGGAGATTTTGATGAAGCAAGCCCATATTTTGCAGTAGTTACTACAGTAGTGTTTGCAGGAACTGTTTTGCAAAATAAGATTTCCTCCATGATACTGTCATCTGCTTCAAAGCGCACAAATAGTACAAACAGTGCACAGTCGGAAATATTTGTAGATTCGTCAAACTGCAAAGCAAAATGTTGGCTGTTCTTTAATTGTTTGCTCGCGTGAATAAAAGATAAATGTAGCAAAATAGGAAAAAATATTACCTAACGTATGTAGTGTTTAATTAATTTATTTCTTTTGCTTTCTATGACACCAGGGGGTCGCCAGAATATGTCGACCTGTACAGGGGTCGCGAAATCAAAAGGATTGAAAAACACTAGTCTAAGTTATAAAAAGCAGAAAATTCTTGTTCTTCAGAGTAACTGGTTTGCTTTATAAAATTCTGTAAACCATTCAATGCTATTCTTGCCTGTTTGATGGCTACCCATGGAGCGTAATATTATTCAAGTATTCTATATCATTTGTTTCAGAAAATGTCCCAGCAGTAGTAACTCTACATCGCACGTAGAAAGTCCTCAAAAGATAATCCTGATTCAGACACCAGTGTATTCCATTCTGCAGGATATGAAATAGAAAAACCTTAGGTTTATGGATGGATCCACACAGCTTCTTGTGTGGATGACGATGGAAAAGCACAGTGCATATAACAGTATATAATCATAATCCCAGTATTTTCAATCTTTGAAATCCTTTAAATTGATGAATAACCTTCTTCTTCTTCTTCTTCTTCTTCTTCTTCTTTGAGTGCCTCTCCTATCGGAGACAGGATATCATTAGGGCGATTCTAATTTTATTTACTGCTGTTTTGAACAATTCGTTAGTGGTACAGCCAAACCACTCTCTCAAATTTCTCATCCAGGACATTCTTCTACGGCCTGGATTTCTTCGTCCTTGGATTTTTCCTTGCATTATATTTTATAGGAATGTGTACTTTTGTCCCCTCATTAGGTTGCCTAAGTATTCAAGTTTTCTCTTTTTTATATTCAGTAGAACTTCTGGCTCGTTATTTATTCTGCATTTTACTTCTTCATTTGTAATTTTATCCACCCAACTTATTCTTATTATACGGCGGTAGCACCACATCTCAAAGCTTTCAAGATTTTTAATATTCCTCTGTTTAAGAGTCCATGACTCAACACCGTATAGCAAAGTAATGCATAACCTGGAATTGGTCTATTAGAATTTCTTACGCTAAACAAAGATCTGACAGTGTTCGCACTATTGCCTGAATGAATGATTATTGCTGATATATCCTCAACTAAGTTCATTTCAATAACTTTATTGCTTTTGAATCAATAAATCATAAAATAAGCATATAGACAATTCAAATATGGTTAATATCTAACTTCATTGTAACCGAGGACAATCCATTATATTATACACTCTGCAATATGCGTGGTCTAACTTTTGCAATAATACTCTGGCAAATTTAATATATTTTTGAAAATTTTGGAATGTGTTTAATTATTGGAACAATTTTAACATGTGTTTCTTATACAGATTTCAATGGTCTACGAATTTCAATTATCCTACGAATTTTTTATGTAAAATAATCACGGAAGCATAAATTCAATAGTTTAGAATTTCCCATTGAATTTCCTATGGCCTCTTTGACAATTGACCACCCGGTATAACCCGCTAATAAAATTTCAAAGAACGAATAAATAAAGCCAATAACGATGTGATAGAAAGTCCTTCTTATGATATAAACGACCCCAGAGAAGAGAAAACCCACATAATCTCAGAGATTAAATATGCAATAAACAAACTTAGGAATGGAAAATCCCCTGGGTCAGACAACATTACATCAAAGTTAATTAAGTGGAATGGTGAAAGTCTAATGGGAGTAGGTATCACACAAAATGCTTACTGAAATCTGGAATGTGATACAAATACCAGATCAATGGCGTCTCGGAGGTATAGTCCCCATATTAAAAATGGAGACCCAGTGGTATGTGACAATTACAGAAGTATTACCCTGCTTAATGTAACATACAAGATCTTATGAAATGTGATACCAAAGACTACAACCATGCGCAAAGAAGATAATTGGAAAATTATCAGTGTGACGTCGTCGTCAGCACGTCAATGTTGAGGCCATCCAGCTACTTGACAACACGTATTTGGCCAGAAGACTTAAGAGGAAGAAACTATTCGAGTTAGTTAAGTGAAAAGCATAGTATAGTGTAAGTATGACACATGTTAATATTTGTGCAATAAATTAATAGAACCTAAGGGATACTAGTGCGTTTGCCCTCAGCCTCAAGTTTTTAGTAATAATTTAGGCTAGAAAAAGTTGACCGTTGATCATAAATATTGTTTTATCAGATTGTAATGTTCGTAAGTCCAAATTCTAAAGACAAAAAAAAAGTAGACAAAAGGGACTTACGAATAATAACAAACCTTTACTGGAATCAAAGAGCACAAATTGTAATGGATAACGAACCCAGTCCAGAAATTGAAATCAGGAGAGGTGTTAGGAAGGGATTTATTATGTCTCCATTACTATTAAATATATACATACAGTGAAGCCATTTTTAAAGAAGCATTATTATCTTGAGTGAAGGAATAATAAGTAACGGAAGATCTATTTACAACATAAGATATGCAATTAACTATTCTAAATGGGAAATAAGCCACAATTTAACGTAAAAAATGATTTTATTAACGTTTCGACGTCCAAATCGGACGTCGTTGTTAAAATACAAAATATTAATAAATTGTTAATATTATTACATATTATTACACAATCTTTATATTGTTACATAATTTCACGCGATAAACTCATAAATCTGTAACGCGAGAATTTCACTGTCACCGTTGTATTTGGTTGTCTTTTTAAAGAGAGATCACATGCTATGATTTTTTGTGACGGATCTTCTTCAGTTGTGGTTGATTTCATGTAATCGAATGAACTATCTTTCAGTAAAGTCGTCCCAGGAACGCAACTCATAAATACTGGCAATATCATTTTAAAAATCTTCCACTTTAAAATGTATAATATATAATATGTCTGAATTCCCGATATAAATGAGTCAGATTAAATTAAATTATTAGAAGGATTTTCTGCTAAGCAACAACATTTTCGTGTAATTTATTAATATTTTGTATTTTGACAACCACGTCCTATTTGGACGTCGAAACCATATTAAAATCATTTTTTAATTAAATTGTGGCTTATTTCCCATTTGGAATGGTTAATTACAAAAATGCCACAAGGAAATAGCTTCAGAACAACAATAAGATATGCAGATGACACCGTGATTATGAAAAGCTCTGCTGAACAACTCAAATTACTACTAAAGAAAACAAACAGTTCCTGTGAAAAATATGGATTAAAAAGACTACAAAAAGGTAAAAAATACATGATAATAACTAAGAAAACAAATATACAAACAAACATACATTTGGGAAATGTACCGATAGAGAGGGTTCAGAAATACAAATACCTAGAAACCTGGATTTCAGACAATATCATGACCATGACAATGATCAAACAACAAAAATAAGGACGAGGATAGAGATAGCAAAAAATGTGTTCGTAAAAATAAAAACAATTCTCTGCAACAGAAACTTTAGATTAGAACTGAAACTCTGTGCTACGTGACTTGAACGCATCTTGCTGGATTAAAGCAAGAACACATAAATAAGCTATAGTCATTTGAAATGTGGTGTTACAGGAGGTTGCTTAGAATGGCATGGACACAGAAGCAAACGAACACGGAAGTATTGCGAGAAATGGGCAAATAATACCAAATAATAAACACAATAAAAATAAGGAAGTTGGAATATCTGAGACACGTAATGAGGCGACAGCGATATGAAGCGCTAAGACTAATACTAAAGGAAAAAATCAGAGGAGGAATCAGTATAGGAAGAAGGAGAGGGTCATGGTTAAAGAATTTAAGGGACTGGTTTAACACATTGCGTGCCACGCTTAAACCAGGACAATAGCTCAGGGGCCATTGATATCCACGGCAAGAAAGTATACGTGGTATATCAAAAATGAGCGACGTGGCCCCTGGCAAAATATCTGTGTATCTCATATATGAGCGTCGCGGCACGCAATGTGTTAAATGCAGTTCTATAGAACTCTTTAGAGCAGCGGTAGATAGAGTAAAGATAGTGATGATGATATCCATTCTTTGATTGGGAGACGGCACTTAAAGAAGAAGAATGTTCTTAAGCATTTTGTTGATAGTTATTAAAAAAATTTAGTTACTAGTTATAGCAAATGTTTCGATAAATTCTCATTTCCCTGGTCTAATAGATTGTGTATCTTTTTTTCGAGCTAATAGCTAATATTCCTTTTTTAGTCATCAGGTTTTTTGTATAAGACATAACGCAGTTACATTAAAACACTACTTATAGAAATCACAAAATTAAAGAATAACATCAAAATAAACTAAGGAATCAAAATAGCATTTTGTGTCATGACACATCGATTTCCCCGAGCAGTGAAACTATCCCTTATTTTGAGCGTCGCCGTCGATAGAAAGAAAACAACAGGGAATAGGTCAGTAGTCTAAGGAACATGTAAAATTCAATAGGATATATTTCTGTTCCCTTACCTTTTTCCATTCGAGTGACGTTTCCGAAGAAAAACGCGATAAACCGTAGTTAAATCTCTCTCGAGGGTAGTTCCTTGAGAAAATAGGTGATTGCTTTCCAGGGTAGGAGCTCTTCAGATGCTTATTATGACTGCTATTTCTGCTACTTCTAACGTTTCGAAGAGGGAATACATTTTGAATAATTGATAGGGTATACCGAGAGTTGATTAAACCTATTTTAATTAAAGATGTACTAAAGATTCTGCAAAGTAAGGACTTTTTATCCTTTATTGCTATGCTACTTATCTATCTATCTATCTAAATATTCTCATTTGTGTAACATGCATTTGTTGTCGTTTTGGTTTAACTACATTTTAAATCGCCGAGACAGAAGACGATCTCCAAAGATTAACACACATCTTCAATACAACAGCCAAGAAATACAATATGATAATATCAGCAGAAAAAACCAAATGTATGACAACACCTAAATATAGGCGAAGCAATGAAACAAATGAAACACTAAAAAGCCCAAAACCTAGGAATTTTGTGCAGTAAGATGAATCGTCATGCAACTTTTTGCATTCGATTCGAGGGAGTGTCAGGCAATTTTGTGAACTAAATTAATTTCCGGCAAAAATTTTGTGCATGAGAAAGTGCATCTTTAAAGTGCATCTCGAAAAGATGGAAAAAGAAAAATTTTGAACTCAGGAAATATTGACGGAAATGAGTTCAATTTTAATATTTGGGGGTTTTGGAGGTCACTGAACACGAATTTTATGACGATGATGGTCTACGAAGTACCTGGTGCCCAGGGTGGAACTCGTCGCCTGGGACGACCGAATAATTCGTGGGACGACCGAATAATTCGCGAAATGAAGATTAGATCGAAAAATTGAATAAAACGTGTTCAATATTTTTCAAAAATCTATCGAATGACATTAAGTATGACCCCCCACCCCACCCCCTTGAGGTGGGATGGCGGTAACTTTTAAATCTTAAAGAGAAACCCCATTTGTTAGTGAAGATTTGGATTGCTTACGTAAAAGTAAGCAACTCCTATTCAAGACATTTTTTCGAATTGTGGACAGATGGCGCTATAATCGGAAAAACGATTTTTTCGTGATACCATAGGTAAATTATAGAAACGGTCTAATTAGTCTAATATCTCCATACACTTCCAAATAGAAGACCAAAAAATAAGTAGTTAATATTTTTCAAGAACCTATCGAATAATATTATCCAACACGATCCTCCACTCCACCCCCTGGGGGTGGGGTGGGGCAACTTTAAAATCTTAAATAGGAATCCCCATGTTTTATTAAAGATTTGGATTCCTCATGAAAAAATTTTTTAGGATTGTTGATAGATGGCGTTAATAAATAGTGTTTATCCGATTATCGCGCTATCTATCCATAATTCGAAAAAATTTCTTAAATAAAATTTACCTATTTTGACGTACAGAATCTAAATCTGCAATAAAAAATGGGGGCTCCTATTTAAGATTTTAAAGTTACCCCCCACCCCACCTCCAGGGGGTGGAGTGGAGGGTCGTGTTTTATATTACTCGATAGGATCTTGAAAACTATTAAACAAATATTTTTTGATTTTTAATTTGGAACTGTATTTCTCGAGATAATATATACCGTTTCTATAATTTACCTATGGTATCACGAAAAAATCGTTTTTTCCGATTATAGCGCCATCTGTCCACATTTCGAAAAATGTCTTGAATAAGAGTTGCTTAAGTACTTTTACGTAAGCAATCCAAATCTGCAATAACAAATGGGGTTTCCCTTTAAGATTTTAAAGTTACCCCCATCCCATCTCAAGGGGGTGGAGTGGGGACGTCGTGTTTAGTGTCATTCGGTAGATTTTTGAAAAAGAATATATAACAAGACCAATCTTCATTTCGCGAATTATTCGATCGTCCCACGAATTATTCGGTCGTCCCAGGCGATGAGTTCCACCCTGGGCACCAGGTACCTCGGAGACCATCGCCGTCATGAAATTAGTGTTCAGTGACCTCCAGAACCCCAAAGTTTAAAAATTGAACTCATTTCCGTCAATATTTCCCGAGTCCTAAATTTTTTAGTTTCCATCTCTTCGAGATGCACTTTAAAGATGCATTTTCTCATGCATAAAATTTTTTGCCGGAAATCAATTTAGTTCACAAAATTGCCTGACACTCTCTCGAATCGAATGCAAAAATTTGCATGACGATTCATCTTACTGCACAAAATTCCTAGGTTTAATGCTTCCTTGCCTCGTCTAATATCCACTACGATGTAAAATCGAAATTGACGGGAAAATAATAAAGCAGGAAGCAAGGTTTAGATATCTGGGAATAGATATAACCAGTTACGGAGATGTTGAAGAGGAAGTACGACAACAAAGCTTAAAAGCAAGTAAAGCGGCAGGACCTCTTAATGACACAGTCTGAAAGAACAAACACCTAAGACAAGACACAAAAGCAAGAATCTATAAAGCAGCAATTAGACAGATATTGACATACACAGCGGAGACAAGATCTGACACATCTAAAACGAGACGACTACTAGAAACAACAGAGATGAAAATACTCCGACGAATATCAGAGAAAATTCTGTTGGATAGGAAGAGAAGCGAAAACATAAGAAGATCATGCAATGTAGAAGACATAAATGAATGGATGACAAAACGGAAACAGGAGTGGAACGAACACATTAGTAGAATGGCAGAGAATAGGATAGTACGAATAGCACGGGATAAGTCACCAAATGGACGAAGAAGTATTGGCAGACAAAAAAAAGATGGTGCGATAACTTAAACAATTTAGGAGGCTAATATTGAAAAAGAAACAGGCTTTAAAGCCTACATACAAAAATGGAGAAGAAGAAAAAGCACTCAATTGCTTGGCTAAAGATATAAATAATCAAACACCTAAATTTTATCCCATTCTAAGTTTGGCAAGCCGAGATGGCACACGACGTTAATTTATAGAGTTTTATTAGTGAAAAACCCGCAGTTTGTGGTAAGTTTAAATTATTCCTTCTAATTAATTTAACTTACTTAAGCCGTCTTCTTATACCTTACGGTGTCGAGGTAAGTGCCTAGGTAAGTAACTGGAAAATCTCTCATTGTTTCTTTGGGAATTATTGGGAGTTCTTTTACCCAGGTTCCTTTAGCTTCCTCCGTGGTATAGTATTATTTGATGCTCTGGAATTCAGGACTTTCTAGCATTATTGCTGCAAAATGGTTGCGTTGCTTCCTGTTGCGTGGCTCTATGTTGATCATTTTCCACGTTTATTTTACTTTTTCTAACTTGTCTGCACCGTACTGATGAAGACCAATAGTTAGAAATACGTATCTACGGTTGCCTTTTTCATTATCTTTCTTCTTGATTTGCCTTTCCGTGACGAATGTTGGTTATCATCATGGCAATCTCTATTTTATCTGCAACAGCGCGGAAAAGCTGCACAGATGTTGTGTTGAACCAGGTTCTGAGGTTATTTAACCAGAATGTTCTTCTTCTTTCTGGACCTCGCTTTCCAAATATTTTTCCTTGCAGGATGGCTTGTAGGAGGGCATATCTGGATTCATTTCGCATAATGTGTCTAAAGTATTCCAACTTTAGAGATTTGATAGTGGTCAGTACTTCTCGGTTCTTCCCCATTCTTCTAAGGACCTCCTCATTTGTGACCCGATCAGTCCATTGGATTTTAAGAATTCTCCCATATAGCCACATCTAAAATGCTTCCAAATTTCTGCACATATCTTCGTTCAAGGTTCAAGATTCAACACCAAAAAAAAAAGACAGAGAAGACGTAGCATCGAGCATTCTTACTTGTATACCAAGAGAAAGGTTGTTACTCTTGAAAAAGGCACCATACGTTGGATCTAGAGTTTCCGATCTTCTTCTTAAAGAATATTCCTATCCGTTCCGGAAGTTGGCGATCATCATGGCTATCTTGACTTTGTTTACCGCAGCACGGAACAGTTCAGTGGTATTCGTGTTATACCACTTTCGTAAATTTTGAAGCCAGGAAATGCGTTTTCTTTCCGGTCCTCTATTACCATTTACCTTCCCTTGGAGAATCAGTTGGAGAAGGCCGTAACGTTGTTGATTTCTCATTAGGTCTTCCGATGCGCGCTTTCATCTCTTAGTTGTTGGTCCATTCTTCATTTATTATGGTGCCGAGGTAGTGGTAGTGCGCCACTATTTCTACAGTTGTTTGATTGACGTAGAGTTGACCTTCTGCTATTTTTTTCTTGCTAATAATTATAAACGTTGTCTTCTTTACGTTTCTATTGAGTCCATATGGTTGACTGTAATACGTGAGATTTTGTTCATAAAGATGTGTAGGTCTTCTAGGTTATCCGCAAATACTATGGTGTCATCTGCATACCTAATGTTATTTAGCCGGTATCCGTTTAGTAGAATACCTTTTTTAGTTTCGTGCAAAGCTTTGATAAATATTCTTTCAGACTAGAGATTGAAAATTAGAGGGGACAAAATACAGCCTTGCCTCATTACACGCATGATTTTCACATACTTGGAGTATTCACCTTCAACTCTGAGGTATGCAGTCTGATTCCAGTAAAGGTTTCTAATTATTTTCAGATCTTGGTTGTTAATTCCTGCTTTTTTTAGGTATTTGCATCATCTTAGCGTGCTGTACTCGGTCAAACGCTTTCTCGTAATCAACGAGACATGCGTATACGTTACAATTGATGTCTCTACATCTCTGGAATAAGACTTGTATTGAAAACAAAGCCTCTTTCGTACCAACAGCATTTATGAGTCCAAACTGGTTGGGGGAAATTTGATAGGGGGCTTTCACATAGCTTGTAGATTATCTTATGTATTATCTTTAGGAACAATTTTAGGAGATAACTTTCATGATTTTCATTCTTATGAACATCTATTTTATTGCGAGCTATGCCGATATCATTTTACATTATTTTTATGGATTATAAATAAAATTTACCGTAATATGACAATTTTAAATATTACTACTTAGATAATGTCTTAAACGTCACTCACTAGATTAACGGAAACCTTGCTGACTAAACTATTATTAAATTTACGAACTCAGAAATTACTATCGCAGAAATTCATAGGAATTTACATAAAATTGACTATAAAATAAAGCAGCTTTAAAAAACTTAACGTTTATTTCGTTTTAAGGGGTTTTAGACCAAATAAAACTTTTTATCAGGAATGACATTTTTCGATTAAAATAAAAATATAAAAGATTCTCCACTGAGTAGGGACGGCGGTTTTCGGTTATACCGTTTTTTTAACTTGCGGTTTAACCTGGCGGTTATAACCGGTCAAAAAACCGGTTATTCCAAAACCGGTTTTCGGTTTTTTGGATCAATATTCAATACCCAATAGGTTACAACGTTAAATTTACATTGCCCTTTATTTTGTGATACTCCACATGCCTATTTTCAATATAAAATCTCAGTTTTCGTTATATTGGAAAAAATCAATTTTCATTTGGTAACTTCAAAGAGATGTAACTTTTTTTTAACATTTTTAAAAGTGCACATTTGTACTAAGGTAAGTTAGGTTCAATCGATCTATTTTTGTTCCCAGAATATGCGATTTAATTTATGACCTACCTTTTTGTTACACTGTTTTGTTTACTTTGCTTCGCGTTAGAGATATCGCAAAAAGTTATTTGAACAAGTTGTTCCAAATAATACTCTAACCCCACATACCAAATTTCAGCACAAAATTCGCACTTTTAGTTTTTTCATTATTTGTAGTCGGGATCCTAAAATCGCAGAGGAGGCTGCTGGCCGGAAAATCTCACTTGCTAATGCTCCACGTCCACGTAGCCCAGCAGCGTTTAAGGATGGTTTAAGGAGACCCGGTCTGCACATTGCACATTTAGAGCTGCACATTGCACATATCGCTTAACGCACACGCTGTCCAGAGATCGGGCAAGTCAGATTTTTCGGCCAGCAGCCTCCTCTGCGGATTTTAGGATCCTGACTACAAATAATGAAAAAACTAAAAGTGCGAATTTTGTGATGAAATTTGGTATGTGGGATTTGAATAATATTTGGAACAACTTGTTTAAATAACTTTTTCCGATATCTGTAATGCAAAGCAAAATATCGGTAATTTACCGTGTTTTTGCATTCGCAGAGTAAGCCGCTTTTAGAATTAAAAAAATACAGTTGAGTATCTTAAACAATGTAAACCTTCAACCTGTATGGACTGCAAAACTTCAAATCTGTATTTATTTTGATATGCATATCTACTTACAGAGATAGAATTGTTAACAAATAAACTACACAAACTTTGGTAATACACTTTTAAAATTATACTAACTATTTTTAAAATGATATGATATTATGAAATAATTATGAATTATGATGATATTATAAAATGTAAATAAAAAATGGTCAAAAAAATGGGGCCTTAAATTAGATTTTTTTGGGGGATTTCTTTTGCTAGTACAAATTTGTCTAGATAATTTACAGTTAGGTATAGCCTCCCCTATTGAAATATTACGAGCAGCCACTGATAGGACTATAGCCTGTATGTACATGTATATGAATTATAAAAACAAAAACACAGAAGGAACATCAAAAATAGTAAAAACAAATAATGAATCATTGTTAAAATTCTGAATTGGATGTATTATTGTCCTAGATATTTTTGTAAATTGGTTCTATTTCCGAAAAAAATCACTTTTTACACAAGATAGACACACAAAACTGCTTTATTTTTTTCATTTTTTTGAGTGATTCCACATTCCACAGACTCATTTGTGTAGGTATAGTATTTATTATATTACAACCATGACTGCACAGATGATTGATACTAATATGTGTTTTTAAAAGAATTTCCCAATTCAGCAAACAAGACGTGCTTATTTTCAAGTTCATCAAAATAGCCAATTCAGCTTATCACATTTCTCAGTGAGTGTGAGAGTCATTAACGAATACAAACATTAAGGGCCGGTTATTCGAACGCCAATCAACAATGATCACTATTAAATATTTAATTACTGTCACCAACTGCCAATGTCAACTTTGTTTGGGTTGCTGAAAACATAATTATGGATTACAATTATGAAATTAGTTAATCAATTATGTTAATAATTGTTATGTTAATCGATTAACTAATCTCATAATAATAATCAATTATGTTTTCAACAGCCCAATCAAAGTTGACGTTGACAGTTGGTGGCAGCAATTAAATATTTGATAGTGATCATTGTTGATTAGCGTTCGAACAACCGGCCCTAAACAAATCAAGAAATATTGATGAATTTAAGCAAACAATATTTTTTCTCCAAATTCATTATTGTCTTCGGAGGTAATTTTTATCCGGTTTTTCACCGGTTATTACCTTTAAAAAAACTGGTTATAACTGGGACAAAAAAACAACCGGTAAAACCGGTTATTGCGAAGTAAAAACACCGGTATTAGGTTATAACCGGTAGGTTTTTTCCATCCCTACCACTGAGCCATCCCATCAGTGGACACTGGAGAGACTGTAGAAAGCTCATCATCTTTCGTTCACATACACTGACTATACAGAGTGTAACAAAAAGGCATGTCATAAATTAACTCACATATTCTGGGACCGAAAATAGTTCGATTGGAGCTAATTTACCTTAGTATAAATGTGCACAAAGTTACAGCCTTTTAAAGTTACAAAATAAAAATCGATTTTATTCCAATATATCAGAAAGTATTAGAGATTTTTTATTGATAATGGACATGTGGTATTCTTATGGCAGGAACATCTTTTAAAAAAATAACGGTGAAATTTATGTAACCCATTAACATTTTATGGGAGTTTTGTTCCCTTAAACACCCCAAATATTTTTGTACATTCCAATTAAATTATTCTTGTGGTACCATTAGTTAAACACATTGTTTTTAAAACTTTTTGCCTCTTAGTACTTTTTCGATAAGCCAGTTTTTATGGAAATATTTTGAACATTTGTAAATCCACCACATATTTTTAAATGGTTAAGTAAGAACATTTGTAAAACTCCCAAATGGGGTGCACCAATTTAAATTTTTTTTAAGATGTTCCTGCCATAAGAATGTCACATGTCCATTTTCAATAAAAAATCTCTAATAGAAGAAATCGATTTTCATTTTAATCGCAGATTATTTGTGCTAAGGTAAGTTAGGTTTAATCGATCTATTTTTAGTCACCGAATATGTGATTTAATTTATGACCTGCCTTTTTGTTGCATCCTGTATTCATTATTTTTAGTATTTCACATCAAAGATAAGTGTGAAAAAGGGATAAATATACTAAGGTGTATGAAAATGGGGTGCTGACCCCAAAACAAATTAATTGTTCTACAATGCCTGTATTCGGTCAGTCGTGGACTACGGGTTTGGATATATGGATCAGCAAGTAACACGAATAGATCACGTACAATACAGATGCTTGAGAATATGTTTAAGCGCAATGGTATCAACTTCAACAAACGTTATGCTATCCGAGTGTAATGAAGTCCCATTATACTTAATTACGTAGACAACTATTAGCTCAAAAATACTAGATATATAAAGTTGAAACACTGAGTCAGACTTTTTAACAAATCTTAATTCCTACACATTGAAAACTTAACTAGAGAATATTGGAGAATTAAAACTTCACTCTAAATAAAAGATGCATTTATGTAATCCAGAATACAAAATATAAAGATTTACACAAAAATAAATTCTGCAATGCAATAATTCACCTAGAATAACTCTCCTAAATATAGCATATAATATTGACATACATGTTACATGACAGATGGGAGCCCTATATCGAAGGGTTCCAAGGAGAATATCAAGCATATCTCAGGTGTGGATGCTCAATTATTAACCAGATATTCACTCTACGACAAATTCTCAAAACAGTGCAAAAGCTTTTGTTTCGTCTCCTTATAGTTTAGGTAATTTTGATTTTCGATGTTATTTTACGATATAATTTCATATCAGTAATTCTTAAAGTTTGGGTAAATTAGTTTCCAGAAAGCTCTTAAAAGATTAAAATACATTCATTTTTACCCATATTTCTGGGTGACATTTGTCATTTGTATCATAATCATTTTCTTTAGAAAGTAGGTATTTGGAAAAAACAGTTAGGCGACTCCAGCATTTATCGTAAGCTTCTGAGAAGGACAGTGATGAACGGTTTTGTAATTACGTTTTTTCCAAAGTGAAATTGTGTAGGACAATAGACATTTTGTGACACTATGAATGAGTTAATAACTTCAAAAAAACTCGTATTCATGAGAAACGTATAGACCTAGATACCTACTATCAGGAGCAAAATTTTAGAAAAACTCATCAACACCATTTGAAATACATAGGGGTTAAGGAAGTGAGACGCGTTGGCGTGTCAGCTTTTTAACATAGCCTTAGAAAAGCCATACGAAACGCTAATTTAGATAGCAGGGAAACTATATTTAATAGATCAGTCCAAAGAGTGTATATAACACTTAGAGTCCCCGTTCTTATATATGGATCAGAAGCATGGACCCTAACCAGAACACATGAAACCTGTCTATAGATTTTTGAAAGAAATTTGCTACGCAAGATATTCGGACCGGTCTCTAAGAACGGAATATGGAGGCGTAGCTATAACTTTGAACTGCAGTATATTTACAAGCATAGGTTTGGTGGAAAAGATCACTATCCAGCCTCAAAAGTGCACTGGTGAACATAGGCATCTTCCTCGTGTTTCTAGTTTCTAACCCCGTCCATCTTGCGTCTCTCTCATCCAGTTTTTATTTAACCTTTTTAAACCGTCAGTCCATCGTGTAGGTGATAAACCGACGCTTCTCTTGTCTTCCCTTGTTATCCATTCCAATACGTCTTTTTCCATCATCACACAGCCAAATTTGTCCACTGTCGGACATACGCCTCCTCAAGATGTCTCCACCCTTCTCTGTCCTGGGCAGCTGCAATCCAGTTTGTCGCTATTCTTTTAACATCGTCGTTCCATCTGGTAGGTGGTCTTCCACGACTTCGCTTGTCTGACCTTGGCCGCCACTCCAAAATCTTCTTTGTCCATTTGTTGTCTCTCTGTCTTGCGACGTGTCCTGACCATTTCCACTTCAACTTTGTAATGCTCACTCCAGTTCTTCGCCGTAACTCATCATTTCGTATTCCGTCCCTCAAAGTTAGGCCAAGCATGGATCTCTCCGTTTTTCGTTGTGCTACTTGTAATTTTCTTATTGATGTTTTAGTCAATTGCAGTGTTTCAGCTCCATAAGTAAGCACCGGAAGTACGCACTGGTTAAATGCTTTTCTTTCTAGCTTTATTGGGATGTTTTCCTTGAACAGGTAACTTAGTTTGCCATACGCTGCCCATCCTAAAGCTATTCTTCTAGATAATTCGCATGTTTGGTTGTCTCTATTTATTTGTATTTCGTGGCCCAGATAGATGTATTTGTCAACTGTCCCGATATGGCAGTTCTCTAGTTTCAATGGCCCGCTAGGTACTAAATTGGTCATCATTTTAGTTTTCCCAAAGTTTATTTCCAACCCTACTTTTTGAGAAACTCGTTGTAGTTCTTGCAGCATTTCGTGGGCTTCCTTTAAGTCGTCGGTTATTAGAACTATGTCATCTGCAAATCGTAGGTGGTTCAGCCTTTCGCCATCGACATTCAAACCTCTATTTTCCCATTCTAACATCTGGAATGCATGCTGCATTACGGCATTGAATAGTTTTGGTGATATGTTGTCTCCTTGTCTAACTCCCCTTTTTAGTTTTTGTTTTGAGTTTGAGTATGGAGGTTTATTTTATTGCTGTTGTAGCATTTACATATATATGTTGAATAATGTTGGAATATCGGTAGTCGATCTCTCAAAGCTCTTAAGATGGCTACCTACCATCTCGATAGTGTCAAAGGCTTTTTTGTAGTCGACAAATACTAGAACTAGCGGCAGGTTGTAGTCCACAGTTTTTTTCATTAGGACCTTTAGACAAGTTAGATGGTCATTTTACCATACCCAGGGCGGAAACCTGCCTGTTCTCTTGGTTGGCATGTTTCTAGTTTGTTCTGCCTGGCAGAACTTATAGCCATCGATAAATCTTTAGAATTAATTCAATAGAAAAATAATAAAAAAGCTGTGATAATAACAGACTCCAGATTTGCAATGTATGTAATTGAAAACACAGATTGCAAATCATAAAAATCTTTAATTTTATGTAATATAAAAATAATTTGTCTAAATTGGAAGTGGTATTTATATGGGCACAATTACATACCGGTATAACAGGTAATGAGAAAGTTGGCCAAAGATGGTATAGTAAAGGGTGAGATCCTGACTCAGATTTTGTCGAATGATACAATAAATGAGGTTAAAGCGAGAATATATAATATGGGAAAAACAGTGGAACAATATTTCAAGCATGTTAAAACATTTATATTTTTCTTTGCATCAGCAACTTTCTTCGCCACCTAAATATTATATTTAAATATATGTAACCTACTAAAGCGCGATATTTCTGCTATTGTGAGATTAAAAACTCGACACGGAAAATATGCGGCACATCTGCATAAGTTAGGAATAGTGAATTCACCAGTTTGCTTTTGAGATAATGTTTCTGTTAAAGATTTGAATCATATTTGAATCCTAGAATGCATAATTAATAAGGGATATATAGACTAATTATATTACAATCTACACTACAACAAGAACAAGTGTTTTCCCGAATAATATATAGTTTAATATTTACAAGTTCCCATAAGATGAGATATAACTTTTTATTAACAGATTTACTGTGCGACTATTTGAAAGAAATAAACATTGCCATTTAAATGAAACAGTTATTGTCTTCTTTTTGATTTGCCTTCTTCTTCTTCTGCTTGTAGTACCGTCTCTTATCGAAGGTTGGCTATCATCACAGCAATCTTAGCTTTTAGACGAAGCAACGAAGCACTAAAAAGCCCAAAACCTAGGAATTTTCTGCAGTAAGATGAATCGTCATGCAACTTTTTGCATTCAATTTGAGAGAATGTCAGGCATTTTGTGAACTAAATTGATCTCCGGCAAAAAATTTTGTGCATGAGAAAATGCATTTTCAAATTGCATCTTGAAGAAACGGAAAATGAAAAATTTAGAACTCAGGAAATATTGCCGAAAATGAGATTAATTTTTATATTTGGGGGTTTTGGAAGAAAGTGAACACAAATTTCATGACGGCGATGGTCTCCAAAGTACCTGGTGCCCAGGGTGGAGCTCGTCGCCTGGGGACGATCGAATAATTCCCGGGACGATCGAATAATTCACGAAATGAAGATTGGATCGAAAAACTGAAAAATACGCGTTTAAATTTTTTTAAAAATCTATCGAATGGCACTAAAGACGACCCCCACTCCATCCCCTGGAGGTGGGGTGGGGGTATCTTTAAAATCTTAAACTGAAACGCCCATTTGTTATTACAGATTTGGATTGCTTAAGTAAAAATAAGCATTTTTTATTCGAGAATTTTTTTCGAATTGTGGATAGATGGCGCTATAATCGGAAAAAACGATTTATCGTGATACCATAGGTAAATTATAGAAACGGTCTAATATCTCGAGAAATACACTTTCAAATAAAAGACCAAAAAATACGTATTTATTATTTTTTAAGAACCTATATCGAATAACATCAAACAAACTCTTCACTCCACCCGCTGGAGGTGGGGTGGGGGTTAATTTTAAAATCTTAAATGGGAATCCCCATGTTTTATTGCAGATTTGAATTCCTCATGAATAAATAAATAATATTTATTCGAAACGTTTTTTAGAATTATTAATAGATGGCGCTAATAAATAGTGTTTCGATTATAGCGCCATCTATCCATAATTCGAAAAAATGTCTCGAATAAATGTTACTTATTTTTACGTAAGGAATCCAAATCTGTAATAAAAAATGGGGGTCCTATTTAAGATTTTAAAGTTACACCCCATCCCACCTCCAGAGAGTGGAGTGGAGGGTCGTGTTTTATGTTATTCGATAGGTTCCTAAAAAAAATAAAAGGTTCTTAAATTTTTGGTTTTTTATTTGGAAGTGTATTTCTCGAGATATTAGACCGTTGCTATAATTTACCTATGGTGTATAATGTATCATTCCTCTGGGGCTCAGTGGAGAACGTTGTTCAGATGGAAACACCAATAGCGATAAAGGAATTTATTTATAGAACCGACACTAGGGTAATTTTATCCCGGGAGAACTTTTGAACACTGATTGGTTACTGGTACGCGTTTAGTTGAAGACTGATGAAGACTCTCTTTATAGGCCAGATATCTTAGTTTTATAGAAGCTTAAATTGGGTCATCGGTGACACGATGCCCGTGTGATTTGTATATCTAATTAAGGTAAATAATTCTACTTTCGTCAGTACTTTCGTATCGTTTCCAAATTATATTGTTGATAATTGACCAATTTGTATCTAAACTAATAATCCACATGTGTGAATATAAAAACAAATAAATTCGTGCGATCTACTGGGTGATATATTTATTCTGTTCAATATCGGATATGAATTCTGAATATTTGTTATTGGACATAATATGGTATCACGAAAAAATCGTTTTTTCCGATTATAGCGCCACCTATCGACAATTCTAAAAAATGTCTCGAATTAGAGTTGCTTACTTTTACGTAAGAAATCCAAATCTGCAATAACAAATGCGGTTTCTATTTAAGATTTTAAAGTTACCCCCACCCCACCCCTAGGAGGTGGAGTGAAGTGGTCGTGTCTAGTGTCATTCGATAGATTTGTGAAAAATATTGAACACGTATTTTCAATTTTTCGATCCAATCTTCATTTTGTGAATTATTCGATCGTCCCGCGAGTTATTCGGTCGTCCTCGGCGACGAGTTCCACCCTGGGCACCAGGTACCTTCGAGACCATCGCCGTCATAAAATTCGTGTTCCTCCAAAACCCCCAAGTATAAAAATTGAACTCATTTCCGTCAATATTTCCTGAGTCCTAAATTTTTTATTTTCCATGTCTTCGACATGCACTTTAAAGATGCTTTTTCTCATGCACAAAATTTTTTGCCGGAGATCAATTTAGAGTTCAGAGAATGCAAAAAGTTGCATGACGATTTACCTTACTGCACAAAATTCCTAGGTTTAATGCTTCGTTGCCTCGCCTATTTGTTGGCTGCAGCTCCGAACAATTGTATTGAACTGCACCCTTACCACTTCCTTAAATTTCGCAACCAGGAAATCCTCCTACGTCCCACATGTCTCTTGCCCGTGATTTTTCCTTGGATTATGAGCCTTAGCAGGGAGTACTTTTCCCCTCTCATTATGTGGCCCAGATATTCCAGTTTTCTCGTTTGTATTGTTTTTATGTCTTAGCATTCCTTCCCCATCTTCAGCAAAACATAGTGATTTGATACTCTATCTGTCCATGGTATTTTCCACATTCTCCTGTAGCACGAGATCTCGAATGACTCAATGTTCTTGATGTTTATCTTCTTCAGTGTCCAAGCTTCCATACCGTACAACAGTACAGAGAAAACATAGCACCTTAACATTCTCGTTCTTAATTTTTTATGTCCCGGCAGCATACGAACTTTTCCATTTTGATAAATGATTTTGATTTGCCTATTCGTGTCGAACATTGGCGATCATCGTGGCAATTCAAAACCGCTTATATCAAAGAAAAATATTAGAAACATCAATCTACACGTAAATAATAAGACGATAGAACGAGTTCGGAATTATAACTATTTAGAGACAAACATTAATGAAACAAACGATTATACCAAAGAAATAATGAGTTAGAATAGAAAAGGCGAGAAGTGCATGAAACAACTATTATGTTGCATGTGGTTGTCTTTTTAAAGACAGATCACATGCTATGATTTTTTTGTGACGGATATTCTTGATTGGGTTGATTTCATGTAATCGAATGAACTATCTTTCAGTAAAGTCGTCCCAGGAACGCAACTCATAAATATTGGCGATATCATTTTAAAGTCTTCTACTTTAAAATGTATCATATGTATCTGAATGGCCGATATAAATGAGTTAAATTAAATAAATTATTAGAAGAATTTTTTTTACTAAGCAACAACATTTTTGTTTATGTTAGTAGTATTTTGTATTTTGACAACGGCACCCGATTTGGGCGTCAAAACGTTAATAAAAATAATTTTTTAATAATATTGTGGCTTATTTCCCATTATAAATAGTTAAAACTATTATGTAGTAGAGACCTCAGCCTAAATCTTAAAAAAAGTGTACTAAAATGTTATGTATATTCTGTCCTTTTGTATGGGGTGGTGACATGGATTCTTAAGAAACAATGTCTCAATAGGTTGAAAGCATTTGAAATGTGGACATATCGAAGAGTGCTGATAATCTCCTGGACAGACAAAATAACCAATGAATAAGTACTAAGAAGAATAGAGAACAGCAGGGAGATACTGGATTCAATCAAAATAAGAAAACTGCAATACTTGGGTCATATAACACGTGGTGACAGGTATGAGCTCCTAAAATTAATAATGCATGGAAAGATTCAAAGATGGCGCAGCGTAGGTAGAAGAAAAATGTCCTGGCTGCGAAATCTCAGAGAATGGTATGGATGCAGCTCTACTGAACTCTTTCGGGCTGTAATGTCAAAAGTTAGAATAGCAATGATGATTGCCAACCTTCGTTGCGGAGATGGCACGTAAAGAAGAAGATTGCAATTCAGCCCGGGAAAGCTGCACAGATGTTGTGTTGAACCAGGTTCTGAGATTCTTTAAATAGGATGTTCTTTTTCTTCCTGGACCTCGCTTTCCAAATATTTTTTCTTGCAGGATCGCTTATAGGAGGGTATATTTATTATCATTTCGCATAATGTGTCCGAAGTATTCTAAATTTCTAGATTTGATGGTGGTCAGTACCTCTCGGCAGTGGCGGCTCGAAGGGAGGCTTAGCCTCCCCATAAATTTTTTACACACGCTACACTGCTTTGTTTATCTTGAATCGCGAAAAACAACAAGCACTCTCACTATTATACAACGTGTAAATTCCATATTATCATTAAATATCCATACTCACGGAGCATTAGCATTAGAACGCATGATTGCGTCTCAGTTTTTTTATTATTATTGAGGCAGGACCCTGGGTTATCCCGAGATGCATGAACGGAGCCGAGAAGCTGGCCAGCCTCCGTTGCTAATGCTCCGCGCAGCGTAGCAGGCGTTTACGGAGACCCAGTCTCCTAACAGTGGCATCTACGGTGCCATCACAAGCTGCCCGGAGATTTACCAACGGAGGCTAACTAGCTTCTCGGCTTCGTTGCCGTTGCGTGCATCTCACGACAACGAATTTTAGGATCCTGACTAAAAATAATGAAAAAACTTAAAGTGCAAATTTTGTTATAAAATTTGGTATTTGGGGTTAGAATAATATTTGGAACAACTTGTTCAAATAACTTTTTCCGATATTTGTAAAGCAAAGCAAAGCAAAATATAGGTAATTTATCATGTTTTTGGATTCGCAGTAGGCCGCGTTTAGAATTAAAAAAATTCAGTTGAGTATCTTAAAAAATGTAAACCTTCAATCTGTGTGGACTGCAAAACTTTAAATCTGTATTTATTTTGATATGCATATCTACTTACAAAGATGAAATTGTTAACAAATAAACGACACAAACTTTGGTATTAAACTTTTACAATTAGACTAATTATTATTAAAACGATATGATATTATGAAATTATGAATTATGATGATATTATGAAATGTAAATAAAAAATGGTCAAAAAATGGGGCCTTACATTACATTTTTGGCGCATTTTTTTGCTAGTGCAAATTTGTCTAGATATTTTAGAGTTAAGTATAGCCTCCCCTATTGTAAAAATCACGAGCCGCCACTGCCTCTCGGTTCTTCTTCATTCTTCTGAGGACCTACTCATTTGTGACCCGACTACTCCACGAGATTTTAAGTAGACAATGAAAGATAGAACAAAATTATTAGATCACGGTAAAAAATAACAAATAAAAATCAAAGGACCTTGTTCCAAACCATTTTCTCTTTATATGTCCCTCACACACACAGATACATACAATTTCTTCACATTTCTGTCATTTTTCTATTAGAAATATATTAATCCATATCTAATGTTTGGTTTTGCCCTGTATATCACAATTTGTATCCCTCACTTAATTATTTATCTCTTCGGCACTTCTTCTCTTGTAAAAATTCCCTACATTTCTATATATATTTCCTTAAAAGCTTCGAATTCGTCTTTTACTTCAGAAACAAAAGTTGTGTCGTAAAATCCGTAATTTTCGATTTTAATTAAAGTTCAAGACTATTGCCAAAGCAAAACTTAGTTGAATAGAATGTTGAAATAATTAGTGCAACTTTCTAATTACACAGCTAGGTAAAAATGACAAAATTTTCCGATTCACGTATAAACAACTTTTCGTTAACTTCACGATGTGAAAATTTAAACAAAACAACAGAACATATCACTATGTGAAAATTTAAACTAGTATTTTAAACGAATTTCTCCGTCTTTGATTAGATGCTCTTAATGCGCACCGCAGGTAAATTCAGGATATTGCAAAAACTTAAAACATTTCAGTTTCCATCTTGGAGATATACTTCAAGGACCTAGGTATATTGGTAGAGACCTCATTCGATGAATGGTTGAACAGTAGAAGAGCGAGAAGCGAAATTTCTAATTAGTGTAACGCGCACAATTATCCAACCTATTCGTCTAATGGTGCTCATATGTCGGATAACTGTGCCCAATAATAGAACTTAAAAATGACCTTCGAAAATGTAGTTTTCGGAACATAAATACTCAATGGACAAGAAAATATACGGAAAAATATAAGAAACCATATACGGAAAAATATAAGAAACCATGTTACAGATTTATTTTAAAAAATCTATGCATTTCAGAAATCACAAGTAAGTCCTTCTGGACTATCCTCTCCTGTACACATGGCATGAGCCCATTGAGCCAATAGAACACGTTCCATATCTCGTCTTTTTTACTACCATCACCATATAATACCCAGAAGTCATTTTCATCTGACACGAGATCGTCTAACTCATCTTCATCGCTCACTTTCTGAAATATCTTCGGAGCTACTGTCTTCAAAAATCTCCCCTTTTGAACTTTTCTACAATTTCGTGGTTTTTACTTTGCTCCTTTGTCCATTTTCTTTAAAGGTTCTTTAAACACTACTGCGTCTCCTGGATCGGAAAATATTTCACCATTGTTTTGCAGCTTTATTGGCCAAATCTTTGCAAACAAATTCAATACCATTCTGCCGAACCGTTCTGTTCACTCTCTTAATGAATGGACTTTATCTTTGGACCGATATGAACCGATTGACATTATTTATATATATTTTTCTCGTGCATTTGATAAGGTACCCATAAAAAAATTAATACTGAAGCTAGAACATTACGGCGTGCGTGGTGAGTTGTTATTGTGGTTAGAAAACTTCCTTTTTGAAAGAACTTTTTCGGTCAAAGTGGAAAATGACTGCAGTGTTCCACGTACGGTATCCAGTGGTGTCCCTCAGGGATCAATATTAGTGCCTATTCTGTTTTTGTTGTACCTATCTGATTTAACGTGCGGATGGCAGTCAAAATCAGTTTCATATGCCGACGATTTAAAGTTATATTACTGTCCCGATATTGTTAATACTCTTCAGAGTGACCTTAACCAGCTATCGGAATGGAGCATAAAATTCGCTATTCCAATAAATACGCATAAGTGTTGTGTTGTTCAATGTGGATATAATAATCTTTATATGTATAACATATTTTTGGATGGAGCTCCTCTGAAATCGGTACAGGAAGTTAATGACTTGGGCGTTACGGTCAACCAAACGTTAGGTTGGTCTACTCAAACAGCAAAAGTAGTCGGTAAAGCTAACTCTGCTTTATACCTCATATCAAAATTTCCTAGAATGTCTCCAGACTTGTTTTTGAAACTCTATAAAAGTTATGTCAGACCTCACCTGGAATTTTCGGTATCTGTTTGGTCACCTCATTTATTAATTTATTAGAAGGAGTACAACGAAGAGCTACTAAGCTACCTTTTAATTGTGCAAGATTAAGCTACTGAAACTTGATTAAGGATGCTTAAGTTGTCTCCATTGACTCATAGAAGAGAGAGAGGTGATTTAATAACTATTTATGTAATTCTTAGGGGGGAATTTTGGGGAACATCGAATTTTTTTAATATCAGAGAAGATGCTAGACTACGACGTCATCACTATAAATTGAAAAAGGAAACTTTTAAAACTACTGTAATGCAAAACTTTTTGGAAATCGAGTTTTTGATAAATGGAACAGTTTAAGTGATGAGATCCTAGGAGCTATTAGCTTAAATAGTTTCAAAAACAGGTTTTATGAGAACTAACTGGACACTGTATGTGTAATGTTAGAAATTTTTGTTAAAATAGTTGTTATAAAATGTAAGGATATATTTTATGTTTTTTTTACTTTATGAGAAAAAAATTTGTAATTTTTAGGTATACCTACTTTCTAATTTTTTTATCTATTTTTAATTTGCTATTATTGTAAGAACTTTTGTAAAAACCAATTCTTTTGAATGTTTACTTTAATTTAATTTTTATTTTGTAATACTTTTTTTTGGTTATATTATTTAGTTTAAGACCTACAATTATTTTGTACTTTGAGCCATATAAGCTTTGCTTTGGCTCGATATTATTGTACTCGTATAATAATAATTTTGAAGATTGTTTAAACGATATTGCGTTTCTTTTCTTTTTTAAATTTACATCTTAAGTTTTTCTATCTTAGGCGTTTCTGATATTGTCTGAAATTTTGGTGTTTCCGGAATTCTTTTCTGTTTGGTGTCGTTTCGGAAGCGGACTTAGATTTTTCAAAATGCTGCTGCTGGATATACTTGGAACTGCAACATCATTATTTCTTGTATTATTATACCTTGTCGGCCATTGTCGGCTAATGGCCGACATTCATAATAACTTCACCACATAACACAAAATTGGATAAAAACCAAAAAGAATCGGGGCAAATCTAACTATACAAGTGTCTAAAATGATAAATACGCAACGTGTATATACCTATATTTTTATATACCTATATTTTATATATTTTTAACAATATTTCTATCAAGAAAAAAACTTACCGTTTACTTTCTCAGACACACAAACAATAACAAACCACACAAAAACATGTAAACGATATAACTGCCAATCAGTAAAGTATCTCCCGACGTTAATTTGTGTGGGATAGATTTGGCAGTTGCTAATAGATGACGCGACAATATAGTTTTTTCCACCTACCTCTACCGAAAGTATACTTTTCCGGACCTGATTGTAGGGAGCAAAGTTGTACTTTTCCTCCCTAGGGAGGAAAAGTAAAAGTGACGTCATGGTATTTCATTCATGAAATATAACTTATTAACGCCCTGTAAAATATCTATTTTCTATTACGTAAGTATCTATACATTTTAACATTTATTTATAATACACCCTGTATTTCGCAGAATGGTAAAAAACAGTAAATTTTTTAATTTTGATTTAACAATGTTTACATTAATAATTTGACTTATATTTGACAGTTGACAGTTATATTGTACCTACTTGTTAGATTTAGTTCTAATAAATTTTGTTGGTTAGTTACATAAATAAATTAAGTAAAAATGAAAAAATTACTTGTTATTTGAGGAAGGTGGAAAAACCATATGTATAACATGGGAGTAAAGTGTCTTTTCCTCCCTTGAATGATTACTGCCCTCCGCTACGCGTCGGGCAGTAAACTTCATTCTCGGGAGGAAAAGTAGCACTTTCCTCCCTTGTTATACAAATAGCTATTACAAAAATTTTACTAAATAGGAGATTAGAAACAATGATGCGCCCAATTACCCGACGCGCACCATTAGCCGACTCTCCCCTACGTGTATACAGGGTTCCCAAACATTTTTTTTAAATTAAATTAATTGGCACAAAAAAAAGAAGGTATGTTAATTCAAAATACATTTTATTGCTTTCTGAAAGCAGAAAAAATGTTTATTTCACAAATAAACATTACTTTTCGCTTAACTTAAATGTTCAAACTGCCAAGAGGCAGGTGGCTGGCAGCTTTAAAATTGAATTTAAGCCAAAAACAATGTCTATTTGTGAAATAAATATGTTTTCCTAGTATCGGACAGTAGTGAAATAATGTGTTTTGAATTAAATAAATTACATACATTCTCTTATTTTTGGCTTATTTAATTTATTTTAAAAATTTTTGGGGACAGCCTCTATACATAATTATGTTAATGTTTATATTACTGAATAGAGAATTGAATAACCTTTGAAATATGCTAGTACACCACCCCTATTTTCATTTAAAAATCATCGATTATGTCATCACGCCCAGATGGATGGCTTTTAGAAAACAGTGTTTTTTAAAGCTTTTATATAAGTAGCATTTTTTCCCACTCTTTGTGTTACTTCTTAGATACAGAGAAAAAAAATGAACGTTTTATGTAGTTGTTTTACATTTCAATCTTTTTTAATTTAATATTTTTAATAATTTTTTAATAATTTGAACAAATAATTAAAATACAGGTTGTGTTCTAGATCATTTGAAAGGTTATTCAATTCTCTATATAATAATATACACATTACACATATTTATTTATACAGGATGCCCAAGGATTTTTTTTAATTAAATTAGTTGACACAAAAAGTAGAATGTATGTAATGTATTTAATTCAAAATACATTTAACTGCTGTTAGAATTGTGAGAAAACCAAAAAAATTTTTGTTTCACAAATAAACATTGATTTTTGCTTAAATTAAAAGTTCAAGCTGCCAAGAGGCAGGTGGGTGGCAGCTTTAACATTGAATTTAATCTAAAAACAATCTTTATTTGCATAATAAATATTGTTTCCCGTTTTCTGGTAGCTGAGAAATGTATTTTGAATTAAATAAATAATTTACATACATTCTTCTTTTTGTCTCAATTAATTTAATTACAAAATTGGTTTGGACACTCTGTATAATTAATTATGTTAATGTTGAAATTACTGAATAGAGAATTGAATACCATTTTAAATAAGCTAGCACACAACCCCTATTTTCATTTAAAAAGACCGTCGATTACGTAATCACGCCCAGATGTATGACGTCACTAGTATGATATACATTGTGTAAATTTGAAAAGGTGCCACTCTCTATAATTTGGTCCTTATAGAAAATCTAAAAAGATGCAAAAACATGTCAAATTTATTTGTGAAGGGGACATTTTGTATACCAGTTTTCAACTAAATTACATTAACCCTCTAGCGGACAGCCCCCAAAATCTTTAATGGAAAGGGGGGTTGAGTTATGCTGGTACCTCATTTTAATGGTAGTTCAACTAACTTTTCAAAAATGCCCATAGATTATATTTATTTTCAGTACTTTTGGAAAAATCTTGGACTACAAAAAATTTTGGAGTTATGAACTCAATACTTAATATTTTTACGGTTTTACTTGATTTTCTGAAAAATACTCCAAAAAATACTCAAAATACTCCAATACTCCAAAACAAAATTCAATTTGGAGTTCAATACTCCAAGAATAAAATTTTGGAGTTCTGAATTCGATACTTAATTATCTTTATGGATTTACTTGATGTTTCCAAAAGTACTGAAGAGTACTGTGATAATGTAGGTGGTATTTTTGAAAAGGTAGTTGAAGGATAGTTTGTAGACTTTTTAGTTTTTATCTAAATTACATCAACCGTCTGGCGGGAGCTGACACAACCCCCAAAATCTTTAATAGAAAGGGGCATTGAGTGATAAACTATTTTAAAGGTCGTTCAACTACGTTTTTAAAAATACCACATACATTATAATTATTTTCAGTACTTTTGGAAAAATCAAGTAAAACCGTAAAAATATTAAATATCGAACTCCAAAATTTTTTTAAGTATTGAGTCAAAGATTTTTTCAAAAGTACTAAAAATAACTGTAACGTGTGTGGCATTTTTGAAAAGGTAGTTGAATGACTTTTAAAATAAGGTATCACTCAATCCCCCTTTCTATTAAATATTTTGGGAGTTGTGTCCGCTCCCGCTAGAGGGTTGATGTAATTTAGTTGAAAACTGGTCTACAAAATGTCCCCCTCACAAATAAATTTGACCGGTTTTTGCATATTATTTTTAGATTTTCTATAGGGACCAAATTATTGATGGTAACACCTTTTCAAACTGACACACTGTACATGCCAAAAAAATCATAATTTAAAAATTAAACTCGACCACAAAAAAATGTACCACTAGGTAAAAGTGACAAAATTTTCCATTTCACATGTAAACAACTTTTCGTTAACTTCAATAGCTCAAAATGTATCACTATGTGAAAATTTAAACTAGTATTTCAAACGAATTTCTCCAAATCCGTTTTTGATTTGCATACAGCAACCCGCACAAATGGAATTCCTATTCGGATATTTCAACGGAAATTTTTTTGACGTCTATTGAATAAACATATGGCATTTTCCCGATCCAATATTTTATGAAAATACTAAAATAGACCGAACAGTATCGTCGCCACCGCTAGCGAAATTATTCCGATTCGATTTTTTTGCACAAACTTACTCAAAAAGAGGTCCTTATAACATATCCACAGGGTGCCAGGCGGTGCCGTGGTCGAAAAATTGTTTAAACGTTTTTTTTAAAACAAGTTCACGAAAATAATTTTTTCATTTCGAACATTTTTTTTAGATAATTTGGGTCATTCTGAGCAAAAAAGGGCTCTGGTCATTTTTCTCTAAAATTGCATGTTGTCGACTTATATGCAATTAAAAATTTGAAAAATGCGAAAATGGCCATTTTCATGGCTTAATAACTCGATTAAAAATGATTATTATAAAATTCAAAAAGTAATTAAATTCAGTTTCAAACCCCTTCTTTAAGGTCCTGAAGAGATTTTTTTCATTATTTTATTACAAAGCTGTTATTTTTAATTATTAACAATTAGCGCTATAGTCCAGGATTTATCGTCGCCCCCGTTAGTGAAATTATTACGATTCGACTTTTTTACACAAACTTACTCAAAAAGAGGTTCTTATAACATATCCACAGGATGCCGGGTGGTGCGGTAGTCGAAAAATTGTTTAAACAATTTTTTTAAACAAATTCACAAAAATAATTTTATCCCTTCGAACAAATTTTTTTTAAGATAATTTGGGACATTCTGAGCAAAAAAGGTCTCTTGTGATTTTTCTCTAACATTGATTGTTGTCTAGTTATGCGCGATTTAAAATTTGAAAAATGCGAAATTGGCCATGTAACTCGACAACAATCAATTATAGAGAAAAATCGTAGGAGACCTTTTTTGCTCAGAAATCCAAATTATCTAAAAAAAAATCGTTCGCAATGAAAAAATTATTATTGTGAATTTTTTTTAAAAAAATTTGTTTAAACAATTTTTCGACCACGGCACCGTCCGGCACCCTGTGGATATGTTATAAGGACCTCTTTTTGAGCAAGTTGGTGCAAAAAAAATCTGATCGAAATAGTTTCGCTAACGGGGGCGACCGATGATACAATTGGACTATAACTCTAATTGTTATTAATTAAAAATAGCAGCTTTGTAATAAAACAATGACAAAAATCTCTTCAGGACTTTGAAGAAAGGATTTGAAACTTGATTTACTCACTTTTTGAATTTCATAATAATAATCTTTAATCGAGTTATTAAGACTTGAAAATGGCTATTTTCGCATTTTTCAAATTTTTAATCGCATATAACTCGACAACAATCAATTTTAGAGAAAAATGACAAGAAACCTTTTTTGCTCAGAATGACCCAAATTACCTTAAAAAATATTTTTCGAAATGAAAAAATTATTTTTGTGAATTTGTTTTAAACAAATTGTTTAAACAATTTTTCGACCACGGCACCGCCCGGCACCCTGTGGATATGTTATAAGAACTTCTTTTTGAGTAAGTTTGTGCAAAAAATCGAATCGGAATAATTTCGCTAGCGGGGGCGACGATACTGCCCGGTCTAAAAAGGCATCAGTAGGAAAGTCAAGACATCTCTCTTGAGATATATGATTTTGCCAAGATTATATATACAGGGTGTCCAGAAACTCTACCGACAAACGAAGACTGGAGATTCCTCAGATAATTTTAAGACAATTTAACCCAATTCACCTAGTCCGAAAATGCTTCCTAAGGGAGCTAGAGCTTTTTGAAGATGGCGCCATGTAATTAGTTTTTCTTAAATACCTCCAGAACGCTTCTGTTTAGGAAAACGAAAATTTGTATACATATTTACTTTCCAGAAATGAATCTATTCCATCCATTGCGAATTTCTAGTACCGGTCATAGGCGTCCGTTTTGGGTAGGGCAACGGTTATTTTATCGCATAACTTATTTGTCTTCAACTTTTAAGCATTTTTGGTACTGGATTATTAAATTGTGAGGTATTCTAGTACTAAAAGGTACTCTTACTTTAATTCGGTAGGACACACCGTTTTCTAGAAAAATCAATTTGAAAGTTTTTAGTTTTGGGAATATGAAAAAAAAAATTTAAAAAAATTGAAAAAAAAAACGATGTATTTTACCAACTTAAAACAAGAGTAACTTTTAGTACTCGAATATCTCATAATTGAATAATCTAGTGTCAAAAATACTTAAAAATTAAAGACAATAAAGTTATGCTATAAAATAACTGTTGACCTACCCAAAACGGACGCCTATGACAGTTACTAGAAATTCGCCATTCATGAAATCGATTAATCTCTAGAATATACATAAATGTACCAGTTTTCATCTTTCTAAATAGTTTTTTTAATCTTTTTTTTTTTTAAATTCAAAGAACGAAAAATTTTCAAATCGATTTTTCTAGAAAACGGTGTATCCTATCGACTTAAAGGAAGAGTATCTATTAGTATATATAATACCTCACAATTTAATAATTCAGAGTCAAAAATTCTTAAAAATTAAAGATAAAAAAGTTAATCGATAAAATAACCGTTTTCCTACCCAAAACGGACGCCTATGACCGGTACTAGAAATTCGCAATAGATAAAATCGATTCACTTCTTGAAAATAAATATGTATACCAATTTTCGTTTTTCTAGATAGAAGCGGTCTGGATGTATTTAAGAAAAACTAATTACATGACGCCATCTTCAAAGAGCTCTAGCTCCCTTAGGAAGCATTTTCGGACTGGGTGAATTGGGTTAAATTGTCTTAAAATTATCTGAGGAATCTCCTGTCTTCGTTTGTCGGTAGAGTTTCTGGACACCCTGTATACAGCGTGTCTACTTAAGTTGGTCACATGGGAAACTTCATATGATTAATTTTTATAAACTTATACCTCATAAAAAGTTCTGCATAGTCTATAGTCTATAATATAAGATGCAATCATAGGATATCAAATTTTATCAATTCTATACGAGGTATCTCAAAAAATGAATGCTGTTATATAACATAATAACCAATTACAACTTATTCTCGAAACTTAAAGACCGGATACCGCTTCTAAATCTCATCTCAGTCATCTCATTTACCAACTTTGTTGTCTCAAATGTATATAGGGCAAACAACGCAGTGGTTAAAACCAAGAATTACGCCGCACAAAATGACTACAAAACACAGAATTTTTTTGTAGCACACAATTCCATCACAACAGTCCACATATTTAATTTTTCAGATGTCGAGATTAGAAAACAACTATAAAAAAGATTATTTCTCGAAATGTACCACATTAACAAAAACAAAAAGTCAATTATCAATAAGACAGATACTTGCAAGCTAAGTGACATGTATTGCCATATTTTAGAATTCTGATAAACTAAAAACATCTGAGGTCGGAATATCTAAATATGCGTCTTTTTGTTACCTGACAGGTATCACTGATGTCGTTGAACGTATAGCCAAGCTGAAATGGAATTGGGCAGGTCACATAGCGCGACTGAAAGACTCAAGATGGAGCAGAAAACTAATTGACTGGCGCCCAAGAGAAGACACACGCAGCAGAGGACGACCACCAACACGCTGGATGGACGACATTAACCGAATATCCAAGAAATGGCAACAAGAAGCACAGAACCGTGAAGAGTGGCAAAGAATGGGAGAGACCTATGTCCAGCAGTGGACAGAAGAGGTTGCATGATGATGATGATCTTTTTGTTGCTGGTGACATTTTTCATGAGAACATAACACATATGTAGGTTGCTAAAGCCGCCAAAATATTACGTTTAAAGCATTTAATAAAAATGGAAGAATAAAGAGCAACAAAAAAATGATAAAACTAGAAAGGAAAATATAAGGAGAAAAGGAAGGCCATAGAAAAGATTGTATGACCATGTGACAAAATACAGATTAGAAACAGAAATCCAAAACTAAAAAATCATTGCAAGAAATCGAAAAATAGGGAAGTTACATATATCTGATATTGCAAGAATAGTGTCCAGCATGATTTAGAGATTTAAAATGTTTAGTTTTGAAATCCTTAAACATAATGCAACACATCTCTATCAACTAGTGGGTTTATTGCAAGTGAATACAAATTTTGACAAAATACTCCAGGGTAATAAGCTAGAAATAGACCATCTTCGGGACACTTAAAGATCCAGGTAGAAGACTACTTTTTTAGTTATTGTAGACCTATAGGAAGAAAACCTTCCTGTTTTCTGACTAGAGTTCGCGGCTGTTTTTTAATTATTAACAATTTAGTGAAAAAAAACGCGATTTTTTGCACCCTATTAAAAAACTAAATAGTTGACATAAAATTATAAAATTAAATTTTATAGAACATTAAAAAATCTTCAAAATGCCGATTTTAAAAAGTCAATTTGTTGCTACGCAAACTGCAAAATAAGTGACAGAAGTTATTTGTTAATAACTTTTACTAAAACTACCTTAGAACTTTACTGTTTCACCCAAAGTGGGGTATTGGGTTACTTAACAAATCCTCAAAATTTGAGACCGATCCATTAATTAGTTTAAGAGTTATTCTAATTATAGTTGAAAGACTGATAAGTTTGTACACACTTGAATGAATAAGGGAAAATGAAAATGTAGTATGTCAAAGTGTGTAAATAATTTATTTCCTTAGCTGAGCGCTTTCGACATAAACGTCATCATCGGAGCTAATGCTAAAATAAAAAAAGAGATCTTGTAAGAAAAAGAAGTACAAAACTCTTTTTTTACTTACGTCAAATACTAAAAAAGTACCGCTACATAGAGGTGTAAACAAGTGTAGAATGTAAATTTGATTTTTAAATTGTGAATGCTAACTTAGTCCTCCGTACAACAGCAAACAGCAAAAAAACAGAAAGAAACGGCCACATACACGTTGCACAAAAACATATAAACTTTTTTCATGGTACGGGTGTCGATATCACCCGTCCATCCTTGGCCTAGTAACAACAGCCGACTGACAAGGTCGGATATTCAAATCTGCTTTTATGTGTTCTGCGTTGACGTTGACAGCTGACGTTGAAACTTGAATATTTTAAACATATTGAAAGGAAAATTGAAAATTTTTACAATGAAATTGATAAGGAAATGTACCTTAGATGTTTGTACTAATCAACTATTAAATTAATTGATGACATGCTTGATTTTGAGACTAATTGGCCCAACTTACATACACTGTGTTAAGTTAAAAAATTAAAAAACAAAAAAAATTATTAACAGAAAGTAATGAGAAAGATCAATTTTGATTGTGAATTCTCAAATTCAATATTCAGAAGATGTTAGCTTGTTGAAGTTAAAGATTGAGATAATATTATATTGTTGTTATTTATCATCTTTTTGTCATTTATGTAAGTCATTGCAATGACCTTGACTTGGTGTATGGATATTTTATTAAGTTGAAACCCTAATGTTTATGTAGAAATATTAAATGATTTTATTAAATGCTATGATGTTAAAATGGGTATATTCAGTGTCTATTGTTGTAAGACGTTGATGACAAAATAGAAGAATATAGTGTTCGGTGGAATTCAATTTTTAACAAAATAGTTTCGAACACTTTTGTTGTTAGGTGTTTTATTTCTAAGGCTCTCATTACTACAGATTCTACCAACAAGTAATGAGAGCCTTAGAAATAAAACACCTAACAACAAGAGTGTTCGAAACTATTTTGTTAAAAATTGAATTCCACCGAACACTATATCCTTCTATTTTGTCATCAACGTCTTACAACAATAGACACTGAATATACCCATTTTAACATCATAGCATTTAATAAAATCATTTAATATTTCTACATAAACATTAGGGTTTCAACTTAATAAAATATCCATACACCAAGTCAAGGTCATTGCAATGACTTACATAAATGACAAAAAGATGATAAATAACAACAATATAATATTATCTCAATCTTTAACTTCAACAAGCTAACATCTTCTGAATATTGAATTTGAGAATTCACAATCAAAATTGATCTTTCTCATTACTTTCTGTTAATAATTTTTTTTTGTTTTTTAATTTTTTAACTTAACACAGTGTATGTAAGTTGGGCCAATTAGTCTCAAAATCAAGCATGTCATCAATTAATTTAATAGTTGATTAGTACAAACATCTAAGGTACATTTCCTTATCAATTTCATTGTAAAAATGTTCAATTTTCCTTTCAATATGTTTAAAATATTCATGTTTCAACGTCAGCTGTCAACGTCAACGCAGAACAGATAAAAGCAGATTTGAATATCCGACCTTGTCAGTCAGCTGTTGTTACTAGGCCAAGGATGGACGGGTGATATCGACACCCGTACCATGAAAAAAAGTTTATATGTTTTTGTGCAACGTGTATGTGGCCGTTTCTTTCTGTTTTTTTGCTGTTTGCTATTGTACGGAGGACTAAGTTAGCATTCACAATTTAAAAATCAAATTTACATTCCTAAGATGCACTTGTTTACACCTCTATGTAGCGGTACTTTTTTAGTATTTGACGTAAGTAAAAAAAGAGTTTTGTACTTCTTTTTCTTACGAGATCTCTTTTTTTATTTTAGCATTAGCTCCGATGATGACGTTTATGTCGAAAGCGCTCAGCTAAGGAAATAAATTATTTACACACTTTGACATACTACATTTTCATTTTCCCTTAGTTATTCTAATTGTTTATCCCAGTGACCTTTATTTTGCAATAACATAAGGTAGAAAATAATGAAGATAGGGCAATTCTGCGTATGCCAAATGAAAGTAGAAAACTGATGCTATCAAAATGTACTAAAAAGAGATAAAAATTATCTAATATAGCTAAAAATCCTAATGCCAAATTTGTCAAATTTTATAATTTATAAACATTTAGAATAACTTTAAAAATATTGTCCGTAGAAAAAATCATTTTAAATATTAAAAAAGCTGGTATTTTACACGAATTTTTAAAAATGTTGTTCAATTGGTGAATTATTGACTAGTCGTGGTAAGTGAAGGGGGAGCTGGGAGCCGACAAATGCACAAGTTCAAAAACTAAAAAAGGCAACCACATAAAATCCTTTATAAAAGGTAGATTTGTTAAAATCCCTATACAGGGCTACATCAAATATATAACTAGTTTTCAATCGGTTGACCGATCATCATCAGCGTAATCTCAGAATCTAACATGCTAACCACCAAAGAAAAAAATATTTGGGTATAAACCCTTTATAATTAATCCGTCATAGAAACATATGAAAAAGATGTGATTTTGAACATGGATGTATAAAATATCCAATGTTTCCTGCTCTAGGTACCATTGAGCTCGAATTTGACTTGTTCACATCATGGCTGTATGGAAGCAAGTAGCATTTGCTTCCATACAGCCATGATGTGAACTGATGTGAATGTCAAATTGAGCTCATTGGTACCTCGAGCGTGAAACATTGGATATTTTATACATCCATGTTCAAAACCACATCTTTTTCATATGATCCTATGACGGATTAATTATAAAGGGTTTATACCCATATATTTTTAACTTTGGTGGTTAGCATGTTAGATTCTGAGATTACACTGATGATGATCGGTCAACCGATTTAAAACTAGTTATGTCTTTGATGTAGCCCTGTATAGGGATTTTAACAAATATGCCTTTTATTTTATACAGGATTTTATGTTTTTGTAATGGTATACAGCCAACTACAGGAAAATTTTTGCCTCGTGGATTTTTAATAAAGGCAACTTAAAACTACTATCATTTTCTATATCTCGGGATCTACTGAATATATTTTGATCGTTCTTTTTTTTAATTTGTATGTAATTTTTCTGTACATTACAAATATGCAATTTGTCTAGACATTTATTAATTAATAAACAGTCTAAGTTGTTTAAACAATTTTTGAAAAAATAATTTTTTCCCAAAAATCCATGATTTTAATCATACTATCATTTTTAATCACAGAAAAAGTTAAGATATACTTTATAAAATAATTATCTAATAAAAATAATTTATTTATTAAAGTGTACTTTAACTTTTTCTCTGATCATTAATGATAGTATGATTAAATCTAGTAAAAAAAAGGTTTTTACAAGAATTGTTTAAACAAATTATTAATGATATAAATATAATTATTAATTAATAAATTTATAAACAAATTGCATATTTGTAATCTACGAAGAAATTACATACAAATTATAAAAAGAAAGATCAAAACCCATTGACCAAATCCGGAGATACAGAAAATTATATTCGTTTGAAATTGCATTTTCGGTATTTTAACTCGGTGGATTTGTAGGTTCCCCCTAGTAATCGTTTGAACTACATTTTTGAAAAATCGTAGAGGGTGCTGTGAAGGTACAATGTTTGTGAAAATTTTTTAAGAAAAAGTCAAATCCCATTATTTAAAATGGCATTAATGAGATTCCTTAATTATTATAAACAAATTAGCTGTGAATTAAAAAAAAACATATAGCTAACTTTGTCCCAAATCAACCCAGGCTAAATTTTTCTATTTGAAAATTCGTGGTAACATACTATCTTTTCGATATATAAAAAAATTGTTTCTACGGACAACATTTTTAAAGTTATTCTAAATGTTTATAAACTACAAAATTTCAAAAATTTGGCATTAGGATTTTTGACTATATTAATTATTTTTTTATCTTCTTTAATAGCTACATTTTGATACTATCACTTTTCTGCTTTCATTTGGTATACTCAGAATTTCCCTATCTTCATTATTTTCTGTCTTATCTTGTTGCAAAATAAAGGTCTCTGGGATAAACAAATAGAATAATTCTTAAACTGATTATTGGATCGGTCTCAAATTTTGAAGGTTTGTTAAGTACGCTAATAACCAATTTTTGGTGAAACACTAAAGTTCTAATATAGTTTTAGTAAAAGTTATTAACAAATAACGATTTTCACTTATTTTGCAGTTTGCGTGGCAACAAATTAACTTTTTAACTGTCAAAAATCTGCATTTTGAAGGTTTTTCAATGTTCTAAAAAACTGAATTTTGTAATTTTATGTCAACTATTTTGAATGGAGTGTAAAAAATTGAAAAAAATCGCGATTTTTGCACTAAATTGCACTAAATTATTAATAATTAAAAAACGGACGTGAACTCTAGGCAGGAAACAGGTAGGTTTTCTTCCTATAGGTCTACAATAACTAAAAAAGTACTCAGCCACCTGGATCTTTGAGTGTCCTGAGAAAATACTTGTTACTCTGGACTAAAACGTTTACTCACAAACTAACATCTAATAACAAGTATCGACAGGGATGTTTTCCAGTATGTATAAATATAATGGATCATCCTGTAAGTTCAATTAAATAAGGAATAAAACATAATTTTATAACCAAATAAGTTCTTTCTTTTACTCATAATGAAAATGGATGATCAGTTCCAGTCCTATTGCTTCTAAAGCTAGCTAGAGATTGTCCTAGTACGTGGTTGGCATATTTCTTCAGTCTTTCCGACAAAATACTTGGAATTTTATTTACCACGCGCTTAATGGAATTTTTTCTGCATAATTTACAAAATAAGAATTTGATGTACAGTTACGATCATTGAATAGTTTACAGGCTTACGTATCTAGGAGCCGATTTTTTTAATTTTTACCTCGTTTAAACGCACCTTTTACGTCAAAGTGACGTTATCAGTGGTGTACCTAGAATGGGTTGATTAAAATTAAAAAATCAAAATAATATAAATATATTTTACAAAATTTAACAAAATGGAAAGTATAGAAAGAAATTGTTTTGAATAAAATGGGTTATGTTCTTCATAACGGATATAAGGATGTCTAGTTTTAAAATATCCATTTTATTTTAAATCTATTTTATATTAAATATTGATAAACAATGATAAATAAGAAACAATAATTAATATTTGGTGGACGCCCCATTATTGTCAATACAACTTCTTCAATTATTGTCAATACAACTCTTCTATTCATAGATAGCACCAATCCCCTCATGTTATAATCAACAAGCTCTTCCCATGCCTGCCCAATTGCTTTCCATAATTCAATTCTACTCGGTGGTCTGAGGTTTGTTTCATTTAGTTTCTTTGTTAACTCTGCCCACACATTTTCGACGGGGTTAAAATCTGCACTCCGGAAAGGCCAAGGAAGAACATTAAGTTTCTTCCAGCCATTCTCGAACAATAATTCTACTCGTATGCACCTGTCAATTGCCATGTTGGAAGATGAAGTCGTTGTTGGGGAATCTCTGGATCACCAATGCCAACATTGTGCTCTCAAGAATATGTTTGTAATGTAATCCTGTTAATTTTTCTTCTATATGATAATAAACGCCCGGGCCATCAGCACTTATCCATCTCCATACGTTGACCAAGAATCCTCCACTATTTCTTAAATTATGCGTATATTGTTCATCATACCTATGATTTCTCGGCCTATAAACTCTTTCTCGACCATTGATATATGATTGAAATACTTTTTTTTATCGGAAAATGCAACCCTTCACCGACCAAAAGTTCTCTTCGCGGCTTAGAAATTCATTACAAAATGCAATTCGTCTTCTCTTGTGATCCTCAGTCAATCAGTCAAAAAAGGTCTCCTCGTAGTTGCACAATATATCAGTCCACTTGCTTTAATATGGGCAGTGCAAATACTGCCTGGAAACGCTGTCTCTTCGCTAGGTCAACCGTGCTATAGAGTGAAAATTATCCCTTCTTAAAAAAAAAATAAGTTTTCAATCTAATAGCACATAAAACAACATCCAAAAATGTTATTCTACATCCTACCAGACTGACAAAAATGGGAACCTTCTCTGGTAACACCTTCGAGGCTTCTACAATTTGCAAGCCATAACGGATGCTGAGACTAAGGAAGACGAGGGAATTTTACAATTTATAATTCACGTCCCATCTGCTCAGCGCGGTAAAGTTCCAGTGAGAATGGTTCCCTTCGTACCATATTCAACGGATGGCTTGCCTAAATATAACAGGTGCCATGAAAACAACACCAACTGCTGCAATGGAGTTGCTCATTGGCATTACCCCTTTAGACATATATGTCAGAGAGGTGGCGCTGATGACGATGATGAGGTTACGCTCAGCGGGTGCAAACCTTGATGTAGGAATGGGACAATTGAGATGTCGTTTCTGGCGGGGTGAGCTGGAGGCACTGCCCCAGCTGCATGCGGGCCATGGATGCGACTCACTTAAACCTACGTTTGTCTTCGACAAACCCTACAAAATCGAAACAAGACAACATAGGGAGTCAAACGTGGCAAATGCATATTGCATCTACACCGATGGCTCCAAAACGAAAGAAGGCTCAGGATGTGGAATATACTCCAGATCATTGAACCTTAGTATAAAATGGGGCATGGGCAAAAATGTCAGCGTAGTTCAGACTGAACTGGCTGGTATCTCCATAGCCGCAAAAGAGATAATCGGGAAAGGTATAGCCGGCAAAACTGTAATAATCTGCACAGACAGCAGACAAGCGCTGCTTACCCTGAACAGACCACGCGTCATATCAGGGCTAGTAATGGAGTATCATGAATCACTAGCCCAAGCTTCGGATGGTAACAACATCATCCTGAGGTGGGTTAAAGGACACAACAGAAATAAAGGCAACCGCATTGCTGACCAGCTGGCTAGAAGGGCAGCAGGCCTAAGACTCTTAGCACCTTGTGATCTTTTTGGCTTGTCGACTACAACAATCGCGGAAACTGTCAAATGTCACTCCCACACGCAAACCGTAAGAAGATGGGAAGAAGGGCCAGGATGTAGACTTGCCAGGGTAGGAACCTTGGGAAGTCAGCATCAGAAAAGTACTTGAGAATGACCAGGAAAAACTTACGCTTGACCGTTGGTTTTTTAACTGGCCATTGTCAACTAAGAAAACACCTCCACACACTGGGGCTAGTAGACACATCTCTATGCAGGAGGTGTGAACGAGATGACGAAACTTTCGAGCATGTCCTATGTGAATGTCCGGAGTTATCGTCAATACGAGAGTATGCGTTCGGCGAGCCTTGGCCTACACCTGCCGATATAGGGGAGATGTCACCAGGTGATTTGTCCACCTTCCTGGAAATGGCAGGATGGATAATGAACTAAGGACGACAACCCCCTGGGAGGATGTACAATGGGTCAATTGTGGCCTAAGTGCTGTGGGACTTGACTCACACTCCCTACTCTACAGACAGATGGTTCCCTTCGTACTCCAATCAGAGTAAACATGTAAATCAAAAATGAATAACCATTTTCAATTTCGTTGCAACACGAAACTACAGCCGCATCATTATTCCAGTTCAATCAGAGAGTGCAGCAAGCACCTCTACCGGTTTCGAAACTTATTAGTCTCTCATCATGAGAGACTGGTTACTTCGAAAAGTCTTCGATGGTTATTCATTTTTGATTTATCCGATCTTTGTTTGATTTTCCATATGCACATTTAACTCACGTTCAAATCTGCAGCAACTTGCCTTAGTGACCAACCTTCTTCGAGTTTGGCAATTGTTCTTGCTTTTTGGAGGAGTGTGATATCGTTTTATTTTATTTTTCAACAGTCGCGAAATTTTTGACAAGAATTGATTTTTTTGAAAGTTTTTGACTTTGACATTTATCAAATCCGTACGACACTGCAATTTTACAGTATTACAATATAAAAATGAAAGTGTGAACTATTCAGTGATCGTAACTGTACCTACACACACACACACACACACACACACACACACACACACAAAGTTTTATAAAAGCTGATAGCAAAGGGCTCCTATAGAGCTTATATATTCTATTTTAAATTCAAAACGGAAGGCTGGTTCAAAAACCAATTAATTTTTTTTATTTTTTCACTTACTTGATTCCATTACCTATATACCTATATTATGATCCATTACCAGGATTTATTGGCTAGGTGTTTGGAAAAGCGTAAATAATAGTGCAAACGGAAAGGTACAGGGTCAAGGATATTGCATAAACTTATTTTATTTTTAGAAATGAGCTCAAATATATATCGTTGTGTGTTGACCTAACGCAGGAATTTTATTATATTATTTTATATAAAAGCAAGCTGATAAATGTCTCTATAATTAGCTAATAACTAATGACTCCAAATTCATTCTTCTATCACCATAATTTAAATATATATGCAAAATATACAGGGTTCTACCACACAAACCATCCAGATAATATAGCTCATGGAGGAAGAGCAAATATAATTCGTAGCAATATAAAGCATTATGAATTAGACAGTTATCAAAAAGAAATTCCACAAGCAACCAGTGTAGCAATAGAAAGTAGCACAGGCACTTTGATTCTATCGACAGCATATTGCCCACATAAACACAGCAACAAAAAAGAACAATATGCTAACTACACAAGAACACTCGGAAACAAATTTATAAGTGGAGGTGCTTACAATGCCAAAAATACACATTGGGGATCTCAACTTACAAACACTAATGGCAGAGCATTAATGACCACAATCACAGGTAACAATTTAAGCATCAAAGCAACAGGAGAGCCCACCTACTGGCCGTCCGATCCTGCGAAAATACCAGACGCTATCGACTTCTTCATCGTAAAAGGTATTAACCCAAATTACCTAAAAATTGAAAGCAGCTATGATCTTTCATCAGATCATTCTCCTATAATATTAACGTTACATGCAAAAGTAATAAGAAAATTCCAAGTACCACGATTATGCAACCTAAACACCAACTGGGAGCTATTTCAACAAAAACTTGATGAGAACATTGAACTAAACGTACCACTCAAGACACGACAGAACATTTATGAAGCCGTCTCAAATCCAACAAAAGGAATTCAAACAGCAGCCTGGCAGGCAGCTCCTAATGTTGCCGATAATAAATCCAAAAGTGATAATCCAATTATTGTAAAAGAAAAAATCATAGGGGAACGAAGACTTCGTAAAAAGTGGCAAAACCATAGAACTGAAATCAATAAAAGAATTATATCAGAGCAGCATCTGAATTAAAAAGACTACTACACACAATAAGAAATCAGAATGTACAAAAGAGTACTTCGAAAAACTAACAAAGAAAAACTAGCAAAGGCCTTTGCTTAACAACTAAGCAACGTCTTTAAACCTTACAGCATGGACCAAAACGACGAAGATAATAATGAAATCTTAAATTCTCTTGATATACCTTTTCAAATGGATCTCCCAATCAAAAAATTTAAACCTAAAGAAATCCGAATGGTAATCATGAATAAAGCCAATCCAAAAAAGGCTCCTGGATATGACCTCGTCTCTGGAAAAATCCTGCAAAACCTAACTAAGAAAACAATCATGGCAGTAACACATATATTTAATGCAATACTTACGTATGCACATTTTCCCAATCAGTGGAAAGTAGCAGAGATCATAATGTTACAAAAACCAGGAAAAGACCCCAAAGAACTCAGCTCATATAGACCCATTAGTCTCTTACAAACCTATATTATCTAAGCCCTAAGCTATTTGAAAAAATGTTTCTACGTCGATTAGAACTAATAATAGAAGAAACAAGATTTATTCCAAAACACAAATTTGGTTTTCTTAGCAAACATGAAACAATAGATCAAACACATCGTATAGTCAAACAAATCAGTAATGATCTAGAAAACAAGAGGTACTGTAGTGCAGATTTTCTAAATATCAGCCAAGCATTCGACAAAGTGTGTCATACTAGACTCCTCCATAAGCTGTAGAAAAATCTTCCATATCAATATTATCCGCTTTTCATTAGTGAAACAACAAGATGCTCGCTCAGAACTATTTAATATAGAATCCGGTGTCCCACAAGGTAGTGTACTCTGTCCCGTATTATACCTGTTATTTACTGCTGCTCTACCCACAACTAGATTGAGAACAGTAGCAACATTCACAGGTGACACAGGTATTATCGCATCTCACACACCAAACCCCCAAAGAGGTTCGCATAACTTACAAGCTCACTTAAATAAAATAGAAAAATGGTTAAAAAATGGAAACTAAAAGCTAAGGAAACAAAATTGCGAAAATACCATGCGAAGGGAGAGCTGTCCACCAGTATACATAAACAACAAACAATTAGTACAAGTAGATACAACCAAATACTTGGACATACGTCTAGATAAAAGACTAACATGGAGAAACACATATTCGCCAAAAGAAAGCAACTTGGATTCAAACTTCAACAAATGTACTGGATCCTGGGCAGACATTCAAGACTGTCAATTGAAAATAAATTAGTGGTATACAAAGCCACACTTACACCCATATGGACCTATGGCATACAGCTATGGGGCTCAGCCAGCAACTCTAACTTGGAAATCATACAACGTTTTCAAAATAAGGCATTAAGAACTATAGTAAACGCTTCATGGTACGTCCCCAACGCAATAGAGATAGACCTGAAAGTTCCCAGCATCAAAGAAGAAATCAGCAAATACAGTAAAAAGTATGAAGAAAGACTTAGTGCGCATCCAATTGATTTCGCGAGTGAATAATTAAATACGAAGGGTTTGCTGAAATGCTTAAGGAGAGTTTGCTCCGTATTATTAAATACGGAGGGTAAATACGGTTTTGAGGTTGCTGAAAACGAATAGGCTATCAAAACTGACACCCCGGAGCACTTGGTGCCCAGAGTCACTTCTAAGAAACATCATATTCTGGAGTTTCGAAGGTTTTCGGCCTTGAGTGCATGCAAATAGATTACTAGGCGGTTTTTAGGTTCGCTGAATACGAATACGCCATTAAAACCAATCCCCGGACCACCTGGTCCCCAAGGTCACTGCTAGGGCATGTTATCTTCAGGAGTTAGGAGGGTGTTTGGGCGCCAGGTGCACCAGAGGTCGATTCTGATGGCGTATTCTGGTTCAACGACCCCAAAACATCCCAAGTAACCCGTTTGCATCAATTTAGTGCCAATAACCATCGAACCTTCAAATGATGTGGCTTAGCAGTGACCCTAGGCACCAGGTACTCCGGTGGTCAGTTATGATGGCGTATTCGTCTTCAGCGACTGCAAGAACCCCCAAATAAAAAATCTGGCCGTTAATACACTTATTTTGACATGTTTATGCAACTTTGGATACACTTTAAGTACTTTAAACTTTAAACTGCAACTATGCATTTCCATCCATTTTTATAGAGTAGAGTTTTTTCCTAGCATCATCCTGAACACAATGCAAAAAGTTGTAAGTCTCTAGATGCTGTAGGCGTCTATTTAAAAATCTATTTATTTTGTGCTAAATGCCCTCGCCTAATACTGTTTCAATAAAATTTTCAAAAGAAAATTTCATCCACGCTTCTAATCTCACCGTGTATCCATGACTAACGAAACTACCTTGAACAAAATCGAAACATTTTATTATTAATAAACCTTCCTATGATTTTGTCCGTCCTCAAATGGTATATAAATTATGCAAGGCGCCCCTTTTCCCATTATAGTAGAAAATTTACAATAATCTACGCCATGAGAAAATCAATTTGATTAAAAATACATGTTTTTATATTTAAAACTTCGATACCGATTTCTTTGGAGAACTACAGAAAACCAGTTGGAATTTCAACTATATTGACATCTACTATCCGAAAAAGTTTCGTTTTTCAAAAAAATTAATACGTTTTTGAATAAAATAGTACTGTTGATGTTTATTTAAAGTCACAATGGATCTTACATCTTAAAAAGATAATGACAATTTTATGTGTAAATAAATTCCATTCAACCTAATAATAAGATTAGTTTAACAGTTGTCAGATGACGATTGCAATAAACGAGAAGAGTTCGAATCCAAATGTTTTAAGTAATGTTTTGCGATGAGGTCACTTTTTAATTAGTGGAAACGTAAACTGGAATAAATTGTAGATCTCTTTTCAGTCCTGACCCCCGGAGGGAGTGTAGTGGTCGACGTGATGTCGTGTATTGTCCCTCTCCAAAGATCTCTCTCTCTCTCTCTCTCTCTCTCTCTCTCTGGCCATTTCTTTTAACTCATGCATAGGTCTTTTGCATATTCCTGTAATCTGATCGATCCATCTTGTTGGGGATCTTCCTCGTGATTTTCGGCCTTCCACCTTTCCTTGTATAATGAGTCTTTCCATGTTTTCTGTGTTTGCTCTCATAACATGTCCAAAGTATTTTAATTATTGGAGATGGACTTTACTGGAGAGTCGTTGGCTAACTTTTAGCTCTCTTAGAATTGAATTATTTGTTCTAAGAGCGGCCCAAGAAATTTGTAATATTCGTCTCCAACAGGACATTTCAGTGGCCTCTATCTTTCTTGTTTCCGATTGTCTCAGGGTCCAAGATTCAAATCCCTAATAGGTCAGTATTGGTAATATTAAGCAGGTAATCAACTTCATCTTTAACGCTCTTGAAATTTGACAGTCCTTCCATATTTTGGTCATTTTTGCTATGACAACTTTTGCTAGATTACATCTACGTTTACTCTCTTCCTGTATGACCCTGTGTTTGTGATCAACAATCACAGATATAAGTATGAGCTCACAACCTCAAACCGGTGAATTGTGGTTATGTGTGGATGATTGGTATGTAGTTTATCCACTATCATGATCTTTGTCTTTGATGTGTTTAATGGCAAACCAAATATTTTACTTTCATTTTCGACCAATTGTGTAAGATCTATCATCTCTGATTGACTATCATATCCATCCTTCAAGTGCTCTTCTCATAATATGCTCCCCATATATATTGAATAATTGTGGAGATACTATACATCCTTGTCTGACACCCCGTTCTGGATGAAATTGGTTGGAAGGTATGTCCAACACTTTAACTGATCCAGTAGTCTGTTCGTATAATTCAGTTATAAGCGAAACTAGGTGTTGTGGTGCACCTACTTCTTTTAGTACTCGTCATAAGTGTCTCCACTTGACCCTGTCAAATGTTTTAAAAAAATCTATTATGTATAGTGGAATATTGAAATCCCTAGATATTTCGGTTATTTGTCTTATATTCAACAGGTGTTCTCGAGTGCATCTGCCTTTGGTAAATCGTAGATACTGGTAATGTAGCAATCCTGGTTGAATTCACGAGTACCACATACAGTATCCACAAAAATAATTGATCCTTTTTTACTCTAAAGCACCTAATTTTTCTACTATCCAAATATATCTAATTTATATACATATATATGGTGTCAATTTGAAAAGTTGCCAGCTCCTATAATTTGGTTCCTATAGAAAATCTAAAAATATACAAAAACAAGTCAAATTTATTTGTGAGAGGGACGTTTTGTAGACCAGTTTTCAACTAAATTACATCAACCCTCTAGCGGAGGCGGACACTACCCCCAAAATCCTTAATGGAAAGGGGGTTGAGTGATACCTCATTTTAAACATCGTTCGATTACTTTTGCAAAAATACTATATACATTATATTTATTTTCAGTACTTTTGGAAAAATCAAGTGAAACCATACAGATATTAAGTATCGAGTTCAGAACTCCAAAACTTTTTTTTGGAGTATTGAACTCCAAATTGAATTTTTTTGGGTATTGGAGTATTTAGAGTATTTTTTTTTGGAGTATTTTTGGAAAAATTAAGTAATACCGTAAATATATTAAGTATCAAGTTCAGAACTCCAAAATTTCTTTTGTAGTATTGAGTCCAAGATTTTTCCAAAAGTACTGAAAAGAAATATAAGGTGTGTGGTATTTTTGAAAAGGTAATTAAATGACCTTTAAAATAAGGTATCACTCAACCCCCTTCCCATTAAGGATTTTGGGGGTAGTGTCCGCCTCCGCTAGAGGGTTGATGTAATTTAGTTGAAAACTGGTTTACAAAATATCCCCCTCACAAATAAATTTGACGTGTTTTTGCATATTTTTAGATTTTCTATAGGGGCAAAATTATAGGGGTGGCAACTTTTTAAATTGACACACTGTATAACATATTTATATTTTTATAACATGAATTTGTTTTCAGCTGCTGTAAGTTTTTCTGCGCTATGATTTGGATAAATGTTTTACACATACGATTTTTGTTAAATTTTTTACCGATTTATTGACAGTAGACCTTTTTATGATATTATTAGGATATAAAATATTTAAGATTATTCAAATTAAACGAGTTTATTCATCTACATTTATTATTTTAACTTAGGCAAGCCACAATAGACCTCTTAGGTAGAGTGAAAGGGCTGTGAAGCACCCACAAAAATTGAACCTAAACTAACTTGGGCAAAGATAATATAAATGTAACAATAGCTCGAAATTATGGCATTTAGGTATACGAAACATTACATGAAAAATAATCAGTATTTTCTAAGAAGTTCAAAAGGCACACAATATACAGTGAGTTCCATTTGAACTAAAAAAAGTTCATTAAATTTCCAGAAAAATGAAAGATGTGACAACAATGTAAATACCACCATAATTTCGGCCACATCAAAAGACCTTTACACATCAAAATCTATAAAAATCCTGCAAGCCGTTCTCTAGATAACTGAAATATTCCATACATAAAACTCACTCTGTATATACTGCAGAGTTAAACACCATTTACCAAATCATAAACGAGCAATTTGATAAAGCAACATTTCGTTTTCTCGCGCATGCAAGAAATACATTCACATATCAAGTGCAGGAATTTTACATGAAGTGTTTCTAGTAGTAATAAAATATAATTTTTGTATTATAAAGCCGCATAGAAAAAAATTATTTAGAACAGATTGTGGAATTCAATTAATGTGGGTAGGTATTTTCAAAAACTACCATATAATAACAATTATTATTACTTGACATTCTTCTTGTCAATAAAATTTATAAACGTAAAATAATACTAAATGGCTATATAAATTTAACGGTATGCAATACTAGCATTGCGTTGTTAAACCCTTCACACTTATTGTTTTTTGTTATATCCTCGAGATCATAAACTGATTGCAACAATTATGAAGAGTGTATAGTAGCAGTAATACGACAAGGATCTGTGTTGTCACCAGCACTGTTTATAGTAATCCGGACTAAAAACTGGTGATTATCATAACAACATGAATCACCAGAATTATATGAAATGTTGAAAGACAAATTTCTTCTCAATTTACCTCCCATTCAGCCGCATTCAGCTTCAGTAATAGACAACGCTTCACATCATAATGTGACTGTTGAACAATGTCCAACATCAGATTCGAAAAAGGACTTCATGAGAAAATGGTTGACATAAAGGAATATATTTTTCGATAACAGTGAAACAAAGCTGAAGCTGTAAAATGAGACACTCAGTACTATAACAAAAAGCCCCGTGTAGGCTCTAGACCAGGGGTGGGCAAAGTGCGGCCCTTGATACATTTTTTTGCGGCCGGCGGGAAAAAAGTGAATTCTTTTCATGTAAAGATTTTTTTTAATTATTGCTAATATTAATAATGGGTCTATTGAATAAAAAGAAGCATTTGCTTTTACTTCCTCGAATTTAAGTATTTACTTAATAGCAATTAAATAAAGCATTAAAGAAATTACTTTATTCAATTACTACTAAGTAAATACTTAAATATTTGTAAGTAAAAGCAAATACTTCTTTTTATTCAATAGACCCAATTAAATATAGATAATTATTAATTAACACTTTCGCAGCGGGTGATTTTTCTGCAAATTTTCAACATAACGCGGGCAATTATTTTGGTTTCCGGCAGAGTTTTGTCGGCTTCCTCAATGAAATCCACGAAATTTCAACAAATGGAAACGATATTTTTGAAGTACTCTGGAACTCTTTGGAAATTTTTAAATTAGCGCTGTAACCACCTGGTAAGTGTAACAACTGACGGAGCACCAAATTTAAGAGGAGCAAATATTGTAATGTTGAGAAAAGTTAAAGATTACGTCCATTAACAATTTTCAGAACATCAGTTATTGTAAGATTTGTGAAAAGTCAAAGGCTGTCATGGCTGGGACATGTTCAGCGACAAGAAGACACGAAAACGACAAAGAAGATATTACAATAGAAGCCGGTAGAAAGGCGAAACAAAGAAAGAAACTAGAATATGGAAAATACACTATATTAAAAGTTGAAATACACTATATTAAAATTGCTAAATACATTTAAATTGTTAAACACATAATTTTTTAATTTTTAATTTTTTATTTATTAAAAGAAACAGTATAACAGTAGTTTCTGAAATCAGTTAATACTAGAGAAAATTTTGGGTGGTGCATAACTTTTGAACTTATGTGTAAAATTAAATGCTAAAAACCCTTGTGTATGATATATAATTAATAATATATGTATTTCGAGTTGTTTATGTAATAACAGGCTAAAAGAATTTCGTTTTATTTCTATGACCCTTAGAAATAGCCACCACAAAAAAAATTAAAAATGGACAAAATTTCACAGCTTGTGCTAAGTATGAATCGTTTATTAAATGAGGAGTCCAAAAATTGTCTACTTCTAGAAGGCAGAATTTAAATAATTCACGAAAACCCTTGCCTGGAACAACGCAAAGCATAAGTAATTTACCTCAAAATGTATTTAATCCATGTTGCGCTGGGAAAATGTAGGTCATAAGCAAAGCATACCGAAAACAGAGAGGGCCAATATATTTCCACAATATTTCGTTATATATTGTCCAAATTTTTCATTAAGTACTCGTAGTTTATTAGAATTTACGTGATGGTGTTTACTTACTAAAATTTAGGATTAAATGCAGATGTAATGTCAAAAAACATAGATATGCAACAATTTCCATACGTATTCCAGCCAGTGGCGGATCTAGACATTTGCCTAGAAGGGAACTTGCCAGGGGTGGACTTCCAATGAAACATCTACCAAAAGACAAATAACATATGTATTTTCTCTCTCTCTCTTGGACCATCACTTCTATTGAAGTATTGGGCGCATCTGCGTTTCTTGGCGAGTGGTGTAAGACGTCTGGTGGCCAGCTCAGCGCATCTTCTTTATTCTCTGGTTAATCCGCGTACCAGTTCCTTTCATATTCCTCTGTTTCTTGCTATGTTTTTCACTTTTCCTCATCTTAAGCCCATTCTGTTGTGTTCTCTGGTTACAGTTTTATTCAAGTCATTATATGGTCTTCCCCTCTTTCTTGTCCCTTCAGGTTGATATTCGAGTGCTTGTCTTGTGATGTTATTAGGATCTTTCCTTAACGTATGGCCAATCCATTTCCATTTCTTCTGCTTAATTGCTGTTATTACACTGGTTTGTTTTGTTCTTTTCCATAGTTTTACATTTTATATATACCTACACAAGCTATACGCTCCCGATGACGCTGCAGCTGTTTTCACTTGAAGATCCTTTTTGTGGGGGATCATCCCATTCTGAGTTTGGTTTTACAGTTGCTGGTGTGACTTTGCTGTTTCCACTACCTTTCTCAATTCTTCTCTGTCTTTGATTTTCCTTCCTATATTTCTAATTTTCATACTTCTTAAATAGTTCTACATTAGTTATTTTATTATTCCAATACATTTTTAGGACCTCTGTTAACGACTTATTTATAAAAGTATGTACCCTCTTTGCTGTGCTTTCGTCGTACTTTTAAGTTTCTGCTCCGTAAAGTAATATGCTTTTTACACAGGTATTGAATGTATTGATTTTTGTTGCTTGTGATATTTTACTTGTTTGGCAGATTTTATTTAACGCATTGAAGGCGAATTGTGCCTTCGTTATTCTTGCATGTATGTCTTTCGTGTATCCTTCTTTTATTTCCATGATTGATCCCAAATAAGTGACTTTCTCTACTTCTTCAATTTCTTTGCCTTTTAATTTTATTTTATTAATTTCTGGTTATCATAAGATTTCTGTCTTCTCTGCATTTATGTGGAGACCAATAGTGTTAACTTATATGCATTAAGTTCCCTTAAGTTTTCTAACTAGCAGGTTTATTGAGTTGAATTTGTTTTTCTATTTTTTCTATGGTTTAAGTTTCATATCAGCAAATATATTTTTATGTCTCAAAAATTGTTTTTTTAATTTTGGACCTTGTTGGAAGGGGAAATATTGCCCCCTAGATCTGCTACTGATTCCAGCAGCGCTTCTAGGTTATACTTGATAAAAGAGTTTCTGATTGAAGTGCATACTGAATATATGTTGGCCAAAGTAGAGAAAAGTACTAACAATCCAAATTAGGTTTGTAAATTATATTATAAACCGTCAAAAAGGTTGAAATCAGGAAAAGCAGCAGGAGCTGATTAAATTAACAATCAATTAATAAAAAATGGACGAGAAGAGCAGATGTACCGGATTCATAAACTAATGAAAAATATATGGAACTCAGAAAATATGCCAATGGTGTGGAGAAGGGGTTTTATAATAACAATAATAACAAAAGAAGATCCAAGGGATAGCAGTATACCAGTAATTATAAAGGAGTCATGCTACTGAAAACCACATACACAATATCGACAAGCATCTTGAGAAACAGAATAGATAAATACAGAGAAAATACACTAGAAAAATACTAACAAGGCTTCAGAAAAGGAAAATCTACTATAGACGCCATTCACCTACTAACACAACTGATTGAAAAGTGCTAAGAATATGACATAAATATATACCCACTGTTTATAGACTTCCATCAAGCTTTCGAGTCTGTAAATAGACACCAAGAGATTAACATTTTCAAAACCAGAGGGAACAAGAAGTAGAGGATGACCACGAAAAGATGGATTGATGATGTGGAGGAAGACCTAAAGATTATAAGGGTCAGAAGATGGAGGAAAGTTGCCAGGAATCGACAGGAGTGGCGGCTTCTTTGCGAGTAGGCCAAGATCCACAACGGATTGTCGAGCCACAACTCTTATCTTATACGATGCTCAAACAAGATATGCGCATACTCTGCGGAGATTTTAATGCTAAAATAGGCAAAGAGCCTAGCCAACACCCCACAATCGGTAAACACAGCCTTCACAATATTTCCAACGACAACGGCTTAAGACTCACAGAAACTGCAGCAGCTAATAATATGTTAATAAAGTCAACTACGTTTCCGCATAAAAACAGTCATAAGCAAACCTGGATCTCAAACGACCATATTACGCGAAACCAAATTGACAATATCATTGTAGATGCCCGACATGGGAACAATATCATAGACATAAGAAGTCTCGGAGGAATAGACGGAGACACAGATCATTACTTAGTCAGAGCAAACGTCAAATGCAGAATATCTAGCCACAAATACAACAAAACAACAATGAACCCACAATGGAACATGGACGAAATGCAGAGCACAGAGAAACATCAAAAATATATAAAACCACTTGAACAAACCTTGAACTCTGAAACAGTTTATAATGATATAGAAGAGCTGTGGGAAACGAATGCCGAAATAATAACCAAGACAGCTGACAAGATCTTTGGAAGGAGTCAGCAGAAGAGGGCAAAAACGTGGTATGAAGATGAATGTCGGAAACAGCTGGAAAAAAGACAAAGAGTAAGGAAGACATGGATACAACTACAAATAGACAAAAGTAAAAAGGAATACGACGACTGCCGAAAAGAAACAAGAAAAATGATGCGCACAAAGAAAAGAAACTATGAACAACAAAAATATGAAGCCACGGAGAGATACCGATCCGAACCAGGCTCCAGAGAATTCTATAAAGCAATCTCCACAGAGAAAAGAGGACATAGAACCAATTCTATCCATACACTGAGAGACAATCAAGGCCAAATGATAATCGAGGATAAAGAACTAACAGAAGATTGGAAAGGGTATTTCAGGGACCTTCTAAACATCATACAGAAAGAACAGCACAAAGAAGAGATCTATATAACAGCAGACATGCCCGTCGAAAATCCCTCTTCCGAAGAAACCCGAAAGGCCTTAAATAAGCTGAAAAATCACAAAGCGCCGAGTACGAACGAGAATTTCTGAAATATGGTGGAGAAACATTACATCGCCAAATCCACCAATTAATAACACAGATATGTTTAGGAAGGATACCAGCAAGATGGAAGGAAAACAACATAGTGCCCATCCACAAAAAAGTGAACAAAACAAAATGCGCGAATTACAGAGGAATTTCACTCTTATGTAGGAACACAACATATAAAATCCTCTCAAACATCATTCTTGTAGACTAACCCCTTATGCTGAAAATGCCCTTGGAGAATATCAAGCCGGTTTAAGGGCAAACATATCCACAATATATCAACTATTCACGCTAAGACAGCTTCTAGAAAAGGGATGGGAGTATAACAGACCCATACACAATCTATTCATAGACTTTCGACAGGCATATGACAGCGTGGAAAGAAGCCAAGTATGGAATGCCATGGCGGAGTTCTCAATACCAAAGAAACTCATTCGGATGACTAAAGTCTGTATGGAGGGTGGAATATCAAAAGTACGTGTAAATAATAAGCTGTCTGAGAGCTTCGAAATCAACAGTGGACTCAAACAGGGTGATGCATTATCTCCACTACTTTTTAACCTTGTATTGGAGAGAGCCATGAGGTCGACCGAAATAAAAGCAGCACTGCTATCGGTTCAAGGTCCCAAGTTATTACTTGCATTCGCAGATGACATTGATCTCGTTGGAGACTCCATCCTATCCACAAAAGCCATTTTCAACAAGGTGGAAGGAGCAACAAGCGAAGTAGGGCTGAGGATTAATGAAGAGAAGACGAAATATATGTGTATAAATAGAACGACACGAAGAGACAGAATAGGACAAAATGTGACGGTCAACACCTTCAATTTCGAAAGAGTACAACGTTTTAGGTATCTGGGGGCCGTAATCACAGCTGACAACGATGTTACTGAAGCAGTAAAAGACAGAATCCAATCAGCAAATCGTTGTCGGTAGATCGTTGTCTATTCGCACTGGGTAAGCTTATAAAATCAAAAAATCTTACATGAAGTTCCAAGATCAAAATCTATAAATCCATCGTCAGACCTGTACTAACATATGGTTGCGAAACGTGGACCACGACCAAATCAAACGAAGAAAAGCTCAGGCGTTTTGAACGAAAAATACTTAGAAAAATTTTCGGACCTCACCACGACATTAACACAAACCAGTATAGGATCAGAACCAACTTCGAATTAAAAGAACTCTACAGTGACACCGATATTGTCCAAGAAATTAAATCACAGAGACTAAGATGGGCAGGCCACGTGCACAGACTTCATAACGAGAAACTTGTAAGACTGGTATGGGAGGAGATTCCTACAGGCAAAAGACGGATGAAGAGATAACATCCAAGCAGATCTCCGAAAAATAAACATCCCATTTGACCCTAGGTTGATAGAAGAACGAACAAATTGGAAGAAAGTTGTACAATCAGCCAGGACCCAACAAGGGGTTGTAGCGCTACGTGATTATGATGATGAACTCTTATCTTACTACATATGCAAAACATTAATATACCGGCGAAACTAATTAGATTAGCGAAAATGATAATGGACAACTCTGTAGCAGAAGTAATAACAGACGAGGGAAATCCAGAAGCTATCAATATTAAAGTTGGAGTTAGACAAGGTGACAACCCTATGATACAATAACCCAAGATATGATATGTAGCGTTCCTAATTTCGTTCAGGTCGCGCATGACGTCACGTTGTGAGTAGATCCGTTAAATTTCGTATGCATTGCCATTATGATTTGGAGATTTTAGCTTTTAATATCAGTTGTGAAACTTTCTAGAAGTGCTGTTTTCTTTAATATGATTAAATATAATTATTGAGAACATATTCTAATAATAAAAATCAATCAGAAACATGATTTTTTTATTATTAGGCAACATACATCTAAAATTTCGTGGTATTTTTTTAGACAGCAACATCAAATGGTCCCTTCATATCGATTCGTTAAGTAAGAAACTCGCCTCAGCTTGCTATGCAATACGATCTGTCTCAAGGGAACTCAATTTAGCATCTTCTAAAATAACATATTTTTCGTTGTTCGAGTCTCATCTTCGATATGGTCTTCCTTTTTGGGGTTCTAGTACAGCTGCACAATTTGATGTCATTTTTAGATTGCGAAAAAGAGCAATAAGATATTTGTTTGGCCTCAGAAGATCTACACATTGCAGAAGTTACTTCAGAGATCACGAAATTTTAACACTTCCATCTTTATATATTCTAGAAACGGTTTGCTTAATTCGTAAACACCTTCATGTCTTTCCATCAAGGCCCAATCATCTTTACTCCACCAGAAATTCAATCTTTGATATTTATTTACCGATTCCATCCACTGAGTTAGTAAAGAAATCTATATTATATTCCGCAAAGAAACTGTACAATCATCTTCCGTTACAACTTAAATCTGCAACATCTTTCCCTAAGTTCCGTAAAATGACAAAAGCCTATCTATCCAAAAGACCATATTATTCAATACAAGAATTTCTTAATGAATAACTAAGAAAATTGGGTTGCATACGCAGTAGCATAAACTTGTCAGTTTCTTATGTTGTACCTATTTTATTTTATTTCTTGTATGTTCAATTTGCAATTTATATATATTTTGCAATAAATTGTTTTTGTCTTGGCTTTTATATCTTATACTGTACATTACTGACGATTTATCTAATTTTAGTAAATTGTAGTTGTTATTTGTTATTTATATTATGTTTTTCTTATGACTGTATGTAAGCTTTGTCCATATAATTGTAAAAATTTTCAGTGACAATAAAGCATATTAAAAAAAAATTATACAGTGTGGAAGGCACTTGTAGAATAAAATGATTTCTGTCCTTATTTCGAAAAATTATAAAAAACGCTGATACTTTTATTTACAGGGTTCAATTTAAATTTACAGGGTGATTTATAAAAGTCAAACAGAGTCCATAAGCTTTATTTTTAATAGAACACCCTGTATATTTTTATATTTTTAAAAGCTGCTTAACAACCTGATTTCAACTAACTATATCATGTAGGGTGAATTATGAACAATACAGGATGAAATTTTGAAGTTATTAACTATGGAATCCACTTATGGAATAAAATTGTTTGTGTCCTTATTTTAAAAATTATAAAAAATGCCGGAACAGGTCAACTTTTAAATTTAAATGGGCGCTTTACAAACATAGATTTAAATTTACACGGTGATTTACGCAAGTACAGCATAGTCCATGATCTTTAGTTTTAATGGATCACCCTTAAAGCTACTTTATAACTTCATCTCAAAAAAATGTATTATTCGGGTCCATTATGAATAATAAATACAAGGTGAAATTTTGAAAAGGTGAAATTTTTAAATTATTCATAAATTTCGTCAAGACATTAAAAATACAAAACCAAAAAAAAATAAATATTATTTATACTTAGTTTAGAAAATATATGTCTTTATTTAGCTAATTTTAAAAATACCATTATTATATACATACTTTACTATTATTTAAAGTATGATAAATTATTAGATAATTTCAAAATTTTATGTAATGTTTTATTTAATATATTGACGACAATTTAACCTATATAATTTTAAAATTTCATCTTGTATTATTCATAATAGGCCCTATACAATACACTTTTTTGTGATGAAGTTATTTAGCAAATTCGAAAAACAAAAATATACAGGGTGTTTCATTACAATTAAAGATCATGGACTATGTATGATAGACTTGTGTGGATCACCCCGTATATTTTAATTAATGTTTAAAGAGAGCATATCTAAATTGAAAAGTTGACGCATCCTAGCGTTTTTTATAATTTTCTAAAATAAGGGCACAAACAATTTTATTCCATAAGTGGTTTCCATACACTGTAATTTCAAAATTTTACCATGTATTATTCATAATACACCATACATGACATGGGTCGTTGAAATCAGGCCGTTAAGTAGCTTTTAATAAAATAAAAATATATAGGGTGTTCCATTAAAAATAAAGCTTATGAAATATACCAGGCTTGCGTGAGTCACCCTGTTTAAATTTAAATTTAGGTTTAAAAAGCCTACATTTATATATAAAAATGAACGGGTTTCAGCGTTTTTTAAAAATTTTTAAAACAAGGACAGAATTTTATTCCATAAGTGCCTTCCACCCTATATATAATACATGTATTATACTTATACACCCTATATAATACATGTACTGACGATGAAATAAAGGTAACAATAAAATTGTAATGTGTTAAATGATAAAAAAGTTAAAGCTGCGATAGTCATGAAGCCCATCAGTTATATTTTTTTATTACTTAAGTTCTCTTATTCATTAAAACCCTCATTAAACCCTTATATTTATGATCACACCTCCTAAGGACTATTCAAATCTAACTATGAATATAATATTTTTGATAAAAGTGTAACAAATTATAAGTAAAATTCATCTTAAACACAAAAATAAACACTGTGTTTACTATACGACAACACTGAATATAATGCTGATCTACTCACAGAGTGACGTAGCTACGTTGCTTGGCCCCGCCTACCTGCTCCATGTCATATCTTCTGTTATTGTATCATGGTGACAGCCTGTCTACAACACTAATTGACATAGCACGGGATAGAGTGATTAAAAATAAAAAAATATGAAACAATTTTTTTAATAAACGCTTTTCTGTAGCTACGAGTGACTAAAATTAAAAATATTATAAAAAAATCAACTGAAAAGCAAAGAATAAAAAAAATTCAAACTCAAAGGATTATTCGAAAAAACTGTTAGACAGATTAAATATACAAGAATCTCACACATTCGTTAAAAAATTGGAAAGAAGCAATCGAAGAAAAGCGTGGGGCGCGTCTTTAAAAAGTATCTATCCTAAAACCGTTTATTCGATGAAGACGCGCCCCACGCTTTTCTTGAACGAATGTGTTAGATTTTTTCAATTTTTTAACGAATGTGTGAGATTTTTGTATATTTAATCTGTCAGTTTTTTAAACAGTTTTTTTTTCGAATTATCCTTAGAGTTTGAATTTTTTATAATATTTTTAATTTTAGTCACTCGTAGCAAAAAAAAACATTTCTTTCATATTTTTTTATTTTTTACTTTTTAGTCTTACACTTTTCAAACATTAAAATACATCGTCATGTTTAAATAAAAAATAATGTATATGATAGACACATTTCTTGCATTTATTTCAACATTTGATACATACATTGTACATTTTCTTTAATTTCTTCATTCACTTCTTAAATCAAAATCATTATTTACACCTATTACAGTTTTCGCAGTTTAGACCCTGTTAATTTCCACTCCATCCACTAAGGGTTCGTAACAAACTTTGAATTAATACGCCAAAACGAATTCTAATGTTAATTGTAGCACGAAACGTCTCTACCGGTGGTTTTTCTACGACTACGTTAAAAACACGAATTTTTTGAATTCGAGTTTTGACACAATGTTTATATAAACAAAGATATGAGCGTTCAAAATCGTCGCCGCTTAGGATTTTTATAAACATGATGTACAAACATGGAAATAGTAGGAATCGGCAAAAAATTTAAAACTTTATTGTTTATTTATTAAGCATAACGTAAACAATTAACACGTTAACGGACAGAACGTCTCTAGGTGTCTAATATCCATTGATTTAATGTGACAGAACGTCTATAGATGTCATTTATAAAATAACGAGTTGCGCATCTACAAAATACATCTATAGATGCATGTGAAATATTACACGACACAGGTACATGGTTGTCGTCCATGTTTACAAAAAATGTTGAAAAATTTATTGTTTCCATATACTAAAAGCACTAAAAGAAATTCAGCAATTTCCCTATTGTATAGTATCACAACACTTGCTTATACATTTGACGCACTGACCGTCAACGTGTTAACGTAAAAAGTGAAATTATGTATAGTTCATATAACTAGCTCTCTCTCTTCAATCCTGACCCCCCGGAGGGAGTATAGTGGTCGACGTGATGTCGTTTATTGTCCGTCTACAAAGATCTCTGTCTCTGGTCATTTCTTTTATTTAATGCATAGGTCTTTTGCTTATTCCTGTAATCTGATCAATTCATCTTGTTGGGGATCTTCCTCGTGATCTTCGGCCTTCCACCTTTCCTTGTATAATGAGTCTTTCCATGTTTTCTGTGTTGGCTCTCATAACATGTCCAAAGTATTTTAATTGTTGGAGATGGACTTTACTGGAGAGCCGTTGGCTAACTTTTAGCTCTCTTAAAATCGAATTATTTGTTCTATGGTCGGTCCAAGGAATTCGTAGCAAATTTATTTCATAGAATCCAACAGAACATTTCAGTGGCATTTCATCTTTCTTCTTTCCGAATTTCTCAGGGTCCAAGATTCACATCCGTAAGTCAGTATTGGGAATATTAAGCAGTTGAGCAACCTCATCTTTAACGCTCTTGAAATTTGACAGTCCTTCCATATAGTGGTCATTTTTACTGTGGCGACTTTTGCTAGATCACATCTACGTTTTATTTCCTCCTGTAGTGACCCTGTGTTTGTGATTAATGATCCCAGATATAAGTATGAGTTCACAACCTCAAACTGATCAATTGTGGTTATATGTAGATGATTGTTATGTTATGCTATCCACTATCATGATCTTTGTCTTTGATATGTTTAATTGCAGACCAAATATTTGACTTTCGTCTTCAACCAGTCGTATAAGATCAATCAGCTCTGCTTGACTATTTGCAAGAAGGGCTGTGTCATCTGCGAAACGTAGGTTGTTTATTTTACGACTATTTATTGAGATGCCTTTTTCCCATCCTTCAAGTGCTCTTCTCATAATATGCTCTCCATATATATTGAATAATTGTGGCGATAGTATACATCCCTGTCTGACATCCCGTTCTGGATGAAATTCGTTTGAAAGTGTGTCAATCACTTTAACTGATCCAGTAGTGTGTTCGAATAGTTCAGTTATAAGCGAAATAAGGTGTTGGGGTACGCCCACTTCTTTTAGTATTTGCCATAAGTGTCTCCACTTGTCCCTGTCGAACGCCTTACGATAATCTATAAAGCATATGTACAGTGGATTATTGAATTCCCTAGATTTTTAGATTATCTGTCTTATATTTAACAGGTGTTCCCTAGTACCCCTGCCTTTGGTAAATCCAGTTTGCTCTTATGGAATTTCTCTTTGAAAGAATGTTTTTAGTCTCTCGTTGATTATATGTAGCATTATTTTACTGGCATGTGATATAAGAGAACCAGTTCTATAATTGTCGCATTTATGGAATAATTAGCTACAATCTGTAAAAGTTTCAAGTTTCTACATTGTAAAAAACAAGAGAATTTAAACATTTTCCATTAAAATCGTTTTCTTTTATTTAAACAATTAATAAACATAAAAAAAATTTTATTGACTATTCGTGTTTTGTTCCCGCAAATGCATTTGTCTGCAAATTTTCATTCATTTGCATTGAAGAAAAGGTAGTCAAATCAACGTCTAAAAATTTGACCCAAACGATTGAACTAAAGAAAAGCGTTTAAAAACTGGAATCAACAAAACGATCATATAAACCTAGACACAAGTTATAGTAAAATATACTGACTTGGTAATAACCACAAGCTTGAAATACTCACTGATGACAAAAGAAACGAAAATTAAAGCACTAAAAATAAATGAGCAAATTGGTTTCATAGAATTCACGAAAACTATGCAGACGGGACTTTGACTCAAAACTTTCTTTCTCTCGAGATCTTTCACACATAGATTAAGACAGAAAAAAAAACAGATCTTTCACACACTGAAACATGGTATTAAAAACTATGATTGTAAAACCTTGCAATTTTCAAAGCGCAAATTAAAAAAGGAAACACCATAGACTACGAATGAAACATCAGAAATGATAAATGTGACTTTAAAAATTGCGGTATAAACATGATTACAATCTTCTCTGTCAGAAAATTAAAGAAATGTTCAGAATTAGAAACAACGTACAATGTCTAAACAGCTTAAACGTTTGTAATTCCTGGTTTGATTTTAGTTTTGGCACGTACAGTGGAACCCCGATAAGTCGGCTACCGATAACCCGGAAGTCCGGCTAACCCGGACCGATTTTCATCAGACAAACATTTCAACAATAAAAATGTATGTAATATAATATTTGAGAGATAATGTGTATTTGTGTAATTTGAACTATACGATAATAAAAATGACTCATGGCACACGGCGCCAGAGCAGAGCGACGTTCATTATCTCGGATTATCGGAAACAACAAGCACCTGTTGCAGTATTCCTTTATTTATTTCAAACTGTCTTAGCATTGTTTAAAAAGACTAAAAGATTATTTAAAAAAATCTTTTTTAAACAATGGTCGTATTCTCCACTCCATCGTTCTTAAATAACATAACATCATTCCGATTGTGACTGTATTGTATACAGTACAGTCTTGTATTGTTCGTTTCCGTTTGCTTAGGTTTGTGCTTGCGTGTTTTTAGTAATTTAGATGTCAGGTACTTTGCATATATATATATATACATATATATATATATATATATATATATATATATATATATATATATATATATATATATATATATATATTTAAAAACATGAGATGTAGATCTTTGATGAATGTTGAAGAGGGCGAAACACATTTCTAAGAACTGGTGTTTGGATCTTTGATTCTATTCGAAAAATTTTTCCCAACCCGAAATAGTGGATGTGTGAATTGTTCGTAAGGGGATTTTTCCACATTCTCTATTTCATCTGTTTAATATATATTGATGTGATCTTGATTATTGATATGAGATAATATTCTTATATGTTACTTAATTTAATCAATGTATTAATACTAATCTAATTAATTAACCAGATCACATATCAATATGTTTTCAATCTCAGGGCGAATTATAAATTAATTACTTACTTCCGTGGCTTCTAAATATTTCTTAATGGTTCCTAATCGGGATAGAAAAGAAAAGAGTAAAAAAAATACACATATGGGTTACAATTATAATCAAAATATTTTTTATTTTATTTAAAAAGGCAATCAATGCTTAATATTTGCTATTTCTTATTATTCTTAAACATAACATTTACAAATGGGAATCTTATTTCCTTTTGGTTTTCAATTGAAAGTTTTTATTAACATTTAACTATTAGGAGTTATTAGGAACAACTCTATTTAAGTTTGATGAAGCTTTTCTGATATTATTGATTATGTTATTCAATTTTTTATGTGGAATTTAATACGAAAACCCATACATTCATGTCCAAACAAATGAGACTGACCTTTTCCTGGTGAACTGAAAATGTCCTCACACAAGACCCTTTCCTGCTATCCTTGGCTGCGATCAAACCTCGTCCAGGCTTCCAGTGATGTTCTCCTTTGAAAAACTATCTCAAATAGCTCTCGTTCCTGCTTTTGTCGTGATGCTGTGTTCTACCTTTTTCGAAACTGCTATCAGCTACCGGGACACTCTGGGCTCAAGGAGGTTCTTTTACTCTCGACCTGGCCTACTTCTCGTTCCACGATAGATACTCCACACTCACGGAACTACCGACTTTCTCACTCTCCGTACACTACCGTCTACTACTCGACTTCACTTCTCGACAGCTCAAAACATTCTGCTCTCTATTTTTCATTCATTCCCCTACTTTCTAAATATCCCTTCCAGATTCACAAATCAACCTTCCACCACCAACTCTCATTCGCAGTATTCCTCAAAACCAATTTTTAAACTTTCTAAATATGCTTAATGGATTTCCAAAGAAAATATTTAATTCCCATTCTAAAATACTTTCTAACTATTTACAAATTTTAATGACCTATTCTCTCTTTCAAATGAGTCTTATTTAGCATAGGCTAATGATCGAAACCTTCCGCGAAAAACGATAATGAACTATCATCTATTTCACTGAGTTTTATTTAGCATAGGCTAATGATCGACCTTCCGAGAAGAACGATAATGGTACGCGTCATTCACTTTGTTTATCTAAGCACATTGTTCCGAGTTTCGTACGCTTATTCTAATCACTTCTTAAAATTAAATATAACAATTTGTTGTATACAGGTTGTTTTAAATTTGTATGCCCGTGGTTGAGAAAATTGAAAATATTTTATATTAAATTGAATTCTGTTTATAATTATCAAAATTTAATTTTCATATCAACTAGAAATATAACAATATATATATATATATATATATATATATATATATATATATATATATATATATATATATATATATATATTTCATGTTATTTAAATTATAACAGAGTTTATCTGTAAGTATACCGTATTTTATTAATTTTTACCATATTCTCCGGCTAACCCGGATTTTCGATAACCCGGTTCGGCCGCGGTCCCGATTAATCCGAGTTATCGAGGTTCCACTGTACTTTCGTCTGTGTGTTATAGGAAGGTTTTAGGGTCTGTGTATTTCTTTCGTTGATTTGATTTCAGCTATTTGAAGATTTATGTTTTGTAAATGTATTTATTTACCAAAAATGGAACTCAATAATGACAACTATACCATATGTAAAGGGCTTATCAGAAAAATTAAATAGGAGCGGAAATAAGTTTTAATAAATAACGGAAATAACATTTTAAAACAACCAACACACTCAGATCTATCCTGTTCAAAACCAAATCCAATAACACACAGGAGAGGTCAAAGAATTGCATCTACAAAATATCCTGTGAAGCAACAATTTCTATGTGAAAGGAACTGCAAGACCATGACTTTACGTCACTTTATTATGACGTAATTTTTTAATTATTTTTTCCTCTGTTAAATTTTTTTTAAACGATTAACTTCCTATCAAAAAGCGATATCAAAAACATTTTTTGTGCAATTTGCGTTTTAATTTTTTTAGTCTCATATTATTGTAAAATAATGATAACGTACAGCTGAATACAAGGATACCGACAAATTAACCCATTAAAAACCCATATTGCGGAAAATTCAATTAGATCATATATTGAGAAAAACCATAAATTGGGAAAAATCCAGTTAGTTAAATTTATTAAATGGTAAAACTAAAAAAAAAACGAATATTGAGGAAAATTCAGTTCTAGTCTGATCAAATAACATTATTACAATACAGGTAAATCGATCATTTTTGCACACAATTAGTTTTTTAACTGCCGTGGTAATTGATGTTTTTATGAATGTTTTTACGATTTTTTTCTGCAAAGTTGTAGGGAAAAACATTCATTTAAGACTTGTTAAATTAAAATTTGAACCTTAATTTATTAAAATAATTATTTAAATAAAGCTTGAAAAACAAGTTTGCATTATAAATAAGCACTATAAATATTTCATTTTGCAGGAAAAGTTGTTAAAAATGTTACTATTTATTTGATTGGGAAAAGCGGTTGATGCCGATTGAGTATATTTATAAGGTCTCATTTTATGTTTTTATGTATATTTTTGACAACTGAAAATTGTTGTAATTTGTTTATAACTTATGTTTTAATAACGTCGCAGCGTGACAGGGATTAAAAAAATTTAAATGCAAATGCCATTTCGTTATTCGTGTTCCTGATAATGTTTCACACATTAAAAAAAGTTTTTCTAGGACCATTTTTTGCTGAGATAGCTTTTTCAAATTTAAAAATTCACAATTTGTTTATTTATCAATAGTAACATTTAAAACTGCACGAGTATATCTATCAATCCTACTATTATTTATTTTAACAATGCCATTTATACATGTAGTCAAAATTGAAAAATATTTTGAAAAATAATGATTTTCGTAGCGATCTTAAAACAAAACTTTTTATCTGAAAAGTGATGGGGAAGTAGCCTGCAATATCTGCGGTAATAATGGACCAATTAGAAATGGAATATTGTGAAAAATCTACACTTTAGATGGAGCAAAGCAACATATTTGTCGCGTATATAGTGAGGGGCAAAATTATGAAATAAATTCATTTTCTCTAGAATGGCCGATTTTGGATATACATCCTGAAACAGGTCGATTTTTATATTTAAATTATAATTTTTTGGCATATATATCATATTAGTGACGTCATCCATTTGAGCGTGATGACGTAATTGATGATTTTTTTAAATAGGAATAGGGTAGCTCATTTGAAAGGTTGTTCAATTCTCTATTCAGTAGCTCATTTGAAAGGTTGTTCAATTCTCTATTCAGTAATATAAATACTAACATCATTATTTATACAGGTTGGCCAAAAATGTAATTTTTTAATTAAATTAATTAACCCAAAAAAAGAATGTATATTTTCGGTTAAATTACATGTCAAAGAGCCTCCCACCTGCGTCTTGGCAGTTTGAACATTTAATTTAAGTTTAATTTAGTTTAATTCAATGTTTATTTTGCAAACAAACATTTTTTTCAATATTATAATAATAATAATAATAGCGTTTATTGTCCAACAGAATCCATTTACAGGACAAAATATTACACAAATAAAAAATTAAATAAAATATTAGTAATTCATAGGTATCGATAATATAACAAAAATTTTACAAAACTAAATTTGAACCTAAAGAAATAAATTATTAATCACCTAGGTAGATCTTGGCCATAGAAATCAGTTGCTTTAAACTGCAGTTAAATATATCGCAGTAAATACTTAAGGCATTATAATAGTTGCACATGACGAATAGAGGAGAATTTAACATAAGGTTAGTTCTAGCTTGTGTATTTCTGAACGTAATCGAATTTCTTACTGGATAAGACGGAACGTTAAAATTTATTTGTCGAAGGATATCAGGGCTGTCAATGAGATTATGTAGTAGCTTGTACAGGAATACCAGGGAGGCATTAATTCGTCTAGATTCTAATGAAACTACGTCCAAACCGCTACATAACTCATTATTGCTGATACCCCTCGTAGGATATATACCATTAATTTTATAAGACAAAAATTTTAAAAATTTACGCTGAACCCGTTCTATAATTTGGATGTGTACATCATAAAACGGTGACCAAATGATAGAGGCATATTCCAGTTTACAGCTTACAAAAGTGTACAACAGTAATTTAATGGCCTTAGTATTAGTGAGATTTCGACTATTTCTAATTATAAATCCATAAGATTTAAGTGCTTCTCTAACCTTTATATTAACATGTTCTCAACAAAAGTGAGTTTATGATCAAATATAACTCCAAGGTCTTTAATTTTAGTCAAACGTTCCAGTTCATTGCCATCAATAATATAAGGATGGTATATAGTAGACTGTTTCCTGGAATAACTAACCACCTTGCACTTATTGGCATTAAGATTCAGATGATTTTCCTTACACCATTCATGTACGTGTACGAGATTCAGTTCACTCTGCAGAAAATGACAATCGTTAAGGTCGCTTATCAATGAATAAATCTTTAAGTCATCAGCATAACATAAACATGGTGCAGAAATAGATTCACACAGATCGTTAATAAATAACAAGAACAATAATGGACCTAGATTAGAACCTTGTGGAACCCCTGAAGAAGCAAGGTACTTTGCCGATTTGTAACCATTGTAAGAAACAAACTGCGTTCTATTTGACAAGTAAGACCTCATAAAAGTAACAGCATCCTCAGAAAGACCAAAGTGGTATAATTTAGAAAGCAATACTCCGTGGTGAATTCTATCGAACGCCTTCGAAAAATCGGTATAGACGACGTCAACTTGACTTCTATTATCTAGGGCCTCTGAAATATATTGTGTGACCACTAATAAGTTTGTTACAGTGGACCGACTGGAGACAAAACCATGTTGGTATTGAGACAGCTGATTACGAGTTCTTAAATAAATGCGATTATACAAAATTATTTCAAAAACCTTCGACAGATTGCAAATTATGGAAATTGGTCTATAGTTTTCTACCTGATCCCTTTCACCAATTTTGAATACTGGGCACATTTTTGACTCCTTCCAGAGACTTGGATATTCTTTATTCAGAAGACATAAATTAAAAATTTTTAATAGTGGCACAGTTAAGGCACCTATGCAATCCTTAACCAGAAAAGATGGTATATTGTCAGGTCCACACGTCATTTTGTCTTTAAATTTCTTACTAGCAGAAATTATCTCAGATTCTACAATAGGATAAAAATTTAAGTAATCTGCGTTAACTGATGAAGAGTTAGCTTTAAAATTAATATCAGATGACAGAAAAACACTATTGAAAAATTCTGCAAAAACATTCACAATATTTTGTGGTTCGGAGGTAGTAATGCCATTATATTTCATTACACCAGGAATTCTTGAACTATTATTTTTCGCATTAACATACGACCAAAACTTCTTGGGATTGATGGATAGAGATATTTGAATGTTTCGACATACACATTGTATGCCAAACTGATTTTTGATTTGACAAGGTGTCTTAACCGTTGAAACTCAAGCAAATCACAATGATTTTTAAGTCTTTTAAATTTTTTTCGAAACTTTGCTTTTAATTTAATGTTCTGAATGATGTCAGCATCAAACCAGGGTGGATATTTATGACTAAAATTTTTATAAACTGGAATATACGTATTAAACAAAGAAAACATTTTATCATAAAAATTACTTAAAATTACGTTAACGTCACTAGTAGTATCCAGAAAATTTCAATCCGTTTCGTACAGTTCTCGATATAAAGCAGGAAAATTTGCTTTTCTAAAGTTATAAGTTATTTGCTCAGAACCATACCTAAATATAGGCTCTTTCACCAATATATCCGTAAATGTAATTTGAAGAGCTGGGTGATGAGAGTCTTCATAGAGCAAAGGTGAGTCATCATGCTTCACTTCCCAACTGAAATGCGATAAGACTAAATCTAGCAGTCTACCCAAATGATTAACAACATTGTTAACTTGTCTAAGTCCAGTAGAGCCCGTAAAACTTAAAACTACAGATGTTTGGAAATCAGACATATCATTATCAATGAACTTTGGAACATTAAAATCGCCTAGTAATATGGAGTTATTATATAAATATTCAAGTTGCCCTAAGCAATCGAAAAAATATTCAAAGTCAACTAAACTTAACCTATCCGGTAAATAAACAACAACTGTATAAAAATGTTTGTAACCAATCTGGCACTTGACAATGATTAGATCAATTAATGGAAATTGAGCATCGAAAGCCGTAATATCCAATATTTCGGATTTTATGAAGTCTTTTACCGCAAGCACTACACCACCAGCCTTTACCTTATCCACATGGAATTTTCGGTCCTTTCTATATACTACATAATTATTCGGAAAGAGTTCCATGCTCGAAACATCACCGTGCAACCACGTTTCACTTAATGCTATGATGTCGAATTCACAATCACTAATGTTAGCATTAAATAATGCAACTTTGCTATTTAGACCACGTACATTTTGGTAGTAACATGTAAGTTCAACGTGTTGGGATTTACTTGATTTGGAACTGCTGGACACATTTAGTTTAAAGAGTCATCAGTTTTACTGACTAGAGTAGGTCTGCCCCTTACATACTTAATCGTCAAATTCTGTTCTCCATGATCTGTTCGCCGTTTCAGTTCTGTCCGAAGTTTATTCATGTATTCTCTCTGCCGAGGTGTTTTATCATCAGATATTGAAATGGTAGAGAAAGTAGATGTGGCTAATTTATTCTTGGCACGCAAAAAGGACTTAGCCTGTGCGGGTGTGGAAAAGGTCACTTTGATTGGACGAGCCTTATTTGAACGTTTACCAATTCTGTGCACATGTCTTGAAGAAATCGCATTTACATTATCACCCTGTACTGTAATTAGAATCTCGTTTACTTTATTATTGTCTTCCACAGCAGAATTAGTTTCTGGGACGTTATACAAAATGATATTATGTGATCGATTAATACGGTCCATGGCTTCTTCAATTATATCTTCCTGATGTTCGGAATGTATAGTAGTGTTAATATTAGCGATTTTTCTTTCCAACTCTTGCAATTTCGTGTCCACAAGATTGGTTAAAAATTGCTTCAATTGATCGAGCTTGTCCTCTTCATTACTACAAGTATTACATAGTACTTTTACATTTTTACTACGCATTCGTGTGATCCGACTAGCATCATCGCCCTGTAAGCCAATGCAAGAAGTATGCAAAGAATTCATACATCCCGAACATTTTATAAATTGTGTGTTATTGGTAGATTGTTTACAGTTTATACACACAGGCATAATTAATTCTTCGTCCAATTTACAATTTAAACCAAAATTAAAAATCAATTAAATGGCAATTATACTTTTTAGGTAGATATTCGATATTCGACAAATGATAAATTGGACCAGTTTTTTTTGCTTGTGTGCTGATATAAACGGCAATATAATTAATTATTGCATATATCGGGATTCACATAGGATAACCAATAAAAATAGGTACTCACGGTTGTGTATCTTGTAATTATGAACACTTTGTGAAAATTTCACTAAAAACTGGCTTGTATAACTCAAGTAAATGAATGTTCAATGTGAGCCACAAATAATACGTGTTTACTGTTTGGTTAACTATGAATTCAATGCAAATATTATGACAGCAGTAAAATGTATTTTGACTTAAATAATTTATAGACAGTCTTCTTTTTGCGTCAATTAATTTAATTAAAAAAATATTTTTTTTGCAACCCTGTATAAATAATGATGTTAATGTTTATATTACTGAATAGAGAATTAAACAACCTTTCAAAAGAGCTACCACACGATTCCTACTCCCATTTAAAAAAATCATCGATTACGTCATCACGCCCAGATGGATAATGTCACTAGTATGATATATTTACCAAAAAATCCTAATTTAAAAATAAAAATCGACCTGTTTAGGGATTTATCTCCAAAATCGTCCATTTTAGAGAAAATGAATTTATTCCATAATTTTGCCCTTCTCTGTATTTTTAGTTGAAAATTTAATCAAGTAGTGAAAAGGTAAATATAAGTAATTATGAATGACAAAAAAGTGACAATGTTGCAACCAGTACAGTCTTTAGAAGCACTTTATCTTGCAGAAAGAATTAGAAAAATCTGGTACAAATAACTACTGTGGGTGTCACCAGCACGGCTTAAAATGCTCAAAACTGTATACTAGTTGCCACTTGGAAACTGGAGGAAACTTGAGATAAAGTTAAAATTGATTTGATAGAAGATTTAAATTATAATGACAATAATGCTGTTATATTGCTTCTCAGACAACAAGCTACAATTTTTGGCAAAGTTGTTTTTCAAGCTTTATTTATAAGTAGTTAAATAAAATAAGGGTCAAATTTAATTATTTAGTAAGTGTTAAATGCAGAAAAAGCATTTTCCTTCAACTTCGCAGAAAAAAATCGTATAAACCTTCATAAAAACATGGATTACCGCAGAAGTTAAAAAAGTAAAGTGTGTACAAAATTAACGATTTTTATTATACAATGGTCCCCTATACAGGGTGTCCGGAAACTCTACCGACAAACGAAGACAGGAGATTCCTCAGATGATTTTAAGATAATTTAACCCAATTCACCTAGTCCGAAAATGCTTCTTAAGGGAGCTAGAGCTCTTTGAAGATGGCGTCATGAAATTAGTTTTTCTTAAATACCTCCAGAACGCTTCTATTTCGAAAAACGAAAATTGGTACGCTTATTTACTTTTCAGAGATGAATCAATTCCATCCATTGCAAATTTCTAGTACCGGTCATAGGCGTCCGTTTTGGGTAGAGTAACGGGTATTTTATCGCATAACTTTTTTGTCCTTAACTTTTATGCATTTTTGACACCGGATTATTAAATTGTGAGGTATTCTAGTACTAGAAGGTACTCTTGCTGTAAGTCGGTAGGACACACCGTTTTCTAGAAAAATCGATTTGAAAGTTTTTCGTTTTTGGAATTTGAAAAAAAATTGAAAGAACTTTTCAACAAAAAACGAAGTATTTTACCAACATAAAGTAAAAGTAACTTTTAGTACTCGAATACCTCATAATTTAATAATCTAGTGCCAAAAATGCTCAAAAATTCAAGACACAAAAATTATGCTATAAAATAACTGTTGACCTACCCAAAACGGACGCCTATGACCAGTACTAGAAATTCGCAATTAATGAAATCGATTTATCTCTGGAATATAAATAAATGTACCAGTTTTCGTAACTAAACAGTTTTTTTTTTGAAAATTTTTTTTTAATTCAATAAAGGAAAAATTTTCAAATCGATTTTTCTAGAAAACGGTGTGTCCTACCGATTTAAAGCAAGAGTACTTTTTAGTACTAGAATACTTCACAATTTATTAATCCAGTGTCAGAAATGCATAAAAGTTAAAGATAAAAAAGTTATGCAATAAAATAACCGCTGCCCTACCCAAAACGGACGCCTATGATCGGTACTAGAAATTTGCAATGGATGAATTAGATTTATATCTTAAAGATAAATACCCGTACCAATTTTTGTTTTTCTAAATAGAAGCGTTCTAGAGGTATTTAAGAAAAACTAATTACAAGACACTATTTTCAAAGAGCTCTAGCTCCCTTAGGAAGCATTTTCGGACTAAGTGAATTGGGTTAAATTATCTTAAAATTATCTGAAGAATCTCCTGTCTTCATTTGTCGGTAGAGTTTCTGGACACCCTGTATAAAGCATATGCTTTCTTGAAAATATCTTTTGTTTTCACCTAAACTTTGATATAAAATGTGTTCCAATCTCTACCAAATTACATTTTGATTTTATTTTATTGAATAAGGTTAAATTTATTCAATGTTAAAATTGAAAAAATAATTTTTCATAGATTATTTTCGTAAAGGTAGGCTATCAAAGTTCCAACAGGAACAATGTGAGGACGTGAACTTCATATTTAACAACAGTTACCCTACTTCTGCTTGGTTCAATGATTACACTTACTCCAACTTCTGCAATATTGTACCTGGTGGCCCGACACTCTGGTTGTAATTACACACATATATTATCATTTCGGGAATGCTGATGATGTGTTTTAGTAGGAGACACTGAAAGGGAATTAGGACAAATATTGGAATAATGAGGAGACCCTTGAAGGAAAGTGTTTAAAAGTTAATAATTTATTTGATGAATAACAGAGCATGTAGAATATTTATATGAACCTTGAATTATGGCTACAGATAATAAAATATTCACGTACGTTTTATAGATTTCGAAAAAGCCTTTGATAGAGTACCATATACATTAGTAATTCAATGGATGGTTGGTCTGGGCACTTTTGACATTAGATTGCTCAAAAATTTTTACTATATCAAGCCGCTTGTATTAATGTGGATCAAGAATGATCTAAATGTGTTTCACCTAAAGTTTCTGTTACGCGTGATGTCAAACAGGCATGCGTTATGTCACCTAAGTTGTTTAATGCGTACGGTACATTCCATGTCAAATCACTCAGGCAAAAAATTTTGGATCTCCGATTTGTCTGAAAATTGGTATATAGCTTCTGCGGGACGTAAAAATAAGATATTTAAGGTCAAAAAATCTTCTTCTTCTTTTTTCTCAAAATGTTATTTTATGCGATTTTACAGTGATTTGGTGTTCATTTAAACAAATTTGCATTTTCTGTCGTAAAGTATCAATGAAAAACATAATATTTTAATAGAAAGGACTCAAAAATGTCATTATATGGCATTATAACAAGTTATTTTGAATCAATACAAGTTTTTGATCAAATTTTATAGTGTAAAAAACGTTAAAATACATTTCCTCCATTCCCAAAATACATCATCATCGATTTGGCTGAAAATTTGCCCAAAGATAGCCAAAAGATAGGACTTTAAGTGGTTAGAAGGATTTTAATTATATTACAATACCAAAAAAGTTACATGCAGTAATATCAGACTCAAAAGTATATATTAGTCCAGTCGGGATAGCATTTGACCTTGAATGCCGAGCTGCCCAAAATTTTATTTTTCTGATCTTTAGGGGAGTCAATAGTAGCCTAAATTTAAAATCACGAATGAATTCCTCCGTTACGTTAGCCGCCATCTTGATTTTAAAGGAGAACCTGTTTTGCTCAATATCTCCGCCATTTTTAACTTTTCGACAAAAATGGTAGGAACTGAAATTGTTCCAAATAAATCGTATTTACAATTATTACAATTTCTTTTTAACAATTTTTGTCGTGAGGTCGATATTTTCGAGTTAATTGTACTTACAGTAGACGCCTATATTTTTGGCTATAATATTGCATGTAACTTTTTTGGTATTGTAATATAATTCAAATCCTTCTCACCACTTAAAGTCCTATGTTTTGTCTATATGTGGGCAAATTTTCAGCCAAATCGATTATGATGTATTTTGGGAATGGAGAAAAATGTAAAAAACGGTATTTTAACGTATTCTACACTATAAAATTTGATCAAAAGCTTGTTTTGAATCAAAGTAACTTGTTATAATGCCATATAATGACATTTTTAAGTCCCTTCTATTAAAATATTATGTTTTCCATTGACCCTTTACGATAGAAAATGCAAATTTGTATAAATAAACACCAAATCACTGTAAAATCGCATACAATAACATTTTGAGAAAAAAAGAAGAAGAGATTTTTTGACCTTAAATATCTTATTTTTACGTCCCGCAGAAGCTATATACCAATTTTCAGACAAATCGGAGGTCCAAAATTTTTTTTGCTCCAAAGTTGAGTGATTTGAAATGGAATGACCCGTACACTGAACCAGTTTTTGAGCTAGCGTCAAATAATCGTCTCGAGGGTGTTAACATCGGTGGTGAACAGCAGATACGCAGATCACACCGCCATAACGGCAGAGAGACTAGAAGACCTTTAAACCCTATCGAATGCTGTAAGCAACGAATGTACTGAAAAGAACTTAACAATCAACGCAAAGAAAACCAAATGGATGGTGGTAAGAAAAATTAATATCAGAGACTCAATACTAAAATTAGATAACCAAATCGTGGAAAGAGTGGAATCTTCTTCTTCATGTACCATGTCCTTTCAGAACGTTGGTTACCATCATAGCTATCTTAATTTTATTCACTGCCACCCTAAATAGCATGCTTGTCTCAACACCATACCAATCTCGCAAGTTCTTCAACCATGAGGTTCTTCTTCGTCCTGGACTGCGTTTGCCTGCTATTTTTCCTTGCATAATATTTTGTAGCAACCTATATTTGGGACCTCTCATTACATGTCCGAAGTACTCCAGCTTTCTCTGCTTGATGCTTTTTATGATCTCAGTAGTCTTGCTGAGACGTTCTAGTATTGTGGAGTTTCGAATTTTCTCCACCCAGGAAACTTTTAAATTCTTCTATAGCACCACATTTCGAAAGCCTCAAGGCGATTTAGATCGATTTTATTCACAGTCCAGGACTCGACACCATAAAGTAAGACCGAGAACACGCAGCAGCGAAGTAGGCGGATCCTCAATGCCAATTTTAGGTCTCTGTTGCATAACACCTTGGACATCCTTCTAAAACCGGCTCTAGCCTGCTCTATCCTAGATCTAATTTCGCCGTGACTTTCTGCGTTACAATTTAGTTGCTGTCCAAGGTAAACGGTTTTATCAACTTGCTCAAGTTTGGTATTATTTACATATATAGACGGTTTTATATGCTGCTGTTTACTTATTAAGAGTATTTTGGTTTTCCGTATGTTCAGATCCAGACCTGCTTCCCTACAACTCTCAACGACACTATCAAGTAGTGTTTGCAGATCTTCTTGACTAGAAGCTAGAAGTACTGTATCGTCCGCATATCGCAAATTATTGATGACTTCACCGTTCACAAGTATTCCTTCTTGTTTTTCAGAAAGAGCTTTTCTAAAAATTCTTTCGGAGTAAACGTTGAAAAGCAGTGGTGACAAGAGGCATCCCTGCCGTACTCCTCTTTTAATATTGAGAGCCTGTGATTCCACACCATCTACTAAAACTGATGTTGTTTGATTCCAATATAAATTTGGAATTATTCGAACATCTCTGCCGTCCAAGCCTATGTCTTTTAGAGCTTCGATCAATATAGAGTGCTTAACACGATCAAATGCCTTTTGGAAGTCAATAAAATAACAGTATATGTCTACAGATATATTTCGACATCTTTGAGCAAGTACGTTCAGTCCAAACAATGCCTCTCTCGTTCCAAACCCGTTACGGAAACCAAACTGTGTGTCATCCAGGTATTCCTCGCATTTATTGTAGATACGACCATGTATTACCTTCAGAAAAATTTTCAAAAAATGGTTTAAAACTGATGGTTCTATAATCAGCACAGGTTTTTGCTGTTGTCTTCTTGGGTAGAGCTATAAACAGTGAATTAGACCAGCCATTAGGAAGTTGTCCGCTGGTATAAATGGTATTGAAAAACGAGGTTATAGCCTCTGAAACATTGCTATCATTTATAAGCTTGTATATTTCAGTTGAAATTTCATCAGGACCAGTCGCTCTACCATCTTTTGATGATTGTATGGCATTTATTACCTCAGAGCGTGTTATTAGGGGTCCGTCGCAGTTAGTAATATCGGGTGGTGAACTACTAATGTCGTCTTCGAATAGGTTCGTAACGTAATTTTCCCATTCTTTAAGTTTGTCCTCTACTTCAAATATTACTTTACCCTGTTCATCTTGTAGCAATGCAGTTTGTTTCTGATTGAAGATACCAGCCGCTTCTTTCACATTTTTATACATGTTAAACGTGTCATATTTGTTTTTCAAGTTCTTCAATGTCTTGACACTGTTTGGCTAGATGTTGACTCTTTGCTTCTCGTATTTTACGTCGAATTTCTTTTTGTATGCTGTATAAAGTGTTTCGTTGTTTTTCGCTAATCGCCGTTGTTCCATCAAATCCAATATGTCTTCTGTCATCCAAGCCTGCTTTTTTAGCTTTGACCTGCCTTGTAAATTTCTCACACAGATTTCTTTTACTGTTGTTACGATTTTATTTAAGCCCTCATCGACATTCTCACCGATATTTTCCCAAATTAAATTTTCGTTCAGTTGTCTTTGAACTGATTCCTTCACTTTCTCGTCTTGTAATTGGGCTGTATCAATATTTTTGCGAGACTTCTTTTTGATCACCTTTTTTCATTTTAATTGGGTTACAGCTACTATGGGATTGTGATCAGACCCAATGTCAGCACCTGGATAAGTTTTAACTGATTTGATGCAGTTTCTAAATCGATTTTTTATTAGAATGAAGTCGATTTGGTTCCTAATGATTTTGTCCTCTGATTCTGCATTTGACTTCCAGGTGTAGAGTCTTCTCGGTGGTAGTTTAAAGTGAGTATTCGATATAATGAAATCGTGTTCTTGACAGAACTGAACAAGTCTATCTCCACGTTTGTTTCTGTTTTCCAAGCCATAATCCCCCACAATGTTCAAACAGCGTCCTTTGCCGACTTTAGCGTTAAAATCTCCAAGGACTATGGTATTTTTTGCTGCTTTGACAAGATCTAGAGCATCAGTAAAATCTTTGTAAAATGCTTCTAATTTGTCTTCATCACTGGATGATGTTGGGGCATAGACCTGAATTACATTGGTAATGAACGGCTTTGAACTAAATTTTACTAGCATTACTCTGTCAGATATGGGGATATAAGTTAATACTTATCGAGCTAAGGGTTTTGCTACTACGATTAAATGAAACACTTTAAATATCTGCATAGCTAGGTTGAGTGCAGAGGTGAAAGTGATGAGGAAATTCCGACCAGAGTCGAACTTGCACGAAAAAGCTTTATTAACTGGAGTTCTGTATTGTGGAGTAGAAATCTGTCATTGACCACATGTCACATGTCTAAAGAATATTGAAGTGCTACGTCTGCTCCGCTTTGTTTTATGGATGTGAAACGTGGATAACTAATATAAAAAAATCTTAATAAATTAGCGTTCGTTGTGTTGTTACCTTCGCATGCTCAGAATCCCGTGGACACAATGGCGGATCCAGGGGGGGGCGATGGGGGCGATCGGCCCCCCTCTTAACCCAAGTGATTTTTTTAATTATAATATAAAGATTACAAAAACATTTATTTATTTTTTCAAATGGATAATTATACATGTCAAAATTACAATATTATATGAATTATGAATTACATATAAATATATTTTATTAGTATGGGACTTGGCTAAAACGGGCCAGTGACGCCAGTATATTTGGAAATGAGTAATTTATAATCCTTATAAATTAAGAATTAAAAATGATCACAATAAGCATATTTCAAAAAATATGTAATCCTATATACTGTGAACGCAACTTAAAATTATAAAATCGTTTGCAGATAACAGATTCGCCGAAAATCTCTCGAAAATTGCGCGCCTAGCAAAAACTATATTAATTCGCCGAAAATATAAAGTGGATTCGTACAGATCTTAGTTTGTAAATTGTTAGCGTGATTAATAGTATTTTGAGTTTATTCTTCTTTTTTATATTAATATAGTTTGTGATTTACGAAGAGTTATAAGATGTCAAATAAACGAAATGAATTAGAAGCTTCTACCGAGAACTTAAAAAGTAAAAAATTCAAATGTCGCAATATAACTGATTATTTTTTTTAAAATCAACGTAATTTGGGTGATAATATTAATAGTAATGATGATAATAAATATGTACAAGGTACATCTTATCAGATAGATCATAGTATGAGACCTACTGATCTTGAATCAAATTTAAGTTCTGAGAGCATTCAAAACAAGTCATGCGATTTATTCAAGTCATGCAGTAAATACCAATTCTACTTTCGAGAGTTTTATGGAAAAAGGTATGTCTTGTATGCATGAAAGTATGTCTTATTAGTCTTATATATTATATAAGTTTATTTTATATCACGTTTGACAGAAGTGAGTATTTCTCCACAAGTACGATGGATAGTCATTTATGTCGCGGGATGCAATCATCCACATATATAAAATTATGGTAATAAATTAAATTTTAAACTTCATATGGGAAAGTATATCATGTGACACCTCATTTAAAAGCTTTTGAGATACTGATTACAAAAATGTATAGGCAATACTTGTGCAAAATATCGGTCCAATCCTTTTTAAACGCATTCATTTTTTTTATAACCGTCAGAAAACTAATAAGTATTTTTGAAAAATTTAAACGCAAAATGCAAGATTACCTTATTACCGAGGGTCGAAAGTCCCTGAAAACTTCTTTAATGTTTATTTTAATAAGTTACAAGGGTGAAAAAAAGAGAAAATTGAGTATGATCTTTAACACGTTGACGGACAGTGCGTCAAATATATAAGCAAATGTTGTGACACTATATTTTATTTTGCAAAGTAGAATAGGGAAAAATTCAACGTCTATAGACGTTCTGTTACATTACATCAATGGAAATTAGACGTCTATAGACGTTCTGTCCGTCAGCGTGTTAATTTCAAATATATCATTCAAAAGAAACTTTTTGTTTATTCTAATGGACTTTCGGCCCTCGGTAATAATGTAATATTTTATTCTGCGTTTAAATTTTTCAAAGATTCTCGTATTAGTTTTCTCATGATTCGAAAAAAAAATTATGCGTTTAAAAAGCATTTGACAAAAATTTTGCGCATGTACGTATTATACATTTTTGAAATCAGTATTTCAACCGATTTTAAATGAGGTGTCACATGATGTACTTTCCCATTACGAAATAAAATTAAAACTATTTCGACATGATCTTTTTTGCCTTGAAAAAAGTAAAGTATTTTGATTTTTTGAAAATTACATTCGGTTAATTCATTATTACATTTCCGAAACTACAAGTTGTTAACTTATAAAGTCTCATTTTGTAGGTTTTTTAAATGTGAATGATAATTCTCTATATATATTTATTTATTTTTATTTCGTCAACTTTATATATAGGGTGTCCCAGCCCAAAAGTAGCGGAACCGTTGAATATTTCGCGAAATGAACATCGGATTGAAAAAATGAAAAATATGTGTTCAATAATTTTTAAAAATCTATCAAATGATACCAAACACGACCCCCTACGTGGGATGGGGGTAACTTTAAAATATTTAATGGAGACCCCCAGTTGTAATTGCAGAGTTGGATTCCTTACGTAAAAGTAAGCAACTTTTATTCGAGACATTTTTTCGAATTTTGGATAGATGGCGCTATAATCGGAAAAACGATTTATCGTGATACCATGGGTAATTTATAGAAATTGTTTAATATCTATAAACACATTCTCAAATGAAAAATCAAAAAACACAAGTTGAATATTTTTCAAAATCCTATCTAATCGAATGCCACCAAACACGACACGGTGTCATTCGATAGGTTTTTGAAAAATATTAAACACGTGTTTTTTTAGTTTTTTATTTGGAAGTGTATTTCTCGAGACAGACTATTTCTATATTATTCTATTTCTATAGAATAGAAAAAATGTCTCGAATAAAAGTTGCTTACTTTTACGTAAGGAATCCAAATCTGCAATAAAAACTGGGGGTTTCTATTTACGATTTTAAATTGAGCCCCACCCCACCTCTAGGGGTTGGAGTAGGGGGTCGTATTTGGTGTCCTTCGATAGATTTTTAAATATTACTGAACAGGTATTTTTCAGTTCTTCGATCCGATTTTCATTTTAGCCAATCGGCCCCCCCTCTCAACGATGCTGGATCCGCCGCTGCGTGGACAGCGCACATATCTAACGAATGTGTGCTCGAGGCCATTCACAAACAACAATTGTTGTCCAATATAACAATTTAATAATTTTACATACTTAGGGTAAGAAACAGGATCTCTAGATAGAAGCAGGAATCAATAGCAGAGTAGAGAAAACGAAATACAAAAATAAACATCACGAAATACAAAAATGAAAGGTTTCAAAGCAGTTTATAGACTTGTTCATACTTTTGGCAGCGAATCATCGTCTCCGTACTTTGTGAATATACTTTTGTACACATTTTATACATATTTTTATATATGACAGACATGTATGACATGATAATCTGGGAATGAATCACGTAGCGTCCGCATTTTCTATATGTATTAGTTATTGATGATTCAGTCATAGTCAGACACAGTCATGATTCACCAACATACCTTCAACATATGGCATCACGCTAAATTTTTAGTTATCAATTATGTGCAAAAAATGCAATTTTTTCGAATTTTTTACTTATCATTAAATAGGCAACTATTTTAAATGTTTGTTTTATGGGATTAGTCACAATAGCCACAATTTGGTTGAAATTAAAATTACATATTTATTTATATACCCAAAAATACTTACCGTTTCGATTTCCTCTACGGAAATCGATCTCAAAAGATTAAGATAATGAAAGAATGTGTTGATAAAATGTTGTGTATAGCCGCTAGATGTTGTTTGAGGTTATGTTACATCAAATATTTTTGTGTGTTGTGTGTTGTATATGTATATTGTATGATAAATACTTGTGTTTCACATTTCATATCCTCTATTATTACTCCAGGGAAATAAGCTAGAAATAGACCATGATCAGGACACTCAGAGATCCAGGTAGATGACTACTTTTTTAGTTATTGTAGACCTATAGGAAGAAAGCCTACCTGTTTCCTGCCTAGAGGTCGCGTCCGTTTTTTAGTTATTAACAATTTAGTGCAAAAATCGCGATTTTTTCGATTTTTTACACCTCATTCAAAAGCTAAATAGTTGACATAAAATTACAAAATTAAATTTTTTAGAACATTGAAAAAACCTTCAAAATTCCGATTTTTGAACAAAAGAGACCGATCCATTAATATTAGTTTAAAAGTTATTCTATTTGTTTATCCCAGAGACCTTTATTTTGCAATAACATAAGACAGAAAATAATGAAGATTGGGCAATTCTGCGTATGCCAAATGAAAGTAGAAAACTGATGCTACCAAAATGTACTAAAAAAATATCTAATATAGTCAAAAATCCTAATGTCAAAGTTTTGAAATCTTGTAGTTTATAAACATTTAGAATAACTTTAAAAATATTGTCCGTAGTAAAAATCCTTTTATATCCTAGAAAAGCTGGTATTTTACACAAATTTTTAAAAAGGTAATTTAACTGGTGACTAGTCGTGGTGACTGAAGCTGGGAGCTGACAAATGCACGAGTTCAAAAACTAAAAAAGGCAACATAAAAATTTTTTTTCCCAAAATCCATTATTTTAATCATACTATCATTATTAATCACAGAAACAGTTAAGGTATACTTTAATAAATCAATTATCTTCAATAAATAATTATCTAATAAAAACAATTTATTTATTAAAGTGTACTTTAACTTTTTCTATGATCATTATAGATACTATGATTAAAAAAAAAGATTTTTGTAAAAAAAATATTATTTTCAATATTTCTTTAAACAAATTAGACTGTTTATTAATTAATAAATTTATAAACAAATTGCATATTCGTAATGAACGTTTAATTTACATACAAATTAAAAAAAGAAAGATCAAAATCCATTGAGTTCTTCCGGAGATACAGAAAATTATATTAGTATGAAATTGCTTTTTCGGTATTTTAACTTGGTGAATTTGTAGGTTCCTCCTAGTAATCGTTTGAACTACATTTTTGAAAAATCGTAGAGGGTGCTGTGAAGGTACAATGTTTGTACAAATTTTTTAAGAAAAACTACAAATCCCATTTTTTAAAATGACATTAATGAGATTCCTTAAATATTATAAACAAATTAGCTGTGTATTAAAAAAAACATATGGCTAACTTTGTCCCAAATGAACTCAGGCTAAATTTTTCTGTTTGAAAATTCGTTTTAAAATACTAGCTTTTCGAATATATAAAAAGATTGTTTCTACGGACAACATTTTAAAAGTTATTCTAAATGTTTATAAACTACAACGTTTCAAAAATTTGGCATTAGGAATCTTGACTATATTAATTAATTGTTTTATCTTTTTTAGTATATTTTGATAGCATCACTTTTCTACTTTTATTTGACATACGCAAAATTGCCTTATGTTCATTATTTTCTGTCTTATGATATTGCAAAATAAAGGTCTCTGGGAAAAACAAATAGAATAACTCTTAAACTAATCAATGGATTGGTCTCAAATTTTGAGGGTTTATTAAGTACCCCAATAACCAACATTGGGTGAAACAATAAAGTTCTAAGGTAGTTTTAGTAAAACGTATTAACAAATAACCATTTTCACTTATTTTGCAGTTTACGTAGCAACAAATTAACTTTTTAACCTTCAAAACCGGAATTTTGAAGGTTTTTAAATGTTCTAAAAAATTGAATTTTGTAATTTTATGTCAACTATTTAGCTTTTTAATAGGGTTCAAAAAATCGAAAAAATCGCGATTTTTGCACTAAATTGTTAATAATTAAAAGACGGCCCTGAACTGTAGTCAGAAAACAGGAAGGTTTTTTCCTATAGGTCTCCAATAACTAAAAAAGTAGTCAGCTACCTGGATCTTTGAATGTCCCGAGAAAATCCTTATTTCTCTGGACTATATTGATATGTCCTTGTTGTTCATTTACTCTTTAAGTATTAATAATCAAATCCTGCTGCATTCTGCTGATAGATTTGTTACAAATATTTTTTCATTTAGTAGGATGAGGGCTGCTTCTTTGACTTTTCTCTTTTTCATGTCTGTTTCCTTCATGATTATTGATGCATCTTTCCACTGTGGTCTGGATTCATTATCCCACGTATATTTGCATATCTGTCATTTGTTGACATTCCCTGTTTTTTATTTATGTTTCATGCTCGTTTTAAATTATATGCAACAAGTCTTAGAAAAGGTACTTTGTGTTTGCTAAGAAGTATTAATAACAGAACATATGACGATAGTTTTCTTTTTATTGAGTTTTTATTTACTATTTAGTTTATATTCGTAGACTCTTATTTTCGGCATAGCACAATATTTTTCTTCAACTTTAGTCGTTCAATTTAAGTAGTTAGATTGATAGTTTAAGATAAGTAGTTAGATAAAATAAACATTAAGGAGACAAGGTAAAGGAAGCGTTAAAACATTAAAAACTAGAAAATCACTAGGTTAGGGAGAAATAGCGAATGAACTCCTAAAGTATGGATGACCAGATCTGACCAAGCAACTATTAAAACTAATTCAAAAGATAATGGAACAAAACATAATACCACAAGAAGAGAAATAGAGCATCCTAAATTCTTTTTAAAAAAAGAGAAAAATCAGACACGGAGAATAACAGAGGAATTAAGTCTTAAATATTTATCTACTGTTTAATCTAACAGCATTTTATTTGTGTTCAGCGACCCCAAAAATCGCCTAGTAACGAGTTTGCACTGATTTTGTATCGAATTTCCATAAAACTCCTGGAGACGAAATCTGTCCCGAGCACCAGGTGCTTCCGAGACCATCGCCGTCATGATATTCGTGATGAACGACCCAAAAATCACCGAGTAACGATTTTGCACTGATTTTGTATCAAATTTACATAAAACTCCTGGAGACGAGGTCCGTCTCGAGCACCAGGTGCTTCGGAGACCATCGCCGTCATGATATTCGTGATGAACGACCCAAAAATCACCGAGTAACGATTTTGCACTGATTTTGTATCAAATTTACATAAAATTCCTGGAGACGAGGTCCGCCTCGAGCACCAGGTGCTTCGGAGACCATCGCTGTCATGATATTCGTGATGAACGACCCCAAAAATCACCCAGAAACGAGTTTGCACTGATTTTGTATCAAATTTACATAAAACTCTTGGAGACGAGGTCTGTCTCGAGCATCATATGCTTCGGAGACCATCGCAGTCATAATATTCGTGATGAATGACCCAACAATCACCGAGTAACGATTTTGCACTGATTTTGTATCAAATTTACATAAAATTCCTGGAGACGAGGTCCGTCTCGAGCACCAGGTGCTTCGGAGACCATCGCCGCCATGATATTCGTGATGAACGACCCCAAAAATCACCCAGAAACGAGTTTGCACTGATTTTGTATCAAATTTACATAAAACTCCTGGAGACGAGGTCTGTCTCGGGCACCAGGTCCTTCGGACACCATCGCCGTCATGATCAGCGATCCCAAAACCAATCAGTAATTAGTTTGCATTGATTTTGTGCCGAATTTCCATATAACTCCAGAAAACGAGGTCCATTCTGGACAACAAGTTCCTCGGAGACCGGAGCCGTCATGATATTCGTATTCAGCAAGCCCAAGAACGCTCAAAATCTTGCAGGGACTAAAGCAGGGAGATTGGCTGGCTCCAATATTGTTTAACCTGGCACTAGAGTATGCGGTTTGGCAAATGCAAACTGGACGAGGAAGCCTACTGACCAAGAGTTCAACTTGCCGCTTATGAGGATGATATTAATATTATGAGTAGAACATCAATATGACAACATCAATATATTAGTACCTGTCTACAAAAGCAAGGGAGACATACAACAATGTACAAACTACAGGGCTATAAAACTACTTAGACACACCATGAAAATATGGGAGAGAGTAATTGATAGACGGATACGTGAAGAAACTGAAATATCCGATAATCAATTTGGCTTTATGCAGGGCAGATCAACAACAGATGCAATTTTCATTGTAAGGCAACTGATGGAAAAATACAGGAATAAAGAGACTAACGCTCATATGGTATTAATTGATCATGAGAAAGCATATGATAGAGTTCCTCGAGAGATTCTGTGGTGGGCACTCAATAAGAAAGGAGTCTCTGGCGAATATGTAAAGATTGTGAGAGATATGTATGAGGGAGTAACGACTAGTGTTAGGACAGGTGTGGGAGAGACGGATAAATTTCAGGTGAAAGTAGGATTGCACCAAGGCTCGGTGCTTAGTCCTTATTTATTCTAATTAGTTTTGGACCAGATAACAGCGAAACTACAGGGTAGTATTCCATGGTGCCTAATGTAGACTGATGATGTAGTGTTAATAGGAAATAGTGAAAGAGACTTAGAACAAAAACTGGAACAGTGGAGACAAGCTCTGGAGGAAAAAGGTTTAAAACTTAGTAGGACAAAAACAGAGTATTTGGAATGTTCATTTAAAGATGGAGTTACTACAAATAAAATGGTATCTTTGGATGGTGAAATGATTGTGAAAAGCAATAGCTTTAAGTACCTAGGATCGGTATTACAGAATAATGGAGAAATAGATGAAGATGCATGCAGTAGAATTAGGGCTGGATGGATGAAATGGAAAGAGTTGGCTGGATGGATGAAAAGTGGCGAGTGGTGTGTTGTGTGACAGAAAAATTCCAATAAAGCTGAAGGGAAAATGATGAACGGAACTGAATGTTAGGCAGTGAAAAAGAAAGAGGAACAACGAATGCATGTGGCGGAAATGAGAATGCTTAGATGGATGAGTGGAGTGACAAAGAAGGATAAAATTAGAAATGAGTATATTAGGGGAAGCCTAGGTGTGGCACTAATTGATGCCAAAATGAGAGAGCATAGGTTAAGATAGTTTGGTCATGTTCAACGTCGAGACGTTAATCACCCAATACGAAGAATAGCTGAAGTGCAGATTCCTGGAAGGAATAGGAGAGGAAGACCAAAGAAGACTTGGGGGGGAGACGATAAGGCAGGACATGTTGGTAAAGGGGATTAACATTGATATGACCCAACATAGAATTGTGTAGAGAAATGCAATTAGGGAAGCCGACCCCGCATAGGGATAAGGCAAAGAGAATGATGATGATGATGAACATCAATATGAATACAGAGGACATACGCAGAGTTAAAAACGCAAACAAAAAGGCTAGGTCTGAAAATTAACACAGAAAAAACAAAAATATTGATACAGACGAGAAAAAATATAGTCCCACAAATATTATAGATGAAGATGTTAAAGATGATAAAAGTTAACATATCTTGGAGTAGAAATATATATCGACGGATCAAAAGATGGAGAAATAAGGAAGAGAATAACGCATCAAACAGAGCTTATTTTGCCCTCTCCCATATATTTCGGTCTAAAAAAGTATACCGAAATACAAAGATGAGAATCTATAAAACGTTAATTCGACCAATAGCATGCTATGACAATGAAGTACGGGTCCTGAAAGAAACATCCAAAACCAAACTCGACACATTCGAAAGGAAAGTACTGAGGAGAACAAGGACCTGTGAGGCAAAACGCAATCTTCTGCATTCGATACAACAACGAGCTTTATCAACTTTGTAAGGAAACGCCCCTGTCAGACTTCATTAGAATACAAAGATTGCAATGGGCCGTACATATGATAAGAATGGGAAAGAATAGGCTACTAAAAAGAACACTGAACGCTAAAATGCAAGGAAAGAGACGGGTTGAAAAGCCAAGGAAGCGCTGGGAAGACACAGTAAGCAGCGCCGCACTTTTAGGAGTCCGTGTATGGAGAAGAGCAGCCACAGACAGGCAAGGGTGGAGCCAAAAAATAAAGGACGCCAAGGCTCAATTTGGGATGAAGTGCCGTAGAAGAAGAAGAAGAAGAAGAAGAGCCCAAAAACTCCAAGTAGTAATATTGAACTCATTTTTGTCAATAATGCAATTTTCATTTCTTAGTTCACAAAGTTTCCTATGGCTCTTACGAATCAAATGCAACAGGTTTAATTAAAATGCATCCAACTGTAAAAATTTGGTACGTTTATTGCGTCATTTCCTCGCCCAGAACACATGATGGTTGTTCTTGTTTTCATAAAAAAATACTCGCGCTCCTTATACAGATTCTCATGGCCCATTAATTCTTTCTGTATGTCCAATTGCCGCATTGATTCCTACTATTCTTAAAATAGTATATTACTTTATGAGGCGGAGAAGCATGACTTTTCTTGACGCGCCCGATATTACGCGCCGAACGAAGTGAGGCGCGTAATAGAGGGCAAGTCAAGAAAAGTCGCTTCTTTGCCGAATAAAGTATACTATTTTTTCTTCAAACGTAGCAATTTTCAACCATAAATAGTACAATTCATACGCTATTTTTACTCGAAATTAACTGTGACAACTATAAAAGTCGTCTAGATGTTAGAAATTAAAATAATTAAGTCGTCGGTGGGATTTGCGTCTCCCTGGTTACAGTTGTTTGACAGTTGTTTGCAATTATTAAAGACAGCTTATTGTTGTTGCAACCGCAAGCGCAATAGCGTACAAGCACTTCCAAGAGTGGTGCGATACAAGATACACTTCCGAAGACGTTTTACTGGCATATTTTAATATAATGGAAAATGAAAATAAATGGAAATCTTCTACAATGTGGTCACGATACTCTATGATAAAATCCGAGTTAGTTATTAGAAAAAATGTGGATATAAGCAAATTTTTAAAGTTACGTGCCTTTCTGAAAAAGACAAGCGAAGGATATACTGCAAAGAAGTCTAAAGTTTTCACTAAAGACGAGTTTGATAAATGTTTGTTTGAAGCGCCAGATAAGTTGTATTTAGGATTAAAGGTAAAAAAAATTATATTGCAAAGCATGTAGTATACTCTGCTAAATTATAAAAATATTTCAGATTGTTTTGTTAATTGGGGTTACCGGCGCCTGTCGATGCGACGAAATGGTAAAAATGAAGACTGTGGACATTGAGGATAAAGAAAATGTAATAATTATCAAAATCCCAGACAGTAAAACACGACAAATTAGATCTTTTACGATAATTGGTCAAAACTACATTAAACTGTATAAAAAGTATGCATCACTGCGGCCTGAAAATTTCACAGAAAACCGATTTTTTATCAAGTATCAAAATGGAAAGTGTTACCGAAGCGTCATGGGAATACATTCGATCAGCGCAGTAGTCCAAAAAGTAGCTAGTTATTTAAATTTAAACGATGCAAGCGCATACACGGGTCACTCTTTACGACGAACTTCAGCAACACTTTTAATTGATGGAGGCGAAAATCTAGAATGCCTCAAACGACATGGGGGCTGGAAATCAAGCACGGTTGCCGAAGGATATATAGAGGATTCAATAAGAAATAAGAACGATAATACTCAAAAAATTTTAAACCCTCATGATTCGCCAACATCGGGAATGATTGCTGAAAGTTGTGCTCGACCATCAGTATCATCAACAATTACCAATGCGTATCAAGAGTCGGGAACATTTTTGCACGGTTTCAATTTTGAAAATGCCTCATTAACTAATTGTACTTTTAATATTACTATAAATAAAAATGATGTTTAATTGTTGTTAATGACATTTGTATTGTTGCTTTGTGACATGTTTCATATTATTGCCATGACAATATTTTTCCCTCCGCCGTAAAGAAATGGGAAAAAAACTGCTGCCGGCGGAGACATCAAACTTTGACAGGATCAAGTTAGATAAGTAATGTCATCATTATTTGACGTTTGAAGAAAATAGTTATTTATGTATTAAGCTTATATCTTTTATAGCATTGATACTGAAGCACAATATATAAAAATAATGGGCGTAAATACGACATTCTTTTTATTTCCGCGAAAGAAAGAATCATCGACGGAAAAACTGACTATGTACGGTTCAGCGAGGATCAAAGCGTGAACTTGTGCATTTAAAAATCAATATGTTTCGTCGATACACACCGTAATACTTAACTCCGTAAAGCAGAAAGATGACAGTCTCTACTAACTTAATAAAAAAATACGTGAATAGAATATGCACATGATTTCATTTTGACATTTAATATAAAAGATTCAGAGATAATAAATTGAGAGTATGACTAATTGAACTTTTAATTGTTAGATATTTTGGGAATTTTTGGTTTGGAAAATATAATAATACAGTCAGATGCAAAAAATCGATCCACTAAAAATTTGGTCATTTTTGAAGTTTCGAATTTCCTAAACCTGTTGTTGGATTTAAGTGATTTTTTTACCACGTTATAGCCTTATTCATTGACAATATCGCTGTAATAATATTGTTGCTAGACAGTCAAACTGTCATTGTATACCGGGTGTACGAATCAAACTGTGCCTTTTTCTCAAAGCTCGCTTCACCCTGTGGACTATTCTAGCATTTATAAAATACTGAAATTAAAACATAACTATAGCCCCAGGTTTTCTTAACATTTTGTCTTTCGATTCATTCGCTTGTATTGGATAATAAAAAAGTTAGGTACTTTAACAACTGGCCATGCTCGTCATCAGTACAGGGTATTTCTAAATAAGTGTGACAAACTTTAGGGAGTAATTTTACATGAGAAAATAATCACAATTTGCTTTATAATCATAATGTCCGCCGCAAACGCTTCCATTCCGAGATACGGGATATTCAATATTTTTTTACAAACTGACGATTTATTTATTGCTTTAAAACCAGTTGAGATATGCAAATCAAATTTGGTGGGTATTAAGACGTAGTTATTGCACATTTTTTGACATACAATTAAGAATTTTATATTCATCATTGGCGCGCAAACGGGTATTATGACCCATAATATTACCCGTACGTACGCCAATGGTGAATATAAAATTCTTAATTGTATGTCAAGAAATGTGCAATAACTACGTCTTAAAACCCACCAAATTTGATTTGCATATCTCAACTGGTTTTAAAGCAATAAATAAATCATCAGTTTGTAAAAAAATATTGAACATCCCGTATCTCGGAAACGAAGCGTTTACGGACATATGATTATTAAGCAAACTGTCATTATTTTCATGTGTAAAATTACCCCTTAAAGTTTGCGGCACTTATTTCAAAAAAACCCTGTACTGATGACGAACATGGCCAGTTGTTAAAGTACCTAACTTTTTTATTAACCAACTTAAGGGAATGAATCAAAAGACAAAATGTTAAGAAAACCTGAGGCTATAGTTAGGTTTTAATTTCAGTATTTTATAAGTGCTAGAATAGTCCACAAGGTGATGCGAACTTTGAGAAAAAAACACAGTTTGATTCGTACACTCAGTATACAATGACAGTTTGACTGTCTAGCAACAATACTATTACAGCGATATTGTCAATGAATAAGGCTACAACGTGGTAAAAAAATCACTTAAATCGAACAACAGGGTTATGAATTTCGAAACTTCAAAAATGACCAAATTTAGGTCAGGCAATGAAGCACTAATCGTACCAAATTTTGAGGTTAATGGCAATGAAACTTGATGCATTCAATCAGGGCCGTAAGTACGATGTCAGAGGCCCCGGGGCAAACGTGATCTGTGGGCCCCCTACCGGGGTGAAAGGGGGGAGGGTCCGGAAAATGTTTGATATTTAACCCATTGAAAACGCATTTTAATGTATTCAATGACTGAAGTTTCTTGTACTAGTACTTTCTTGTACTAGTAGTTTCTTGTACTAGTATATTGCTATTTTAGTTGACCAACACAAAATTTTAAAATTACCTTATTTTAAGCTAATTAATTTTGCATGTACCATCCATATAACATCTTTTCTGTTTTCATAAAAAAATACTGTAATGTTTATTACATTGTTCGGCTACAATGTAAGTTTGTAATCGCGTTGTATTTCAATTTTATTATTGAGCGCTAATACAAATTTAAAAGGGAACATTTTAAATTTTATATTTTAAACATAGGTAGTTAACGTCTATCTATACACTAAGAATGAAATAAAGATGGAAACTAGAAGCAAACAAGAATCAGCAAGGTTTGAACACTTGTTTCAAATGATGAAATCACAACAAGAAGAGAATAAATTATGAACAGAAAGACAAGAAAAGGCTTTATAGAGACAAACAAGTCAAATATTACAAGCAATAAGAGAAGAAAATAAACGACAAATGGAAGATAATAGGCTATTAACAGAAAGACAAGAAAACTCTTTAAAGTATTTAAACGAAGAACAACAAAATGAACAGATGGTAAAACAAAATGAGATAATATAATGAAACAATAAGAAGAAGATTTCTTGAAACTTTAAAACCGAATGGAAAAATATGAAGATATGAAGGTTTATTTAGAGAAAATGCCGAATGCAGGAAGAGGTAAACCAGATTGCTGTGGAGATACAGAAAATTGAAAAGGTGGAGAAAGATTCGAGAATGCGTTAAAATTCGATATCCAAAAGTGTAATAAAAATTGAAGGAGATAGGGAAATGTCAAAAAGGAGGAGACCGTCGGGAAAAATTGTATACAGTTCTAATGAGAGCAGAATCCAATTTGGCGGGGATATTAGAAACCGACATCTGGTACCTTTCATTAAAACATTTAAGTACATACTGCCTGTGTGCGCATGCGCGCAGAATTGTGAAATTTTACTCTCAATTGCGCCTAAAGAAGTATAACTTCAAAAACAAATTCCAGCATATGCAGAACTTCGAAGGCTGCAAAGAAATTATAAGAAGCCATCTAATATAAAAGACTGAGCTGCTTTGTGGTTTGAAAGCAAAGAAAATGAGTTGACTTCATGGAGAGATTTTGAGACAAAATTTTTTATAATGGTGCAGGTGAAACAGGTTAAAATCGATCATTGCAGTTCTTAGAATTAATTTATGCCGTGTACTTATTACAACCGGACAACTCGAAGTAGAACTTGACTGAAAGTACTTTGAAAAGTTGATTTGACCTCGTTAAAATCTATGCACGGCCAACCAACGGGGGCACCTGCGGGGCCCCCCGGGCACTGCCCCCGTTTCCCCAATGGTAGTTACGGCCCTGCATTCAATTCATAAGGGTCTTAGAAAACTTTGTGAACTAAAGTGATGATGACGAAATGAAAATTGCATTATTGAACAGGCAAAATGCATTTTCCAACATACATTTCGAAGTGAAGACAAATGGTAAATTGGAAATTCGGAAATAATTGACGGAAATCAGTTTAATATTATTACTTGGGGGTTTTTGGGCTCGTTTAATACCGAATATTATGACGGCGATGGTTTCTGAGGCACTTATTGCCCAGGATAGATCACGTCTCCTGGAGTTTTATGGAAATTCTATAAAAAATCAGTGCAAGGACAATCTACACGCCACAAATTAAAAGAAGAAGAATATTACATCGGCGTTGTAAATTGACAAATTTATTATTAACCGATAGAGAAGAAGGAACCAACAAAATTCCCTCAAATGAAGATTCTGACGTTTTAAAGAAGGCACTCGAAGACCTAAACAGTTTCTCAACTTGCGCCAAGAACATTAAGGGCCGGTATTTCCAACCTCACTTAAGCCAAAGCTTACTTTAAGCCTTTGCTTAAGCTTAGATGCCTGTATTTCCACTTCAATTTGAGGCTCAAGCCTAGGCTTAAACCAAATAATTTTAAGCTCGCGCGGGAGTTGGTTTAAGCCTTTGCTTAAAATTTGTTTTCCGTGTTTTGAGGTTATTTCTATAGATTATTAATTATAGAGTTGTTTTGAAAACCAACTTTTAAGTAATAACGTTATTATTGGATTATTAAATAATAATCTATTAATTTATTAATCTTAATAACGATTATTAAAATTCTTACTACTTTTGGAAGGTGTAGGCTCATGAAAATTGTTTATTTCTACAATGCTTGGTAGGTATATTTATTTTACAAAAATAAACTTACATTCCAATTTGACATTTTAAGGAATATATCCAATAAACAAAATTACAAAGACGGATCTATTGCTTATGCAAAATAACAATAAAAATATAACGAGAGAAAATATAGACAATAAACTAAAAACACATGTACCATGTTTACACAAAATTAAGTGAAGTAAAAATAACATTGATACAGACGACAAGATAAAATTAAATGTCAACAGTAGTGGTTTTTACCTCAGAACAGTTAGCTCTGGCACTTTGACGTATTCAGAGGTACCAAACCAATTAACTTTACAGCTGAGCAGCAGTTTAGTTAAGAGAATGATGGAAATACGGCACTCAGCTTAAGCTTCTCCTTAACTTTTGACACAGGCTTAGCTAAGCAAAAGCTTAAGTAGCTATTGAAATACCAGCCCTTAGTCAAGATTCGACTATTCATATTCGCTCTATTCATATAATATAAGCGACAAGAGAAGAAAAAAGAGACAGCGAAAGTTTGTAGAGCGAACCGGAAGCCATAGAGAGATACAATACATACTTCCTAAAGACCAATCAGCGAAGTCTGTAAATTGCGAAAGACCCATCCGGTCAACTATAAACACTACCGTAATGTGCGGTATCCGCCAAAATAATAGTTATTTATGTAGCAAGTCAGTAAAAGTCTGATATTACGAGAAGAGCGAGCGTAGCGAGCGAGGCGAGTAACAGACGGGTTCGATAAGGAGTCTTTACTGACGTGGTGCATACAAAATTTTATGGACAACATGTATTTTTTAAATTTAATGTCGTTCGAACCACTGGGGTTATAAACGACAACAATGGAAAATACATGTCAAAAATAAAAAGAGATTGTAATATTAAGTAAATATATACATATGTACTAACAAAAAGTATACCTGAAAAATTTGTGATACAATTAAAAGTCTTTTATTCCTATTACCGTTAAAAACTGTATGATATTGTTGATATAATTTGTATTGTCTCTAAGAAGCTAAGATATACCCCTGGGAAGGTTGAGTTTACTTCTATTTTGCTGGTATATTTGACAATCGGTTAAGATATGTTTTATTGATATAAAATAATATTTGCCAATATAATTTGATATTGGTTTTAACACTTACTTGCAATTTACAATTTAAGAACTTTTTAAATTTTATACGTCATAATAATTTCACGAAAGTGATGACAGATAACTTGCAACATGGCCGCTTTCGATTTTTAATCGATAGTTATCAATAGGGAGCGGATTTATATGCGATCAATTTTGATGAAATATGCGCATAAATATGCAGTAAAAAATTACGAAATATGCGCAAGATATGCACAAAATCTCAAAAAATGCGCATTTAGAGAAACCACAAATTTCCTGTTTTATGCTATTCTAGGGTGTTCTTTTATAGGGGGGACGGCAATCTTATTTATTACCTTTCAAATAAAATCATTATTTTTTATATAGGCAATTTATTCACATTTTTTACAAAAACTGATACCCATAGTTAGCTATTTAAAATAAAACAACAATATCACTATATATATATATCTTCGATTATAATTCACTACAATGTGTTTTTCCAAATTTTTTACGAGGAAACATTTTCTTTGATCAGATGAAATATTTTTATAACTTGAAAAACTCCTTTCAACATCAACAGAATTAATTGGGGCGTATTTAAAATAACTTGTTAAAGCCGAAAATTCTGCACCAAAATCAATTTTAAAATTTCCATTAAAAATTTCGCATGTCCTCCAAAGTTTTAAAGCCGTTTAAAGACGGGATCTGATCTAAAGCATGAATATTTCAATTTCCGTTAGAAAATCGTAAAACTATGGTTAAAGGTGTAAATTCTCTTAACAATAGGGGATTTAAAAGAATCACCAGAATTATAGGTACCTACTAATTTGGGATGCAAATTTTACTAAATATAATAAAAGTAAATAAAATTCGGACTTCCCGGTAAACCTTCCTTCATCATTTTAACATCCTACAATCATTTTATAACGCCGTACTATAAGCACTATAAGTACTTGGTGTAAAGATCGGGTATTTTCTAAGAAAAAATGAAAAGGCAGTGAATGAGCCATTTCCCTTCAGGTAGTTCTATCATTAATAGATAGGACAGCCTGTACGGGGAAATATTTTGTGTCGAATTAAAAAATTTAAATTTTTTTTTGGACTTAAATGTTTTTAAAAAAGCACAAAATATGCATGTTTCTTTAAAAATATGCAAAATTTAGTAAAGTTCTCAAATATGCGAAATATGCATGCAATATGCATTTAGCATAAAATCCGCTCCCTAGTTATCAATATTGAATAATTACTAAATCGGTAAAGTTTTAATTTATTTTATATGAATATAATTACAAAATACTACAGAATTTCACTTTTTGACATAAATTTAATAGATAATATCGCAAATTGCGTACAATATTTTTGATAATTAAAGTAAATAAAGTCCACTCAAATACTCGCCACTCGATTACTGCCATCGACCACTTATATTCAATCTCGGTTAATTTGATTAATCGCGTCAGGCAAAGTAAAATTCTTCTTTCAGTACAATAAAGTGTTACTTTACTGCCGCAAATGAGGGCAAATGAGTACAATAATTAATGACTTTAGTGACGGTTGGCGATAAGCAATATTACTGAATTTTACTCAATGGTAATGTAATCCTTACCTAAAAGGAACCTTACACACAAAAAATTAAAAAAATTGAATGTTAAATAAAGAAGCTAAAATGTTTTTGTTTCTCCTGTAAGTTACATAAAACTTACTTACGAGGTTTTGCAGTTTAACAATCGATATGTCAAGTCGAAGATGATCAAAAAGAGAAAACTTGAATATCTGGGCTGGGGCATATAATGAGAGGTAGCAGAGACTGGATACTACAGTAAAACCTTTAGAATCTAAATACTACACGATACTACAGAATACGGAAAGATCGAGGGAAGAAGTAGAATTGGTAGGAAGAAATATTCATGGCTCCCAAAATATTTGCCCATGGACGAATCATTGCATATCAGCAGACGAATAATTGTTACATGCCGCGCAAGATCGAAAATAATATCGGCCAAGTCATGGAAGCTACCCACACTTAAAATTTTGGCATGGTAGTCAAAGAAGAAGAAGAAGTGTCAATTGGATAAAAGTAGAATCTCTTTGGGAAAAATAAAGCAAGGAGCGAGATGAGTTGCGTCGGAATAAATAAGCACGACAGTTACGACAGGAAGAAGCGAAGATTGGTATGAGAAAGAATCTGCACAAATAATTGACAGAAACACACAATATTGCAATATAAGTTGCGTACAATATTTTTAATAATTAAAGTAAATAAATTGTAAGTCCACTCAAATACTCGCCATTCGATTGCTGCCATCGACCACTTACATTCAATCTCGGTTAATTTGATTAATCGCGGCAGGTAAAATAAAATTCTTCTTTCAGTACAATAAAGTGTTACTTTACTGCCGCAAATGAGGGCAAATGAGTACAATAATGAATGGCTTTAGTGACGGTTGGCGATAAACAGTATTACTACAGAGTAATAAGCAAGAAATAGACCATGTTCGGGACACTCAAAGATCCAGGTAGCTGACTACTTTTTTAGTTATTTTAGACCTATAGGAAGAAAACCTACCTGTTTCCTGCCTAGAGTTCGCGTCCGTTTTTTAATTATTAACAATTTAGTGCAAAAATCGCGATTTTTTCGATTTTTTGCACCCCATTCAAAAGCTAAATGGTTGACATAAAATTACAAAATTTAATTTTTTAGAACATTGAATAACCTTCAAAATGCCGATTTTTTAAAGTTAAAAAGTTAATTTTCTGCTACTCAAACTGCAAAATAAGTGAAAATTGTTATTTGTTAATAACTTTTACTAAAACTACCTTAGAACTTTAGTATTTCACCCTAAGTTGGGTATTGGGGTACTTAACAAACCCCTTAAAATTTGAGACCGATCCATTAATTAGTTTAAGAGTTATTCTAATTGTTTATCCCAGAGACCTTTATTTTGCAATAACATAAGACAGAAATAATGAAGATAGGGCAATTCTGCGTATGTCAAATGAAAGTAGAAAACTGATGCTAAAAAAAGATAAAAAATTATCTAATATAGTCAAAAATCCTAATGCCAAATTTGTGAAATTTTGTAGTTTATAAACATTTAGAATAACTTTAAAAATATTGTCCGTAGAAAAAATCATTTTACATATTAGAAAAGCTGGTATTTTACACGAATTTTTAAAAATGTAGTTCAATTGATGACTAGTCGAGGTAAGTGAAAGGGGAGCTGGGAGCCGACAAATGCACGAGTTCAAAAACTAAAAAAGGCAACTTAAAACTAATACCATTTTTTATATCTCAGGATGTACTGAATATATTTAGATCGTTCTTTTTTTAATTTGTATGTAATTTTTCTGTACATTACAAATATGCAATTTGTATAATAAACAGTCGAATTTGTCTAAAAATTTTTGAATAAATTATTTTTTCCCAAAAATCCATGATTTTAATCATACCATCGTTATTAATCATAGAAAAAGTTAAGGTATACTTTAATAAATAAATTATCTTCAATAAATAACTATCTAATAAAAATCATTTATTTATTAAAGTGTACTTTAACTTTTTCTATGATCAATAATGATACTAAGATTAAAAAATAGATTTTTTTAAAAAATATTTTTTTAAAAGTGTTTAAACAAATTAGACTGTTTATTATTTAATTAATTTATAAAAAAATTGCATATTTGTAATGTACGTAGAAATAACATACAAATTAAAAAAGAAAGATCAAAATCCATTCAGTTGATCCGTAGATACAGAAAATTATATTCGATTGAAATTGCTTTTTCGGTATTTTAACTCGGTGGATTTGTAGGTTCCCCCCAGTAATCGTTTGAACTACATTTTTGAAAAATCGTAGAGGGTGCTGTGAAGGTACAATGTTTGTGCAAATTTTTTAAGAAAAACTACAAATCCCATTTTTTAAAATGGCATTAATGAGATTCCTTAATTATTATAAACAAATTAGCTGTGTAAACAGCTATAAAAAAACATATGGCTAACTTTGTCCAGGGTAAATTTTTTTATTTGATAATTCGTGTTAAAATACTATCTTTTCAAATATATAAAAATATTGTTTCTACGGACAACATTTTAAAAGTTATTCTAAATGTTACTAAACTACAAAATTTCAAAAATTTTACATTAGGATTTTTGACTAAATTAATTATTTTTTTATCTTTTTTAATACACTTTGGTACTGTCACTCTTCTAGTTTCATTTGGCATACTCAGAATTGCCCTATCTTCATTATTTTCTGTCTTATCTTATATCAAAATAAAAGTCTCTCGGATAAACAAATAGAATAACTCTTAAACTAATTAATGGATCGGTCTCAAATTTTGAAGGTGTGTTAACCTTTAACTACACGCGCTGGCGTACTTTGTACGCCAGATATAAGAATTCTACTGGAAATATATTTAAAAATTTAATTTTTGACCTTGTTTATTTTTCTAACCTATCACTGGAATGTGCTTTATAATTTGGTTTTAGTTTCGTTATAATCGGCGTTCGGGGAATATTGTAATTTACATTTTATTATTTGTTGTTTCCGGTGGTGGACAATATACCCCAGGATTATATTACTATAAGTCGTAATATAAGTACATATTTTAATTGTTTTTTAGTGTTATGGCAAAAAATATATTTTTCTTTATAAACAATATCACATTTAAAAAGCTGGATCTTTGAGTGTCTTGAGAAAATCCTTATTACTCTGGACTATACCGAAATTAAGAGGGCTGTGAAATTACGCACGCAAGTTGCATTTTTCATATTTGGTTTACTTGTCATTAGTTGTCAACTTGACATTACGTTACGATTAAAATCTTTGTCATTATGGTTCTTTCTACCGAAGAAAAAGTTTTTTAGTAGAACATTATTTCCTCTTATACGAAGTTGGACGGAATAATGGCCCATATTTAAGTCAAGTCAAGTGTCAGAAATATATCAACAACATTTTAACTGGCGTCCCCTAGTAAAGCTGTAATGCTAGTGGTTGTTGCGAAATTTCGTCGCACTGATAGTGTATTATATCAACGTAAAAGGCTCTTCAGGTCGTCGAAGGACAGTTTGTACCAATCATCCACTCTCCAAATCATCCACTCCTCGCAACGAAGTCTTTTACGAACAGCACGTAAACTGAATATAAGTGAAACATCTATGTACACGTCGAATTCTCAAATCTATTAGCGGCTTTCCATACCAAATTCAACAAAACATTCAACAAAAACAAACAAATATACCACGATTTGATGTCTCAAATATAAAAGAAGAACCTGTACGTCAGAGGCTAAAAGATAAATGATAACTTAAAGAAAATCAAGCAAGACGTGATAAAAACAACGGATGTTAATGACAAATGGAACATGATACAAGAAACGTTAGTAGAGGCAGGAAACAAGCTATTATTACCCACAAAAATAATAAAAAAACAGAGATGAATGACTTCAGAAATCCTAGATCTAATGGAGGAAAGAAGGAAACATAAAGGCAGGAGTAAGGCAAAATACAAAGAAATCCAGAGATTAATAGGAAAGAAAATAAAAGAGGCCAAATCCACCTGGCTGGCAAATCAATATAGTGAAATAGTATAGATATTCTAAAAAGTATGATAGCTTTAACATGCACAAGAAAATAAAGGAAATCACAAATACACAGCGAAAATAGAAAGATGGCCTTCTTAAAGACATAAATGGAAAAAATATTATAGAAATCAAAGAGAAATTAAAAAAGTGGAAGACATACATAACGGATCTGTTTGAGGATAATAGACAAGAACCGGAAGAAATCGACAGCGAAACTGGACCAGAGATCATAATGGAGGAAATCGAACAAGCAATACGAAACGCAAAAAACGGAAAAACTGTAGGTCCAGACGAAATACCTGCGGAATTACTGAAATGTCTAGACCAGCGGTTCTCAATCTGTGGTACATGTACCACTAGTAGTACATTTCAATATTTATTTGAGGTGGTACACAAAACTCAAAACAGCCCAAAATATCAGCACCACTATTGGCACAATTATAGTTAATTAGATCACATAGCTAGATAGGTATTTTAGTTAGGTGGTACTAAAAATGATAAAAGGTATTTTGTGGTACCTGACTCAAAAATATTGAGAACCGCTGGTCTAGACGATGAAACTCTACCGGTACTACTGGATCTATTTAATGAAGTATATAAAACCGGAAAAATCCCTCAGGAATGGTTGGTGTCCACCTTTGCAACAATACCAAAAACAATATATGCCAAAGATTGTTCGGACTATAGGACAATATCACTAATAAGATATACCCTCAAAATATTTCTAAAGATGATTCATGGAAGATTATACAGAAAGCTAAAATATGATACGGATGATACCCAATTTGGGTTCCGCAAAGGACTTGGAACAAGAGAGGCATTGTTTGCGTTTAATGTCCTCTCTCAAAGTTGCTTAGATATGAACCTGGATATTTATTCCTGTTTCATCGACTTCGAAAAGCGTTCGACAGGGTCCGACATGAGAAACTAATAAAATTATTGAAAAACAGAGATATAGACAGACGAGATTTACGAATTATCATCAATGTGTATTGGAATCAAAAGGCCAATATAAAGATAGAAGAACAAGAATCCGAGAATATTGATATAAAGAGAGGAGTAAGACAGGGTTGTGTTCTGTCGCCGCTACTGTTTAACCTGTACAGTGAAGTCATATTTCAGGAAGCGATGGCGGAGCTAAGTGATGGAATCTCTATAAACGGAAGAATAGTAAATAACATAAGAATCGCTGATGGAACCGTTATAATGGCAGACACCCTGGAATCGCTACAAGAATTGCTAAATAGAATGAACGATTATTGCATTCGATACGGACTAAAAATAAACAAGAAAAAAACTAAATTTATGATTGTCTCAAAAACAGAACATGGAAATGAAAGGTTAATGATAGAGCAAACCCAAATAGAAAAAGTTAAGACATACAAATATCTGGGAACCTGGGTTGATGACAAAAATGGCCAAAGCAAAGAAATTAAAGTCAGAATTGAAACTGCAAGGTAAGCATTTATAAAAATGAAGACACTGCTTACAAACGAAGACCTTCAGTTGCCTCTCAGATTGAGGGCTCTCAGATGCTACATATTTTCTACATTGCTATACGGAATGGAAGCTTGGACATTGAAGAGACAACACATAAGAAGAATAGAAGCGTTCGAAATGTGGTGTTACAGAAGAATATTGAAAATTCAGCGAGTTCAAAGGATTACCAATGTTGAAGTGCTACGACGTTTAAATAAAGAGTTAGAAATTATGAAAAGTATAAAAACTAGAAAACTGGAATATTTGGGTCACAGTACCAGAGGAGAAAAATATGACTTGCTGAGAAATATTGGGAAGGAAGGATTCAAGGAAGAAGAAGCATGTGAAGAAGACGCATCTCAACTATTCAGAGCAGCAGCCAAAAAAGTTACCATAGCCATTATGATATCCAACCTCCAATAGGAGAAGGAACTTTAAGAAGAAGAAGATACCGAATTCAAATGGGTCAACGACTAAATGTTGCGGATAAACGTGAAAGAGAAATTTACTGTTGACGCGTGCTGAGCTTAGTGTATGATGATCCCGATTTTTTAAGAAACGTATGATTTTCTGACGAAAGTCACATTCACCTCAACGGTTACATCAACCGACAAACAAATCGATTCCTTGGGTTTGAACGTTCTGAAACTATTGCAGAAAAGCCTCTCCACAGTGCTCGAGTAACCAATTGGGTTTGCTGTGTCTATTCATCGGATAATTGGTCCTTATTTTGTTGAAGACGAGAATAAGTAGCCAGTTACTGTCAATTAAGAGCAGTATATACATAATATTGTGACACCTTTTGTCACAGATTTAAAGACCTTTTGTCGTGCGCGTAATTTAAGAATCCGTAAGCAATGGTTTCAACAGGATAGTGCAACAAGCCGTACAGCCGAACGCTCAATTTTGCTCCGTAAACATTTTGGCAACATAATAGTTTCTCGTTGCACAGATTTCAAATATCCACCTCATTCACCGGATTTAACACCACCTGATGCCTACATTTGGGGTATGATGAAGAATTCCATATTTCGTTTGGAAAATCTTCCAGAATTTGTTAGAGAACTACGGCAAAGAATAATAACTTATTTTCAGCATTTGCAGCAAGCACTTTTCTTAAATATGTTTAATGATCTTCAGAACCGTTATGAAGCTTGTTTGTAACGTCATGGTGCACATTTTAAACATATGTAGTATAAAAATCAATTCATAAATATATTTTTTTATATTCAGTACTCTAACAATAAAACACTGAAAACGTTTGTTTTCTATACCTCCACAAAATTTATTATAACTAAGTGACTACAGCTGTTTCGGCGGAGTGCCTTTCTCAAGTGATATAGTTTACAATGTGTTTGCCTTTTTAAGTCTTTAACTGAAGAGGTTGAGGAGTGGGGAGCTGTTTGTCTCGAGTTGGTCATTCAGAATTATATCTGTATTTTTCAGTTTATTAATTTCCATAGATTCTAAAAAAGATAGCTTAAGGCCTTTATTTTGAATATGCAGAATTTGAAACTCTTCATTGAAAGAATGATTATGATCTAGAAGGTGAAGTGCGTATGTAGAAGTGTCTGTTTTTCTATCGTTGAATGCCCTTTTGTGTTCTGCTATCCGTTTGTCAAAAGTTCTGCCAGTTTGACCGATGTACGTTTTCGGACAGTCACCACAAGTTAGTTTGTACACACTACTCTGTAGTTGCTTTCTCTTTCGGCTTTTATTGTTCTTAATATATTTGCTTAAGTTGTTGTTAGTTCTGAAAACTGGTGTTATTCCTTTCTTTTTTATGTATCTTCGTATATTCTTTATGTATATTCGTGTAGACACGAATAAGTTGGCTAGCAGGTCTATTTAATAGTATTATGGAAGTTGGACAAATGCCAGACGAATGGAGAAGCAGTATATTAGTACCTGTCTACAAAAACAAGGGAGACATACAACAATGCACAAACTACAGGGCTATAAAACTACTTAGCCACACCATGAAAATATGGGAGAGAGGAAATGATAGACGGATACGTGAAGAAACCGAAATATCCGATAATCAATTTGGCTTTATGCAGGGCAGATCAACAACAGATGCAATTTTCATTGTAAGGCAACTGATGGAAAAATACAGGAATAAAGAGACCAACGCTCATATGGTATTCATTGATCTTGAGAGAGCATATGATAGAGTTCCTCTAGAGATTCTGTGGTGGGCACTCAATAAGAAAGGAGTCCCTGGCGAATATGTAAATATTGTGAGAGATATGTATTAGGGAGTAACGACCAGTGTTAGGACAAGTGTGGGAGAGACTGATAAATTTCAGGTGAAAGTAGGATTGCACCAAGACTCGGTGCATAGTCCTTATTTATTCTCATTAATTTTGGACCAGATAACAGCAAAACTACAGGGTAGTATTCCATGGTGCCTAATGTATGCTGATGATGTAGTGTTAATAGGAAATAGTGAAAGAGACTTAGAACAAAAACTGGAAGAGTGGAGACAAGCTCTGGAGCAAAAAGGTTTAAAACTTAGTAGGACAAAAACAGAGTATTTGGAATGTTCATTTAAAGATGGAGTTACTACAAATAAAATGGTATCTTTGGATGGTGAAATGATTGTGAAAAGCAATAGTTTTAAGTACCTAGGATCGGTATTACAGAGTAATGGAGAAATAGATGGAGATGCATGCAGTAGAATTAGGGCTGGATGGATGAAGTGGAAAGAAGCGAGTGGTGTGTTGTGTGACAGAAAAATTCCAATGAAGCTGAAGGGAAAGTTCTATAAAACAGCCATAAGGCCGGCTATGATGCACGGAACTGAATGTTGGGCAGTGAAAAAGAAAGAGGAACAACGAATGCATGTGGCGGAAATGAGAATGCTTAGATGGATGAGTGGAGTGACAAAGAAGGATAAAATTAGAAATGAGTATATTAGGGGAAGTCTAGGTGTGGCACCAATTGATGCCAAAATGAGAGAGCATAGGTTAAGATTCTTTGGTCATGTTCAAAGTCGAGACGTTAATCACCCAATACGAAGAATATCTGAAGTGCAGATTCCTGGAAGGAGTAGGAGAGGAAGACCAAAGAAGACTTGGGGGGAGACGATAAGGCAGGACATGTTGGTAAAGGGGATTAACATTGATATGACCCAAGATAGAACTGTGTGGAGAAATGCAATTAGGGAAGCCGACCCCGCATAGGGATAAGGCAAAGAGAATGATGATGTGAGTAAGTGAAGATTATCAGTGTCTGAGGAGAGCAGCGATATATGAGATCACTCTGTAGCATCAACTTTTATATCTGTCGCAGTCACAGATAAAACATCAGGAACCAACAATGCCGGAACATAGTCATACCTGATAAAAATGTCCTTTTTAAAACACCGGCGTTTTAAAAAATAATCTAAAGTTGTTTTTAATAAATTTTAGAGAATTTGAATGAAGAATGGAAAACGTGGGTGGTGAAAGCAGAAAATTAATTAAAAACTTTCGTGTTTTTGGAGTTGAAAAATCGATAAACAGAATATTATAGTTATGGTATGAGGTGAAGTAGGGATTATAAAGCGACAATTCGATACTCAGTTAAAGTCAGTTACAGACCAGGGAAATAAGTACAAACGCTTAGTAGTCCAGGGCGCATCTGTTTTGAGATGGACATTGAGAGGTGACTCATATTATGTTTTTGCAGAAATTGCAAATTATCAAAAAATCAAGGAAAAATTTGATTTTCTCTTCGTTTTTTGATTATAACTTTAAAAGTATTCATTTCCGAAAAAATTGCACCAACATAAAAGTTGCGCAATTAAATTTCCTACAGTATAGAATTGGTTAACAATAATTGCGAAAAAACCATAAAAGAACAAGTATTCGCATTTTACGTTTTTCAACCATTTCTGCTACCCTTAGTACCTTCATATTTCACTTAGAAAAACTTTATAATAAAACAATAGCGTAAATTTCGTTAATATCGATTAAATACATTTTGCAAAATAAATTTTGAAATCCAGCTTTCGCCAAAAAAATGCATTTTTTCAAAATGTTGCAGGACTGAAAATAAAGCACACAGCAAGTTGAATTTTTTTGTATATAGAAAAATACTGTACCTTTCATTTGCAATTCGCAAAATTAAAATCGGTTAATAACCACTGTGTCAGCAATTTTTAAATAAACACTAATTTTGGGTGCCACGCTCAGGACAGCGGACACGTTTGCTCTGATTAGGCACTCCAATGACCTGTCAAAAATTATCGAATATTGCGGCTACCAATGTTTATCTAATATATTATTTTCTTACTCTATATTTTGCTGTATTTTAATATTTTAATTCCACAAAAATCAAACTAATTTGATTATTGCTTGTGAAATATTGTTTAATTTATTGCATATGTGTAAAAATAATAAACTTTTATTCTCTAACTTACAATATATGAACAACGAAAGTTTTTGCTAAAAAAGTATTATTTCAAAGGACAGAGTATGTGTTTTTATTTTACAATAAACAAATTTATTTATTTATATCGAAATGTACTAAAAATTAAAATTTATCAATCATTATGGAAGGTCATTGGAATGCCCAATCAGAGCAAACGTATCCGCTGAAATTGCAAATGAAAGGTACAGTATTCTATATCAAAAAAATTCAACTTGCTGTCTGCTTTATTTTCAGTCCTGCAACATTTTGAAAAAAGGCATATTTTTTCGAAAGCTGGATTGCAAAATTTATTTTGCAAGATCTATTAAACCGATCTTAATTAAATTTACAATTTTGTTTTATTATATCATGAAGTTTTTCCGGGTGAAATATGAATGTCCTTAGTTTAGCGTAAATGGTTTAAAAACGTAAAATGCGAATACTTGTTTTTTATGGTTTTTTCGCAATTATTGCTATTTTGCAACAAATGTGACAATTTTAAAAAATTTTAGCCAATGCTATCTTGTGGGAAATTTAATTAGTCAACTTTTATGTAGCGCAACTTTTCTCGAAAGTTAATACTTTTAAAGTTATAATCAAAAAATGAAGAAAGAATCGATTTCTTTCCATTTTTAGACATTTTGAATATTTAAACAATATTCCGGACCTTTTTGACTGGTACGATAACTCAATTATTATTACATGAGTTATTTCCAAGCAATTTCAAAAAAAAAAATATGAGTCACCTCTCAACGTCCAAATGTACTAATATTTTTACAGATGCGCCCTGGTCTATAGAAAAATAATTTAAACTGAGAGTTACGTTGTGATAAAAACTTCATTAATTAAACGAACTGCAAACGAAACTGCAAAAGGCGATAGTTTTCAAAGCGGCGTTGCCATATCGCTCATCTGCTCAAATAGTGTCACAACACAAAAAAAAATAAAAACTGTTTTATTGCACCAACAGTTTAATAAAACTACAAAATAGTATCTCAAAAAGTGTTACGTTTATAGTTCAAGTATTTGTAGTTAGATGACACTAGAGTAATTATATCAATGATTAACCAAAATCAACGGTGCACCGAACATAAAAAGTGTCACATATCGACTTGTGCAAGGCATTTGTCCATCTAAGATGTGTATAAATCGTCGTTTGTCGAGTTAAGACAGTATATGTGATTAGTTATACTGAAGCAAGGAGACCAAGAGGAAGACCTCTAATGCGCTGGAGCGATGACATCAAAAGAGTCGCATGACCAATGTGGAAACGCCTCACACACAACAGGCCTTTAATGGGAGAGACCTTTATACGACAATTCGAATAGAAAAAAAGGCTATTAAAAAAAGAAAAATATTGTTTACTTTATTCAAAACAATCTGCGTATTTGCTCAAGGAAAGTGACACATTTATCACTTATTTATCTTTTTTTTGCAGTATTTTGTGTTTAATAGTGTTACTTGTATTTAAAGTTACATCATTAAAAAGTATAAGTCTGTTAAGCAGATAATAATAATGATATTATATTATGTACTGCAAGTGTCACTTTGAATAAATAATATTTCGTAAATTTTTCGTTATTTTATCTGTATAGTGTCATAACTCAAAAAAAAATATTTTTTTAATATATTTAGCAGAATTAATAAACTATTTTTAGAGCTTCAAAAACCTTTGTAACTGACTAAAATAGTTATTATACTCATTTTAACAGTTTTTGAATTAAACCCGGAAAAGTTGTAGCACAAATTTTAAGCGCCTTTTTCTCGATACTTTTGCTTTTTTGACTTATGACTCTGTTTGAGCGGAGGTGCGATATTTTAAGGAAAATAGATTAAGTTCCATTATTGAACAAGAATAATACGTTTTCCAAAATTCATTTCGAGGTGATGAAAAATGATAAATTTGTAATTCAGAAAAAATAGACAACATACTCGAGGATTTTTGGGCTCTCTAAGTACGAATATCATGACGACGATGCTCTAATACGCACGTGGTGCCCAGAACTGGCCTGGTTTTCTGGAGATTTGTAGAAATTCGATACAAAATTAGTCCAAACTCGTTACTCGGAGGTTTTTTGGAGCTCTGAACACGAATATCACATCGGCAATAGTTTCCCCAGATCTTCTGGAGTTTTATGGAAATTTGATACAAAATTAGTGGGTCCTGGGTACCAAGTGTCTCAGAGACCATCGTTGATATAGTGTTCGTGTTCAGCGATCCCAAAAACATCCAAGCAACGAGTTTTCACAGATTTTGCATCAAATTTCCACAAAAATCAGGAACCAAGGCTCATTTTGGGCATTAGAGGCCTCAGATTATCTCTGTCATAATATTCGTAATAAGCGACCCCAATGTCCATAAAACTCCAGACAAAGCCTATCCTAGACTCCAAAATCCCCGAGTAGTAATATTGAACTCGTTTCCGTCAATGATTTATTACTTCTTCTTCTTCTTTTTTTAAGAAGACATAACTCTGTCTGCTTTTTCAATGTGCCTCCAGTCAGTTGTCGTTCCATCGTTTTCGTGGTCTTCCCACTGATCGTCTTCCTATTGGGGAACCGTCTCTCGCTATCCTTACTACTCTATTTCTTGTCATTCGGCTTATGTGGCCGTTACATTCTACTCTACTCTTTCTTACTCAGTTAATAATATTCTTCCACACTGCTCACACCAAAGAAGTGAAACTGTGGTAAATGAGATATACAGGATAATAACGGGGTGCACCAACGGGGAAACCAACGCCACCTATATAAAGCAGCATGTTTTGTAGAACCCTCGATACGCAGAGGCGTTGCAGAGCATATAGAGACAATTAATCAGATTGCAAAGCTACTTTGCAAAGCGGAGTTTGCGACACAATTGGTTTCATTTAGCATAATTAAAGCCGCTTCTTTGATTTTTCTCTTTTTACTATCTGATTCTTTCAGGACTATACTTGAATCTCTCCACTGAACTCTATGTTCATTATCCCATGCATGTTGACATATTTGAGATCTACCAAATTCTCTATTCTTAATATAAGACTGATGTTCACTTATTCTAACGTTTAACGGTCTTGATGTTTCACCTAAATAAAATTGTTCGCATTCACAAGGTATTTTATAAATACAATTCTTTGTTATTTCTTGTTCACTGTTAGGTTTAGTTTTAGATAGAATAGATCTCAATGTGTTTGTTGTTTTGAATGTTGTTGAAATGTTGAATTTATTTCCTATTGTTTTAAGTTTCTCGGATAGTCCTTTTATATATGGTATTGATATTTTCCTCGTATTATTTCTTGTGGCTGTTATAGGATCCCGTTCTAAGTTGTTCTGTTCCATTCGATCCAATCTTGTCAATTCCTTATTTATAAACGATAAAAGATAATCATTTTTTAATAAAACAGATGTTAACAATTGTTTTTCTTCTAAAATTGAATTTTCGTTAGATCCTACAACATTCACAAGAAATAATACGAGGAAAATATCAATACCATATATAAAAGGACTCTCCGAGAATCTTAAAACAATAGGAAATAAATTCAACATTTCAACAACATTCAAAACAACAAACACATTGAGGAAATAAATTCAAAACAATAGGAAATAAATTCAACATTTCAACAACATTCAAAACAACAAACACATTGAGATCTATTCTATCTAAAACTAAACCTAACAATGAACAAGAAAGAACAAAGAATTGCATTTATAAAATACCGTGTGAATGTGAACAATTTTATTTAGGTGAAACATCAAGACCATTAAACGTTAGAATAAGTGAACATCAGCCTTATATTAAAAATAGAGAATTTGATAGATCTCAAATATGTCAACACGCATGGGATAATGAACATAGAGTTCAGTGGAGAGATTCAAGTATAGTTCTGAAAGAAACAGATAGTAAAAAGAGAAAAATCAAAGAAGCGGCTCTAATTATGATAAATGAAACCAATTGTGTCGCAAATTCCTCGGTAGATTGCAGTAGGATGTGGTTACCCATACTGAAAGAGGAAGTCAGTAGAAAGAAAATACCACGATTAGTAGGTCAATAACATACGAGTTAGTACAAATTTTATATTTTAGTATTACTTATTGTATATCTATGTATTATTAATATTATTTATAATTCAAACATATTAAAGTCAGAATTTGGTATTAGTTTTTTGAAGGTAAATTAAATGTAAGACCAAATACTTACGATGTCGGGATAGTATCACGAGGTTTTTTCCTGGTTTTCCCTCATGATTTACTATGGAATCTCTAACGCGAGAATTTTACTGTCATCTTTGCATTTGGTTGTCTTTTTAAAGACAGATCACATGCTATGATTATTTTGCGACGGATATTCTTAAGTTGGGATTGATTTCATGTAATCGAATGAACTATATTTTAGTAAAGTCGTCCCAGGAACGCAACTCGTAAATATTGGCGATATCATTTTAAAGTCTTCTACTTTAAAATGTATAATATACGTCTAAATTGTCAATATAAATGAGTTAGATTAAATAAATTATTAGAAGAATTTTTTTACTTAGCAACAACATTTTTGTTTATTTTAATAGTATTTTGTATTTTGACAACGAAACCCGATTTGGGCTTCGAAACGTTAATAAATTCATTTTGTAGTAAAATTGTGGCTTATTTCCCATAGAAAATACTTAATTATAAAAATGCCACAAGGAAATAGCTTCAGAACAAAACTGAGAAATACGATTCTAGATATGATTACCGGTACTCAAATACAAAAGTAACAAAAGTAATCATAGTAAACAAAGTAATGAATACTGTAAATGATTACTTTATACAAAATACAAAAAAATATGCTTTCAAATGTACTCAAATACAATAGTAATAAAAGTAATAATATTAATCAAAGTAACGAATACTGTAAATGATTACTTTATACAAAATACCTATCTACTGAGAAATACTATTCTCGATATAATTACCGGTACTCAAATACAAAAGTAACAATAGTAATCATAGTAATCAAAGTAACGAATACTGTAAATGATGACTTTATACAAAATACAAAAAAATACGCTTTCAAATGTACCGAAATACAATAGTAACAAAAGTAATAATAGTAATCAAACTAACGAATACTGTAAATGATTACTTTATACAAAATACCTATCTACTGAAAAATACGATTCTCGATATGATTACCGGTACTCAAATACAAAAGTAACAAAAGTAATCATAGTAATCAAAGTAACGAATACTGTAAATGATTACTTTATACAAAAGTAACGATTTGTAACGAATACTCGAAATTAACTATAATCAACATCATTACGGGGCACCTGGTGCCCAGGGTCATTACTAGAGCACATCATTTGGAGGTTCGAGGATTATGGGCACTAAATTGATGCAGACAGATTACTTGGTGGCTTTGGAGTCGCTGAACACAAATACGCCATCAGAACCGACTGCCGGAGCGCCTAGTGCTGAGTGTCACTGCCACGTCATCTTCTGCAGTTTCGAGGGCTTTCGGCATTAAAATGATGCAAAAATATTACTCGGGCGGTTTTTGGGGTTTCTGAAAACGAATACACCATCAGAACCGACACCCGGAGCAGCTGGTGTCCAATGTCACGTCATCTTCTGAAGTTTCAAGGGATTTCGCCACTAAATTGATGCAAACAGATTACACGAGGGATTTTTGGGGTTACTGACCACGAATACGCTTGGTGCCCACGGTCACTGCTAATGCACGTCATCTTCTTGAGTTTCGATTTGAATGCATGCAAATAGATTACTAAACGGTTTTTGGGGTCACCGAATACGAATACGCCATCAGAACGGACACTCGGATCACCTGGTGCCCAAGGTCACTGCTAAGGCATGTTATCTTCTAGAATTTGAAGAGTTTTTGGGCACCATGTGTACCGGGGGATCGGTTCTGATGGCGTATTCTTGTTCAGCAACCCCCAAAAACCTCCAAGTAATGTTTGCATCAATTTAGTGCCGAAAATACTCGAAACTTCAGATGACGTGCCTTAGCAGCGAATCTGGGCACCATATATTCCGGTGGTGGATTTTTTGGCGTATTTGTCTTCAGAGGGATGTTCATTCGTCTTTTGGATGAATTTTATGCACTTTAAAATGTAACTATGCATTTCCACCTATTTTGCTATAGTAGACTTTTTTCCTGACATTATCCTGGGCACAATGCAAAAACTTGTAAGTCTCTAGGTGCTGTATTTAAAAATCGATTTATTTTGTGCTAAATGCCCTGCTCTAAGGGCTGCATACTATTACCGTTATTATACAACGTATATTATGAATATATAATGAGGAAAGTACTAGCCGAATGGAATGGAGGAATCACTATAGAAGGCAGAAAAATCAGTGACCTGCGATATGCAGATGACACACTTATACTTACACCGAATGAAATCGAAATGATTACCATCACCGAACGACTAAGCCAGATAAGCAAAGAATTCGGACTTGATAATAAGATAGCAAATAATAATCTACCGCACATACACCAAATGGCGAATTTCGAAGTATTATGGAAGTAGTAGTATCAATGTTATTATTGAACGAATATACATACTCAATTATGCATATTTCGATCGTAAAAATTAACCTGAATATAGGAAAATACGATTTTCATAGCCCTTTTAAAAAATTCCACAATCTCACCCATTTAACGGAAGTTAATTTTACTAAATAGGTTTTATAGAGTGCTCTCTAGCCCTAGTGCCCTAGATATTTAAAAATATTTTTATAACAAGAAAAATTTTCTTTTGACGTAGTTTTACATTTATGTATGTTACAGCATGATTTTGGAGATATATAACAGTTTTTTCATAAGTTCTAAATTTTCATAAACATTAACCAGTTCTGCGATTTGGTGGATAGGCTAATTTCAGGGCTTTCTTATGGAGTTTTTGACATTACACTAAAACCCAGTAGGTATCTTCTGCTCTTTCACATATACAGGCAAGATATCAACAAAAATATCCAAATACATAAAAGAAGTAATATTTTTTGTATTTTGACAACGGCATCCCATTTGGACGTAGAAACGTTAATAAAATCATTTTTTTAGTAAAATTGTGGCTTATATCCCATTAAAAATATTTAATTACAAAAATGCCACAAGAAAATAGCTTCAGAATAACAATAAAAAAGAAAGGAATAACATCAGCTTTCAGAACTAGCAACAACTTAAGCAAATACAATTAAGAACAAGTAGGGCCGGTATTTCAATAGCTACTTAAGCTTTTGCTTAGCTAAGCCTGTGTCAAAAGTTAAGGAGAAGCTTGAGCTGGGTGCCGTATTTCCATCATTCTCTTAACTAAACTGATGCTCAGCTGTAAAGTTAATTGGTTTGGTACCTCTGAATACGTCAAAGTGCCAGAGCTAACTGTTCTGAGGTAAAAACCACTACTGTTGACATTTAATTTTATCTTGTCATCTGTATCAATGTTATTTTTACTTCACTTAATTTTGTGTACATGGTACATGTGTTTTTAGTTTATTGTCTATATTTTCTCTGGTTATATTTTTATTGTTATTTTGCATAAGCAATAGATCTGTCTTTGTAATTTTGTTTATTGGACATATTCCTTAAAATGTCAAATTGGAATGTAAGTTTATTTTTGTAAAATAAATATTCCTACCAAGCATTGCAGAAATAAACAATTTTCATGTGCCTACACCTTCCAAAAGTAGTAAGAATTTTAATAATCGTTATTACGATTAATAAATTAATAGATTATTATTTAATAATCCAATAATAACGTTATTACTTAAAAGTTGGTTTTCAAAACAACTCTATAATTAATAATCTATAGAAATAACCTCAAAAAACAGAAAACAAATTTTAAGCAAAGGCTTAAACCAACTCCCGCGCGAGCTTAAAATTATTTGGTTTAAGCCTAGGCTTAAGCCTCAAATTGAAGTGGAAATACAGGCATCTAAGCTTAAGCAAAGGCTTAAAGTAAGCTTTGGCTTAAGTGAGGTTGGAAATACCGGCCCTAAGAGCCGAAAGAGAAAGCAACTACAGAGTGGTGTTTACAAACTGATATTTGGTGACTGTCCAAAAACTTACATCGGTCAAACTGGCAGAACCTTTGATAAACGGATAGCAGAACAAAAAAGAGCTTTGAACAAGAGAAAAACAGATTCTACATACGCACTTCAACTTATACTTCATAATTATTCTTTTAATGAACAGTTTCAAATTCTTCATATTCAAAATAAAGACCTTAAGATATCTTTATTAGAATATACGGAAGCAAGAGATGAGAGAACAGCTCATGTTATTACATGTAGTGTACTTTAAATCGCGAACCTATATGATAAAGGTAACAATAGTGTATTATTGGCCTGTATTGAAAGCACACATTCCATCATCGTAAATCAACAGCACTAAAATACTGTTCTCCTTCAATATCGACATCAAATTATATATTATATCTGACATAAAAGGCTTGTTCCCAACAATACAATTCAAACCAGTAGGATAAATATTAAGAACAATGAAACAGTTATAGTTAGATTTTAAATACAATCTTATAAATAAAAAAAGTATTAATATTAGGTATTGAATAAAATCGAAAAATACTGGTTGATAAATTTACTTTTCAATATTAATAATTTGTAGTTTTCTAATATAAACAAAATTTTCAGTTAGCTTTGAACTAACTTAGTAATATATTTCTTAAGGAATACATTAAGAAATTGAAGTTAAAGCTATCGGATTACAGCCTGATCAAATAAAATAAAATCAAAATATAATTCGATACGGGTTGGAACAAATTTTATATTAAAGTTTTATTAATGTTTAAACAAAGGATATTTTCAAGAAAGCATATAATTTATATAAGTGGACCATCAGGGGCGTAACAGAGACCCCCGCAGCGTGAAGCTTGCGGGGAGGCCCCAATCGCTTAGGGGCCCCATCTTGTCATCTGATATTATGTAAAAATCACTTGTTACATATATTATTTTACGTTGTGTGTTTAAAATTAAAAACGTAAATTTCTAATCACTAGACGTATTTGCCAAGTGAATCATCTCATACTGTATAGAAACCGAGGCGTAACAGAGGCCCCCGCAACAAGAAGCTTACGGGGGGCCCCAATATATCAAGGGCCCCATATTGTTGTCTAATATATGTAAAAATGTGTTGTTATATTATTTGCATACATACGTTTTTTAAGCAGTGCAGTATTGAAGATGAAGTTGTCCATCCGAATTATTAAAATTGTAGATATATTCGCTGATAGTATATAGTGCACGAAGAAAGTTGTCCTCATTGAATAATACTAATTTAGTAATTTTTGTTCTATTTTATTCTATACCAATAAAGATGAAAAATGTAAGTCGTCATAAACAATGCATGAATACACCAATAGCTCAGTAAATGACAGTTTTAGAGTGAAATTATCAGTATCACGACGGACGTATTTGCTTGATAACACTCCACTTCAAAGTTGGATTTATGCCGTTGGTTGCTTTTACTTTGGGGGGTGACACCCCTCCTTTGGGTAAAAAACATACGTTTAAAATAATTCCGGAAATGTATAAAATGACTAATTATAAGCAACTTTTGTTCTTCTATAGAGTTTCTTTATCTATGCTAATACTTTTCAAGCCATTTGCGAGTGAAAATGTTTATTTTTCAAAAAAAAAAACAACGTTTTCAGACGGGTTTTTCGCAAATCGCTCAAAAATAAGTATGTATTTTAAAACGTATCATATGTATCTGAATTGCCGATATAAATGAGTCAGATTAAATAAATTATTAGAAGAATTTTTTTACTCAGCAACAACATTTTTGTTTAGTATTTTGTATTTTGACAACGGCACCCGATTTGGGCGTCGAAACATTAATAAAATCAATTTTTAATAATATTGTGGCTTATTTCCCATTATAAATAGTTAAAAAAATGAGTATTTATCGAATTAAATATTAGATATCGAAAAAATATTTGTAGCAAAAATGTAGCTTATAAGATACAGAAAATGGTGTACTTATTCATGAAGTGTATCGACACAGTTAAAGCACAGTTGAAGGTCATGAACAATTATTCTTATTTGTCCAATTCCAAATCGAGTATTTGGAAAAAAAGCTTTATTTTTATTTTTTATAAAAGTTTCTAGCACCAAAACTATACGAGTTACGCTCAAAATAAAGTTGGCCCATTTTTGGGTAAAGAATAGTGAAAATCTGCCCCCATTTCGCACTCCGAATAAAATTTATTATTAGCGCTTTACCATTTACTTTAAATATTTATTGTTTATATTATGATTTGTAAGTTTGACCGGTTCGAAGTTCTTATTTTTAAAAAAATTTAAAAGTTTTTTTATTTTGGAAAATGTTTTTTTTTTCAAAATAACTTAAAAAGTATTAATGATATGAAAAATCTCAAAGAGTAAAGAAATGTAGGTAGGTCTTGCTTTTATAAATATTTTGGCTTTATTTTGTTTTTTTGTAAGACAAAATTGGTTAAGACATGACTGTTTAAAATTTGCATATAGTCGTGATTAGTGACTCGTTCAAGCCCTTCAACTAGAACTCTTTTAAAAATAAGCACTTTGAACCGGTGAAACTTACAGATCGTATAAAAAAGTTAGGTAATTTGTAAGGCGATAATGATTAGTTTCATTTGGGGTGCTAAACACGTAGAGATTTTCACAATTTTTTACCAAAAAATGGGATTAACTGTATTTTGAGCTTAATGGCTAAGTTTTGATGCTAGAAACTTTTGTAAAAAATAAAGCTTCTTTTAAACACTTTAAAAAAGTTCTAATGAGTTTCCCTGAACAGTATTTCACTTTTTGGTTATTTCACGTTGAAATATTCGATTTGGAATTTGACGAATAAGAAAAACTTTTCATGAGCTACAAGTCGATTTTACTGAGTCGATAGACTTCATTTTTGTTTCATTTTTTTTTTATAAGCTTAATACATTTTTGCTAACAATATTCTTTTCGATCGAATTCTTAATCTTTAAACTATTTGCGAAAAATCGCCTAAAAACTTGTTTTTTTTTTTGTTGAACAATAAACATTTTTACTCATAAATAACTCGAAAAGTCTTGATTTGACCACTTCGGTGGTACACTGAAAATTACACTGTATCGCCATATTTTACGTTGATTTACTGGGCTGTAACACATATAAGTATTTGTTACACATGTCGCATTTAGTAATTTTTTTAAGGGGCCCCATTTCCAATTCTGCAGGGGAGCCCCGACGGAGTTTGTTACGCCACTCTGGACCATTGTTTAAATAACGAAAAATGGATCATCCTTGCACACAATTTACTTTTTTAACTGCTGCGGTAATCCATGTTTTTATGAAGGGTTTTACGATTCTTTTCTGCGAAGTTGAGGGAAAATGCTTTCATATAAGAATTGCTCAATTAAATTTGACCCGTAACGTATTTAAATAATTATAAATAAAGCTTAAAAAAAAGAAAAATAAATTGGCAAAAATTATTATTTGCATTATAAATAAACACTATACATATCTTAGTTGGCAGGAAAAGTTGCTTTATGTGACAAGCATAAAGTAAAAAAAATTGGTTGAAAAATATTCAATAATTTATGACACGTTTAATTTGTTCATTAAAATGTTACTATTTTTTCAATTTCAAAATTGTGGTTGTTGCCGATAGAGTATACACTTTTACAAAGTTTATTTTGTTATTTTTCTGTTTATTTTGAAAAAATGCCTTGTCAAATCATACATTCAAATAAACTTTCCTCCAAAATGGCGTTAGAAAATTTTTCTAATTTGTTTATAACTTGTTTTTTAATAACGGCCAAAAAAATGGTCCTAGAAAAATGGCCCTTTTTTTAGTATTTGAAGAATTGTCAGGAACACGAATATTGAAACGGCATTTAAAAATTTTTAATCCCTTGTACGTTATTAAAAAACAAATTATAAGCAAATTAGAACAATTTTTAAACGGCATTTTGGTGGTAAGTTTAATTGAAATTTTAATTTCTTAATGCATTTATCTCAAATATACATAAAAACAAAAAAAAGTGATACCTTATAAAAGTGTATACTCTATTTGCAACAACTGCGTTTTTGTAGTTGAAAAAATAGTAAAATTTAATAAGCAATTTAAATATCTCATAAACTGTTAAATATTTTTCAGCCAATTTTTTTTCTCTATATTGGTAACATAACGTAGCTTTTTCTGCAAAATAAAATATTTTATAGTGCTTATTTTTAATGCAAAAAAATAATTTTTGCAAATTTGTTTTTAAGCTTTATTTATAATTAGTTAAATAAATTAAGGGTCAAATTTAATTCAGTAAGTCTTAAATTAAAGCATTTTCCTTTACCTTAGCAGAAAAAAATCGTAAAAACCTTCATAAAAGCAAGAATTGCCGTAGCATTTAAAAAAGTAAATTATGGGCAAAAATTACCCATTTTTCATTATTTAAACAATGATCCCGTTATATAAATTATTTACTTTCTTGAAAATATCATTTGGTTTCATCTAAACATTGATATAAAATGTGTTCTAACCTATACCGAATTACATTATTTATAATTAGTTAAATAAAATAAGGGTCAAATTTAATTCAGTAATTAACTATTTTTAATGGGAAACAAGCCACAATTTTACCAAAAAAATGATTTTATTAACGTTTCGAAGCCGAAATCGGGTTTCGTTGTCAAAATACCAAATACTACTAAAATAAGCAAAAATGTTGTTGCTAAGAAAAAAAAAATTCTTCTAATAATTTATTTAATCTGACTCATTTATATTGGCAATTCAGACGTATATTATATATTTTAAAGTAGAAGACTTTAAAATGATATCGCCAATATTTATGAGTTGCGTTCCTGTGACGACTTTATTAAAAGATAGTTCATTCGAATACATGAAATCAATCCCAACTCAAGAATATCCGCCACAAAAAATGATAGCCGCAAGAAAATTGAATGAACTATCTTTTGGTAAAGTCGTCCCAGAGACGCAACTCATAAATATTGGCGATATCATTTTAAAGTCTTCTACTTTAAAATATATAATATACGTCTGAATTGCCAATATAAATGAGTCAGATTAAATAAATTATTAGAAGATTTTTTTTTACTTAGCAACAACATTTTTGTTTATTTTAGTAGTATTTTGTATTTTGACAACAAAACCCGATTTGGGCTCGAAACATAAATAAAATCATTTTTTGGTAAAATTTTGGCTTATTTCCCATTAAAAATAGTTGATTATAAAAATGCCACAAGGAAATAGCTTCAGAACAACATTAATTCAATAAGTCTTAAATTAAAGCATTTTGCTTTAACTTCGCAGAAAAAATCGTAAAAACCTTCATAAAAACAAGAATTACCGTAGCAGTTATAAAAGTAAATTATGGGCAAAAATTACCCATTTTTCATTATTTAAACAATGATCCCGTTATATAAATTATTTACTTTCTTGAAAATATCTTTTGGTTTCATCCAAACATTGATATAAAATGTGTTCTAACCTATACCGAATTACATTTTGATTTTATTTTATTTGATCAGATTATATCTCTTAAGAAACACGTTAATGAATTAAAGTTGAAGCTGTCGGATTATGTAAACACTGAGTTACAGTAGTTTTAAACATTTAACATAAGCTGTGTTGAAACACGTGTTTCGTTAAGTTTATAAATACATTAACCGTAGAACTTTGAAAACTTTTAAAAGCTTCAAAAAGTTGACTTTAAGCAACAGCAAATTAAAAATTCATTGTACAAAAATAAGGATTAAATATGTTAAATACTCACTTGACGCTTGATTGGCCTGAACATGTTTAAATCTATCGCCAAGAATGGCATTGCAGTAGTCGCAATTGAGCGTGCAATGCGGTCTCCGAACTTCCAACAATGGACTGACAGCCCTTCTCGGTGAAGCTGAAGCTCCAACTTCCTTTCCGTTGTTTTGATCTTGCGGAAGATTTAGCGACATAACGTGCCCGCTCCCGCTCGCTTTTCCACCGCCGCTTTTCATTATGTTTACAGCGTAGCGCCCATAGTGAGACTAACGTGAAGCAGCGCAACTTGTGAATCACATAACTTCAACGACGACCACAGTGTTGGATGTAGAGTTTGGTTGTAAAATCGATGTTTTTGCGCCGGTTTGTGTTACTGGTTCAAAGCTCCTGACGTTAGTTAAATAGAGCTTTTCAAATGTTTTTCCTAATTTCCGACGACTACCAAATCACCCTTTCTTGCGCAAATAACTTACGTAACAAATTCTCCCTAACTCCACATAAACATACGTCTAATTTTCATTATAAACTTGTGATTTAAAACTTTTTGGGTACACTGAAAAAAGTTGGAACTTTACAAAATTTTATGAATGTTTTCATTACATTTTGTAATTAGGAACAGAAAAAAGAACAACCTACAAAAAAATAAATATGTAAAATAATAATTTAGTTTATTTAAAACGAGAAAAAATAACAAAAAAATTATGAGCGATTTTATTTTAAATTAAATTTATCCTTTTCCTGAATACAACTCACAACACTTCTATACGCCTTAGCCTTGGCGCCTTTAAATTAAGTCCCTCTGAAAGTATTTATTACGAACCTTCAGGACCCCCACTTTTATAAGACGGCAACATTTACTACTGTCTTTCTTCTCTAGAATTTCTGCTAATCCGACAAACCCAGTAATTAAACTAATTAATGCACCCCACACTGTCCCAGATAATAGTCACCCTCGAGCACATTTTCTCTCCAAAATTTTAAAGACTTGCTAAAAGATACAGAGCTAATACGCACAAATCCTGTTACTACGCCCAAAATTCCTCCGTGGACCAAAAAGCTACCTTTTGTTCTTACCCGCTTAAATCGATACAAGAAAGAAGAAACGCCAGGAACTCTCGTGGGTTACATTTGAAAAACTTATACAGACGGGTACGGGTAGGAGATCTTTTAGACAGTCCTATCAGGGAAAGTGAATCAATCCCTTCCCTCCGTAGATTCCAGGGGTTCCCTGGCCCAGGGAACTAGAACCTGCTTAGGGTCCCTTGTCTAGGGTTACAGATAAAGACCACAACGGTAGGCATGGCGAAAAAGAAGATCTTTGATACGGCGTGTATGGCGGAAGTGGCGACCCCTAATTTTAGGGTTAGTATAAAATTAAACGTAGCGTCTGAACCAGAGAGGGCAGCTACAAACAGCGTCTGACCCAGAGTGGGCAGCTGATACCAAACTCACCAACCCGCATGGCAAGCGTGGTGTTTTAACTGTCAATAACCCCCTTTCAAACCACAATGGCGAGCACTAAAACACACGGATATGGTCCCCAGGTGGGTAGAGCATCTAGTGCCAAATCTCACACCTCGAAAAAGGTCAGTCTCGCGGAGTCTGGGGGAGACAAGAACTCGCTTATGAATACTCAACGAAACAAAACCCTAAAACTAAACGTCTGCACATACAATGCAAGATCTCTAAATGGAGACGAAAAATGGAGAAGAAAAGGTGAAGAGAGAATACAGCTGAAATCAGGAAACATACTCTATTGCAAAGGTAACGAAGACAACAACAACAACGGAGTTGGCTTCATGGTGAACCAAAGGATTGGCAAATATGTAAGAACATTTAGAGGAATTTCAAACCGCGTAACATACATGATAATGAAAATGAAAAGAACGTCACTAAAGATAGTACAGATACATGCACCTACCTCAACCTATCCAAAAGAAGATATTGAAGCATTTTATGAAGACGTGACAATGACCATGGAAGAACGTAAAACGAGAATAACACTAATTCGGAATAATCGGAGATTTTAATGCAAAATTAGGACGTTCACAAAAGCGAATATGGACAGAATTGCGAAAACACAAAAAACAATGGAAAGACAAATGATCAACGTAAGACTGTCAGATAGAAAAAGGAATTCTTGGGTAAGAAATATCACAAAAGTTAAAGATGCTACTCGTCAAACAGCTAAACTAACATGGAAATTCACCCGTCATACGATTAGACAAAAAGACGAAAGATGGAATATAATTATTACAGAGTGGAGACCATGGACATATAAACGAAAGAGAGGGAGACCATAGATGAGAGGGGTAGATGACCTAAAACACCAAGCCGGCTCAAAATGTATGCACATGGCTCAGGATAGAGAAAGATGGAGGAGCGAAGGAGAGGCCTATGTTCAATATTGGATGTCGCAAGGCTAACAGATACAGACACAGCATTATGACAAAATTCTCTACACAGATGTCTTCGACGCAGAACAGGCCGTCGCGTCGGTTGTGCCGTCAGCACTTCAAATACAACAATAGCATCATATCGACTTTCTTCCAGATTCAGTATACACACAGCTGAACTGTGAGGAATACTTAAGGGATTAGACTTGCCCATTACTAATGAGAACTCACTAGCAATATGCACCAATTCTTTCTCTGCGATTGATTCAATCAGAAACATATACTCCATATATCCCATTGTGCAGTGTATCCACAGTATCTGCCAACGGCATTAAAAAATGGTGTTTCAGTAACCATCATCTGGATACCATCCCATGTTGGTATCAATGGAAATAAGAACGCTGATCAAGGAGCAAAACAGGCCTGCACCCTAGAAAATCTGGAAAACATACAATTTCACCAAGACCTAAAGGTCTCACCTAAAGGTATCACGAACAACGTATTAAACACTTGACAAACTGTTTTTTCTGCTTTCTGCATTCTAGTCCTTCGTTGTTGTTGTCCAATCTTCTTGGTCCTTTTTGTATGCCGTTAAAAAGTATTTTGATATAGTTTTCCCATTCTTTCAGTTTATCTTCGGCCGATTCTAACAGTTTTCCATCCGTGTAGATCTAAAAAATCGCGCCTTTGTTGCAGGCCTTTTATTTCGACGCATTTGGTTTCTAATTAGCGATTTTTTTTGCCTCGGTTATTGTCTCCACATAAACATACGTCTAATTTTGATTATAAACTTGAATTTAAAACTTTTTAGATACACTGAAAAAAGTTGGAACTTTACACAATGATTGCATTACATTTTGTTCGTTTATAACAACTAAGAACTGAGAAAGTAAACAACAAAATAAAACTCAATAATACAAGTAAAATATGGAAATATACTTATAAGATATAAAATAAATATCTAAAATAATAATTTATTTTAATATTTTTCTCCCTACTCGGTCATCCGATTCGGACATCGTGATTTAAATGATTTCTCTAAAACTGTCTCCCTCTTTCTCATAGGCAGAGTGGATGAGCCCCGTCTTGCCAGGGCGTCAGCCCTTTCGTTGCTTCAACACCTGTGTGCCCCGGTACCCATACCAACCTAACCCTGTTGGTCAGAGCAACATCATCCAGTCCCCTCTTGCACTCAAAAACCAGCTTAGAGCTGATCTTGGGCGCTTCCAAAGCCCTTAGCGCCGCCTGGCTGTCAGAACAGATAGAGATGGTCCTACCTGGGCAAGCCCAGTCTGAAATCTCTTGAGCACATAACAGGATCGCAAAGATCTGGGCCTGAAAGACTGATGCATGAGAGCCGAGTGCCTGGCTAGACTCAATTCCGACTTCAACACCATACACTCCAGCACCTGCCCGCTCGTCCATTCTGAACCCATCTGTGAACCAGGTGAGCCGATTCCGACAGATTAGTGTGGGTTCTCGTTCTGTCCACTCATCCCGGTCAGGAAATTAAACCAAGAAGGAGGATGAGAACTCAAATTAAGGGGTCATGCTGTCTTGTACCATATAAAGCACAGGACAATACTCGATAGCCTGTCTTCAAATGTCACAATGGTCCATCCACCCATTCATTCCCAACCAGTATCCAAAGCAGTTGAGACGATAGGCTTTTATCATGGCTTCGTGCTCTACAATGAGATGTACAGGAGGTAAATCCAGTAGAACCTCAAGAGCTGCTGTGGGAGTGGTCCTCATGGCTCCTGAGATGCCCACGCATGCCAACCGTTGTAAGTGAGCCAACTGGATCTTGACTGAAGACAGTCTAGCCCGGGGTCACCCCACGATGGTCGCAAACGTCAGTGTACGCTTTATCATTGATTGGTATATCCAATGTAGAATTTTCGGCTGCAGACCCCATTTGGCTCCGAAAGCTCTTCTGCACGCCCAGTAAGTTGCAGCGGCCTTCTTTAACTTGGCGTCCAGATATTCCTTCCATGCAAAGGTTTACTGAAGCTCCGAACTCTTTTGTAATGTGGTCCACGTACCTTGTTGGTGATCTTCGCCGGTGTCTCGCTCCCTGCACCATCCCCTGCAATCTCTATCCTCCACAACTCTGAAGCAAAGTTTTGGTGGATGTCCGACTTTTTTTATAATGTGGTCCAGATACCTTGATGGTGATCTTCCCTGGCCTCTCGCTTCGTGCATCATCCCCTGCAGTGTCAGCTTCTCCAGAGCATCTCTACGAACCACATGATCAAAATAAGCGGTAATTTTTTCGGTCACAATGTTTCAAAGCCTACTTATAACGAGCCGCTGTCTAAGAGAAGACTCGTTAGTTCTTCTTACTGTCAAGGGTATTCGCAACATTTTTCACCAGCAAAACATATCAAACACCTCTATAGTGCGTTTATCAACTTCCCTCAAAGATCAACATTCAGATCCATATACAAAAATGGAGAATACCATTGTTTTACAAGTCTATCTATGTTTCCATGATGATAATGTGACTTTTCTATACTTTGATGAGCTTTGTAATTGTCCCCTTGGCCATGGCTGACCTTCTTTTTATTTCTTTGGTGCATCCTCCGGAATTAGCGATGAGGGTGCTCAGATACACAAATTGATCTACCACTTTGATGTCATTAATTCTGACAATGTCTGGCTGGATGATATTTCTAATATCTATGAACGTAATATTTGTTTTTGATTTATTTATGGCTTCCAAACTCACCGCTTATATCCGTTTTAATATCTACGACAATCCTTTCAAGGATTCGGCAAAAAACTTTGTATCATCTGCGTAATTTAAGTTGTTGATTCTTCTGTCACCAATAGATATGCCCCTTACTAATAAAAAAAGGATTGGGTAGAGAATCAAGAAAATAAAGGATGATTTTAATAATGATAAAGCAAGAAAAAAGACCATTAAACGTAAGAATAAGTGAACATCAGTCTTATATTAAAAATAGAGAATTTGATCGATCTCAAATATGTCAACACGCATGAGATAATAAACATAGAGTTCAGTGGAGAGATTTAAGTATAGTCCTGAAGAGACACATAGTAAAAAGAGAAAAATCAAACAAGCGGCTCTAATTATGCTGAACGAAAACAATTGTGTCGCAAATTCCTCGGTAGAATGCAGTAGGATGTGGTTACCCATACTGAAAGACGAAGTTAATCGAAAGAAAATACCACGACTAGTAAATCAATAACATATCGAGTTAGTACATATTTTATATTTTAGTAGTACTTATATAACTATGTATTATTAATATTATTTATAATTTAAACAACATATATATTAAAGTCCGAATTTGGTATTAGTTTTGAGAGTAAACTAAATGTAAGACCAAATACTTACGATGTCGGAATAGTATCTAGAGGTTTTTTCCTGGTTTTCCCTCGTGATTTACTATGGAATCTCTAACGCGAGAATTTTACTGTCATTTGGTTGACTTTTTAAAAACAGATCACATGCTATGATTTTTTTGTGGCGGATATTTCTGAGTTGGGGTTGATTTCATGTAATCGAATGAACTATCTTTCAGTAAAGTCGTCCCAGGAACGCAACTCATAAATATTGGCAATATCATTTTAAACTCTTCTACTTTAAAATGTATAATATACAGGGTGTCCAGAAACTCTACCGACAAACGAAAACAGGAGATTCCTCAGATAATTTCAAGACAATTTAACCCAATTCACCTAGTCCGAAAATGATTCCTAAAAGAGCTAGAGCTATTTGAAGATGGCGTCTGGTAATTAGTTTTTCTTAAATATCTCCAGAACTCTTCTATTTAGAAAAGCGATAATGAATACGCATATTTATCTTTCAGAGATAAATCGATTCCATCCATTGCAAATTTCTAGTACCGGTCATAGGCGTCCGTTTTGGGTAGGGCAACAGTTATATTATCGCATAACTTTTTGTTTTTAATTTTTAAGCATTTTTGAGTCTGGATTATTAAAATTTAAGGTTTTGTAGTAATAAAAGGTACTCTTACTTTAAGTGAATAGAATATACCGTTTTCTAGAAAAATCGATTTGAAAATTTTTCGTTTTTTGAATATCAAAAAATAATTCAAAAAAAACGATTTATAAAAACGAAAACTGGTACGTTTATTTATATTTCAGAGATGAATCGATTTCATTAATTGCGAATTTCTAGTACAGGTCATATGCGTCGTTTTGGACAGGTCAACGGTTATTTTATTGCATAACTTTTTTGTCTTTAATTTTTAAGAATTTTTTACACTACATTATTAAATTATGATGTATTCTAGTACTAAAAGTTACTCTTGCTTTAAGTTGCTAAAATACACCGTTTTTTTTTGAATTTTTTTTTTTAAATTCAGAAAACGAAAAATTTTCAAATCGATTTTTCTAGAAAACGTTGTGTCCTACAGACTTAAAGCAAGAGTACCTTTTAGTACTAGAATACCTCACAATTTAAGAATTCAGTATCAAGAATGCTTAAAAGTTAAAGACAAAAAAGTTATGCGATAAAATAACCGTTGCCCCACCCAAAACGGACGCCTATGACTGGTACTAAAAATTTACAATGGATGGAATCGATTTATCTCTGGAATATAAATACGTGTACAAATTTTCGTTTTTCTAACTAGAAGCGTTCTGGAGGTATTTAAGAAAAACTAATTACAAAACGCCATCTTCAAAAAGCTCTAGCTCCCTTAGGAAGCATTTTCGGACTAGGTGAATTTGGTTAAATTGTCTTATAATTACCTGAGGAATCTCCTGCCTTCGTTTGTCGGTAGAGTTTCTGGGCACCCTGTATGTCTGAATTGCCGAAATAAATGAGTCAGATTAAATAAATTATTAGAAGAATTTTTTACTAAGCAACAACATTTTTGTTTAATTTAGTAGTATTTTGTATTTTGACAAGACACCCGATTTAGGCGTCGAAACGTTAATAATATTATTTTTTTCAATTTAATTGTGGCTTATTTCCCATCTAAATAATTAATAATAAGCGATGGAATGTATCAAAAATATGATCTATTTAATACCCACAAAAAGTTGAAATAACAATAACAATAATAAGAAAGTCCTTCTTCTTAAACTGCCCTCTCTTCAATGGTGGTTGGCTACTACAATTGCAACTCTTCTCTGTATTCAGCTGTTCTTATTAGCTGTTCAAAGTTTAGCCCCGTCCATTGCCGGATATTTCTTAGAGACGATAGTCTTTTCCTTTCTAGTCCTCCCTTTCCCTCGATCTTTCCTTTTACTGTTAGTTCAGCATCTTGGTAGAAAGTTTTTCTAACTTTCCCTGTGTTGCATAGTTCTCCCTTGCATATCCTATGCAGCTTTTTGTTTGAGGTATGTGAGGTCCATGAAATCTTGAGGATTCTCCGGTAGATTCATATTTCAAAGGCGTCCAATCTAGTTACCGTTAATGTTTTACGTGCTCTATGCAGTTCATGATTCAGCTGCATAGAGAAGAGTAGACCAGATGTAATATTTTGTTTTGACGTAACATGGGGCCTGATTCTAATTCATTTCGAGGTCGCAATTTAATTTCGACTCCACCATGACACTCGCAATTTATAGCGATTCTTATTCATTTCGATATCAGTTCCAACTGGGGATATTAACGTTATCATTTTGACACTGCTCAGACTTTGGGTTGGTCCTCCTGTTTATTGTATTTATTGGCTATGCAACCACAGCAACGTTTGTTGATAGTCTGGGCAAATTATCGAGAAAATGTCATTTTTGGGAAAATATATTTACCAGCTATTTTTTTGCTAAAATCCAATCTTAAGATTGCATATATTAGTAATGTGGGGTATAACAAGTCCGCAGAAAGTGTGTTATTTTATTTATAAACAAATTAGCACTCCTAAATCTTTTTTTTTAATTAATGCTCTGTAACTCCTAATATTTTTCCTTTAAACCAAAAATACTCAAATAAAAATTCACCGTAATTTAGTTCTGCACAGTTATTTTTTTCCGATTTGCTTCCACAAAAATTTTCCTCAGAAAATCCGAGTTTTTCCAAAAAAATCTGCAATTTTCAATTACAATTTTAGGGAAGTAATTTATTTATCAATAATTAAATGAATTGGTGACATGAAAGATTTTTTATAGTAGATTATATTATATCAAGAGGCCGGCGACAATCTAACCAATAGTTTAGCAATAATTAAAATGTTAATTAAAAAATTTCGGTCGAAATAATAACCAGAAAGATTATGATATACCAGAATAACTATGATTTTGTATAAAAAAGCAATATACCTAATTAACGTACTTTACAGAATTGAAATTGGGCTATTTGAGCGGTCTCAGGAATGTTATAAAGAAATAAATTTTTGGCTTATAAACAAATAGAACCACTTTAGAAAATATTATATTAAATTAAATTAAGTTAACTCTGTTGAAAAGGTCATGGCTTTTTTCCCTTTTCGAAGAAACAAAAATTGCGAGGAGTGGTTCCAGGTATAACCAGTCAAATTTGACCGTCATTTCCGACAGAGTTATAAACAACAGGATTTCAATCTTTGAACCATTACCTTTTTATTCCGGTCATCTTTGTACATACAAATTTTCATATCTTCAAGACACTCATAATAAAAAAGATTTATGTCACCAAGTCATTTAATTATTAATAAATAATTACTTCCTTAGAATTTTAGTTGAAATTTAAAGAATTTGTTTGGAAAAACCGAATTTTCCGAGGAAAATTTCCGCCGAAGAAAATCGGAAAAAATATCTATGTGCAGAATTAAATTACAGTGAATTTTTATGTGAGTGTTTTTGGTTTAACGTTAAAATTTTCCGAGTTACAGAACAATAATTGAAAAAAAGATTTCGGAGCGCTAATTTGTTTATAAACCAAATAGCACACTTTCTGCGGACTTTGCACAGCTATATCACTAATATATGAAATGTTAAGATTTGATTCCAGCATGTCCAGCAATAAAATAGCTGGTACATAATTTTCCTTGTTTTATACTAATTTTCCCAGATTATTACCTTACATCTTTCATTGAGTTGATAATTCAAGTTGTGGATATTCTCAATTATTATATTTCTAATTTAATACTATTCTATCTAATTCCTCCAAAACCATCAAGTTTACATAAAACCCAGCCATATTAATACCTTTTGCTTTCGTTTTCCTTGCAAGAAACAAACAAAACACATCTCCTAAACTAACCTCGCTTTGGACAATTCATTCATGTCCGTGTCACAATAATTTCGACTCGAAATTATAATTTCAACCACTTTTTTGGATTCGGAATTAATTTCGGTAAGTCGCAATTTAATGACATCATTTAGTTAGTTCAACTAAAATCCACAAGGCTTGCACAGTCGCATTTCAACGTCGCCATATTGATTGCGACTTGTTTTGAGTCGAAATTTGAATTAGAATCAGGGCCATGGTCGAATCATTTTTGGGTCAGAACTAGTAAACTAAACAGGGCTTCTCTCGTTCCCATGCCGGCTCTGAATCCAAACTGATCGTCTCCAATATTGTTTTATACTTTTTATAGATTCGGTTATACAGTGCGTAAATCGTTCAGCTGGACATAGGGAACATACTGTATATATTTAGATACATAAATACATACATTATATTATATTAAGATAATTGTGGCAACTTCGCTCTCTCAACGACAATATAGTTGTTAGCATTAAGTGACATTAACCTCAAAATTGATAATTACTTTCGGGTGACACAAATAAACGTCAAAGGGTCATTCCATTTCAAATCACTCAATTTTGGAGCAAAAAAAATTTTGGACCTCCGATTTGTCTGAAAATTGGTATATAGCTTCTGCGGGACGTAAAAATAAGATATTTAAGGTCAAAAAATCTTCTTCTTCTTTTTTTCTCAAAATGTTATTTTATGCGATTTTACAGTGATTTGGTGTTTATTTATACAAATTTGCATTTTCTATCGTAAAGTATCAATGGAAAACATAGTATTTTAATAGAAGGGACTCAAAAATGTCATTATATGGCATTATAACAAGTTACTTTCAAAACAAGCTTTTGATCAAATTTTATAGTGTAGAAAACGTTAAAATACCGTTTTTTACATTTTTCTCCATTCCCAAAATACATAATCGATTTTGCTGAAAATTTGCCCACAGATAGACAAAACATAGGACTTTAAGTGGTGAGAAGGATTTGAAATATATTACAATACCAAAAAAGTTACATGCAATAATATAGTCAAAAATATAGGCGTCTACTGTAAGTAAAATTAACTCGAAAATATCGACCTCACGACAAAAATTGTTAAAAAGAAATTGTAATAATTGTAAACACGATTTATTTGGAACAATTTCAGTTCCTACCATTTTTGTCGAAAAGTTAAAAATGGCGGAGATATTGAGCAAAACGGGTTCTCTTTTAAAAACAAGATGGCTGCTAACGTAACGGAGGAATTCATACGTGATTTTAAATTTAGGCTACTATTGACTCCCCTAAACATCAGAAAAATAAAATTTTGGGCAGCTCGGCATTCACGGTCAAATGCTATCCCGACTGGACTAATATATACTTTTGAGTCTGACATTACTGCATGTAACTTTTTTGGTATTGTAATATAATTCAAATCCTTCTAACCACTTAAAGTCCTATCTTTTGGCTATCTGTGGGCAAATTTTCAGCCAAATCGATGATGATGTATTTTGGGAATGGAGGAAAATGTAAAAAACGGTATTTTAACGATTTTTACACTATAAAATTTGATCAAAAACTTGTTTTGATTCAAAATAACTTGTTATAATGCCATATAATGACATTTTGAGTCCTTTCTATTAAAATATTATGTTTTTCATTGATACTTTACGACAGAAAATGCAAATTTGTTTAAATAAACATCAAATCACTGTAAAATCGCATAAAATAACATTTTGAGAAAAAAAGAAGAAGAAGATTTTTTGACTTTAAATATCTTATTTTTACGTCCCGCAGAAGCTATATACCAATTTTCAGACAAATCGGAGATCCAAAATTTTTTTTGCCTGAGTGATTTGACATGGAATGTACCCAAAACATGACTAGAACTAACTATTTTTGACCTAATGGGAAAACTGTGTCTGTTTAATTTGGAGATTAATTTTTTAATAAAAGATATTTTAAAAATTAAAGTAAAATTATTAATTCATTAGTCATAATCTTTGTTTTTGATTTATTTATGGACTGCCTTGCATTCAAAATCACTCATTCTATTCGTTCTTTATTGCACCAGAAACTCGTACTCGAACAGAAGTTTCAACTAACACAGGTTAGCGCAGTTGCCACACTGATCTCAATGTATATTCCCTATGTACAGCAAAACGATTTACGTACTGTATATGACTTTTAATAGGACTTTTACTGCACTACTCATAAGGCTTATCAGACGGAACTCGTTGCAGTTTTGTGGGTTTGGCTTTTTCGGTGTGTGATGAATATTGATTGTAGCCAGTCTAGGGTATTTTTCGTGTATCATAAATGCGATTGAATAAAAGGACAAATATTTCGATGTTTTCTTCGCTGAATAATTTTAAGGTTTCTGGACTAAAATTTGGATTTATAGAATTTATCTTGTCCTTCGTTCTGGTTGTCCAATATTCTAGGTTCTTCTCCTATGCCGTTAAAAAGTATTTTGATAAAATTTTTTCCATTCTTTCAGTTTATCTTCGGCCGATTTTAACAGTGTTCTATCCGTGTTCAGCATAGTGCAAGAGGAAATCGACTCATCAAATATAAGCAAGGAACTTCAAATGTACCGACTGCTAAAAGAAAAGAATATGAATGATGCTTTTCCAAATGTTGAGGTGACACATTGTGTTTACTTCTGATGATAACTTACTGCAGTGTATAGAGATCATTCTCAAAATTTAATTTAATTAAAAATCAACTAGGTCTATGATGGGCCAAGAGTGTTTGAATCATCTCTCTCTAATGAGCATTGAACACGATGTCTTAATGCAACTAGATATGTCCCACATAATCAAGGAATTTTCAATTAAAATACCTCGAAAAGTTCCCGGACTTTAACCATACATCTTACTATTATTTTTAACATTTTACTATAACAAGTTACAGCTCCTGTACTTGTTATTATTTAAAAATATATTTATAAAAGTAGATCAACATTTTTTTAATGGTAGAAGGTAGGGCCCCCACACCAATTCTGCCCAGGGGCCCCCACCGCCTTAAATCCGGCTCTGCTGGAATTGAAATTGGAAATTTGGTAAAATTTCGGGAAAACTTTTAGAGAACTATACGGCAGCATATATATCTCGGGGATTTTTTTACCGGGATTTTTTGTGGGGATATTTTGTCCAAAAAATTTTGTGGGGATTATTTGTCCGGGATTTTTGTGGGGATTTTTTGTCCGGGGATTATTTGTCCGGGGATTTTTTTTCGGGGATTTTTTGTCCAGGGATAATTTGTGAAGATTTTTTGTCCGGCAGTATTTGTCCGGACCCATGGGAGACCTCATTTGAAAGATCTCCTAATCGCTTTTGCAATAGTATATTAGAAAGTAGATTGTCGCAAATAAGATATGGTTGGTCAGTGGGACAGTGCGTATTGCTGGTGATAACATACGGAGCAGAGACCCTAACAATAACGAAAGGTCAGCAGAAAATCTAAGAGTGACTCGTAGGGCCATGCTAGGAATCTCAAGAAGAGACAAAATACCAAAGGTAAAGAACAAAAATCAAAGACATAGTAAAACTTGTAGCAAAAAAGAAACGGAGATGGGCAGGACATGTGGCAAGAACATCGAATGACAGGTGGCGTAGAAGATTATTGGAATTGCGATCGCGGGCGGACAAAAGCAGAGGTCGATCACCAACGCGTTGGAGTGACGATGTAAAGAGAACTGCCAAGAACTGGATGATGGTATCTCAAGACAGGGAGACATTGAGAAACTTAGAGGAGGTCTATGTTCAGCAGTGGATGATAACGGCTAGATAATGATGGATGAAGATATTATGATTGAATGCTCGAATATATGGAGTTTAGAAATAGAAAGTAAATATCGAGCTTTGTTATTTATTAAATACGAAATTCCCCTGATGATGCCCTGAGAGCTAAAGTATACTTGGGCAAGATTTAATAAATAACAGTGCGCGATATATGCCTTTTATTTAAAAAAAAAATAAAAATAATAATAATATTGGTTGAAAAATAGATGGCTGGGCGTGAAGGAATTAAGCTTAGTTTTTAAACCAAGAGCAAGAGGAGTAAACTAAAAAGACAGATTTACACCGAAGAAAGTCACTAAAAATATCGCCCAATACAAGACATCTTCTTTTTTGGTTGATCATAATATCGGCCTTTGACGGTAATCCATAAATATTATATTATACTAATACGCTGTTAAAGAGTTCTAAAAACAACTTTTTTTATTTATAAAATAGACTAAGAATCTAAAAATTAAAGGAATAACGCAGAAAATAAAAAAAATCGCTGATATAACTTAATTAACCTATGAAATGCCAATAGTATCAAAATTTCATAAGTGTCATTAGTGTCAAAATTTGATAACAGTCGACTAAACTTGCCTGAGGTTGCAGATATAGAAAGATATAGTTGCAGAAAGCAGACTATAGGACAAAAACAGATTGTTTCCAAGTGACACATATACGCAAATATCCGATTATGAATGATTAATATTCAAGATTATAATAATTGTTACGGATTATAATTATAACGATATTAAACCAATTATTGGATGACAATTGCAATTTGGTTGGAATTTGTTGGAAGCATAAACATTTAATTGTTGATTCTCCAATTTTCGGTTTGTATAATTGTATAACTTGTTAGTATGTTGTAATAATGTTTTAATTAATGATTAAATTCAATTTTTAGACAATCAATATTATTTAAGTGCTCCAAAAGAAATATATACATATATATATATATATATATTTACTCCCAGCGTATGAAGTGAGCCACATATCAAAAGAAACTGCGGTTGAAGTGAGGTCCTGTACAAAGTGAGGTCCAGTATACGGACCTCACTTAGTCAATCAATGTAAGACTTTTTCGTAGACATGTACTGATAGCAAACACTGTTTTTTTACAAAAAAAAGTGGGACCTCACTTTGTATGGTCCACATCAATTTTTAGTTCAGAGATTTTCCGCATAGAGGCGCTGACTTTGGCGTATATTTTCTAACCATGTATATTCTATGCCCTGTTGAATAACTTACGATACACATAGTGAGGACCATACAACTGGCAACATCTGTTCAACCAATCTTTAAAACAGTGGATCGTCAATCGTCGCATAAATTCAAACAGTACACAAATGTTTAATACTTTAATCCTTTTTGAGAGCGTAGGCGCAAAATTTCGGTCGAGTTCTTTTTAAACGCATTTATTTTTTTCGAATCCTGAGATAACTAATAGGTATTTTTAAAATATTTAAACGCAAAATAGAAGACTACATTATTCCCGAGGGCAGAAAGTCCCTTATAATGAACAAAAAGTTTCTTTTGTAATATATATTTAAAATTAAAAATCAGACTATTTTTTTTTCACCTCTGTGACTTATTAAAATAAATATTATAGAAGTTCTCAAGGACTTTCGACCATGGATAATACAGTAATATTTCTTTCTGCGTTTAAATTTTTTAAAAATACTTAAGGTTTTCTCAGTATTCGAAAAAAATGAACGCATTTAAAAATAATTCGAGCGAAATTTTTGCGCATATGCTCTCAGAAAGGCTTAAAATACTATAAATTTTTGTAATCAGTATTTCAATAGTTATTTATGATATAAGTGTTAAAAGTACACGTTTAAGGCACGCATGTGAAAGTTTGCAGAATGAGCGACAGCGAGTTCTGCAATTCACATGAGTGCCTTAAAAATGCACTTTTTAACACGCATATCATGCAATATTTTTTCTACAAACGTAATTACAGGACAATATCTACAAAAACTTTTACTTGAACTTGACTGACATTCCATTTTTATATTTTTTTGACATTACATCAAAATTGCCTATACGATCAATACGAATTGCAGTGCCATAAAAATTTTAAAGCACTAGTGCCTTAAAGCAGCGCCTGATAAAGGGGCGGGAGAGCCGGGCGACCGCCCGGGGCGCCACAATTTGGGGGCGCCAAATTTTGAGAGACGCTGATATATAAATATAATATTTACCCCCCTCCGTGGCTCAGTGGTAAGAGCGCCTGCCTTTGGATCGAAAAAATCCGAAAGTTTGTGGGTTCGAATCTCACCAGGGTCGGAAATTTTTCATTTATTATAAATTAATAAATGAATATAGTTTCTGTCCTCGTGGGATCGGTTCTCACCGGAGGGACCGCAGACGTTCGGATACAATTAGCGTCTCTTTGCAAAGACAATGACGTCGACATTGCAAAGTAACAAGCCACTTACTCAACACCCACACTACTTACACATGACACTAGGTACCTAACTGTTCAAAATTACCGTACCTACCATGCCAATGGCCATTAGTTGTCGAGGCATTAGCTAAACAAAAAAAAAATATAATATTTTTTACATTCACTATTTTTTTGGACTTTATAGATTATCTTTGGGCTAAGATTACTCCTAAGACAATTAATATTAAATAATTGTAACAATAAGAAAACTATTTCTAGCTCACAAAAATTCTCTAATAAAAATAATGCAACCTAAAAACTGTTATGGCTTTTAAAGGTCATTTTTGTCAGGTAATACCTATCACTTTTATGGTATTACAATGTTATACATTAGTGATGTAACGAATATTCGTATTCGCATTCGCATTCGCGAATATTCGCATGTTTTTGCATATTCGCATTCGCATCCGCATTCGCGAAATTTGTGCGAATGTTTTGCGAATATGAAAACCAGAAAAAAATAATTTTAAGATAATATTAGGTTAATAAAATCAAAATCTATTCACTTCTCTTTTTTTATTAAGAAAAGGTAACTTAACCTCAAACATGCAGCTACTCTCAAATGAAAATATGCAGGACATAACAGCAGACAAAGAGATGGAAGATGGAATGAATCAATAACCCACTGGAGACCTTGGGACCATAAAAGAGAAAGGGCAGACCACAGATGAGATGGTTGGATGACCTAAAAAGATACGCAGGGACCAGATGGACAAGATTAGCACTGAACCAACAAGAGTGGAAAAATAAGGGGAAGGCCTACGTTCAACTTTGGACAAATGAAGGGCAATAGATAGATAGAACTTAACCTTGTATAATCACATTATCAGCCTTCACTTTTTTATTATTTGGTATTATGTAATAAAGCTTAAGATTCAGATTGATTTACACTAAATATCAATTAACTTTTCATTATAAATTTAGGAAACATTACAAAAATAGAAACAAATTAAAAAAAACTGAATATTCGCATTCGCATCCGCATTCGCGAATGTCGGTAGCAGATATTCGCATTCGCATTCGTATTCGCGAATGTTCAAAAAATGACATTCGTTACATCACTATTATACATACATACTTAAAATACACGAAGATCAGATTTACGAAGTATCAACAAATTTATGAATAGTCAGTGATATTATTATACTGCTACTTGTCATTATAGCCTCAATGGTTAGATAGTTTTGTCTTCCTGTTCTGTAAACTTTGCTTTATCAACATTGTCGTGTGTCCGTGGGTGTGTAATTTGAAATAAAAAAAAAACAAACCAGGTATATCTATATGAATTAGAATTGACAAGTTCTTTTTCATAATATGAATATATAGAAATTTATTTCGAATACTTTGTACGCGTTAAGATGTTTCACTTTTTGCATAAAAACGGCACGAACGACGTATGAAAAAAAGGAATAATAGATTTTTGTATATATCATAAATTGAACGAGTAATTCCAAAATGATTTGTTATTTGAAATATCTCAGTGGCGTACTATGTTTTTCTTTAAAAAAATTCACACCATTTCAACAGTAGATATAAAATTATTAATTTTATGTCAAAAAATGCGCAATAATTACCTCTTAAAACACATCAAATTTCATTTGCATATCTGAACCGGTTTTAGAACAATAAAGAAATCGTCAGTTTGTAAGGAAAATGTCAACACCCCATATCTCGGAAACGAAGTATTTGCTGACATACGCTTATAGAGCAAACTGTCATTATTTTTTCATATAGAATTACCCTTTAAAGTTTGTTGCATTTATTTAGAAACATCCTGTTTTTTCTTGACCACCCTGGATTTCCATAGTTTTTCCTGTATTATTTCACTTGACCGTTATTTTCAGTTCTTTCTGTTTTTCCAGTCCTGCAGGTTTCTTTTCTAATATTGCTTCGTCCATTTTATCTCTAAAAGATTTTCGGGGTCTGTCTCTCTTCCTTCTTCCTATCGGGCTCCAATCTGTTATTCTGTTTATCAACGATTTTGGTCTGCTCTTCTGCCATGTCCGTACCAGGTTAATCTCTTTTGTTCTATGTTGTCTATTATCCCTTGAATTCATTACCATTATTTTCTTAATCTCTATGTTATTTATTCTATCCCTTCTACAGCTTCTACTTAGGTATTCGATCTCTGTTGCTCTTATTTTGCATTTGGTTTTCGTATTTTTTATTCAATTTTCACACCCATTATTCAGAATACTTTTTGTCATGGTGTTATATTATATTCTTCTTTTTGTTTTTATACTGATGTTCTTATCCCACAGTACCGGGTTTAATTTTAGTATGCAGCATATTGTTTGTCCTAGTAACTCGATACCTAAAACCATAGCTTGGTTCTATAGGTATCGAGTCATAGAGATAATAAAAAGCTCATGAGATAATAAAAAAAAAATAATGAATGATTTTATTTGAATTTGCATAGATGATTGTAAGGCCAAGGATATCACAACGGCTCTAAAAGGAAGAGAAAAAATAAAGATGTACAAGCTCGCGTTTGCAAAGAATATCCGCATGTTATTTTATGCTAAGTGGATGCCACTCCCTCAATTTAGTTATTTGGGATGCAGCTATATCTTGCGCACAATCAACATGTTTTTTGGTCTTGTAGAAGATTTATACACACTAAATGATATAAATGAGTCAGATTAAATAAATTATTAGACGAATTTTTTACTAAGCAACAACATTTTTGTTTAATTTAGTAGTATTTTGACAACGACACCCGATTTGGGCGTCGAAACGATAATAAAATTATTTTTTTCAATTTAATTGTGGCTTATTTTCCATCTAAATAGTTATTTATACACATTTTTTACTGGTTGTTGATAATGTGCATTTATCTTTTACCTCGCTTCTTCGTCGCTTGAACTTAAAATGTGCTCGCTATGCTATGCCCTATGTTGGATAAGTTGTAAGTAATAACTATCCTACTATTTTTTAAATAAATATATTTTTACATAGTTCTTTATGGTAAAATTTTGATTTTTTCCTATTTTTTTTATATTTGCAGTAAATTTGTATATTCTTATATGAAGAATTTTATTTTGCCAGGGGCGCTCAGAACCCTAAAACCGGCCCTGCCTTAAAGTAGCATTTTTAACGCACGTATGGAGTTCTAAAAATTGCATTTTTAACACGGTTGTAGAAAAAAGCCTTTAAATGAGGTGTCACATGATGTACTTACTTTCCTATTAAAAAAATCAAAGTTGTGCCTGTCACCTGAAGAAGAGGGATCGCGTAAAGTTCGAAACATTTACGCTATAATATACTATGATTATTTTAAAAATCGACCTATCCGAGCGTTTTTCTTATGTGCTAAAAATAAATAAGTTAATAAGGGGGGTAAAACTTATTCCAGCGAACTGTATTTGTAACAACCAAGGTAGGGATGGCGGTTGTTGAACAAAAAACCGGTTTTCGGTTATACCGGTTTTTTACTTACGGTTTAACCTGGCGGTTATAACTGGTCAAAAAAAGCGGTTGTTCCAAAAACCATTTTTCGGTTTTTTTAATCAGAAGCAAATACTCGATAGGTTATAATGTTAATATAATGTTATGTGTTACATAATATTGTGTTTTCAATTTTATCAATCAAAGGCAAAATAAAAATTAAATTAATTTTTTTTTAATAACGCGGGCACATAAATTTGATACACCCTGTATATTGATCTGTAAATATTTATTAGAATTTAGTTTGGATGTAAGTGGATTTCTTTTTTTAATGAGCTTTCCGATTAACCATTAAAGACTTTTGTGAATAATTAAAGTGAAAATAACGATGTATTTTGATTTAAAATGGAAAAAGATTGTTTAGGGTAGAGGTAATTATCAATTTCTAGAAAAGTGGTTTTAGGAAAAAGTTTGGAATTTTAGTATCTTTGTTTCAACACGAGTAAATGTTGTATAGTTCTCAGAAGGTAATTAGGATGGTCGGAATGGTTTTGAGGGTGACTGTTTTGTTTGTCGAATGGAAAAGTCGATGTTTCAGATTCTTGGCAACGTGGAAGGGGAAAAGTAGTTTGAATGATTAAGAGAGTTTGAAGGGGAAGTCATTATGTTTTTGGCATCGCTGAGGACCGGTTCGACGTTTTAGTGGATAGATAGTTAGCAGATACCAGTGGCTGTTTGATAGTGGAGAATAGTGTTGAAAAGTGGAACGAGAGACAGATCAAATTGAGACGAAATACCTCTTTGATTCTGTATTATTGTGAGAAGGAGAGCAGAGAATTTTTGGAGTTTTGTTTGAATCGAGTACGTGTCAAAAGAGGCCCGGCTTGTTGGAGAATTGGTGCTGGTATGCTGATAGTTTTGAAGCTGGAGAACGGAGAGGGCTTTGATGAGTAGCCTTTAACATAGTCAACGAGGGAGAGCTGTTTTGGGTCACGAGAAGACATCAGAGTGAGTGAAGCAAAAGGTCAGTCAACTTATGTGAAAGATATTTTTATGTTCGGAAACTAAAATTTTGAGTAAAAGGCATATGAATTAAAATTCCAATATTTCTAAAAGTAAATAGGAAGTATAGCTAATCTTGCGAATACATAAATTTGTTTTGTTTAGTTTGTTTTACCAAAGTCATCGGGAACAAACCGATAAATTGTTTTTTTTTTAACTATAATAAATTTAAGTGGTAAAGATTTCATTCAGACATCTGTGTCCACAGGTTTTAGATTTGATAGAGTTTAGAGTATTGATTTTGACAAATAAAAGACAATTCTGTATGTTTATTTTAATATTTTGCTTTATTTCTTTTCCCTATTTTATCCCGATTAGGATCAACTAAGAGATACTGAACCCACGAGAGAAGATAAGTATAACGTGAGATAATTTAGATTTTTTTTATAGTATAAAAAGGCACCGTGAGATTTTTTATTCATTTTTATGTATGATTTGCGACAATTAAATAATTAATCAGATAAATAATAATTAATATATAATTAATAAAAAGCAGATCATAACAATACATTTATATTGCAATTCAGTTTGCTCAAATTTCCTCCCGAAAAATTCCCCAACCAATTCAACCTATAAAAATTTTCCCATGTGCTTTCAAATTACCCTAAAAATGGGCGAAAGTACCCCAATCTGGCATCTCTGATTCGTCGCTCGTTGTAGACGGCGTCGGTGTATATTGCGTTGTCAATTGGGATATTCCCAAAACTCCCAAAAGTGATGATCCTACCGATCTACCGACATGTCCCTAGGATCTATCGAGTTTAAAAAAATATCCAAATGACATATTTTACTTAAGAGGAAACAGTAGCGATCAACAGGTAGCGAAAACGCGTTCCAAGATTGCGGCTGTAATTTTATTTTTTCGAGATATGTGGCACACGTATTCGTAATATAATAAAGAATGGCGGTACAGAGCCCAATTTAAAAAATATATTAATATGTGGAAATTACTCTGTAATTAAATACAATATTAAAAAAACGAGCCTGTACCGCCACTAAGAAGAACAAAAAAATACATTTTCTTCAAATAAACTTTTTTATCCGATGCCTAGATTTTGTGTCATTTTGGAACTACTAAAATTTTTTATTTCATTAGTAGTTCCAAAATGACACAAAATCTAGGCATCTGATAAAAAAGTTTATTTGAAGAAAGTGTATTTTTTTGTTCTTCTTAATGGCGGTACAGACTCGTTTTTTTAATATTGTATTTATTTACAGAGTAATTTCCACATATTAATATATTTTTCAAATTGGGCTCTGTACCGCCATTCTTTATTATATTACAAATACGTGTGCCAAATATCTCGAAAAAATATTCAAAATTACAGCCTCAATCTTGGAACGCGTTTTGGCTACCTGTTGATCGCTACTGTATCACCTTAAAAATAAATTCGATAAACCAATTCATCATTTATTGCCATCAAAAAATTTCAGTAGGTAGTATTTTTTAACACATTTGTATAATACCTTTCATTTCCTAAGAATTATGTATTATTTAAAAATTACATAATGGAGATTCCTAATCGTATTTCGGTATTCACATTTCATACAAGAGTCTCAAAGTACTCAAGTATAAACGATTTTTAGATGATTTTGGGAATATCGATTTCAAGCAGATCACTTACCTTTTTATGTAAATATTCATGTGTTTCATAAAAGCTGATGTGACACTTTCGTCCAGTTCTTTATTAGTAAATAAAAGTTGAATTATGGTTGTTTGGGTTAATAATTACTTCGCATATTATTTATAATACATATATAGTAGGGGAGCAAAGTATGCTAAATGTGCAGTCACTCGAGCGCTTTGGGGACCTATTGGGTTGTGATTATTAGGTTCTAAAACCAAAAAAGTTAAGTAAAATTTTCCATTTTAGTGGGGACTTTCCATATTTTAATTTAATTTTCCATTTCCAACACCCGTTTTCTCCGATTATAGCGCCACCTATCCGTAATTAGAAAAAACGTTTCGAATAAAAGTTGCTTATTTTTACGCAAAGAATCCAAATCTGAAATAAAAAAAAGGAGTTCCTATTTAAGATTTTAAAGTAACCCCCCCCCCCCCCACCTCCGTGGGGTCGTGTTTGGTACCATTCGATAGATTTCAGAAAAAATATTCAGAAATTGTAGTGTATTACCTATAAGAAGTTACCGTTAAGCCGGGTCCAGACTATGTAACAAAACATGTTAAATAACAAAGTTTTGTAACTTGTTACAAAATTTTAAATAAACAAGTTTTAAAACACAGTGTTGTATAACATTTTTCTGGTTATATAGCATGTTTTATGTTATCCAACAGATGTCGGTAAACATCAAAGAAAGTTATAAAACCGCACCGCGACTGATCTACACCTAAAAACATGTTATTGAAACATTTCTCTGGCATAGTACCTACGCGAGCAGCAACCGTTGGAGTCATATCGCCTTGTTCATTCTGGAGTGATTGTGCTAGATTTTTCTTTGCTCTGTTCACGTAGCCTTATTTACGCGATGAAATTGTCGAAAGAACTGACTACTCATTTAATTGAGCTATTTCGTAAGTAACGAGTATTATAGGATTGCTATGGGATGAGCTACATTTATTGATTTAAAAAACAAATAAAAACACGATGAATAGACTGAAATAGAAGTGAAAATAGATACAGAAACTGTAGTTAAAACTAATGCAATGCACGTACGCCTATAACTCAAGCCAACAAAAGAAAAGCAGTACGCGGAACCTTAACAGTAAATCGGTGCAAATCAACTCTAAATTTGACATAAATACTATTCTCTACAGAGCAGAGTGTTCAGACATAAAACCTGTAACATTCACTTCATTCGCTACACAGATGCAGACTGCTTCATCAGCTACTCAAACAGGCACTCAATCATACAATATATCTGAGCCTTTCTATTCCGTCCACTACACCTACATCCGCTACTTCTCCAGCTACACCAATTCAAACAGACAGTGACACTCAATCATGAACAGGTGAAGACGATAATACTGAGGAATTAAATTCTACAGAAATGTTATACTTCCTCTCTGAAACAATGAGTAAAAAGTTTAAAAAATATGAGGCGTTCTTTGCAAAAACCCCATATGTCACTTTTTACAACATCGGAGATATTTAAAAAAAAGTTATTTAATTGAACCCTATTAAGTTTACGGAAATTCTCAAATTAGTGATTTATTATTTTGATGATTACACACAGTTTACAATATAAATAACATTATTTTTTCCTTTTGTTTATTTATGAAGGACATTTATTCATTTGACATATGGGGTTTTTGCAGGAATTTTTCATTAATTTATAGGAAAAACCATATTTATAGTAATAAACCAAAATAAAAAATGAACGAAAAATGGTGTTTACTTATAATATCACGCAACACAACTATTCGAAGGATATTTAACCTATAAAAACCTACTGACAGCCCACGGTTCTGACAGCCAAGCGATAAAGTTTCCCGCAAAAACACCAATAACAACTATGGTTTTGAAGGGAATTGCGCTTGACATATGGGGTTTAGGCGGAATCGCCTATATTTTTGTCGCTTATATTTTGAACTACTGTAATTTTAATGCAAGTTTCTTACGCAAGGAACGTAGGTAATTAGTCCTTCAATCCATAGAAGCCATAAGTCCATTTCCGAAAAAAAAGGACAACTGGGGTTTTTGCAAAGAACGCCTCATATACTTTGCTAATAACTGTTAATCTTTCTCTTACTGGAATTGCATCTCGAAATGTCTTTCCTGCCTATTTTATGGCCGATTTCATTTATAAGAAATTCAAAATCAGAACTTTCTATTCTTAAGAAGTTTTTAAAACTGCCATCACATTTAATGTCTCCTGTCGATGGGTCTATGTTATCTCTTTCCAGATCAGCTAAAAGAGCTGTACCACTACCTATATTTTGCTCGAGCTGCTAATGAAGGACACATCCAAAATATTAATTTAACACGCCGGTGTCGCCTCCACAATATTACACAAGCTGCTGTTGCTATGAAGAGATCCTCCATACTTATATGACGCAATTTTATATACTACCTAACCCACCAGCTATCCATCTAAAATGCTGCAAACTTTATGCTCATGTTGTTGTTTTGTTTTTTGTTATATAGTCTGGATACTCATGCTATTAACAAGTTACATAACAAAGTTGTACAACAAATTTGTTGTACAACTTTGTTATTAGCATGTTTTGTTACATAGTCTAGACCCGGCTTTAAAAGTTCCCCGTTTCAGGAAAAAATATTGTCTAAGAGCGATAGCCTAGTGACCTAGTGGGTAGACCTCGGATCTCGGATTCGTAAAGCAGAGGTTTCGATTTCAAATCCGGGGTGTGGATCTCCGATTTTTTTATTTATTGTTACTGCATTCATGTCTGTAGACAATGTTGCAATCTATTATGAGCACAATAAAAAAATATAGTAATAAAATAATAAATAAATATTTCAAAAAAAAAACAAAAAAAAATACAATCACTGGAAGCGAAACTAAACAATACGGAAGAAATATAACCACTGGATTCGGAACTGGATATGGAACTGGATAATATTAGAAAACTGATATTATAATATGTAAGCACTACGAGCCTAGTAGGCCCATGGCTTGATGTACTATTCTTTTCCACTCCCTTTTGTCAGTCGCTTTTGTTTCCCAGTTCCTTAAGTTAATTCTTCTCATATCTTCTCTAACTCCATTACTCCATCGTGACCTCGGTCTTCCTCTTCGTCTTTTCCCTGCCAATGCACTAGATAGTACCATTCTGGGAATTCTAGATGGAATAATCCTCTGCACATGGCCCAACCATCTAAGTCTTTGCGCCTTAATTACTGCTAGTATGTTAGGATCTTGATAGAGCTCAGTTAGTTCCTTATTTGTTCTTCTTACCCATTGTTCATTTAAGTTTTTCCCACCGAAGATTTTGCGCAGCATTTTCCTCTCCCAAACTAATAACAACTCTTGATGTTTTTTGTTGTGACCCATGTTTCAGAAGCATACGTTACTATCGGCCTTATTACGGTCTTGTAAGTTCTTAGTTTTGCTCTTCGTGATATATGTTTACTTCTTAACAACCCATTAAAAGCAAATATAGCGCGGTTGTCCGACATAATTCTCTTTTGTATTTTTTCTTCACAGTTAGGATCTCTTGTGAAGACAGTTCTTAAGTACTCAAATCTCTCAACTTCTTCGAATTTATACTGTGTTCCCTTCGCTGTTGTCATTGTTATGTATTGCCCCCGAACGAATTGCTTATTTTTTGTCCATTCCATATACTTTGTTTTTGCTTCATTTATATACAATCCTTTGGTTGCTGCCCTCTCCTCGAGTTTCATGAGTGTTTCTATAAGTTCTATTTTGCTCCTAGCCAAGATTACCAAATCGTCTGCGAATGCCAAGGACTGATGTTTTTTGTGGTAGATCAGACCTGTTCTATTAATGTTTGATTCCTGTATAACCTTTTCTAGTAATATGCTAAACATTATAGGCGATAATGGATCACCCTGTCGCAGTCCTTGTTTGACCTCAAAGCTTTCTGTTATAGCGTTGATTGAGGTATTGGATCATATCAATATTTCAATCAACGGTTATAGTATTGTTTATCTTGACTTTATCATACTGATATATCATACTGATATTGTTTAAAAACACTAATAATATTGATATAAAATGTTAATCAATTTTATTTATTGTTATAAGAATCAAAGGTAAATATGATTAGGCGAATGAAGCCTTAGGTTTCGCAGTCAATATCCCAACCACGCACACATGTTGCAATCTATTTCAATACGGTTTATAGTACAAAATATACATTTAATATCAAAATAGTGGGATATATTTTTTTAGTTGAGGACACTTGGTCACATTGCATTGTTTCAGGATAAGGTGAAATATCTTCAATAAATGGAAAAAAGCATGTATGTCATATATTATAATACTTTCTATACTCTTAATATGTAGTCTCGTATAAATTTGTAGTGACATGATTTTAAGTATAAGAACAAGAAGCTTGCAACAATTTTCAGAGAAAATAGAAAACTAAAACTATTTTAAAATGATTATTCGAAATAAAACATATGCAAATATTCACTGTATTTGCCATCTAGTGGAATAACTGTAAAATTAAGTCAGTAAAAAAGGTACATTAAGTTTAATTAAATTAAGTAAATCATCTTGTATACTAAAATTAAGATTCTAAAATTTTCATTTCAAAATGAAAATCGACAGGGGCAACAGTACCTATACTAAAATACACTCTGTATAGATAATTATGTCAATTTTAATAATACTGGATAGAGAATTGAATATCCTTTCAAATGAGCTAGCACACGCCCCTCTTCCCTATTTAAAAATAAGGGGTGGGGGAAATGGAAGGGAGGGGGTTGACAAATGACAGATATGTATGTACCGTAAAAACTGTGTTCCCCTTAGATCAAAAGTCGGGCTTTTATATTTATATGTTAAGTTCAATATAAATTTCACATAACTGAACTATCACTGTGTCCTCCATTTTGATTATTATTGTTCTCAACTAACGCTATTTTCAAAATTCTTGCTTTCCTATCCATCTTTAACGTAAATTATTAAAAAATATAAAACTACTTCTTTATTAACGCTAGTCTCCGATAAGGCTACCGTGATTTAATGCTGAGGTACTAAAATGTTATAAAATTAACAAACAGTACGAGCAAGAACAAAGAGTCCACATCTTCTTATAACTACAAGTGACTGAAACATCGAAACAATAATAATTCTTACTGTGTTATACAGAAAAAGGCAGTAGAAACGATTAATCTCATATTTATCGACAACACTGTATGGTCCTCACTTGATGAGCTGTAAGGAAATATACACGTAAAGTTGTCCTCACTTTGTGCGCATAACGAAAAAGTATATACAGTCTCACTTTAATAGCTGCGTATAATGGCCTCACTTGGGTGGCAATATACTTGAACAATACGGGGCACATATACGTAATTTTTTTTGTGTATACTCGTCATTTTTTAATTGCTATTTACTTGTCAAGGTCACTATGAAGAGTTGAAACGATTATGTCTACGTTTTCTACCGGTCCTCACTAAGTGCGCGTAATGTCAGGACCTCACTTTGATATCTGTGCATAAATATATATATATATATATATATATATATATATATATATATATATATATATATATATATATATATATATATATATATAGTGATTTTTTGAATAACGGCAATTCGGTCAGATGAAATAAAACTCTATTTGTTCTAGGTCTCAATATTTCGTCACTATTTGGTGACTTCTTCAGGAGAAAACTGTAAATTTATTAAGATTAGATATGGACAAAAATCAAAACATTTCATTACTTACAACTATAAGAGTGATAATTTAAATTCGTTTAACATATTATATTGAACATTGACTTGAGAAATGACTGATGTTATTTTGACATATATTTCGGAGTTATGGTAACTGCAATATATTTTATGTTAATAGAATATTGTCTAATATTGAAAAAAATTTTATTTTTTATTTTTAGTGAATACGTCAAAGTAAACAAGAAAAAGTATTTGCGAAATTTTAAGGTGGAAAGGTAATAGTAGACAAATGAAAAAGGACTTGAAGTATTTTAAATTGACTATAAAATGTAATCGATGGTACGTAATGAGTTAGTGTAAGACTGGTATTCAGAACTTGAATAAAAATAAGGTAGATTCATTGTTAGTAGATTAATTGAGTAATTTGTTTGTATTTTTTAAATTTTGGGAAAGAATGTTATGAATTACTTAGAATATTACAGTAGATATTACTCAAATGGTTAGTGTCAGTCTTCATTATTCAAAAAAAAAAAAAAAAAAAAAAAAAAAAAAAAAAAACACTATTTAACACAGTACGGTCGAAAATATTTGTACAAATATATATATATATATATATATATATATATATATATATATATTTATATATATATATATATATATATATATATATATATTTATATATATATATATATATATATATATATATATATATATATATATATAATAATTGATTTCGCATCATGGGCGTGCTGAATTTTCTTTTGTATAGTTCAAATTAAGTTAAAATAAATTTGGTTTAAATTTTGGACGTCTTTCTTGTCATTTATGGCATTGTTATTCTTTTTTATTTCTATAGACTCCAGGAGCTGCCTCTTTTTTTTTGTTATGTTCGGTTTTTAAGATTTTGGTGTTGTCAAAATCAAATTTATGTTTCTTCTCGTTTTCGTGTTTTGTTAGGGCCGTTGAGTTATTTTTGTCGTATTTCTGCGAACGTATTCTTGAGTTGAGTAGCTAGCTGGTTTGTCCAATGTATACCCCATCGCAATCTGAGCAAGGAATTTCATATACCACGTGCGATTTTTTTAATTGAGGGGTTTGTGTTTTTAGTTTTGTGAAATTCCTTTTCAGTAGATTGTACCCTTTATGAGCAACTGTGATGTTGTGTTTAGATAGGAGATTTGCAAGCTGTTCTGATAACCCCTTTATGTAAGGAAGAGACGTGTAATTCTTCTTTACCTTGTTAGTTTTATTGTTATTCTGGTTATTGTAGAATGTATGTAGTCGCGACTTAAAAATGTTTTCTATGAGTTGATGGGGATAAGAATTAAGTGTCAGTGCTGTTTTTGCCTTTTTTATGGCCTGAGGTCTGTTGATAGGGTCGGACAATCTGATGGCTCTATCGGCGAGGCCGATAACTACTGATTTTTTCTGGGACAGGAGATGATGAGAGTTGAAATTCAGATATCTCGACGACCAGGTTTTTTTGGTGTACCATGAAGTGGATATGATGCTATTTTCTCTATGTAAAGTCAGGTCCAGAAAATTGATTTGACAATTTTTTCTATTTCCAATGTAAACTTTAGTTTTGGGTAGAAGGACAAAAATGGAATGAAATTAAAATGTTTACGGACATTCCTCTAGACGAATTTCTTTTAGCAGTTGAGACAACATTAAACTCAACATACTTTATATATAAAGACAAATTCTTCCAACAAACAGATGGATGTGTTATGGGTGCTAGCATATCTAGTGCTATCGCTCAACTAGTTTTAGAGCACCTAGAAGAAATTGTCCTACATAAAATAAATTTCGATATACCATTTTTCTACCGTTATATAGATGACTATTTGACTGCAGCCCCAGAGGATAAAATGGATATTTTGTTAAACGAATTTAATAACTTCCACCCAAAACTAAAGTTTACATTAGAAATGGAAAAAAATTGTCAAATCAATTTTCTGGACCTGACTTTACATAGAGAAAATAGCATCATATCCACTTCATGGTACACCAAAAAAACCTGGTCGTCGAGATATCTGAATTTCAACTCTCATCATCCCCTGTCCCAAAAGAAATCAGCAGTTATCGGCCTCACCGATAGAGCCATCAGATTGTCCGACCCTATCAGCAGACCTCAGGCCATAAAAAAGGCAAAAAGAGCACTGACACTTAATTCTTATCCCCATCAACTCATAGAAAACACTTTTAAGTCGCGACTACATACATTCTACAATAACCAGAATAACAATAAAACTAACAAGGTAAAGAAGAATTACACGTCTCTTCCTTACATAAAGGGGTTATCAGAACAGCTTGCAAATCTCCTATCTAAACACAACATCACAGTTGCTCATAAAGGGTACAATCTACTGAAAAGGAATTTCACAAAACTAAAAACAAAAACCCCTCAATTAAAAAAATCGCACGTGGTATAAGAAATTCCTTGCTCAGATTGCGATGGGGTATACAATGGACAAATCAGCCAGCTACTCAACTCAAGAATACGTTCGCAGAAATATGACAAAAATAACTCAACGGCCCTCACAAAACACGAAAACGAGAAGAAACATAAATTTGATTTTGACAACACCAAAATCTTAAAAACCGAACATAACAAAAAAAAGAGGGAGCTCCTGGAGTCTATAGAAATAAAAAAGAACAACAATGCCATAAATGACAAGAAAGACGTCCAAAATTTAAACCAAATTTATTTTAACTTAATTTGAACTATACAAAAGAAAATTCAGCACGCCCATGATGCGAAATCAATTAATTATTTAATTGATGTTTCAAACATCGATAAAACATCATACTAATTTTGACACATTATATTTTAAACGTAATAACTAGTGGGTGTATTCCTATGTTTTACCATTGTTTTATTTTGTGACGTCTATTTATCTATTTATGTATTTCTGTTTCACTACCAACTTTGCATGCAGGGTAAGTCAAAATCTTTTATTAAATTTTAGTATTGTAGCGTCATGTAATACTAATTCTTGAAAAAGGCATGGATATCCAGCCGAAACGTCGAATAAATATGACATAACATCATAGCCATCTCTCTTTTTTTATGAACCTAAACCCAAGAAACCAAATTAATAATATATATATATATATATATATATATATATATATATATATATGTTATATGAGAAAATATTAACCTTGAACTAGCTTAAGTTCGCCGACTTCATATTTCATCATCCCATTCCCATAGAAACCGCTGAGCACGCAGTAGATGAACTTTGTACGAACCGTTGGTCAATTCTCATGGGAACAGCGATTCAGCACTTCATACCAAACCTATAAATTGCCATTTTCAGATGCCGGGACCACTCTTAGCTGCAACTTCGACCAGTCCAGTTATTGTAGTCATTTTAATTTAATTTAACTTTGTACTATTATGTAAACTTATTGTGTAACAAATAAAATTCTTTTTTAAAAAGTCAAATACGTGATCAGTGATCTAACAATTGGCGCAGTCAGTAGGATCCGTTTAACGTTGCTAGAACACGTGTATACTCACTGGCAGCGGCGGATTCTTATCCCTTAACGGATCAAAGAATCTACGGAAGTCCTCACTCCTGTGAACTACGGAAGGAACACCCAGTGAAGCCCCTGGTAGCCGATCAGAGAGAACAAGACGACCCTTAAAGAAGAAAGCATCTCCGAACAACCTCACTCCTGTGATCTACGGAAGGAACACCTAGTGAAGCCCCTGGTAGCTGAGCAGAGAGAACAAGGCGTCCCGATGTTCTTCTTTATGTAAGTGGATTTTGAATCATCTCGTTAATAATTTTGTTTTAATAATTTACGAAATTGACTATACTGCAAGTCAATTATTAATCAAGATACATAAAAAAAATAAAATACAATTTGATTATCTAATATTTGAAAGTATTAATATTGACATTTTTCTTTATACTATTTTATACTGATATTTTATTGACATATTTTTATTACTTGGTATATTTCTACCATATTTTATTGACATATTTTTACTTGCTATATTTTGGTATATTTTCTCTTGATATTTTTATTGATATATTTGATACATTTTTATTGATATATTATTTGATATTTTTATTGATACATTTTGTCTCTATATAACATTTTTATTTTTATTGATACATTTTGCCCTTTATATACCACTACATATTTTTTTTTCTCCCTTACATACAGATATTTTATATTTCTCCATACTTCTTTTTTTCATATTTGTTTAAAAATATCCCGCAAAATGCCCGAGACACGTTCCCAAACTCAACAAGAAATCGAACCATACAAGCTTTCGGAAATTTTTTCCATTATCCCAGAATTTGAAGGCGATCCGATTTCTCTTTCAACATTTTTAGATGCGTGCGACTGTGCTATTAAGATGGCTACAGGCGATCAGCGCGTTCTTTTAACGATTCACATAAAAAATAAACTCAAAGGTAAAGCTGCACAGCTTATTAATTCTAGAAAACCACTTTCTTATAAAGAAATAAAACAATTACTAAATCTACATTTCGGAGACAGTAGAGACCTGACCTCCTTAATACAAGACTTACAAAGACTAAGACAACTATCTAACGAATCTCCTCTAACTTTCTTTAACCGCTTACAAGTTTTGAATGCAAAAATGCACGCCTCGATCCAAATAGCAGATTTAACCCCAGAACAAAAAACCGCCCAATGTGACTTAATCGATACCATGGCTCTAAACACGCTTTTAACCGGTTTAGAACCTCGTTTAGGACAAATTATTAGGGCTAGTAATCCAAAAGATCTCATTGAAGCAAGCAATCGTATCCGACGCGAACTTCAATTATCATATTTTGAAGAACAAAAATCTAATTCTAAATCAAATATTCCTAAGCCTTCTCAACCAACGAGAAGACCCTCATCTCAATTTACAAAATGCACAAATTGTGGCCGAATAGGTCATCAAAATTTTGAATGCCGTTCTTCCCGTTTCGTACAACCAAATCAATCTTTTTCTAGGCCTAACGGTTATCAAAACCAATATAATAATGGACCTAACAACTATCAAAACAATCAAAACCCTAATAGGAATCAATATTCCTCCAACAATCCAAATTTCAACCAACAGAGACCTTCCTTTTCATCTCAAAATCAAAATCGTCCATCCGTTATTCAAAGAAACCCAAATTTTCAAAGGGCACATGTTCTAAATGAATACCCTGATGAAATGACGACTAACTATTATACAGACGATTACTATACAGATAATAATTATTATAATACCGATAACTACGAAAACTATGAAACAGATTATTATACAGAAAATAATCCACAAACAGATAACTTTTACGAAACCAATAACACACTCGACACAGAAAATTATCAGGATTTTCTTTCACTTCAGAATCAAAATCATCCTCCCAACCATACGAACCATTCAACGGATATTACGAATATCCAAGAACAAATCCAGGCACTCAACTTAGACAATTTTCATCCGGATCTCAATTTTCCCGAACAAAGGTTCCTGTAACCCCATTTCATACCATGAGTTCCAAAAATTTATATTACATTAACGATGCTACCAACACTTTTAAACTTTTAATCGACACAGGTGCTGGAATCACTGTTTTCAAAGAAAACACAGCACGCAATTATCATAATAGATTTCCTGAAAACGTTACTATCCAAGGTATAACCGATCAAAAATTGTTAATAACAGAATCTGTCCTTATTCCTTTCACTGACGATAATCCCCACAAAGTCTTTATTTTCAATTTAGACATTGACTTCGATGGCATAATAGGCCTAGACTTTCTAGATCATTATGAATGCGTAATAGATCTCAAATCCCGACAGTTGCATACAAATTTTAAAACTCTCACCCTTCACAAGGTAGGGCATGATACAAACACACCTCCTAAAGACATATCACCGACACACCCTACGGAAACAAGACAAAACGAACCTAAAATAAAAATTAAACCAGATTCTAAACAGGAATCAAATTTAAAATACCAAAACCCTATGAATGAAAAATACACTATCGTAAATAACCGAGATCAAGACAAAAATCTTGAAAGACCGGAGAGAAAACGAATAAAAGGAAAAAACATAATTACCATTGACAGCCGGACCGAACAAATATGCAGACTAAAATGCAACTTATCAAATACAGATGCCATATTATCAGCACAAGAAATAGAAAAAGTTAGATTACCTCATGCATTAGTCCATGTTGACGAAAATGGAGAATTCTTAACTTCCGTCCTAAATGCTAATGCTATGCCGAAGACAATCGAATTTTCAGACATTTCAATTGAACCTTTCAAAAATTCGGAGACAATCCTAGCCTACAACGGAAATGATTTTGAAGAACCCGTAGTAGATAGAACGAGAATAATTAAAGAACAACTAAGAATTGATCACCTAAATTGCGAAGAACAAGAACTAATTTTAGACATCTGTACTGAATATGCAGATATATTTTATGTCGAAGGCGACAAATTGACTTTCACAAACGAAATCAAGCACAAAATCGATACAAACAACGCTAAACCTATCTTTACTAAATCCTATAGATATCCTCAAATACATAAGGAAGAGGTAAAGACGCAAATTAATAAAATGTTAGAAGAAGGAATAATCCAGAAAAGCGTCTCGCCATATTCGAGTCCAGTCTGGGTTGTACCAAAGAAATTAGATGCCTCAGGAAAACAAAAATGGCGAGTTGTTATTGATTATCGCAAGCTTAACGAACTCACAGTACAAGACCGCTATCCTCTCCCACAAATATCAGAATTATTGGACCAACTAGGAAGATGCCAATACTTCACAACGCTAGATTTAGCCTCTGGATTTCACCAGATTGAAATTGAGCCACAAGACATCCAGAAAACGGCCTTTTCAGTCGAAAATGGACATTACGAATTTGTCCGCATGCCATTCGGACTAATGAATGCTCCATCTACTTTCCAAAGAGTAATGGACAACATCCTCTTAGGAATACAAAACGAAAGATGCCTAGTATACATGGATGACATAATTATCTACTCACCCACTATTCATGATCACATGTCACGATTAACAGAAGTTTTTAAAAGGTTACGAAAAGCAAATTTAAAGATACAACCAGACAAATGCGAATTTCTAAGAAAAGAAGTGGCATATTTGGGCCACCTTGTAACAGAAAATGGAGTAAAAACAAACCCAGCTAAAATATCTTGCATCAAAAACTTCCCGGAACCAAAGAACACCAAAGAAATAAAATCATTTTTAGGCTTAGCCGGTTACTACAGAAGATTTATTCCAAATTTTGCCAAAATTTCTAAACCACTTACGAAACTACTCCAGAAAGACGTACCTTTTATCTTTAATTCTGAATGCAAAGAAGCCTTTAACGAACTCAAAAATATTCTAACATCAGATCCAATACTCATATATCCGAATTTTGAAGAACCATTTTTACTAACAACTGACGCTAGTGCATTCGCGATTGGAGCCGTTCTATCACAAGGCCCTATAGGAAAAGATTTACCCATAGCTTATGCCTCTAGAACATTATGCGGTGCAGAAACAAAATATTCAACCATAGAGAGAGAGTTACTAGCTATCGTATGGGCAGTCAAACATTTTAGACCATATCTTTTTGGCCGAAAATTTACACTTATTACCGATCATCGACCCCTTACATGGCTTTTCTCGATAAAAGATCCCGGAAGCCGATTAGCGCGTTGGCGCCTAAAACTCGAAGAATACAATTATAAAATAGAACATCGTGCAGGAAAAATAAACAGAAACGCTGATGCCCTCTCAAGGATTAAGATTAACCATTTTAAGGATTGTGCAAACTTTCAATCGAAAATCACATTACATGCATCGAATGAAGACGACACGGACACACAAGAAAACGAGGAAGACAACGATGAAGAAGATATAGAAAAAATGTCCGAGGAACTCGACAAGTTTATCGAACTTTACAGAACTAAGTCGATAATCGATTATTCTAAAGTTGAAATATCGAATACGGACTTATTAGACAAATCTAACAAAAATATTGTTACCTTTTTCTGGCAAAATAAACTTGAAGAACTTCACGAGAAAATAATGAATGACATATTCGAAGAAAACATGGAATATAGTAACAGAAGAATTAATATTGTACACAGCAAAACAGTAAAAGATCGAAGATATTTTATTATACCATTACCTTTTGATCCCGAACGAGTAATATCACACCTGTTTCTTGTACTTTTTGCAAATAAAGATCAATTCGATGAATCAAAAATATATTGTGTCGAAAATAATCTCGAACTACCTATTCTAGAGATATTTTCTTATATTTTTGCTGACAAAGAATTAAAATTAAGAATCTGTCAAAATATAATTAAAACAGCCAGCGAAGACGAAATCCCTCAAATCTTAGATCATTACCATTGTGGTAAAAATAATTTACACCGTGGAATAAACGAAACTGTCAGAAGAATAAAACAAAAATATAATTGGAAAAATTTAACAAAAGATGTAGAGAAATTTGTAAAAGCATGTGAAATATGCCAAAAAGTTAAAATTTGTAGAAAAAACTTAAGTGGACCACTAGTCATAACAGAAACTCCAAAAACACCATTCGAAAGAATCAATATGGACATATTCGAATACCCTACTAGAAATTATGCATTAACTATTCGTGACGAATTGACAAAATTCACACAAGCCTATCCTTTAGAAGACAAAAAGGCAGTAACAGTAGCCAAGACACTCCTACTCTTCTTTCAGCACTATGGAACACCACTAAGAATTCATTGTGACTGCGGTCGAGAATTCGAAAATGCTATAATCAAAGATCTATGCGAATTATATGACATCAAACTAACATTTTCTAGTGTTAACCATCCACAATCTAATGGATCCGTAGAGAGATTTCATGCCACACTCTCAGAAATGATTAGAGCAAATCAAGCCGAAAACCCGAATGATCATCCCTTCAATATACTCCCTTATGCAGTAATATGTTATAACAACACGAAAAATAAGACCCACGGTTTTACACCATATGAACTTATATTTGGGCACACTGCAGGCCGTCCACCAGAAACTCTATACAATCAAAAAACACTAATGAGTAAATATATTCGAGACCTAAATAATCGCATGGAATATTTTTACAAAGTAGCCAGAGCAAAAACAGAGAGACAGAAAGAAATGGCGAAAGTAAGATTTGACGAAAATATTTCAGCGCAAAGACCTGATTTTAAAATTGGTGACAAAGTTTACGTAAAAGAATCCCAAATTAAATCAAAATCAGAAAATCTTTTTAATGGACCTTTCGAAATTCAAGAAATTTTTACAAATTCCGCAATTATCCTTAACCCCAAAACTAACCAAACCTCTAAAGTAAATTTTGACAGAGTAAAACCTTATTTTGAATAATTTTCCTTTACAGATTCTATGGACTCCTTTCTATCGTCCAATCCCAAATTCTCCTCACTCCCATTAATAACACAATTGGAATATTTTTCCATGAAAAAGGAACTATACGAATATCTAACGACAAATGGACTTTACTTGTTTACAAAGAATTATTGCCTATCAAAACTACAATATCCAACAATGACAAAATTTTGGAAAACCTATTAGAAAAATTTATTAACGTGGATACACCGAGAAAACTTGCCTTTCAAGCCGAAGTACAGACACATGTTAGTCTGCTAAAACAAATCTCAAACTCCGTTAACTTAAAATATAAAGAGATAACCTCTGACACAGTACCTTATAATAAACGCGTAAAACGCGGTTTAGTAAATGGTATTGGAACAATATGGAAATCCATTACTGGAAATTTGGACGCCTCTGACGGCGAATACTTTAATAAATGTATAAATAAGATAAACTCCGATGAAACTCAAATTGAAAATCTCTTAAAAAATCAAATATCTGTTACCACTTCAATTATAAAAACTTTCAACACTTCTATTCAAAAATTGCAAATAGACGAAGAAACCTTTAACAACGACTTAAAAACTATAGAGACTACACTTCTGGACATTAATAATGACATCTCCTTTTACCAAGCACAATTACAAATACTAGATTTATGTGAGTCCTTAATGGAAAGCTACGTATTTTTAGAAAATTATTTAAATGATATACTAAATTCTATCACATTCTCTCGCCTGCAAATTTTACATAGTTCTATTATTTCGCCCATAGACTTAATGGAAGCATTAAAAGAAATCTCACAGTCATTACAAAATAACGTTTTGCCTCTACCCACTTATATGTCAAATATAGCTCAGTATATTGACATAATAAAACTACAAGCTTATCAGCTCGATTCAAAAATTGTTTTCGTTCTCGAAATTCCGTTAGTTGATCCCGAAATCTTCACTTTGTATCAACTATATTCAATACCAATATTAGATAATCAAACTGGTTTTCATCATATACTTTCAACTGTTCATAAATACATAGCGCGAGATGATGATTCAATTTCATATGTCTTACCCACGGACACCGAAAAATGCAATCAAATCAGTCAAAACCAAAGAATGTGTACAGACATTCTTCCGTACCCCATAGACACCGATGCAATATGCGAAGCCCAGCTTTTGAAACCTCTCAGCAACTTGCCAAAAACTTGCCAGATGTCCATGCTCTTGGCACAAGGTTACAACGTTCAAGAAATTGACCGAAATTTATGGTTGCTAACCATTTCCGATCCATTACCAGTAACAATCAAATGTGCAAGAAAAGATGTCACTACACGAATAATCAAAACAAATTCAATCTTAAGATTAATTCCCGAATGTATTGCATTCATTGGCAGTACCAGAATTCATGCCAAAGACCAAATCGAGAAATGTACAAATATTACGTATAGAAGTCACCCAGTTAACGTACCCTACAGATGCTGTGACCACTTTGAGACAAAGAGTCACCTATCAAAATTGAAACCACTAAAACTCAGTAAGATCAACGTAGATGACTTAAATATTGCACAACACAAATTGGACCAATATTCGGAAGAACTGGACCATATCATGAGCCAATCATTCATCGAGGAACATTTACCCTTATTCACTATATCAACCTTATCCCTGATTATCATCCTAGCTATCTTATACCTTTGTTGTAAATATCGAACCAAAATATTTCCAAAAATTGCAATCTCCTTGTCCCAGGATCAGCCTCCAACTTCAGCACCACGCAGAAATTCCATTAGACAGAAATTTCAAAGCTTTACCTCCTTCAGAAGAAGACCCAATGTCCAACAAGAGAGCGAAGAAGAAGCAGAAACACCAATTACTCTGTAAAAGTCAAAGCAATGGCATTGACTTTTCACTAATAAGGGGAGCTGTTATATGAGAAAATATTAACCTTGAACTAGCTTAAGTTCGCCGACTTCATATTTCATCATCCCATTCCCATAGAAACCGCTGAGCACGCAGTAGATGAACTTTGTACGAACCGTTGGTCAATTCTCATGGGAACAGCGATTCAGCACTTCATACCAAACCTATAAATTGCCATTTTCAGATGCCGGGACCACTCTTAGCTGCAACTTCGACCAGTCCAGTTATTGTAGTCATTTTAATTTAATTTAACTTTGTACTATTATGTAAACTTATTGTGTAACAAATAAAATTCTTTTTTAAAAAGTCAAATACGTGATCAGTGATCTGACATATATATATATATATATATATATATATATATATATATATATATATATATATATATATATATATATATGGCTCACAAATGATAGGAAGCCCGCTACAACCTGCCGATGAATGGAAGCCCGCGGTTTACGGGGTAAGGGGATTGTAGCACTGTCTTATTCCTACAGTCTTACGAAGCCCACTCGTATAAACGCGTTCACAGTGTATATGGATTACGCATTATACGAAGCCCGACGATGTTGCCATGTTTTAATTTACGTTTAAATAATACGACTGTTCTACGAGATCCTTATATGTGTATATAAGTCGTCATATTGCCTGTTATAAGAAGCCCAATTCTATTCAGCAATCTATACGAAGCATTTTAGAAGAGTCAAGATAGAACGAAAAGATGCATTGTTTCGGAGCAATTCAAACAAGATTATCTTTTTCTAAAACTTTTTTTGTTAGTTTATATACATGTTAAAGTAAAAAGTTCTACTCACAGATTTTGCCGCTAATTGTTTATTATTTGTTTAAACAATAACAATAATTGTTTTGTACAGTGTGTCCAATTAACACGTTGTCGGACACTGCGTCAAATGTATAAGCAAGTGTTGTGACACTATATGTATTTTGCAAAGTAGAATAGGGAAAAATTCAACGTATATAGACGTTGTGTCACATTACATCAATGGAAATTAGACGACTATAGACGTTCTGTTCGTCAACGTGAAAAGTTGTGCATGGTCTAAATTAAAAATAGAACCATCAGTTCATTTTTTTTAAGCCGTATACGAGATATTATGTCAAAAAATATGAATTTTACTCAAGAGTAAAGTAGCTTTATTATTCAAAATATTAAAAATTGTTGTAATGAAAAGTTGTTTGGAATTAAGAACTATATTCTAATATGCCACTTCATCTTTCTAATTAAAAAAAGTTGAATTTTTTTTAATTATGGATATACAACATTATTTTCAGTTATTTCAATTATGATAGCTATTTTATTATAGACCAGTAAGGATCTGTGAAAAAACGTCTATTTTTGGATGTGAAAGGTGGCATTCGAATTTTTGCAGATAAAGTAAGGTGATAACTTCGTTAATAATAATTTACTTATGCTCCTTCTCAAATATGGCCGGAACATTAATAAAAAAAATAAAATATTTAAAAATTCGAAAAACGTCGATTTTTTTCTGTTTCTTTGCTTATAACTTTAAAACGATTCGTTTTGGAACAAAGTCGTAGAGAAATAAAATAAAGATAATTGAATTTTGTATTATATCCGACTGGTCAAAAATGTCTTAACTTATTACCTTTTCTGCAATATAGCAATAAATACAAAATAAGGGGGCAAAATATGCCTGTTGTTATTCAATGTTTTTAACCCCTTCGGTGGTACTTAGAACCTTAGTAATTCGCTTAGGAAATTCTTTGTAACATACTTAAACTGTGTACCAAATTTCATTAAAATCAACCTAATAGATTTTGCATAATAAATTTGCAATTTAAATGTTTTTAAAAAAGTTCAAATTTTTTAAAATCTTTCTGAACAAAAAGTAGACCATTTAGAAGTTGTCTAATTTTTTTACATATAAAGAGGTGCTTTACCTATCTAATACACTTTACAGAATTAAAATCGGATTATTTAAGGGGCCTCAGCAATGTTTTAAACTTATAAATAATTTTTTGGCTTATAAACAAATAGCTTTGTTTAATAATAAAAAATTAATTTTTAGCAATGCAAATAATTAAAACCGGTATAATTTGATTTATACTTTCAAATTCTGTCAGCAGAATTGCTATTTTATTTTTTAATCAAAAGTTATTCGCGTTCAAAAATTGCACTTTTTCGATTTTTTGAAAGTTCCATTGCGTTTATCTCGAAAACTATGCATCCTACGAAAAAACTTGTAAGAACATTTTTTGCTTAGACTTACCCAAGAAATATAAAAAAGTGTTTTATTTTGCGTAAAATCGATGTTATGTAATTCCTCAAGTTGTTTGTTTATAACAATTTTATTGACATCCGGATCAACTGTTACCCAAAAAAATCGTGTTCCACGGGTCAAAAAATACATAAAAATCTTGGGTAAGTCCATCTAAATAAAGGAGCCCGCAGCACCCCCTCCTGGCCACAGGACTAATTTGTTTATAAGCCAAAAAATTGTTTATAACTTTAAAACATTGCTGAGGCTTCTTAAACAATCCGATTTTAATTCTGTAAAGTGCATTAGATAGGTGGAGTGCTTCTTTATATGTAAAAAAATTGACCAATCTTTGTATACACTAGTTTTTGTTGTGCAAGATTTTAAAAAATTTTAATTTTTTAAAAAAAGTTTAGATTGCAAAATTATTATTCAAAATCTAGTAAGTCAATTTTAATGAAATTTGGTGTACGGTTTTAGCACATTACAAAAATTTTCTAAGCGAATTAGGAAAGTTCCAAGTGTAACCTAAATGATGGAAAATAATTGAATAATAACAGGCTTGTTTTGCCCCCTTATTTTATATTTATTGCTATTTTGCAGCAAGGGTGATTAATTAAGAGATTTTTAAGCAATCGCATCTGATAGAAAATTTAATTACCTTTGTTTTATTCCTATACGACTTTGTTCCAAAATGAATCGTTTTAAAGTTATAAGCAAAAAAATTAGAAAAAAAAACGAAATTTTTTGAAATTTTTAAATATTTTATTTTTTTTATTAATGTTCCGGGCATATTTGAGACGGAGCATTAATCAATTATTAATAACGAAGTTATCACCTAACTTTATCCGCAAAAATCTGAATGCCACCTCTCACATCCATCTAAAAACAGATCCTTACTGGTCTATTATTAATTATACGAAAAAAAGTTATCCTTTGTAAAAAGTTCTGCATGGCCAAAGACCTTAAATACAACCATCTTATCTCAATTTTGATTAATTTTATACGAGGTATGTCAAAAAAGATAAATTTCGATCAAGAATAAAGTACCTTTATAGTTCAGAATATTTCAATGAGAAGGATGGAATATTGGAAGATGGTTTTTAGTGTTGTTCTGAAGCTATTTTCTTATGGCATTTTTATAATTATTTTGATTGGGAAATAAGCCACAATTAAATTGAAAAAATAATTTTATTAACGTTTCGACGCCCAAATCGGATGTCCTTGTCAAAATACAAAATATTACCGAGTAAATATTAGTAATATTTTATATTTTGACAACGACATCCGATTTGGGCGTCCAAACGCGAATAAAATTATTTTTTCAATTTAATTGTGGCTTATTTCCCAACCAAAGATAGATTCCCAACCTAGCGACCCGGCATTGGTCGCTAGGTAGATTGTTACGCGAGTGGTCGCGCGTGAGATTTCCTCTCACATATCCAAATTTTACCTTTTTTTACAAAATAAAGTTTTTAAACTTTTTTCATTAACTAATAATAAGAAAAAAAAATGTAACATAATATAGATAATAATATAATAAAATAAAAAGAAATAATCGGAATTAAACCAATATTAATCAATCTCCGTATCTTGATAATTTACGGCACAGCACACAAATATAACAAGAATGCTGTGGAAAAATTGATTGATGACAATTACAATTTTTTTTACATTATTTTAGGTTTTAAGTGCCAAAATAAAATTAATTTTTATGTACAGTTCGTAACGCGGGTGGTCGCTTGATGAGAGAATGTCTCACTTGAAGCGCGCTGACTCAACAATTGGGTGATATTAGGTCAACTGAGTCACTATCTAAGCGGACGATTCTATTAGATTGTCGAGGGAGGATAGTTAGGAGACTAGAAGGAACTACAGATCTTATAATTTCCCAGAAAAAAAAATTCTGTGCAATTTTCTGAAACCGTGAGAGAAAATCTCATATAGCGACCACTGGCGGGTTAATTATGGTTTTTAGTTCTAAACAACTTTACATAAGCACAATTTTCAATATTGTGAAAAATAAGGGTATATTATTTAAGTACTCTTGGGAAAATTCATATATTTTTTATATACCTCGTATAAAATTAACAAAATTTGATATTAGACGGTTGTATTTTAGGTTTTAGACCCTGTAGAACATTTTATAAAGAATAACTGTTTTTCGTAAAATGAATAATAAAAGAGTTTTCCACCTACCTCTACCGAAAGTATACTTTTCCGGACCTGATTGTAGGGAGCAAAGTTGTACTTTTCCTCCCTAGGGAAGAAAAGTAAAAGTGACATCATGGTATTTCATTCATAAAAATATAACTTATTGACGCCCTGTACAATATCTATTTTCTATTACGTAAGTTTGTATACATTTTAGGGTTTATTTATAAAACACTCTGTATTTCACAGAATGGTAAAAAACTGTAAATTGTTATTTTGATCTAACAATGTTTACATTTTTATTTTGACTTATATTTGACAGTTGACAGTTATATTGTACGTACTTATTAGTTTTAGTTCTAATAAATTTTGTTGGTTAGTTACATAAATAAATTAAGTAAAAATGAAAAAATGACTTGTTATTTGAGGAAGGTGGAAAAACCATATGTATAACATGGGAGTAAAGTGCCTTTTCCTCCCTTGAATGATTACTGCCCTCCGCTACGCGTCGAGCAGTAAACTTCATTCTCGGGAGGAAAAGAAGCACTTTCCTCCCTTGTTATACAAATATCTATATGTATCATAATTGAAATAAACAACTAAAAATAATGTTGATTAGAAAAATTTTCAAATTTTTTTTTTCCATTAGAAGGATGAAATTGCATATCAGAATATAGTTCTTAATTCCAAACAATCATGTTAAATTATATAATTTAAAATAATTTTAAAAATATCGTTGAATTTTGTTTCTATTTTGTTTTTGATTATGCTGAATCCGAATATGGCATTACAATTTGAAAATGCTTATAAAGAAGCTCTTCTACACTATGTCTGCGTAGCAAGGAGCCATATTTGAAACATTTTTATTACAAATTTTACGAAAAAAAGTTTATTCTTCATACATTGCTCTGCATAGTCTAAAATCTAAAACCCAATCATCAGATATCAAGTTTTATCAATTTTATACGAGGTATGTCAAAAATACGAATTTTATTAAAGCGTAAAGTACCTTTATATTCCAGAATATCAAAATATGGGTATTATAAAAAGTTGTTGGGAATTAAAAACTATGTTTTATTATAATTACATCATTATAATTGAAAAAAAAAATTCAATGTTTTCTCAAATTACGGATACCCATCATCATTATTTTATTTCAATTATTTCAACTATTTTATTATTAATTTTACGAAAAAAAGTTATTCTTCATAAAATACTCTATTCTGGTCTAAAGTCCAAAAAACAACCATCAGATATCAAACTTTTTCAATTTTATACGAGGTATGTAAAATATATGACTTTTGCTTAACAGTTCAGTATGGTTTGTTCAACAGTAAATGGTTGAGTTCAATTAGTGCGGTCGTAAATATTATTAAATTTATCTGACCTGGTCCATTGTTAAGACCCACCCGGAGCGATAAGCAACCGAGGTAGACAGAGTTGGTCTTTTGACAATTAACACTGACTAGACGGTAATCCCATAATAAAGCAAAGAAATTGTACCAGAAAACATATTTAAATTTTACCTGAAACCGGACCTTTTATACTATTATCGGTTATTCCAGGATGTTTATAGTGGTAACTAATTGAACTCGACCATTTACTGTTAAACATACCATACCTTTATAGTTCACAATATCTCATTTAGAAGAATGTAATTAAACAGTGAAACATATTTTGTAATTCCAAACAACTTTTTTTAATAACAATTTTCGATATTGTGAAATCTAAAGGTACTTTACTCTTGAGTGAAATTCATATTTTTTTACATACCTACCTCGTATGTCAAAATGTAAAATCGTATGTAAAACCTCGTATGTAAAATTAATAAAATTTGATATTTGATGGTTGCATCTGAGATCATATACGATGCAGAGTATTTTATAAAGAATAACTTTTTTCGTAAAACTGGTAATAAAAAAGTTATTAATAGGTTCGAAGTTACGCAGACATAATGTTTAAGAGCTAAAAATATTTTTTTGTTGAAAATTTATTATTGTTCAAGCTTATTATTAAATTTATTTTAGGTAAGTTTTAGAGAAAACATTTTTGATCACTTTTTATAAACAATTTTTTAGTTGGTAATTTTCGGTTTTTGTATTAGGTACATTTTGTTATCTTTCTTAATTTTTGTCAAAAAGGAACAGTTTCATTCATAGTTTCATAGTTTCATTTCTAAAATAAAATTATTGAGTAAATTTTAAAAATACATCAAATGCTTTAAAAAATCACCTATAAAATTGTAAAAAATCTTTTCAAACTTGAGTAATACCGTTTTAAAGTGCTGGTAATTCTGTAAACTACGTTTTTACTTAAAACTTACGTAAAAGTTTTCAAAAATTGCATTTTTGCGTCATATCATTTGAATTAAATTTTGGCATTTTTTTTGAATGAAACATTGTTTAGTAAGATGTTTGAAAGGTAAGTTGTGCAAATTTGAGAGCTTTATAAGAAAAATTTTATTAGTTACACATTTTTAAATAATGTTTAAACAAAATTCAGCCCACACCGTACTTATGCCCATACATTTTATTTCTTTTTATTATAACCATAAGATAGCTTAATTGTTCTTCTTTCCAATTAAGCTATCCTTTCTTGTTCCTTCTCTTAATTTCCTTCTTTCTTGTCCAATTTGTAAAATTTTATTTGATCCATTAATTAGAGAAATACACTGAAATAACTCAGCCGTGCACTTCGCTAGTTTACAGTGCGCCAATGTTTGTGAGAAGGGTGACTTTAGCGTTATAAATAAAAAATTATAGAAGCTACAGATTTAATTTTATAAAAATTTTAATCTTATATTTAGGTTTTTTTCAATAGTCTAAATTTTTCAAGTCAACTCAGTTTTTTTCTAAAATTTATATTTTCGGGGTTATTTAAAGAAACATCTAATTTCGCAGTTCATTTGTTTAATAAAAAATTAAGTGCCCACTTCTAGAGTAGAACTTTTTAATATGTTGTTTATTAAACATTTCTTAGGGCCATCGGTACATAATTCGCAAACATTTTAAGGCTATCCCCACTCTTTCTGTCTTTACACGGCAAATTACGTGTAGTAAAATTGTCACTGGTATGGATATGTAAACTTTACTTGACAATTTCATCATTAACTGTAAAGATGGCTTTTGAATGTTCTTGGATAACTATTACTAGTATAATTAATTGCCTTAATTGTTAATTCAGTTAATTAATATGATTATTTCATATTTCCGACCAATAGAAAGCTACAGAAATACAAATTAAATTGATCATTTTTGATAATATCCCATCGTCAAGTATATTACGTCAGATGCCCTTCGTTGCTGTGAAAAAATACATTCAGTGACATTAATGACAATTACTGTTTTAAAACTTATAAAAGTGATGACTTTCAATCGTCAAATATTTATAACAACTGTGTGTTTAATTGTACTAATTTGTACTTACATAAATAAATTACAATAAAATTTTGGTTTTAAACAGTTTTATTCATGAAATAATCGCAGCAAATTGCAGCTCGATCTCTGAAATTATTATCGAATTGTTTCCCTCGTGCCACTTGACGTAATTTCACTCCCCTTCGGGTCGTGAAATTAACACTGTCAAAGTGTCACTCGGGAAAAATTCGATAATTTCAGAGCTCTTGTTCAATTACTACTGATAATTTTTTCACTACCTATGTATTCAGTAATAATTTATCTACTGTACAACAAAAGCTAATAATCAATCGAGAAAAGAGGAAAAGTGATAAAGTGATTTTTTAATAATATATTGTTACTATGAAACGCTTACAATTTTGAACATCTGTAACAACACAATACTTGGATCACTGAATATATCCTGGTGTATTCTCTGCTTTGGATCTTCCATAAATAATAAACAATAAATAACTTTTTATTAAGTTCACGTCTTAAATCAATTATTTATTAAACACATTATCAATATTATTTAATCAACAACTGAAAATATTCCCAATGCCAGGTCAAATATTTAAAATTGTCACTGTCTGACTGACAAAGATTTGGAAAATATTACTACGGACATTGTGTTCATTTTTTTTTCAAATTCTGAAAAAAAAAAAACAATAAATATTTTTGAAAAATTTAAACGCAAAATGAAAGACTAAATTATTACCGAGGGCCGAAAGTCTCTTACAATAAATAAAAAGTTTATTTTGAATGAGATATTTTGAAATTAAAAGTCTAAATTTTCTTTTAGTTTTTAGCCCTGTAACTTATTAAAATAAACATTATAGAAGTTCTCAGGGACTTTCGGCCCTCGCTAATAACGTAATCTCTTATTCTGAGTTTAAAATTTTCAAAAATAATTATTAGTTTTCTCAGAATTCGAAAAAAAATTAATTCCATTTGAGTAGCATTTCAGCAGAAACTACGTGCCCATTCCCTTAATGAAATTAAAAAACATCTATATTGTTTGATTTTTTCCGAAGGGAAAATCTATATGCATTATTGTATTAAATATTTTGTATTTGTATTAAATGAGGCGCTCAGAGCAACAGTGGCACAGTCCACAAATTGAGCATTTTTAGATTAATACATCAATAAAAGCAGAAAAATTGGATATATGGTTCAACAGTGGTCTACACAATCTAGCTCTATATTTGGCAATATGGCACTACATAATGTATTGTTGCCTTGACAAATACTAAAAATACGAATGAAACAGTGGCCTAACCCTCAATTGTGTGGCTCAGACCCATCAAACAAGTGTTCATCGTATCAGAATCAGAATAATACGCATAATTCATAAGAATGACTATTTTTAATTTTATAAAGTAATATTTAATAATAATAACTTTAACCCCGTCCTTGACTGAGTGGTAAGAGCGCCTACCTTTGGATCGAAAAATCCGAATGGTTGTGAGTTCGAATCTCACCAGGGTCAGAAATGTTTCATTTATTATAAATTAATAAATGAAAATAGTTTCTGTCCTTGTGGGATCGGTACTCACCGGAGGGGCCGCAGACGTTCGGATACAGTTAGCGTCTCTTTGCAAAGACAATGACGTCAACTTTGCAAAGTAACAAGACACTTACTCAACACACACACACACTACACATTACACTAGGTACCTAACTGTTAAAAATTACCGTACCTACCATGCCAATGGCCATTAGTTGTCGAGGCATTAACCTTTTTTAAATAAAAAAAAACAATAATTTAATTTGTCATATTAATTTCCTATTTGGTAGCAAATTTTGTGGCTTATTACAAACTAAAATAGTAAATTAGTAATACAAAGTATTAATTTGTATTAATTGTATCAATTAAAATAAATAATTCTTTTCCGATTCAATTTTTAAATCTTTTTTCTGTCGGTATCTTACTGTGTACAGCTAATGCTAAGAATTACCATAATCTGTTCTCGGGAGTCTTAGTACACAAGATTAATGACGATGAACGACCCAAAAATACAAAAAATGTGCATTGCCAGGTAATAATAAAAATGTTTACAAGCCAATAGTACTTTGAGGAATACGCAAAAACGTTGCCAAACTTCAGGGCTTCTTATAATCGGTAGCTCAATGTGGGCTTCCTAACGCTGCTGAACTTCTACAGAGTATATACTTTTTTTCGCAGCGCAAACTGGTGGTAGATACCATGAACTACGAGTGTATGTTTTGATAATAATTCCAGGCATAAGCAGCCCGGGCTTCGTATTGTTAATCATGATTTCAGAGCTACCTATGGTACATTTCTAAAATTTGTCCGAATATATATGAAGCCCAAGCGTATTCACATGTTCTGAGCTTGGTTAAAATATCGAGAGATGGTGTAAAGTACGTTTTTTGGGGAAATAACATTAAAGAATTACGAAGCCCGAATCCGGGCTTCGTAAGGAGGTGTCGGGCTTCGTATGACCGGTGCGATATAGCGTTTTTGGCTTCCTAAAGTCGGAATCCATATATATATATATATATATATATATATATATATATATATATATATATATATATATATATATATATATATATATATAGAAAAGGTAAATCATGGGCAAAAAACTCGCAATGTGAATGTGAATACAAAACTAAAGTATATAAAAATAAAGATGGACTGTAACCATAGACACGTGTTTGTGACTCATTAGTCGTCATCAGTATGGTATAGCCAAGTTAGAACAAAAAGCAATTTAACTTGGTAACGGATCACTACAGGACCAATGTTCCTATTTGTGACAATGTCAGAAGACCCTGCCTTTCCGGGCGACGACCAACACAGTCACGGAAGTAAAGCTACCTGAGGAAAGAAAAGCCAAAACGTTATGCAATAAAGGATGTTGAGTAAAGCGCTGGTTTCCTCGAAAGCGGTGCCGACAACCTCCGATCGTAACACTGCGATGAATGACATCATAAAAAACTGTACCATGCAAAATAATAGCGTTGGTTTCCAAGGATGCGTTGGAAGTCACCGCTTGCTGAGCTTGCACATTCCATTGCCGTAGTGAAGAACCTTGAATTTTTCACCGTAATCTGACGTAATTCATCGCAGTGCTACGGTCGCTGTTTGTCGGTGCCGCTTTCGAGGAAACCAGCGCTTAAAAGCGAGTACAACCATAATTATAGAAAAGGAAAATCATTGGCAAAAAACTCGCAACATGAAATTGGTTTTTTGTCAAATATGTATTGCATTTTTGCAAAATATATAAGAAAATTTACTTGATTCATAAAAATAGTAAAAATGAATAAATCGCAAAAATGTAAAAATGAAAAAAGAGTGTGTTCGATAACATAGTGGCAGACCAAACTTATGTTTTTTTAAATGCAACACCTGTATTTTATTCTATATTCAAAATCTTCTTAACTTCTCTACAAAAATATAAAGGTTCGGTAAGTTATACAGGATATTTACAAAGTTATAACCAATTTTATATGAAAATCGTAACAAGTTCAACTCCCTGTATAAATAAAAATAAGTACAACGGCAATGGTTTACTGATGCCATATTTTTTTATTTATTGTCAAAATTTTCATAAATGATTGATACTGCTAATTTTGCTTTATATTGAATACAGGGTGAGTCAAAACGCAAGTACATTATTTTGTCAGTAATTTTAAATGGAACAACCTGTATTTTATATCACTAGGGAGCGGATTTTATGCTAAATGCATATTGCATGCATATTTCGCATATTTAAGAACTTTACTAAATTTTGCATATTTTTAAAAAAACATGCATATGTTGTGAATATTAAAAACATTTAGGGTCCAAAAAAAAATTTAATTCGACACAAAATATTTCCCCGCACAGGCGTTCTATTAATTCGAGAACTACCTGAAGAGAGACGGCTCATTCACTGCCTTTTCATTTTTTCTTAGAAAATACCCGATCTTTACACAAAGTACTTATTTATAGTACACCATTATAAAATGATTGTAGGATGTTAAAATGATGAAGGATGGTTTACAGGGAAATCCGAATTTTATTTACTTTGATTATATTTAGCAGGTACCTACAATTCTGGAGATTCTTTTAAATCCGCTATTGTTAAGGGAATTACACATTTATTTAAACCATAGTCCCTCTTTATTAAACTGTGACCATAGTTTTACGATTTTCTAACGGGAATTGAAATATTCATCCCGTCTTTAAACGGCTTTAAAACTTTGGAGGACATATTTATGCGAAATATTTAATGGGAATTTTGAAATTGATTTTGGTGCAGAATATTTGGCTTTAACAAGTTATTGTAAATACGCCCCAATTACTTCTATTGATGTTGAAAGGAGTTTTTCAAGTTATAAAAATATCAAAGAAAATGTTTCCTCGTAAAAAATTTGGAAAAACACATTGTAGTGAATTATAATCGAAGATATATTATAGTGATATTGTTGTTTTATTTTAAATAGGTAACTATTGGTATCAGTTTTTGTAAAAAATGTGAATAAATTGCAGATATTTAAAATAATGATTTTATTTGAAAGATAATAAATAAGATTGCCGGCCCCCCTATAAAAGAACCCGCTAGAATAGAATAGAACAAAAAATTTGTGGTTTCTCGAAATGCGCATATTTTGAATTTTTGTGCATATCTTGCGCATATTTCGTAATTTTTTACTGCATATATATGCGCATATTTCATCAAAATTGTTCGCATATAAATCCGCTCCCTATATATCACTATCGAAAAGTACTATTACCGTATTTAATTTTTGTGTAACATTTCCTATGTCTAAATTTATTAATTTTCGAGATATTTTCATTTTTCCGAGCAAATTATTAACCCTCGCAGGACCAACCTTTAAGTAGAAACAGCGATGGCCAAGGAGGGTCAATAAATGTCCACACATAAATTAATTAAAAACGTGCTTATTTATTTAAACTAATTTAAAAATAACAGTTTTATATTATTCCTAGACGTTAATGGAGCAGTTAAAAATACGAATTTATAATTTACCCAGAGTCTTCGGCTTCAGTGGAATTGGCATCATCGTAGGATAAAGAAAAATTTTTGACTTATTCCTGTATTTACCGCATACATACCTAATTGCATTTTGAACAAACTATGGCTGTTTTTGCCCACTTATTGGCCTTTTTTCTTTTAGATTTTGGTAATTTGACACATTGGGTGGAATGCATAAAACGTAGTAGATGCTATTGCTTCAGCAAATAGTACCTAATTGTAGCATTTTCTTTTACATAAAAGTAGGTGCTTTGTTGAGAAGACAGTAATACACAACCGAAGTACCTACTACTGACCTGAAGGATCTACTACGAAACGTAGCGCCAGCCGTAGTGCCCTTGTGCGCATCACACTAATAGTATTAGAACCATTTTTTCATGTGTTTTTGTGTTTTGTGAATTCACATTTTTACGTACCTAATTATTATTAGAATAAGTGAGTAGTGAGTAAAAATGAGTGGTTCAGATTCCGAAGCGACAAAATAGTAGGCGAGGATAAAAATGAACAAGTATTGTTTGTTAATCTTCTTGAAAATTATCAAATTTTATTTGATAAAAGAATGATCCCAAAAATTAAAAATGAAAAAGAAGCTGCATTGAATAAATTAACTGCTGCCTTTTAATGAAATAATCGGAAAAAACGTAGATTCAAAACAGATTTTGAAGAAATTCAACAACATGAAAACAAAGGTTAAAAAAATTGTTGACGTAAAAATAACTGGTAACAAAAAAATCGTACCAACTTACTGGCAAAGAAAATTCTATGAGTTAGGGAACATTGGAGAAAATCCAGTCTTGCACAGGGTACCACGTGCTTGTCAAGCCGGTGTAACAGAGGAGATTGGGGTTTCATCTCCAAAAAAAAAAAATAATGATGAAAACGTTCTTTCTAGCTCAAATTCTGGTTACCAAAAACTAACAGGCAGAGCTCCCAAATATCCTAGTGCGAAGGAGGAGTCTCTGATTGAACTACAGAAGATCTGCTTACGAAAACAAATTGAAGCAGCCGAAGCTCAAATTTCTTGTGCTCGAGCTCAACAGTCTTCGGCAGAAGCTCAGGAAAGAGCCGCGAATGCATTGATAAAGTTTGCTGAAGCTGGTAAGCAGTTAGTCAACCATATAGTTCAACGTGATGTGGTACAGTGACAAAATATGTATATACAGCGTGTCTACTTAAGTTGGAAACATATGGGAAACTTTTTTGTTATGCCTTTTACGAAAAAAAGTTATTCTTTATAAAAAGTTCTGCATGCTCTAAAACCTAAGATTCAATCATCAGATATCAAATTTTCTCAATATTATACGAGGTATGTTAAAAAATATGAACTTCGTTGAAGAGTAAAGTACCTTTATTTCTCTCAATATCGAAAATTCTTATTATGAAAAGTTGTTGGGAAATATAAACTAAGATCAAATAAGCAATTACATGGTTCTAATTGGAAAATAATATTTTCCAAATTTTTCTCAAATTTATTGATACTAACTGTTTTTATTTATTACACATACGATAACTCTTTTATTATTACTTTTACGAAAAAAAGTATTCTTTATAAAAAGCTCTGTATGTCCTAAGGCCGAAAATGCAACCATCAGATATCACATTTTATTAATTTTATACGAAGTATGTCAAAAAATATGAATTTCATTCAAGAGTAAAGTACCTTTATTTTTCACAATATTGAAAACGGTTATTAAAAAAGTTGTTTAGAATTAAAAACTATGTTTTGATATGCAATAACATCCTTCTAATTGAAATATTGTGAAATATAAAGGTACTATAATCTTGAGCGAATTTCATATTTTTTGACACACCTCGTATAAAATTAATAGAAGTTGATATATCATGGTTGTGTCTTAGATTTTGTACCATGCAAAGCTTTTTATGAAGAATAACTTTTTGTCATAAAATGAATAATAAACGAGTTATCATGTTTGTAATAATTAAAAACGATGTTGGGTATCCATAACTTTGAGAAATTTTGTTTTCCAATTAGAAGCATGTAATTGCATATTTGATCTTAGTTTTTAATTCCAAACAACTTTTTATCATAAGAATTTTCGATATTGAGAGAAATAAAGGTACTTTATCCTTGACCGAAATTCATATTTTTTGACATACCTCGTATAATATTGAGATAATTTGATATCTGATGATTGAATATTAGGTTTTGGGGCTTGCAGAACTTTTTATAAAGAATAACTTTTTTTCGTAAAATTAATAATAAAAAAGTTTCCCATATGTTTCCAACTTAAGTAGACACGCTGTAGATATTTATTTTTATAAAAACAAAGTTATAAACTAAATATTAAATAAACATGTTATTATGTTGTATTTTGTTTAATATTAATAGAATAAAAATCAAAATATTCGTTACGAATTTTATTAGACCCTGTAGATATGGTAATAGTATATGTGTTAGTTGGCATTACAAAATATAGCCTCCTCAACCTCATTTCTACGTTGTGTGCCTCGATTTTGAATTTGTGCTTGATTTCCTTCGGGTATCATTTCATTTGAGCCGGCGTAGCCTAGGCGGTAGTATGCTTGCCTCGCATGCTGGTAGGCCGGGGTTCAAATCCCACCGCGCCGGCAAGAACAACTAGACATTTTTAAAATGTCTATAGGCCCCAGGTCGACTCAGCCTGAATAAAATTAGTACCTTGGGTAAAACCAGGGGTAATAATAGGCGGTTGAAGCGTAGCACTGGCCCTGTTACCTTCCTTGTACCTTGTATACCGTAGGCCCTAGATATAGCAGGCTACCCTGCTATAATCCCAAAGCCGCGTCAGCGGTATAAAACGGGAGACTACTATATTATTATCATTTCATTTGCATCTTGCACTACAATTTGAACTGGATCAAAATCATGGTACGGATCCTGCAGATGTTTAGATATGTTGTGAAGTACAAATGCACTTACGATATGTTTTGGAATGTTTTCAGTTTTTAGGCGAAAAGTTTACTGTAACATTGGAAAACGCCTTTTCAACAGACCAAAACATCGCTTGATGACACAACGTTCCTTCGCATGAATCGTATTATAATTGTCTTGAATAGGCGTGGTTGGATTTTTAAAAGGTGTCAACAACCATGGTGCAATACCATATCCTTTATCACCTATCAAGTCTGCTCCTTACACATTATTATACATAATTCGATGCACTACTCAATAGAGAATTGAATTACCGCTGAAATAAGCTATCACACGATCCCTATTCTCATTAAAAAAATCATAGATGACGTCATCACACCCGGATGGGTAACGTCACTAGTATGATATACAGCGTGTCTACTTGAGTTGGAAACATATGGGAAACTTTTTTATTATTAATTTTACGAAAAAAAGTTATTCTTTATAAAAAGTTCTGCATGCCCCAAAACCTAAGATTCAATTATCAGATATCAAATTTTCTCAATATTATATGAGGTATGTCAAAAAATATGAATTTCGGCTAAGGGTAAAGTACCTTTATTTCTCTCAATATCGAAAATTCTTATTATGAAAAGTTGTTTGGAAATAAAAACCAAGCTCAAATATGTAATTACATGCTTCTAATTGGAAAAAAATATTTTCCAAATTTTTCTCAAATTTATTGATACTAACTTCGTTTTTATTCATTACACATACGATAACTCTTTTATTATTACTTTTACGAAAAAAAGGTATTCTTTATAAAAATCTCTGTATGTCCTAAGACCGAAGATTCAACCAACAGATATGACATTTTATTAATTTTATACGAGTTATGTCAAAAAATATGAATTTCACTCAAGAGTAAAGTACCTTTATTTTTCACAATATTGAAAACGGTTATTAAAAAAGTTGTTTAGAATTAAAAACTATGTGTCAATATGCAATTACATCCTTCTAATTGAAATACTGTGAAATATAAAGGTGCTATTATATTGAGCGAATTTCATATTTTTTGACACATCTCGTATAAAATTAATAAAAGTCGATATATCATGGTTGTGTCTTAGATTTTAGACCATGCAAAGTTTTTTATGAAGAATAACTTTTTTCGTAAAATGAATAATAAACGAGTTATGATATTTGTAATAATTAAAAACGATGTTGGGTATCCATAAATTTGAGAAAAATATTTTTTTTTCAATAAGAAGCATGTAATTGCATATTTCATCTTAGTTTTTAATTCCAAACAACTTTTTATCATAAGAATTTTCGATATTGAGAGAAATAAAGGTACTTTACCCTTAGCCGAAATTCATATTTTTTGACATACCTCGTATAATATTGAGAAAATTTGATATCTGATAATTGAATCTTAGGTTTTGGGGCATGCAGAACTTTTTATAAAGAATAACGTTTTTTCGTAAAATTAATAATAAAAAAGTTTCCCATATGTTTCCAACTCAAGTAGACACGCTGTATATATATGCCAAAAAGTTACAATTTAAAAATAAAAATTGACCTGTTTCGGAACTTTTTTCGAAAATCGTCCATTCTCAAAAAAATTAATTTATTCCAACCTTAACGTGCTCACTGTATATACCTACACATACAGTGCTCTGAAATAAGTCTTACCCACCTATATTAACTTATTTATTTTTAGCACATAATCAAAACGCTTGGACACGTCGATTTTTAAAATAATTATAGTATATTATAGCATCAATGTTTCGAACTTTACGCGATCCCTCTTCAGGTGACAGGCATAACTTTGATATTTTTAAATGGGAAAGTAGGTACATCATTTGACACCTCATTTAAAAGCTTTTGAAATACTTATTACAAAAATTTATAATGCCTGTGCAAAATTTCGGTCCAATGATTTTTAAATGCATTCATTTTTTTAATCCTGAGAAAACTAAATTTTGAGAAGAATTTTTGAAAATGTTACACGCAGAATGAAAGATTACATTATTACCGAGGGCCTAAAGTCCCTAAAAACTTCTATATTGTTTATTTAAATAAGTTACAGGGATGAAAAGGAAAAGAAAATTTAGTATGATTTTTAATTTCAAATATATCATTCAAAAGAAACTTTTTGTTTATTCTAAGGGACTTTTGGCCCTCGGTATATAATGTAATCTTTCATTCTGCGTTTAAATTTTTCAAAAATACTAAATTAGTTTTCTCAGGATTTGAAAAAAATTAATACATTTAAAAAGCATTTGACCGAAATTTTACACAAGTATTATACATTTTTGTAATCTATATTTCGGAAACTTTTAAATGGGGTGTCGCATGATGTACTTTCCCATTTAAAAAATCAAAGTTATGACTGTCACCTGAAGAGGGATTGCGTAAAGTTCGAAACATTGATGCTATAATATACTATAATTATTTTAAAAATTGACCTCTCTGAGCGTTTTGCTTATATACTGAAAATAAATGAGTTAATATGGGGGGTAATAATTATTCCAGCGCAATGTGTGAATAAAACTGCACGATTCACGATAATTACATAAATATTTTACGATAAATATCGTCATTGTATCTTCTTCCTGGTTTGTAGATTTTTCTACGACAAACATTAATAAATGTGCAATTTTATAACAAAAAACACATACGCCGAAGTCGTTCATCCACCAACTTCACCTAAGCTGAAGCGAATTCTACTAAACTAGCAAATACTTCAAAAGCGTAGTACATCCTTCTATGTATCTGGTAAATATTAGCAGATGCTACGGAGGAAAGCAAATGCTTTGTAAGTGTAGCAAATTCTTCAAAAATGTAGTACGTACTTGAAGCATTAGCAGGTACTACGTTTTATGCATTCCACCCATTAATGATATCGTCTCTTTCCATTTTGGGTGTAGAAGGTATTCAAGGGGATTATTTATAGTCCACTGTCAAGTTTTTATAAAAGTACGAGGAAATGAATTAAATTATAGAAATGCTAATTATGCCTTCTAATAGGGCAGTAGTACGCCGACAACTACTAAATATTTGAGATTTTTAGGAACAGAGGTATTTAGAAAATCGGATGTAATGCAATGTTGTGGATACTTTTTAACCCTCCTTGGTCCTTCTAGGGTCAATAACGGGTCTAAATCTTTCCAAATTTTAAGTAAGCCATGACTGAATTGTTTAAAACTGACAATTTACGATTACTGATTATCAATCTGTAATCAAAGTTGGCTACAATTTTTGTTGTTAACTTTTATTGCTATCTATTACTATAACGGATCTACGGAGCTTCACCCCACTAATCAATCACACTGTATGGATAAATCGATTTTTTTTTTTAATTTCAAACTATTTTAAACATGTGACTAATTCAATTAAATTTTTAAGTACGTTAGTAAATCGATATCTACAAATTGATGGTGGCTCAGTGGAATTAGACTGCAGATCGAGAAGTTCCGAGTTCGAACCCGGCTGTGGTTGTTGCGTATCTTTTTTAAATTTTTTTAATAAATAAATAAAAGTTGATTTAATTAAAATTCATATTTTATAAGTTAATTATTATATATAAATGTTATATATTCCATTTTAAACAACCCTGGTATTATAAAAGTAATTTTTTCTGCTAGTGAAATTTTTGGAATTATAATTATAACAGTTAATACACCTACTAAAAATTCATATTTTATAAATTAATTATTCTTTCGGAACATGTGTCCTGTATACAGGGTGTTTCGTTGGGAAAGTAACATACGTTAACGGCAGAAAGAGGACACTTAGGCGGTCTCAAAAATACCATAGTTAATGGGTCTTACTCCATTAATAACAAAGATACTGAGTGTTTTATCTATTTTGCCATTTTCTTAATTGGTTCATAACTTTTTAACCACACTGTATATTTATTTTATATTTGGCACGCAAATATCGTATAAGGTGTACAATAAATTATATTATTTACAATTGTAAAAAATCCAGGTCCGGATTAAAAAAAGTTGGAAAAATTTTCCAACCCAAAAACAACACCCAGTACATTACATTTTTTTAAAATGGATTTTTCAGTTGAAAAGAGGATGAAAAACTAACTTTAATGGTGTACTTTGAAGTTTTGGCAAAATGATTTTTCTGGTCAAATTTTGAATTTAAATTCTGAAATTATGTGAATTTTGAGAGCTCTAAGTAGAAAAAAATTGAAATACAGCTTACAACTTGTCAACCGCACTGTATATTCATTTTATATTTAACACGCGAACATTCTTTTAGGTGTCCAAACAATTAATTTATTTGCAAATAAAAAAATCCAGGTCCGGAATAAAAAATATTTTATAAATATTCCGACCCAAAAAAACACCCTGTATATTAAATTTTTTTAAAATGGATTTTGAATTTGAAAAGAGGCTGAAAAACTAAATTTAATGGTATGCTTTGAATTTTCGGCAAAATAATTTTTCTGGTAAAATTTTGAATTTTCTCAAAGTAAAAAAAATTAAAATATGATTTAATTTTAATTAATACCATTATTTAATCTAAATTGGTAAAATATTAACATTTTGACACACAACAATAATTTTTGATGGTGGTGGTAATTTTGAATAAGTACTTTAGTTTTGAATAGTTATGCTGCACATTTTCTCTGTTTTGTTAGAATTTTTAGACACTTCGTTGATTAAAGTGATGTATTCTTTATTGACTCTTTATTTCTTATTCATTATTTAAAGATGAATATTCGCCATAAACTATTTGTCACAGATAATAAAAAACACTGAAATGTTTTAACATTTTACCAATTTAGATTAAATAATGGTATTAATTAAAATTAAGTCGCATTTTAATTTTTTCTACTTAGAGCTCTCGCAATTGACATAATTTCAGAATTCAAATTCAAAATTTTATCAGAAAAATCATTTTGCCGAAAATTCAAAGTATACCACTAAATTTAGTTTTTCATCATCTTTTCAAATGCAAAATCCATTTTAAAAAATTTAATTGTTATGTGTCAAAATGTAATATACAGGGTGTTTTTTTGGGTCGGAACATTTTTACAATATTTTTTAAGCCAGACCTAGATTTTTTATAATTGTAAATAAAATAATTGATTGGACACCAAAAAGAATATTCGCGTGTTAAATATAAAATAAATATACAGTGCGGTTAACAAGTTGTAAGTTGTATTTAATTTTTTTTTTCTACTTAGAGCTCTCTCAATTCACATAATTTCAGAATTCAAATTCAAAAATTGACCAGAAAAATCATTTTGCCGAAAATTCAAAGCGTACCACTAAATTTAGTTTTTCGTACTCTTTTTAACTAAAAAATCCATTTTAAAAAATTTAATATACAGGGTGTTTTTTGGGGTCGGAACATTTTTACAATATTTTTTAAGCCAGACCTGGATTTTTTATAATTGTAAATAAAATAATTGATTGGACACCTAAAAGAATATTCGCGTGTTAAATCTAAAATAAATATACAGTGCGGTTAACAAGTTGTAAGTTGTATTTAATTTTTTTTCTACTTAGAGCTCTCTCAGTTCACATAATTTCAGAATTCAAATTCAAAATTTGACCAGAAAAATCATTTTGCTGAAAATTCAAAGTGTACCACTAAATTTAGTTTTTCATCCTCTTTTTAACTAAAAAATCCATTTTAAAAAAATTTAATGTACACGGTGTTGTTTTTGGGTCGGAATATTTTTCTAATATTTTTTAATCCGGGCCTGGATTTTTTACATTTGTAAATAAATTATTTTATTGTACACCTTAAACGATATTTGCGTGCCAAATATAAAATAAATATACGGTGTGGTTAAAAAGTTATGAACCAAATAAGAAAATGGCAAAATAGATAAAACATCCAGTATCTCTGTTATTAATGGAGTAAGACCCATTAAGTACGGTATTTTTGAGACCGCCCAAGTGTCCTCTTTCTACAGTTAACGTATTTTACTTTCCCAATGAAACACCCTGTATAACAAAACCGTGTTATTATAAAAAGTACTTATATATCATAGTGAAATTTTTGGAATTTGAAGCATTTTATATCGTCAAATTATTTTATATTCTCTTCTGTAAATAATAAAAATGTTTTATTATAAAAAAGTTCTTTTTTATAAAAGTGTAATTATTTAATTAAATAAACCTTCACAGCAGTGTTTTTATTTACAGCTTTTACAAGAAATGAGATATTCGGATACTTCAAAAAACAAAATCTTAGGGATACCTCCAAGAAAATACAAAAGGTGTATGAAATAAAATGAGCCCTCGAATTTGTCCACAGAACTTTTTAAAGTTAGGAGATAATACAACGTTTCTATTCACCCCCGTATGATCTCATCTAAGCAAAAAGTTTTTGTTACCGAGTAATAATAAACGACATGAAACATGTAAACTGATGCAAGAATCTTGAAAATCGGAGTACGAATAATAAAGTTATAAATTGTCAAACGTAATCAAAACTTTTGAGTGGTGGAATTTTGTGCCGGTGACAGTATTAAGCTTAGTCTGCTTAGTCCGTATTTATTCTCATTAGTTTTGGACTAGATAACAGCGAAACTACAGGGTAACATTCTATGGTGCTTAAAGTATGCTGATGATGTCGTGTTAGTAGGAAATAGTTAAAGAGACTTTCATTTCCAGAACAAAAACTGGAACAGTGGAGGCAAGCTCTGGAGGAAATAGGTTTAAAACTTAGTAGGCCAAAAACAGAGTATTTATAGTTTCAAGTACCTGGGGTCGGTATTACAGAGTAATGGAGAAATAGATGGAGATGCATGCAGTAAAATTAGGGCTGGATGGATGAAGTGGAATGAACGAGTGGTGTATTGTGTGACAGAAAAATTCCAATGAAGATGAAGGGAAAATTCTATAAAACAGCCATAAGACCGGCTATGATGTACGGAACTGAATGTTGGGCAGTGAAGAAGAAAGAGGGACAACGAATGCATGTGGCGGAAATGAGAATGCTTAGATGGATGAGTGGAGTGACAAAGAACGATACAATTAGAAATGAGTATATTAGGGTAAGTCTAGGTGTGGCACCAATTGATGCCAAAATGAGAGAGCATAGGTTAAGATGATTTGGTCATGTTCAACGTCGAGACGTTAATCACCCAATATGAAGAATAGTTGAAGTGCAGATTCCTGGAAGGAGTAGGAGAGGAAGACCAAAGAAAACCTGGGGGGTGACGATAAGGCAGGACATGTTGGTAAAGGGGATTGACATTGATATGACCCAAGATAGAATTGTGTGGAGAAATGCAATTAGGGAAGCCGCCCCCTCATAGGGATAAGGAAAAGATAATGATGATGATGATGATGATGAGTGTATTAAGCTTAATTAAATTTTAAATGAAAAAGTGAAACTTCATTGACAAACTGCCCAATTTTCAGCTTATTAATGTTTATAAGCAATGGCGCTGTGAATTCTTAATTAATTCTTCACCTAATTTCTGAATCCACAGAACAATATTATAGTATTATATCTAGTATATCTGGCTCTAATTAAAGCATAATTTTAAATGTTTCTCAAAGTTTATGAATTTACCCTTACATTTCAAGGTTCAGCTCGACGTTTGTTCAAGCTATTTTGCTGTAACATATCTTCTACACTGTAACAGATGAAGCCTCAAAAATATTTGTTGTCTGCAGGTGTAGTTGCTGTATAATATTCTCCGATACCTCTATATTTCGCTATTACTAGGGATGCAGTCGATTGATTAAAATCGATTACATTGGTAACATACCTCAGACTTCATATCGTTCATAAACAGTAATTATTCTAACAATTTGCTCCAACATTACATTTAACTTTCTGGAACACGTTTTCCCTAATCAATACTAATTTCTACATTCGCAATATAACACAAATTGCGTACTCCCGTTTTATGCAAACCATGGAGTGATAGAAGGAAACCCCAATAAAAATTTCTGATAAAATTTTTTCATTCTGTTAAAAAACCACCACTTTAATTCTTTTTTGGGTCAATCCAAGACAAGTGATCCAAAGGTGGTTGCTTGACTATTTTTAATATTTTTTATTTTTCTACCTTTTAAACTTCAGTCTATAGAGAGTACAAAATTGCATTAATTTTATTTTAAAAAAAATTAGTTTGTCGATGACGGCCATTTTTGTTAAAGCGTGTCGATCATTTTCACGGAAAACATGGCTTCGCTCTTTAGCCAATATTTTTTATGAGGTTTGTCCTAGAACAATAAATCAAAAACCAAACTTTTTAGAAAAGTATGCTCTAAAAAAACAGCTTTTAGCATTATTTAATTTCAAACTACCCTTAAGGCCTTAAATGAACCTCAACGTTTGAATAGGTAAACTGATAAAATTCCATGTTCAGCATTTTTGAAGTTATACTTCTTTACCGGCGATAGAGGGTGATTTTTTTATATGTTAAAACCTATCAGCCCGGCGCATGCGCATTATAACTTTGTTCTGATTGGATGTTCAAATGACATGTCAAAAATTATCCGATATGGCAGCTGTGGTTTGGAGGTAAAGGTAAAGGTAAACAAATGTATAATATATTAGTTTTATTGTTGTGAGGACAGAAACAAAAAAGTTTATAATATTGTAGTGACTTTTAAATAGTTTTTAAAAGCAACAGGTACGTAATAATTGTTAATGTATCATGGGTATAAACCTACCTATTTGATCTGCCAAAATACATAGTATGTAATACTTTTATTTATATAATTTGATTACCATCAAAATTTCTATCAATATTCACCTAATATATTGTTTTTTTACTCTATGTTTTGTTGTATTTTTTCAATTCTAAATCATTTCAATTCAAAATTAAAATAATTTGATCAATTTTCAAAATATCACAAGTTTAATCCGTTTAGTTAGTCGATCTTCGTAAATAATGACACATAGTGTCCGTGGCTAAGCGGAGAAGGCGAATGAATTCCAATACCAACCGCTCTTATCAGCGCTGGTTCGAGTCCCAATAGAAACTTTCTTTTTTGTTTTTTTTTAATACATTTTATGATTGTAAGTATATTTATTATATAATTGTATTTTCAGAAAATACGTATTTAGTTAAAAAAAATTTCGACAATTAATGTTCAGACATCATTTGTGGCTTGTTTAATGTGTTTGTGTGTGTTTTATTCTTTTATTATTTTAATTTTTGGCACTGTTCTAATAAAAATGTTTGAGAAGTAGTAAGTATAAATTAGTTTAATATTTAAACAAAATATAAATAAAAAGTATATTAATTTCGTTTAAATCATATAATAGAAGTATAACTTCTTACGTGCGTACAAAGTACACACACATTCTTTTTTTTAACAGCATAAGGCAAGCCGATATTGGTTTGTAATTTTTTTCTGGAAAAGACATACGTACATACTTTAAATAAAAAAGTTTGAGCTTTGAGACTTGAGTACATTTTTTTCAAAAAAAATCTCAAAAACGTAATTTTTTGAAAAATCTCAAAGTTTGACCCCTTATATCTCTGATGGGCACGAATGAAAAAATTTGAAATTTGGCTGAATGTTACCCCTAGCACGTAGAATAAGGAGTAAAAATTTGGAGTTGCAGACTTACGTCATATAGGAGTTACAGGCCTGAAAAAATGGTCAAAATCAAAATGGTCAAAATCAAAATGGTCAAAATTTGAGCGTTTGCGGGCAGGGTAATTAAAATTCAAATAAACTGTCTAATGAAATAAAAATTAATCTATTTTCACAAGATTTCACAATGAATACAAATTTATACAGGGTGGGCCAACAAAAAGAGTCCACCTCGATATTTGGCAATAGTTAACTCTTATATTTTAAGGAAATGCCGAAATAGGTCCATTTTAATTTTTATTATATTGCAACTTTTTGGGATATATTTCGTACTACGTGACGTCATCCATCAGAGCGTGATAATGTAATCTATTATTTTTTTAAATGGGAATAGGGGCCTTGTGGCAACTAAAAATACATTGAAATACATTGTACTGCTATCAGAAAATAGAAAAAATGTTTATTTCACAAATAAACATTTCTTTTCGCTTAAATTAAATCACAAACAGCCTCTTACTTACCTCTTGACAGTTTGAACATTTAATTTAAGCGAAAAGCAATGTTTATTTGCCAAATAATAATTTTTTTCTATTTTATGGCAGCAATAAAATGTATTTTAAGTTAAATTAAATTACATACATTCTACTTTTTGTGTCAATTAATTTAATTCAAAAATTATTTTTTGGCCATCCTGTATAAATAATTATATTATTGTTTATACTACTCAACAGAGAATTGCACCCTTTCAAATTAGATCATACGACCCCTATTACCATTAAAACAATAATCGATTACGTCATCACGCCCAGGTGAATGACGTCACTGACGATGACACGTCATGGAGACGTATGAAATATATATAAAAAAATTGTAATTTAAAAATAAAAATCGACCTGTTTCGGCATTCCCTTAAAATCCAAGAACTGCCAAATATCAAGGTGAACTCTTTTCTTTGGCCCACCCTGTATAAATTTGTATTCATTGTGAAACCTGGTGAAAATATATTAATTTTTATTTCATTAGACAGTTTATTTGAATTTTAATTACCCTGCCCGCAAACGCTCAAATTTTGACCATTTTGATTTTGACCATTTTTTCAGGCCTGTAACTCCTATATGACGTAAGTCTGCAACTCCAAATTTTTACTCCTTATTCTACTTGCTAGGGGCTAACATTCAGCCAAATTTCAAATTTTTTCATCCGTGCCCATCAGAGATATAAAGGGTCAAACTTTGAGATTTTTTTTTGAAAAAATTGACTCAATTCTCAAAGCTCAAACTTTTTTTGTTTAAAGTATGTACGTATGTCTTTTGCAGAAAAAAATTACAAACCATTATCGGCTTGCCTTATGCTGTTGAAAAAATGCTGAAAGTGGAATTTTATCAGTTTACCTCTTCAAATTTCGAGGTTCATTTAAGGCCTTAAGGGTAGTTTGAAATTAAATAATGCTATAGGCAGTTTTTTTAGAGCATACTTTTCTAAAAAGTTTGGTTTTTGATTTATTGTTCTGGGACAAACCTCAGTGAAAACATTGGCTAAAAAGCGAAGCCATGTTTTCCGTGAAAATGATCGACACGCTTTAACAAAAATGGCCGTCATCGGCAAACTAAATTTTTTAAAAATAAAATAAATGGAATTATGTAGTCTCTATAGACTGAAGTTTAAAAGGTAGAAAAATAAAAAATATTAAAAATAGTCAAGCCACCAACTTAATTTATATTGGACCACTTGGCATGGATTGACCCTTTTCTCAGTTGTTTTAGTATAACGAAAATATCTTAATATAACTTACAACTGCTCCTTGCCCTATTTAATAATATTAACAGTACAGGAACGATACGATGGTGCGAATCCGTCTTCATACCACTGCCATAAAAGAAGAACGCTAAATCATCCCAGGACTTCTGTCTTATAAATCTACTAAATAACATTCTGAAGCTTTTCTTGCAAATCTATACAGAACAGAATAATATATTATAGATCTGACGAGGTCACCGGTCAAGAACAATCTGCCTTCAGGAAAGGCATGGGGAAACGAGAAGCAATATTCTGTCTTCAAACTCTGGCACAAAGGTGCAGAGATTAACAAGCCAACATCTTTGTCTGTTTTATAGATTTTGAAAAGACGTTCGACCGGGTGCAACACAGGATCTTGATAGCAAGATTGAACGACATCGGAAACGACAAATGAGATTCTCAAATTTTAGAAGCTATTTACTGGAATCAGACAGCAATCATCAAGACCAATGGTAACACTTGAAATAAAACGAGGTGTTAGACAGGGTTGTGTGCTATCATCCATACTGTTTAACGTCTAGTCTGAGGTAATATTTGCGAACGCTTTATCGCACTCTTCAGAAGGAATCAGGATAAACGGTCAAAGAGTAAATAGCATCCGTTATGCAAATGACACGGTATTAATGACTGATTCGGAAAATAGTCTGCAGATACTGTTAGATAGGGTTACTGAGAGTTGGTTATTAGTAGGTTAAGTATTGAATAAAACTAGGTAGGACAAATTAAATTTGTTTATGAAAACTGAATAATAAACAGGTAAATTTGAGATCGGTCTATTGAAGGGCATTTTAATTTTATATTAATTTAGTAATAATTCACTAACGACAAATAAATCTGTGAATAGTTATTTGTCAGTCGTCCATTATATTTTATAGATATAGATAGAAGTGTTAAAAGAATTTATAAATAATTAAAAATTTAAAGCGAGGTTAATTGTTAACTTATCAATTTATTCGAACGTAGGTGTGTTAGTTTTATTGGTGAAAAAACTTTAGTCATCGAATATGAATATTTTAAACGATGTAATATGCAGTTTGATCGAGACGCCTTTTTCAAGGCGCCAAAATCAAGAAAGATTAGTAATTATTTCAATGGGCCGGCCTTTACAAAATTTAACAATTTTATCCACAGATAAGACAAAAGACAATCAACCATTTTCGAGATCGTTTAAAACAATATGGTATGAAAATCATAAATGGCTAAGCGGAAGTTATTTTAAAAATTCACTTTTCTGTTGGCCTTGTTTGTTGCTCTCAAATTTGAAGCAAAATGTTTGGGTGAGTCAGGGATATTCAGATTTGAAAAATTTATCAGCTAGTGTAAAAAACATGAATCTTCGAAAGAACATTTAAACAATTGCTTAGGTTTAAAACGGTTAGAAAAAAATAAACAAACTATTGACAGAAGAAGTTGAAAAAGATTGAAGAAGTTGAAGAAATTGATGTTACAATTCTGTTAGTAAAACAAGAACCTGCATTTCGCGGTCGTGATGAGAGCCATAATTCTTCAAACATGGGTAATTTTAAAGAAATTTTTAATTCAGTAGTTAAACGCGATCAGGAAATCTAGGATCATGTTAAAAAATAGAAGGGGTGTTCACGGGTTTGTCAAAAACAATACAAAATGATTTAATAGATTGCCTTGCCGATTACGTAAAAAATGAAATTTCAACAGAAATTAATGAAAGTAAATTTTTTTCTATACTAGCGGACGATACTACTGATATAACCGAAAAATCACAGTGTACTTTAACAATCCGTTTTGTTAAAAAAGTTGGTCAGGTAACAGAAAGATTTTTAGGGTTTTTTGATGTTAGCGAGAATAGATCTGCAGACGCTCTATATAGTTTAATTTCAAACGTGCTTGAGCCATATGATTACAAAAATAAATAAATTGCTCAATTTTACGATGGTGCAAGTGTAATGGCTGGCTCTTTAAACGGATTACAATAAAAAATTAAAGTAGATGCTCCAAAAGCAATTTTTACACATTGTTGCGCTCATAGATTACATTTAGTATTGCAAGACGGCTCAAAATGTATTACAAATTGTAGGATATTTTTTGTCGCCTACCCGAAGTATATGTGTAGCCTACCTGCATACTGAGGTCGCGAGCCGCCACTGGAATACCAAAGTTATGAAAATATTAAATACCAAAAATATACCCCTTCCAATATAATATGTGAATCACCAACGACTTGAATACGTAGACCAATACAAATATCTTGGTTGCTGGTTCAACAATCAACTTGATTATAAACAAGAAGTAAGAGCGAGAATAGAGGTAGCCCGGCAAGGATTTATCAAAATGAAAAGCTTATTTTGTAACAGTAGCATTAATATCAGTCTTAGATGTCGTTTTCTGCATTGCTATGTATGTTCAATACTATTGTATGAAACGGAGGCCTGGACGCTCAACATAACGCTGATGAACAAGTTAGAAGCCTTTCAACTGTGGCATTATAGAATGACCTTGAAAATACCTTCGACAACCCACACCACCAACGAAAATGCCCTGAGGAGAATAGGTACCTACAGATAGGGAGCTGCTAAAGATCATCAAAGTTAGAACAGTTAGCTACCTAGGACACATAATGAGAAACGAGAAGTACCGCCTTGGCAACTGGAAAACGGAGTCCCGATAGGCGTCAGATTTCATGGCTTAAAAATATCAGAGACTGGACCGGCCTTGATTCAACATCTTTGTTTAGAGACGCATTGGACAAAGAAACATTTTCCATTCATTACTGAAAAAATTAACTACGAACATCAAATAATGCATTGCTGACCCTTTTTAGACTGACTAAAATGGTTTACATTTTAGGTAAAGTAATGATCAAACAACAGAAATAAGGGCCAGGATAGAAACAGCAACATATATACAGTGATGAGCGCGCTAACGACAGGCAAAATAGCTCAAAAGATGGAAAACATAGTACATTGCGAAACAAAAAGAGATAAAACTAGTGAAGGTGAAAATTATCGTTATAATAATAATAATATGTAAGCACTACGAGCCTAGTAGGCCCATGGCTTGATGTACTATTCTTTTCCACTCCCTTTTGTCAGTCGCTTTTCTTTCCCAGTTCCTTACGTTAATTCTTCTCATATCTTCTCTAACTCCATTACTCCATCGTGACCTCGGTCTTCCTCTTCGTCTTTTCCCTGCCAATGCACTAGATAGTACCATTCTGGGAATTCTAGATGGAATCATCCTCTGCACATGGCCCAACCATCTAAGTCTTTGCGCCTTAATTACTGCTAGTATGTTAGGATCTTGATAGAGCTCAGTTAGTTCCATATTTGTTCTTCTTACCCATTGTCCATTTAAGTTTTTCCCACCGAAGATTCTGGGCAGTATTTTCCTCTCCCAAACTAATAACAACTCTTAATGTTTTTTTGTTGTGGCCCATGTTTCAGAAGCATACGTTACTATCGGCCTTATTACGGTCTTGTAAATTCTTAGTTTTGCTCTTCGTGATATATTTTTACTTCTTAACAACCCATTAAGAGCAAATATAGCGCGGTTGCCCGACATAATTCTCTTTTGTATTTCTTCTTCACAGTTAGGATCTCTTGTGAAGACAGTTCCTAAGTATTCAAATCTCTCAACTTCTTCGAATTTATACTGTGTTCCCTTCGCTGTTGTCACTGTTATGTATTGCCCCCGAACGAATTGCTTATTTGTCCATTCCATATACTTTGTTTCTGCTTCATTGATATACAATCCTTTGGTTGCTGCCCTCTCCTCGAGTTTCATGACTGTTTCTATAAGTTCTATTTTGCTCCTAGCCAAGATTACCAAATCGTCTGCGAATGCCAAGCACTGATGTTTTTTGTGGTAGATCAGACCTGTTCTATTAATGTTTGCTTCCTGTATAACCTTTTCTAGTAATATGCTAAACATTATAGACGATAATGGATCACCCTGCCGCACTCCTTGTTTGACCTCAAAGCTTTCTGTTATAGTATTGTTTATCTTGACTTTATTCATTATTCTTTGGAGAGTTAATTTTATAATTCTAATAAGCTTTGGAGAAATATCCATGTCTTGGCATGGCAGAAATTGTTGCTCTATTTACTTTATCAAATGCCTTTTCCATGTCCATAAAGGCTAAATAAATATATGGATTTCTCTGTCATCCACTTCCTGCTAATAACTTCTTTCAAAGTGAGAATATGATCCTGTGTACTTCTACCTTCTGTAAATCCACTTTGAGATTGTGTTAATGTTTTTTCTGTGATCAATCTCAATTTTTTCTCTATTATTTTCTCGTATATTTTTGTTACAAATTTTGTTACAAATATAATCCTATTAAGGACTATATTTTTAATTGTTCAATAATTCTAAACGGTGAGCAATAACTTTGATTAATTTTGTTAACCTACAAAACCTCAGCAAGAACTCGTTAAATATTTACAAGCACTGTAATGTTTCTTCTCAACATTCTGACAAGCGCCCTTGGCAATTTGCTGCATGATTTAGTAACTTCCATGTAAAATTTTGACTACATGTGCTACGTGACTCAGACATTAGAAATTCTCTTTTCGGGTTATCCCATTATCCTTTCTCGGTACGCATCATTATCTCGACAAATTTTGAGAAAAATCAACCCTTATTTAACTTTGTTTTGCATAGTGCACCGAGGCAGACAATTTGCTGTTGCGAGCCTGTTCCTAATAGTGGCAAAGAACTTTAATCTTTGAGATATATATATATTGTTTTGATTCTACTTATTTTCTATATGTAAACATTTAAAAATCATACTTACCTTTATTTTTAATTATTATTATATAATAACTCTTTTATTGGGCTAGCTCAAAATAATAAAATTATCTCAGGGTTTTACGTCATCCAATCACAGAAATACAAAACCAATACTCAGAGAAAACTCTTGGAAAAATAAAATTCAAAAGTACAATATAACCGTATATTGACAAAAATTGACTATACCAAAGAATTAAACACAAATTTTTAATAATAGAATAAACTGTAAAGCAAACAATCTATGAAATGATTATGCAAAGAATGATAAATGAATATAGAAAATATCGCAAATTATTTAAAATAGAAAGTTATCCAGTATAGATAGTGTGACCAACTAGTCCGAAAAATCCGGTACATGGCCCGAATTACGAGGTCGTGGCCCGGCGTCCCGGACAAGGCTTCCGGGCCATCCGAATTTTCAACGTTTTGGTAAAATGCTACTTTGAAATTTTGAATAGGTTATTTTTCTATGAATTCATATCCAATTGAATTGGTGGGACGAAAAATGTCGACAATTTCTAGAGTGTATGTAATACTAATACCACATTCAAAACGTCCACATTTTATATCGTGGTATTATAGTTCTACGAAAACTCAAACGGTGAACATTTTTCGTCTCTGTATTTTAATTATCGTCTTAGACGAGCAATATTCAGAAACAATAATAATTCATGTATACTGTATACATCAACATAATGATGATATTAAAGTTCTATAATATTAAAAAAAAATGGCCCGAATTTCTTTGAAATGTCCCGGATTTCAGGTATTTTTTTCAGCCGTGTCCCGAATTCGACTGAATTGGAGTTGGTCACACTAAGTATAGATGAAAAAATGAATTATAACTGGTAAACAAAAGTCAATTTAAAAAAAATACGAAATTGTTTATGTAAAAGTTTATGTCCAATTACACTGGAGTCTTTATGGAGACGTTGGTCGATGAAACCAAAGAAAACCGAAATCCTCGCAACAGAGAATATTGATATAGAGAAATATAAGTTTGAATACCTTGGTACAGCTGATACCACTTGCCACTGAATTTACTGTTAACTACTTAAAACACTTTTACTTAGTACTTTGTGTTTACGGGTGCCTATAAGGCTTTGATTAACGAAGACCGACACTTTTTTACTTCTTCTTCAACACAAAACTGTCCCTTACAAAAACGTCTTTCGTATACTCGCTTTCACCTGATAATTGTTCTTAGAAGTACTTTCTATCAAATCTACCCGCACTGATAAAATTGTAAACATTTGTCCAAGGATCATAGAATTATTTTACTATATATAATGTTATAACTAACAATACAATACTGGATAATTTCAATCGGTACCTATTTTACAGGGGAATGAAAAAAATAAATATTTTAAAAATGAACTATTTTAACGTACCTAATACAAATTGACAAAATTTATGCATACACATACAAATTATTATACAATTAAATAGTTAGATTTTCTTCTTCTTCCTCTCTGCCTTTATTTATTTATGACAATACATGTGTAGTTCGTTAAATTTAAATTTTATTTGGGTTATGTTATAAAAGCTTATAAAATTGAGTAGTTTTATGGATAAAAAATATGAGTTTTATTTTAACTCCATTTACATTTTTCACAATTTTTTATTACGCATAGCGGGTGGTCCGATAAGTCCTTAGCAGCTCCGCCCGATGGCGCCACTGTTGCAAGAGAAATCTACCATCGTGTAATACATTCTTGTAGACGGCCTATGTCAAAATATCAGACCAATCGGACTCGTAGTTTTGTTTTAACCGCGTGTGTAAGCGAGCGTGTTTGGAGATAGAGAAAGATGAAAAAAGAGCAATATCAGTCGGTGATTCGACTCTTGTTTTTAGAAAGGAAATCCCGCAGCGAAAACAAAAAGAATGAAATTGAATTCTGTACATGGACGTCCACAGGGAGGGGCAGCTGCCCCCCTTCCCCTAGAGAGGACGAGGTGAGTGTAAAATTGGTGAATAAGCAATATAGAAAAATACAAAGTTGTAACTTAATCTTGATTTTGAAGGCAACCACTCTTTCTACATTATAGCTTGGAAGGAAAAACCACATAAACTTGAATGAAAATTTGAAATCTTGTAACGATGTGATGCTACGACAAGCGATGAGCTGTTCTACCAAAGACGACCGGAGGAGTGTCAGCGTTGGCGCATGGCGCCGCTGGGGGAAATCGAAGGAGTAGTGGCAGCAAGAGCATATTTAAGGCGAGCCAGGAGAATGATAAAATCAGTCATGGCTAGCGAATTGAACTAACCATGGCTCAACAGCTTCTGCTCGCGTATTGAACGAGCATTAGATGACTTGGCAATAGATGCACCGTATGTGGGGTGGGACTATGTCTAGGTGGACGCCACAGTAGTGACGTGGAGTCTTGCCATGACCGTTATCGCAGTGTGCGGTAGTAGCGAGGAATGATCTCCGGATTGGAATATAGGGCTATGTTGATTTAACGTAGCGAGATTGTTATTGTATATAAATATACTGTTTATCGTATTATTTTAATGTTGCTATTATCATCAGATAACTGTAAGAAAGTTTAATATTGTTTTTCCTTTGCAGAAGACGGAGTTATATTTTATTTTATTTGTTTTAAACTGTATATAATTATCTTTAATATATTTACTTTATTTTTAACTTGTGTTTTACTGAGTCTGTCGTCCTTAGAAGAACTACCCGTTACAATCTGCTATTATTTGTCACAGTTGTCAATTGGTTTGAGATATTTTGATGAAGAAGCAGAAGAAATTCGTGAAGAATTTACAGAGTTTGTTCAGCTCGATGCTCTGAATGCACCAAGCATTGCAAAGACAATTGATGATTTCCTGACAAATCATGAAGTTGATCCACTCAAATGTGTCGGCCTGGGGTTTGATGGTTGCTCCACTATGTCGGGAAAGGAAAGCGGAGTTCAAGCAATTTTAAGGAAAAAATACAGCAAATCTTTTTTTTTTCCACTGTACGTCACACAGATTAAATTTAGTTGTGAACGATTTTAATCATTTAATCCTCGCAGGACCAACCTTTTAGTCAGGGCTGCTTTATCCATTAGGCAATATAGGCAGTTGCCTAGAGCGGCAAATTATGAGAGGGCGGCAAAAATACTGTCCAAAAAAATATTTGTATATAAAAATTAAAATCGAATAACATTTAAGTACATCGTACATCCATCAATGGAATATAAGTGGGCATTCATTTCTAGAAAGCAAATTGCATTTTCTTAACACTGTTCATTCAAAAAGGACAGAAGTCGTAAATTTAGGGATTATTGGGCCATCGGTAGCACCGCAAAGGCGGCGGGCGCACTGTTCTATATTTTTTTTAAACTGAATCCTTTTGGGTTATTCGTGGTTGACAATTTGCCATTTTCATTGAGAATACCTTAAAGATTGTGCATCTAACGAAAACACCGTATAAAACATTTTTGTAGCTTATGAAAAATCAAAGAGATTCGTTCCTTCATAAGTCTTCTAGTGATAACATGAAAAGAGATATGGTAGGTGAAACGAATTTTTTTTTGTGCATGCTCAAATGGGTGTGTTTAACTTAATAACAGAGAAATGGTCGATTTTAAGGGTATAATGCTATCAATATCTTTTGTAAGTACTGCCTGAAAATACCTTTAAAACGACCGCACTGTTAAATTTCGATTACATTCCAACTAAGCGAAATATGGGGCAACAAAAAAGAATGACTAATTTATTTTAAGATAAAATGCGAAGTACGTATATTTTAACCCCTCATCCACCAGATTTAAATGCATCGTTTTGCTTCTATAATACCTTTTATTATAGTGTTATTTCTATGTTCAACAAGTTGGACGGGTTTAAAATGTATGATTTTTGAAAAAAATTAAGATCAAATTATAGAGAGCATTTTTTATTTTTTTTTAAATCTTCCTTTTTCTCCATGTAACTCGAAAATGATAATGAGATACAGTAATGAAAGAAAAATAAAATTGTTATTTAAAAGAAAACCTACATTTTTGTAAAGTATTTTTTTACGTATCTCTTATCACTTTCGAATTACATGGGGAAAAGAAGATTTTTAAGAAAATTTAAAAATGCGCTCTATAATTTGATCTTATTCTTCTAAAATTCTTCCATTATTCTAAAAAAAAACTATTCATTTTAAACCCGTCCAACTTTTTGAATATAGAAATAACACTCTAAATAGTAGAAGGTATTCTAGAAGAAAAACGATGCATTTAAATTCTGGTGGAGGAGGGGTTAACTATACTGCTCATTTTTCCTTAAAATACATTAGTCATAAGTTTTTTGCACCATAACTCGCTTAGTTTGAATGTAACCGACATTTAATCAGTTCTCGTTTTAAAGGTCTTTTCAAGCACTATAAAAGGTATTCGTAGCATTATACCCCTAAAATCGACATTTCTCTGTTATTTTAAGTTGAATACACCGATTTGAGCATGAACCAGAAAAAAATCTTTTTTCACCTACCATCTCTTTTTTATTATTAAAACTAGAAGATTTATGAAAAAATGAATCTCTCTGATTTTTCATAAACTACAAAAATGTTTTATATAGTTTTTTTCGTCAGATGCACAATTTTTATGGTATTCTCAAAAAACAGTCTCCGAAAAGTGTCATTTTTCAATGAAAATGGCAAATTTTTAACCACGAATAACTCAAAAAGTATTGAGTTTTCAGTAGTAATTGCACAAGAGCTCTAAAACTATCGAATTTTTCCCGAGTGACACTTTGACAGTTTTAATTTCACGTCCCGAAGGAGAGTGAAATTATGTCAAAGTGTCACGAGGGCAAAAATTCGATAATAATTTTAGAGATCGAGTGCAATTTGCTGCGATTATTTCATGACTAAAATTGTTTTACCAAGATTGTATTGTAATTTATTTATGTAAGTACAAATAAGTACAATTAAACACACAGTTGTTATAAATATTTGACGATTGAAAGTCATCACTTTTATAATTTTTAAACATTAATTGTTATTAATGTAACTGAATGTATTTTTTCGTAGAAACGAAGGGCATCTGACGTAATATACTTGACGACAGGCTATTATCAAAAATTATCACTTTAATTTTTATTTCTGTAGCTTTCTATAGAAAATTTATAAAACAGTTATTGCTTAGAATTAGGTTCTCTGACCACCTCCGGTGTTAGTTTGATAAAAACATTTCCACCCCCGAGAACGGGTGGGAACCACCCCTAAGTTAAAAGCGTAATAGGATATAGCGTGGACTCAGTTTCTTGTGCTATTCCCTACCTATAGTGAAAATATCAAGTAAATTGATGCAGTATCTAGTAGGATGGAATTCGGAGCCAAATACCCTCACTAACTGCACTAATAGATACCTTCATCATTCATACATGGATGCATTCACTTAAAGGTTCATTTAGATACCACAATAAAATCACTAATCACCAATAGTTGACATATTTAAATATAAAGAAGAGTGGATTTTAAGATATTTTCCCTAATTTTGATATTGCTTTGCGCATTTATTTGTGCCTCCCAGTTGCCAACTAACGTGTCCGCTGAAAGGTCATTTTCGAAAATGTCAAGAATTTAAAATATTCATGAAAATAATTTGCGATCAAGTATGACGCAAGGACGTCTTAACAATTTGTCAATTTTGTCCATAGAAAGTGGCGTAACAAAGATGATTTTTCCAAAGAAAAATCAAGAAAGAAATCTGATGTGATCGAACTGGAATGACAATTTTTATGTATTCTTATTTAAATAAATAAATCTGTTTGCAATTTTTTTTTTCGCAAAAATGGTAGGTACATGCTTGAAGGCGGCTACTAGAAAATTGCCTAGGGCGTTAATTGACCTAAAAGCGGCCCTGCTTTTAGTAGAAACAGCGAGGACCAAGGAGGGTCAATAAATGTCAACACATAAATTAATCAAAAACGTGCTTCTTTATTTAAACTAATTTAAAACTAACACTTTTATATTATTCCTAGACGTTAATGTTTTGACGACATTTTTGACTTCTTGCTGTGCTTACCGCCTATATACTTGCATTTTGAACAAACTATGGTTGTTTTTACCCACTTATTGGCCTTTTTCCTTCTAGATTTTGCTAATTTGACACATGAATGATATCGTCCCTTTCCCTTTTGGGATGGTGTTGAAGGTATTCAACGGGGTTATTTATAGTCCACTGTCAAGTTTTTATAAAAGTATGAGGAAACGAATTAAATTATATAAATGCTAATTATGCCATCTAATAGGAAGATTTTTAAGAATAAAGGTATTTAGAAAATCGGATGCAATGCAAGTATACTTTCAGTAGAGGTAGGTGGAAAACATCTTATCAGTTGCATTCTGCGGCATGCAAGTCAGGATTTATCGTCGCTGTCATTTTGATTGCAAAATATTCTGAATACCTAGAGCCTATAGTCAACCACCTACAATCTGCGCTAACTAATGTTTTAAAGATAGCGGAACATATTCGTCAAATCATGGATATTTTTAAAAAACACTGACAGAACGCAGAGAACGTAACAAACACTTTATTACATGAAGCCAATAAGATAGCCGAAGAATGTGGTTTTGAATTATCTACCCCTAGAACTATAAACAAGAAACAGCATAGAAGCAATCAACCAGCTGATACGCCTAGTGAATACCGGAGGCGATCCATGATTCTTCCGTATCTGGATTCTATCATATCTTCTCTAGAGACAAGGTTTTCCGAAAGAAATACGCCAGCCTTCGCTCTGAGTCTTCGGCATCCCAAGCATTTTTCAAAAATTGATTTAAATTGCCTTTAATTAGAACTGAGACAATTTAGATCCTTAGGTAGAATATTGGAATAAAAAACGCCTTAATAATAAGTTAGACAACTTCAACACCCTTGAAATTTTTGAACTGGTTCGAGCGTCCACTACTTTATATCCGTTAACAAAAAAATTGCTAGAAATTCTCGTAACATTGCCTTGCACTACGTGTACAGTTGAAAGGTCGTTCAGCAGTCTATGAAGAATAAAAACATGGTTGCGGAATACAATGGTCGAAGATTAATAATTAATAATAATTAATGGAATACAATTAATGGGTTAGCTCTAATGAGCATTCATCGGAAACAAATATTACCAAAAAGAAAGAGTTTGTAGAGAAAGTTTTACAAGAATTTACAATTGATCCGCGTAAATTGTTTTTTAAATAATAGTGTTTAGGAACGGCCAATTTATCTTGCTTCACAAATCGAAGACTTATCCAGGAGGAAATAAACTTGTTAAATTTGCATCACGTTTTTGTAAAAAGCATTAAAAAAGTTTTTAAACATTTAAATTATATTTAGTTTGCTTCATTTTTGTATCAAGGCGTTGAGATATAATTTTGGCTTCAAAATAGTTATTTATGAAACAGTTCGTGAAGTATGCCTTTTGCGAACGCACGCGATGTTTAGAGCACGAGCGACAGCGGCGCGAGTGCTATATGTACATCGTGTTAGTTCGCAAAAAGTACTTCACGCACAGTTTCATACAATATTTTATCTACGATAAACAAATAAAAAAACTGTAACTCTTCGTCACTGGAATTCATTTCTATTCTACAATTTTTAGAACTTTGAGATTTAAAAATTCTAACTTCTTTCAAACCACAAATATGTCAAAACTTTTGTCGTAATTTATTGCTGACGATGTCATCACCATGACAACGCGAAAGTTAAGGATATTTGTTTATATGAAAGTGTGCCAAAAACAGTGCGAAAAAGTAAATCCCATTTAAAATACATTGTTACTTCAGGCACACTTTAAATCCTTCACGCACTGCTATCTATAATGACAGTTTTCACAAACTAAAAACTTATACGCTTATACATAATATGAGATAGAGTAGATAAACGTTATTTTCAAAACTTTTCTGAGGAAAACACATCCCCTCTCCCCTCTCAGTGAAGACTATCAATTTACGTCTAAAATTATTGTTTATCTAACCAATTTCTTTATTTCTCAAATCTGCCCCCCCTAGTTTTGATCCTGCGGACGCCCATGATTCTGTAAACGATGATTCTGTAAACGATGATTCTTCTCCTTCGATGAAAACCGTCAAAAATTGGTTTAACGGGTTCAACGTGGTGGCACGTCGGTTTTTGTTAAGTCACTCCCAGTTGCCCCGAAAACGGCTACCACTGAGGATAACGTGAAAGAAGTCCACTATCTCGTATTGGTAGACCGTTCGGTATAAGGTAACTTAATGCATATTAAGTTATTATTTACTTTTTGTATGTGGGTTTTTCTTTTTTATGTCTTTTGGTTGGTGTTTCATTGGAAGTTCTTCCCCTCCCATTATGGAAAATTTCTATTTCCGACACTGTCTTCAGGACCTAAACAAACTTGATAAAGTGCATTTGGATTAATAAAATCTTAATTTCAGATTTTTTTTTAAGGAAAGAGGAAGGTTTGAAATACTTATTTTTGTTATTATTTTAAATAAAAGTGCATAATTTCAAGAATACACTTTGACGCGGTTTCGCACCAGCACGCTTGAGCGTAGTGAGAAACATTAAAAAATTGTTCACCTTCTCTTTTGTTGATTACTCCGAATTTCAAAAAACATATTCCGGTGTGCATTACTTTACGATTTGACAGACAAATTAACGTTTTTCTCAAAACTGCTTCTTCAAAGGCGGTAGACATCGTAACTCAAAAACTACTCGACTGATTCACCTGAAATTTTGTATAGATTTTCTTTAGACGTTTCATGAAGTAACGCTGTCGAGATATATTTGTTGTTATGCTCATTTTTTGTTTAGAAATAATAAATATGTTGATTTTCACACTTTTGTTACAAAAAATTTTGTTTTTTTTTACTTCCGAGTGATACCAAGAACTCAAAAATCGTTAAAAATAAATCGAGTTCTGATGTCCACCGAAAATTGCATTTTTTGGAGGTGTTTGTAAAAATTTGGTACTGTTGGCTTATTTTTCAATATTTTTCCTTGAATATTTTTTTGTATATGCTGTAAATTGTACTTAATATGCTTATTTAATTTAAAAGTAAAATAAATCTACCATAGTTTCAAAAAAAATCACGTCCATCAAGTTAGCAGAACAAAGTCAGCAGAATAAAATTATTTTTATACCATAATTAAGTATAAATTAAATGCAGATTTAGTGTTCCAAGTAAAAATTTATTGCTCTTTTCTTTTAAAAGTTATCGCATGTTCTGCTAACTTGTTAATCTAGCTAGCAGAACAGTAGTTCAAAAATTGATAAATCATTTATAATTGAACACCAAAGTATTCTCTGAATTAAATGCAAATTTAATGTTCCAAGAATAAAATTATTGCTCTTCTTCTTTAAAAGTTGTCGCATGTTCTGCTAACTTGATAATCAAGTTAGCAGAACAGTAGTTCAAAAATTTGATAAATCGTTTATAATTGAATGCCAAAGTATTCTCTGAATTAAATGCAAATTTAATGTTTCAAGAAAAAATTTATTGCTCTTAAAAATTTGATAAATCATTTATAATTGAATGCCAAAGTATTCTCTGAATCAAATTCAAATTTAATGTTCCAAGAAAAAATGTATTGCTCTTCTTCTTTAAAAGTTATCGCATGTTCTGCTAACTTGATAATCAAGCTAGCAGAACAGTAGTTCAAAAATTTGATAAATCATTTATAATTGAATGTCAAAGTATTCTCTGAATTAAATGCAAATTTAATGTTCCAAGAAAAAAAATATTGCTCTTTTTTTTAAGTTATCTCATGTTCTGCTAGCTTGATTATCAAGTTATCAGAATATGCGATAACTTTTAAAGAAGAAGAGCAATAAATTTTTTCTTGGAACATTAAATTTGCATTTAATTCAGAGAATAATTTGGCATTAAATTATAAATGATTTATCAATTTTTGAACTACTGTTCTGCTAGCTTGATTATCAAGTTAGCAGAACATGCGATAACTTTTAAAAGAAAAAAACAATAAATTTTTTCTTAGAACATTAAATTTGCATTTAATTTACTCTTAATTATGGTATAAGAATAACTGTGTTCTGTTAACTTTGCTCTGCTAACTTGATGGACGTAAGAAATTCACAAAAATTTGCTTGAAATGTTAATTAATCCCCTAAAAGAGATTGCTCACAGGAGTAACAATATATGTCATTAGATTTAACAAAATAAATGCGTATTGTCCATGTGGGCAGATTGCTGTACTAATTGGAGTTAAAAATAATATCATGTGTCAAACGTACAACATTGTATTATACAATACAATGCTTCGCGTATCGTTATAAAAACAAAACATAAATATTAATTAATTTTAATATATTTCAAAGGTATAAAGTGAGCTAGTGTCAAATAACATTAATTAGAGTAATTATAATGAACACCATTCAAAATCATATACGTTATATTTACAAATTGTGTTAATTAACTTAATTAAATATGTGATGCTTTTGTGTAAAATTTAATAAACTTTATATAAGTAAATTATTTCATGACTGAATAAATAAATATAAAATAAATATTTTATACGGTTATACAATAAATAAAAAATTATTAAAATTATTATAAACGATTATTCTAAAAACTTTGAGGGTAAAATATTAACAGGCCAACAAGAAATATCTAAGGCCTCGTACATATAAGGGCGGTTTGCCAACGTTGACGTCGCAGTTTATCTGAAAAACCCAACCGCCGAGGTTCAAGTTAACATAGAAACAAATGCAACCTCAAAACATCGTACATATGCAACCACCAGTTTACCAGCGTTTAAATTGGTAAATCGCGGCGTTTATGTTGGCAAACCGCTCTTAAATGAACAAGCCCTAAGAAGACGGACAGTTACAGCTTGTCCACATGAGGACGGTTTGCCAACGTCGACGTCGCGGTTTATCTGTTTTCCTTGGTAACTTGAAAGGCGGCATTAGGGTGTGATCAGGTAAAACAGGTAAAACGAGACGTAACCGCTGGCAAACCGCCCTCATATGGATGTTCGAAAAACAAAAAACAGTAAATCCTGTATAAAAGGTATGTTTAAAAAACCCTCAAAAGGGCCACATCAAATTCACATAACTAGTTTTCGACTGGTTTACCAGTCATCATCAGTGTTTACCCAAAATGAATATAACCTGATAAAAAAGGCAAAGATGTTGAAATTTTGACTAGGGTTAAAAAATATTAGGTTATACTCACGTGCAATGTACATGCTAACCACCAAGATAGTATTATACAAAAATATGTGGGTCAAAGCCCAGTGAAAGTAGTCCGTCAAGGAAACATAGGTATAAAATGCTACCTTAAGCCTGGATGTTTAAAATATTATCTAATTTGCCCTAGGTAACATCTGAGATCTAGATATGACTTGTTCACATGTTGGAAGTGAGACGGTAAGTGAAAATGAAATGGTTGGGAACCTCGGAACGATGACAAGACAAACGACAGTTCCACAGGTAGTTAAAAAAAAAAATTAGGGCACTCGTGGGAGTGCCGACAGAAGTAAAAACCTCTTAGTGCGATGTCACATTATGCGTTTTGACCGGATACGGTGGAAACGCATCCGTTTCCAACGCAACGGCACCGACCTGTCACACTATGCGTTTAGTCTGGTGCAGTTTGTAAGTGCGTAACGATGCGCGATGTCTCAAAACGCATCCGTTTCCAACGCAACCGGACCGATCTGTCACACTATGCGTTTTTACCGGATGCGGCGGAAACGCATCCGGTCAAAACGCATAATCTGACATCGGCCTTACAAAGCAAGCCCCTTCGAGTACACACTCTATCCCTACTCCAGCCATTATAACTTCGGTCGAACTTATACGCAATTCAACCTATAGTATATAAATTACTAATATCTGCCATGTCGATAACGATCGCGAGTTCAATGCTTTTCCCCATCAAAAGAGAAGTGATATGTATCTACATTATATACCCATTTTGTGCATCCCATATTATTTATATATATACATACACATAATACATAAACGTACAAAATTTATTTCGGCGAAGCGATGACGGTCACGAATTCAATGCTTTTTCCCCATCCAGAAAGTGCACAAAATCGCTACAGAAGTTTTCACTTCAAAAATACTTTAAACACTAATAATCACTTATAATGATTGAAGTAGGGACCGTGTGGCCCCTTATGCGCTTGCTTCGCAAGCTCCTTCGGGTACACACTCTACCCCTCCTCCAACCAATATAACTTCGTTTGAACTTATATATACGCAATTCAACCTATAGTGTATAAATTACTAATATCTCGCCGTAGCGATGACGGTTACGAATTCAATGCTTTTTCTCAATCCAAAAAAGTTATATAACTATATTATACACGCGTTGCGTGCATCCTATACTATTTATATATACATACACCATACACCCATACACATATTATGTAGGTACCACAAATGCGAAAATTTCAAACCAATAAGCCTTTTGCCACATCCGTACAGAATGCTTACCAAAATAATTACTAACAGGCTATTAAATAAATTCGATAGTTACCAGCCTGTTGACATAGTACCATAGAACACCTACAGACAATCACGACACTTATCGAAAAGTTCAACGAATACAATGAACCTCTTCATTTGGCATTTGTGGATTACAATAAGTCATTCGATTCCATAGAACTCTGGGCCGTATTAGAAAGAATGAATAAGGCAAGGATTGATTCTAGATATAGAATACTCCTCAAATACATATACGACAATGCAACTATGCAAATAAATGTATCAGAAGGTCTAACAACAAGCAAAATAGAACGGAGAGAGAAGTTAGACAGAGGACAAAAACAAATAAAACAAAGGTGATGACAAATCAATATGTCACAATCGACTTAGATGGAAGTGATATCGAAAGTGTCGAAAAGTATATATATATATATATAACTAGGTCACATGATCAAACTAGGCAAAGAGAATCAAACGGCAGAAATAACTAAAAGAATCCGAATGACTTGGGCAGCAGTAGCAAGACTCAGTGATGTGTAGAAGACCAAAAAGATACCAATAAATCTAAAGGAAAGGGCATTCAACAGTTGTATTCTACCAATTATGACGTATAGAATATGGAGACGATGACACTTACAAAGGTATCAGCCAATAGATTAAGAACGACACAGAGGGTGTTCAAACGAGCTATGTTAGGGGTATCTCTGAGGGAACATATACAAAAATGAGGACGTGCGAAGCAGGACGAAAGTGGAATATGTAATTGGCAGAATTGAAATGCAAATTAAACGGACCTGGGACACGTGGCACGACAAAACATCGAAATGTGGACGAGAAACATTGTACATTGGGGACCATGTGAGCACAGTCGTAGCAGAGGAAGACCACAAAAACGACGGCTAGACACATTAATGCAAAAATGGGGAGAAACTGGCACCAAATAGCACAAAACAGAAGAGAACTCATGACGAGGCCTTTGTCCAGGAGTGGATGCAAACAGGCTGAAGAAGAAAATTATATATATATATATATATATATATATATATATATATATATATATATATATATATATACATATAAAATTTATTTCGACTAAACGATGACGGTCGCGAAATCAATTCTTTATCCCCATTCAAAAATAGGTGTTATACCAATATTATATATGCGTTGCGTGCTTTCTACACTATTTATATATACATACACATCATAATATATATGTATACGTACAAAATTTATTTCACCGAAGCAATGACGGCCACGAATTCAATGCTTTTTTCCCATCTAAAAAGTGCACAACGTCCTTAAAGAAGTTTCCACTTCAATAATATTACTATTATTATACGTACATTATAATAATTTACGTACAACATTTATTTCGTCTAAGCGATGACAATCATGATGATAGTCGCGAATTCAATCCTGTCTCCCCATCCTAAAATAGATTATACATTTATTTTAAATTTAAATACTTCTACACAATTTATATATACATACACATAATATACATACGTACAAAATTTATTTCGCCGAAGAAATGACGGTCGCGATGACGGTCGCCAAATAAATCCTTTTTCCCCAGCTTAAAATAGGTTTTACATTTATTTTAAACTTAAATACTTCTATACAATTTATATATACATACACATAATATGTATATACCTACAAAATTTATTTCGCCGAAGAGATGATGGTCGCGATGACGGTCGCCAAATAAATGTTTTTTCCCCATCCAAAAATTGGTTTAACATTTATTTTAAATTTAAATAGGTACTTCTATACAATTTATATATACATACACATAATTTATATACGTACAAAATTTATTTAGCCGAAGGGATGACGGTCGCAAAATAAATCCTTTTTCCCCATCTTAAAATATGTTTTACATTTATTTTATACATACATATATATATATATATATATATATATATATATATATATATATATACATATACTTAATATATAGCATAAGCGATGATGGTCGCAATTACGGTCGCGATGACGGTCGCGATGACGGTCGCGAATTCAATGCTTTTCCCCTATCCAAAAAGTGCACAACGTCCCTAAAGAAGTTTTCACTTCAATAACCTGTCATATTTAAGAGTAAGGTATGCAGATTGTTAAAATTAGAAACATCATTTCTTTTATCATTTTAAACATCCAGGCTTAAGGTAGCATTTTATACCTATGTCTCCTTGACGGACTACTTTCACTGGGCTTTGACCCACATATTTTTGTATAATACTATCTTGGTGTTTAGCATGTACGTGAGTATAACCTAATATTTTTTAACCCTAGTCAAAATTTCAACATCTTTGCCGTTTTTATCAGGTTATATTCATTTTAGGTAAACACTGATGATGACTGGTAAACCAGTCGAAAACTAGTTATGTGAATTTGATAGGTAATTCATTTGATAGGTAATTCATTTTAGGTAAACACTGATGATGACTGGTAAACCAGTCGAAAACTAGGTATGTGAATTTGATGTGGCCCTTTTGAGGGCTTTTTAAATATACCTTTTATACAGGATTTACTGTTTTTTGTATCATATGGTATACAGCCAACTACAGGAAAACTTTTTCCTTGTGGATTTTTATGTATGTTCGCTTAGATAGACAATTTTATTGACTCCGTTATTTCTTTAACTCATCGTATGATATTATCACTCATCGACAGTTTTGTGCTTTGTCAAGGCGTTTATCTTTTATTCTTCTTGGTTTTGATTGGCCAGTCATTACGTGAGTATGGCTACCTTGATTCCATTCACCTCTTTAATATCCAAACATGCTTTTGAATTTATAATTATATTTCTTATCTTTTCTTCCAAATTTATTCGATATACATCTCATTTTTTATCATATTCATATCTCACTGCGTTAAAATTTTTGAAGTTATACTTCTTTATGATCGAGAGTGAAATTATATAATTCTGGGTGCATGCGTACACAGACAGTATGTAGGTCGTTGCTAATCTTTCAAGTTATGTATGTATCAGGGCAAATAAGTCATTAAAAGAATATATTAGTGTTTTCAGTAAATGTATTATTTATTATAATTTTTGTGTCTTTGGATTTGTCTTCCTCGGGAGTAAGAAAATAAAATATCTATTATAACATTTTTATACTTCACTTGATCTATTTGTCACTATGATGTGTAATTATATCTGAGACGTCACGTAGACGGGGCTTAATAGCTTGGTTGGTAGAGCATTGGACCAGAGATCGAGAGGTCCCGGGTTCAAATCCCGGACGATTCATATTTTTTTTTAATTGTGGTATTGTTTTAATAAAAAATTTTTAAAAGTGGTAGGTAAGAAAGTTAGTCTAATATTTAAATAAAACACAAATAAACTGTTAAGTATATTTATCTCGTTGAAATTATATAATAGAACTATAACTTCTTACGTGCGTACAAAGTAGACAGACATTCTTTTTTTTACTTCTTTATATCCGTAGTTCTCTTCTATTTCCTTAGATTAATTTTCTAGGTGCTTTCTCTTATTATATTTATGTATATCCAACTGCGTTAATGGTTTTTAACTTCTTTATTTCTGTAGTGATTAAATAAACAGTAACCCTCCGGAGCATCGATATGACGTTTATTCTTACAATGATGGCTTTTATTTTCATCCCTATTGGTGAGAATTTCATTATATTAATTTAATCCCCCATTTTCAACCCTATCTACAGTTGCGTCATTCTTGATCTTAAAATTTTTCTGTACAAAAAACTATTTTGAAATATTTAGTATACCATTTATTCTTACAGCGATGGCTTTTATTTTCATCCCTATTTAGTCCAGGGCGCATCTGTTTTGAGGTGGACGTTGAGAGGTGACTCAAATTTTTTTGCACAAATTGCTTGAAAATAACTCAAATAATAATATTTGAGTTATCCTCCCACTCAAAATGGTCCGGAACATTGTTTAAATAATCAAAATGTCAAAATATGAAGGAAAAATTCGATTTTTTATTGGTTTTTTGATTATAACTTTAAAACTATTCATTTCTGAGAAAAGTTGTGCTAACATAAAAGTTGCTTAATTAAATTTCCTGCAATATAGTATTGGTTAAAAATTTAAAAAATAGTCACCCTTGTTGCAAAATAGCAATAATTGCGAAAAAAAAAAAACATACAAAAACAAGTATTCGCATTTTACGTTTTTCAACCATTTATGCTACACTTAGGACCTTCATATTTTACCCAGAAAAATTATATGACACAGTAAAGCAACACTAAATTTCATTAAGATCGGTTTAATAGATTTCGCAAAATAAATTTTGCAATCCAGCTTTCGCAAAAAAATTCATTTTTTTAAAATGTTGCAGGACTGAATATAAAGCAGATAGAAAGTTTATTTTTTTTGAAGTGAAAACTTCTTTAGGGACGTTGTGCGATTTTTGGATAGGGGAAAAAGCATTGAATTCGCGACCGTCATTGCGACCGTCATCGCTCATGCTATATATTATTTGTATGTATTATATAAATTGTATAGAATATTTAAATTTAAAATAAATGTAAAACCTATTTTAGGATGGGGAAAAAAAGATTTATATCGCGACCGTCATAGCGACCGTCATCTCTTCGACGAAATAAATTTTGTACGTATCTATATTATGTGTATCTATACATAAATTGTATAGAAGTATTTAAATTTAAAATAAATGTAAAACCAATTTTTCGATAGGGAAAAAGAATTTATTTCGCGACCTTCATCGCGACCGTCATCTCTTCGGCGAAATAAATTTTCTACGTATATCTATTGAAGTGAAAACTTCTTTAGGGTCGTTGTGGACTTTTGGATGGGAAAAAGTATTAAATAGGCGACCGTCATTGCAACCGTCATCGCTTCGAAGAAATAAATTTTTGAACTGGAAACTTCCTGAGGGTCGTTGTGTACTTTTTGAATGGTGAAAAATTATTAAATTAGCGACCGTCATCGTTTCGACGAAATAAATTTTTGAAGTGAAAATTTCTTTAGGGACGTTGTGCACTTTTTAGATAGGAAAAAAGTATTAAATTAACGAACGTCATCGCGACCGTCATCGCTTCGGCAAAATAAATTTTTAAAGTGAAAACTTCTTTTGGGGACGTTGTGCACTTTTTAGATGGGGAAGAAGTATTGAATTAGCGACCGTCATCGCTTCGGCGAAATAAATTTTTGAAGTGAAAACTTCTTTAGGGACGTTGTGCACTTTTTGGATGGGAAAAATTATTAAATTTGGATGGGGAGAAAGTAATAAATAAGCGACCGTCATCGCTTCGACGAAATAAACATTTGCAGTAAAAACTTCTTTAGGGACGTTGTGCTCTTTTTGGATGGAAAAAAGTAATAAATTATCGACGGTCATCGCGACCGTCATCGCTTCGACGAAATAAATTTTTTAAGTGAAAACTTTTATAGGGACGTTGTGCACTTTTTGTATGGAGAAAGAGTATTGAATTAGGGCCGTAATCGCTTCGACGAAATAAATATTTGAAGTGAAACTTATTTAGGGACGTTGTGCACTTCTTCGATGTAAAAAGTATTAAATTAGCGACCGTCATCGCTTCGATGAAATCAATTTTTAAAGTGGAAACTTCTTGAGAAACGTTATGCACTTTTTGGATGGGGAAAATATCATTAGCGAACCTTCATCGCTTCGACGAAATAAATTTTTGAAGTGAAAACTTGTTGAGGGACGTTGTGCACTTTTTGGATAAGGAAAAATTATTAAATTAGCGACCGTCATCGCTTCGACGGAATAAATTATTTAAGTGAAAACTTTTATAGGGACGTTGTGCACTTTTCGTATGGAGGAAAAGTATTGAATTAGGGCCGTAATCGCTTCGACGAAATAAATATTTGAAGTGAAACTTATTTCGGGACTTTGTGCACTTTTTCGATGTAAAAAAGTATTAAATTAGCGACGACCATCATCGCTTCGACGAAATAAATATTTGAAGTGAGAACTTCTTGAGGGACGTTGTGCACTTTTTGCATGGGGAAAAGTAGTAAATTAGCGACCGTTATCGCTTCGATGAAATAAATTTTTGAATTGAAAATTTCTTTAGGGACGTTGCGCACTTCTTGGATGGGGAAAAATATTGAATTTGCGACCGTCATCACTTCGCTGAAATAAATTTTGTACATATATAAATTATGTGTATGTATACATAAATAGCATAGGGCATACGCATCGCGTATATCGTATATGATATAGGTATAGCACATCTTTTAGGATGGGGTAAAAGCATTGAGCTCGTAATTTATATACTATAAGAAGTTTTCACTTCTGTCGGCACTCCCACGAGTGCCTTTAATTTTTTTTTGCTTATAGAAATGTACTGGAATATGGTTTTGCTTATAGAAATGTAAATCACCACGGCGTCAGGAATTTTTTTAAATAAACATTAACTTTTGGTGCTACGCGCAGGACAGCGGTGTTCGATTCGCACAAGTTGATTTCCACCAAAATTTCTTCCAATCGTTATCTAATATATTATTTTCTTACTCTATATTTTGTTGTATTTTAATATTTTAATTCCACAAAAATCAAACTAAGTTTATTATTGTTTGTGAATATTGTTTAAACAATTGCATATGTTTAAAAATAATAAACTTTTACCCTCTATATTAAAATATATGAACAAAGAAAGTGTTTGCTAAAAAAAGTGTTATTTCAAAGGATTGACTATGTGTTTTTATTTTGCAATAAACAAATTTATTTATTTATATCGAAATGTAATAAAAATTAAAATGTATCAATCATTATCAAAGGTCATTGGATGCCCAATCAGAGCAAACTATCTGCTGTCCTGCGCGTAGCACCAATCATTAATGTTTATTTAAAAAAATTCCTGACCCCGTGGTAGTTATTAGATTACAGTTTTGCAAATTGCAAATGAAAGATACAGTACATTTCTATAAGCAAAAAAAAATTAAACTTGCCATTTGCTTTATTTTCAGTCCTGTAAGATTTTGAAAAAATGAATTTTTTTGCGAAAGCTGGAATGCAAAATTTATTTTGCCAAATCTATTGAACCGATCTTAATAAAATTTACAGTATTGTTTTACTGTATCATAAAATTTTTCTGGATGAATGAAATATGACGGTCCTAAGTGTAGCATAAATGGTCGAAAAACGTAAAATGCGAATACTTGTTTTTGTATGGTTTTTTCGCAATTATTGCTATTTTGCAACAAGGGTGACTGTTTTTTAAATTTTTAACCACTTCTATATTGTTTGAAATTTTATTACGCCACTTTTATGTCAGTACAACTTTTCTCGGAAGTAAATACTTTTAAAGTTATAGTTAAAAAACGAAGAAAAAATCGAAGTTTTCCTTAATTTTTTGACATTTTGATTATTTAAACAATGTTCCGGACCTTTTTGAGAGGGAGGATAACACAAATATTAATATTTGAGTTATTTTCAAGCAATTTGTGAAAAAAAATTTGAGTCACCTCTCAACGTCCAAATGTACTAATATTTTTACAGATGCGCCCTGGTCTAATTCGTTCGAATTTCATTATCTCAATTTAGTCCCCCCATTTTCAACCCTGTTTACAGTTGCATCATTATTCATCTGAAACAGGGTCTAAAACGGTGTGTATTTCAATAACGACGCAACTACTCTGTAGTGGCTCAGCACATAGTTACCTATAGTTCTGTCGCTTTTGTATCATCTGTACACAGTATTTTAGAAGTTATTACGCAATAAACAGGAATTGACAAAATTTTCAGTTACGTCATTATTATTCCGGACCGGCGATATGTCATTATTGGATTAACTATACTGTTATATATTCTGAGTTTAGTTTTGTTGTATATTTCTGATTTCTAAAAAATTGTATTGTATTGTATTGTATTGTATTGTATTGTAAGAGTAACACACGTTAATAGCCTTCTTTAGTATATTACTTATTGCCATGTCCGTTTTCCCATCATTTGTTATTATATTTCCCAAATATTAAAAAGTAGATACGTGTTCTATTACTTGTTCCTTTACTATTATATCGGTATTACTTTCCTTTTTATCACCTTCATTTATTATCATAAGTCTTATTTTATTGAAATTCATTTCCACTTTTATATTCTGTATCTCTGTTTGCCTAATGTCTATTAGTTTTTGCATTTTCTCTACTGTGTCTGTGATAGACGTAAATTTCACATATACTCAAATGAGATTTAACTTTAAATGACCTTGTTTTTGAGTCTTATTTACATTACTGGCAAATACTCTCCTCTATACTCTATAATATTACAAAAGTAAAAAAAAGAACTTAAACTTGTTTGGAAGTATTTTGTTTAAATTTGTGTTAAAAATATCATAAAATTATAAGCAAGAAATTAGGTTGTTATCATTTGTACGAAAATGACTAATCTTTCATTCGAAGGAAAGCTTATTCCATGATCGGTTCTAATTACTATTTGTTTAGATGGATCTCTGTTATTTGCCCTAAGATTCCTAAACTAAGGTAATACTGTTGCAAAGAATGATATAGAGGGATAAAATGTAACCTTTTCCCGCCAAACGTTTTTGGATGGACTATTTACCGGAATAAAAGCGCCCTTGCGAAAAGGGTAAAATGGAAAATGTTCGAGTATGTCGAACAAGCACTTAAAGGAATCAATATACAGAAGTAACAATAAGGTATAAAAGAGGTTATTAAGGAACATAATATACAGGGTGAGGCAGATAGAAGTCATATTAGAAATATCTCGAGAACTAAAGGAAACACAATCATGAAAATTGGAATGAAGGGGTTTTAAAGAGTGATCTCTTTAATGAAAATATTTTTACCGATTTGCTACTTCCGGTTATACCGGAAGTGGCTTATAACTTCGTTTTTTTAAATGGAACATCCTGTATATTTTTACATTTTTGGATTCTCCTGAATGTCTTCTTTCTTAAAATATGAGGTTTTGTAATGTTATACAGGGTAGTTCAAAAGATAATTACGTTTTTTTCTTAATTTCCTAGCAACATTCACACCCTGTAGAATTGTAGTAGTTTGACATCAAAAACTCTATTTATGTTCAAATGATTTATTGTTAAAAATTGTTAGTATAGCTAAATGTTGAATTGTACTATACAGGGTTGGTCGAAACTCGGAAAGAGTATTTTCTGAGTTTTCTTAAATGGAACACCCTACATTTTATTATTGTAGTAAAATAATATTTTATGCTACTTTTTTATTTCTTAAGCATTCCCTATACCTAACTGCTTTAATTTGTGAGTTATTGGTGATTCAAGCCAAACATTAATTTCAACAAAAAATACGTGAAATTTTATTAGGTTGGCCGTGCAAATATTCAATCACAAATAATTTTTCGGAAATAAATACATATTAATCTAGACTGACCTTTAAAATTGCCAATAATGGTTGAACTATCCAAATACCTACGTAGTTACGTATTTTTTATGGGAAATAAGCCACAATTTTACTAAAAAATGAATTTATTAACGTTTCGTTGTCAAAATACAAAATACTATTAAAATAAAACAAACATGTTGTTGCTAAGTAAAAAAATTCTTCTAATAATTTATTTAATCTGACTCATTTATATTGGCAATTCAGACGTATATTATACATTTTAAAGTAGAAGACTTTAAAATGATATAGCCAATATTTATGAGTTGCGTTCCTGGGACGACTTTACTATTAATAGATCACCCTTCAAAACCCCTTCGTTCCAATTTTCATGATTCTGTTGCCTTTAGTTCTCTAAATATTTCTAATAGGCCAGTTATCTGCCTCACCCTATATACCTAATATATTTAAACACATTTTAAAGGATTGTGCTTATAGTTTCCAACATTTACGCAACTCATAAATATTGGCGATATCATTTTAAAGTCTTCTACTTTAAAATGTATAATATACGTCTAAATTGCCAATATAAATGAGTCAGATTAAATAAATTAATTATTTATATGGGAAATAAGCCACAATTAAAATGAAAAAAATTATTTTATTAACGTTTCGACGCCCAAATCGGGTGCCGTTGTCAAAATACAAAATATTACTAAATAAACAAAAATGTTGTTGCTAAGCAAAAAAATTCTTCTAATAATTTATTTAATCTGACTCAGCTATATTGGCAATTTAGACATATATTATACATTTTAAAGTAGAAGACTTTAAAATGATATTGCCAATATTTATGAGTTGCGTTCCTGGGACGACTTACTAAAAGATAGTTCATTCGATTACATGAAATCAACTCCAACTCAAGAATATCCGTCACAAAAAAATTATAGCATGTGATCTGTCTTTAAAAAGACAACCAAATGCAACGACAGTAAAATTCTCGCGTTAGAGACTTCATAGTAAATCACAAGGGAAAACCAGGAAAAACCTGTGGTACTATCCCGACATCGTAAGTAATTTTATAATTATTTTATAATAATTTTACTGTCGTTGCATTTGGTTGTCTTTTTAAAGACAGATCACATGCTATAATTTTTTTGTGACGGATATTCTTGAGTTGGAGTTGATTTCATGTAATCGAATGAACTATCTTTTAGTAAGTCGTCCCAGGAACGCAACTCATAAATATTGGCAATATCATTTTAAAGTCTTCTACTTTAAAATGTATAATATATGTCTAAATTGCCAATATAGCTGAGTCAGATTAAATAAATTATTAGAAGAATTTTTTTGCTTAGCAACAACATTTTTGTTTATTTAGTAATATTTTGTATTTTGACAACGGCACCCGATTTGGGCGTCGAAACGTTAATAAAATTATTTTTTTCATTTTAATTGTGGCTTATTTCCCATATAAATAATTAATCATAAAAATGCCACAAGGAAATAGCTTCAGAACAACATTAAATAAATTATTAGAAGAATTTTTTTACTTAGCAACATGTTTGTTTTATTTTAATAGTATTTTGTATTTTGACAACGAAACCCGATTTGGGCTTCGAAACGTTAATAAATTCATTTTTTAGTAAAATTGTGGCTTATTTCCCATAAAAAATACGTAATTATAAAAATGCCACAAGGAAATAGCTTCAAAACAACCTAAGTAGTTAACATTCTTGGCGCGATTAACAATTAAGCACAAATTAAAACATTTAGGTATAGGGAAAGCTTAAGAAATAAAAAATACAGGGTGTTCCATTTAAGAAAATTCAGAAAATCCTCATTCCGAGTTTCGACCAACCCTGTATATTAAAATTTAACATTTAGCTATAATAATAATTTTTAATAATAGTAGACTATATTAAAAATTATTTTAACATAAATAGAGTTTTTGATATCCAACAACTACAATTCTACAGGGTGTGAAAGTTGCTACGAAATTAATAAATACACGTAATTAGCTTTTAAACTACCCTGTATAACATTACAAAACTGCACATTTTAAGAAATAAGACAGAAGAAAAATGTAAAAATATACAGGGTGTCCTATTTAAAAAAACGAAGTTTTAAGCAACTTCCGGTGTAACCGGAAGTGGCAAATTGATGAAAATATTTTTATTTAATAGATCACCCTTCAAAACCCCTTCATTCCAATTTTCATGATTCTGTTGCCTTTAGTTCTCTAAATATTTCTAATAGGCCAGTTATCTGCCTCACCCTATATACCTAATATATTTAAACACATTTTAAAGGATTGTGCTTATAGTTTCCAATTTTTTTTTTTTATTTTATGGAAACTGTGGAGACATTGCTAATTACTTATCTCACAAATGACAGCTGAGAAAGAAGAAATTTGACCAAGTTTGTCTCTCCAGTAAAGAATTATGTAATACAGTGTGATCACTAATAGTTCTAGGATGAAATTCGAAATTGTCATCTGAGTTTTTTGTCGGTAAAAACAGAATCGTCTGAATCTGAATTTAATGATGACGAGTGAATAAAAATATTGAAAATGTATGTTAACAGCTTAGTTGAAGCATATATTTGTTTATTTTATTTAGTTCATTAATTTACAGTATCATTTTTCAATATAAATTTCTATTTGTTTCTATTTTTCCTTTTAAAATACACAAAGTTTGTGCATAAACCAGCTAAGTTTATTTAATTTTTCTCCACGACCCCATAATTTTCTAGCCCCATCTCTTAAAATGTTGGATAGAAAATGTAAAAAGTCAGTTGTAAATAAAAAAATTGTATGAAAAAAAAAGAAAATTGATTAATACGTAAGTCAGGTGGCTTGACTGGTTTAGGTATTGATGCACTCAATTGGAGATTATATCTCTCTCTCTATCTCTCTCTTCTCTCTCTCTCTTCTCTCTCTCTTTCTCTCTTTCTCTCTTTCTCTTTCTGTCTCTCTCTCACACTTTCTCTCTTTCTCTCTTTCTCTCTCTGTCTCTCTCTCTCTCTCTCTCTCTCTCTCGTTGTCTTTCTCTCTCTCTTGAAACTTTTAAATTTTAAAAGGGAGAGAAAAAAATTTTCAAATTTTTAAAATTTTAAATGGTTAAATGTTTGTATCTTTGTTTTTGAGCATTGTACATTGGATGGAACTGACCCTCTACCTTAATAGACATCAGTCACAGACCTGAGAATGCATGGCACATGACGTTATTGACTTGACATCTGTGTCATCAAATCAAATTATATATGTACTTCGATTTGGGTGTACAATTTTTTACTTATCTATTTGGTCTCACAAAAGTTCGAAAAAAAAAAGAATACGGAGATCCAATCTCTCCATTTATTGTTTAAGATCGCTCCACGATATTTAAATTTCTCAACTCTCTTTATAAGTTGGTTGTTTATTTTCAACTGTGCTTGCATGTGGAATTGTCTGCTGATTGTCATTAATTTCGTTTTTGTGATGTTAATTTTGAGACCATATACCTATCCCACTATATTAATATTATTTACTATCTCTTGTAGTTCTTCTATATTGTATGCTATGATAGCTGTATCATCGCCATATCGCAATTTATTTACGGGAATTGCATTTATCTTGATACCTTTCTATGCAAGTTCAAAGATATTTTCTATACAGATTAAACAGCACAGGGGAGAGGATGCAGCTCTGTCTTACGCCCTTACTTATTTCTACTTGCTCTGTATATATAGACCTTTGGAGGTCCTTCATTCTGCCTTTTCATTCCAGTGCAGTTGCTGCATCATCCTCATATATTTTGCATCAACACCATTCTCACTTAATACCTGTATTAACATATGTCTCACAATGTCAAAAGCTTTTGTATAATCGATAAAGCAAATAAAGGCATATCTCCTCTGGTCATAGCATTTCTCCACTAATAACGGCATGCAAAAAAGTGCATCTCGTGATTCTAAACCGTTTTTGAAACCAAACTGTCTTTCGTTCTCTCTTCGCACTTGTTATAAATCTGCTTATAAATTACTTTTAAGAACGCTTTGAATACGTGGCTCAATAATCTGATTAAGCGATGTTTTTCACAACGCTTGGCGAAAAATCGATATTACATAAGCAAACTATCATTATCTTAAGAAATAAAATAAAATCGAAAGAATAAACCGGAGAAGTACTTTTATATGCTGTAAAATGTCACTTCCAATTTAAAGATTAATTGAATCTTCTAAATGGAAAGATACAATCAACAATATAACCAGAAAATAAATAAAACATCGTAGTAGTTCAGCAAAAGGTCACCGGATAATTAACTTGTTTAAGTTGAGCTTGACCTTCCCAAAAGCATACCTATTTACCAACTTTTAGATTATAATTAAATATTTAAATGATATTGTAGTAAAGAAAAGAGAGAAGTTCTCATAAACAATTTATTTTGCAACTGACGACCGGTTTCGCTGTCTACAATATTCACAGCATCTTTAGGTCACGGTAAAAGTAAAATTAAATGCTACAAATAACAAAAAACCAGAGTTAGTTAAGTGGTCTGGTTGAAATCAAAGGGTAATGATCAAGCCAATATTAAAGTATATATATTTATGCATACATATAAATACTAACATGTACGTAAATATGGTTTACAACTCTCACACTCACATACATAAACGCATTCAAATGTAGTGGCAACAAAAGTATGTTAAGTATAAGTATAAAATATAAACTTACTTTCCGGTATAAGGGAAGAATATGGTAGTATTCAATATCATACTTTTTCTCTATATTATGCTAAAGGGAGAGATGGTAGAGGGACAGATTTGAATGTAATGCATTAACAAAACAAAATAATTGGCAGGATCTTGAGGGGATTAGTAAGGAAACACGACATTAAACCGTGAAACCAAAAAAATTGTTAGTTATATATAAAGTGATGTTATTTTTATATTTTTAAATTTTTAATTAACAGTGTATATTTTAATTTAGTTGGGATTATTAGATGTTGTTCTAGATGTTCAAGAACTAATAGATGTAAGATTGGTTGTGCAATTTTCCTAAACCAGAATTGGTCAGTTGTGTATTAGTTGTGGTGTGATTGTGAAAATGTTTTAATTTGATTTGTTGGAGATATTGAAATTAAATTGAACAATTGTAATTAGGTAAAAATTTGCTAAAATTTTTTAATATTAAAAGTGTCAAACAATAAAATTTATTTTATTTATAATAAATTTTATTTATTTTTGATTTTTTATTTTTTATTTTTTATTTTTTTTATTTTATTTTTATTTTATTTTTTTTATTATTTTATTGTTTGACACTTTTAATATTAAAAAATTTTAGCAAATTTTTACCTAATTACTATTGTTCAATTTAATTTCAATATCTCCATCAAATCAAATTAAAACCTTTTCACAATCACACCACAACTAATACACAACTGACCAATTCTGGTTTAGGAAAATTGCACAACCAATCTTACATCTATTAGTTCTTGAACATCCAGAACAACATCTAATAATCCCAACTAAATTAAAATATACACTATTAATTAAAAATTTAAAAATATAAAAACAACATCACTTTATATATAACTAACAATTTTTTTGGTTTCACGGTTTAATGTCGTGTTTCCTTACTAATCCCCTCAAGATCCTGCCAATTATTTTGTTTTGTTAATGCATTACATTCAAATCTGTCCCTCTACCATCTCTCCCTTTAGCATAATATAGAGAAAAAGTATGATATTGAATACTACTATATTCTTCCCTTATACCGGAAAGTAAGTGTATATTTTATACTTATACTTAACATACTTTTGTTGCCACTACATTTGAATGCGTGCATGTATGTGAGTGTGAGGGTTGTAAACCATATTTACGTACATGTTAGTATTTATATGTATGCATAAATATATATATACTTTAATATTGGCTTGATCATTACCCTTTGATTTCAACCAGACCACTTAACTAACTCTGGCTTTTTGTTATTTGTAGCATTTAATTTTCCTTTTACCGTGACCTGAAGATGCTGTGAATATTGTAGACAGCGAAACCGGTCGTCAGTTGTAAAATAAATTGTTTGTGAGCACGTCTCTCTTTTCTTTACTACAATAGTATGGACTCACACATGCAACCCATTCATTTTTTGAATTAAATGATATTTAATTAAAGCATTAAATTATTTCATTTAATCGAGCGGTGAAGACCAACTTTTCTTATATAACTCTAGGCTGGTTCATTTATAAATAATTTCATTTGAACAAGGTAAAAAGTCGATGTTAAAAAATATTCCCATGAGATTTTTTGCATAATCGCATTAATCCTTCTTTTTCACCTTCTTACGTCCCGGAAGAAGGATCAAAATGTTGACCACACAAAAATTGATCAGAATTTATTTACCAACTTGTTTTAAAAGAGTTTTTAAAAAATTGGCAGACCTCCTACTTTTTTAAGCTCACTTTGAAGCCATTTTTAATTAAATAATAATAATTTTTCTCAAAAACTAGTGTTTTGAATTAAAAATTATTTAAGGTTTAACCCAGTAACACAGGTAAAAATTATTATTTTTAAGGTTACAAGGTGCCTATCTTCTTTAAGTGCCATCTCCGTGACGGAGGTTGGCAATCACCATAGCTATTCGGAGTTTAGAGACGGTTACTCTGAAAAGTTCATTTGATGTACATCCGTACCATTCTCTCAGGTTGCAAAGCCACGATATTTTTCGTCTCCCTATGCCTCTTTTTCTTGAATCTTTCCCTGCGTAATCAATTGGAGCAAGTTGTATCTCTCTCTCCACGTGTAATACAGGGTGAGTCATGAGGAACTGTACATACTCCTACCTCGTACAGAGGCTCCTATGGGGAATAACAAATGACCATTAAAAAGTGTCTGCTCCCATTGTTTAATAATATACAGGGCGAGTTTCGCATTTTGTCAGAAATTTGTATTCGTCATAATTTTTGAACGGCCAGATCGATGTGTCTCTTATTTTGGCCAATCGTTACACTATTACCACCTAATCAACTAATTTATTCAAACTAAAAAAAAATCAGGTCCGGCTTTAAAAAAATTAGTTCGTTTGGGTCTTAGAAAAAATTTCACCCTGTATACGCTTTATGAAAACTCTAATATGAATTTTACAAATTAGACAAATAGGCAATTAAAATGGCATACTTATTTTTTTCCGCACACGATTACTTAATTTTTTATAAAAAAAATCAAATTCACTATGAATTAAAAGTTTGGTAAAGTGAACCATAGATTTTAAAAAAATAACTTTTGTTACAAAAATTATTTTTTTTTTTGCACAAATAAGTAATTTATGTTACCATCCAACCAACTGATTTATTCAAACTAGAGAAAAATCAGGTCCGGATTTAAAAAATTAGTTCGTTTTGGCCTTAGAAAAACTTTCACCCTGTATACGCTTTTTGAAAACTCTAATATTAATTTTACAAATAAGACAAATAGGCAATTAAAATGGCATATTTATTTTTTCCCCACACGATTACTTAATTTTTTATTAACAAATCAAATTTGTCAAAATCGGAATTTTAACCTAAAAAGGAAAAAAAAATGAACTCACGGTATAACTCGCTACAACTCTGTTCCATTTTAATATTTTTTTTCTGAAATTTTTAGAGCACATACCTCTTACCATTGTGAAGACTATGAAAATTGTTGTAGACTTTCAGTCTTCTTCTTGTAAAAGTTGCAAACTTGTAAATCGCAAAAATTAGGTGGAAAAATTTAAAGTTTATCAATTTGATCACGTCTATGTTAAACTATAGAGTCCAAAAGAAGTGTTATGGGGAAGTTTTAGATCTAGACGTGTTATAGAAACAAAATTGGTAAAACTTTTAATTTTAAGGAAAACGTTGTTTTTGTAAATTAATTTTTGTAAAAAAAGTTAATTTTTTTAAATCTATGCAAAAACTTTGCCAAACTGTTTATGCATAGTCAAATTTGATTGTTAATAAAAAAATAAATAATCGTGTGGGGAAAAAATAAATATGCCATTTTAATTGCGTATTTGTTTAAGGTGAAATTTTTTCTAAGACCCAAACAAACTAATTTTTTAAATCCGGGCCTAATTTGTCTCTAGTTTGAATAAATCAGTTGATTGGGTGATAACATAAATTAAATATTTGTTCAAAAAAAATTCATTTTTGTAATAAAAGTTATTTTTTTTAATCTATGGTGCACTTTACCAAACTTTTAATTATTCATAGTCAAATTTGATTTTTTTTATAAAAAATTAAGTAATCGTGTGGGGAAAAAAATAAATATGCCATTTTAATTGCCTATTTGTCTAATTTGTAAAAATCATATTAGAGTTTTCAAAAAGCGTATACAGGGTGAAATTTTTTCTAAGACCAAAACGAACTTATTTTTTAAATCCGGGCCTGATTTTTTCCTTGTTTGAATAAATCAGTTGATTGGTGCTAACATAAATTAAATATTTGTTCAAAAAAAATTAATTTTGGTAAGAAAAGTTAATTTTGTTAAATCTATGGTTAACTTTACCAAACTTTTAATTCATAATCAAATTTGATTTTTTTATCAAAAATTAAGCAATCGTGTGCGGAAAAAAATAAATATGTTATTTTAATTGCCTATTTGTCTAATTTGTAAAATTCATATTAGAGTTTTCAAAAAGCTTATACAGGGTGAAATTTTTTCTAAGACCCAAACGAACTAATTTTTTTAAAGCCGGACCTGATTTTTTTCTAGTTTGAATAAATCAGTTGATTAGGTGGCAATAGTGTAATTATTGACCAAAATAAGAGACACATCGATCTGACCGTTCAAAAATTATGACGAATACAAATTTCTGTCAAAATGCGAAACTCGCCCTGTATATTATTAAAAAATGAAAGCAGACACTTTTTAATGGTCATTTGTTATTCCCCATAGGGGCCTCTATACGAGGTAGGAGTATGTACAGTTCCTCATGACTCACCCTGTATGACCGAGATATTCCAATTTTCTGGTTTTGATTGTATGTATTTAAGACTTTCATTTCTTTATTCATCTTTTTCAGAACCTCTTTGTTTGTGACGTGTTCTGTCCACGATGTTTTCAGAATCCTTCTGTACACTCACAGCTCGAATGATTCTAGTTTTTTCATTGATGCCGCACTCAAGGTCCAAGCTTCCATTCCATAAAACAAAGTTGAGAAAACGTAGCACCTAGCCAACCTAACTCTTAGCTCCAACTTCAAATCTTTTGTGCAGAGCACTTTTCTCGTTTTGTTAAAATTATCTCTAGCCTTTTATATTCTGATTGTTCCAAGATATGCATATTGGTCGACTTGTTCGACATTAGATCCGTTTATGAAGAGATTCTCATTATTTATTTGAGTTTTCGGTATTTTCATAAACTTTGTCTTCTTGACGTTCATTGTTAGACCGTATTGTTGTCCAAACTTCGCTATTCTGTTCACCAGCCTCTGAAGGTCCCCAACATTTTCCGCTAAGATGAGAGTATCAGCCGCATATCTAATGTTGTTAATGGGAACTCCATTTACCTTTATTCCAGCTATTTTACCCTCAAAAGCTTTTTTAAAGATCTCTTAAATTCTCTATAAACTTTGTCTCCTTGACGTTCATTGTTAGACCGTATTTTTGTCCAAATTTCGCTATTCTGGTCACCAGCCTCTGAAGGTCCCCAACATTTTTCGCTAAGATGACAGTGTCAGCCGCATATCTAATATTGTTAATGGGAACTCCATTTACATTTATTCCAGCTGTTTCACCATCAAGAGCTTTTTTCAAGATCTCTTATAAAGTCCCTATATTCAAGTTTAAATATGCCTCTACAAGGTTCCCTCGAGTAATTTTTCCTACTAGTAGCTTTTTAACTACTTATTTTTCAAACTTCCTGCATTTATATATTAACTTCTTCATTTACGTAAGTTCTTTTTTAGATCGACGTAAGTCGATTTTTTCTAGATCTAGATTTTTGGTTCTATAAGTTCTTTTACCTGCGTCCTTTGATTTTATAAAGCGCTATATTTCCTTCTGCAGACCATAAAAATCATGTTCCATTTCTTTCGAAAAACATTACCAGGGTTCATTTTTTATTCTTCTTACAAGTCCATGTGTTTCGTTCCTTGTCTTGTAATAAAAAAAATAATTTAAAAATGAAATCCCACGGAATTACTAATAATATTATATATCAAACTACAATAAATAAATTTTTAATAACATTTATTGGAAAAAATGTTAAACATATAAAATAAATGAATATTTTATAAATGCTATTACCAATTGGAAACCCACTATCTAAAACTTGATGTAAATTATGTATTCTGGTTATAATACATTCAATACAACGGGAAATCAATATAAACGAGAAGTATGTTATTGATTACAATTGCACTCATTTTATTTTACCCTTTGCCCTGACAATATATTTTATCCGATAGTTAGTTTTAAACACAGGTTCATCTGATATGAGATTATAAAATAAAATTATTAGAAATACACCGTCGAGCTTTAAAAATTAGCGAATTTTGTGGAACATTTAAACTTTTGGTGGAGGAGTTAGCTCATTCACCATAATTGAAATTCTAGTTTTAATTTTAACAATGTAATGAATTTAAAAGGTTTAACAAAGTAGAACCGGAAGAAATTTATAATTATAGAAGGAAATTTAGTTTCAAATGTTTTGATAATTTACTATTCTAACTGGGAAATAAGCCACAATTTAACTTAAAAAATGTGGAAGTCGAAACGTTAATCATTTTTTAAGTTAAACTGTGGCTTATTTCCCAGTTAGAATAGTTGCAATATTTTTACAATTAAATTTTGAAATGTTAGAAATAGTTTTCTTTATTTTATTAAAATTCTTTTGATAGAATAACTCGCCCTCTTTCTTATGCTACCCGTGGGAATTACTGTAAGTTTATTTTTTGCCAATATTATTGCAAAAAAGTTTGGAATAAACAAATTAAAGATCTTTTAAACCAATCTACGAATCACTCTGAAAGGCTATAGCGGGATAAGATGGTCAAAATTGCACCAGGCTCGATTCAGTTTTGGGTTTAGCCATTCGAAAATATATAATTGAAAACTCTCTCAGCCAAATTTTCAAGTCCCTAGGTGCACCGGGGGGGTCCGCTATGGAAAAAGACGTGTTTTTTGAAAACATTTTTTTCCAGACGCTGTATTGCTGCAAAAATCTGAAAAAGTTAATGAATGCGTATCTTAATAATACAAAGCTGCCTGATTTTTTTCAGATTTTTATCTTCAAAATTGAGCGCAGGAAAAATTTTTGAAATTTTCAAAATTTTTTTAGGTTATGTTGTAAATTTTTCGCCAACTTTAAAATATTGTTATTTTATGTATTTTTTTCAATTCTTTCGAATAGCATAGGCATCATTATCATTTTCGACGTGGAAAATACCTAAAAATCGAAAAAACCGTTTTTTTTTTGGCATTTTCTGAAGTTTTTGACTCATAAACTCAACAACATACAGCTAAATTAATCATCATTTACATTTTTGTATGTATTGTTACATTTACAATCAAAATCAGCTATTAGAACTTATTTTTTTCCTACAGCATGCTCAAAAACCCCGTTTTCTGCGTTTTTCCTTAATAGCCTCAGAAATCAGTAAAAAAAATAATTCTTCTAACATTAAAATTTTGTTGTTCTCGATAGAATGTAATACAATTTTTACTTAAATAAATTATTTTTTGTTTTGCACGATTGTTTGAATTTCATATATAATAATATCGTCCCATTAAGGGTACCCTGCCATAGGCTTATAAAAAAATTAATAAATTAATTGTTTTAACGTTTAAAAAATAAAATTTTTGTAGTACTCGATAGAAAATGTTGCCCCTTTATAAAAATGCTTGTTGCGGTTGTGATTTTCAAAGGGCGCTAAAGTTAAGAAAGCTCGGCACCTTGTTGCCGTACGCAAGGAAGCGCTTCTAGCCACGTTTTTGGAAAAAACTCAGGATAAACCAGTCCTCAAGTACCCGCCATCGAAGCCACTAACTACTTACGTAATAAAAATATTTTTAAAATAATAAAATAAGAAAATCTACGGTTTGGTTTTGATTAAAAAATAAAAAAAAATAAATAAAAAAATATTTTTATTAAACGTTAATGAGGAATTATTATTTAAATAAATAATTATTAAATTATTTGAATTACTTAATTGATTAAGTTTAAACGGATTAATAAATTAATTATTAAAAAGTTACTACACAATCATGAAATTACAAAATTCAAATTAATATACTGCATGGTGCAAAGAAAGGAATAAATTCGTTATTTCGTAAACTGGCGACTTTTGGAAAAAATCTGGGCGTGATGACGTAATCGATGATGTTTTTAAATGAGAATATGGATCGTGTGGCAACTCATTTCAAAGGATATTCAGTTCTCTATTCATTAATATAAACACTAACACAATTATTTGTACAGGGTGTCCAAAAAAAATTTGAATTAAATTAATTGATATAAAAAGAAGAATTTAAATAATGTATTTACTTCAAAATATATTTTACTGCTGTTAGAAAACAGAAGAAAATGTTTAAGATATAAACATTGCTTTTCACTTAAATTCAATGTTCAAGCCAGCTCCTGCTAGCCACCTGCCTCTTGGAAGTTTGAACATTTTATTTAAGCGAAAAGCAATGTTTGTTTTTCGAATAAACATTTTTTTCCGTTTTCTGAAAGTAAAATATATTTTGAATTAAATAAATTACATACATTATTTTTTTTTGTAAATTAATTTATTTAAAAAAAATTTGGTCACTCTGTATAAATAATAAGGGTAATGTTTCCATTGTTTTCAATCTGGTGGGATATAGAGTAATATTTTTGATGTTATTTTATGTGCTATTAGATTGAAAACTTAGTCCTTTCTAATAATGGTAATGTTTATACTACTGAATAGAGAATTGAATAACCTTTCGAATAACCAAATTATAGTAAAGTCCCAGTGATTGGCTGTGTACCATAGTTAAAAAACTTACACAGAAATAAAAAACTTCGGTTTGTATAATGGTATAAAATTCTATTAAAAAACTTTTAAAAAAGTCATCCAAATAGATTATAGAAAAACATCAGAACATTTTCGATCTAGTCAGATCATCTTCAGTGACATTCTGTTTAGTTACTTAAACTATAGCCCTCTAGTTGATATATTATTATGTAGTCTTCAAAATTACATAATTATTTATTAAAACTTCCCATATAAATAGTTAATCATAAAAATGCCAAAGGAAAGAGCTTCAGAACAACATTAAAATTATACTTTTGAAATGCGGCACAATGTCGATACAGTCGAACCCGCTTATTGGAATAGCCTTTGTGCAAGGCAAAAATATTCTTATAACCGGGATATTCTAATAACCGATCATTGGTGGCTAGTCGAAATAAGTGTTACCGAATATACGTAATAATATTATTTACATACTGTGCCAATGTGTAGTTTTACATACTATACCAATATGTAGTTTTATTACATACTATGCCAATATGTATATCATATTATATGTACCTACATATTCAGTGTATGTAAATGGTTTTAGGTCTTTTTACGTTAATAATACAGTAGTGTAACTGTACTTATCTATGTATGTGTTAAATACCAAATTACTTTACATGTATGTGAATGAATACATTATATAATTAATATGAAATGTATGCAATATGTAGATATGTAAATATTTTCTTATTAAAATGCATACCTATATAACAAAATTACTTTTTTTTTCTTGAGAAATTATTGGTAATTATAGCTTTTTCGTTGTTAATCCGTGTGGTCATCCTTAATCCATTGGTTGAATAGAAGTTTTATTGGCGTCAAGAAATGGATTGTTACATTCTTGTTCTTTTCTCTTCTCTTCGAATTTAACAAAGCCATAATTCCATCTTGCAAACAAGTAGGTACTCTCTGAGTGAATTCTAACTAAACTGCTTCTAACAATTTTATAACAGGCAACAGTGCCTTTGTGTAGACAAATAAAAATTATTTTATGACCCATGCATTTGTCGGCTATGCTAAAGATCGAATTGGTATTCCTAACAAAGTAATAAATATTTATTACCCTAATAATATCTAATCCAGCACTACCGGCCGTTGACGACAAACCATAATACCAAACATAATTTAAATTTTTAGTAAATTGTAAAAAAAAATATTCTTTGACCTGCAAAATATGCTAATAAGCGGTATTATCTAGTTAGATCCTATTCCAATAAACAGATAAATTTATTAAGGAGTAAATGGAAATGTTTCGGGAACTTGAATTTATATTCCATAAACCGGGATATTCCTATAACAGGGGTTCTAATAAGCGGGTTCGACTGTATTAATGGATTTTACTAAAGCTCAAAAGCAGCATGGCTTCCCTGCTCGAAAAACTGAAGGGGTACTTGTCACAACGAGTTCGAGGTCAAGACGGAATTCGGTCTGTGTCACTCGTCTTGACTTTGTCATTCCAAAAGTATAATTTTAAGAAAAATTTTATTTTAATAAAATTATGTAATTTTAAAGACTATATATCAACTAGTGGGCTAGTTTCAATTACTGCACAGAATGTCACTGAAGATGATTTGACTAGATCGAAAACATTCTGGATGTTCTTGGATGACTTTTTTAAAAGTTTTTTAATAAAATTTTATACCATTATACAAACCAAAGTTCTTTACTATTATGGATTTCAAAATAACCGTAATCCTCATTAAAAAAATTTATCGATTACGTCATCGCGCCCAGATGGATGACGTCACTACTAGTATCATATATATGCCAAAAAATCACAATTAAAAAATCGACCTCTTTCGGGATTTTTCCTTAGAGTCGACAGTTTAATAAATAACGAATTTATTCCTTTCCTTTGCATCATCCTGTATATTAATTTGAATTTGAATTTTGTAATTTCATGAGTACGTAGTAACTTTTTAATAAATAATTTATTAATTCCTTTAAACACTGCACTCTTTAGGTTGCACTATTTAAGCAATTAAATAGTTCAAATAATTTAGTAATTTATTTATATAATAATTCCTCATTAACGTTTAATAACACGATTTTTATTACGTAAGTAGTTAGTGACTTCGACGGCAGTACTTGAGGAGGTTTTTTTGTATCAAACACCACAAACATTTTATTTTTTAAACGTTAAAAACATTAATTTATTGATTTTTTTATAAGCCTATGGCAGGATACCCTTAATGGGACGATATTATTATATTATATGAAATTCAAATAATCGTGCAAATAAATCACTTATTTAAGTATTAATTGTATTATATTCTATTGATAACAAAATTTTAATTTTTTAAACGTTGAAAAAATTATTTTTTGACTGATTTTTGAGGCTATTTAGTAAAAAAAAAGTTTCATTAGCTGATTTTGATGGTAAAGATAATAATACATAAAAAAGGTAAATTATGATTAATTTAGCTGTATGTTGTTGAGGTTATGAGTCAAAAACTTCAGAAAGAAAAACAGTTTTTTCGATTTTTAGGTATTTTCCACGTCGAAAATGATAATGATGCCTAGGCCATTCGACAGAATGGAAAGAAATTCACAAAATAACAATATTTTAAAGTTGGCGAAAAATTTCCAACATAACCTAAAATTTTTTTGAAAATTTCAAAAAAATTTCCTGTGCTCAATTCTGAAGCTAAAAATCTAAAAAAAAATCAGGTTGCTTGTATCGTTAAGATACGCCTTGATTAATTTTTTCAGATTTTCTGCAGTAATACAGCGTCTAAAAATAATTTTTTTCAAAAAACAAGTTTTTTTTTCCAAAGCACCTAGCTCCTGGGGATCCTGTTATTTTTTAATCAAAACGAAACCGTAGATGTTCTTATTTTATTATTTTAAAAATATTTTTATTACGTAAGTAGTTAGTGGCTTCGACGGTGGGTACTTAAGGACTGGTTTATCCTGAGTTTTTTCCAAAAACGTGGCTAGAAGCGCTTCCTTGCGTACGGCACCAAAGTGCCGAGCTTTTTTTAACCTTAGCGCGGTTTGAAAATCACAAACGCAACAAGCATTTTTATAAAGGGTCAACATTTTCTATCGAATACTACAAAAATTTTATTTTTAAACGTTAAAACGTGAAAAAAATTAATTTATTGATTTTTTTTTATAAGCCTATGGCAGGGTACCTTTAATGGGACCATATTATTATATATGAAATTCAAACAATCGTGCAAAACAAAAAAATAATTTATTTAAGTATTAATTGTATTACATTCTATCGAGAACAACAAAATTTTAATTTTTTAAACGTTAAAAGAATTATTTTTTTTTTACTGATTTCTGAGGCTATTTAGTAAAAACGCCGAAAAACGGGGTTTTTGAGCATGCTGTAGGAAAAAAATAAGTTCTAATAGCTGATTTTGATTGTAAATGTAACAATACATACAAAAATGTAAATGATGATTAATTTAGCTGTATGTTGTTGAGTTTATGAGTCAAAAACTTCAGAAAATGCCAAAAAAAACAGTTTTTTCGATTTTTAGGTATTTTCCACGTCGAAAATGATAATGATGCCTATGCCATTCGAAAAAAAATACATAAAATAACAATATTTTAAAGTTGGCGAAAAATTTACAACATAACCTAAAATTTTTTTGAACATTTCAAAAATTTTTCCTGCGCTCAATTTTGAAGATAAAAATCTGAAAAAAATCAGGCAGCTTTGTGTTATTAAGATACGTATTCGTTAATTTTTTCAGATTTTTTGCAGCAATACAGCGTCTGGAAAAAAATGTTTTCAAAAAAACACGTCTTTTTCCATAGCGGACCCCCCGGTGCATCTAGGGACTTGAAAATTTGGCTGAGTGAGTTTTCAATTATATATTTTCGAATGGCTAAACCCAAAACTGAATCGAGCTTGGTGCAATTTTGACCATCTTATCCCGCTATAGCCTTTCGAGAATATTTTTAACACTACAGGAGCTAACTTTCACGCAATATCAAGATTGTAGATCCATTTTTACAATATGTAGTTATTAACAATTAAGAATTGTGAAATGAAAATGAGAGAATCTTATATTTCAATTCGTTCATAGATAACCATCACCCTCTTACGTACGTAAGATCACCCTCATTAGCGATCATCGGAGAGGTATATATGGTTTGCGCTGAACGGAAAGAGAAATGATTTGTCTCCCAAAGACGAATTATGCCAAATACATAATTCGATACGGACGCTGTAGCGACATCTACTTAAAAAGATCGAAGCTTTATTTCCGAAGAAATAAACATTTCTATTGGGACCAGATTCTGGTAACTCCTGTATTCGTGCTTTCTAATAGTTGCAAAGAAAACGAACGATGAATTAACCCTTAAACGCCCAAGGGTGGGTAAAAAATGTCCACCTAATGCGTATTCCCTTGTAACATATTTATTACGTGTTTAAAAATTTTTAAAAAATTATTTATTGTTAAAAAGACATCCCTTTATCGAATGTTAATTTGGTTCTACCGATATTTTTGAAAATAAAAGTAGCATCTTGAGTTATATATGGATGGGCATAAAAAGTACACCCTTTGGTAAAACTTGTTACTAAAGGTTTCTCGTTGGTAGGAAGATAATTCATATAATTATCGACGTATAATTACATAATCTACATAATTATCCGCCAATGAGGAGGCTGAAAGGAAGAATATGGAGAAAATCGACAAATTTGAATTACTGGCTTTTACTGGTATGTTAATTTTGATGTATATTTTAATTTTGTTGTAAGGTGTGTAAATTGTTTATATTAATATTTTAGAAGATGCTGTGTTTATTAAGCATAAGATTCTTAAGTTTAATCCATTTTCAACAACTCTCAATAAATATATTAGCTATTTTCGAGGTGGACATTTTTTACCACCCTTGGGCGTACATGGAACCTAAAAAAGGTTGGGCGTTTAAGGGTTAAAGAAGACTAGGGGAAATTTCAAATTGAATTTCACTACCTATCTATCCATTAAAATGCAATTTAGATTTCACTACCTGTCTATTTAGACCAGGGCATTTAGCACTAAAAACACCCGAATAAATAATTTTTTAAATACAGCACCCAGAGACTTGCAGTTTTTGCATTATGTTCAGGATGACGCCAGGAAAAAAGTCTACTGTTCAAAAATGAGTGGAAATGCATAATTGCACTGTAAAGTGCATAAAATGCATCCAAAATTGCATGAATATAAAAATAAAGTCCAAATCAGTATACTAAGGAACACAATTTATTGTTTGGGGGTTTTTGGGGTCTCTGAACACGATTACGCCATCAGAACTGAGCTCCGGATCACCTGGTGCCCAAGGTCAAGGCAAGAGACGTCAACTTCTGGAGTTTCGATGGTTTTCGGCATTAAATCGATGCAAATGGACTACTCGCGAGTTTCAGGGGTCCCTAAATACAAATATGCCATCAGAATTGACCTCCTCAGTACCTGGTGCCCAGGGTCGTTACTGGGTATTACTTGGTCGTTACTGGGGTCGTAACTGGACTATTCGGGGGGTTTTTGAGGTGGCTAAATACGAATATGCCATCAGAACAGACCTCTGGATAACCTGGTGCCCAAGGTCACTGCAAGAGACGTCATCTTCTGGGGTTTCGAGGGCTTTCGGTATCAAATTGATGCAAACGGATTACTTACGGGTTTTTGAGGTCGCTAAACACGAATATGCCATCAGAATTGGCCTCCAGGGTACCTGGTGCCCAGGGTCACTAATAAGTCACGTCATCTTCTGGGGTTTCGAGGGTTTTCGGCATTTAATTGATGCAAAAGGATTACTCACGGGTTTTTGGTGTGGCTAAACACGAATATGTCATCAGAATTGACCTTCGTAGTAACTGGTGCCCAGGGTCGCTACAAAGACACGTCATATTCTGGAGTTTCGAGGGATTTCGGCACTAAATTGGTGTAACTGGACTACTCGGGGGGTTTTTGAGGTGGTTAAACACGAAGATGCCATCATGACACACCTTTGCACCGTAATCCGTTTGCATCAATTTAATACCGAAAGCCCTAGAAACTCCAGAAGATGACGTCCCTTGCAGTGACCTTGGGCAGCAGGTGATCCGGTGGTCTATTCTGATGGCATATTCGTGTTTAACGACTTAAAAACCCCGAGTAATCCACTTTTATCAATTTAATGCCGACATTTCTCAAACTCCAGAACAGGACGCCCCTTGCTGTGAGCTTGGGCTCCAGGTGCACAGGGAGTCGGTTTCGATAGCATATTTGTGTTTAGTGACCTCAAAATCCCGTAAGTAATCCGTTTGCATCAATTTGCTACCGAAAGCCCTCGATACTCTAGAAGATGACGTGCCTTTGTAGCGACCCTGAGTACCAGGTACTACGAAGGTCAATTCTGATGACATATTCGTGTTTAGCGACACCAAAAACCCGTGAGTAATCCATTTGCATCAATTAAATGCCGAAAACCCTCGAAACCCCACAAGATGACGTGACTTATTAGCGACCCTGGGCACCAGGTACCCCGGAGGCCAATTCTGATGGCATATTCGTGTTTAGCGACCTCAAAAACCCGTAAGTAATCCGTTTGCATCAATTTGATACCGAAATCCCTCGAAACTCCAAAAGATGACGTTTCTTGCAGTGACCTTGGGCACCAGGTGATCCAGAAGTCTCTTCTGATGGCATATTCGTATTCGTGTTTAACCACCTAAAAAGCCCCCCGAATAGTCCAATTGCATCAATTTAGTGCCGAATTCACTCGAAACTCCAGAAGATGATGTGCCTTAGTAACGACCCTGGGCACCAGGTACCGCGGAGGTCAATTCTGATGGCATATTCGTATTTAGGGACCCCTAAAACTCGCGAGTAATCCGTTTGCATTGATTTAATGCCGAAAACCATCGAACCTCCAGAAGATGACGTCTCTTGCCGTGACCTTGGGCACCAGGTGATCCGGAGGTCAGTTCTAATGGCGTAATCGTATTCAGTGACCCCAAAAACCCCCCTAATAATTTTGTTCCTTAGTATATTGATTTTCACTTTATTTTTATATTTATGCAATTTTGGATGCATTTTATGCACTTTACAGTGCAGTTATGCATTTCCACCCATTTTAAAATAGTAGACTTTTTTCCTGATGTCATCCTGAATATAATGCAAAAAACTGCAAGTCTCTAGGTGCTGTATTTAAAAAATTATTTATTTTGTGCTAAATGCCCTGGTCTAATTCATTGAAATGCAATTTTTTATTTCCCTTAGGCTTCTTTAATCCATCGGTCGTTTGCTTTGCAAGTATTAGAAAGCACGAATACAAGAGTAAGGCCGATGCCACATTATGCGTTTTGACCGGATGCGGTGAAAACGCATCCGTTTCCAACGCAACCGGACCGACCTGTCACACTATGCGTTTAGTCTGGTGCAGTTTGTAAGCGCGTACCGATGACTCAAAACGCATCCGTTTCCAACGCAACCGGACCGATATGTCACACTATGCGTTTTCACCGGATGCGGCGGAAACGCATAATGTGGCATCGGCCTAACCGAATCTGGTCCCAATAAAAGTGTTTATTTCTTCGGAAATGAAGCCTCGATCTTTTTAAATAGATGTCGCGACAGCGTCCGTGTCGAATTATTTGTTTTAATTCGCCATTGGGAGAAAAATGATTTTTCTTTTAGTTCAGAGCAGACCATATATATCTCTCCGATGATCCCTAAGTCCTGTTTCATATTATAAGAATTTTGAACGTGCGAGATATTTCTCGTGCGGTAGTTTTGTCGCACTTGTCCTTTTTACACAACAGGAATTGAGTCGCACGAAGATATTTTGCTGTGTTGTTTAGTACATTATTTTTATTTACATTTTGTGGCTGAGGTAGGTACATGATACGATGTCGGATATGTATCATTACGATGTATCATTACAAATAGGTATTTTTTGTCCATACTTTTGTCCTAATATACTGTAATGCGTATTTAATTCATTTGCAATTTCTATTTTGTCAGTTATTATTTCTTATGTTTTTAATTAAAGCCTTAATTTGTTTTTATAATCGTTGTTCTACTAAGTTATTTGTGGGATCTTGGATTAGCTAATCTAATTAGCTCATACAATCTATGTAATAAACTATTCTAATTAGGAAATAAGCCACAATTGAACTAAAAAAATGATTTCATTAACGTTTCTACATCCGATTTGGCCGTCGAAACGTTAATAAAATTATTTTTTTAGCTAAATTGTGGCTAATTTCCCATTTAGACTAGTTTATTATAAAAATTTCACAAGGAAACAGCTTCAGAACAACATTACAATCTATGGTTTTCATGTACAGAATTTAAAGGACCCTCTGTCATCCATTCATTTTTAAATGTTGTTCCCCTCGTTTTAAATGTTGTTTTTAGATAATTTCACACAAGACATGACCGCCGCCCTACTCCAGTTTTCACCGAGTTGTTTACCCTATAAAACTAAATATAATTTCGTAGAATAAAAGGTATATTTCATATAGAGCGAAATAAAATTGTAGCGTTTTGTTTACTTTATCCTCGAAGAAAGAGAAATAAGAGGAACCGAATTCATTGGGTCCATACTATTAACACAAAAAGATAAGATTTATATATTTTTATTTTTACACATATTTATTGAACACCCTCTATACTCAAAGTTAATTGCAACTATGTAAAATAAAGTTTATTATAATATACTTAGCAGCTTTAATTACTTTTGTTATCAGTAACATATAATTAATTTTGCTGTACTTATAATATGTGTTTTTTATTTGGGTGTGCATGATTTGGACGCTAAATTTAAAATTCGACGCTGAAAAATAAAATTACCTGTTTCTGCATACATGATTTGGACGCTGGGTCTAATTGAAATGTAATTGGAAAGTCAGGTAATAAAATTCTAGAAATTAAGCTTGATAAGGTTTATTTGTCACTTTGAAATAAATACGACATACATTTTACGAAATGGTATCGATCGATACAGTTAGTTTGATACTCATGTATCCTATCTCTAACGAACATAATTTTTTTTCTACTGTTTGGATCTTTAAGTCTATTACTTTCATGGACATTATTAATTTTAATGTAAGTTTCAGTTTGAAAATTTTTTAAAACATCAATAAAATGGAAAATATTTGGATGAGCATGGTAAAAATTATCATTAAAACGCGAGTGGAACGATTCACAAGCATTAGTTGTTTATCAAGCATATCTTCGCTTTACACGACCGTTTTACGCACCTCCAATACGTTTCTCCCGATTTTAGTACTTTATCTTGAGAAAAAGTAAAACTGTTCACTTTGAGCAAAATTTTACCATGATTACTTACTAACGTTGAAATTTCCATATTCACTATTAGTTTATATTCCTGTCTAGTACATGAGTTATTGTAAATAGACACAGGTTTATGGATTACAAACAAATTACCAGTTTGTTTTTTGCGGGAAACGAAAGTAATTAGTTTCGGTAGTACCGTAAATAAATTATCAATATGTCATCAGATGTTACTATACAGAATGTCTCACCGAATAAATCCTATTCCACCTCTTCCTCTACATCAGTGGAATTATCATCTAATTCGTCAAATTAATTAATTCAAATTAATTCGTGCACTATTAAGTGCACGGCATACAGCATTCCAAGCATTTCTCGTCAAGTTTCTATCTTTATATATTTCTATTGTTTTGTCCCAATGAACAGTTCTCGCTTCAATTAATGTTATTAATATTTCACTATCAATCTGAGACATCATAATATAAAATGTATGCACCTACTTTAAACAGCCACAAAGTGTAAATGAAAATAATGTACCAAACAACCAAAGAAACTACCTTCGTGCGACTGAACGACAGTATCATATGAAAGGATGCATTAAGTTCCCTATGCTACTGGGTGCGTAAAGACGGCACGGCTGCCGTCTGTTGTTGTAAGCGAGGGACGGCATAAACACGGCGACTTCACCGAACGTTCCAAGTTGGAACTTCCAACCACCGTCTAGTGAGAAAGGCTCCATATGATTACATGCGCCACCATTGGAATGTCGTCGTGCGTTCTAACCCTCGCACGTTTAAATTCATAGTGCTGTTTCACATTATAAAAATTTAAACGTGCCAGGGTTAGAATGCACGACGACATTCCAATGGTGGCGCATGTAATCATATGGAGCCTTTCTCACTAGACTGTGGTTGGAACATTCGGTGAAGTCGCCGTGTCTATGCCGTCCCTCGCTTACAACAACAGACGGCAGCCGTGCCGTCTTTACGCACCCAGTAGCATAGGGGACTTAATGCATCCTTTCATATGATACTGTCGTTCAGTCGCACGAAGGTTGTTTCTTTGGTTGTTTGGTACATTATTTTCATTTACACTTTGTGGCTGTTTAAAATAGGTGCATATATTTTATATTATGATGTCTCAGATTGATAGTGAAATATTAATAACATTAATTTAAGCGAGACCTGTTCATTGGGACAAAACAATAGAAATATATAAAGATAGAAACTTGACGAGAAATACTTGGAATGGTGTATGCCGTGCACGAATTAATTTGAATTAATTAATTTGACGAATTAGGTGATAAATAAAAAAACACATTTTATAAGTACAGCAAAATTAATTATATGTTACTGATAACAACAGTAATTAAAACTGCTAAGTATATTATAATAAACTTTATTTTACATAGTTGCAATTAACGTTGACTATAGAGGGTGTTCCATCAATATGTGTGAATATAAACATATATAAATCGTATCTTTTTGCGTTAATAGGATGGACCCAATGAATTCGGTAACTCTTATTTCTCTTTCTTCGACGATAAAGTAAACACAACGCTATAATTTGATTTCGCTCCATATAAAATATACCTTTTATTGTAAAAAATTATATTTAGTTTTATAGGGTAAACAACTCGGTGAAAATTGGAGTAGGGCGGTGGTCACGTCTTGTGTGAAATTATCTAAAAACAACATGTAAAACGAGGGGAACAACATTTAAAAATAAATGGATGACAGAGGGTCTTTTAAATTCTGTACATGAAAATCATAGATTGTAATGTTGTTCTGAAGCTGTTTCCTTGTGGAATTTTTATAATAAACTAGTCTAAATGGGAAATAAGCCACAATTTAACTAAAAAAAATTCGTTTTCGACGCCCAAGTCGGATGTCGAAACGTTAATAAAATAATTTTTTTAACTTATTTATTTTATTTCTTTATTTTATTTTGTCGCTTATTTCCCATTTAGAATAGTTTATTACATAGATTGTATGAGCTAATTAGATGAGCTAATCCAACATCCCACAAATAACTTAGTAGAACAACGATTATAAAAACAAATTAAGACTTTTAATTAAAAACATAAGAAATAATAACTGACAAAATAGAAATTACAAATGAATTAAATACGCATTACAGTACATTAGGACAAAAGTATGGACAAAAAATACCCATTTGTAATGATACATCGTAATGATACATATCCGACATCGTATCATGTACCTACCTAATGCCTCCTCTACACATCGGCAGACGTGTCCGCGGACGGCATCTGCGTATGCATCCGCAGATGTGTACAGGGGGTAATTTGATCGTCTGTTGTTTACCTCGGACCTCTACGACGCATTAGTTTTCGCAGTGAATTCAAAGTAAATATTGCGTCACCCGAGAATTAACACAGACTGAATGATTTACAGATGTGTACTACAGATGTGTGGTCAGCACGCGATGATACATCGGCAGATGCATCCGCAGATGCGTCTGCCGGTGTGTAGAGGAGGCATAAGCCACAAAGTGCAAATAAAAATAATATACCAAACAACACAGCAAAATATCTTCGTGCGACTCAATTCTTATTGTGCGAAAAGGACAAGTGCGTCAAAACTATCGCACGAGAAAACCCTCGCACGTTCAAAATTGTTATAATGTGAAACAGCACTTATAATGTGAAACAGCACTAACGTGAAACGTGATGGTTCTCTCTAAATGAATTGAAATATAAAATGTCTCCCATTTCCATTTTTTGAATCAAGAATTCGTTTGAATTTTTACCTAGGTGAAAAGACAGGTAGTAAACGCAATTTTAGATTTCCCCTGGTCTTCTTTAATTCATCGGTCGTTTGCTTTGCGAGTATTAGAAAGCACGAAAGCAGGAGTTACCAGAATCTGGTCCGAGTAGAACTGTTTATTTATTCGGAAATGAAGCTGCGATATTTTTAAGAATTAGGACTCATTATATATGTTTACATTTTATGTAAACAAACAACTAAAACGATTATTAAAAAAATGATAACTTTTTAATTAATATATTTATCACTTACCTTTTGGGTCCATGTAGTTATCCAAATAGAACACCCCTTTCCTCATTATTATTTCGTGTAAAATAATACCGAAAGAATAAACATCTCCCCTTTGTGTTCCTCTGTCTGGAACAGCTGGTAGGTTAAGGAGTTCGGGAGCTGTCCACAGTTGTCCTGTAACCATACAAGTTTAAATTATTGTTTTACCCCTTAATGTTAAATTAATAGTACGTTGTGCTGTTTTTGACAATATTAATTACAAGAAGTTATTAAGTACATGATGCTATCAGCAGTAAAAATTCAAAGCGACTCGTCAACCCCATTTGAAATACATAGGGGGTTAAGGCAGGGAGATTCGCTGGCTAGTCAGCTTTTTAATGCAGCCTTAGAAAAAGTCGTACGAGACGCTAATTTAGATAGCAGGGGAACAATATTTAATAGATCAGTCCAAATTCTAGCATATGCAGATGAAGTGGACATTATAACAAGAACCAGGGCTAGAACTGCGGAAATCCTAACCCAGCTATTAACAGCAGCAGAACGAATGGGGTTACATATAAATCAAAATAAAACCAAATTCATGGCGACGAACACAAACACAAGAGCTGGAAATGTTGACGCAGATCTAATCATCAATGACCAAAACTTCGAAGCGGTCAAAGAGTTCATATATCTAGGAACATCGATTAACCGCATTAATAACGCATCAGGGGAAATAAAAAGGCGAATAATAATTGCAAACAGGTGTTATCATGGTCTACCAAAGTACTTAGCTAACAAAGTCTGTCTCAAAAAACTCGTATAAGGCTGTATAGAACATTGATAGTCCCCGTTCTCACATATGGATCAGAGGCATGGACGCTAACTATAACATATAAATCCTCTCTATCGATTTTTGAAAGAAAGGTAATAATACGCAATCTATTCGGAGCGATCTGTGAGAACGGAATATGAAGGCGTAAATATAACTTTGAACTGCAGAATATCTACAAGCATACGTTTGGTAGAAAAGATATTATCACCATAATTAAGCGAAACTGCCTGCGCGAAACTGCCTGCAGTGCAAAGATTCTAACAGCGCAACCCGTGGAAATGAGAAAACGGGGTAGACAAAACTGAGGTGGATGGACGGGGTAACACAAGATGCCGAGAAGATCGGAGTCGACAACTGGAAAATGCAAGCAAGGGACAGAACAGAATGGCGTAGAAAGCTTGAGAAAGTCGAGGCCCTCTAAGGGCTGTAGCACCAAGATGATGATGATGAATTAGATGAATGTTTAAAAACATTAACAAATCGTCGAATTTCAACAGAAGTTCAGTCACAATTTTATCTTTTATGTCTTTGAGAGTACTGAAAGATGAAATCAAAAAGAGTAAAACATACTGATGGCCAAAAAGTGCAAGACCTAGAAGGAGAAATATTTTTTAAATATTTGTTTATGGAAGTGTACCGGGTGTCCCAATAAGAATGGCTCTCGGGCATATCTCAGGAACCGTTTATAGTACAGCTTTGAGAAAAAAATATTTATAACCAAAGTTGCCTCGGAAAAACCTGGAAATTAGTTTCATAATTGTAGGTCCACCGCTAGAGAGCGTAATTGAATATCAAAAATTAAAAAATCCAAATTTTACAAAATTTACCTAACGAAAGGGCACTGGAAATTCCATAATCGCATTCTTCACAAAATTCTGCGCATATTTGATTTCGCAAGTATAAGTCTACCTTTGCAAATAAGAGATAGCCTAATAAGTAATATGCCAGCTAGTAGGCGTTATTTAATTATTTTCGGATATCTAGTTTTCTTTGGAGAATATTAAATACAAGTATGCATTTTTAATCATGTATTACAAAATTAGACCAAATTAGAAACATAATACCGAAAATACCGAAAACCGCATGCGTCGATACCTTTTTCTATCTCGAGATACCTTAAGAAACGTGTAAATTTTAAAGAACTGTTAATGTCACCGGGTAACGACGTTAAGGAAAAGTAGTGTGCTATGGAAAAACAAAGAAACATTTTCCAGATGTAAAAGTATATAATTATTTAAAACAACAATAAGGCAAACAACACTATAAAATATAACAAAGAAATAAAAGCAACTACTTACTTAGTGACGACCTAAATGTTCAAATTGTTGCCCATCATTTTCGATGCAAGCATTTACTCTTTCAAGAGCAAATTGAACAGCAGTCTCAATTTCTGCTTTCGCAATGCTTTGAATGGCGTTTCGTATTCTCTAGATTCTAGATAATGTTTTTTCGAGCAAAGCGGCAAAAACACGGTATTTAATCCGTCCCCATAAATAAAAGACTAAAACAGTTAAATCCGTGCTATTCAATCTACTCTTGAAAGAGTAAATGTCGATTGTCGTCATCGAAAATGATGGGCAACAATTTGAACATTTAGGCAGTCGCTAAGAATAAGTAAGTAGTAGCTTTTATTTATTTGTTATATTTTACAGTGTTGTTTGTCTTATTGTTGTTTTAATTAATTACGGGTGCGCCAAACCTCTGGTTTTCTTTGATTACGGCTAAATTATCGGATATACAAAAAAATGCTTTTAACAAAATTAATGCATATCGAAGCCGTCTCTAATTTAAAATTATTTTCGATTATACAGGGTGAGTCAGAACGACGGTACGAACCAAAGTGTTGTTTTTTTAAATGGAACACCCTATATAATAAATCATTTTTAAATATATTTTTTTAAAATATTAAGAATTTATATAAGGTATTATAGGCCTAAAGTTAACAATTTTCGAAATATGTACACTTTTATTGAGAAAAATGGTAATATTTAAAGGGCTGTGAATTAGGCTTTCAAGGTAATAAAAATTTAAATGATATGCCGAAGTTTTTTTAATATACTGTTATTTTTAAATAAATTAACATATTTGACATATAGTCATAGAGTATACAGTGTGATCACTATTTGCAAATACAAAATTTTCTCAGTTTTTTTAAATGGGACACCCTGTATATGAGTATTGCCATTTGTAGTAAATATTACAACCTTTCGTTTGGTATAAGGTTATTTGCACCTAGCATGTTTCGTTTTGTAGATATTTAAAAAAAAACTATAGATTCTACGTTTTTCCGGATTTTTTATTAAAAAATTTTTTTGCAAAAAAAATAATTATAATGTGGTTTTAGAAACATACATTAAAATATCAAATATGAAAATAAAAACGTAATTAAAGATTAAAATAAATCGCGTACTAGTACAATTTAATAACTTAAAATTATTTTACAAAAAATATTTAACCATAATAATGAATGCATAAATTAGTTACTGAATTAAATAAACAACCAAATTTGATATCTACCCTAGAAATTTTTCTACCACAGAAACTTTCCTGTACCAAATTAATTGTTAGTTAGTATAGTTAGTTTCAAAAATTGAAATTTAAAATATAAAAAATTGTTACAAAAATTTCAACTACAAAAGTATTACCAGCTTTTGTGACACCAGTTAATACTATTTATATTAATAAATAATTTGGTTAATACATTATACATTTAACATTCATTTGTTTCAAAGCATACTTTATAATTATGTTTTCAAGATGTAAGTAAATTTAAGAGGTAGGTAAATTAAAAGTTTAACTGATCTTACTCGTAAATACAATATACTAACTATACTAACTAACAATTAATTTGGTACAGGAAAGTTTCTGTGGTAGAAAAATTTCTAGGGTAGATATCAAATTTGGTTGTTTATTTAATTCAGTAACTAATTTATGCATTCATTATTATGGTTAAATATTTTTTGTAAAATAATTTTAAGTTATTGAATTGTACTAGTACGCGATTTATTTTAATCTTTAATTACGTTTTTATTTTCATATTTGATATTTTAATGTATGTTTCTAAAACCAGATTATAATTAGTTTTTTTGCAAAAAAATTTTTTAATAAAAAATCCGCAAAAACGTAAAATCTATAGTTTTTTTTTAAATATCTACAAAACGAAACATGCTAGGTGCATACAACCTTATACCAAATGAAAGGTTGTAATATTTACTACAAAAGGCAATACTCATATACAGGGTGTCCCATTTAAAAAAAATGAGAAAATTTTGTTTATGCAAATAGTGATCACACTGTATACTCTATGGCTATATGTCAAATATGTTAATTTATTTTTAAATAACATTATACTAAAAAAACTTTGGCATATCATTTAAATTTTTATTACCTTGAAAGCCTAATTCATAGCCCTTTGATTTTTCTCATTTTTCTCAATAAAAGTGTAAATATTTCGAAAATTGTTAACTTTAGGCCTATAATACCTTATACAAATTCTTAATATTTTTAAAGAATATATTCAAAAATGATTTAATGTATAGGTTGTTCCATTTAAAAAAACAAAACTTTGGTTCGTACCGTCGTTTTTTTTTAAATATGCAGATATAGCTACTAGAAGACTATCAAAAATTGCTTACGCAAAACCGACGTCCATCTTTTTCTATAAGTTTAAACCACACTGTCATATGATTATCTCTCGACGGTTGAGAAAAGGCTAAAATACGAATCCGTTACGTTTTATGGGTGCCTGAAGTATTCCTAGAAACGATAGTTCTCAAAATATGTGGCTGACTAATTTCATGGGCATACCGCAGAATTTTTAAAAATCATGTGTTTTACGTTACCATATGGTAACGCTGGGCGCTAATGGGTTAAGTAAACATGTAATATTAATAGGTTAGTGTCTGTGATTTTCTCCTTCATGCCACTTGAAAGTTTGTTAGTTTTCACGAAGGAACCTGCAAAAAAGGCATAACGGCAGGTTATGAAAACGAACAATTTTACCTACCAAAATAAGAAAAATTCGATTTTTAGAAAAATGAACATGTTTTAACTTTAAATTTCCTTTTTTTGAAGTTATACTTCTTTAGGCGCGTTGGGAGTAAATTTATATGTGCGCGATTTCATCAGAAGTCTTGGTCCTGGGCGCAGCTGAAACGTTAAACGTGCTCTGATTGCGTAATTACAATGACCTGTCAATAATTGTTTTATTGTTGTGAGGGCAGAGAAGAAAGCAAGATTATAATTGTAGTGACTTTTTAAATAGTTTTAACAGGTACGTACTTAATTATAAATGTTTCAGTATCGTAATAAAAAATTACATAGGTACCTACCTATTTGGAAAATGTTAAATAAACCTACCTAGTATGTAATGCTTTGATTTACATAATTTGATTACCAACAAAGTTTCTACCAATCTTCATCTAATATATTGTTTTCTTACTCTATGTTTTGTTGTATTTTAATATTTCAATTCCACAAAAATCAAACTAATTTGGTTAAATTTAGAACTGTCAAAAGTTTAAAACGTTCAGTTGGTCTATCTTCCAACATGATTCATAACATGTCTCCGTAGCGAAAATCTAAAGTTGCTTGAGTTTCAAAATTAAACGCGCCAAGGTACGCGGGTTCAATCTCCAATACAAACTTTTATTTTTGAAGATATTCTTCTTTAGCGGCGAATCGATTGAGGGTAAAATTGTACATGAACCACGCGCCTGCGCACACTGACAGTATGTAGTTCTGACAGTATGTAGTTCATTGCTAATCTTTCAAGATAGGTATGTACGTATCTGTAACCGTGCAAATAAGTCATTAAAAGAATATATTAGTGGTTTTAGGAAATGTATTATTTATTATAATTCTTGTGTTTTTGGATTTGTGTTTCCCTGTAGTAAAATAATAAAATATGTAGGCATAACATTTTTACAGTTTGTCGCCGTGTTGTGTAATTATATCCGAAACTTTCGTGTCAATTCAAGTAGCTCGATGGCGTAGTTGGCAGAGCGGTGGGACAGAGAACGAAAGCACACGGAAGGTCGCGGGTTCTAATCCTGGACGATTCATACTTTTTTTTATTTTTCGTTAGTTTAATAAAAAATTTTTGAAAGTGGTAGATAAGAAAGTTAGTTTATTTTTTAAATAAAATACAAATAACCTGTTTATAGTAATAATAATATATAGTAATAAGTATATTTACTTCGTTTAAATTACCTATATAATAGAAGAATATCTTCTTACGTGCGTACAAAGTACACACACATTCTTTTTTTTTATTTTTTTATACATTGTATGATTGTAAGATATAAATACCCTAAGAATCATCCTGGAACAATCAGCAGAAATGAATCAGGAAGTTTATATCAACTTTGTAGACTTCGAAAAAGCGTTTGATTCAATAAATCGTAATATGATGTGGAGGATATTAAAACTCTATGGAATACCAGACAAATATATAAAGAGTAATAAGGCTTTTCTACGACGAATTTTTTGCCAGAGTTGAACATGAAGGGGAACTATCCCAACAAATAAGCATCAAAAAAGGAGTAAGACAGGGCTGTGTCTTGTCACCGACATTGTTTATAATAGTCATAGATTGGATAATGAAACAAACTGAAGATAAAAAACAGGTATACAATGGTCACCATTTACAAAACTAGAGGATCTAGGGTTCGCTGACGACATATGTCTCATAACATCAAACAGACAACACATGCAAAACAAAATCACCAGATTGAACAACATAGCAAAAACAACCGGCTTAAAAATAAATCCGAAAAAAACGAAAATACTATCAAATGGGGAAACGAACGGAAACAATATATATTTGGAAGGGAAACAAATAGAAGAAGTAAAAGATTTCTGTTATTTGGGCAGTCTGCTAAACACAACGGGAGGCACAGAAAAGGACATAACACAAAGAATAAGCTTCGCACAAAACGCTTTCAACTCTTTGCGCAAGATATGGGCCTCGACAAACATCAGCAGAAGAACAAAGTTACGATTATTTGAAACTAATGTAAAGTCTGTCCTGTTATATGGAGCAGAAACATGGAAACACCATAAAAAATTCTTTCAGAAAATACAATCCTTCATTAACAGGTGCCTACGTATTATACTGAGAATATTTTGGCCAAACAAAATTACTAATGACGAATTGTGGAGAATAACAAATGAAGAAAGGATAGAACATACAATAAAAAAACGGAAATGGAAGTGGATAGGACACACCTTACGAAAACCAGCAACAAATATTGCTAGACAAGCTCTACATTACAATGCTCAAGGCAAAAGAAGAATGGGTAGACCATCTTATACGTGGAAAAGAACAATAGAGAAAGACCTCAAAGAAAATAATTTAACATGGAACGATGCAAAAAAGATAGCAAAAAACAGAAGAGAATGGAGAAAACTAGTAAACAAAATTGGACGGAAGTCAACAAATGATGCGTGGGACTAGCAACCTCACCATCATTCCTAATGCTACTTGAAACACCGCAAGGTGCCCTTTGCTCCACTTGGAGATGTATGATATATGATGTATGATTGTAAGTATATTATTATATTTTTTTTTCAGAAAATCTGTATTTAGTTAAAAATTTTCCATCAATTGTTCAGAAATCATTTGTGGCATTTTTCAATGTGTTTGTGTGTTTTATTCTTTTATTTTTTAATTTTTGCTATTGTTTTAATAAAAATTTTTGAAAAGTAGTCAGTATTAAAATTAGTTTAATATTTAAATAAAATATAAATAAACTGTTTAAAGTATATTAATTTCGTTGAAATCATAATAACAGGAGTATAACTTCTTACGTGCGTACAAAGTACACACACATTACTTTTTTTTTCTTATCTCATGACATTTTTAGTACATAAAAAGATATAACGGATAAAATCGTAGTTGAACTTCGTATAAAATCCGACGGTCTGCATATAAAGAGTGTAGGTAAATATTAGAATGACTAAGTATACTTCATGGAGGATCTCAAACAAACTAAACTGGATTTACAGCTCAGAAATTAGACAGGGGCACTTTTCACTTAAGATACCCTTCATAGCAACTTAACTAAAATACAAAATTAGCAACGGATCTGAAAGTAATATAATATAAGGGTAGACAAGAGGAACAAAAATCAAACACATTTAAGTTGAATAATCAATTCGGTATTAAATTTTGTTCTTAGATATTTTCAATTTAAAGTTTTCAAACGTTTTGATTTGTTTTACGATTTCGAAATATATAAGGAAAGTTTGATTTTAAGAAATTGTTATTTTTGTGCCAAAGTTTGCGCAAAATATTTAATTTAATCATCATTATATAGGGTGTCCCAAAAGTAGAGGACCGGTCGAATATTTCGCGAAATGAACGTCGTCTCAAAAACTGAAAAATTCGTGTTAAATAATTTTTAAAAATCTATCGAATGACACCAAACACCACCCCCACTCCACCTCACTCCCCTGAGGTGGGGTGGTGGTAACTTTAAAATCTTAAATGAAAACCCCAGTTTTTATTGCATATTTGGATTCCTTCCGTCAAAGTAAGCAACTTTTATTCGAGACTTTTTTCGAATTGTGGATAAATGGCGCTATAATCGGAAAAAAATATTTATTATGATACCATGGGTAAATTATAGAAACGGTCTAATATTTCGAGAAATACACGTCCAAATCAAAACCCAAAAAAATTTGTTTAATATTTTTCAAATACCTCCGTCAGGAACCCCCGTTTTTATTGCAGTTTTGGATTCCTTATGAAAGAATAAGTAACATTTATTCGAAACATTTTTTAGAATTGTTGGTAGATGGCGCTAATAAATCGTATTTTTCCGATTCCCATCTATCACAATCTATCACAATCACATAGCGCCATCTATCACAAATTCAAAAAATGGTTTAAACAAATATTACTTATTTTTTCATGAGAAATCTAAATCTGCAATAAAAAATGGGGGATCCTATTTAAGATTTTAAAGTTCCCCCCCCCCCCCACCTCCAGAGGGTGCGGTGGAGGGTCATGTTTGACGTTATTCGATAGGTTTTTGAAAAATATTAAATACGTATTTTTTGGTTTTTCATTTAGAAGTGTATTTCTCGAGATATAAGACCGTTTCTATAATTTACCTATGGTATCAAGATAAATCGTTTTTCCGATTATAGCGCCATCTATCCACAATTCGAAAAAATGTCTCGAATAAAAGTTGCTTACTTGTACGTGATGAATCCAAATCTGCAAAAAAATAGTGGGGGTTTCTATTTAAGATTTTAAAGTAACCCCCATCCCACTTCCAGGGGGTAGAGTGGTGAGAGGTGTTTGGTGTCTCCCCATCATTCAATACATTTTCGAAAATTATTGAACTTATATTTTTCAATTTTTCGATCGGATGTTGACTTCGCGAAATATTCGACCGTTCCGCTACTTTTGGGACACCCTGTATATACAGTCATTAATATTATCAATAATGCAATATGTTTAAAAAATACTTCAACTAGCTTTAAGAAATGGGATACAAGGTGCACAATCAATGACGTTTGAATAAATATTCGTTACTTCGACGATACCTAATAATAGCTAATAACACTGAGGATCTTTAAGTAATTATAAACAAAATTAACAAATCCTAATTTACATCTCTTAATGATATTTAATAGAGTTCGCTGCTGCCCTGTTTTTTGAAGAACTTAGTTTTTTCTGATTCACTTAGTCTACGATATTTTGAGTTATCTTCTTGCTTTCTCTGTTAATGATTTCTAAAAGAATTTGTAAATCGTCTATATATCTGCCATGATTGCGATATCGTCTGCAAATCATGTGTTATTAACTATGCTCCCTCCAATCCTTACACCTTCAGTTCTTTCCCATAGTGACTCCTGAAATATTAGTTGGGAGTACACATTAAATAATTGTGACAGTACGCATCCCTCTCTGACTCCTCTTTGAATTTCTACTTGGTTTTCTCACTATCTTCCACCCGTTATTCTATCGCTACCTTCCACTGTTAATTTACATTGAATATAAAAGGTTACAAAAAGCTTAATATAGGTGATATACATAATGTTTGTCTTTTTTACGCCCCACAATTGTTATATTTATGCACAGGCGGGCAAAAAATTTAGGTCACATTTAAATTTTGTGTTTTGAGGTAGTAATTTGTTTACGGTTGTATCGGTTTCTTAATAGGCGCTGATATATTGGTTTCCGAAAAACGATGTATCATTTGTTGATCTGTCAATTCAGTCTTGTACTGTCACCGACGTTTTTACGACTTTTACGACTTTTTTTATGAAAAACCTTCATTCACTTTAGTGGAACTTTACAGTTAATTACCAATTTTTACGATTAGGTGTTATTTTTTTTGTGTAAAACCTAATGGTGATACAGTGTATTGTTAATGGTGTATATCTAAGGAATTTATAATGCCTTTAGATCCTGTTACTACGGCAAGAATTATAGCATTGATACAAAATGACTGCGGGCCACTTGAAACTGCAAGAATTTTTAGAAGGAGTCTAGGTGTAGTTCAAAATGTTACCAGCGCTATGAGGACGCTGGTCTAATAACACGAAGACCAGGATCCAGGCGAACTTGAATTACCACCAAAAGAGATGATCGGTTTGTGGTATCTGGAAGGTTGCGGAATAGAAGAGCCTCTACGGTTTTCTTGTGAAATCAACTTTTAGAGGTGAGAAATGTTAATGTTAGTGAATAGACCGTTAGAAGAAGACTTCGAGCTGCTGGATTATCTTGCGGAAAGATGACTACAGGCCCACCATTACAACGGTATCATCGGATAGCAAGATTAAATTTTCCCCAGACTCACCTGCATTGGAATAATGTAAATTGGAGCAACGTACTTTTTTGTCTCCATAGGCTACACGGATCCACGGATGTCGTCGAGGATGGAGAAGATCCGGAGAAAGATATGCTGCGGCTTTGTATTGATGAGCGACTCCAATTTGGCGGAGGATCGGTTATGGCCTGGACAGCAATTACTTCACAAGCACGTACAGAGTTAGTCTCCATACAAAATGGCTCCCTTACGGTTCTCAGATACATTACAGAAGTTTTAGATGATCATGTTATGCCTTTCATGACTAGTATGGGCAAGCATGGCATTTTCATGCAAGATAATGCTAGATTCCATACTGCCTGAGTTGTCAGAGACCATTGGCCACCACTCAGTCCAGACATGAATCCTATCGAACATGTGTGGGATGAGTTGGGCCGAAGTATTCGAAGGCATACACTCGCTTCAAGAACTACCCAGGAGCCAAGAGAGTTGTTATTACAAGAATGGAATAACATTGACCAGAATGTGATTCGTAATTTCATTGAAAGTATAACTTGTCGTCTAGAAGCTGTCATTAATGCAGGAGGAGGAAACACACCCTATTGATGAAGATTTTTTTTTTCAAATAATGTTTAGTTTTAATAATTTTTTTGTCAGTTTCTTAACAATAAATTGCACTTTGTTTTGACTTTAAAGTTTTTACTTCTAAATAAAGCTCAAAACCCAAAATACTGCTATTAATTTAATATTGATTATCGAAGTTAATTTACACAATACAGCACCAATGGTTAAAAAACGCAACCAGAAGTTTACAACCGAAAATCTCAACAAAACATCACAATTTTATTGTGACCTAAATTTTTTGCCCGGAGTGTATTTGCTGTATCCTTCAAAAATGTTAAATAGATTAGTTTGTTTAAAGTACCTAAAGGATCCCGCACAAACCTTATGGAAATAGGTCCCAGTGGATATCGTTCATACTTTGGGAAAATACTCTTTGAAGCATCCTGACAAAAAGTTCTCATGGGCACAACTCAATCGTATGAAGGATTTTCAAGATATAGAGGCCCAAACAGAATTGAACAAAATTATAAGATTTACGGGGTATTCCAATTCCGTGAGTTACTGGTTATTTGGCAACATATATAAGTTTGGATCAAGGAAAAGTACTAGTAGTCTACGATTTTTTCCTGGCTATCCAATGGCGACCTTTACTTTGACCTTGACCTTCAACGGACGTCATCTTCTAGAGTTTCGAGGGTTTTCGGCATTCAATTGATATAAACAGATTACTCATGGGTTTTTGGAATCGCTAAACACGAATATGCCATCAGAATTGTCCTCCGGATGACGTGGTGGCCAGGGCCTCTGCAAGGGACGTCATCTTTTGGAGTTTCGATGGTTTCCGGCATTTAATTGATGCAAATGAATTACCGGAGGGTTTTTTGAGGTCGCTAAACACGAATATGCCACCAGAACCGACTCCCGGAGCACCTGATTTCCAAGGTCAATGAAAGAGGCTCCTGGAGTTTCGAGGGTCTTTGGTACTACATTAATGCAAACGGATTAGTTATAGGTTTTTGGGGTTGCTGAACACGAATACGTGATCAGCACAGACACAGGAGCACCTGGTGCCTAAGACAGGTTATCTTCTGGAGTTTCGGAGGAATCAAATGGATTATGCTTAAGTTTTTGGGGTTGCTGAAAATGCATACACTATCAGATCAGACCCACGAATCACATTGTGCCTACGGCAAAATGTGATCACGTATTCGTGTTCAGCAACCCCAAAAACCTATCATTAATCCGTTTGCATCAATGTAGTACCAAAGACCCTCGAAACTCCAGGAGCCCCTTTCATTGACCTTGGAAACCAGGTCCTCCGGTAGTCGGTTCTGGTGGCATATTCGTGTTTAGCGACTTCAAAAAACCCTCCAGTAATTCATTTGCATCAATTAAATGCCGAAAATCATCGAAACTCTAGATGATGACGTCCCTTGCAGTGGCCCCGCCCACCACGTCATCCGTAGGGCAATTCTGATGGCATATTCGTATTTTTCGATCCCAAAAACCCATGAGTAATCTGTTTATAACAATTTAATGCCTAAAACCACCGAAACTCTAGAAGATGACGTCCGTTGAAGGTCAAGGTCAAATTAAAGGTCGCCATTGGATAGCCAGGAAAACATCCTAGACTACTATTACTTTTCCTTGATCCAAACTTCTACATGTTGCCAAATAACCAGTATCTCACGGAATTGGAATACCCCGTAAATCTTATAATTTTCCGAGTTTGGACCTCTATATCTTCAAAATCCTTCATACGATTGAGTTGTGGCCATGAGAACTTTTTATCAAGATGCGTCAAAGAGTATTTTCCCAAAGTATGAACGAAATCCACTGGGACCTATTTTCCATAAGGTTTGTGCGGGGTCCTTTGTATTTTTATAAAATACCTTATTTGTTGGAATCCTGTCACTTCATTTCTAAATTTAAAACCCTGCTACTCGCTAATAAAAAAAACGCTCCAAAATGATATCGCCTTACAAACAATATTTCATACTCCAGAAGAAGTCCTCCTCTGATTTAAAGTTTTACTTTTGCAAAAATCATAACATTATTCTCCAGTAAACGTAAAATGTGAAGAGAGCTTTTAGAAAATGAGTCACAATATTTTCTGAACGAACCGTAGACGGGAACAGTAGAGGCCGCATTTGACTTGCAAAGTAGGGGAAAATATTTTGTTTTTACTTATACCTTTTCTGCCTTTCCTGCCGAGTTCACGAAGGGATAAAGCTAAATTTGTGTAACAGCTTTTTATATAAGGACTAATAGGTTAGTATTAATTATTTCGTTGTTAAATTAGTTTTAAGACCAAAGTTATTTATTGTTTTTTATTATACATATTGGTTTTGTTTAAATTGTATGATCGTCATTAACTAGTGGTTTTCCTCCATTGGGACTAGTGAGTGTCTAAAGACAGCGATCATTATTCCTCTTCATAAGGGTGGTGAAAATTATTCTTCTTCTTCCTCTTCTGCTTCTTTTTGTATTGACATGACTCTGTCTGTTTTTTCAATGTGCCTCTAGTGAGTTGTCGTTCCATCGTTTTCGTGGTCTTCCCACTGATCGTCTGCCTATTGGGAAACCGTCTCTCGCTGTCCTGACTACTCTGTTGTCATTCGGCTTATGTGGTCATTCCATTCTATTCTTCTGTTTTTTACCCAGTTATTAATGTTGTCCACCTATCATCTCCGTCGTATATCTGTACTTCTAGCTCTGCCCCATAGAGTCTTACCATCGATTTTTCAAAAGGGATTTCATCTCCGCTGTTTCGAGCAATATTTTTGTCCTCTCTGTGTCGGGTCGTGTTTCTGCCACGTATGTCATTATTGGTCTGATGACTGTTTTGTAAATTCTGCCTTTCATTTTTTTTTCGTTATTTTTATTTCTCCATATTGTGCCATTCAGGCAACCTGCGGCTCTGTTTGCTCTATTCACTTGATTTTCCACTTCTGTTTCGAGACTTCCGTAGCTAGATAGTGTGATGCCTAGATATTTAAACTTCATCACTTGTTCTATTATCTGACCCTCCAGCTCCAATTTACATCTTATTGGATTTATGTTAAATTTTCTGGCGGTTATGTTAAATTGGTGCAGCAAACGTTGTAAATCATCTTAACTTTGAGAGATTAGTATTGCATCTTCTACATAGCAGATTATTCTAAGTTATTTTTTCCCATTTGGTATCCTTTTGTAGTTCTTACTTTTTTATTATTTCATCCCTGGTCATGTTGAACAATAAAGCAATAAAGGACTCAAGAAGTCTTATCCCATTGCCAGCTTCAATTGGGTCAGTGAGTTCATCTTCTGCTTTTACTTTTATTGTGTTGTTCTGGTAGATGTTTTCGATCGTTTTAATTATTCCTAGAGGTACCTCTTTTTAGTATAACAAATGGATAACGTCCTTTAATTTGACCCTATCAAATGCTTTCTTAAGGTCCACGAAACGGACACGCGCCAACTTGTAACTTTTAATGACAAAAATTTTCAAATCAAAATGTACACCGGCCAATTCGTAACTTTTCTTTTACCTGACCTGCCAACTCGAAACGTTCTTCAGGTGAATTCGAAACCATTGATTAAATCTGATACCTTAAATCTAAACCGACTGTTTCTTGGTTTGCTTAAAACATTATATTTGTATTATATGTACCTACCTATAAAAAATAGCAAAAGTTGAAATATCTTAATAAAATAATTGAAACAATATTGTAGTGTTTTATTAACACGTGTTATAAATATTATTTCCATCAAGTGTAGCTCTACACGAGCTTGGTTTTTATCAAGTAATTGTAAATTCAATATTTAGATGTTTAGCAACGATAAATTATTTAAATCCATCTGATAATTTAAAAGCAAAGATATTTTCCATATGTTTATTTCAAATCTAAAAGATTATACCTTTATTTATTTCCGAATTCACCGGTAGTTGATTGGTTACCGAAAAATTACCTGATTGGCCAGGTTTACCAATTGGCCTGTAATTAGGATGGGGGATTAAAATAGTTATGAATTCACCGGGACCCCACGAAACATAAATATGCCGGTTTGTTCTATTCTAACGATTTCTCTTGAACTGCCCTCATTATAAATATAGCGTCAGTGCATGATCTTCCCGACCCAAAACCTTGTTGTCTTCTTCTTCTTGTGTCACTCCTGTCGGAGATTGGAAATCATCAAGGCTACCCTGACTTTGTTTACAGCTGACCTAAAAAGTTCATTAGTGGTGCAGCCAAACCACTCTCTCAAATTCCGCATCCACGACATTCTTCTACGGCCTGGATTCCGTTTTCCTTCTATTTTTCCTTGCATTATATTTTGAAGTAATGCGTATTTATGACCTCTCATCAGGTGACCCAAATACTCGAATTTTCTTCGTTTTATCGTTAATAAAATTTCTGGGTCTCTTCCTATCCTTCGTATTACTTCAAGATTTGTGATTCTTTCAACCCAACTTATCTTCAGCATTCGACGGTAGCACCACATCTCGAAACTTTCAATATTTTTTATGTTGTTCTGTTTGAGAGTCCAGGCCTCTACACCGTATAATAGCGTGTTAAATACGTAGCCACTTAGCATTCTTAATCGTAGAGGGATGCTTATATCTCTGTTGCACAAGAATTTTCTCATCTTTATGAAGGTGGCCCTGGCAATTTCGATACGTCTTTTTATTTCATTGTTTTGGTCTCCAGTTTCGTTTATTAAAGTTCCCAAGTATTTATAACTTGATACTTTTTCAATTTGAATGCCGTTTATACTAATATGTGCTGGTTGTGTCATGATTTTACTGAAGACCATATACTTGGTTTTTTTGATATTAATGTTTATGCCATAATTGTTGCAAGCAATATTTATGTTTGTAAGTAATCGTTGTAATTCTTCTACTGTTCTTGCAACTAGTACAGTGTCGTCTGCGTATCGAATATTATTTACAACAAATGCATCCCTGTCTTACTCCTCTACGTATTTCTATTGCTTTTGATATCTCGTTTTCTATTTTGATATTAGCTTTCTGATTCCAATATAAGTTGAGAATTATTCGCAGATCTTTATTATCTATGTCTTTTCTTTCAAGAATGTCTCTTAGCCTATCGTGTCGTACTCTGTCAAACGCTTTTTCAAAATCGATAAAACATGCATGTACTTCTTGATTAACGTCTAGGCATCTTTGTGTAAGAACATTCAAACCGAAGAGAGCTTCTCGAGTACCTAGTCCTTTTCTGAACCCCATCTGTGTATTACTAATATCTGACTCCAACTTTTGATAAACTCGGTTGTGGATGATTTTTAGAAATATCTTTAGTAGATGGCTCATTAAAGATATTGTTCGATGTTCTGAACATTCTTTTGCATTGGATTTCTTTGGCAGTGTAACGAATGTAGACAGCAGCCACTCTTGAGGTATAATACCAGTATTGTATACTGTGTTAAATAAGTGCAATATTATACCTATTGATTCATCATTCAAGAGCTTTAGTAATTCAGTAGGAACCTCATCGGGTCCATTTGCCTTTCCAGTTTTGGAATTTCTAAGTGCCATTTCTACTTCACATTTTAGGATTTCAGGTCCCGTTTCACCATTTACCTTGTCAATGTATTTTTCTGTTGTCCTCAAACAATTCTCTTATGTATTCACTCCATCTATTAATTTTTTCTGTTAAGTCTACAATAATATTTCCGTCTTTGTCTTTAAGCAAACTTATTTGATGTCTTCTTTGGGTTCCTGTAAGTTCTTTTACTTTTTTATGTATATTGAATGTGTCATACTTTCTTTCATAGTCTTCCATTTCTACACATTGTTCTTTAATCCATGATTCTTTGGCCTTCTTTATTATTTGCTTTATGTTCTTATCAACCTCTCTGTATTTTTCTGAATTATTCTTCAATTTGCGTCTTTCATCCATTAGTTCTAGTATGTCTGGTGTCATCCACACCTTATGTTTCTTTGGAGATTTGATTAGGTGTTTCTTTCCCGTAGTTCTTATTATAGTGTTTATATACTTCAGTTTTTCATCTATGTTGTCTGTTCTGCGGATTTGGTTTTCTGCTACACTGAGGTCGGTGTTGATTTCTTCGCGCACTGTTTGTCGTCGGTGTTCACTTTTAAGCTGACTTAAGTCTAACGTTGGTATGATGGTTTTTCTCATTTTCTTTGGTCTGGCTTCTAACACAGATACTACTGGATTATGATCCGAACCGATATCAGTTTCAGGGTAAGTTTTAGTAGATTTCACGGCATTACGGTAACTTTTTGTCACCATTATGTAATCTATTTGGTTTCTGATTACTTTTTCTTATGTGTGTTGAGGTGACGTCCACGTATACAGTCTCCTTGGGGGTAATTTAAAGAATGTATTAGTTATTATTAAATCTTCGCTTTGACAAAACTGAACTAAACGATCACCCCTTTCATTTCTATTACCTAAGCTGTATTCACCGACATTTTCTCCAACTTTACCCTGACCTACCTTGGCGTTCAGATCTCCCATTACTATGTTAATGTGTTGTCTCTTTGTTGTTCTCATCACCTCTTCTAAGTTATTATAGAATTGTTCTATTTCCTCTTCGTCTTTGTCTGCTGTAGGAGCGTACACTTGTATGATGTTTATTATGTTCTTCTTATCTTTCAGTTGTATTAACATCACGCGCTCTGAGAATGGAGTAAAATTTGCTACAGCATCTTTCCATTTTTTTGAGATGATGACTCCAACTCCGTATCGATGGGTTGTGGTGTCACTTCCGGCATAATAAAACATACCATGATTAATTGTGGGGCATTTGTCATTTCCTGGCCATTGGGTATCGCTTATGCCTAATATGTCTATACCCAAACGATCCATTTCCAACACGGCGTTATCTAATTTTCCCGAAGAGAATAAGCTCCTCACATTCCACGTAGCAATTTTTATGGTTGTCTTTTTCTTATTACAAGTTGTCTTCTGCTAATGTTATAATTTCATTCAGTTTGTTTGTTATCACTTTGGTTGTTAATTTTAATGTTGTGTTTAATAAGTTAATTCCTCTGTAATTCTGCGGGTCCGATTTGTCTCCTTTTTTAAAGAGAGGTATTAGGATGCTTGATCTCCATTCTTGTGGTATTCTGTTCTGTTATATTTTTTTTGTATTAATGTTAATAGTTGTTTAGTCAGATCTTGTCCTCTTTATTTTATTAGTTCGTTCGATATTCTGTCCTTTCCTGGATATTTTCTATTTTTTAATTTTTTTAATGCTTCCTTTACCTCTGCCTCCTCGATGTTTATTTCTTCGTTTGTCGTAATTTCAGGTGTTGGTGGTTCATTATCGTCGCCTTTAGCAAATAGAGATCGGAAGTAGCCTGCCCATGTGTTTATTGTGCCCTTCTGAATGTATTTTGTTTTTCGTGAAAATATTAATTCGTGAAAATATTAACTTACTTATTTATTTATTAATCTTTGGGGTTCTGGTACAGCTGCCCAATACGATGTTATTTTTAAATTACAAAAAAGAGCAATAAGATATCTGTTTGGCCTCAGAAGCACAACACATTGCAGAAGCTACTTCAAAGACCAAGGGATTTTAACACTTCCTTCTTTATATATTTTAGAAACTGTTTTCTCAATTCGTAAACATCAACATGTCTTTCCAGCAAAACCTAATCATGACTATTTCATCAGAGATTCTACCTTTTACGTATATTTACCTATCCCGTCCAGTGAGTTAGTAAAGAAATCTATATTATATTCTGCAAAAAAACTATACAATCACCTCCCTCTACAACTCAATTGTCCCGTGAGCAATATCTACTGTAATATTCTTAATATTCTAAATTAATTTTTCTAATTTTTCTTTTCAAACAACAATATATTTTATCCATATTGTATATTTTAGATGTGTGTAAATAAAAGCAGAGGAGGACAAAATGATGACAAATTCGGCAATGAAAACGGAAAAAGAAATGGAACTGAAAGTTATAGATAAGAAAGAAGAGGTATGGAGAACAGCGACATGGAACGTTAGAGGAATAAGTGGAAAAGAGTTAGAATTAGTAGAAACCCTTAGCAACACAAGCTATACTGCAATAGCGATCACTGAGACCAAAAAAAGGGAGCTGGGACACAAATAATAGGAGATGGAAATCTATTAATATACAGTGGTGTAAAGGAAACTGAATGGGCCACAGCAGGAGTAGCCTGTTTAATACCCAAAGATAAAGTAAAAGGTATAAGAAATTGGGAGTTCATCAATGAGAGACTATTGAAAGTATCAATGAATTGTAGTAAAAGCGATATTATAACTTTGATAGTAATATACGCACCTGGAGAAAGTGACAAAGCAAACGACAAAGATCAATTTTGAGAACAACTACAGCAGACAGTAGAAGATTATGAGGGAACACTCATAATATTGGGAGACTTCAATGCTAGAGTGGGAAACGAAAACATGAAATGGCAAGGAGCTATAGGTAGGTACGGAGAACACACAATTAATAAAAACGGGAAAAGATTGCTAGAGTTTTGTATAGATAATGATTTAGTTATAGCCAACACTTTCTTTAAACACAAAGAAATACACAAGATAACAAGAGCAATGCCCCAGCGAAATGAAAAATCAATAATAGACTTCATAATTGTTCCTCGAAAAAAAAAGGAGTAAAGTTAAAGATGTCAGAGTGAAAAGAAGCTATGATATAGGTAGTGACCATTATCAACTAGAAGGAGTATTCAAGAATAATAACAAAGTCGAGGACCGAAAACAGACACAAAACAAAAACTATAGCGGAAGAATAAGAACCTATAAGCTGAGAAACTTGCAAACAAGAAATGAGTATATAGAAAAAACAGAAAAACAGTTTGCAAGGATTGAAAAGAGAAGACAAAGTAGAAATGTAGAAGAAAATTGGATCAGATTTAAGGCAATACTATTAGAAACAGCAGGGCAAGTTTGCGAGTATACCAGAAGAAATAATCATAAAAATCAGACAAGCTGGTGGAACAACGATATTAAAAAAGAAGTCAGAGAAAAGAAAAGGCTTTGGAAAATGTACATACAAAAAAGAAACCAAGAGGCATACGATAAATATAAGCAACAGCGCAACAAAGTTATAGTACGGATAAAACAAGAAAAGCAGAACGCCTGGGAAGAATTTGGAAGAACTATGGAAGAAAGTAGTACCCAAAATACAAAATTATTTTATAGAGTATTAAATAATATGAGAAGTAAAACGGAAATTAAACTACAGCAGATAAAAGATAGAAACGGAAATATAATAACTGAGGATGAGCCCATTATAGAAAGGTGGAGAGAATATTTCAAGGAACTTTTAAACAATGAAAATACAACAGCAGAGAATCGCATACAGATAACAGATGAAACACCTCAAAGAGGGCAAGAAGAGGTATATGAAACTAAAATAAAGATGGAAGAAGTTGAAGATGCACTAGAAAAACTAAAAGTTGGTAAAGCAGCAGGGATCGACGGAATAGATGCTGAATTATTGAAATATCTTGGACAACAGGGTAAACAAGAATTACATGACCTACTAAATTTAGCGTGGACAAACAAAAAAATCCCAGAGGATTGGAACATTTCAATAATACTGCCTATACACAAAAAGGGAGACAAGAAAGAGTGCAGTACTTATAGGGGTATATCACTTCTCTGCTCAGCGTTGAAAATCTACGAAATTATCCTAGAAAAGAAACTACGAGAAATAGTTGAGCCTCGACTGGCGGATATACAAGTGGATTTAGACCATCACACAGCGTACAAGATCATATATTCACACTACAGCAAATTACTGAAAAAAACACTGTTAAAAAACGATACACTGTACCTGGCGTTTTTAGATATGAAAAAGGCGTTTGACATGGTCAATAGAGAAGGAATATGGCAAAGCCTGATAAACAAGGAAGTAGATGAAGAACTTGTAAGTGTAATAAAGAGTTTGTATGTCAACACAAAAAACCAGGTCAGGACAAGTAACTTAATCTCCAGCGAATTTTCTAATAACGACGGGGTTAGACAAGGTGGAGTGTTGAGCCCACTGTTATTTATTTCCGTTATGGATGAAGTTATTAAAAAGTGTTGGAAAAAACTAAAAAATGCGCTATAGGGTATAGAAATTTGCAACAAATAAAAATTAAAGCCTGTGCATTTGCTGATGACATTGTATTAGTTGCAAGAACTTAAAAGGCTCTCGCAGATAACATTAGAATCTGGGCTGAAGAACTAAAAAACTACAACTTAATAATAAATATGGAGAAAACTAAAGTAATGACAATAGCCAACAAAGAAGCAACTGTAAATATTGAAATCGAAGGGCAAAAAATCGAGCAAGTAGACCTCTTTAAGTATTTGGGAATAATGTTAAACAACAAAGGTACACAAGAAGATGAAATTGGAAACAGAATAAAATTGGCAACGAGAACTTATTATTCACTGTATAAAAATTTCCTAAACAAAAAAGAAATATCGAGGAAAACCAAAATGACAGTATATAAAACTGTATATATGCCAATTACAATATATGGGGCAGAAAACTGGGTACTAAATGACAGACAAAGAAAAAGATTACAAGCTACAGAAATGAGATACTTAAGAAAAGTGGTGGGAGCAAGAAGATTAGACAAAAGAAGAAACAAAGATATAAGACATGAATTACAGGTAAAATCGCTCAACGAAAAAGTTGAAGAAAAGAAGTTAAAATGGGCTGGACACATGATAAGAATGAGTGGTGAGAGACAAGTGAAAATGACATGGGAGGCCAAAGCAGTGGGTAAAAGCACGAGGGGCAGACCAAGGAAAAGCTGGAACACTAGTGTAAACGAAATACTCAAGAAAAGAGGAACATCGTGGCAAGAAGCAAAAGTTTTAGCAGCAGATAGGAAGAAGTGGCGTAAATTTGCAGAGAGTATTATATAAAGGAGGAATCCTCGACACCTAATGGTAAAAGAGGCAACCGATTATGTATGTGTGTATGTATGTGTAAGTTTGTTGTGTGTCAAATATTTTTAATTGTTTTATGTTTACTTTTTTATTTTTAATCAACTAATGATGTAGATACATACTTCTGATTGATATTGTTAGTACCTTCTGTTTTGAACATACATAAATATTTTTGTAAATTATTAACTCTAAACCTGTAAGTCATTAATTCTCTATTCTTGTCTTATTTTTAAACAAAATTTTATTTATATTGTAGTTGTCTCCTGATGAAGCTGATAAATAGTCGGCGAAATATTGAGTATTAAAGAAAAAAAAAGTTGTTTTTGAAGATATTCTTCTTTAGCGGCGAATCCATTGAGGGTAAAATTTGATTGATCCGCGCGCATGCGCACACCGACAGTATGGTATTAGTCGTTATACGGGCTCTGATTGGGTGTTGAAATTTTGAAATGATCTGTCAATAATTGTTCAATATGGAGGTTATCGGTAAACAAAAATGTTGTATAATATTAGTTTTTATTGATGTGTGGACAGAAATAAAATCAAATTTATAATTATAGTGACGTAATAATATATATAGCCGCAGGTACGTAATTCTAAATGTTTCAGTTGGAAATGCCTAATAGTTTCAATACCTATCTATTTGGAAAATATAAACAAAATAATCTAGGTACCTATTAGTAGGCAATGCTTTAATTTACATAATCTGATTACGAACAAACTTTCTACAAATCTTCATCTCATATATCGTTTTCTTACTCTATATTTTGTTGTATTTAATTTCGACAAAAATCAAACTAATAATTTTATTAAATTCATATAAATTTATGGTGAAAACGTTTAGTTTGTGTATATTCCCACATGACGTATACGCGAATGTGGTGCAGTTCGAAATGCCGTCAACTTTTGTACGACGCAGTAGACGTGAAGTGAGATCAAGCCCCAAGCAAGTTATTATTTTTTATTTTTTTTTTATAGATTTTATGATTGTAAGTATATTATTATATAATTTTTGAAGATATTCTTCTTTTTGAAAGTGGTAGATAAGAAAGTTAGTTTGATTTTTAAATAAAATAAGTACAAATAACCTTTTAAGTATATTTACTTCGTTTAAATTATCTATTATATAATAGAAGAATATCTTCTTACGTGCGTACAAAGTACACACACATTCTTTTTTTTTTCTCCAAATAACAGACCGCATACCTGACACGCCACTAAAATAAATTTCTACTACCAGTTTTGCTTCATGTGTGAATTTCATGTGAAATATACACCTAAGTACTTATTTGTTATTAAAAGTTTTTAGATTTTTAAAAGAATATTAAATTTATCACAAAAAAAGATTTTACTGAGTTATAAATTCAATAATATCTGGCGAAATTCAAAAGAAAAACACACCAACTTGATGGTGATTTTTTATTTTTTGTCTTAAGCTTTATCCGATTTTATTTTTAATCTGCTGTGTAATCATCTTAAACTTTTGTACTCTGCAAACTTCCCACAAAAAACTTTTTCTGAAGTTTCTCCCAGTAAATACTTTGCATGCTGCTTATTTTAGGATGCCAGATTAGGACAAGATATACATTTATTAAGTTGAATTCAAATTTGTATATCTTCAAGATTTTAATTTCAATAAAGTTTTTTAATTATATTTGAAAGTTTATATTTTAAATTGTAATTGGAATAAAGCTTTAGGGATTAGGGTACCAATATTTGTTATACACAAAATTTAGTAAAAGCAGAAATACTGAAAATATTCGGAGCGGATAAATTTCAAGTTAACAATTTCCATTGTTAAAATGGCAAAAGGAAATACACATAACCAAACTTATATGGAATCAGCTGTTATTTCTTATTAATTCAAGTTAATTTAAAAAATTAATATACGAAGTCAAACAATATTTGTTTTAAAGCAATTTATTCCCAATACATACAAATTAAAGCAAACAATAAAGTATGATGGAGGAGAAGAGTTTGAACCTTCGTACCGTTAACATCGTATCGAAGACGAGCTATAGTCCAGGGCGCATCTGTTTTGATATGGACTTTGAGAGGTGAGTCAAATTTTTTTGCAGAAATTGCTTGAAAATAACTCAAATAATAATATTTGAGTTATCCTCCCAGTCAAAATGGTCCGGAACATTGTTTAAATAATCAAAATGTCAAAATATGAAGGAAAAATTCGATTTTTTTTATTGGTTTTTTGATTATAATTTTAAAACCATTAATTTCTGAGAAAAGTTGCGCTGACATAAAAGTTGCATAGTTAAATTTACTACAATATAGAATTGGTTAAAAATTAAAAAAATAGTCACCCTTGTTGCAAAATAGCAATAATTGCGAAAAAAAACCATACAAAAACAAATATTCGCATTTTACGTTTTTCAACCGTTTATGCAACACTTAGGACCTTCATATTTTATCCAGAAAAACTTTATAACATAGTTAAACAATACTGTGAATTTCATTAAGATCGGTTTTATAGATTTTGCAAAATAAATTTTGCAATCCAGCTTTCGCAAAAAACATTCATTTTTTTTTAATTTTGCAGGACTGAAAATAAAGCAGATAGCAAGTTGAATTTTTTTTCACTTATAGAAGTTTACTGTACCTTTCATTTACAATTTGCAAAATTAAAATCGATTAATTACCACGGCGTCAGGAAATTTTTTAAATAAACATTAATTTTTGGTGCTACGCGCAGGACAGCGGTGTTCGATTCACACAAGTTGATTTCCACCAAAATTTCTTCCAATCTTTATCTAATATATTATTTTCTTACTTTATATTTTGTTGTATTTTAAAATTTTAATTCCACAAAAATCAAACAAATTTTATTATTGTTTCTGAAATATTGTTTAAACAATTGCATATGTTTAAAAATAATAAACTTTTATTCTCTAAGTTAAAATATATGAAAAAGAAAGTTTTTGCTAAAAAAAGTGTTACTTCAAAGGATAAAGTATGTGTTTTTATTTTGCAATAAACAAATTTATTTATTTATATCGAAATGTAATAAAAATTAAAATGTATCAATCATTATCAAAAGGCATTGGAATGCCCAATCAGAGCAAACTATCCGCTGTCCTGCGCGTAGCACCAATATGTAATTAATGTTTATTTAAAAAAATCCTGACGTCGTGGTAATTAATCGATTTTAGTTTTGCAAATTGCAAATGAAAGGTAGAGTACACTTCTATAAGCAAAACAATTTCAACTTACTATCTGCTTTATTTTCAGTCCAGTAACATTTTGAAAAAATGAATTTTTTTGCGAAAGCTGGATTGCAAAATTTATTTTGCAAAATCTATTATACCGATCTTAATTAAATTTACAGCATTGTTTTACTGTATCATAAAGTTTTTCTGAGTCAAATATGAAGGTCCTAAGTGTAGCATAAATGGTTGAAAAATGTAAGATGCAAATACTTGTTTTTGTATGGTTTTTTCGCAATTATTGCTAGTTTGCAACAAGGGTGACTATTTTTTAAATTTTTAACAAATTCTATATTATAGGAAATTTAATTACGCAACTTTTATGTCAGTACAACTTTTCTCGGAAATGAATACTTTTAAAGTTATAGTCAAAAAACGAAGAAAAAAATAGAATTTTTCCTTCATTTTTTGACATTTGATTATTTAAACAATGTTCCGGACCTTTTTGAGAGGGAGGATAACTCAGATATTATTATTTAAGTTATTTTCAAGCAATTTCTGCAAAAAAATTTGAGTCACCTCTCAATGTCCAAATGTACTAATATTTTTACAGATGCGCCCTGGTCTACTAGGTAGTTATCAAAAAGCAATTAGCAGAAAATCTATCGTTTCAATAAGTAAATATAAATAAAAGTTTATTTATATATAAGTTAAGTTTTTTGTGAAAGTGATTCATACAAGTAAAAAGGCAGTAAGTGATCAAAGGCATGTTATCTACTTTTCACGTAATTTTTTTGTAAAAAGAAACAACTAACATAAGAACAAATTGTAACTATTTACTGCGCAGGATATGGCGGCCATTTTTATTTATAACAACTTTATTTATAATTTAACTTTTATTTATAATTTATCCGACGCCCTGAAGGGCACTAAGGATTATGAGAAAGAAGAAGATTTATAATTTAAACAATTTAGTGTCAAAAAACGGCATTTTTTCCTTTTTTCCAAATTAATAGAAAACAGTAAAGCGGTAAACATACCAACGCGATCTCGTCGCGATGGCGTTCACGATGGCGATCGCGATTCAACTCGTCTGCTTGTTTGCTTCAGACGAGTTGGATCGCGATCGCCATCGTAAACCCTATCACGCCGTTATCACTTCGGTGTGTTTTCCGCTTAAGTCTTATGGTTTTCTTAGTACAGATATCTTTGAGAAATGGAAAAAGCTTTAAAATGGCGTATTACAAAGTTTAATACACTCATTTGTTGTTACTATAATTGCGAAAAAAGGTCGAAATTTCAAAAAAATTAATTTCGCAAAAACTATTGTTAAAATAAGTGTATAGCTTTGAAATTTTTGTCAAATGAGGGTTCATTAGTGCTTAATATGTGACAAAAATTTCAAAGCGATTGATTCAATTATTTAAATTTTATTCAAATTTTTTATCCGAGAGAGCTTTTTTTGCTATAACATAAGTCAGAAAAACATAACGTTAGAACCATTCTACAGGTGTCAAATGAAATAGCATGACCTAAACTTTCAAATTGGTTTAAAAAAGGTGAATAAAAAATGCATTTATTAGTAATAAATAATTGTGTAAAAGCATCGTCAATTTTGCTTTATAAACTTTTTGAATAACTTTTTTCAAAAAAATAATTTATTGTACCGTTTTTTAGGTGCACAACTACCAAGTATTATTATGTATATGATAATTGATAAAAAAATTGTAATAAATATTGTTATGATCTACTTTTTATTACTTTAATATCACTTAATCTTTATTTGATTACTCCAATTAATTATTTAATCACTTATCCAATTGTCGCAAATCATACAAAAAAAAATAATAAAAAATCTCAGCGTGCCTTTTTATAATACAAAAAAATATCTAAGTTATCTTATGTTATACTTATCTTCTCTCGTGGTTTCAGTATCTCTTAGTTGGTTCTAATCGGGAAAAAATATTAGGAAAAGGTATTAAATAGAAATATAAAATAAGCATACAGAATTTTATTATCAAAATCAATACTCTAAAAATCGATCAAATTTAAAACCTGTGGACACAGCTGTCCGAATGAAATTTTTACCGCTTAAATTTATTCTAGTTAAAAAAACAGTTTATCGGTTTGTTCCCGATGACTTTGATAAAACAAGCTAAACAAACAAATTTAGGTATTCGCAAATTACCTATACTTCCTATTTACTTTTTGAAATATTGGAATCTTAATTCATATGATTTTACTCAAATTTATAGTTTCCGAACATAAAAATACCTTTCACATAAATTGACTGACCTTTTGCTTCACTCACTCTGATGTCTTCTCTTGACCCAAAACAGCTCTCCCTTGTTGACTATGTTAGACTACCCATCAAAGCCCTCTCCGTTCTCAAGCTTCAAATCTATCAGCATACCAGCACCAATTCTCCAACAAAACACAAACTCCAAAAATTCTCTCCTCTCCTTCTCACAATAATACAGAATCAAAGAGGTATTTCGTCTCAATTTGATCTGTCTCTCGTTCCACTTTTCAGCTCTATTCTTCACTATCAAAACACCCACTGGTACTTGATATCTAACTATCCACGAAAACGTTGACTGCTCTTCAGCGATGCCAATAACGTAATAAGTTCCTCTTTCCAAAACTATCTCACATTCAAACAAAACTTTTCCCATTCCAAAGTGCCTAGCCAATCAGAAACATTTATCTCCCCACCTTCCTTTTTTTATTTGAAAACAACCAGTCATTCTCTCAAAAATATTCCTACTCAAACTTATGACTTTTCGGAAATTATAATTATCTAAATATTCCTATCATTAAACAAACATATTTAAAATTCCAAACTTCCTTTACCTCAATTTCCTAAGAACTAATTACTGTGGCATGCATAACAAAACACTGTTATAATTTCCAAATACCCTGAACAATTATTGTCTTATTCATATCACTTTCTTTCCTGATGTGTTTTATTTTTCAGGGAAAAACTTACTAACGATAAATCACTTCTTAAAAACTACTTATAATAAATAGCTACAAATCAATGTACAGGGTGGATCAAATTTATGTGCCCGCGTTATATTAAAAAAAATTATTTTTTTTAATATAACGCTTTGATTGATAGATTGATCCACAATAATATATATAATTTATTGTATAAAAAAAATAAAAAGTTTATAAGGAGAAATTTAACATACTTTTCCATAATTATTTATTACCAATAGATGCATTTTTTATTCACTTTTTTTTAAACCAATTTGAAAGTTTATATCATGCTCTTTCATTTGGCACCTGTAGAACGGTTCTAATATTATTTTTTTCTAACTTATGTTATTGCAAAAAAAGCTCTCTGGGATAAACAATTTGAATAAAATTTAAACAATTGAATGGATCGCTTTGACATTTTTGTCACATATTGAGCACCAAAGAACCCTCATTTGACAAAAATTTCACAGCTGTACACCTATTTTTACTATAGTTATTGCGAAATTAATGTTTTTATACCGTATCACCGGCGTATCTGATGCTGTTGATATTTACGCCATTCACCTTGACTCCATCCTTGGAATCCTCCAGTGCCTCTTTAAATAGAAACTCTGAGTAAAGATTAAACAACAGGGGCGACAGAACACATCCTTATCTAACTCTTCTTCTAATTTCTACTTCTACAGATATGGAACCTTCGATCCTAACTCTGGCGTTTTGGTTCCAGTACAAGTTTTTTAGTAACTTGGTGTCTTTTCCATCTAAACCAACTTCTTGCAAACGTTCTAATAGTAGGTCATGTCTAACTCTATCAAATGCTTTTTTGAAGTCTATAAAGTATTTAAATATCTATTTCTGTTGGTCGTAGGATTTTTGGGCGAGTACTAGTAAATCTAAATCATAAATGAGATTGAATAAAAGGTCAAATATTTCGATATTTTATTCGCTAAATAATTTTAACGTTTCTGGGTATATTCCATCTGGACCTGGGCATTTATTTGTTTTTATTGATTAATTGCATTTATAATTTCAGATTTCAGAATTGCTCGTCCTTCGTTGTTATTTTTCAATGGTCTTAGTTCTTCTCGTATGCCGTTAAAAAGAATTTTGATATAGTTTTCCCTTTCTATATCATTAAACAAAGAAAATTAATTTGTATTCGACATCCCCATATTCCCTCAATTCATTAGATTCGTTCATTTGAAAAACATTAATTTTTGTCCCTCTCCATTTTTAAATTTGGTTTTTTGAGCGGTCCTTATGTAAATATGTAACGGTGACCTTTTAATGAAAAAAAAATGTTACACCAACACAGTATTTTTAATCGATTCGTTCAAATTTTATTTTAGGTCATAATAAACATGTTTTTGTTTTGAGCGAAACGTGAATCTGAATATAACTTAAAAATAATAAAAATTTAAGCCGTTTATTTGTGTTTTTGAATTTTTTCTAGCTTACATAAGAAATCCCCATATTGAATTCCCTATTACAGTGGAACCTCGATTAACCGTCTATCCATTAACCGTCACCTCTTTTAACCGTCAGGGTACATACAAAAGTTGTATGGACTACATTACCAATAATTTTAATGCAAAAAAAATAAAAAAAAAAGCTAATTTGATTTGTGATGAGGACACAAACGGCTATCCATTGCTGACAGATAAATAAATCATTGAAATGACAACAAAGGCGGACCAAACAGATTCAGAAGCTGACACAGCTTGGAATTTGACTGTAGCTATATTGATGAACTTATTTTAACTAACAAATATTTGCGTAAATAATCTAGAGAAGCTGCATCGCATATGCAATAATTCATCGAGTGGTATTCTCAACAAGAAAAAGCCAATAAAGTAGATTGCAGGATCTTATGCCGATTAAGAAATTCAGCCGTCGGCGTCGCAAAATGTGAAGCAACAGTAAAACAAACACAGATTTCAGAATATTTTAAATTGATTTGATTGTACGAACACTAATCCCTCTTATGTTGTCAAACAAACCATACATATGAAATTTGAGAGTTGTACTATGAATTTTTATTTTTTTTTAATGTTCTGTTAACCGTCTTTTCGATTATCCGTCATACCCTTGGTCCGGTGCCCTGACGGATAATCGAGGTTCTACAGTATATGCGCTTTAAGGTTTTCGTGATACTGAGTTGTGTTATTGTTTTTATTATTTGTAGAAATACTATATGTATATTGATCTTTTGAAAAAACTTGCTATGGTTGCAAAGAATAAAGGTTTTTATTGAAAATAAACGAACCGATAAAACAATCAGATAACACAGCTCTGTACGTTAGAGATTATTTGCTCTAGTTGTAAATTAATCGAAAATAAATAAACTAATTTTTACGATTAAAAACGAAAATATGCCCTATGTTGGGTTAGCGGACTTGTAAAAGGAAAATATTATTGGTCTCGTGTAGCAAGGAATACCTTAGAGGGACATAGTTGCAGTGGTAGATGTAACACAGAGTGTTGTGTCAAAAACGTATGTTCGGTATTAGGAATTAGGAAAGCTTGGAAATAGACCAACACAAAGTCGCCAAAATGTAACAACGGCTCACCACGATCATTTTACTGCCCAATCAGCTAGAAGAGATCTAAAAATTTCTCATCTAGATCTCCAAAACCAGCTTTTGGAAGATACAGGTGTAAGTGTTTCAGTTAAAAAGATAAAAAAAAGTGTTCGTGTGTATAGGATTATACATCCAAAGAGGGTCACGGGTACCTGAGTTATCCAGTCAGCAAAAGATTAATCGTCTAAATTGGTGTCTTCACACCAAAACTGGAACATCGGAATTTGAGAAAATTTGCTATTTTCAGACGAACCCAGAATTGTTGTAAAATCAGATGACCGACCAATTCGTGTACGTGTGGGGTGAGAACGAAAACTACCAGATCTGTTCAAAAGATATGAAGAACGAAAACTACCAGATCTGTTCAAAGATATGAAGTAGGAAGGGTCATGTTCTGGGGAGGCATTATGATCGGTAAAAAAACTCATGTAATTTTTATCCTACCAACTTTAAGAGCTCGCAGGTTTGTTGATTTGATTCTAGAATTTAAAGTTAGGTTCAGAAGAGGAGAAATTGGAGAAAATTAAATTTTCATTCATAATAATGCACCTATATATACCACCGTTCATGATATCCTAAGAATATCATGGACGGACAAGATAACCAACGAGACAGTATTACGAAGAGTGGGCAAAGAAAGAGGAGTGATGTATACCATTAAAAGGAGAAAGTTAGAATATCTCGGACACATAATGAGAAACGGCACCAAATACAAATTACTGAAGGTAATCCTTCAAGGTAAAGTATTCGGAAATGCGAGGAATTGAGAGAAGAAGAATATCATGGTTAAAGAACCTGAGTAAATGGTTCTTCACAACAACAACTAATAGTCTAAGAGCTAGTGAACCCTCCGAATAACAGTCTTCCTGTAAGGCTAGAAATTTGTATAGTGGTAATTCATAGCACACCAAGACTAAAAACCATGACCTGGCAGGCATCAGCCCTGCACGTGTATCTACCAGGTGAATCGAAAAGTGCATAGTATAGGGGTAAAATAAACTTTCTCCTGTAAAGTTTAAATTTAAGTACGTGTTTGAGTAAGTCATTTAGAAGAAATGTGTACAATGACAGGCGATTCTGAACAGCACAAGACCTTGCCAGGCGAGGGGAAAGTTTTTCCTAAAATTATTTTTTTTGCATCGAACATAATTTTTTTAGGTTTTTTGATTCATTCCAAACAGAAAAGGTCTTAAGTGATTTTTCTCTTAGGTTAATAGTTTTTGTTATAATATATGCGATTAAAAATTTTGAAAATTGCAACATCGGCCATTTTTAACCATAAATCGGACATTTAACTAAAAATTTCAATATTGCCAAGGTAGGTAGATATTCTTTAAACATTGATTAATGAAATCTCAAAGGGTTTTTTGCAATATAATATCGGAAACCCCTTTGTTTTTTAATTGCTAATCAAGCGGGCGCGACACTGTAGTATAAGTGAGGACGTTTGAGTTGGCATAAATTCGTTATCTCGAGAATGGGCAAATTTGAAGAGAAATTCTCAGACAGGTCGATTTTTATTTTTAAATTAGGACTTTTTGGCATATATATATAATACTAGTGACGTCATCCATCTGGGCGTGATGACGTAATCGATGATTTTTTTAAATGAGAGTAGGGGTTGTGTGATAGCTCATTTGAAAGGTTATTTAATTGTCTATTCAGTAATATAAACAATAATGTAATTATTTATACAGGGTGTACCAAAAAAAATTTTCATTAAATTAACTTTGATTAAATTTGACAAAAAGAAAAAAAATATTTTTGTACACCCTGTATAAATAATTATGTTAATGTTTATATTACTGAATAGAGAATTAAATAACCTTTCAAATGAGCTATCACACAACCACTACTCTTATTTAAAAATATCATCGATTACGTCATCACCCCCAAATGGATGACGTCACTAGTATTATATATATATATATATATATATATATATATATATATATATATATATATATATATATATATATATATATATATATATATATATATATATCGACTCAGTAGACCGAGATATGCTATATGAAGCAATGAGATCCTTGGGTATTTCAGGAAAGCTGGTTAAATTAGTGAGAATGACGCTCAACAATACAAAAAACAGGATAACACTGGAAGGAAATTTTTCAAAACAATTCACAGTGAATAAAGGACTGAAACAGGGTGACCCTCTATCTACAGACTTATTTAACTTGGTACTAGAACACATAGTAAGAAGGATAAAAATTAATACAAGCGGTACCATATTTAACAACAGACAGCAGTTTATAGCTTACGCTGATGATCTAGTCATCCTAACAAGAACAAAGGAACATCTCCAAAAAATATTCCAAAAGTTCGAAGCGGAAGCAAAAAGGTATGGATTAAGAATCAACCAAGGAAAAACACAATACATGGTAATGAAAGGAGATATAAATAAAGAGGATAACTATATAAAAATGAAAGGAGAAGGAGATGAATATAAATTTAAGGAAGTAGCAGAATTCGAATACCTGGGAGTGACTGTAACCAGTACTGGAAGGGAAGAAAAAGAAATAGATAAAAGATTATTGAAGGGAAGTCGAGTTGTGGGTGCCTTAAACACGATATTAAAAGCAAAAAATGTATCAATAAACGCGAAAATCAGAATGTATGAAACGATAATACGGCCCACAGTGTTGTATGCGAGCGAAACGTGGGTAATGAATCAACAAGAGGAGAAGAAGATACAGATATGGGAAAGGAAGATCCTGAGAAAAATTTTTGGAGGTATACAGATAGCGGAGAAAACCTGGAGGAGACGAACAAATGAAGAAGTAATGAGGATGTATGGGAGACCAAAAATAACGACAAAAATACGAGCCCAAAGAGTTAGATGGCTGGGACATATTACTCGAATGCCAGAAACTAGAAACGTCAAACGAATATTGAATGACAGAGCATTGGGAAAAAGGAGACGAGGTCGACCAAGGAAGAGATGGTTAGAGGCTGCAGAGAGGGATTTGGAAGAAATCGGGGTGAAGGACTGGAGAAGGAGTGCAGAGGACCGAACAGAATGGAGAAATATTATCCAGAATTTAGAAGCCGTAGGCCTATAAGGCCTGTTAGCGCTGTTATATATATATATATATATATATATATATATATATATATATATATATATATATATATATATATATATCAAGTAGTGACTCTTGAGGATGCAGTCAGTTTATTTGGCCCACAAGACAAAGAAAACTCTTTGACTTACTGTCAAGCTTTCGAATTATATTTAATTCTTTTTCAAGACATCTACAAAATTTATAAATATAAAAATTAAGTAATTACAATGTATATTTTGTTTACTCACTAGTCGTTGAGATTGGTTGAAAAAGTTGAAACTTTACTAGAAGGACAATCACACACATATTAAAATATTTAAATAATTTTAGTCAATCTATTACATTATGTTGTGTCCATGGTTCGTTGTTCAACATGTATGAAGTGTATACCATTTCTTTAGAAGGAATTTGTCTTGTGGGCCAAATAAACTGACTGCATCCTCAAGAGTCACTACTTGATATATAAATCTACAGTCAAGAATACCACCATCTTATATATATATATATATATATACATCCCGCTATCATTATGTCATCTTTTCATGTTGCAGTCATTTGGCATCACCAAGAAATACTATCATTTTCGAATTTTAATTCGTGTATGTTTGTTGAGCGCATTTTTTAACGCCCTGTATCGTTCTCAGTTTTCTAAAATTTTAATTTTAAAAATTTAAATTATATACAAAAATTTTTACACTTCATAACCATTTTGACTTCCATCACATAAAAATGTGTATTTCCCATCATTTTGCCGCTTTTCGACGTTGCCACGAGTTAAAAATACCGATCTTTTGAGGACAGGTAGAAAAGGTCTATTGTAAACTTAGAGGATGGAATATTTTGGTAAAATATTCCATCCTCTCAGATTATAAACTACATAAAAGGTAGGTTCTTTACCTGTTCAGCTGGATTACCAAGCAAGGGTCTAAATATTTTACGAGTTGAATTGTGTTTATTTGATTTCATCTGTTAAATTAAAATTTCTCATACCGACTTAAAATATTTGTTTGAAAAATTCATTTTATATTTTCGTTTAATTTACTTAGGGTTTTTGGTCAGAATTTTGAAGAACCGCTTGGTTTGACATAAAATTTGGGACACGTACCTATAGCTAATATTATGTTAAAGAAAAAAAGTGATATTGTGCCGATATGTGCTTTTGATCTGGAGGTGAGTTTCGTCGGTTATAGGGTATGAAAACAAATACGTTGAAATAAGTCCGGAATTGGATAAACTGACTAATTCTAAGCAACTTCTATTTTATAGCGTTTTTCACTAAGTCAATACTTTTAGAGATATTTGCGAGTGAATATGTTCATTTTTCAACAAAAAAAAAAACGTTTTTATACGGTTTTTCGCAAATAACTCAAAAAGTAGGTACTTTATTGAAAAAAAATTAGCAAATAGTAAATATAGCTTATAAAAAAGTGAAAAAATGGTATATGTGTCAGGTCTGTAGACCCAGTAGAAGCAGAGTTATTGCTAAGCTTTGTTTTAAAACCAAGAGGAGTAGGTAAACTAAATGGCAGATTCACACCCAAGAAAGTCACTAGAAATATCATCAGATAAATCTTCTTTTTTGGTTGATCATATCGGCCTTTGACGGTAATCTTGACTAAAAATCTAAAAATAAAAGGAAGAACGCAGAAAATACAAAAATTGCTGATAAAATAAATAAACTGACCTATGAAATGCCAATAGTGTCAAAATTTGATATGAGTAAAATTGCCTGAGGTTGTACCAATTACAAACAAGGTGTACGGCGCGGGAAATTTGAATGACTCCTCTTGTTTAAAAACAGACTATAGTGAAAAATAAGCTCTTATATCTCAAATTCCAAATCGAATATTTTAACGTGAAATAAAAAAAATGAAACACTTTTCTGGGAAAACTTATTACAACTTTCTTAAAGTGTTTAAGAAAACGTTTATTTTTATTTTTTTTAAGTTTCCAGCAGCAAGAGTAAGCAGGTTACGCTCAAAATACAGTTGTTCCTTTTTTTTTGGTTAAAAATATTCTAAAAACTCCCTCTAATTAACAGCCCAAATGGAATTAATCGTTACCACTTCACAAGTAACTTTATGTATTGTTTGTGTTTGTAAGTTTCATCAGTTCAAAGTGCTTATTTGTGGAAAAATTTGGTTTTAAAGTAAATTTTTTTAAATATTTAATTTTGAAAAAAAAACTTTTGTCAAAATAACTTAAAAATTATTAGTGATACCAAATATCTTAAAGAGTAAAAAATGTAGGTGTTGCTTTTTTAAATATTTGGAATTTTTTGATTTTCTGGAAGACAAAAATTGGTTAAGATATGGCTGTTCAAAATTTGCATATACATACTCGTGACTAGTGATTCGTTCGAGGCCTTTCAACAAAACCCCTTTCAAAAATAAGCATTTTGAACCAATGCAACTTACAGATCATATACAGGGTTTCCCCGAAAATAGTGCGTTCCTTAAAGGTATAGATAGAAAGCACAATGTAGAGCAAAAAAGTCTTATAACATTTTATTCTAAATTCAGCCGTTTGACCAAAAAACGAAAATACATTTTGATATGCAAATTGATACTCAATTAGTAAATAAACAAGGGGTCCCATTAGATTAAATTTCACAGTCACAGGTTCTTCTACGCCATGTTGCCAGGTCATATAAATTTATGAAAATAAAAATTTACTCTTATGAAGAACAACGTAATTTTTGTTGAAACGGTTAACTTTAGGAAAAAATGTTACAACACCTTTTTGTTCTAAATTGTGTATTATATCCACACCTTAAAGGAACGCACTATTTTCGGAGACACCCTGTATAAACAATACATTTATCTAAAGTAACGTGTGAAGCGGTAACAATTAATTTTCATGACTTTCTTTTGCCAAAAAAAAGGGAACGATTTTATTTTCAGCGTAACTTGCTTACTTTTCACGCTAGAAACTGTTTTAAAAACACCAAAAAAAATTTTTTTTAAACACTTTAAAAGAGTTATGATGAGTGTTTCCCGAAAAGTGCTTTATTTTTTTGGTTATTTTACGTTGAAATATTCGATTTGGTATTTGACGAATAAGAACCTATTTTTCATTAGCTGCAACCCTGCTTCTACTGGGTCTACAGACCTTATACTGACACCTCTTTTTCATAAGCTATATTATTGCTAGGAATATTTTCTTCGATAAAATATGTACATACTTACTTTTTGAGTTATTTGCGAAAATCCGTCCAAAACGTGTTTTTCTATGAAAAATAAACATATTCACTCGCACATACCTCGAAAAGTATTGACCTAAAACTTTTATAGAACAAAATTTGCTTAGAATTAGAATTAGTCAGTTTATCCACTTCCGGACTTATTTTGCACGTATGTTTTTTCACCTCCAAGAAGGGGTGAAAGTGACATCCAGGACAAGAGAACATATCGGCATAATCTCACTTTTTTCTTTGGCATTTTAGCTACGTGTGTGCCAAATTTTATGTCAATCCAAGCGGTTCTTTAAAATCTGGAGGTTTTGCGATATTTTATCGTGAGTGAATGGAATAATAATTATTACAACGGCAATTATTGCCGTTGTCACTTTTAGATAAGAAGTCATTATCACAATGATATAGTCAGGTTAACTGAATTGTATAATTATTGTTTTTATCATTAAATGTGAAAACCTAGAATTATCCATGTCTGTCCGTCAATAAACACAACTCGTCTATTAGTAGGACAGAAAGAATGACAAATAAGGTGTCAAATGAAAGCCTATAACCAAAATATGATATTACATGTGAGAAGTTTGACCTCGGACTGCCTGTTCCAGAGTTGCAACCGAAAGTACTGTTTTAAATTCGTCGAAATAGTACAAACTATTGGTCAACACGACTAAGAAAGACCAGAACAAATACATATTTCCGGTTTCATGCCTGTCTGTTCGTCCATATCTGTAGGTGAACAAAATTCATCCGTCATATCAGCTGACAAAAAGTTACATGAAGGGTTCAAATATCGACTGCCGGTTCAACTTCCGGTCACTTTTTGTGAAAAATTAGAACTTACGATGTCCTATTGCTTGTTACAATTTTTTTTATAAGTGTTCTAATCTATCTATTCTGACTTTTCATTAACTTACTTAGATCACATATAATTTAATACAGTTTTGATGTCAGGGTCTTCAAAATTTATGTGGTGAGTTCCGGTATGTGATGAATGAAAAACGACTCCATAAGCAGAAGAAAAAAGTGTTCTCAAGACCTAAGACAATACATCGACTCACAAGAGCGTTGTGACAGTAGCAAAAATTCGAGTTGGGGTTCTAATTACTTTCTCATGCGGCTTACTCTCCTGACTTGGCCCCCTCCGATTATTAAGTGTTCCCAAATCTGAAGAAATGATGGGCGAGTCACAAAGTTTCACAAAAAAGCGAATATTTCGCGAAATGAACGTCAGATCGAAAAACTAAAAAATGCGTGTTCAATATTTTTCAAAAGTCTATCGAATGATACCAAAAACGAACCCCCACGGAAAGGGGTGAGGAGTAAATTAAAAATTTTATATACGAACCCTGCGATATTTCGCGAAATGAACATCAGAGTGCCAGTGTGTGCTTTTTTTCTGGGGATTGAGTACCACCCCCTTCTCGAGTGTGAAAAAATATAGGTCCAAATAAGTCCGTAAGTGGATAAACTAATTAAATTCCTTGTAACTTTTGTTTTTAGATGGTTTTTCGCAAATAAATCAAAAAGTAAGTATTTGATCGAAAAACTATTCCTAGCAAATATAAAGCTTATAAAACAGTAAAAAAAATGATGTATGTATGAAGTCTGGACACACAATAAAAACAGAGTTGGAGCTAATCAAAAGTTGGTTCTTATTCGTCAAATTCCAAATCGACTAGTTCAACGTAAAATGTCCAAAAAATAACGCACTTTTCGGGGAAAACCCGCCACAAATTTTTTAAAGAGTTTAAAAAAAGTTTTATTTTTGTTATATAAAAAGTATCTATTCTATCACCATCAGCATCAAAAGTAGACCGGGCAGTATCGTCGCCCCCGCTAGCGAAATTATTCCGATTCGATTTTTTTGCACAAACTTACTCAAAAAGAGGTCCTTATAACATATCCAAAGGGTGCCGGGCGGTGCATTGGTCGAAAAATTGTTTAAAAAATTTTTTTGAAACAAATTCACAAAAACAATTTTTTCATTTCGAACAATTTTTTTTAGATAACTTGCAAAAGTGTCATTCTGGGCAAAAAAGGTGTCTTGCCATTTTTGTTTAAAATTGATTGTTGTCGAGTTATATGCGATTAAAAATTTGAAAAATGCGAAAATGGCCATTTTTAACTCTTAATAACTCGATTAAAAGTTATTATTATGAAATTAAAAAGTGAGCAGATCAAGTTTCAAACCCTTGCTTCAAGGTCCTTAAGAGATTTTTGTCATTATTTTATTAGAAAGCTGTTATTTTTAATTATTAATAATTAGCGCTATAGTCCCGGATTTATCGTCGCCCCTGTTAGTGAAATTATTCCGATTCGATTTTTTTGCACAAACTTACTCAAAAAGAGGTCCTTATAACATATTCACAAGGTGCCGTGGTCGAAAAATTGTTTAAACAATTTTTTAAACAAATCCACAAAAATAATTTTTTCACTTTGAACAATTTTTTTTTATCTCACAATAAAACAATGAAAAACGTTTGTTTTTCTATACTTCCACAAAATTTATTACAACTATGTTATTACTACAGCTGTTTCGGCAAAGTGCCTTTCTCAAGTGATATATTTAACAATGTGTTTGCCTTTTTAAGTCTTTAACTGAAGAGGTTGAGGAGTGGGGAGCTGTTTGTCTCGAGTTGGTCATTCAGAATTATATCTGTATTTTTCAATTTATTAATTTCCATTGATTCTAAAAGTGATAGCTTAAGGCCTTTATTTTGAGTATGTAGAATTTGAAACTCTTCATTGAAAGAATGATTATGATCTAGAAGGTGAAGTGCGTATGTAGAAGTGTCTGTTTTTCTATTGTTGAAAGCCCTTTTGCTTAAGCCCTTATAAAGGCCTTAAGCTATCACTTTTAGAATCAATGGAAATTAATAAATTGAAAAATACAGATATAATTCTGAATGACCAACTCGAGACAAACAGCTCCCCACTCCTCAACCTCTTCAGTTAAAGACTTAAAAAGGCAAACACATTGTTAAATATATCACTTGAGAAAGGCACTTTGCCGAAACAGCTGTAGTAATAACATAGTTGTAATAAATTTTGTGGAAGTATAGAAAAACAAACGTTTTTCATTGTTTTATTGTGAGATAAAATGAACTTCCATCAAGTAACGGTCGAATCCATCAATTTTTTTTTAGATAATTTTGGACATTCTGAACAAAAAAGGTCTCTTGTCAATTTTCTCTAAAATTGATTGTTGTCGAGTTATACGCGATTTAAAACCTGAAAAATGCGAAAATGGCCATATAACTCGACAAAAATCAATTTTAGAGAAAAATCTCAAGATACCTTTTTTGCTCAGAATAACCCAACTTATCTAAAAAATCGTTCGTAATGAAAAAATTATTTTTGTGAATTTGTTTAAAAAATTGTTTAAGGTGATACAGTAGCGATCAACAGGTAGCCAAAACGCGTTCCAAGATTGCGGCTGTAATTTTGAATATTTTTTCAAGATATTTGGCACACGTATCCGTAATATAATAAAGAATGGCGGTACAGAGCCCAATTTGAAAAATATATTAGGTAATATTTGAAAATTATTCTGTAATTAAATACAATATTAAAAAAACGAGCCTGTACCGCCATTAAGAAGAACAAAAAAATACACTTTCTTCAAATAAACTTTTTTATCCGATGCCTAGATTTTGTGTCATTTTGGAACTACTAAAATGTTTTATTTCATTAGTCCAAAACAAAATTTAAATTTTTTAATTCGACAAAATATTTCCACGCACAGGCTGTGGTCTGTATTAATTCGAGAACCAAGAGAGACAGCTCATTAACCGCCTTTCATTTTTTCTTAGAAAATAAACGATCTCTACACAAAGTACTTATAGGATAATACGCCGCCGTTATGAAATGATTGTAGGATGTTAAAATGACGAAGGATGTTTTACCCGGAAATCCGAATTTTATATACTTTTGTTATATTTAATACCCTAATAGCACACGACGTCCTTTGGACGTCCAAAATAGGTCAATTTTTGGTCCTAACGTCCATGGACCATAAACGGACGTCCTTTGGACGTCCGACGCTGGACGTACTTCGGGTGTACTAAATATGTACGTCCTTTGGACGTCCGGCGTTGGACGTCCTTCAGGTGGACTAAATATGTACGTCCTTTGGACGTCCGGCGTTGGACGTCCTTCGGGTGGACTAAATATGTACGTCCTTCGGACGTCCGGTGTTGGACGTCCTTCGGGTGGAATAAATATGAACGTCCTTTGGACGTCCGTACTCGGACGAAATACGGACCTTTTCCAATCGTCCATATTGGACATATTCTACCAATAAGGGGATTAAACAGCAAAATTATTTAATAAAATATTAACTTAATTATGTTAATAAAATAGTTTAAATGGAAAAGATTATAAATCATATTTAATTCAAAACTGTATATGTAGTTTAATATCTAATACATGTTTTTGTTTTTATGTAAAGTGTGAAAATCTGATCGGTAAATTATTCGTTATGTCCACTCTACATCAACAATAAATTGAACAAGAAATTGACTAAGTTATTCAAGGCCAAATTTGACGAGTACAAAATGTATGATTTGTAAAAGAAAATGAAGGAATTTGATGAAATAGAACAATTGGATATGTTTTATTTTGTCAAATTTCTTTATTTTCTGTTTATTCACGGCAAAATTGGAAGTAGAATTGTGTTTTGTATAAGCCAAATTTGACCTTGAATAACTTGTCGTCAATTTCTTGTTCAATTATTGTTGATGTAAAGTGGACTTTATAATGTTTTATTATTCCCGTTACCAAGATGATAGAAGTTTGGTGGTTAATTCTAATAAGCAAAAATATAATTTTTATCAATGTATCCTTACTACAGATGAATATTGAGAGCATCTTTTTGAAGTTGAGCGTACGTGTGCCCAAAATAGGTCCAGTTTTAGTTCTAATGCGGATGGACTATAAATGAACGTCCTTAGGCCGTCCGACGTTGGACGTACTTACGTGTTGAATAAATATGAACGTCCTTTGGACGTCCATTGGACGTCCGTGCTCGGACGTCCGTTGGACATTGACATCGATCCGTGAGCGTCATCTGCAAAGAAGAAAATCACAAGCCAGGACAACCAATCCAAATAGTGAGTGTTTCAAACTTTTGTGTTGTGTTGTCAAAAGTTTATTTAATTATTTATGTTTTTCCTTACATACTTACATATTTTTTCAAGCTTTTTGGTATATTTTTCATATTTTTTACTATATTTCGATAAAAAAATTCTTCGCAGTTTTATCCTAATCAACATCATCATCATTCTATCCAAAAAGGCAAATCGCCAAAATCGCAATTTTATCATAATATGATATGTATATTTGCATTTTACCACATTTTTTCGATGTTTTGAAACATTTTTGTATATCTTTTGTGTATCTATCTATATTTTGCATATCACCCCTCCTCGGGGTGAAACTCACCCCCCAAATTCACATACTAATTTGTAAGTACACATACTTTGTAAGTATGGAATAAAGGTTGCTTAATATTAATCAGTTTATCGAAGTCCGGACTTATTTTGAACGTTTTTCACCCCAGAGAAAGAGTGAAACTCACCCCAGGGCAATAGCACACATTGGCACAATATCACTTTTTTTCTTTGGCATGTTAGCTATGCGTATGCCAAATTTCATGTCAATCCTTTAAAATTTACAGCAAAAACCATCAAAGAATGTAGTAATACTTGTTTTCATGAAGTCGGTGATAGAGTTTGACAAATCTTTATGGTTGTTAAATATCTTTTAATTTGTGTATTCGATTTTTAAAGGTAGGTACTATATACGTCCATTTGGCACAATAAAAAATAACCTTCGACCGGTACATATTGCTTGTATCGATGCTCGGTGCATTGTTCAGTCATAAATTTTACCTGTCCCTATAGCGTCGGCCGTCGGGTCCTATTGTAAATTATTATAATAATAGTCCGTCTCGGTATTTTATTATTTCTGTCATAAGTATCTCTGTGGAAATGCAAATGCTGCTTGTAACATCCCAAAAACCAGCTCTACTATTAATTGTACTCGTATAAATAAGTGTATAATATGTACCTACCTACTTATTTATTGTATTCATTTATAGACCTGGATCCCGCGTAATAAAAAAAGTTGATTAACAGCAAGCTGAAAATTTGTTAATAGCTTCACGGTGTCTAGTCGGACAAACTTTGATGTACGGGAATACTGGAACCGGGGAAGTTTTAATTGTGGAACAGGTTAAAAACTTGGAACATCAGACTACCGAAAACGTTCCATGTATTTTGTCGGACAGAACTTCCAATTGATTTGTTACCATTTCATTAAACTCTTATGCAAAAATCAGACTGCGTACCAGTCTACTTTTATTCTCTTAATATTTTTACTTAAAAAAAGTGTACTACAATCATCTCGCTAAAGTTAATATAACTGTTTTCGAGATAAACCCATTTTAAATCTGCGATATAACATAATTTTTTGCATAATATTGTAGTTAAATCCGAAAAATCAACTTAAAACCATAATAATAATTGTGCCAATTCTCATTTAGGTCATTTATATTTTTGGAGATTTTTATGGTTTATAAGTTATTTTTCGAGTTTAGCGAGACGAATGTAGTATATATTTTTTAAGTAATAATATTAAGAGTAATAATAAAAGTTTTGATTCGAAAAGTATATGTAATGTAGAGTTCCCTCAGCGATGTGATATAATATTATTACAGTATAGCTCCCCGTGCATGACAAGCTTATGGAGGTAGCCCATATAGCCTAGGCTATAATATTATTAAAAAAATCTCTTAGATGGGACAATGGCTTTAGGAAATTCGAGACATCAAAAATGGCCCATTTTTAAGGTGGTGCGTTAATTTCTTGGAGAAATGTAATTATAATTTAATGTAAATAATCTAATATCCAATAATTGTAAATTAATATAAGATGTAATATAAGTTCCTTAAAAAATATATTTTTTATTTCCCACAATACATTCTCCACAGGTATAAATATCGTCTCTAGACGTCCACCGAACGTCCTCCCAGGACGTTAGATGGATGATCGGCAGCAATACATTGGACCAAACTGGGACGTCCTATGAAGGCCCAATTGACGTCCACCGAACGTCCCTTCGGACGTTAGGTGGACCTCCATTGGGCGTTTGGCAACGTGGAATTTGGACCAAAATTGGACGTCCTGTTAAGGTCCAATTTACGTCCAATTAAGGTCCCATTTACGTCCGATTAAGGTCCAATTTACGTCCGATTAAAGTCCAATTTACGTCCGATTAAGGTTCAATTTACGTCCGATTAAGGTCCAATTTACGTCCGATTAAGGTTCAATTTACGTCCGATTAAGGTCCAATTTACGTCCGATTAGGGTCCAATTTACGTCCCCTAGGACGTCCGATTAAGGTCCAATTTACGTCCGATTAAGATCCAATATATGTCCCCTCGGACATTAGATGGACGTCCAATGGACGTTCGGTAGCGCGACATTTGGACCAAAATAGGACGTATAAAGGACGTTCCTCGGACGAAAACGGACGTCCAATGGACGTCCCTAAAGTCCGTGAAGGACGTCCATTGGACGTCCTTGTGCTATTAGGGTAGGTACCTACCTATAATTCTGGTGATTTTTTAAATCCTCTATTGTTAAGAGAATTTACACCTTTAGCCAAAGTTTTACGATTTTCTAACGGAAATTAACAAGTTATTTTAAATACGCACCAATTATCGATGTTGAAAGGAGTTTTTCAAGTTATAAAAATATTTTGTCTGATCAAAGAATATGTTTCCTCGTAAAGAATTTGCAAAAACACATTGTAGTGAATTATAATCGAAGATATATTTATAGTGATATTGTTGTTTTATTTTAAATAGGTAACTATTGGTAGCAGTTTTTGTAAAAACTGTGAATAAATTGCATATATAAAAAATTATTTTATTTGAAAAATAATAAATAAGATTACTAAATAAGACAGAAAATTTGTGGTTTCCCGAAATGCAAATTTTTTGAATTTTTGTGCATATCTTGCGCATATTTCGTAATTTTTTACCGCATATATATGCGAATATTTCATCAAAATTGATCGCATATAAATCCGCTCCCTAGTCATTGTATTCTGTTGGCTGATTCCAATGATTTGAGCCGCCGTACGACACGTTGGGACCAATGGGAGTGAAGATACGTAACTAATACCTATCAAGAGGTTTACTCAAACTTCTTTTCTGTACTTATACCTACCACTCGGTATAAGTACAAAAAAGAAGTTTGTGTAAACCTTTGCACAACTGTGTAAATACTAAAGAAAAATCTAAAATATTAAAAAAAAATAGTGGAATCCGTTAATCTGTTCTCGAAAAAATTAGCTATGAAAATGAGCATAATTTTCTATATCCCTAACTTTTGACGAGCAGTTTAGCTTAAATGGGGAAAAGCGGTAAGCTTAGACCAAACACCAGTAGGAGGCATTCAATTAATTGAGGAAAAAAATTAAATGGATAACAATATTCATTTCAGTTATAGAAAAGGCATTGCCCCGCTAGAATGGTTGAAATCACAAGTAACAATTAATAGTCCTACAAAAAAGACAGGCGCTTGAAAGTGATAAGACCATTGAACAATAAGCCTGCGAACTGCCTTTTAAACACATTCTTAAAAATAATCCATAACACAATTAAAAAAAGGTTTGTTAAGAAATTCTTTTATAGACTTCAGAAATTCAACAACTTCTCCTGATTATGTTTAAAAAACGTACGGAATGCACTAAATGAAAAAAAGAAGAAAAAGATTTATCATACCGTTATACTCTAATATATTCTTACGTTGAATATTTGATGCTTCCCTGTAGAGTATAAAACGGACAGTTGTGTTTTTCCCGTGAGCTGCCTTGTTTAGTCTTCTTTGTCGTTCTATTCGTTAAATCCTATCCTCTCAAGTCACAGCGTCAGAAAGCAGTGGGTATATGCAGTGAACGGGAGGCCTATGTCGAGCAGTGAACGTTGGGGCCCTTTCGCGTTTATCATATGTAGAGAAGTCGCTTGTCAAAAACTGGACGTATGTAATCGTATTCTATTTGTTAAATACTCTCACCTAATATGTCATACCATGTGTGTTAATCCATTTTATTTCTACAATTTTAAAGTGTTATTACATGCCGTCATTTTCATTTGTCTACACCATCTTATTCTGCCAGTTAAATCCCATCATTTCAGACGCTGTACGTCACGATTGAACCAATAGAACCGTAGATACAAGACTAAGGCCCTTTTGACATGATGCTGTAATTGATTTTCATACGTCATTGTATTATATTAGTCAAATCCAGTTATTTTAGGTGCTGTACGCCACGATTGGACCAATAGGAGCGAATATACGTAAATAAGGCCCTTTTGACATATTGCTGTATTTGATTTTTCTGTGTCATTGTATTCTGTTCATTAAACCCTACCATTTGAGCTGCTGTACGTCACAATTGGACCAATAGGACTAGATATACATAACTAGGGCCCTTTTGACTTGTTGCTGTATTTGATTTTTCTGTGTCATTGTATTTTATTTGTCAAGTCCTATTATTTGAGATGCCGTACGTCACGATTGGTCTTATAGGACCGAAGATACGCGACTAAGGCCCTTTTGACATGAGGTTGTATTTGATTTTTCTCTCATTGTATTCTGTTTGTCAAATCCTATCATTTGAGGTGCTATACATCACGATTGGACCAACAGGACCGAAGATACATAACTAAGGCCCTTTTGACATATTGCTTGTTTGATTTTTTGTGTCATTGTCTTCTATGATGTCTAAGGCATATCTCTGATATGCCCTATTTTTAAATTGGACTTCGTAAGTCCTAGGTTTTCACCCACAAGCTTTTATTTGACACCTCATTTGTCATTCTACCCGGTATAATGGCGGAGGAGTTATATTGGCGGTCGTACGGACCGACAGAAAGAGTACCCAGCTCAAATATCTCACCTTTAGTACCATCCTTGGATTATAAGCTTTCATTTGACACCTCATTTATTATTATAGCTGGTATAATGATAGAGGAGTTACATTCGCGGTCGGACGGACCCACCGACAGACCGCCTAGGTCAAATATCTCACCTTTAGTACCATCCTTGTATTACCAGCTTACATTTGACACCTTATTTGTCGTTCTACCTGGTATAATGACGGAGAAGTTATATTCGCGGTCGTACGGACCGACAGAAAGATTGTCAAGGCCAAATATCTCACTTTTAGTACCATCCTTGGATTATAAGCTTTCATTTGACACCTTATTTATCATTCTACTTGGTATAAAGACGCAGAAGTTATAGTCGCGGTCGTACGGACCGGCGGAAAGACAGCTTAGGTCAAATCGCTCACCTGTAGTACCATCATTGGATTATCAGCTTTCATTTGACACCTCATTTGTCATTCTACTTGGTATAAAGACGCAGAAGTTATAGTCGCGGTCGTACGGACCGGCGGAAAGACAGCCTAGGTCAAATCGCTCACCTGTAGTACTATCATTGGATTATCAGCTTTCATTTGACACCTCATTTGTCATTCTACCTGGTATAACGACGGAGGGGTTATATGCGCGGTCGTACGGACCGACGGAAAGACAGCCTGGGTCAAATATCTCACCTTTAGTACCATCCTTGGAATATAAGCTTTCATTTGACACCTCATTTGTCATTCTACCTGGTATAATGAAGGAGAAGTTATATTCGCGGTCGTACGGACCGACAGAAAGATTGCCTAGGCCAAATATCTCACCTTTAGTACCATCCTTGGATTATGAGCTTTCATTTGACACCTCATTTATCATTCTACCTGGTATAATGATTGAGGAGTTATACTCGCGGTCGGAAGGACCGACGGACAGACCATGTAGGTCAAATATCTCACCTTTAGTACCATCCTTGGAATATCAGCCTTCATTTGACACCTCATTTCTCATTCTACATGGTATAATGACGGAGGAGTTATATTCCCGGTCGTACGGACCGTCGGAAAGACAGCCTAGGTCAAATATCTCACCTTTATTACCATCCTTGGAATATAAGCTTTCATTTGACACCTCATTTGTCATTCTACCTGGTATAATGATGGAGGAGTTATATTGGCGGTCGGAGGGACCGGCGCACAGATCGCCTAAGTTAAATATCTCACCTTTAGTACCATCCTTGTATTACAAGCTTTCTTTTGACACCTCATTTGTCATTCTACCTGGTATAATGACGGAGGAGTTATATTCGCGGTCGGAGGGACCGACGGAAAGACAGCCTAGGTCAAATATCTCACCTTTAGTACCATCCTAGGATTATCAGCTTTCATTTGACACCTCATTTGTCATTCTACCTGGTATAATGACGGATAAGTTATATTCGCGGTCGGAGGGACCGAGTCACAGACCGCCTAAGTCAAATATCTCACCTTTAGTACCATCCTTGTATTATAAGCTTTCTTTTGACACCTCATTTGTCATTCTACCTGGTATAATGACGGAGGAGTTATATTTGCGGTCGGAGGGACCGACGGAAAGACAGCCTAGGTCAAATATCTCACCGTTAGTACCATCCTTGGATTATATGCTTTCATTTGACACCTCATTTGTCATTCTACCTGGTATAATGATGGAGGAGTTATATTCGCGGTCGTAAAGACCGACGGACAGACCGCCAAGGTCAAATATCTTACCTTTAGTACCATCCTTGGATTATCAGCTTTCATTTGATACCTCATTTGTCATTCTAGCTGGTATATTGACGGAGGAGTTGTGGTTACAGACAGACGGACAGACGGACGTGGATAATACAAAGTTTTCACATTTTTTCAAAATTGGGTGAAAACAATAAAACATGATGCCAGACTGATTTCTTTATGAAAATAATATATACATTCTCAAATTGTCTATTTTTCGTTGTGAATAATATTGTATTCAACAGTGATGCCAAATTTCTGATGCCAAAATGATTGATAATGAAAGTGGGATATACGTTTTCATGTATATAACGGCAGCGACAAAACGGTAAAACACTGAACTAAATGTATATAATATTTTCACTGTACGATCATTTTGGACTCAAACATTTTATGGAATAAACTTATATAACTTAGTAAGAGGTAAACAAGGAAAGCTGATATATTAAAGTAACATCAAGGAAGCAAATCTCTAACTACCGAGCTGATTAGACTTCTGGTAGCAAGTACAGGAATAAAGTTATTAAGGTAGTGTAAAGTGGCATCGATATACAGATGCCACTTTGCAAGACGATGCCAAATCGATGGTAAATGCATAATGTATCGATGCCAAATTGATAGTAGGATGTATATATATATATATATATATATATATATATATATATATATATATATATATATATATATATATATATATATATATATATATAGGACAAACAGTCCTAATTCAAAAATAAAAATCGACCTGTCTGAGGATTTCTCTTGAAATTTGCCCATTCTCGAGATAATGAATTTATGCAAACTCAAACGTCTTCACTTTTATATTACAGTGTCGCGCCCGCTTAATTAGCAATTAAAAAAACAAAGGGGTTTTCGATATTTTATTGCAAAAAACTCTTTGGGATTCCATCAATCAATGTTTAAAGAATATCTACCTACCTTGGCAACATTGAAATTTTTAGCTAAATGTCCGATTTACGGTTAAAAATGGCCGATTTCGCAATTTTCAAAATTTTTAATCGCTTATATAACAAAAAATATTAACCTAAGAGAAAAGTCACTAAAGACCTTTTCTGTTTGGAATGATTCAAAAAACCTAAAAAAACTTTGTTCGATGCAAAAAAAATCATTTTAGGAAAACCCCTAATCTTTCCCCTCGCCTGGCAAGGTCTTATGCTGTTCAGAATCGCCTGTCACTTTACACATTTCTTCTAAATGACTTACTCAAACACATACTTAAATTTAAACCTTACAGGAGAAAGTTTATTTTACCCCTAAACTATGCACTTTTCTATTCACCTGGTAGATACACGTGCAGGGCTGATGCCTGCCAGGTCATGGTTTTTAGCCTTGGTGTGCCGTGAATTATCACTATACAAATTTCTAGCCTTACAGGAAGACCGTTAGTCGGAGGGTTCACTAGCTCTTAGGCTATAATCTATTTAAAGCATCAGTTAATAAAATAATTATAGCCAGAATGATCGCCAATATTCGAAACGAATAGGCACTAAAGAAGAAGAATATACCAGCAGAGCGACTACAGATTTTCTTGAAGCAGAAGATATCACTCTTCTGCACCCTATAGAGTATTTGAGGGATATGCTTATAATAAAAATTAGAGCTCGCCGGGATAATCCACGAAATACTTCACGGTCAGTACAAGCTTCTCTTGAAAAATGGAGCAACCTACCGCAACAAAATGTTGCCAATTTGATTAGGAGCATGCTCACGTAAATTGAAGCTTGCATAAGGTTCAGGTGTGGTAACACCGACTACTAAAAAAATATAAATAAATAAAAACAACTTAAACATTATTCGTTCTACATTGAAATTGTTCATGTTATTTGCATCAAAACAAATAATAGTTTCAATTTTTGAGGTTATACTTCTTTACCGGCGATATGAGGGTGAATTTTTAAAAGACTTCTACAGAAGATATTCCACTATCCACGTCAGTTCATCTAACAGGGAAGTCAACGAATGTAGTAACCGATTGGTACAAAATATGTGTCGAGAAATTTGTACAGCCATCGGATCGAGAAATGACCCGATGATAGGAATAAACGAGAGGCTCATTCAAATTGATAAGGTGAGAGTTGCTAGTGCCCAAAAATATAACAGAGGACGCACGCTGGAAGAGATGGTGCTTCAAAATCGGAGGACAACGATGTTGAAGTGGAAAACCAACGGAAATCACGGAGCACGGATCGCTGGTCTTTGAAAGTTCGGGTTGAAAAATGAGGCATCCTGCCGCTATTTTTTCGTCGAGCAAAGAGACTTTAATCCCTATTATCCAAAAGGAAATTGAAGAAGATTCCTTCATCTGTTCTGATGAATGCCTTGCTTATTCAAATCTAAATCGACTGGGATTCGAACATCAGACGGTGAACCACTAAAGGCACTACAGATCCTGCATCAGGAGCGTACAAGGGATCGAGTGGTCGTGGTTGCAGTGCCGGATTAACCATTACGCAAAATAGGTAGTTGCCTAGGGGCCTCGGCTCCAAAGGGGGCCTTGAAGGACCCAACACGAAAATATAATAATTAAAATTAGATCAAATCTATAAATTATATTATTTTGAAAAATTCAAATATCACAAAATATTATAAAAGTGATGGTGGACGTATGAAATTACATTACAATGCATACTTTTGTTCACATAGAAAGTCTATGTTCTGAGAATAAGTCGCTAATGAGTGCCGTTGGATTTCTTTAGAAATTCAATTTAATCAAGAACGACGGCGGGTGTAATTTCCTCACCAAAATAATCTTTTACCTGCGTTTATAAGGGTATGTCTTAATCCCACAGGTATTTTCCCCACCAAGACCAAAATGGTTATTTCAGTTATTTCAGATAGATTTTACTAAAAGGCATTCAATTGAATTATTTATCTACTATTAAATTACAGTAGGTACCTATAATTATCATAATTAATTAATTAATTATAGTATTTTATTTTTAGTCACAATCACAATTGGAATTTTGACAAAAATGGCATGTTTAATTGAAAGTGATCGCGGTAAACCTTACGCGGTATTGGTATTTGAAAATTTTATTGAAGTTATACTTCTTTACCGGCGATATGAGGGTGGATTTTTATATGTTAAAACCTATGATCCCGGCGCATGCGCATTATAACTTTGTTCTGATTGGATGTTCAAATGACATGTCAAAAATTATTCAATATGGCGGCTGTGGTACAGCTGTAGTTTGATTATTTATGGTTGTTGCGTTTTAAAATTTGTGTGAAAAGAAACAACAAACAAAAGTTAGTTAATAGTTATACTGCCTTTTTAAATAGTTTTCATATACCTATATTTTTGGACTTTTGGACTATTTTGAACAAGGAAAACTCATTCTAATTTGGTAAGTAGTTTTTATTATAATCATATTGTAATTATACATTTGGATTAGGTTGAAATACAGTAGAGCGTCGATTATCCGAACTAATTGGGGGACATAGGTGTTCGGAAAACCAATTTGTTCGGATAATCGAACTACAATATATTGATACATATTTATAGTCATACATATTTATCCACAACTGAATAAAAGCCATATTTATATACCTACATATTTATTTATATCTTGATAATGACAACTAGCAACTAAACAAAAAAGTGCAGTCTTTGCAACAACATATTTATTTTTGGATACAATATTGAAGAAAATTGAAGATATTTTAAGCGTCAATTACTAACGCTTGCTCGGTATTCGAGTGCGGGACGCGGGAGTCGATAGTTCGAATAAGCGGTCGTTCGGTTGATCGACGTTCGGATAATCGACGCTCTACTGTACATTTATTTTCTCAAGAATGGGGATTTTAGAGAGAAATCCCAAATTAGGTCCGATTTTTATTTTTAAATTATGATTTTTTGGCGTAGATTTATTTATCTAGTAGGTATGTAATGCTTTGATTTACATACTTAATTTGATTACCAACAAAAGTTCTACCAATCTTCATCTAATATATTGTTTTCTTACTGTTTTGTTATATTTTAATATTTTCTTCCACAAAATTTAAACTACATAATTTAATTATATTCAAAACAACTGTCGAACAGTAAAACGTTCAGTTACCCTATTTTTCCACATGACAAATAATGTGGAGTTCGACGAGTGAGTCTAGGCTTCGATTACGAATCAAAGCGTCCCGAAATTCACTGGTTCGATTCCCGATGCAAGTTTTTATTTTTTTATGCATTTTATGATTGTAAGTATATTTGTTATATAATTTTTTTTTTTCAGAAAATGCGTATTTAAATTTTTTGCCAACAATTATTATCGTTCAGAAATCATTTTTTCTTTGTGGCATTTTTCAATGGTGTTTGTGTGCGTTTTATTCTTTTATTTTTTTTTAATTTTTGGTATTGTCTTAAAAATCACATAATTTGTAGTAGAAGTATAACTTCTTACGTGCGTACAAAGTACACACACATTCCTTTTTATTTCAAGAGCTTATTGTTTGCTTTAATATGTGTGTATTGGAGAATAAATTGCCTTAAAACAATAAATATTATTTGACTTCGTATGTTGGTTTTTTTAAATTCGCTTGAATTAATAAGAAATATCAGATGATTCCATAGTTTGGTTGTGTGTATATTTCCAACGAACAAAATAATTTCTGATCTGGACATCGAACCGTCAAATATTCCGTATTTTAATTAAATGTGTGGTTTATTCCCATTAAATAGGACAGTTAAAATTAAAATAGTTAGAATTAAACTTACTTTGCCAGAAAGAATGGTTAGTCTTGTCAATAACATCTTCATTGGCGTATTCCCTGAGAAAGCACAAACCAAAATCAGCAATTTTCAGTACAAATCTGCTGTCTACTAAGCAATTGGTAGACTTCAAGGAACCATGGTATTTAATAGGACTTCGATGTAGATAGTGCATACCCCTCACCAAGTCCATTATTAACGAGATTCTAAATGTCCAGTCCAGCTGAACTTCTTCATTTTCTAAAATGTCCTGCAAACTTCCTCTTGCACAATATTCATTCAGTATAAAATTTGGTATGTCCAAACATGCACCGAAAAACTTCACTAAGTTATCGTGGGATAAGTCCTTCATCACTTTCAGTTCGTACAGGTGAGTATGGATAAGTTCGATTTTTTCTGCCCGTAAGTTTTTGACAGCTACACGACTACCTTTATACAGCGCAACATTAGTGAAGATTTGTTTATCGCCAGGCAAGCTAAGTCCATCGTATTCCTGAAAAAAAATTTAGAATAGGTAATTTTTAATAAACTAACATAACGTTTGATAAAGTAAAACATGATCGACTCATGGAAATTCTAAAAACTAAAAACCTAGATCAAAGAGATTTAAAACTAATAGCACACCTCTATTACAATCAGCGAGCAATAGTAAGAATTGAAAAAGAAACATCTGAAGAAATGGAAATAAAGAGAGGAATCAGGCCAGGCTGCATACTACCACCTCTATTATTTAACGCTTATTCTGAAGAGGTAATGCGAGAAACTCTGGAAGATGAAACAGTCGGCATAAGAGTAAATGAAGTCTTAGTTAACAACATCAGATATGCAGATGATACAGTAATAATAGCCGATAGTTTACAAGACCTGCAAAGACTCATGAGTAAAATAGTAAGGTGTAGTAGGGAGTACGGACTCTCTCTCAATATCAAAAAGACGAAGTTTATGAAAATTAGTGAAAACAACCATAATACTAACGAAATCTAGATAGTAGAGGGCCAGCAGATCGAAAGAGTAAAAAAGTACACTTGCCTAGTAACACTTATAACAGAAAACAATGACTACACTGCAGAAATCAAAGTCAGAATCGAAAAAGCACGTTCTAATTTTATGAAAATGAAAAAGGTCATATGTAGCAAATATTTAACATTAGCTCTGAAAGTACGCCTAACAAAATGTTACGTATACAGTGTACTATACTATGGAGTGGAATCATGGACGTTAAATGTAGAGACAATGAGACGACATAACGCCTTTGAAATGTGGACCTATAGAAGAATTATGAGGGTTTCCTGGGTAGATAGAATTACGAACAATGAATTACTGAGAAGAATAGGTAAAGAGAAGGAAGTTGAACTTACAATTAAAGAAAGAAAACTACAGTATCTCGGACATGTGATGCGGGGCGAGAAGTATGGCATCCTGCGACTTACAATGCAAAGAAAGATAGATGGCAGAAGAAGCATCGGCAAAAGACGAATTTCATGGCTGAAGGACCTGAGAGAATGGTTTGGATGCAGCTCAAAACAACTATTTAGAGCTAGTGCCTCAAAAATTAAAATAGCTATGATGATTGCCAACGTCCGTAGCGGAGTTGGCACCTGAAGAAGAACAATAAACTAACGTATATAAATAATAAATAAATTAAATAATATGTGCGAATATATATGTAAAATCCGAAATTTTTCGAACTGGAAATCGGAAGGTCAAAATAAACTTATTTTAAAGTAAAATTGGGGCTTATTCCCAATAAAAATAGTAAAAGAAAGAGAAAAGAGAAAAGTCCGAGATACAAAATTTACCATTAAAATAAATATTAAAATAGTAAATAATTATTTAAATCTGAAACTTTTCTTATTGGAACTCCTTTCTGGTAACATCCTTAATCTCTGACTTTTACAATTTATAAGACAAGAGACGACGAATAAAGAAAGCGAAAAGGACTCTACAATATGCAGTCACATTCCGCTTTCATTCGTCTAGGAAGAAAGGTCCGAAAGAAAGTTCAAAGTACTCAAAATCTGAGTAAAGATAAAAGTGAAAAGATAGTTTATTTCCTTTCGACTCAGAGGCGATACACAGTCTCCAGACAGCTGTTTCTGTCTTACAGCGTCCTCAGTGGAGCTGCGTGCACATCTCTGAATCAAAACGAAACCAAACTGTATATTTAAGTGAAATTTCAAAAATAAATTAAAATACACTATTAGGACGCTGCAGCGACGTCTCTTAAAGAAAAGAGAAAAGTCCCAGATACAAAATTCGCCATTAATATAAAAATTAAAAAATTAAATTATATTATATTCTTTGAGTTATGATGGAATTATACTTACCCTATAAGAACTGGACGAAAGGATACTAGCGCGAGGTTTATTGTGTGTGGTTACAACATCACGAGGATGCACTTTCCATATCTTTGCTTCTATTTCTCTCCTTAATTTAATTTGCCTGGAAATTATCAAATGCATTTAAGAATTTTATAACGTACACTGCGAGGCATAAGTTAGGGATATAGAAAAATTATGTTCATTTTCAAAGTTGATTTTTTCGTGAACGGATTAACGGATTCCGCCAATTTTTTTTATTATTTTAGATTTTTCTATAGTATTTACGCAGTTGTGCCAAGTTTTACTCAAACTTCTCTTCTGTACTTATACCGGATGCGTGGAAGAAAAGAAGTGTTTTTCTTATGTTAAGTTTGAGACAACCTGTAGGGAGAACGAGGTACAAATATGAGTATACGTCGGAATCATATTGTAGTCTTATGGTTTGTGAACATTTTGGCTTTTGAATGTCCGTGATATCTTTAGAAACAAAGAAAATAGGCGGTTTTACTCTTTAACATGTGTTTTAACTGAAACAAAACTAAATTAACAATAAAAAATAACAGTTATGTATATACACCGTTCTTAGGAGTCAACGCCCTTGGTTAGGGATCTATGGAGGAGTATCACCAAGACGCAAGCCCTTATCCCTTGTCGTACCACTCCTCCATAGGTCGATCAGACGCCAGTTTATTCCAGACCAAGTCGTAGATTCTATTGAATTTTATACTACGACGACGTTGGCCTTTTATTAATTTCAAATGACCTGGCTGAGGCTCTAACCTTGATCGCAAATCCACTGAACTTGTCGATCGGCTGCGCCTCAGCCAACTGGGCCGTCTAGACCAACAAAAATAACAGTTAACAAAGCTTTAAAAACAGAAAGGCACATACCGTAAACAGTTCTTCTCGATACCTATAAGATTTGTGTGTCGACCAGGTAAGCGCTATGCATAGCGCAAATAAGAGAGACGAGATTGTTTAATGTAGGCTATATGATGTTTTGGGGTGGAATTTCCTTGACAGTAAGTACGGATTTGGTGTCTATGTGGAGGCTCTTTAAATAGGGAACTTGCATAAATTTTTAAATATTAAAATGATATTAAAAAACATAAGGTAAAATGATCTTAAAACGCTTGCATGCGAGAAAAACAAATATTTTTAACCCGTACGCTAATTACGACGCTTTGAAAATGCTATAAAATTCAAATACCTTAGGAGGCTCTTGAACGTCCTTCTATTGGTCCGACGTCACGGGCCACGGTCAACGGGGCTATCTGTCGGAAACAACGCGATTAGGGTAGGTATCACGGGTATATTACATTTTAATCGTCTTTAATGGAAAATTCCTAGGTATTATGTTCATCTTATATATTGTAATAATTAGTTCCCCAATCAGCTTAGTTTTAAACTGAAATTGATAAAGTTGAGTGCTACTTTGTAAAGAGTTTAAAACGCATAATATGACGGACGAGGGTAAGTCTGACAACTTACCTACCGTTGATGTTTTCATGGTGGCAACTTTTATAAAAAGTAGTGAAAGCTATTCTATTGGATAAATGCGAGGTGTCAAGGCAAATAAGTAAGAGTTATTAATAAGCATGTTTAAACCGTTTATAACAATAGTTTGGTACCATTATATTATAGTATACGGTTTACCCCGTGGATTTGATCTACCTACCTCTAATCGAAGGATTTCGTATATCCTGGAAAAGATTACGGTGTAATTTGCATTATAATAAAGATTATATTTTATTGTAATGTTTATTAGTACCTACTGGAGCTTTTCATTATTGTGTTCAAAGCCTTCTGAGAAAATATTATGGTGATTAGCAGACGTATCGATAGAACGTGTACATAGCCAACAAAATCCTTCTTTACAAAGTTAATAATACGCATAAATAAGAAGAATCATTATTTTAATTTTACAAGTTAATATCTTTATCATCTCAGCTTATACTTACACCGCATCCCTCGGTAGACCGCAAGCTAGTAGAAACCCGACTGTAGACTGCATACTATAGTAGCACCAATACTTTTTAGTTACTCTCACTTTTATTACTAAAAGTTTCGTTTATTTTTAAGTTACATGTTTCTTCTTTGTTCTTCAACACAAGAAACGACAAAAGTAATTTCATAAAAAAGAACTTTTTGATACATGTCAACAGAGATAAAATGTTAATATTTTGCCTGTCACAGAAACAATCATTTTTGCCACAGAGTAAAACAAGATATTTCAACTATATTATTTATCTATGGGCAAACTGCATTAAATGCAATAGCCCACTGAACGGGCAAACGATACGAGTGGCCTATGACGTCAGACCCCAGCTCTCGCTTTTGAAGTTGTTTGAAACGGAAATTTTAGGCGCGGAACTTTGATCAGATGTTGTACGTACACTATTCATTGTTAAGACGTAATATTTTGAATATAACATTTTAAAACATAAATTAACAATTTTATGCAAAAAAATTTTTTAGTGTAAGTTCCCTATTGCTAGAGGTACATTACACAGATTTTTTTCTTTGGACACCCCGTTTCTTTCGCACTATATTTAGGAAATAATTTCACCTTAGTGGTATGATAACACCTCACTTATCGCATGTCATCAGTTAAAACACATATTAAAGAATAAAACCATTTGTTTCTTTGTTGTTAAAGATATCTTGTTACAGATATCTTGTTAAAGATGAAAAATTAAAAAAGTTAAATGTTCAGAAGATTTGAGACTATAATTCGTTGCAAGATATTTCAGACTTAATCTTAATTTGAATTTAATTTTAATTTTGATTTCATTTAATTTAATAAAATTGAACCTAATGTAACGAAAGACTAAGTTTGACTATTCGTTACAGCATTAAGGGAGTACAGTCATTTTGTGCTTGATATCGGCCCAGTCTCTTAATCTGGAGAATTCCATCTGAATTATCTTGCAACGGATAGTACAACATAATATCGATGGATACCCGCCTTTGTACCTTTTCCTCCCTACAGGATGTCTCAAACTTTTGTTTTGGTTAAGACACATCGCACACCTAGTTCAATTGTGCCACAACTGCAAAAAATTCGAATTTTGGGTTAAGGCTGTAAAATATTGCCTATATAATGGCCCATCTAATGCAATACAGCCTGAACTAAAATATTGTTTTGGATAAGTATAAAGTAAGTTACTTCGGTATTTCACTGTAAGGTTTTTGGAGGTTTTGAAAATGCAATATGGCCATAACTGGGAGATGTGGCGATAATATACACTGCCACAATACAACCGATGTAATTCAATACGTTCAATACAGCCACAACTGCAAAAATCAAGAGAGATGTGGCGATAATATCACTGCCACAATACAACCGGTATAATTCAATACGGCCACAACTGCAAAAATCAATTGATTTTTTCATTATATTGCCGCCGTATCTCCTAAGTATTGTTTTATAAATGACTTTCTTCACAATGCAATATCGCCATAACTATCAAAACAATAATAACGTTTTATTTTTAATAAATTGTAATAAGATCCAGCCAATAAGTGTATAATTTACTACCTAAATTGTAATTTTGAAGCCAGTCACTCTCAAAATAAATTATTTACAGGGCAAAACGCGTTTACTGCAGAACGTTTTGCTCATTTCTCGAGAATATTGTGTTTTGCACTTGTGGCACTATTAAACTAGGTGTGCGACATGTTAAACTGCAAAAGCGTATATTTTCTTCGTTTCTAAAGATATCACGGACATTCAAAAGCCAAAATGTTCAGAAAATATAAAAATACAATATGATTCCGACGTATACTCACATTTGTACCTCGTTCTCCCTACAGGGTGTCTGAAACTTAACATAAGAGAAACACTTCTTTTCTTCCACATTCCACCCCGTATAAGTACAAAAGAGAAGTTTGAGTAAACCTTTGCACAACTGCGCAAATACTAAAGAAAAATCTATAATAATAAAAGAAAATAGCTGAATCCGTTAATCTGTTCCCAAAAAAAACAACTTTGAAAATGAGCATAATTTTTCTATATCCTTAACTTATGCCTCGCAGTACATGCCCCTAAAGTTTTCGGAAAATTTTAGATTTAAAAGTATTATTGGTAGGAAGCATTGGATCAAGTTGCCATTGGAAACCAAAGTTAGCAAACAACTGAAACGATATAAACAATGTCAGTTTTGGCAAATACGGTTCGTTAAGATGTCGATCAAGCTTAATATTCATCAAAGTATTTATCGTTTAATTGGACATGTACCAAAACGCGATATTGTAAGAATTTTAGTGCTCAACATTTTCTGTGTTATCGATTTACCAGAAAATTAAAGTGTGCGAAAATGGTATACCATGCCTTAATTTGCCCAAAAGTGGAAGACCAAGAGTTTTAACTCCTGCTCAGGAACAAAGATTAATTCAGAGTATGGAGAACCAACTAGGAAAGTCTTTGCGAAATGTTGGCCGAAGATATGTTTCACGAATGACAGTAAAACAATTTCTAGAAATAATTCAAAATGATATAAAATAAAAAAATCTGGCAGGATGTAGAGTAACATTTTTGGATGGTGTTTTATGTGCTATTAGATTGAAAACTTTATGTTTATATAGGGTGAGGCAGATAACTGGCCTATTAGAAATATCTCGAGAACTAAAGGCAACATAATTATGAAAATTGGAATACAGGGGTTTTGAAGGAAAATCTATTAAATGAAAATATTTTCATCTCTTTGCAACTTCCGGTTATACCGGAAGTTGCTTATAACTTCGTTTTTTTAAATGGGACACCCTGTATATTTTTACATTTTTGGATTCTCCTCAATATCTTCTTTCTTAAAATATGAGATTTTGTAATATTATACAGGGTATTTTAAAAGATATTTACGTTTTTTTATTAATTTCGTAGCAACATTCACACCCTGTAGAATTGTAATAGTTTGACACTAAAAACTCTGCTTGCGTTCAAGTGATTTTAATATAGTCTATTATTGTTAAGAATCATTAGTATAGCTAATTTTGAAATTTTAGTATACAGGGTTGGTCGAAACTCGGAATGAATATTTTCTGAGTTTTCTTAAATGGAACACCCTGTATTTTAGTATTGTAATGAAATGATATTTCATAGTACTTTTATTTTATAAGTATTCCCTATACCTAACTGCTTTAATTTGTGAGTTATTGGTGATTCAAGCTAAACATAAATTGCAACAAAAAATACGTAAAATTTTATTAGGTTGGCCGTGAAAATATTCAATTATAAATAATTTTTCAGAAATAAATACATATTAATCCAGACTGATTCTTAAAATTACCAATAATGGTTTAGCTATCAAAATACCTACGTAGTTAAGATTGTTGGTGTGATTAACAATTAAGCACAAATTAAAGCAGTTAGGTATAGGGAATGCTTAAGAAATAAAAAATTACCATAAAATATCATTTCATTACAATACTAAAATACAGGGTGTTCCATTTAAGAAAACTCAGAAAATACTCATTCCGAGTTTCAACCAACCATGTACACTAAAATTGAAAATATAGCTATGCTAATGATTCTTAACAATAGTAGACTATATTAAAAATCATTTGAACGTAAGTAGAATTTTAGTTGTCAAACTACTACAATTCTACAGGGTGTGAATATTGCTACGAAATTAATAAAAAAACGTAATTATCTTTTAAAATACCCTATATAACATTATAAAACCTCATATTTTAAGAAAGAAGACATCGAAGAGAATCCAAAAATGTAAAAATATATAGGGTGTCCCATTTAAAAAAAACGAAGTTATAAGCAACTTCCGATATAACCGGAAGTCGCAAAGAGATGAAAATATTTTTATTTAATAGATCATCCTTCAAAACCCCTGTATTCCAAATTTCATGATTCTGTTGCCTTTAGTTCTCGAGATATTTCTAATAGGCCAGTTATCTGCCTCACCCTGTTTATATATATATATATATATATATATATATATATATATATATATATATATATATATATATATATATATATATATATATATGTAAGCTTTGTGAATGTTTGGTATTACATTAGGTACGGAACGCAGCCAGCAGCTTGTTTCCAAGTGACGCACTTATTCAATGAATTTGCTATTTGTCACTCTGTTTTAGTTTAGCTATTGTCAGATAGATAAAATAATTTGTTAGATTTTTGGAAGCATAAACTTTTAATTGTTGATTCTCTATTTTTAGGTTTGTATAATTTGTTAGCATATAATTTCGTAATTAATAATAAACTCTATTTATAGACAATCAACTTTTGTTTTGATGCACCAAGGAACATTATATATATTTTTTTACTTATTCGATCTGCTGGTCGCCTACCATTAATATTTCGTTTGTATTGTTGTTCTTGCCAATGTTCATAAATTTGGTTTTTTTTATGTTACTAGAGAGTCCGTATTTTCCACTATATCTTAATATTTTGTTCATTATTCTTCCACGTTGTCGGCTATTATGACTGTATCGTCGGCATACCTAATGTTATTAATTAAACTTCCATTCATTTTTATGCCGACTGTCTCGTTTACCAAAGCTTATTGAATGATTTCTTCAGAATAAGCAGTAAACAATAACGGCGACAGTATGCAACCTTGCCTGACCCCTCTTCTTATTTCCATTTCTTCTGACACTTCTCTTCCAATTTTTATATTTGATCGTTAGTTAGAGTATAAATTTGATATCAATTTTACATCCCTCATATCTAGATTCTTGTTTTTGAGTACTTCTATATAAGTCTGTCATGTTTTACCTTTCGAATGCTTTGTTGTAGTCTATAAGCCATACATAAAGATCTCGGTTAACATTCAAGTATCTTTGTGTCAGCACATTAAAAGAAAATAGTGCCTCTCTTGTGTTCACTCTCTTTCGAAATCCAAACTTGGAATCACTAATATCCATCTCCAGCTGCTCAGCATGTATTCGATTATGAATGATTTTTAGCAGGGTTTTTAAGGTATGTGACATTAGACTGATCGTTAGATAATCACCACATGTTTTAGCATTTACTTTATTTGGTAAACAAATAAAAAATGTTGATGTCAGCATTTCACGTGGAATGATTCCTCCAAAATCTTTTAAAGATGTCTAAATAAAGGAGATTTTTCCATGAAAAAAATACTATATCAAAACCAGAGCCACAGTCGACTTAAAAAATTTTCTGCATAGGGAGCCAATTCAAAAGCCTGTTTTTTTTCTAGATAATATAATCTAGCGTTAATAATAAGTGGTTAGTATATTAAGAAAAATAAGTATTATTACTTGGTTGTTCACGTAATTCTCAATTCAGAAGGCAATTTATCGTCATTATAGCCGTACATTTATTTTCACAAAATAAAATTGTAATGATCTAATTTAAATGCATGTGAATGTGATTGAGTAACATTTGTATAATTTATCGTCATTATAGCCGTACATTTATTTTCACAAAATAAAATTGTAATGATCTAATTTAAATGCATGTGAATGTGATTGAGTAACATTTGCATAATTTGATGGCCTAAAGTAGGACAAAACTCAATACATACTAATATTTAAAAATAATTACAATAATTGTATAAATTACTGATTGTTCGCTACTATGACAAATTAGAATTATAGCTATGCTTTTATTTTATTTAGCGTATGACTACATCGTAGTTGAGTGTTGAGTACAAACAAATGTGACAATACATTGCAACCAGTAAACAAAAATAATTAATTTTTATAAAAAAGCATTTAGGATTGCCACTGTAGGGTCTGATCGGGCATTCCTCCACTAGATGTTTAACCGTTTGTCTTGCAGCACCGGAATCGCACTTTGGTGAGGGTATTTTTCCTCACCAGAAAAGTGGGTTCGAGAACCTACCACGGTTTGTTGTTATTCTGATCAATATAGGCCAGATTCGTCTTGGTTGGTCGAAACGCTCTAGCTTGCTTGTAAGGCAAGGCGCACATTGAGACACATGAGACGTAAGCCAAGCAGGGCATCACACGCCACGTTTCTGTATTGTGTGGCCAGCATTGCACGCCCGCATGACACAGCGCAGCGTAAGCCACGAATTCCCCAAAAATAAACTGCGTCGCTCAGTGTTCGAGACACAGATTATTTCGAGTGCGTGCGTGGATTTTTTAAGATTTCTGGGATTTCTCGATAGGAAAAATGCAAGAAGAACTTCTATATGACACAAGTGATCCCTCTTATATGAAATCCAAACTAAACGATGACATCTGGAATGTTTAGTTAAAAATATTTTATTTTAAATTGACAGTTAAAACTAAATACTTGCAGTCGAAGCCTCTTAAAAGAATACCGATTATAGGAATATGCCGATATTTTTCAAGTAAATGAATAATTTTTTATGTATAATTTCTTAAAATTAAAATTATATCTAGATTATTAGTTCTTTGAGTTAATAAATTAATACTTTATTACTTTGTTATGACAACCAATTCTAACCTTTTCTCCGAAATATACAACAGGTCAACAAGGTACTTTTTCATCTGTCTAAAAATTTCTATTGTTGCCAACTTCGTTGCAGTTATAAATTTTATTTGTTAATGGTTAATGGTTTATTGACTTTGGCAAGAAAATGGCAGAAAAGGATAGAAACGTTCTGATATTTATTGACTCCAAGAATTTAGATGCCAAATTGAATATTAACTATGACTTATTCTTTTTTTCATGTAATTACTTTTCCAATATGATTTTGTTTTTGAGACGTCGGAAAGAAAAACTTCTGTTTCCCAATCTGCATCCAAATCTGACTCCTAACTTAAATCTAGCAATAAATTTTTTACGACTGCAAACGTAAACAGCACAACTACTGAATGAAGTGTGACAATATGCGCTTAGCCGACCCAGCCCATGAATTTCGTCCCATTAGTTATTTTTGCTGCCCTGCGTGGCTTGCGTCGCATGTGTCCCAATGTACACCTTGCGTGAGACATGGCATATTCTGAATGACAGACTTCTTATCCCCTTCTTCTCGCCAACGCTAGCTTATCTTGAAGTTTCTTTCAATTAGAATTCTTGCAGAGTATATAGTGTTGTTTCTTGAACGCAGCCTACTTACTTATGTCTCTGCCGGTGATACCAACCTGGGAGGAAGGTACGTAGCGGAGCACAGTATCGGCGTTAATTTTTCTATACTACCTGACAAGGTCATGTTCTAATTCAGTCAATTTGTACTCTACGAGCTCCCTAGTGGGAAAGTTTTAGGGTAGTTCTGATTTCTTTCATTATATATGGATTCTGGGCTGCTGAATCCGAATATAAGGTTTGCGGACAAAATTTCTTGACGGAACATGAAAAAAATCGCGAAAAAAGCGAAAAATTTCTGATTTTTTCCGCTTTTTTGCTCAAATCTCGAAAACTATTAACTTTTAGTAAATGGTCTGTTAACAGAAATTAAAGTACTTAAAATTCTCTACAAATATCACTATTTACTTTTTTTTTCAGACGAACCGTTCGGTCTACCCGTGTTGAGCTGCCCCCCCCCCCCACTTGCAAAAATCAAAAAACAAATAGCCCTGATTTATGAGCTATTTATGAGCTCTCATATTCCGCAAACTAAAAATTTTGAGCTCGTTCCACTGAGCAGGAATTTGATACTGTAGTGGGGGGGCTGAGTCAGCCCCCCCTGAGCTATTTATGAGCAGCTGAGCTATTTATGAGCTCTTGAAATTATATAGTTTCGATTTTTGAGCTCATCCCCTTCACCCCCAAACAACCCTTTAATTGATTTAACTTAAGAGAAAATGCTGAGGAAACTTAAAATATATCGTATTGCGGATATAATTCCTATAGCTTATATACTCTTAACAATAAACTATTAAATCACGTGCATTTCGATTATTGAGCTACAACCCCTTTGAAAGAAAACCACCCTATCTTCCCGGCTTAAGAGAAAGTTGTACTTAAAATGCATTAAACTAATTATTTGGCGACTACATATCATTGAATAATTTATAAGCTTCCAAATTACGCGCATTTAGATCAGTAAATTGCAATTTATTTTGTATAGTGCAGTCACTGAAGGTAAAAATCAACAAATCAACGATTACCTTCAATGTCGGTGAACCTTCATCGATTTTCACGAAAATTGGCCAGTTGTTAGAGGATACGTCAAGAAACAAAGGTGACATGGTACCACCTTGCGGCTTTACCCTGAGGGTGGATACCGCCCCTTCTCGGGGGTGAAAATTATTTTATTAAAAATAACTGCACAAATCAATAAAAGAACAAATTAAAAGCAAAATTTATTATATAAAGTTAATAAAATAAGTCAATACTTTTTAAGTTATTAAAGATCAAAGATTTTAATTATTCGTGAAAAAAATGCATGTTATGAAGCGGTTTTTCGTAAATCACTGAAAAACTGTAAGATTTTACAAAAAAGTTAATAGTAGTTTAATTCGTATAGCTTATATTCTAAGAATAAACTCTTAAATCACGCGCCTTTCGATTATAGAGCTACAACCCCTTTGCAAGAAAACCATCCCATATTCCCGGCTTAAGATAGAGTTGTACTTAAAATAATTTAAATTAATTATTTGGCGACTACATATCGTTTAATAATTTATGAGGTAAACCTTCGATTTCGGTAAATCTCCATTCATTTTCACGAATTTACAATAACAACTTAGGGTTTTAACCTGGGGTGTATGTCACCCCTTCTCGGGGGTGAAAATTACTTTATTAAAAATAACCCCACAAATCGAGAAAGGGACAAATTGTAAGCAAAATTTGTTATATAATGTGATTAAAATAAATCAATACTTTTTGAGGTATTAAAGATCAAATATTTTAATTTGTGTGAAAGAAAATGCATGCTTTAAAGCGATTTTTCATAAATAACTCAAAAACTGTAAGTTTTTACAAAAAAGTGTTCATCACTAAAATTGAAGCAAATAAAAAAATGTAATAAATTGCTTACTTGAAAAACCCTTTAATGTTAATTTAAAGTAAGTAATTGGTAATTAAATGTATATTTTTTTCTGCGACTGTTTAAATCTAAGGATTTAATCTTAAATAACGCGAAAGAAATACATTTTATAACACTGAGGTACTAAATACTTGTCAAAGTACTTAGAAATACCTATCAAAAATGAGCTCCAGAAAAATTGATAGCATCAAAATCCGCTCACCAATTTTCGTGAAAATGAATGGAGATTTACCGAAATCGAAGGTCATAGTTGATTTTTACCCTCAGTGACTGCACTATAGAAAGAAAATGGCAATTCAATCATTGAGATGAGTATATTTTGCGAGCTCATAAATTATTAAACGATATCTAGTCGCCAAATAATTAATATAAATTATTTTAAGTACAACTCTCTCTTAAGCCGGGAATATGGGATGGTTTTCTTGCGAAGGGGTTGTAGCTCAATAATCGAAAGGCGCGTGATTTAAGAGTTTATTCTTAGAATATAAGCTATACGAGTAAAACTACTATTAACTTTTTTGTAAAAACTTACAGTTTTTCAGTGATTTACGAAAAACCGCTTCAAAACATGCATTTTTTTCACGAATAATTAAAAATTTTTATCTTTAATAACTTAAAAAGAATTGACTTATTTTAATAACTTTATATAATAAATTTTGCTTATAATTTGTTCTTTTATAGATTTGTGCAGTTATTTTTTATAAAATAATTTTCATCCCCGAGAAGGGGCGAATTTCCACCCTCAGGGTAAAGGCGCAAGGTGGTACCATGTCACCTTTGTTTCTTGAGGTATAATCTAACCACTGACCAATTTTCGTGAAAATCGATGAAGGTTCATCGAAATTGAAGGTAATCGTTGATTTTTACTTTCAGTGACTGCACTATACAAAATAAATTGCAATTTACTGATTTAAATGCGCGTAATTTGGAAGCTTATAAATTATTAAATGATATGTAGACGCCAAATAATTAATTTAATGCATTTTAAGTACAACTTTCTCTTAAGCCGGGAAGATAGGGTGGTTTTCTTGCGAAGGGGTTGTAGCTCAATAATCGAAATGCACGTGATTTAATAGTTTATTCTTAGAGTATATACGCTATAGGAATTATATCCGCAATACGATATATTTTAAGTTTTCTCAGCATTTTTCTCTTAAGTTAAATCAATTAAAGGGTTGTTTGGGGGTGAAGGGGATGAGCTCAAAAATCGAAACTATATAATTTCAAGAGCTCATAAATAGCTCGTAATTCTGCCGCAAAAACCAATTCAATATTCCTATTTTTAAGTAGTGGGGGGCTGACTCAGCCCCCCCCCCCCCCCACTACAGTATCAAATTCCTACTCAGTGGAACGAGCTCAAAATTTTTAGTTTGCGGAATATGAGATCTCATAAATAGCTCATAAATCAGGGCTATTTGTTTTTTATTTTTTGCAAGTGGGGGGGGGGGCAGCTCAACACGGGTGTTTGGTCTAACTAAAGTGTAGGTAAGTTGAAAATTGGCCACTTTTAACGGTCTTGGCAAAACTCACTTTTTGCATTCCAAAACTTTATTTTTTATTAGAATGCTGTCATTTGATAAATTTCTCCTAGTTTTCTGTACAAATAATAAAAAATGTTAGTTCATAATATGAATATGATATGTCTCTTGTTACAGCTTCCATGAAACCATTATATCCTAAAATACCGAGAATGTATCTGCTTTTCCCTTAGAGCCACAGAAGATCAGGCACAGATAGAGTCATAGTTTCAGTTGGTGTGAACATTTCCTTCGGATCTTGATTTCTGATAAACCTTGAGGTTTTGCCCTTTCAAAATGTATTAGTTGAATAGCTCTCTGACTTCGATAAACCTCATAACCCGGTCTATATAGACATTTGAAATAACAAAAATTGCCGGAGAGCCAAACTTTGGTGGAGAGCTAGGGTATACCATAACAAATAAAGTATTAAAAGTCCCCATCGATCCCATGTCTGCGACAAAAGTTATTCAGGGTCAAAGGTCAAAATTTGAGATTTTTTGGATTTTTTTCGAAAATGGTAAGTTTTATCAAAAAAGAACCTAAAACCAAAGTTGTAGATTTTAAAATTCTCTACAAAAATAGTCCTTACTATTTTTTTCCTAAGAGTTGCCTTTCCTGAGATATCGCGATTCTAAAAGTCACATTATACATGATATGCACACCTGTGAGATAGTGTAGTCGGTGCGTTTTTTTTACCTTGGTTTCCCCTGTAGGCCTACTCCACTAACTGTTTTGACAATTTTAGGATAATTTAAGGAAACAATACCGGTCAAGTTCTAGATATTACCTTATTATTGATATTGATTATTGATATTGCTATTGATTATTAGGTTAACTATTGTTTTGATTTCTTTAGATACTTTAATCAGATTCATATTCTTGAAAGTCTACTTCAACAGTCAAGTCTTCTTCGATTTCATCTTCTTCCTCTTCCTCTTGCTGGATGTTCAAAAATTGTTCAAATGTGACGGAGTCATTGGTCTCTTCATTAAAATCACAGGAGTCTTCCTCTGTTGTACTAAACGTGGTACACGCTAGAGAACACAGCAACCCGACTTTTTTACATCCACATTTGGCACTACAACCTTTTTTGCAATTGCAAAAAATGGTGTTAAGGAGTTTTTCTGGAGCAGGTGGGAGTAAGGTTTTAATCGGTTCCAGAGTATTACCTATTAATTTCCAACCCCAGTTTTCTGGATTCAGTTCATTGTCTAGCCATGTTTGAACTTGATAATATACTCGATACAAATGTTGAAAAGCAGCTGCTGATGTTGGAGGAAGACATGATAGTTGTACTTGTTTCTTGTTTCGCGTATTTTTTACAAAAGTTAAGTATCAGTATTTATCAAGACAACTAATTTTTTTTGGAGCTCCATAAACCGCAAGAAGAAAGCGAATTCCTTCCGTAATTATTGTTTGCGGTGTGGAATCAAGTTCTGTAAAAACTTTACAGCAGTCAGTCAAATCTTTTTTTTTTCGAATAATTTAAGTACTGACGTTTTGCCCCTTCTGTACATTGCTGACGTAGTGTCGCAGCCGGTTATCGCATGTAAAAATAAAATGTACTTTTGGCATTTGGGATAAGCCGATAAACTTTTCGAAGAATATATCTCTGTTCGCTGTTGAGCCTTTCCAGGTTTCAGAAAATAAATAACTTTATCTACTGGAGTCCTAGTAGTAAGCAGTACTAACAAATCAACATCTTCACCAACTACAATTGTTGTGTTTGTTGCCTTAAATTTTTCAATTGCTGTCTCAATTATAAGGACATCTGCGTCATTTTTAGCTTGTTTCACTTTAATATTCGCAGCTATTAATTTGTCAGTTAACATGGAACTGAAACGAGATTTATTATTAATGTTAGTGAAAAATTGTTGTTGATACGCTAAAACTGTTATATTTTCATCAAAGGTAATCTCGGAACCCGATGATGTTTTTGTAGTTCGACGACGTTGTCCTGCAGCTTTAATATTCTTTGTCGAGTCACTGTAGCCGTCAAATACCACTGTCACTGTAAGCCCGTAATGTCTGCTAAATGATAGACGCTTGTGATAAGCACGTATATCCACTTGAACTGAACCTTTAGCACTAAAAGAAACAGATAATATGAACAAAACCTACGGACAATACTGTAGCCATTGTGTACAATAGACAATCTGTTCTTTTTTAAACAATGGTATAGCCAAATTGTTTTCAAGGCCACGTGGATAGAGGAAATTCAGTTTGGGACTGATTATCTTTTGAAGAAATATTTTCAGAATAGTATAATATATTATATAAAAGAGACACAAATAGGCATTTATAATTGTCTTAAGTGCCACATTATGCATATACTTGGCTTATATGTGCATATAATGTATAAAGTAACTTTTAAAATCGCGATATCTCAGGAATGGTAACTCTTACATAGGAAAAGAATTGTAAGGACTATTTTTGTAGAGAATGTTAAGATCTACAACTTTGGTTTGATGTTTTTTTTTGATACAACTTACCGTTTTCGAGAAATAACCAATAAATCTCAAATTTTGACCTTTGACCCCGAATAACTTTTGTTGTACACATGGGATCGATGGGGACGTTTAAAACTTTATTTGTTATGCTAAACTCTAGTTCTCCACCAAAATTTGGCTCTCCGGCAATTTTTGTTATTTGCCAACTACTTTAATGTCTAAGTTGACCGGATTATCAGGTGAGGGTTTAGATTTTAACCGAGGAATGGATTGGTTAGGAGCTTATGTTTTGGTGCAATACAAGAAATGCCACCCATGACGTGAAAAGTGTGGTATCCGTCGCTTGTATATACGTGAAAATCAGTGTTATCGTACACGTGTTGTGTAAAGCACGACTGGTCAATTTTTTGCGGATCGCCTGCGATTGCTGACACTTTCAGACAAGCAACGCGCTTACTAAAAGTCTTGTAGCGGCAGTAAGGTCCAGATAATTCGTCTCACCATTCCTTGCAGGGTTGGTCGTTTTCTCTACAAAAAGTACGGCTCAAGAAAATAGGTTGATGTAGTTTCCTCTTTGGGGTTTTGTTCATCCTATAAAGAAGCTGTTCGCCTGGAAATGTCAGCATTCGCAGGCGATCCGCAGAAAATTGACCTAGCGTGCTTTACACAGCAGGTGTACGATAACGCTGGATTTTAACGTACATACAATCGACGGATACCACACTTTTCACGTCAGGTGGCATTTCTTGTATTGCACCAAAACATGCAGTAGCTCTCAACCAATTCATTCCTCGGTTAAAACCAAAACCCGCGCCTGAGGTTTATGGAAGTCATAGATCTGTTCAATTAATTCATTTTAAAAGGACAAAACCTCAAGGTTTATCAGAAATCAAGATAACAGATCCGAAGGAAATTTTCACACCAACTGAAACTGTGACTCCATCTGTGCCTGATCTTCTGTGGCCCTAAGGGAAAAGCAGAGACATTCTCGGCCTCTTAGGATGGAATGGATTCATGGAAGCTGTCACAAGAGACATACCATATGACCTAACATTTTTTATTTGTGCAGAAAACTAGAAGACATTTATCAAATGTCTTGAAATGACAGCATTCTAATAAAAAATAAAGTTTTGGAATGTAAAAAGTGGGTTTTACCGAGTTGGCAAAAAATTGAAATTGGTAATTTTCAATTTGCATTTTAGACCAAACGGTTCATCTGAAAAAAAAAGTAAATACTGATATTTGTAGAGAATTTTAATACTTTTATTTTTGTTAACAGATTTTACTGAAAGTTAATAGTTTTCGAGATTTAAGCAAAAAAGCGAGAAAAAGCAGAAATTTTACGATTTTTTCGTGATTTTTTCAATGTTCCGGCACGAAATTTTGTCCGCAAACCTCATATTCGGATTCAACAGCCCAAAATACAACTACCCCAAAACTTTCCTGGTCAAAATACAATTTTATTGAATTATTCACGGCGGGCGTGTGAGTGGGCTTACACCACCACAAAATCATTATTTTCTTATTTACTACAATAAAACCTTTTTAAACCTTAAATAAACCTAAAATGTTTTTATGGTGCTACTTGGGACGTTTAGGGTGCGAGCTGTTGTGCCACACCGGTTCGTAGTACTCCGCAATGGGATACGTCTCAGTGCTGGAGGGCTGTTGATCTAAGTGTAATCACTAAGGAACCCCATGTGGTACCGCCTAACTTTTTACAGAAATCCACAAGGAAAAGAAAAAGGTTTTCCTGTAGTTGGCTGTATACCATCAATCACAAAATTGGAAAGAAATCCTTTGTAAAAGGTATAAAATTTTTTTTATTAAAAATCCCTTAAAAGGGCTACATCACAACAAAACGTTTTCGATTTTTATAAAAAATCATCATCAGTGTTCGATAAACTGGATGCTAGCTGAGCCACAAAAGAAAAATATTTGGGTAAAAACCCTTTACATAAAATATAGATGCCTTAAAAGTGCATACTTCAGTAAAAAGGCCTGTGATGGTCACATGGCAAACAGGATAATGCCCTAAGGTAAGGTATACAGGTTTCCCAACACGTGGGATCCAAATTGAGTTGATCACATTTCAATGACTTAATGGCAACTCAATGGCAACTTAATGGCAAATGACAACTTGAGTTGCCATTAAGTCATTGAAATGTGATCAACTCAGTTTGGATCCCACGTGTTGGGAAACCTGTATACCTTACCTTAGGGCATTATCCTGTTTGTCATGTGACCATCACAGGCCTTTTTACTGAAGTATGCACTTTTAAGGCATCTATATTTTATGTAAAGGGTTTTTACCCAAATATTTTTCTTTTGTGGCTCAGCTAGCATCCAGTTTATCGAACACTGATGATGATTTTTTATAAAAATCGAAAACTTTTTGTTGTGATGTAGCCCTTTTAAGGGATTTTTAATAAAAAAAAAATTATACCTTTTACAAAGGATTTCTTTACAATTTTTTACAGAAAATTATTTCGTGTTCTAAGTTTTACAGTCGTCTTTGTAAAATGTTTTTTAAAGCTTAGCGTTCTATCGAGTGCCATACTTATATATTTTGGGTGTTTGGTGTGTAGGTCGTTTGTAAATATTTGCTCAATAGTCTCCAATTCTTTGTTTTCACCAGGGCAAAGTCCCTAAGAGCTGGAACAACTCTAAAGTAATCTTATTATACAAAAGTGATAATCGAACTATAGGCCCATCAGTCTACTGCCAGACCTGTTTAAAATACTCACCAAAGTCATAACTAGCCGACTAACAAGGAAATTAGTTGAATACCAACCATATGAACAGGCAGGTTTTAGGAAAGGCTATTCAACTTCCGATCGCCTGTTAACCATAAAAGTATTAATAGAAAAATGTAACGAATACAAGTTTCCAGTTTGTATAGAATTTGTAGACTACGAAAAAGCTTTCGACACTATAGAACACACGGCCGTAATAAACGCAATGCAAAATTGTATAATAGACAGCAGATATATTAACTTAATAAAAGAAACTATGAACCAAGCTACAGCTACATACTACCTAAATGAAAATGAATATACGAACCCTGTACCATTAAAGAGGGGAGTCAAACAGGGAGACACTCTAATCACCCAAACTGTTCACCTTAATTTTAGAGGACGTTTTTAAGAACCTAAATTGGAAATATAAGGGAATGAACATCAATGGACGATACCTCAGTAATCTACGATTTGCGGATGACATAATCCTGATAGCCACTGACCTACAAGAATTGCAAACCATGAACCATGCTTTCAGAACTACACACCGAATCTTCTAAAATAGGACTGAAAATGAATTTAAACAAAACAAAAGTCATGCACTCCGAAGAAACCGTGACAATACTAAACGACGAAGTTATAGAAAAAGTTGAAGAATATTTATATACTTAGGACAAAAAAGAATACTAAATAGGGAAATTCAAACGGAAGAAATAAAAAGAAGAAGAAATTTAGCATGGGCAGCATTCGGCAAACTAAACTACTCAGAAATCAGCAAATTCAACTACATCTTAGATCTAAAGTTTTTGATGCATGCATTATTCCGATATTAACATATGAGGCACAAACATGGACAATCGCAAAAAAGAATATGAACATACTCAGTCAGAGTCACTCAACATGCGATGAAAAGAGCAATGCTTGGCATATCACTTAAGCATAGGAAAACAAACACATGGATAAGACAGAAAACCAAAGTCACCGATGTGGTACAAAAATCATTAAAATTGAAATGGGAATACGCTCGACATGTAGCTAGGAGCGATCTTAATAAATGGAACAGAACAATTCCAACCTGGAGACCATACCAACACAAAAGACCCAGAGGCAGACCTCCTATGAGATTGACAGATGATCTGTAACGGACTGCCGGGTAAAATTGACTTCAAGTAGCGTACAACCAAAAACAATGGAAAGGAAGACTTGAAGAGGCTTATGTTCTAGACGAAGAAGAAGAAGAAGTCTTCAATTCTGTATCGCTGTATCGCTCTTAGCAAGCGCCCAGTCGCCTTCGTATCCGAATTTCTTTGATCTGGTTTCGGGCATGTCTGCTATATTAAGACTAAAGAGTAGGGGGCCCAGCACTGATCCTAGCTGGAGTTCATTTTTCAGTTTCATTTGGAAACATTTGTTGCATAGCATAGATGCATTAATTTATATATTATCCCTTATCTCCACACGGTATCGTACGCTGCTGATAAACCAATGAAACAGTAGATATGTTTAGTTGCTTTAGTTGTTTGTTGAACGCCCGTTTCTACATAGTTAGCTAGGACTTAGTCTTTGTAGCTGCGGTTCGGTTGAAATCCTGCTTGTTCCACTATGTTGGAATATTGTTTGGCTCATTTTTTTATATAAAATTTTAAATTTACCTTTGATAGAAGAAATTTTAGCGTATTAGCTAGTTTACATAAATTAGCTAAATTAAACAACGTATTATTTGTTTCAGATCCACCCTTATAGGCGTAAATTCCTTCTTCCCCGAATTCCTTAATTGAGCACAGAAAGTTTGTCGTGGTTTTACGGATTTCAGCAATCTATAAAAATACTTGTATTTTTCCGAGTGACTGTTTTTTATATCTACAGTGATGTTCGATAGGTTTGATAATACTCCCGATCCTAGAAGGCTAATTTTTGTTTATTTGTCACCGATTTCCAAACAAATCGTCCAGTAGAGCGTTATAAATTAACAAAGGAAAATGGGGTATTAAGCTTTACTTAATAATTCTCGCATAATATAGTATTATATCATTAGGGAAATTTTGCAAAGCTACATATGCTTGGGAAGAGACGTAATAGACCAGGGCGCATCTGTAAAAATATTAGTACATTTGGACGTTAAGAGGTGACTCAAATTTTTTTGCAGAAATTGCTTGAAAATAAATCAAATAATAATATTTGAGTTATCCTCCCTCTCAAAAAGGTGCGGAACATTGTTTAAATAATCAAATTGTCAAAAAATTAAGGAAAAATTCGATTTTTTTCTTCGTTTTTTGATTCTAACTTTAAAAGTATTCATTTCCGAGAAAAGTTGTATTGACATAAAAGTTGCGTATATAAATTTCCTACAGTATAGAATTGGTTGAAAATTTAAAAAATAGTCACCCTTGTTACAAAATAGCAATGATTGCGAAAAAAACATACAAAAACAAGTATTCGCATTTTACGTTTTTAAACGATTTGTGCTACACTTAGGACCTTCATGTTTCACCCAGAAAAACTTACTGATACAGTAAAATAGTACGGTAAATTTAACTAAGATCGGTTCAATAGATTTTGCAAAATAAATTTCGTAATCCAGCTTTCGCAAAAAAAATTCATTTTTTCAAAATGTTACAGGACTGAAAATAAAGCAGATAGCAAGTTGATTTTTTTTTGCTTATTGAAATGTACTGTACCTTTCATTTGCAATTTTGCAGAATTAAAATCGATTAACACCACGGCGTCAGGAATTTTTTTAAATAAACATTAATTATTGGTGCTACGCGCAGGACAGCGGATAGTTTGCTCTGATTGGTCATTCCAATGACCTTTGATAATGATTGATACATTTTAATTTTTATTACATTTCGATGTAAATAAATAAATTTGTTTATTGCAAAATAAAAACACATACTCTATCCTTTGAAATAACACTTTTATTAGCAAAAACTTTCTTTGCTCATATATTTTAACTTAGAGAATAAAAGTTTATTATTTTTAAATATATGCAATTGTTTAAACAATATTTCACAAACAATAATAAAATTAGTTTGATTTTTGTGGAATTAAAATATTAAAATACAACAAAATATAGAGTAAGAAAATAATATATTAGATAAAGATTGGAAGAAATTTTGGTGGAAATCAACTTATGTGAATCGAACACCGCTGTCTTGCGCGTAGCACCAAAAGTTAATGTTTATTTAAAAAATTTTCTGACGCCGTGGTAATTAATTGATTTTAATTTTGCAAATTGCAAATGAAAGGTACAGTACACTTTTATAAGTAAAAAAAAATTCAACTTGCTATCTGCTTTATTTTCGGTCCTGTAACATTTTGAAAAAATGAATTTTTTTTGCGAAAGCTGGATTGCGAAATTTATTTTGCAAAATCTATTGAACCGATCTTAATGAAATTTACAGTATTGTTTTACTGTATCAGAAAGTTTTTCTGGGTGAAATATGAAGGTCCTAAGTGTAGCATAAATGGTTGAAAAACGTAAAATGCCAATACTTGATTTTCTAGGTGTTTTTCGCAATTATTGCTATTTTGCAACTAGGGTGACTATTTTTTAAATTTCTAGCCAATTTTATATTGTAGGAAATTTAATTACGCAACTTTTATGTTAGTACAACTTTTCTTGGAAATGAATACTTTTAAAGTTATAATCAAAAAACGAAGAATAAAATCGAATTTTTCCTTCATTTTTTGCCATTTTGATTATTTAAACAATGTTCCGGACCTTTTTGAGAGGGAGGATAACTCAAATATTATTATTTGATTTATTTTCAAGCAATTTCTGCAAAAAAATTTGAGTCACCTCTCAATGTCAATCTCAAAACAGATGCGCCCAGGACTATAAGAAAGAACTGAATAATATTGTTAATTATTAATAATAGCTTAATAATTAAATATGTAGACATCCCAATGAGGTCAACTAAGAATATGTCGATAATACAGCATCGAACTATTGGTTAACATCAAAAAAGATGTTCCCTGAAACGGAAGGTTTATTACTCGCCATTCAGGATCAGGTTATACCAACCAAAACTTACTTCAAATCTATCATCAAAGACCTTCAGGTCCAAAACGACAAAGGCCGATATGGATGTCAAGCCCAAGAAACCATTCAACACCTTACCGGAGGTTGCCAGGTATTTGCTGCAACCGAGTATAAGGGACGGCATGACACTAGGAGAGATCATTCATCAAGATATTATAATCATCAAACTGGAACTTCTAAAAACAAACCATCTCCCATACTATCAATACATTCCGGAGAGTATGCTTGAAAAGACAACTGCAAGCTATACTGGGATGGCACTGTACTCACAGATCAAACAGTGCCACATAATAGACCAGATCTTGTACGAGTTAATAAATTAACAAGACAAACAACACTTATTGATGTGGTGCTATCGAACAACAATAACCTGGGTTCTAAGTAGTGATGTAATATTTCCGGGAAGATTCGAACGCCGGAAAGTTTCCGGAAACTTTCCGGGAATATTGGAAACTTTCGGAAACTTATGGAAATATTGCATCTTTATTAAAATTATTGTAATACATTATACAAATCATTAGTTCTTCTTCTTCTTGTTCGTCTAGCACGTCCACATCTGAACATAAGTCTCTTCAAGTCTTCCTTTCCATTGTTTTTTATTGTACGCTACTTGTAGCTAATTCTTCTCGGCACTCCGTTTCAGCTCATCTGTCCATGTCATAGGAGGTCTGCCTCTGGATCTTTTGTGCTGGTATGGTATCCAGGTTAGAATAATTGTTCTGTGCCATTTGTTTAGATTGCTCCTAGTTACATGTCCAGCGTATTTCCCATTTCAATTTTAATGAATTTTGTACCACATCGGTGACTTTGGTTTTCTGTCTTATCCATGTGTTTGTTTTCCTGTCCTTAATTGATATGCCTAGCATTGCTCTTTCCATCGTGTGTTGAGTGACTCTGAGTATATCGTTGCCTAAGTTCTAACAGTGAATATCTCATTTTTCGCAACTTTTGAAGAGATCATTGTAACTGTTGCTCTGCAACCCCAAAAGCTTTTCAATTCAAGTATTTTTATGATCATTTCATAACATAAAAGTAATATTTACAATAAATAAAATCTAAAAACAGAAATTGAATAACTTTTTGGAATACAGAGCAACAGTTAATATGATCTCCTCAAAAGTTGCGAAAAATGAGATATTCACTGTTAGAACTAGGCAACGATGTTCATATTTTTTTTATGATTGTACATGTTTGTTCCGATATGTTAATATCGAAATAAATCATACATCAAAAACTTTAGATCTAAGATGTAGCTGAATTTGTATCAAATCAGTAGTTAGCCAAATAAACTCCATTGACCAAAGTTCTGCTTTTGCACAGAACTTTGTTAGTTTTGTAAAATGTTATCTTTTTTGTCAATAAACTTGGGATGATTGGTTAATATCTTGTCTACCGCATAGCCAATATGCTCTTCACCAGTGAGGCTTTGTCCTGTGAAAGAAGGATCAAGTAAGTTGTAAGTTTGCAGCATAGTGCACAGGCTTCACTGCCATTTTTTTCTTTTTTCTAATTTAGATAAGCGTTCCTTTTCCTCAGACTTAGTGATTGGAAGTAATGGAATATTCTCAGTAAAAATATTTTCTGTATCTTAAAAGCCTCGACAACCTGGGATATTTAAACATACTTCCAATAAAGTACCTAATCCATTTCACAATAATTGGTGTTAGCACAACTGCTACTTTTTGCAACTTTTGCATTTCATCATCCAGATAGTTCTGTCTAAAATTCCGTGAAAATTTTAAATTTTCTTCCTCTATGACCTAAGCATCGGTAAATCAATTTTAGACGCAATAATGTTATTTATATAATTTATTAAGGATTGAACCACATCTAGTTTTTACAGGAAGTTTTAATGATAAAACTTTATTGTTGTTTTTAATTTTTTCTTTTTATTTATTATTTCAGTTTTGAAATATTCGCATGCATTATACATATACTGCAATCATCATAAAGATGCACTAGAAATAAATAAGACAAGACACATTGAATATTCGAGGAGGACTCACAAATCATGATTTTCAATGTATATCCTACATTGTAAATCCCAAATCATGATTTGCAAAGTTTATACATTGTAAATCATGATTCGGGAGTACTTCATTCAACGTGTGTTGGTTTGTTTATTTCTAGTGCATCTTTATTGTGATTTTAGTATAGCTATAGGCATTTTTAGTAGGTATAAAAATAATCAAATATTCAATGCATTTTTAATATAATTCAAAATAATATTCCTTTTGTACTTTTAGCAGTGGTATAGTTTCGCCGGCCGCGGCCGTGTGAATTAAATAGCTACTAGTACTTCCATGTAAATTCAAATTACGTCACTGATTCTTATGTCCCAAATTCTCTTGGAAATATTCTCAAAAGTTCTCGGAAATATCAAGGAAAGTTCTCGGAAACATTCTTTAAAGTTCTCGGAAACATTCTTGAAAGTTCTCGGACTCGAATTTTTCATTGAAAGTTTCCGGGAATATTCGCGTTCAGGAGAATATTTCCATTTTTTATAGGCGAATATTCTCGGAAGCTTTCCAATGTTCGCGAATATTCGCTTGGAAATATTTTCGACTCACATCACTAGTTCTAAGTACACTGAAAAGATCGCCAAGTACAGAGATCTGGAAATTCAAATACGAAGACAATGGAAAAAGCAAAGTATCCAGACAATACCTATTATAGTCTCTACTACTGAAGTTATTCCGAAGAACCTTCCAGAAAATATGAAAAAGCTGGGTCTGAATGATCATATCTCATATCTCTATAAGTCCATGCAGAAAGCTGTACTACTCCCGACGGCCAGATGTGTACGAACATTTTTGGGAAATACTCCTGCATACCAGTCACCTAGGGATTCGATAACACGGAAAGAGTCCCACTAGAGCTCAATCCTTTTAATACCGTAGGTATCTGGGATGCGTGAATTTTCCCCTTAAAGGGGTTGTGGTCGTATGGCTAAATCTGGATAAAAGTATGTAGAAAATGTCTATATATAACAAACTTTTATCTATACAGGGTGTCCCAGACTAATTTAGCCACGCTATATCTCTTAAACGAATAGAGATTTTCGAATTGGACAAAAAGTGGTCTATTCTACTTGTAATACACTTTAATATGGCGTAGAAAAAAATCATCCCCTAAATATGCATCCCTTAGTTACAACCTCTAACTTTAATTTTTTTAATAGCACCCTGTATATTTTTTTATAGTTTTGGATGTGGTCTTCTATCATCTATTCAACACATTTTTTGAAAATAAAATCGGTTCGTAAATAACCAAGAAAATATCAGTTTAGTTTTTTTAATTATGTGTCCCAGACTAATTTATCCAGGCTATATTTCTTAAACGAATAAAGATTTTCGAATGGGACAAAAACTGATCTATTGCATTTGTAATACACTTTAATATGGCGTAGAAAAAAATTATCCCCTAAATATTCATCCCTTAGTTACAACCCCTAACTTTATTTTTTTTTAAATAGCACCCTGTAAGTTAGGGATGAATATTTAGGGGATGAACTTTTTCTACGCCATATGAAAGTGTATTACAAATGGAATAGATCAGTTTTTGTCCCATTCGAAAATCTCTTATTCGTTTAAGAAATATAGCCTGAAAAAATTAGTCTGGGACACACAATTAACAAAAATAAACTGATAGTTTCTTAGTTATTTACGAACCGATTTTATTTTCAAAAAATTTGTTGAATAGACGATAAAAGACCACATCCAAAACTATAAAAAAATATACAGGGTGCTATTAAAAAAATTTAAGTTAGGGGTTGTAACTAAGGGATGAATATTTAGGGGATGATTTTTTTGTACGCCATATTAAAGTGTATTACAAGTAGAATATATCACTTTTTGTCCCATTCGAAAATCTCTATTCGTTTAAGAGATATAGCGTGGCTAAATTAGTCTGGGACACCCTGTATATATACACCGTTATTAGGCATGATACTACGACAACCAGATATAAAGCCACTTGTGCCAGATGACGTCAGCGCCCGACAAATTTGTACGGAGACTTATGGTAAAGCATAGCGTTTTATACGGTTTTATACATTCTCGTGTTATTAAATAACTAAAATTGCCATTCGTCTGTTCTGTTACACTGTTTAATTTATACTTTGATGAATTATTATAATCATACCAGTAAAATACTACAATGTATTATGTAGGTACTGTACTAAAAAACGTAATAGTTTTTTCACTGCAAAAATTTAAGAGGTTTCTTGACATGCCGAAAACTTTAAATAAACCGCGTCAAATAAAAGATGGTTTATTAACAAATAATAAAAAAACTAAAGTTTCAAAACAGTATTAAAGTTACAAAAACAAAATAAAGTAGATAGATTTAGATGGATTTAAAGAGGTGGCCGTTTAGCCTTTTCCACTGCTACCTTTTCAGATCTATTGTGGTCCTCTAATTCTAGCTTACATTCTTTAGTCTGGCCCTTTTTAAAAGGTCCAATAAGCCCCAATTCTCACCGCACTTCTACATTTGCCCAAGGACATAGTAGCTTTCTGTGTGGTTTTCAGGAGGTGAGTATTCCATTTCAGCCTATGATCAGTATAAACTCTAAGGTATTTTGTTTTTTTGGCAAATGAAATCTCTGTTCCTCCCAGCACCGGTAGTTTTAAGCCTTCTAGTGCTGTCCTTTGGGTGCAGTTGGCGATTTGTTTTCTGAGCATTGACTATCAGTCTTTCTTATTTACACCGGTCGTCAACTATATTTGGAGCTGCTTACATTCTCCCAGACACCAGCTGGGCAAACCTAATCCTGATGACGATTGATATATCGTCAGTGTATCCTAGACAAAAAAGTCTTCTGTGGAGAGATTTTTGAGATCATCTACCAAGGTTGCTCAAAGTAGAGGTGACAGAACTCCTCCTTGTGGACAGTCTCCACCTACTGTTGCTTTGATGGTTGCTTCAACTAGAGTTGATATTACTATCCTATTCTCCAGGTATAACCTTATCTATCTGCATATTACCACAGGGATTGTTTATCGACTATCTATGTAGTCCAGATCCGCTAAGTTTAGTTTCAACAGGGCCACCACGAGAAGGGTGCAATCAAAGATTCTTCTTCTTCTTTAAGTGCCATCTCCGCGGCGGAGGTCGGCAATCATCATAGCTATTCGTATTTTAGAGATGGCTGCTCTGAAAAGTTCATTTGATGTACATCCGTACCACTCTCAGGTTGCGCAGCCACGATATTCTGCGCCTCCCTATGCTTCTCTTTCCTTGAACCTTTCCCTGCATAATCAATTGGAGCAAGCAATCAAAGATTACACACCCCCAATCAATGTTGGGAGTACCCAGCGGTCTCTGGATGGTTTAAGGAGGTGCAAAGTCTAAAGACTCTCCAAGCAAAACTCATCCAATGAGATTAGTTCTTTTCCCGCACAGCTTTACGCCGACTAGAAAAAGAGCACATCCCTTGGCCTCAAAAAAAAACAAAAAAAAAACAACAACAAAAAAACAAAACAAAAACAAACAAAAATTTCATTTTATTCATTTTCCTTAACGATTTTTGCAATTTTTTTTTGTATTTTAGACTTTTCTTTCAACTTTTGGTTCAAAACTCGCATTCGAAAATACATCCGATATCTAAAAAATAGTTTTTTCACATCACCAGATATTTTAACATGAACTTATCTTTCCAATAAAGTTTTTTGATAATTTTTGATGCCAACTTTAATATTGTCCTCATTGAATTGGCAAAAAATATTTTCTAGTTCACGAGAGTTCGTAAGTAATATTTCTGAAAGCTTCGCCAAACCCCCTTCTGAGAGATGATTTACCACGAGGAAAAAGTGTTACTATTTGTAGAACTGCCCAAACTCTCTTCATGTCGTAGCTTGAAAGCTATGAAACCAGCTAAATTTTCTAGTCCATCATGATACAACTCTTCCATTTCAAAATCTGTTTGATGGTTTTCATTTTCTGAAGTTACTGGAAGATTTAATTGACTAAAGAGTGGTTCGGTTATCATCACTGAATCTACTACGTCATTGTTGTAACAATGAAGATTCAAAGAGCTTCCTGCTTTCATGTTTTGAAGCGACATGTTTGTTGTTTCTGGTAGGTTACTTACATTAGCTGAGAGTGAAATAACTTCATCGTTCCGACCCATAATAAAATTACGAACACGGTATTTAAATTGCAAAGGAGACGGATGATCATGTAAACCTCCAATCGCACGTATTACTGAGAATAGTCCTTCTAAGCAATCTTGATTTAAATTATATGCTGTTATATAATTGATCAAATTGATGTTGAAATCTTTTTTTAAATCTAGAAAGAGTAGTTGCAAAGATTTAATACTAACAATAATACCATGCTGAAAGAGCAGTAATGACTATTTCTAATTATATTTAAGAATTTTATCCCGAAAATATAGCTTTATGCTTTCCGAAAACTTTCGCAAACTGCATAAAAATAACAAACCCAAGTTAAAAATCGAACATTTGGCCTGGCATTTGTCCGTCAGTGACGTAGTTGTAGAAAAGCGAGAGACAGGCTTATTCATGCGCGTGGCTTTATCTCTGGTTGTCGTAGTATCATGGTTATTAGGCGTCAACGCCCTTCGGTAGGGATATATGGAGGAGTATCACTAAGACGCAAGCCCTTATCCCTTGCCTTACCGCTCCTCCATAGGTCGATCAGATACCAGTTTATTCCAGATCAAGTCGTAGATTCTATTGAATTTTATACTACGACGCGACGTTGGCCTTTTTATTAATTTCAAATGACCGGGCTGGGGCTCGAACTTTGATCGCAAATCCGGCAAATACACTAAACTTGTCGATCGACTGCGCCTCAGGTGGACATACATTTCTTCCTAGGGTGTAGGTGATATGGATACATTTGCTTTAATTCTCTAGGTTTACATCCAAGTGAGGCTGCAAGATTTTAGAAGCAATGACAGGATCTTTGTGAGATGCCATAGCAGCAGTATCATATGCATATGTTGCAATACTTATATTTTTGCTAATGGAAAGATCAGTGAACTTGTTCGATGAGGGTACGTTTCGGTCTAAATCCAAATTGATGGTTAGAAATGAATTGATTTGCCTTTCAAAATTGTTCTATTTATCTACAAGTAATTTTTCTGGTAACTTTTGCATAGTAGGGAGAAGTAGGCTAATAGGTCTGTAGATTGTTAGCTCAGCAGGTTTCCTGGGATACGGATTAGTATAATCTTGAGGACTACTTTCCACAGAACGGAAAGTATCCTGTCGTTAAAACAGCATATTTGTGGCAATTGTGTTTAAAACAGCATATTATACGAAAGTTCTTTCAGAATTTCAGCACTAATTAAGTCGTATCCTGCAGATTTTTTGGATCCCAGATGTGTATGGATCTGCTACCTAAATTGCTTTCTAGTAAAAATTTCCATACATAAATTCCATACGCAAGATTGGCATCACTTTAGGCACAAGTTCATTAGTTCTCATTAGATCTGTAGTTCCATTACGCTGGAAAGTCTTCGTTAACAAGTAAATAGAAGAAGTTGGCATTCGAAAGAAAACAAATGTATTGGATAATTGGAAAAATAAATTTTAGACTTACAATATATTAAAAAATATAGTACATACCTATATAAGATTAATGCAACCACCAACATACCCAAAACAATGACTAAAATTAAAACCACAAGCAAAATTTTCACAACATCATAGGCTGAAAAAATAGTTATTAGTGACGGGTAAAATAATTATACGTCAGTTGCTTACTCACTAGGACATTTAGACATATCGTAGCCACATTTGGGTGTATCGCTAATTTGTTTGAAGATATCGTGTACTTTCCAAACTGTCACCTCTTTGTATGTCGAATTGTACAGACCTACAAGTTCTAGAACTCCGCTGGAGTTCATATGAACCAAAGCAACTTCTCTTGTTCTGACACCATTACAATTCATCTGAAAAGATTCGTTGTTCCTTCCTAAAAATGAAAAATAAAATGTATCAAAGTTGTTGAGAGGCCAATCCTGACTACAATGCGATAAGTACATGTCTTATTCAGCTCTTTGAGCTTTTGGAAAATTAATTAGAAATGACAGCTTCCTTAGTAGAATCGCTTCGAAGACAGGTAGCAACTTCATGTTGCAAGAACTTCATAGCAGCCTTTTTGGGGGACGTTTGGAGTCAACGGAACACTGGCCAGAGTTCGAGACAGATTTTACTGGACAATTGTTATCGAGATGAAGAAGATTGGTGTAAGAAATGCGATTTATGTAATGGTAGAAAAGGCCCTAGAACAGGAAGTCGTGTTAAAATTAAACGCTATCTTTCCGCAATGCCTTTTAAATAACTTGCAGTGGATATTCTGGTTCCACTTCAGGTGACAGAGAGAGTAAACAAGTACTTAATAGTCGCAATGGATTATTTTTCACAATGGCCTGAAATTGCACTCCTTGAAGCGACTGCAGAAGCAGAAGCATTCATAACACACGTCGTATCAAAACATGGATTTCGATTAGAGTTACATTCTGATCAAGGACGAAATTTGAATCAGAATTATGGCAAGAATTAATGAAAATCTTAGGTATGAAAAAAATTTACACTACGCCTCTTCATCCACAATCATACTGAATGGTCGAAAGACATATGTAACTGTTATTCAATAACTTTAAATGTTTGTTGCTGATAATCAAAAAGATTGGCATACTTTAATTTCTTTATTCCTGTTAGTCTGTAGAAGTTCAGAACATGAATCAACCCGTTATTCTCCATCGATGATGATCACCGGAAGAGAAATGAAGCTTCCTTAAGATCTTATGTTCGGAAGATTTTTTCCCTGTGACAAAGCAAAGGTCAGGTTCAACATATATGCTACCAGAACACATTTTAAAAGGGGTGACCCAGTAGGGTTACACAATCCCACACCTAAGAAAGGACTTTGTCCGAAACATCAAAGAGACTGGGATAGCCCATACACCGTCCTGCATAAAATAAGCGATCTAATCTACTGCATCCAGTTTTGAGCTGGAAGTAAACCCAAGGTAGTTCAAATCGAGATATTAGCTCCATACCATGGAACTGGTCCTCCTTGTTGGCCAGTTAGACCAGTTATTCGAGGCGAATATATACTGGAGAACTAGAGAATATTGAGACTGAGACCCAGAAAGTCTTGATAGAGACTCAATAATTCAATAAACTTAACATTATTCTTAGTACTTTCTTAAAATACTGCTTACCTTCAAATTTATTCCCCATTGAGTGATATAACAACTGACAGGTGGAAACATTAGTGTCCGTAAATCCATCTGATACATTTTTGAGCGACTGGGTAAACATCATCATGCCGTCATATATTGCGTCCAAATAAGACGATCCCCTGATCCGGGATTTGTTAGCAACAGCTGCATAATCAGTTTCTACCTTAGGTAAAATGCTGTATACATTTTGGTATCCTATTTTGGCTAGATTATTGTTTTCCACTGTATCGTTCAAACTTATCCATGGTTGTGACGGAATGTCTGCACTAAAATATTTAATAACTTTAAAAAATATATGTTAAAAGTATGGTAAGGACGTTTTGACACAAATTTTACAGCAATTTAAAGGGGATAATAAATAAATTTCTTTATAATCTTATATCCACGTTTTCTTGCACATTATAACTCCAAACATTCATATTTAAATAAAGGATGGAAAATGTACCTCAACCTTGCACAATGAACGGGCACATTTTAGAAGAGATCAATAGATTTAAGTACTTGGGGTTTGGATCGATAGCAGCCTAAATCCTGATCTAGATCCTAAATATCTAGAGTTTAGTTCTAGCAGTTGTAGAGATAACATCGTTTAATAGTCGCTTGTGAATTCAAACAATATAAGTTAAAAGTTGAACAGTTTTTACTATAAATACAACTGTAAGTAGAAAAACTTAAGTTTTAAACAAGAAATACAATTTACATTTCATCGATCTACTTAATCGAAACTTGAATATTGCCTTACGCAAAAAGTTAAGCAGTTAGTGGTACCTACAATAGTAGGAAAGACGGGCAAAACGGGGTAGCTGCCTAAAACGGGGTACCCCCCTTTTTTCAGTATTACTCGCTCCATCTATACGACGTTAATGAAATTATATTATAGACGCCTGTTTACGCCTTCTGTCATAAAGCAGATATAATTGGACCACGTTATGCCACGTTAACCGCCAAAAGTCCAAAATCGAGATAATGGTGCCATCTTGCAGCTAGGGTGCAAATCTATGTATAAAAATATGTATTTTGTAAAAAAAAATTTAAAAAAGCTGTTTTTAAATGCCTGTATTAAGCGACATTTTTTATTTTATTAAAAAAACCTCACACTAGGATTTGTAATATCGAACTAAACGCCAATAATGGTACATAATCCATTGTCATAAACAAAAATCCGCATCTTTTTAAGTGTAATAACGAATCAAGCGCCACTAATAGTCGGTTAATTCTTTATTACAAAACATAACATATTTACTAATGTTTAAGATATCGAATTAAAAGACATCCTTTGTCAGGTAACATCAGATTAAGCGCCAAATATGTCTCTTAATCCGGTATTCGGATCTTAACTCATGCATATCTTAAAAAATCATTAACGAATTAAGCGACATTTGATCGAATAACATTTAAAATATAAATTATTTTTAAAAAATTTTAAACACATGTAAAAGTCTATTTACATTTGCATTAATATATTAAACATGAAACATGTCAGTACTATATTTTAGAAATAGTACCAAAAACAAATTTAAAATCTTTAAACCGATTTATCTCAAAACTACATTTTGGCGCTTAATCCATTATTACATAACGCGGTCCAATTAACTGTTAGTCGATTGTTGTGAAGAGTACATGTGCATTTTTAGTTAACCAAGTTATAATATCGGCCGAAAAATAATCCATCGTTAGCATTACTAAAACAATTTATTATTTAATATCATTACTTTCAACTAACAGTGAATGTGTTCCAGAGTATTCGTTTGTCATTATGTTAAAAAATAAAAACTTGTAATAATTGAAACAGGTCATAATCTCAAAATCTGCTCTTTGGCAAAATGGGGTACCAATAGGTAGGGTAAAATGGGGTACCAATAGGTAGGGTAAAATGGGGTACCCTTTTTACCATACCTATTGGTAGTCTTTACCCTTTTACCGTACCAAGTAAGATAGCCGATGATCAAACCAAATCACAGACAAATAAGAAATCGCAATTGAATAAAACTAAAAAAAGTAGAGTCAGATTCAGAAAACGAAGATAGTGACACTGACTGGTTCTGCGGAAACTTTTATTCAAGTTCCACAGAAGGATGGATAAGCTGATCCAGTTGCCTTAAATGGGCTAAAAATTCATCTGCAGATGTAGAAGATGAGGATGATGAAGTAGTACTTGTAAGCGAACTTTGTCAATAGGCTTTTCTTGGTTTCAATTTGGTACCCCATTTTACCCTATACGACGGGCATAATGGGGCAATTTACATTAGTTTCTGTTTTTTCATATAATAAAAAAAACTTTGACTTTTTTTAAATTTAAATTATATTAATAAATAGTTACTACTATAACAATGATATGTGTCTTATTTTAAGACCTTAAAAGTTACAGATTTTTTTTTATTCCAATTTAAACCTTAAGTACCCCATTTTGTTCGCCTTTCCCCTACGGTTAATATTATTATAATGGATTAAAATTGTCAGGCATGCCGTAAAATTATAACACCGACAGATTGTACAACATGGCATGGTGTTTGTGCTCAACCGCAACCCTTAAATTTTTCACCTGCAACCTTGATATGGAAGTGTCAAAATTGTACCACAGAAGCAGATGCTAGCGCAATGCACTTCAACGCAATTATAGCTCAGTTTTCTAATTTGAGTAACGCTATTGCTACATGTAACACTCAAATGTCTAATTTACATAATTTGGTAAATTCTCAGTCGACAAAAATTGACGCTTGCATCTCGGAAATAGCAGTTCTAAGAAGAGAAAACGAACAACTAAAAATTAAGATCCAAAAATGGAATCTACTCCTCCTGAAAATATCCGTATAGAACTGGCTGATAGGAAACAAAGGGAAAAAAATGTTTTGCTAATTGGTGTTCCAGAAAATAATACAGAATTCGATGAGGTTAATGCACAACAAATATTAAAGCAGGTAGCTCCTAACTTACAAATAGCTTCGCATCGCCGGCTTGGCTATTCTCGCCAAGATATGAAACCAAGGCCGCTGAAAATCACTATAATGTCCAGTGAAGATGTCCTTTTTGTTCTTAAAAATAAATTTAAACTAAATCAAAACTCAAATTCCAACATATAATATATAAAACAAGATTTGACACCCTGCCAGTCAAAATATATGGCTGAATTACGTACAGAGCTGCAAAGTCGTATAGATAATGGGGAGAAAAACTTAACGATTAGATGCATAAACAAAATACCAAGAATTACTACCAGAGGAACAACCAAACGTGGTAGAGAGGAACAGGAATCGCCTAGACGTGAAATGGGACTCAAGACTTCAAAGCCTGCTGTGTATGGCGCAAACTCATCTATACCTGGATAACAATCACTCAAAATTCTTTTTCAAGGAATTGGAATTCAAAATTTTGGAACGTTTCATGATTTGTTTCCTTTTGTACTTTGCTCTTATTTAGCAGTTCTGTGAAATAGTTTTGCCAGTTTCTCATTATTTTTTCCGGCTCATTTAGCAGTATCCCTGTATCATCTCTCATGTATGGATTGTTTTTCTGAGATCCTCTTTCCATTTTTTTGCTTCCTGGTAGAATGATCTTATTTCATTTTTTTGGAATTTTTTTTCTATTTCTTTCAGTTTGTTCTGCTTTGCTTCTTTTCATGATTTCTTCAATTCTCTGTATTCTTCTCTATTGCTATCTTTGTTATTAGTGAGGTTTTTGGATCTTACCTTTCCTATTGCCTGTGCTACTTCTTGACATTATTCATCATACCAATACGGCATGTTTTAGAATATCTGGGGCATTTGTATCCATGTCCAAACCCTGTATAACCCCTGTAAAAAGTGCCTGTTTTTGTTTGTGTTTTCTTGTTTTAATGTTATATTCTTTTGTCTTAACTCTCTTATTTCTTCTCTATATTATTTCTGTTCTCTGCGAATCTCGCTAAATTCTCTTGATTGTTCTTCGATCTTTAAACTTACTCCTGCCATCATTTCCATAATTTTTGTACATTTTCTTCCATTTTCTCCCTTCTACAGGTAGGAGATCTGCCTATTTTTCCATTTTTGTTGAAAGCTCGTTCGTTGTCATTCTTTTTCTTGGTCTCCTTTTCTCTTCTTGTCCTTTTCGTCTGTCGTAGTACTGTCATTTTATATTCGAAATAGATCTTCGTATTTCAGTGCTCAATTTCAGTTAGTGATAGCGCATAACTTTTTATAAATTTATTATTACTTATGTACTAGACTATTTATTATTAAAGAAAAGAAAATAATCGTTTTCGTTTTGATTCAATTCGAGTCTCTTGCCATCCTCTGACACCGTGTTTCGGGGTCTACCCCTTTTCAAAGAGGCTATGCAAGTAGACTGAATTGAATCATAACGAAACGAAGAAGAACTGCATATATTAAAAAATTTGCAGCAGAGTGTGGTTAGACTGTCCTCTAACGGGGAATGACGAAATGAGTAAAATTTATTATTACTTATGTACTAGACTAGTTATTATAACATATACTTACTAAACAAATTGTTATAAAACTGTAGTTTTTAAAAACAATAAATGTCTATCTATCTATCTAGATCAGTGGTTCGCAACCTTTTATGTCTGGCGACCCACCTTCTGATGTTTTGTCATATTCGCTACCCATCCCTCTCCCATGATAATACGCTATTCTGTACTCTGTACCCCACTCAGCTACTGTAAGAGCCACGCCGCGACCCGCCTGAAATCTGTCTGCGACCCACTAGTGGGTCGCGACCCACCGGTTGGGAAACGCTGATCTAGATCCTAAAGATCTAGAATAGAAGAGGCCAGAATATCTTTTCTAAAAAATCAAAAGACTGCTTTGTGATTCTCGAATAAAACTCGAAATCCGACTATGTTTATCAAAATGCTACGTCTGGCCGACTCTTCTCTATGCAGTACCCTTGAAACAGCAACTGTAAATAAATTAGAGGCTTTTGAAATGTGGATCAACCGTAGAATCGTCAAAATTTCATGGATATCACGTACCTCAAAAGAAGAAGTGCTGCATAGAATAGGCAAAGAACGAGAACTTTTCAACACAGTGAAAGTTAGGAAAACATCACACCTAGGCCATATACTGAAACAATAAGTACCAACATGCTCAACTAATATTGAAAGGAAAGATCGAGGAAAAGAGTGGAGTAGGAAAGAAAAGACTATTGTGGCTAATAAATAAAGCTCGGATTATAGGCAAAATGCCTTTTTTGCCTATTTTGCCTATTATAATTGTTTTTTGCACTTTTTGCCTTTTTTCGTAATTTCCGCCTATTTGTGCCTTTTTTAAAATTTCATGGTACTACCCATGATATTATTCTATTACTAAACCATTCTATAATAAAATTTTGGGTCAATAATAAAATATCAATGGTTTGTTTATATAACAGATTTCTAGGAAAATGTACCTGATCGAGACTTGAGGGTTAACTATTTGGAAATCCCTAAGCTTTATTAGTTTATTATCAGTTGTACAGTCGGTTACTGTATCAGAGTTTAGTCACAAATTGCTATATCCTAGTTTAGTTTTGTTGCGTATACCGAAAAGCAAAGAACACGTTTTAAAACGTTTTAGACATTTGTGTGAAAAGATGACATCTAAATTAAGGCTATGGATCGCACCTTATTCGGAACTTTCTCTAGAAGGAGATGGAGCATTTTGTAAACCATGCGGCAAATCGGTAAGTTTTATTTTTTCTCTTTTTTTCTCGTCCCACAACATAACTAAATTCTAAAGTGGTTTTAGAATTCTAATTATTTTTTTTTAATTCTCAGATTTCAAGTAGAAAAAAGTACTTTATTGACCAGCATTGTGGAACCCCACTTCATAAACGTAATTTGGAAAAATTCAATTCCTCAATTCCTAAGTTAGCCCAAATATCTCTGCGGGATAGTTTAAGCAGTTCAAAAAAAAAGGAGGAAGACGCATTTAAATTTGATTTATGCCAGATGATGATTGCATCCAACATTCCTCTATATAAAGTTAATAACCCTAGTTTTAAATGCTTTTTCGAAAAATATCTTAATAAATCCTTACCGGACGAGAGTACATTGACAAAACATACTGTGGAAAAATGTTATGTGGAATGTATTTCAAAAATTAAGCGGGAGTTAGAGGGCAATTTTTTGTATATTATCGTGGATGAAACGACAGATGTATGCGGCAGGTATATAGCTAATTTAATGATTGGAATTTTGAACGAAAACTTTGCGAGAAAACCTTATTTAGTTGCCGTTAAAGAATTGGAAGAAACAAACAATTTAACAATAGGTCGATTTATACAAGATAGTTTAAGAAACCTCTTTTTACCCAACCCTATACCAGTGAATAAAATAGTTTTAATGCTTTCAGATGCTGCGGCATATATATTAAAAGCTGCTGTTAATTTAAAGATTTTTTATCCTAATTTAATTCATTGCACTTGTGTAGCCCACGGGGTAAATAGAATTGCTGAAGAAATAAGAAATCTGTTTCCGTTGGTAAATAATTTTATAAATTTTATGAAAAAAGTTTTTGTAAAGGCTCCGTTGAGGGTGCAAATATATAAAGAAAGACTTCCCGGTGTCCCTTTGCCACCTAAACCAGTAATTACAAGGTGGGGAACCTGGCTCGAAGCAGTTTTTTTTTACTTTGAACACTGCAATGAAATAGAATTAGTTATGTCAGAATTTGATAATGATATTTCCGAAGCCATTCGAGAAGAAAAAAAATATTAAAAAATCCCAAATTGAAACAGGAACTCGCTTATATCAATGACAATTATAAAGTAATAGTTACCACAGTTACCTTATTAGAAAAACAAGAGATAAATTTATGTGAGTCAGTAAAATTAATAGATAATTTAAAGACGAAAATTAAATCGGCACCTGGAAGTAACGGTCAATTAATTTAAAAAAAAAATGAAATATGTTTTCGACAAGAATGAAGGTTTTTCGTTTTTATCTAATGTTGCTAAAGTTTTGAATGGGACATTTTCCTAGAAATTACAAATTATGCCAGATTTATTATCCGCTCTGAATATGCTCAAATTACATCTGTCGATGTCGAACGTTCGTTTTCAATGTACAAATTAATTTTAAGTGATCGAAGACATAGTTTTAAGACCGAAAATATTGAAAAACATTTAGTTGTTTCTATTAATGATAAAATTTTAAGTGGTTATAAATAATAAGTTATATTCCTTTATTGCCTATATTTTGCCTAAATGTTAATATTCCTGCCTTTTTTAATAAAAATCTTTGCCTATATAGGCGCCTTTTTCTTCAATTTTTGTTGCCTATAAATCCGAGCTTTACTAATAAACATCGGACAATGGACAGGGCTAAATATTGAACAGTTAATAAGAACATCTGAAGACAGACAAGAGTTTGCAATTGCAGTAGACAACCCCCATTGAGGAGAGGACACTTTAAGTAGAAGAAAAAAGGATGGAGGTATTTTAATCAGCCAGATAGCTAAGTGGACCGGGATGAAGAATAATATTCACTTCACTGTGAATGATCTAGTGGTCGATGATTCAGCTCTGGCCAGAGAACAAAAAGGATAAAGTAGTAGATTAAAATTATAATGAATCTGCTACTTAGACAAGTTTACGCTGGTGTATTGGATCAACTTATGGATGAGCAGTACAACAAGAGATGGGGGTTGCAGCTTAGTGTAACTAACTCCATAAATCCATACTGGACAGGCGTATATGCTTTACAAACCAGAATAAATATGAAGGGTTTTTTTTATCAAACTAAAGAAGAGGTACCAGTTACCATAATATTGGTCAGAAACCACACTACTTGCAGATTACTATACGAAGCCCCGAGACACTTTAAATATCTCGGCATAGTTTATTAGGGACTCAAGGATACAGGATCAAGAACAACGTCAAAATACAGCTTTCTTTATTGTCTTCCTGGCATATGTCCAATATACAGGGTATCCAGAAACTTTGCCGACAAACGAAGACATGAGATTCCTCAGATAATTTTAAGACAATTTAACACAATTCATCTAGTCCGAAAATGCTTCCTAAAGGAGCTAGAGCTATTTGAAGATGGCGTCTGGTAATTAGTTTTTCTTAAATATCTCCAGAACGCTTCTATTTATAAGAGCAAAAATTGGTACACGTATTTATCTTCCCGAGATAAAACGATTATATCCATTGCAAACTTCTAGTATCGGCCATAGGCGTCCGTTTTGGGTAGGGCAACAGTTACATTATCGCATAACTTTTTTGTTTTTAATATTTTTAAGCATTTTTAAATCTGGATTATTAAAATGTAAGGTATCATAGTACTAAAAGGTACTCTTACTTTAAGTCTTTAGGACACACCGTTTTCTAGAAAAATCGATTTGAAAATTATTCGGTTTTTGACCATCAAAAAAAAATAAAAAAAAAACTGTTTAGAAAAACGAAAAGTGGTACGTTTATTTATATTCCAGAGATGAATCGATTTCATTAATTGCGAATTTCTAGTACCGGTCATACACGTCCATTTTGGGTAGGTCAACGGTTATTTAATCGCATAATTTTTTGTATTTAATTCTTAAGAATTTTTGACACTAGATTATTAAATTATGAGGTATTCTAGTACTAAAAGTTACTCTTGCTTTAAGTTGGTTAAATACACCGTTTTTTTTTGAAAAAATTTTTCATTTTTTTTTCAAATTCAGGAAACGAAAAATTTTCAAATTGATTTTTCTAGAAAACGGTGTGTCCCACCTTCCTAAATTAAGAGTAACTTTTAGTACTAGCATACCTCACAATTTAATAATCCAGTACCAAAAATGCTTAAAAGTTAAAGACAAAAAAGTTATGCGATAAAACAGCCGTTGCCCCACCCAAAACGGACGCCTATGACTGGTACTAGAAATTCACAATGGATGGAATCGATTTATCTCTAGAATGTAAATATCGTTTTTTTCGTTTCGCAATTTTCGTTTTTCTAACTAGAAACGTTCTGGAGTTATTTAAGAAAAACGAATTACAAGACGCCATCTTCAAAGAGCTCTAGCTCCCTTATGAAGCATTTTCTGACTAGGTAAATTTGGTTAAATTGTCTTAAAATTATCTGAGGAATCTCCTGTCTTCGTTTGTCAGAAGAGTTTCTGGACACCCTGTATAGGCTAAATACTCATAAGGGGCCAATTTTATGTAAGTTTCTCTGATGGCCAACAATCTCAGCTAGTTCCAATGACCACTTAAAACGCCAGGTCATTGGGCATGCTCTTAGTATCTAGAAAGTGTGCTGTTGGTACGCAGATGATTCCACGGACTAGAGTGTTTTCTCCATACTGTATGTAAAATTTGGGGTAAATGTCTGTCTGCTCTAAATAGTTCTGCACTACTGCTTTTGGCTCTTTCATACCTAAGTACCTACTCAAATTATCGTCTCTTGATAGTTGATATTATTTCCTGTTCATTTCCTATCCTTCTAGTTACTTCCTGGTTTTACATTCTTTGAATCCATGATATTAGTAGGATCCTTCTCTAACACTTAAATTCAAAGGCAAACTTATTTATATGCACTTGCCTTACCTATTAATCCATGATTGTCCAAATCTCCCAAGACATTGTCAATTGTTCATAGAAGGCCTCTATGGTTGCCAAATTCCTGCCTGTGTTTGAAGTTATTGTTCTAAAAGTGCCTATCTTCTGGAGATGTTAAAACTTGAATTAATCTTCAATACCATAACTCTGACTGATATGGGCTTAAATCCTATTACTGCTTTGGCTATTTCCCTTTTTACTATCATCGCTACGCCATTTTTGTTTCTTGTTGTGTCAGCTCCCGAATAATAGATATGGTGTTCACTTATAATTTTTATGCCAGAATTTGGCCATCGAACTTCACTGCATCCTAAAATATCTATGTTTAGGCGAGTCATTTCTTGAATAATATTTGCTGCCTTGCCTGCTTGGTACATGCTTCGAATGCTCCACGTACCGATCTTTTTCACTTTTGAGACATTATTGGCTGACCGGGGGATTCTTAGCACCCTCTCCCGACTTAAGGGTTGCCCGGGACTGAGGCCGTTTGTTTTGGGTTTTCAGCCATTGTGGTGTCCTGGGGATATCCTTACGCATCTTTAATGTGGTAGTCATCCCGTGGCTTTGCACATCTCAAGCCGTTGGCTAATTTAGCTCATTCGCCTTCGGAGTCAATTTCCCAGCTCCAGGGCAATGAAGTGCCCTACCAAGTGTCGGTTCTTCCACCCGTAGCTGTTGACCAACAAATGGGGGATTACTTATACCGGTAATGGTTCGGTTAGTAGAGGGTATAGTAGAAAGAAATATAGTGACCCGTCTGCCTTCGGAAACCTAATTGCCATTCGGGGTCGGAAGAAACAAGAGTTAGCCAAGAGAGGCTGATAGAAAAGATCACTCAAGACAAGTTGAAAGAGAGTAAAATGGGAAGGCCCTTATGATCCGCCAGGTGCGTTTCATAAGCGTATGAGTATTAATACACTTTGTGTTCCCGCTCATACTTCGGGGTGTTGACTACAGACTGTATGGCTCGTCCAGCATGCCATAGCATGGAGAATGGGGTACAAGACATTTTTACAATGTAGATACTCCAACTCCACGGCCTGACTAGAGTTAGCCTGACTGAAGTTATTGTTACTGGAATAATACATTGTTCCATTTCTGGTGTTGCATTTTCCTGATTCAAGCCATTAAATATACAACCTCCCGTATGTTAATCTCCATTCTGCACATTTCCAACATAGCGTTATCCAGTTTGTCTGGCTCGTATAAATTTCTTACGTTCCATGTTCCAATTTTCAAGAATATAGAGTTACTCTTATTTGATTTGACAGGAATTTACCTGTTTGTCTATGACGTTTAAATATGATTGTCATCCCCTGCGGGATCTTGGATTTCGAGCTCCATGATCATTAACCCGGCATTGGTCGCTAGGTAGGTTATTACGCGAGTGGTCGCGCGTGAGATTTTCTCTCACATATCCAACTTTTGCTTTTCTTTACAAAATTTTACAAAAAAGATGAGGCTTCATCGACGATAAAATTATTTGCTTTAAAAAGACACGATGTTTTTCTGATTTATTATTATTATCTTTATATAAAATGTGACTATTGATGCCACCAATATTTAACATTGAAAAATATATGGTAAGTAACCATCTACAACTAACCCGTGAAACAGAATATAGAATTTTCATATCATCGACCACATCCACGGCGCCTTTTATTACTTCATAAAATGATATTATTTTAGGTTTTACGGGGAAAAATAAAATTAATTTTTATACACAGTTGGTGACGCCGGTGGTCGCTTGATGAGAGAATCTCTCACATAAAGCGCAATGACTCAACAATATGGTGATACTAAGTAAACTGAGTCATTATCTGAGCGGACGAGTCTATTAGATTGTCGAGGGAGGATAGTTAGGAGACTAGAAGGAACTACAGCGCGTATAATTTCCCAGAAAAAAAGTTGTGCGCAATTTTCTGAAACCGTGAGAGAAACTCTCATATAGCGACCACTGGCGGGTTAAGTAAGTTTTATCGAATAGTGGGTCCATAATGATTTCAAACATTAAATATTAAAGGAACTTATACATAATAAAGTAAGTTTTCAATCGAAGTAGCACAGAAAACGACAATAAATATCGTTCTCATACCACTAGATTGACAACAGGTGGAATACTTTCTTTGGTTACAACCTTCCGAGATTTTCAAAAATTATAAATCATACAGGATGCCGAGGAAATTAAGATGAGAGAATTTTAAATAATTCACAACTCATCTGCTCAGCGTGGTAAAAGTTCCAACAAGAAAGATTCCTTAATACTCCTACAAAAGAGTAAATGAATTAAAATGTATAAACATTTTCAATTTCTTTGCAACACGAAAATGCAGCAGGTGCATAATACTATGATTAAATCGGAGAGTGCATCAAGAGTCTATACCGGTTTCGGAGGTCTTTTCCCCCTCATCAGTAGTCCCATATCCTCTTCTTGGAAGAGGAAACTTTCTTAGAAAGATTCCTCTTAAGGAAAAAAGATTCCTATTAAGGAATCTTTCTTGTTGGAACTTTTATCACGCTGAGCAGATGAGTTGTGAATTATTTAAAATTCTCTTATCTTAATTTCCTCGGCATCCTCTTTGATTTATAAATTTTGAAAATCTCAGGAGACGTAACCAAAGAAAGTATTCCACCTCTTGTCAATCTGGTGGTATAGGAACGATATTTATTTTCGTTTTCTGTGCTACTTCGACTGATAACTTACTTTGGTTTTCGATAGATGGCTCTAGTTCATCCGTGACATTTCTTTCTTTGCAATTCGGAAGGGCCCAAAGTATGATACGTGGAGAAATCGGAGAGAAGAGGATATGGGACTACTGATGAGGGGGGAAAGACCTCCGAAACCGGTATAGACTCTTCCTGCACTCTCCGATTTAACCAGAGTATTATGCAGCTGCTGCATTTTCGTATTGCAAAAAAATTGAAAATGTTTATACATTTCATATCTACATAATAATATTAACATCAAATATATTTTTGACATATTTGAAATTTTGTATTTATTTTCTTTTTGTTTCTCCTAAAAAGTTTTAAAAAAAGTTAGTGCCCTTTATAATTCACCTCTTCAATTAAGTTATTTAAATCTATGGCTTATGAAGTTAGACATATCATAGCATAATGTTCCAAAACATTGCTAAATAAAGTTACAAGATTAGTAAGTGGGCATATTATTGAAAAGGGTACAAGGTCTTGAGGTTTCTGATTTGGAAACATATTTCGGTTAACCACACGAAAGGGATCGGTATTAAGGAATTTAATGAGGACATTTGAATGATAAGGGTCAAATGTATACACACCAAAATATTTAGATATTTTTTAGAAGTGTAAAAGAAGAACTTTACAGGAGGATCATGCATTAAATAATAGATTTACACATTTTTATAGTGCACAACATACACACAACCAAAGTTATATGGAATCACCATGTATTTCAAAGCAATATTTATTTCTTTTGAAAAAAACTTAATATTGTTGCGAAGAATAAAGGTTTCTATTGAAAATAAAAAAATATATAAGACAATCGGATAGTACAGCTCGGTACGGTATAGATTATTTGCTTGAGTTGCAAGTTGAACGAAAATAAATAAACTAACTTTGGCGTCCAAAAACGAAAATATGCCTCATGTGGGGTTATAGAACTTACAACGTGGAAAGATTATTAGTCTTGTGGAGCAAGTAATGTTCTCAGAGGGACATAGCTGTAGAGCTAGGCGTAACACAGGGCGTTCTGTCCAAAACTTATGCTAGGTAACAGGAACTAGGAAAGCTCAAAAATAAAGCAAGGGAAAGTCGCCATAAAGTAATAACGACTCGTCACGATCGTTTAATTGTCCAATCAGGTGGAAGACACTCAACCATTTCTCACCTGCAGCTCCAAAGGCAACTTTTGGAAGCTATAGGTGTAACTTTTTCAGTTGAAACGATAAGAAGAAGAGTTCGTGCTAAGAAGTATACAGCAGGAGACAGTTATGGGTTCCCGAGTTATCCAGGCAGCACAATATTGATCGCCTAAATTGGTGTTTTTATCACCAAAACTGGAACATTGGGAATTGACAAAATGTGCTATTTTCAGAAAAAGTCAGGATTTGTGTAAAATCAGGTGACCCACAAAATCGTGTACTTAGAGGTCGAGGAAGACAAGCAAGAACGAAAACTGTCAGAAATGCAATTAGGGAAGCCGACCCCGCATGTCCAGGGCGCATCTGTTTTGAGATGGACGTTGAGAGGTGACTCAAATAATTTTTTGCAGAAATTGCTTGAAAATAACTCATATAATAATATTTGAGTTACTCAAAATGGTCCGGAACATTGTTTAACTAATCATAATATCAAAATATGAAGGAAAAATTCGATTTTTTTATTGGTTTTTTGATTATAACTTTAAAACTATTCATTTCTGAGAAAAGTTGGATTGACATAAAAGTTGCGTAATTAAATTTCCTACAATACAAAATTGGTTAAAACCTTTAAAAAATAGTCACCCTTGTTGCAAAATAGCAATAATTGCGAAAAAAAACCATACAAAAACAAGTTTTCGCATTTTACGTTTTTCAACCATTTACACTTAGGACCTTCATATTTTACCCAAAAAACTTTATGATATACTAAAACAACACTGTTAATTTCTATAAGATCGGTTTAACAGATTTTGCAAAATAAATTTTGCAATCTAGCTTTCACAAAAAATATTCATTTTTTTAATGTTGCAGGACTGAAAATAAAGCAGATAGCAAGTTGAATTTTTTTTTGCTTATAGAAGTGTACTGTACCTTTCATTTGCAATTTGCAAAATTAAAATCGATTAATTACCACGGCGTCAGGAAATTTTTTAAATAAACATTAATTTTTGGTGCTACGCGCAGGACAGCGGTGTTCGATTCACACAAGCTGATTTCCACCAAAATTTCTTCCAATCTTTATCTAATATATTATTTTCTTACTCTACATTTTGTTGTATTTTAATATTTTAATTCCACAAAAATCAAACTAATTTTATTATTGTGTGTGAAATATTGTTTAAACAATTGTATATATTTAAAAATAATAAACTTTTATTCTCTAAGTTAAAATATATGAACAAAGAAAGGTTTTGCTAAAAAAAATGTTATTTCAAAAGATAGAGAATGTGTTTTTATTTTGCAATAAACAAATTTATTTATTTATATAGAAATGTAATAAAAACTAAAATGTATCAATTATTATCAAAGGTCATTGGAGTGCCCAATCAGAACAAACTATCCGCTGTCCTGCGCGTAGCACCAATAATTAATGTTTATTTAAAAAAATTCCTGACACCGTGGTAGTTAATCTATTTTAATTTTGCAAATTGCAAATGAAAGGCACAGTACACTTCTATATGCAAAAAAAATTTCAATTTGCTATCTGCTTTATTTTCAGTCCTGTAACAATTTGAAAAAATGAATTTTTTTTTGCGAAAGCTGGATTGCAAAATTTATTTTGCAAAATCTATTAAACCGATCTTAATTAAATTAACAGTACTGTTTTACTGTATCATACAGTTTTTGTGAGTGAAATATGAAGGTCATAAGTGTAGCCTAAATGGTTGAAAAACGTAAAATGCGAATACTTGTTTTTGTATGGTTTTTTCGCAATTATTGCTGTTTTGCAGCAAGGGTGACTATTTATTAAACTTTTAACTAATTCTATATTGTAGGAAATTTAATTACGTAACTTTTATAACAGTACAATTTTTCTCGAAAATGAATACTTTTAAAGTTATAATCAAAAAACCAAGAAACAAATCGAATTTTTCCTTCATTGTTTGACATTTTGATTATTTAAACAATGTTCCGGACCTTTTTGAGAGGGAGGATAACTCAAATATTATTATTTGAGTTACTTTCAAGCAATTTCTGCAAAAAAATTTGAGTCACCTCTCAACGTCCAAATGTACTAATATTTTTACAGATGCGCCCTGGTCTACAGGGATAAGGCAAAGAGAGAATGATGCTCAGTACTTACAGTACGATTATTCATATTCACGTTTAGTACCGCCTCTGCCTCTCTAAACGATATATTTCTGATATTTACATTTAGCAATGTAAAATCATGTAAAAAAGACTAGTAAAATAGTTTTATTTATTGTGATAGGGTATCATAGGGATAGGTGTAATAAAAGACTGTGCCAAATCAAATATTTTCATAAAAGTGCGCTATTCATAAGTTTGAAGCAAAGCAAACTTATAAAACAATAAATAGAACAGACATATACAAGGGAATTATAATTAGATTAACGACATACAATAAAGAAAAAAGAGTACTTACTGATTATATGAGTCGATATTAAAAAACGTGTATTCTCCTCTGTCCATCATTTTTAATTGGGTGGCTGCTATTACCAGTTTTCTAACATTTTCATGGGATGCACAAGTCAGTATAACTAGAGAAAATTAAATAAAAAAATCGTCATTTAGTTAAAAATATAAATAGTAAACAAAATTTAAAATAGATTCTCTGTCTACAAATGTATACCTTCTGCATTTCAAATTTCTCGTTTATCTAGGATTTTTATTCAGAATTAAGTAATGCTTTTTAAACTGAAGACATTGACGGATCACAAGAAATAAACAATAGGATACAAGCCGGCAACAGATGTATCCAAAACCTTATAAAATCGAAACAACTAACAAGACAAACAAATATACAACTGTATAATATAACAATCATACGACCCGTAGCGAAACTTGTATGGTAGCGAAACTTGTACTATAACAAAGGTAAACGAAGGACGACTACGTGTTTTGGAAAGAAAAATCATAAGAGAGATCTTTGGGCCTGTGATGGATAAAGCAGCAGAACAATATAGGAAAAGAGCTAACCAAGAGCTCAAAGAACTAGACCCAGATAAAGTCCAGAAGACCTGGAGGTGTCCTCAGAAAAACACCTCAAAAGACATTCTGACCAAAGAACAGTAAAACTGGTGTGGGAGGAAGTTCCAACTTGAAGACGACCATGCGGACGCCCTCGACTCCGCTGGCGAGATAATATAGCAGGAGACTTGAACACTATGGGCGTGGAGAATTAGATGGAGGTTGCTCAAGACACAGAACAGTGGAGGCATGTTGTCGAGTCTGTTGGAGAGATGAATTCCATCCTGCTGTCTGGAGTGACAGAGGGGAAATTAGTCGGAGTGGTGACGGGATGAAGTGTCAAAGATCTAACCTCCCTGGGTACCTTCTCGTGTGGCAAAACTTCTTTAAGGTATTTGGTACCCAACACTTCCTGAGTCACTGGTGTCTGTATGCAGATTTTACCTCTTCTCTTTAAAGATGTAAAAACAGTATCTTGGGACTTCAAGAATATTTTTGCATAGCTAGAAAAAGTTTGTAATAACTTTTTTGGTTGCATTATGCTTTGAATGTTTCCCAGTCAGCTACACTAACTTTTATTTCCAATTTGTTAACATCCTCGACTATACAGGTTTCTGGTAAACTGTATCATAGCATCAAATGACTTGTCCGATAAAAGGAGTATTGCCTTCTTTAATAAGACTCTCAGCAATCTCATCACTAATAAGTCTTTTATGCTCTGGCACCTACAACAAAAGGTCTTTGTATTCTTCACAACAAAAGGTCTTTGTATTCTTCCAGTTACCTAAAAAACCGTTTGCAGGAGCTGTTACCGACTTATAAGTTATAGTCTTTCAATGGAGCTTGGCTATCTGAGGCAATACTTATTTTGACTATATTGTGTTATGTGTTAGCTTTGCTGCAGGCACTAGTGCACAAAAATCTAATGCATTCAGTTTTGTTTAAAATATTGCAAGGGTATTTCTGTTATTGGCAAGGGGATCCACTTCCGTGACATACCAATATTTATATATGAACCTGCTATTAAAATTGTAAAATTCATACTTACTTCCATAGTTTACTCCGACCTTAAGCTTCAAAAATTCGGTATAATCCAATCCCAATAAGTTCAAATCACCATCCACATAATCCATTCCGCTAGAAGTCAGTTCAGTTGCTAGATTGGTCATTGTTAGGTAACACATTCTTTCTCCACCTACTTCTGATTGATCATTTCGCTCATATACGAGAACTACCTTGTGCCATTCGTACCTTGAATATGAAATATAAGATGGAAATACAAGAAAAGAAACTTTTTATCGTGGTACTATAGTATGCGGTCTACCGTCGTGTTTCTGATATAGCTTGAGGTCTACCTGTGCGGCTAAACAAGACCATAATCCTTTCTTAGGATGGTTTGTGCACAATAATGAAAGGCAACAAACCGTTTGTAGGCAGAAAGTTTACTCTTAATTAGTAATAAACATTTTCAGGAATATACAAAAACTTGTTTCTTTACTATTATATAAATAACACCATAATATTTTCCCAGAAGCTTTTGCGCAAATAATAATCCCTCTTTTCAAATAAAATGGCTTGGAAGATTAGTTAAACCTTGACTATCAAGGGCTTTTCTGGATATACTTTGAAGGTTGACTATCAACGACACAATGTTTTTAAAAGACTTCTACCGAAGATATTCCACTATCCACGTCAGTTCATCTAACAGGGAAGTCAACGAATGTAGTAACCGATTGGTACAATATGTGTCGAGAAATTTGTACAGCCATCGGATCGAGAAAAGACCCGATGATAGGAATAAACGAGAGCCTCATTCAAATTGATAAGGTGAGGAGTTGCTAGTGCCCAAAAATATAACAGAGGACGCACGCTGGAAGAGATGGTGCTTCAAAATCGGAGGACAACGATGTTGAAGTGGAAAACCAACGGAAATCACGGAGCACGGATCGCTGGCCTTTGAAAGTTCGGGTTGAAGAATGAGGCATCCTGCCCTTTAATCCCTATTATCCAAAAGGAAATTGAAGAAGATTCCTTCATCTGTTCTGATGAATGCCTTGCTTATTCAAATCTAAATCGACTGGGATTCGAACATCAGACGGTGAACCACCAAAGGCAGGGCCCCCGTAACCGGGCGTGCAACGCGTGCAGCGCACGCGGGCGTAACCCCAAAGGAGCGCCAAACCGAAGGTTTGGTAAATAAGAAATATTTCTTTTAAATGAGACAATAATTTTTTATATACGATTTTAATTATTTCATGAACAGCTAGAAAAATCTCAAAAATCAAATATTTTGTTATTACTGAAAAAATATTTATTCCCGTCCTGAAATCTTGAACTTACTCCGTCAAAAATATATTACATTTTGTTGTTCCCTCCTAATTTTTTTTGAAGTATATTGAATTACGCTTGGCATACCATCCAATCGATTTTATGTTGTAAACTAAAGCGACACTCAAAATAGTCAAAAAAACATCAAATCACACTCCTTGACGAGAAGTAACATAAATTATTAACACCCATAAAACGCAACTTAGCAGTTTTACTCTAACAAAAACACAACATGCTGGATCAAGCAGTTTTACTCGTATAAAGTGAATCTTTTACTCGAATTTATGATAATTACCCCTTAAGTAAACAAATACTCTATGAATTATGATTATGTATTTGACTTGAGTATCTTTTCCCTTCTTGTCTATGCGTATGCGTTTATTAGGCACAAACATTATTTACTGTTACTGGTGAAGGGGTGGTTTCCTGCAGTGAAAGGTTTAAAATGTTATTTTATATTGGTGTTAATAATTACCTACGATATTATCGTAATATGCGTTGGGTTTGTTCTGCCCTGTTTTTAAACTTTGGTTTTCGTGTAAAAAATATTGGAAAGTATTTTTTATTTTTTGTTATTTTAAGTGGTGTGGAAATTAAATTAATTGTGAAAATGATAAGTATCATAGTCATTGGATAGAATAATAATAATTCATTTTAAATTGTTATAATCGGGTTTCCTATAATAAAATCCACAATTTACAATTTATTTTGAAAAAAAAAGTAAATAATTAAGACATTGTGTCTGCGTAACTTGGAACCATATGAGAAACTTTTTTATTATTAATTTTAAGAAAAAAATTTATTTTTCATAAAATGTTTGGCATAGTCTAAAAACTAAAATGCAACCAAATATAAAATTGTGTCAATCTTATGAGTATTAAAAATATGAATTTCGATCAATAGTACCTTATATTTCAGAAAATTATTATTATGAAAAGTTGTTTGGATAATTAAAAACTATGTTTTAATATGCAATTACCTACATCCTTTTAATTGAATTTTTTTTTCTTAAATTACAGATACCCAAAGCCCTTTTTAATTATTAAGAATAATGCGATAACTCTTTTATTGTTATTGATTAATTAATTAATAATAAAAGAGTTATCACATTATTTGTAATAACTGAAAACGACTAATTATTAATAATAAAAGACTTATCACATTATTTCTAATAAATGAAAAGGGCGTTGTTGAAAAGTACAATTAATGTACGATAAAAAGTTCTTATTAATAAGCTTTGCATGGTCTAAAATCTAAGATGCAACCATCAAATCCTATCAAATGTTTTCAATTTTATATGAGATATATGTAAAAAATTATGAGTTTCGATCTAAAGTAAAGTGCCTTTTTAGATCACAATATGTTTCAATTAGAAGGATGTAATTGTATATAGAAACATAGTTTTTAATGCTGAACAACTTTTCATAATAACTTTTCAATATTGTGAAAACTCAACGTACTTTGCTCTTGACCGAAATTCATATTTTTTTACATACCTCGTATAAGATTCATAATATTTGATATTTGATGGTTGCATTCTGGGTTCTAGACGATGCAGAACTTTTTATGAAGAATAACTTTTTCTCGTAAAATTAATAATAAAACAGTTTCCCATATGGTTCCTGGTTATGTAGACACCCTGTATAAAATTTGTTTGATAACTTTGGAATGACAAAATATTATTGTTTATTTACTTACATGTATATTTTTAATTTAATATGCAGGATGCTTCATTAATGTTGCAAAAAAATTAAGGGAAAGGCGCAAAATGTCGCCTGTCAAAATTTTCAATGGGTTTTCAATATATCCATTTTTTTTCGAATCCTGAGAAAGCTAATAAGTATTTTTAAAAAATTTAAACGTAGAATGAAAGATAACGTTATTGCCGAGGGCCGACGCGACCTGACCGTCCCTTAAAATAAATAAAAAGTTTCTTTTGAATTAAATATTTGCAATTATTAAAAATCACACTAGATTTTCTCTTTTATTTTAACACCTGTAAATTATTAAAATAAACATAGAAGTTTTCAGGGACTTTCGGCCTCAGTAATAATGTAGTCTTTCATTCTGGGTTTAAATTTTTCAAAAATATTTATGAGTTTTATACAGGGTGAGTGAAGAGGAACGCACCAAACTTTAAGACTGTATAACATACATAAAAATAATCAAAAATAACTCATATGTTGTTATTCGATTTTCATTTGTTTCCGAGATACGGGGTGTTAACATTTTTCTTACAAACTGACGATTTATTTATTGCTCTAAAACCAGTTCAGGTGTGGAAATGAAATTTGGTGGGTTTTAAGACATAGTTATTGCGCATATTTTGACATACAATTAAGAATTTTATATTCACAATTGGCGCGCGTACGGGTAATAGTCTGAAATTTTTAAAGATAAATATGTTACGCCACTAAAATATTTCAAATTAAAAATCTTTCTTGAATTCCTCGTTCAATTTGTGACAAAAAATAAAACATCTTAACGCTTACAAATTTTTCGACGTATTTCGAATACTTTGTAAGCGTTAAGATATTTTATTTTTTGCATGAAAACGAAGCGTCTTATGAACAAACATGAAGATGGATTGTTTGTCATAAATTGAACAGGGAATTCAAAAATAATTTTTAATTTGAAATATCTCAGTGGCGTACTATTTTTTTTTTGTTTCAAAAATTTTAGACTATTACCCGTACGCCCGCCAATGGTGAATATAAAATTTTTATTCACCACCGCAGTCCGGTTTTAGAGCAATAAATAAATCGTCAGTTTGTAAGAAAAATTTTAACACCCCGTATCTCGAAAACAAATGAAAATCGAATAACAACATATGAGTTATTTTTGATTATTTTTACGTATATTATATCTACAGTCTTAAAGTTTGGTGTGTTCGTCCCCACTCACCCTGTATAGTAGATTTAAAGGGCGCTAAAATATGTCCCACACGCGGGCGCCAATCAGCCTTGCGGGGGCCCTGACCAAAGGCACTACAGATCCTGCATCAGGAGCGTACAAGGGATCGAGTGGTCGTGGTTGCAGTGCCGGATTATCCATTACGCAAAATAGGTATTTGCCTAAGGACCCAACACGAAAATATAATAAGTAAAATTAGATAAAATCTATAAATTATATTATTTTGAAAAATTCAAATATCACAAAATATTATAAAAGTGATGGTGGACGTATGAAATTACATTACAATGCATACTTTTGTTCACATAGAAAGTCTATGTTCTGAGAATAAGTCGCTAATGAGTGCCGTTGGATTTCTTTAGAAATTCAATTTAATCAAGAACAACGGCGGGTGTAATTTCCTCACCAAAATAATCTTTTACCTGCGTTTATAAGGGTATGTCTTAATCCCACAGGTATTTTCCTCACCAAGACCAAAATGGTTATTTCAGTTATTTCAGGTAGATTTTACTAAAAGGCATTCAATTGAATTATTTATCTACTATTAAATTACAGTAGGTACCTATAATTATCATAATTAATTAATTAATTATAGTATTTTATTTTTAGTCACAATCACAATTGGAATTTTGACAAAAATGGCATGTTTAATAGAAAGTGATCGCGGTAAACCTTACGCGGTATTGGTATTTGAAAATTTTATTGAAGTTATACTTCTTTACCGGCGATATGAGGGTGGATTTTTATATGTTAAAACCTATGATCCCGGCGCATGCGCATTATAACTTTGTTCTGATTGGATGTTCAAATGACATGTCAAAAATTATTCAATATGGCGGCTGTGGCACAGCTGTGCTGTAGTTCGATTATTTATGGTTGTTGCGTTTTAAAATTTGTGAGAAAAGAAACAACAAACAAAAGTTAATTAATTGTTATACTGCCTTTTTAAATAGTTTTCATATACCTATATTTTTGGACTTTTGGACTATTTTGTACAAGGAAAACTCATTCTAATTTGGTAACTAGTTTTTATTATAATCAGATTGTAATTATACACTTGGATTAGGTTGAAATACAGTAGAGCGTCGATTATCCGAACTAATTGGGGGACATAGGTGTTCGGAAAACCGATTTGTTCGGATAATCGAACTACAATATATTGATACATATTTATAGTTATACATATTTATCCACAAGTGAATAAAAGCCATATTTATATACCTACATATTTATTTATATCTTGATAATGACAACTAGCAACTAAACAAAAAAGTGCAGTCTTTGCAACAACATAATTATTTTTGAATACAATATTGAAGAAAATTGAAGATATTTTAAGCGTCAATTACTAACGCTTGCTCGGTATTCGAGTGCGGGACGCGGGAGTCGATAGTTCGAATAAGCGGTCGTTCGGTTGATCGACGTTCGGATAATCGACGCTCTACTATACATTTATTTTCTCAAGAATGGGGATTTTAGAGAGAAATCCCAAATTAGGTCCGATTTTTATTTTTAAATTATGATTTTTTGGCGTAGATTTATTTATCTAGCAGGTATGTAATGCTTTGATTTACATACTTAATTTGATTACCAACAAAAGTTCTACCAATCTTTATCTAATATATTGTTTTCTTACTGTTTTGTTATATTTTTATATTTTCTTCCACAAAATTTAAACTACATAATTTAATTATATTCAAAACAACAGTCAAACAGTAAAACGTTCAGTTACCCTATTTTTCCACATGACAAATAATGTGGAATTGGATAAGTGAGTCTAGGCTTCGATTACGAATCAAAGCGCCACGAAATTCACGGGTTCGATTCCCGATGCAAGTTTTTATTTTTTAATTTTTTTATGCATTTTATGATTGTAGGTATATTTGTTATATAATTTTTTTTTTTCAGAAAATGCGTATTTAAAATTTTTGCCAACAATTATTATCGTTCAGAAATCATTTTTTCTTTGTGGCATTTTTCAATGTGTTTGTGTGCGTTTTATTCTTTTATTTTTTTAAATTTTTGGTATTCTCTTAAAAATCACATAATATGTAGTAGAAGTATAACTCCTTACGTGCGTACAAAGTACACACACATTCTTTTTTTTTTTTATAAAGTGAAAATTTTAAGAAGTGAAGAAGTGTTCTGGAGGATAAAACAACTTGTAGTGCGAAATTTTTTACTATTGGTGCAACTTTTACAATATCTAGAAGTAGCCGACAACATAATCATGAACCAGATTGTCAGAAGTTAGATCGAAAAATTGTTTCTAACTATTGTAAACGTAAAGCCGAAGAGAATTGAAAAACAAGCAAAAATTATACGCCAAGTACTTGCAGCTAATTTGTGTGAAACAATTACTATAGGTCTGGATCCCGCGTATGAAAAAAAGTTGATTAATAGCAAGCTGAAAATTTGTTAATAGCTTAAGGGTGTCTAGTCGGATAAACTTTGATATATGGGAACACTGGAACAGGGGATGTTTTAATTGTGGAACAGGTTGAAAATTTGGAACGGTCAGACCACGAAAACGGCACGTTTATTTTGTCCGACAGAATAGACTTAAACTCTCCGAACAGAGATTAAACTCTCATGCAAAAATCAGACTGCTATTTATCACCTGTCATAATTCCTGTCATTTGACATATTCTACATGTTCCACTCATTAAAACGCCCATTTGGTTATAAATAGCAGTCTGATTTTTGCATGAGAGTTTAATCTCTGTTCGGAGAGTTTAAGTCTGTTCTGTCGGACAAAATAAATGTGCCGTTTTCGTGGACTGACCGTTCCAAATTTTTAACCTGTTCCGCAATTAAAACTTCCCCTGTTCCAGTGTTCCCATATATCAAAGTTTGTCCGACTAGACACCCTTAAGCTATTAACACATTTTCAGCTTGCTATTAATCAACTTTTTTTTCATACGCGGGATCCAGACCTACTACGATTGTTGTCAGTTACATAAGAAAAAATATATAATTATCGACGAAAAATGATGACTGGACAACTTCCTTCCAATATTGATGAGGTTCAAGAATTTGTGACGGGGTGTGCTCAAAAAATAACCAAGACCAAGAGGGAAAATTTTCTCTTTATAAACTGTGTCAAAAGTAGGATAATTGTATTTAGTTGTGAAACAAATATAAGACTTTTAGCCACATTGAATTTTTTTATATGGATGGCACATTGCAATTATTCATTATTCATGGGCTAATTAATGTGCATTATATTTCTTTATTATACTGTTTACTGCCAAACAAAAAAAACAGAAATTTACAACAATATTTTTTATTTGTTAAAATCAGAAATTTTTAAAGCTCTCAAAATTGAGTTTAATGCTAGTAAAATTTTTGAAGATTTTGAAAAGGAATGCAATCATTGAAATGTGTCCGAACACTGAAATACATGGTTGTAAATTTCACCTACACTAACTTGGTATAGAAATGTCTTGGTCTCTTGATTTAATATCAGAATATAAAAATGATTCTGAAAGAGGCAAGTGGCTCAAACATACTTTTGGCCTTACATATAAAACCAGAAGACGTATCAGATTGTTTTGTGTTTGATTTAATGTCATGCAAACCAGGAAATGAAATTTAAGATAGGTATGTTGATTATTTAGTTGAAACTTATATAGACGAAAATGCCATATTCTCCATATAGTTGTGGACAGAGACAAATTCTTCTGTTATTCGTGTTACGAATGCTTGCGAATCTTTTCATTCGCATTTTAATTTATCGTTTTGTAATACGCATCCATCCATATATATTTTCTTTGAAAAAATGAAAGAATTTCAGGTAGATACGTATGTTAAAATTTAAAGTTTGCATATTGCAAAACCTATCAAAGATAAACAAGTTAAACTGAAATTGAAAAATGTAGTAAATTTATTAATAAGGTATCAGTCTAATCAAATGACTAGAATGGATTTTGTAAAGTGTCTGTATTATTATAGTAAATATTAAATAATAATTTATACGTCTTGCATATTATCTATATTATAAACTATTATTATAATGTAAGAAAATTAATTGTATTCGGATTTCGGATGCTTTCATAATAGACATTCTTAAATTAAACCTACATTTTTATTTTATTACCTGAGTGAGTTGGTGAGGAAAATACCTACCGGATTAATAGGACCCTTTAAATTTGGTGAGGAAAATACCTGTCGGATTATACGTTTTTACTGGTTGGTGAGGAATTTACCTCCGCCCAAGAACGAGACTACCGGATGCAAGTTTTGAAAAAAGTGGTTTCTGTGGTCAAGATTCTATTTTTCCGCGTTTAAAGGCGATACGGGGATCCTTGGTTCAAAAAATAATGTGAACTCCTTAGACATTTTAGGGCTACTTGCAGAGTACGATCCTTTTTTTAAGCTCTCATTTAGCTAAGTATGGCAATAAGGGCACTGGAAAACTTTCTTACTTATCTTCAGAGATCTGTGAAGAAGTAATAAAAATAATAGGAAAACACGATGTAACATTTTTTTTATATAATAGGATTAAGTAATAATTAATTTACCCGTTGGATTAAATTTTAACCCACTAGTACTCAGGCCTATGGCCGTTTTCGTAAATAACTACCCCTGGCTAATTTTATTACCACAAACGGTAGAAACTTAGCGGTACTAGCACATTTCGTTGTCGGTACGACAAACACAAATAAGTTATAGAGACCCTAATAAACTAGTATTGTTATCTGTTAGTATAAGAGGTTCCGTTAAGAAACCTCTCCAAAATTTACTACCTACATTCCGTTAGGTATGACATTTTATACAAAGCGGCATGGTATTGCAATGTTTTTATGGTTACTTTCAGTTTTACTTATATTTCAAAGGAATCAACTTTCCCTTTCGACAACCCCCGTTAGGTTCGTTGCTTCCTCTTGCGGTCTGTTTGAAGCGCGACCCTATTTCAAGGGATCTATTTTTTTAACACTTTACAACTCAAATAACGTTACTTTACTTAAAAACGCAAATAGGTCGGTTCCTTTTGAGAAATGCAATTTTTTTTGAGAGGGGATATACTCCCACTTTTTTTTGAAAAAAAAGCATCGCAAAGATTGCGAAGGGGACTTAGCGGCTGAATGGCTAGAAGAACAGACGTGTGTCTCTAGAGTACCGTATATCTGATCTACCGTATATCTGATCTACCGTATATCTTATCTGAGTGATATTCACTCTCGTATCGTATCTGTAATTGGATCTAACATCCGCTTAGATTCAATTACCAAATAACTTCAGTGTTTGCTTACTAAGTAAAGTAAATAATATAGAGTCAGTGCAAATTAAGAGGCAGAGCAACTGTAAGTGTCTTAATAATCCTACCTAAAACTATTTCCAAAAATAGAGCAATCTAAGGGCTATCTACCTCAACATATCTTCATCTGTCGTTAAGGCTAACCTCCGATGAATCTCATCAGCGATTTCCTCGATAGTTTTTTATTCATTAATAAAACTTTTCATTGTCAAAACTAAGTACAAACATTCACTAATTCCTTAATAGCTGTGCGATTGGCTTTTTGTTTATAAAACCAAGTGCGGGCTGTTTTTGATTTTTGAACAGTAAACATTTGTTAAATTTGTATGCTTTGCATTCAATTTTATTATATCTTTGTACGTTATATTTTCTATCAGTCATTAAGGTTACCACATCCGTTATCTCGAGATAAGCCCTAAACCAGTAAAGAGAGATTTCTCATTATAGATGCTTGATTTGTTTTTTTAATTCATAACCAGGCTCTCTTTACTGTGTTTTTAATTGTGCATGTTTTTGTTATAATATGTTACTTGTATTTATTCCATCATAATTTTTGTTTATTTCTAACTGTACACCACAACACATTAATTGTTGGTACAGTTTTGATGGGTGTATATACATTGTTTTCTCTTTATTTCTTGTGTTTTTTTTGGACTCACCCTTCTGGTGAGCCATTTGTTTAATATATTGTTTTTTATTTATTTTACTAGTTTTATTTATCTACTCATAATAAATTCCCTGATAATAAATTACCGCTAAATATTTACTAATTAACTGTCTATATCTTTTCTTGTATTTGGTCTCAGAACCTCATTATCTTTTCTTACCTACCTGTTTTCGTTTCTAAGGTTTCTTAATTTTCCCCTTTAAACCCCAAAAAGTTAAGTGGCGCCCTGTATCTCTTCTCTTACCTTAGGTAATTTTTCCTATCTATCTTTTTATCTGTTTCTCTCTCTTCTCTTATCTACCTTCTCTTGTCTTATCTTTACCTATTTCTTCTATTGAATCCCTTCCACGTTTCAAAAGCTAGTTTCGAACCCACGACTCGCTCTCCACCTACCATCTGGCTGCCGTCGCAGTGTCTCCATTGGTGACCTTTCTAGCACCATCCAAAAAAAGGTTTCCGAGGTTACGATATGAATACAATTGTTAAAGAAATTAAGAAAGCCTACTACTACCTACTACTACTTAAGTGTCGATTCAACTCCAGTTTTGTCTCATATTGACCAGTTGACTATTATATTAAGATATTTTGTTTGAGCGTTTTCTCATATTCACACCCATAAGTAGCCATATTGGAGAACATCTTTCTTCTGCTGTTTTAACTTTTTTAAACGACTGAACAGTACAAATGTCAGGCAAAGTAAATGGTCTCCAGGCTCATATATCTAATATTAACAAACTTGCAATTTACATTTCTTGTGCCGCACACTTACTTAATTTAGTTGAAGTAAGTGCTGCTTAAAGTTGCGTTGAAGCAATATCGTAATTTGGGGTTTGTTCAATCCGTGAACAACTTTTTTTCAGCCTCTACCGGCCGTTGGGAAGTTATGATCAAATGCTTAAATGAAACTCCACTAAGCTATTCCATTCGCCACAATCTAGTCCTTAAAAAAAGCAGCAGTAGATGGATTGCAAGGTCTGATAAAACAAGAGCTTTGCCTTACAGCGCGGCAAAGAGATAATTTGGCTTGCTATAAGCAGAAATGCGATTGACAACAGGTACTCTTAATATTCCGACGAGAGTAAACGAAAGCGACCAAGAAAAATACATTCTGATGATGCTAATTCCAATGAAGTTTTTCTAAAAGGATGAGATAAGTTATAGGTTGAAACGTATCTACCAATTTTTGATAAGCCAATTACTGAGCTGAGTCATCGGTTGATAGCGTAAGAGTCAGTGAACTCAGTATATGGTATTTTGTGTGTTTTTTAAAACTGAGTGTTACTCAAATAAAGGAGTCCTAAATTTTATATATTTTATTTATTTGATTTATTAGACTCTAAATTCAGTTGTATATCTTGGAACAGCTTCTTGACTATTTCTTTGTTTTATTTTTTCAAGCAACACGTTTTGCAAAATACAACAAAAATTTAAGTAAAACAAATTTACAGATATTTATGTTGGTTTGGGAAGTAGTTACTCCAAGAATAAATTACGACAATATAAAAAAGATCATTTTTCTTTTTTTTACATTTCGCAACAACTTCCCATTAATAGTCCATAGCTAATATGCCAAAGAAAAAAGGGATATTGTGTCGATATGTGATTTTGCCCTGGGTATGAGTTCCACCCCTTCGGGGGTGAAAAAACATACTTATACATTCAAAATAACTGCGGAAATGGATAAACTGATTAATTCTAAGTAACTTTTGTTCTATCGAGTTTATTCACTACTATACTATACATAAATCAATACTTTTTGAGTTATCTGCGAGTGAATATGTTCATTTTTCAACAAAAGAAAACACGTTTTTTATCGAAAAAATATTCTTAGAAAAAATATAGCGTATTTATACAAAATTTTAAAAAATGGTGTATGTAGCATGTATGAAGTATGTAGACCCAGTATAAGCAGAACTGGAGCTAATGAAAAGTAAATTCTTATTCGACAAATTCCAAATCAAATATTTCAACGTAAATAACCAAAAAATTAAGCACTTTTCGGTAAAACATCATCAGAACTTTTTTAAAGTGTTAAAAAAGTTTTATTTTTGTTTTTTTTACACAAGTTTCAAGTATCAAAATTAAGCAAGTAAAGCTTAAAATAACTTTGATTCCTTTTTTGGCAAAAAAAATCTTGAAAATTTATGAAAATCTTGAAAAAACTTATTAGTATATTATTTATATGATCTGTAAGTTTCACCGGTTAACAGTGCCATTTCAAAATATTGGGATTTAAAGTAAAACAAATTTTTTGAAATTTTGAAAAAAAATGCCTTTTTTCAAAATAACAAAATAAAAATTATTAGTGGTACCAAAAATCTTAAAGAGTAAACAAATGTAGGTTTTGCTTTTCTGAATAATTCAGATTTTTGCTTTTTTGGAAGATAAAAATTGGTTAAGATATGACTGTTTAAAATTTGCATACCCTGGGTAGAGAATTTTTCATTTATTAAAAATTATTAAATGAAAATAGTTTCTATCCTTGTGGGATCGGTACCGCAGACATTCGGATACAATTAGCGTCTCTTTGCAAAAACAATGACGACTTTGCTAAATAACAAGCAAGACATTTACTCAACACACACACTACCCATTACACTAGGTATTTGATTGGAAAAATCCACTGTGCCATGCTAATGGCCATTAGTTGTCGAGGCATTAAGCCAAATAAAAAAAAAATGCATACACTCGTGATTAGTGACTTGTTCAAGCCCTTTCTACAAGTTATGATGAGTTTTCCTTGAAAAGTGCTGCTTTTTTTTATTATTTCACGTTGAAATATTCGATTTGGAATTTGACGACTAAGAACCTACTTTTCATTAGTTACAACTCTGCTTCTACTGGGTCTACAGACTGCACCCATATACCATTTTTTCAATTTTTTATAAACTATATTTTTGTTAAGAATATTTTTTCGATAAAATACTTACTTTTTGAGTTATTTGCGGAAAACCGTCTAAAGACGTGTTATTTTTTGTTGAAAAATGAAGATATTCACTTGCAAATAACTCGAAATGTATTGACTTGATGAAAAAATTCTATTGAACAAAAGTTGCTTAGAATTAGTCAGTTTATCCACTTCCAGACATATTTTGACGGTATATTTTTTCACCCCCGAGAAGGGGTGGACTCAACCGCAGAGCAAAAACACACATTGGCACAATATCACTTTTTTCTTTGTTAGCATGTTAGCTATTCTTATACCAAATTTCATGGCAATCCAAGCTCTTGTTTCAAATCCAAAGGTTCTTTAAAATCCGGAGGTTTTGCAAAATTTTACCGTGAGTGAATGGACTATAAGGCCCATCGGTGGGTAGAAATTGAAAAAAAAAACGTACCATACCAAAATAATTGCCAGCTTTTAAGCAAAATATTCTTGCAAAATTGATTACCAAATTGAGGGAATGATTAGAACATGGAATATAAAAATGCCTTTGAAGATAACTGCTTAATTTGTCTTGAAGTCGGTTGTATTTTCCTGATATTTGACAGAAGACAAAGCGAAAAACTGAGTTTGATTGAAAATAATAAATTAACCATTCTCTGTTTTTATCTCAGTTAGCCCTATTTGATTTTTTTAACATTTTAATTTTTTTTTAAATTACTGCTTGAATAATTCAATATTAATGAATGAATTTGTCTGGGATGCGGGCCCCATTAAGTGCCCGGGCCCTAGGCGGCCGCCTAGTCCGCCTAATGGTTAATCCGGCACTGGCACTATGAAGAAAATGCGAGGAGTACCACGTCAACGTTTCCAGTCTCATTTGGACGACTACTGCTGGAATGTTCTGCGGAAAGATGAAGAGGACCTATTTCTCTCATGTTTAAGGGACGTCAGATAGGTGTAGGTAAAGATAGGGTATTTTTTAAATTCTTGGTTATAGTGTCTTCATGAGTTTATTAGAATCATTGGCGGCTTTCCCTCTTAAATTAAGATGCATGAATTTTTACATTACATACAATTGTATTTATAAATAGTTGGCGTGCAGTGTTTTGTAAATTATTAGAGTTTCCTTTCATTTTACATTTATTTTCCTCCAAATATTTATTACTTTTGAATATTTTTTTTTCTAAAGTTTTCTTGCATTTCATTATTTTGCGCAATTCTTCAGGAATTATCAGATTGCGATCGGTAGGCCGCATACTATAGTGGCACCCTTTTTAGATTTTTTTATTGCAGTCTTTATTTTATTTAATAGTTTTGGTGACCTACGACGTCCATAAAGTAAGAATACAAGAATTTTTGTAAGATAAAAAGACTCTTTTAAAGTCAGCACTCCTCAGTGAAATATCCAACAATATTTTAGAAAAACTGCATTCGGATTTAAACAATATGTAACAGAGAATTAGTGTTTATTAGTGGAGAATCCGAAAACAGACGGTAAAATTGGTAAATTTATTTTTTTAGTATATTTATGTACTAAATATTTTTGCAAACTATCAGCGGTTTACCATCTGCTTGCTGTTGCATCCAAACAGTTCGGAACGGTGTACAGGGCTGTATCGAGTATCTCGAACTCTCTAACGAAATTAAAAATGAAAGAATCAAATAAAAACAGCTATAGACAGAATAGTCCAAACACTTCACATCTAGAAGCATTGATTCTCAAAACAATTCTTCGTTGCTGCTCAATGCTAGATTCCGTCAAAAGAACAAGCTGTAATCTTTAGTGGTTTAGAAAATGCATCATTAAAAGATTAACTGAGACCGTTAGGTACTATATTTTATTCTAAAAACATTTCGTTTTCGAGTCTATTGAGAAAAATAGAGAATTTTACCTGAATAATTTACCTGTCAACTCATCAAAGTAAAAGGACCTAGGAAGGAAGGTTGGAACTCCATCGGAAAGACTTACCCTATTAAATATAAGCCTAATATTGACGCAAAATACATTCATTCAAAGATTTCAAAAAATATACTTCAAGAATGTATTTCGGGTAATACACACACCGGAAAAATTAAAGGAACACCTTAAAAATTGGGGCATGTTTAATGTTTAATGATTTCCTAAACCGACTGTCCGATTTGAGTAATTTTTTTAATATGTTATATCCTTATTATTCAAGAATGTCGGTGTAATAATATTGTTGCTAGACAGGCAAATGTCATTTTATACCGGGTGTAACAATCATACTCTGTTTTTTCCTTAAAGTTCGGAACACCCTGTGGAATATTCTAGCATATATAAAATATTGAAATTAAAACTAAATTGTGGATTTAGGCTTTCTTAACATTTTCTTTTTTGATTCGTTCGCTTATATTTGATAATAAAAAGTTAGGTACGTTAACAACTGGTCATGTTCTTCATCAATACAGGGTGTTTCTAAATAAGTGCGACAAACTTTAAGGGGTAATTCTGCATGAAAAATAATGACCGTTTGCTTTATGAACATATGTTCGCAAATGCTTCGTTTCCGGGATACTGGATGTTGAATTTTTTCTTACAAACTGTCGATTTATTTATTGCTCCAAAATCAATTGAGATATGCAAATGAAATTTGGTAGGTTTTAAGAGGTAGTTATTGCGAATTTTTTAAATACAATTAAGAATTTTAGAATCACCATTGGCGTGCATATTGGATATATCTAAAATGGTTTTACCCGTATGCACGCCAATGGTAAATATAAAATTCTTAATTGTATGTCAAGAAATGCGCAATAACTAACTCTTAAATCCTACCAAATTTCATTTGCATATCTCAACCTGTTTTAGAGCAATAAATAAATCGTCAATTTGTAAGAAACACTTCAACATCCCGTATCTCGTAAACGAAGCATTTGCAGATATATATTTATAAAGCAAACGGCCAATCATTTTTCATGCAGAATTACCCCTTAAAGTTTGTCGCACTTATTTAGAAACACCCTGTATTTATAAAGGACATGGCTAGTTGTTAAAGTACCTAACTTTTTTATTATCCAACATTAGCGAATGAATCAAAAAAGAAAATGTTGATAAAGCCTAAGGCTACAATTGAGTTTTAATTTCAATATTTTACATGTGCTAGAATAGTCTACAGGGTGTTCCAAACTTTATGGAAAAACACAGTATCATACTTACACCCGGTATAAAATGACATTTACCTGTCCAGCAACAATATTATTACACCGATATTCTTAAATAATAAGGCTATAACATACTAAAAAATCACTCAAATCGGATAACTGGTTTAGGAAATACGAGACATCAAACATGTCCCATTTTTAAGGATTTCCTTTAATTTTGCCGGTGTGTGTATTTCTAACAGTTAACGCTGGTCTTCCAGAATATAAACATATTCTGAGCTTTTGACGACAAGTCCTTATTAAGAATATTTACGCCACAATATTAAAAGGACTGTTGTAACTGTAAGAAGCCTAGTATAGTAGGTACTACCATACCTCAGAATCACAAATCCAGAAATTATCATAACTATCATCCACTCTAAATCATTTTAATCTAATTTCTCCAATTCCTATTAAACTATGTTGATAGTCTTCTAATTTTCTGAGGCCCACAAGTTCTTTAAACTTCCCAGATTTTCTTACTACAAAATTTAAAATTATACAAATTCTAAGAGTCCAGCCGACTCAGCACAAACCTGGGCTGACCTACCAGATCAACTCTGAACTCCCTCCAACATAGAAACAAACGAGACAAATAAACAAACTAAAATTACAGACCAAGACACTTCCTCCAATACGAAACGAAATAATTGTGTTCAAATATCGATTGTATTCTAACTCCGAATAATTTCTTATTCTTCTCATTGTGGCTCCTATCCATTCTAGATCTTGGCAATCAACACGGAAATTCCGATTTTGTTCTTATGAATATTAACAAAAAAAATCAAAGCAAAATCATCTGAACCTCTTCACGGATTGTGTCATCAGCTTTCCCCCATATAGTCTTTAAAGCCTTCAAAAAGCTGTTTTTTCATCTGTTTTTTGTTTTCTTTACTGTCCTATGTAAGGGCTGTAGCACCATGATAATAAAAATAATGTAATAGATACCGGCAATAAATAATGTTTTTATACCACAACTTAACTCACGTAACTGATTAACTCATAGTACAAAAATACTTCATCGGGAGTTGTTAACAATAGTAGGCAACAAGCAATACGTTTACGTCTGGATGGAGCACAAATACAGGAATTTTAGACGAATTTTATACTTTTGCATCTATTATTGTTCGTTAATGACTTTCTAGTAGGCGGTTTTTTCTGTTTATATTATATTATGTGTTTTCATTTTCTAAGTAAGTTTGTTTTTGAAGTAAATTATTTTGAATTCGAGTAATAAATTTTTCGCATAATGACTGATGTGTTTGCCTGTAAATCATTTTTGCTTCGTTTCGAGCTTACCTATATAATTATTTATAGCCTATATATGAATCGCCAACAAATAAATGTACCTACATTGCACGTACCTACCTGTGATTAATAAACAGGATAATATTGCTTATAATCCAGGAAGAGAAGGTTTTGACCTTTTTGGCAATTTTTTGCAAAATTAATTGATTGACTTGGAATTTTGACAGTAGGTAGGGAATAATCCAAGGATCAAAATCTATACTACAGAAGGGCGCTTTTACCCTAGGGTGTTTTCCACCCATTTCGTTGATAGAAATCTTTCTCGACTACAATCCAAAGAAAACTAATTCTAAGCACAAAATGATCCGTCAATACCATAATATGCGATTTATTTGCGACCAAAAGTAACAGTTAAAAAAAAGAAAGTTTGGAAAAGAATTGCAACAAAATAAATACATACATAGGTGATAGAAGAAGAACTGGAGGCAGGAAAGTAATGAAGAACGTACGAAAAGAAAAAGGAAGACACCACATCATCAATAACTAAAAATGGAGAAACGTTTTTCTTTTCAATGACTGCATAATTTATGAAATAATAGTAATATTACTCGTGAAGACTAGGAATGACTTTCAAAATTTTGCCCATAAAATTTCCAAAGGCATTCCTAGTTTTGACAAAGTTGTAATATACATAAATTTGTGAAATGGTACATTACAAAGTTAGCACTTACCTATATTGTATTAAATGAAAGAATTCGGCAAATGTACGAAAGTCAAATTTTCCTAAATTTAAAAGAAAGAAAAACTCATCTTCTGGATAGGTCTTTTTTGAGGTAAAATCGAAGCTTAAGCCTGTTGGTGTTACAACAGGAGCGTTGACGTATTGTGTCATCCTGCCGACGGTTGCTGCAACAAAATCGACTATTTTAGAAGACATTTAGAGTTAAAAAATCAGTTCATGAAAGTATTGCAAAAATATTTTTTTTTCTTTGTACTATACAGGGTGTAACAAAAATACCGGTCATAAATTAAGTCACATATTCTGGGAATAAAAATAGTTCGATTGAACCTAACTTACCTTAGTACAAATATGCACACAAAAAAAGTAATAATAGCCCTTTAAAGTTACAAAATGAAAATCAATTTTTTCCGATATATCGAGAACCTTTAGAGATTTTTTAATGAAAATGAACATGTGGCATTCTTATGTCAGCAACATCTTAAAAAGAAATTATAGTGAAATTTGCATACCCCATAAAAATTTTATGGGGCATTTTGTTCCCTTAAACTCCCCCAAACTTTTATGCACGTTACAATTAAATTATTATTGTGGTACCATTCGTTAAACCGTTGATTGAGGTATTGAGGGTTAAACGGTTAAACACAATGTTTTTAAAACTTTTTGCCTCTTAGTATTTTTTCGATAAACCAGTTTTAATCGAGATGTGCCTTCTTTTCAATATGTTTAAATAAAAATTTTATTGGGGTTTTGTGCCTTTAAACCCCCCAAACTTTTGTGTACGTTCCAATGAAACTATTATTGCGGTACCATTAGTTAAACTGTTAAACACAGTATTTTTAAAATTTTTTGGCTCTTAGGATCTTTCCGATAAGGCACCTTTTATCGAGATGTAGATTCATTTTTGATATGGTTCAAAATATAACTCAAACTGTAATAATTTATAAATAAATGCATATTATTACCAGGTCTCATAATCGTACTTAACAGTATGCAAATATGTGGTGGATTTGACAAAATATCTCGATAAAAACTAGCTTTTCGAAAAAATATTAGGAAGAAAAAAGTTTTAAAAATATTGTGTTTATGTTTAACAAATGGTGTCACAATGATAATTTAATTGAAACGTACACAAAAGTTTTGGGGGGTTTAAGGGAACAAAATCCCCATAAAATTTTTATGGGGTGCACAAATTTCACTATAACTTTTTTTTGAGATATTCCTGTCATAAGAATGCCACATGCCCGTTTTCAATAAGAAACCTCAAATAGTTTTCGATATATTGAAAACAATCGATTTTTATTTTGTAACTTCATAGGGGTGTAACTTTTTTTGTGTGCACATTTGTACTAAGG